>NC_089509.1:0-2400000 GCF_036850995.1 Saccopteryx leptura
TGTTTTATTTGAAGGGAAAACAGCTGTGTAAGTCTTGTAAACGCTGCAGTAAATTTGAAACCAAACATACACTAGAGAGACACTAACTAAGATATATTGAATCTCTTTTTAGGAGAATCCCGCATTCTAAGAATAACAAAATGAGCAGTAAATTTAAGCATTATGACTTGTTTTGAAAAGCTGTGTCTTCAAATCTATGAAATGATACTTACAAATTCTCTTGAGAAGAAACTAACAGTTATTTGAATGATCAATATTACATTTAGAATGAGAGTTTAAGCATCCTCTGAGTAGGTTCACTGCTCTGTAACAAAACTGAGTCTTATTTCAATTCCTAAATCTATTTAACGAAAGAGAACACCAAAATGCACATCTTGGATATACTATATTAATTGGAAAACAAACATATGTTTCATTGAAATTAACTCAGTAAACTTGAAACACTTGTTAGCAAAAACACCCTTGCAAAGTATAACAAAATGAGCTGTTTAACAATTCATTAAGAAAAGTGCTCATAAAATATATTTTCATAAGTGTGAATAGATTGTTACTAGTTTTTAAAAAATGGACACTAACAGTTATTTGAAAGATAATTTTTTCATCTGATTATTCAAAGCAGAAGTATTTCAGGAATATTACTGTGTAACATAAGAGAATTCTAATTCAATTTTTAACACTGCTTTACTTGAACGGAAACATCTTTGTAAGTCTTGTAAACACTGCACTGAATTTGAAACCAAACATACACTTGAGTGACACTAACTCAGATATATTGAAACTCTTGTTAGGAGAATCCCGCATTCTAAGAATAACTAAATGAGCAGTAAATTTAAGCATTATGACTTGTGTTGAAAAAATGTGTCTTCAAATCTATGACATGATATTTACAAATTCTTTTGAGAAGAAACTAACAGTTATTTGAATGATCAATATTTCATTTAGAATGAGAGGTTAAGCATTCTCAGAGTAGGTTCACTACTCTGTAAAAAAACTCACTTTTATTTCAATTCCTTCTCTGTTTAATGAAAGAGAACACCAAAATGTACCTCTTGGATATACTATATTAATTGGAAAACAAACATAAGTTTCTTTGAAATTAACTCAGTAAACTTGGAACACTTGTTAGCAAAAACACACTTGCAAAGTATAACAAAATGTGCTGTTTAACAATGCATTAAGAAAGATGTTCATAAAATATATTTTCATAAGTGTGAATAGATTGTTACTAGTTTTTTAAAAACAGACACTAACAGTTATTTGAAACATAACTCGTTCCTGCGCATTGCAGTTCTAAACAGAAGTATTTCATGAATATTACTGTGTAACATAAGAGAATTCTAATTCAATTTTTAACACTGCTTTACTTGAAGGGAAAACATCATTGTAAGCCTTGTAAACACTGCACTGAATTTGAAACCAAACATACACTTGAGTGACACTAACTCAGATATATTGAAACACTTGTTAGGAGAATCCTGCATTCTAGGAATAACTAAATGAGCAGTAAAATTAAGCATTATGTCTTGTGTTGAAAAGATGTGTCTTCAAATCTATGACATGATATTTACAAATTCTTTTGAGAAGAAACTAACAGTTATTTGTATGATCAATATTTCATTTAGAATGAGAGTTTAAGCATCCTGAGAAAAGGTTTACTACTCTGTAACAAAACTGAGTTTTATTTCAATTCCTGACTCTGTTTAATGAAAGAGAACACCAAAATGCACGTCTTGGATATACTATCTTAATTGGAAAACAAACATACGTTTCATTGATATTAACTCAGTAAACTTGAAACACTTGTTAGCAAAAACACACTTGCAAAGTATAACAAAATGAGCTGTTTAACAATGCATTAAGAAATGTGTTCATAAAATATATTTTCATAAGTGTTAATAGATTGTTACTAGTTTTTAAAAACAGACACTAACAGTTCTTTGAAACATAACTCGTTCATGTTCATTGCTGTTCTAAAAAGAAGTATTTCAGGAATATTACTGTGTAACATAAAAGAATTCTAATTGAATTTTAACACAGCTTTAATTGAAGGGAAAATATTTGTGAAAGCCTTGTAAACACTGCACTGAATATGAAACCAAATATACACTTGAGTGACACTAACTCAGATATATTGAAACTCTTGTTTGGAGAATCGCACATTCTAAGAATAACTAAATGAGCAGCAAATTTAAGCATAATGACTTGTGTTGAAAAGAAGTGTCTTCAAATCTATGAAATGATATTTACAAATTCTATTGAGAAGTAACTAACCGTTATTTGAATGATCAATATTTCATTGAGAATGAGAGGTTAAGTATTCTCAGAGTAGTTTCACTACTCTGTAAGAAAACTGAGTACTATTTCAAATCCTAAATCTGTTTAACAAATGAGAACACCAAAATTCACATCCTGGATATACTATATTAATTGGAAAACAAACATACGTTTCATTGAAATTACCTCAGTAAACTGGAAACACTTGTAAGCAAAAAACACTTGCAAAGAATAACAAAATGAGCTGTTTAACAATGCATTAATAAATGTGTTCATAAAATATATTTTCATAAGTATGAATTGATTGTTACTAGTTTTTAAAAATGGACACTAACAGTTATTTGAAAGATAATTTTTTCATCTGCTTTACAATTCAAAGCAGAAGTATTTCAGGAATATAACTGTGTAACATAAGAGAATTCTAATTCAATTTTTAACACTGCTTTACTTGAAGGGAAACATCTGTGTAAGTCTTGTAAACACTGCAGTAAATTTGAAACCAAAATACACTTGAGTGACACTAACTCAGATATATTGAAACTCTTGTTAGGAGAATCCCGCATTCTAAGAATAACTAAATGAGCAGCAAATTTAAGCATTATGACTTGTTTTGAAAAGATGTGTCTTCAAATCTATGAAATGATATTTACAAATTCTTTTGAGAAGGAACTAACAGTTATTTGAATGATCAATATTTCATTTAGAATGAGAGGTTAAGCATTCTCAGAGTAGGTTCACTACTCTGTAACAAAACTGAGTCTTATTTCAATTCCTGACTCTGTTTAATGAAAGAGAACACCAAAATGCACATCTTGGATATACTATATTAATTGGAAAACAAACATACGTTTCATTGAAATTAACTCAGTAAACTTGAAACACTTGTTAGCAAAAACACACTTGCAAAGTATAACAAAATGAGCTGTTTAACAATGCATTAAGAAATGTGTTCATAAAATATATTTCATAAGTGTGAATAGAGTGTTACTAGTTTTTTAAAAAAGGACACTAACAGTTATTTGAAACATAACTCGTTCCTGAGCATTGCAGTTCTAAAGCAGAAGTATTTCATGAATATTACTGTGTAACATAAGAGAATTCTAATTCAATTTTTAACACTGCTTTATTGAAGGGAAAACATCTGTGTAAGTCTTGTAAACACTGCACTGAATTTGAAACCAAACATACACTTGAGTGACACTAACTCAGATATATTGAAACTCTTTTTAGGAGAATCCCGCATTCTAAGAATAACTAAATGAGCAGTAAATTTAAGCATTATGACTTGTTTTGAAAAGCTGTGTCTTCAAATCTATGAAATGATATTTACAAATTCTTTTGAGAAGAAACTAACAGTTATTTGAATGATCAATATTTCATTTAGAATGAGAGGTTAAGCATTCTCAGAGTAGGTTCACTACTCTGTAACAAAACTGAGTTTTATTTCAATTCCTGACTCTGTTTAATGAAAGAGAACACCAAAATGCACGTCTTGGATATACTATATTAATTGGAAAACAAACATACGTTTCATTGAAATTAACTCAGTAAATTTGAAACACTTGTTAGCAAAAACACACTTGCAAAGTATAACAAAATGAGCTGTTTAACAATGCATTAAGAAATGTGTTCATAAAATATATTTTCATAAGTGTGAATTGACTGTTACTAGTTTTTTAAAAACAGACACTAACAGTTATTTGAAACATAACTCATTCTTGTGTATTACAGTTCTAAGCAGAAGTATTTGAGGAATATTACTGTATAACATAAGAGAATTCTAATTCAATTTTTAACACTGCTTTACTTGAAGGGAAAACAGCTCTGTAAGTTTTGTAAACACTGCAGTAAATTTGAAACCAAACATACACTTGAGTGACACTAACTGAGATATATTGAAACTCTTGTAAGGAGAATCCCGCATTCTAATAATAACTAAATGAGCAGGAAAATTGAGCATTATGAATTATTTTGAAATATGTGTCTTCAAATTTATGACATGATATTTACAAATTCTTTTGAGAAGGAACTAACAGTTATTTGAATGATCAATATTTCAATAAGAATGAGAAGTTAAGCATTCTCCGAGCAGGTTCACTACTCTGTAACAAAACTGAGTCATATTTCAATTATTGACTCTGCTTAATGAAAGAGAACACCAAAATGCACATCTTGGATATACTATATTAATTGGAAAACAAATATGAGTTTCATTAAAATTAACTCAGTTAACTTGAAACACTTGTTAGCAAAAACCCACTTGCAAAGAATAACAAAATGAGCTTTTTAACATTGCATTAAGAAATGTGTTCATAACATATATTTTCATAAGTGTGAATAGATTGTTACTAGTTTTTTAAAAACAGACACTAACAGTTATTTGAAACATAACTCGTTCATGCGCATTGCAGTTCTAAGCAGAAGTATTTCAGGAATATTACTGTGTAACATAAGAGAATTCTAATTCAATTTTTAACACTGCTTTACTTGAAGGGAAAACATCTGTGTAAGTCTTGTAAACACTGCAGTGAATTTGAAACCAAATATGAACTTGAGTGACACTAACTAAGATATATTTAATCTCTTTTTAGGACAATCCCGCATTCTAAGAATAACTAAATGAGCAGTAAATTTAAGTATAATGACTTGTTTTGAAAAGCTGTGTCTTGAAATCTATGAAATGATACATACAAATTCTTTTGAGAAGGAACAAACAGTTATTTGAATGATCAATATTTCATTTAGAATGAGAGTTTAAGCATTCTCAGAGTAGGTTCACTACTCTGTAAAAAAACTGTTTTATTTCAATTCCTGACTCTGTTTAATGAAAGAGAACACCAAAATGCACGTCGTGGATATACTATATTAATTGGAAAACAAACATTCGTTTCATTGAAATAAACTCAGTAAACTTGAAACACTTGTTAGCAAAAACAGACTTGCAATGTATAACAAAATGAGCTGTTCAACAATGCATTAAGAAATGTGTTCATAAAATATATTTTCATAAGTGTGAATTGATTGTTACTTGTTTTTTAAAAACAGACACTAGCAGTTATTTGAAACATAACTCGTTCATACGCATTGCAGTTCTAAGCAGAAGTATTTGAGGAATATTACTGTGTAACATAAGAGAATTCTAATTCACTTTTAACACTGCTTTACTTTAAGGGAAAACATCTGTGTAAGTCTTGTAAACACAGCAGTAAATTTGAAACCAAACATACACTTGAGTGACACTAATTCAGATATACTGAAACTCTTGTTAGGAAAATCCCGCATTCTAAGAATAACTAAATGAGCTGCAAATTTAAGCATAATGACTTGTGATGAAAAGATGTGTCTCCAAATCTATAAAATGATATTTACAAATTCTTTTGAGAAGTAACTAACAGTTATTTGAATGATCAATATTTCATTGAGAATGAAAGGTTAAGCATTCTCAGAGTAGTTTCACTACTCTGTAAGAAAACTGAGTCCTATTTCAATTCCTAAAACTGTTTAACAAAAGAGAACACCAAAATGCACATCCTGGATATACTATATTAATTGGAAAACAAACATACGTTTCATTGAAATTAACTCCGTTAACTTGAAACACTTCTTAGCAAAAACACACTTGCAAAGAATAACAAAATGAGCTGTTTCCCATTGCATTAATAAATGTGTTCATAAAATATATTTTCATAAGTATGAATTGATTGTTACTAGTTTTTTAAAAATGGACACTAACAGTTCTTTGACAGATAATTTTTTATCTGCTTTACAATTCAAAGCAGAAGTATTTCAGGAATATAACTGGGTAACATAAGAGAAATCGAATTCAAATTATAACCTGCTTTTATTGAAGGGAAAACAGCAGTGTAAGTCTTGTAAATGCTGCAGTAAATTTGAAACCAAACATACATTAGATTGACACTAGATTGAGATATATTGAATCTCTTTTTAGGAGAATCCCGCATTCTAAGAATAACTAAATGAGCAGTAAATTTAAGCATTATGACTTGTTTTGAAAAGCTGTGTCTTCAAATCTATGAAATCATACTTACAAATTCTTTTGAGAAGAAACTAACAGTTATTTCAATGATCAATATTTCATTTAAAAGGAGAGTTTAAGCATTCTCAGTGTAGGTTCACTATACTGTAAAGAAACTGTGTTCCATTTAAATTCCTAAATCTGTTTAACAAAAGAGAACACCAAAATGCACATCATGGATATACTATATTAATTGTAAAACAAACATATATTTAATTGAAATTAACTCAGCTAACTTGAAACACTTGTTAGCAAAAACACACTTTCAAAGTATAACAAAATGAGCTGTTTAATATTGCATTAAAGAATGTGTTCATAAAATATATTTTCATAAGTATGAATTGATTGTTACTAGTTTTTAAAAACAGACACTGACAGTTATTTGAAACATAATCCTTTCATGTGCTTTGTAATTCAAAGCAGAAGTATTTCAGGAATATAACTCTGTAACATAAAAGAATTCTACTTCAATTTTTTACACTGCTTTATTTGAAGGGAAAACAGCTGTGTAAGTCTTGTAAACACTGCAGTGAATTTGAAACCAAACCTACACTTGAGTGACACGAACTGAGATATATTGAAACTCTTGTTAGCAGAATCCCACATTCTAAGAATAACTAAATGAGCAGCAAATTTAAGCATTATGACTTGTGTTGAAAAGATGTGTCTTCAAATCTATGACATTATATTTACAAATTCTTTTGAAAAGAGACTAACATTTATTTGAATGATAAATATTTCATTTAGAATGAGGTGTTAAGCATTCTCAGTGTATGTTCACTACTCTGTAACAAAACTGAGTCCTATTTTAATTCCTAATGCTGCATTAAATAAAGAGCACTCAACTCTTCAAGTCTTGTAAATACTACAGTAATTTTGAAACAAAAAAAATATTAGTGAAATAAACTCACATAACATGAAACACTTGTTACCACGAACAGACATACAAAACATAATTAAATGAGTTGTTTAACAACACTTTAAAAATATATGTTGAACAACTATATCTTCATAAGTATGAAATTATTTTCACTAGTTTATAAAGAACAAAACAAACAGTTATTGGAAACAATTCTTTCATTAATTTTGCCATACCAATCAGAAGCATTTTAGGAGCATTACAGTTTAAGAAAAGTGAGGACAGTTTCAAGTTGTAAACTGCTTTACCTGAAGAGCAAACAGCTGGGTAACTCTTGTAAATAAACCGGGAAATTTAAAAACATACACTTGAAAGTATGTAACTCAGTTAAGTTGGAAGTCTTGTTTGCAAAAATACACGATCAAAGATTAATGAAATGAATCATTTATAAACCATTAAGAATAGTGTTGAAAAAATACATCTTCATAAGTAAGAATTGACTATTCTAGATTTTAGAGAAAGAAATTAACAGTTATTACAACTGTAATTCTTACATTGACTTTGAGATTTTAAGCAGAATCAGTACAAATACATGACTTTGTTAAAAAATAAGTTCTATTTCACATAAATAGAAAGACTTTTTGGCAGAATCACAGGGGAAAAGAAATGATAAATGAGTTCTTTAACAGAGTATTAAAAAATGTTTTGAAAAAATATATCTTCATAAGTATGAATTGATTTTTGCTAGTTTTTTTGAGAAGAAAACTAAGTTATTTGAAACATTAATTTTTTATTTAGATTGAGATGTTCAGCATACACAGTGTAGGTTCACTACTGTGTAACAAAACGGAGCCCTATTTCAATTCCTAACTCTGTTTCACGAAAGAGAACACCAAAATGCACATCTTGGATATACTATATTAATGTGAAAACAAACATACATTTCATTGAAATTAACTCAGTAAAATTGAAACACATTTTTAGCAAATACACACTTGCAAAGAATAACAAAATGAGCTGTTTAACAATGCATTAAAAATGTGTTCATAAAATATATTTTCATAAGTATGAATTGATAGTTACTAGTTTTTTAAAAATGTACACTAACAGTTATTTGGCAGATAATTTTTTATCTGCTTTACAATTCAAAGCAGAAATATTTCAGGAATATAACTGTGTAACATCAGAGAAATCTAATTCAAATTTTAACACTGCTTTAATTGAAGGGAAAACAGCTGTGTAAGTCTTGTAAACACTGCAGTAAATTTGAAACCAATAATATACTGGAGTGACACTAACTCAGATATATTGAAACTCTTCTTAAGAGAATCTCGCATTCTAATAATAACTAAATGAGCAGTAAAATTAAGCATTATGACCTGTGTTGAAAAGATGTGTCTTCAAATCTATGACATGATATTTACAAATTCGTTTGAGAAGAAACTAACAGTTATTTCAATGATCAATATTTCATTTAGAATGAGAGGTTAAGCATTCTCAGAGTAGGTTCACTACTCTGTAACAAAACTGAGTCCTATTTCAATTTTTAACTCTGTATAATGAAAGAGACACCAAAATGCACATATTGGATATACTATATTAATTGGAAAACAAAAATATGTTTCATTGAAATTAACTCAGTTAACTTGAAACACTTGTTAGCAAAAACACACTTGCAAAGTATAACAAAATGAGCTGTTTAACAAAGCATTAAGAAAGGTGTTCATAAAATATATTTTCATAAGTGTGAATTGATTGTTACTAGTTTTTTAAAAAAAGACAATAACAGTTATTTGAAACATAACTCGTTCATACGCGTTGCAATTCTAAGCAGAAGAATATGAGGAATATTACTGTGTAACATAAGAGAATTTTATTTCAATTTTTAACACAGCTTTACTTGAAGAAAAAACAGCTGTGTTAGTCTAGTAAACACTGCAGTGAATTTGAAACCAAACATACAATAGAGTGACACTAACTCAGATATATTGAAACTCTTTTTAGTAGAATCACGCATTCTAAGAATAACTAAATGAGCAGCAAATTTAAGCATAATGACTTGTGTTGAAAAGATGTGTCTTCAAATCTATGAAATGATATTTACAAATTCATTTGAGAAGTAACTAACAGTTATTTCAATGATCAATATTTCATTTAGAATGAGAGGTTAAGCATTCTCTGTGTAGGTTCCCTATTGTGTAAAAAAACTGAGTCTTATTTCAATTCCATACTCTGTTTAACAAAAGAGAACACCAAAATGCACATCCTGAATATAAAATATTAATTGGAATACAAACATATGTTTCATTGAAATTAACTCAGCTAACTTGAAACACTTGTTAGCAAAAACACACTTGCAAAGAATAAAAAAAGGAGCTCTTTATAAATGCATTAACAAATGAGTTCATAATATATATTTTCATAAGTTTGAATTGATGGTTACTAGTTTTTTTAAAACGGACACTAACAGTTATTTGAACCATAATACTTTCATACACTTTGCAATTCTAAGCAGAAGTATTTAAGGAATATAACTGTGTAACTTAAGACAATTCTAATTCAAATTTTAACACTGCTTTAATTGAAGGAAAAACTGCTGTGTAAATCTAGTAAACGCTGCAGTAAATTTAAAAACAAACATACACTAGAGTGACACTAACTCAGATATATTGAAACTCTTGTTAGGAGAATCACGCATTCTAAGAATAACTAAATGAGCAGCAAATTTAAGCATAATGACTTGTGTTGAAAAGATGTGTCTTCAAATTTATGAAATGATATTTATAATTCTTTGAGAAGTAACTAACAGTTATTTCAATGATCAATATTTCATTTAGAATGAGAGGTTAAGCATTCTCAGTGTAGGTTCACTATTCTGTAAAAAAACTGAGTCCTATTTCAAATCCTAAATCTGTTTAACAAAAGAGAACACCAAAATGCACATCCTGGTTATACTATATTAATTGGTAAACAAAAATATGTTTCATTGAATTTAACTCAGTAAAATTGAAATACTAGTTAGCAAAAACACACTTGCAAAGAATGAAAAAAGGAGCTCTTCAACAATGCATTAATAAATGTGTTCATAAAATATATTTTCATAAGTATGAATTTATTGTTACTAGTTTATTTAAATGGACACTAACAGTTAATTGAACCATAATTCTTTCATGCACTTTCCAATTCTAAGCAGAATTATTTAAGGAATATAACTGTGTAACATAAGAGAATTCTAATTCAATTTTTAACACTGCTTTACTTGAAGGGAAAACAGCTGTTTAAGTCTTGTAAACACTGCAGTAAATTTGAAACCAAACGTACACTTGAGTGACACTAACTCAGATATATTGAAACTCTTGTTAGGAGAATCCCGCATTCTAAGAATAACTAAATGAGCAGCAAATTTAAGCATTATACTTCTGTTGAGAAGATGTGTCTTCAAATCTATCAAATGATATTTACAAATACTTTTAAGAAGAAACTAACACTTATTTCAATGATCAATAATTGATTTAGAATGTGAGGTTAAGCATTCTCAGTGTAGGTTCACTATTCTGGGACAAAACTGAGTCCTATTTCAATTCCTTACTCTGTTTAACAAAAGAGAACACCAAAATGCACATCTTGGATATACTATATTAATTGGAAAACAAACATACGTTTCATTGAAATTAACTCAGTAAACTTGAAACACTTGTTAGCGAAAACACACTTGCAAAGAATAACAAAATGAGCTGTTTAACATTGCATTAAGAAATGTGTTCATAAAATATATTTTCATAGGTATGAATTGGTTGTTACTAGATTTTTAAAAATGGACACTACCAGTTATTTGAAAGATTATTTTTTATCCGCTTTACAATTCTAAGCAGAAGTATTTCAGTAATAGTACTGTGTAACATAAGATAATTGTAATTCAAATTTTAAAACTGCTTTAATTGAATTGAAATGAGCTGTGTAAGTCTTGTAAATGCTGCAGTGAATTTGAAAACAAACATACACTAGAGTGACACTAACTCAGATATATTGAAACTTTTGTTAGGAGAATCCCGCATTCTAAGAATAACTAAATGAGCAGCAAAATTAAGCATTATGACTTGTGTTGAAAAGATGTGTCTTCAAATCTATGAAATGATATTTACAAATTCTTGTGAGAGGGAACTAACATTTATTTCAATGATCAATATTTCATTTAGAATGAGAGGTTAAGCATTCTCAGTGTAATTTCACTATTCTGTAAAAAAACTGAGTCCTATTTCAATTCTTAAATCTGTTTAATAAAAGAGAACACCAAAATGCACATCCTGGATATACTATATTAATTGGAAAACCAACTTACGTTTCATTGCAATTTATTCAGGATGCTCAGTGTAGGTTCACTACTCTGTAACAAAACTGAGTCCTATTTCAATTCCTAACGATGCATTACATAAAGAGCACTCAACTGTGTAAGTCTTCTAAATACTACAGTAAATTTGAAATAAAACATACATATTAGGAAACAAACTCAGATAACTTCAAACACTTGTTACCATGAATTCACTTACAAAGCATAATTAAATGAGTTGTTTAACAACACTTTAAAAGAATATGTTCAAAAAATATATCTTCATAAGTATGAAATGATTTTGACTTGTTTATAAAGAACAAAACTAACAGTTCTTGGAAACATAATCCTTTCTTTCATTTTGCCATACCAATCAGAAGCATTTCAAGAACATTACAGTGTAAGAAAAGTGAGGACAGTTTCAATTTGTAAACTGCTTTACCTGAAGAGCAAACAGCTGTGTAACTCTTGTAAATAAACCGGTAAATTTAATTTATTTTTAAATTTTTTTAATTTATTTATTCATTTTTAGAGAGGAGAGAGAGAGAAAGAGAGAGAGGGAGGAGAGAGAGGAGAAAGAGAGACATAGAGAAGGGGGAGGAGCTGGAAGCATCAACTCCCATATGTGCCTTGACCAGGCAAGCCCAGGGTTTCAAACCGGTGACCTCAGTATTTCCAGGTCGACGCTTTCTCCACTGAGCCTCCACAGGTCAGGCCTAAACCGGTAAATTTAAAAACATCCACTTGAAAGAATGTAACTCAGTTAAGTTGGAACTCTTGTTTGCAGAAACAAATGAGCAAATATTAATGAAACGAGTCATTTATAAACCATTAAGAATAGTGTTGAAAAAATACATCTTCATAAGTAAGAATTGACTATTCTAGATTTTAGAGAAAGAAATTAACTATTATTACAACTGTAATTCTTTCATTGACTTTGAGATTTTAAGCAGAAGCAGTACAAATACATGACTTTGTTAAAAATTAAGTTCTATTTCACATAAATAGAAACTCTTGTTGGCAAAATCACAGGGGGAAAGAATTAATAAATGAGTTCTTCAACAAATTATTAAGAAATGTTTTAAAAATATATCTTCATAAGTATGAATTGATTTTTAGTAGTTTTTTAGAGAAGAAAACTAAGTTATTTGAAACATAAATTTTTTATTTAGTTTGAGAGGTTCAGCATACACAGTGTAGTTTCATTACTGTGTAAAAAAACTGAGTCCTATTTCAATTCCTAACTCTTTTTCACGAAAGAGAACACCAAAATGCACATCTTGGATATACTATGTTAATTGGAAAACAAACATATGTTTCATTGAAATTAACTAAGTTAACTTGAAACACTTCTTAGCAAAAACACACTTGCAAAGAATAACAAAATGAGCTGTTTATCAATGCAGTAAGAAATGTGTTCTGGATTCTGTCATTGTCGGAGCCTATAAATGCTAATGAACCTCGACTTCCAACGAGACTAAAGCACAATACATAACATTGCCATAGAAACTTATCAACTGCAAATCTCTACCTGAGCATGCAAAAGGGGCAGAACCGGGGTACAGAGTCACCAACCAGGAAGAGGGAGAGAAAAGAAAAAGCAAGAAGATAACCTCTCAAAATCAAGAGTAATCTGCAGACTTTATATCCTATCCCATTTTATTATATTTGTTCTTCTGTTTCTCTTATCTTCATTCTTGATACTTTTTTTCCTCCTCCAATTTGGCAAATTAACTCTCTGCCGGTCTTACTCTCTCCTCTCCTTGAACTACACTACCCATAACTGTTACATCTCCCATTATCTTTTCTCTCCTCTTCCTTTCTCTCTATGAGGGTTGCACTCCAAAACCTTTAACTCTCTCTCTCTCTCTCTCTCCTTTCTTTTTTCTTCTTTTAGTGGTTCCCTTTTTTCTCTCTCTCTCTTTCTTTTCTCCCTCTATATTAATTTCTTACTTTCTCCTTTACATCTGCTCTCATTCAAACCTCAATTACAAAAAAATTATCTTATCTGGGACTCAAACTTATGTTTGTGGCATTTTGGGGGGTTTTTTCTTCACCTTTTTAACGCACTAGTAGTGCTCCCATCCCTGGCTCTCCATTTTATCTAGTTCTTGTTCCACTAAATACAATAGTAATTTTTTAATTTGTCCCCCCATTTTTCTGTTTTCCTCTTATTCCTCTCATCAAAACTCTTAGACAAGCAACACCTAAAAGCAAATCATTTTATTCTTGAAACAAACTTTTTCCTTATTTGCTTTTTGTGGGTCCATACCTCCTTTTTTTTCTTTTTTTTTCTTTTTCTTTTTTTTCTTTTTTTTTTTTTTTTTGCCCTTTTATTACTTTTCCTCAATTCAGGCCCTCCATCAAAGGCATTGTTTCTTAAAATTCACAGTTCACCACAAGATTTTCTCAAGAAAGAGGGGAGAGGAGAGGAGAGGAAAAAAGGAGAGGGGGAATAATTTCCTTTTTTTTAATTTTTATTTTATTTTATTTTTCTTTATTTCATTATTAGTTTTTTTTTAAATAACAACTCTTTTCGATTTTTTAATTTTTATTTTTTTAACTTTTTATTCTTTTTTAAATCTCATTAATACTATCAACAAAACCACCCTCAGATGCCATTAAGGAAGAGAAAATTGAATATCATGGATACAAAAGAAAGAGAGGTAACACAGCTTGATGAGGAAAAATCTATGGAGACAAAATTTAATATATTGGAAACCTTGGAGCTGAATGACAGAGAATTCAAGATAGAAATCTAAAAATCCTCCAAGATATACAAGAAAACACAGAAAGGCTATTTAGGGAGCTCAGAAGACAACTCAATGAACACAAAGAATATATGTCCAAGGAAGTTGAAACTATAAAAACAAATCAAACAGAGATGAAAAACTCAATTCACAAGCTGAAAAATGAAGTAACAAGCTTAGCTAATAGAACAGGTCAGATAAAGAGAGGATTAGTGAAATAGAAGACAAGCAACTTGAGGCACAAAAGAGAGAAGAAGAAAGAAACTCAAAAATTAAAAAAAAAATGAGGTAGCCCTACAACAATTATCTGACTCCATCAAAAAGAATAACATAAGAATATTAGGTATATCAGAGGGAGGATAGAGAGAAAATGGAATGGAGAACATACTCAAACAAATAATAGATGAGAACTTCCCAAGCCTGTGGAAAGAACTAAAGCCTCAAGTTCAAGAAGCATACAGAACTCTGAGTTTTCTTAACCCCAACAAACCTACTCCAAGGCATATCATAATGAAATTGACACAAACCAACAGCAAAGAAAAAATTCTCAAGGCAGCCAGGGAAAAGAAGAATACAACAAATAAAGGAAGGCCCATTAGATTATCATCAGATTTCTCAAGAGAAACTCTACAAGCTAGAAGAGAGTGGACCCCAATATTTAAAGTCCTGAAAGAGAGGAACTTTCAGCCACGAATACTATACCCATCAAAGCTATCCTTCAAATATGGAGGAGAAATAAAAACATTCACAGATACAGAAAAGATGAGGGAATTTATCATCAGAAAACCCCCACTCCATGAATTACTAAAGGGGGTTCTCCAATCAGATACAAAGAACAAAAAAAAAACCAGAGCCACAAGTAAAAGCTCCAAGAAGAACAATAAAACCAAATTTAAACTGTGACAACAACAAAAAGAAAGAGGGGGAGAAGA
Organism: Saccopteryx leptura; assembly: GCF_036850995.1. Lineage (NCBI taxonomy): Eukaryota > Metazoa > Chordata > Mammalia > Chiroptera > Emballonuridae > Saccopteryx > Saccopteryx leptura. The sequence continues at coordinate 15,179 of NC_089509.1, forward strand.
TGGAGATTAACAGTAGCAAACGACGATGGAGTGCAAAAGTACACACAAAATAGTTCGCTATAATGAACAGGGTAGGGACCCTTTTCATTACTCAAAGGTAACCACCATTGAAAAAACCACCACAGAAGCACATGAGATAAAAAAGATAGCAACAGAGGAAAGACGTATGGAATACAACCAAATAAAAACAAAAGAGAGAAAAACGAAAGAGAAGGATCAAACAAGACACAAAACTAACAGAAAGCAAGATATAAAATGGCAATAGGGAACTCACAAGTATCAATAATTACACTAAATGTAAATGGATTAAACTCACCAATAAAAAGGCACAGAGTAGCAGAATGGATTATAAAAGAAAATCCAACTGTATGCTGCCTACAGGAAACTCATCTAAGTAACAAGGATAAAAACAAATTCAAAGTGAAAGGCTGGAAAACAATACTCCAAGCAAATAACATCCAAAAAAAAGCAGGTGTAGCAATACTCATATCTGACAATGCTGACTACAAGACAGCAAAAATAGTCAGAGACAAAAATGGCCATTACATAATGGCTAAGGGGACACTGAATCAAGAAGACATAACAATTCTTAATATATATGCACCAACCCAAGGAGCACCAAAATATATTAGACAGCTACTTATTAATCTTAAAACAAAAACTGACAAAAATACAATCATACTTGGAGACCTCAATACACCACTGACGGCTCTAGATCGGTCATCCAAACAGAGAATCAACAAAGACATAGTGGCCTTAAACAAAACACTAGAGAACCTGGATATGATAGACATGTACAGGACATTTCATCCCAAAGTGACTGAGTATACATTTTTCTCCAGTGTACATGGATCATTCTCAAGAATTGACCATATGTTGGGCCACAAAAACAACATCAGCAAATTCAGAAAAATTGAAGTTGTACCAAGCATATTTTCTGATCATAAAGCCTTGAAACTAGAATGCAACTGCAAAAAAGAGGGAAAAATCCCACAAAAATGTGGAAACTAAACAACATACTTTTAAAAAATGAATGGGTTAAAGAAGAAATAAGTGCAGAGATCAAAAGATATAAACAGACTAATGAAAATGACAATACGACATATCAGAATCTATGCAATGCAGCAAAAGCAGTGATACGAGGGAAGTTCAAATCACTTCAGGCATATATGAACAAACAAGAGAGAGCCCAAGTGAACCACTTAACTTCACACCTTAAGGAACTAGAAAAAGAAGAACAAAGACAACCCAAAACCAGCCGAAGAAAGGAGATAATAAAAATCAGAGCAGAAATAAATGAATTAGAGAACAGAAAAACTATAGAAAAAATTAATAGAACAAGGAGGTAGTTCTTTGAAAAGATCAACAAAATTGACAAACACTTGGCAAGACTTACCAAGGAAAAGAGAGAAAAAACTCACATAAACAAAATCCAAAATGAAAGAGGAGAAATCACCACGGACACCGTAGATATACAAAGAATTATTGTAGAATACTATGAAAAACTTTATGCCACTAAATTCAACAACCTAGAAGAAATGGATAAATTCCTAGAACAATGCAACCTTCCTAGACTGAGTCAAGAAGAAGCAGAAAGCCTAAACAGACCTATCAGTAGAGAAGAAATAGAAAAAAAAAAATCATTAGAAACCTCCCCAAAAATAAAAGTCCAGGCCCTGACAGCTATACCAGCGAATTTTATAAAACATTCAAAGAAGACTTGGTTCCTATTCCACTCAAAGTCTTCCAAAAAATTGAAGAAGAAGCAATACTTCCAAACACATTTTATGAGGACAACATAACCCTCATACCAAAACCAGGCAAGGATGGCACAAAAAAAGAAAACTACAGACCAATATCTCTAATGAATACAGATGCTAAAATACTAAACAAAATACTAGCAAATCAAATACAACAACATATTAAAAAAATAATACATCATGATCAAGTGGGATTCATCCCAGAATCTCAAGGATGGTTCAACATACGTAAAACGGTTTATGTAATACACCATATCAACAAAACAAAAAACAAAAACCACATGATCTTATCAATAGACGCAGAAAAGGCTTTTGATAAAACACAACACAATTTTATGTTTAAGACTCTTAACAAAATGGGTATAGAAGGAAAATATCTCAACATGATAAAGGCCATATATGATAAACCATTAGCTAACATCATATTAAATGGCACAAAACTGAAGGCTTTTCCCCTTAAATCAGGAAAAAGACAGGGTTGTCCACTCTCTCCATTCTTATTTAATGTGGTACTAGAGGTTCTAGCCAGAGCCATCAGACAAGACAAAGAAATAAAAGGCATCCATATCGGAAAAGAAGAAGTAAAGGTATCACTTTTTGCAGATGATATGATCCTATACATCGAAAACCCCAAAGAATCCACGAAAAGACTACTAGAAACAATAAATCAATACAGTAAAGTCGCAGGATACAAAATTAACATACAGAAGTCAATAGCCTTTTTATATGCCAACAATGAAACAATTGAAAATGAACTCAAAAGAAAAATCCCCTTCACGATTGCAACAAAAAAAATAAAATACTTAGGAATAAACATAACAAAGAATGTAAAGGACTTATATAATGAAAACTATAAACCATTGTTAAGGGAAATCGAAAAAGATATAATGAGATGGAAGAATATACCTTGTTCTTGGCTAGGAAGAATAAATATAATCAAGATGGCTATATTACCCAAAGCAATATACAAATTTAATGCAATTCCCATCAAACTTCCATTGACGTTTTTTAAAGAAATAGAGCAAAAAATCATCAGATTTATATGGAACTATAAAAAACCCCGAATAGCCAAAGCAATCCTAAAGAAAAAGAGTGAAGCTGGGGGCATTACAATATCTGACTTTAAACTATATTATAAAGACACGACAATAAAAACAGCATGGTATTGGCAGAAAAATAGACACTCAAACCAATGGAACAGAATAGAAAGTCCAGAAATAAAACCACATATATATAGTCAAATAATTTTTGATAAAGGGGCCAACAACACACAAGGGAGAATAGAAAGCCTCTTCAATAAATGGTGCTGGGAGAACTGGAAAGCCACATGCAAAAGAATGAAACTGGACTACAATCTCTCCCCCTGTACAAAAATTAACTCAAAATGGATCAAAGATCTAAACCTAAGACCTGAAACAATTAAGTACATAGAAGAAGACATAGGTACTAAACTCATGGACCTGGGTTTTAAAGAGCATTTTATGAATTTGACTCCACAGGCAAGAGAAGTGAAGGCAAAAATTAATGAATGGGACTACATCAGACTAAGAAGTTTTTGCTCAGCAAGAGAAACTGATAACAAAATAAACAAAAATCCAACTAAATGGGAAATGACATTTTCAAACAACAGCTCAGATAAGGGCCTAATATCCAAAATATACAAAGAACTCATAAAACTCAACAACAAACAAACAACCAATCCAATAAAAAAAATGGGAAGAGGATATGAACAGACACTTCTCCCAGGAAGAAATCCAAATGGCCAACAGATATATGAAAAGATGCTCATCTTCTTTAGCTATTAGAGAAATGCAAATAAAAACTGCAATGAGATACCACCTCACACCTGTTCGGTTAGCGATTATTAGCAAGACAGGTAAGAGCAAATGTTGGAGAGGCTGTGGAGAAAAAGGAACCCTCATACACTGTTGGTGGGAATATAAAGTAGTACAACCATTATGGAAGAAAGTATGGTGGTTCCTCAAAAAATTGAAAATGGAACTACCTTATGACCCAGCAATCCCTCTACTGGATATATACCCCAAAACTCAGAAACATTGATACGTAAAGACACATGCAGCCCCATGTTTATTGCAGCATTGTTCACAGTGGCCAGGACATGGAAACAACCAAAAATCCCATCAGTAGATGACTGGATAAAGAAGATGTGGTACATATACACTATGGAATACTACTCAGCCATAACAAATGATGACATCGGAACATTTACAGCAAAATGGTGGGATCTTGATAACATGATACGAAGCAAAATAAGTAAATCAGAAAAACCAGGAACTGCATTATTCCATACGTAGGTGGGACATAAAAATGAAACTAAGAGACATTGATAAGAGTGTGGTGGTTACAGGGTAAGGGGGGAATAGGAGAGGGAAAGGGGGAGGGGGAGGGGCACAAAGAATAGAAGACAGAAGGTGACAGAGGAAAATCTTACATTGGGTGGTGGGTATGCAACATAATTGGATGACAAGATAACATGGACTTGTTATCTTTGAATATATGTATCCTGATTTATTGATGTCACCCCATTAAAAAAATAAAGTTATTAAAAAAAAAAGAAATGTGTTCATAAAATATAATTTCATAAGTATGAATTGATTGTTACTAGTTTTTTAAAAACAGACACTAACAGTTATTTGAAACATAATACCTTCATGCACTTTGCAATTCTAAGCAGAAGTATTTCAGGAATATTACTGTGTAACATAAGAGAATTCTAATTCAATTTTTAACACTGCTTTACTTGAAGGGAAAACAGCAGTGTAAGTCTTGTAAACACTGCAGTAAATTTGAAACCAAACATACACTTGAGTGACACTAACGCAGATAAATTGAAACTCTTGTTAGGAGAATCCCACATTCTAAGAATAAATAAATGAGCAGCAAAATTAAGCACTATGACTTGTGTTGAAAAGATGTGTCTTCAAATCTATGAAATGATATTTACAAATTCTTTTGAGGAGAAACTAAGAGTTATTTGAACGATCAATATTTCACTTAGAATGAGAGGTTAAGCATTCTCAGTATGCGTTCACTACTCTGTAACAAAACTGAGTCCTATTTCAATTCCGATTGCTGCATTACATAAAGAGCACTCAACTCTGCAAGTCTCATAAATACTACAGTAGATTTGAAACAAAACATTCATATCAGTGAAACTAACTCAGATAACTTGAAACACTTGTTACCAGAAACACACGTACAAAACATAATTAAATGAGTTGTTTAACAACACTTTAAAAAATGTGTTCTTAAAATATATCTTCATATGTATGAAAAGATTTTCACTAGTTTATAAAGAACAAAACGAACAGTTATTGGAAACATAATACTTTCATTAATTTTGGCATACTAAGCAGAAGCATTACAGGAATATTACACTGTAAGAAAAGTGAAGACTGTTTCAATTTATAAACTGCTTTACCTGAAGAGCAAACAGGTGTGTAACTATTGTAAATAAACTGGTAAATTTGAAAATATACACTTGAAAGAATGTAACTCAGATAACTTGGAACTCTTGTTTGAAGAAACGCACGAGCAAAGATTAACGAAATGAGTCATTTATAAAACATTAAAAATAGTGTTGAAAAAATACATCTACATAAGTAAGAATTGAGTTTTCTAGATTGTAGAGAAAGAAATTAACAGTTATTACAACCGTAATTCTTTCATTGACTTTGAGATTTTAAGCAGAAGCAGTACAAATACTTTACGGTGTTAAAAATATACGTTCTATTTCACATAAGTTGAAACTCTTGTTAGCAGAATGCCAGGTGAAAGAATTACTAAATGAGTTGTTTAACAACGCTTTAAGAAACAATTTGAAAATACATATCGTCATAGGTATGTATTGAGCTTTACTAGTATTTTAGAGAAGAAATCTAAGTTATTGGAAATATAATACTTTCATTCACTATGTGAAACTAAGCAGATGCAGTTCAGGACCATTACTGTGTAAGAAAAGAGAGGCCTGTTTCAATTTTTAACACTGCTTTACCTAAAGATCAAACAGCTGTGTAACTCTTTTAAATAAACCATACACTTGAAAGAAACTAACTCAGATAACTTGAAACTCATGTTAGCAGAAACACACATAAATGAATAACAAAATGAGTCACTCAACAATGCATTAAGAACCTTGTTGAAAAAATATACCTTTATAAGTATGAACTGGTTTTTACTAGTTTTTAAGAGAATAAAATAAGAAATTTTTGTAACATAATTCTTTCATTGACTTTGAGACGCTAAGCAGAAGCAGTTCAGAAACATTACTGTGTATGAAAACTAAGTCCTATTTCAATTCCCAACACTACTTTAAGTGAAGAGCAAACAGCTGTTTAAATCTTGTAAATACTGCAGTGAATTTCAAACCAAACCTACACTTGAGTCACACCCACTAAGATAACATGAAACTTAGGTCACTGGAATCCTGCATTCAAAGAATAAATAATGAGCAGCATAATAAAGCATGATGATTTGTTTTGAAAAGATATGTCTTCAAAAACGTGAATTGATATTTACATGTTCTTTCAAGTAGGAAACAGTTATTTGAAACATTAATTTTTCATTTAGTTTGAGAGGATAAGCATACACAGTATAGGTTCTTAATTGTGTAACAAACCTGAGTCCTATTTCAATTCCTAAATCTGTTTACCTAAAGAGCACAGCACTGGGCACATTTTGTAAATTCTATATTAATTTGAAAACAAATATACATATCAGTAAAATTAACTCAGATAACTAGAAACTCATGTTAGCAGGAACCCACGTGCAAAGAATAACTAAACGAGTCATTTATAATGCATTAAAAAAGTGTTGAAATACATATACCTTCATAAGTAAAAATTGACTTTTACTAGATTTTAGAGAAGTAAACTAACATTTATTTGAAGCGTAATTACTTCATTGACTTTGAGACTCTAAGCAAAAAAGTACAAATACATTACTTTATTAAAAAATAAGTTATATTTCACATAAAGAGAAACTCTTGTTCGCAGAATCACAGGGGAATAGAATTAATAAATGTGTTCTTTAACAAAATATTAAGAAATGTTTTTGAAAAAATATATCTTCATAAGTATGAATTGATTTTTACTAGTTTTTAGAGAAGAAAACTAAGTTATTTGAAACATAAATTTTTTATTTAGTTTGAGAGGTTCAGCATACATAGTAGAGGTTCATTACTGTGTAACAAAACTGAGTCCTATTTCAATTCCTAACTATGTTTAACAAAAGAGAACACCAAAATGCACATTGGGATATACTATATTAATTTGAAAATTAACATACATTTCATTGAAATTAACTCAGATAACTTGAAATACTGGTTAGCAAAAACACAATTGCAAAGAATAACAAAATGAGTTGTATAACAATGCATTAAAAATGTGTTCATAAAATATATTTTCATAAGTATGAATTGATTTTTACTAGTTTTTTTGAAAAGGACACTAAGAGTTATTTGAAACATAATTCTTTCATGCACTTTGCAATTCTAAGCAGAAGTTTTTCAGGAATATTACTATGTAACAAAAGCGAATTCTAATTCAATTTTTAGCACCGCTTTACCTGAAGGAAAAACAGCTGTGTAAGTCTTGTAAACACTGCAGTAAAATTGAAACCAAACAAACACATGAGTGACACTAACTCAGATAAATTGAAACTCTTGTTTGGAGAATCCCGCATTCTAAGAATAACTAAATGAGCAGCAAAATTAAGCATTACGACTTGTGTTGAAAAGATGTGTCTTCAAATCTATGAAATGATATTTACAAATTCTTTTGAGGAGAAACTAAGAGTTATTTGAACTATCAATATTTCATTTAGAATGAGAGGTTAAGCATACTCAGTATAGGGTCACTACTCTGTAACAAAACTGAGTCCTATTTCAATTCCTAATGCTGCATTACATAAAGAGCACTCAACTGTGCAAGTTTTGTAAATACTACAGTAAATTTGAAACAAAATATACATATCAGTGAAACTAACTCAGATATCTTGAAACACTTCATACCAGAAACACACGTGCAAAACATAATTAAATGAGTTGATAACAACACTTTAAGAAATGTGTTCAAAAATATATCTTCATATGTATGAAATGCATTTCACTAGTATATATAGAACAAAAGGAACAGTTATTGAAAACATAATTCTTTCATTCATTTTGCCATAATAAGCAGAGGCATTTCAGGAACATTACATTGTAAGAAAAGTGAGGACTGTTTCAATTTATAAACTGCTTTACCTGAAGAGCAAACAGCTGTGTAACTCTTGTAAATAAACCAGTAAATTGAAAAACATACACTTGAAAGAATGTAACTCAGATAACTTGGAACTCTTGTTTGCAGAAACACACAAGCAAAGATTATCGAAATGAGTCATTTATAAAGCATTAAGAATAGTGTTGAAAAAATACATCTTCATAAGTAAGAATTAAGTTTCCTAGATTGTAGAGAAAGAAATTAACAGTTATTACAACCGTACTTCTTTCATTGACTTTGAGATTTTAAGCAGAAGCAGTACAAATACTTTACAATGTTAAAAATATAAGTTCTATTTCACATAAGTTGAAACCCTTGTTAGTAAAATGCCAGGTGAAAGAATTACTAAATGCATTGTTTAACAATGCATTAAGAAGCGTTTTGAAAATATATATCTTCATAAGTATGTTTTGAGTTTTACTAGTATTTTAGAGAAGAAATCTAATTTATTGGAAATATAATACTTTCATGCACTATGTGAAACTAAGCACAAGCAGTTAAGGACCATTACTGTGTAAGAAAACTGAGGGCTGTTTCAATTTTTCACACTGCTTTACCTGAAGATCAAACAGCTGTGTAACTCTTTTAAATAAACCAGTAAATTCAAAACCATACACTTGAAAGAAACTAACTCAGATAACTTGAAACTCATGTTAGCAGAAACACACGTAAATGAATAACAAAATGAGTCATTCAACAATGCATTAAGAACCTTGTTGAAAAAATATACCTTTATATGTATGAACTGGTATTTACTAGTTTTTAAGAGAAGTAAAATAAGAAATTTTTGAAACATAATTTTTTCATTGACTTTGAGACTCTAAGCAGAGGCAGTTCAGAAACATTACTGTGTATGAAAACTAAGTCCTATTTCAATTCCTAACACTGCTTTAAGTGAAGAGGAAACAGCTGTTTAAGTCTTGTAAATACTGCAGTGAATTTCAAACCAAACCTACACTTGAGTCACACCAACTTAAATAACATAAAACTTAGGTCACCGGAATCTTGTATTCAAAGAATAAATAATGAGCAGCGATATAAAGCATGATGATTTGTGTTGAAATGATATGTCTTCAAAAACGTGAATTGATATTTACAGGTTATTTCAAGTAGAAAACTTATTTATTTTAAACATTAATTTTTCATTTAGTTTGAGAGGATAAGCATACACAGTATAGGCTCTTTATTGTGTAACAAACCTGAGTCCTATTTCAATTTCTAAATCTGTTTACCTAAAGAGCACAGCACTGGGCACATTTTGTAAATTCTATACTAATTTGAAAACAAATATACATATCAGTGAAATTAACTCAGATATCAAGAAACTCATGTTACCAGGAACCCACGTGCAAAAAACAACTAAACAAGTCATTTATAATGCATTAAAAAAGTGTTGAAATATATATATCTTCATAAGCAAGAATTGACTTTTACTAGATTTTAGAGAAGTAAACTAACATTTATTTGAACCGTAGTTACTTCATTGACTTTGAGACTCTAAGCAAAAGAAGTTAAATAAATTACTTTGTTAAAAACCAAGTTCTATTTCACATAAATAGAAACTCTTGGTGGCAGAATCACAGGTGAAAAGAATTAATAAATGAGTTCTTTAACAACGTATTAAGAAATGTTTTGAGAAAATATATCTTCATTAGTATGAATTGATTTTTACTAGATTTTAGAGTGGAAAACTAAATTATTTGAAACATAAATTTTTATTTATTTTGAGAGGTTCAGCATACACAGTATAGGTTCATTACTGTGTAACAAAACTGAGTCTTATTTCAATTACTAACTCTGTTTAATGAAAGAGAACACCAAAATGCACATTTGGATATAGTATATTAATTTGAAAGAAACATACATTTCATTGAAATTAACTCAGATAACTTGAAATACTTGATAGCAAAAACACAATTGCAAAGAATAACAAAATGAGTTGTTTAACAATGCATTAAGAAATATGTTCATAAAATATATTTTCATAAGTAAGAATTGATTGTTACTAATTTTTTAGAAAAGGACACTAACAGTTATTTGAAATATAACACTTTCATGCACTTTGCAATTCTAAGCAGAAGTATTTCAGGAATATTACTGTGTAATAAAAGACAATTCTAACTCAATTTTTAATACTTCTTTACCTGAGGGGAAAACAGCTGTGTAAGTCTTGTAAACACTGCAGTAAATTTGAAACGAAACATACAATTGAGTGCCACTAACTCAGATAAATTGAAACTTCTTGTTAGGAGAATCCCGAATTCTAAGAATAAATAAATGAGCAGGAAATTTAAGCATTATGACTTGTGTTGAAAATATGTGTCTTCAAATCTATGAATTGATATTTACAAATTCTGTTGAGGGGAAAGTACGTTATTTGAATGATCAATATTTTATTTAGAATGAGAGGTTTAGCATACTCAGTATAGGTTCACTACTCTGTAACAAAACTGAGTCCTATTTTAATTCCTAATGCTGCATTACATAAAGAGCACTCAACTGTGCTAGTCTTGTACATACTACAGTAAATTTGAAACAAAATATACATATCAGTGAAACTAACTCAGATAACTTGAAACACTTGTTACCAGAAACACACATACAAAAAATAATTAAATGAGTTGCTTAACAACACATTAAGAAATGTGTTCAAAAAATATATCTTCACAAATATGAAATGATCTTCACTAGTATATAAAGATCAAAACGAACAGTTATTGGAAACAGAATTCTTTCATTCATTTTGCCATACTAAGTAGAAGCATTTCAGGAACGTTACAGGGTAAGAAAAGTGAAGATTGTTTCCATTTATAAACTGCTTTACCTGAAGAGCAAAGAGCTGTGTAACTCTTGTAAATAAACTGGTAAATTGAAAAACATACACTTGATAGAATCTCACTCAGATAACTTGGATCTCTTGTTTGCAGAACCCCCATGAGAAAAGATTAATGAAATGAATCATGTATAAAGCATTAAGAATAGTGTTGAAAAAAATATATCTTCATGAGTAAGAATTGAGTTTTCTAGATTGTAGAGAAAATAATTAACAGTTATTACAACCGTAATTCTTTCATTGACTTTGAGATTTTAAGCAGAAGATGTACAAATAATTTACGGTGTTAAAAATATAAGTTCTATTTCACATAAGTTGAAACCCTTGTTAGCAGAATGCCAGGTGAAAGAATTACTAAATGAGTTGATTAACAATGCATTAAGAAACGTCTTGAAAATATATATCTTCATAAGTATGTACTGATTTTTACTAGTAATTTAGAGAAGAAAACTAAGTTATTGGAAATATAATTTTTTATTCACCATGTGATACTAAGCAGAAGCAGTTCAGGACCATTTCTGTGTAAGAAAGCTGAGGCCTTTTTCAATTTTTAACACTGATTTACCTAAAGATCAAACAGCTGTGTAACTCTTTTAAATAAACCAGTAAATTCAAAACCATACACTTGAAAGACACTAACTCAGATAACTTGAAACTCTTGTTAGCAGAAACACATGTAAATGAATAACAAAATGAGTCATTCAACAATGCATTAAGAAATTTGTTGAAAACGTAAATCTTTATAAGTATGAACTGGATTTTACTAGTTTTTAAGAGAAGTAAAGTAAGAACTTTTTTAAATATAATTCTTTCATTGACTTTGAGACGCTAAGCAGAAGCGTTACTGTGTATGAAAACTGAGTTTTATTTAAATTCCTAACACTGCTTTAAGTGAAGAGCAAACAGCTGTTTAAGTCTTGTAAATATGGCAGTAAATTATAAACCAAACCTACACTTGAGTCACACCTACTAAGGTAACATGAAACTTAGCTCACCAGAATTTTGCATTCAAAGAATAAATAACGAGCAGCGTAATAAAGCATGAAGACTTGTGTTGAAAAGATATGTCTTCAAAAATGTGAATTGATATTTACAAGTGCTTTCAAGTATAAAACTAAGTTATTTATAACACTGAATTTTCATTTAGTTTGAGAGGATATGCAAACACAGTATAGGTCCTTTATTGTGGATCAAAACTGAGTGCTATTACAATTCCTACATCTGTTTATCTAAAGAGCACAGCAATGGGCACATTTTGTAAATTCTATATTAATTTGAAAACAAATATATATATCAGTGAAATTAACTCAGATAACTAGAAACTCATGTTAGCAGGAACCAACGTGCAAAAAATAATTAAATGAGTCATTTAATAATGCATTTTAAAAAGTGTTGAAATATATATATCTTCATAAGTAAGAACTGACTTTTACTAGATTTTAGAGAGTAAACTAACAGTTATTTGAACCGTAATTTTTTCATTGACTTTGAGAAGCTAAGCAAAAGCAGTACAAATAAAATACTGTGTTAATAAATAAGTTCTATTTCACAGAAATAGAAACTCTTTTTTTTTTTTTTTTTTTTTTTTGCATTTTTCTAAAGCTGGAAACAGGGAGAGACAGACAGGCTCCCGCATGCGCCCGACCAGGATCCACCCGGCACACCCACCATGGGGCGACGCTCTGCCCACCAGGGGGCGATGCTCTGCCCATCCTGGGCGTCGCCATGTTGCAACCAGAGCCACTCTAGCGCCTGAGGCAGAGGCCACAGAGCCATCCCCAGCACCCGGGCCATCTTTGCTCCAACGGAGCCTTGGCTGCAGGAGGGGAAGAGAGAGACAGAGAGGAAGGTGCGGCGGAGGGGTGGAGAAGCAAATGGGCGCTTCTCCTGTGTGCCCTGGCCGGGAATTGAACCCGGGTCCTCCACACGCTAGGCCGACGCTCTACCACTGAGCCAACCGGCCAGGGCCTAGAAACTCTTGTTGGCAGAATCACAGGAGAAAAGAATAAATAAATGAGTTCTTTAACAATGTATTAAGAAATGTTTTGAAAAATATATCTTATTAAGTATGAACTAAATTTACTAATTTATTAGAGAAGTAAACTAAGTTATTTGAAACATAATTTTTTTATTTAGTTTGAGACGTTCAGCATACACAGTATACGTTCATTACTGTGTAACAAAACTGAGTCCTATTTCAATTGCTAACGATGTTTAACAAAAGAGAACACCATAATGCACATCTTGGATATAGTATATTTATTTGAAACAAAGATACATTTCATTGAAATTAACTCAGATAACTTGAAACACTTGTTAGCAAAAACAGACTTGCAAAGTATAACAAAATGAGTTTTTAACAATGCATTAAGAAATGTGTTCATAAAATATATTTTCATAAGTATGAATTGATTTTTACTAGTTTTTTTGAAAAGGACACTAACAGTTACTTGAAACATAACTCTTTCATGCACTTTGATTCTAAGCAGAAGTATATCAGGAATATTACTGTGTAATAAAAGAGAATTCTAATTCAGTTTTTAACACTTCTTTACCTGAGGGGAAAACAGCTGTGTAAGTCTTGTAATCACTGCAGTAAATTTGAAACCAAACATACACTTGAGTGACACTAACTCAGATAAATTGAAACTCTTGTTAGGAGTATCCCAAACTTTAAGAATAACTAAATGAGCAGCAAAATTAAGCATTATGACTTGTATTGCAAAGATGTGTCTTCAAATCTATGAATTAATATTTACAAATTCTGTTCAGAAGAAACTAACAGTTATTTGAATGATTAATATTTCATTTAGAATGAGAGGAATAGCATACTCAGTATAGGTTCACTACTCTGTATCAAATCTGTGTCCTATTTCAATTCCTCATGCTGCATTACATAAAGAGCACTCAAATGTGCTAGTCTTGTAAATAGTGCAGTAAATTTGAAACAAAACGTACATATCAGTGAAACTAACTCAGATAACTTGAAATACTTGTTACCAAAAACACACATGCAAAAAATAATTAAATGAGTTGTTTAACAACACATTAAGAAATGTGTTCAAAAAATATCTTTTCATAAGTAAGAAATGGTCTTCACTAGTTTATAAAGATCAAAACGAACTGTTATTTGAAACATAATTCTTTTAATCATTTTGCCATAGTAAGAAGAAGTATTTCAGGAACGTTACACTGTAACAAAAGTGAGGACTGTTTCAATTTATAAATTGCTTTACCTGAAGAGCAAACAGCTGTGTAACTCTTGTAAATAAACCGGTAAATTGAAAAACATACATTTGAAAGAATATAACTCAGATAACTTGGAACTCTTGTTTGCAGAAACACACGAGCAAAGATTAACTAAATGAGTCATGTATAAAGCATTAAGAATAGTGTTGAAAAAAATATATCTTCATAAGTAAGAATTGAGTTGTCCAGATTTTAGAGAAAGAAATTAACAGTTATTACAACCGTAATTCTTTCATTGATTTTGAGAATTTAAGCAGAAGCAGTACAAATACTTTATGGTGTTAAAAATATAAGTTCTATTTCACATAAGTTGAAACTCATGTTAGCAGAATGCCAGGTGAAAGAATTACTAAAGCAGTTTTTTAACAATGCATTAAGAAGCGTTTTGAAAATATATATCTTCATAAGTATGTATTGATTTTTCCTAGTAATTTAAAGAAGAAAACTAATTCTTTCATGCAATATGCGATGCTAAGCAGAAGCTGTTTAGAAGCATTACTGGGTAACAAAAGAAAGCTCTATTTCAATGATTAACTCTTTTTTACCTAAAGAGGAAAGAGCTCTGTAAATCTTGAAAGCACTGCATTAAATTTGAAACCAAATGTTCACTTGAGTGACTCTAACGCAGATAAATTGAATCTTTTGTTAGGAGAACCTCACATTCAAACAATACCTAAATGAGCAGCAAAATAAAGCATTTTGATTTCTACTGAAAAGTTGTATCTTCAAAAGTATGAATTGATATTAACAAATTCAATTGAGGAGAAACTAACAGTTATTTGAACAATAATTATTTCAATCAGAATGAGAGTTTTAGAATACTCATGATAGGTTCATTACTGTGTAACCAAACTGAGTCCTATTTCAATTCCTAACACTGCATTACCTAAAGAGAACTCAACTCTGCTAGTTTTGTAAATACTACAGCAAATTTGAAAAAGAACATACATATCAGTGAAACAAACTGAGATAACTTGAAGCTCATGTTAGCAAAAACACACATTTAAAGAATAACTAGATGAGTCATATTATAATACATTAATATAGATATTGAAAAAAGTAACTTCATAGGTATGAATTGATTTTACTAGTTTTTTAGTGAAGGAAACTAACAGGTATTTGAAATATAATACTTCGTTCACTTTGTGATGCTAAGAAGTGGCAGTACAGGTACATTAGTGTGCAACTGAATTGAGTCCAATTTCTATTCCTAACACTGTGTGAACTGAAGAGCAAAGAGCTGGGTAACTCTTGTATATACTACAGTAAATTTGAAACCATACATTAGAGAAAAACTAACTCTGATAACTTGAAACGCTTGTTAGCACAAAGACACGTGCAAAGAATAACTAAATGAGTTGATTAACAATACATTCAGAAATGTGTTGAAAAAATATTTCTTCATAAGGATGATTTGATTTTCCTAGTTTTTTAGAGAATAAAACTTACAGTTTTTGGAAACATAATTTTTTCCTTCACTTTGCGATACTAAGCAGAAGCACTTTAGGAATATTACTGTGTAAAAAATCTGAGGCCTGTTTCAATTTCTATCACTGCTTATCCTGAAGAGCAAAAATCTGTGTAACTATTGTAAATAACCCAGTAAATTTAAAATCATACACTTTAAAGAAACTAACTCAGATAACTTGAAACTCTTGTTAGCAGAAACACGTCAAAGAATAACTAAATGATTCGTTTAACAATATATTAAGAAATGTGTTCAAAAATATATTTTCATAAGTATGAATTGATATCTACTAGTTTTTTAGAAAAAAAAACTAACAGTTATTTGAAACATAATTCTTTCATGCAATATATGATGCTAAGCAGAAGCAGTTTAGAAGCATTACTGGCCCTGTCTGGATGGCTCGCTTGGCTGGAGCATTGTCCTGCAATGCAGAGGTGGCTGGTTCAGTCCTGGCAGGGGCACATACAGAAAGAGATTGATGCTTCTTTCTCCCCCTTACCCCTTATTTTTCTCTGGAGTCAATAAAAAGAAAAGAATAAAAATATAGAAAATATAAAAACAAAACAAAAAAAGGGCAACAGAGAACGTTTAAAAAAAAAAAGAAGCATTACTGTGTAACAAAAGACAGATCCATTTTAATGATTAACTCTGTTTTACCTGAAGAACAAAGAGCTGTGTAAGTCTTGAAAGCACTGCAGTAAATTTGAAATGAAACATACACTTGAGTAACCCTAACACAGATAAATTGAAACTCTTGTTAGGAGAATCCCGTATTCAAAGAATATCTAAATGAGTAGCAAAATAAAGCATTATGATTTGTGTTGAAAAGTTGTGTCTTCAAAAGCAAAAAATGATATTAACAAATTCTATTTAGGAGAAACTAACAGTTATTTGAACGATAATTATATCAATCACAATGAGTGGATAGGGAAAATCAGTATAAGTTCATTACTGTGTAAGAAAACTGAGTCCTATTTCAACTCTTTAATCTGCGTAACCTAAAGTGCACTAATCTGTGATAGTCTTTTAAATACTACAGCAGATTTGAAAAAAACATACATATCAGTGAAACGAACTCAGATAACTTGAAACTCATGTTAGCAAAAACACACATGCAAAGATTAAGAAAATGAGTCATTTATTTACTCCTTGATATAGGTATTGAAAAATATAACTTCACAAGTATGAATTGATTATACGAGTTTTTTAGAGAAGGAAACTAACAGTTATTTGAAATATAATACTTCATTCACATTGTGATGCTAAGAAGTGGCAGTACGAGTACATTACTACGTAACAGAATTGAGTTCAATTTCAATTCCTAACTCTGTGTTACCTGAAAAGCGAACAGCTTGGTAACTCTTGTAAATACTACAGTAAATTTGAAACCATACATTATAGAAAAACTAACTCAGATAACTTGAAGCTCTTGTTAGCACAAAGACACATGCAAAGAATAACTAAATGAGTTGTTTAACAATACATTAAGAAATGTGTTGAAAAAATACATCTTTGTAAGTATGATTTGAATTATTTGTTTTTTAGAGAAGAGAATTTACAGATCTTGTAAACATTCTTTCATTCACTTTGAGATACCAAGCAGAAGCAGTTCAGGAATATTACTGAGTAAGAAAACTGAGGCCTGTTTCAATTTCTAACACTGCTCTACCTGAAGAGCAAACAGCTGTGTAACTCTTGTAAATAACCCAGTAAATTTAAAATCGTACACTTGAAAAAAACTAACTCAGATAACTTGAAACTCTTGTTAACAGAAACACACGTGCAAAGAATAACTAAATGAGTTGTTTAACAATACATTAAGAAATGTGTTCAAAGAATATATATTCATAAGTATTAATTGATTTTTTCTAGTTATTTATAAAAGAAAATTAATATTTATTTGAAAACATAATTCTTATATGCAATCTGCGAGGCTAAGCAGGAACAGTTTAGGAACATTACTGTGTAACAAAAGAGAGCTCCATTTCAAAGATTAACACTGCTTTATCTGAAGATCAAACAGCTGTGTAAGTCTTGTTGTACACACTGCAGTAAATTTGAAACCAGAGGTACACTAGAGTGACTCTAACACAGATAAATTGAAACTCTTGTTAGGAGAACCCCACATTCAAAGAATACCTAAATGAGCAGCAAAATAAAGCTGAAAAGTGCTGAAAAGTTGTGTTGATTTGTGCTGAAAAGTTGTGTCTTCAAAAGTATGAATTGATATTAACAAATTCAATTGAGGAGAAACTAACAGTTATTTGAACAATAATTATTTCATTCAGAATGAGAGGTTTAGGATACTCAGGATAGGTTCATTACTGTGTAACCAAACTGAGTCCTATTTCAATTCCTAACACTGAATTACCTAAAGAGCACTCAACTCTGCTAGTTTTGTAAATACTACAGCAAATTTGAAAAAGAACATACATATCAGTGAAACAAACTGAGATAATTTGAAGCTCATGTTAGCAAAAAACACGTTTAAAGAATAACTAGATGAGTCATATAATAATTCATTAATATAGATATTGAAAAAAATAACTTCATAGGTATGAATTCATTTTACTAGTTTTTTAGAGAAGAAAACTAACAGTTATTTGAAATATAATACTTCGTTCACTTTGTGAAGCTAATAAGTGGCAGTACAGGTACATTACTGTGTAACAGAATTAAGTCCAATTTCAATTCCTAACTCTGTGTTACCTGAAGAGCGAAGACCTTGGTAACTCCTGTAAATACTACAGTAAATTAGAAACCATACATTATAGAAAAACTAACTCAGATAACTTGAAGCTCTTGTTAGCACAAAGACACATGCAATGAATAACTAAATGAGTTGATTAACAATACATTAAGAAATGTGTTGAAAAAATACATCTTCATAAGTATGATTTAAATTATTTGTTTTTTAGAGAAGAGAACTTACAGTTCTTGTAAACATTCTTTCATTAACTTTGCGATACCAAGCAGAAGCAGTTCAGGAATATTACAGTGTAAAAAAACTGAGGCCTGTTTCAATTTCCAACACTGCTTGACCTGAAGAGCAAACAGCTGTGTAACTCTTGTAAATAACCCCGTAAATTTGAAATCATACACTTGAAAAATACTAACTCAGATAACTTGAAACTCTTGTTAGCAGAAACACACATGCAAAGAATAACTAAATGAGTTGTTTAACAATACATTAAGAAATGTGTTCAAAAAATATATTTTCATAAGTATGAATTGATCTTTTCTAGTTATTTATACAAGCAAACTAATATTTATTTGGAAACATAATTCTTATATGCAATTTGCAATGCTAAGCAGGAACAGTTTAGGAACATTACTGTGTAACAGAAGAGAGATCCATTTCAATGATTAACACTGCTTTATCTGAAGAGCAAACAGCTGTGTAAGTTTTGTACACACTGCAGTAAATTTGAAACCAAACGTACACTTCAGTGACTCTAACGCAGATAAATTGAAACTCTTCTTAGGAGAACCCCACATTCAAAGAATACCTAAATGAGCAGCAAAATAAAGCATTTTGATTTGTGCTGAAAAGTTGTGTCTTCAAAAGTATGAATTGATATTAACAAATTCAATTTAGGAGTAACTAAGAGTTATTTGAACAATAATTATTTCAATCAGAATGAGAGGTTTAGGATACTCACGATAGGTTCATTACTGTGTAACCAAACTGAGTCCTATTTCAATTCCTTACTCTGCATTACCTAAAGAGCACTCAACTCTGCTAGTCTTGTAAATACTACAGCAAATTTGAAAAAAAAAACATACATATTAGTGAAACGAACTCAGATAACTTGAAGCTCATGTTAGCAAAAGCACATGTTTAAAGAATAACTAGATGAGTCATATTATAATTCATTAAAATACATATTGAAAAAAGTAACTTCATAGGTATGAATTGATTTTACTAGTTTTTTAGTGAAGGAAACTAACAGGTATTTGAAATATAATACTTCATTCACTTTGTGATGCTAAGAAGTGGCAGTACAGGTACATTAGTGTGTAACTGAATTGAGTCCAATTTCTATTCCTAACACTGCGTGAACTGAAGAGCAAAGAGCTGGGTAACTCTGGTATATACTACAGTAAATTTGAAACCATACATTAGAGAAAAACTAACTCTGATAACTTGAAACTCTTGTTAGCACAAAGACACGTGCAAAGAATAACTAAATGAGTTGATTAACAATACATTCAGAAATGTGTTGAAAAAATATTTCTTCATAAGAATGATTTGATTTTCCTAGTTTTTTAGAGAATAAAACTTACAGTTCTTGGAAACATAATTTTATCCTTCACTTTGCGATACTAAGCAGAAGCACTTTAGGAATATTACTGTATAAAAAATCTGAGGCCTGTTTCAATTTCTATCACTGCTTATCCTGAAGAGCAAAAATCTGTGTAACTCTTATAAATAACCCGGTAAATTTAAAATCATACACTTGAAAAAAACTAACTCAGATAACTTGAAACTCTTGTTAACAGAAACACAAGTGCAAAGAATAACTAAATGAGTTGTTTAACAATACATTAAGAAATGTGTTCAAAGAATATATTTTCATAAGTATTAATTGATTTTTTCTAGTTATTTATAAAAGAAAACTAATATTTATTTGAAAACATAATTCTTATATGCAATCTGTGAGGCTAAGCAGGAACAGTTTAGGAACATTACTGTGTAACAAAAGAGAGCTCCATTTCAAAGATTAACACTGCTTTATCTGAAGATCAAACAGCTGTGTAAGTCTTGAAAGCACTGCAGTAAATATGAAACGAAACATACACTTGAGTAACCCTAACACAGACAAGTTAAAACTCTTGTTAGGAGAATCCCGCATTCAAAAATTAACTAAATCAGCCGAAAAATAAAGCTTTATGATTTGTGTTAAAAAGTTGTGTCTTCAAAAGCAGGAATTGATATTAACAAATTCTATTTATGAGAAACTAACAGTTATTGGAACAATAATTATTTAAATCACAATGAGAGATTAAGGATTCTCAGTATAGGTTCATTACTGTGTAACCAAACTGAGTCCTATTTCAATTCCTAAATCTAGATTACCTAAAATGCACTCATCTGGGCTAGTCTTGTAAACACTACAGCAAATTTGAAAAAGAACATACATATCAGTGAAACTAACTCAGAAAACTTGAAACACATGTTAGCAAAAACAAAATCCAAAGATAACTAAATGAGTCATTTAGTAATTCCTAAATATAGGTTTTGAAAAAAATACCTTCATACGTATGAATTGATTTTACTAGATTTTAGAGAAGGAAACTAACAGTTATTTGAAATATAATACTTCGTTCACTTTGTGATGCTAAGAATTGGCAGTACAAGTACCTTACTGTGTAACAGAATTGAGTCCAATTTCTATTCCTAACACTGCATGAACTGAAGAGCAAAAAGCTGGGTAACTCTTGTAAATACTACAGTAAATTGAAAACCATATATTAGAGAAAAACTAACTCTGATAACTTGAAACTCTTGTTAGCACAAAAATACATGCAAAGAATACCTAAATGAGTTGTTTATCAATACATTAAGAAATGTTAAAAAACACTTCTTCATAACTATGATTTGATTTTACTAGTTTTTCAAAGAAGAATATTTACAGTTTTTGTAAACATAATTCTTTCATTCACTTTGTGATTCTAAGAAGAAGCAGTTCAGGAATATTACTGTGTAAGAAAACTGAGGCCTGGCCTGACCTGTGGTGGCGCAGTGGGAAAAAGCATCGACCTGGAAAAGCTGAAGTCGCCGGTTCGAAACCCTGGAATTGCCTGGTCAAGGCACACATGGGAGTTGATGCTTCAAGCTCCTCCCCCCTTCCCTCTCTCTGTCTCACCTCTTTCTATATCCCTCTCCTCTCTAAAAAAAAATGAATAATAAAAAAAGAGTACCATTTTAAAAAAAAAAAACCACTGAGGCCTGTTTTAATTTCTAACACTGCTTATCCTGAAGAGCAAACAGCAGTGTAACTCTTCTAAATAACCCAGGAAATTTAAAATAATACACTTTAAAAAAACTAACTCAGATAACTTGAAACTCTCGTTAGCAGAAACACGTCAAAGAATAATTAAATGATTTGTTTAATAAAACATTAAGAAATGTGTTACAAAATATACTTTCATAAGTATGAATTGATTTTTACTAGTTTTTTTAAAAACGAAACTAACTTATTTCAAACATAATTGTTTCATGCAATTTGCGATGCTAAGCAGAAGCAGTATAGAAGCATGACTGTATAACAAAGAGTGCTCCATTTCAATGATTAACACTGCTTTACCTGAAAACAGCTGTGTAAGTCTTGAAAACACTGCAGTAAATTTGAAACCAAACATACACTTGAGAAACCCTATCACAAATAAAGTGAAACTCTTGGTAGGAGAATCTCGCATTCAAAAAATAACTAAATGTGCAGCAAAATAAAGCATTATGATTTGTGTTGAAAAGTTGTGTACTCAAACGTAGGAATTGATATTAACAAATTTTATTAAGGAGAAACTAACAGTTATTTGAACAATAATTATTTCAATCACAATGAGAGGTTAAGGATACTCAGTATAGTTTCATTACTGTGTAACCAAATTGAGTCCTATTTCAATTTCTAAATCTGCTTTACCTAAAAAAAATCTAATCTGTGATAGTCTTGTAAATACTACAGCAAATATGAAAAAAAAACATACATATCAGTGAAACGAAATCAGATAACTTGAAACTCATGTTACCAAAAACACATGCAAAGAATAACTAAATCAGTCATTTAATATTTTATTAATATAGGTATGGGAAAAAATAACTTCATAAGTATGAATTGATTTTACTATTTTTTTAGAGAAGGAAACTAAGTTATTTGAAATATAATATTCATTCACTTTGTGATACTAAGAACTGGCAGTACAAGTACATTACTATGTAACAGAATTGAGTCCAATTTCAATTCCTAACTCTGTGTAACCTGAAGAGCGAACAGTTTGGTAACCCTTGAAAATACTATAGTAAATTTGAAACCATACATTAAAGAGAAACTTACTCAGATAACTTGAAGCTCTTGTTAGCACAAAGACACATGCAAAGCATAACTAAATGATTGTTTAACAACACATTAAGACATGTGTTGAAAAAATACATCTTCATAATTATGATTTGATTTTACTAGTATTTTAGAGAATAAAACTTACAGTTTTTGAAAACATAATTTTTCCTTCACTTTATGATACTAAGCAGAAGCAGATCAGGAATAATACAGTGTAAAAAACTGAGGCCAGTTTCAATTTCTAACTATGCTTTACCTGAAGAGCAAACAGCAGTGTAACTCTTCTAAATAACCCAGTAAATTTAAAATCATACACTTTAAAAAAACTAACTCAAATAACTTGAAATTCTTGTTAGCAGAAACACGTCAAAGAACAAAATGAGTTGTTTAACAATATATTAAGAAATGTGTTCAAAAATATATTTTCATAAGTATGAATTGATTTTTACTAGTTTTTTAAAAAAAGAAACTAACATTTATTTCAAACATAATTCTTTAATACAATTTGTGATGATAAGCAGAAGCAATTTAGGAATATTACTGTGTAACAAAACAGAGTTCCATTTCAATGATTAACACTGCTTTACCTGAAGAGCAAACAGCTGTGTAAGTCTTGAAAACACTGCAGTAAATTTTAAACCAAACACACACTTGAGTGACCCTAACACAGATAAATTGAAACTCTTGTTAGGAGAATGCCGCATACAAAGAATAACTAAATGAGCAGCAAATTAAATCATTAAGATATCCGTTCAAAAGCTGTGTCTTCAAAAGAATGAATTGATATTAACAAATTCTATTGTGGAGAAACTAACAGTTATTTGAACAATAATTATTTAAATCACAATGAGAGGTTAAGGCTTCTCAGTATAGGTTCATTACTGTGTAACCAAACTGAGTCCTATTTCAATTTCTAAATCTGGATTACCTAAAAAGAACTCATCTGGGCTAGTCTTGTAAACACTACAGCAAATTTGAAAAAGAACATACGTATCAGTGAAACTAACTCAGATAACTTGAAAACCATGTTAGCAAAAACACAAGTGCAAAGATAACTAAATGAGTCATTTAATAATTCAAAAATATAGGTATTAAAAAATTAACTTCAAAGTATGAATTGATTTTACTAGTTTTTTAGATAAGGAAACTAACAGTTATTTGAAATATAATACTTCATTCACTTTGTGATACTAAGAACTGGCAGCACAAGTACATTACTGTGTAACAGAATTAACTCCAATTTGGATTCCTAACACTGCATGACCTAAAGAGAGAAGATCTGGGTAACTCTTGTAAATACTACAGTAAATTTGAAACCATACATTAGAGAAAAACTAACTCTGATAACTTGAAACTCTTGTTATCACAAAAACACATGCAAAAAATGCCTAAATGAGTTGTTTATCAATACATTAAGAAATGTGTTGAAAAACAATTCTTCATAAGTATGATTTGATTTTATTCGTTTTTTAGAAAAGAAAACTTACAGTTTTTGGAAACATAACTCTTTTATTCTCTTTGCAATACTAAGCAGAAGCAGTTCAGGAATATTACTATGTAAGAAAACTGAGGCCTATTTCAATTTCTAAGACTGCTTTACCTGAAGAGCAAACAGCTGTGTAACTCTTGTAAATAATACAGTAAATTTAAAATGATACACTTTAAAGAAACTAACTCAGATAACTTGAAACCCTTGTTAGCAGAAACACGTCAAAGATTAACTAAATTAGTTGTTTAACAATATATTAAGAAATCTGTTCAAAAACATATTTTCATAAGTATGAATTAATTGTTACTATTTTTTAAAAAAAGAAACTAACAGTTATTTGAAACATAATTCTTTCACTCAATTTGCGATGCTAAGCAGAAGCAGATTAGAAGCATGACTGTGTAACAAAGAGAGCTCCATTTCAATTTTTAACACTGCTTTACCTGAAAAGCAAACATCTGTGTAAGTCTGAAAAACACTACAGTAAAATTAAAACCAAACATACACTTGAGTGACCCTAACACAGATAAATTGAAACTATTGTTAAAAGAATCCCGCATTCAAAGAATAATTAAATGAGCAGCAAATTAAATCATTAAGATATCTGTTGAAAAGCTGTGTCTTCAAAAGAATGAATTGATATTAACAAATTCTATTGAGGAGAAACTAACAGTTATTTGAACAATAATTATTTCAATCAAAATGAGAGTTTAAGGATACTCAGTATACGTTCATTACTGTGTAACCAAACTGAGTCCTATTTCAATTCCTAAATCTGCATTACCTAAAGAGCACTCATCTGGGCTAGTCTTGTAAATACTACAGCAAATTTTGAAAAAAAACATACATATCAGTGCAACTAACTCAGAAAACTTGAAACACATGTAAGCAAAAACAGAAGTGCAAAGATAACTAAATGATTCATTTAATAATTCATAAATATATGTATTGAATAAAATAACTTCATAAGTATGAATTGATTTTACTAGTTTTATAGAGAAGGAAACTAACAGTTATTTGAAATATAATACTTCATTCACTTCGTGATGCTAAGAACTGGCAGTACAAGAATATTACTGTGTGACAGAATTGAGTCCAATTTTGATTCCTAACACTGCGTGACCAGAAGAGCAAAGAGCTCGGTAACTCTTGTAAATACTACAGTAAATTTGAAACCATACATTAGAGAAAAAGTAACTCTGATAACTTGAAACTCTTGTTAGCACAAAAACACATGCAAAGAATACCTAAATGAGTTGTTTATCAATACATTAAGAAATGTTGAAAAAAAACTTCTTCATAAGTATGATTTGATTTTACTAGTTTTTCAAAGAAGAAAATTTACAGGTTTTGGAAACATAATTCTTTCATTCACTTTGCGATACTAAGCAGAAGCAATTCAGAATATTACTGTGTAAGAAAACTGAGGCCTGTTTCAATTTCTAAGACTGCTTTACCTGAAGAGCAAACAGCTGTGTAACTCTTGTTAATAATCTAGTAAATTTACAATGACACATTATAAAGAAACTAACTCAGATAACTTGAAACTCTTGTTCGCAGAAACACATCAAAGAATAACTAAATGAGTTGTTTAACAAAACATTAAGAAATGTGTTACAAAATATACTTTCATAAGTATGAATTGATTTTTACTGGTTTTTTAAAAAACAAAACGAACAGTTATTTCAAACATAATTCTTTTTTACAATTTGCAATGCTAAGCAGAAGCAGTTTAGAAGCATGACTGTGTAAAAATGAGAGCTCCATTTCAATTTTTAACACTGCTTCACCTGAAGTGCAAACAGCTGTTTAAGTCTTAAAAACACTGCAGTAAATTTAAAACCAAACATACATTTGAGTGACCCTAACACAGATAAATTGAAACTCTTGTTAAAAGAATCCCACATTCAAAGAATAACTAAATGAGCGGCAAATTAAATCATTAAGATA
Organism: Saccopteryx leptura; assembly: GCF_036850995.1. Classification (NCBI taxonomy): domain Eukaryota; kingdom Metazoa; phylum Chordata; class Mammalia; order Chiroptera; family Emballonuridae; genus Saccopteryx; species Saccopteryx leptura. Next base: position 41,270 of record NC_089509.1, read on the forward strand.
TCTGTTGAAAAGCTGTGTCTTCAAAAGAATGAATTGATATTAACAAATTCTATTGAGGAGAAACTAACAGTTATTTGAATGATAATTATTTAAATCACAATGAGAGGTTAAGGATTCTCAGTATAGGTTCATTACTGTGTAACCAAACTGAGTCCTAATTCTATTCCTAAATCTAGATTACGTAAAAAGCACTCATCTGGGCTAGTCTTGAAAACACTACAGCAAATTTAAAAAAGAACATATATATCAGTGAAACTAACTCAGATAACTTGAAACCCATGTTAGCAAAAATGGAAGTGCAAAGATAACTAAATGAGTCATTTAAAAATTCATAAATATAGGTATTGAATAAAATAACTTCATATGTATGAATTGATTTTACTAGTTTTTTAGAGAAGGAAACTAACAGTTCTTCGTAATATAATACTTCATTCACTTTGTGATGCTAAGAACTGGCAGTACAAGTACATTACTGTGTAACAGAATTGAGTCCAATTTCGATTCCTAACACTTCGTGAACTGAAGAGCAAAATCCTGGGTAACTCTTGTAAATACTACAGTAAATTTGAAACCATACATTAGAGAAAAACGAACTCTGATATCTTGAAACTTTTGTTAGCACAAAAACACATGCAAAAAATACCTAAGTGAATTGTTTATCAATACATTTAGAAATGTTGAAAAAAACACTTCTTCATAAGTATGATTTGATTTTACTAGTTTTTCAAAGAAGAAAATTTACAGGTTTTGGAAACATAATTCTTTCATTCACTTTGCGATACTAAGCAGAAGCAATTCAGAATATTACTGTGTAAGAAAACTGAGGCCTGTCTTAACCTGTGGTGGTGCAGTGGGATAAAGCATCAACTTGAAAATGCTGAGGTCACCGGTTCGAACCCCTGGGCTTGCCTGGTCAAGGCACATATAGGAGTTGGTGCTTCCAGCTCCTCCCCCCTTCTCTCTCTCTGTCTTTCCTCTTTCTATCTCCCTCTCCTCTCTAAAAAATAAAATGAATAATAAAAAAAGGAGAAACAGTTTAAAAAAAAACTGAGGCCTGTTTCAATTTCTAACACTGCTTTACCTGAAGAGCAAATAGCAGTGTAACTCTTCTAAATAACACAGTAAATTTAAAATAATACACTTTAAAAAAACTAACTCAGATAACTTGAAACTCTTGTTAGCAGAAACACGTCAAAGAATAACTAAATGAGTTGTTTAACAAAACATTAAGATATGTGTTACAAAATATACTTTCATAAGTATGAATTGATTTTTACTAGTTTTAAAAAAAGAAACTAACATTTATTTCAAACATAATTCTTTCATACAATTTGTGATGCTAAGCAGAAGCAATTTAGGAATATTACTATGTAACAAAAGAAAGTTCCATTTCAATGATTAAGACTGATTTACCTGAAGAACAAACAACTGTGTAAGTCTTGAAAACACTGCAGTAAATTTGAAACCAAATATACACTTGAGTGACCCTAACACAGATAAATTGAAACTCTTGTTAGGAGAATCCGACATTCAAAGAATAACTAAATGAGCAGCAAATTAAAGCATTAGAATTTGTGTTGAAATGTTGTGTCTTTAAGAGTATGAATTGATCTTAACAAATTCTATAGAGGAGAAACTAACACTTATTTGAATGATAATTATTTCAATCACAATGAGAGGTTAAGGATACTCAGTATAGGTTAATTACTGTGTAACCAAACTGAGTCCTATTTCAATTCCTAAATCTGCATTACCTAAAGAGCACTCATCTGGGCTAGTCTTGTAAACACTACAGCAAACTTGAAAAAAAACATACATATCAGTGAAACTAACTCAGATAACTTGAAAACCATGTTAGCAAAAACACAAGTGCAAAGATAACTAAATGAGTCATTTAATAATTCATAAATATAGGTAATGAAAAAAAAATAACTTCATAAATATGAATTGATTTTACTAGTTTTTTAGAGAAGGAAAATAACAGTTATTTGAAACATAATATTCATTCACTTTGTGATGCTAAGAAGTGGCAGTACAAGTACATTACTGTGTAACTGAATTGAGTCCAATTTTGATTCCTAACACTGCGTGACCTGAAGAGCAAAGAGCTGGGTAACTTTTGTAAATACTACAGAAAATATGAAAACATATATTAGAGAAAAACTAACTCTGATAACTTGAAACTCTTGTTAGCACAAAAACAAATGCAAAGAATGTCTAAATGAGTTGTTTATCAATACATTAAGAAATATGTTGAAAAAACACTTCTTCATAAGTATGATTTGATTTTACTAGAATTTTAGAGAAGAAAACTTACAGTTTTTGGAAACATAACTCTTTTATTCTCTTTGCAATACAAAGCAGAAGCAGTTCAGGAATATTACTGTGTAAGAAAATTGAGGCCTGTTTCAATTTCTAAGACTGCTTTACCTGAAGAGCCAACAGCTGTGTAACTCTTGTAAATAATACAGTAAATTTAAAATGATACACTTTAAAGAAACTAACTCAAATAACTTGAAACTCTTGTTAGCAGAAACACATCATGGAATAACTAAATTAGTTGTTTAACAATATATTAAGAAATCTGTTCAAAAACATATTTTCATAAGTATGAATTGATTTTTACTAGTTTTTTAAAAAAGAAACTAACAGTAACTTGAAACATAATTCTTTCATGCAATTTGTGATGCTAAGCAAAAGCAGTTTAGAAGCATGACTGTGTAACAAAGAGAGCTCCATTTCAATTTTTAACACTGCTTTACCTGAAAAGCAAACATCTGTGTAAGTCTTAAAAACACTGCAGTAAATTTAAAACCAAACATACACTTGAGGGACCCTAACACAGATAAATTGAAACTATTGTTAAAAGAATCCCGCATTCAAAGAATATTTAAATGAGCAGCAAATTAAATCATTAAGATATCTGTTGAAAAGCTGTGTCTTCAAAAGAATGAATTGATATTAACAAATTCTATTGAGGAGAAACTAACAGTTATTTGAACAATAATTATTTCAATCAAAATGAGAGTTTAAGGATACTCAGTATATGTTCATTACTGTGTAACCAAACTGAGTCCTATTTCAATTCCTAAATCTGCATTACCTAAAGAGCACTCATCTGGGCTAGTCTTGTAAATACTACAGCAAAATTTGAAAAAAAACATACATATCAGTGCAACTAACTCAGAAAACTTGAAACACATGTTAGCAAAAACAGAAGTGCAAAGATAACTAAATGAGTCATTTAATAATTCATAAATATATGTATTGAATAAAATAACTTCATAAGTATGAATTGATTTTACTAGTATTTTAGAGAAGGAAACTAACAGTTATTTGAAATATAATACTTCATTCACTTCGTGATGCTAAGAACTGGCAGTACAAGTACATTACTGTGTGACAGAATTGAGTCCAATTTTGATTCCTAACACTGCGTGACCGGAAGAGCAAAGAGCTCGGTAACTCTTGTAAATACTACAGTAAATTTGAAACCATACATTAGAGAAAAAGTAACTCTGATAACTTGAAACTCTTGTTAGCACAAAAACACATGCAAAGAATACCTAAATGAGTTGTTTATCAATACATTAAGAAATGTTGAAAAAAAACTTCTTCATAAGTATGATTTGATTTTACCATTTTTTCAGAGAAGAAAATTAGAGTTTTGGGAAACATAATTCTTTCATTCACTTTACGATACTAAGCAGAAGCAGCTCAGGAATATTACTGTGTAAGAAAACTGAGGCCTGTTTCAATTTCTAAGACTGCTTTACCTGAAGAGCAAACAGCTGTGTAACTCTTGTTAATAATCTAGTAAATTTACAATGACACATTTTAAAGAAACTAACTCAGATAACTTGAAACTCTTGTTTGCAGAAACACGTCAAAGAATAACTAAATGAGTTGTTTAACAAAACATTAAGAAATGTGTTACAAAATATACTTTCATAAGTATGAATTGATTTTTACTGGTTTTTTAAAAAACAAAACGAACAGTTATTTCAAACATAATTCTTTTTTACAATTTGCGATGCTAAGCAGAAGCAGTTTAGAACCAGACTGTGTAACAAAGAGAGCTCCATTTCAATTTTTAACACTGCTTCACCTGAAGTGCAAACAGCTGTTTAAGTTTTAAAAACACTGCAGTAAATTTAAAACCAAACATACATTTGAGTGACCCTAACACAGATAAATTGAAACTCTTGTTAAAAGAATCCCGCATTCAAAGAATAACTAAATGAGCGGCAAATTAAATCATTAAGATACCTGTTGAAAAGCTGTGTCTTCAAAGAATGAATTGATATTAACAAATTCTATTGAGGAGAAACTAACAGTTATTTGAATGATAATTATTTAAATCACAATGAGAGGTTAAGGATTCTCAGTATAGGTTCATTACTGTGTAACCAAACTGAGTTCTATTTCAATTCCTAAATCTGCATTACCTAAAGAGCACTCATCTGGGCTAGTCTTGTAAACACTACAGCAAATTTGAAAAAAAAACATACATATCAGTGGAACTAACTCAGATAACTTGAAACCCATGTTACCAAAACACAAGTGTAAAGATAACTAAATGAGTCATTTAATAATTCATAAATATAGGTATTGAAAAAAATAACTTCACATGTATGAATTGATTTTACTAGTTTTTTAGAGAAGGAAAATAACAGTTATTTGAAATATAATATTCATTCACTTTGTGATGCTAAGAAGTGGCAGTACAAGTTCATTACTGTGTAACAGAATTGTGACCAATTTCAATTCCTAACTCTGTGTTACATGAAGAGCGAACAGTTTGGTAACTCTTTTACATACTATAGTAAATTTGAAACCATACATTAGAGAAATACTAACTCAGGTAACTTGAAGCTCTTGTTAGCACAAAGACACATGCAAAAAATAACTAATGATTGTTTAACAATACATTAATGCATGTGTTGAAAAAATACATCTTCATAACTATGATTTGATTTTACTAGTTTTTAAGATAAGAAAACTTACAGTTATTGGAAACATAATTCTTTCTTTCACTTTGCGATACAAAGAAGAAGCAGCGCAGGAATATTACTGTGTAAGAAAACTGAGGCCTGTTTTAATTTCTAACACTGCTTTATCTGAAGAGCAAGCAGCTGTGTAACTCTTGTAAATAACTCATTAAATTTAAAATCATACAGTTGAAAAAAACTAACTCAGATATCTTGAAACTTTTGTTAGCAGAAACACATCAAAGAATAACTAAATGAGTTGTTTAACAGTACATTAAGAAATGTGTTCCAAAATGTATTTTCATAAGTATGAATTGATTTTTACTAGTTTTTTAGAAAAAGAAACTAACAGTTATTTGAAACATAATTTTTTCATGCAATTTGCAAAGCTAACCAGAAGCAGTTTAGGAATATTACTGTGTAACAAAAGAGAGTTCCATTTCAATGATTAACACTGCTTTACCTGAAGAACAAACAGGAGTGTAAGTCTTGTAAACACTGCAGTAAATTTGAAACCAAACATACACTTGAGTGACCCTAACACAGATAAATTGAAACTTTTTTTAGGAGAATCTTGCATTCAAAGAATAATTAAATGAGCAGCAAAATAAAGCCTTATGATTTGTGTTGAAAAGTTGTGTCTTCAAAATATGAATTGAGGAGGGACAAGATGGCGCTGGAGTAGGTGGACATACCAGCATCTCCCTCCCAGAACCAAAGTGGATTACAAACTAATTTTATGAACTATCATCTGGAAAAACCAACTTTGCATTAAACTTAGCGGATTCTTCAACCAAGGAACACTGAAGAAGCCACACCGAGACTGGTAGGAAAAGTGGAAATGCAGAAAGGTGGAGAGGGCTGCCCAGCTCCTCGGAGTGAACGGCAGCAGCGAGAGACTCGCATGGTGGGAAGTGAGTTTAGCAGAGGGGAAAGGGTCCTGAGCCCCAGGAACAAAGCTTCAGCCTGCAACCCCAGAGCCCAGAAGAGGCGTAAGGACAATATTTAGCTGGAAACAAGTCAGAATACTGTTTGTGAGAGAGTCTGATTTCTCAGACCCAGGATCCTTCTTAAAGGGACTGCGCAGAATATCTCTCTCAAAAACAATCACCTGGGGCTCCTGGGGACGGGGGGAGAGAGTAGAGGACCACAGTAACAGGAAGAAAGTGTAACCTAGGAGGCATAGGGAGAAACATTTTGGGAGATAGCCACCCTAACCCCTGGGACGAGTCACTCCCCAAAGCTGAAGTGAATATTTCCCCCGGAAACAGCAATACCAGCAAAGGGAAGCAGGAGAGCAGCCAAACAATTTCCCCTGCGGCATTCAAAGCACAGTCGCATAGAAGGAAGGAGCTTTCGGGTCTAGAGTAGTGAGTCTTAGGGTCCGAGCTGCAACGCCCCCACCCACGTGGCTGAGGGCGCACCGGAGAGGGGGCGGCAGCGGGAGACAAAAGCGTGGTTCTGCTGCCAGGGGTGGAAGCAGGCTGGGCACCACTGGGCTCAGGTGTGAGCTCAATCTTGCCCAGCTGAGGAGAGCGGGGTGTGCAAAAGCAGTCAAGCTCAGCTTCCGGCAGCCTGTAATCCAGCCTCCAGGAGAAGGGCAGGAACCCCAAAAAGGGTGGAGACCAGCCCCAGAGCAAGGGCAGAGGAGCACAGCCCTGCCCCGCCCATGCAACCCAGGCTTGCGGACTGACTTGGTAGCTGGCTACTCCCGTGGGGGTGGAGCCAAAAGCCCAGAAGAGGCGGAGTTCTGCTACAGAGCTGAGCTTGGGCATGCAGCCCTGCCCGGTGGTAGAGCCAAGGCTAGTAGCTGTTCCTTGAGTGAGATCCTCCTGCAAGGCAGGGCGAAAGCTTGGAAACAGGTGGAGACCCGCAGCTAAGCAAAGGTGCTCACCAGTGCCCTCAGGACCGAGCATAACATCACACAGGGGGCGGGGCAAAGGCCCAGGCCACCAACCCTTGTGCACCGAGCATGTGATCATAGTCACTTCCGTAAAGAGAAAATTCGGAGGCAGAGAAATACAACACAAATAAACCAAGAGAAATCCCCAGAAAAGTACCTAAGTGAATCAGATATAACCAAATTACCAGATGCAGAGTTTAAAATAATGATTGTTAGGATGCTCAAAGATATTAGAACAACCATAGATGGCCATTACGAAAACCTAAATAAAGGCGATAACAAATATAAAAAAGGACATTGAAATAATAAAAAAGAATCAGTCAGAAATGACAAATACAATATCTGAAATAAAGAAAAAAATGGAAGGAATTAAAAGCAGGATGAATGAAGCAGAGAATCGAATCAGTGAGTTAGAGTACACGATAAATAAAGGCATGAAAACAGAGCAGAAAAAAGAAAAGAGAACTCAAAAATCTGAGGAAATTCTAATAGAGCTCTGTGACAACATGAAGAGAAATAGCATCGCATCATAGGGGTTCCTGAAGAAGAAGAGAAAGAACAAGGGATAGAGACTTTGTTCAAACATATTATCGTGGAAAACTTCCCCCAATTAAGGAAGGAAAACATTTCACATGTTCAGGAAACACAGAGAATTCCATTAAGGAGAAACCCAAAGAAACCAACACCAAGACACATCATAATTAAATTACCAAAGCTAAATGATAAAGAGAAAATATTAAAAGATGCTAGAGAAAAAAAGACTATCACCTGCAAAGGAGGCTCCATAAGGATGACTTCTGACTTCTAAACAGAAACACTTGAGGCCAGAAGGGAATGGCAAGAAATATTCAAAGTAATGCAGAACAAGAACCTACAACCAAAACTACTTTACCAAGCAAGGCTATCATTTAAAATTGAAGGAGAAATAAAAAGCTTTACAGACAAAAAAAAAAAAACTCAAGGATTTCACTGCAACCAAACCAAGGCTGCAAGAAATGCTAAGGGACCTGTTGTAAACAGATCAAAGAAAAAAAAGAATATAGCAAAAGAGAAAAACAGTTTTAAAGAAAAAAAATGGCAATAAACAATTACATATCAGTAATAACTTTAAGTGTTAATGGATTAAATGATCCAATCAAGAAACATAGGGTAGCTGTGTAGATAAGAAAACAGGACCCATACATATGCTGTCTACAAGAGACACACCTTAAATCAAAAGATGTACACAGACTGAAGATAAAAGGATGGAAAAAAATATTTCATGCAAATGGAAATGAAAAAAAAGCTGGGGTAGCAATACTTATATCAGACAAAATGGACTTTAAAACAAAGACCATAGTTAGAGATAAAGAAGGTCACTACATAATGATAAAGGGAGCAATCCAAAAGGAAGATATAACCATTATAAATATCTACGCACCTAATATAGGAGCACCTAAATATATAAATCAGACTTTGATGGACTTAAATGGTGAGATCAACAGCAATACTATAATAGTAGGGGATTTCAATACCCCATTAACATCATTAGATAGATCCTCAAGAAAGAAAATTAACAAAGAAACAGCAGACTTAAAGGACATATTAGATCAACTCGATTTAATAGATACATACAGAACCTTTCACCCTAAAACAGCAGAATATACATTCTTTTCAAGCGCTCATGGTACATTCTCTAGAATAGACCACATGTAAGAGCACAAAAGCGGGCTCAACAAATTTAAGAAGACTGAAATCATATCGAGCACTTTCTCTGAACACAAGGCCATTAAACTAGAAATCAACCACAATAGAAAAATTGAAAAACATTCAAACACTTGGAAACTAAATAGCACGTTATTAAACAATGAATGGGTTAACATTGAGATCAAAGAAGAAATTAAAAAATTCCTAGAAACAAATGATAATGAGCATACATCAACTCAAAATTTATGGGACACAGCAAAAGCAGTCCTGAGAAGGAAGTTTATAGCATTACAGGCATATCTCAAGAAGCTAGAAGAAGCTCAAATAAACAACTTAACCCTGCAGCTAAAAGAACTAGAAAAAGAACAGCAAGTAAAGCCCAGACCTAGTAGAAGGAAGGAAATAATAAAGATCAGAGCAGAAATAAATGACATAGAGGCTAAAGAAACAATACAGAGGATCAATGAAACCAGGAGCTGGTTCTTTGAAAAGGTAAACAATATCGATGAACCTTTAATGAGACTCACCAAGAAAAAAAGAGAGAGGACTCAAATAAATAAAATTAGAAACGAGAATGGAGAAATAATAACTGACACAACAGAAATACAAAATATTGTAAGAAAATACTATGAAGAACTGTACGCCAAAAAACTAGACAACCTAGATGAAATGAACAAATTCCTTGAATCATATAATCTTCCAAAAATCAATCTGGAAGAATCAGAAAACCTAAACAGACCAATTACAACAAATGAGATTGAAACAGCTATCAAAAACTCCCAAAAAAGAAAAGTCCTGGGCCTGATGGCTTCACAAGTAAATTCTACCAAATATTCAAAGAAGAACTAACTCCTATCCTTCTCAAGCTATTTCAAAAAATTTAAGAGGAAGGAAGACTTCCAAACACCTTTTTATGAGGTGAGCATAATTCTGATTCCAAAACAAGGCAAAGACAACACACACAAAAAAATTATAGGCCAATATCCCTGATGAACTTAGAAGCAAAAATCCTCAACAAAATATTAGCAAACCGGATCCAGCAATATATGGAAAAAATCATACACCATGATCAAGTAGGATTTATTCTTGGGAGGCAAGGCTGGTACAATATTTGCAAATCAATCAATGTAATTCATCACATAAACAAAAGGAAGGAGAAAACCCACATGATAATTTCAATAGATGCAGAAAAATCTTTTGATAAAGTCCAGCACCCATTCATGATCAAAACTCTCAGCAAAGTGGGAATACCAGGGAACATACCTCAACATGATAAAGGCCATCTATGACAAACCCACAGCCAACATCATACTCAATGAGCAAAAATTAAAAGCAATCCCCTTAAGATCAGGAACAAGGCAGGGGTGGCCCCTTTCACCACTCTTATTCAACATAGTTCTGGAAGTCCTAGCCACAGCAATCCTAGCCACAGACAAGAAAAAGAAATAAAAGGCATCCAAATTGGAAAAGAAGAAGTAAAACTATCATTATTTGAAAATGACATGATATTGTATATAGAAACCCCTAAAGTCTCAGTCAAAAAACTACTAGACCTGATAAATGAATTTGGCAAGGTGGCAGGATATAAAATCAATACTCAGAAATCAGAGGCATTTTTATACACTAATAATGAACTGTCAGAAAGTGAAATCAAGGAATCAATCCCCTTTACCATTGCAACCAAAAAAGTAAAGTACCTAGGAATAAATCTAACCAAGGAGATTAAAGACTTGCACCCGGAAAATTATAAAATATTGATAAAAGAAATCAGGGAAGATACAAATAAGTGGAGGCATATACTGTGCTCATGGTTAGGAAGAATAAACATCATTAAAATGTCTATATTACCCAAAGCAATTTATAAGTTCAATGCAATACCTATTAAAATACCAATGACTTACTTCAAAGACATAGAACACATATTCCAAAAATTTATATGGAACCAAAAAAGAACACGAATAGCCTCAGAAATCTTGAAAAGGAAGAAAAAAGCGGGAGATATCACACTTCCAGATATCAAGTTATATTATAAGGCCATTGTACTCAAAACAGCATGGTACTGGCATAAGAACAGGCACATAGATCAATGGAACAGAGCAGAGAACCCAGAAATAAACCCACAGTTCTATGGACAACTGATATTTGACAAAGGAGGTAAGACAATACAATGGAGTAAAGACAGCCTCTTCAACAAATGGTGTTGGGAAAACTGGACAGCTACTTGCAAAAAAATGAAACTAGACCACCAACTTACAGCACTCACAAAAATAAACTCAAAATGGATAAAATACTTGAATGTAAGCCGTGAAACCATAAGCATCTTAGAAGAAAACTTAGGCAGTAAGCTCTCTGACATCTCTCGCAGCAATATATTTGCTGATTTGTCTCCACAGGCAAGTGAAATAAAAGACAGGATAAACAAATGGGACTTTATCAAACTAAAGAGCTTCTGCACAGCTAAAGACAATAAGAACAGAATAAAAAGACAAACTACACAATGGGAGAATATATTTGAAAATGCGTCTGATAAGGGGTTAATAACCAAAATTTATAAAGAACTTGTATAACTTAATACCAGAAAGACAAACAATCCAATCCAAAAAATGGGCAAAAGAAATGAATAGACACTTCTCCAAAGAGGACACAAAGATGGCCTACAGGCATATGAAAAAATGTTCAACATCACTAATGATTAGAGAAATGCAAATTAAAACCACAATGAGATATCACCTCACACCAGTCAGAATGGCGCTCATCAATAAAACAACACAGAATAAGTGCTGGCGAGGATGTGGAGAAAAGGGAACCCTCCTGCACTGCTGGTGGGAATGCAGACTGGTGCAGCCACTGTGGAAAACAGTATGGAGATTCCTCAAGAAATTAAAAATCGAACTGCCTTTTGACCCAGCTATACCACTGTTAGGAATATACCCCAAGAACATCATAGCACTGTTTGAAAAGAAGAAATGCACCCCCATGTTTATGGCAGCATTGTTCACAATAGCAAAAATTTGGAAACAGCCCAAGTGTCCATCAGAGGACGAGTTGATTAAAAAGCTTTGGTATATATATACTATGGAATACTACTCAGCCATAAGAAATGATGACATAGGAACTTTTACAACAACATGGATGAGCCTTGATAACATTATACTGAGTGAAAGAAGTAAATCAGAAAAAACTAAGAACTATATGATTCCATACATAGGTGGGACATAAAGATGAGACTCAGAGACATGAACAACAGTGTTGGGGTTACAGGGTGGGGAGAGGTGAAGGAGGGGGTTGGGGGAGGGGAGGGGCACAAAGATCATGGCTTTTCAGCATTTGCCATATTCCCCCCTTAATCTATAGACAGACAGCAAATATTTACGTATGGTGTTCCCACTATAAAGACTGCTGTCTTAGGGACAAATGCTTATAAACTATTTCAGCAGTTCCTCCTTCTTCAAAGACTTATATGTCAACATAGAGCTCCATGTTTCATAGTACATACTCAAGCTCACTCCATGCTCCCTGGAGCTTTAGCACAAGTGAATGCCCCCCCTTTTTTGTAGTATTTTTTCTTTTATTTATTTGTTTTTTGTATTTTTCTGAGGATGGAGATGGGGAGGCAGTCAGACGGACTCCAGCATTCGCCTGAGTGGGATCCACCTGGCATGCCTACCAGGGGGGAATGCTCTGACCATCTGGGGTGTTGCTCTGTTACACCCGGAGCCATTCTAGCAACTGGGGCGGAGGCCATGGGGCCATCCTTAGGGCCAGGGGTGGCTTTGTTCCGGTGGAGCCTTGGCTGCGGGCGGTAGGAGAGAGACAAAGCGGAAGGAGAGGGGGAGGGGTGGAGAGGTATATTGGCGCTTCTGCTGTATGCTCTGGCCAGGAATCAAACCCAGGAATCCTGCACACCAGGCCAACGACTCCGAAAGGTCTACCATATCATGCTTCTTACTTTAAAAAAAATAATTTACATTTCTTTTGAATGCTGATGAACAGGAGACACCAAATCTTTTTTGCCTGCAAACTACTACCTTCTTTATTAGATCTAGCTAATAACACTGTTTTGCCTTTTTCCAAATAGCTCCAGATATATGAAAAAGATTTATATAGGCGGATGGGGATCCTCAAACCCCTCAGCGAGATTTTCTGAGAATGGCTTTTAAGATACCTAGAGGCAGAAAAAGCCCAATAGAGATCAGGGGAACTACCAGCTTTTAGGATACACCCATAAAGGCCCCAATGCCCCAAAGGGGTCTCATAGGATGCCATCTGGATCCTGCTTCAATAGTGGAAAGGAAGGTTATTGAACTAAATCCTGCCAGGCTTACACGCCTCTGCTGTGAGGAAACAGGGACACTGGAAGGTGGGCTTCCTTCTCGCTCCTCTAAGGGAGGGTTCAGTCTCTTCCAGCCCTGCTCCAGCCACCTATGACCTAACCTTGCCCCGAAAGCTGGGGTTTGCCACTGAAGGCTGAAGGTGCCCAGGGCTGTCGGCCCCATCTACGACATTGTGGACGAGCCTAGGGTATTTCTTCCAAGAAGCAGGTAAACTGATCTCATTTGCACAAGGGCCACTTAACCGCCTGAATAGTCAGGTTTTTTATTCTTCCCTCAAAGATCTCTGTTGTGGGTGTTGATAGTCCTATTTTCTGCTGCTTTGCTTAATATATAGTGTTTCTTTATCCCTCCTACCTCAATGCCCCACTCATATTTCAGGCTGGGACCTACTCCTAATTTAGAGCTCTCTTTCCTACTTTTGCCAACTTGTATTATGAATTTACCTTTGCCACCCAGCTTAGTGTATCCTAAGGTTCTCTTTACCACGCCACAGTCACAGAGCTCCAGGGAAAAGCAACCTGGTCTCAATTCTTCAGGCAGAAGAGAACAGAAGCTCCCTATCCACGCATGCTGCAAATGGCTTTTTCCAGTCTACCTGAATCATTACCAGCTAGAAGCAGCGGTCATTGGGACTTCGACATGAGCTGCAAAATATAGAATGGTGACAACAATTCCAGTGCCATGCGGACTTTTCCTGTGGGGAACTTTCCTGGACTCCTGCTCCCTGTGACAGCTCCTAACAGACTGAACTGTGGTTGGGTTGCATTTTTCAGGGATTTGGCATGGTGATGGGGCCAACTTGGACTTGGTGAACATGTTAAGGACACTACTCTTTTATGGATTCTTGCTGTATTGTCCAAGAGTTTGCTTAAAGGCTTTTAAGCACTGTAAAAAAAAATAGAGGACTGGATGAAGAAGACGGGGCACATATACACCATGGTATACAATTGAGCCAGGAGAAATGATGACATCGGATCACTTACAGCAGAATGGTGGAGTCTTGGTAGCATTGTGCGGGGTGAAATAAGAGAATCAGAAAAAAACAGAAACTGCAGAATTCCATACATTGGTGGGACATAAAAGCAAGATTAAGAGACATGGACAGGAGTGTGGTGGTTATGGGGGGTGGGGGTGAAATGGAAAAAGAGGGGGAGGAAGAGAGGTACAGAGAGAACTGGATGGAGGGTGGCGGAGGATGATCTCTCTTCGGGTAATGGGTATGCAACAGAACTAAATGACAAGATAACCTGGAAATGTTTTCTTTGAATGTATGTACCCTGATTTATTAATGTCACCCCATTAAAATAAAAATTTATTTATAAAATAAAATAAAATAAACTGACAAAAAAGTATGAATTGATATTAACAAATTCTATTGAGGAGAAACTAACAGTTATTTGAATGATAATTATTTTAATCATAATGACAGGTTAAGGATACTCAGTACAGGTTCATTAGTGTGTAACCAAACTGAGTACTATTTCAATTCCTAACTCTGCATTACCTAAAGAGCACTCAACTGCACTAGTCTTGTAAATACTACAGCATATTTGAAAAAAAACCATACATATCAGTGAAACAAACTGAGATAACTTGAAATTCATGTTAGCAAAAACAAAAGTGCAAAGAATAACTAAATGAGTCATTTAATAATTCATTAATATACATATTGAAATAAAAACTTCATAAGTATGAATTGATTTTACTAGTTTTTTAAAGAAGGAAACTAACAGTTATTTGAAATATAATACTTCATTCACTTTATGATGCTAAGTAGTGGCAGTACAAGTACATTAGTGTGTAACAGAATTAAGTCCAATTTCGATTCCTAACATGAGTGACCTGAAAAGCGAAGAGCTGGGTAACTCTTGTAAATACTAGAGAAAATTTAAAACCATACAGTAGGAAAAACTAACTCTGATAACTTGAAACTCTTGTTAGCACAAAAACACATGCAAAGAATACCTAAATGAGTTGTTTATCAATACATTAAGAAATGTGTTGAAAAAATACTTCTTCATAAGTATGATTTGATTTTACTAGTTTTTTAGAGAAGAAAACTTACACTTTTTGGAAATATACTTCTTTCATTCACTTTGGGATACTAAGAAGAAGCAGTTCAGAAATATTACTGTGTAGGTAAAATGAGGCTTGTTTCTATTTCTTTTATTTTTTTTTTTTTTAGATTTTTATTTATTTTTATTCATTATATAGAGGGGAGAGAGAGAGAGAGAGAGAGAGAGAGAGAAGGGGGGAGGAGCAGAAAGCATCAACTCCCATATGTGCCTTGACCAGGCAAGCCCAGGGTTTTGAACCGGCAACCTCAGCGTTTCCAGGTTGACGCTTTATCCACTGCACCACCACAGGTCAGGCTTGTTTCTATTTCTAAAACTACTTTTCGTGAAGAGGAAACAGCTGTGTAACTCTTGTAAATAACCCAGTAAATTTAAAATTATACACTTTAGAGAAACTAACTCAGATATCTTGAAACTCTTGTTAGCAGAAACACACGTGCAAAAAATAATTAAATGAGTTGTTTAAAAATACATTAAGAAATGTGTTCAAGAAATATATTTTCATAAGTATGAATTGATTTTTACTAGTTTTTTATAAATGGAAACTAACATTTATTTGAAAAAATAATTCTTTCATGCAATTGGCAATGCTAAGCAGAAGCAGTTCAGAAACATTACTGTGTAAGAAAAGAGAGTTCTATTTCAATTATTACACTGCTTTACCAGGAGAGAAAACAGCTGTGTAAGTTTTGTAAACAGTGCTGTAAATTTGAAACCAAACATACACTTGAGTGACGCTATCACAGATAAAGTGAAACTCTTGGTAGGAGAATCCCGCATTCAAAGAATAACTAAATGAGCAGCAAAATAAAGCATTATGATTTGTGTTGAAAAGTTGTGTCTTCAAACGTAGGAATTGAAATTAACAAATTTTATTAAGGAGAAACTAACAGTTTTTTGAATGATAATTATTTCAATCACAATGAGAGGTTAAGGATACTCAGTATAGTTTCGTAACTGTGTAACCAAACTGAGTCCTATTTCAATTTCTAAATCTGCATTACTAAAAAATCTCATCTGTGCTAGTCTTGTAAATACTACAGCAAATTTGAAAAAAACATACATATCAGTGAAACAAACTCAGATAATTTGAAACTCATGTTACCAAAAACACACGTGCAAAGAATAACTAAATGAGTCATTTAATATTTCATTTATATAGGTATTGAAAAAAATAACTTCATAAGTATGAATTGATTTTACTAGTTTTTTAGAGAAGGAAAATAAGTTATTTGAAATAAAATATTCATTCACTTTGTGATGCTAAGAAATGGCAGTACAAGTACATTACTATGTAACAGCATTGAGTCCAATTTCAATTCCTAACTCTGTGTAACATAAAGAGCAAACAGTTTGGTAACTCTTGTAAATACTACAGTAAATTTGAAACCGTACATTACAGAAAAACTAACTCAGATACTTTGAAGCTCTTGTTAGCACAAAGAAACAGGCAAAGATTAACTAAATGATTGTTTAACAATACATTAAGAAATGTGTTGAAAAAATACATCTTCATAATTATGATGTAATTTTACTAGTTTTTTAGAGAATAAAACTTACAGGTTTTGAAAACATAAATTTTTCCATCACTTTGCGATTCTAAGCAGAAGTAGATCAGGAATATTACAGTGGAAAAAAACTGAGGCCTGTTTCAATTTCTAACACTGCTTTACCTGAAGAGCAAACAGCTGTGTAACTCTTGTAAATAACCCAGTAAATTTAAAATCATACATTTTTAGAAACTAACTCAGATAACTTGAAACTCTTGTTAGCAGAAATACGTCAAAGAAGAAAATGAGTTGTTTAACAATATATTAAGAAATGTGTTCAAAAATATATTTTCATAAGTATTAATTGATTCTTACTAGTTTTTTAAAAAAAGAAACTAACAGTTATTTCAAATATAATTCTTTCATACAATTTGCGATCCTAAGCAGAAGCACTTTAGGAATATTACTGTCTAACAAAAGAGAGTTCCATTTCAATGATTAAGACTGCTTTACCTGAAGAGCAAACAGCTGTGTAAGTCTTGAAAACACTGCAGTAAATTTGAAACCAAACATACACTTGAGTGACCCTAACACAGATAAATTGAAATTCTTGTTAGGAGAATCCCACATTAAAAGAATAACTAAATGAGAAGCAAAATAAAGCATTATTATTTGTGCTGAAACGTTGTGTCTTCAAAACTATGAATTGATCTTAACAAATTCTATTGAGGAAAAACTAACAGTTACTTGAACGATACTTATTTCAATCACAATGAGAGGTTAAGGATACTCAGTATAGTTTCATTACTGTGTAACCAAACTGAGTCCTATTTCAATAACTAAATCTGCATTACCTAAAAAAATCTCATCTGTGCTAGTCTTGTAAATACTACAGCAAATTTGAAACAAAAAACATACACATCAGTGAAACAAACAGATAACATGAAACTCATGTTACCAAAAACACACGTGCAAAGGATAACTAATGAGTCATTTAATATTTCATTAATATAAGTATTGAAAAAAATAACTTCATAAGTATGAATTGATTTTACTAGTTTTTTAGAGAAGAAAAATAAGTTATTTGAAATATAATATTCTTTACTCTGTGATGCTAAGAAATGGCAGTACAAGTACATTACTATGTAACAAAATTGAGTCCAATTTCAATTTCTAACTCTGTGTAACCTGAAGAGCGAACAGTTTGGTAACTCTTGTAAATACTGCAGTAAATTTGAAACCATACATTACAGAAAAACTAACTCAGATAACTTGAAGCTCTTGTTAGCACAAAGACACATGCAAAGATAAACTAAATGATTGTTTAACAATACATTAAGACATGTGATGAAAAAATACATCTTCATAACTATGATGTGATTTTACTAGTTTTTTAGAGAATAAAACTTACACTTTTTGGAATCATAATTCTTTCATTCACTTTGCGATACTAAGCAGAAGCAGTTCAGGAATATTGCTGTGTAAGAAAACTGAAGCCTGTTTCAATTTTTAACACTGCTTTACCTGAAGAGCAAACAGCTGTGTGACTCTTGTAAAAATTCCAGTAAATTTAAAATGATACACTTTAAAGAAACTAACTCAGATAACTTGAAACTCTTGTTAGCAGAAACACGTCAAAGAATAACTAAATGAGTTGTTTAACAATATATTAAGAAATCTGTTCAAAAACATATTTTCATAAGTATGAATTGATTTTTACTAGGTTTTTTAAAAAAGAAACTAACAGTTATTTGAAACATAATTCTTTCATGCAATTTGCGATGCTAAGCAGAAGCAGTTTAGAAGCATGACTGTGTAACAAAAGAGAGTTCCATTTTAATGATTCACACTGCTTTACCTAAAGAGAAAACAGCTGTGTAAGTCTTGAAAACACTGCCGTAAATTTGAAACCAAACATACACTTGAGTGACCCTAACACAAATAAACTGAAACTCTTGTAGGAGAATCCCGCATTCAAAGAATAACTAAATGAGCAGCAAAATAAAGCATTATTATTTGTGTTGAAACGTTGTGTCTTCAAAAGTATGAATTGATATTAACAAACTCTATTGAGAAGAAACAAACAGTTATTTGAACAATAATTATTTCAATCACAATGAAAGGTTAAGGATAATCAGTAAAAGTTCATTACTGTGTAACCAAACTGAGTCCTATTTCAATTTCTAAATCTGCATTACCTAAAGAGCACTCATCTGGGCTAGTCTTGTAAACACTTCATCAAATTTGAAAAAAAAACATACATATCAGTGAAACTAACTCAGATAACTTGAAACCCATGTTAGCAAAAACACAAATGCAAAGATAACTAAATGAGTCATTTAATAATTCATAAATATAGGTATAGAAAAAAATAACTTCATAAGTATAAATTGATTTTACTAGTTTTTTAGATAAGAAAACTAACAGTTATTTGAAATATAACCCTTCATTTACTTTGTGATGCTAAGAAGTGGCAGAACAAGTACATTACTGTGTAACAGAATTGAGTCCAATTTTGATTCCTAACACTGTGTGACCTGAAGAGCGAAGACCTGGGTAACTCTTGTAAATACTACAGAAAATTTGAAACCATACATTAGAGAAAAACTAACTCTGATAACTTGAAACTCTTGTTAGCACAAAACCACATGCAAAGGATGTCTAAATGAGTTGTTTATCAATACATTAAGAAATGTGTTGAAAAACACTTCTTCATAAGTATTATTTGATTTTACTAGTTTTTTAGAGAAGAAAACTTACAGTTTTTCGAAACATAATTCTTTTATTCACTTTGTGATACTAAGCAAAAGCAGTTCAGGAATATTACTGTGTAAGAAAACTGAGGCCTGTTTCAATTTCTAAGACTGCTTTATCTGAAGAGCAAACAGCTGTGTAACTCTTGTAAATAATCCAGTAAATTTAAAATGATACACTTTAAAGAAACTAACTCAGATAACTTGAAATTCTTGTTAGCAGAAACACACGTGCAAAGAATAACTGAATAAGTTGTTTAACAATACATTAAGAAATGTGTTTAAAAATATTTTTTCATAAATATGAATTCATTTTTACTAGTATTTTAGAAAAAGAATCTAACAGTTATTTGAAACATAATTCTTTCTTGCAATTTGCGATGCTAAGCAGAAGAAGTTTAGGAACATTACTGAGTCACAAAACAGAACTCCATTTCAATGATTAACACTGCCTTACCTGAAGAGCAAACAGCTGTTTAAGTTTTGTAAACACTGCAGTAATTTGACACGAAACATTCAATTGAGTGATACTGATGCAGAAAAATTGAAACTCTTGTTAGGAGAATCCCGCATTCAAAGAATAACTAAATGAGCAGCAACATAAAGCATTATGATTTGTTTTGAGAAGTTGTGTCTTCAAATGTATGAATTGATATTAACAAATTTTATTGAGGAGAAACTAACAGTTATTTGAACGATAATTATTTCAATGAGAATGAGAGGTTAAGGATACTCAGTATAGTTTCTTTACTGTGTAACCAAACTGAGTCCTATTTCAATTCCTAACTCTGCATTACCTAAAGAGCACTCAACTGTGGTAGTCTTGTAACTACTATAACAAATTTGAAAAAAACATACCTATCAGTGATACTAACTCAGATAACTTGAAACTCATGTTAGCAAAAAGACACATGCACAGAATACCTAAATGAATTGTTTAACAATACATTAAGAGATGTGTTGAAAAAATACATCTTCATAAATATGATTTGATTTTACTAGTTTTTTAGAGAAGAAAACTAAGTTATTGGAAACATAATTTTTTCATTCACTTTGCGATACTAAGTGGAAGCAATTCAGAAATATTAATGTGTAAGAAAACTGAGGCCTATTTCAAATTCTAACACTGCTTTACCTGAAGAACAAGCAGCTGTGTAACATTTGTAAATATCCCAGTAAATTTAAAATCATATACTTGACAGAAACTAACTCAGATATCTTGAAACTCATGTTAGCAAAAACACATGTGCAAAGAATAACTAAATGAGTCATTTAATAATTCATTAATATAGATATTGAAAAAAATAACTTCATAATTATAAATTCATTTTACTAGTTTTTTAAAGAATGAAACTAACAGTTATTTGAAATATAATACTTCGTTCACTTTTTGATGCTAAGAAGTGGCAGTACAGGTACATTACTGTGTAACAAAATTGAATCTAATTTCAATTCCTAACACTGCATTACCTGAAGAGCGAAGAGCTGGGTCACTCTTGTAAATACTACAGTAAATTTGAAACCATAGATTAGAGAAAAATTAACTCAGATAACTTGAAACTCTTGTTAGTACAAAGACACATGCAAAGAATAACTAAATGAGTTTTTGAACAATACATTTAGAAATGTGTTGAAAAAATACATCTTAAAGAGTATGATTTGATTTTACTAGTTTTTTAGAGAAGAAAACTGACACTTGTTGGAAACATAATACTTTCATTCACATTGTGATACTAAGCAGAAGCACTTCAGGAATATTACTGTGTAAGGGAACTGAGGCCTATTTCAATTTCTAACACTGCTTTTCCTGAAGAGCAAACAGCTCTGTAAATCTTGTAAATACACCAGTAAATTTGAAACCATACACTTGAAAGAAAGTAACTCAGTTAACTTGAAACTCTTGTTAGCAGAAACACATGTGCCAAGAAATAATAAATGAGTTGTTTAATAATACATTAAGAATTGTGTTGAAAAATATATCTTCATAAGTATGAATGGTTTTTCTTGTTTTTTAGAGAAGAAAACTAACAGTTATTTGAAACATAATACTTCATTCACTTTGTGATGCTAAGAAGAAGCAGTACAGTTACATTACTGTGTAACAAAACTGAGTCCTATTTCAATTCCTAACACTGCTTTTCCTGAAGAAAAACAGCTGTGTAAGTCTTGTAAACACTGAAGTAAATTTGAAACCAAATACTTGTGAAAATCTCAGATAACTTGAAACTATTCTTAGCAGACACCCACATGCAAAGAATAACAAAATGAGTCATTTAACAATGCATTAATAAATGTGTTCGAAAAAAATATCTTTGCCCTGGCCGGTTGGCTCAGCGGTAGAGCGTCGGCCTGGCGTGTGGAGAACCCGGGTTTGATTCCCAGCCAGGGCACATAGGAGAATTGCCCATTTGCTTCTCCACCCCCCCTCCTTCCTCTCTGTCTCTCTCTTTTCCTCCCGCAGCCAAGGCTCCATTGGAGCAAAGATGGTCCAGGCGCTGGGCATGGCTCCTTGGTCTCTGCCCCAGGCGCTAGAGTGGCTCTGGTCATGGCAGAGCAACGCCCCAGAGGGGCAGAGCATCACCCTCTGGTGGGCAGAGTGTTGCCCCTGGTGGGTGTGCCGGGTGGATCCCGGTCGGGCGCATGAGGGAGTCTGTATGACTGTCTCTCCCTGTTTCCAGCTTCAGAAAAATACAAAAAAAAATCTTCATATGTATGAATTGATTTTTTCAAATTCTTTTGAGGAGAAACTAACAGTTATTTGAACCCTATTTATTTTATTCAGAGTGAGAGGTTAAGCGTACACAGTATATGTTCATTACTGTGTAACAAAACTGAGTCCTATTTCAGTTCCTAACTCTGCATTACCTAAAGAGCACTCAATTGTGCAAGTCTTGTAAATACTACAGAAAATTTTAAACCAAGCATACATATCAGTGAAACTAACTCACATAACTTAAAACACATGTTAACAAAAACACACATGCAAAGAATAACAAAATGACTCATTTAATAGTGCATTAAGAGAGGTATTAAAAATATATAACTTCATAAGTATGATTTGATTTTTACTTGTTTTTTAGAGAAGGAAGCTAACAGTTATTTGAAATATAATTATTCATTCATTTTGTTATGCTAAGAAGAAGCAGTTTAGGAACATTACTGTGTAACAAAACTGAGTCCTATTTCATTTCTTAACACTGCTTTACCTGAAGAGCAAACAGCTGTGTACCTCTGGTAAACACTGCAGTAAATTTGAAACCATACACTTGTGATAAACTCAGGTAACTTGAAACTCTTTTTAGCAGAAACCCAAGTGCAAAGAACAACAAAATGAGTTGTTTAACAATGCATTAAGAAACTTGTTGTAAAAAATATACTTTTATAAGAAGAATTGGTTTTTACTAGTTTTTAAAAGAATTAAAATAAGTTTTTTTTGAAACATAATTCTTTCATTGACTTTGAGATGCTAAGCAGAAGCACTTCAGAAACTGTGTAAGAAAACTGAGTCCTTTTTCAATTCTTAACACTGCTTTAACTGAAGAGCAAACAGCTGTGTAAGTCTTGCAAATACTACAGTAAATTTGAAACCAAACCTACACTTGAATCACACTAAGTAAGATAACTTGAAACTCATGTTAGCGGAAACATGCATTCAAAGAATAAATAATGAGCAGCATAATAAACATTATGCTTTGTGTTGAAAAGATGTGTCTTCGAAAATGCGAATTGATATTTACAAATTCTGTTGAGTAGAAAACTAACAGTTATTTGAAACGTAATTTTTTTCATTTAGTTTGAGAAGTTAAGCATACACAGTATAAGTTCAATGCTGTGTAACAAAACTAAGTCCTGTTTCAAGGAGAGGAGAAGTAAGACCGGCAGAGAGTTAAATGACCAAATTGGAGGAGGAAAAAAAGAAGAAAAAATCAAGAATGAAGATAAAAGAAAGAAACGAACAAATATAATAAAATGGGATAGGTTATAAAGTCTGCGGAATATTCTTGATTTTGAGAGGTTATCTTCTTACTTTTTCTTTTCTCTCCCTCTTCCTGATCAGTGACTCTGTACCCCGGGTTCTGCCCCTTTGGCACGCTCAGGTAGTGGTTTGCAGTTGATAAGTCTCTATGGCGATGTCATGTATTGTGCTTCAGTCTCGTTGGCAGTCAAGGCTCATTAGCATTTATAGGCTCTGACAGTGAGAGAGTTTGTGTTCCTGGAGCCTTTCTCCTAGTCTTTCCTTCCTCAATTAGTAGCCTGATAATCCAGCTATGGGGTTGCTGCTGCCTCTGCCTGGATAGTTAGAGGCTCAAAGGGCTGGTCACTCTCCACTCTATTCCCATTCAGCACAGGGCTCTGGGTAAGACTCAGTCAGTCAGAGCTGCTAGCATAATCAGGCAGGGCTTCCACCCACTCAAAGACCTCTGGCTCTGCCACTCTGTCCAGTAACACGGGTGGGCACCCACTCCTGGGGCGCTTGGAGGAAACTCTCGCTCACTATCTGTGCACACAGACCAGGATATCAGGCCAGAAGTCTCACCCTCTGAGTGAAACCCCCTCCAGCACAGAATAGTTACAGCGTTGGAATTGGCTCTCACTCCTTCCCTGTGCATGGCTCCCTCAGGGTGCTGGGGCAGCTCAAGATTCTGCTTTTGGCCCAAGCAAAGGCCCCTGACTCTAACCCTCTGTGGGATAACACGGACTCCCACTCCTGAGGTGCTGGGAGGAATCTCTTGCCCTCTCTCCGTGCACGCCGACCAGGATATCAGGCCAGCCTCCTCACCCTCTGAGAGAAACCCCTCCCGTACAGAAAAGTTGCAGCATTGGAATTGGCTCTCACTCCCTCCCTGTGTGTGGCTCCCTCAGGGCGCTGGGGCAGCCCAGAGATTCCACTTTTGACCCACTCAAAGGCCTCTGACTGCCTCTCTGTGGGATAACACGAGCGCCCACTGCTGAGGCAATCAAAGGAATCTCTCACCCACTATCTGCGCATGCCGACCAGGAGATCGGGAAAATGGCTGCTTCACTTGTCTTTCTTTGTCTGGGTTTGGCACAAGTCTTAGCTTGTATTGACTGGGTTGCCACAGGCAGAGTTTTTCCTCAGCTTGGATCTCTGTGCTACAGCCTGGTTTGGCCGTTTGTGCCGCGGCCTGGATCTATTCACTCCTTTTACCCACCTCAGTTTCTATATTCTCAGTTCCCAGTGAAAGCCGCCCTGTTAAGATTAGTGAGGAAAGTGGAGCATTTCTTACACCCTATTTCCTTCGGGGTTTGATTATATATTTAGCCAATTTTTTGCTCGACCATACCTTCGGATGTATTGTGAAACATCTGGAGGCTCCAAGGATAGGTTTTTCTTTCTCTGGTTGAAGATCTTGTTGAGTTTTGGGGGAGATTTATTGGTATCTCTTCCTACCGCGCCATTACGCTGACATCATCCCATCCTAAGTCCTGTTTCAATTCAAAAATGTGCTTTACCTAAAGAGCACACAACTGTGCACTTCTTGTAAATACTACATTAATTTTAAAACAAACATACATATCAGTGAAAATAACTCAGATAACTTAAAACTCATGTTAGCAGAAACCCAAGTGTAAAAAATAACTATATGAGCCATTTAATAATGCATTTAAAAAAGTGTTGAAAAAATATATCTTCATCAGTAAGAATTGAGTTTTACTAGATTTTAGAGAAGGAAACTAACATTTATTTGAACCGTAATTCTTTCACTGACTTTCAGATTCTAAGCAGAAGCTGTACAAATACATTACTGTGTAAAAAAAATAAGTTCTATTTCAGATAAATTAAAACTCTTGTTAGCAGAATTCCAGGTGCAAAGAATTAATAAATGAGTTGTATAACAATGCAATAAAAAGTGTTTTAAAAAGATATATCCTCATAAGTATGAATTGATTTTTACTAGTTTTTTAGAGAAGAAAACTAACAGTTATTGGAAACATAATTCTTTCAATTACATTGCAATACTAAGCAGAAGCAATTAAGGAACGTTATTATGTAAGAGAACTGAGGCCTATTTCAATTTCTAACACTGCTTTACCTGAAGACCAAACAGCTCTGTAACTCTTGTAAATACACCAGTAAATTTGAAACCATGCACTTGAAAGAAACTAACTCAGATAACTTGAAACTCTTGTTAGCAGAAGCACATGTGCAAAGAATAAATAAATGAGTTGTTTAACAATACATTAAGAAACGTGTTGGAAAATATATCTTCTAAGTATGAATTGATATTTACTAGTTTTTTAGAAAAGAAAACTAACAGTTATTTGAAACATAATACTTCATTCACTTTGTGATGCTAACAAGAAGCAGTACAGTTACATTACTGTGTAACAAAACTGGTCCTATTTCAATTCCTAACACTGCTTTACCTGAAGAGAAAACAGCTGTGTAATACTTGTAAACACTGCAGTAAATTTGAAACCATACACTTGTGAAAAACTCAGATAACTTGAAACTCTTGTTAGCAGAAACCCACGTGCAAAGAATATCAAAATGAGTCGTTTAACAATGCATTAATAAATGTGTTTAAAAAATACATCTTCATAAGTATGAATAGGTTTTTACAAAGTTTTTTGAGGAGAAACAAACAATTATTTAAACCATAATTATTTCATTCAGAATGAGAGTTTAAGCATACACAGTGTAGGTTCATTACTGTATAACAAAACTGAGTCCTATTTCAATTCCTAACTGTGCATTACCTAAAGAGAACTCAATTGTGCAAGTCTTGTAAATACTACAGTAAATTTGAAACAAAATATACATATCAGTGAAACTAACTGAGATAACTTGAAACCCATGATAACAAAAACACACGTGGAAAGAATAACTAAATGACTAATTTAATAATGCATTCAGTTCTCTTACACAGTAATGTTCCTGAACTGCTTCTGCTTAGTATCGCAAATTGAATGAAAGAATTATGTTTCTATTAACTGTTACTTTTCTTCTCTAAAAAACTAGTAAAAATCAATTCATAGTTATGAAGATATATTTTTTGAACACATTTCTTAATGTATTGTTAAACAACTCATTTAATTATTTTTTGCACGTGTGTTTCTGCTAACAAGAGTTTCAAGTTATCTGAGTTAGTTTCTTTCAAGTGTATGGTTTCAAATTTACTGGTGTATTTACAAGAGTTAGAGAGCTGTTTGGTCTTCAGGTAAAGCAGTGTTAGAAATTGAAACAGGCCTCAGTTTTCTTACACAGTAATGTTCCTGAACTACTTCTGCTTAGTATCGAAACATGAATGAAATAATTATGTTTTCAATATCTGTTATTTTCCTTCTCTAAAAAACTAGTAAAAATCAATTCATACTTATGAAGATATATTTTTGAACACATTTTTTAATGTATTGTTAAACAACTCATTTAATTATTTTTTGCACATGTGTTTCTGCTAACAAGAGTTTCAAGTTATCTGAGTTAGTTTCTTTCAAGTGTATGGTTTCAAATTTACTGGTGTATTTACAAGAGTTACAGAGCTGTTTGCTCTTCAGGTAAAGCAGTATTAGGAATTGAAATTGGACTGAGATTTGTTACACAGTAATGTACCTGTACTAATTCTGCTTAGCATCTCAAAGTAAATGAACAATTTTATTTCCAATAACTGTTATTATCCTTTCTAAATACTAGTAAAAATCAATTCATACTTATGAAGATATATTTTTTCAAAACATTTCTTAATGCGTTGTTAAACAACTCATTAATAATTCTTTGCACCTGGGATTCTGCTAACAAGAGTTTCAATTTATGTGAAATAGAACTTATTTTTTTAACACAGTAATGCATTTGTACTGCTTGTGCTTAGAATCTCAAAGTCAATCAAAGGATTATGGTTTAAAGAACTGTTAGTTTTCTTCTCTAAAATCTAGTAAAACTCAATTTTTACTTATGAAGATATATTTTTTTCAACACTTTTTTTTATGATTATTAATCAAAACCTTTTATTCCTTTTTTTTTTGTATTTTTCTGAAGCTGGAAACGGGGAGAGACAGTCAGACAGACTCCCGCATGCGCCCAACCGGGATCCACCCGGCACGCCCACCAGGGGGCAATGCTCTGCCCCTTTGCGACCAGAGCCACTCTAGCACCTGGGGCAGAGGCCAAGGAGCCATCCCCAGCGCCCGGGCCATCTTTGCTCCAATGGAGCCTCGGCTGCAGGAGGGGAAGAGAGAGACAGAGAGGAAGGAGAGGGGGAGGGGTGGAGAAGCAGATGGGCGCTTCTCCTGTGTGCCCTGGCCGGGAATCGAACCTGGGACCTCTGCACACCAGGCCGACGCTCTACCACTGAGCCAGCCATCCAGGGCCCATTTTTCAACACTTTTTAATGCATTATTAAATGACTCATTTAGTTATTTTTTGTACTTGCATTTCTGCTAACATGAGTTTCAAGTTATCTGAGTTAATTTTACTGATATGTCTGTTTGTTTTCAAATTAATATAGTATTTACAAGATGTGCACAGTGGTGTGCTCTTTAGGTAAACAGAGTTAGGAATTGAAATAGGACTCACTTTTGTTACACAGTAATGAATCTATACTGTGTATGCTTAACCTCTCAAAGTAAATGAAAAGTTTGTTTCAGAGCCACCTGAGTGGGAGTGGTTTCCCCATTTGACAGAGAAGGAGAGTGAGTTTTCATTTCTTTGCTTGTAGATGTTGGAACCAGAAGTAAGCTCTCGTGTTAATTCTGAGCCTCTAGGAAGCTTCTGTCAGGTGAAATATCAAAGGAAGGAAACACTGGAAGAAGCAAACCAGTGCTCTGGACTGAAAAACAAATTTTAAAATGCCATCAGACAGGCAGGGGGTAGATGTGGGTAGGGCACTCTTAAAGGGATCTGTTGTTGGTTCAGCACCTGGGAAGTGCCAGGCCACCTTTTCACTCTCCTTCTATTCTATCCTATCCTATTTCATTTTCTGCCAAATTTCCACCCCAACTTCACCTTGGTTGAGTGTTTTACAAGATGGACCATTATCTTATGTGCAGGGGTTTTTTTTTTAAAAAAAAAAAAACAGTATGCAAAAATAGCGAGGACTAATTTGATGGCTGTATGTGTCCAGGATACCGTGTGTGTACATTCTTCTGGCTCATCCTGGACCATCATTTCTGGGTTTTGAATTAGGTTAGAATAGGTCTTTAGTTCAAATACCTGTGAAATGCAGATAATAATCATTCCTCTCTCATTTGGTAAATGGGAACATTAAGTGAGGTGAGGAATGTGAGGGTCTAAAAATAGGAAGAAATAGCATGTCTGAATTCTTAGTCAATGCTGTGGGCAGGAAAAATGTTTTCTGTTGTTCTTTTTTTATAATTTATTTTATTCTATTTTTGAATTTTTTATTTTTATTGAATCCAAAGAAAAGAAGGATGGTAAGGGTGAGACAAAAACTTTGATCTGTTTCTGTGTGTGCCCCAACCAAAGACTGAACCAACCACCTGTGCATTGCAAGACAATGCTCCATCCAAGCGAGCCATCCTCCCAGGACGATTGCTGCTGTGTTTTGCACACATTTAGTTTAACTTGGCCACGGGTGTTTCTAGAAAAAAACAAACAAACTTTTCTGCTGCCATCTCATGGACGTCTTGAAAATAACAGCTAGGTAAATGTCACCAGAAAAATGTCTTCCTCTGCTGCTATCAAATGTACATTTTGAAATAAAAAGCTAGTACATGTAACCAGAAACTTTCAAATGGCTTTTGCATCACCAATGTGTCTTTTCCCATTTTTCACTTTGCATCTCGTTACTTACTTATGTTTTAGGAAACTCCATGTTTTATATTCGTCATGAGTAGTTATTCAAATACATAGGAACAGTTTGGTTGAGGGGATGATATAGAATTCTAATATTTTTTGTATTTTCTTTTCTCACAGTATTTATTCTATAATGCATCTTCTTTTCAATTAGACCTGCCCTTTATTTTATTTTTTTCCAACCCTATTAATTGCTGAAGGCACGGATAAAAGGATTGACTGCAGCTGATGCTGATGAACTCTTTCAACATGACAGCAGTGAGACAGCACTGACAGAAGTGAGAAGGGGGTTTCTGTAAAATGGCTTGAGTTCCACAAGAGCTTTGGAAAGAAATGTAAAAGGATTGTGGTGGCAAATTCCACTCTGAGACTATCAAGACTGGGAAGTGATTGAAACTCAGCCAGGTAAAGGAGCAGTATGTTTGAGGAGTGTCAGGGTTGGTATCAACTGTGAGAGTGTGCAGAGTAGGGCATGGAAAAAATTATAAACAAGTGCTGAGACTGGGCCAGGTAAAGGGTGTTATAAAAGCAGAAGTGGGAGTGGAGCTTTGTTCATGGCTGATTGATAATGGAGAGACCAGGGTAAAAGGAAAATGGTTGTGGCATGTTCATCTAGAAATAAATGAAGAATATGTAAGGCAGACTTTATATAAAATAGAAAAGTTATTTAGGGAGTGGAGAATTTGTCAGATTTGAGGACAGAATGTAGAATGATTCACGGGCAGTGAAGAATTGGAGATAGTGAGGTTGGATGGGCAACAGGACAGTGTGCTGCATAATAGAAGAAATTTGTGTGTTTATTTTTTCTTGGTGGAAAGAATTGTGAGCAAAGTTAAGCAGCATCAAATGCTAACAATTTTAATTACTAGGGCTTCCAACTTTAATAAGGTGGTAGTGACATCAGAAAATGGTCATTTGCTGATGAAGAATTGATTTGGCTGAGAGTTCAACTAGATTTACCCTGAAAAACTTACTAAATTACCTCTCTTGTTTGTCTGGCTTATGCAAAAATAAAAAAAAGACAAGGTAGGAAAACTTATGTTACAGAACTGTGGTAGGAGCAAGGAAGTCGTCCAGATTTTAGCAGTGCATCAATGTGTTTATAGTGTTTCTGTGTTGCAGCCATATATGCTAAAGTGGAATTGTGAAAGTTTGGAAAGGGGAGCAGAAAATTAAAAAACTGCATGCAGGTAGGCAATGCTGGAGAAGTGTTTTTTCCTTCACATCCTCATCATCTCTGGTTGTTCATTGATTTGTTAGTGAAAGCCCTTAAGATAGGTGTAAAGTAATGTCTCATAGCAGTTTTAATTTGCATTTCTCTACTGATTTCTGACATGGAGTATTTTATATGCCCATTTTTAGTGGGGAGTGATTTGAATACTCTATCACTTCATTTTCTAAGGTTTATAGTTTCCAATTGTGTTTTGACTTTTTTAGAAATCATGGTATATATTGCTTCAGTTCAGCTTGATGTTTCACCAATTTAATGAAATTAAGCAGAAACAGCTCAAAGGAGTCAGCCACTAAACTGAGTGAGGTATAGGCTAATCTGCCCCTTTAGCAGGCATAGGTTATGTGAGTTGCCTCTATGACCCAAATGACACTTGCATATTTTTATTATGGTGCACATTTAGGATAAGCTGTACCTTATCTGAAAATGCACCTGAGATAGTGTCTGATACTTCTAGTCAAGCTGAGGCTATTTAAATTGCTCCAGCAACCATTTGGGAGGCATTGCCATGGAACTGAGAGAAAAAGATAAAATCGGAAAGAGTCTATATACAGAGGACGAGCATAGGAATGTTTTGGTATGTAACATTGTGGGTTTTTTAAAAGATATTTTTTGTGATTTAGGGCAGTGAGAGTGTGCATGAGAATGAGAATTATAAGTTTATTTATGCTTCGCTTTATATTACCAAGAAACTAAGCATATATGTGCAAACTAGTAAATACATCTTGTGAAATATTAAATATAATCGTGATACCAGTAAATACAGCTCAACCAACAACAAGATTGATTTTGTTTATGAATACTAATGTAAAGAATACTGGCATAACATATACAATTACTTAATTTTGGTTTTTACGAGAATTAAAATTTTCTTAACGGATTAGAATACTAGTATATATCAATAAAGCTACAGAAAAATCAATAACAAAATGAACTCTTTATAAAATGAAACAAAGATATGTTTTAATTTAATTAAAATGTATAATATACTGGGATACATTTTTGAGAGAAAGAGAATTAGTTTTTTCTTAAAATAAAGATTGTTGTTATTGATGCAAATTTGGTTCTATTTTACTTTGTTAAAAAAAACTTTTTCTAAACTGTGTAGCACCAGAGAAGATATTATAAGTATATATCTGCATATAAAGCAAAAATACTATGTTTTTATAAATTATGTTACTCATTTCTGTTTTTCATAGAAGTCTTCGATTACTATAGGGAAAATCTTCTCAATCCTAAGTACCAAAGATGTGATAATCATACATCTATCCTGTTCTGACATGACAGGACCCTTTTCCCAACACTCAGAAATAAAAGCTTTAGTGGTTGCATGCCCCACTCTTTCATGTGTAATGGTAGAATGGGTCATGCATAAAAGAGAAAGGTGTCTAGTCATTTTAGTTGTTCATGCTTTCATTAAGCTTTTGAAAGTGCTCATCATCCCTGGCCAGTTGCATGCAAGAAAGCATGTTTCTTGTTGTCATTACACTTACTCTGGTAATCAGTAATAGAAACAAAATTAAAAAAACCCTTCCTTTTTTAAGATAAGAAATTCACTTCTAAATAACCCCCTCTCAAAATCACAATTCAAGTTACAAAATACTTTAAAATTAAAGGAAATAAAAACAACATAAGAAAACCTATGGGAAAATGTAGTGATGAATACATTTTAGGGGGGAAATACCTTAAAATACAGTCTTTCCACCCATACTAAGAACCAGGATACTAAAAAATTTCCAGAGAAAATAAAAGAAAAAAATGTTCACAGTCTGATTAGATGGTGGTGCAGTCAGTAGAGCATTTCTCCCTGGAATGCAGAGGATCCATAGGTGAGATCCCAAGGTCACCAGCTTGAGCGTGGGCTCATCTTATTTGAGCAAAGTTCAAAAGCTTGAGCCCAAGGTCGCTGGCTTGAGCAAGGGGTCACTCAGAGAGCTGTAGCCCCCTGGTCAAGACACATATGAGAAAGCAGTCAATGAACAACTAAGGTCTCACAACAAAAAACTGATGATTGATCTGTGACCTGGCACATAATAAAAACCTCTCTTCATTCCTGTCTGTCTGTCACTATCCATCCATCTCTCTGACTCTCTCCTTGCATCTGTAAAAAAAAAGAAAAAAGAAAGAAAGAAGTGTTCACAGAGACATTTGGAGGGTGTATACCATAATTCCCCATGTATAAGACTCATCTTTTTTGAAAAATGTGGGATTTGAAAACTGTCTGCATCTTATACAGTGGTTGTAGTATTTTTTACTTGCTTATCCTGTTTATTCACATTTGTTATCATTTCATAAAATTTTGTCCCCCAAAATTAAGGTGCTTCTTATACAGGAAGGATTCTTATACATGGGGAAATATGGTACTTTAAAACCTTACCACTTATTTCCTATTAGGGTGAAATTTTGAAAAACATAATTCATTCCTCTATGCAATTTAAGCTGCAAAAACAACAACCAAAAAGCCATTGTCATTTTTTTACTTAATTATTAATGTTAGAGGGAGGAAGAGGGGGGAAAGAGAAAGACAGATAGTAAGAAACATCAATCTGTTTCTACATGTGCCTTGACCCAGGACCAAAACTATGACATTAGTGTATGGGTGTGATGTTCTAACTACTGAGCTCTCTGATGAGAGCAAGCCATTGTCTTTTGAGAGAAAAAATTACTAGAGAATACCTGAGGTAATTAAAAAATAAAATAATACTATAGTCTGCTGTGGTGACAACACCAGAAGACTTTTCTTTGCTCTTGACAGTCATAGGCATAAACATTATTTCTAATTGTTTAGCATAGAGTGACGATTTCCTAACATGCACTTTTTTGTGTACCATGACAGCAGTCCAGACTGAGAGACTTCCTGAGCTTTGGACATCAAAATTTATCTGAGCCTGGATCACCACTTACAAGCTAGGTTCTTTTGGTCACAGAACACCTCCCAGGGTCTTTATTTCATCTCTTGTAAAGTTTCTTAGTTTTATAGCTGAGAACATCAATACTGAAGAACCGAGATTTATGTCTCAGCTCTGCCTTCCGAGAAACTTATATACTGAACCTCACCACGATCAATCAAAACTGGTATCAAAAACATTGCACTACCAAATTCAGCATTTGTCACAATTTATAATTATTCTATTTAAGTATATTTTTCTTTCCTCTGTCTACCCCATGACAGTGTAGTATTCATAAAGACAAAAAGTGAGTCTGTCTCATTCACTATAGGTAACCAGTGTTGAGCAGAATGCCTGGCACATAATAGAAATACAATAAGTGTTTACTGAATGAATGAATAAAAAGTCATTTGCATACATGTACACAGATATCCACAAATGACAGACACTGCAGACACAGCATGATAATCTCACATGCAATGCACATCTATGCACAGAGATGTACACACACCCAATGTACCTGAGTACATATAGATAGAGATATGATAGGTACACAAAGAAATGTGTATGGAAATAATATGACATAATAGTAACAGTAGATATCTCAGTATGAAAATTTGTTGTTTTGTTTTTCTTATCTTTTTTCTTGCACTTCTGCAATAAGAATACAGTTTTATAATATGAAAGCTGTTAAAATTCAACATACTTGTCAAATCAAAGCACATCCTATTTTACAGTACATTAAGATGATTTAAATAAAAGACGTTCAAAAGACAGAAGTAAAAATAGTAGAATTGGAAGTCATTGAGTTCAGGGAAATAAGTTCTTAGCACAATGCCTCGTATATTATGGGCACTTTCAAAGGCTTTACAAAAACATAGCTGAAAGGAAGGAAGAAAAACAAGATGAACTGATAGATTCCCAGAAAACAAACCACTCAGGATACACAAAAACTTTAGAGAAACGGCAAATTGGAATCAACTTTTGTAAACAATTCTCTCTATGAAATCTTTCTTTAGAACTGTACTGAGGCATAATTCACAAGATGCACACGAAGTGGCAGCAGTGAAGCACATGTAACACAAGCCATTACTGTATGTTCTATGGAATAAGTTCCAGCAAACTTCAAAGGATTGAAATAATATCAAGTATGTCTCTTGCTTTCACTACACTTAATGTTGAAAGAAGTAGCAAACAGTAACTAAAAATTCCTCATATTTACAAGTGATAAAATTATTTTCTAGATAGCCTTGGATTCAACATTGATAGATAACGCACAACACCAAACTGCTTAATTTTCCAGGTGAACTTCCCTGAGCTGTTATTCCCAAGGTGCATACGAGGTGGAAGCAGAGAAGTGCACTTCAAAAACATTTACCACAAACAATCCTGTATGTTCTTTCAAGCAAGTTTCAACTACCTCAAACTTTTGAAATGATATAAAGCATGTTTTTTTATGTTATTACACTTAATCTAGTAATCAGTAATAGAAGCTAAATAAAAAACCCTTCCTATTTTAAGGTAAGAAATTCACTCATAAATAACCCCCTCTCAAAATCACAATTCAAGTTACAAAATACTTTAAAATTAATGGAAATAAAATCTACATAAGAAAACTGATGGAAAATGTAGTGATGAACACATTTTGGGGGGGAAAAAACCTTAAAATACACAGCCTTTCCACCCATACTATGAATCAAGATAGTAAATAAAATCCAGAGAAAGTAAAAGAAAAAACTGTTCACAGCCTTAGCAGGTGGTGGTGCAGTGCATAGAATATTTGACTGGAATGCAGAGGAACCAGGTTTGAAATCCCAAGGTCGCCAGCTTGAGCGTGGGCTCATCTGGTTTGAGCAACACTCACCAGCTTGAGCCCAATAGGGTCACTGGCTTGAGCAAGGGGTCACTCGGTGAGCTGTAGCCCCCTGGTTAAGGCACGTACAAGAGTCAATGAACAACTAAGAAGTCAATGAACAACTAAGGTGTCACAACAAAACCTGATGATTGATCTGTGATGTTGCACATAATAAAAAACACTCTCCATTCCTGTCTGTCTGTCCCTATTATCATTCTCTCTGACTCTCTCCCTGTCTCTGTAAAAAAAAGAAAGAAAAAAAATGTTCCCAGAGACATTTGGAGGGTGTATACAATATTTCCCCATGTATAAGACACATCTTTTTTGGAAAATGTGGGGTTTGAAAACTGGGTGCGTCTCATACAGTGGTTGTAGTATTTTTTACTTACATTTCCTGTTTCTCCACATTTGTTATTTTCACAAATTTTGTGACCCAAATTTAAGGTGCATATTACACAGGGAGGCATATTATACATAGAGAAATATGGTACTTTACAACCTTAACACTTATTTCCTCTTGGGGTGAGATCTTAAAAAACATAACTCATTCCTCTATGCAATATAAGTTGCAAAAACAAAAACAAAAAAGCCACTCTCATTTTTTATTTCATTTAATTATTAATGTTAGAGGGAGGAACAGTGGGAAACAGACATATTGTAAGAAACATCAATCTGTTTCTGTATGTGCCTTGACCCAGGACTAAAAATATAACATTGCCTTTGTTTTTTGGGGAAAAATTACTAGAGAAAACCTGAGGTAATTAAAAAATATAATAATAATTTAGTCTTCTGTGGTGACAACACCAGAAGACATTTCTTTGCTCTTGACCATCAGTAGCATAAACAATATTTCTAATTGTTTAGCACAAAGTGACCACTTTCCTAACAAGCACTTTTTCTTGTGCCATGACAGCAGTCCAGACTGAGAGACCTCCTAAACTTTGGAAATGAGAATTTATCTGAGCCTGGGTAACCACTCACAAGCTAGGTTCTTTTGGTCACAGAACACCTTTCAGGGTCTTTCTTTCATCATTTGATCTTTTCTCAGTATTATAGCTGAGAACACGTATTGCTGAAGAACCGAGACTTATGTCTCAGATCTGAGTTCCGAGAAACTGATATAATGTACCTCGCCATGATCAATCAAAACAGGTACCAAAGATATTGCACTACCAAATCCAGTGCTTGTCACAACTTATAATTATTTTATTTATGTATATTTTTCCATTTTCTGTCTACCCCATGACAATGTAGTATTCATAAAGACAATGTGAGTCTGTCTCATTCACTATATGCAACAAGTGTCAAGCAATGTGCCTGGCACATAACGGAAATAGAATAAGTGTTTACTGAATGAATGAATAAATAGTCATTTGCATACATACACAGATATACAAAAATGACAGACACTGTGAACACAGAGAGATATGCTCATGTGCAATGCACATCTATGCACACAGATGTACACACACCCAATGTACCTGAGTACATATAGATAGAATAATATAATAGGTGCACAATGAATATGGAAGAAAATGTCCTAATATTAACAGTAGATATCTCAGTATGAAAATTTGTTGTTTTGTTTTTCTTATCATTTTTTCTTGCACTTCTACAATAAGAATACAGTTTTAATAATAAAAAAGCTGTTAAAATTCAACATACTTGCAAAGCAAATCACATCATATTTTACAATATGTTAATAAAATTTAAATTAAAAAGAAGTTCAAAAGACAGAAGTAAAAATAGTAGAATGGGAAGTCATTGAGTGCAGGGACATGACTTCCTAGCACAGTGCCTGGTATATGATGGGCACTTTCGAAGGCTTTATGAAAGCATGGATGAAAGGAAAGAAGAAAACAAGATGAACAGAAAGATTCCCAGAAAACAAACCACTAAGGATACACTAAAACTTTACAGAAACGGCAAATTGAAATCAACCTTTGAGGACAATACGCTCTGCCAAACCTTTCCTTTGGACCTGTACTGAGGCGTAATTCCCAAGATGCACACGAGGTAGCAGCAGAGAAGCACATGTAAAAGAGACCATTATTGTATATGCTATGGAGCAAGTTCCAGCAAACTTCAGAGGATTGAAATGATATCAAGTATGTCTCTTGCTTTCACTGCAGTTAATGTTGAAACAACTGGAAACAATAACTAGAAATTCTTTATATTTACAAGTGATAAATGTATCTTCCAGAATGCCTTGGATTCAACATTGATAGATAATGCATAACACCCAACTGCTGTATTTTTCCAGGTGAAGTGCTGTGAACTCTTATTCCCAAGGTGCACACGAGGTGGCAGCAGAAAAGCGCACTTGGAAAACATTCACCACAGACAATCCTGTATGTTCTTTCAAGCAAGTTTCAATTATCTCAATCCTTTGAAATGACATAAAGCATGTTTCTTATTGTCATTACACTTAATCTAATAATCAGTAATAAAAACTAACTAATAAATACTTTTTTTAAGTTAAGAAATCTATTCCTAAATAACCCCCCTTCAAAAGCACAAATAAAGTTACAAAATACTTTCAAATTAATGGAAATAAAAATTAATAAGAAAATCTAAGAAAAAATGTAGTGATGAATACATTTTAGGGGAAAAAATCCCTTAAAATACACAACCTTTCTACCCATACTAAGAACCAGCATACTAAGTAAAATCCAGAGAAAGAAAATGATAAAAAAAAAGTTCACAGCCTGAGCAGGCGGTTGCGCAGTAGATAAAGCATTTGACTGGAATGCGGAGGATCCAGTTTTGAGATTCCAAGGTCAAGAGATTGAGCGTGGGCTCATCTGGTTTGAGCAAAGGTCACCAGCTTGAGCTCAATAGGGTCGCTGTAGCCCTCTGGTCAAGGCACATACGAGAAAGCAGTCAATGAACAACTAAGGTGTCAGAACGAAAAACTGATAATTGATCTGTGACCTGGCACATAATAAAAAACTCTCTTCATTCTTGTCTGTCTGTCCCTATCTATCCATCTCTCTGAGTCTCTCCCTGTCTCTGTAAAAAAAAAAAAAGGAAAAGAAAAGAAAAAGAGAAATGTTCACAGAAACATTTGTAGGGTGTATACCATATTTCCCCATGAATAAGACTCTTTTATTTAGTTATTCATGCTAGAGGAAGAAAGAGTGGGGAAACAGACAAACGGATAGTCAGAAACATCAGTCGGTTTCTGTATGTGCCTTGACCCAGAACCAAACCTATGACATTAGTGTATGGGTGTGATGCTCTAAATACAGAGCTCTCTCGTGGCGCAGTGGATAGAGCATTTGACTGGAATGCAAAGGACCCAGGTTTGAGAACCCAAGGTCGCCAGCTTGAGCCAGGGCTCATTTTTTTTTAGCAATGCTCATCAGCTTGAGCCCAAGGTCGCTGGCTCGAGCAAGGTGTCACTTGGTCAGCTGTAACCCCCTGGTCATGGCACATATGAGAGAGCAGTCAATGAACAACTAAGGTGTCACAACAAAAAACTGATGATTGATCTGTGACCTGGCTCATAATAAAAAACTCTCTTCATTACTGTCTCTCTGTCCCTATCTATCCCTCTCTCTGACTCTCTCTCTCTGTCTCTGTAGAAAAAAATAAAATAAAAAAGAAAAGTTCACAGAGACATTTGGATGCTGTATACCATATTTCCCTTTGTAGAAAACTCATCTTTTTTCAAAATGCTATATCCACTCTGCCACAGCCTGCTCAGGCTGTGATCATTTTTCTTTTTAGTTTCTCTGGTTTTATTTAGTATCTTGGCTCTTAGTATGGGTGGAAAGGCTGTGTATTTTAAGGGTTTTTTTCTTCTAATATATATTCATCACTACATTTTTCCATAGGTTTTCTTATGTAGATTTTATATCCATTAATTTTAAAATATTTTTTAACGTGAGTTGTGATTTTGAGTGGGGTTTATTTAAGAGTGAATTTCTTAACTTATAAAAGGAAGAGTTTTTGCCTGACCAGGCGGTGGTGCAGTGAATAGAGCGTCAGACTGGGATGCGGAAGGACCCAGGTTCGAGACCCCAGGATAGCCAGCTTGAGCATGCGCTCATCTGGTTTGAGTAAAAAAGTTCACTAGCATGGACCCAAGGTCACTGGCTCGAGTGAGGGGTTACTCAGTCTGCTGAAGGCCATCGGTCATGGCACATATGAGAAAGCAATCAATGAACAACTAAGGTGTTGCAACAAAAAACTGATGATTGATGCTTCTCATCTCTCTCCGTTCCTGTCTGTCTGTCCCTATCTATCCCTCTCTCTGACTCACTCTCTGTCCCTGAAGAAAACAAAAAAAAAAAAAGGAAGTTTTTTAGTTAGTTTTTATTACTGATTACTAGAGTAAGTGTAATGACAACAAAAAACATGCTTCATATAATTTCAAATGTTTGAGGTAGTTGAAACTTTATTGAAAGACCATACAGGATTGTCTGTGGTAAATTTTTTCCAAGTGCGCTTCTCTGCGGCCACCTCGTGTTTACCTTGGGAATAATAGCTCAGAGCAGTTCACCTCAAAAAATACAGCATTTGGGAGTTGTGTGTTATCAATCAATGTTGAATCCAAATCTATCTAGAAGATACTTTTATAAGTTGTAAATATAAAAAATTTCTACTTACTGTTTGCTACTTGTTTCAAAGTTAACTGTAGTGAAAGCAATAGACATAATTGATATTATTTCAATCCCCTGAAGTTTGCTGGAACTTGTTCCATAGCACATACAATAATGGTCTCTGTTACATGTGCTTCTCTGCTGCCACCTCGTGTTCATCTTGGGAATCACGCCTCAGTACAGGTCCAAAGGAAAGTTTTGGTAGAGAGGATTGTCTACAAACATTGATTCCAATTTACCATTTCTGTAAAGTTTTTGTGTATCCTTAGTGGATTGTTTTCTAGGAATCTATTGATTCATCTTGTTTTTCTTCTTTCCTTCCAGCCATGCTTTCATATAGCCTATGAAAGTGCCCATAATATACCAGGCACTGTGCTAGGAACTCATGTCCCTGCACTCAATGACATCCCATTCTATTATTTTTACTTCTGTCTTTTGAACTTCTTTTAATTAAATCTTCTTAATGTATTATAAAATATGATGTGCCTTGATTTGACAAGTATGTTGAATTTTAACAGCTTTTTTATTATAAAAATTTAATTCTTGTTACAGAAGTGCAAAAAAATGATAAGAAAAACAATACAACAAATTTTCATACAGAGATACCTACTGTTAATATTAGGACATTTTCTTTCCATATTCTTTGTGTACCTATTATATTTCTCTATCTATTTGTACTCAGGTACATTGGGTATGTGTACATCTGTGTTGATAGATGTGCATTGCGCAGGAGCATATCTCTCTGAGTGCACATTGTCTGTCATTTGTGGATATCTGTGTATGTATGCAAATTACTATTTATTCATTCTTTCAATAAATACTTACTGTATTTTTGTTATGTACCAGGCACTGTGCTCAATACTGGTTGCCTATATTGAATGAGAAAGACTCACTTTCTGTCTTTATGAATTCTACACCATCATGGGGTAGACAAAGGAAGGAAATATATAAATAAATAAAATAATTATAAGTTGTAACAAGCACTGGATTTGTTAATGCATTATCTTTGGTTTCAGTTTTGATTGATTGTGTCGAGGTTCAGTATATCAGTTTCTCAGAAGACAGAGCTAAGACATAAGTCTCCATTCTTCAGTATTTTGTGTTCTCAGGTATAAAACTGAGAAAATTTACAAGTGATAAAACAAAGACCCTGGGATGTTTTCTGAGACATAAAGAACCTAGCTTTTAAGTTGTGACACAGGCTCAGATATATTCTGATGTCCAAAGTTTAGAACTTCTCTCAGTCTGGACTGCTGCCACAGCACACAAAAAAGTGCATGTTAGCAAAGGGGTCACTTTGTGCTAAACAATTAGAAATAGTGTTTATGCCCATGACTGTCAAGAGCAAAGAACGTCTTCTGGTGTTGTCACCACAGCAGACATATTATTATTTTATTTTTTAATTTCCTCAGGGTTTCTCAAGTAATTTTTCCCCCAAAAGACAATGACTTGCTCTCACCAGAGATCTCAGTAGTTAGTGCATCACACCAATACACTAATGTCATCGGTTTGGTCCGGGGTCAAGGCACATGCAGAAACACGTTCCTGTTTCTGACTATCTGGATGTCTGTTTCCCTCTCTTTCTCGCTCTAACATTAATAATTAAATAAAAGTAAAAATAACAATGGCTTTTTTATTGTTTTTGCAGCTTAAATTGCATAGAGGAATAAATTATGTTTTCCAAAATTTCACCCCAGGAGTAAATAAGTGGTATGGTTGTAAATACCATACATACCCATGTATAAGATGCCTCCCTCTATTAGATGTACCTTAATTTTGGGGCACAAAATTTGAAAAAATGATAAAAATGCGAATAAACAGGAAATGCATGTAAAAAATACTACAACCACTTTATAAGACGCACCCAGTTTTCAAACCCTACATTTTTCAAAAAAGATGAGTTTTGTACATGCGGAAATATGGTATACACCCTCCAAATGTCTCTGTGATCATTTCTTTTTCTTTTTTCTTTTTTTTTTTTTTACACAGACAGGGAGAGTGTCAGAGAGAGGGATAGATAGGGACAGACAGACAGGAATGGAGAGAGTTTTTTATTATGTGCCAGGTCAAAGATCAATCATCATTTTTTCATTGTGATACCTTAGTTGTTCATTGACTGTTCTCTCATATGTGCCTTGATCAGAGAACTACAGCAGACCGAGTGATCCCTTGCTCGAGCCCGTGACCTTGGCGTCAGCTGGTGACTTTTGCTCCAACTACTTGTACCCACGCTCAAGCTGCAGACCTTAAAATCTGAAACCTGGGTCAAATGCTCTTTCCACTGCAATAATGCCTGCTCCAGCTGTGAACATTTTTTTCTTTTACTTTCTCTCGATTTTATTTAGTATACTGGTTCTTACTACGGGTGGAAAGGCTGTGTATTTTAAAGTTTTTTTCTCCTAAAATATATTCATCACTACATTTTTCCATAGATTTTTTATGTAGTTTTATTTCCATTAATTTAAAAGTATTTTGGAACTTGAATTGTGATTTTGAGGGGAGGCTATGTAGGAGTGAATTTCTTAACTTAAAAAAGGAAGGGTTTTTTAGTTTCTATTACTGATTACTAAAGTAAGTGTAATGACAACAAGAAACATGCTTTATATCATTTCAAAGGTTTGAGGTAGTTGAAACTTGCTTGAAAAAACATACAGGATAGTCAGTGGTAAATGTTTTCCAACTGTGCTTCTTTTCTGCCACCTCATGTGCACCTTGGGAATAACAGCTCAGAGCAGTTCACCTGAAAAAATACAGCAGTTGGGTGTTGTGCATTATCTATCAATGTTGAATCGAAGGCTATCTAGAAGATACTTTTATAACATGTAAATATAAGGAATTTCTAGTTACTGTTTGCTACTTGTTTCAACGTTAACTGTAGTGAAACCAAGAGATGTAATTGATATCATTTTAATCCCCTGATATTTGCTGGAACTTGCTCCACAGCACATACAATAATGGTCTCTGTAACATGTGCTTCTCTGCTGCCACCTCGTGTGCATCTTGGGAATTACGCCTCAGTACAGGTCCAAAGGAAAACTTTGGTAAAGAGGATTGTCTACAAACTTTGATTCCAACTTACCGTTTCAGTAATGTTATTGTGTATTCTTAGTGATTTGTTTGAAATTCTATCGGTTCATTTAGTTTTTCTTCTTTCTTTCCAGCCATGATTTCAAAAAGCCTTTGAAAGTGTCTGTCATATACCAGGCACTGTGCTAGGAACAGAGGTTTTTGTCTAAATGTCTTCCCATTTTACTATTTTTACTTCTGTCTTTTGAACTTCTTTTATTTAAATCTTCTTAATGTATGGTAAAATATGATGTGCTTAGATTTGACAAGTATATTGAATTTTAACAGCTTTTTTTTTATAAAACCTGTATTGTTATTGAAGAAGTGCAAGAAAAAATGATAAGAAACACAAAAGAACAAATTTACATACAGAGATATCTACTGTTAGTATTATAACATCTTTCCATATTCTTTGTGTAACTATCATATTTCTCTATCTATATGTACTCAGGTACATTGGGTTTGTGTACTTCTGTGTGCATAGATGTGCATTGCACATGATCATATCTCTCTGTGTCCACAGTGACTGTCATTTGTGGATATCTGTGTATGTATGCAAATGACTATATATTTATTCATTCAATAAAGTCGTATTGTATTTCTATTATGTGCCAGGCACTGTGCTCGACACTAGTTGCCTATAGTGAATTAGACAGACTCACTTTATCTCTTTATGAAAAATACACTGTCATAGGGTAGGCAGAGGATGGAAAAATATACATAAATAAAATAATTATAAGTTTTGTCAAGCACTGAATTTGGTAGTGCAATGTCTTTGGTCCCAGTTTTGATTGATTGTGGTGAGGTTTAGTATATCAGTTTATCAAAGGCAGAGCTGAGACATAAGTCTCAGCTCTTCAGCAAAGCATGTTCTCAGCTATAAAACTGAGAACATATACAAGTGATGAAACAAAGACCCTGGGAAGTGTTCTGTGACCAATAGTACCTAGCTTGTAAGTGGTGACCCAGGCTCAGATAAATTCTGATGGCCAAAGATTAAGAGGTCTCTCATTCTGGACTGCTGCCATGGCTTAAGAAAAAGTGCATGTTACAAAAGGGGTCACTGTGTGCTAAACAATTAGAAATAGAGATTATGTCCCTGACTGTCAAGAGCAAACAAAAGTCTTCTGGTGTTGTCACCACAGCAGACTAGATTATTATTTTATTTTTTATTTACCTAAGGTTTTCTCTA
This sequence comes from Saccopteryx leptura, assembly GCF_036850995.1. Taxonomy (NCBI): domain Eukaryota; kingdom Metazoa; phylum Chordata; class Mammalia; order Chiroptera; family Emballonuridae; genus Saccopteryx; species Saccopteryx leptura. Next base: position 85,116 of record NC_089509.1, read on the forward strand.
GTAATTTTTTTCCCACAAAAGACAGTGGCTTGCTCTCACCACAGATCTCAGTAGTTAGTGCATCACACTAATACACTAATGTCATCAGTTTGGTCCTAAGTCAAGTCACTTGCAGAAACACATTCATGTTTCTGACTCTCTGTCTGTCTGTTTCCCCTCTCTTCCTCTCTAACATTAATAATTAAATAAAAGTAAAAATGACAATGGCTTTTTTATTGTTGTATTTGCAGCTTAAATTGCATAGAGGAATGAATTATGTTTTTCAAAACTTCACCCCAGGAGGAAATAAGTGGTATGGTTGTACAGTACCATATTTACCCATGTATAAGATGCCTCTCTCTATAAGGTGTACCTTACTTTTGAAGCACAAAATTTGAAAAAATGATAACAAATGTGAATAAACAGGAAATGTAAGTAAAAAATACTACAACCACTTTATAAGATGCACCCAGTTTTCAAACCCTACATTTTTCAAAAAAGATAAGTCTTATACATGGGTAAATATGGTATACACCCTCCTAATGTCTCTGTGAACATTTTTTTTAAAGAGACAGGGAGAGAGTCAGAGAGAGGGATAGATAGGGACAAACAGACAGGAATAAAGAGAGTTTGTTATTATGTGCCAGGTAAAAGATCAATCATTATTTTTTTGTTGTGATACCTTAGTTGTTCATTGACTGCTCTCTCATATGTGCTGATGAGGGGACTACAGCTGACCAAGTGACCCCTTGCTCAAGCCAGCGACCTTGGGCTTAAGCTGGTGAGCTTTGCTCCAACTACGTCAGCCCATGCTCAAGCTGGCGACCTTAAAACCTGAAACCTGGGTCGAATGCTGTCTCCACTGCACCAAAGCCTGCTCAGGCTGTGAACATTTTTTTCTTTTACTTTCTCTCTATTATATTTAGTATACTGGTTCTTACTATGGGTGGAAAGGCTGTGTATTTTAAAGTTTTTTTTCCCTAAAATATATTCATCACTATGTTTTTTCATAGGTATTTTTATGTAGTTTTTATTTCCATTAATTTTAAAGTATTTTGGAACTTGATTTGTGATTTTGAGGGGGGGGCTATGTAGGAGTGAATTTCTTAACTTAAAAAAGGAAGGGTTTTTTAGTTAGTTTCTATTACTGATTATTAGAGTAAGTGTAATGACAACAAGAAACATGCTTTATATCATTTCAAAGGTTTGAGGTAGTTGAAACTTGCTTGAAAGAACATACAGGATAGTCGGTGGTAAATGTTTTCAAGTGTGCTTATCTGCTGCCACCTCTTGTGCAGCTTGGGAATAACAGCTCAGAGCAGTTCACCTGAAAAAATACAGCAGTTGGGTGTTGTGCGTTCTCTATCAATGTTGAATACAAGGCTATCTAGAAGATACATTTATAAGTTGTAAATATAAGGAATTTCTAGTTACTGTTTGCTACTTGTTTCAATGTTAACTGTAGTGAAAGCAAGAGACAAAATTGTTATCATTTCAATCCCCTGAAGTTTGCTGGAACTTGCTCCACAGCACATACAATAACGGTCACTGTTACATGTGCTTCTCTGCTGCCACCTCGTGTGCATCTTGGGAATCACGCCTCAGTACAAGTCCAAAGGAAAGGTTTGGTAGTGAGGAATGTCTACAAACGTTGATTCCAATTAGCCGTTTCTGTAACGTTATTGTGTATTCTTAGTGATTTGTTTGGGAATCTATAGGTTCATCGAGTTTTTCTTCTTTCCTTCCAGCCATGCTTTCATAAAGCCTTTGAAAGTGTCCGTCGTATACCAGGCACTGTGTTAGAAACTCAGGTTCCTTGTCTCTATGTCTTCCTATTCTACTATGTTTACTTCTGTCTTTTGAACTTCTTTTATTTAAATCTTCTTAATGTATGGTAAAATATGATGTGCTTTGATTTGACAAGTATATTGAATTTTAAAAGCTTTTTTTAATATAAAAACTGTATTCTTATTGAAGAAGTGCAAGAAAAAATTATATGAAACACAAAACAAATTTTCATGCAGAGATATTTACTGATAATATTATAACATTTTCAGGAGATGATGTCAGAGTAATGGCGGGGTAGGAAGTGATACTGATAAATCTCCCCCAAAACTCAACAAGATCTTCAACCAGAAACAGAAAAACCTACCCTTGGAACCTCCAGATGTTTCGCAATACACCCGAAGGTATGGTCGAGAAAAAAATTGGCTAAATATATAATCAAACCCCAAAGGAAATAGGGAGTAAGAAATGCTCTGCCTTCCTCACTAACCTAAACAGGGCAGCTTTCACTGGGAACTGAGAATATACGAACTAAGGCGGGGAAAGGGGGTGAATAGATCCAGGCTGTGGCACAAATGGCCGAACCAGGCTGTGGCACGGAGATCCAAAATGAGGAAAAACTGTTCCTGTGGCAACCCAGGCAATACAAGCTAACACTCGCACCAAACCCAGACAAAGAAAGACAAGTGGGGCAGTCATTTTCCCCGCTCTCCTGGTCGGCACGCGCAGATAGTGGGTGAGAGATTTCTTCCAAAGCCCCTGGGGTGGGCGCCCGTGTTATCCCACAGAGAGGCAGAGTCAGAGGCCTTTGTGTGGGCCAAAAGTGGAATCTCCAGACCGCCCCAGCACCCTTAGAAGCCACGCACAGGGAGGGAGCGAAAACTAACTCCAACACTGGAACTTTTCCATGCGGGTGGGGGTTTCACTCAGAGGGAGAGGTGGACGGCCTAATATCCTGGTCTGCGCATGCAGATAGTAAGTGAGAGATTCCTCCGAGTGCCTTGGCAGTGTGCGCCCATGTTATCCCCACAGAGGGGCAAAGTCAGGGGCCATTGTGTGAGCCAAAAGCAGAATCTTGGGCCGCCCCAGTGCCTTGAAAAAGCCACACATGGGGACAGAGCGAGAGCCAATTCCAATGCTAGAACTTTTCCATGCGGGTGGGGGTTTCACTCAGAGTGTGAGACTGCCAGCCTGATATCCTGTTGTGTGCACACAAATAGTGAGCGAGAGTTTTTTCCAAGCACCCCAGGAGTGGGTGCCCGCTCGTGTTACCGGACAGAGTGGCAGAGCCAGAGGTCTTTGAGTGGGCGGAAGCCCCGCCTGAATATGCTAGCAGCTCTGACTGACTGAGCCTTACCCAGAGCCCTGTGCTGAGTGGGAATAGAGTGGGGAGTTGCCAGCTCTTTGAGCCTCTTACTATCCAGGCAGAGGCAGCAGAAACCCCATTGCTGAATTATCAGGCTACTAATTGAGGAAGAAAAGACTAGGAGAAAGGCTCCAGGAACACAAACTCTTTCACTGGTGGAGCCTATAAATGCTAATGAGCCTTGACTGCCAACGAGACTGAAGCACAATACATGACATCGCCATAGAGACTTATCAACTGCAAACCACTACCTGAGCGTGCCAAAGGGGCAGAACCCGGGGTACAGAGTCACTGACCAGGAAGAGAGAGAGAAAAGAAAAAGCAAGAAGATAACCTCTCAAAATCAAGAATAATCCACAGACTTTATAACCTATCCCATTTTATTATATTTGTTCTTTTATTTCTCTTATCTTCATTCTTGATATTTTTTTTCCTCCTCCAATTTGATCGATTAACTATCTGCCAATCTTACTCTCTCCTCTCCTTGAACTACACTACCCATAAGTGTTACATCTCCCATTATCTTTTCATTCCTCCTCCTTTCTCTCTATGAGGGTTGCACTCCAAAACCTTTAACTCCTCTCTCTCTCTCTCCTCTTTTTCTTTATTTTTTCTTTTAGTGGTTCCCTATTTTTTCTCTCTCTCTCTTTCTTTTCTCCCTCTATATTAGTTTCTTCCTTTCTCCTTTACGTCTCCTCTCATTCAAACCTCAATAACAAACAAATTATCTTATCTGGGACTCAAACTTATATTTGTGGCATTTTGGGGGGTTTTTACTTCACCTTTTTAACTCACTAGCAGTGCTCCCATCCCTGGTTTTTTATTTTATCTAGTTCTTGTTCCACTAAATACAATAGTAATTTTTTAATTTGTCCCCCAATTTTCCTGTTTCCCTCTTATTCCTCTCATCATAACTCTTAGTCAACCAACACCTAAAAGCAAATTATTTTATTCTTGACTCAAATTTTTTCTTATTTGCTTTTTGTGGGTCCATACCCCTTTTTTTTTCTTTTCTTTCTTTTGGCCTTTATTAATTTTCCCCAATTCAGGCCCTCCATTACAGGCATTGTTTGTTCTATTTAATACAATATAATTCACAGCTCACCACAAGATTTTCTCAAGAAAGAGGGGAGAGGAGAGGAGAAGAAAAAAAAAGGGGGAAAATAATTTCTTTTTTTATTTTTATTTTATTTCATTTTTCTTTATTTCATTATTAATTTTTTTAAAAAAACACCTCTTTTCGATTTTTTATTTTTTTAACTTTTTATTCTTTATTAAATCTCATTAATACTATGAACAAAACCACCCTCAGATGCCATTAAGGAAGGGAAAATCGAATATCATGGATACAAAAGAAAGAGAGGTAACACAGCCAGATGAGAAAAAATCTATAAAGAAAAAATTTAATATATTGGAAACCTTGGAGCTAAATGACAGAGAATTCAAGATAGAAATCCTAAACATCTTCTGAGATATACAAGAAAACACAGAAAGGCAATTTAGGGATCTCAGAAAACAACTCAATGAACACAAATATATGTCCAAGGAAATTGAAACTATAAAAACAAATCAAACAGAAATGAAAAACTCAATTCACGAGCTGAAAAACGAGGTAACAAGCTTAGCTAATAGAACAGGCCAGATAGAAGAGAGGATTAGTGAAATAGAAGACAAGCAACTTGAGGCACAACAGAGAGAAGAAGAAAGAGACTCAAAAATTAAAAAAAAATGAGATAGCCCTACAAGAATTATCTGACTCCATCAAAAAGAATAACATAAGAATAATAGGTATATCAGAGGGAGAAGAGAGAGAAAATGTAATGGAGGACATACCCAAACAAATAATAGATGAGAACTTCCCAAGCCTGTGGAAAGAACTAAAGCCTCAAATTCAAAAAGCTAACAGAACTTCGAGTTTTCTTAACCTCAAAAAACCTACTCCAAGGCCCATCATAATGAAATTGGCACAAACTGGCGGCAAAGAAAAAATTCTCAACGCAGCCAGGGAAAAGAAGAATACAACATATGAAGGAAGGCCCATTAGATTATCACCCAATTTCTCAGCAGAAACTCTACAAGCTAGAAGAGAGTGGACCGCAAAATTTAAAGTCCTGAAAGAGAGGAACTTTCAGCCACAAATACTATACCCATCAAAGCTATCCTTCAAATATGAAGAAGAAATAAAAACATTCACAGATACAAAAAAGATGAGGGAATTTATCATCAGAAAACGCCCACTCCAGGAATTACTAAAGGGGGTTCTCCAATCAGATACAAAGAACAAAAAAAAACAAAGCCACAAGTAAAGGCTCCAAGAAGAACACAATAAAACCAAATTTAAACTGTGACAACAACAAAAAGAAAGAGGGGGAGAGGATGGAGATTAACAGTAGCAAAGGACGATGGAGTGCAAAAGTATTTACAAAATAGTGCGCTACAATGAACAGGGTAGGAACCCTTTTCATTACGTAAAGGTAACCACCATTGAAAAAACCACCACAGAAACACGTGACATAAAAAAGATAGCAACAGAGGAAAGATGTAGGGAATACAACTAAACAAAACCAAAATAGAGAAAAATGAAAGAGAAGGATCAAACAAGACACAAAACTAACAGAAAGCAATATATAAAATGGCAATAGGGAACTCACAAGTGTCAATAATTACACTAAATGTAAATGGATTAAACTCACCAATAAAAAGACACAGAGTAGCAGAATGGATTAAAAGAGAAAATCCAACTGTATGCTGCCTACAGGAAACTCATCTAAGTAACAAGGATAAAAATAAATTCAAAGTGAAAGGCTGGAAAACAATACTCCAAGCAAATAACATCCAAAAAAAAGCAGGCATAGCAATACTCATATCTGATAATGCTGACTACAAGACAACAAAAATACTCAGAGACAAAAATGGCCATTTCATAATAGCTAAGGGGACACTGAATCAAGAAGACATAACAATTCTTAATATATACGCACCAAACTAAGGAGCACCAAAATATATAAGACAGCTACTTATTGACCTTAAAACAAAAACTGACAAAAATACAATCATACTTGGAGAACTCAATACACCGCTGATGGCTCTAGATCGGTCATCCAAACAGAGAATCAACAAAGACATAGTGGCCTTAAACAAAACACTAGAGCACCTGGATATAATAGACATCTACAGGACATTTCATCCCAAAGTGACTGAGTATACTTTTTTCGCCAGTGTACATGGATCATTCTCAAGAATTGACCATATGTTGGGCCACAAAAACAACATCAGCAAATTCAGAAAAATTGAAGTTGTACCAAGCATATTTTCTGATCATAAAACCTTGAAACTAGAATTCAACTGCAAAAAAGAGGAAAAAAATCACACAAAAATGTGGAAACTAAACAACATACTTTTAAAAAATGAATGGGTTAAAGAAGAAATAAGTGTAGAGATCAAAAGATATATACAGACTAATGAAAATGACAATACGACATATCAGAATCTATGGGATGCAGCAAAAGCAGTGATAAGAGGGAAGTTCAAATCACTTCAGGCATATATGAACAAACAACAGAGAGCCCAAGTGAACCACTTAACTTCAAACCTTAAGGAACTAGAAAAAGAAGAACAAAGACAACCCAAAACCAGTCGAAGAAAGGAGATAATAAAAATCAGAACAGAAATAAATGAAATAGAGAACAGTAAAACTATAGAAAAAATTAATAAAACAAAGAGCTAGTTTTTTGAAAAGATCAACAAAATTGACAAACCCTTGGCAAGACTTACCAAGGAAAAAAGAGAAAGAACTCATATAAACAAAATCCAAAATGAAAGAGGAGAAATCACCACGGACACCGTAGATATAGAAAGAATTATTGTAGAATACTATGAAAAACTATAAGCCACCAAATACAACAATCTAGAAGAAATGGATAAATTCCTAGAAAAATACAACCTTCCTAGACTGAGTCATGAAGAAGCAGAAAGCCTAAACAGACCTATTAGTAGAGAAGAAATAGAAAAAACCATTAAAAACCTCCCCAAAAATAAAAGTCCAGGCCCAGACGGCTATACCAGCGAATTTTATCAAACATTCAAAGAAGACTTGGTTCCTATTCTCCTCAAAGTCTTCCAAAAAATTGAAGAAGAAGCAATACTTCCAAACACATTTTATGAGGACAACATAACCCTCATACCAAAACCAGGCAAGGATGGCACAAAAAAAGAAAACTACAAACCAATATCTCTATTGAATACAGATGCTAAAATACTAAACAAAATACTACCAAATCGAATACAACAACATATTAAAAAAATAATACATCATGATCAAGTGGGATTCATCCCAGAATCTCAAGAATAGTTCAACATACGCAAAACGGTTAACGTAATACACCATATCAACAAAACAAAGAACAAAAACCACATGATCTTATCAATAGACGCAGAAAATGCTTTTGATAAAATACAACACAATTTTATGTTTAAGACTCTCAACAAAATGGGTATAGAAGGAAAATATCTCAACATGATAAAGGCCATATATGATAAACCATCAGCTAACATCATATTAAATGGCACTAAACTGAAGGCTTTGCCCCTTAAATCAGGAACAAGACAGGGTTGTCCACTCTCTCCACTCTTATTTAATGTGGTACTAAAGGTTCTAGCCAGAGCAATCAGACAAGACAAAGAAATAAAAGGCATCCACATCGGAAAAGAAGAAGTAAAGATATCACTTTTTGCAGATGATATGATCCTATACATCAAAAAACCCCAAGGAATCCACAAAAAGACTACTAGAAACAATAAGCCAATACAGTAAGGTCACAGGATACAAAATTAACATACAGAAGTCAATAGCCTTTCTATATGCCAACAATGAAACAATTGAGAAAGAACTCAAAAGAATAATCCCCTTCACAATTGCAACAAAAAAATAAAATACTTAGGAATAAACATAACAAAGAATGTAAAGGACTTATATAATGAAAACTATAACCCATTGTTAAGAGAAATCGAAAAAGATATAATGAGATGGAAGAATATTCCTTGTTCTTGGTTAGGAAGAATAAATATAATCAAGATGGCCATATTACCTAAAGCAATATACAAATTTAATGCAATTCCCATCAAAATTCCAATGACATTTTTTAAAGAAATAGAGTAAAAAATCATCAGATTTATATGGAACTATAAAAAACCCTGAATAGCCAAAGCAATCCTAAAGAAAAAGAATGAAGCTGGGGATATTACACTACCTGACTTCAAACTATATTTTAGGGCCACGACAATCAAAACAGCATGGTATTGGCAGAAAAGTAGACACTCAGACCAATGGAACAGAATAGAAAGTCCAGAAATAAAACCACATATATATAGTCAAATAATTTTTGATAAAGGGGCCAAGAACATACAATGGAGAAAAGAAAGCCTCTTCAATAAATGGTGCTGGGAAAACTGGAAAGCCACATGCAAAAGAATGAAACTGGACTACAGTTTGTCCCCCCTGTACTAAAATTAACTCAAAATGGATCAAACATCTAAACATAAAACCTGAAACAATAAAGTACATAGAAGAAGACATAGGTACTAAACTCATGGACCTGGGTTTTAAAGAGCATTTTATGAATTTGACTCCACAGGCAAGAGAAGTGAAGGCAAAAATTAATGAATGGGACTACATCAGACTAAGAAGTTTTTGCTCAGCAAGAGAAACTGATAACAAAATAAACAGAAAGCCAACTAAATGGGAAATAATATTTTCAAACAACAGCTCAGATAAGGGCCTAATATCCAAAATATACAAAGAACTCATAAAACTCAACAACAAACAATCCAATAAAAAAATGGGAAGAGGACATGAACAGACACTTCTCCCAGGAGGAAGTACAAATGGCCAACAGATATATGAAAAGATTCTCATCTTCTTTAGTTATTAGAGAAATGCAAATCAAAACTGCAATGAGATACCACCTCACACCTGTTAGATTAGCTATTATTAACAAGACAGGTAATAGCAAATGTTGGAGAGGATGTGGAGAAAAAGGAACCCTCATTCACTGTTGGTGGGAATGTAAAGTAGTACAACCATTATGGAAGAAATTATGGTGGTTCCTCAAAAAACTGAAAATAGAACTACCTTATGACCCTGCAATCCCTCTACTGGGTATATACTCCCAAAACTCAGAAACATTGATACGTAAAGACACATGCAGCCCCATGTTCATTGCAGCATTGTTCACAGTGGCCAGGACATGGAAACAACCAAAAAGCCCGTCAATAGATGACTGGATAAAGAAGATGTGGCACATATACACTATGGAATACTACTCAGCCATAAGAAATGATGACATCAGATCATTTACAGCAAAATGGTGGGATCTTGATAACATGATACGAAGTGAAATAAGTAAATCAGAAAAAACCAGGAACTGCATTATTCCATACGTAGGTGGGACATAAAAATGAAACTAAGAGACATTGATAAGAGTGTGGTGGTTATGGGGGGAGGGGGGAAAGGGAGAGGGAAAGGAGGAGGGAGAGGGGCACAAAGAAAACTAGATTGAAGGTGACAGAGGATAATCTGACTTTGGGTGATGGGTATGCAACAAATTGAAAGACAAGATAACCTGGACTTGTTATCTTTGTATATATGTATCCTGATTTATTGATGTCACCCCATTAAAAAAATAAAATTTAAAAAAAAAAAGGAAGGGTTTTGGCCCTGTCCAGTTGGCTCAGGTGTAGGGCGTCAGCCTGGCACGCGGGGGACCCAGGTTCGATTCCCGGCCAGGGCACATAGGAGAGGCGCCCATTTGCTTCTCCACCCCCCCCCCTCCTTCCTCTCTGTCTCTCTCTTCCCCTCTTGCAGCCGAGGCCCCATTGGAGCAGGGATGGCCCAGGCGCTGGGGATATCTCCTTGGCCTCTGCCCCAGGCACTAGGGTGGCTCTGGTAGCGGTGGAGTGACAGAGCATCGCCACCTGGTGGGCAGAGCGTCGCCCCTGGTGGGCGTGCTGGGTGGATTCCAGTCGGGCGCATGCAGGAGTCTGTCTGACTATCTCTCCCCGTTTCCAGCTTCAGAAAAATACAAAAGAAAAAAAAAGGGAAGGGTTTTTTAGTTAGTTTCTATTACTGATTACTAGAGTAAGTGTAATGAAAACAAGAAACATGCTTTATATCATTTCAAAAGTTTGAGGTAGTTGAAACTTGCTTGAAAGAATATACAGCATTGTCTGTGGTAAATGTTTTCCAAGTGCGCTTCTCTGCTGCCACCTCGTGTGCACTTTGGGAATAACAGCTCAGAGCAGTTCACCTGGAAAAATATAGCTTTTGTGTGTTGTATGTTATCTAGCAATGATTAATCGAATGCTATCTAGAAGATAGTTTTATAATTTGTAAATATAAGTAATTTCTAGTTACTGTTTGCTACTTCTTTCAACATTAACTGAAGTGAAAGCAAGAGACATACTTGATATCCTTTCAATCCTCTGAAGTTTGCTGGAATTTGCTCCATAGCGCATACAATAATGGTCTCTGTTACATATGCTTCTCTGCTGCCACCTCGTGTGCATCTTGGGCATCACAGCTCAGTGCAGGTCCAAAGGAAAGGTTTGGAAGAGAGGATTGTCTACAAACGTTGATTCCAATTTGCCGTTTCTGTAAAGTTTTTGTGTATCCTTAGTGATTTGATTTGTTTTCTAGGAATCTATCGGTTCTGTGCCTGTGTGTGTGTGTGTTTGTGTTTGTGTTTGTGTGTGTGTGAGTGTGTGTTACAGAGACAGAGAGAGATAGCAAGAGGGACAGATAGGGACAAAGATGAGAAGCTTCAATTTTTTATTATGGCTTTTTATTATCCTTAGTTGTTAGTTATTGCTTTCTCATATGTACCTTGGCAGGGTTGGGGGGGGTTCAGCAGAGAGAGTGACCCCTTGCTCAAGCCAGTAACCGTAGGTGTCATGTGTATGATCCCATGCTCAATACAATGATTCTGTGCACTCAAGCTTGTGAGCCCGTGCTCATGCCCGCAACCTTGGGATTCGAACTTGGGTCCTCTGTTTCCCTGTGCAAATCTATATTTACTGCACCACCGTCTGCTTAGGTGGAACTTATTGGTTCTTAAAGAGGCATGCTCAGTCTAAAAGAGGAGAGGAATTGTGTTAAATCTGTTGTGATTGTGCATTTGTTTATTTTTTCTTGTAGCTCTGTTTTGTATACAAGAATTTATGTTATGAGCACAGACTAATTTGGAACTCCCTAGTTAATTGAAGTCACTTATAGGACGTGCTGTTCTATTCTGTTAGTTCATTTTGTCCTCAAGTGTACTGTATGCTATTATATAATTTTAAATATAATACAGATGAGTGTGAAAGGAAGTTTACATTTGTTCATATGGAAACATCACAATTGTTCATAAATAGTAATCCCACAAATAACTGTTTGACATACTAAAAAATGTAAACTTACTTTTGTACCACCTGTGTGCCATTACCTATTCTTTCATTTTCAATCTCTTTACACCTTTATCAGAGGTGGATTTAATGGTGGGAACACCGGGCATGTACCCTAGGCCCCAAATTCTGAAGGGCCTTGCAAAAGCCCAACTTGACAGTTTTTTCTAATTACAAGGGGCCCAGTATTTTCTTCTGCACTCGAGGCCTCAACCAACCTTAGTCCATCTCTGTCCTGTATGTTTTAGGATTAGGTGACTCCATGTTCTATATTAGTAATGAATAGTCATTAAAATCTAAATGGAGATGGAAATGGCACCATGAGCAGCGTGTCCGACAGATCTCCCCAAAATCTCAACAAATTTAACTAGAAACAGAAAAATATATCCTCGGAGCATCCCGGATTTCCACACACACAGAGAAAGTGAAAGGACTGTTGCCGAGGAGGGAATACGCCTGTGGTGAGTCAACCCACACGTGCAGCTGCCCGTGCCACGGTCCGGGATTCCCGGCTACCGGCGTGCTCTGAGAAGCCGCGTGCACCCCTGTGCCACAGTCCGGGAGGGGTGCCAAACCTGTCTTTCCTAGTCAGGAGATTATCTCCGTGGGCGGGGCACCTCACCCAGCCATTCAAGCTAACAATCAAGCATTGGGGGAGGGGCACGCAGGCAGCCTGAAATACTCTCTGGAGCACAGCTGTGGATCCAATCACTGAAATTAGCTTAACCCACAAAATCTGCGCACCCACGGGACTCTAATTGATAAGATCTCTCCCAGTTCAGCGATCCAAGACAAGAGGCATAATATTTTTCAGTGCCGTTCGCTAAAGGGGTGGGGGCAACTTCTGATTGACAGAGCCTCCATATTCAGGGATATACCTAACAAGAGGGACTTGGCAGATATTAAGATCTATATAGCAAGCAGCGAATAGTGCATCTTCTTCCCAGCCAAAACAGGCTACAAAGTGTGGAAAGCCTGGGTTGAGTGGTCTAACTGAATGGTAGGCGCTGAACAGTCACCTTGACAACAATTGACTCCCAGCCCCACCTGATTACGCTGGAGGCTCTGACTGCCAGAGCCTTACCCAGAGCCTTGCGCTGAGTGAGGATAGAGTGGGGATTTCCCAGCTCTTTGAGCTTCTTACTCCCCAGACAGAAGCAGTGGCAGCCTCATAGCTGGATCACCAGGCTGCTAATTCAGGAAGGGGAGACTAGGGGAGAGACTCCAGGAAAGCAAACTCTCTCATTGTTGGACTCTGCAAACGCCAACAAGCCTTGACTACCAGCGAGACTAAAGCCAATTATATGACATTGCCATAGAATCCCATCAACTGCAAATCCCTACCTAAGTGTGACACAGGGGCAGAACCTGGGGTACAGAGTCACTGACCAGGAAGAGGGAGAGAAAAGAAAAAGGAAGAAGTTAACCTCTCAAAATCAAGAAAAATCCACAGACTTTATAACTTGTTCCACTAATTCTTTGTTGTTGTTGTTTCTTTCTTCTTTCTTATTGCCTTTAATATTATTTGTATTTCCTCCACCTTGGTCCTTTTATTCTCTGCCCATCTTATGCTTCCCTTTTCTTGAACTACACTACCCATGAATGTTACATTTTATTTCTTTTCTTCATCCTTACTATTTTTTAGGGTTACACTCCAAAACCCTTAACTCTCACTCTCTCCCCTTTTGTTTTCTTTTTGTTTTGTTTTTTTGTTTTTTTTCCCTTTCCTCTTTTTCTTCCTTCGTTTCTCTCTTTTTCTTATTTTTTCCTTTCTATTCATTTCTTCTTTTCTCCTTTTACTTTTCCTCCCAGTTAATCCTCAATCACGAAGAAATTATTTAATTTGGGACTCAAGTTTTTGTTGTTGTTGTTTGTTCTTTTATTTTTTTCTTTTCTGCTTTTGTTCTTGGTTTTCCTTTATTTGTTTGTTTTTGTGGCATTTTGGGTACTTTTTACATTGCTTTTTAACTCACTAGCATTCCTCCCAACCCAAAGTCTCCATTGTATTTAGTCTTCACTCCACTTAATTCAACAGATTTTTACTTATTATTTTTATTTTTTTCTTCTTTAAATATTATTATTTTTTCTCTCCTTTTTTCTGTTTCCCTCTTATCCCTCTCATTATATCTCTTAGTCGACCATCACTTACAAGCAAATCGTTTTATGCTTGTCTAAGATATTCTCCCTTTTTTGTTTGTTTTTTTGTTTTTTTGTTGTTGTTTTTTTTTTGTTTTTTTGCATTTAGTAGGTCCCTACTCCCTTTTATGCCCCTTGAACTCTTCACCCCAAAGCAGGCCCTCTGTTATAGGCAGTTTTTGTTCCATTTAGCATAATATAATTCACAGGTCATGACGATATTTCCCTAAAGAGGTGAGAGGAGGGGAGGAGAAGAAAGAAAAAAGGGGGAAATAATAAATTATTACTTTTTTTGTGTGTGGAGTGTTTTCCCTTTTTTTTTCTTTTTTTTCCCATTTTATTCTTTTTTAATTTTAATTCTAATTAACACTATCAACAAGACCACCTGCAGATGCCAATAAGAAGAAGGAAATCGAATATTATGGATACAAAAGATAGAGAGGTAACACAAGTAGATGTGGAAAAATCTATGGAGAAAAGATTTAACATATTGGAAGCCTTGGAGCCAATGACAGAGAATTTAAAATAGAAATCTTAAAAATACTCAGAGATATACAAGAAAACACAGAAAGGCAATTTAGGGAGATCACAAAACAACTCAATGATCACAAAGAATATATTACCAAGGAAATTGAAATTATAAAAACAAATCAAACAGAGATGAAAAACTCAATTCACAAACTGAAAAACAAAATCACAAGCTTAGCTAATAGAACAGCGCAGATAGAAGATAGGATTAGTGAAATAGAAGACAAACAACTTGAGGCACAACAGAGAGAAGAAGAAAGAGACTCAAAAATAATAAAGAACGAGAAAGCCCTACAGGAATTGTCTGACTCCATCAGAAAGAATAACATAAGAATAATAGGTATATCAGAGGGAGAAGAGAAAGAAAATGGAATGGAGAATATACTCAAACAAATAATAGATGAGAACTTCCCAAGCCTGTGGAAAGAACTAGAGCCTCAAATTCAAGAAGCAAACAGAACACTGAGTTTTCTTAACCCCAACAAACCCACTCCAAGGCACATCATAATGAACATGACACAAACCAATGACAAAGAAAAAATTCTCAAGGCAGCCAGGGAAAAGAAGAATACAACATATAAAGGAAGGCCTATTAGATTATCATCAGATTTCTCAGCAGAAACTCTACAAGCTAGAAAAGAGTGGACCCCAATATTCAAAGCCCTGAAAGAGAGAAACTTTCAGCCAAGAATACTATATCCATCAAAGCTATCCTTCAAGTTCGAAGGAGATATAAAAACATTCTCAAATACAGAAAAGATGAGAGAATTTATCATCAGAAAGCCCCCACTCCAGGAAATACTAAAGGGGGTTTTCCAACCAGATTCAAAGAACAAAAGAAAACAAAACCACAAGTAACAGCTCCACCAAGAAAACTATAAAACCAAACTTAAACTGTGACAACAAAAGAAAAAAAAAGGGGAGAAAAGATGAAGATTAACAGTAGCAAAGGACGATGAAGCGTAGAAATACTCATAAGAAAGGATACTACTATGAATATGGTAGATACCCTTTTCATTACTTAATGGTAACCACCCTTGAAAAAACCACCACAAAAACACTTGACTTAAAAAAGGTAGCAACAGAAGAAAGAAGTATGGAATACAAACAAACAAAAACAAACAATAGAAAAACAAAAGAGAAGAATCAAACAAGATACAAAACTAACAGAAAGCAATTTATAAAATGGCAATAGGGAACCCACAAGTGTCAATAATTACACTAAATGTAAATGGATTAAACTTACCAATAAAAAGACACAGAGTAGCAGAATGGATTAAAAAAGAAAATCCAACTGTATGCTGCCTACAAGAAACTCATCTAAGCATCAAGGATAAAAACAAATTCAAAGTGAAAGGCTGGAAAACAATACTCCAAGCAAACAACACCCAAAAAAAGTAGGTATAGCAATACTCATATCTGATAATGCTGACTACAAGACAGAAAAATTACTCAGAGACATAAATGGTCATTTCATAATGATTAAGGGGACACTGAATCAAGAAGACATAACAATCCTTAATATATATGCACCAAACCAAGGAGCACCAAAATATATAAGACAGCTACTTATTGACCTTAAAACAAAAACTGACAAAAATACAATCATACTTGGAGACCTCAATACACCGCTGACAACTCTAGATCGGTCATCCAAAAAGAGAATCAATAAAGATATAGTGGCCTTAAATGAAATACTAGAACACCTGGATATGATTGACATCAACAGGACACTTCATCCCAAAGTGAAAGAATATACATTTTTCTCTAGTGTACATGGAACATTCTCAAGAATTGACCATATGTTGGGCCACAAAGACAGTATCAGCAAATTTAGAAAAATTGAAATTGTACCAAGCATATTCTCTGATCATAAAGCCTTGAAACTAGAATTCAACTGTAAAAAAGAGGGGGAAAACCCCACAAAATTGTGAAAACTAAACAACATACTTCTAAAAAATGAATGGGTCAAAGAAGAAATAAGTGCAGAGATCAAAAGATATATACACACAAATGAAAATGAAAATACGACATATCAGAATCTCTGGGATGCAGCAAAAGCAGTAATAAGAGGAAAGTTCATATCACTTCAGGCATATATGAACAAACAAGAGAGAGCCCAAGTAAACCACTTAACTTCACACCTTAAGGAACTAGAAAAAGAAGAACAAAGACAACCCAAAACCAGCCGAAGAAAGGAGATAATAAAAATCAGAGCAGAAATAAATGAAATAGAGAACAGAAAAACTATAGAAAAAATTAATAAAACAAGGAGCTGGTTTTTTGAAAAGATCAACAAAATTGACAAACCCGTGGCAAGACTCACCAAGGAAAAAAGGCACAGGACTCAAATAAATAAAATCCAAAATGAAAGAGGAGAGATCACCACAGACATCATAGATACACAAAGAATTATTGTAGAATACTATGAAAAACTGTATGCCACCAAATACAACAATCTAGAAGAAATGGATAAATTCCTAGAACAATACAACCTTCCTTGACTGAGTCATGAAGAAGCAGAAAGCCTAAACAGACCAATCAGCAGGGAGGAAATAGAAAAAACTAATAAAACCTCCCCAAAAATAAAAGTCCAGGCCCAGACGGTTATACTAGTGAATTCTATCAAACATTCAAAGAAGACTTGGTTCCTATTCTACTCAAAGTCTTCCAAAAAATTGAAGAAGAAGCAATACTTCCAAGCACATTTTATGAGGCCAACATAACCCTCATACCAAAACCTGGCAAGGATGGCACAAAGAAAGAAAACTACAGACCAATATCTATAATGAATACAGATGCTAAAATACTAAACAAAATGCTGGCAAATCGAATACAACAACATATTAAAAAAATAATACATCATGATCAAGTGGGATCCATCCCAGAATCTCAAGGATGGTTCAACATACGTAAAATGGTTCATGTAATACACCATATCAACAAAACAAAAAACAAAAACCACATGATCTTATCAATAGATGCAGAAAAGTCTTTCGATAAAATACAACACAATTTTATGTTTAAGACTCTCAACAAAATGGGTATAGAAGGAAAATATCTCAACATGATAAAGGCCATATATGATAAACCATCAGCCAACATCATATTAAATGGCATAAAACTGAGGACTTTCCACCTTAAATCAGGAACAAGACAGGGTTGTCCAATCTCTCCACTTTTATTTAATGTGGTGCTAGCAGTTCTGCCAGAGCAATCAGAGAAGACAAAGAAATAAAAGGCATCCATATCAGAAAAGAAGAAGTAAAGGTATCACTTTTTGCTGATGATATGATCCTATACATCGAAAACCTGAAGGACTCCACAAAAAGACTACTAGAAACAATAAACCAATTCAGTAATGTCGCAGGATACAAAATTAACATACAAAAGTCCATAGCCTTTCTATATACCAACAATGAAATATTAGAAAACGAACTCAAAAAAATAATCCCCTTCAAGATTGCAACAAAAAAAAATAAAATACCTAGGAATAAACATAACAAAGAATGTAAAGGACCTATATAACGAAAACTACAAGGCATTGCTAAGAGAAATAGAAAAAGACACAATGAGATGGAAAAATATTCCTTGTTCTTGGATAGGAAGAATAAATATAATTAAAATGGCCATATTACCCAAAGTAATATATAAATTTAATGCAATTCCCATCAAAATTCCTATGACATTTTTTAAAGAAATGGAACAAAAAATCATAAGATTTATATGGAACTATAAAAAACCCCGAATAGCCAAAGCAGTCCTAAGGAAAAAGAATGAAGCTGGGGGCATTACAATACCTGACTTTAAACTATATTATAGGGCCACAATAATCAAAACTGTATGGTATTGGCAGAAAAATAGACACTCAGACCAATGGAACAGAATAGAAAGCCCAGAAATAAAACCACATATATATGGTCAAATAATCTTTGATAAAGGGGCCAACAACACAAAATGGAGAAAAGAAAGCCTCTTCAACAAATGGTGTTGGGAAAACTGGAAAGCCATATGCAAAAGAATGAAACTCGACTACAGCCTGTCCCCGTGTACTAAAATTAATTCAAAATGGATCAGAGACCTAAATATAATATCTGAAACAATAAAGTACATAGAAGAAGACATAGGCACTAAACTCATGGACCTGGGTTTTAAAGAACATTTTATGAACTTGACTCCAATGGCAAGAGAAGTGAAGGCAAAGATAAATGAATGGGACTACATCAGAATAAAAAGTTTTTGCTCAGCAAGAGAAACTGATATCAAAATAAACAGACAGCCAACTAAATGGGAACTGATATTTTCAAACAACAGCTCAGATAAGGGCCTAATATCCAAAATTTACAAAGAACTCATAAAACTCAACAACAAACAAACAAACAATCCAATAAAAAAATGGGAAGAGGACATGAACAGACACTTCTCCCAGGAAGAAATACAAATGGCCAACAGATATATGAAAAGATGCTCAGCTTTATTAGTTATTAGAGAAATGCAAATCAAAACTACAATGAGATACCACCTCACCCCTGTTAGATTAGCTATGATCAACAAGACGGGTAATAGCAAATGTTGGAGAGGCTGTGGAGAAAAAGGAACCCTCATACACTGTTGGTGGGAATGTAAAGTAGTACAACCATTATGGAGGAAAGTATGGTGGTTCCTCAAAAAACTGCAAATAGAACTACCTTATGACCCAGCAATCCCTCTACTGGGTATATACCCCAAAACCTCAGAATCATTGATATGTAAAGACACATGTAGCCCCATGTTCATTGCAGCACTGTTCACAGTGGCCAAGACATGGAAACAACCAAAAAACCCTTCAATAGATGACTGGATAAAGAAGATGTGGCACATAAACACTATGGAACACTCAGCCATAAGAAATGATGACATCAGATCATTTACAGCAAAGTGGTGGGATCTTGATAACATTATATGGAGTGAAATAAGTAAATCAGAAAAAAACAAGAACTACATGATTCCATACATTGGTGGAACATAAAAATGAGACTAAGAGACATGGACAAGAGAGTGGTGGTTACCAGGGGTGGGGGGGAGGGAGGACACAGGAGGGAGGGAGGGAGAGAGTTAGGGGGAGGGGGAGGGGCACAGAGAAAACTAGACAGAGGGTGACGGAGGACAATCTGACTCTGGGTGAGGGGTATGCAACATAATTTAATGACAAGATAACCTAGACATGTTTTCTTTGAATATATGTACCCTGAATTATTAATGTCATCCCATCAACATTAATAAAAATTTATATAAAAAAATCTAAATGGAATGGAGTCTGGTCAAGGTTATGATATAGGGCTCCAATATTTTTTATTTACTTTTCTCACAGTATTTATTATATAATGCATATTGTTTCCATGCAACTAAAAAGATATCTCATTCAAAATTTTCATATGGATGTGCAGGTATTCCTGGGCACTTTTTTTCTGTTTTGTCATTTGGTCTTTTCCTGTGTCATTACCCTACTGTTTTAATTATTTTATCTTTATAATGGAATGCATCTGTTGTCTAGTTGTGCAAGCTTCTGTGTTTTATTTTGCTTTTCAGAATTGTCCTCGCATTTTGAGTGCTTATTGTTCTCCATTCTGTTCACTCACTGCTTGCTGTTAAGACCCTCCCTCAGCCCAGGCTCATGACAATCCAAAGTGTCTGCATACACTGCAATTGTCCCAACCTGGGTGAGAAACACATGTTCAAAGATTATTCTGAAACTGGAATGATTGGACTGGGAATGTAGAAATCACACCCAATTAATGCAGTGAGTTAACCTCTGAGGATTGAGGAGTAATATAGAGTTATACACCAATGAATACGTAGGGTCACAATGTTTTCTGTGTTCTTCTTCAAGTCTCAGTGTACTGTTATGGGGAAAATATTTGCTCACATTCTAGAGTTTATAGCAGGATATATTGAATGAGTCAGCTCTGGAATGATTATCTTTTCTGTTAGGTTGAATGTGAAAACTCCCCATCAACTTCCCTAGTGGCCAGGTAAGATAGGGAGCAAGGAAAAGTTGGAGGGGCTCTGAGGAAGCTCAGTTTTTCCATGTAGCCTGCTATGAGCAGGCAGTTATTTGTTGCAGGAAAGCCAAAGCGCCAAGTGAATTTCCGTTACCATCCTGAGGAAGTAAAAGGTGAGACCTAAAATACATGACTAAAGGCAGTCACGCATCCAGGGAAGGGCTCAAGGACATGATACTTGGTCCTGCTGGAGCTTTCTGCAGGTCAGGATAGAGACAGCAGATGATTTAGTGTTATGTCTCAGAAAGGGCAAGAGAAATCCAATTAGCTTTCAAGAATAAATAATAAAATTGGACACTGGATTCTGTTTGTTAGTTTCTCATGCATGATGTTATGTTTCTGCTTAATAAATTGGATAGCTGATTTCTCCAAGGCACCTCAGTCCTGGAGAGATTAGGGTCCTCCACTTGCAGTATTGTTGCTGCCTCATTTCTTTGTGGCTCCTTTACATGAAACCCAAAAACAACAACAAATGGCACCTGAACAGGGGACATAAGGAGGAAATAAACCTTTAAGACTGCCCTTGGTTTTCAGCCCAAGGGAACCAGAGGGATTTATGGGGACAGGTAAGTCCCTACTCTGGGACAGTGGAGCAATAAAAAATTTTTCATCAGGCCCTGGCCGGTTGGCTCAGCGATAGAGCGTCGGCCTGGTGTGCGGGGGACCCAGGTTTGATTCCCGGCCAGGGCACATAGGAGAAGCGACCATTTGCTTCTCCACCCCCCCTCCTTCCTCTCTGTCTCTGTCTTCCCCTCCTGCAGCCAAGGCTCCATTGGAGCAAAGATGGCCCGGGCGCTGGGGATGGCTCCTTGGCCTCTGTCCCAGGTGCTAGAGTGGCTCTGGTCACGGCAGAGCGATGCCCCAGAGGGGCAGAGCATCGCCCCCTAGTGGGCAGAGCGTCGCCCCTGGTGGGCGTGCTGGGTGGATCCCGGTCGGGTGCATGCGGGAGTCTGTCTGACTGTCTCTTTCCATTTCCAGCTTCAGAAAAATACAAAAAAAAATTTTTTTTCATCAAATGACTACGAAGCCTATGCCTATTTGCAGTTTGCTGGCCAAGAAACATAGGAGAAGCAACTACCAATCGATGCTTCCTGCTCCTCCCCACCCTTCTTTGTCTTCTCTTTCTAAACTTAATAAATAAAAACTTTTAAAATTAATTAGTTTTTAAAAACGTATAAGTTTTAAAAGTTAATCTTTACAGGGACCCCAGTAAGGCCATATGAATTACTACTACATCTTGGGAATCTCAAATTAGATGCCAGGAAGGAGTTTAGGGAAAACAGCCCAGTGGCTGTGGGTCGAACCCCTCTGTGCCATAACTACTTTGCTTCTAGAGAAGTTCAAGAGCAAGTCATAATAATGGTGGAGGTTATGGGCACTGAGTCCTTCTGCCTTTTTCCTCCGGATGCCTCCCCTTTTCAGGTGGCCCCTCAGTGTCCCTTCTCAGACTGTGGTTTCCAAGGAATGAAGAGGTTGTAGAGTGCAAGGACTGAGAGAATGTCCCTGGCTAAGCCTGGGCTTCCAGATGCTTGGCTAGATAAGTTTATTATTGACCTGGGATGTCAGCTGAAAATGGCAAGGACAGGGTGGAGGGGGGCCATCCTGAGCTGCAAGGTCTCACATGCTATGTGGTGATGGCTGCAGAGAGGAGGGAACTTATAGGAATGTTGTATGAGACATGGGTCAAAATAGCACAGAGGAAAAGTGCTGGTCACACAATTGGCAGGAGCTAATGAGCAGCATTTTCCTGAATCCTCACAGTCACCTGAGCGGGAGTGGTTCTCCCCATTTGACAGAGGAGGAGATTGAATTATCATTTTTGTTTGTAGATGTTGGAGCCAGAAGTCAGCTATTGAGTTAATTCTGAGCCTGTAGAAAGCTTCTGTCAGGTGAAGCCTCAAAGGAAGGACACATGGGTAGAAGCAGACCAGTGCTCTGGACTGAAGAACAGATTTTAAAATGCCATCAAACAGGTATGGGGTAGAAGTGGGGAGGGCACTCTTAAAAAAAATTGTTGTTGGTTCAGCACCTGGGAATTATCAAGCCACCTCCTGGCTCCCTTCCTATCCTATTTTATTCTACCCCATTTTCTGCCCAATTTCCACTCCAACTCCACCTTGGTTGAGTGCTTGATAAGCTGGACCATTAGCTTATGTGCAGGTGTTCTTAAAAAAAAAAAACAGTATGCACAAATTGCAAGGACTACTTTGATGGCTGTATGTGTCCATAATACCATGTGTGTACACTCTTCTGGTCCATCTTGGACCATCGTTTCTGGATTTTGAACTAGGTTAGAATCAGTCTTTAGTTCAAATGCCTGTGAAATGCAGCTAAAAATCATCCCTGTCTCATTTGGCAAATAAGAACATTAAGTGAGGTGAGGCATGTGAGGGTCTTAAAATAGGAATGAATAACATGTCTGGATTCTCAGTGAATGCTGTGGGTAGGAAAAATATTCTCCGTTGCCTTTTTTGTCTTTATTTTTTTTTTAGTTTTTAAATTTTTTATTTTTATTGAATCCAGATAGAGGAAGGCAGGTAAGGGGGAGATGGGAGCATCAATCTGTTTCTGTATGCTCCCCAGCCAAATATTGAACCAGCCACCTCTGCTTTGCAAGACAATGCTCCAGCCAAGCGAGCCATTCATCCAGGATGATAGCTGCTGCATTTTGCACACATTTAGATTAACACGACCATGGGTTTTTCTAGAAAAAAAACAACAAACTTTTCTCCTGCCATCTCATGGACATCTTGAAAATAACAGCTAGGTAAATGTCACCAGAAAAATGTCTTCTCTGCTGCTATGTAATGTACATTTTGAAGTTAAAAGTTAGTACATATAACCAGAAACTCTCAAACTGCTTTTGCATCCCTGATGTGTCTTTTCCCATTTTTCACTTTGCATCTCATTGCATGCTTATGTTTTCGGGAACTCCATGTTTTATATTAGTCATGAGTAGTTACTCAAATACAGAGGAACATTTTGGTGGAGGGGATATATAGGATTCTAATAATTATTTTGTATTTTCTTTTCTCACAGTATTTATTCTATAATGCATCTTCTTTTCAATTAGACCTGCCCTTTATTTTATTTTTTCCAACCCTATTAAGTGTTGAAGGCATGGATAAAAGGATTGACTGCAGCTGATGTTGAGGAACTCTTTCAACGTGGCATCATTGAGACAGCAGAAGTGAGAAGGGGGTTTCTGTGAAATGGCTTGAGTGCCACATGCGCTTTGGAAAGAAAAGTAAAAGAATTGCATTGGAAAATTTCACCCTGAGATTCTCAAGACTGGGAAGTGATTGAATCTCAGCCAGTTAAAGGAGAAGTATGCTTGAGGAGTGTCAGGGGTGGTAGCAACTGTGAGATTGTGCAGAGTAGGGCATGGAAAAAATTTTAAACAAGTGCTGGACTGGGCCATGTAAATGGTGTTATAAAAGCAGAAGTGGCAGTAAGGCTTTGTTCATGACAGGTTGGTAATGGAGAGACCAGGTTAAAAGGAAAATGGTTGTGGCATGTTCATCTAGAAATAAATGGGGAATATGTAGGTCAGACTTTACATAAAATAGAAAAGTTATTTAGGGAACAGAGAATTTGTCAGATGTGAGGACAGAATGGAGAATGATTCACGGGCAGTGAAGAATTGGAGAGAATGAGTTTGGATGGGCAACAGGACAGAGTGCTACATAGTGGAAGAAATATTTGTGTTTATTTTCACTTGGTGAAAGGAATTGTGAGCAAAGTTAATCAGCATCAGCTGCTAACAATTTTATTTACTAGGGCTTCCAACTTTAATAAGGTAGTAGTGGCATCAGAAAATGGTCATTTGCTGATGAAGAATTGATTTGGCTGAGAGTTCAATTAGATTTACCCTGAAAAACTTACTAAATTACCTCTCTTGTTTGTCTGGCTTATGCAAAAATAAAAGAAAAACAAGGTAGGAAAAGTTATGTTACAGAACTGTGATAGGAGCAAGGAAGTCATCCAGATTTTAGCAGTGCATCAATGTGTTTATAGTGTTTCTGTGTTGCAGCCATATATGCTAAAGTGGAATTGTGAAAGTTTGGAAAGGGGAGCAGAAAATGAAAAAATGCATGCAGGCAGGCAATGCTGAAGAAGTGTTTTCTTCCTCCACATCCTCATCATCTCTGGTTGTTCATTGATTTGTTAGTGAAAGCCCTTCTGACAGGCGTGAAGTAATGTCTCATAGCAGTTTTAATTTGCATTTCTCTACTAATTTTTGACATGCAGTATTTTTATATGTTCATTTTAGTGGGGAGTTATTTGAATACTCTATCACTTCATTTTCTCAGGTTTGTAGTTTCCGATTGTGTTTTGACTTTTTTAGAAATCATGGTATATATTGCTTCAGTTCAGCTTGATGTTTCACCAATTTAATGGTTTTAAGCAGGAACTGCTAGTAGGAGTCAGCCACTAAACTGAGTGAGGTACAGGCTAATCTACCCCTTAAGCTAGCATAGGGTACCTGAGCTGCTTCTCTGACCCAATGTCACTTGCATATTTTTATTCTAGTGCACATTTAGGATAAGCTTTACCTTATCTGAAAATGCACCTGAGATAGTGTCTGCTTTCTTTAGTCATGCTGAAGCAATTTAAATTGCTCCAGCAGCCACTTGGGAGGCATTGCCATGGAACTGAGAGAAAAAGATAAGACTGAAAAGAGTCTATATACAGAGGACCAGCAGAGGAAATTTTTGTTATTTAACATTGTGTGTTTTTTAAAAGATATTTTTTGTGGTGTAGGGCAATGGAAGTTTGTGTGAGAATTAAAATTTTCAGTTTATTTATGCTTCACTTTATATTACCAAGAAACTAAGCATATATGTGAAAACTAGTAAATATGTCTTGTAAAATATTAAAAATAATTGTACTACCAGTAAATACAGCTCAACCAACAACAAGATTGATTTTGTTTATGAATATTAAGTAAAGAATACTGGCATAACATATACAATTACTTAATTTTGGTTTTTACCAGAATTAAAATTTTCTTAAAAGATTAGAATACTAGTATATATAAAAAAATCTACAGAAAATCAATAACAAAATGAACTCTGTATAAAATGAAACAAAGATGTGTTCTAATTGAATTAAAATATATGATATGCTGGGATAAGTTTTTGAGAGAAAGAAAATTAGTTTTGTCTTAAAGTAAAGATTGTTGTTATTGATGCAAATTTAGTTCTATTTTACTTTGTTAAAAAAAAACTTTTTCTATACTGTGCAACACCAGATAAGATATTGTAAATTTTTATCTGCCTATAAAGCAAAGATACTATGTTTTTATAAATTATGTTACTGATTTCTATTTTTTCATCGAGGTCTTCGATTACTGTAGGGACAATCTTCTCATTTCTAAAAATGAAATATGTGATAATCATACATCTATCCAGTCCTGATGTGACAGGACCCTTTTCCCAACACTCAGAAATAAAAGCTTTAGTGATTGCATGCCCCACTCTTTCATGTGTAATCATGGAATTGGTCATGCCTAAAAGAGAAAGGTGCCCAGTCACTTTAGTTGTTCATTTATTGCTTCTCATATGTGCCTTGACTGGGGTGCTTATGTTGAGCCAGCAACCTTGGGCTCAAGCCAGCAACCTTGGGATTATATTGTTGATCCCATGCTTGAGCTAGTAACCACAGGGTTTCCAACCAGGCACCTCAGTATTTCTGGTTGATGCTCTATCTACTTTACCAACACTGGTAAGGCTGCCATGTTATACTTTAGATCCTCACATCTTATTTATGTTATAGCAGAAAGTTTGTACCCTTGTGGGGTCTCTGGCTTGAGTGTGCTATCATAGATATGACCCCATGTTTGCTGGCTTGAGCACAAGGTCACTGGCTTGAGCAATAGGTCACTCATTCCACTGTAGCCTCCCTATCAACACATATGAGAAAGCAATCAGTGAACAACTAAGGTGCCACAATGAAGAATTGCTGTTTCTCATCTCTCTCTTTTTCTGCCTGTCTGTCCCTATCTCTCTCTCTCTCTCTCTCTCTCTCTGTCACACAAAAAAACTTACTTGTTTGATCATATGTTCTAATGTCCTGATAAACTATGCAGTAACAGTTTGGTTATTTTGGCCTTACAAAGTCAATTTGAACACCATTGTAAGATTTGCCTAAAAATCCATTACTTTTTTTCCAACTCATACATTCTGATATAGATGAATATTAGTAAAAATGTTACAGAAGATCTATGTCACTTGAATTTCCCTTTTTAAAGTATATGTGTAATTTATCTATTTCCTTGTTTATATCTTCACCAATTTGAGTTGATATATACTTTTTAGAATTAAAACATTTGATGATGAACTACTGTATAATATCTTTCTTGAAGAGATATGCCTCTTTCATGGGATATTAATTTTTTATTAATATTCAGATACCAATAAGTACAAATTTTCATATAGAAAGAGCCGCCTTAGGTTTTATGGCAATAAGCTCAACCCATTGATTGTACACATACTGTTCAGTACCCTCATTAGATTTGCTTTAGGGATCAAGGCTTCACCAGATTAGTTTTTAAGAATGAGAACTAATGAAAAGACCAGCAAGGATTCAATGGGGACTGAAAGTGGAGATTCATCATTCTACTTAGAAGCCTGTTAAGTTAAAAATGGCTCTCTGAGTAAGGTAAGCTTGGTCAAGGTCATGCAGTACATTTTTTCTGACAGACAATGACAAGAACTCTTGCAAGGCTGCAAAGAGGCACAGGCTTCAGTGATTTGAAAATCAAATGTCATCACTGAGACTTTAGAACTCTGTGTTATAGAAGATGCCAAGCTTGGCAAATGGCATAATCTCTTCTCCTAAGCAGTTATATTTCTTATTGTAAAGTAAT
The DNA here is from genome assembly GCF_036850995.1 of Saccopteryx leptura. Classification (NCBI taxonomy): domain Eukaryota; kingdom Metazoa; phylum Chordata; class Mammalia; order Chiroptera; family Emballonuridae; genus Saccopteryx; species Saccopteryx leptura. Next base: position 112,261 of record NC_089509.1, read on the forward strand.
ATACTGGCTTTTGACACATAAGTTTTCTTTTATCTTTCATGGCCTGAACAAAGCAGGATTTGTGATTCAATGAAGATTCTTGATGTGTAGCCATGAATGAATAGCCCCAGGAACTGGCTGGCCCTCTGTCAGCACAGTGGTACAGAGCCAAAACTGATAAGGTTAAAGCTTGCTGATGATACATTTAGCCTCAGCTATAAAGATGTCAAGATAAAAACTATTTGAAGTTCTTAGGTAATGATGACTGGTAATTTAACCTACTTTTACCCACCCCTGCCTTCTTGCGGCTGACACTTCAGGGGGCCAGACCCTATGATGTAATGTAGTGGGACTGCTTTGGAAGGATTTAGGCACTTAGTCTCTTATATCCATTCTATTATAAGACTTTAAAGATGACACCCATTTTTCTGGTATCAAACGTAATGAATTTATCTTGTCTAATTCCTTCCTACTGTAAGATATTTTGGTGTCTATATATTTCTCTGTCCCAGAGTTAGAAAGGATAAAGAGATGTAGGATGGTGTGCAAATATTTATGAAAGAATAAATGGTGTACAAAATATATAAAGGGGGAAACAATCTCCTTTCTAATTGCTTGAAGAATTTTGACCCGTGTTTATTTAGTTGAACCCAGTAACAACCTTAGTGGGGCTTAAAGTGACTTAGTGGGGCTTAAATTGATTTCAGTTATTATTCATTTACCTGAGTGTTCCCAAGATGACAGTGGTCTAAGTCAAAACAGGAAAAAAGTATTGTCAGTCCTCTGCTGAGAAATCTTAATACTCATTAACTACTAAATCTGGAATACATCATATTAAAGGAAAAAATGCAAGCTACAGAGGTGACATTCACAGTACAGTGCTATTATATTTATGTAATTAAAACCATTCATACTATGTATTGTTTATGGATTATAGCTACGTGGTAAAGAGTGTCATGCATGAGAATGAGGAACTGACAAGTTCAGAATAGTATTTTGCTGTGGGATAGGGAAGAAAGAGAATACATTTGAGAAAGTCTTCATATATATTTATAATATTTTATTTCTCAAGTTTGTGAATGCACAGATGGCCCATTATATTCTCCTAATTTTTTGTAAAATTTATTTTTTTAAAGTTTAATTTAAAGAGAAGATGAGAGTGAGAGGATGTGTTATTTTAATGAATATGTTAAATCTTTGCATAAGTCAGCGTTACATTATTTTTCTTCATCTCCACAAGAGGTTTGTGTGAGCAAATATCAAGCATAGTAAGTGTGACTCTGAGAGTTCTTTGCTCTGGATGGTCTGTTAGCCTCCTGTCTGCCTCAGACTGTGGACAGTTGGCCATGTACAGGCTGTTTCTGAATGTGTTCTGGATGGCAGCTCCCTATGCACAAGTTAACTGCTTTTACTTTTTATTTTGCATATTCCACCCCTGGGTGTGGTGGGGGTTACATTTTTGGACCAGGAAACTACAGTGAGGCTCAAAAGCATTTTTAACCAATAGAATTTTGAGCCACTAAATTCATTTATGGGCTCAGTGATTTGTTCATTTGATGGTGTAATCAAGGATGAGAAGGCCACGACCTGGTGCTTTGTAAATGGAAGAGTATGGTTGACATCTTTTCCACTGAGAATTTTTGTTTTGAGCATTTTCTGAGTATTATTACTTCTGGATATGTGACTGATCCAGTGTTAAAGACTGATGGAAATTGTTTGATTCTCCCACCCCATTTGTTCTGAAAGCACAACTTGAGTTATTCCTGTTCTCTCTAGGCTTTTGCTAGTTATGAGAAGCAGGTACAGCCTTGAGATTCAAGGAATATGCATTACAATAAATTGTTGTCTGTGGGTGGCATAGTTTGGTGTACAAAGGGAAAATGCTAAAAATGAGCTGAGAAAGAAAAAGAGTGTGGAAGCAAACACATAAACCATAACACGTTACATGGATAACAGGTACCTATGTCAATTTACAGGAGACTCCATCAGAGTGCTCTTTAATCAAAATGTTAATCTCCAACAGGTATATTTTTGTATTAACTGAGAAAAGTTTTCTTTTCTTATTACACAATAATATACATATACATATGTGTATATATGTATGTGTGTAGTTATATCTCTTTATCATGATTTTACAAAGATTGGAGTCTAAACCAGATGATAAACAAGTACTATCTGTCATTCATAGTTTCTGCCACTGTTATAGTAAAAGAGATGTCCTCTTTCCCCAAGTTTTCAGAGATAGGAAATACAACTACACTTTTGTTTCATGGAAAAGAATAGGAAGAACACGTGGCCTCTATTACACTCTAATGAGACTTCTCAGAAAAAGTGAGGGGCATATGTTTGGTGGGTGGAAAATGACAGTTTTAGCATAGAGGGCTCAGCCTTGCCCAGGTGTCTCTTTGAATAACTAGTTCTCAGCAGCTCTTTGCTCACAACTGTGATGAGATCATGACTGTGATGAGCTTTCTAGATAGATCCTGTTCCTACAAGAGGAAGGGGAAAGTTTAACTTAGTGGGGAACATATAACTTGGAGAGGTTAGGGAGCTCTTTGCTGGCTATATGTTAAGCCAAACACCTTAGCCTTACAAAAAATGATACTGTGCTTTTTTGTTTGTTTTCTTTTTTTTCTCTTCTCTTTTTTTTGGGTTTTTTTTTTTGTGACAGAGAAAGGGACAGATAGGGACAGACAGGGAGAGAGATGAGAAGCACCAATTCTTCATCCTGTTCCTTCATTTAGGGTATATTCTTCTATCTCCCCATTTTGCTTGACTTTCTGTTTTTGTTCCTTTGAGTTGAATAAAATAGTCATCTTGCTCAGTCTTGAAAAAGTTATCTTTGTTACATTGTGTGTTAAAATAGTTTCAGCCTGCCGGTTGTCACGGGGGACATGCACACAATGCCTGACATGTCACCTGGCCTGGGTGGGTTCTGAATGGGCCACCTGTGGTGTGTGAGCCTCCTTGAACTTTAAATATGAGCAGGGCTGCCTGGTGTAAAAGGGGCCACGTGATGTGTGCTTTGCGTGTCCTGTTTTAATTATCTGTTGTCAGAGCACTGTCTGCGCTGGGTTACCTGGTTACTTTCTTGTATCTCACCCCCCATTAGATCCAATATTTTTCCTGTTGGGGTAGCTTGGGTACACACACAGCCTTAATTTGTTCATTCTTCACCTTCTCGGGGCTTGGCATCCCTGTGCACATACAGAGCATTGCCCAACTCACTCCACACTGGGACGCAAGGTTTGCTAGCTTTGTGCTTTTTTGGGTAGAGCAGCCCGACCAGTGTGAGCAGCAATGCCTGCCAATCTCTGCACTTTCTTTGATCAGGCATTCCTGTGTGCAGAAAAAAAAAGAAAGAAACTGCAGAGAGCCTTTGCCAGTTAGCTCAGGTGGTTAGGAACATCCACCAGAGGCACCAAGGTTGTGAATTTGATCCCCAGTCAGGGCATAAACAATGAGTCCACGGCTGAGTGAAACAACAAATGAATGTTTCCCTTCCCACTTCCTTCTCTCTCCTTTTTTCTCTCTGTCTCTCTATAAATCAATAAAAATTAAACCCTGCCAGATAGCTTCATTGGTTAGAGGTTTGTCCTGGACCAAGGAGGTTGTCGATTTGATTCCTTGGTTAGGGCACATACAGGATCGTCTCGATGTTTCTGTCTCTCTTTGCCTCTCTCTCAAAAACAACAACGAAAACAGTGGAGAGAACTAAGTGTAAACCAAAGAGCATAGCCATTATCCTACAATAAAACTCGGGGATGAAAAAGAGTTAGGTATTGCCCTGTCTTATCAAAAGATAATCAGTCCACAAGGTAACTTCGTGCAGAAATCTCAGGTTATGGGGCAGGGGAGCTGGGACCGCCCACCCTGCCCTGCAGCCTGCTGCGCGCTGGTCTGGGGGCTGGTCTGGGTACAAGAACTGGCTTGAGGGTGAAGGACTCATGCCAGGCACTGCCCTTACCCCAGAGGAGTCACTGGCCTGTGCAGAGACACAGGGCATCCCTGCAAGTGCCGGGAGAGGGAGGAAGGTAGAGAGAGTGTGGACCTCCGCTGTTCCAGACCGGCCGCTAAAGGGAGGCAGCCTGTGGTGTCCTGATTTAAAACATTCTCAACTTTGGAGAAAGATTGAATCCACTTGAAGTCTCCTGAAGGCCACTCAGGCCAAAGGACAGGTGAGCCCTCTTAGGCAGTGAGGGGAAGGGCAAGGGCGGGGCCACTAAGAAAAAGCCCGACATGTAGGGCAGGCTGAGTGCCATGGCTGTAGACGGAGCCTCTGAAGGAGGTGGGGCCTGGCAGATGAGAGGCGGGGTCATGGCAGCCAGCTTGATAAGGCAGGGTGAAGACTATCACTGGGTGCGGAGCCTTGGGAGGTGGGGCTTGGTGGTGGTTAAGGTTAGGGTTAGGGTTAGGGTGAGGGTTACTGTGAGGGTTAGGGTGAGGGTGAGGGTGAGGGTGAGGGTTAGGAGGGTTAAGATGCGGGTGATTGTTATGGTGTGGGTGAGGGTTAGGGTGAGTTTTAGGGTTAAGGTTAGGGTTAGGGTTATGAAGAATTGATGGTTCTCATCACTCCCAGACTGTTTGTCCTTCTCTCTTTCTCAAAAAAAGAAAAAAGGGGAAAATGTTCACCCTGAATTCATGAAAACCATTGTATTTTGATTTTTTCTATCACTTTTTTTATTATCTCCTCAAATTTACTTTTTGCTCCTTGGTGTTTGCTGCAGTCTGAGATACTACAGCGGTTTTTTCAGTGCTTGCATATTTGGTGAGGCGAACAGAGACCTCTAGTCTCAGATTTACAAAAATTATTTTCTTTTTCCTGCTAAAAGAACTGGTAAACAAACCCCCACCCCATAAAACCAGTCCCTAGAAACTCCTCTCTGGTTCTATGGCAGTTGCCACAGAACAAAGGCCCACATCTCACACCTCCACTCCTGTCTGTCTAGTCTCAGGCTACTCCTATTACAGTTTTTTAATCTCTAGCAAAGTGAGTGTTGTATCCCAGACTTACAGAATGAGAATCTGCATTTTAGCAAAATCCCAGGTTATTTATATGCACTAAATGTTGACAAGTCCCTGTTTTTTAATTATTTATATCTGAGAATGTAGATATGTAGAAATTCTACCAGTTACTAAGTTTAACTCCTCATATTGGAAAGCCAAAATTCACTAAATTTTTTTCAGTTGTTTTAACTCATTCGTGAATTTTAAGTTATTACTGACAATCAGGCCACATCGTTTTGATATCCCATAATTCCAAACTTTCCTTGCCAACAATAAAATTTTTAAATGGTGTAGATTTCTGATTGCAAAAAGTGGGACTTGTCAACATTTAGTGCGTATAAATAACCTGGGATTTTGAGAAAGCAGTCAACGAATAACTAAGGTGTCACAATGAAACACTGCTGATTGATCTGTGACCTGGCACATAATAAAAAACTTTCTCAATTTCTGTCTGTCTGTCCCTATCTATCCCTCTCTCTGACTCTCTCCCTGTCACTATAAGAAAAAAAAGAAAAGAAATGTTCACAGAGACATTTGGAGAGTGTATACCATATTTCCCCTTGTATTAGACTCATCTTTTTTGAAAAATGTAGGGCAGGGGTCCCCAAACTACGGCCCGCGGGCCACATGCGGCCCCCTGAGGCCATTTATCCGGCCCCCACCACACTTCCGGAAGGGGCACCTCTTTCATTGGTGATCAGTGAGAGGAGCATAGTTCCCATTGAAATACTGGTCAGTTTCTTGATTTAAATTTACTTGTTCTTTATTTTAAATATTGTATTTGTTCCTGTTTTGTTTTGTTTTTTACTTTAAAATAAGATATGTGCAGTGTGCATAGGGATTTGTTCATAGTTTTTTTTATAGTCCGGCCCTCCAACGGCCTGAGAAACAGTGAACTGGCCCCCTGTGTAAAAAGTTTGGGGACCCCTGATGTAGGGTTTGAAAACTGGGTGCATCTTATACAGTGGTTGTAGTATTTTTTACATGCATTTCTTGTTTATTCGCATTAGTTATCATTTTCTCAAATTTTGTGCCTCAAAATTAAGGTGCGTCTTATACAGGGAGGCATCTTATACATGGGGAAATATGGTACTTTACAACCTGACCACTTATTTCCTCTTGGGGTGAGATTTTGAAAAACAAAATTCATTCCTCTATGCAATTTAAGCTGCAAAAACAACAACAAAAAAGCGATTGTCACTTTTTTATTTAATTATTGTTAGAGAGAGGAAGAGGGGGAAAACAAAAAGACAGATAGTCTGAAACATCGATCTGTTTCTGTATGTGCCTTGACCCAGGACCAAAACTATGACATTAGTGTATGGGTGTGATACTCTAACTGCTGAGCTCTCTGGTGAGAACAAGCCTTTGTCTTTGGGGGAAAAAAATTACTAGAGAAAACCAGATGAAATTAAAAAATAAAATAATATTTTAGTCTGCAGTGGAGATAACACAAAGACTTTTCTTCGCTTTTAACAGTCAGAGTCATAAACACTATTTCTAATTGTTTAGCACAAAGTGACCCTTTTCCTAACATGCACTTTTTTTGTGCCATGGCAGCAGACCAGACTGAGAGACCTTCTAAACTTTGGACATCAGAATTGATCTGAGTCTGAGTCACCACTTACAAGCGAGGTTTTTTTGGTCACAGAACACCTCCCAGTGTCTTTGTTTCATCACTTGTAAATTTTCTCAGTTTTATAGCTGAAAACATACATTGCTGAAGAACTGAGACTTAGATCTCAGTTCAGCCTTCCGAGAAACTGATATACTAAAACTCGCCACGATCAATCAAAACTGGGACAATGATATTGCACTAACAAATCCACTGCTTGCAACAACTTATAGTTATTTTATTTATGTATATTTTCCATCCTCTGTCTACCCCATGACAGGGTAGCATTCATTAAGACAGAAAGAGAGTCTGTCTCATTCACTATAGGCAACCAGTGTTGAGCACAGTGCCTGGCACATAATAGAAATACAATAAGTGTTTCCTGAATTAATGAATGAATGAATAATAGTCATTTGCATACATACACAGATATCCACAAATGACAGGCATGGTAGACACAGAGAGATATGCTCATGTGCAATGCACATCTAAGCACCCAAATGTACACACACCCAATGTACCTGAGTACATATAGATAGAGAAATATAATAGAGACACAAAGAATATGGAAAGAAAATGTCATAATATTAACAGTAGATATCTCTGTAATATCTATTGTTAATATAAAAATGTGTTGTTTTGTTTTTCTTATCATTTTTTCTTGCACTTCTGCAATAGCAATACTGTTTTTATAATATAAAAGCTGTTAAATTTCAACATACTTGTCAAATCAAAGCACATCATGTTTTACAATACATTAAAAAGATTTAAATAAAAGAAGTTCAAAAGACAGAAGTAAAAATAGTAGAATGGGAAGTCATTGAGTGCAGGGACATGAGATCCTAGCACAGTGCCTGGTATATGATGGGCTCTTTCAAAGGCTTTATGAAAGCATTGCTGGAAGGAATGAAGAAAAACAAGATGAACCGGTAGATTCCCAGAAAACAAACCACGAAAGTTACACAAAAACTTTACACAAACGACAAATTGGAATCAACGTTTGTAGACAACCCTCTCTACCAAAACTTTCCTTTGGACCTGTACTGAGGCGTGATTCCCAAGATGCACACGAGGTGGCAGCAGAGAAGCACATGTAACAGAGACCATTACTGTATGTGCTATGAAGCAAATTCCAGCAAACGTTATAGAATTGAAATGATATCAAGTACGTCTCTTGCTTTCACTACAGTTAACGTTGAAACAAGTAGCAAACAGTAACTAGAAATTTCTTATATTTACATGTTATAAAAGTATCTTCTAGATAGTCTTCGATTCAACATTGATAGATAATGCACAACACCCAACTGCTGTATTTTTCCAGGTGAACTGCTCTGAGTTGTTATTCCCAAGGTGCACACGAGGTGGCAGAAGAGAAGCGCACTTGGAAAACATTTACCACAGACAATCTATGTTTTTTCAAGCATGTTTCAATTACCTCAAACCTTTGAAATGATAAAAAGCAAGTTTCTTGTTGTCATTACAATTAATCTAGTAATCAGTAATAGAAACTAACTAAAAAACCCTTTCATTTTTAAGTTAAGAAGTTCACTCCTAAATAACCCCCCACAAAATCACAATTCAAGTTACAAAATACTTTAAAATTAATGGAAATAAAAACTACATAAGAAAATGTATGAAAAATGCAGTGATGAATTCATTTTAGGGGAAAAAACCTTAAAATACACAGCCTTTACACCCATACTAAGAGCCAGGATACTAAATTAAATCCAGAGGAAATAAAAGAAAAAAATATTCACAGCCTGAGCAGGCGGTGGTGCAGTGGATACAGCATTTGACTGTAATGCGGATGACCCAGGTTTGAGATTCCAAGGCCGCCAGCTTCAGTGTTGGCTCATCTGGTTTCAGCAAAGCTCACCAGCTTGAGCATAAGGTTGCTGGCTTAAGCAAGGGGTCACTCAGTCAGCTGTAGACCCCTGGTCAAGGCACATATGAGAGAGCAGTGAATGAACAACTAAGGTTTCAGGAAAAAAAAAATCATGATTGATCTGTTACTTGGCACATAAAAAAAACTCTTTCCTTTCCTGTCTGTCTGTCCCTATCAATCCCTCTATCTGACTCTCTCCCTCTCTCAGTAAAAAAAAAAAAAGAAAAAGAAAAAAAGAAATGTTCACAGAGACATTTGGAGGGTGTATACCATATTTTCCCATATATAAGACTCATCTTTTTGAAAAATGTCGGATTTGAAAACTGGGTGCATCTTATATAGTGGTTGTAGTATTTTTAGTTGCATTTCCTGTTTATTCGCATTTGTTATTATTTTCTCAAATTTTGTGCCCCAAAATTAAGGTGCTTCTTATACAGGAAGGCTACTTATACATGAGGAAATATGGTACTTTACAACCTTACCACTTATTTCCTCTTAAGGTGAGACTTTTAAAAACATAATTCATTACTCTATGCAATTTCAGCTGCAAAAACAACAAAAAAGACATTATCATTTTTTTAATTTAATTAGTAATGTTAGAGGGAGGAAGAAGAAGGAAAAATACAAACAGATAGAAGTAAACATCAATCTGTCTCTGTATGTGCCTTGACCAGCACCAAACCTTTGATATTAGTGTATGGCTGTGATGCTCTAACTACTGAGCTTTCTGGCGAGAGCAAGCCATTGTGTTTTGGAAAAATTACTAGAAAATACATGAGGTAATTAAAAAATAAAATAATAATCTAGTCTGCTGTGGTGTCATCACCAGAAAACTTCCCTTTGCTCTTGACAGTCAGGGTCATAAACACTAGTTCTAATTTTTTTAGCACAAAGTGACCCCTTTCCTAACATGCACTTTTTCTTGTGCTGTGGAAGCAATCCAGACTGAGATACCTCCTTATTTTTGGACATCAGAATTTATCTGAGTCAGGGTCACCACTTACAAGCTAGGTATTTATAGTCCCAGAACACATCCCAGGGTCTCAGTTTCATCACTTGTAAATCTTCTCAGTTTTATAGCTAAGAACACGCATTGCTGAAGAACCAAGATTTAATCTCAGCTCTGCCTTCCGAGAAACTGATATACTGAACCTCACCAAGATCAATCAATACTGGGACCAAACACATTGCATTACCAAATTGAGTGCTTGCCACAACTTATAATTATTTTATTTATATATACTTTTTATTCCTCTGTCTACCCCATGAGAGTGTATAATTCATAAAGACACAAAGTGAGTCTGTCTCATTCACTATAGGTAATCAGTGTCAAGCACAGTGCCTGGCATATAATGGAAATACAATGTGTTTATTGAATGAATAAATAAATTGTCATTTGCATACATGCACAGATATCCAAAATAACAGACACTGTGGATGCAGAGAAATATGAACATCTATGCACCAACATGTACACACCCCCAGTGTATCTGAGTACATATAGATAGAGAAATAAAATAGGTACATAAAGAATATGGAAAGAAAATGTCCTAAGGTCAACAGAAGATATCTCTGTATGAAAATTTGTTGTTTTGTTTTTCTTATTTTTTTTGCACTTCTGCAATAAGAATACAATTTTTATAATAAAAAAGCAGTTAAAATTAAAAATACTTGTCAAATAAAAGCACATCATATTTTACAATACATTAAGAAGATTTAAATTAAAGAAGTTCAAAAGACAGAAGTAAAAATAGTAGAATGAGAAATCATTGAGTGCAGGGATATGAGTTCCTAGCACAGTGCCTGGTATATGATGGGCACTTTCAAAGGCTTTATGAAAGCATTGCTGGAAGGAAAGAAGAAAAACAAGATAAACTGATAGATTCCCAGAAAGCAAAACACTAAGCATACACAAATACTTTACAGAAACAGCAAATTGGAATCAACGTTTGTAGACAATCCTCTCTACCAAACCATTCCATTGGAGCTGTACTGAGGCGTGATTCCCAAGATGCACACGAGGTGGCAGCAGAGAAGCACATGTAACAGAGACCATTATTGTATGTGCAATAGAGCCAGTTCCAGCAAAATTCAGAGGATTGAAATGATATCAAGTATGTGTCCTGATTTCACGACAGTTAACTTTGAAACAAGTAGCAAACAGTAACTAGAAATTCCTTATATTTACAAGTTATAAAAGTATCTTCTAATAGCTTGGATTCAACTTGATAGATAAGGCACAACACCCAAATGCTGTATTTTTTTTCAAGTGAACTGCTTTGAGCTGTTATTCCCAAGGTGCACAGGAGGTGGCAGCAGGGAAGTGCACTTGGAAAACATTTACCACAGACAATCATGTATGTTCTTTCAAGCAAGATTCAACTCAAACCTTTGAAATTATATAAAGCGTGTTTCTTTTCGTCAATACACTTAATCTAGTAATCAGTAATAGAGACTGACTAAAAAACCCTTTCTTTTTAAGTTAAGAAATTCACTCCTAAATAACCCCCACTGAAATTCACAATTCAAGTTAAAAAAATACTTTAAATTAATGGAAATAAAAACTACATAAGAAAACCTATGTAATAATGTAGTGATGAATACATTTTAGGGGAAAAAAACCTTAAAATACAAAGCCTTTCCACCCATACTAAGAACCAGAATACTAAATAAAAACCAGAAAAAGTAAAAGATAAAAATGGTCACAGCCTGAGCAGGCGATGCCACAGTGAATAGAGCATTTGACTGGAATGCGGAGGACCCAGGTTTGACATACCAAAGTCGCCAGCTTGACCTTGGGTTCATCTGGTTTGAGCAAAGCTCACCAGCTTGAGCCCAAGGTCACTGGCTTGAGCAATGGGTCACTCGGTCAGCTGTAGCCCCCTGGTCAAGGCACATATGAGAGAGCTGTCAATGAAAAACTAAGGTGTCACAACGAAAAACTGATGATTGCTCTGTGACAATGCACATAATAAAAAAATCTCTCCATTCCTGTCTGTCTGTCCCTACCTATTCGTTTCTCTGACTCTCTCCCTGTCTCTGTAAAAAAATAAAAGAAAAAAGAAATGTTCACAGAGACTTTTGGAGGGTATATACCATATTTCTCCATGTATAAGACATCTTTTTTGAAAAATGTGGGGTTTGAAAACTGGGTGCGTCTTATACAGTGGTTGTAGTAATTTTTATTTGCATTTCCTATTTATTCGCATTTGTTATCATTTTCTCAAATTTTGTGTCCCCAAATTAAGGTGTGTCTAATACCGGGAGGAATCTTATACATGGGAAAATATGGTACTATAAAATCCACTTATTTCTTCTTGGAGTAAAATTTTGAAAAACATAACTCATTCCTCTATGCAAATTAAGGTGCAAAAACAACAACAAAAAAACCATTGTCATTTTTTATTTTCTTTAATTATTAATGTTAGAGGGAGGAAGAGGGGGGAATCAGGCAGACAGATAGTCAGAATTATCAGTCTGTTTCTTTATGTGCCTTGACACAGGACCAAATCTATGACATAAGTGTATGAGTGTGATGCTCTAACTACTGAGCTCTCTGGTGAGAGCAAGCCATTTTCTTTTGGGGGAAAAATTACTAGAGAAAATCTGAGGTAATTTAAAAATAAAATAATACTCTAGTCTGCTGTGTTGACAACACCAGAAGACATTTCTTTGCTCTTGACAGTCAGGGACATAAACACTCTTTTTAATAGTTTAGTACATAGTGACCTCTTTCCTAACATGCATTTTTTCTTGTGCCATGGCAGAACACCAAACTGAGAGACCTCCTCAACTTTGGACATCAGAATTTATCTGAGCCTGGGTCACCATTTACAAGCTAGGTTATTTTGGTCACAGAACACCTTCCAGGGTCTTTCCTTCATCACTTGTAAATATTCTCAGTTTTATAGCTGAGAACACGGATTGCTGAAGAACTGAGACTTATGTCTCAGTCTGCATTACAAGAAAATGATATACTGAACCTCACCACGATCAATAAAAACTGGGACCAAAGATATTGCAGTACCACATACAGTGCTTGCCACAACTTATATTTATTTTATTTATGTATATTTTTCCTTCCTCTGTCTACCCCATGACAGTGTAGTATTTATGAAGAGAGAAAGTGAGTCTGTCTCATTCACTATAGGCAACCAGTGTCAAGCAGAGTGCCTGGCACATAATAGAAATAAAATAAGTGTATATTGAATGAATAATTAAATAGGCATTTGCATACATACACAGATATCCACAAATGACAGACACTGTGGACACAGAGAGATATGTTCATGTGCAATGGACATTTATGCACACAGATGTACACACACCCAATGTACCTGAGTACATATAGATAGAGAAATATAATAGGGACACACAAAGAATATGTAAAGAAATGTCATAAAATTAACAGTAGATATCTCTGTATGAAAATTTGTTGTTTTGTTTTTCTTATCATATTTTCTTGCATATCTGCAATAAGAATACAGTTTTTATAATAAAAAAGCTGTTAAAATTCAACATACTTGTCATATCAAAGTACATCATATTTTTCAATACATTAAGAAGATTTAAATAAAAGAATTTCAAAAGAGAGAAGTAAAAATAGTAGAATGGAAAGTCATTGAGTGCAGGGACATGAGTTCCTAGCATAGTGCCTGGTATATGATGGGCACTTTCAAATGCTTTATGAAAGCATGGCTGGAAGGAAAGAAGAAAAACAAGATGAACTGATAGGTTTCCAGAAAACTATCACTAAGGATACACTAAAACTTTAAAGATATGGCAAATTGGAATCAACGTTTGCAGACAATCCTTTCTAGCAAACCTTTCCTTTGGACCTGTACTGAGGCATGATTCCCAAGATGCACATTAGGTGGCAACAGAGAAGCACATGTAACAGAGACCATTATTGTATGTATTGTGGAGCAGGTTCCAGTAAAATTCAGAGGATTGAAATGATATCAAGTATGTCTCTTGCTTTCACTACAGTTAACGTTGAAACAAGTAACAAACAATAACTAGAAATTGCTTATATTTACAAGTTATAAAAGTATCTTCTAGATAGCCTTGGATTCAACATTGATAGATAATGCACTACACCCAACTGCTCTATTTTTCCAAGTGAACTGCTCTGAGGTGTTATTACCAAGGTGCACACGAGGTAGCAGTAGAGAAGCGCACTTGGAAAACATTTACCACAGACAATCCTGTATGTTCTTTAAAGCAAATTTTAACTACCTCAAACTTTTGAAATGATATAAAGCATGTTTCTTGTTGTCATTACACTTACTCTAGTAATCAGTAATAGAAACTAACTAAAAAAACCCTTCATTTTTAATGTTAAGAAATTCACTCCAAAATATCCCCCCCTCAAACTCACAATTCAAGTTACAAAATACTTTAAAATTAATGGAAATAAAAACTACATAAGAAAACCAATGTAAAAATGTAGTGATGAATACAATTTAATGGAAAAAAAACTTAAAATACAAAGCTTTTCCATCTTTACTAAGAATCAGGATACTAAATAAAATCCAGAGAGAGTAAAAGAAAAAAATGTTCACACTTGAGCAGGTGGAGTCGCAGTTGATAGAGCACTTGATTGGAATGTGGGGGACCCAGTTATGAGATCCCAAGGTCGCCAGGTTGAGTGTCGGCTCATCTGGTTTCAGCAAAGCTCACCAGCTTGAGTGCAAGGTCGCTGGCTTGAGCAAGCAGTCACTTGGTCAGCTGTAGCCCCCTGGCCAAGGCACATATGAGAGAGCAGTCAATGAACAACTAAGTTGTCAAAACGAAAAACTGATGATTGATCTGTTACTTGGCACATAAGGAAAATTTTTTTCCATTCCTCTCTGTCTGTCCCTATCTATCCCTCTCTCTGACTATCTCCCTGTCTCAGAAAAAACACAGAAAAAAAGAAAGAAATGTCCACAGAGACATTTGGAGGGTGTATACCATATTTCTCCATATATAAGACTCATCTTTTTGAAAAATGTCGGATTTGAAAACTGGGTGCATCTTATATAATGGTTGTAGTATTTTTACTTGCACTTCCTGTTTATTCACATTTGTTATCATTTTCTCAAATATTGTGCCCCAAAATAAAGATGCTTCTTATACAGGGAGGCATCTTATACATGGGGAAATATGGTACTTTACAACCTTACCACTTATTTTCTCTTGGGGTGAGACTTTTGAAAACAGAATTCATTACTCTATGCAATTTCAGCTGCAAAAACAACAAAAAAAAGACATTGCAATTTTTTCTTTTATTTAATTATTAATGTTAGAGGGAGGAAGAGAAGGGAAAAATACAAACAGATAGAAGGAAACATCAATCTGTCTCTGTATGTGCCTTGACCAGCACCAAACCTTTGATATTAGTGTATGGCTGTGATGCTCTAACTACTGAGCTTTCTGGTGAGAGCAAGCCATTGTGTTTTGGAAGAAAATATTACTAAAAAATACATGAGGTAATTAAAAAATAAAATAATAATCTGGTCTGCTGTGGTGTCAACACCAGAAAACATTTCTTTGCTCTTGACAGTCACGGTCATAAACACTATTTCTAATTTTTTTAGCACAAAGTGACCCCTTTCCTAACATGCACTTTTTCTTGTGCTGTGGCAGCAGTCCAGACTGAGATACCTCCTTATTTTGGACATCAGAATTTATCTGAGTCTGGGTCACCACTTACAAGCTAGGTTCTTTTTGTCACAGAACACCTCCCAGGGTCTTTAATTCATCACTTGTAAATTTTCTCAGTATTATAGCTGAGAACACGCATTGCTAAAGAATCGAGACTTATGTCTCAGCTCTGCCTTCCAAGAAAATGATATACTGAAAATCGCCACGATCAATTGAAACTGGGACCAAAGACATTGCACTACCAAATCCAGTGCTTGTCACAACTTAAAAGTATTATATTTATGTATATTTTTCTTCCTCTGTTTACTTCAGGACTGTATAATATTCATAAATAAAGTGAGTCTGTATCATTCACTTTTAGCAACCAGTGTCCAGCACAGTGCCTGGCACATAATAGAAATACAATAAGTGTTTACTGAATGAATGAAAAAATAGTCTTTTGCATATATGCACAGATATCCAAAAATGACCGACACTGTGGACACAGAGAGATATGCTCATGTGCAATACACATCTATGCACACAGATGTACACACACCCAATGTACCTGAGTATATATAAATAGAGAAATATAATAGGTACAAAAGAATATAGAAAAATGTGCTAATATTAACAGTAGATATCTCTGTATGAAAATTTGTTGTTTTGTTTTTCTTATC
The DNA here is from genome assembly GCF_036850995.1 of Saccopteryx leptura. Classification (NCBI taxonomy): domain Eukaryota; kingdom Metazoa; phylum Chordata; class Mammalia; order Chiroptera; family Emballonuridae; genus Saccopteryx; species Saccopteryx leptura. Next base: position 128,054 of record NC_089509.1, read on the forward strand.
ATTTACTCTTGCACTTCTTCAATTAGAATACAGATTTTATAATATAATAGCTGTTAAAATTCAACATACTTGTCAAATCAAAGCACATCATATTTTTAAATACATTTGGAAGATTTAAATAAAAGGTCAAAAAATGAAGAAAATATTGTAAAATGGGAAGTCATTGAGTGCAGGGACATGAGTTCCTAGCACAGTGCCTAGTATATCATGGGCACTTTCAAAAGCTTTAAGAAAGCATGGCTGGAAGGAAAGAAAAAAAACAAGATGAACCGATAGATTCACCAAAATCATACCACTAAGGATATAGAAAAAATTTACAGCAAAATAGAATCAATGTTTGTAGACAATCCTCTCTACCCAATATTTTTTTTGGACCTGTACTGAGGCATGATTCCCAAGATGCACACGAGGTGGAAGCAAAGAAGCACATGTAACAGAGTCCATTATTGTATGTGCTATGGAGCAAGTTCCAGCAAACTTCAGAGGATTGAAATGATATCAAGTATGTCTATTGCTTTCACTACAGTTAACGTTGAAACAGGTAGCAGACAGTAACTGGATTTCCTTACATTTACAAGATTAAAAAAGTATCTTCTAGATAGCCATGGTTTCAACATTGATGGATAACGCACAACACCCAACTGCTGTATTTTTTCAGGTGAACTGCACTGAGCTATTATTCCTGAGGTGCACACAAGGTGACATCAGAAAAGGGCACTTGGAAAACATTTATCACAGACAATCCTGTATGTTCTTTCAAGCAATTTTCAACTACCTCAAACCTTTGAAATGATATAAAGCATGTTTCTTGTTGTTATTACACTTACTCTAGTAATCAGTAATAGATATTAACTAAAAAACCTTCATTTTTTAAGTTAAGAAATTCACTCCTAAATAACCCCCCCTCAAAATAACAATTCAAGTTACAAAATACTTTAAAAATAATGGAAATAAAAACTACATAAGAAAACCTATGGAAAAATGTTGTGATGAATACATTTCAGGGAGAAAAACCATAAAATACACAGCCTTTCCTCCCATACTAAGAACCAGCATACTAAATAAAATCCAGAGAAAGTAAAAGAAAAAAATGTTCACAGCCTGAGCAGGTGGTGGCACAGTGGGTAGAGCATTAGACTGGAATGCGGAGGACACAGGTTTGAGATCCCAAGGTTTCCCGCTTGAACGTGGGCTCACTTGGTTTGAGCAAAGCTCACCAGCTTGAGCCCAAGGTCGCTGGCTCGAGCAAGGGGTCACTCGGTCAGCTGTAGCCCCCGGTTCAAGCACATATGAGAGAGCAGTAAATGAACAACTAAAGTTGTCACAACGAAAAACTGATGATTGATCTGTTACCTGGCACATAATAAAAAACTCTCTCCATTCCTGTCTGTCTGTCCCTATCTATCCATCTCTCTGACTCTCTCCTTGTCTCTGTAAAAAAAAATAAGAAGAATAAATGTTTATCAGAGACATATGAGGTTGTATACCATATTCCCCATGTATAAGACTCATCTTTTTTGAAAAATGTTGGGTTTCAAATCTGGATGCATCTTATACAGTGGTTGTAGTATTATTTACAGCATTTTCTGTTTCTTCGCATGTGTTATCACTTTCTCAAATTTTGTACCCCAAAATGGAGGTGCGTTTTATACAGGGAGGCATCTTACACATGGGGAAATATGGCATTTTACAAACTTACCACTTATTTCCTCCTGGTGTTTGATATTGCAAAAAACATAATTAACTTTTCTTTAAAATTCAAGCTGCAAAACAATAACAAAAAAGCCATTGTCATTTTTTCTTTTATTTAATTATTACTGTTAGAGGGAGGAAGGGGGGGAGTACAGACAGACAGATAGTCAGAAACATCAATCTGTTTCTGTATGTGCCTGGAACCAGGATCAAACCTATGACATTACTGTATGGGTGTGATGGTCTAACTACGGATCTCTCTGGTGAAAGCAAGCCATTGTCTCTTGGGGGGCAAAGTTACTAGAGAAAACCTCAGGCAATTAAAAAATAAAATAATAATCTAGTCTGCTGTAGTGACAACACCAGGAGACTTTTCTATGCTCTTGACAGTCAGGGGCATAAACAGTATTTCTGATTGTTGAGCACGAATTGATACCTCTGCTAACATGCACTTTTTCTTGTGCTGTGGCAGCAGTCCAGACTGAGAAACCTCCTAAGCTTTGGTTTTCAGAATTTATCTGAGCCTGGGTCAGCACTTACAAGTTAGGTTCTTTTGGTCACAGAACACCTCTCAGGGTCTTTGTTTCATCACTTGTAAATTTTCTCAGATTTATACCTGAGATCACGCATTGCTGAAGAACCGAGACTTATGTCTCAGCTCTGCCTTCTGAGAAACTGATATACTTAACCTTGCCATGATCAATCACAACTGGGACCAAAGATATTGCACTACCAAATCCAGTGTTTGTCCCAACTTATATTTTTATGTATATTTTTCCTTCCTCTATCTACTCCATGACAGTGTAATATCCATAGACAGAAAGTGAGTCTGTCTGATTCACTATAGGCAACCAGTGTTGAGCACAGTGCCTCGCATATAATAAAAATACATTAAGTTTTTACTGAAAGAGTGAATAAATAGTCATTTGCATATGTACACAGATATCCACAAATGACAGACACTATTGAAACAAAGAGGTATGCTCATGTGCAATGCACATCTATGCACACAGATGTACATGCACCCAATGTACCTGAGTACATATACATAGAGAAATATAATTGGTACACAAAGAATATGGAAAGAAAATGGCATAAAATTAACAGTTGATATCTATGTATGAAAATTTGTTGTTTTGTTTTTTTATCATTTTTTTGCACTTCTGCAATAAGAATACCATTTTTATAATAAAAAAGCTGTTAAAATTCAATATACTTGTCAAATCAAAGCACATCATAATTTACAATACATTAAGTAGATTTAAATGAAAGAAGTTCAAAAGACAGATGTAAAAATAGTAGAATGGAAAGTGACTGAGTGCAGGGACATAAGTTGTTAGCACAGTGCCTGGTATATGATGGGCACTTTCAAAGGCTTTATGAAAGCATGGCTGGAAGGAAAGAAGAAAAACAAGATGAAATGATAGATTCCCAGAAAACAAACCACTAAGGATACACAAAAACTTCACAGAACCGGCTAATTGGAATCAATGATTGTAGACAATCTTATCTACCAAAACTTACCTTTGGACCTGTACTGAAGTGTTATTTCCAAGATGCACACGAGGTGGCAGCAGAGAAGCACATGTAACAGAGACCATTATTATATGTGCTATGGAGCAAGTTCCAGCAAACTTCAGAGGATTGAAATGATATCAGGTATATCTCTTGCTTACACTACAGTTAACGTTGAAACAGGTAGCCGCCCTGGCCGGTTGGCTCAGCGGTAGAGTGTCGGCCTGGCGTGCGGGGCACCCGGGTTCAATTCCCAGCCAGGGCACATAGGAGAAGCGCCCATCTGCTTCTCCACCCCTAGCCCCTCCTTCCTCTCTGTCTCTCTCTTCCCCTCCCACAGCCAAGGCTCCATTGGAGCAAAGATGTCCCGGGCGCTGGAGATGGCTCCTTGGCCTCTGCTCCAGGCGCTAGAGTGGCTCTGGTTGCAGCAGAGTGACACCCTGGAGGTGCAGAGCATCGCCCCCTGATGGGCAGACCGTCGCCCCTGGTGGGCGTGCCGGGTGAATCCCGGTCGGGCGCATGTGGGAGTCTGTCTGACTGTCTCTCCCCGTTTCCAGTTTCAGAAAATTAAAAAAAAAAAAAAAGAAACAGGTAGCAAACAGTAACTAGAACTTTTTTATATTTACAAGTTATAAAAGTATCTTCTAGATAGCCTTGGATTCAACATTGATAGATAACGCACAACACCCAACTGCTGTATTTTTCCAGGTGAACTGCTCTGAGCTGTTATTCCCAAGGTGCACACGAGGTGGCAGCAGAGAAGCGCACTTCGAAAACATTTACCACAGACATTCCTGTATGTTCATTCAAGCAAGTTTCAACTACCTCAAACCTTTGAAATCATATAAAGCATGTTTCTTGTTGTCATTATACTTACTTAATAATCATTCATAGAAACTAACTAAAAAACCCTTTCTTTTTTAAGTTAAGAAATTCACTGCTAAATAACCTCCCCCTCAAACTCACAATTCAAGTTACAAAATACTTTAAAATTAATGAAAATAAAGACTACATAAGAAAATCTATGGAAAAATGTAGTGATGAATACATTTTAGGGGAAAAAAACCTTAAAATACACAGCCTTTCCACCCATACTAAGAACCAGGATACTAAATAAAACTCAGAGAATGTAAAAGAAAAAAATGTTCACAGCTTGACCAGGCGGTGGCACAGTGTGTAGAGCATTTGACTGGAATGCGCAGTACCCAGATTTGAGATCCCAAGGTCACCAGCTTGAGTGTGGGCTCATCTTGTTTTAGCAAAGCTCAACAGCTTGAGCAAAAGGTCGCTGGCTCAAGCAAGGGGTCACTCGTCAGCTGTAGCTTCCTAGTCAAGGCACATATGAGAGAGCAGTCAATGAACAACTAAGGTGTCCCAATGAAAAACTGATGATTTATCTGTGACCTGGCACATAATAAAAAATTCTCTTCATTCCTGTCTGTCTGTCCCTATCTATCCCTCTCTCTGACTCTCTGTCTCTGTAAAAAAGAAAGAAAAAAGAAAGAAAGAAATGTTCACAGAGACATTTGGAGGTTCTATCCATATTTTCCTATGTATAAAACTCATCATTTTTAAAAATGTGGGGTTTGAAAACTGGGTGCATCTTATACAGTGGCTGTTGTATTTTTACTTGCATTTCCTGTTTAATCGCATTTGTTATCATTTTCTCAAATTTTGTGCCCCAAAATTAAGATGCTTCTTATACAGAGAGGCTACTTATACATGGGGAAATATGGTACTTTAAACCTTACCAATTATTTCCTCTTGGGGTGAGATTTTGAAAAACATAATTCATTCCTCTAAGCAATTTAAGCTGCAAAAACAACAAAAAAACACCATTGTCATTTTTCTTTTATTTAGTTATTAATGATAGAGGGAGAAACAAGAAAAAAACAGACAGATAATCAGAAACATCAATGTGTTTCTATATGTGTCTAGACCCAGGACCAAAGGAATGACATTACCTTTGGTAATGTCATATGTACCCATAATGTATGGGTGTGATGCTCTATCTAGTGAGCTCTTTGGTGATAGCAAGCCATTGTCTTTATGGGGAAAAATTACTAGAGAAAACCTGAGGTAATTAAAAAGTAAAACAACAGTCTAGTCTGCTGTGTTGACAACACCAGAAGACTTTTCTTTGCTCTTGACAGTCAGGGGCATAAACAATATTTCTGATTGTTTACCAGGATGTGTCCCCTTTCCTAACATGCAGTTTTTTCTTGTGCTGTAGCAGAAGTGCAGACTGAGAGACCTCCTAAGTTTGGGATATCAGAATTTGTCTGAGCCTGGGTCACCACTTACAAGCTAGGTTCTTTTGGTCACAGAACACCTTCCAGGGTCTTTGTTTCAGCACTTTAGAATATTCTCAGTTTTATATCTGAGAACACGCATTGCTGAAGAACTGAGACTTATGTCTCAGCTCTGCCTTTTGAGAAACTGATATACTGAAAGTCGCCATGATCAATGAAAACCGGGAACAAGACATTGCACTACCATATCCAGTGCTTGTCACAACTTATAATTATTTTATTTATGTATATTTTTTCTTCTTCTGTCTACAGCATGACAGTGTATTATTCATAAAGACAGAAAGTGAGTCTGTCTCTTTCACTATAGGCAACCACTGTTGAGCACAGTGCCTGGCACATAATAGAAGTACAATAAGTGTTTAATGAATGAAAAAATAAATAGTAATTTGCATACATAAACAGGTATCCACAAATGATAGACACTGTGGACACAGAGAGATATGCTCATGTGCAACACACATCTATACACACAGATGTATGTACACCCAATATACCTTAGTACATATAGATAGAGAAATATTATAGGTACACTAAGAATATGAAAAGATAATGTCATAATATTAACAGTAGTTATCTCTATATGAAAATTTGTTTTGTTTTCTTATCATTTTTTTTGCACTTCTGCAATAAGAATACAGTTTTGATAATATAAAAGCAGTTAAATTCAACATAGTTCTCAAATCAAAGCACATCATATTTTACAATACATTAAGAAGATTTAAATAAAGGAGTTCAAAAGACAGAATTAAAAATAGTAGAATGGGAAGTCATTTAGTGCAAGTACATGAGTTTCTAGCACAGTGCCTGGTATATGATGGGCACTTTCAAAGGTTTTTGAAAGCATGGCTGGAAGGAAAGAAGAAAAACAAGATGAACCAATAGATTCCCAGAAAACAAACCACTAAGGATACACAAAAACTATACAAAAACGGCAAATTGGAATCAATGTTTGTAGACAATCCTCTCTACCATTTCTTTCCTTTGGATCTGTACTGAGGCATGATTCCCAAGATGCACACAAGGTGGCAGCAGAGAAGCACATGTAACAGATCATTATTGTAGGTGCTACGCAGCAAGTTTCAGCAAACTTCAGAGGACTGAAATGATATCAAGTATGTCTATTGCTTTCACTACAGTTAACTTTGAAACAAGTAGCAAACAGTAACTAGAAATTTCTTATATTTATTAATACAAGTTATAAAAGTATCTTCTAAATAGTCTTGGTTACATGCTTGATAGATAACGCACAGCACCCAACTTTTGTATTTTCCAGGTGAACTGCTCTGAGCTGTTATTCCCAAGGTGCACATGAGGTGGCAGCAGAGAAGCGCACTTGGAAAACATTTCCCCCAGACAATCTTGTATGTTCTTTCAAGCAAGTTTCAACTACCTCAAAGCTTTGAAATGATATAAAGCATGTTTCTTGTTGTCATTACACCTACTCTAGAAATCAGTAATAAAAACTAACTAAAAAACCCTTCCTTTTTTAAGTTAAGAAATTCACTCCTCAATAACCCCCGCTCAAAATCAAAATTCAAGTTACAAAATACTTTAAAATTAATGGAAATAAAAACTACATAAGAAAACCTATGGAAAAATGTGATGAATACAGTTTAGTGGAAAAACACTATAAATACACAGCCTTTCCACCCATATTATGAATTAGGATATTAAACAAAATCCAGAGAAAGTAAAAGAAAAAAATTTTTACAGCCTGAGCAGGCAGTGGCATAGTGGATAGAGCATTTGACTGGAATGCGGAGGACTCAGGTTTGAGATCCCAAGGTCACCAGCTTGAGCGTGGGCTTATCTGGTTTGAGCAAAGCTCACCAGCTTTAGCCCATTGGGCTCACTGGCCCGAGCAAGGGGTCACTCAGTCAGCTGTAGTTCCCTGGTCAAGGCACAATGATAGAGCAGTCAATGAACAACTAAGGTGTCACAACAAAAAACTGATGATTGATCTGTGACCTGGCACATAATTAAAAAAACTCTTTACATTCCTGTCTGTGTGTCCGTATCTATCCCTCCCTCTGACTCTCTCCCTGTCTCTGTAAAAAAGAAAAAAGAAAAGAAAGAAAGAAATAAAAGGTTCACAGAGACATCTGGCGGGTGTATACCATATTTCCCCTCATTTAAGACTCATCTTTTTTGAAAAATGTGGGGTTTGAAAACTAGGTGCGTCTTATACAGTGGTTGTAGTATTTTTTACTTGCATTTCCTGTTTCTCCGCATTTGTTATAATTTTTTCAAATTTTGTGCCCATAAATGAAGGTGCATCTTCTGCAGGGAGGCATATTATGCATGGGGAAATATGGTACTTTACAACCTTACTACCTATTTCCTCTTGTGTTGAGGTTTTGAAAAACATAATTCATTCCTCTATGCAATTTAAGCTGCAAAAACAACAACAAAAAAGCCATTGTCATTTTTTCTTTTATTTAATTATTAATGTTAGAGGGAGGAATAGAAGGAAAACAAACAGACAGATAGTCAGAAATATCAATTTGTTTCTGTATGTGCCTTGACACAGGACCAAATCTATGACATTAGTGTATGAGTGTGATGCTCTAACTACTGAGCTATTTGGTGAGAGCAAGCCATTGTCTTTTGAAAGAAAAATTACTAGAGAAAACCTGAGGTAATTAAAAAATGAAAAAATAGTGTGCTGTGGTGACACCAGAAGACTTTTCTTTGCTTTTGTCAGTCAGGGGCAGAAAAAGCACTTGTAACAGTGACCATGTTTAGCACAAAGTGACCCCTTTTCTAACATGCACTTTTTCTTGTGCCGTGGCAGCAGTCCAGAGAGAGAGACCTCTTAAGTTTTGGACATCAGAAATTATCTGAGCCTGGGTCACCACATACAAGATAGGATCTTTTAGTCACAGAACACTTTCAAGGGTCTTTGTTTCAGCACTTGTAAATTTTCTCAATTTTATAGCTGAGAACATGCATTGCTGAAGAACCGAGACATATCTCTCAGCTCTGCATTCTGAGAAACTGACATACTGAGCCTCACCATGATCTATCATAACTGGGACCAAAGACATTGCACTACCAAATCCAGTGCTTGTCACAACTTATAATTATTTAATTTATATATTTTTTTCCTTCCTCTGTCACTCCATGATAGTGTAGTATTCATAAAGACAGAAAGTGCGTCTGTCTCATTTACTATAGGCAAACAGTGTCTAACACAATGCCTGCCACAAAATAGAAATACAATAAGTGTTTACTGAATGAATGAATAATCATTTGCATACATACACAGATATCCACAAATGACAGACACTGGACATAGAAAGATATGCTCATGTACAATGCACATATATGCATACAGATGTACGCACACCCAATGTACCTGAGTACATATAGATAGAGAAATATAATAGGTACACAAAGAATATGAAAAGAAAATGTCATATTAACAGTAGATATCTCAGTATGAAAATTTGTTGTTTTGTTTTTCATATCATTTCTTCTTTCACTTCTGCTATAAGAATATAGTTTTTATTTTAAAAAGCTGTTAAAATTCAACATACTTGTCAAATCAAAGCACATCATATTTTACAATACAATAAGAAGATTTAAATAAGAAAAGTTCAAAAGACAGAAATAAAAATAGGAGATTGGGAAGTCACTGAGTGCAGGAACATGAGTTCCTAGCACAGTGCCTGGTATATGATGGGCACTTTCAAATGCTTTATAAAAGCCTGGCTGGAAGGAAAGAAGAAAAGCAAGATGAACCGACAGATACCCAGAAAACAAAACACTACGTATACACAAAATCTTTACAGAAACGGCAAATTGGAATCAATATTTATAGACAATCCTTTCTACCAAACCTTTCCTTTGGACCTGTACTGAGGCATGATTCCCAAGATGCACGTGAGGTGGCAGCAGAGAAGCACTTGTAACAGTGACCATTATTGTATGTGCTATAGAGCAAGTTCCAGCAAACTTCAGAGGATTGAAATGATATCAAGTATATCTCTTGCTTTCACTACAGTTAACATTTAAACAAGCAGCAAACAGTAACTAGAAATTCCCTATATTTAAAAGTTCTAAAAGAATCTTCTAGATGGCCTTGGATTCAACATTGATAGATAATGCTCAACACCCAACTGCTGTATTTTTCCATGTGAACTGCTCTGAGCTCTTATTCTCATGGAGCACATGAGGTTACAGCAGAGAAGCTCACTTGTAAAACATTTACCACAAAAAATTTTGTATATTCAAACAAGTTTCAACTACCTAAAACATTTGAAATAATATAAAGCATATTTCTTGTTGTCATTACACTTAAAATAATAATCAGTAATAGAAATTAGCTTAAAAACCCTTTATTTAAGTTAATAAATTCATTCCTAAATAACTCCCTCTCAAAATCACAATTCAAGTTACAAAATACTTTAAAAATTTATGGAAATAAAAACTACATAAGAAAACCTATGGAAAAATGTAGGGATGAATACATTTTAGGTGAAAAAAAAATTAAAACACACAGCATTTCCACCCATACTAAAAACAGGAGACTAAATAAAATACAGAGAAAGTAAAAGAAAAAAATGTTCACAGCCTGACCAGGTGATTGCACAGCGGGTAGAGCATTTGACTGGAATTCGGAGTACCCAGGTTTGAGATCCCAAGTTCGCCAGCTTGACCATGGGCTCATCTTGTTTGAGCAAATCTCAACAGCTTGAGTCCAAGATCGCTGGCTCAAGCAAGGGGTCACTTGGTCAGCTGTAGCCCCCTGGTCAAGGCACATATAAGAGGGGTGTCAATGAACAACTTAGGTGTCACAACAATAAACTGATGATTGAACTGTGACTTGGCACATAATGAAAAACTCTCTCCATTCCTGTCTGTCTGTACCTATCTATCCCTCTCTCTGACTCTCTCACCATCTCTTTAAAAAAGAAAAAAAGAGAGAAATGTTCACAGAGATATTTGGAGGGTGTATACTATATTTCTCCATGTATAAGACTCATCTTTTTGAAAAATGTGAGGTTTGAAAACTGGGTGCGTCTTATACAGTGGTTGTAGTATTTTATACTTGCATTTCCTGTTTATTTGCCTTTGTTATCATTTTCTCAAATTTTGTGCCCCAAAATTAAGGTGTGTCTTATACAAGGATGCACCTTATACATGGCGAATAATAGTACTTTACAACCTTACCTCTTATTTCCACTTGGGGTGAGATTATTTTAAAACATAATTCATTGCTTTATGAAATTTCAGCTGCAAAAGCAATAACAATAAAGCCATTGTTATTTTTTCTTTTATTTAATTATTAATGTTAGAGGGAAAAAGAGGGGAGAAACAGACAGACAAGAGAGTCAGAATATGAGTGTGTTTCTGTATGTGCCTTGACCCAAAACCAAACCTATGACATTAGTGTATGTGTGTGATGCTCCAACTACTGAGCTCTCTGGTGAGAGCAAGCCATTGTCTTTTGGGTGGAAAAAGTACTAGAGTAAACCTGAGATATTAAAAGATAAAATAATAATCTAGTCTCTTGTTCTGACAACACCGGAGACTTTTCTTTGTTCTTGACAGTCAGGGGCATAAAAACTATTTCAAATTGTTTAGCACAAAATGACCAATTTCTTAACATGTACTTTTTCTTGTGCCATAAAATCAGACCAGACAGAGAGACCTCCTAAGCTTTGGACATCAGAATTTATCTGAGACTGGGTCACCACATACAAGCTAGGTTCTTTTGGTCACAAAACACCTCCCAGAGTCTTTGTTTCATCACTTGTAAATGTTCTCAGTTTTATAGCTGAGAACACGCATTGCTGAAGAACTGAGACTTATGTCTCCACTCTGCCCTCCGAGAAACTGATATACTGAACCTCGCCATGATCAATCAAAACTGGAAACAAAGATATTGCACTACCAAATTCAGTGCTTGTTACAACTTAAAATTATTTTATTTATTCCTTTCTCTGTCTACTTCTTGACAGTGTAATATTCATTAAGACAATAAGTGAGTCTGTCTCATTCACTATAGGCAAACAGTGTCGAGAACAGTGCCTGGCACATAATAGAAATAAAAAATAGTGTTTACTGAATGAATGAATAAATATTCATTTGCATATGTACACAGATATCCACAAATGACAGGCATGGTAGACACAGAGAGATATGCTCATGTGCAATACAAATCTATGTACCCAGATGTACACACACTGAATGTAACTGAGTACATATAGATAGAGAAATAGAAGAGGTACAAAGAGAATATGGAAAGAAAATGTCATAATATTAACAGTAGATATCTCTGTATTAAAATTAGTTGTTCTGTTTTTCTTATCATTTTTTCTTGCACTTCTGCAGTAAGAATACAGTTTTTATTATAAAAAAGCTGTTAAAATTCAACATACTTGACAAATCAAAGCACATCATATTTTACAATACAATAAGAAGATTTAAATAAAAGAAATTCAAATGACAGAATTAAATATAGTAGAATGGAAAGTCATTTAGTGCAAGTACATGAGTTCCTAGCACAGTGCCTGGCATATGATGGGCACTTTCTAAGGTTTTTGAAAGCATGGCTGGAAGGAAAGAAGAAAAACAAGATGAACCGATAGATTCCCAGAAAACAAACCACTAAGAATACACAAAAACTTTACAGAAATGGAAAATTGGAATCAACGTTTGTAGACAATCCTCTCGACCAAACTTTTCCTTTGGACCTGTATGAGGCTCGATTTCCAAGATGCACACAAGGTGGCAGCAGAGAAGCACATGTAGCACTGACCATTGTTGTATGTGCTATGGAGCAAGTTCCAGCAAACTTCAGAGTTTTGAAATGATATCAAGTATGTCTCTTGCTTTCACTACAGTAAACGTCGAAACAAGTAGCAAACAGTAACTAAAAATTTCTTATATTTACAAGCTCTAAATGTATCTTCTAGATAGCCTTGGATTGAACATTGATAGATAGCACACAACACCCAACTGCTGTATTTTTCCTGGTGAACTGTTCTGAGCTGTTATTCCCAAGGTGCATACGAGGTGGCAGCAGAGAAGCGCACTTGGAAAATATTTACCACAGACAATGCTGTATGTTTTTTCTAGCAAGTTTCAACTACCTCAAAGCTTTGAAATGATATAAAGCATGTTTCTTGTTGTCATTACACTTACACTAGTAATAAGTAATAGAAAATAACTAAAAAACCCTTCATTTTTAAAGTTAAGAAATTCACTCCTAAATACCTGCTCAAAATCACAATTCAAGATACAAAATACTTTAAAAGTAATGGAAATAAAAACTACATAAGAAAACCTATGGAAAATGTAGTAATGGATACAATTTAATGGAAAAAACCTTAAAATACACAGCCTTTCCATTAATACTAAAAACAAACCCGAATAATAAATAAAATCCAGAGAAAGTAAAAGAAAAAAATGTACACAGCCTGAGCAGGCGGTTGCGCAGTGGATACAGGATTTGAATGGAATGCGGGGGACCCAGGTTTGAGATCCCAAGGTCGCCAGCTTAAGCCCAAGTCACTTTCCCAAGCAAGGGGTCACTCAGTCACCTGTAGCCCCCTGGTCAAGGTGCATATCAAAGAGACGTCAATGAACAACTAAGGTGTCACAACAAAAAACTGATGATTGATCTTTGACCTGTCACATAATAAAAAACTCCCTCCATTCCTGTCTGTCTGTCTTTATCTATCCCTCTCTCTAACTCTCTCCTTGTCTCTGAAAAAAAAAAGAAAAAAAAGAAATATTCACAGAGACATTTGGGGGGTGTATACCATATTTTTCCATGTATAAGACTCATCTTTTTTAAAAATGTGGGTTTTGAAAACTGGGTGCATCTTATACAATTGTTGTAGTATATTTTACATGCATTTCCTGTTTATTCTCATTTGTTATCATCTTCTTGTGTTTTGTGCCCCAAAATTAAGGTGCAACTTATACAATAAGCATCTTATACATGGGAAATATGGTATATTACAACATTACCACTTATTTACTCTAGGAATGAGATTTTAAAAATATAATTCATTGCTCTATGCAATTTAAGCTGCAAAAACAAGAACAAAAAAGCCATTGTCATTTTTTCTTTTATTTAATTATTAATATTAGAAGGAGGAAGAGGGGGAAAACAGACAAATACATAGTAGGAAACATCAATCTGTCTCTGTATGTGCCTTGACCCAGGAACAAACCTATGATATTAGTGTATGGGTTTGATGCTTTATCTACTGAGCTCTCAAGTGAAAGTAAGCCATTGTGTTTTGGGGGGGAAATTACTAGAAAATACCTGAGGTAAGTAAAAAATAAAATAATAATCTGGTCTGCTGTTGTGTCAACACCAAAAAACTTCTCATTGCTCTTAACAATCAGGGTCATAAACACTATTTCTAATTTTTTAGCACAAAGTGACCCCTTTCCTAACATGCACTTTTTCTTGTGCTGTGGCAGCAGTCCAGACAGAGAGACCTCTTTATTTTGGACATAAGAATTTATCTGAGCCTGGGTCACCACATACTAGCTAGGTTCTTTTGGTCACAAAATACCTCCCAAAGTCTTTGTTTCATCACTTGTAAATTTTCTGTTTTATAGCTGAGATCAGGCATTGCTGAAGAACCGAGACTTATGTCTCAGCTCTGCCTTCCAAGAAACTGATATACTGAACCTTGCTGCCATCAATCAAAACTGGGACCAAAGACATTTCACTACCAAATCCAGTGCTTGTCACAACTTATAATTATTTTATTTGTGTATATTTTTCCTTCATCTGTCTACCCCATGACAGTGTAGTATTCATAAAGACAGAAAATGAGTCTGTCTCATTCATTATAGGCAAACAGTTTTTAGCACAGTTCCTGGCACATAATAGAAATACAATAAGTATTTATTGAATGAATGAATAAGTAGTCATTTGCATATGTACACAAATATCCACAAATGACAGACACTGTAAACACACAGAGATCTGCTCACGTGCAATGCACATCTATGCACACAGATGTACACACATCCAATGTCCCTGAGTACATATAGATAGAGAAATATAATAGGTACACAACGAATATGGAAAGAAAATGGCATAATGTTAACAGTAGATATCTCTGTATGAAAATTTGTAGTTTTGTTTTTCTTATCATTTTTTCTTGCACTTCTGCAATAAGAATCATGTTTTTATAATAAAAAAACTTGTTAAAATTTAACATACTTGTCAAATCAAAGCACATCCTATTTTACAGTACATTAAGAAGATTTAAATAAAAAGACAGAAGTAAAAATAGTAGAACGGGAAGTCATTGAGTGCAGCAACTACTCATGTAGTTTCTAGTCAATGCCTGGTATATGATGGGTACTTTCAAAGGCTTTATGAAAGCATGGCTAGAAGGAAAGAAGAAAAACGAGATGAATCAAGAGATTCCCATAAAACAAACCACAATGGATACACAAGTATTTTACAGAAACGGCAAATTGGAATCGTTTGTAGACATTCTTTCTACCAAACCTTTCCTTTGGACCTATACTGAGGCGTGATTCCAAAGATGCACACCAGGTGGCAGCAGAGAAGAACATGTAACAGAGACCATTATTGTATGTGCTATTTTGCAAGTTCCAGCAAATTTCAAAGGAATGAAATGATATCAAATATGTCTCTTGCTTTCACTACAGTTAATGTTGAAAAAAGTAGCAAACAGTAACGAGAAATTCCTTATATTTATAAGTTATAAAACTATCTTCTAGATAACATTGGATTCAACATTTATAGATAACGCAAAACACCCAACTGCTGTATTATTCCAGGTAAACAGCCCTGAGCTCTTATACCCAAGGTGCACACGAGGTGTCAGCAGAGAGGCGCACTTGGAAAACATTCACCACAATCAATCCTGTATTTTCTTTCAAGCAAATTTCAACTAACTCAAACCTTCGAAATGATATAGAGTATGTTTCTAGTTGTCATTACACTTACTGTAGTAATCGGTAATAGAAACTAACTAAAAAATTTTTCCTTTTATAAGTTAAGAAATTCATTCTTAAATAACCCCCCTTCAAACTCACAATTCAAGTTACAAAATACTTTAAAATTAATGGAAATAAAAACTACATAAGAAAACCTATGGAAAAATGTAGTGATGAATACAATTTAATGGAAAAAAAACCTTAAAATACACAGCCTTTCCACGCATATTAAAAATCCAGATACTAAATAAAATCCAGAGAAAGTAAGAGAAAAAAATGTTCACAGCCTGAGCAGGCGGTGGCGCAGTGGATAAAGCATTTGACTGGAATGCGGGGACCCAGATTTGAGATCGCATTGTCGCCAGCTTGAGCGTGGGCTCATCTGGTTTGAACAAAGCTCACCAGCTTGAGCCCAAGGTTGCTGGCTCGAGCAAGGGGTCACTTGGTGAGTTGTATCCCCCTGGTCAAGGCATATATCAGAGAGGCGTCAATGAACAACTAAGGTGTCACAACAAAAAACTGATGATTGATCTGTGACCTGGCACATAATAAAAAACTCTCTCCATTTCAGTCTGTCTTTATCTATCCCTCTCTTTACTCTCTACCTGTCTCTGTAAAAAAAAAGAAAAAAGAAAAAAGAAATGTTCACAGAGACATTTGGAGGGTGTGTACCATATTTTTCCATGTATAAGACTTATCTTTTTGAAAAATGTGGGATTTCAAAACTGGGTGCTTCTTATACACTTGTTGTAGTATTTTTTACTTGCATTTCTGTTTATTAGCATTTGTTATCATTTTCTCAAATTTTGTGCCCCAAAATTAAGGTGAGTTTTATAGAGGGAGGCATCTTATACATGGGGAAATATGGTACTTTAAAACATTACCACTTATTTTTTCTTGGGGTGAGATTTTCTAAAATATAATTCATTGCTCTATACAATTTCAGCTGCAAAAACAACAACAAAAAAGCCATTGTCATTTTTTCTTTTATTTAATTATTAATGTTAGAGTGAGGAAGAAGGGGGAAACAGACAGACTGATAGTAGGAAACATCAATCTTCTTTGTATGTGCCTTGAGCCAGGTCCAAACCTATGACATTAGTGTATGGGTGTGATGCTCTATCTACTGAGCTTTCTGGTGAAAGCAAGCCATTGTGTTTTGAGGGAAAAAGTACTAGAAAATATGGAGGTAAGGAAAAATAAAATAATAATCTGGTCTGCTATGGTGTCAACACCAGAAAACTTTTCTTTGCTCTTGAGAGTCAGGGTCATAAACACTATTTCTAATTTTTTTAGCACAAAGTGACACCTTTCCTAAAATGCACTTTTTCTTGCGCAATGGCAGCAGTCCAGATTGAGAGACTTCTTTATTTTGGACATCAGAATTCATCTGAGCCTGGGTCACCACTTACAAGCTAGGTTCTTATGGTCACAGAACACCTCTCAGGGTCTTTCTTTCATCACTTGTAAATTTTCTCAGTGTTATAGCTAAGAAAACGCATTGCTGAAGACCCAAAACTTACATCTCAGCTCTGCCTTCAGAGAAACTGATATACTGAACCTCGCCACGATCAATCAAAACTGGGACCAAAGACATTGCATTACCAAATTAAGTGCTTGTCACAACTTATAATTATTTTTATGTATATTTTTTGTTCTTCTGTCTACCCCATTACAGTGTTGTATTCAAAAAGACAGAAAATGAGTCTATCTCATTCACTATAGGCATTCAGTGTTGAGCACATGCCTGGCACATAATCAAAATAAAATAAGTGTTCATTGAATGAACAAATAAATAGTCATTTGCATACATACACAGATATCCAAAATTACAAACACTGTGGACACAGAGAAATATGCTCATGTGCAATGCACATCTATGCACAAAGATGTACACACACCCAATGTACCTGAGTACGTATAGATAAAGAAATATAATAGAGACACAAAGAATATGGAAAGAAAATGTCATAATGTTAAAAGTAGATATCTCTGTATGAAAATTTGTTGTTTTGTTTTTCTTATCATTTTTGTTGCACTTCTGCAATAAGAATACAGTTTTTATAATAAAACAGCTGTTAAAATTCAACATACTTGTCAAATCAAAGCAAATCATATTTTACAATACATTAAGAAGATTTAAATAAAAGAAGTTCAAAAAACAGAAGTAAAAATAGTAGAATGGGAAGTCATTGAGTGCAGGGACATGAGTTCCTAGCACAGTGCCCGGTATATCATGGGAACTTACAAAGGCTTTATGAAAGAAAGCATGGCTGGAAGAAAGGAAGAAAAACAAGATGAACCGAGAGAATCCCAGAAAACAAAGCATTAATGATACACAAAAACTTTATGGAAAAGGCAATTTGGAATCAATGTTTGAAGACAATTCTCTCTACCAAACTTATTCTTTGGACCTGTACTGAGGCGTCATTCCCAAGATGCACACGATTTGGCAGCAGAGAAGCACATGTAACAGAGACCATTATTGTACGTTCTTTGGAGCAAGTTCCAGTAAACTTCAGAAGATTGAAATGATATCAATTATGTCTCTTGCTTTCACTACAGTTAACGTCGAAACAAGTAGCAAACAGTAACTGGATTTCCTTACACTTACAACTTATAAAAGTTTCTTTGAGATAGCCTTGGATTCAACATTGATACATAACACACAACACCCAACTGCTGTATTTTTCCAGGTGAACTGCTCTGAGCTGTTATTCCCAAGGTGCACATGAGGTGGCCGCAGAGAAGCGCACATGGAAAACATTTACCACAGACAATCCTGTATGTTCTTTCAAGCAAGTTTCAACTACCTCAAACCTTTGAAATAATATAAAGCATGTTTCCTGTTGTCATTACACTTACACTAGTAATCAGTAATAGAAACTAACTAAAAAATCCTTCCTTTTTTAAGTTAGGAAATTCATTGCTAAAGAACCTCTTCTTCAAAATCACAATTCAAGTTACAAAATACTTTAATATTAATTGAAATAAAAACTACATTAAAAAACCTATGGAAAATATAGTGATGAATACACTTTCAGGGGGAAAAACTTTAAAATACACAGCCTTTCCACCCATGGAAAAAACTAGAATACTAAATAAAATCCAGAGAAAGTAAAAGAAAAAAATATTCACAGCCTTAGCAGGCGGTGGCGCAGTGGATAGAGAATTTGACTGAAATGCGGAGGACCCAGGTTTGAGATCCCAAGTTCGCCAGCCTGAGTGTGGGCTCATTTGGATTGAGCAAAGCTCACCAGGTTGAGCCCAAGGTCGCTGGCTCGAGTGAGGGGTTACTCGGTCAGCTGTAGCCCCCTGGTCAAAGCTCATATGAGAGAGACGTCAATGAACAACTAAGGTGTCACTAAGAAAAACTGATGACTGATCTGTGACCTGGCATATAATAAAAAATTGTCTCTATTCCTGCTTGTCTCTCCCCATCTATTCCTCTCTCTGACTTTCTTCCTGTCTCTGTTAGAAAAAAAAATGTTCACAGAGACATTTGGAGGGTGTATACCATATTTCCCCATGTATAAGACTCATCTTTTTTGAAAAATGTGGGGCTTGAAAACTGGGTGTGTCTTATACAGAGGTTGTAGTATTTTTTACTTGCAGTTTCTGTTTATTCAAATTTTCTATCATTTTCTCAAAATTTGTGCCCCAAAATTAAGGTGCATCTTATAAAGGGAGGCATCTTGGGGAAATATGGTACTTTACAACCTTAAAACTTATTTCCTCTTGGGGTGAGATTTTGAAAAACACAATTCATTCCTCTATGCAATTTAACCTGCAAAAACAACAACAAAATGTCATTGTCATTTTTTCCTTTATTTAATAATTAATGTTAGAGGGAGGAAGAGTGGGGAAACAGACAAACAGATAGTCAGAAACATCAATCTGTTTCTGTATGTGCCTTGACCCAGGAACAAACCTATGAGATTAGTGTATGGATGCGATGCTCTAACTACTGAGCTCTCTGGTGAGAGGAAGCCATTGTCTTTTTGGGGGGAAAATTACTAGAGATAACCGGAGGTAATTAAAAAACAAAATAATAATCTAGTCTGCTGTGGTGACAACACCAGAACACTTTTCTTTGCTCTTGACAGTCAAGGGTATAAACACTATTTCTAATTCTTTAGCATGAAGTGACACCTATACTACCATGGACTTTTTCTTGTGCCGTGGCAGCAGTCCAGACTGAGAAACCTCCAAAGCTTTGGACATCAGAATTTATCTGAGCCTGGGTCACTAATTACAAGCTAGGTTCTTTTGGTCACAGAACACCTCCCAGGGACTTTGTTTTATCACTTGTAGATTTTTTCAGTTTTGTAGCTGAGAACACGCATTCCTGAAGAATCGAGACTTATGTGTCAGCTCGGCCTTCCGAGAAACTGATATACTGAATCTTAACATGATCAATCAAAACTGGGAACAAAGATATTGCACTACAAAATCCAGTCCTTATCACAATTTATAATTATTTTATTTATGTATATTTTTCTTCCTCTGTCTATCCCATGACAGTGTAGTATTCATAAAAACAAAAAGTGAGTCTGTCTCATTCACTATAGGCAATCAGTGTCAAGCACAGTGCCTGGCACATAATAGAAAAACAATAAGTGTTTATTGAATGAATGTATAAATAGTCATTTGCATACATACACAGATATCCACAAATGACAGACACTGTGGACACAGAGAGGTATACTCATGTGCAATACACATCTATGCACACAGATATACCTTAGTACATATAGATAGAGAAACATAATAGGTACAGAAAAAATATGGAAAGAAAATCTCATAATGTTAACAGTAGATATCTCTGTATGAAAATTTGTTGTTTTGTTTTTCTTATCATTTTTTCTTGCACTTCTGCAATAAAAATACAGTTTTTGTAATAAAAAAGATGTTAAAATTCAATATATTTGTCAAATTAAAGCACATCATATCTTACAATACATTAAGAAGATTTAAATAAAAGAAGTTCAAAAGACAGAAGTAAAAATAGTAGAATGGGAAGTCATTGAGTGCAGGGACATGAGTTCCTAGCACAGTGCCTTGTATATAATGGGCACTTTTAAAATTTTTATGAAAGCATGGTTGGAAAGAAAGAAGAAAAACAAGAAGAAGCGATGGATTCCCAGAAAACAAACCACTAATGCCGGGGTCCAGCCCCGGGGGGTATCCAGGGGTCCCACAGGAGGAGACGGCGTCGGCGAAATTCGAGTGAGAGAGCCGAATTCTTTTCTTTCTCTTTATTCTCTAGTTAGCATTTACTGCCAGGCATCTCTGCCAAATGCTAGTACAGCTTCTTTTTTATACACACACACCAAGTTACAATTACATGGTATTAATCATTGCTTCTGTTTCACTAGGTTTACATGTTTTCAGGTAACAGTTAATTTATATCTATAAACTACAAATCAGGTGGCAATTCACTCAAAGTACAACTAAAAAATAACTTGATTAGCGATAACAACATTGGTAAAAGCTTTTAAAGGATTAGTACTAACTAATAACTCAATTTTACTGTTGTTGTGAGTCAAGGGGCAGAGAGAGATTAACAGACAAAATCATTAAGGATTAGCAAAGGACCACTGCTTGCTCAGGCAAATGGCCTTGAGTTTATGCAGTGTCCTAACTTTTCTCACAAGATAACAAAAGGCTTTCCCATTAAGAAATTGACATAACATTAAGAGTAACTTTTACTTAAAGATATATAGAGTGCACTTGCAAGATAGCTTAGTAGCAACATAATTTCAGAAGACATTTATTGCTATTGCTTCTGTGGATCCCCCCACATTCCTCTCATTATCTGAAGAAAGAATCTTGGGAAGTAAACAAACCTCATGAGAGTGTCTCACTGAGAAAGCCCAGCAACTGCCTTCAGTCATAAAACAAGTCTCTTAGCAAAACATTCTTTTCTTGATTACTGCATTCCCATCCCAGGCCATGCAACGGACCATTCCATTACTCCTTTCCTAAGATTCTATTGTCTAGTCAAATTTTATTTATTTACTATATTCACACACTAGTTAAGTTCTAACTATATTCTTCTCAGAGTGTTCCACCATCTGCAGGTCAGGTAAGCAAGAAGAAAGGAAAGTTTCTCTACTCTATCACATGAAAAGGCTAGGGAGGAAAAATGTTGAATTAAGTGAAGGCCGAAAGGTGCTCTGTGCACAGCCACTGTCTTCTACCCATTCACAAGTCACAATCTATTCTTTCTAACATGATTAAGAAGAAATTCTCCTACAAACTTAACCCTTTACAAGGGATATCATAGCCAGCGTCTTATGTTTATGAGCCCAGTTCAAGGGGCTTACAGGCTTCTCTGTGGAACTCGCACCCTCTGTCTCATTTCCAAAGAAATTCCTATGAATCTACAGGGAAAGCACGGTACTATTATCCCTGTGCTATAAATAATAGCACACACCCAGAAAAGGGGGGATATAAGGCCAGATTAATTCAAAAAGTCAAAGGGGGAAGTATCGTTGTGCCTTTCCTTTGCGGTGACTTTGTCAACCCGCAGCCATTGGTCTTCACTGTGGTGACTCTGTCAACCAGCAGCCGTTGGTCTTCTCTGCTGTGACTTTCTCAATCAGCAGTTTTTGGTCTTCTTCTGCTGTGACCTTGTCAGCCAGCAGTTGTGGGTCTTCTCCTGCTGTGACCTTGTCAGCCAGCAGTCATTGATCGGCTCTTGACACACTAAGGATACACAAAAATGTTACAGAAACAGCAAATTGGAATCAACGTTTGTAGACAATCCTCTCTACCAAACCTTTCATTAGGACCTATACTGAGGAGTGATTCCCAAGATTCACATGAGGAGGCAGCAAAGAAGGACATGTAACAAAGACCATTATTGTATGTGCTATGGATCTAGATCCAGCAAATTTCAGAGGATTGAAATTATATCAAGTATGTCTCTTGCTTTCACTACAGTTAACATTGAAACAAGTAGCAAACAGAAACTAGAAAAAGTGCATGTTAGGAAAGGGGTCACTTTGTGCTAAACAATTAGAAATAATGTTTATGCCTCTGACTGTCAAGAGCAAAGAGAAGTGTTCTGGTGTTGTCACCACAGCAGACTAGATTATTATTATTTTTTTAATTACCTCAGGTTTTATCTAGTAATTTTTCCCCCAAAAGACAATGGATTGCTCTCAACAGAGAACTCATTTTTTAGAGCATCACACCAATACACTAATGTCATAGGTTTGGTCCTTGGTCAAGGCACATACAGAAACAGATTGATGTTTCTGACAATATGTCTGTCTGTTTCCCTCATCTTCCTTCCTCTAACATTAATAATTAAATAAAATAAAAAATGACAATGGCTTTTATGTTGTTTTTGCTCCTTAAATTGCATAGAGGAATAAATTATGTTTTTCAAAATCTTACCCCAAGTGAAATAAGTGATAAGGTTGTAAAGTACCATATTTCCCCATGTATAAGATGCCTCCCTATATAAGACACACCTTAATTTTGGGGCACTAAATTTCAGAAAGTGATAACAAATGCAAATAAATAAAAAATGCATGTAAGAAATACTACTACCACTTTATAAGACACACCCAGTATTTCAACCCCACATTTTTCAAAAAAGATGAGTCTTATAAATGGGTAAATATTGTATACACCCTCCAAATGTCTCTGTAAACATTTCATTTTTCTTTTTTCTTTTTTTTTTTTAGAGACAGAGATAAAGTCAGAGAGAGGGATAGAAAGGGACAGACAGACAGGTATGGAAAGAGTTTTTTATTTTGTGCCAGGTCACAGATCAATCATCAGTTTTTCATTGTGACACCGTAGCTGTTCTTTGACTGCTCTCTCATATGTGCCTTGACTAGGAGGCTACAGCTGAACAAGTGACCCCTTGCTCGAGCCAACGACATTGGGCTCAAGCTGGTGAGCTTTGCTCAAACCAGATGAGCCCACGCTCAAGCTGCGACTTTGTGATCTGAAACCTGGGTTCTCCACATTTCAGTCAAATGCTATATCTACTGCACCACCGCCTGCTCAGGCTGTGAACATTTTTCTCTTTTTCTTTCTCTGGATTTTATTTAGCATCCTGGTTTTTAGTATGGGTGGAAATGCTGTGTATTTTAAGGTATTTTTTCCCTAAAATATATTCGTCACTACATTTTTCCATAGGTTTTCTTATGTCGTTTTTATTTCCATTAATGTTAAAATATTTTGTAACTTGAATAGAGATTTTGAGGGGGGTTCTTTAGGAGTGAATTTCATAACTTAAAAAAGGAAGGCTTTTTAAGTTACTTTCTATTACTGATTACAAGATTAAGTGTAATGACAACAGTAAACATGCTTTATATCATTTCAAAAGTTTGAAGTAGTTGAATCTTGCTTGAAAGAACATACAGGATTGTCTGTGGTAAATGTTTTCCAAGTGCGCTTCTCTGCTGCCTCCTTATGTGCACCTTGGGAATAACAGCTCAGAGCAGTTCACTTGGAAAAATATAGCAGTTAGGTGTTGTCTGTTATCTATCAATGTTGAATCCAAGGCTATTTAGAAGATACTTTTATAACTTGTAAACATAAAAAAATTCTAGTTCCTGTTTGCTACTTGTTTCGACGTTAACTGTAGTGAAAGCAAGAGATACTTGATATCATTTCAGTCCTCTGAAGTTTGCTGGAACTTGCTACATAGCACATACAGTGATGGTCTCTGTTACATGTGGTTTTCTGCTGGCACCTCGTGTGAATCTTGGGAATCACGCCTCAGTACAGGTCCAAAGGAAAGTTTTGGTAGAGAGGATTGTCTACAAAAGTTGATTCCACTTTGCCATTTATGTAAAGTTTTTCTGTATCCTTAGTGATTTGATTTTTAGGAATCTATCGGTTAAACTTGTTTTTCTTCTTTTCTTCCAGCCTTGCTTTAATAAAGCCATTGAAAGAGCCCATCATATACCAGGCACTGTGCTAGGAACTCATGTCCCTGCACTCAATGACTTCCCATTCTACTATTTTTATTTATGTCTTTTGAAATTCTTTTATTTAAATATTCTTATTGTATTGTAAAATATGATGTGCTTTGATTTGACAAGTATATTGAATTTTAACAGCTTTTTTATTATAAAAACTGTATTCTTATTGCAGAAGCGCAAAAAAATGGTAAGAAAAGAACAAATTTTCATACAAAGATATCTACTGTTAATATTATGACATTTTCTTTCCATATTCTCTGTGTACCTATTATATTTCTCTATCTATACATACTCAGGTATAATGGGTGTGTGTACATCTGTGTGCCTAGATGTGCATTGCACATGAGCATATCTTTCTGTGTCCACAGTGTCTGTCATTTGTGGATATCTGTGTATGTATGCTAATGACTATATATTCATTCATTCAATAAACATTTTTTTCCTGTTATGTGCCAGAAAATGTGCTCGACATTGGTTGCCTATAGTGAATGAGTCAGAAGCATTTTCTGTGTTTATAAATACTACACTGTCACGGGGTAGACAGTGGAAGAAAAAATATACATAAATGAAATAATTATAAGTTGTGACAAGCACTGGATTTGGTAGTGCAATGTCTTTGGTCTCAGTTTTGATTGATCGTGGCGAGGTTCAGTATATCAGTTTCTCGGAAGGCAGAGCTGAGACATAAGTCTCGGTTCTTCAGCAATGCATGTTCTCAGCTATAAAACTGAGAAAATTTACAAGTTATGAAACAAAGACCCCGGAAGTGTTCTGTGACCCAAATATCCTAGCTTGTAAGTGGTGACCCAGGCTCAGATAAATCCTGATGTCCAAATTTAGGAGGTCTCTCTGTCTGGACTGCTGCCATGGCACAAGAAAAAGTGCATGTTAGGAAAGGGGTCACTTTGTACTAAACAATTAGAAATAGTTTTTATGCCCCTGACCATCAAGAGCAAAGAAAAGTCTTCTGGTGTTGTAACCACAGCACACTAAATTATTATTTTATTTTTTAATTATCTCAAATTTTCTCTACTTATTTTTTTTCCTCAAAAGACAATGGGTTGCTCTCGCAGGAGAGCTCAGTAGTTAGAGCATCACACCCATAAACTAATATCATCGGTTTGGTCCTGAGTCAAGGTACATACAGAAACAGCTTGATGTTTCTGATTATCTGTTTGTTTCCCCCATCTTCCCATTTAAATTAATAATTAAATAAAAGAAAAAAATTACGATGGATTTTTTGTTGTTGTTTTTGCAGATTAAATTGTATAGAGCAATGAATTATGTTTTTCAAAATCTCACCGCAAGAGGAAATAAGTGGTAAGTTTGGAAAGTACCATATTTCCCCATGTATAAGATGCCTTCCTGCATAAGAAACACATTAATTTTGGGGCACAAAATGTAAGAAAATGATAACAAATGCGAGTAAACTCAAAGTGCAAGTAAAAAATACTACAACCACTGTATAAGACGCACCCAGTTTTGAAACCCCACATTTTTTTAAAATGATGAGTCTTATACATGGGAAAATATGGTTTACACCCTCAAATTGTCTCTGTGAACATTTTTTTCTTTTCTTTTTTTTTTTTACAGAGACAGGGAGAGAGCCAGAGAGAGGGATAGATAGGGACAGACAGACATGAATGGAGAGAGTTTTTAATTATTTGTCAAGTCACAGATCAGTCATCAGTTTTTCGTTGTGACACCTTAGTTGTTCTTGACTGCTCTCTCATATGTGCCTTGACCAGGAGGCTACAGCTGACCGAGTGACCTCTTGCTCGAGCCAGCAACCTTGGGCTTAAGCTGCTGAGCTTTGTTCAAACCAGATGAGCCCATGCTCAAACTGGAGACCTTTGGCTCTCAAACCTGGGTCCTCCGCATTCCAGTCAAATGCTTTATCCACTGAGCCACCGCCTGCTCAGGTTGTGAACATTTTTTTCTTTTACTTTCTCTGGATTTCCTTTAGTATCCTGGTTCTTAATATGGGTGGAAAGGTGTGTATTTTAAGGGTTTTTTTCCCTAAAATGTATTAATCACTACATTTTTCTATAGGATTTCTTATGTAGTTTTTATTTTCATTAACTTTAAAGTACTTTGTAACTTGAATTTTGATTTTGATGGGGTGTTATTTAGGAGTAAATTTTTGAAAAGAGGAAGGGTTTTTTAGTTAGTTTCTATTACTGATTACTAGAGTAAGTGTAACAACAACAAGAAACATGCTTTATATCATTTCAAAGGTTTGAGGTAGTTGAAACTTGCTTGAAAGGACATACAGGATTATCTGTGGTAAATGTTTTCCAAGTGCACTTCTCTGCTGCTACCTTGTGTGCACCTTGGGAATAATAGCTCAGAGCAGTTCACCTGGAAAAATATAGCATTTTGTTGTTGTGCGTTATCTACCAATGCTGAATCCAAGGCTATCTAGAAGATACTTTTATAACTTATAAATATAAGGAATTTCTAGTTACTGTTTGCTACTTGTTTCAACGTTAACTGTAGTGAAAGCAAGAGACATACTCGATATCATTTCAATCCCCTGAAGTTTGCTGGAACTTGCTCCATAGCACATACAATAATGGTCTCTGTTACATGTGCTTCTCTGCTGCCACCTCATGTGCATCATGGGAATCATGCCTCAATACAGGTCCAAAGGAAAGTTTTGGTAGAAAGGATTTTCTACAAACATTGATTCCAATTTTCCATTTCTGTAATGTTTTTGTGTATCCTTAGTGATTGGTTTTTTGGGAATCTATTGGTTCTGTGCCTGTGTGTGTCTGTGTTTGGTGTGTGTGTGTGTGTGTGTGTGTGTGTGTGTGTGTGTGTGTGTGTGTGTGTTACAGAGACAGAGAGATATAGCGAGAAGGACAGATAGGGACCAAGATGAGGAGCTTCAATTTTTTATTATGGCTCCTTAGTCTCCTTAGTGTTTCTTTATTGCTTTCTCATGTGTGCCTTGACAAAGTGCGGAGATTTTTCACCAGAGAGAGTGACCCCTTGCTCAAGCCAGCAACCATGGGGGTCATGTGTATGATCCCATGCTCAATACAACTACTCTGCGCACTCAAGCTGGTGAGCTTGTGCTCATGTCAGCAACCTCGGGATTCAAACCTGAGTCCTCTGTTTTCCAGTGCGAATCTATATTCACTATGCCACCGTCTCCTTAGGTGGAACCTATTCGTTCTGAAAGAGGCATGCTCAGTCTAGAATTAGAGAGGCATTGTGTTAAATCTCTTATGATTATGCATTTTTTTTTCTTGTAGCTCTGTGCTGTATAGAAGAATTTATTTATTGAGCACAGACCAATTTAGAACTCCCTCATTAATTGAATTCACTGATATGAAGTGCTGTTCATTTCTGTTAGTGCATTTTGCCCTCAAGTGTACTGTATGCTATTATATAATTTTGCATGTAATACAGATAAGTGTGAAAGGAGGTTTACATTTGTTCATATGGAAACAACACAATTGTTCATAAATTGTAATTTCACAAATAACTGTTTGACATACTAAAAAATGTAAACTTACTTTTGTACCACCTGTGTGCCTTTACCCATTCTTTCATTTTTAATTTCTTTGTACCTTTACCACAAGTGGATTTAACGGTGGGAATACCGGGCATGTATCCTGGGCCACAACTTCTAAAGGGCCTCGCAAAGCCCAACTTGACAGATTTTTCTAATGACAAGGGGCCTAGTATTTTCTTCTGCACCCAAGGCCTCAACCAACCTTAGTCCATCTCTGTCCTCTATGTTTTAGGATTTAAGTGACTCCATGTCCTATGTAACGAATAGTCATTAAAATCTAAATGGAATGGAGTTTAGTCAAGGTTATGATATAGGGCTCCAATATTTTTTATTTACTTTTCTCACAGTATTTATTATATAATGCATATTGTTTTCATGCAACTAAAAAGATATCTCAGACAAAATATTCATATGGATGTGCAGGTATTCCTGGGCATTTTTTTTCTGTTTTGTCATTTGGTCTATTCATGTTTCATTACCATA
The DNA here is from genome assembly GCF_036850995.1 of Saccopteryx leptura. Classification (NCBI taxonomy): domain Eukaryota; kingdom Metazoa; phylum Chordata; class Mammalia; order Chiroptera; family Emballonuridae; genus Saccopteryx; species Saccopteryx leptura. The sequence continues at coordinate 156,478 of NC_089509.1, forward strand.
CTGTTTTAATTATTGTATCTTCATAATGGAATGCATCTCTTGTCTAGTTGTGCAAGCTTCTGTGTTTTATTTTGCTTTTTAGAATTGTCCTTGCATTGTGGGTGCTTATTGTTCTTCATTCTGTTCACTCACTGCCTGCCGTTAAGACCCTCCCTCAGCCCAGGCTCATGACAATCCAAAGTGTCTGCATACACTGCAATTGTCCCAACCTGGGTGAGAAACACATGTTCAAAGATTATTCTGGAACCGGAATGATTAGCCTGGGAATGTAGAAACCCGACCCCATTTATGCAGTGAGTTAACCTCTGAGGATTGAGGAGTAATATAGAGTTATACACCAATGAATACGTAGATTCATCATGTTTTCTGTGTTTTTCTTCAAGTCTCATTGTATTGTGATGGAGAAAATATTTCCTCACATTCTAGAGTTTACAGCAGGACATATTGAATGAGTCAGCTCTGGAATGACCATCTTTTCTGTTAGGTTGAATGGGAAACCTCCCCTTCAACTTCCCTAATGGCCAGGTAAGATAGGGAGCAAGAAACAGTTGGAGGGGCTCTGAGGAAGCTCGGTTTCCGCATGTAGCCTGCTATGAGCAGGCAGTTATTTGTTCCAGGAAAGCCAAAGCACCAAGTGACTTTCAATTCTCATCCTGAGGAAAAAAAGGGTGATACCAAGCATACATGACTAAAGGCCTCAAGTACACGATGCTTGGCCCTGCTGGAGCTTTCTGCAGGTCAGGATACAGACAGCAGATGATTTGGTGTTATGTCTCAGAAAGGGAAAGAAAACTCTAATTAGTTTTTCAAAACTAAATAATAAAATAAGACACTGGATTCTGCTTGTTAGTTTCTCATGCATAATGTTATGTTTCTGCTTAATAAATTGACTAACTAATTTTTCCAAGGCACCTCAGTCCTGCAGAGATTGGGTCCTCCACTTGCAGTATTGTTGCTGCCTCATTACTTTGTGGCTCCTTTACATGAAACCCAAAAAACAAAAACAAATGGCAACTGAACAGGGGACATGAGGAGAAAATAAGCTTTCAAGACTGCTCTTGGTTTTCAGCCCAAGGGAACCAGAGGGATTCTTGGGGACAGGTAAGTCCCTACTCTGGGACAGTGGAGCAATGAAAAATTTTCCATCAAGTGACTATGAGCCTATGCCTATTTGCAGTTTGCTGGCCAAGAAACATTGGAGAAGCAACTACCAATTGATGCTTCCTGCTCCTCCCCACCCTTCTCTGTCTTCTCTTTCTAAACTTAATAAATAAATTTTTAAAAATTAATTAATTTTTTAAAATGCATAAGTTTTAAAAGTTAATCTTTACAGGGACCCCAGTAAGGCCATATGAATTACTGCTACATCTTGAGAATCTCAAATTAGATGCCAGGAAGTAGTTTAGGTAAAACAGCCCAGTAGCCTGTGGGTCAGACCCCTCTGTGCCATAGCTGCTTTGCTTCTAGAGAAGGTCAAGAGCAAGTCATAATAATGGTGGAGGTTATGGGCACTGAGTCCTTCTGCCCTTTTCCTACCAATGCCTCCCCTTTTCAGGTGGCCCCTCAGTGTCCCTTCTCAGACTGTTGTTTACAGAAAACGAAGAGATTGTGAGATGCAAGGACTGGGACGGTGTCCCTGGCTAAGCCTGGGCTTCCAGGTGCTTGGCCAGATAAGTTTATTATTGGCTTGGACTTCAGCTGAAAATGGCAAAAAAAAAGTGCAGGGGGGCCATCCTGAGCTCCAGGGTCTCACATGCTATGTGGTGGTGGCTGCAGAGAGAAGGGAATTGATAGGAATGATGTATGAGACATGGGTCAAAATAGCAAAGAGGGAAAGTGCTGGTCACACGTTTGGCAGGAGCTAATGAGCACCACTTTCCTGAATCTTCACAGCCACCTGAGCGGGAGTAGTTCTCCCCATTTGCCAGAGGAGGAGACTGAGTTTTCATTTCCTTGCTTGTAGATGTTGGAGCCAGAAGTCAGCCCTCAAGTTAATTCTGAGCCTGTAGAAAGCTTCTGTCAGGTGAAGCCTCAAAGGAAGAGCACATGGGAAGAAGCAGACCAGTGCTCTGGACTGAAGAACAGATTTTAAAATGCCATCAGACAGGGAAGGGGTAGAAGTGGGGAGGGCACTCTTAAAGGGATCTGTTGTTGGTTCAGCACCTGGGAAGTGCTAGGCCACCTACTCACTCCCCTCCTATTCTATCCTATTCCATTTCTTGCCTAATTTTCACCACAACTCCACCTTGGTTGAGTGCTTTACAAGCTGGACCATTAGCTTACATGCAGGTGTTCTTTAAAAAAAAAAACCAGTATGCAAAAATTGCAAGGACTACTTTTATAGCTGTATGTGTCCAGGATACCGTGTGTGTGCACTATTCTAGCCCATCTTGGACCATTGTTTCTAGGTTTTGAATTAGGTTAGAATCAGACTTTAGTTCAAATACTTGTGTAATGCAGATAACAATCTTTCCTGTCTCAATTGGCAAATTGGAACATAAAGTGAGGTGAGGCATGTAAGGCTTTTAAAGTAGGAAAAATAGCATGTCTGAATTCTCAGTGGTGAGGTTCAGTATATCAGTTTCTCGGAAGGCAGAGCTGGAACATAAGTCTCAGTTCTTCAGCAATGCATGTTCTCAGCTATAAAACTGAGAACACTTACAAGTTATGAAACAAAGACCTTGGGAGGTTCTCTGTGACCAAAAGAACCTAGCTTGTAAGTGGTGACCCAGGCTGATAAATTCTGATGCGCAAAGCCTAGGAGGTTTCTCAATCTGGACTGCTGCCATGGCACAAGGAAAAGGGCATGATAGGAAAAGGGTCACTTTCTACTAAACATTTAGAAATAGTGTTGATGCCCCCGACTGTCAAGAGCAAAGAACACTCTTCTGGTGTTGTCACCACAACAGACTAGATTATTATTTTATTGTGTAATTACCTCAGGTTTTCCCTAGTAATTTTTTCCCCCAAAAGACAATGGCTTGCTCTCACCAGAATGCTCAGTCGTTAGAGCATCACACTTATCCACTAATGTCATAGGTTTGGTCTCGGTCAAGGCACATGCAGAAACAGGTTGATATATCTGTCTATCTCTCTGTCTGTTTTCCCCCTCATTTTTTCTCTAACATTAATAATTAAATAAAAGAAAAAATGACAATGGCTTTTTTATTGTTGTTTTTGCAACTTAAATTGCAATTGCGTAGAGGAAGGAATTATGTTTTTCAAAATCCCACCCCAAGAGGAAATAAGTGGTAAGCTCTAAAGTAGCATATTTCACCATGTATAAGATGCCTCCCTGTATAAAACACACCTTCTTTTTGGGGCACAAAATTTGAGAAAATGATAACAAATGAGAATAAACAGGAAATGCAAGTAAAAAAATACTTCAACCACTGTATAAGGCACACCCAGTTTTCAAACCCCACATTTTTCAAAAAAGATGACTCTTATACATGGGCAAATATGGTATACACCCTCCAGATGTCTCTGTGAACATTACATTTTCTTCTTTTTTTTTACAGAGACAGGGAGAGAGTCAGAGAGAGGGATAGGTAGAGACAAATAGACAGGAATGGAGAGATTTTTTTATTATGTGCCAGGTCACAGATCAATCAGCATTTTTTCATTTTGACACCTTAGTTTTTCATTGACGGCTCTCTCATATGTGCTTTGACCAGGGGGCTACGGCAGATCGAGTGACCCTTTGCTTGAGCCAGCGACCTTGGTATCAAGCTTGGGAGCTTTGCTCAAACCAGAGGAGCCCACGCTCAAGCTGGCAACATTGGGATCTCAAAACTGGGTTCTCTGCATTCCAGTCAAATGCTCTATCCACTGCAGCACCACCTGCTCAGGCTGTGAACATTTTTTTCTTTTACTTTCTCTGGATTTTATTTAGTATCCTGTTTCTTAGTATGTGTGGAAAGGCTGTGTATTTTAAGTTTTCTCCCCCTAATATGTATTCATTTCTACATTTTTCCATAGGTTTTCCTATGTAGTTTTTATTTTCATTAATTATAAAGTATTTTGGAACTTGAATTGTGATTTGAACGGGGGTTATTTAGGAGTGAATTTTTAACTTAAAAAAGGAAGGGTTTTTTAGTTAGTTTCTATTATACAGATTACTGGAGTAAGTGTAATGACGGGAAGAAACATGCGTTATATCATTACAAAGGTTTGAGGTAGTTGAAACTTGCTTGAAAGAACATACTGGATTTTATGTGGTAAATGTTTTCCAAGTGCGCTTCTCTGCTGCTACCTCTTGTGCACCTTGGAAATAACACTCAGAGCAGTTCACCTGAAAAAATACAGCAGTTGGGTGTTGTGTGTTATCTATCAATGTTGAATCCAAGGCTATCTAGAAGATACTTTTATAACCTGTAAATATAAGGAATTTCTAGTTCCTGTTTGCTACTTGTTTTGACGTTAACTGTAGTGAAAGCAAGAGACATACTCGACATCATTTCAATCCCCTGAAGTTTGCTGGAACTTGCTGCATAGCACATACAATAATGGTCTCTGTTACATGTTCTTCTCTGCTGCCACCTTGTGTGCATCTTGGAAATCATGCCTCAGTACAGGTCCAAATGAAAGGTTTGGTAGAGAAAATTGTCTACAAACGTTGATTCTAATTTGCCGTTTCTGTAAAGTTTTTGTGTATCCTTAGTGGTTTGCTTCTGGGAATCTATCGGTTCATCTTGTTTTTCTTCTTTCCTTCCAGCAATGCTTTCATAAAGCCTTTGAAAGTGCCCATCATATACCAGGCCCTGTGCTAGAAACTCATGTCCCTGCACTTAATGACTTCCCATACTACTATTTTTACTTCTGTCTTTTGAACTTCTTTTATTTACATCTTCTTAATGTATTGTAGAATATAATGTGATTTGATTTGACAAGTATATTGAAGTTTAACAGCTTTTTTATTTTTAAAACTGTATTCTTATTCCAGCAGTGTAAGAAAAAATGATTAGAAAACAAAAAAACAAATTTTCATACAGAGATATCTACTGTTAATATAATGACACTTTTTTCCATATTCTCTGTGTAACTATCATATTTCTCTATCTAAATACCCTCAGGTACATTGGGTGTGTGTACATCTATGTGCATAGATATGCATTGCACATGAGCATATATCTCTTTGTCCACAATGTCTGTCATTTGTGGATACCTGTGTCTGTATGCAAATGACTATTTATTCATTCAATAAACACTTATTGTATTTCTATTATGTGCCTGACACTGTGCTTGACACTGATTGCCTATAGTAAATGAGACAGACTCACTTTCTGTCTTTATGAATACTACACTGTCATGGGGTAGACAGATGAAAAAATATATACATGAATAAAATAATTATAAGTTGTGACAAGCACTGCATTTGATAGTGCAATGACTTTGGTCCCAGTTTTGATTGATCGTGGTGAAGTTCAGTATATTAGTTTCTCAGTAGGCAGAGCTGAGACGTAAGTCTCAGTTCTTCAACAATGCGTGTTCTCAGCTATAAAACTGAGAACATTTACAAGTTATGAAACAAAGACCTTGGGAGGTTTTCTGTGACCAAAAGTACCTAGCTTGTAAGTGGTGACCCAGGCTCAGATAAATTCTGATGTGCAAAGCTCAGGAGGTCTCTCAGTCTGGACTGCTGCCACGGCACAAGAAAAAGGGCATGTTAGGAAAAAGGTCACTTTTTGCTAAACAATTAGAAATAGTGTTTATGCCCCTGACTGTCAAGAGCAAAGAAAACTTTTCTGGTGTTGCACCACAGCAGACTACATTATTATTTTATTTTTTAATTACCTCAGGTTTTCTCTAGTAATTTTTTCCCCTGAAAGAAAATGGCTTGCTCTGGCCAGAGAGCTCAGTAGTTAGAGCATCACATTTATACACTAATGTCATCGGTTTGGTCTTGGGTCAAGGCACATGCAGAAACAGATTGATATTTCTGTCTATCTGTCTGTCTGTTTCCCCCCTATCTTTTTCTATAACATTAATAATTAAATAAAAAAAATGACAATGGCTTTTTTATTCTTGATTTTGCAGCTTAAATTGCATAGAGAAATGAATTATGTTTTTCAATATCTCACCCCAAAAGGAAATAAGTGCTAAGATTGTAAAGAACCATATTTCTCCATGTATAAGATCCCATTCTGTATTAGACGCGCCTTAATTTTGGGGCACCAAATTTTAGAAAATGATAACAAATGCGAATAAACAGGAAATGCAAGTAAAATATACTACAACCACTTTATAAGACACACCCAGTTTTCAAACCCCACATTTGTCAAAAAGGATGTGTCTTATACATAAGGAAATATGGTATACATTCTCCAAATGTCTATGTGAACATTGCTTTTTTTCTTTTTCTTTTCATTTACAGAGACAGGAAGAATGTCAGAGAGAGAGATAGATAAGGACAGACAGGCAGAAATGGAGAGATTTTTTTTTATTATGTGCCAGGTCACAGATCAATCATCAGTTTTTTGTTGTGACACCCTAGTTATTCATCGACTGTTCTCTCATATGTGCCTTGACCAGGGGGCTAGAGCTGACCGATTGACCTTTTGCTCGAGCCAGCAACCTTGCACTCAAGCCTCTGAGCTCTGCTCAAACCATATGAGCCCACGCTAAAGCTGGCAACCTGGGAATTTCAAACCTGGGTCCTCCGCATTTCAGTCAAATGTTCTATCCACTGTGCCACCGCGTGCTCAGTCTGTGAACGTTTTTTTCTTTTACTTTCTCTGGATTTTATTTAGTATCCTGTTTCTTAGTATGTGTGGAAAGGCTGTGTATTTTCAGTTTTTTTCCCCTAAAATGTATTCATCCCTACATTTTTCCATAGGTGTTCTTATGTAGTTTTTTATTTCTATTAATTTTAAAGTATTGCCTGACCTGTTGTGGCGCAGTTGATAAAGCGTCGACCTGGAATGCTGAGGTCGCCGGTTCAAAACCCTGGGATGACCTGATCAAGGCACATATGGAAGTTGATGCTTCTTGCTCCTACCTCTTCTCTCTCTCTCTCTCTCTCTCTCTCTCTCTCTCTCTCCTCTGCTCCTTCACTCCACGCTAAAATGAAAAAGTAAGTCTTAAAAAAGCATTTTAAAGTATTTTGGAACTTGAATTGTGATTTTGAAAGGGGGTTATTTAGGAGTGAATATCTTAACTTAAAAAAGAAAGGGTTTTTGGCCCTGGCCGGTTGGCTCAGCGGTAGAGCATCAGCCTGGCATGTGGGGGACCCGGGTTCGATTCCCGGCCAGGGCACATAGGAGAAGCGCCCATTTGCTTCTCCACCCCTCCCCCTCTCCTTCCTCTCTCTCTCTTCCCCTTCCGCAGCAAGGCTCTATTGGAGCAAAGATGGCACGGGCGCTGGGGATGGCTCCTTGGCCTCTGCCCCAGGCACTAGAGTGGCTCTGGTCGCAGATCATCGCCCCCTGGTGGGCAGAGCGTCGCCCCTGGTGGGCAGAGCTTCGCCCCTAGTGGGCATGCCGGGTGGATCCCGGTCGGGCGCATGCGGGAGTCTGTCTGACTGTCTCTCCCCGTTTCCAGCTTCAGAAAAATACAAAAAAAAAAAAAAGGTTTTTTTAGTTAGTTTCTATTACTGATTACTAGAGTAAGTGTAATGACAACAAGAAATATGCTTTATATCATTTCAAAGGTTGGAGGTAGTTGAAACTTGCTTGAAAGAACATACAGGATTGTCTGTGGTAAATATTTTCCAAGTGCGCTTCTCTGCTGCTACCTCTTGTGCACCTTGGAAATAACAGCTCAGACCAGTTCACCTGGAAAAATACAGCATATCGGTGTTGTGCATTATCTATCAATGTTGAATCCAAGGCTATCTAGAAGATACTTTTATAACTTGTAAATATAAGGAATTTCTAGTTCCTGTTTGCTACTTGTTTCGACATTAACTGTAGTGAAAGCATGAGACATACTCGACATCATTTCAATCCCCTGAAGTTTGCTGGAACTTGCTCTATAGCACATACAATAATGCTCTCTGTTACATGTGCTTCTCTGCTGACACCCTGTGTGCATCTTGGGAATCACGCCTCAGTACAGGTCCAAAGAAAAGGTTTGGTAGAGAGGATTGTCTAAAAACGTTCATTTCAACTTCCCGTTTCTGTAAAGCTTTTGTGTATCTTTAGTGGTTTGTTTTCTGGGGCTCTATCGGTTCATCTTGTTTCCTTCTCTCCTTTCAGCCATGCTTTCATAAATCCTTTGAAAGTGCCCATGATAAACCAGGCACTGTGCTAAAAACTCATGTCCCTGCACTCAATGACTTTCCATTTTACTATTTTTCCTTCTGTCTTTTGAACTTCTTTTATTGAAATCTTCCTAAATTATTGTACAATATGATGTGCTTTGATTTGACAAGGACATTGAATTTTAACAACTTTTTTATTATAAAAAGTGTATTTTTATTGAAGAAGTGCAAGAGAAAATGATAAGAAAAATAAAACAACAAATTTTCATACAAAGATATCTACTGTTAATATTATGACATTTTTTTCCATATTCTCTGTGTAACTATCATATTTCTCTATCTATATATACTCAGGTACATTGGGTGTGTGTACATCTCGGTGCATAGATATTGCATATATCTCTTTGTCCACAATGTCTGTCATTTGTGGATATCTGTGTATGTATGCAACTGACTATTTATTCATTCATTCAATAAACACTTATTGTATTTCTTTTCTGTGCCTGGCAGTGTGCTTGACACTGGTTGCCTATAGTAAATGAGACAAACTATCTGTCTTTATGAATACTACACTGTCATAGGGTGGACAAATGAAGGAAAAATATACATAAATAAAATAATTATAACTTGTTACAAGCACTAGATTTTGTAGTGCAATGACTTTGGTCCCAGTTTTGATTGATCGTGGCAAGGTTCAGTATGTCAGTTTCTTGGAAGGCAGAGCTGGGACATAAGTCTCGGTTCTTCAGCAATGCGTGTTCTCAGCTATAAAACTGAAAACATTTACAAGTTATGAAACAAAGACCCTGGGAGGTTTTCTGTGACCAAAAGAACCTAGCTTGTAAGTGGTGACCCAGGCTGATAAATTCTAATGTGCAAAGCTTAGGAGGTTTCTCAATCTGGACTGCTGCCACGGCACAAGAGAAAGCACATGATATGAAAAAGGTCACTTTCTGCTAAACAATTAGAAATAGTGTTGATGCCCCCGACTGTCAAGAGCAAAGAACACTCTTCTGGTGTTTTCACCACAGCAGTCTAGATTATTATTTTATTTTTTAATTACCTCAGGTTTTCTCTAGAAATTTTAGTAATTTTTTCCCCAAAAAAACAATGGCTTGCTCTCGACAGAGAGCTCAGTAGTTAGAGCATCACACTTATCCACTAATGTCATAGGTTTGGTCTCGGTCAAGGCACATGCAGAAACAGGTTGATATTTCTGTCTATCTGTCTGTCTGTTTTCCCCCTCATTTTTTCTCTAACATTAATAATTAAATAAAAGAAAAAAATGACAATGGCTTTTTTATTGTTGTTTTTGCAACTTAAATTGCAACTGCATATAGGAAGGAATTATGTTTTTCAAAATTTCACCCCAAGAGGAAATAAGTGGTAAGGTCTAAAGTAACATATTTCACCATGTATAAGATGCCTCCCTGTATAAGACGCACCTTCATTTTGGGGCACAAAATTTGAGAAAATAATAACAAATGAGAATTAACAGGAATTGCAAGTAAAAAATACTTCAACCACTGTATAAGGTGCACCCAGTTTTCAAACCCCACATTTTTCAAAAAAGATGACTCTTATACATGGGCAAATATGGTATACACCCTCCAGATGTCTCTGTGAACATTACTTTATTCTTCTTTTTTTTTTTTTTTACAGAGACAGGGAGAGAGTCAGAGAGAGGGATAGAAAAGGACAAACAGACAGGAATGGAGAGATTTTTTTATTATGTGCCAGTTCACAGATCAATCAGCATTTTTTTGTTTTGACACGTTAGTTTTTCATTGATTGCTCTCTCATATGTGCTTTGACCATGGGGCTACGGCAAATCAAGTGACCCCTTGCTCGAGCCAGCGACCTTGGTCTCAAGTTGAGGAACTTTGCTCAAACCAGAGGAGCCCACGCTCAAGCTGGCAACATTGGGATCTCAAAACTGGGTTCTCTGCATTCCAGTCAAATGCTCTATCCACTGCGGCACCACCTGCTCAGGCTGTGAACATTTTTTTCTTTTACTTTCTCTGGATTTATTTAGTATCCTGTCTCTTAGTATGTGTGGAAAGGCTGTGTATTTTAAGTTTTTTTCCCCTAATATGTATTCATTTCTACATTTTTCCATAGGTTTCTTGTGTAGTTTTTATTTCCATTAATTATAATGTATTTTGAAACTTGAATTGTGATTTGAACGGGGGTTATTTAGGAGTGAATTTTTAACTTAAAAAAGGAAGGGTTTTTTAGTTAGTTTCTATTATACAGATTACTGGAGTAAGTGTAATGACGGGAAGAAACATGCGTTATATCATTACAAAGGTTTGAGGTAGTTGAAACTTGCTTGAAAGAACATACTGGATTTTATGTGGTAAATGTTTTCCAAGTGCGCTTCTCTGCTGCTACCTCTTGTGCACCTTGGAAATAACACTCAGAGCAGTTCACCTGAAAAAATACAGCAGTTGGGTGTTGTGTGTTATCTATCAATGTTGAATCCAAGGCTATCTAGAAGATACTTTTATAACTTGTAAATATAAGGAATTTCTAGTTCCTGTTTGCTACTTGTTTTGACGTTAACTGTAGTGAAAGCAAGAGACATACTCGACATCATTTTAATCCCCTGAAGTTTGCTAGAACTTGCTGCATAGCACATACAGTAATGGTCTCTGTTACATGTTCTTCTCTGCTGCCACCTCGTGTGCATCTTGGGAATCACACTTCAGTACAGGTCCAAAGGAAAGGTTTGGTAGAGAGGATTGTCTACAAACGTTGATTCTAATTTGCCGTTTCTGTAAAGTTTTTGTGTATCCTTAGTGGTTTGCTTCTGGGAATCTATCGGTTCATCTTGTTTTTCTTCTTTCCTTCCAGCCATGCATTCATAAAGCCTTTGAAAGTGCCCATCATATACCAGGCCCTGTGCTAGGAACTCATGTCTCTGCACTCAATGACTTCCCATACTACTATTTTTACTTCTGCCTTTGAACTTTTTTTATTTACATCTTCTTAATGTATTGTAGAATATAATGTGATTTGATTTGACAAGTATATTGAAGTTTAACAGCTTTTTTATTTTTAAAACTGTATTCTTATTCCAGCAGTGTAAGAAAAAATGATTAGAAAACAAAATATCAAATTTTCATACAGAGATATCTACTGTCAATATTATGACACTTTTTTCCATATTCTCTGTGTAACTATCATATTTCCCTATCTATATACACTCAGGTACATTGGATGTGTATATATCTATGTGCATAGATATGCATAGCACATGAGCATATTTCTCTTTGTACACAGTGTCTGTCATTTGTGGATATCTGTGTATGTATGCAAATGACTATTTATTCATTCAATAAACACTTATTGTATTTCTTTTATGTGCCTGGTACTGTGCTTGACACGGGTTGCCTATAGTAAATTAGACAGAATCACTTTCTGTCTTTATGAATACTACACTGTCATGGGGTAGACAGATGAAGGAAAAATATACATGAATAAAATAATTATAAGTTGTGACAAGTACTGGATTTGGTAGTGCAATGACTTTGGTCCTAGTTTTGATTGATAGTGGTGAGGTTCAGTATCAGTTTCTTGGAAGGCAGAGCTGAGACGTAAGTCTCGGTTCTTCAACCATGCGTGTTCTCAGCTATAAAACTGAGAACATTTACAAGTTATGAAACAAAGACCCTGGGAGGTTTTCTGTGACCAAAAGTACCTAGCTTGTAAGTGGTGACTCAGGCTCAGATAAATTCTGATGTGCAAAGCTTAGGAGGTCACTTTTTGCCTAACAATTAGAAATAGTGTTTATGCCCCTGACTGTCAAGAGCAAAGAAAACTTTTCTGGTGTTGCACCACAGCAGACTACATTATTATTTTATTTTTTAATTACCTCAGGTTTCCTCTAGTAATTTTTTCCCCAGAAAGACAATGGCTTGCTCTGGACAGAGGGCTCAGTAGTTAGAGCATCACACTTATACACTAATGTCATCGGTTTGGTCTTGGGTCAAGGCACATGCAGAAACAGATTGATATTTCTGTCTATCTGTCTGTCTGTTTCCCCCCTATTTTCTTCTATAACATTAAAAATTAAATAAAAGAAAAAATGACAATGGCTTTTTATTGTTGATTTTGCAGCTTAAATTGCATAGAGGAATAAATAATGTTTTTCAAAATCTCACCCCAAAAGGAAATAAGTGCTAAGATTGTAAAGAACCATATTTCCCCATGTATAAGATCCCATTCTGTATAAGACGCACCTTAATTTTGAGGCACAAAATTTGAGAAAATGATAACAAATGTGAATAAACGGAAAATGCAAGTCAAATATACTACAACCACTCTATATGACGCACCCAGTTTTCAAACCCCACATTTGTCCAAAAAGATGTGTCTTATACATAACGAAATATGGTATACATTCTCCAAATATCTCTGTGACCATTTCTTTTTTTTCTATTTCTTTTCATTTTACAGAGACAGGGAGAGTGTCAGAGAGAGGGATAGATAAGGACAGACAGACAGAAATGGAGAGATTTTTTTTTATTATGTGCCAGGTCACAGATCAATCATCAGTTTTTTGTTGTGACACCTTAGTTATTCATCGACTGTTCTCTCATATGTGCCTTGACCAGGGGGTTAGAGCTGACCGATTGACCCCTTACTCAAGCCAGCGACCTTGGACTCAAGCCTGTGAGCTCTGCTCAAACCATATGAGCCCACGCTAAAGCTGGCGACCTGGGAATTTCAAACCTGGGTCCTCCGCATTTCAGTCAAATGTTCTATCCACTGTGCCACCACGTGCTCAGTCTGTGAATGTTTTTTTCTTTTACTTTCTCTGGATTTTATTTAGTATCCTGTTTCTTAGTATGTGTGGAAAGGCTGTGTATTTTTAGTTTTTTTTCCCCTAAAATGTATTCATCCCTACATTTTTCCATAGGTGTTCCTATGTAGTTTTTTATTTCCATTAATTTTAAAGTATTGCCTGACCTGTTGTGGCGCAGTTGATAAAGCGTCGACCTGGAATGTTGAGTTCGCCGGTTCAAAACCCTGGGATAACCTGGTCAAGGCACATATGGGAGTTGATGCTTCCTGCTCCTCCTCTCTACTCTCTCTCTCTCTCTCTCTCCTCCTTCGCTCCACACTAAAATGAATAAATAAAGTCTTAAAAGAATATTTTAAAGGATTTTGGAACTTGAATTGTGATTTTGAAAGGGGGTTATTTAGGAGTGAATTTCTTAACTTAAAAAAGGAAGGGTTTTTTAGTTAGTTTCTATTACTGATTACTAGAGTAAGTGTAATGACAACAAGAAACATGCTTTATATTATTTCAAAGCTTTGAGGTAGTTGAAATTTCTTGAAAGATCATACAGGATTGTCTGTGGTAAATGTTTTCCAAGTGTGCTTCTCTGCTGCCACCTCTTGGGCACCTTGGAAATAACAGCTCAGACCAGTTCACCTGGAAAAATACAGCATTTGGGTGTTGTGCATTACCTATCAATGTTGAATCCAAGGTTATCTAGAAGATACTTTTATAACTTGTAAATATAAGGAATTTCTAGTTACCGTTTGCTACTTGTTTCAATGTTAACTGTAGTGAAAGCATGAGACAGTCTTGACATCATTTCAATCCCCTGAAGTTTGCTGGAACTTGCTCCATAGCACATACAATAATGGTCTCTGTTACATGTGCTTCTCTGCTGCCACCTCATGTGCATCTTGGGAATCATGCCTCAGTACAGGTCCAAAGAAAAGCTTTGGTAGAGAGGATTGTCTACAAACAAAATATTTGGTAGAGAGGTATGGCCATAGACAAAACTGAGTCATATTTCAATGACTAATGTTGCTGTTCTTGAAAACAGAAAATGTGTAAGTCTTAAATACTACAGTGAATTTGCCACCAAATATACACAAGAGTGACACTATCTCAGACACCTTGAAACTCATGTTGGCAGAAACCCGCGTATAAAGAATAAGTAAATGAGCCTTGTAATAAAGCATTGTGAATTGAGCTTAAAGATATTATGTTTAGAAGTATTAACTGATATACATGTTCTTTGGAAGAGAAAACTAACAGTTATTTGAAACTTAATTATTTCATTCAGTTTATGAATCTAAGCGCATTCAGTATAGATACATTTCCGGCTAACAAAACAGACCTATTTTAATGACTAATGCTGCTGTACTTGAAAGCAGAAAATATGTAAGTCTTGTAAATACTACAGTGAATTTGCCACCAAATATACACAAGAGTGACACTATCTCAGATAACTTGAAACCATTGTTAGCAGACACTCGCATACAAAGAATATTTACAAGACTAACACATTTTCTATTTTTGAGTAGAGCAGCATTAGGCTTTTAAATTTGACTCAGTTTTTTTAGCCAGTAATGTACCTATACAGAATGGGCTTAGAATCTTAAATTGAATGAAATAGTTATGTTTCAAATAACTGTTAGATTTCTTTTCGCAAGAACTTATATAATTATACATGTTTTTGCTTGAAGGAAACTAACAATTATTTGAAACATAACTATTTAATTCAGTTTATGATTTAAGCACAATCAGTATAGGACATTACAGGCTAAGAAAACTGAGTTTTATTTTAATGACTAATGCTGCTGTATTTGAAAACCAAAAATGTGTAAATCTTGTAAATACTACAGTGAATTTGCCACCAAATATGCATAAGAGTGACACTATCTCAGATACCTTGAAATTCATCTTGGCAGAAACCCACATATAAAGAAAAACTAATTGAGCTTTGTAATAAAGCATTGTAAATTGAGCTTAAAGAGAATATGTTCAGAGGTATTAACTGATATTATACATGTTCTTTGGAAAGGAAAACTAACATTTATTTGAAACATAACTATTTTATTCAGTTTATGATTCTAAGCACAATCAGTATAGGTACATTTCTAGCTAACAAAACTGAGTTCTATTTTAATGACTAATACTGCTGTACTTGAAAACAGAAAATGTGCAAGTCTGGTAAATACTACAGTGAATTTGCCACCAAATATACACAAGAGTGACACTATCGCAGATACCTTGAAACTCATGTTAGCAGAAACCTGTATACAAAGAATATCTATTATTAAAAAAAAAAAAAGAATATCTAAATGAGCCTTGTAATAAAGCATTATGAATTGAGCTTAAAAAGAATATGTTTAGAAGTATTAACTGATATTATACAAGTTCTTGTGAAAAGAAATCTAACAGTTATTTGAAACATAACTATTTCATTCATTATACAATTCTAAGCACAATCTGTATAGGTACATTTCTGGCTAACAAAACAGACATATTTTAATGACTAATGCTGCTGTACTTGAAAACAGAAAATGTTTAAGTCTTGTAAATACTACAGTGAATTTGCTACCAAATATGCATAAGAGTGACACTATCTCAGATAACTTGAAACTCATGTTAGCAGAAACCCACATACAAAGAATAACTAAATGAGCCTTGTAATAAAGCATTATGAATTGAGCTTAAAGAGAATATGTTCAGAAGTATTAACTGATATTATACAAGTTCTTGTGAAAAGAAATCTAAACAGTTATTTGAAACATAACTATTTCATTCATTTTACGATTCTAAGCACAATCTGTATAGGTCCATTACTGGCTAACAAAACTGAGTCATATTTAGATGCCTAATGCTGCTCTACTCAAAAATAGAAAATGTGTTAGTCTTGTAAATACTGCAGTGAATTTGTCACCACACATACACAAGAGTGACACTATCTCAGATAACTTGAAAATCATGTTAGGAGAAACCCGCATATAAAGAATAACTAAATGAGCCTTGTAATAAAGCATTGTGAATTGAGCTTAAAGATAATATGTTTAGAAGTATTAACTGATATACATGTTCTTTGGAAAGGAAAACTAACAGTTATTTGAAACTTAATTATTTCATTCAGTTTATGAATCTAAGTGCATTCAGTATAGATACATTTCTGGCTAACAAAACAGACCTATTTTAATGACTAATGCTGCTGTACTTGAAAACAGAAAATGTGTAAGTCTTGTAAATACTACAGTGAATTTGCCACCAAATATACACAAGAGTGACACTATCTCAGATAACTTGAAACCATTGTTAGCAGAAACCCGCATTCACCAAGGCCCTGAGAACCTGAGCTGGGAACCACGTGCTGTGACGTCAGGCCACGGCTCAGCCTGGTTGGGCACAGCGAACCAGGTGTCAGGGCCACATGCTAGGATGACTCACAGTGTCTCTGATGTAGTGACTATCACCCCCTGCACACCATTTTCCTTGGTTGTGCCTGAGCCAGGAACCGTCCACAGCAGTGACTTCCTCCCGGACAACAAACTCATGTGAAACTCGGCTTTGACATAGATTTTTGTGGTCAGACAACCCAGATGTTGAGAACACACATGAAGGTGCTTCAGAAATGTGAACTGTGTCTTGGTCCCGGGGAGCTATTTTTAAACATGGAATTGGGCCCCCTTCTCCCATTTACCTTTGCTTTATAAAGAGTTCTGAGGTTCACAATACCTTCAACCTCCTAGGGGCCATGAACCAAAGGTCTGCATTAATTGTAAGGATGACTCCTCCAGAATTTTTGTTAAGGGTTTTATTTATGCGTTCTTCCAGCAGGACATTATGTTTTAAATAACTGTTAGTTTCCTTCTCTAAAAAAACTAGTAAAAATCAATTCATACTTATGAAGTGTCACTCATGTATGTTGGGTTTCAAATTTACTGTAGTTTTTACAAGACTTACACAGTTGTTTGCTCTTCAGATAAAGCAGTGTAAGGAATTGAAATAGGACTCAGTTTTGTTACACAGTAATGTACCTACACTGTGTGTGCTTAATCTCTCAAACTGAATGAAATAATTATATTTCAAATATCTCTTAATTTCCTTCTCATAAGAACTTGTAAAAGAGCAGTTCATAGTTCAGAACATATACTCTTTCAGCATAATTCTTAATGCTATTTTACAAGGCTCATTTAGTTATTCTTTGTATGCGGGTCCATGCTAACATGAGTTACAAGTTTTCTGAGATAGTGTAACTCATGTGTATGTTTGGTTCCTTATTCACTGTAGTATTTACAAGACTTACAAAGTTTCCTGCTCTTCAGGTAAACAGCATTAGGAATTGGGACAGGGCTCAGTTTTGTTACACAGTAATGTACCTACACCGTGTGTGCTTAGCACCTCAAACTGAATAAAATGGTTATGTTTAAAATAACTGTTAGTTTACTTCTCAAAGGAACTTGCAAAAATCAGTTCATTCTTCTGATGATATATTCTTTCAACACAATTCCCATTTGTTTATTACACGGCTCATTTATTTATTCTTTGTATGCGGGTTTCTGCTAACATGAGTTAAAAGTTTTCTGAGATAGTGTCACTTATCTGTATATTTGGTTGCAAATTTACTGTAGTATTTACAAGACTTACACAGTCATCTGAACTTCAGGTAAAGCAGCATTAGAAATTGTAATAGGACTCAGTTTTGTTACCCAGTAATGTACCTATACCGTGTGTGCTTAATCTCTCAAACTGAATGAAATAATTATATTTCAAATATCTCTTAATTTCTTTCTCATAAGAACTTGTAAAGGAGCAGTTCATAGTTCAGGACATATACTCTTTCAGCACATGCTTAATGCTATTTTACAAGGCTCATTTAGTTATTCTTTGTATGCGGGTTTCTACTAACATGAGTTTCAATTTATCTGAGTTAGTGTTACTCATGTGTATGTTTGGTTTCAAATTTACTGAAGTATTTACAAGACTTACACAGTTGCTTGCTCTTCAGGTAAAGCAATGTTAGGAATTAAAATAGGGCTCAGTTTTCTTACACAGTAATGTACCTGTACTGCTTCTGCTTAGCATCTCAGAGTGAATGAAAGAATTATGTTTTAAATAAACTAACAGTTATTTAAAACATAATTCTTCTAGTAAAAAACTAGTAAAAAAACATAATTCTTCTCTAAAAAACTAGTAAAAATCAATTCATACTTATGAAAATATATTTTTTCAACACATTTCTTAATGCATTGTTAAATGAATCATTTAGTTATTCTTTGCATGTGGGTTTCTGCTAACATGAGTTTCAAGTTATCTGAGTTAGTGTCACTCATGTGTATGTTGGGTTTCAAATTTACTGTAGTTTTTACAAGACTTACACAGTTATTTGCTCTTCAGGTAAAGCAGTGTTAGGAATTGAAATAGGACTCAGTTTTGTTACACAGTAATGTACTTATACTGTGTATGCTTAACCTCTCAAACTGCATAAAAAGGGAGGCCCTGGCCGGTTGGCTCAGCAGTAGAGCGTCGCCTGGTGTGCAGGAGTTCTGGGTTTGATTCCCAGCCAGGGCGCACAGGAGAGGCACCCATCTGCTTCTCGACCCCTCCCCGTCTCCTTCCTCTCTGTCTCTCTCTTCCCTTCCCACAGCCGGGGCTCCATTGGAGCAAAGATGGCCCAGGCACTGAGGATGGCTCTGTGGCCTCTGCCGCAGGCGCTAGAATGGCTCTGGATACAACAGAGCAACGCCCCAGAGGGGCAGAGCATCACCCCCTAGTGGGCATGCCAGGTGGATCCCAGTAGGGTGCATGCGGGAGTCTGTCTGACTGCCTCCCCATTTCCAGCTTTGGAAAAATGAAAAAAAAAAACTGCATAAAAAGGGAAAAAATGTTCACCCTGAAATTATGTAAAACCATTATATTTTGATTATTTTCCAATCACTTTTTTCATTATCTCCTCAAATTTACTTTCTGCTTCTTGGTGTTTTCTGCAGTCTGAAGTACTACAGCATTTTTTTTCAGTGCCTGCATATTTGGCGAGGCGAACAGAGACCTCTAGTCTCAGTTTCACAAAAATCCTTTTCTTTTTCCTGCTAAAAGAACTGGTCAACTAACCCCCAACCCATAATCCCAGTCCCCAGAGATTCCTCTCTGGTTCCATGGCAGTTGCCACAGAAAAAAGGCCCACATCTCACACCTCCAATCCTGGTTGCGTCTAGTCCCAGGCTTTTCCAAGTACGGTTCCTTAATCTCTAGCAAAGGGAGTGTTGTAGTATCCCAGAATTACAGAATGAGAATCTACATTTTAGCAAAATCCAAGGTTATTTATATGCACTAAATGTTGACAAGTCCCTATTTTTTAATTATTTATATCTGAGAATATGGATATGTAGAAATTCTACCAGTTACTAAATTTAACTCTTCATATTGGAAAGCCAAAATCCACTAAATGCTTTTTGTCAGCTGTTTTAACTCATCCGTGACTTTTTAAGTTATTAGTGACAATCAGGCCACATAGTTTTGATCTCCCATAATCCCAAACTTCCCCTGCCACCAGTAAAATTTTTAAATGATGTAGAAATTCTGATTCCAAAGGGTGGCAGTTTTCGGGGTGCTGTTACATGGGAGTAACAGGAAATATGATGCACACTGTACTATATATTTTATACACTAGGCTAGGCCACAGTATATCAGAGATAACCAAAAAGTTTTTGAATGGAGGGAGTCTGGGGAGACCCATGACAACACAGTGGGTCTTGACGAGCACACACCCCAGAAACCTCAATCCAGGATTGGAGATCCAGCAGACAATTGAGTAAGGTCCCAACCGATGGGCTGAACACCTCAGCACTCTTTGCAGGCTCTATGACTAAGTGAACAGCTTTATACTTATGCTTTTATTTCCTCATTTGAAAAGCAGGGTTATTATATGAGAGTTAAATGAGATGCTACATGTTTAGCACTTAGCATAGTGCATGGCACAAAATAAAGGCTTGACATAAGTAAAAAACCATGGCAGAAACATGTGTTCTCGGTAGGCCTCAGTTTCCTCATTCATTCTATAAATATTACTAAGTACCTACTATCTGCTAAGCTCCATGCTAGGCACTGGGGATCCAGTGATAGTTAAAACTCAGTCCCTTTTGCTTAAAAGCAACAAGTCAGGTGGAGAAGCCAAATAATGACTAGGTGCTACAACAGAGAAAAACATCTAGAGCAGCACAGTGAGATGAGGAACTCTGGAGACCCCAGATGCTAAAGGCTAATACCACCTGTTCTTAATTTATTTATTATTATTTTTCCCCCAAAGTTAGAAGTGGTAAGGCAGTCAGACTTCACACATGCACCCGACCAGGATCCACCCAACATGCCCACCAGGGGGCAATGCTCTGCCCATCTGGGGCGTTGCTCTGTTGCAACAGGAGCCATTCTAGAACCTGAGGCCGAGGGCTTGGAGCCCTCCACAGTGCCCAGGGCCAACTTTGCTCCAATGGAGTTTTGGCTGCAGGAAGGGAAGAGAGAGATAGAGAGGAAGGACAGGGGGAAGGTTGAAGAAGCAGATGGGTGCCTCTTCTGTGTGTCTTAGCCGGGAATTGAACCCAGGACTTCCACACACTGGGCCGACGCTCTATCACTGAGCCAACCAGCTAAGGCCACCACCCATTTGTAATTTAAAGTGAAAACAGCAATGGTAAAAATAGTAGGAGACAGAGATGAAAATAGCATCTTCCTGAGTTTTCTAATGACAACATTCTAGATAATTGATGCTGTTTCTCCTGTTTTTGTGTTTAAGCCTTAATGATTCCATAAAAGCTGGTTCACATAACCAAGTCAAAGAAAACTCGGGTCTAGAAGAGCTCATCAACATCCACTCTTGCTTCAGTGTGTCCAAGCTTTGGAAGGAAGACACAGAAATAAAGGGAATACAGGGAAGACAGCTGTGAAGCAGAAAACCAGAAGGTTGTATAGGCCGACAACACAATATTCTATTGTGTGTAGCTTCATTGTGCTTCATAGATGTTGCCCTTTTTTTTTTTTTTCTTTCTTTTGAAACTGAAGGCAAAAACCCTCCACTAGTAAGTTTTGACTACAGCTCACTCTATTGCATGGTTGGTCTGGAACCAAACCAGCAAACTATCCAAGGTTTGCCCCTGAGTATTTCTAAGGTCTGGGGCTATATATCCTTACACTTGTTCATTCACTCATTCAGTGTAACCACATCACATCATTTGGAAAGATCAGAAAGTTATCTTCCTTTCTGAGGCATAAGGGAGATCTCAACCCCCCAAATAATTCCACTATCACCATCACAACTCACTTTTCTGTGCACTCAACACCTGCTAGGGCCTGAAGTTTCAATCACTACATTCACAAAAGCTTGGCAACCTTCACAGGAGCCCTTCCCTCCTACTTGATTAACTCCTATACATCACTCAAAGGCCACTTTTAGGCTCTGCCTCTCTGAAGTCCTCCCTGTGCCCGTAGGAGGGACTGTACCCCATCGAAATGCCTTCTCTAGATATTCTTCTATTCTGTGAATGTTCCCCATTTAAACTGTCAGTTCCCTTAAGAGTCTGCGGTTTTGCATCCCCAGCACTCAGCGCGGGATCCTGCACAGGGTAGGCTGAATGGCAGCATTTTCACGGATGACAAAAAGTAAGCCTCCTCCAGATGAACTGAGAAGCTCAGGAACAAACAGGTCTCCCTGGTTGTGCGGACCCGGAACTGGGTCCATCGTTCTTTGCATCCAGCGCCCCTGGAACCTGCACCAACTCAGCTGGGAAAGTGGAGAGTGGAGGCTGAGTTTTCTCCAACATTCGGGAAACAGCGAGAACCCAGATTCTGCCGGCACGGCCTCAGGGGCGCCTCTGGGCCAAGACAGCCTGGAGGTGGGCGGAAAGACCGGCAGCGCCCAACAGAGGAGCAGTGCACATGCGCAAACACGCAAACAAACACACACACACACACGCACACGCACACGCACGCATGCACCCGCAGAAACGCACATGGAGGCGGCGACAAGACAGGCAGCCACAAACCCTCCCCAAGCCCAAGAGCGGTGCGCGGCTCAAGAGGGAAAACTGGCCATCTTCGCAGTCACATGACAGCTGAGGCACTGGGTCCTTTCCGCCCTTTAGACCGCCCCGGCCGCCCGCAATGGGAGGGCCGAGGAGCGCCCGCATAGACCAGGCGGTGGCCTCCGCAGCCGCCATGACGGCTACCGGGCGGGGACCCTGCGGGGTGGGCACAGGGTGGGGGCACAAAGAGGCGCATGGCGGGGCGGAGCGAATGACGCGGGGCGTGGTGGACAGGGCGGAGCAGAAGGAGCGGGGCGGGCGAACGGCGGGAGGACTACACGGGGTGGGGCAGACGGCAAGGGGTGATTTTGGCGCTGGGAAGGATAGTGAGGCACGGGGAGGAGTGGGGGAGGCGTGGGGCGGGGGCATGGCAGGACGGGGCAGCGAGGCAGGCGGACACAAAGTGAAGGAAAGGAAATAGGGATTGGAGAGGGAGCCGAGGGTTTCTTAGGGCAGACTTTCTGCAATGTGCAGCGGGGCGCGGGGTGGGGCAAGGACAGCCAGAGGCGGGGACAGCGCATGTTAGAAAGAAGTGTTCAGAAAAGAGCCTGCTCATGCCCTTTCTGTGAAAGGAAATTTTGTTCATGTCTCATGGTCGCTGTGATGGAAGAAACAGCATTTGTCACCTCAGTGAAATTTGAGTTTAGAAAGAGGGAATCCTTGTTTGGGAAAGAGATATTATTTTTAAAAAAAAACACAAAAAAGGCCTGACCTGTGGTGGCGCAGTGGATAAAACCTCAACCTGGGAACAGTGAGGTCACAGCTTCAGAGCCCTGCACTTGTCTGGTCAAGGCATATATATATGGGAGTTGATGCTTCCTGCTCCTCTTTCTTCTCTCTCTCTCTCTCTCTCTCTCTCTCTCTCCCTCCCTCCTCTCTAAAATGAAAAAAATAAATAAATAAAAAAACCAAAAAAGTACGTGTCATGAATTTGGATGCGAAGTGTCTTCCGGCACCCTGTCTGTGAGGGCGCACAGTGTGCACATGAAGACATAAATTTGTCATGTCGCAGGAGGTGCCCGTTGGTGTTCTTAGAACCTGTTCTTAGTCTGAGTTGCTTGACATAGCTCTGTGGGAACGAGGGTAAGAGCGTACTAGACTCTGAAAAAAACCTTACATGTAAATGGGGGCTCATAACCTTCCGTTATGGAGCTATGGAGTCTTCAGGTAGGTCATTCACTTTCGTTTGGGGGGAATGGCACCCTTTCGGGGAGTCTTCAGTCATAGGCCTACAGGGGATGCGTTCCCACTGGTCTGAGTGGGGCCCGCGGTTCCCACTGGCGTGGTAGACCCGTCGCGGAAACTTCGCGGTGAGTCTGGGCAGTGTCCAGGGCGTTCCTGTGGGGGGAGAGAAGCGAGGAAGGGTTTGGGTGTGGGGGGTGGAGGTCCCGGGGGAGTCTGTGGGGGCCACCGTGGCTGAGTGGGGAAGTCGCAGGGAAGGGAGCTGGGAGACCGGTGCAGGAGAGAGCCTGGAGCTTGGTGCCCACTGCTGCCCTGTGTGCTGGTCCTGTGGGAAGGGAGAGGGTGCAGAGGGGAAGGTGGGGAGGGAGGAAAGGAGAGGCATCCGCAAAGTCCGTGAATGTTCCCGGGAGGGGAGGAGCGGTGTGTTGCAGTGAGAAGGGTTATGAAGGGTCTGGGTCATGGGGTGGCTCCTAGGGCGGAGTCTCATAGAATATTGAAATGAGATGGCCCAGGGGAAAGCTGTTCTCAGCTGGTTTCTCCAGTGTGTGTGTCAAGACAGTATCCTCAGTTTGCTGCCTGTGGCCATAACCGCATAGTGACTCTTTGAAGGTTTGCTGTTGATGTATTTGCAGTGCAGTGCTACCTCCATGCTTCTCCTGAAGCCATGGCTCAATTGGAGTAAGTTGGCACCAGGTCCTGAGGGTGGCTCCATGGTGTCCGCCTCAGGCGCTAAGAAGAGCTTGGTTGCTAAGCAACGGAGCAATGCCCCAGTTGGTCAGAACATCGCCCCCTAGTGGGCTTGCCAGGTGGATCCCGCATACAGGAGTTGGTCTTTCTGCCTCCCTTCCTCTCACTAAATTAAAGAAGAAGAAAAAAAAACATCAGAGAGCCTTTGCCAGTTAGCTCAGGTGGTTAGGAACATCCACCGGAAAAACCAAGGTTGTGGATTTGATACCCAGTCAGGGAATAACCAATGAATCCACGGCTGAGTGGAACAAATGAATGTTTCCCTTCCCACTCCCTTCTCTCTCCTTTCTTCTCCCTGTCTCTCTATAAATCAATAAAAATTAAACCCTGGCCAGATAGCTTCGTTGGTTAGAGCATCATCCTGGACCACGGAGGTTATCAGTTTGATTCCTTGGTTAGGGCACATACAGGAACATCTCAATGTTTGTCTCTCTCTGCCTCTCTCTCAAAAACAACAACAAAGACTGCGGGGAGAACTAATCATAAACCAAAGACCGTAGCCAGTTTCCTACTGTAAATCTCGGGGATTAAAAGGAGTTAGGTATTGCCCTGTCTTCTCAAAAGGAAATCAGTCCAAGAGTAGCTCCGTGCAGAAAGCTCAGCTGATGGGGCAGGGGAGCTGGTCCTGCCCACCCTGCCCTGCAGCCCTCTGCACGCTGGTCTGGGGGCTGGTCTGGGGGCAAGAGCTAGCTTGAGGGTGAAAGACTCGCACCAGGCACTGCCCTTTCCCCAGAAGAGCCACCAGCCTGTGCAGCAGACACAGGGCGTCCCCGCAAGTTCTGGGAGAGGGAGGGAGGGAGAGAGAGGGTGGAACTCCGCTATTCCAGACCAGCCGCTAAGGGGAGGCAGCCTGTGGCGTCCTGATTTAAAACATTCTCAACTGCGGAGGGTGATTGGAGCCACTAGAAGCCTGAAGGCCACTCAGGCCAGAGGCCAGGTGAGCCCTTTTAGGCAGTGAGGGGAAGGGCAAGGGCGGGGCCACGGAGAAGGAGCCCAACAAGTAGGGCAGGCTGAGTGCCATCGCTGAAGACGGAGCCTCTGGAGGAGGTGGGGCCTGGCAGATGAGGGGCGGGGTCGTGGCAAAAGTTTGATAGCGCAGGGTGAGGGAGATCACTGGGTGATCTCCATTAATTTGTAGATCTTTCTTATAGGCTAGCCTGACTCTGTGGCGACATCTTAGCTTCCACTGTACATGCTTCCAAGTGAAAGCACAGAAGCACCTCCCCCCATAATCTGGGGGAATTTGGTTTTATCCTGTGGACCTGGAAAAGCCTGTTCTACCTCTCTACACAGGGGAGGGAGGGAGTGTTAATTTCTTTAGCTGGACAAACCCCTGGGGTGTTCAAAATGTAAATGGGATATTGAAGCTTTTCACTGAAGCAGGCTTTCCAAGTTTTGTAAAATATTCTGTCCAACTCCTTTCCCCATCAATATATAGCTCCCTGCTGTGGGAAACAAGCTGCAAAAGACTTTAGATTTTTGGAGGACAGAGGTGTGGGGGACTGGCAGTAACCTGACAAGGTCCTTGCTGCCCATCCCCCCACCTCACTTGCTTGATTAGGTTGCTCAAGGCTAAGCTCTTCCCTACAACCTCTGATTGTTTGATTAAGTTGGTAAAGGCAATCTACATGCCCTTCCCCACACCTCCCTGTTAGCTGTGATGCTGATGGTTTCTACTCGTCCCATTCCCCATGTCCATAGAAGAGACTGGAGGCAGTTTTCTTTTTACCTTTTGTTTTGTGAAGTTAAGATGTTATGCATGGTGGGGGGTTTTCTACACTTGGGAGAATTCTTTTTTGCCTTGGAAATGTGACTTTGTATCAGAGCTCTTTTTCTTTTGCAAATGATTTTGCTTTACACTATAAAAATAAAGCTTTGGGGAGTGGAGACGCTTTTGGTAGGTCATCAGCCACCAGAAGACCTCCCAAACCCATCCTTTTCCTTTCTGTGTTTATTTTCTAATCCTCTACCGTTCCCACTGGAGATCCACAAAACTACAAGTCACACTGGTTCACGACAACCTTTCTACATTAACAACATTGCAAGCATTTTCATGGTTTTAATTCACATGTTAATAAACCTTTTAATGAATGCATTGTATTCATTCTAATCACTCCATAATTTAGATAAACCATTCCTCTAATGTGGATATTAAGGAGCTACCAATTTTAGGCACCAAAAATAAAACCACAGGGTCTCTCTTTGTGTATGAATTGTGGTCTGCATGACCACAGGTGCCCAGAGCAGATTCACACGTGGCCTCCCTTCTCAAAGTCTTAGTTTTGTTATGGCTTTTGACCCAGATACCAGTTGTTTTCCAGCACCATGGCTGACATCATCTCAAGGAAAGACCCAGAAATTGCCCCTCTGCAAGACCCTAGCTGCCTGTGGTCTTGCTCTCACCTCCAACATAAAGAAATAACACAGTCCTACTGAGGCTGAGCTCTCCCTTCCTGCTCTTCACTCTCCTGCCCTTCCTCACACTTCCTCACAGGACTGACTCATGCCAGGGGCCATAAAGCATACCTAATTATGTCTTGGTTACTGGTTTGTAAAAACCGGGGATGAGGAACATAAAATGGGAAGAGTGGCCTCTGACAGAGATGGAGCCCCCATCATCACTGTGTTTTTAAGTACCTGTACCTCAATTGCACAAGTTTACATAGAGACACCAATTCCAGATGAATTTTTTTTTAACACAGAGAGATAGTCAGAGAGAGGGGAAGATAGGGACAGAGAGAGAGGAATGGAAAGAGAAGTATCAATCATCAGTTTTTCATTTCAACACCTTAGTTGTTCATTGCTTTCTCATATGTGCCTTGACTGTGGGCCTTTAGCAGACCAAGTAACACCTTGCTCAAGCCAGCGACCTTGGGTCCAAGCTGGTGAGCTTTTTGCTCAAGCCAGATGAGCCCACACTCAAGCTGGTGACCTTGGGGTCTCGAACCTGGGTCCTCTGCATCCCAGTCCAATGCTCTATCCACTGCACCACCGCCTGGTCAGGCAAGTCCAGATGAATTTTAAGGAGTTTTATCATATTAAAGGAGGAGATTTATTAAATATCCAGGCTGCATATGACTAACACGGGGCATTTGCAGACCCAAATCATGTGTCTGGCACAGCCCCTGCGGCAGGTTATATACCTTTGTTCTCACACACACAAGTTGGTGAGAAAAGGAGGAGGGGGATGGGACACAATTCATTAGCAAGCTTACAACATTTGTCTATAGGACCTATAAAAAGCATTTATACACATCAAAACTTATAAGGTAACATAATAGCAAAAATGTTATTCTATATATTAAAAAATATTCCTAAATTTTCTAGTGTTCATTTGTCATTCCTTTGTTTAGAGATATATACACATTTTCAGGAGGGGAGGGGTAGATTCCATGGCACTAGGGAATAAATGCCTGCAAATGGCTCATCAAATAAGAAAAGGTTTTTTAAATTGCTCTCTTCCTGCACCTGGCTAGCTATTTACCTGCTTCCTTACAGATGTGGAGGGAAGGGAGGGAATTTAAATCTACCTCCCCTCTTCATTTACAATACAATGCTATCAGCCATCCTGGTTTGGTGTAAATCACACAAGTATAAAAATCGTATTTACAAAATCTCTCTGCATGCCTAGCCCAAATTAATAAAATGCTCTTTAAGCTTCTAAGTAGAAGGGAGCCTCCTACACAATACGTTTCTGCAAGCCAGGAACTCACATTTCTTCTCCTTCCCTTCCCCAAAGGAAGAATGGGACAGGAAGCCTGACCCTTCCTCCTAAAATATCAATATTAATTTTTCAGCTCTTAGGTCCCTTACCACAACTGCAGACCTGGGGTGCCCCATTGCTTCTATGAAAAGGCCAGGAATGTCCTTCCTGAAAGTGGTCAAGACAAAAATCCAGAGGCTTTAATGTCTGTAAATCCAGTAGCCGTGGCCACCATCACAGCTGCCTGGCCCATGCAGGTTCGCATTTGATTCAAACAGACGGTAATGAAACAATGGAGCCAAGACCTGGTGGGCCATTAGCTTTAATCCTAGTTTGCACCTGGCAGGCAAGAAATACACACAATGGGAAAACACTTCCCTTTCCATTCAGGGCTCCCAAAACCACTGACTTATCTGAGTTTCCTAGAATCAAAGGTTTCCAGCTCACCAGCCTATTCACCTGTTTCCCATCTCCTTCTCTCTGCTCTAACTCTGCACAAACTGTCTTCTCCATGATTGAGAGAATGGATGGCATTCTTCCATTGTGGTGCTTCTCCTCTCCTCCATGTGGCCTTTCTCTGCTCTCCTCTTATAGTGTAGAAATCAAAACTTTTAATCCAATATACAAACAAGGAAGTCTCTGATACAAAGTCACTTATCTGAGGCATAATGGGATTCCTCATGAGAGTGCACCACCTCCTATTATGCAACAGTCAAGGGTGTGGGGAAAAGCTTAGTCTTAAAACCAAGCCTTGCCTGACCAGGCGGTGATGCAGTGGATAGAGCATCAGACTGGGATGCAGAGAACCCAGGTTTGAGACCCCGAGGTTGCCAGCTTGAGCACGGGCTCATCTGGCTTGAACAAAAAGCTCACCAGCTTGGACCCAAGGTAGCTGGCTTGAGCAAGGAGTTACTCAGTCTGCTGAAGGCCCGCGGTCAAGGCACATATGAGAAAGCAATCAATGAATAACTAAGGTGTTGCAACAAAAAACTGATGATTGATGCTTCTCATCTCTCTCCATTCCTGTCTGTCTGTCCCTATCTATCACTCTCTCTGACTCTCTCTCTGTTCCTGTAAAAAAGAAAAACAAAAACAAAAAACTAAGCCTTAGGCTATAATGACCCTGCCTGCTTACAGCCTGTCCCCCACACCCAATGCAAACTATAAGCAAGCAAACATATATCATATTTACAAACGTATTTGACCAACAATGTCATTGTACGGTTTCAGGTGAGGCTGTTGTTCAGACTATGGGAGTGCCCCCCAGTCAGCTGCTCCTCACATAATTTTTGCCCCTCTCTGCACTTCTGCTTGCTCTCCCCTCTCCCTTCCCAGGAAACCTGCCACCATCACATAGCTTTCTCTACCCTTTCTGACCACAGCCTCTGTTGACTTACTCAGCCCAGCACAGCACAGACCCTCAGCAATTTTCCTCATGGCCTCAGTGGCTACTCAACCTCAAATAGGTTTCCCAGATCAGATACCCTCTTTGGTCATTGTAAGGCCAGTGGCTGCTGCTGTGATTATACAGCTTCTCATTGGATTTGGGCAGATGGTAAATGAACTGTGGAGCCAGAAAATGGTGGGCCATTCCATTTATTAAAGTCTTGTAATGGTGGACGAGCAAACAGGCAGGTAAGACCACTTCCCTTTCTCACTCCAGACTCACCCAGACTCACAGGCCCCCACAGCAAAACAGCACTCCCCAGCCAAACAGGCCAGGCCAAAATCTCAGGGCTCCTGCTCTATCCCTGGATTCTCCAGCAAAACTGGCTGGGGGTAAAAAAAAAAAACCTTCTCTGACAAACAATAGCAAACAATCATCTGTCCCCAAGAAGGTAGGCAATCCACAATTTGCAATCTGCCACCCTGAAGGCAAGCACCCTCAGCCTTCCACAGACTACATACACATGGCGCTGCCCCATACCAATGCAAAATACAAGTGAGCAAACCTAAACACCCTTTACAAACTTGTTGCCCAACATTC
Source organism: Saccopteryx leptura (assembly GCF_036850995.1). NCBI lineage: Eukaryota > Metazoa > Chordata > Mammalia > Chiroptera > Emballonuridae > Saccopteryx > Saccopteryx leptura. Next base: position 186,154 of record NC_089509.1, read on the forward strand.
CACCCCTTTAGGATTGCTCCTTACACAATCTATGCCACAAGTATCCCTGTGCGAGGCATGAGGTACACTACATAAACAGACTATAGCAACAGCAAAGTTATACAAATGCAACTATTACAAAGGTGCCCTTTACAATGTCTCCTTGAACACTCTGCCCAAGGCATAACCTGGAAGCCCATCTCTAGCCCCCTACTCTGCAGTAGGTGGGAGGGCCTGTATAATCCAGGGCTGTGTCCATGAAAACCTTAAAGTGTCCTTGATGTGTCTCTCCAACTGGACAAGAGCAGCTTTCTGGTGTGAGAGGACCTCCACAGAGCTGGGATCTCCCCATCAGGGTCTCTCTTACTGTCCAAAGATGGCATGTCCATTCAACAAGGGAGCCAGTGCCCCCCTCTGATTGTAGTTCAAGAGTCTCAATAATCAGTCCACGATAAACAGCCCAGCTGTCTGTGCAAATCACCAAGATAAAGGTCCATTATAGACAACTAGGCCTCAAGCTTCCCCCCTTATCCCTGCTATCAGGGCAGCTCAGAAGACACTGCCCCAAGGAGGAGCGTGTGGCAACAGTGGCTAACTTCTTCATCTCTGCTCCAGAGACCATAATGCCGACCACCCTCTATGTCTCACAATCTCAGTAACCAGACTACCAGGGGATCAGTAGGTTTCTGCCTAAATTGTGCCTGCAACTCCATCAGCTCTGCCTGGGTATTGGGCCGGACCACAAAGTGCTCCATTACCTGGGGAGACTGTGGCTGCCTCTTAGAGATTTTTGTTGCTGGGTTTTTACCTTATGGGCAACCACTGGCCAACCTCTGAGTGTGCGGATGGCAGATTCAGCCCTAGCTTTCTCATCATTAGAAGAGGAGCTAGAAACACCTGTTCCAACCGACTCAGAGCCACTCCACCAGCACAGCTCCATCTTTGGATCCTGAGGCTGCTGGCTCTCAGCCTAAAGCTGAATCCACAGTTGTGCCTCCAACAACTGCTGCTGACAACGTTCAACTTCCAGGGCAAATTGCAACTCATGAACCCAGTCAGCCTCCTTCTCCAGAGACCCTTCCAGTTCCAGGAGCCATACCTGCAGTTCTTGGATCTGCAGCTCTTTCTCCCATGACCATTTCAGCTCATGCCATTGCTGCCACTCAATTTGCAGACCTCAGGCAGCCTCTCACACAGAACTCTCGGTTTCCTCTAGCAGTACTATAAAAAACAGCCAGCCCACAGTCCCCAAAAGGACAGTCATGAGGAGCCATAACAATGACTACTCCTCTACCCAACCCCTCAAGGGTGACTGAGGCTCCATACCCATCTGCTCTGAATCTTGCCCACTACACCAGATGTAAGGCCAGTGGCTGTGGACATGCAGGTTCCCATCAGATTTGGGAAGACAGTAAATAAACTGTGGAGCCAGAAAATGGTGGGCCATTCCATTTATTAGTCTCATAATGGTGGATGAGTAAACAGGCAGGGAAGACCGCTTCCCTTTCTCACTCTGACTTACCTGAACTTACAGGTCCCCACAAGCAAAACAGCACTCCCCAGCCAAACAAGCTGGGCCAGAATCTCAAGGTTCCCAAGCCTCTCAGCACTACCTTTCTCTCCCTGGATTCTCCAGCAAAACCGGCTGGGGTCCTTGCCAGTTGGCTTGGTGGTAGAGCATCAACCTAGCATGTGGGTGTCCTGGGTTTGATTCTTGGTCAGGGAAAACAGGAAAAGTGACCTGTTTCTCCACCCTTACCCCTCTCCCTTCTCTTTATCTCTCTCTTCTCCTCCCTCAGCCAAGGCTCCACTGGAGCAAGTTGGCCCGGGCACTGAGGATGGCACCATGGCCTCACCTCAGGTGCTAGAATCGCTCGGGTCACATCAAAGCAACGGCTCAAAGGGGCAGAGCTTCACCCCCTAGTGGGCTTGCTGAGTGGATCCTGGTAGTGCGCAGGTGGGAGTCTGTCTCTCTGCCTCCTTGCTTCTCACTTAAGAAGAAAAAATGGCTGGGGGGGAAAAAACCCTTCTCCAGCAAAAAAATAGTAATCACCCCTCCCCAAGCAGGCAAGCAATCCACAATTTGCAATCTTCCACCCTGAGGGCAAGCACCCACAGTCTTCCACAGACTACACACACATGGCGCTGCCCTGCACCAATGCAAAATACAAGCAAGAAAACCTAAACACACTTTACAAACTTGTTGCCCAACAGTCATGTAGCTTAGGTGAGAGAAGCAGCCCCGATGGCAGCCACCAGCAGCAATGGACATCCTCAGGAAGGGGTTATCACCACAGATATTACAGGTGAGGACTCGGCAAGCGCCAGCCTTGAGAGGTGGCAGCACCACAGCCTCCTGCCTGCTGAGGGGTGGCCTAAGCAAGGAGCCGCCTTTATTCACAGTGGTGCCCAGCTGGAGAGGTCATGTTGTGGAGAGAAGGGTGGGGCGAAACAGAACACAGGGCCCGAAAGAACCCACAGCGCCTGTGACAGCACCAAAGACAAGGCAGCAGAGAGCTGGCCCACACAGTTGTGCAGGCGTCAGAGAGCTCCTGGGGAGCCCAGGGCCTGAGGGGAGGAGAAGGTAAAGGGAGCAGATGCTCAACTAGAGTTGGGGTTCCCAGGAGCCAGCAGCTGCTAAGCATCCCCTGAGGATCCCTGCGTACTAAAAATGGGCATTAGGGGTTTAATGGAAAGGGGCCCAATGGAGCAGAGGCAAAGGCAGGAAAGCCCAAATGGTCACTAAGCTACTTAGAGTGCTGTCAGCCACTGCAGGGCCACAGCTCCAGAGTGCAGGCTGGCTTGCGGTCATGCCCTCCTGGGAAGACAGAGCATTTCAGGTGAATAGTTGGGGTAGGAGTATGGGGGGTACATCTCGGTCCACTGTGGAATGTCTCTGCAGGCCACTCCAGCCCAGCACCTCTGCTGCACACTCTTGCAATATAGTTCAGAAACCATCTTGCCTAGAAACTCTGAGTCAGCTTCTAGGAAGCCAATGTTTGTCATCATTCATGAGTCCCAGTAGCTGCAGAGGTTCTGGGCAGGAAGCTGGACCTGGTCGGCTGGCCACCAGCCCTCTATCCTGGGCCCTTAGCCTGCCCTTTCTTCTCCTGGCTCACTGCCTGCTCCCTGTGACTCAATATTCACATACACTGCAAAGGTTTTGCTTTTCTTTTTTTTTTTTTTTTAATCAGCTGTTTTGTTTTTTTTAATTTATTCATTTTATAGAGGAGAAGGAGAGACAAAGAGGAGAGACAGAGAGAGAGAAGGGGGGGAGGAGCTGGAAGCATCAACTCCCATATGTGCCTTGACCAGGCAAGCCCAGGGTTTCGGACCGGCGACCTCAGCATTTCCAGGTCGACGCTTTATCCACTGTGCCACTACAGGTCAGGCCAAGGTTTTGCTTTTCTTGATCCTAACCCTCACTGGTGTCTTCCTCCCCACACTCTCCTTTCTATAGACTCTGCCCTCTGCCAACTGCTCCCACCGCAGTGGTCTCTCGAGGCCAAGAGCCTGGCCAAGCTTCACATTGAGGCACCTCCAAGCCAACCCTCCTCAGGCCCCAGTCTGCCTCATTGGTCCCACCCTGTGCCATGAGGGCCTGGTCAGAGCAATTGAAGAGTGGGTCTGAATGTGTGTAGGCCGAGAAATTTCACAGTGGGCCACTCACCATTGCTAGTAGAACTGTAATTTAGAATGTACTGCATTGTCCCACCTAGGGGATTTCTTATCCATAAGACACAAAGTGGAGGGACCAAGGATCCAACTGGAGTGTGACTTCTGATCATCTCAGTTGTGGGACTCCCACTTACGTTAATGAAGCCACAAAATGTAGAAACCAAGTGACATAAAGGATATGTTCAGTGTGGTCCTATGAGCATCATCTTGGGAAAGAGTAGGATCAAATTGGGGAGGGGCTTGAGTGTCCTACTCACTGAGACTATGAGAAAACCATGGCAGAGTAAGGGGATGGGCACCCAAACATTAGTGCCCAAGAGGGTCGGCCAGTACAAGCCTGTGGCCACCTCTACTAGTGTGGCTGTGACCAGCATGAACACACAAAGGGTACAATCAGCTCAGGTGGCCATAACAAAGTGCCACAGACTGGGAGGCTTAAACAACAGATATTTATTTCCTTACAGTTCTGGGAGTCAGTAGCCCAAAATCAATGTGTCAGCAGGGTGGTTCCATCTGAAGGCTGTGAGGAAAGAATCTGTCCCAAGCCTTTCTCCTTGGTTTAGAGATGCCCATCTTCTCCCAGTATCTTTATGTTATCTTTTCTCTGAGTGAGTTTGGTCCTAATCACCTCACCTTATAATGATGTTAGTCACTCTTCTCGTACAACTCATATCAACATTTTTTTTTAGAGAGAGAGAGGAGAGACAGGGAGAAACAGGAAGATAGAGAGATGAGAAGCATCATCTCGTAGTTGTAGCACTTTAGTGGTTTACTAATTGCTTTTCATATGTGCCTTGATTGGGGGGCTACAGCCGAGCCAGTGACCACTTGCTCAAACCAGTGACCTTGGGCTTAAGCCAGTGACCTTGGGCTTCAAGCCAGCAACCTTTGGGCTCAAGCCAGCAACCATGTGTTCACTTTGATGATCCCACACTCAAGCTGGTAAACCCACACTCAAGCCGGATGAGCCCATGCTCTAGTCAGCTACCTCAGGGTTTTGAACCTGGGCCCTTAGCATCTCAGGCTGACACTCTATCCACTGCACCACCACCAGTAAAGCTATATTAACTTGATTATTACTGTAAAGACCCTATGTCCAAATAAGATCACATACTGAGGCGCTGGGAATGAGGAACCCAGCACATGCATGGGAGCACAACTAAGCCCACACTAAATACTGGTGGGCATGCACTGACTCACAGCATCAAAAAATGCATGGCTTCAGGATAGCAGAACACCTTCTGGAAGCTGTCGTGCATCTGTGTGACTGCGGGCCACCAAGGCAGTTGGTTGCTTACTGCCCCCTGCTGCCATCCAGGAGGCAGTGATGGGGAGGAGAGGGAAACCTGGAGCCTGCCAGAACCCAGCAGTCCTGTCTTCAATCATCAAATATCTCACTGCCTGCTTGGAGCTGCAAAATAATACATTGATTTCTCAGCAAATGTAACTTTAGTTACCAGTGATGCTACTCACAGGGGAAATAAGTCATCATCATCATCAGAACCAAATCCAAATGAATAAGCTAAACTGGGTCTCTTGGGATTTGGGCTTCTTTTTTTTTTTTAGTTGTCACAATTTGCTGACATAGCTCTTCCTAAACTGAAGCACCATGAAAGAAGCATTTTACCAAACATCACATGCTACCATTGGGAAATATTAAAGGAATTGATTGTTGTGCTTATCTGTTGCTGTTTTACAAATCAGTTCAAGATTGTAGGCTTAATGCAACACCATTTCATCATAGCTCACTATTTTGTGGGTCAGAAGCCAGAGAAGAGGATTCTGCTCCACGGTGTATTGACTAGAATTGCTCCCTGGTGCCCAGAAGGTCCCCAAACCTGTCCTAGGCCTCAATTCCCCACAAGGCCTCTCCAGCAGGCCCAGCCCAGCCTGACCCCAGAGGTGGGCAAAGCATTGGCCCCTATGAAGTGGGAAGCATGTTAAAATCCAAGCAGTTAGCACCTGGGATAATTCTTGTCAGCAAGGTGGGTCTAGAGCAGAGTGCTCACTTGAAAAGAAACCCTCTCTGAAAGGAGATTTGGTAGAAGTGTCACCAACACCCATACCTGTTCATACCCACACTTTCTCTCAGACACACTCACACTCATATCTGCTCACACTCAAACATTCTCCCATATACACATTCATCCACACTCATACCTTCTTATGCTCTCTTGTATACACACACTCACATACAAACTTACACATACAAACACACTTATCACACATACAAACTTACACATACAAACACATTAATCGCACCCATTCCCATATATCCCCACACATCAGACACTCTTACACACACTGACTCACACATACTTACACACATAATGACACTGAAACATGAAGCTTTGGACTCTTGGAGGACAACTGTGAAGAATGTATGTGTATGAAGGAAAGCTGCCTTAAGAATTATTATCTGAAAATCTACCACATGCCAGTTGATTTCTCAGTGCTGGGAAATAGAAGAAAAGAGACATAGTAATGGGTGAAGGGTTAGTGTTGATCCGGAGTGGGTATCTCTTTTTCCTCTTTTAAATATTTGGCTTTATAACTTTTAGTAAAGATGGCAGAGTAGGTAAGTGCTGTTCTCTTTCTCCTCCCATGACCATATCAAAATGAAACTAGATTAGAAGACAACTACTCTTGAGAACCCCCTGTTGTAGTAATATAAGGTTATAGTAATTAAATATATAGAAATATAAAAATATGGAAGATATATAAAAGTAATTAAAAGGATATTAAAAATAATTATTAAAAATTTTTAAAAAGTTATGCCAGTTGGATAGAAATTAATATAGTGGCTTAGTGCCATGACTCTGTAATGTGATAAACACTCTGACTTTCAAGCAGAGCCCAGTTAGTATGTTATACATAGATAAGAAGTGGCTTGGTGTTATTTACATTAATTTTGTAAATTAATGAAAGTAAGAACATTTTAAAAAGTGGTTGAATGTTGTCGGGAGCCGATCAATGACTGCTGGCTGACAAGGTCACAGCAGGAGAAGACCCACAACTGCTGGCTGACAAGGTCACAGCAGAAGAAGATCAAAAACTGCTGATTGACAAAGTCACAGCAGAGAAGACCAATGGCTGCGGGCTGACAAAGTCACTGCAGTGAAGACCAATGGCTGCGGGGTGACAAAGTCACAGCAGAGAAGACCAATGGCTGTGGGGTGACAAAGTCACCGCAAAGGAAAGGCACAACGATACTTCCCCCTTTGACTTTTTGAATTAATCTGGCCTTATATCCCCCCTTTTCTGGGTGTGTGCTATTATTTATGGCACAGGGATAATAGTACCGTGCTTTCCCTGTAGATTTGTAGTAATTTCTTTGAAAATGAGACAGAAGGTATAAGTTCCACAGAAAAGCCTGTAAGCCCCTTGAACTGGGCTCATAAACATAAGAGGCTGGCCATGATATCCCTCATAAAGGGTTAAGTTTGTAGGAGAATTTCTTCTTATTAATCATGTTAGAAAGAATAAAGTTAGAACTAGTGTATGAATATAGTAAATGAATAAAGTTTAACTAGACATTACAATCTTAGGTAAAGTGTAGTGGAGTGGCCTGTTGCGTGGCCTTGGATAGGAGTGCAGCTGGCAAGTAAAGAATGTTTTGTTAAAAGACTTGTTTTGTCACTGAAGGCAGTTGCTGGGCTTTTCTCAGTAAAACATTCTCATGAGATTTTTGTATTTTCCAAGAATAAGGAGAGGAATGTGGTGAGATTCATAGCAGCAGTAGCAACTAATGCCTTCTGATATTATGTTGCTATTAGCTATCTTGCAGATGCACTCTATGTATCTTTAAGTAAAAGTTACTCTTAATACTATGTTAGTTTCTTAAATAGCAAGCCTTTTGTAGTCTCGTGGGAAAAGAATTAGGACACTGCATGAACTCAAGGCCATTTGCCTGAGCAAGCGGTGGTCCTTTTGCTAGTCCTTGATGATTTCGTCTGCTATCTCTTTCTGCGCCCTCGACTCACAACAACAGTAAAATAGAGTTATTAATAGTACTAATCTTTTAGAAGTTTGTACCAATATTGTTATTACTATTCAAGTTATTGTATAACTGTACTTTGAATAACTTACCACCTAATTTGTAGTTTATAGATATGAATTAACTGTTATCTGGAAATATGTAACCACAGTGAAACTAAAACAATGATGTATTCAAAATACCATGTGATTGTAACTTAGTGTGTGTGCATAAAAAGGAAGCTAGACCAGCATTTAGCAGAGATGCCTGGCAGTAAATGCTAACCAGAGAATAAAGAATTCGGCTCTCTCACTCGATTTTCGCAGATGCCGTCTCCTCTTGTGGGACCCCTGGATCCCCCCCGGGGCTGGACCCCGGCAGAATGTAAACATTTCAGTTGATTGACATAAAGGGGATTCCCTATGAGGAACTCCCAAAAAGGTGGTTTGAGGTCATAATCCTATAGATTGACACCCGTTAGAAGGCATTAGCCAGAAAGGGTACTAAAGCTGAGAGGCCCCCTGCTGCAGTAGTTGCCCAGACTCCAGCATTGATGTGGACTGTCTCCACGCCACTCTGAGCTCTGACCAAAGCCAGCCAAGAGGAGCATGCTGACAGGGCCCCCTTAAGCTGTACACAGGCACGCCAAAAGGATTTGTGAATAATAAATTGCCTGTGTGATTATTGCAACTAATTTGTGTGTCAGTCGTGTCTTTCCTCCGGTGGCATTTAACAGTAGCATCCTCATAGCTGCCTCAAGAGTAGTCTTGAAGAGGCTGCCAGCCCTGCTGATAAGGAGGAGTGTCCCACTGCATGGGGAAGTCGAATCAGGGACGCCTGATCTACGTAGAGCTTGGGCTCTACTGGGACACTCCCAAAGACTAGCTGGACAGAGTCCCACAACTAAGAATAAAGGGAAAACCAGTGGAGACTGGTAAAAGGAGTGGAGATGCAAAACAGATGGGTCCCACACCTACGTGTGGTGGCCAAGAGTCAGGAGGAATAAGTATCTGGACGAGGAGGTCCTACCTACGGAGTAAGGGGTCCCAGCCCCACACCGTGACTCCAGTGCCAGGGAAAGAAGTCCCAACAACATCTGGCTATGAAAATAAGTGGAAATTTTGTCAGGTGAAATGGAAGACTGCTAGAAAGCCAGTCGTCCTCTCTTAAAGGGCCTGCACACAGACTGACTTTCTGAGAGTACATACATGGGGCTCTAGCACTGGGCAGTGGCTAGAAATGTGCCAGGGGCATCTAAGGAGGAACTAAAATGTCTGGCTTCATAGAGAGGGCTGGAGGGTCAAGCCCACACCTCACAGAGCCTGTAGGCAGAGCCATTGTTCTTTTGGGGAGCCCTGCCCCCACCCAGCCTTCATTTTCAAGCAAATGTTAAATCTGAGTCTCCATCAAACTTGTTTCACTCTGGTGGTTCACTGAGAACCAGCCCACCAATCTTGTGAACAGTTCAGAACCTGTTTTAGTGGCTGTTACTCACAAGCAGCTGGCCTGAGCCAAGGTTGTAGACTTTCCTGAAACTTCTCAAAAGTCCACAAACCCAAACAAGCAGCAGCTGGCAAAGGCAGAAGAAAATGGACCTAAATATTCAAAGTGCTGAAAGAGAGGAGTTACCAGACAAGAATACTATATCCATCAAAGTAATCTTTCAAATGTGAATGAGAAATAAAAACTTTTGCAGACATACAGAAAAGCTGAGAGAATTTATCACCAGAAAAATCCCACTGCAGGAAATACTCAAAGGGATTATTTGACCAGTTATAAAGAACAAAACAAAACTATCAGTAAAAGCTCCATCAAGGTCACAATAAAAACAAGGATAACCTGAGACAACAATAATAACATAAAAGGGGAGAGGATAAAGATCTGCAGTAGCAAAGGAGGATGGAGTGCAGAAGCACTCATAAGACAAAAGACACATATATATATGAACATTTTTCTCTTAATAAGCTAATGGTAACCACTGTTACCACTTAGATGAAATTAAGTGAGACTCATGGAGACAAAATACCTTGGCAAGGCAACTTTAATAACTTCTGCAGAAGGGCACACTGCTGCTATTGAAAGCCAGCCAGCAAGCGCATGGACAGAGGGAAAAATCTGTTTTCATCCCTAATGCAGGCCCTAGGATTCTGGGTCTTACTCCATTGGCTGGACTGTTGACCGGACAATCTTATTTTTTCCCAATTGGCTAGTTTAAATGGCTGCACCAAGGTGAAGGGAGAGATGGGGATATCATTAACTAGGTAAGGGGGTTGAGGAATGGTCAGATGACCAGACATAGGGGGCTGGGGGCTTGGTAAACAAGTTAGCTATTTCTATTCTATTCCCTGGTCAAAGGAATCTGAATGCAGGGGGTTGGGAAATTAGTTGAAGAAAAGAATCTGAGTTAAACATTTTCTTCACGACTCATGGAAAAACCACTACTGAAACACATAGCTTAAAAAAAGAAGAAATGGGGGAAAGAAGCATGGGATACCGCCAAACAGAAACTGACGGGAACACAGAAGAGAAGAACTGAATGAGACACAAAGCTACCAGAATACCTTACTTATTACCCTTTCTGCTTTGTGAAGGACAGGTGCATGACCAGTTATTCTCTGATTGTTTACCTCCAACTGGCCACTGGGCAAAGGCCCAAGGAGTGGTGAAGACACAGGGAAGCAGGTAGAGTCCAGCCCCCTCAGGCCTCACTCATCCCTGGCACACAGTGGCAGGGAGGAGGGGGATCCTGGGGCCAGCTGCAGCCCACACACCTACATTGTGCACACTGAGCTGCCTGGCTGTGAGCTTCATGCCAGTCTCAGTCCTGGTCCCACAAAGCCCAAGGTGAAATCTGGCTGGGTGAACTCCCCCCAGGGGAGTAAGGAGTTATTCCCTCCTTGAGGTTTCATTTTGAAAATATATTTAGTAACTCATAGTCATATCACACCAACCCTCCCACTTAAATTTGTTTAGTTCAATTAATTCTATTTTAATATTTCCATTAGCCATTTCATTCATTCTAAAACGTGGCACTGCAAAGGATTAAAACCTCTCAAATATTGACAGACAGCAAAGTAAATGACGCCCAGCTACAACCATCTTTTTTCCTCAAATTCCTCAATATGGAGAGTGTACCACCATCATCCCTTCATGGGCCTCCCTAGACTGTGGCACAACCCTCAGCCCTCCCTGCCTGGGCCAGATTCAGAGGCAGAGAGGAATAAGAAAACCTGCACAGCAAGGAGAACCAAGCAAGCTCGGTACAATGTGAAAGTGGCTAACTACTCATCCCATCCTTGGCCCTTTGGAATCTCTGCCGACCTGATCCTGCCAGTATCTCCCCCCTTCTCCCCCCCACCCATGCCTCCTGGCCCTGCCTGGTGAGAAAGCATCCTCCTCCTACTATAGCAATCATGGAGCCCTCACCAAGGCCAGGTCTGGCCAGACCACTCAGATCCCCTTTCCTGCCGCTCCGCCACAGTGTCTGCTTCAGCCTTGGGGGTGACAGTGAAGCTCTGGCTCTGAGGGCAACTCCCCATACACTAGGTGCCACATGATGGGGAAGAAAGTGCTCAGACATAACAAAGGACAAACCCAAGTTCAAATCTTGGTGCCACCACTTGTGAGCTGTGTGGGAGCTTGAAACCTTCATTTTACTAGAACCAGAGCCCAGCATTGCCTGCGGCGCTAGGGTATATGGCCCAGACCACAATGGGCCCAGGAGGCTGTGGCAATGCTGGCCCCGCTCTCAATGCCCCAGTGACTCTAAGAAGGAAGGCTGTCCCCTGGGCCACTGCCTCTGAGCCAGGAGTGAAGACCACACATCCCTCAAGTGGGTGAGCAGACAAGAATGCCGCACAGCACTAAGGCACTTGTGAGCCCACCTGTGGCTTTGGATGAGCTTCTCTTTACACAGCACACATACTTACAACCCTTCTCCCTCTAGCATGCTGTGTCAAAGCAGGCAACAAATACTCCCTGCCTGTGAAGCCCCACTGCTCAGTGTCCCCTCCCTACTTCCCCCTGTGGCTCCCTCTCAGCTCCTACCCACTCTGGGCAGCAGACCTGCACAGCTGTATCCTCAATGAAAGACCAGCTGAAGAGGGGAGGGGGCACTATCCAGTCAAGTGTTTAGCCCTGGGTCCCTGCTGGAGTTGGAAGGGGAGAGAAGGCCATGCCATTGGTTGGTCCAGCCACCAGGCATGTCAGCCTCCCACCTTGCATTGGGGATGCCAGACACCTCCAGGTACCCAGAGCTCTGTGAATTGAGGAGATGCCTGCATGTCCTCAGTGATGCACAGGGACCACAGGCAGGGAGGCCAGCCTGCTCAGAGGATGGGAGAGGTTCCTGAGGAGTGGATTCTGCAGTAGCAGCTGTCCCAGGAGGAAAGAATGGTGTGACTGAACTCTCAAAGAGGAATTCATCAATTTTTACAAAACTCCTAGATATGTGTAATTTACAGCTGCATCTCTGAGGAGCAGAGAGACAGCTGTGAGGAGACAGACATGGTGAAGGGCGGTTCAGGAGCAGTCGTGACAGCTGTGAGCCCGGGAGCAGTGGGAGAAAGAATGGGCCAAGGAGGCATTTCATCCAGTTACTGTGCCACAGCATCTGTTGGCTTCACACAGAGAGCAGAGTGCCATGCGGGCCCTACCTGGAGTGACAGCTGCCATCACACCAAGAGCCCCGGAGAGTCAACAGCCCTTCATGCGGAAATTGACATAGAAGGTGCCTGGAGAGAAGAATGTCACCAAGGCTGGGCAACCGGGTACCCGGGTGACAAACCCACATCAGCCACTGAGCTCTGCAGTGTGCCCAGGTGCACCAGCGATGTTCACGCACAAAACATGCACAGGACAAGAACTCATTGTTTATGCAATATGGCCCCCAAAAGGAAATCAACTGCCAATTTTGCTACAGGAAGTGGGAAAAATAAAGGAAAACTGCAGGTATCTTAATACACATTCTTCAAGGACACCCCAAATTTTTGTCTACCCATTTTTCAGCAAGGACACACTGAGATCTGGGCAGCTCTGACCTTCTCAAGGTCACACAGATGGTGAATGGTGGAAATAAGTGTCAGGTCCACATCTGATAATCTAACACCCACTGCTTCTCTCAACACCAAGTGATAATCAGAAGCTTGGCTGGGTGTTGATGCACAAGTTCATTTCATGCTCATGCCTTATATATTCTCTTGTAGACTTGTGCACAAATACTTTACTTTAAAAGATTTTTTTTAAAAAAAGGTTTCAGAGCCAGCAGAAAGTAGAGCAGTCCTCTGCTTGCACTCACAAGAACAGGCCGGAGGAGCCTGACCTGTGGTGCTCAGTGGATCAAGTGTCGACCTGGAATGCTGAGGTTGCCGGTTCAAATCCCTGGCTTGTCCAGTCAAAGCAAATATGGGAGTTGATGCTTCCTGCTCCTCCACCCTTCTCTCTCTCTCTCTCTCTCTCTCTCTCTCTCTCTCCCTCTTTTCTATAAAATGAATAAATAAATAAAAAATAATTAAAGAGAAAAGAATAAAACACACAAAAAAAAACAGGCCTAAGGAGGAAGGAGTCTCAGCAGGACAATAGGGAGGTTTCCAGATCTTCCCTCTTGCCAGACTGAGCTTGTCTGTGGCCCCTGGCACTCTAGGCTTTTGGGCACTTCCTGCTACCAGAACTCTCAGTCAGTCCCAGAGCCTTCCCCAGAAATGGTCATAGCCACCTCCAGAAAGGAGCCCACTGCTAGGGAGTGTGGGTGCTGCTGCCATGGAGATTGCCCCAGCTAAGTTTCCACCTTGGGAAGCTGTGATCTGCTCAGAGGCTATGATGTCCTCACCACAGGTCTCCTGAGCCCTTTCCCTGTGTTAGAGATGGAATTAAGCAAGACTCGTGGAGACAAAATACTTCGGCAAGGCAACTTTAATAACTTCTGCAGAAAGGTGTGCTGCTGCTATTGAAAGCCAGCCAGCAAATGCGCGGGCAGAGGGAAAATTCTGTTTTTATTCCTAACACAAGCCTTAGGATGCTGGATCTTGCCCCATTGGCTGGAGCATTGACCATACAATCTTATTTTTTCCTGATTGGCTAGTTTAAATGGCCACACCAAAGTGAAAAAGAGAGATGGGGATATCATTAACTAGGTAAGAGGGTTGAGGAATGGTTGGAAAAAAACCCAGATGACCAGAAAAAGGGGGCTGGGAGATTGGTAAACATGTTAGTTAGTTCTCATTCTACTCCCTGGTTAGAGGAACTCGAATGAAGGGAGTTGGGAATTAGTTGAAGAAAAGAACATGAGTTAAACATTACCTTCACTGCTAGATTGGAAAGCCACCTTAGAGAAGACAGAAAGGAAGCCCAGGGGCAGTGGCTCCTGTGGAGCAGGAACCCTGACCCCAGCCACACATTACAAGAGGTTTCTCCCCAAAACAGGCTAGGTCTAGGTCAAAGCCAGTGTCAGGCTGGAGCATTGCAGGAATCAAAGGAGGATAAAAATGTCCAGACAAGTTGATGAAGGAAGTAGGATTTATTTAGCCAGAGGAACAGCATGACCCCAAAAGAAGCAACCAAACACGTACTCCCCGAAGTTAGATTTCTTACATCTTTGTATATCTTTACAGAACACAGGTTTTCATGCAAGAAGTTTGTGATCCCTTTATCTAGAGGTATATGTTACACTTATGACTTCAGGATGGGAGAGTGAGTTTAAGTGGGTTCAGAGGATAAGTGTTGGAATTTTTAAATTAAGGTTTGTAAACATTATTTCTTAAAAATTTTTAAGAAAAGAAAAGGGGAAAGCATTTTGAGATAAGTTCTATCTTCTTTGCTCTGTGTAGCAAGTGGCCCCACGCACCCTTTCAGAGAACTACAGGTAGTAGTTAATCCATAGCTGGTTGACTCAGCTACTCCTGCATGCTCCCTTTCCTTGCATTCTTCTTGTTTCTTCCTCCTCAGAGAGGAGGGGTAGGGAGTCTGACTTCTCCTTCCTTAGGAGGAGTGAAAGAAAAAGAGAACAGTGAGCTGAGTCTAGAGCAGTCACCCAATGATACAACAGTGTGGCCTGTCATCACAAAAGGTAGGCAGCAGGACCTGGCTGCTGGGAAGTATGGCAGGGACAGAGGTTCTTCCTCATGGGGCAAGGGTCAGCCTAAAGGCCACCTAGCCACAGCTGTACTCTGTGCACAGGCCAGCACCATCCTGGACAGGAAGGCAGAGAAGTGAGATTCAACCATGAGGGGCCAGAGGAGTCTGAAGTGAGCAGATCTGTGTTCAAGCCTAACCATGGAAGCTTGGGTGTGCCGCTCAGCCTCTCCTCACCAGGACTGGTTTCCTCATCATCTGCAGGATGGAGAGTTCCTGTCTAGCAGGAGTTCAAGTGAGAAGAAGAGACATCCTGAGTTTGCACATGAGACCCACAGATGAGATGCATCTGCTGATTACTGACAGCCTTCTTTGCCTGTGTGCAGGTGGCATGATAGTCATTCCTAGTTCACAGATGACACATTTGAGGCTCAGAGAGAGAAATAACTCATGCAAACCCATCAGCCAAGAGAGCAGGTCAGGCCCAGACAGAGGTCTCCCAGCTTCAAAGACATGACCCCTTCTCTTACGCCAGCTGCTTTAGCATACACCTATCTACTCCATTCTTCCCTGAAGAAATGTCCATTCCTTGAAATTCTGGAAAATTGTTCCAAAATTACATCAGTTGTGGCAGAGGCCAGAGTGAGGTATGACCTCACTGTGAAGGTGCCACCCATACTTCATAGAGGTTTATGGGATTCCTTCTGTGCCCCCTCACCTTCTCCACAAGGACAGCTGCAAGAAGACATGCTTTATTATTCAGAGATGCCTCCTGCCAGGCAGATCCAGGGTGGGCTCTGGTCTCTGGCTAACCCTGACTTCTTATGTCACCTTGTGGAGGGAAGGATCCCAGATCTGCCACACTCCTTCTCTAGGTGGGAAATGGAATCATTTTTGCAAGAGACAATTTCAGAGGCTCCACCAAGCTGTCAGGGGCCTTAAATCATGAGTGTACCAAGCAAGGACAGCTTACAGGCATGACATCCCATCAATATCCCCATAGGACAGTTCAGGCTCCAGCTGAGGACTGATAGGGTGAGGGCAACACAGGACAATGCCACCTCTCCCACAGCCTCTCCCAAGATCGGATGGCCAGTCCACACCTACAGGCGGAGGTGTTTCCCACAGGCACCTGGGGCTGCTGGGCTTCCCAGTGGTTCCACCTGCTTCTTCATTATCCTCTGACAAAAGTGTGCATTACTGTTTAAATCAAGGAAGAAACAAAAACAATACAGTTGTTTTGTCTGGTTCTGTTTTGTTTCAAGCTACTTGTTATCAAGTGCTAAGAACCACACACGGGTCTCCCACAAGCCTGAAGGGAACATAGACGTGGGGTGGGAGGAGCTGGATACATCCGATTTCCCAAGGAGCCTACATAGATAGCCCTTTTGTTCTAGGAACAAAGCTGTGCTGGGAGCAGCCACAAACCTCCCCTAGAGAAACCTGAGTGGGATTCCAATCAGAGCCCAGAACCATGCTGGGCTGGCCGCCCCCATTCAACCAGCCTCCTGCCTGTTGCCAACTCCCAGCAACAGCTCTGCACCCTCTTCCCCCTCTCCTTCCAGCCTACATCGCCCCCCCCCCCCACACACACACAGAAGCTCCAGACACTCTCTCTGGGCACGACTCCTGAGTTCTGGCCTTGGCAGCTGACTGGCATCTATGCCATTTTGATCAGAAAAGTCTGGATACTTTTCTGGAGGCCTTGATGGCCTCGGAGGAGGCAAACAAGAGGGCTCCCATCTTCCTCACCTTGCTTCCTGCTCTTCTAACCGCCCATGTGGCCTTGGCAAGTTGCCTCACTTCTCTGTGCCTGTTCCTGATAGATACATGAATTATAACTGCCCTTTTGCTGTTCCCCTTGGCTGCCTGACCCCACCCTTAATTACCGGACAATAGCCCCTGGGACAAAGGAATTCCAGGAAGCTGGTCAATCACGCAAAGAGGAGTATTCCAGAAAGCCGAACATACCAGCAGGGAAATTTTGAACATACCCTTGCTCAAGGCTATCCCCAACCCTATAAAGTTTTACCTCACTCTGTTTTGGGGGCCCTTCTCTTGGAGAAGTGCCCTGGCAGGTCTTTCTCCTCTAATAAAGCCACTGGAGTTCGAGTGCCGTCTCATTCTTATAGTTTCTTCATCTCTACAGAGGGATAACAATAGCACACACCTTAGACAGTGTAGTAGAGGAGAGAAGTGCTCAGGTAGGACTGCCTCAGGGTGGGCGCATGAGTTCACAGTTACTGCTGTCAATAGTGATGTTTCACCCTCCAGCAGTTATCGAGCCTCATCTTGAGTCTCTGTGCTTCAAGGTGCTACTTCAGTCAGTACTTGATGCATTGTTGCACCCAAAATTCCATCCACAACTTGGTGCAGCAAGCAAGGAAATACCCTCAGGTGTGAAGGGGGAGTGACCAGCCCCCTACCTCATCATTCAGTCATTCACTGAGCCTCTGCACAGCCTGCTCCAGGCATACAAGAGTGCAAGCCCTGCAGAACACAAACTTGAGAAGCTTTTGTCCTGCCTTGAGCAAGTTCACACTTTGAGCAAGTTCACACTTTAAAGAAACTGGTAGTTCTTAAGCCAGAGGCCACCAGCGAGAAAGCAGCCATCTGCAAGGCAGGAAAAGACAGCCCACCAGAACCGCACCGCACAGTGAGATCAAACACCTCTTGTGTAAGACACCCACAGTACGTAGTGGTCCATAGTGGCTGCCTGAGTGGGTGACCACACTCTTTTGCACTGCTGTTGAGTAACAGAACTGTGGGATGGGACTCCCATGTTGGACTCATGATTCTCACCTCCCCCAAAAGTGGGCAGTCACTTTTCCTCCAGGAAGCTGAGGGAAGTCCTAGCCTCACCCTGCAACTCCTTCTGCTGTCCACGACCATTCTCAGAAGGAAGGTCACCACCGTGACAGCCATCCAGGAACTAGAGGAGGAGAGAGCTGTGTGACAGCTTCAGAACCACCCCCACTTCATGTCTGCATTGTCAGAGCATGCCCTCGGCTTCTATACTCAAGTTCCTCTATCATCCAGTCTTCAAAGTAACCAGCAATCCTGAAGGCCAATCTCTTCCTCAACACAGAAACACAGAGTCCCAGCCTCCTGGGTATGTGAGCAGATTGGTGGTACCAATGGAAGCCACAGTCCTGTCGTTATAAAGTACCCAATCCACAATTCCATGGGTTTTCATAGACACCAAGTCCAAATGAGTTTTTGAAGAGTTTTATTAAAGGAGGAAATTTATTAAATATGTCGGCCACATATAGCTTACACAAAGCAGTCCTGAATCATGTGTCTCTATAATATATTAGGGGCTGGTTATACACTCTTAATTATACATGGGCAGGGAAAAAGCTTGTAACCTTTGTCTTTACCTACACAGGTTTGGGAAAAGGATGAAAGGGGGTGGGGGGAATGGGACACAATTCATTAGCAAGTTTATAACATCTGCCTATAGGGTTCATGAAAAGACGTTTGTTTTTTTTTTTTAATTTTTTTTTTTTTTATTTATTCATTTTTTAGAAAGGAGAGAGAGAGGGGGAGAGAGAGAGAAGATAGAAGGGGGGAGGAGCAGGAAGCATCAACTCCCATATGTGCCTTGACCAGGCAAGCCCAGGGTTTCGAACCGGCAACCTCAGCATTTCCAGGTCGACGCTTTATCCACTGCGCCACCACAGGTCAGGCCAGAAAAGACGTTTTTTCATATTAAAACTTACAAGGTAACACAATGGTAAAAATGTCACTTTACATATTAAAAGACATTCCTATATTTTCTAGTGTTCATTTGCTATTCCTTTGCCCAGAGATACATACATTAATTACATGCTTTCAGGAGGGGGGAGAGGTAGTTTCCATGGGGACAAAAGCCTGTAAATGGGCCATTAATATAAGAAAAGGTTTAATTTAATCTTTCTCTGCCTGCACCTGGCTAGCTATTCACCCATTTCCCCACAGGTGTGGTAGAAGGTCAGAGAATCCAAGTCTCTTTTCCCTTTGCATTTACAACAAAATGCCATCAGCCATTTTGGTTTTATGCTAATCACACAAGCATAGAAATCCCATTTACCAAATTTCTCTGCGCCTAGCCCAAATTAATAAAATATTCTTTAAGCTTCCTAAAATATTAATATTAATTTTGTAATTTTTGGTCCCTTATAACACTGTGTGTCCCCAGTGGGTCAGCCACTGGGTATGGAGTGCTGAGCACAACAGGCTGGCACTCACCCCCTGGTCCAGCAGGAGGTAATTTGTTTTGGCTCAGTGACAGTACTGTGTGCTGTGGACTGATTCCTGGTCTGAAGTGTGACTGAAGGTGGGGAACGGGGTTACGGGGCCAGTACAGGTGGGCACTGCGTGATGCTAGGTGTTGTCATTCTCGTCACTCTGCTCTGTGCCAAGCACTTTTCACAGGCAGCCTCATTAAATGCAGTGTGATCCCAGAAAAGTAGTATCACGGTCTGTTGGGCAGATAAAATGTATTATGCTCACTTTGTTAAAGATGGCGCTGCCCACGTGGAGACTGTTGCCCAGGTGATATTAATGTGTGTCTCTGTGGGCTGTGGGCAGGCAGAATCCTTGTAACCTGGGGCTTGGTTTTGGGATTAAGCCTTTCCCACCCTTTTTGATGTGGGGTGGTACAATCCCATCATGCCCCAGATAAGTGACTTTGTATTAGAGACTTTCCTATTTTGTATATTGGATTAAAGGTTTTGATTTCTACACTATAAAATGGGGGCAGAACAGGAGCTTGTGCTCTTGGTTCCTGAGATTAGCATTAGAGAGCAGAGAAAGGCCACGTGGAGGAGGCCAGGAGAAGCAGCCAAGATGGCGGAGTGTTGAGTGAGAAGCCAGTTTGTGCAGAGTTTGTGCAGGGAGAAGGAAGGAGATGGGAACAGAGGTGAATAAGGCTGGTGAGCTAGAAACCTTTGATTCTAGGAAACTCGGATAAGTCAGTGGCTTTGTGAGCACTGAATGTGAGTGGGTTTTGGAGCCCAGTGTGTGTTTTTACTTGCCCTCTGGGTGCAAGCTAGGATTAAAGGTGATGGCCCACTAGTTCTTGGCTCTGTTGTTTCTTTACCGACTGTCCGAATCGAATGTGAACCTGCATGGGCCGGGCGGTTGTGATGGTGGCCTTGGCTACTGGCTTTACACGGTCCCAGGAAATGAAGACACTCGGGTTCTAGGAGATCAAGGCCATGCAGGCATCTGAGAACCAGGAGAGTTTCATTCCCAGAAGCCAGATGGCATGGGGCAGGAGGGGGTAGCAGGGTGTGAACAGTCTGGCTTGTGCTACTCAGGCGTCCTCGGAAGAAAGCATGGCAGGAGCCATGCGAGAGCCAAAGAGGGACAGAAGCTGACCCAGCCATCACGGAGGGGAACCCAGGAACCTGACTACAAGGGTGTGGGGTCCAGGAACAGCTCCTTCTGCTCTGAGCTCCCAGCAGGAGCACAGGGAAAAAAGGCTTCCCTCCGCAAGGACACCTTACAGTAGCCAGGCTGTTGTTTCAGAGCTGGTCTCTCCCTGGACCAGCAGGCTCTGAGGGGTCAGCCAGCATCCCTGAGGGGCCTGCCACAGTGAGTGCTGACCATCAGCCTCTGGCCCTTTCCTGACATGGTAGAGGCAGACCTTCTTTATTTTATTTTATTTTTATTTTTTTTCATTTTTCTGAAGCTGGAAACAGGGAGAGACAGTCAGACAGACTCCCGCATGCGCCCGACCGGGATCCACCCGGCACGCCCACCATGGGGCGACGCTCTGCCCACCAGGGAGCGATGCTCTGCCCATCCTGGGTGTCGCCATGTTGCGACCAGAGCCACTCTAGCGCCTGGGGCAGAGGCCAAGGAGCCATCCCCAGTGCCCGGGCCATCTTTTTGCTCCAATGGAGCCTTGGCTGCGGGAGGGGGAGAGAGAGACAGAGAGGAAAGCGCGGCGGAAGGGTGGAGAAGCAAATGGGTGCTTCTCCTGTGTGCCCTGGCCGGGAATCGAACCCGGGTCCTCCGCACGCTAGGCCGACGCTCTACCGCTGAGCCAACCGGCCAGGGCCGAGGCAGACCTTCTGTAAAGCCAGACGCCACGGCCAGGGCCACTATCACAGCAGCCCGGCCTATGCAGGTTCGCATTGGATTCGGACAGTCGGTAAAGAAACAGTGGAGCCAAAAACTGATGAGCCATAGTCTTTAATTCTAGCTTGTACCTGGCGGGCAAGTAAAAATACACACTGGGCTCCAAAACCCAGTCACATTCAGTGCTCACAAAGCCACTGACTTATCTGAGTTTCCTCGAATCAAAGGTTTCTAGCTCACCAGCCTTATTCTCCTCAGTTCCCCATCTCCTTTCTTATCCCAGATACAAACTCTACACAAACTGGCATCTCACTCAGCACTCCACCATCTTGGCTGCTTCTCCTGGCCTCCTCCACATGGCCTTTCTCTGCTCTGCTCTCTAATGCTATTCCAGGAACCGAGAGCCTAAGCTCTCGTTCTACCCTCATTTTATAGTGTAGCTTCACAACCTTTAATCCAATATACAAAATAGAGAAGTCTCTAATACAGAGTCACTTCTCTGAGGCATGATTGGATTGTACCGCCCCACATCAAAAAGGGTGGGAAAGGCTTAATCCCAAAACCAAGCCCCAGGCTACAAGGATTCTCAACACACATTAATATCACCTGGGCGACGGCCTCCTCGTGGGCAGCGTAATCTTTAACAAAGTGAGCATAATACATTCCATCTGCCCAACACCTTCCCAAGCAGCTGAAGCCCCAGTTGATGGGATGGCCAGCACCAGGATAGGGAGGTTCACTCCCAGGGAAAGGAAGGGCTGAAATATCCCCCCACAGTGGGATCTTGGCAACCGCTTCAGTATCCATACATCCTGGGCCTTCAGTTGCCCAGACGTCTGCCCTCCCACCACCCCCACCTCAGGCCCCAGCTCTCAGTCTAGCCAGCCTACAAGCCACACATGAAGCACCTTTTTATTTTATTTTATTTTTAATTTTTTTTTTCATTTTTCCGAAGCTGGCAACAGGGAGGCAGTCAGACAGACTCCCGCATGCGCCCGACCGGATCCACCCGGCATGCCCACCAGGGGGCGATGTTCTGCCCCTCTGGGGCATCGCTCTGTTGCATCCAGAGCCACTCTAGCGCCTGAGGCAGAGGCCACAGAGCCATCCCCAGCGCCCAGGCCATCTTTGCTCCAATGGAGCCTTGGCTGCGGGAGGGGAAGAGAGAGACACAGAGAGGAAGGAGAGGGGGAGGGGTGGATAAGCAGATGGGCGCTTCTCCTGTGTGCTCTGGCCGGGAATCGAACCCGGGACTCCTGCACACCAGGCCGATGCTCTACCGCTGAGCCAACTGGCCAGGGCCATGAAGCACCTTTTTAAAATAAAGTACAGTGTGTAAATGCTACCTCTGAACTCCAAACACAGTCCAGCCTTTGAGGACAACTGCCCATTTCAAAGTATTTTTTCATGCATTGTCTGCCTTCCCAACAGCCCTGTGAGTTGGTTTCAAGACAATGCCAATCTATTTATTTGGTAAGTGAGAAAACAGAATTTGCATATATTAGGTAGGGTATCAGGGTAATTAACACTGGCTGCTGTGGTTTAACACAACGCAAGCTTGTTTCTGATAACTGCAAATCCAGTGTCGGTGCTCTGATCCATGGCTTGTCTGGGGATTCAGGGATTCCAGTTCTTGCTATTTTGTGGGATCACTGTCTTCAAGGGTTTTGGGAGTCCTCCTCTGGACCCCTGTATTCCACCAGTCAATGAGTTAAAGTATGGAGAACCTCACAGGGTGTGGTTCTGCCAGGCCTGCACACTGTGTCTTTTTATCCATGTCCTATTGGCCAAAACACAGTCATATGACCCCAGCTTTATTGCATAGGAAGTTGAGAAATGTAGTCCAAGTGTGCCCAAGAAAAGGTACTAGGATTGGAGGCATCCGGCCAGTTCACACAGAACCAAGTTCACACAGATTACGTGTCCAGGCTCTGGCTCCCTGCACCCCGTCACTCGCCTTTTATTTGGGCTTTCCCACATGCATCCTTTCTGAGTCCGCTTCTGGGACAGGGGCTGAATCAATACTTCAACCTGAAACCCTCTCATGTAACCTTAGCTATAGGATATTTGATTAATTAAATACCAGATAAGTGTAAAGACAGGAAGGCATTTATAGTCACCTAAGAGAAAATTGCAAAGAGGGAGATTAAAACCACATTTGAATTATAGAAAAAATAATTGGCAGAGTTCCTGGAATCCAATAGGTTGCTGCCCAGGGGGGAGTTCTCTCCCCAGCTGCAAAGCAATGCATGCATCCAATTCCAGGATGTCAGAGACTTAAGTACGTACAACCTGGTTAGATTAATATTAAAGTTGCAGCTACCTAAGTGCAGCAACAGATGCCTAATTACCAGGTCACGGGGAGGAGGAAAGGTCTATAATCAGTTTTTAAAATAATACCTCTTCCAGGTACCACCTTTCCACAAAAGCCCCTGGAATCGTTCAAAATATTAAATAACATGCCTGCAGGAGGTCCCAGGCATTTGGATTTTGGTGATTGACAAAATTTGGAGTCTCTGTCAGCAGAAAAGGTGTGATTTAGACACAGAACCACAGAACCAAGGGGACATTGGTAGGAAGGGTGGAAGCAAAGGGGCTGAGGATGGAGGCGATGGTTTCCAGAGGGGTGGGTGGAAGTCAG
Source organism: Saccopteryx leptura (assembly GCF_036850995.1). Taxonomy (NCBI): domain Eukaryota; kingdom Metazoa; phylum Chordata; class Mammalia; order Chiroptera; family Emballonuridae; genus Saccopteryx; species Saccopteryx leptura. Next base: position 209,565 of record NC_089509.1, read on the forward strand.
AAGGCCCGAAATCCCATCTTCATTCTGGGCAGCTTTGAGTTCCAGAACATTCAGTGCTTATGCAAAGAACTGCATCAAAATGAGTCAGCTGGAGGCTCCTGGGCCAGCATGACTGCACAGCACAACTGGGATATCAAAACTGGAGATGTGGGTCAGGAGGCCTGACCATGGTTCCCAGGCCACTGAGCACAAGCTAAGAAGCTCTGGTCTAGAAGGAGAGCCTAGTGTGGGGGTGGGATGGGGTGCACTGCCAGACAAAGAAGAAGGGGGTGAGGTCCCCTGCACCTCTGAAGGGAGGAGACACCTGAGCAGGTCACAATGACAACTGGAGATGGAGCACTCCAGGGAAAGGGAGAAGCATCTACAGAAAGCAGGCGAAGCAGCCTGGCCACCCCAAGTACCGCATGAGCTTCAGGGTGGCAAAGAGATGGCGGGTGAGCAAGAATGGGGGAGGCTGGAGATGGGCTGGCACACAGCCTCAAGGCCTCACAGTGGAGCCCTGAGGTCTGGGCTTCCCCTTACAGCAGAGATATTCTCAGGACTGGCCCCCTTCACAGTATCTGCCAGTGTGGACAACATCCTCCAGTCTATGGACAGGAACTGGGTATGCCCAAGATTTTTCTTTTTTGAGAGAGAGAGATAGGTACAGAGAAAGAGACAGAGAAAGGGACAGACAGACAAGAAGGGAGAAAGATGAGAAGCATCAATTCTTCATTGCAGCTCAGTTGTTTATTGATTGCTTTCTCATATGTGCTTTGACTGGGGAGGGGGCGAGCAGGGGAGTGGTCATAGCAGACCAAATGACCCCTTGCTCAAGCCAGTGACCTTGGGCTCAAGCCGGCAACCTTTGGGCTTAAGCTAGCAACCCTCCGCTTAAGCTAGTGAGCCTGCACTCAAGCTGGATGAGCTGTGCTCAAGCTGGTGACCTTGGGATTTTGAACCTAGGTCCTCTGCATTCCATGCCAATGCTCTATCCACTGTGCCACCACCTGGTCAAGCATAAAAACCTTTTTTACCAAAATATTGTTTTCTTCCTTTCTTCCTTCACTCTCAGTTCAACAATTTTTAGCTGCTGTCAGTATGACCCATGGTTTTCTTGGAGTCATGGGGCAGGTGAAAAGCAAGAGAGCATTCAGAGAGAAACAGTCCTCATCACTTCTGGGTGGAGAACACACAGGTATACCATGGGTTCAGGCTACTGTTTATGGCAAACCATTTGGTTATCTCTGTCATGTAACAAACACCTCCAAAATTAACAACACATATTTATTAACACACAGTTTCTGTGTGTGGGGTCAGAGCTGGACTTGGCTTAGCTGGGGGCCTGTGGAAAGAATCTCTCGTTATGATGTAGCCAAGCTGTCGGCTGGGCTGCCATGTCATCTGATGGCTTGACTAGGAACTCTGCTGTCCTGACCTCTCATGTGGTTTTGACAGCTCTTAGTCCCGTGCTATGTGGGTTGTTCCAAGGGCTGCTTCCTGACATGGCAACTGGTGCCTCTAAGATGAATGATTCACGAAGTGCAACAGAAGACATCCAAAATGGAAACCACAGATTTTTTGTAATCTGATCTTGAAAGTGACATACTATCACTTCGACCATACAGTATTCTGCTCATTAGAGGTGAGTGCGTTAAGTTCAAACCACATTCAAGAGGATGGGGTTAAACAAGGACACAAACCCCAGGAAGAGGAGAGACTTGTGGCCATCTCAGAGGCTGCTACCATGTTTTCATTCCTGTGGCAGATCTTATTTTCCAAAACTAACAAGCACATGCTCCTCTGCAACCTTGGCACCACTCGTCAAGAGATGGAGCCAAAATCCCCACTCCTTGCACCTAAGTAAGCCTTTGTGACAGCTTCAATACATATCGAGGGGTGGAAGTGTGATGTGACTTTTAGTATTTCCACCTTGTTTTCTGGAGATGCTCACTTTTGGAACTCAGCTGCCCTGCATTAGTGAAGCCTAGGCAGCCCAAGCTAACCCCCAGCTGACAGCCAGCACCAACATGCCATATGTGTGCGCCATCTTGAAAGAGACCCAGCAGCTGATGCCATGAGCTGTCCAAACTGAAAGAAATGAAAATTATTGTAATTCTTAAACTACTAAATCTTGGGGTGAGTTGTTATGCAGAGATAAATAGAAAAATCAATTTCCAAAGATCCCCTCCCAGTTGGAACAGTGAGTCTGAGGGAAGCTCAGGCTTGAACTGCCAGGAAGAGAAATGAACCTGTCCAGGAAGGAGTAACTGAGCCTTTTCCCACAGATGCCCAGCTATGGTCCCAGCAAAGCAAGAGAGTCTGCTGGAGGAGAAGGTGAGATGCTACTTGGAATCTGGGAACTCCAGAGCTGCCTGGGGACAGCTGCCATGGACAGCACCACATTCAAGTGGGAATGGACCAAGAAGACTACAGATCTTGGGCTGGTCTGTGGTAAGAAGAGGAAGAAAGCTTGGGAGTGCATTATAGCCTGGGTGCCAGCCTGGCCAGAGAGCATGGAGAGGCAGAGAGCATGGAGTTTTCAAGGTACCACAGGTCCCAGGTCCTCTTTATCTAAGCGTCAGTACCCACGTCTCTGTGGGCGAGACAGCCAAGGTTGATGTTCAGAAAAATCCTCTCATAAAAGGCCCTTGGTAACCACATGCAGATGTTCATGGCCTTAACAGCAGATTCTCACAGCCTGTCTCAAGAATGCATATTCCATAGAGACTTTACACATGCAAGTGGCAAATTATGCAAGAAAAATGCAGGATGTGAAAAAGTCAATGAAAATTGGCGAAGAGCTGCTGCCCTCGCACCCCAGACCTTTATTTGGAAAGAGGCATTAGCAGGGTATGTGGGTGACCAGCTAAAGAGAAAGAATCCCCACCACATAGTGGGAAGGAGGGGCACCAGGCCACTGACCAGGCACGAAGGCTCTCAGGGTACCCAGAAAACCTAACAAACCAGCAAATATTATTTTTATCACACACACATACCATCTTGGCATAAAAGTAATCATAATCAAAATTTAAGAATACGGTAAGATTGGGCTTTTGAAAAACATTTACGTTTAACATTTCAATATGATATTCCAAACAAAGTTCTTTAAAAAAGCATTTGTTGGGCAGATAAAATGTATTAAGCTCACTTTGTTAAGGACGGTGCTGCCCACGAGGAGGCCGTCGCCCAGGTGATATTAATGTGTGTCTCTGTGGGCAGGTAGAATCCCTGTAGCCTGGTGCTTGGTTTTGGGATTAAGCCTTTCCCACCCGTTTTGATGTGGGGCGGTACAATCCAATCATGCCTCAGAGAAGTGACTCTGTATTAGAGACTTCCCTATTTTGTATATTGGATTAGAGGTTGTGAAGCTACAATATAAAATGGGGGCAGAATGAGAGCTTTCTCTCTTGGTTCCTGGGATGATTAGCATGAGAGAGCAGAGGGAGCAGAGCAGAGAGCAGAAAGAGGCCATGTGGCCAGGAGAAGCAGCCAAGATGGCGGAGTATTGAGTGAGAGGCCAGTTTGTGCAGAGTTTGTATCTGGGATAAGGAAGGAGATGGGGAACAGAGTTGAGTAAGTCTGGTGAGCTAGAAACTTTGATTCTAGGAAACTCGGATAAGTCAGTAGCTTTGTGAGCACTGAATGTGAGTGGGTTTTGGAGCCCAGTGTATGTTTTCTTGCCTGCCGGGTGCAAGCTAGGATTAAAGATGAAGGCCCATCAGTTCTTGGCTCCATTGTTTCTTTACCGACTGTCCGAATCCAATGCGAACCTGCATGGGCCAGGAGGCTGCTGTGATGGTGGCCCTGGCCCTGGCTTCTGGCTTTACAGTATTCCTTGTGATATTTTGGTCCCTAAGTTGATATCATTTTCTGTGGCCTTTTTCTAGTACCACATGCTCTGGGGCAGAATCCCATCTCCACCACCACCAGGGTGGACTGGGAGAAGCCTGGTAGAGGCCTGGAAGGACTAGGAAGGCCCGGCAGGGCCTAGCAGATTTCATCTGGCAGCACTTTGGAAGACCTACCCTCTAGGCCCCTGGGGCAAGACTCTCGGTCCCAGGGCAGAGAACCAAGAACTCTGCCTAGCTCCCTGCTTCCAAGCTTCCAGAAGGGAAGCAGACATGCGTGGAATTTCAAGAATACAACCCTGTCTCAGGCCTCCACTTGCTTCCCAGACCTCCTGGACTCAGAGAGTGAGGCTGGGAAGGGAAGGCCAACCCCCATCCCTCTGAAAAATGTAGTGGAATTTATCCATCACCCCACCCACACCCTGCCTGTCTAGCCTGGGATTTCCTCACTGTTGGGCAGATAAAATATATTATGCTCACTTTGTTAAAAATGGCGCTGCCCACATGGAAGCCTGTCGCCCAGGTGATATTAATGTGTGTTGGGGGCGAACTGTGGGCAGGCAGGATCCTTGTAGCCTGGGGCTTGGTTTTAGGACTAAACCTTTCCCACCCTTTTTGATGTGGGGTGGTACAATCCCATCATGCCTCAGATAAGTGACTTTGTATTAGAGACTTCCCTATTTTGTATATTAGATTAAAGCAGTGTTTCCCAACCTTTTTTGTGCCATGCCCCACCTTAACTTTTCTAAAACTTTTATGTCCCCCCCTATGTAACATACATAATTTTTAACATTAAAAAATTGATTTGTTCACTTAATAAACATAAATGGTAGGTTCTAGGAAGAAATCACTATGAAATTGTTAACAAAACATAGTAAGTAAAATTTCAAAACATATAATGAAAAACAGAAATTTAAATTCCAAATAATTTTAATACATATTTTTCTATATTAATTTATTATTTTAATTTAGTGTGATCCTTGCGCTTGATGCTTGCTGCACAGAGATTTTATATTAGGTTCCAATTTGGTTAGCTTTAGTCTCAAGTCTCCACGTTGTATTATATCCAGCCGATTTCTTTTTTTTACCAGTAAATCATTTTCAGCACTAAATCCACATTCAGCTAAAAATGAAGATGGAAACGGTAGCAATAGTTTTCTTGCACATTTGGTTGAATTTGGGTATTTGATTTCTGTTTCCTCACAAAGCCATGCCATCGCTCTTTTGATATTAAATAAAGCTTTAACTGACTCATCATTTTGCAATTCTGAGAGTTCTTCTTGATACTGCATATTTGATATATCAGATAAATCTACTAACATTGGCTGCATCATCCATGTTGGGAAATCAATTTGTTTTAAATCAGAAAATCTTTCTTTTAAATCAGCCGATAGAATATTCAAATGATTGACAATAACAAGTAAAGCGGTATCAGTTACTTCACATTTTTGGAGCCAATGAAACTGTTTAAAGTTTTTGTTGTTAATATGTTTCTGACATAACTCAATATTGGTAATGAAACCAAATATCTTTGCTTTTGCATCAACAAGAGTTTTATTTGTTCCTTGAAGTTGCTTATTTAATATATTTAGTTTTTCAAAGATATCGGCTAAATAACTCACAAATGCTTTACCATCTATTCTTAACAGATACTTCATTTCAGGTTTGTCGCTTAAAAAATCACTAAGAGTATCAAACAGTTCCATAAATCTTTTCAAACAGTTTCCTTTAGATAGCCATCTTACTTCAGTATGAAGTAAAAGTCTCACATGGTCTTCATTTTGTTCTTCACAAAATAGCTTGAAAAGACGCTCACATTTGGCACTAGCTTTAATAGCATTAACACACTTTATTACTGTATGTAATACTTCATTCAGAACAGGCGAGATGTTTTTAGCTACCAAGTTTTCCCTATGAATAACACAATGCACAAGAATCATTTCTGGATTCGCATCTTTCATCAATTTTAAGCAGCCATTTTTCTTGCCCATCATATTGGGAGCACCATCTGCAGCACAAGATGTTATATTTTTCATTGGTATATCTTTGACATCTAAGTAGTTTTTTAGCTTATTATATATATCTTTGGAGATAGTGGTGCTTTCTAATCTTTTACAGAACAACATTTCTTCAGCAAAATGTCCTTTATCAATATATCTTATGTAAGTTATCAATACTGCCTCACTGTCTCTCAAAGTTGATTCATCCATTTGCAGGGAGAATTTTCTTGTTTTTAGCTTTTCAATAAGTTGTTTTTCAATATCCTCACTCATTTCGTCTATTCTGCTAACGAATTGTTACTGAGTGGCATAGCTTTTACATCTTTGTCATCTTTTTCAAGAACCATTTTAAGAAATGCTAATATTGACGGTTTTATTAAATTCTCTCCTATAGTGTGATTTTCTCCAGTTTTAGTGATGAATAAAGAAATTTGATAACTAGCCTCAAGAACACGATTATTAGTTGAAGTATGAGCAGTAAATAGAGACTTTGTTGTTCTTTTTTCAAAATTTTTCTTTAAAGTTTTAAAGTAACTCAAATCTGAATTAATATGAGCACTATGTTTTGCCTTCAAATGCGCCTCAAGACGACCTCGTTTCATTGATTCGTTGGTCAAGCATTTCTGGCATAAAAGACAAAAAGGAATCCGCTCATCGTGAACAGCGGGTATGAACCCAAATTTTAAATATTCCTCCGAATATTGACGAGTCTTTTTCTTGCTTGCACCACTCATTTTACTATGGGCTATAAGAAATAAAAATAAGATCAATTAAAAACTAATATTAACATATGTGTTAAAATATATTCAATGTGACATAGAGAAACGTGTACTAAAAATTCATATTTATTTAAATGTATATAATACATTTACTACACTACCACCGCAAATCAAAAGGTATGTATATTTTTTCCACTTGACAAAATTTTCTGGAAAGTTATGCTTCTAAAATTAAAATTGTCATGCATGCACTATTATAGCCCCAATAATATTTATAAAATATTAGTGCTTTCTAGCCCCGATGCAAGAAGTACTTAATAAAGAGTTTAATATTGATAAAAATAAAATCAAATACTTACCAATTATATCTATACAATATATATGTAAATTTATTAACTCAACGAGCTTTTCCAACAGTTTTGACTGACACTTATTTCAAATTAACACCAACTGAATGATGTGAAACACTACAGAAGTTGCGATGGGCCAATTAGGTGAGAATAACTGCGTTGTTTAGCGAGTTTTTAAAACGTCCGGGGTTCCCCGCGGCAGACAGCACGCTCCGCGGTGAACCCAGGACGAAGTTTACTTGACGACGCCAATCACCCAGTTGATATTTTGGTCTCATCAAATGAAATTATACTTAATAATTATTTACCGCAATTATTTAAGAATTGCATTTTTTGTTAAATTTGGCACCGATATCTAGCATTGCATTTAAATGGCCTGAGGCGAAAGAGTTAAAGTCGTGTCGAGTCCATTTTCAAATTGCCCCCCTTAACTATCGAATTGCCCCCCTGTGGGGTGTGGCCCCCACGTTGGGAAACACCGGATTAAAGGTTTTGATTTCTACACTATAAAATGGGGGCAGAACGGGAGCTTGCTCTCTTGGTTCCTGAGATTAACATTAGAGGGGAGAGCAGAGAGAGAGCAGAGAAAGGCCACATGGAGGAGGCCAGGAAAAGCAGCCAAGATGGCGACTGTTGAGTGAGAAGCCAGTTTGTGCAGAGTTTGTGCAGGGAGAAGGAAGGAGATGGGGAACAGAGGTGAATAAGGCTGGTGAGCTAGAAACCTTTGATTTTAGGAAACTCGGATAAGCCAGTAGCTTTGTAAGCACTGAATGAGTGGGTTTTGGAGCCCAGTATGTGTTTTTACTTGCCCACTAGGTGCAAGCTAGGATTAAAGATGATGGCCCACCAGTTTTTGGCTCCATTGTTTCTTTACCGACTGTCCGAATCCAATGCGAACCTGCATGGACCAGGCAGCTGTGATGGTAGCTTTGGATAATGGCTTTACACTCACCATATCCCCAAAGCTGCCTTTGTGTCAAGGGCCAGCTCCAAGGAGGAATGTGGGACCCTGTCTCCCCTCATCATGCAGCCCTCAGTGACCCTACATTAGGACCATAACCTTCAGGAGGGCTCCCTTTCCCCCATCCTTGGTTCCCCAACCTCCCACACACAAAAAGGCAAGAGGGAACTCTAGTCAGTTCCACTGACACTGGCAAACTCCTATTTTGCATTAAGAACTCTTCTGAATTCATCTCATCCATAAAGAAAGCCCTCCATGACACTGGTCACAAGAAATCACAGGCTGGTAGAAAGAGGAGGCTTACCCACCAGAAGGTACATGCCCATGATGAAACCCCAGAGACTAGTCTGATATTGAAGGTGGGGAGAAACGTACCTCTTAGATTATATACCTGAGAACCACCTGGACTGCCTCTCACAGGCAAGTATTTGCCCATAATAGCAGAAAGGAGAAGGTAGACAGGAGAATCTGACAGAAACCAGACACAGCAGACAACAGACAACAAACAGGACAAGGCAGACAGGACACAGTAAAACAGAAAGACAGGGACAGCAGACAGGACATAAATGCAGGACACAGCAGAGAGGTGATGGCAGACAGCTAGACAGAAGCCATCTCTCTGGCCCCTCTGCTGTTGGGAGATCCTTCATCACGCTTCATCTGTGCCAGGGAGGTATGAGAAAAGTCTGTGTGTTGAGCTCACCTAGGAGGTGATGGCAGTGGTTCCAACACAAAATGTTTGTATTTTTCCTCCAGTTCCTACTCTCAGCCTGTATGTTAAATCTCTTTGGGGGCACATCTAGGTATTTAAAAAATCCACTTAGCCTGACCAGGTGGTGGCGCAGTGGATAGAGCGTCGGACTGGGATGCGAAGGACCCAGGTTCAAGACCCTGAGATCGCCAGCTTGAGCGTGGGATCATCTGGCTTGAGCAAAACGCTCACCATTTGGACCCAAGGTCGCTGGCTCAAGCAAGGGGTTACTCGGTCTGCTGAAGGCCCGTGGTCAAGGCATATATGAGAAAGCAATCAATGAACAACTAAGGTGTTGCAATGAAAAACTGATGATTGATGCTTCTCATCTCTCTCTCCATTCCTGTCTGTCTGTTCCTATCTATCTCTCTCTCTGACTCTCTCTCTGTCCCTGTTAAAAAGAAAAATCCACTTATACTGAATAGTGTCCATGCATCTAGCCTTGTTAAAATTCACTCTACTGGACATGCTCTCCTCACATGGCAGGAGAGGGTAGGATGTAAAAGAAGTCTTCCTCAACAGGCACAGCCTCTCCTCTACAGAAGCACCAGGCAAGGCTCTGTCCTGGGTATGGGTGCACTCTTCAGAGGGTGGTCCCAGAGGGGTCTCTCTACCATTGTCTGTACCATCTACCTGTGGTAGTCGACAGCACATTCAAAGCCACTAATGGCTAGTGAAACGTATCCTTCATATTTGTTTTATAAATTTCTCAATTGAAAACTGTGAGATATTGAGCATTGATATATATAACCATGTGTTCTGGTAAATGTTAAACAACTGGGTCTCCATCGGTCAAGTTGTGATATGTAATATTTGCCAATTTCCACAGTGTAAATATTCTCACCACAGCCCATTTTAAGCCACCAAGGTCATGTCATGAACTCAGTTGGAAAAAAGGGCACACAATCAGCTGGTGAGAGACAGACTAGCACAGCACACCACTGGAGAGAACACACATTAATGGGTCCTCAGTAATTTTTAAGAGTGTAAGTCTTCTGATATCAAAAAGTTTGATAACCACTGCTCTACATCATCCCTGAGTTACAAATGTACGAAGAACTGTATGCAACATCGGAACACGAAAGACAGAAAACCTGGTCCCCACTGCTGATGGCGTGCTGAGCAGAGACACAAACCATGCAGCAAGAAACATGGTGGTTTGAAGAATGATTAACAGAGAAAAGACCTCTCCAGAAGGTAGCCAGACTAAGCCAAACAGGTTACATAGGAGTTTCTGCACCAACCCTGAAACTAAACCATAACAGGAGTGGTGCTGCTGAGCCTGAGGCCCCGTGGGCCCTGTGATCATGCTGATCTTACCACTGCCAGCCTTACTCCCTCCCAGCATCTTGAGACCCAGCCTGGTCCTGGTCTAGGACCCAGCAATCCCAAGAAGGACAAGCTGCTCTGCCTTCAAGCTGGTAGGGAGACAGACAGGGAAACTCAAAAGGCATGAGGGGCAATAGGTGCTCACAGCAGAAGAGCCCAAAGGGCACATTGGTCAGTCTATTGGTCAGGGGGATCTTCAGTGGAAGCCACCTCTGCCAGGCTATGAAAGCAGCATGTATGCCCCCCGCCCCCTGTCCATGAGGATGAACAAGTGCCCTGGGGGAAAGATACAGTAATGGCAAAGAGGTAAAACAGCTTTGGGATGATGAGGCAGGGCCTCGGAGTATCCAGTCTAGAAAGGCACTAGGATGAAACCATGGCCCGCATGCCCTGAGGGCACATTATGCAGAAAACAATGGCTGCTGAGCATAAGTTCCTTCTGACCACCAAACTAAAAACAGCAAGCAACAGGGGTTTTCTTTCCCAGAGGGGCCTGATGATCCCTGTTTGTATTTCAGGCTGTACACAGAAGTACTCCCGTGCCCCACTTCTAAGGTGTGAGTCACCAGGCTGTTCCACCTCCCTCTGTCTGCTGTAGGACATCTGTACCATCACTCCTGTGAGTGCTGAGTAGGGGAGAGATAGGCCTGGAGCTGCTGATGGCCATCTTCCTACCTACAAGGAAGACATGCAACCATCACAAAGGGTGTAGGGTTGATGCTGGACATGGTCCTTCCCCCTCCCCAGTCACTGGCACCATGGTCACAGATCCTGACCATGGGCTATGAGATAGAGGGCAGTAGAACTGCAGCTGAAGTTTTACTAAGGACAAAGAAACCAAATCACTGGATATCATCAGAGAAACAGCACAGAATGGCACATATGCTTCCCCTCCTCCCCCCTACCTCCTGCTTCCCTGCCTGCTTGCCCATAGACAGAGTTACACTTGAGCAATTGCCTAGGGCTTAGCTATAAAAACCACAGACCCCTCAACAGAGTGCAGAGCTTTCACCGATATGCTGCCATCAATGTTGTCCCTGTATGTAAGTAATACAGGCTGTGTCCACTCCATCTGGTCTTCCTTATGGTTTCTTTGGGTTTCCACAACAACACCAGAACAACTTTCTGGGTCTGGACCTCCTGCATTACAAAAGAAAGCAAAGTCCAGTGCTAGAGTGAACCAAGACCACATTTCTGGAGCCCGTTTAATCTCTCAGACAAATACAATAAAAGCTCTTTTTGCCCAAGCAGGGTGACAGTGGTTTGGGTTTAGTGACCAGTAATTAAGTTACATTTTCATTTGCAGGAACAGAGCCAGCAACAGGGAAATGAGGAAATAGATCATTGAACAGAAGGAATTTGCAGCTTTCAGGGCTGAGACTGAACAGTAAAGAGTAAATGTTTGGACCATATTATCTTCACCTTTGTCATCATCATCTCATCTAATGTCTTTAAAATGTCTCCAGTGCCAGCTCTTTTCCAGAGGGAACCATGGAGGATGCAGAGAAAAGAAGTTTCTTGCTGTGCAGAAACCCTTCAGTGAAGAGATTTCAGAACTGAAGATCAAGCACCTGAGAAATAAGTGTGCCTTGTTATAAAGTACCTCACCCCAGATTCTGAAAGGAACCATACTTCATTTCATCGAGTTCACATAGAGACACCGAGGCCAGATGAATTTTGAAGAGTTTTATTAGAGGAAGGGATTTATTAAATATGCCAGTCACATATGGCTGACACGGGGCATCAGACCCAAATCATGCAGTCCCAAAAATAGTTCAGGGGCTGCTTATATACACTTGATCACACACAGGCAGGGGAGAGCATGACATCATGGCATGGGCTGACAACATTTGTTTAGGGCATACACAGAAACATTAAGATTTTCAAAGTAACACAATCAAAGATGTTTACAAATCTTTCAGGTTCATCTTCCCTCATTAGCCTAGAGGTATTTTACTTTCAAGATTCCAGGAAGGAGGAGGAACTAAAATCAATGCAAGGTGGTATGTAAATTCTGCCTCCTATGGAAAGAGCAGAAGTTTCTAGGTTAACATTTATTTTAGATTTAAAACTAAATGACCCATTGTTCTTGCAAGCCAGAAACTTCTACATTCTTCTCCCTCCCTTCCCTAAAGGAGGGATGGGACAGGAAAGCCTGATAGGAAAGCCTGACCTTTTCTCCCAGAATATCAATATCAATTTTCAGCTTTTTGGTACCTTACAACAGCCTAAAAGATGCTTCAAAAAGCAAGGAGAAAGCTCATCCATGAACAAGCTAAGCACTATCACAAAGGACACAGATGTATAGCACTGAGACTAAAATGGCTGGGATGGCAAGAAGGACTGGCAAGTTCTATGGACAAGAGGAACCCAAACTGGCACTTATCATCAGGAATTGAGGAATCAACAGTATGAACCCAAAGGTCTGAAAGGTGCTGCAGCTTTTATGCTATCTCTAGATCCTCAGTGTCACCTTTGTTAAGCTCAACAGTCTTTGATTAACATGCTGAGGATGGTAGTACCATGTATGGCACAGGGCAGAGGAATACCCAAACCTGAAGTCAGTAAATGAATTGATCTACAAATGTTGTTATGGCAAAACCAACAGAAAGCAAATTGCCTTGACAAATAACACATTAGTTGCTCTGTCTCTTAGTGAACATGGCGTTGTGATAAGGTGCCAAGGAATCGCAAAATTGTTAACATTAGTATTTTAAAAGGAAGAGTCAGGCCCCCTTACCCCTTCTTTCTGAGGAAGAAAAAATAAGAAGAGCTTGCAGGGGCAAAATTCAGCTAGTCATAGTTCCTGTAGTTTTCTGGAAGGATTGACGCCACTTGCTAGACAGAGCAAAGAAGATAGAACCTATCTGAAAACCCCTTCCTCTTCTCTTTTCTTAAAAGCCTTTAGGAAACAATATTTACGTACCTTAATTAAAAAGTCCTACACTAATCCTGACTCTTCCTCCATCCTGGAGTCGTAAGAGTGACATATACCTCTAGATAAAGGGACCACAAGCCCCCCTCCCCTTTCCTTGCATAAAAAATCTGTATTCTGTAACTTTTTATATGCTCTCTAAATCATCATTTTGAAATTCTTTGTATGTATAAATGTAAAGCCAGAACCCACGGCCACTATCACAGCACCCTGGCCCATACAGGTTCGCATTAGATTCGAACAGTTGGTAAAGAAACAATGGAGCCAAAAACTGATGGCCCATCATCTTTAATCCTAGCTTGCACCCAGAGGGCAAGTAAAAACACACACTGGGCTCCAAAACCCATTCACATTCAGTGCTCACAAAGCTTCTGACTTATCCGAGTTTCCTAGAATCAAAGGTTTCTAGCTCACCAGACTTATTCACCTCTGTTCCCCATCTCCTTCCTTCTCCCTGCACAAACTCTGCAAAACTGGCCTCTCACTCAACACTCTGCCATCTTGGCTGCTTCTCCTGGACTCCTCCACGTGACCTTTCTCTGCTCTGCTCTCTAATGCTAATTTCAGGAACCGAGAGAGCAAGCTTCCGCTCTGCCCCCATTTTATAGTATAGAAGTCAAAACCTTTAATCCAATATACAAAATAGGAAAGTCTCTAATACAAAGTCATTTATCAGAGACATGATGGGATTGTACCACCACACATCAAAAAGGGTGGGAAAGCCTAGCGTGCGGAGGACCCAGATTCGATTCCTGGCCAGGGCACACAGGAGAAGTGCCCATTTGCTTCTCCACCCCTCCGCTGTGCTTTCCTCTCTGTCTCTCTCTTCCCCTCCTGCAGCCGAGGCTCCATTGGAGCAAAGATGGCCCGGGCGCTGGGGATGGCTCTGTGGCCTCTGCCTCAGGCGCTAGAGTGGCTCTGGTCACAACATGGCGACGCCCAGGATGGACAGAGCATCGCCGCCTGGTGGGCAGAGCGTCGCCCCATGTTGGGCGTGCCGGGTGGATCCCGGTCAGGCGCATGCGGGAGTCTGTCTGACTGTCTCTCCCTGTTTCCAGCTTCAGAAAAATGAAAAAAAAAAAAAAAAGGGTGGGAAAGGCTTAATCCCAAAACCAAGCCCCAGGCTACAAAGATTCTGCCTGCCCACAGCCCGCCCCCAACACACATTAATATCACCTGGGTGACGGCGTCCACGTGGGCAGAGCCATCTTTAACAAAGTGAGCATAATATATTTTATCTGCCCAACAATAAAACTTGTAAACTAAGCAAATAGGGACTAGTTTTAGACTTCTTAATAAGCTAACCCCAACACTCTTAGCAAAAGTAACTTCATTTAGCTTCTCTCTTTATCCTACACTAAACATTTTCCACAATTGTGGTGACAGGGATAGGTTATAAATCCTAGAATGTTTGGGAATGTCTTTGTCACATATGTAAAACATTCATCACTGCCTGAACAGGCAGTGGCGCAGTGGAATAGAGCGTCGGATTGGGATGTGGAGGACCCAGGTTCGAGACACCAAGGTCACCAGCTTGAGCATGAGCTCATCTGGTTTGAGCAAGGCTCACCAGCTTAAGCCCAAGGTCACTGGCTCAAGCAAGGGGTCACTTGTTCTGCTGTAGCCCCCCAGTCAAGGCACATATGAGAAATCAATCAATAAACAACTAAGGAACCGCAATGAAGAATTGATGTTTCTCATCTCTCTCCATTCCAATCTGTCTGTCCCTATCTGTCCTTCTCTCTGACTCTCTCTGTCTCTCCCACAAAAAAGTTAATTAATTAATTAACTAATTTATTAATTTAAAAATCTTCTAAAAAATAAAAACATTCATCATTACTGTATTATCTTATGGTCTTAGTGTATAGGAATGTTTATTTTTTCTTTTCTTTTTTTTTTTTTTTTTGTATTTTTCTGAAGCTGGAAATGGGAGGCAGTCAGACAGACCAGACTCCCGCATGCGCCCGACCAGGATCCACCCAGCACGCCCACCAGAGGGCGATACTCTGCCCATCCGGGGCGTCGCTTTGTCGCGACCAGAGCCACTCTAGCGCCTGGGGCAGAGGCCAAGGAGCCATCCCCAACGCCCGGGCCGTCTTTTGCTCCAATGGAGCCTTGGCTGTGGGAGGGGAAGAGAGAGACAAAGAGGAAGGAGAGGGGGAGGGATGGAGAAGCAGATGGGCACCTGGCCGGGAATCGAACCCGGGACTTCCGCACGCCAGGCCGACGCTCTACCACTGAGCCAACCGGCCAGGGCCTTATTTTTTCTTTTGATAGATCCTATAGATAAATGTTGTAACAAGACAGCAAAAATACAATAAGCTTGTTAGTAAATGACTTTTGTACCATGCTCCCCCTTCCTTTCCTTTAACTAGTATGTGATTTTTTTTCTATAAAAGCAACCTCAGAACTGTGATCCATACTGCATGATTTGGAATTATGCCCCGTGCATGTCACTGACTTAATAATAAAGCTCCTTCTAAAATTTCTTCTATAAACTACCTTGGTGTCTTTATGTAATTCACGGAAATACTTTATTATAACACTGTAATCTGCATGGAGGATCTAATTCATGAGATCCATGCTGCTGGAAAGCATTTCAAAGAAGCAAGCAGCTTCCTGTGGACCTTCAAATGATCTTCTCCATAGGCATGCCTATGATTTTTATATTGCTATTTCTCATGAATTCAGATAGTTCTCATAGGGTTCTTCCATTTTTTTAAGCTCAAGCCTCTCTTCTTCCTTCTAAATCAGGGGTCAGAAACCTATGGCTCACAAGCCAGATGTGACTCTTTTGATGGCTGCATCTGGCTTGCAGACAAATCTTTAATTTAAAAATTAATAACGTTAAAAATATATATAAAACAGGGGAGACAAGATGGCGATGGAGTAGGCGGACGTACCAACTTCCACCTCCCAGAACCAAAGTGTATTGCAAACAAATTTTAAGAACCATCATCTGGAAAAATCAACTTTGGACTAAACTAAGAGGACTCTTCAACCAAGGAACACTGAAGAAGGCACAATGAGACTGGTAGGAAAAGCGGAAACACAGAGAGGGCTGCCCAGCTCCCCGGAGCGAACAGCAGCCAGGAGAGACTCTCGTGGCAGGAAGTAAGTTTAGCAGAGAGGGGGGGTCCTCAGTCCCAGGAACAAAGCCCCAGCTTGCAGACCCAGAGCCTAGAAGAGGTATGTTGGGCAGATAAAATATATATATTATGCTCACTTTGTTAAAGATGGCGCTGCCCACATGGAAGCCTGTCGCCCAGGTGATATTATTGTGTGTTGGGGGCAGGCTGTGGGGAGGCAGGATCCTTGTAGCCTGGGACTTGGTTTTAGGACTAAGCCTTTCCCACCCTCTTTGATGTGGGGTGGTGCAATCCCATCATGCCTCAGATAAGTGACTTTGTATTAGAGACTTCCCTATTTTGTATATTGGATTAAAGGTTTTGAATCTACACTATAAAATGGGGGCAGAACGGGAGCTTGCTTGCTCTTAGTTCCTGAGATTAACATTAGAGGAGAGAGCAGAAAGGAGAGCAGAGAGAGGCCACATGGAGGAGGCCGGGAGAAGCAGCCAAGATAGTGGAGTGCTGAGTGAGAAGCCAGTTTGTGCAGGGAGAAGGAAGGAGATGGGGAACAGAGGTGAATAAGTCTGGTGAGCTAGAAACCTTTGATTCTAGAAAACTCGGATAAGTCAGTAGCTTTGTGAGCACTGAATGAGTGGGTTTTGGAGCCCAGTGTGTGTTTTTACTTGCCCGCTGGGTGCAAGCTAGGATTAAAGATTATGGCCCACCAGTTTTTGGCTATGTTGTTTCTTTACCGACTGTCCAAATCCACTGCGAACCTGCATGAGAAAAGCTGCTCTGATGGTGGCCGTGGCTACTGGCTTTACAAGGCATATGGACAGTATTTAGCTAGAAACAGAACAGGATACTGTTTGTGAGAAAGAGACTGATTTCTCAGACCCAGGATTCTTCTTAAAAGGACCGCGCAGAAAACCTCTCTCACAACCACTCACCCGAGGCTCTGGGGGATGAGGAGAGAGGAGAGTACTGTATTAGCAGGAAGAGAGTGTAATCTAGGAGGCACAGGGAGAAACATTTTGAAAGACAGCCACCCTAACCCCTGGGACGAGTCACTCCCCAAATCTGAAGTGAATATTTCCCCTGGAAACAGCAATACCAGCAAATGGAAGCAGGACACCAGCCAAACAAGCTCTCCCACGGCACTCAGAGCAGAGTCACTCAGAAGGAGGGAGCTTTCGGGACTACAGTAGTGATTATTAGGGTCTGAGCTGCAGCGCCCCCACCCACACGGCTGAGGGCTCACCCGAGGGCGAAAAGCAAGGGCGGAAGCCGGCTGGCCACCACTGAGGCCCAGGTGTGAGCTCAGTTTTGCCCATTTGGGGAGAAGGGGACATGCAAAAGTGGTCAAGTCGAGCTACAGGCCGCCTGCAATTCAGCCTGTGGGGGAAGGGCAGGAACCCCAGAAGGAGCGGAGACCCACCCTTCAGCAAGGGTGCAGGAGCACAGCCCTGCCCCACCTGCAGAACCCAGACTTGTGGCCTGACTTGGGAGCCAGGTCCTCCCACGGAGGTGGAGCCAAAAGCTCAGAACAGGCGAAGTCCCGTTATTGAGTGTGGGCACACAGTCCAGCCCAGCCTGTGGAGCCAAGGCTTGCAGCCATCACATGAGCTGGCTCCTCCTGCAGGGGCAGGGCGAAAGCCCGGAATCAGGTGGAGACCCAAAGCTGAGCAAAGGTGCTCACCACTGCCCTCAGAGCCGAGCATAACACCACCCGCGGGGGTGGGGCAAAGGACAAGGACAAGGAAGATTGTACACCTGAGCACGTGATCACAGCCACTCCTGGGAAGGAGAGGTGGAAACCACAGCAACAGCCCCAGTGTGCAGGCACCAGCAATGCCCATACCCAAACACTCTAGGCAGCATCAGCAGAAAGGGTGGCAGGCCTGCAGACAGGCCACACCTAGGAAACACAGAGGCTGCTGGGGTCCAGCCCCGGGGGGGATCCAGGGGTCCCATAGGAGGAGATGGCGTCGGCGAAATCGAGTGAGAGAGCAGAATTCTTTTCTTTCTCTTTATTCTCTGGTTAGCATTTACTGCCAGGCATCTCTGCCAAATGCTAGTATAGCTCCCTTTTTATACGCACACACTGAGTTACAATTACATGGTGTTAATCATTGCTTCTGTTTCACTATGTTTACATGTTTCCGGATAACAGTTAATTTATATCTATAAATTACAAACCAGGTAGTAAATCATTCAAAGTACAAAATAACTTGAATAGTGATAACAACATCGGTAAAAGCTTTTAAGGTATTAGTACTAATAGTTAACTAACTTTACTGCTGTTGTGAGTTAAGGGGCAGAGAGAGATTAGCAGACGAGATTATTAAGGACTAACAATGGACCACCATTTGCTCAGGTAAATGGCTTTGAGTTTAAGCAGTGTCCTACTTTTTCTCACAAGATTCTAAAAGGCTTGTCTATAAAGAAATTGACATAACATTAAGAGTAGCTTTCACCCAAAGATATACAGACTGCACTTGCAAGATAGCCTATTAGCAACATAAGACTGTTATTACTTCTATGGATTTTCCTACATTTCTCTCATTATCAAAGAATTTTGGAAAGTATGTAAATCTTATGAGAACATCTCATTGAGAAAGCCTAGTAATTGCCTTTAGTCAAAAGACAATTCTCTTAGTAAAACATTCTTTTCTTACTGACTGCGCTCTCATCCTAGGCCACACAATGGGCCATTCTACTATACCTTACCTAAGATACTATTGTCTAGTCAAATATTACTTATTTATTATATTTAAACACTAGTTAAGTTCTGACTCTATTCTTCTCAAAATATACCACTATTTGCAGATCAAATAAGCAAGAAGAAAGGAATGTTTCTCTACTCTATCACATGAAAAGGCTAGGGAGGAAAAATGTTGAATTAAGTGAAGGCCGAAAGGTGCTCTGTGCACAGCCACTGCTTCCTGCCCATTCACAAGTCATAATCTATTCTTTCTAACATGATTAAGAAGGAATTCTTCCACAAACTTAACCCTTTACGAGGGATATCATAGCCAGCCTCATGTCTATGAGCCCAGTTCAAGGGGCTTACAGGCTTTTCTGTGGAACTCACACCCTCTGTCTCATTTCCAAAGAAATCACTACGAATCTACAGGGAAAACACGGTACTATTATCCCTGTGCCATAAATAATAGCACACACCCAGAAAAGGGGGGATATAAGGCCAGATTAATTCAAAAAGTCAAAGGGGGAAGTATCATTGTGCCTTTCCTTTGCGGTGACTTTGTCACCCTGCAGCCATTGGTCTTCACTGCAGTGACTTTGTCACCCCGCAGGTACTGGTCTTCTCTGCTGTGACTTTGTCAATCAGCAGTTTTGATCTTCTTCTGCTGTGACCTTGTCAGCCAGCAGTTGTGGGTCTTCTTCTGCTGTGACCTTGTCAGCCAGCAGTTGTGGGTCTTCTTCTGCTGTGACCTTGTCAGCCAGCAGTTGTGGGTCTTCTCCTGCTGTGACCTTGTCAGCCAGGAGTTGTTGATCGGCTCCCAACAAGAGGCCACACCCAGTGTACTCCAATGGCCAAAACCTTCTTTTACACAGACAAAAAATGAGAAAGCGAGAAATGCAACACAAATGAATCAAGAGAAATCCCCAGAAAAGGACCTGAATGAGTCAGATATAACCAAATTACCAGATGCAGAGTTTAAAATAAAAATTGTTAGGATGCTCAAAGATATTAGAACAATAGATGGTCATTACAAACACTTAAATAAAGAGATAGAAAATATAAAAAAGGACATTTAAATAATAAGTCAGAAATTATTCTAAAAAAGACTTTTAAAATTATTCTAAAAGCCAAACTGATTCTAAAAAAGAATCAGTCAGAAATGACAAATACAATATCAGAAATGAAGAACACAATGGAAGGAATTAAAAGCAGGAAGGATGAAGCTGAGAATCGAATCAGCGAGTTAGAGGACAAGATAAATAAAGGCATGGAAGCAGAACAGAAAAAAGAAAAGAGACTCAAAAAGTCAAAGGAAACTCTAAGAGAGCTCTGTGACAACATGAAGAGAAATAACATCCGCATCATAGGGGTTCCTGAAGAAGAGAAAGAACAAGGGATAGAGATTTTATTCAATCATATCATAGCTGAAAACTTCCCTCAATTAAGGCAGGAAAACATCTCACAAGTTCAAGAAGCACAGAGAACTCTATTAAAGAGAAACCCAAAGAAATCTACACCAAGACACATCATAATTAAAGTACCAAAGCTAAGTGATAAAGAGAAAATATTAAAAGCTGCTAGAGAAAAAAAAGACTATCACCTACAAAGGAGCCCCCATAAGGATGACTTCTGACTTCACAACAGAAACACTTGAGGCCAGAAGGGAATGGCAAGAAATATTCAAAGTAATGCAGAACAAGAACCTACAACCAAGACTACTTTATCTAGCAAGGCTATCGTTTAAAATTGAAGTAGAAATAAAAAGCTTTCCAGACCAAAAAAACCTCAAGGAATTCACTAAAACCAAACCAAGGCTGCAAGAAATGCTAAGGGGCCTGTTGTAAACAGATCAAAGAAGAAGAAAAAACATAGCAAAAGAGGAATACAGTTTTTTTTTGTTTGTTTTGTTTTTTTGTGGGTTTTTTTTGTATTTTTCTGAAGCTGGAAACGGGGAGAGACAGTCAGACAGACTCCCGCATGCGCCCAACCGGGATCCACCCAGCACGCCCACCAGGGGCGACGCTCTGCCCACCAGGGGGCGATGCTCTGCCCCTCCGGGGCGTCGCTCTGCTGCGACCAGAGCCACTCTAGCGCCTGGGGCAGAGGCCAAGGAGCCATCCCCAGCGCCCGGGCCATCTTTGCTCCAATGGAGCCTTGGCTGCAGGAGGGGAAGAGAGAGACAGAGAGGAAGGAGGGGGTGGGGGTGGAAAAGCAAATGGGCGCTTCTCCTGTGTGCCCTGGCCGGGAATCGATCCCAGGTCCCCCGCACGCCAGGCCAACGCTCTACCGCTGAGCCAACCGGCCAGGGCCAAGGAATACAGTTTTAAAGAATAAAATGGCAATAAACAATTACATATCAATAATAACCTTAAATGTAAATGGATTAAATGATCCGATCAAAAGACATAGCGTAGCTGCATGGAAAAGAAAACAGGACCCATACATATGCTGTCTACAAGAGACACACCTTAAAACAAAAGATGCACATAGACTGAAGGTAAAAGGATGGAAAAAATATTTCACACAAATGGAAATGAAAAAAAAGCTGGGGTAGCAATAGTTATATCAGACAAAATGAACTTTAAAACAAAGGTTACATAAGAGATAAAGAAGGTTACTACATTATGATAAAGGGAGCAATACAACAGGAAGATATAACCGTTATAAATATCTATGCACCTAATATGGGAACACCTAAATATATAAAGCAGACTTTGATGGATTTAAAGGGTGAAATCAACAGCAATACTATAATAGTAGGGGATTTCAATACCCCACTAACATCACTAGATAGATCCTCAAGAAAAAAAATTAACAAAGAAACAGCAGACTTAAAGGACACACTAGATCAACTCGATTTAATAGATATCTTCAGAACCTTTCACCTTAAAGCAGTAGAATATACATTCTTTTCAAGTGTTCATGGTACATTCTCTAGGATAGACCATATGTTAGGGCACAAAAGTGGACTCAACAAATTTAAGAAGATTGAAATAATATCAAGCACATTCTCTGATCAAAATGGCATGAAACTAGAAATGAACCACAACAGAAAAGTTCAAAAACTCTCAAACACATGGAAACTAAATAGCAGGTTGTTAAATAATGAATGAATTAAGAATGAGATCAAAGAAGAAATAAAAAAAATTCCTAGAAACAAATGACAATGAGCATACAAGAACTCAAAATCTATGTGACACAGCAAAAGCAGTACTGAGAGGGAAGTTCATCATAGCACTACAGGCACACTTTAAGAAACTAGAAAAAGCTCAAATAAACAACTTAACCCTTCATCTAAAATAACTAGAAAAAGAACAGCAAGTAAAGCCTAAATGTAGTAGAAGGAAAGAAATAATAAAGATCAAAGCAGAAATAAATGACATAGAGGCTAAAGAAACAATACAGAGGAAAAGTGAAACTAGGAGCTGGTTCTTTGAAAAGGTAAACAAGATCAATGAACCTTTAACTAGACTCACCAAGAAAAAAAGAGAGAGGACACAAATAAATAAAATTAGAAATGAGAGTGGAGAAATAACAACTGACACAACAGAAATACAAAATATTGTAAGAAAATACTATGAAGAACTGTATGCCAAAATGCTAGACAACCTAGATGAAATGGACAAATTCCTTGAAACATACGATCTTGCAAAAATCAATCTGGAAGAAGGAGAAAACCTAAACAGACTGATTACACCAAATGAGATTGAAACAGTTATCAAAAAACTCTCAAAAAAGAAAAGTCCAGGGCCTGATGGCTTCACAAGTGAATTCTACCAAATATTCAAAGAAGAACTAACTCCTATCCTTCTCAAGCTATTTCAAAAAATTCAAGGGGAAGGAAAACTTCCAAGCTCCTTTTATGAGGCGAGCATAATTCTGATTCCAAAACCAGGCAAAGACAACACAAAGAAAGAAAATTATAGGCCAATATCTCTGATGAATATAGATGCTAAAATCCTCAACAAACTATTAGCAAACCGGATCCAACAATATATGGAAAAAATTATATAACATGATCAAGTGGGATTTATTCTCGGGAGGCAAGGTTGGTACAATATTCGCAAATCAATCAATGTAATTCATCACATAAAGTAATTTCAATAGATGCAGAAAAAGCATTTGATAAAATCCAGCACCCATTTATGATCAAAACTCACAGCAAAGTGAGAATACAGGGAACATACCTCAACATGATAAAAGCCATCTATGAGAAATCCACAGCCAACATCATACTCAATGGGAAAAAATTTAAAAAAAATCCCCTTAAGATCAGGAACAAGGCAAGGGTTCCCCCATTCACCGCTCTTATTCAACATAGTTCTGGAAGTCCTAGCCACAGCAATCAGACAAGAAGAAAAAATAAAAGGCATACAAGTTGGAAAAGAAAAGTAAAGCTATCATTATTTGCAGATGATATGATCTTGTATATAGAAAACCCTAAAGTCTCAGTCAAAAAACTACTGGACCTGATAAATGAATTCAGCAACGTGACAGGACATAAAATCAATATTCAGAAATCAGAGGAATTTTTATATGCCAACAATGAACAATCAGAAAAAAAATTTAAGGAAACAATCCCCTTCACAATTACAACCAAAAAAATTAAGTACCTAGGAGTAAACTTAACCAAGAAGACTAAAGACTTGTACTCAAAAAATTATAAAACATTGATAAAAGAAATCAAGGAAGATACAAACATGTGGAAGCATATACTGTGCTCATGGTGAGGAAGAATAAACATCATTAAAATGTCTATATTACCCAAAGCAATCTAAAATTCAATGCAATACCAATTAAAATACCAATGACATACTTCAAAGATATAGATCACATATTCCAAAAATTTATATGGAGCCAAAAAAGAACACAAGTAGCCTCAGCAATCTTAAAAAAGAAGAATAAAGTAGGAGGTATCACACTTCCTGATATCAAGTTATACTACAAGGCCATTGTACTTAAAACAGCCTGGTACTGGCATAAGAACAGGCATACAGATCAATGGAACAGAACAGAGAACCCAGAAATAAACCCACAGCTCTATGGACAACTGATATTTGACAAAAGAGGTAAGAGCATACAATGGAGTAAAGACAGCCTCTTTAATAAATGGTATTGGGAAAATTGGACAGCTACCTGCAAAAAAATGAAACTAGACCACCAACTTACACCATTCACAAAAATAAACTCAAAATGCATACAAGACTTAAATGTAAGTCGTATAACCATAAGCATCTTATTAGACAACATAGGCAAAAACAAAACAAAACAAAACAAAAAAAACAAACATGGGCAGTAAGCTCTCTGACCTCTCTCGCAGTGATATATTTGCCGATTTATCTCCGTGGGGAAGTGAAATAAAAGACAGGATAAACAAATAGGACTTTATCAAACTAAAAAGCTTTGCATAGCTAAAGACAATAAGAAGAGAATAAAAAGACAAACAACACAATGGGAGAACATATTTGACAATACATCTGATAAGGGGTTAATAACCAAAATTTATAAAGAACTTGTAAATCTCAACACCAGGAAGACAAAAAATCCAATCAAAAAATGGGAACAAGAAATGAGTAGACACTTCTCCAAAGAGGACATACAGATGGCCAATAGGCATATGAAAAAATGCTCAACATCACTAATCATTAGAGAAATGCAAATTAAAACCACAATAAGATATCACCTCACACAACACAGAATAAGTGCTGGCGAGGATGTGGAGAAAAGGGAACGCTCCTGCACTGCTGGGTGGGAATGCAGATTGGTGCAGCCTCTGTGGAAAACAGTATGGAGATTCCTCAAAAAATTGAAAATCAAACTGCCTTTTGACCCAGCTATTCCACTTTTAGGAATATACCCCAAGAACACCATAGAACTGCTCCAAAAGGAGAAATGCACCCCCATGTTTGTGGCAGCATTATTCACAATATCGAAGATTTGGAAACAACCCAAGTGTCCATCAGAGGATGAATGGATTAAAAAGCTTTGGCACATATATACTATGGAATACTACTCAGCCATACAAAATGATAACATCGGATCATTTGCAATAACATGGATGGACCTTGATAACATTCTACGGAGTGAAATAAGTAAATAAAAAAAACTAAGAACTATACGAATCCATACATAGATGGGACATAAAAATGAGACTCAGAGACATGGACAAGAATGTGATGGTAATGGGGCGAGAGGTGTGGGGGGGGGGCGAGGAAAAAGGGAGAGGGGGTGGGGGAGGGGAGGGGCACAAAGAAAAGCAGATAGAAGGTGACAGAAGACAATTTGACTTTGGGTGAGGGGTATACAGTATAATCAAATGTCAAAATAATTTGGAGAAGTTTTCTCTCAACATATGTACCCTGATTTATCAATGTCACTGCATTAAATTTAATAATAATAGGCTGGACATCACAGAAATGGCAGCGTGAGCAGCACGGCCAACAGATCTCCCCAAAATTTCAACAAATTCATCAACCAGAGACAGAAAAATTTATCCTTGGAGCTTTCACTTGGAACTGAGAGTCAGGAGGGAGCTGAGGGTGCGGAGGAAACTAACTGTGGCACAGACATTTGTTCAAGCCGAGGAGAGAGTGTACCTTTGGTGAGTGAGCCCACCCGCAGTGAGCAACCACCCATGCACTGCAGGTGTCCCAGCAGCTGGCGCACCGCGCGCCTTGGAAGTCCCAGCAGTTGATGCGCCGTGTGCTGCGGGCATTCCAGCAGCCAGCATGCAGCAGGCGACCCAGTCGCTGGCCTGTGCACAGTGGGTGACCCAGCCTCCTGTCTTGGAGAGCACCTCAGTTGCCCACGTGCGGAGAGCTCCCCAACTGCCCAGCGGCGCGCAGGGCGGGGCGCTTCACTCAGCCATTCAAGCTAACAATCAAGCATCGGGGGAGGGGCACGTGGGCAGCTTGTAGTCCATCCTGGAGCACATCTGCAGATCCAATCACTGAAATTAGCTTAACCCACAGTCTGCTCACCTCCCAACCAACCTACGTGGCTCTAATTAACAAGATCTTTCTCAGTTCAGCGATCCAAGACAAGAGGCATGATATTCTTTAGCGCCTCTTGCTAAAGGGGTGGGGGCAACTTCTGATTGACAGAGCTTTCATACTCAGGGATATACGCTAAAAAGAGGGTCTTGGCAGATGTTAAGACCTGTGCTGCAGTCAGAGACTAGGGCATCTTCTTCCCAGCCAAAACAGGTTACAAAGTGTAAAAAGCCTGGGGAGAGTGGTCCCACAGAGTGCTAGGCATGCTAAACAGGCCTGGTGGCTTATAGAAAGTCACCTTGAGTGCAATAGGCTCTCAGCCCCACCTGATTATGCTGGTGGCTCTGACTGCCAGAGCCTTACCCAGAGCCCTGCATTGAGTGAGGATAGACTGGAGATTTGCCAGCTCCTTGAGCCTCTTACTCCCCAGGCAGAGGCAGCGGCAGCCTCATAGCTAGTTCACCAGGCTGCTAATTCAGGAAGGGGAGACTAGGAGAGAGGCTCCAGGAAAACAGACTCTTTCATTGTCGGAGCCTGCAAACGCTAATAAGCTTTGACTACTAATGAGACTGAAGTCAAATATATGACATTGCTGTAGAGTCTCATCAACTGCAAATCCCTACCTAAGCATGCCACAGGGGCAGAGCCTGGGGTACAGATTCACTGACCAGGAAGAGGGAGAGGAAAGAAAAAAGAAGAAATTAACCTCTCAAAATCAAGAAAAATCCACAGACTTCATAACTGTTCCACTATTTTTTTCTTTTCTTTCTTTTATCTTCTTGCCTTTATTATTATATTTCTATTTCCTCCACCTTGGTCCTTTTATTCTCTGCCCTTCTTATTCTTTCCTTTTCTTGAACTACACTACCCATAAGTGTTACATTTTATTTCTTTTCTTCTTCCTTACCCTCCATGAAGGTTACACTCCAAAACCCTTAACTCTCTCTCTCTTTTTGTTTTTTTCTTTTCTTTTTATTTTTTCTTCCTTTCCTTTTCCCCTTTTTCTTATTTCTCCCTTTCTATTAGTTTCTCCTTTTCTCCTTTTACTTTTTCTCTCACTCAATCCTCAATCAGGAACAAATTATTTAATTTGGGACTCAAGTTTTTGTGTGTGTGTGGCATTTTGGGTGCTTTTTACTTCACTTTTTAACTCATTAGCATTCCTCCCAACCCAGGATCTCCATTATATTTAGTCTTTGCTCCACTTAATACAATAGATTTTTTTCCCTTTTTCCTGTTTCCCTCTTATCCCTCTTATTATATCTCTTAGTCGACCATCACTTACAAGCAAATCATTTTATACTTGACCCAGATTTTTTCCTTTTTTGCATTTTGTGGATCCCTACTTCCTTTCTTGCCCCTTGAACACTTCCCCTCAAATCAGCCCCTCCCTTATAGGCAGTTTTTGTTCCATTTAGCAGAATATAATTCACAGGTCATCACGATATGTTCCTAAGGAGGAGGGAGGGGAGGGGAAGAGAGGAAAGAAAAGGGGGGGAAATAATAACTTATTTTTTGGTTCTTTTGTGGATTTTTTTTCCAAATTCTTTTCCTTTTTTTTCTATTTTCTTTTTTTTTAATTTTTAATTTTCTTATTTTTTAACTTTTTATTCTTTATTAAATCTCATTAATACTATCAACAAAACCACTCTCAGATGCCATTAAGAAAAAGAAAATCAAATATCATGGATACAAAAGATAGAGAAGTAACACAGATAGATGTGGAAAAATCTACGGAAAAAAGATTTATTATATTGGAAACCTTGGAGCTAAATGACAGAGAATTTAAAATAGAAATACTAAAAATACTCAGAGATATACAAGAAAACACAGAAAGGCAATTTAGGGAGCTCAGAAAACAACTCAACAAACACAAAGAATATATTACCAAGGAAACTGAAACTATAAAAACAAATCAAACAGAAATGAAAAACTCAATTCACGAGCTGAAAAGCGAGGTAACAAGCTTAGCTAATAGAACAGGCCAGATAGAAGGTAGGAGTAGTGAAATAGAAGACAAGCAACTTGAGGCACAGCAGAGAGAAGAAAAAGACTCAAAAATTAAAAAAAAAATGAGAAAGCCCTACAGGAATTGTCTGACTCCATCAAAAAGAATAACATAAGAATAATAGGTATTTCAGTAGGAGAAGAGAGAGAAAATGGAATGGAGAATATATTCAAACAAATAATAGATGAGAACTTTCCAAGCCTGTGGAAAGAACTGAAGCCTCAAATTCAAGAAGCAAACAGAACACCGAGCTTTCTTAACCACAACAAACCTATTCCAAGGCACATCATAATAAAAATGGCACAAATCAATGACAAAGAAAAAATTCTCAAGGCAGCCGGGGAAAAGAAGAATACAACATATAAAGGAAGGCCTATTAGATTATCATTGAATTTCTCAGCAGAAACTCTACAGCTAGAAGAGAGTGGATCCCAATATTTAAAGCCCTGAAAAAGAGAAACTTTCAGCCAAGAATACTATATCCATCAAAGCTATCCTTCAAGTACAAAGAAGAAATAAAAAAAATTCACAAATACAGAAAAAATGAGGGAATTTATCATCAGAAAGTCCCCACTCCAGAAAATAATAAAAGGTGTTTTCCAACCAGATTCAAAGAGCAAAACAAAACAAAACCACAAGTAACAGCTCCACCAAGAACACAATAAAACCAAATTTAAACTGTGACAACAAAAACAAAAATAAAGGGGAGAGACTGGAGATGCCATTAAGAAAAAAAAAATCAAATATCATGGATACAAAAGATAGAGAAGTAACATAGATAGATGTGGAAAAATCAAAGCTATCCTTCAAGTACAAAGGAGAAATAAAAACATTCACAAATACAGAAAAGATGAGGGAATTTATCATCAGAAAGCCCCCACTCCAGAAAATAATAAAGGGTGTTTTCCAACCAGATTCAAAGAGCAAAACAAAACCAAACCACAAGTAACAGCACAAGTAGCAAAGGATGATGAAGCACAGAAACACTCATAAGATATAGTACTACAATGAATATGGTAGGTACCTTTTTCATTACTTAATGGTAACCACACTTGAAAAAACCACCACAGAAGCACACGACTTTAAAAAAGTAGCAACAGAAGAAAGAAGTATGGAACACAAACAAACAAAAACAAATCATAGAAAAACAGAAGAGAAGATTTAAACAAGATACAAACTAAGAGACAAAAGATGGCAGCGGAGTAGGCGGACGCACAGACGCCTAGCTCTCAACACCAAACTGGAATACAAATCAAATTAGGAAAAATCAGCATGAAAAACAAACACTGAACTGCAAGAACAGCTCTCAAAAACCAAGGAGCAAAGAGGAAGACACAATAATCCTGGTAAGGAGTGCCTGAATCTCCTCTGTTTACAGGAATGGAAGGGGGGGGTGAGGCTGAGAGCCCAGAGAGGATTTCACAGAGGAAAAAGAGCAGAAACTACTGCTCTCAGCCACCTACCTGGCGACCAGGGAGCAAGGTGGGTTGAAAAGACCAGCTTATCTCCCAAGTGGAAAGGACAGGGAGAGGGACAGACTGTGAGGGGCTAAGGTATGCAAGAAACGAAATTAAAAAGCTGACTCATTCATGCTGGAGGCGGCCATAGCTGGGGGAGGGACTGAACCCTTCACAAAACAGAGCTGAAGTGCTTCCAGATCAGAGATCTCCAGACATCTATCCAGCTCCAATCAGCACAACAAGACACAGCTGAAAACAAGAAGTGGGGAGGAGGGGCAGTAACTCAGGTCTCCATGGAGATCTGAGATACACCTCCCCCTACTGAAGCTGAGAAAAAACCCTGCCCCCAGTGAGATTAGTTAGTGGAAGAGACCTTCAGAGTCTCAGGTTACACCCACAGCATTCCTGGTTACAGTTTCAAGGAAGCCCCCTGCTGAGATCAGTTAACAAGACTATCACCTGTTAAGAAAACAAACAAATCAAGACTTCAAAGCTGCCCAAATCCGAAAGTGGATTACAAATAATAGCTGATACCAACCCAAGAAGACCAAGAAATAACACAACTGAAAACTGGAGGCTGACTAAAACACCATGATGAGAAGACAAAGGAGTGCAACCCAAATGAAACCACAAGAGACGCCTTTGAGAGATGAACTGAGTGATATGGAAATAATCAAACTTCCAGATGCGGAGTTCAAAATAATGATTGTAAGGATGCTTAGGGATCTTAGAACAACAATGGAGGGGCAGTTTGAAAACCTAAATAAAGAAATAGCAAGTATAAAAAAGAACCAGTCGGAGATGACAAATACAATATCAGAAATAAAGACCACAATGGAAGGAATTAAAAACAGGATAGATAGAGCAGAGGATTGAATCAGCGAGTTAGAGGACAACTGGAATGAAGGCATGAAAGCAGAGAAGAAAAGAGACTCAAAAAGTCAGAGGAAAATCTTAGAGAGCTCTGGGACAACATGAAGAGAAATAACATCCACATCATAAGGGTTCCTGAAGAAGAAGAAGAAAAGGAACAAGGAATAGAGATGTTGTTCAATCATATCATAGCTGAAAATTTCCCTAAATTAATGCAAGAGAAACTCTCACAAGTCCAAGAAGCACAGAGCACTCCATTAAAGAGAAACCCAAAGAAACCTACATCAAGACACATCATAATTAAAATACCAAAGCTAAGTGATAAAGAGAAAATATTAAAAGCTGCACGAGAAAGAAAAGTTATCACCTACAAAGGAGCCCCCATAAGGATGACATCCGACTTCTCAGCATAAACACTTGAGGCCAGAAGGGAATGGCAAGAAATATTCAAAGTAATGCAGAACAAGAACCTACAACCAAGACTACTTTATCCAGCAAGGCTATCGTTTAAAATTGAAGGAGAAATAAAAAGCTTCCCAGACAAAAAACAACTCAAGGAATTCATTACAACCAAACCAATGCTGCAAGAAATGTTAAAGGGCCTGTTGTAAACAGATCAAAGTGGGAAAAGAATATAGCAAAAAAAGGAATACACCATTAAAGAAGAAAATGGCAATAAACAACTACATATCAATAATAACCTTAAATGTAAATGGATTAAATGATCCAATCAAAAGACATAGGGTAGCTGCGTGGATAAGAAAACAGGACCCATACATATGTTGTCTACAAGAGACACACCTTAGAACAAAAGACACACATAGATTGAAGGTAAAAGGATGGAAAAAAACTTTTCATGCAAACGGAAATGAAAAAAAAGCTGGGGTAGCAATACTTATATCAGACAAATTGGACTTTAAAACAAAGGATATAGTAAGAGATAAAGATGGCCACTACATAATGATAAAGGGAGTAATCCAACAGGAAGATATAACTATTATAAATATCTATGCACCTAATATAGGAGCACCCAAATACATAAAACAGACTTTGATGGATTTAAAGGGCGAGATCAACAGCAATACTATAATAGTAGGGGATTTCAATACCCCACTAACATCAATAGATAGATCCTCAAGAAAGAAAATTAACAAAGAAACAGCAGACTTATTGGAAACACTAGATCAACTCGATTTAATAGATATCTTCAGATCCTTTCACCCTAAAGCAGCAGAATACACATTCTTTTCAAGTGCTCATGGTACATTCTCTAGGATAGACCACATGTTAGGGCACAAAAGTGCTCTCAACAAATTTAAGAAGACTGAAATCATATCAAGCACTTTCTCCGATCACAACGGCATGAAACTAGAAATGAATCACAGCAGAAAAGCTCAAAAATTCTCAAACACATGGAAACTGAATAGCAGGGTGTTAAATAATGAATGGATTAAGAATGAGATCAAAGAAGAAATAAAAAAATTCCTAGAAACGAATGACAATGAGCATACAACAACTCAAAATTTATGGGACACAGTGAAAGCAGTGCTGAGAGGGAAGTTCATAGCACTACCGGCACACTTTCAGAAGCTAGAAAAAGCTCAAATAAACAACTTAACCCTGCATCTAAAAGAATTAGAAAAAGAAGAGCAAGTAAAGCCCAAATGTAGTAGAAGGAAGGAAATAATAAAGATCAGAGCAGAAATAAATGACATAGAGGCTAAAGAAACAATACAGAGGATCAATGAAACTAGGAGCTAGTTCTTTGAAAAGGTAAACAAGATTGATGAACCTTTAAGTAGACTCACCAAGAAAAAGAGAGAGAGGACTCAAATAAATAAAATTAGAAATGAGAGAGGAGAAATAACAACTGACACAACAGAAATACAAAATATTGTAAGAAAATACTATGAAGAACTGTATGCCAAAAAACTAGACAACCTAGATAAAATGGACAAATTCCTTGAAAAATACAATCTTCCAAAAATCAATCTGGAAGAATCAGAAAACCTAAACAGACTGATTACACCAAATGAGATCGAAACAGTTATCAAAAAACTCTCAAAAAAGAAAAGTCCGGAGCCCAATGGCTTCACAACGGAATTCTACCAAATATTCAAAGAAGAACTAACTCCTATCCTTCTCAAACTATTTCAAAAAATTCAAGAGGAAGGAAGACTTCCAAGCTCCTTTTATGAGGCGAGCATAATTCTGATTCCAAAACCAGGCAAAGACAACACAAAGAAAGAAAATTATAGGCCAATATCTCTGATGAATATAGATGCTAAAATCCTCAACAAAATATTAACAAACCGGATCCAACAATATATGGAAAAAATCATACACCATGATCAAGTGGGATTTATTCTGGGGAGGCAAGGCTGGTACAATATTCATAAATCAATCAATGTGATTCATCACATAAACAAAAAGGAGAAAAACCACATGATAATTTCAATAGATGCAGAAAAAGCATTTGATAAAATCCAGCACCCATTCATGATCAAAACTCTCAGCAAAGTGGGAATACAGGGAACATACCTCAACATGATAAAAGCCATCTATGAGAAACCCACAACCAACATCATACTCAATGGGAAAAAATTAAAAGCAATACCCTTAAGATCAGGAACAAGGCAGGGGTGCCCCCTTTCACCACTCTTATTTAACATAGTCCTGGAAGTCCTAGCCACAGTAATTAGACAAGAAGAAGAAATAAAAGGCATTCAAGTTGGAAAAGAAGAAGTAAAACTATCATTATTTGCAGATGATATGATATTGTATATAGAAAACCCTAAAGTCTCAGTCAAAAAACTACTGGACCTGATAAATAAGTTCAGCAAAGTGGCAGGATATAAAATCAATACTCAGAAATCAGAAGCATTTTTATACACCAACAACGAACAGTCAGAAAGAGAAATTAAGGAAACAATCCCCTTCACAATTACAACCAAAAAAATAGAGTACCTAGGAGTAAACTTAACCAAGGAGACTAAAGACTTGTAGTCGGAAAATTACAAAACATTGATAAAAGAAATCAAGGAAGATACAAACAAGTGGAAGCATATACCGTGCTCATGGTTAGGAAGAATAAATATCATTAAAATGTCTATATTACCCAAAGCAATCTATAAATTCAATGCAATACCAATTAAAATACCAATGACATACTTCAAAGATATAGATCACATATTCCAAAAATTTATATGGAACCAAAAGAGGACACGAATAGCCTCAGCAATCTTAAAAAAGAAGAATAAAGTGGGAGGTATCACACTTCCTGATATCAAGTTATACTACAAGGCCGTTGTACTCAAAACAGCCTGGTACTGGCATAAGAACAGGCATATAGATCAATGGAACAGAACAGAGAACCCAGAAATAAACCCACAGTTCTATGGACAACTGATATTTGACAAAGGAGGCAAGGAAATACAATGGAGTAAAGACAGCCTCTTTAACAAATGGTGTTGGGAAAATTGGACAGCTACCTGCAAAAAAATGAAACTAGATCACCACCTTACACCAATCACAAAAATAAACTCAAAATGGATAAAAGACTTAAATGTAGGCCATGAAACCATAAGCATCTTAGAAGAAAACATAGGCAGTAAGCTCTCGGACATCTCTCGGAGCAATATATTTGCTGATTTATCTCCACGGGGAAGAGAAATAAAAGACAGGATAAACAAATGGGACTATATCAAAATAAAAAGCTTTTGCACAGCTAAAGACAACAAGAATAGAATAAAAAGACAAACTACACAATGGGAGAACATATTTGACAATACGTCTGATAAGGGGTTAAAAAGCAAAATTTATAAAGAACTTGTAAAACTCAACACCAGGAAGACAAACAACCCAATCCAAAAATGGGCAAAAGAGATGAATAGACGCTTCTCCAAAGAGGACATACAGATGGCCAATAGGCATATGAAAAAATACTCAACATCACTAATCATTAGAGAAATGCAAATTAAAACCACAATGAGATATCACCTCACACCAGTCAGAATGGCGCTTATCAACAAAACAACACAGAATAAGTGCTGGCAAGGATGTGGAGAAAAGGGAACCCTCCTGCTCTGCTGGTGGGAATGCAGACTGGTGCAGCCACTGTGGAAAACAGTATGGAGATTCCTCAAAAAACTGAAAATCGAACTGCCTTTTGACCCAGCTATCCCACTTTTAGGAATATACCCCAAGGACACCATAGAACGGCTCGAAAAGGAGAAATGCACCCGCATGTTTGTGGCAGCATTGTTCACAATAGCAAAGATCTGGAAACAGCCCAAGTGTCCGTCAGAGGACGAGTGGATTAAAAAGCTTTGGTACATATATACTATGGAATACTACTCAGCCATAAGAAATGATGACATCGGATCATTTACAATAACATGGATGGACCTTGACAACATTATACGGAGTGAAATAAGTAAATCAGAAAAAAAAAACTAAGATGAATCCATACATAGAAGGGACATAAAAATGAGACTCAGAGACATGAACAAGAATGTGATGGCTTTTTTTTTTTTTTTTTTTTTTTTTTTTTTTGGACGTCACAGTGATGGCGCGGTAGGAAGCAATACCGAAAATCTCCCCATAAACTCAACAAGTTCTTCAACCAGAAACAGAAAAACCTATCCTTGGAGTCTTCAGATGCTTCACAACACACCCGAAGGTAGGATTGAGCGAAAGATTGGCTAAATATATGGTCAAACCCCGGGGGAAATAAGGAGTAAGAAATGCTCCGCCTTCCTCTCTAATCCAAACAGGATGGCTTTCACTGAGAACTGAGAATATAGAAACTAAGGCGGGCATAGGGAGTGAATAGATCCAGACCGCGGTACAAACAGCCAAACCAGGCTGTGGCACGGAGATCCAAGCCGTGGGAAAACCTGGGCAATTCAAGCTAACACGCGCGCCAAACCCAGACAAAGAAAGACAAGTGGGACAGCCATTTTTCCGCATCTCCTGGCTGGCGCGCGCGGGGTTAGTGGGCAAGAGATTCCTACGAACACTTCAGGGGTGGGCGCAGCCCGTGCTAACCCACAGAGAAGCAGAGTCAGAGGCCTCTGTGAGGACAAAAAGCAGCATCTCCTAGGAGCCCCAGCGCCCCAAGGGGACCGGGCACGGGGAGGGAGCTGGAGCCAACTCCAAAGGCGGAACTTTTCTATGTGGGAGGAGGGCTTTCTCGGAGCGAGAGGCGTCCCTCCTGAGACTCAGAATCTGGTCAGCGCCCACGCACGGAGAGTGTGCAGGAGATTCCCCCGAACTCCTCAGGGGTGGGCACCCATGTTTTCCCTCAGAGGAGCAGAGTCAGAGGCCTGTGAGCGGGCCAGGAGCAGAAGCCCCAGCGCCTTGGGAAAGCCGCACGGGGACAGAGCAAAAGCCAATTCTAACCCAGTAACTTTTCTGTGTGGGAGGAGGGCTTTCTCAGAGTGAGAGGTGTCCCGCCTGAGACTCAGAATCTGGTCAGCGCCCACGCACGGAGAGTGTGCAGGAGATCCCTCCGAACTTCTCAGGGGTGGGCACCCGTGTTTTCCCTCAGAGGAGCAGAGTCAGAGGCCTGTGAGCGGGCCAGGAGCAGAAGCTCCAGCGCCTTGGGAAAGCCGCACGGGGACAGAGCGAAAGCCAATTCCAACCCAGTAACTTTTCCGTGTGAGCAGAGGGCTTTCTCGGAGTGAGAGGCGTCCCACCTGAGACTCAGAATCTGGTCAGCGCGCACGCACGGAGAGTGTACAGGAGATTCCTCCGAACTCCTCAGGGGTGGGCGCCCGTGTTTTCCCACAGAGAAGCAGAGTCAGAGGTCTGTGAGTGGGCCAGGAACGGAATCTCAGGCAGCCCTAGCCCCTTGGGAAAGCCGCACGGGGATAGAGCGAAAGCCAATTCCAAAGCTCGATCCTCTCCGTGTGGGTAGGGATTTCACTCGAAGTGTGACCTGTCTGGTCTGACATCCTGGTGGGTGCACATGGAGAGTGGGCAAGAGATTCCACCAAATGCCTCAGGAGTGGGCACTCGAGTTATCCCACAGAGGGGCAGAGCCAGAGGTCTTTGAGTGGGAGGAAACCACGCCTGATTATGCTAGCAGCTCTGACTGACTGAGCCTTACTCAGAGCCCTGTGCTGAGTGGGAATAGAGTGGGGAGTTGCCAGCTCTTTGAGACTCTTACTATCCAGGCAGAGGCAGCAGCAACCCCATAGCTGGATTATCAGGCTTCTAATTGTGGAAGGAAAAGACTAGGAGAGAGGCTCCAGGTACACTCTCACAGTGAGAGATCCTCTCACTGTTGGAGCCTATAAACACTAATGAGCCTCCACTGCCAACGAGACTGAAGCCCAATACATGACATCGCCATAGAGAATTATCAACTGCAAACCTATTCCAGAGCGTGCCACAGGGGCAGAACCTGGGGTACAAAGTCACCAACCAGAAAGACAGAAAAGAAAAAGCAAGACGACAACCTCTCAAAATCAAGAATAATCTGCAGACTTTATAACCTATCCCATTTTATTATATTTGTTCGTCTGTGTCTCTTTTCTTTATACTTGATTTTTTTTTATTCCAATTTGGTCATTTAATTCTCTTTCAGTCTTACTCTCGCCTCTCTTTGAACTACACTACCCATAAGTGTTACATCCCCCATTATCTTTTCTTTCCTTCTCCTTTCTCTCTATGAGGGTTGCAATCCAAAACCCCTAACTCTCTCTTTCTCTCTCCTCCTTTTTCTTTTTTCTTCTTTAAGTGGTTCCATCTTTTCTCTCTCTCTCTCTCTCTCTCTCTCTCTCTCTCTCTTTCCTCCCTCTATATTAGTCTCTTCCTCTCTCCTTTACGTCTTCTCTCATTCAAACCTCAATAACGAACAAATTATCTTATCTGGGACTCAAACTTAAGTTGGTGGCATTTTGGAGGGTTTTTACTTCACCTTTTTAACACATTAGCAGTGCTCCCATCCCTGGCTCTCCATTTTATCTAGTTCTTGTTCCACTAAATACAATAGTAATTTTTTAATTTTCCACCCCTTTTTCCTGTTTCCCTCTTATTCCTCTCATCATAACTCTGAGTCAGCCAACACCTAAAAGCAAATCATTTTATTCTTGACCCAAATTTTTTCCTAATTTGCTTTTTGTGGGTCTATACTGCTCCCCCCCTTTTTTATATATAAATATTTTTTTCTTTTATTTTTTTTTCTTTTTTGTCTTTTTCCTTTACCCCTATATTACTTCTCCCCAATTCAGGCCTTCCGCCACAGGTATTGTTTGTTCTATCTAGTACAATATAATTCACAGTTCATCACAAGATTTTCTCAAAAAAGAGGGGAGAGAAGAGGAGAGGAAAAAAGGAGGGGAAAGAATTATTCCTTTTTTTCCTCAAATTTTTATCTTATTTTATTTTACTTTATTTAATGATTAATTTAAAAAAAAAACACGCAATTTTTTTTATTTTTATTTTTTTATCCTTTTATTCCTTATAAAATCTCATTAATACTATCAAGAAAACCACCCTCAGATGCCATTAAAGAAGATAAAATCGAATATCATGGATACAAAAGAAAGAGAGGTAACACAGAGAGATGAGGAAAAATCTATGGAGAAAAAATTTAAGATATTGGAAACCTTGGAGTTAAATGACAGAGAATTTAAAATAGAAATCCTAAAAATACTCAGAGATATACAAGAAAACACAGAAAGGCAATTTAGGGAGCTCAGAAAACAACTCGATGAACACAAAGAGTATATCTCCAAGGAAATTGAAACTATAAAAACAAATCAATCAGAGATGAAAAACTCAATTCATGAGCTAAAAAATGAGGTAACAAGCTTAGCTAATAGAACAGGCCAGATAGAAGAGAGGATTAGCGAAATAGAAGACAAGCAACTTGAGTCTCAACAAAGAGAAGAAGAAAGAGATTTAAAAATTAAAAAAAATGAGATAGCCCTACAGGAATTATCTGACTCCATCAAAAAGAATAACATAAGAATAATAGGTATATCAGAGGGAGAAGAGAGAGAAAATGGAATGGAGAACATACTCAAACAAATAATAAATGAGAACTTCCCAAGCCTGTGGAAAGAACTAAAACCTCAAATTCTAGAAGCAAACAGAACTCCAAGTTTTCTTAACCCCAACAAATCTACTTCAAGGCACATCATAATAAAATTGGCACAAACCAACTGCAAAGAAAAAATTCTCAAGGCAGCCAGGGAAAAGAAGAATACAACATATAAAGGAAGGCCCATTAGATTATCATCAGATTTCTCAACAGAAACTCTACAAGCTAGAAGAGAGTGGACCCCAATATTTAAAGTCCTGAAAGAGAGGAACTTTCAGCCACGAATACTATACCCATCAAAGCTATCCTTCAAATATGAAGGAGAAATAAAAACATTTACAGATACAGAAAAGATGAGAGAATTTATCACCAGAAAACCCCCACTCCAGGAAATACTAAAGGGGGTTCTCCAATCAGATACAAAGAATAAAAAAACAACAACAACAAAGCCACAAGTAAAAGCTCCAAGAAGAACATAGCAAAACCAACTTTAACTGTGACAACAATAAGAAAGGGGGGAGAGGATGAAGATTAACAGTAGCAAAGGGCGATGGAGGGCAAAAGTACTCACAAAACAGTGCACTATAATGAACAGGGTAGGAACCCTTTTCAGTACTTAATGGTAACCATCATTGAAAAAACCACCACAGAAGCACATGATTTAAAAAAGATAGCAACAGAGGAAAGATGTATGGAACACAACCAAATAAAAACAAAAGATAAAAAAATGAAAGAGAAGAATCAAACAAGGCACAAAACTAACAGAAAGCAATCTATAAAATAGCAATGAGGAACTCACAAGTGTCAATAATTACACTAAATGTAAACGGATTAAACTCACCAATAAAAAGGCACAGAGTTGCAGAATGGATCAAAAAAGAAAATCCAACTGTATGCTGCCTACAAGAAACTCATCTAAGTAACAAGGATAAAAACAAATTCAAAGTGAAAGGCTGGAAAACAATACTCCAAGCAAATAACATCCACAAAAAAGCAGGCGTAGCAATACTCATATCTGATGATGCTGACTACAAGACAGCAAAAGTATTCAGAGACAAAAATGGCCATTTCATAATGGCTAAGGGGACACTGAATCAAGAAGACATAACAATTCTTAATATATATGCACCAAACCAAGGAGCACCAAAATATATAAGACAGCTACTTATTGACCTTAAAACAAAAACTGACAAAAATACAATCATACTTGGAGACCTCAATACACCGCTGACGGCTCTAGATCGGTCATCCAAACAGAGAATCAACAAAGACATAGTGGCCTTAAACAAAACACTAGAGCACCTGGATATGATAGACATCTACAGGACATTTCATCCCAAAGTGACTGAGTATACATTTTTCTCCAGTGTACATGGATCATTCTCAAGAATTGACCATATGTTGGGCCACAAAAACAACATCAGCAAATTCAGAAAAATTGAAGTTGTACCAAGCATATTTTCTGATCATAAAGCCTTGAAACTAGAATTCAACAGCAAAAAAGAGGGAAAAAATCCCACAAAAATGTGGAAACTAAACAACATACTTTTAAAGAATGAATGGGTCAAAGAAGAAATAAGTGCAGAGATCAAAAGATATATACAGACAAATGAAAATGATAATACGACATATCAGAATCTATGGGATGCAGCAAAAGCTGTGATAAGAGGGAAGTTCATATCACTTCAGGCATATATGAACAAACAAGAGAGAGCCCAAGTAAACCACTTAACTTCACACCTTAAGGAACTAGAAAATGAAGAACAAAGACAACCCAAAACCAGCCGAAGAAAGGAGATAATAAAAATCAGAGCAGAAATAAATGAAATAGAGAACAGAAAAACTATAGAAAAAATTAATAAAACAAGGAGCTGGTTCTTTGAAAACATCAACAAAATTGACAAACCCTTGGCAAGATTACCAAGGAAAAAAGAGAAAGAACTCATATAAACAAAATCCAAAATGAAAGAGGAGAAATCACCACAGACATCGTAGATATACAAAGAATTATTGTAGAATACTATGAAAAACTTTATGCCACTAAATTCAACAACCTAGAAGAAATGGATAAATTCCTAGAACAATACAACCTTCCTAGACTGAGTCAAGAAGAAGCAGAAAGCCTAAACAAACCTATTAGTAGAGAAGAAATAGAAAAAACCATTAAAAACCTCCCCAAAAATAAAAGTCCAGGCCCAGACGGCTATACCAGCGAATTTTATCAAACCTTCAAAGAAGACTTGGTTCCTATTCTACAGAAAGTCTTCCAAAAAATTGAAGAAGAAGCAATACTTCCAAACACATTTTATGAGGCAAACATAACCCTTATACCAAAACCAGGCAAGGATGGCACAAAAAAAGAAAACTACAGACCAATATCTCTAATGAATACAGATGCTAAAATACTAAACAAAATACTAGCAAATCGAATACAACAACATATTAAAAAAATAATACATCATGATCAAGTGGGATTCATCCCAGAATCTCAAGGATGGTTCAACATACGTAAAACGGTTAACGTAATACACCATATCAACAAAACAAAGAACAAAAACCACATGATCTTATCAATAGACGCAGAAAAGGCTTTTGATAAAATACAGCACCACTTTATGTTTAAGACTCTCAACAAAATGGGTATAGAAGGAAAATATCTCAACATGATAAAGGCCATATATGATAAACCATCAGCTAACATCATACTAAATGGCACAAAACTGAAGGCTTTCCCTCTTAAATCAGGAACAAGACAGGGTTGTCCACTCTCTCCACTCTTATTTAATGTGGTACTAGAGGTTCTAGCCACAGCAATCAGACAAAACAAAGAAATAAAAGGCATCCATATCGGAAAAGAAGAAGTAAAGGTATCACTTTTTGCAGATGATATGATCCTATACATCGAAAACCCCAAAGAATCCACAAAAAGACTTCTAGAAAAAATAAGCCAATACAGTAAGGTCGCAGGATACAAAATTAACATACAGAAGTCAATAGCCTTTCTATATGCCAACAATGAAACATTTGAGAATGAACTCAAAAGAATAATCCCCTTCACGATTGCAACAAAAAAAATAAAATACCTAGGAATAAACATAACAAAGAATGTAAAGGACTTATACAATGAAAACTATAAACCATTGTTAAGGGAAATCGAAAAAGACATTATGAGATGGAAGAATATTCCTTGTTCTTGGTTAGGTAGAATAAATATAATCAAGATGGCCATATTACCCAAAGCTATATACAAATTTAATGCAATTCCCATCAAAATTCCAATGATATTTTTTAAAGAAATGGAGCAAAAAATCATCAGATTTATATGGAACTATAAAAAGCCCCGAATAGCCAAAGCAATCCTAAAGAAAAGGAATGAAGCTGGGGGCATTACAATACCTGACTTCAAACTCTATTATAGGGCCACGACAATCAAAACAGCATGGTATTGGCAGAAAAATAGACACTCAGACCAATGGAACAGAATAGAAAGCCCAGAAATAAAATCACATATATATAGTCAAATAATTTTTGATAAAGGGGCCAACAACACACAATGGAGAAAAGAAAGCCTCTTCAACAAATGGTGCTGGGAAAACTGGAAAGCCACATGCAAAAGAATGAAGCTGGACTACAGTTTGTCCCCCTGTACTAAAATTAACTCAAAATGGATCAAAGATCTAAACATAAGACCTGAAACAATAAAGTACATAGGAGAAGACATAGGTACCAAACTCATGGACCTGGGCTTTGAAGAGCATTTTATGAATTTGACTCCACAGGCAAGAGAAGTGAAAGCAAAAATTAATGAATGGGACTACATCAGACTAAGAAGTTTTTGTTCAGCAAGAGAAATTGATAACAAGATAAACAGACAGCCAACTAATTGGGAAATGATATTTTTAAGCACCTGCTCAGATAAGGGCCTAATATCCAAAATATACAAAGAACTCATAAAACTCAACAACAAACAAACAAACAATCCAATAAAAAAATGGGAAGAGGATATGAACAGATACTTCTCCCAGGAAGAAATACAGATGGCCAACAGATATATGAAAAGATGCTCATCTTCTTTAGTTATTAGAGAAATGCAAATCAAAACTGCAATGAGATACCACCTCACACCTGTTAGATTAGCTATTATTAACAAGACAGGTAATAGCAAATGTTGGAGAGGTTGTGGAGAAAAAGGAACCCTCATCCACTGTTGGTGGGAATGTAAAGTAGTACAACCATTATGGAAGAAAGTATGGTGGTTCCTCAAAAAACTGAAAATAGAACTACCTTATGACCCAGCAATCCCTCTACTGGGTATATACCCCCAAAACTCAGAAACATTGACTTGTAAAGACACATGGAGCCCCATGTTCATTGCAGCATTGTTCACAGTGGCCAGGACATGGAAACAACCAAAAAGCCCATCAATAGATGACTGGATAAAGAAGATGTGGCACATATACACCATGGAATACTACTCAGCCATAAGAAATGATGACATCGGAACATTTATAGCAAAATGGTGGGACCTTGACAACATTATACGGAGTGAAATAAGTAAATCAGAAAAAACTAGGAACTGCATTTTTCCATACATAGATGGGACATAAAAGTGAGACCAAGAGACATTGATAAGAGTGTGGTGGTTACGGGGGGAGGGAGGAGAGGGAGAGGGAAGGGGGAGGGGGCGGGGCACAAAGAGAACTAGATAGAGGGTGACAGGACAATCTGACTTTGGGTGATGGGTATGCAACATAATTGAACTTTAAGATAACCTGGACATGTTATCTTTGAATATATGTATCTTGACTTACTGATGTCACCCCATTAAAAATAAATACAATAAAAAAAATAAAAAAAAGAATGTGATGGCAACAGGGGTGGAGGGATGGGGGAGGGGGGATGGGGTGAAGAAGGAGAGAGGGGTTAGGGGAGGAGAGGGGCACAAAGAAAAGCAGATAGAAGGTGACAGAAGACAATTTAACTTTGGGGGAGGGGTATATAGCACAATCAAATGTCAAAATAATCTAGAGATATTTTCTCTCAACATATGTACCCTGATTTATCAATGTCACTGCATTAAATTTAATTAAAAAAAAATCCACACCAGTGGGGGGGAAAAAAAAGATACAAACTAACAGAAAGCAATTTATAAAATGGCAATAGGGAACCCACAAGTGTCAATAATTACACTAAATGTAAATGAATTAAACTTACCAATAAAAAGACACAGAGTAGCAGAATGGATTAAAAAAGAAAATCCAACTGTATGCTTCCTACAAGGAACACATCTAAGCACCAAGGATAAAAATAAATTCAAAGTGAAAGCCTGGAAAACAATATTCCAAGCAAATAACATCCAAAAAAAAGGAGGAGTAGCAATATTCATATCTAATAATGCTGACTACAAGACAGAAAAAGTACTCAGAGACAAAAATGGTCATTTCATAATGATTAAGGGGACACTGAATCAAGAAGACATAACAATCCTTAATAAATATGCACCAAACCAAGGAGCACCAAAATATATAAGACAGCTACTTATTGACCTAAAAACAAAAACTGAAAAAAATACAATCATACTTGGAGACCTCAATACACCGCTGATGGCTCTAGGTCATTCATCCAAACAGAGAATCAATAAAGATATATTGGCCTTAAATGAAACACTGGAGCACCTGGATATGATAGACATCTACAGGACACTTCATCCCAAAGTGACAGAGTATACATTTTTCTCTAGTATACACAGAACATTTTCTTTTTTTTTTTTTTTTGTATTTTTCTGAAGCTGGAAACGGGGAGAGACAGTCAGACAGACTCCCGCATGCACCCGACCGGGATCCACCCGGCATGCCCACCAGGGGGTGACGCTCTGCCCACTAGGGGTCGATGCTCTGCCCCTCCGGGGCGTCACTCTGCCACGACCAGAGCCACTCTAGCGCCTGGGGCAGTGGCCAAGGAGCCATCCCCAGGGCCCAGGCCATCTTTGCTCCAATGGAGCCTTGGCTGAGGGAGGGGAAGACAGAGACAGAGAGGAAGGGGGGGTGGAGAAGCAAATGGGCACTTCTCCTATGTGCTCTGGCTGGGAATCGAACCCGGGTCCCCCATATGCCAG
Source organism: Saccopteryx leptura (assembly GCF_036850995.1). Taxonomy (NCBI): domain Eukaryota; kingdom Metazoa; phylum Chordata; class Mammalia; order Chiroptera; family Emballonuridae; genus Saccopteryx; species Saccopteryx leptura. Next base: position 253,719 of record NC_089509.1, read on the forward strand.
GCCGACTCTCTACCACTGAGCCAACCGGCCACGGCCTACATGGAACATTTTCAAGGATTGACCATATGTTAGGCCACAAAGATAACATCAGCAAATTCAGAAAAATTGAAATTATACCAAGCATATTCTCTGATCATAAAACCTTGAAACTGGAATTCAACTGCAAAAAGGAGGGGGAAAAACCCACAAAAATGTGGAAACTAAACAACAGACTTTTAAAAAATGAATGAGTTGCCTGACCTGTGGTGGCGCAGTGGATAAAGCTTCGACCTGGAATGCTTAGGTCGCCGGTTCAAAACCCTGGGCTTGCCTGGTCAAGGCACATATGGGAGTTGATGCTTCCTGCTCCTCCCTCCCCCCTCTCTCTCGCGCGCTCTCTCTCTCTCATTCTCTCTCCTCTCTAAAAAAAATTAATAAAAGTAAAAAAAAATTAAAAAAAAAATGAATGAGTCAAAGAAAAAATAAGTGCAGAGATCAAAAGATATATACAGACAAATCAAAATGACAATACGACATATCAGAATCTCTGGGATGCAGCAAAAGCAGTGATAAGAGGGAAGTTCATATCACTTCAGGCATATATGAACAAACACGAGAGAGCCCAAGTGAACCACTTAACTTCACACCTTAAGGAACTAGAAAAAGAAGAACAAAGACAACCCAAAACCAGCTGAAGAAAGGAGATAATAAAAATCAGAGCAGAAATAAATGAAATAGAGAACAGAAAAACTATAGAAAAAATTAATAAAATAAGGAGCTGGTTTTTTGAAAAGATCAACAAAATTGACAAACCCGTGGCAAGACTCACCAAGGAAAAAAGAGAAAAAACTCATATAAACAAAATCCAAAATGAAAGAGGAGAAATCACCACAGACATCACAGATATACAAAGAATTATTGTAGATTATTATGAAAAACTACATGCCACCAAATTCAACAATCTAGAAGAAATGGATAAATTCCTAGAACAATACAACCTTCCTAGACTGAGTCATGAAGAAGCATGAAGCCTAAACAGACCAATTAGCAGGGAGGAAATAAAAAAAATATTAAAAACCTCCCCAAAAATAAAAGTCCAGGTCCAGACGGTTATACTAGTCAATTCTATCAAACATTCAAAGAAGACTTGGTTCCTATTCTACTCAAAGTCTTCCAAAAGATTGAAGAAGAAGCAATACTTCCAAACACATTTTATGAGGCCAACATAACCCTCATACCGAAATCTGGCAAGGATGGCACAAAAAAAGAAAACTACAGACCAATATCTCTAATGAATACAGATGCTAAAATACTAAACAAAAAACTGGCAAATCGAATACAACAACATATTAAAAAAATAATACATCACGATCAAGTGGGATTCATCCCAGAATCTCAAGGATGGTTCAACATACACAAAACGGTTAATCATAGCAACAAAACAAAGAACAAAAATCACATGAGTTTATCAATAGATGCAGAAAAGGCTTTTGATAAAATACAACACAAATTTATATTTAAGACACTCAACAAAATGGGTATAGAAAGAAAATATCTCAACATGATAAAGGCCATATATGATAAACCAACATCATATTAAATGGCATAAAACTGAGGACTTTCCACCTTAAATCAGGAACAAGACAGGGTTGTCCACTCTTTCCACTCTTATTTAACGTGGTGCTAGAAGTTCTGGCCAGAGCAATCAGACAAGAGAAAGAAATAAAAGGCATCCATATTGGAAAAGAAGAAGTAAAGGTATCACTTTTTGCAGATGATATGATCCTATACATCGAAAACCCCAAAGACTCCACAAAAAGATTACTAGAAACAATAAACCAATACAGTAAGGTCGCAGGATACAAAATTAACATACAGAAGTCAATAGCCTTTCTATATGCCAACAATGAAATATTAGAAAACGAACTCAAAAAAACAATCCCCTTCATGATTGCAACAAAAAAAATAAAATACCTAGGAATAAACATAATAAAGAATATAAAGGACCTATATAACAAAAACTACAAAACATTGTTAAGAGAAATTGAAAAAGACACAATGAGATGGAAAAATATTCCTTGTTCTTGGATAGAAAGAATAAATATAATCAAAATGGCCATATTACCCAAAGCAATTTATAAATTTAATGCAATTCCCATCAAAATTCCAATGACATTTTTTAAAGAAATGGAACAAAAAATCATCAGATTTATATGGAACTGTAAAAAACTCCAAATAGCCAAAGCAATCCTGAGAAAGAATAATGAAGCTGGGGGCATTACAATACCTGACTTCAAACTATATTATAGGGCCACGATAATCAAAACAGCATGGTATTGGCAGAAAAATAGACACTCAGACCAATGGAACAGAATAGAAAATCCAGAAATAAAACCACATATATATGGTCAAATAATTTTTGATAAAGGGGCCAACAACACACAATGGAGAAAAGAAAGCCTCTTCAACAAATGGTGTTGGGAAAACTGAAAAGCCACATGCAAAAGAATGAAACTCGACTACAGCTTGTCCCCGTGTACTAAAATTAATTCAAAATGGATCAAAGACCTAAATATAAGACCTGAAACAATAAAGTACATAGAAGAAGACATAGGTACTAAACTCATGGACCTGGGTTTTAAAGAGCATTTTATGAATTTGACTCCAAAGACAAGAGAAGTGAAGGCAAAAATAAATGAATTGGACTACATCAGACTAAAAAGCTTTTGCTCAGCAAAGGAACCGACAACAAAATAAACAGACAGTCAACTAAATGGGAAATGTTATTTTCAAACAACAGCTCAGATAAGGGACTAATATCCAAAATTTACAAAGAACTCATAAAACTCAACAACAAACAAAAATCCAATAAAAAGATGGGAAGAGGACATGAAAAGACACTTCTCCCAGGAAGAAATAAAAATGGCCAACAGATATATGAAAAGATGCTCATCTTCATTAGTTATTACAGAAATGCAACTCAAAACTACAATGAGATACGACCTCACACCTGTTAGGTTAGCTATTATCAACAAGACAGGTATAGCAAGTGTTGGAGAGGCTGTGGAGAAAAAGGAACCCTCATTCAGGTTGGGACTGTTGGTGGGACTGTAAAGTAGTACAACCATTATGGAAGAAAGTATGGTGGTTCCTCAAAAAACTGAAAATAGAACTACTATATGACCCAGCAATCCCTCTACAGGGTATATACCCCAAAACTCAGAAACATTGATACCTAAAGACACATGTAGCCCCATGTTCATTGCAGCATTGTTCACAGTGGCCAAGACATGGAAACAACCAAAAAACCCTTCAATAGAAGACTGGATAAAGAAGATGTGGCACATATACACTATGGAATACTACTCAGCCGTAAGAAATGATGACATCGGATCATTTACAACAAAATGGTGGGATCTTGATAACATTATACGGAGTGAAATAAATAAATCAGAAAAAAACAAGAACATGATTCCATACATTGGTGGGACATAAAAACGAGACTAAGAGACATGGACAAGAGTGTGGTGGTTACCGGGGGTGGGGGGAGGGAGGGCGCGGGAGGGAAGGAGGGAGACGGTGAGGGGGAGGGGGAGGGGCACAAAAAAAACTAGATAGAGGGTGACGGAGGACAATCTGACTCTGGGCGATGGGTATGCAACATAATTGAATGACAAGATAACATAGACATGTTTTCCTTGAATATATGTACCCTGATTTATTGATGTCACCCCATTAACATTAATAAAAATTTATTTAAAAAATAAAAATAAGCCTGACCAGGTGGTGGTGCAGTGGGTAGAGCATCGGACTGGGATGTGGAAGGACCCAGGTTCGAGACCCTGAGGTCTCCAGCTTAAGCGCAGGCTCATCTGGTTTGAGCAAAGCTCACCAGCTTGGACCCAAGGTCTTTGGTTCAAGCAGTGGGTTGCTCGGTCTGCTGAAGGCCCACGGTCAAGGCACATATGAGAAAGCAATCAATGAACAACTAAGGTGTCACAACGAAAAAACTAATAATTGATGCTTCTCATCTCTCTGTTCCTGCCTGTCTGTCCCTATCTATCCCTCTCTCTGACTCTCTCTCTGTCTCTGTAAAATAAATAAATAAACAAAAAAAATAAAATAAAATAAATAAAAATAAAAAAGAGAAAATGAGAAAACTATGGAGTAAAAAATAATAATAATAAAATTAATAATAATAAAAATATATATAAAACAGCCTGACCAGGCGGTGGCGCAGTGGATAGAGTGCCAGACTGGGATGCCGAGGACCCAGGTTTGAGACCCCGAGGTCGCCAGCTTGAGTGTGGGCTCATCTGGTTTGAGCATAAGCTCACCAGCTTGGACCCATGGTCGCTGGCTCAAGCAACGGGTTACTCAGTCTGCTGAAGGCCCATGGTCAAGGCACATATGAGAAAGTAATCAATGAACAACTAAGGTATCACAATGCGCAACAAAAAACTAATGATTGGTGCTTCTCATCTCTTCATTCCTGTCTGTCTGTCCCTCTCTCTGACTCTCTCTCTGTCTCTGTAAAATAAATAAATAAATACAAACATTTAAAAAATAAATAAATAAAACATTCTCATGTATTACAATCCATTCATTTCACAATGGTATATGTACCATTTGTGTTCATGGCTGTGGGTGGCTGGAGCCGATCACAGCTGTCCTCCAGGACAACAACAAATTTTTATTGGATAATGCGTAACATACATGGGTCGTTGTATGGCTCTCATGGAATTACATTTTAAAATATATTGTGTTCTTGGCTCTCTCATCCAAAAAGTTTTCAGATCCCTGTTCTAAATTATTTCTAGATTACTATCTTCAACATTACTAATGCTTTTCTCCATTGGTCGGCTCTATTTCCTTTGTTCACTAGTTCATTCTTGACCTGTTTTATCTAATTGGTTTTTTATCTTTGTTTTGTTTTCTCATTTTTTATAGTTTTATTTAGACAATTAATTTTAAGGGGGTGACAATGATCAAGTAGAATACATAGATTCAGAAAAAAACATCTCCAGATCATTTTGACATTTGATTATGTTGTATACCCATCACACAAGTCAAATTGTCCTCCCTCACCTTTTATTTGGTTTTCTTTATGCCCCTCCCTTTTCTCCCTTCCCCTGGTAACCACTGTGCTCTTATCTATCTATGTTCATGAGTCTCAATTTTGTGTCCCACCTATGTATGGAATCATATAGTTCTTAGTTTTTTCTGGTTTACTTATTTCACTCAGTTTAATATTATCAAGGTCCATCCACATTGTCATAAATGTTCCTATGTCATCATTTCTTATGGCTGAGTAGTATTCCATAGTGTATATGTACCACATCTTCTTTATCCAATCTTCTATTGAAGGGCTTTTTAGTTATTTCCATGTCTTGGCCACTGTGAACAATGCTGTGATGAACATGGGGCTGCATGTGTCTTTACATACCACTGATTTTTTTATTTTGGGGATATATAGCCAGTAGAGGGATTGCTGGGTCATATGGTAGTTCTATTCTTAATTTTTTGAGGAACCACCTACTTTCTTCCATAATGGTTGTACTACTTTACATTCCCACCAACAGTGAATGAGGGTTCCTTTTTCTCCACAGCCTCTTCAACACTTATTATTACCTGTCTTGTTGATAATAGCTAATCTCACAGGTGTGAGGTGATATCTCATTGTAGTTTTAATTTGCATTTCTCTAATAGCTAGTGAAGATGAGCATCTTTTCATATATCCGTTGGCGATTTGTATTTCTCCTTTAAAGGAGTGTCTTTTCATGTCCTCTTCCCATTTTTTTATTGGATTGTTTGTTTGTCTGTTGTTGAGTTTTGTGAGTTATTTATATATTTTGGATATTAGTCCCTTATCTGAGATGTTGTTCAAAAATATCATCTCCCATTTAGTTGGCTGTCTGTTTGTTTTGTCAGTTTCTTTTGCTGTGCAAAAAGCTTCTTAGTCTGTTGTACAGTGTGTCCGTAAAGTCATGGTGCACTTTTGACCGGTCACAGAAAAGCAACAAAAGATGATAGAAATGTGAAATCTGCACCAACTAAAAGGAAAACTCTCCCAGTTTCATACCTATTCAGTGCAGTTTGATGCAGGCTCACATATAGATTTTTTTAGGGCTCCTTAGGTAGCTATCCCATATCGCCTCTACAGACTCATCACTGACTGATGGCCTAACAGAACAGGGTTTCTCCACCAAACTGCTGGTTTCCTTCAACTGCTTATCCCACCGAGTAATGTTATTCCTATGTGGTGGTGCTTCGTTATAAATGCGCCGATATTCACGTTGCACTTTGGTCACATATTTGAATTTAGCAAGCCACAGAACACACTGAACTTTCCTCTGTACTGTCCACATCTCAACTGGCATGGCCGTGGGCTGCTCCACTGTATACACGGTGTTACATCATCAGCAGCATGTGTGCACATGCTGCCACATCATCCTACGGAAACTGGGAGGGTTTTCCTTTAATTTGGTGCAGATTTCACATTTAAATCATCTTTTGTTGCTTTTCTGTGACCGGTCAAAAGTGCACCATGACTTTACAGACACACTGTAGTCCCATTCATTTATCTGCCTTTACTTCCCTTGCCTTTGGAGTCAAATTCATAAAATGTTCTCTATGGCCAAGGTCCATGAGTTTACTACCTATGTTTTCTTCTATGTATTTTATTATTTTGGATTTTATATTTAGGTCTTTGATCCATTTTGAAATAATTTTTGTACAAGGAGACAAACCATAGTCGAGTTTTATTCTTTTGCACGTGGCTTTCCAGTTTCCCTAGCACCATGTATTGAAGAGGCTTTCTTTTCTCCATTGTGTGTTTTTGGCTCCTTTATCAAAGATAATTTGACCATATTTATGTGGTTTTATTTCTGAGCTCTCTATTCTGTTCCATTGGTCTGAGTGTCTATTTTTCTGCCAATACCATGCTGTTTTGATTATTGTGGCTCTGTAGTATAATTTGAAGTCAGGTATTGTAATGCCCCCACCTTCATTTTTTTCCCCTTAGGATTACGTTGGCTATTCAGGGTTTTTATGGTTCCATATAAACCTGATGATTTTTTATTCCGTTTCTTTAAAAATGATATTGGAATATTGATAGGATTATATGGTTTTTGTTCTTTGTTTTGTTGATATGGTGTATTATGTTAATTGTTTTATGTATATTGAATCATCCTTGTGATTCTGGGATGAGTCCCACTTGATCATGGTGAATTATTTTTTTAATGTGTTGTTGTATTCGGTTTGCTAGTATTTTGTTTAGTATTTTAGCATCTGTATTCATTAGAGATATTGGTCTGTAATTTTCTTTTGTTGTGTTGTCCTTGCCAGGTTTTGGCATGAGGGTTATGTTGGCCTCATAAAATGTGTTTGGAAGTATTGCTGCTTCTTCAGTTTTTTGGAAGACTTTGAGTAGAATAGGAACCAAGTCTTCTTTGAATGTTTGATAGAATTCACTAGTATAGCCGTCTGGCCCTGGACTTTTATTTTTTGGGAGGTTTTTGATAGTTGTTTCTATTTCCTCCCTGCTTATGGGTCTGTTTAGGCTTTCTATTTCTTCATGATTCAGTCTAGGAAGATTAAGTTGTTTTAGAAATTTATCTATTCCTTCTAGATTGTTAAATTTGGTGGCATACAGTTTTTAAAGTGTTCTACAAAAATCCTTTGTATATCTATGATATGTGTGGAAATTTCTTTTTTATTTTGGATTTTGTTTATATGAGTCCTTTCTCTTTTTCCCTTAGTAAGTCTTGCCAAGGGTTCGTCAATTTTGTTGATCTTTTCAAAGAACCAGCTCCTTTTTTTATTGATTCTTTCTATAGTTTTTCTGTTCTCAATTTCATTTATTTCTGCTCTAATTTTTATTATTACCTTTCTTCTGCTGGTATTAGTTGCCTTTTTTCTTCTTTTTCTAGTTCCTTAAGATATGATGTTAAGTTGTTTACTTGGGCTCTCTTGTTTGTTCATATAAGCCTGTAATGATATGAACTTCCCTCTTATTACTGCTTTTGCTGTATTATGATATGTCATGTTGTCATTTTTATTTGTCTGTATATATATTTTGATCTCTTTTATTTCTTCTTTGACCCAGTTGTTTTTTAGAAGTATGTTGTTTAATTTCCACATTTTTGTGGGTTTGTTTACTTTTTTGCAGTTGAATTCTAATTTCAAAGCTTTATGGTCAGAGAATATGCTTGGTATAAAATCAACCTTTCTAAATTTGTTGATGTTAGTTTTGTGGCCCAACATATGCTCAATTCTTGAGAATGTTCCATGTACAGTGGAGAAAAATGTATACTCTGATGTTTTGGGATAAAATGTCCTGTAGATGTCTATCATATCCAGTTGTTTTAATGTTTAATTTAAGGACAATATTTCTTTATTGATTTTCTGTTTGGATGAATAATCTAGAGCCTTCAGTGGTGTATTGAGGTCTCCAAGTATGATTGTACTTTTGTCAGTTTTCATTTTTAGATCTGTTAGTAGATATCTTACATACTTTGGTGCTCCTTGGTTTGGTGCATATATATTAAGAAGTATTATGTCTTCTTGATTCAATGTCCCCTTTATCATTATGAAATGACCATCTTTGTCTCTGACTACCTTTGCTGTCTTATAATCAGCATTGTTAGATATGAGTATGGCTACATTTGCTTTTCTTTGCATATTATTTGCTTGGAAAATTGTTTTCCAGCCTTTCACTTTGAGTCTCTTTTTATTCTTGTAGCTTAGATGTGTTTCTTTAAGGCAGTATACAGTTGCATTTTCTTTTTTGATCCACTCTGCTACTCTGTCTCTTTTTATTGGTGAGTTCAATCCATTTATGTTTAATGTGGTTATTGACACTTGAGGGTTTCCTATTGCCATTTTATATATTGCTTTTCAATAGCTGTATTTCTGGTTTAGTTCTTCTCTTTTGTTTTTTTGTCATTTGTTTTTGTTTGGTTGTATTTCATACTTCTTTCCTCTCTTTCTTTTTTTTTTAAGCCATGTGTTTCAGTAGTGGTATTTTCAGGGGTGTTTACCATTAGGTAATTAAAGAATATATATCAAAAAAAAAAGAATATATATCATATTCATTGTAGTCCATTATCTCATGAGTGCTTCTGTACTCCATCCTCCTTTATTACTGCTAATTTTTGTCTTCTTTCCTTTTTTGTTTTTGTTGTCACAAATTATTCTTGTTTTTATTGTGCTCTTGTTGGAGTTTTTCCTTGTGATTTTTTTTTGTTTTGTTCTTTGTATCTGGTCAGAAAACTCCCTTTAGTATTTCCTGAAGTGGGGGTTTTCTGGTGATAAATTCCCTTAATTATTCTATATCTGTGAATATTTTTATTTCCCCTTCATATTTGAAGGAAAGCTTTGATGGATATAGTATTCTTGGCTGGGAGTTCCTCTCTTTCAGTACTTTAAATATTGGGGTCCACTCTTTTCTGGCTTGCAGAGTTTCTGCTGAGAAATCTGATGATAACCTAATGGGCCTTCTTTTATATGTTATAGTCTTCTTTTCCCTGGCTGCCTTGAGGATTTTTTCTTTGTCATTGATTTGTGATAATTTTATTACAATGTGGCTTGAAGTAGGTCTGTTTGGGTTAAGGTAACTCGGTGTTCTGTTTGCTTCTTAGATTCGAGGCTCTAATTCTTTCCACAGGCTTGGGAAATTCTCACCAATTATTGGCTTGAATGTTTTCTCCATTCCATTTCTCTCTCTTCTCCTTCTGATATACCCATTATTCTTATATTGCTCTTTCTAATGGAGTCAAACAATTCTTGAAGGGCTTTCTCATTTTTTTAATTAGTGAATCTCTCTCTTCTTCTCTCTGTAGTATCTCTAGTTGCCTGTATTCTGTGTCACTAATTCTCTCTTCTATCTGGCCTGTTCTATTAGCTAAACTTGTCACCCCATTTTTTAGTTCATGTTTTGAGGTTTCATCTCTGTTTTGTTATAGTTTCAATTTCCTTTTTGTTCGTTAAATTTTTTTTTTTGAGCTCACTAAATTGCCTTTTAGAGCTTTCTTATATTTCACTGAGTATTTCTAGGACTTCAATTTTGAATTCCCTGTCATTTAACTCCAAGGTTTCCACATAATTAAATTTTTTTTCTAGAGATTTTTTATCTATCTGAGTTACGTCTCTGTTTTTTGTATCCATGATATTTGATTTTTTCCTTAATGATATTTGAGAGTGGTATTGTTAATAACTCTAATAAGATATAATTAAGAAAGTAAAATAAAAGAAAAAATACAGTGAAAAAAATGAAAATTCTATATTAATAAGTGGAACAAAAATGGCCCTGGCCGATTGGCTCAGTGGTAGAGCATCGGCCTGGCGTGCAGAGGTCCCGGGTTTGATTCCCAGCCAGGGCACACAGGAGAAGCACCCATCTGCTTCTCCACCCCTCCCCCTCTCCTTCCTCTCTGTCTCTCTCTTCCCCTCCCGCAGCGAGGCTCCATTGGAGCAAAGATGGCCTGGGCACTGGGGATGGCTCCTTGGCCACTGCCCCAGGCGCTAGAGTGGCTCTGGTCACAACAGAGCGATGCCCCGGAGGGGCAGAGCATCGCCCCCTGGTGGGCAGAGCGTCGCCCCCTGGTGGGCGTGCCAGGTGGATCCTGGTCGGGCGCATGCGGGAGTCTGTCTGACTGTCTCTCCCTGTTTCCAGCTTCAGAAAAATACAAAAAAAAAAATAAGTGGAACAAAAACTAAAGAGAACAAGGAGCAGGAACTGGGAGAGATGACAAAATAGAGAAAAAATGAAGTCAAAAACAAGCAAAATTTCACAAAGAAAAATATGAGTCCAAAGTATAATAATATGATGATTGAATAAGAAAAAAATAGGAAAAAAAAGAAGTAGAAAAAATATAAAGGAGAATAAATGAGAAGGGAGAATAAAAAGAAAGAAAGGGCAAAAAACCAAAATACAAAACAAAGAGAAAGAGAAAGAAAAAAAACAGAAGTAAAAGTTTCTGAAATGAAACCCTCAGAAAAAACAAGAATGAAAAATGTAACAACTATGGATAATGTAATTCAAAAGGAAAATAATTTTAAAAAGTAAAAAGGACAAGGAAAGAGGTAAAAATTACAAAAATCGTTTAAAAAATGTAATTTTTTTCTGGTTTTGAGAGGTAGCTTCTTCCTTTTTTTCAGCAGGTGGCACTGTACTATGAGTTTTGCCTCTGCGTGGGTCTTGGGCAGAGGTTTGCTGTTGTGTCACTGTGGCAATGAAGTAGGCTGGGCCTCAGTCCCATTGGCAGGTGGGGCTTGTTAGAGCTTTGCAAGTATTCAATATATGGCTCTAGTAATGGCAATCTCAGTTTTCCAGTCACCTCTATGCACATCCCTCCCACTGGACTAGCAGCCTGGAGACTTAGCTGTGGGGTCCAACTCAGCTACTGTCCTCACAGCAAGGGAATCTATGCATAGCCAGATCCCCCTCTAGTGCCGTTCAAAGCACAGTTCTGGGGAAGGTAGTGGCAACCAGAGCCGCCAGCATAAACAGGCAGGGCGTGACACAGACCAAGGTCCAAGGGCCTTTCTGTTACACACAGGCAAAATTCTATGGGCCGGTGGGCATTTCTGGCATGCCTCAGTGTGCCACGGTTTTAATCTATGGGCTTTTCCCACTTGCACTGCTTGGTAGCCTGTGATAGGCCACGTGTGTGTCCAGCTCCCATGACTCCAGCAATGCTCACAGACAGTTGCAGCCACTGTTCAGGTGCCCAGTATGGGCATTCTCAGCTGTGCATGCACCTGGTGCTGGAGATTGTGGAGCCAGAAATGCCCAAAGACACTGGTGCCCACGCAGGTGCCTAGTGTTGACAATCTCAGGCTAAGCACCTCGGCTCGCTCACACGTCCGCTCACTACCCATGCTGGTGATGCTAGGTGGAGCCGCTAGCACTGCGCCGGTGATCGTGGAGCTGGGAATGCACAAAGATGCTGGTGCTGGACCATGTGGGCACCCTGTGCTGGTAATTTCAGGTGGATCCCACCGCCCATGTGCATGCCCAGTGTCTGTGATGTCAGGCAAAGTCAGTATGTTCTTTCCTTTGTTTGGACATCTACCCTAACTCAGCTCCATCTCTACTAGCCCAGTCTCTCCTCTTCACCCAGTTTCAAACAAATGTGCCCCTACCTCAGATCAGTGTGAAAAGCAAAATGCCTCATCCTACATCTTATATATTCAGCCACTTTTTCACCCAATCATATCTTTGTCTGTTGTGTATAAATTATGGGTCCTCCTAAGGCTTTTTTTCTCTGTGTTTAATTGTTGAATTTGTAGAAATTTCAAGGGGAGAGATTGGGAGTATCTCTCATGCTGCCATTTCTCTGACGTCACTCTCCCTCCCATCTTGTTTTTTGTTTTTGGGGTTGGTTTTTTTGTTTTGTTTTGTTCTGTTTTGTTTTGTTTTTTTTGCCTGACCTGTGGTTTTGCAGTGGATAAAGTGTCAACCTAGAATGCTAAGATCACTAGTTCAAAACCCTGGCCTCTCCTGGTCAGGCACATATGAGAGTTGATGCTTCCTGCTCCTCCCCCTGTCCTCCTCCCCCACCCCCCGCCTCTCTAAAATGAATTAAAATTTTTTTTAAAGTGATTCTACAGTACCAGTTTTGGGGTTTGCAAATAATGTGCTATTCAACCCAACACTAAGGAAGTTGAGTTCTAGGAGGTGACAAGGTGGCCAGGCTCTGTGGCTTTGTTTCTCTGTCTGGAATGCTGATAACCCCACAACCATGGCTACACCTCTATGCTTTATCCTTGCCCAGGTCTCTGGCCTCAGCTGCAGCTTGTACTACTCACTTCTGCAGGACTGCCCAGCAAATCTCTTCACTCCTCCCAGCTGAATGGAGGGCCAGCTACAACCTGATTCCTCCCCTCTCCAGTCTGGAGCCCCACCATGAGCTCCTGAGTACAGGGCTGTGTCCCTAGATCATCTCAGCTTTTCTCCCTTCTTGCTTGCCCAGTTCACTCCCACTTGCCCACCTTTAAATGTTTCAATGTGAGGACCTCTCAGGCCATCTTGACCAATCTTGGCCTATATTGACCAATGTTTGTGCACTGAGCAGGGAATTTGTTGTTGAATTATAGCGGTTAAAATTGTTGAAACCTCTACAGAAGAGACTACTACCTGTACATTCTTTTCATTGTTCCTCTGTATAAAATATCTTTGTATTTCCCCTGTAGCTGCTTCTAAATGTTTACCTTTGAGTATCATTAGTTTCATTATGAAGTGCCAAGGTATACTATTATATGTGTTTATACTACTTGAGTTTTACTGTTTCCTGCACCAGTGGCTTGATGTCTCTCATCAATTTTGTTAAATTCTCTGCTATTATCTCTGCTAAATATTTATTTCCTGCTCAATCTTTCTCACCTCTCTTTCTGATGCTCCACTTACACATATATTGGACAATTTGATATTGTCTGACAAATCTTGGATGTCTTCTATTTTTTTTATAGTCTTTTCTCTTTGTATTTCAGTTTGGAGATTTTTCCCTTATCTTTGAGTTTTCTGACTGGTTTCTCTGCTTTTAATAAGTTCATCAAATACATTTTGTATTTCTATAAAGTACTTTTTATTTCTAGAATTTTCACTTGGTTCTTCAATATAGTTTTAATTCCTCTGCTAAAATTTACCACATGTATACACAAGTTATCTATCTTTTCTGGTGAATTCTCTAATATATGTGGTATAGCTATATTAAAATCCCTTTATGATAACCCCAACATCTGGAACATCTTTGGGTCTACTTCCATTAATATTTCCTATCTTGACCATGCGTTACAATTGTTTCTTTGTATGAATCATCACTTTTATTGGTTTTTGTTTTTTGGTATACTAGACTTTGTAAAAAATAGTTGAGACTGAAGCTAATGATATTTATCCCTTAGTAAATAACATTGCCCTTCTGTCGGGACACAATTGTAGAGAATTAAAACTATGGCACAGACTTACTCTGTGTTGAGTTTCTCTGTCAACCCAGATGTTCTTTACTTTCTACCTTATTTAGCTGTTTTCTATTTCTTATTCATGTCTGCTTATTGTTCTATTCTATGTTTATTTCTGTGGCTATTTGCTTTTTACCTCCCATTTATAAGAGGTTTCCCCCAACTTTCCACTGCATTAAAAAAAAAGGCAGATATGGCCTCTTCCACTTTCTGCAATTAGGTACATTTAATTCTCTTTATCACTTTAGTTCTCTAGTAAGTTTCAAAAATTAAAATTTTTGTAGCTTATCAGCTTGTTCCAACTGTTAGGACAAATTATGCAATATTCAGAATACTGACTCATAATTTGAACAAGTTATCACTATCTCATATATACTGCTCACAAAAACTAGGGGATATTTCAAAATGTATATGAAGTGATAAAAAAAGAAGCATTTGATGTTTTTATTAACAAGAACATCAGAAAAGCAAATGACAAGTCAAAGAAAGTTGTTTTATTATGCAAATGAGATGCAAAACCAATCTTTATTTCATTGGTGAAAGTGCACTACACAAAAGGCTGAAAATATTAAAGTATCTGCACATTCCCTGATCCCCTAATTTTTGTGAGCTCTGTATTATATCAAAGTAGTTCTAGATTCAATTAAATTTTAAATATAAAAAGAGATATAATAAGGTACTGGAAGAATTTATAAGGTGATTTCCATATAATCTGGTGGTATACAGAGATAGTCTAAGCACAACACCAGGACAAGAAAACACAAAGCAAAATGGGTAGATTTAATTAAACAAAAAATTAGATGGCAAAAAAAAGAAATAAAAAAATATAGAAAAGTCTGTGAGAAGTTATTTCTAAAATCATGGTAGACAGGGAGTTTCATTGATATTTTAAAAACTATTAAAAACAAAAAAATAAGCCTGACCAGGCAGTGGCACAGTGTATAGAGCATTGGACTGGGATGCTGAGGACCCAGGTTCAAAACCCCAAGGTTGCTGGCTTGAGCGCAGGCTCATCCAGCTTGTGTGTAGCCTCACCAGGCTTGTGTGCAGGCACACCAGCTTGAGTGTGGGATAACAGACATGACCCCATGGTCGCTGGCTTGAGCCCAAAGGTTGCTGGCTTGAAGCCCAAGGTTGCTGCTTAGTTCAAAATCACTGGCTTGAGCAAGGGGTCACTCACTCTGCTGGAGCCTCCCCTACCCCCCCCCACCCCCATCAAGGCACATTTGAGAAAGCAATCAATGAAAAACTAAGATACTGCAATGAAGAATTGATGCTTCTAATCTCTCTCTCTCTTCCAGCCTGTCTGTCCCTCCCTCTCCCTCTCTCTCACTAAAAAAAAAAAAAAAAGTAATATCCTCAATATAAATATAATCTGAGAAAATAGTTTTCAAAAGAAGAAAAATAATAGGCAAAATATATAAAATGCTTATTTTAATAAGTAATTAAATACATGCAAATTGAAACAACACTGAGATACCATTCATCCTACTACAGTTTAAAAGTAATAACATTCTTCATGCACATCATAAATATCTTTTTGGCATCTTTTACATTTAGGATCGGCATATATCCCAGGAAGCTGAAATCCAGAAGTAAATTGACAGTCTGCTCTTAAAGATGAGAAAAATTGAGGTTTGGAGAGATTAAGTAACGTGTCCCAAGTCACACAGCTAGTTAGACAGGGCTGGGATGTGAATGCCACACTCTTGTTCCTAATGGCCCTACCTGACTTTGTTTTTCTATGGCTGAGGCTGAGACCCTCATCCCCAGGCCCCCAGTCCAGGTGGGCCTCAGGGGACCAGCCCAAGGAAGGAGAGAGCATCCAGCTCCAGTCACTCAACAGACAAAGTCAGGAGTCAAATACCCACAAAAAGGCCCCACAGGACTCAAAAGGCAGGCTTTGCAGGGCAGGCTGCTTTCCTCACCTGAGGTGGCACCTATCCCTTCCTTTCAGGCCTCAGCTCTGGAGGCACAGGTTTCTGTTCCACCCTGGCTTTCTGCTGGCTTGGCTTCGGTGAGAGAACTGGTCTCTCTGAGCCTTGGCGTCCTCTTCTGTAAAAAGGGTGGATGATGGACATAACCAGGGAGTGCTGCACTGAAGAGTCATTAAAGGAGAAGACTTCCATGTAGCACCAGCCAGTAGAGCTAGTTCTTGTCCCAGATGCGGCATGGGGCTCTGAGCCTACTGCCAATTGCCAAGCTTGATGTTCTCAAAAGGAGCCCACACTTGCTACTCCGTTCCATTAAGCATGCCTCTTGCCTGCCACCTTTGTGAGCACTGACTTTGTGAGGTCTTGTTGCCAGCCCAGGCCTACAGCTGGGTAGACACTCTGGTGCACCCCACATCTGTGGTGCAACACTATACCTGGCTGCTGTGGGATTGAAGTAAAGGCATACAAAAGGCCAACAGATACATGAAAAGATGCTCATCTTCACTAGTTATTAGAGAAATGCAAGTCAAAACTACAATGAGATACCACCTCACACCTGTGAGATTAGCTATTATCAACAAGACAGGTAATAACAAGTGTTAGAGAGGCTGTGGAGAAAAAGGAACCCTCAGGAGAAAAAGGAATTCCTCTGCTGGTAGGAATGTAAACTGGTACAGCCATTATGGAAGAAAGTATGGTGGTTCCTCAAAAAAATAAGACTAGAATTACCATATGATCCAGTAAGCCCTCTATTGGGTATCTCCCCAAAAAACTCAAAAACTTTGGTACACAAAGACACATGCACCCCTATGTTCATCTCAGCACTATTTACAGTGGCCAAGAAATGGAAACAACCAAAGTGTCACTAGATAGAGGATTGGATAAAGAAGATGTGGTACATATATACAATGGAATACTACTCAGCCATAAGAAATGATGACATATTGACATTTATGACAACATTGATGGACCTTGAGAACATTATTTTGAGTGAAATAAGTAAATGAGGAGAAGCTAAGAACTATATGATTTCACATATACGTGGCATATAAAAATGAGGCTCATGGACATAGATAAAAATGGAGTGGTTACCAGGGGGAGGGGAGTAAAGAGGGACAGATATATGGTAACGGAAAATGATTTGACTTTGGGTGATGGTCACACAACACAATCAACAGTTCAAATGCTATCAAAATATTTACCTAAAATCTATGTACTCTTATTGATTAATGTCACCCCGTTAAATTTAACTTTCTAAATAATTTTTTAAAAATAATAAAACTTGGCAGTTAAAATTACTCCTTGATCCATGAGCTACAGAAAGGATGTTGTACTACCAGGCATAAAACAAATTAATCTCAGTGCTCTTAAGTGACCAGGTGCACTGTCAATGAGCAGGGATATTTTAAAAGAACTCCTTTTTTTCTGATCAGTAGGTCTCAAAAGTGGGCTTAAAATATTCGAACTATGCGGTAAACAGATGTGTTGTTATCCAGGCTTTGATGTTGCATTTATAAAGCACAAAGTAGATTTAGTATGATTCTTAAGGGGCCTAGGATTTTCAGAATGGTAAGTGAGCATTGGCATAAAGTCACAGCTGCATTAATCCTACCCTTTGAAGCCATATATAGACTTTCCTCCAGTATGAGGCTGTTGTATCTACATTGAAAATCTGTTGTTTATTTAGTGCAGCCACCTTCACTGATTATCTTAGTTAGATCTTCTGGATAACTTGCTGCAGCTTCTCCGTCAGCACTTGCTGCTTCACCCTGCTCTATGGAGATGGTTTCTTTCCCTAAACCTCATGAACCAACCTCTGCCAGCTTCAAACTTTTCTTTTATAGCCTCCTCACTTCTCTCAGCCTTCATGGAACTCAAGAGTTGGGGCCTTGGTCTAGATTAGGCTTTGGCTTAAGGGAATGTTGTGGCTGGGTTGGTCTTCTATCCAGACCACTAAAACTTTCTCCACATCAGCAACAAGACTCACTTTCATCATTCACATGTGCACTAGAGTAGTACTTTTAATTTCCTTCCAGAACTTTGCAGTCACAAGTTGGCTTACTGTTTGGCACAAGAGGCCTACCACTCAGCCTACCTCGGCTTTCAACATGATATGTCACTAAGTTTAATCATTTCTACCTTTTGATTTAAAGTGAGAGTCATGTGACTCCTTCTTTCAATTGAACACTTTAAGAGGCCATTGTAGGGTAATTAATTGGCTTAATTTCAATATTGTTGTGTTTCTGGGAACAGAGAGGAATGAGAATACAAAGAGAGGAGATGGGGGAACAGTTGGTGGAGCAATCAGAACACACACATTTATCAATGAAGTCTGCTGTCATGGCACCCCAAAATAATTACAGTATTAACATCAAAGATCACTAATCACAGATCACCATAACAAAAATAATGAAAAGGTTTGAAATATTACAAGATTACAAAAATGTGGCAGAGAGACATAATGTGAACAAAGGCTGTTGGAAAAAATGGTGCTGATAGGCTTTCTCCACGGTTGCCACAAACCTACAATTTGTAAAAAATGAAATATCTGCAAAGCACAATCAAGTGAAGTGCAATAAAATGAGGTCTACCTGCTGATGTTGTGGCTGTGGGCTAGGCTCCCTGCATGTCCACCACCTTCCTGTGGTGCCAGAGAGGGATGCTGTCCTTCTGCTGACTATTCAGAACACTGGTGCCAGGTTGTGCCTTGTCACCATAAAAGGCTCCTTTTTAAAGGTGGGTGGTTAAAGAGGGGAAAAGAGAGAAATAAATGGCAAGAACATTCCCATTTGGAGCAAAAGAAAGGTAGTCACTGCAAAATTTGGAGAAAATACTATTTGCACCCAGGTTCCCAGCTGCTGGCACTGGGGGAAAGAGGGGCAGTGCCCACTAGGGCCTGGTTTCTAAGACAGATGAGCCCCTTCCCTGCAGTGATGCTTGGGCAGGCAGGCCACACAGGAAGCAGCCTCTTTGAAACCCAGCCCTCTCTACTGAGCTGCCAATATCCCAACCTGTGTGTCCACTCATGGCTCAGACCCCATTAGATGCCACGTGGCCCTGCCCAGGAAAAGAGCTTCCATCAGAAAAACCAGCTGTCTTATCACACTGACTTCAATCTATGAGGAGGGTGACTCTGTAATAACATTTGAGATGAATGGAGTTAAAAAGAACCAGGCCAAGTAAGGGATGAGGCAGGGCGTTATGTCCAGGAAGAGCAGCTGGCCAGAGAGGGAAAGTCCCCCAACCCTCCCCCCATCTCTGTCATGAGTTCTACAGAGAAGCAGGTATAAGACGCAAAGTGTCTCAGTGAGAGGTGACCAGCTGAGCACAGGAAACAGAGAAAGAGGCTAGAACTGGTCATAAACCCCCAAAAGAATTGAGGGTAACAGGAAGTTACTAACCCCCATCTCTACCAAGACATGGAAGCCCCTGGACAGACCCCCCTTGACCCATTCATGCTTTGCTCCAGCTGGCTCCATGGAGCAGGGGTGGGGGGTAGTGGCAGCAAGCATCAGGATCCTGGTGGCTCATCCCAGCCGATTCTATTTAATCCTTAAAAGGGTCACTATGTCCCCCAGGAAATATTCCCTATTTCCACTATGTATTTCCAAAGTGCTCCACTGCCCTACCTGGTGGCTCCCCTTCCTGCAGCTGGGTTTGGCCCTTTCTGGGAAGAAACAATGATCTAAATCTGAGATGAGGTCCTGCTGGGAGCTAAATGCTCCATGCCCACACCTCTCACCTCACCCTGCTCACAAAGGCTTTGTGAGCCTGGCTTTGCCCCAGAACTTCTAAAGGTGTGTTCCTTTAGGAGAGGTTCCAAATATAAAAAAGAGGACAATGCCCTTGGGACATTAGGCCTGTCCACACCTCACCAAGTTGGCAGAACCTATCAATAATCCTGCTAGCAGGAACATTCACAGTGGGGAGGGTGGGCTCCACTGCTCCCTGTGTAGGCTAGGTGGGGAATGAGACCCAGAACAAGGCTTCCACTGCAGGACAAGGAGTGTAAGCCAAGTGGGCCCTTGCCCAAACACTCAGAGAGAGAGAGCAAGGCTAAGCTCCTAGGTGCCAGTGGTCTGCCAGGGTGGAGTCACCTAGGCTCTGCAGCTCTTGGGATGGGTGAAAGTTGAGGGCCATGTTGTTTCCATCTGAATTGCACTGATTTTCATTTATTTATAATCCCATCTTCTTCCCAGAAGGATTTTTACCTTGCAGCACCTTAAGTTGTTCATTGATTGCTTCCTTGTATGTGAATGATCCCTTGCTCAAGCCAGGAGACCTTAGGGTTTGAACCTGGGTCCTCTGTATCCCAGGCCTACATTCTATCCAGTGCACCACCACCTGGTCAGGCTCCCAGAGGGATTTAAGACGTTAAAATCCAGAAAGAAGACAAAACAAGTGAGGAGGAGAGGGAGGAGAAAAGGAGGCCCAGCCTACTCAAAATCATGGGCAGAGCTCCGTTATGCCTCCGGACACCCTCTCCCACAACTGGTAAGCCCGGCCCCCCAAAGTTCAGGTAGATATGGGGCAGCAGGCACCCCAGTAAGCCCGCTGGTCTCTTAAAGCCTGAGACTTTCAACCCACAAAACGGCCACCCTGGAAAGGCACTGGGCAAGCCTCTGTGCAGGTATGGGTGGAAAGGACGGAGTACCTCAGAGTCTGAGTAGTCCTAATGGAGGAGCACTTAGCCAGGGGACAGCGCTGCAATGGGAAGCAGCTGGTGAGAGAGCCAGTAGGCAGGCCTTGCACTGGTCAGCAGGCCTCTCCAGGAGGCAGGGCAGAGGGTACAGCGAAGGCACAGGCAGCGCGAACTAGGGGCGAACGTAGAGGCGGGCCCTACAGAAGGTGAACAAGCACATGAAATCAGAGTAGCCACGAGTCTCGCTCTCCGTTCAGGTTCCCACCCTCCCGGTCCTGCCGGGCCCGCCACCGTAGTCGGGCCTGGGCCTCGGTGGTTCTTACACCAGGAGACGCGAAACCCGTCGCGATTCAGATACCCCTTGAAAAGTTTGGCCCCAAATCAACCCCTCTCTCTCGTCCTGCGTGGAAAGCAGGGTCACCCTCTGGGGAGGTCCTATGGACAGACTCAGCAGGCCTCTTCTCCTTGGTAAACACATGCGCAACGGAAAGAAAACCAGGGAACCAACTGGAAAACCCCGGGTCTCGCACTGTCCGGTACACGGGCGCAGGCAGCTGCGGCTGCGCCGCGGTGCTGCCCCACACGCCCTTCCGTGGGACTGCAGCCTGGGAAGGAGGGACCGGCGGGTTGATCTCCTGGTTCTCGGACTTTGAGGAAGCCTAGTGGATAGGGAGGGAAAGTTTCCGTTTGGGTTCTGAGGCTTTTTCTGTTAAAGTGAATTAATTACCTTTCATTCCTAAAGCCGAAATTTTATCGCCGCTTGCGCTTTTCCGGAGCAGAAGTACAATGACTTGCTTTTGTCTGATCATGACTTCCTACCACTAGCCGTGTTGTTTTCTTTTTCTTTGACATTAAATTAAAGATCGTACTTTAAAGAATTTAGGAAATGGTTATTCAATGGTTATTCACAACACAAAGATAATCACAGAGCAGACGAGCTGCAATTGCTTTTGCCTGAACTCTGAAAACACTCAGGGCTGGGTGCTGCCTCCAGCAAACAATTAGACCTCCTTATGTTTGTATACAATCTTAGGACCAAGGGGAACCTTGGATGCCAGGTAGATCACTAGAGAGAGGAAGAAAACAGAGGTGAAGAGGACCTACTGAGTGCCAGGTGGTTAGCTGTGCTCTGCGACCTTGCTTCAAATCCACAACGGCCCCCCACGTTGTTTAAGGTAGGTTAGGGGTGATAGAGGGCCTCCAATATCCGCCCACATAGGATCCACTGGAAACCCTATTGGGGCCCACGCTCAAATCAACCAAGCAGCACACCTGAGACTGACGCTGGAACCAATAGGGCTGTGGGAGGGAAAGAGAGAGAAGAGGAGATGGTGGCTTCTCGAGTATGCCCTGACCAAGGGGGGAGGGGTGATGAACCCGAGACATCCTTATGCTGGGCTGACGGTCTAGCCACCTAGCCGACCAACTAGGGCCACAATTGCCCTTTAATGTGCAGGTTTCTGCCAGTTTTTCAGGGGATTACACTGCGGCTCAACACAGAGAGCAGCTTGATGAAAATTTCCTAGCCAGTAGTGGGCTATAGTCTGCATTTGACCATTTCCACATGTTGACTGATTGATTGAAGCAACCTGACTCAGGATTATGACTCATCTAACTTGACTTTGAAATGGGAAAAAGTCACCTGCAGCCTTAGGGCTTCAAAGCTGTGCAGTGCTTAGATCAAAGGGGTAAATGGAGTAAAATCCCACAGCCAAATAAATAGGAAGATTTTCTTCTTCCAGGAGAACTCTAGAAAAAAAAGAGCCCATATGTGTGTGTGTGTGTGTGTGTGTGTGTGTGTGTGTCTGTGTGTATTTCCCTTTCAGCCAGTCCAGCTGAGTTAGTCCAACGAAGTTGGATTAAAAAGCTTCTCTGGGGGAGCTGTTTGTCTGTGGGTCAGGCTGCTCTGACTCCCATCAAAGCTCATAGGAGGGGCAGTCACCAACTGGGGACCCTGTGTAAGGCCTTTCTTCCCTAGTTTTCCCATGGGGACAATGAGATTGTCACAAGATGGGGCCCCAGGCCACACACAGGTGGTTTTGGTGGCCTTTTGATAACATTCCAGCTTTCTCCTGAACACTCTGGACCCACATTCTTATCTGGCAGTATGGTTGTAAGGAGCTAAGGAGTGGCCCCTGTAAATCCTCACACAGCCCCCAACCCCAGCCCTGGCCCCCGGTATGGGGAGCTGAGGTGAATCCAGGGGTGGGTAAGTGCTAAGCTCCAGAGCCAGACAACCTAAGGTCAGAATCCCAGTTCTAGGACTCTCACAAAAGAGAAGCTTAGTCTACCCTGGAGGACACCCATGGGCTCCACGCTGGGCCCAAATACCAGGGCTAAGGGCAGGGGTGCCCATGGGGGAGGATTTTGCTGAGGATTTATCCACCCTTCTCTCCTGGTTCAGGAAGAGAAAGCCCCAGAGAGAGAACCACCGGTCATCATGTGAGCTGTCAGGGTCCTCATCCCATCTGAGCCTGTTTTCTCTTCTGTAAAACAGGTATCATACTCCATTCTGAATGCTTGCTGATAGGATTAGGAATGACACATCTACAGTAGTTCTTAATGAAGAGCAGCTTCACTGGTAGAGAATTGCCATCTGGGTAAGGATGCCTTGTGGCTGACCCAGGGCAGCTCTTCCCTCCTGGCTTCTGGGCTCGTGAAAGAAGACTCCCTAGGACTCAGCCTAAAGAGAGGTCAATGACTGCAGGAAGAGGTGGGTACCTGGTATAGCCCCACTCCTGGGCAAGAAGGAATCATCAAAAGGAAGTCTAAATAGGCTGACCCAGGCTTCCCTGGGCCAGGGGCAGTTTTAAAGTAGCTAAGAATGGACCGGACTTTGGAACCCTAGGTCACACCAGGACTCACTACCCCCCACCTCCAGCAGCTCTAAATCATTCTGAATTGTGTTCAGGACACTGCACCCTTCTGTTTGGAGTGGCTGTTCCTTCAGCCTCCTTTGACAATCAAATGCTCCCATCTTAGTGGGTTTTGGGGAGTCCAGGGATGATTTTTCCAGTTCTCTGGATTTGCTCCCAGGACTTTCTGGTGTGGTTTAATATATTTTCAACAGTTTTACTGAGGCATAATTGACACAGTAAATCCTCACAAACTCTCCCCATGCTTTCAGGAACCCCAACGAAAGGAAATCAAGGATTCTACTTCCACCGCAGACCACCAGGAGATGGTGTGGGCATTTGTACCCAGGCCTGGCAGCTGGGATCCCTCCTAGAGGCCACCCCGGCCTTAATCAAAATACCAGGACCATTCCTGCTGACCCACGCTAAGATTCCACGAGGACTTTTAACACCGCAACCCACCTTCTCCTAGAGGTGCCACCGCTGGCGGCACAGGCATGGTCCACTCTATTTTAGCAGGCAAGGCGCCTGAGAAGCCCTGCGCAAGGCTCCAGTTAGCTGGAATATTTTGTGGATTCTTGCAATTTTTAAATATTGGCTCAACATTTTACATTTTTTTCACTGGCGTTATATAATAATCATGGATGGGGGAAAAAAATGCACACTGCAAAATTGTGATTGCATACAACTGGCCGTAAGCCCTCTCCCCGCCCCCCTCCGGCGCACACTTCAGCTCATCCTCAATAAGGGCTCACACTCATTGTCCCAAAGCCACAGGGTGGGGTGGGGGGTGGTCCCATCAAGGTCGCATGCCAACCCTCCCTTCCCTGCGCCCAGCTAAGGCTGTGCTTCAGACCCTCACCGCCCCCTACGTCCCTCTAAGTGCACTCGGTCTCCTGGCGTTTGGAATTTACCCAGCCTGCAAGGTCAATACCTTCCCTCCCGAGAAGTGGGGAGAGAGCCATTCCACCCACAGCCGAGACCGCGAGGAGGAGGATCCAGGCCCAGAGACGCACTCTGGCCTAGCAGGGCCGCCGCTCCCCGGTCCTTAGTCGCTCCCCACGCCTCTACGCACAGAAATCGGCTCCGAGCGGGTGGCAACCCCACGTTGGAGAAGTCGCCCAGCCGCGAGAAAAGGAACCGGCTTGTACAGCCTAGGCCTCCCGCCCCACGCGCTCTAGGGGCGGAGCCGAGGACCAGCGCGGGCGGTAACTGCAAGAGGCGCCGAGGGGGCGGGCCGGGGGCGGAGCGGGCGGACTGCGGAGACGCGGGGGCGCGTCGGGCTGCGCAAAGTCAACGCGGCGCGGTACGGTACGGCTGCGTGAGGCCCGGGGGTACGGGCTGAGGCCAAGCGAGAGCCGAGCTGAGCCCCGTGTCGGCCCGGGAGGGCGGGGAGCCGGCGGAGAACAGTCATGGCGTCGCGTATGGCCGCGGCTCGATCCTCTGCGGGCGGCCTAGGAGCCGAGTAGCAGGCCCGGCCGCAGCGCGGGCGGCGGCGCAGGTAGCTGCTTCCGCACCCCTTGTCCTCACAGGCCCCGCGCCCCAGCCGCCGGCGATGGTGACATATGCGGCGGCGGCGCGCCGGCGGCAGGACCATGGTTGAGCGCGCCAGCAAGTTCGTGCTGGTGGTGGCGGGCTCGGCGTGCTTCATGCTGATCCTGTACCAGTACGCGGGCCCGGGGCTGAGCCTGGGCGCGCCCGGAGGCCGCGCGCCGCCCGACGACCTGGATCTCTTCCCCACCCCCGACCCACACTACGAGAAGAAGTACTACTTCCCGGTGCGTGAGCTGGAGCGCTCGCTGCGCTTTGACATGAAGGGCGATGACGTGATCGTGTTTCTGCACATCCAGAAGACAGGCGGTACCACTTTTGGCCGCCACCTCGTGCAGAACGTGCGCCTCGAGGTGCCCTGTGACTGCCGGCCTGGCCAGAAGAAGTGCACCTGCTACCGGCCCAACCGCCGCGAGACCTGGCTCTTCTCCCGATTCTCTACGGGCTGGAGCTGCGGGCTGCACGCCGACTGGACGGAGCTCACCAACTGCGTGCCTGGCGTGCTGGACCGCCGCGACCCCGCCGCGCTGCGCACGCCCAGGTGAGGCCGGCCAGCCGCGCCGCCACGCGTTGGGGACCCGAACGGGGCGGCCAGTTTGTGAAGACTCCTACGGTGTGCCCCGGGGTGTCTTGGGCTCGCCCCCCCCCCTCGTTTCTTGCTCTTTGGGGGACCCCACTCGCCAAAGCCCCGCTAGACCTCCTCCCGCGGGCCTGGCGCCCGAGGCTGCCTGATTTGCTTTCCGCTTCTGCTCCAGCCTCTCTACTTTTCCCATCTCCCTCCCGCGCTGTACCTGGGTTTCCACGGGGTCGTTACGGGCCGGCATAAAATGGGACCGGCCCCAGTTATAAGTCCAGACTCGCCTGGAGTCGTCGGGCAGGAAAGTGGGTTCCTTTGCGTGTGCACCTTACCTGGGGTATTCGCTTTCCCTCGCCGTTCTCAGAAGCCACTCTTATTCAGAGCATAAATGAGAAGTGGAGTTCTCTTCTCCTGTACCTGTGGGGCCCCCATACTGCCTTGTGGGGACCGGGGAGGCCCTGGCAGAGAAAGGGGTTCTGTCTGCTTGTGTGTGTAGGTAGAATAAAGGCCAGAGTGTGATTTGGGGATAGGAGCGGGGAGGAGGCAGTGCTCCTTGCTCTCTGAGTTGGGCTGTTCAGCCAGATGTGAGCTTGCTCTGAAAGGAACAGTGGGGGACCAACAGTCAGATTGCAGAGGAGCTGATCAGGTCTGAGACAGGTGCAGCCAGACACCTTTCCTGGGAGCCTCCATATCTAGAGATTGGGGGCATAGAGTTGACCTGTGTGATGGGGCAGTTCTCCTGGGAAGAACTTGGTAGCCATTTCTGGTCAACAGGACATTGCTGAGTTTTGGGTTGTTAAAGGTTGGGTTCTCTTCTTCCTCTTGGTGTTGATGTTCTGTGGAGCCTTCTCCCTAGGACGTCTGGGCTGGAAAAAGCCAGGAGTAAAGTTTTTCTGCCTGCTTTTTGTTCATCTACCATATTTGCCTCATGAGTACATTCCCAGACCCGCTGGGAGCTGTGTGGCTGGGGTAGTCTTGTTCTTTGACTTTATGTGCCAGGAAAGTGCAGGGTCCTTGGTGAGTTTGGGGAATGAAAGTTGGACAGCTGACCAGTGTGGAGCTGAGCATTGTCCAGTGTTGCTCTGTCTGCTCAATCCTTAAGTCCTTTATCTGAAGTTTTTTCCAAATTGTTGAGAATTTGAGGCCGTATAGCTAATGGGAGTTGGGGAGTGGGGTATCTTCCCACTTTCCCTTGGCTTTGTGTTTCTCTCCCACAAAAAAGCAGCTCTCAGCCTGAGAGATAGTATTGCCCATCTCTGAAAGCCACAATGCTTACGGATCTACCCATCCAGGGTCCCTGAATCATTGCTTCCTGCCCACATTGGCTTGTTCTGCACAGATGTGCTTTTCTGGCATAACACTTACTCCTCCACCCCCGGTTCCCCATGATTCAGCCTTCCTGATCTAGACTGAGCATGGTTTGGGGGCTTGCAGCTGCCTACCCTCCAGGGCCATCAGCCCCTGGAACTGGGCACTGCCCAACCCAGATAGACCAAGGTGAGCACCTCCCTGCTTGCAGGAGGCAGAGCAAGCACCATGCTGTCTGCCAAAGGGAATTAGGTCGGGAGTGTGGGTTTAGGGAGAGTGTGCTTCGAATCTGCTCTGAAGGTTGCCACAAGACCTGAATCAAGCTTCCAGCAGACATGGCCTTGGCCCTTGTTTGCAGCCTGGACATTCGTTTTGCAGCCCTACCTCCTGAGGTTGATTTTCCCTTTGGGTCACCAGGGTGAGGGCCCCTGGCCTCTTTGTTCTGAAGTTTGTCCATCAGAGCAGGAGGTGAGAGGGTCAACTGGAGATTGCTATACTCCCCACACTCTATATAGTGCTGGCCCAGGGTGGGGGGGACATCACAGTGCCCCTTCCTAGGGTGTGTGTGTGTATCAAGAATGGAAAGTAAGTGCCATGTGCCGTGCCCAGTCAGCCTCCTTCTGCGGTGGGCTGTCAGCACCCCCCCCACCCCACCCCGCCTGGAAGTTGCTGAGCTCAGCAGTAGCAGGCCTGGAGAAGGAGGGGCTTTCCAGGTGTTCTGGAAGCCCCTTGTTCTGTTGTCCATTCTGGAGCCATCCATGCCACCAGGCAGGTGGCAGAAGTTTGCTTCACGCTCCTTCACCTCCCCCTTTCATGTTGTTGCAGGCATTGGATAGATTGAGTCTTTAGTGAGCTTCCTCAAGAGGCCAAGGAAATCTTGGCTTTCTGGGTTTACAGGCCTGCCTGCACTGAGGGTCACCTGCCGTGTGTTCCCCTTGTCTGTGAAGGTCAGGTACAGTTTTCCCAGTGGTATAGGGCCCAAGCACCTTTTGGCAGGCTGTGCCTACCCTCTGTGGGGTGCCTGGGGTTAGTGGTGCCTGTTTTCATGAGTCTCAAGTGTCACCCTTGCCATCCTTCCAGTTGGGCCAGGTCCCACCCTCTGTGTGGGTGTTGGAGCGCCCTCCAGCTGGTGAACTAAGGAGGAGCAGCCCTGGCTTTGAGAGCTGTCCTGATGGGCGCCCGTTGGGGTCACGGCCCAGGTGAGGATCCTTTCTCCTCTCAGGGGCTTGGACAAAAATACCTTTCCGTCGTGAGGGCACTTCTAGAACCTCTCCGCCAGTTGTCCCCCAGCTCCTGGTGCCAACGTCTGTGGTATTTTGAGACCTAAGAGAGGTGCCTTATACAGAAAGTGAGAGCGTTCACAGCTGCTTTTCATCACATGTGTCAGCCTGGGTCGCTGAGCTGGGCCTGTGCTGAGGTGACACATGAATATGATGAATATGTGCAGGTTTCCAGTGCCTTCCTGGAATAGGGTTTAGAACTTCTGGCAGTTCTTAGTGCTCCCTGATTTGGAAGAGAACAGGTGTGTGATTGAAGCATTGGCAGGTCTCTCTTCTGTTCTACATCCATCAAGGGGTGACCACACTTGCTGGCGTTAGCCAGGGGGGCTTATAAGGCCAGTCAGGAGGACTAGCCTTGGAGGGGTGTGGCCACCCATAGGCAGCAGGCAGGTGCTAACTGTTGCCAACAGCTACTTTGTTTGGAGTGTCCCCACACCCCACACTCTTGTATCACCTTGTAGGGCTGGAGTGGTGCTCTTAAGGGCTAGAACCCTCCTTCCTCTTTCCATATGCCTGATTGCCCTGGAATCAAAGTCTTGCCTGGATTGCCCTGGAATCACGTAGGCTTCATTTGGAACCAACAAGAGCATTTGGGACCTGAATGTGGCTTCTGGGATCCTGGGTTTGGCGACATCCTCTATGACATGGGCTACCAGCATCTGTGGTGTTGCCCTGTAGAGACTGTGCTTCCTCATAGGAGGACAGAGCCAGGAAACTCTAGCATTGATGGACTGCCTTCTCTATTCTGCAGCCTCCTCTCTGTCATGCGCCCTCCCTTCACCATCCTGAAGTCCACTCTGGTTCCAGAAAGCTGCCTGTGCTGCTCTCTGCCAGCTTGCCCTCATCTGCTCCCCCTGCTCTCCCTAGCAGCGCTCTGTTGCCTTAGCATCCCTTAGCCACTCTGTATCCTGTCCTGTCTGTAGCATGTTGGCACTGGCTGGGTGCCTGTGGGTGCTGCCCATGTTGGCACCAACAAGAACATTCTCGTCCTGGACCCACAGTCTCCAGGAGCTGCACTCAGCTGGCTTCCCTAATGAGTCAGGTTTAAGAACTCAGCCTTGAACACATACAGTGCCAGTCCCAGGGAAACTCAGGGCCCTTTGCGAGACCAACTGGGGTGGGCGGACTTAGATTGCAGTGGTTCTGTGACTTTTTCTGTGGCACACAGCAGTTCCCACCTTGTCTTTTTTTTTTTTTTTTTTTTTTTTTTTTGTATTTTTCTGAAGCTGGAAACGGGGAGAGACAGTCAGACAGACTCTCACATGCGCCCGACCGGGATCCACCCGGCAGGCCCACCAGGGGCGAAGCTCTGCCCACCAGGGGGCGATGCTGTGCCCCTCCGGGACTTCGCTCTGCCGCGACCAGAGCCACTCTAGCGCCTGGGGCAGAGGCCAAGGAGCCATCCCCAGCGCCCGGGCCATCTTTGCTCCAATGGAGCCTTGGCTGCAGGAGGGGAAGAGAGAGACAGAGAGGAAAGGGGGGGGTGGGTGGAGAAGCAAATGGGCGCTTCTCCTATGTGCCCTGGCTGGAAATCGAACCCGGGTCCTCCGCATGCCAGGCCAACGCCCTACCGCTGAGCCAACCGGCCAGGGCCCCCACCTTGTCTTCACAGTCAGTTTCTTCTGTGCCATCAACGGACTAAACCTGTGTTTGCCTGCTGTGGGGCAGATGTTAGCCAGGGCATGGGACTGGGACCAGTGAACAAGGCCCGACCACCTAACTTTACCTGGTTGGGATGTCACCATGGCCTGAATCACCTAGAGAGGACTTGGGTTGTGACAAGAAAACTGAGGTCAAGATGTTCAGAATTAGATTTAATTTAAAGAAAGAAAGAGAAGAGAAAAAAACCTGTTTATGCAAACTTGCACATGGTTTACTGACAGTTATTTTAAATGGTGCTCTCAGGCTTGTGACTTGACCGTGCTCTAGAACTCGGGTTGTCCTGAAGCGCTGCAGGACTTACAAGACTAGGGCTTCCTACTTTGTTTGCACTTTACTTGTAAAACCTGGGACTGTGCAGAGTGGATTGGACCACCAGGCTGTGGCGCACCTCTGGTCTGGGGCCTTGTCTGCTACTGCATCCGAGAGCCTTTCCTTGTGGGCACAGCCCCAGCCCAGGGACC
The DNA here is from genome assembly GCF_036850995.1 of Saccopteryx leptura. Taxonomy (NCBI): domain Eukaryota; kingdom Metazoa; phylum Chordata; class Mammalia; order Chiroptera; family Emballonuridae; genus Saccopteryx; species Saccopteryx leptura. Next base: position 283,930 of record NC_089509.1, read on the forward strand.
AGGGACCAGTGAAGCCCATCAGTAGGGGTTTCTTTCTTGGTGGGAGGTCTGAGAGGTTTGGTGGCTACACGGGAGTGGCCAGCAGTTAGTGGGGTCATTTCTTGTTGTTAAGGAGCCCTCTCTTTCTCATTCACATCTCTTTTTTCTGCTGTTTTAAAGCAGTGATTATGATAGGTAATTGGGAGTAGAGTATGAAAGTCTTGCTATTCTCCATGCATACTGTTTTCTGTCATTGAAACCACAGTATAAGTTCACTATAAACGTTGTTCCGTGTTGGTGAAAGCGGAACTCTTCAGCCGCTGCACATGCCTTCTGGTGTCACCGTTGTTCTCCCCGGCAGTGCAGCTGTGCCTCAGGCCCTGTAGCAGTGCTGCCATGGGCAGCCTCAGATGTAAACATTTTGCAAAGTCCCGATTTCCTTTCGAAATTCTTAGAAGTGGAATTTCTAAGTTGAACGATCTGAATGTTTAAACGTTGTCCATGTGAATATTAAATTACTTTTCAGAAAGTCTGCACCTGTAACGTAGCCACCCTGTGGTAACCGAGTCCCCATCTCGATAGCACCGTCTTTGGGCCTCAGTATTGTTATGGGAGGCAGAGGCAGATTCCTCTCCCCTGAGCATTCAGTAGATACTTGGAGTGGTCCTCTCATTTGTTCCCCACCCTACAAGGTAGGTATCTAACAGTTCCCATTTTCCGCACAAGAAAGGCAGGGCCCAAGAAAGTTGGGGAATTTGCGAAGTCCCTCAGCCTGGGGAGCCAAGAGCGGGCATGTGGATACATGTTTGTCTTGTGTGCCCACCCAGGACCCGGCTGCAGCTGGGAGACTGTTGGTGGGCCAGGACAGTAGCCAGCCTCAGAACATGTGGGCTTCCAAGACCTTGGCAGACACAGGGAATTTCACAGGCAGATGGTGCCCTTCAGTTTACTGGAAAATACCTGGCAGCCGGCATGGGAGGAGCAGCAAGATCCTAGTCAGGCCCCATCCTCTCGGCTCTGCAGGGTACCTGGGTGAGGTTGGCTGACCGCGGCACCACTGTTGGCAGCTTAGACTGTGGTGGTGCTTGAGGGTTGCAGCAGCAAAGCCAGTGCCTCCCACCACCTCTGCAGTGGACAGGGTCGTGCTCCCTGCCACTGGCCCCTGTCGGAGGTTGTGTCTCTCAGGCCAGGAGGTGATTCAGCTGCTCTGTGTAGAGCACATGTAACTGCCGAGGTCATCCCTCTCCTGACAGCACATTTTCTGAGCATTTCTCTGTAGCGATTATGACCACATGGATGATTCTCATTGGCATCCCCTCTTCGTTTCCTTGAGGCCTGCACCTTGGCCTCACCTGCCAGCACTCAAGGTGACAAGACGTGTGTAAAGTTTTCATCCCTCGGGACCCTTGTTCTCGCCTGTTCCAGCATTCAGTTGACCCTTTCTCTTCCCATTAAGTTTTTGTTGTCTATTTGTGGTTTTTTTTCTTTGGGGTGATAGGTATACTATGCAGAAAAGGTCCCGTGCTAGACTGGGGCTACAGGGGATGTGGTGCTGCCCCAGCCACAAAAGTAGGCCAACATGTGGACGGTGATGGCAGGAGTATGACCTGTAGCACCTGAGGGGCTCATAGGAGCTGTCTGCACATGGGGTTTGGTGGAATAAATAGAAGTATGGATGGGAGTTAGTGCTTTGGAACCAGGTACATTTCCAGACACATCCCTGACACACACAGCCAATCACAAGGAGCAAAATAGGGCAGTGGGACAGAAGCAGTGTGAGCGGACAAGGGTTCTCCCACAAGGGCGGGCAGAGGCCCAGGCATAGGTATCCAGACTATCACTTTCTGGCTATGGGATGTGTCACCTAGTCTGTGTCCTCCCTGGGTGACATGCCACCCTCTGGTGTGGCATTGTCCCCAGTCCCCAGCTTGCAGGGCCAGTTGTTTTGGAGCAGTGTGGCATGCACATCGCCATAGACCAGAGAGTTAAAATGGGATTGCAGACTGCCCTGCGGGTTAGGTGGCATCAGGGTCAGCTGAGTGGTGAACGAAGGGAGGAGGCTGTCCAGCTGCTGGAAAGAGACCACATGTTCCCCCAGCCTTGGCCCTGGATGGTCCTGTTTTCTGGTGGAGAGCAGAAACCTGGCCAGGCAGCTTCTGTCACCAGCCGCCCAGCTAGCTTGAGAATGTGCCACCTCTCCTTCCAGGCCAGCAGGAACCTGTCCCTGCAGTGCTACCTAGCTGTGCCTGTCTTGAGGCAGCACTCCTGGGCAGCTGGACTGTGTGGAGGCCCCACCCCCACCTGGCACTCAGCCAAGCACCAAGGGCTGCCTGTGGGGACAGACACGCCCTGAATTTCACTTCCTGGTCTTGAGCCCTCTCTGTAGACAGGGCTCTGAGGCCCCAGGGGTAGGCAGCACAGGCAGTCACTCTGCCTTGAAGGGGAGAGACGCCCTCAGGGCAGCCTCTCTCACGTTGTCCCAGGAGTCAGAGGTCTCTGGGCACAGGGAAACTCTCTGAGCCTCAGTCTCCATCTCAAAAATGGGGGTATGGAGTGTGTCATTTACCTGTGACCTCATGGCCCCTATAGCCCCAGCTTGTTTTCATATTTTGTGGGAGCCATGGCCACTTACAGTACCTTAGAATTCTGAGATCAGGTGGACCACTGGTCTTGCTGCTCAGGAGTGTTGCACAGGACCTCATGTGTAAACGGGGCTATCAGTAGCTTCCCATAGTACTTCAGGAAGCCAGCATGGGGGCCGGGATGGGGCCTGGTGGACAGGGAACTTGGGGACAGGCAGTAGGCTCTCTGGTAGCTGCTCACAGCCTAAGGCATGCGTGTGCCTGTAGCATCCACCGTATGTTTATGTGGCAACATCAATCTGCCTGACAGGAACCAGAGCAAGTCAGTAATTGTTTGGAATGACAATAACTGGAGAGATTAAAACTCTAGAGTGGATTGTTTATAACCCTGTAGAACTGAAGGGGCTCAGTGGCTGTGAGGACCTACCCCCATTGGTCACAGCAGGAGAGACCACCCGTCGCTGCAGCCTAGGTCCCCCCCTAGGTCCCCCGGGATGTCACATTGCCCGGTGCCCCCAGGTTGATGTGAACACCAGCTCTTGAGTGAGACCGGTCTTTCAGTCCTGGCCCAGCTGTACACCCGGGAACCTCAGAGCCTCATTTTCCTTACCTGCTTTGTGCGCAGAAAGCCTCGGGGTGAAGTGGGCAGCTCTCTGAGGGCCACATGGACGCAGCATGGCTGGTGGTAGGAGGACTTCGTGAGAATGCAGTCAGCTTCTGAAACTGTCCACTCTCCACAATAAGTAAGAACAGCAATGGTCCAGGGGCAACCCAGTCTCGAGGAAGCCTGTGGGGGGAAAAAAAAACAGCTCACAGCAGGTGGGAACTTCTTCAGGAGCCCAGAAGCCCGTGGCTGTGGGGGTACAGGGGTAGCAGAGCAAGGGTTTGGGCCCAGGCTTAAAAGCCAGAATAGCTAGGTAGGATCCTGGTTCGACTGCCTGCAAGCTCTGTGATGGATGTGCCTTGGTTTCCCATTGGAAAATGGGCGTATTGTTAATGCCTGCCTCGCAGGTAGGTACTTGGAATTGTGCCAGCTAAAGGCCTTTTTGAAAGAGAGGAACATGGAGCTGCTCCTGTATGTGCCTAGATCAGAGAATCGAACTGACAGCCTTTGCACTCTGAAACAAAGTTCCACCAACGGAGCTATCTGGCCATGGCTTGAGGGTTCTTTTTTCACAAGAGGCTGCAAATTCCTTCTCTGGGGACAAGGAAGGGCCCTTCAGAGCCAGCTAAGAGTGCAGCTCCTAACCCCACTCTGAATTGGTCAGCTCAAGGGCCAGCAGAGCACTTCCCTTACAGCACCTGAAGTCCGGGTGGCTAGGGCACTGTTACTTGCAACACCTGCTAGTATCACTGGCCTTCCAACATGATGGCTTGAGACTTGCTGTGCTTCATCTGGGGGTCTCCTGCTCACCCCAGCTGTGGCATTGGGGACCACACAGTTCCTTATTCTCCATGCTCACTCAAAAAAAAAGGGCTTTGCCATGCTTGCTTGCTCCCCAGATATCTGGAAAACCTCCAGCCCTGACCATCAGCCAGATGAGTGGGCACTGTAATTGTGGCCTATGAGGATATACAGGCCAGCCCTGGCGCTTGAGGCCCATGTTAGCAACAGCTTGCCCACCTGTCTCTGAAAATTCTCAGTATGCCACCAAGAGGAACTCAATGGTGAGGGGAGGAAGAGGTGAAAATGTGGTGATCCCGGCTGTGCAGAAACCTGGGGTTGTAGTCACCCACTTAGAGGTGTTGACAGGTGTGAAGTGGCAGGCTTGTGTTTTCACTCAGTGGTTGACATGATCTCTGTCACCAGTACTTCTGCGCACACTGCCAGGCTCAGATGCCAGCGCGGGACTCGGAGGAAGCCCGCTGTGGCCTCCCTCACCCCCTACCCCACCACCATTGTCTGCACTGTGTGCCTTACACTCTCCCTGCAGAAACATGGACCCTTTTAAACAGTGCATAGCACTGTCTGGATCAGACTGTACTGGACCTTCTGGACCTTGCTTTCTCCACTCAGTTCTGTTGAGATTGTCCATGTTGGTTCATGGTGTGCATGTTTAATTCGTTGACGGATGGATCTGACATTGAGTTTGTCTAGGCACATCTCTTTTTTCCTATCTTTGTTGGAGAGCAAACAGGAACATTTTACAGACCAGGCGACAGTGACTGGGCTTGCCCCCATCCCTCAGCAGTGGGTTAGAGGGTAGGTGGTCCATCATGGGCTCTACTGGACAGGACCAGTACTCTCCAGACTGGTTCCTCTGACCCTCCCAACCCCCACGCATTGTTCCCCACCACCTGGACTATCAGATGCTGTCATCTTTGCCAGGCTAGTAGCCATGGTCAGCACATTTGTCCCATGACGGGATGAGATGGGCTTCCTGTTTGGGTTACTGGCTACTGCAGTTTTCTCCCCACCACTTACTGTTGGTGCCTCTGTGCTGCTCTCTCTCCCGAAGGTTGGTTTACCCCCCACCATGTGTCCTAGTTCAAAGTTCTGTGGGTGGTGTACTTGCCAGGTACTTCCCAGCAGTCCCACACTGCTCATGGTATGGGCATTTGCACGCATAGGGATGGAGGCCTGCTGACCTCTGAACTCTTCTGGGAATTGCTTGGAGTGGGGGACTGAGCAAGAGGCCTGGAAGGCTAAGTGGATGGACAGATGGCTGGCTGACCAGCCATCCTTTCTATAACAGGGCTGTCCCCAGGGCATTCCTTGGTAGCACAAGAGGCTGGGTGGCTGCTGCCAAAGCCAAGCCTAGAGGTTAGACATGTCAGTGACCTCCGGCCTGGCATCTCACACCATCAGCCCTGGTTTGCTAGGGTCCCTGTGAGGTTGGTTGGAAGAAAGGGTCCTGCAGCCAAAACCAGAGCCTGGAGCCCACTGCTCTGGAGTCACAAGACCTTCCTTCCCTTCCCATTGGAAATATGGGCAAGGCTTTCTCAGAGTGAGGCCTGACCGGGTCCCTCTGTGTCCAGGTCCCTGTGTTCAGCCCCATCTCCACCTCCACAGCTACACCACAGGGCTGCCCCTGCACAGGTGTCCCTTCTGTGTGGACAGAGCTTCCTGCCATCCCTGGAGAGAAGAGGGCAGGGCTCCTGCACCATCCCAGCAACCAAGACACACCCTCCCCCAGCCCCCCTCAGCCCCAGTCCCACATGTGCTCCTAAACCACTCTCAGGCCTCGATGTTTGCAGCCTGAGGTTGGTGAGTGAGCAGCACCCCTCTGACTTAGGAGCCCCAAAGGCTCATGAGTAAATATATATTTATTTCTGTGGAGCAGCGGTGTCCTCGGGAGCTGAAGTTCTGCCAGCACTGGGGTTCTATAGTAGTGCCACCACAGTGAGACACGTAACGGGGTATCCTCCTGGGGCAGGGTTTAGGGTGTAGTATGGCATTTTCTTTGGAATCCTGGGTCACGTTCTTGTCAGGGAAAACTTTTTAACAGTGGGAGGAAGTCCTCTGGTCAGAGCATAGCCGACTGAGGAGGGGCTCTAGGAAGGTGCTATATGTGAAGTGCATGGCTGTTTCCCCTGCGCCCCACCTGCAGGACCTGCGGGCAGGGAGCAGACATACATGCCCCAAGGGCACAGTCTGTGAGCAGAGTAGCTGGAATGGCTGCCACACTCATCCAGGGCCAGGTTTCCTGTTCTTGCTGCACTACTGTGGCCCACAGGGCAGATGAGGAACCTGAATTACTTATCACCATAGGTCACATGTGGCACAGCTAGATTCATACCCAGGCAGGGCCCCCACACAGGAGAGGAGAGTCGGACACTAGCCTGGCCACACTGCCCTGCCTGTGGTGGAGGGCAGCGTGGCTGTTTTGGTGATGAGCATTCCCAGGAGCTCAAGATGGTACAGAGGTCCTGGAGGGAAGTCCCCAAATGTTCGCCAATTCACCCTTCCTTGTAGGCCACCTGCCAGAAACAGCCTAGTCTTTAGGTCTTGGTGTTGCTCTCCCAGGAGGGCAAGACAGGGGGAAAGGGGAAGGCAAAGAAATGTTCTGGGGGGGGGGGGGGGGTTGGAGGCTCCTTCTGTCCCCTGTAAGGAGAGACCCTTCTTGGGCAGCCACAAAGCCTAGCAGCAAAGTGGCCAACGCATAGAGCCAGTGCCTGCCCACCTGGAGAACCCAGCCTTTCCTGTCCATCCACAAACCCTCCTATTGGCCAGCCCACTGCAGCCCTCAGGGCCCGCCTCCTGCAGCAGGACAGAAGCTCCAGGTGCATGCCCCCTCCTCTGTTCCCTGGCGGTGGGCTGTAGGTCTGGTAGTTTGTTTTGCTGACACAGGTCCAAATGGCTCACTGTCTGAATGCTGTGAATGTTTGAGGACTACAAGTCCTGCTCTGAAACCCTCAGGCACAGGTGGTCAGGAAGTCCAGTTCTGTAAGAAGTGTGTTTCTTTCCTGGAAGCTGAGCTGGCAATGTGCCCAATGGCAAACACCTTTCTTACCAAGTAAAAGGTGGTCAGATTTCAGCCATGTGTGTGCAAGCCAGTGATGGGGATTGGAGAGGGGCTGTTTCAGAGCAGGAGCAGTGCAGACCCATCTTCGTGAGGACCTAGGGCTGTCGAGCAGGGCCTGCAGGACGCACGTCAGGCCAGCAGAGTCCCAGGTGTGACTGCACAGCAAGCCTTGCAGCCGGAGGTATCTTTCTTCTGGCTTAGTCCATGTCCCCGGCCCCCACTTGTCTGCTGAGTTGACACAGGAACACCAGCATGGGCTCTGACATGGAGTCTTTGGGGTCTTAATTTGTTCAGAAGGCTTTCACTGAGCCCTCACTCTGTGCAGTCTTAAGAGGGACACTAACATGGGGCTCCCCAAGTGTGTCTGATGGGCAGCTCAGGTTCAGGAGGTCCAGGGGTCTTGGTACCTCCCTTGGGTTGTGCTAGTGGCCCCCTGCATCCACAGGGGCAATATGAGGGCCCTGACACCTTCTGGTGGCATTTCTCCTGTTCATCTGCCAAGCCAGATGCTGGTTTTCCCCAAGTGACAGGTCATAGTCTCTTCATACACATCTTGTTCTAGTCTTGGTCTGGAGGCACCCTGGACCCCTCCTTACTCAGCTGGCCTCTTCCAGGGACTGCAGGGACCAGTGGCCCTGGGCACAGGCACGTCTCAGGTACACTGTGAGGGAGCTACACTGCTCTCCTGTCTCAGAGGTCAGGTGACTTGCCAGAGGTCACAGGGCTTGGGCAGCAGATCCAGGACTTGAACCTTATAATCCTGGAGCCCTGTTTGTGCACTCACTACCCACACTCTGGCTGGAGCCACTTGGCAGTTGTCTTTCTGGAACCAGTCCTCAGAGAGGTGGTGATGCTCCTATAGGCCGCTGGTCCTGCCCCAGGGAGCAGTGACCAGTTGAGAGAGATCAGTCGCAGGAAAACAGCCAGCATCCTAGGCCAGGCCAGAGGTCACCCAGGAGAAGCTCAGGGCTGTGGAAAATTCAGAGCTGGGCCATACACTTTTTTAAGTATGCATCTTCAGTGCCTGCAGTAGCTCAGGAGCTAACCAGGAAGTCCTAGGGCTGTGACAGGACTCTCCCCTTGCTGCACTTCTCTGAGGCCCTGGCTAAAAGCCTCCTCACTGTAGCTGCACTGTGTGGTAAGGAGTCAGGTGGGCGGCTGCCCTCAGGGTGTTCCTGATGCCCAGCTGGTTCCCAGGTGCTGGCAGGTGATCCTGAGGGACAGGACTGGCTTGGTGACTCAAGAGGGAATGTTTTCTGATGGGCATGTGACTATTTTCAGGGAGAGCATGCAGTGGACACCATGGGAGGCCTGGCCTGTGCCCTCTCACTGAGCTGCCCCTCTGAGTGGTTCTGGCAGGAGAGGCACAGGACAGCATGCTGATTCCAGCTGCTCACTGGCCCCTGACCACGTGGACTGCTAGAGGCACAGGCCATTTGGACCAGCCCTGAGAATGAACTCAGCCATGGTTTCCACAGGTACCAGGGATCCAAAGGGGGCCAGGCCGCAGTGGGTAGAGCCACAGGCCTCAAACCTACACACAGTGTTCCCAAGGTTGGGAAGACAGACGTATCCAAGTAGAAACCTTCAGGTAACTGTCTGTGGCTGGGGGAGGGTCTCTGTGGGGGCTGTTCTTGGGGTGGGGGGAAACCCTGTGCTGCAGTCCCTGCTCTCTCCTATGGGTGCCCTGAAGCGTTTGGCACTCCACTGTCTGTCAGCCCGGTGTCCTGTTCTCTAGGCCCAGGCTTCAGACCTCCCCTGAGGCTTCGGCACTGACTGTGCCCCATCTCTGAGCCAGATGAGAGGAGCTTTGGCAATCAGGAGCATGGGTAGGACAGGCAGGAGGCCCAGCCACAGCCCTCCTCCCTCAAGCTGCCTTTTCTAGGCTCTCCTGTGTCCCAGGCACTGTCCTGGGTGAATGAAGTCCTCTTTTCCATCTGGAGCCTGGCAGCTGACATACCCCTTCCTCCCTGGCTCCCCCATGTGCCCAGTAAGTCGCTGGCTCCCCCTCGTACTGCCCAGCCTGGCCCGAGGCACTCAGAGCACCTTCTTTCTCAGATGCTGCTCCTCAAGTGCCAGCCCTGCCCCTACTGGATGGCTCAGGACTGTTGGATGCGCTCAGCCAGGAGCGCTGACTCCACTGTGCCACCATGGCCTGTCCATGCAGGAGTCCCCTCCCCCATACACAGACACCATCCCCCCCATTACACTGTCAGTGCCCCCAGAGCAGGCCATTCTCCCTGTGACACCGCACACCAGGCCTGGCAAGCCCTGTGGGTGGACACTTTCTGCTGCTCCTCCCAGGAAGCAAGGTCCTTGAACTCCTGGGCACCAAACACACTAATACAAGGCTTGTTCACCAGTGGTTCCTGTGTCCAGGCTGATACAAACCTGGCCCCCAGCTTCCAACCCACCTGCCATCTCAGGAGCCTGTCCAAGCCAGTGTCCTGCTGGGTTCTGACTCCGTGGAGGACAGGTGTGGCAGTTGGGATGGTCCCTCTCAGGTCCCACCCAAGCTAGGCCCTGTGATAGGGGGGCCTGGGGCTTTCTTCGCCCCACTCCACTGGCCACCTTCCCCACCTATTCCTCTCACCAATGCCCAGACAGCTGCCCCAGCCAGCGCTCTCCTCCCCAGACAAATCTGGGCTCCTCTGCAGAGTAAGTGCCCCTGACATCCTGATGCTGACAGCATGCTAAGCCCCTTGGGAAACTACACAAGGTGTGGATGCCTCTGATAAATGGGAGATTTCGGCCAAGGAAGGATCTTCTTCTGTGCCTCATTTTGCCCATCTGCAGAGGAGGTGCCCACCTCAGAGGTTTTAGGAGTAAAGCAAGTGAATGCCTGCTAGACCCCACCCCCATATCAAGCCTGAGCCCCTTTTCTTTCACCTCCTGACCAGAAAAGCCTTTGATGGAAGGACCCTGAAAATGGCCTGGAAATTCCTGGTTGCCAGCTCCCAAGATCAGTGATTACAGTGGAGGTACCTGATCTCCAGGCTCCTCAGTCAAAGGTGGTTGCCCCATGCTCCCTAGGAAGTGTGCTGTTTAGTCTCCGAATTTCTCTGTCTGCAGAAAAATAGTTCATGTTCAAAGATTATATAAGGCAATCATTTCCTGGCCCACCCTGTACTTGTGAAGGCTGATGAGCCTGGGAGAAACGGATGGTGTCAGCCCCTCCTCTCTATTCTTAAGGCTCCATGGTGCTTTGTTGGAGAGAGCCAAGGGTATTCTTTCAGGACCTAGGAGCAGGGATGTTGTGGGGCAGGAAGCCAGCCAGCAGCTGTGGGGTCAGCAGGTTGAGCTTGCAGGGAGGACCAGGGACATCCCCAGTGGTCCTCAGACTAGTGCCCCACCCAAAAAGCAGATACCTGTGGTCTTGTAGCTTTGGAAACATTTGAGTGTTGTGTGGAGAGGTCCAGGAGCCTCTCAGGCTGACTCCACGTGGCCTAGAGAAAATCAAATCAAATCAGGCACATAAAGAGCCCTAAACCCTTTTGTTTAGTTGACTGTATTGTGCTTACATAAAACTGGAAAAATACAAGAAAACGAAAAGCCGGGCTCTGGGCCCAGGGACGAGTCCCTGGCGAAGACATTTGGTGGGTATTGTGTCTTGGTCCCACCTGGTGTCAGGTGTGACTTGAGCTCTGATGTGCTGCTGTGCTCAAGCACACGTACAAGTGCCCTCCTTTGTCACTGCACACTTCCTACAAGAGCTGTGTGTCTAGGTTGCCATAGAGTTGCTAGGCTTAGGCATCAAGTCATGAGCTCATGGTAGCCCTATATGCTGGTAACCTGGTCGGGACAGTGTCCACTGAGCCATATTGCGCTGTGTAGGCCTCTGTGCTTAGTCCTGCTGTGTGTAGGATATGTCTCTGGCACAGAGACCCAGAGGCTGGCTTTGTGCAGCAATGGTAGGAGCAAGTCAAACAGGTGCAGGTGCTGCCCAGCTGGCAGGCCCACAGCTGCCCCGTCCTCACTCATGGCTTCTGGCTGCGTCCTTGGGTCCTGGTGGCTGTGACGGCAATGGCGGGTCCTCAACTACAGGCTGTGAGGCTGTGGTGGGAAAGCCCCAGTAAAAGCAGTAAAAGCTCTTGGCCAGATTTCCAGCTGATGACAACAGAAGACCAGGACTCCTGAGCAGGTCTCTGCCCAGTCAGCAATTGCCACATCCAGGGAAGCAGCAGGGCACAGCCCCTTCCTTTTACCCTGAGGTGGGAGTATGTGAAGTCTCTCCTGCCAGGTGTCAGGAGCCAGAAGGTTGCTGGGCAGGCAGGTGTGAAATAGAATGGGCAACCATTGTGTACAGGTGAGCAGTGCTGTGAGGCCCTCAAGGCCCAGGTGGCTTCACTGCCTAGACACTGCCTACTTAGCCCCAGCAGGAGCATGGTCGAGTCGGAGGGCAGAGGGCATGTGTGCATAGGTTAATCCTCCCTGCAGTACTCGGAAGCTCTGGGCAAAACACCACTTCTGCTGCTTGCTCAGGAGTTTAAGGCTTGGGCTGACCCTAGCCATGGTCAGTTTGAGGGCAGTAGTAGGCAAGCTTCCAGAAAGCAGTCCGTAGGTCCTTTGCTCATTGGGGAGGATGTCTCACAGTGCACACAGCTGGGACGTGGATCTCTGGAGAAGTTGGCCTCGCTTGCACCCTCATGGGTGGAGCACCTGAGCCACAGTTGTGGACGTGTCTACTGAGATGCTCTTGCAAGAAGGGTCACCTCTGCCTGACCAGGCGGTGGCGCAGTGGATAGAGCATCAGACTGGGATGCAGAGGACCCAGGTTCAAGACCCTGAGGTCACCAGCTTGAGCATGGGCTCATCTGGCTTGAGCAAAAACCTCACCAGCTTGGACCCAAGGTCGCGAGCAAGTGGTTACTTGGTCTGCTGAAGGCCCACGGTCAAGGCACATATGAGAAAGCAATCAATGAACAACTAAGGTGTTGCAATGAAAAACTGATGATTGATGTTTTTCATCTCTCTCCATTCCTGTCTATCCTTGTCTATCCCTCTCTCTGACTCTCTTTCTGTCCCTGTAAAAAAAAAAAAAAAAAAAAAAAGGATCACCTCTGATCAAGAATGAAGAGTGACAGGCAGATTGGAGCTGAGGCCAGTCTGTGCCATCTGCAAGTGCTCTGCTCCTAATGGTGCCCAGCCCTGGTCTGGGCTCTTCCTTCCCATCTGAGCCTCTGCAGGGTATGACCTGTACAGCGCCCACAGTGCCTGTCAGCTTGTCGTTAAGTCGTGGGTGTCCTGGGGACCTGGTGAGGGTCTGGTGGGATCATGAAGGTCTGGGAGCTGGGGGGAAAAAACTTTGGACTTCTCAGAGACATGGGGCCCCACACCTGGTCACTTGCCTTCAGCACGAAAGTAGGAGTTTCAGACACCTGGAATGCACTCAGAGGAGCCACCTGCCTTGGGGACCCATCTTTCATCCCCCAGACAAGCAGGGACCCAAGCAGTGCCCTAGATTCTGTGTGCATGAAGTGAGGTGGGGAAGCCTGCTGTGTTTTCCTGAAACTTGGGTGACTTTGTTGGTAAACAGAGGGAAGATGTTCATTTGCCTGCAGAACCACAGATACTATCAGGGGAGAGGGAAGAGGACTGTTGAGGTATTTCCTAAAATAAAACTTTTTTTCTTCTTTTTTTTCCAACAACTTGGAATTTTGAAACAAGGACAGAAATTTCATTTTTCCCATCGCTTGACAACAATGTCCTTTCCTTATTGGAGATGCAGACTCTGTGCCTCTATGTTCAGGTGCCTACCTTGGCTTGACCCTCAGGGACCCACACCTCCTCCTTCAGGTATCAGCTCTGATGTCATACCTCAAGGTCCCTTCAGCCTGACCCTGAACTGTGACCTTTCACTCTTGGCACTTACTACCCAGGTGTTTCCCGGGCACGTTCTAGATGCCATAGGAGGGCAGGGCAGCACCTGCTCATGCACATGGCCAGCACTCCTGTGAAGGAGGAAAGGGGAAGTCAGACTGTAGGGAATCAAGGGGCCCAAGACAGGGCTTCGGCTTGGTTCCCTCCGTGATGGACACCCGTGTCAGGGGGACAGTCACAGTTGGTAACAGTGGCTCAGCTCAGTTTTGCTGTGTCCTCGCTGCAAGTCTGGATATATTTTCTCTATGCAAACCCTCTGACTAGCTCACTGTACTTCAAAGAGATGGGCATGTGTTGTATTCATACTTGTGGTTTGGTAAGTAGTCCGCAGGTAGCTGGGGCCAGCTTTGCCGGGCAGCATGGTTTTGTGCCTTCTAGGGGCTGTGGCTCAGCAGGTGAGCAGTTCTCATCGGGCATTAACAGTCTGGGTCCCGGCGGGTCTGGGCTCCAACCCCAGCACCGGCCAGCTCTGTGGCCAACTTGCTGGTTAAGTTCCCTGGGTGTTGATTTCTTTGTCTGCAGGTGGGAATATCTCCTTCCTACAGGGTGTCTGTGTCAGGATGAGCCGGTGAATCACTTGACAGTCTGGCTTTTCCTGTGGGTGCCGGGGGGCTCCGTGCTGTGGGGCTGAGCAGGGCAGCCTGCAGCACTGGGTCTGGTACAGGAAGGACATGCCAGCCAGTGCCAGGGGGGGGGGTGTCTGCAGGGCAGCCTGCAGCACTGGGTCTGGTACAGGAAGGACATGCCAGCCAGTGCCAGCGGGGGGGGGGGGGGGGGTGTCTGCAGGGCAGCCTGCAGCACTGGGTCTGGTACAGGAAGGACATGCCAGCCAGTGCCGGCGGGGGGGGGGGGGGTGTCTGCAGGGCAGCCTGCAGCACTGGGTCTGGTACAGGAAGGACATGCCAGACAGTGCCGGTGGGGGGGGGGGGGTGTCTGCAGGGCAGCCTGCAGCACTGGGTCTGGTACAGGAAGGACATGCCAGCCAGTGCCGGCGGGGGGGGGGGGGGTGTCTGCAGGGCAGCCTGCAGCACTGGGTCTGGTACAGGAAGGACATGCCAGCCAGTGCCGGCGGGGGGGGGGGGGGTGTCTGCAGGGCAGCCTGCAGCACTGGGTCTGGTACAGGAAGGACATGCCAGCCAGTGCCGGCGGGGGGGGGGGGTGTCTGCAGGGCAGCCTGCAGCACTGGGTCTGGTACAGGAAGGACATGCCAGCCAGTGCCAGCAGGGGGGGGGTGTCTGCAGGGCAGCCTGCAGCACTGGGTCTGGTACAGGAAGGACATGCCAGCCAGTGCCAGCGGGGGGGGGGGGGGGTCTGCTCAGTCTCCAGGCAAGGCTCTGGCCTGCTGCCTGTCCCTACCCCGCACTGTTCCCTCACCTAGTTCTCTTGGTGATGCACTTGGGATCCTGATTCAGTGAGGGCAGGTGATGCCACTGACAGCCAGTGGGCCCGGGCCAGGGTTGGGACCTGCACCGGAGGGAGAAGCAGGCAACTGACCACACTCGGCCCGCAGCTGCTTCCTCTCACAGGGGGAATCGGAGCTTAAATCAGGTTCTTGTGTCTTCTCAGGCACTGAATCCCCGTTTGGACTCTGTGCTGGGTGGCTCCACCCCATGAACCACAACCCCCAGAACTAGCCTGACCATGCACAGCACTTCCGGGGCCAGGATCATGCAGCTCCTTTCTAAATGACAGTCCTCCCCCATCCATTGGTAGGAAAGTCTGGGTTTGGGTGGCCTAGGAGAGGAGGTGGGGAGTAAGTGGGTGCCCCTGTAAGATGCCCACTGCTAGCACTGTGTCATGGAGGACAGAGGAACACAGAGCTTGTCATCTGGCCTTGTCTGATGGCTTCTCTGGGCCAACACCTCATTCCAGGTACCAGGGATGCTTTCTCCTTAATGCTTTGTTTCAGTTATTTAAATGATATATGATAATTGCAGATAATACAGAAATACTTAAACAAGAAAATGTTAAAATCATCTACTTAGACACAGGGGTATTTACTGAACTTGCAACTTTTCTCTAAGTTTGAAAATTTTTATGGGAAAAACTTCTATCTCACCATCCTAAGATAGCCATTTAATAGTACATTCCCGTCCTGGGTGGTGACCAAGAGAGCGTCTGTCACCTCACAGGCCCTTCTCCTGTCTCCAGTCTTGTAGGCATCGCTGCCCTCGGCTGCCGGACAGTCTACTGTGTGTGTCTACAGTCTACCTCCTGCTTTATTCCCATGCCAGCCTGTGCAAACTAACACTCAGCCAGCTTTCACTGTGGCTTGGCCACATTTTAGCCCTTCTCCTTAGGCAAAGTCTCTCCTGGAATGGGGTGACTGGTCAAGCTCCTCACCTATCACGGAATTGTGTGCCCACACAGCCCTGGACCTCCTGTGGCCTGAGCCTGGTGATAGCTTGTTTCTGGTCAGAGTCCTAGGAGGGTGCATTTGGCATAGGATTTGGATCAAAGCCACACTCTTGAGGCAGAAAAGGGAAATGAAACCTCTGTGACCACTGGTGTGACTGTGGGAGAAGGGAGATGCAGGTGCTCGTGGGCGGCAGTTCCCACTCCCCAGTGTAGGCTCTGGCCTCAGGTCAATCACTGTGCCTTCGCAGCCCTGTTCCACATCATTGGTAAAGTCTGAGTGACTTTACCAGTCCACCTCCCAGTCAGGATCATGATGCCCACAGGCAGGTAGGGGGCAGCAAGAAAGGGAATGACCTTTCTGGCACCAGTCTTTGAGTAGGGCAGCCCCTGTGTTCCCCACGGCTCAGCTCATTGTTATGTGTTACAGAGGCTAGCTGTGCATGTTGTTGACAGAGCAGGGCTCCTGTGATCACACAGACTCTTCAAACTTGAGAACTGGCTGCTCCCTGATAGCTGTGCTTGAACCCGTGAACAGCGCACGCCTTGTCCACTAGTATCTTACATGACTATGGGACGCACTAAACTAAAACCAGTGCACATGGAAGTATCAGAACAGCTCAGGTCACAGAGGACATGTAAACCAGGCATGGTTACATGCCAGAGTGCACAATGCATTGTTAGCTCTGCGGGCTGTTGGGAGTGCCTACATACAGCTCAGACACATAGAATTATCTCACAGCATGAAATTTCCTTAGCATCCCATGCTCTATCTTTGGTGTCCCTGTGAATTTTACATACTTTGCCTTTACCCATCTGAGCTTGTTTTTCTATAAAATGAAAAAGACCCTTCTGGGTCTGACCCTGCCCACACCTCCGACCTCCATTGCTCCCTTCTCAGTCACAACAAGCTGTGTCCCCACATCTCCGGGATATGCCTCCTTGACCTTGCCAGTTTGAGAGTGGTACCTTTGGCCCTCTTGCCACTTGTCACCTCCCCGTCCTTGTTGGTCCCAGCACCTGAGCCCAGAGCACTTGGACACTGGATAACTGAAGCCGCATGCTGCCTGTGAGTCCGGGGCTCGTCCTCTGAGAGCTGAGAGGTGCCAGGCTCTCAGGTGGGCCTCACGTGCTGTGAGCCTGAGTGACACAGACACTGCCACTGCTGTGAGGACTCTGAGGGCACTGCCCACTGATGTTTTTTTCTGACCATTAATGGCATGCCTTGGGGCCTTCTGAGTACCAGGGTAGAGGCCACTCACTTCCTTCCTCACCCCACTTTCTGCCACCTGACCACGGTCATTCCTGCTGTAAACCCTCCCGGTTTCCTGGTGACGGACACCCAGCTCACTGAGCTCAGTGTTCACTGTCAGTATTGAAGGCAGAGGGATGAGAGTGCAACACCCCTCCTCTGAGCACACTCCTGTAGCCCCTGCCTGGCCCACAGCTACAGTAGAGAAGCAGCCTCTCCTTTCTTGCAGCCTGGGGAGGTAGCCTGTCTCGGCACCTGTCCGGGCACTGCACTAGCCACAGTCTGCAGGCCTGCCTTCCAAGAGCAGCCAGTTTGTTGGGGTGAGGGGGAAGGGAACAAAGACCCTGGGGTAACACATGGTGGCTGCACAGATGGATGTGCCCAAAGCTGCAAAGGGGTGCCTCTGGGCGGGCTTCCTGCCGTGACGTGCTATGCCATGGACTGCGGGCACTGACCGGACGGGTGGTGCTCAGTAGCCAGTGGTGCTGGAGGCCTCGGGGGAGGAGATGTGGGCTTCCGCATCATCCCTCCAGTCCCAGTGTGTGCCCTGTTCTTGAGTGATAGTGCATGAGCCACACTCCCTGTGCACAAGCAGAACAGTCTGGGCTGTGCTCTGGGCAGTTTCCTGGGCACAGCAGGCAGTGGTGTTCCGCAGAGACCTGCTGTGGAAGTCAGGGCACCATGGGCACCCACGTAGGCCGGGACATAATTTAGGGCTGTACCCACAGAAAGTGGCAGAAGCTTTTCACCCTGAAAGTGTCATTTGCCGGATGAGCCACTCAACGAGGTCTCTGGCCCTGTGCACAAGGATGGGCAGCAGTGGCAGGAGCCCCAGGGGCAGAGTGGCTCTTCTGGTACCCCAGAGCCCTCTCAGATGGGGTGAATGCTGCATCTGGCGTAGTTTTGCTTGGAAAGAGCTGTGGTTCCTGCCTGGAGAGGCCACTTGGGCACCAGCTTATTGTGCGTGGTTAGTTCACAAGCCATAGGGGAACCCTGACTGATCCAGGAAAACTGGCCGCCCTCATAGTCACCAAAGGTGATGTCCACAGGGGTCCTCCACCCCTGTGTGGACCCTCTCTCTAGTTTCGCAAAGTGGGGTGGGAAGCTAGAGAGGGGGACGAAGGAAGGGCCAAAGACACCTGGAGCTGGCAGGCACCAGAGGTGGGAGCTGGCGTTGCAGGCCAGGTGAGCATCAGACCAGAGGCCGGGGACCCTTGCAATTTGGGGAACCAAAGCTCTTGGTTTGATAAGAAGGCTGGTTCACCCACAAGGCTGTCTGGGGCCTCTCATGCAGCCATAAAGAATCTCGGTTTTGTCTGTAAAACTTTTAAAAATTGTTGTCCTTATCATGAAGTGTTTGGGGCATATAAAAGAACTTGTCTAATGTGTGTGAGAAATAAAGTGTGAAGCTGTGCGGGTGCCCACACTGTCGGCCTTCCACATGAGGTTGTTGTCAGCACTGTGGAAGCCACCAAGATACCGCCCCTGGCCTCCCCACCCCAGACCACCCCAAAGCTGACTCCAATGTTAGTGTTTATCACCTCATCACCTACCATACATATGTATGTATTACTGAATAGTATTTTGCTTACTTTGTTTATTTTTGGAAACTTGATAATATCAGTGTACTCTATTAAATTTTCTTGCTTTTTTTCCTGCAACACCGTAGTCATCAGATTTACCTGAGTTGTCCTCAGTGCTGTAGTTGTTTGCTGTCTTGCCAAACGTCCCACTGGAAGACTGGCCCGCATCAGTCTTCACATGCTGTGTGGCAGCTTTGGGGCTATGAATAGCAGTGTGCTGCGGACCACTGTCCACGCCTCCCAGTGCACACAGACAAGGTTCCCGGACACTTGCCTCCAGCTTTCCAGGGAGGATGTCTGTAACAACCATCTTCAGTTCATGTCCCATGAACAGCTGCCAAAAGTTGGCATTGCCCCCTCTGTTTGCCACTTCAGTGAGAATCGCCTTTGCCCACTCCCTCTGTGACTAATGAAGTGGAGCAACTCTCCAGATGCTTTTTAGCCAGTTTTCTCATTTTCTTTCACTTTTAATTTTTTCAATTAAAATAGTTTATACACATACCTGAAGTCTGCCAGAGCCCCTCAATGGTGGCACCTGGATCCACCTTGCCGAGTCACAGTGGCACAGCACCAGCCAGGGAGGGCATGGGGACTGTCTGGTGGCCAACAGCTTCTCTTCCCCAGCAGCCTGCAGATAGCAGGGCCGTTCTTTTTGTCCCATCCCCCCCCCCCCCGGAGCCATCAGCTAGCTGCCTCTCCTGCGTGGGCCCTGGCGGGGGATGCTCAAGAGCTATCCACTCTCGAGGAAATTCCAGGCTGCCCACCATGCACAGTCAGCCAGGCCTGTTACAGTAACGTCTGGTGGTCAGCCCATGGCTCACACCACCTCATGGCATCATGGGGCCAGTCTGCCCGCTCTACAGGGATGTGGTACAGGCTTGCTGCCTGTCTTGGGGGAAGGGTGGGGTGCAGAGCCTTCCTTGAGTCACACAAACACTCCCTTGTGTATAATGGGGAGGCAGCATCATGAGGGATGCCTGGCTCTGTGGGCCTGGAACAGTTCTTAGGAGACAATACAAATTGCAAGTTATTGCTCACCAGGTACCTGAACTGAGTGGTGTTCCCCCACTGAGCCTCTCCGGAGGCTGGGCTGGGTGTGCTCTGTGAGTCGCCCTCACCCAGGCTGCCCATGCATCCTGCAGCCTGAGACTGAGTGACTTCTCCTGAATGGGCCTGCACGTGACACTAAGGCTGCCAGTGTGAATAGCTCTTTAAAGCCCTGGTTCTAAGTGGCATGGGCTCCGGGCTCACACTACTGCCGCCCCAGCAGGGTAAAGCCAGGTTGTCCCTCCCCAGGGGCCGAGTAGGCAGGAGAGCCCAGGCCTTTGGGGGCACTCCAAGGCTGGCACTGCAGGGCACTATGGTGGCCACACTGCAGCATGATGGTGGCCACATTTCTTATTGTTAAGTGGCCGTTTTGAGATCTCAGCATAATGATTTGTGTCAGATGTGAAGTCCAGCATTGCACAGTGTAGTCCCTAAGCTGTCAGGTTCCAGCCTCCTCTGCCCTTCACCCCATGATGGTTCCTGTGCATTCTGCACCCTCACCTCACCCCCTCTCCCTGTCTCCCTGCAGGAAGTTCTACTACATCACCCTGCTGCGTGACCCGGTATCCCGCTACCTGAGTGAGTGGCGGCACGTGCAGCGCGGGGCCACATGGAAGACATCTCTGCACATGTGCGACGGGCGCACGCCCACACCTGATGAGCTGCCGCCCTGTTATGAGGGCACAGACTGGTCAGGCTGCACACTGCAGGAGTTCATGGACTGCCCCTACAACCTGGCCAACAACCGCCAGGTGCGCATGCTGGCCGACCTGAGCCTGGTGGGCTGCTACAACCTGTCCTTCATTCCCGAGGGCAAGCGGGCCCAGCTGCTGCTGGAGAGCGCCAAGAAGAACCTGCGGGGCATGGCCTTCTTTGGCCTGACGGAGTTCCAGCGCAAGACACAGTACCTGTTTGAACGGACGTTCAACCTCAAGTTCATCCGGCCTTTCATGCAGTACAACAGCACTAGGGCAGGCGGCGTGGAGGTAGACGAGGACACTGTGCGGCGGATCGAGGAGCTCAATGACCTGGACATGCAGCTCTACGACTATGCCAAGGACCTGTTCCAGCAGCGCTACCAGTACAAGCGGCAGCTGGAGCGCAGGGAGCAGCGCCTCAGGAGCCGCGAGGAACGCCTGTTGCACCGAGCCAAAGAGGCGCTGCCGCGGGAGGACAGCGAGGAGCCAGGCCGTGTGCCCACCGAGGACTACATGAGCCACATCATCGAGAAGTGGTAGTGCCGCCCAGGCAAGGTCCTCGGGGCAGTTGGGAGAGGGGAGGGGAACCAGACTGACAGCTCGCAGGAGCCGCTCATACTCAGATGGGAAGAGTCCAGATTGCTCACCAGAGGATAGGTGCATTCTGAGCAAGACTGGGGATGGGCAGTGCTGCCCGGTGGGGCTGGTTCTCACAGTTTACCCCAAGCCTGGGGTCTGAGAATCCAACCTGTGCCACCCACTGGCTCAGAGGAAGGCATGTTTAAAGGATGCCCCAGCCAGGCCTGCACATGCCAGGGGCTGGGCGTCCCCACTCTCCACACCCCCGCCTCACTGTCACAGCAGCTGAAGGTTCGAAGACAAGAAAAGGACAGTAGAGCTGAGTGGGGAATGGCCCTGCCAGACCAGGAATGTGTTTCATGCCCACTGTGCACACACCCACTTTCCTCGCTCAAGACATAGGTTCATCAGGCTCAGGCCATTCCAGCAGCCCCTAAGCCTCCGCTGCCCGTTGCCCAGGCCTGTGTGAAGCTCCCTCCCCAAGGGCATAGGCAGCCCGGAGGTGTCAGGAGTGGAGCTCCATACTTGCCCATCTTCTGTGTCAGGGCACACCTTCTGAAGCCAGGAGGACTTGAGTCCAGCCCCTGGGAAGCCTTCCTCTCTGGCCTCCTACTTTGGGTCAGGAATTCAGGACACACACCCCCTTTCCACCACAGTCCTCAGACTGAGGAGGCTGCGGCAAATGTGTCCAGGAGTGGGAAGGCTGCATCTGAGCAGGTCCTTGAGGTGACCATACCATCAGACCAGCCCAGACAGTCAGGGGGAACGTAACTGACTCGTCCCCCTGCCCTCACTCTTCATCCTGATCCCTGGGACTTGCTAGTGGACTGCCCTGGCCCTGAGCCCATCACTTGCACATTTATCCACTGCTCCCACCACCCCACGCACAAAGGTCCAGTTCCACCTTCATGGTGAGAACTTGGCAGATACAGCTGCACGCCTTGGGGCCATGGTTATTCTGGAGGCCAGGAAAGGGGACCCAGGCTCTCAGGTTCTCAGTGAGGGTTGGAAGAAATGGCTAGATGGCTCCCTGACACCCACACTCACAGCCCTCCCCACCCTGGGTTCTCCCTGCATTTCCTTGCATCCCCCACCCCCAAAAGCTGCTCAGGCCCTGTGTCCAGGGGCCCTGCAGATTAGAAAATTCATGTTCTGAGGCCAGGCCAATGTCTCACTGAGTGTGGCCTCCCAAGTGAGACCCAAGACCTGGGTTCTGGGGAGTTGAGTGTGAGCCCCAAACTGAGGAAGATGGGTCCCCCTTTCTCCAGGAGAGGACACACGTGTGCTCAGAGGCCACAGGCCTGCCTCAGGGAGGGATGTGAAGGCCATAGGCGGCCAGGCAAGGGCCAGCAAGGGCAGCATCCTCACCGGCAGATCCTGACGTGGTCCCCTGCTCCAGGTCCCCTCTGCCTCTTCAACTGTTACACCAGGGAGTGAGCAGTGAGGAAGCAGAAAGCCTTCCTTAGTATAGGAAAAGCGAAGTTGGTGTCAAACAAGGTGGCTTCCCAGGAGGAAGGACTTCAGCCTGCTTGTCTAGCTGTCCTGCCAGTTTCCTGCACTGGCTACTTCATCTGGTCGTTTGAAGCAGAAGTCAGCAGGTGGAGATGGGCACTGGAGCAGCCCCAGGAGGGTGTGCCATGCTGAGGAGGCAGACGCTGAGGTGGTTTAATGGCTCTCGTAAAGGAACTGAAGGGTAACAGGGCAGGGTATCTGCTCTGATGCTCAGCATTTGGGGCAGACATGCTCCAGGCAGGAGGGTGGGCATGTCCCCCAGAGCTTGGAAGGTGTGAGTGCAAAGCTCGGGCCGCTCAGCCCGGGGCCTGGGTCAGGGCTGTCCTGCCACAGGGTTCCTGGGTGTGCAAGCCCAGCACGGCGTTTGTTCTGTATGTGTCAGAGTGCTGTTGCTCCAGTTCACACAGAAACACAGGTCTGTCTGCAGTGTCATTGCTGATCGGGAAGCAGTGCTGTCTCCGGCCAGCACCCAGGCAGAGGTGTGTAGACACGGGGCCAGGCAGCACTTGCCGCATCGGCCACCTGCGTGGGAGGGAAGGCTCCTTGTTCCTGTGGCACCCCTCGCTTCCCAGGGCTGGGCTCACAGAGAGTACAGAGCAGTCCCTCCCATGGGCTCTGCCCAGGGCCGGGAGGACAGAAGCCAGATGCAGCAAGGGGGACCCTCCACACAGGCCTCTCCAGGGGGAAAGACTGGGAGCAACAGGCTTGTCAGAGTCTGTGAACCTTGTGGGAACTGGAAGTGTTTAAGTTGAACCAGAAGCATTTAAAGCTTTATTTATTTATAGCTTCTTATTAAAAAAAAGTGTTGAGAAGAAGTCTTTGGTTATTCATACAAAAAATAAGTCAATGGAAAACAAGGCATAATCATCTAATTGTTTTTGTCTAGGACAAGAGTGAATGTTAGCCAGCGAAATAAACCCTGAAAAGGAGTCCAAGTGTGCTGTGATCTGTGGCAGCAGCCTGCCAGTGTGGCATGGCGGGGACCTCCTGGTGTGATTCCAGTCTGAGCCCCTCTGAGCACTGGACTTGGTGCAGGACAGAGGGGCTTCCTCAGGTGCAGGCAGCCCAGTGTGAGGAGTTAAATACAGTTGCACTGTGATGCTTGGGGAGAGTAACAGCTGTGATTTTCATCACCACAGAGAGTCATTTAGTAACCATTAACCGCAGTATGTGAGATGAACCCAGAGGAAAGTCGGGGTGAGACCTGGGCCACCATGTGCTTCTCTGTCCATGACCTACCCCTCAAGCTTTTAAGTGGTTCAGCCCTCAAGACCTGAGGGGGTCTCCTCCTCCTCCCCTGTCTCAGAATCTGTATCTGGAATCTGGCTGGACCATCCACAGGGGAGAAAGAACAGAGGCCAGGGGCTGAGGTTTCTGCCCCATACTGCCCGAGAGTGGAAAGGGCAGGCCCTCCAGGTGAACCAGGGCCAGAGCAGGAACCCAGGACAGTCATAGCCAATACCCATGAAGTCCTCTTGGTCACCACAGCTTGCTCTTATGTGGGAGAGGCAGAGGGAGGCAGATGTGGTTGCCCCTTTAAACCCCATTCTCAGATCCAAATACAGACTGCTCAACCATGTGGTTCCTGAGGGACCATCCCTGGTTAGTAACAAAGTCTTGCAAGGGAGGAGCCCAGGGCGAGAGACCTGCACAGAGGCCCCTCTGGGGACATTTCATTTGGGGCCCTCAGCTTGCTCCTCCCTCTAGAACCCATGATGGAAGTGCCCTCCACTCTAGAAGGAGAGGGCTCCATTCAGCTCTGCAGGGCCAGGCTGTGATCAGACAGGTGAAATCAGTCCTGTAAACACCTACCCCAAGGTGGGGGTTTTCATCCTCCTACCTGTGTTAAAAGGAAAGGTTACTTCTAAGTCTGAGCCTGGGATCCAGGAGGCTCCCATCCCCACCCTCACTGTGGCCCAGCTGTCATCCCCACCTCCCACTATGTCCCCTCGCCCTCCTGCACTGCTGGGTGAGCCTGCTTTCTCCTTGGGTCTCTGGGTTTGGACAATTCTTCCCTATGGCCGCTGCCCCTGCCCCGTGCACCCCACCCCCACTTCCCTTACTGCCCCCTCTTCACACCCACACTGAAGCTGTGACATCAGCTGCTACTCCCTGGCATGGGCCTTTTAATGGTTTCCCTGGATCCGAACCTTCAGGCAAGCACTGTTGTCACACTGGCACTCCCTGGTTCACCTCTGCTCCTAGGTGAAGTGGCCCTGCCCCAGCCCAGAGTAATCAGGCTCCCTGAGGTGTTGGCCAGCCTTGAGGGAGAGAAGCCTGAGGTCCTCTCCAGCACACACATCAGCCTCAGACCTTCAAGACTAGGAGGGCACTGGATGCGTCAGTGTTGGAGGGACCCCTTGCCCAGCACCTTTCTAGCTGACCAAGTGCTCTCATAAGCAGCTGCCCTGGTGGCCAGGGTGGGTCCCTATCCCCCTTGACAAAGCCTGCCGTGGAGGTCATCAGCTCATGTTCATGGAGACCCCTTGCAGTTGGAAGCCTGGCCTCAGCACCCCTCCGTACTTAAGCACAGAGAAATCTCAGGAGTACTCTCTGTTGTCAGATCAGGGTTTGGATTTCAGCTGGACAATGTACCGGCCGTTGGCCCTGCTCTGTGTGAGATAGGAAGGTTGTTGCAAGGATCCATCTGCTCCTGGAGAAGGAACCAGGCCTGGGCATGGCACACCTCATGCCACCTTCACCTCCCTCTCCAGCCAGGAGCACGGACAAGCTGCCAGAAGGGGGCTTATTACAAGCAGACTCCTGACTCTGCCCGTGACTAACTCAGTCACACCCACTTCACTGTCTACCGCAGAGCAAAGCCATGTGGCCCCAGCTTCTCCTGTGGGCACACCTAAGGACTGATCTTTTTCCTTTTTATCCCTTCAAAGGACTGTGACAACCTACAAAGTCCCCAGCTTGCCAGCCCCATCCACCTCCACTTGGTCAGTACCGTCCCATTAGGGTGGGTTCCGCACCTGCCTTTTCTCCCTGCAAACAAATAGAAAGGACCCTTCTGGCCCCATGCCTACTGGGCCTCCCACTCTGACTCACCCAGGCCTGGGCCTTCTCAGCCAGGCCTCAGGTGGGACCTGGGTTCCTGGGCAGGCCCAGCAGAGGGTCAGCTTACCCAGCGCTGCCCAGACTCCCTAGCCATGCCCTTGGTAAAGAAGTTGCTCCCATCCTATCTGTCCCCATTACCTCTGATGTGCGATTGACTTTCCTATTTGTCTATTCAATTTCTTCATCTCTTCTGCTTAGAACCAGTGGGTTAGGGTCTCCCTATACTCTCTGGGTGGCATTGCAGTCCAGGGGGTAGTTGTGTCCCCAAGTGATGGCTGGCAGGGTGCTCCCATGTGGCCCCCTCCACTATCCCCCTGCCACCTTGTCAAAAAGGGCAAGAGACCCTGGCCAAGACCACCAGCCTTTATTCTCACAGACTACTACAGAATGTTCAGAGCAGTTGGCTTGAGTGAAGCGCACAGATCCCTCCCGGGGGCAGTCTGTCTCCTCTGATGCTCTACTGATGAGCCCCGAGCTCAGCCCTCCTGGCCCTACTGTCCCCTCTCCAGTCCCTCATTTTCTACAGGTCCCTCTCCCCCACCACTCAGGCATGGGGTTTTTAACCTGCCCCCAGACAGATCCCCCACCCACCACCAGCTACACAGTCATTTCTCGCCACTGCAACCAGGCCGGGCACTGTTCCTCTCTTGGCCCATTCCGCTGTTTCCAAGGCCTGACCCTGGCAAACGCCATGGGTGTGCAGCACTGAGGCCCAGGTGCCCCCCTCTCTGCCTTAGTGCCTCTGTGGCTTCTCACCATCCTCTCTGACGGGCCACCCTCAATGCCTGGCTCTGTGGCTAGTCGGAACCCTGGGCTTTTTCTGTGAAAGGAAGCTGGGATTGTGGGAAATGCTGTTCTTTCTCAAACAAAAGCCAAGTATGCAAGATGAGGCCCCTCCAGGATTCATGGGAGCCAGGCTGGCTCCTCCAGGTGGCAGGCAGGCAGCACTGCTTTGTTCTAGACGGGCTGCCCTTCCACAGAAGCTGCGAGGCTGGATCCAGGGCACCCTGGATCTGCAGACAGCCTTGTTTTCGAGGACACGAGCACAGGAGCTTAGTGCTCACACAGTCATCTCAAGGAACAGGCACACACTAGGACGTTTGCTCTGAGGGGTCTGGGCTCTGGACAGAACAGCAGCATCCAGGGGAATGAGGCTTGAATAACCCATATTGTTCTTTAGGAAGCAGCTCACAGCCGCCAGCTTTGTGCCCCCAGGACGTGTAGAGACATGCTGCAGAGGGCGTGCCAGAGGCCACCCTTTCTCAGCTGCATTCCATGCAGGAAGGAACTTGTTCACTTCAAGGTATTTGAGACTCGGGCACCACAGCGGAGCCTGCTAGTTGTCCTTTGGTACTTGTCTTCCCCTCCTTCCCCCACAGATCGATGGGGACACAGCCAGCCAGAGTCAATTAACACTACACACCTCCCAGCCACTCACAATGAGATATTGCTACACCACCAAACTAGCCACCCATGTGCAAGAGGAGATGACTGCAGCTTTGGGAAACAACCCTGAAAGAAGCAGTGGGCCCTCCTTCCATGCGTCCTCCTCCCTGATGGCCACAAGGAGGCTGTGATAGCTAGAGACCAAGCTGCCATCTCAGCCATGAAGTAGAAGCCTAGTGTTGAGGATGGTAGAGCATCAGGGATGATAGGTCCTTGATGACCACGGCACCACCCTGCCAGCTTTGGGCTGCCTATCTTAAGCCTTACTGATGGAAGAGAGAAGTAAACATGGACGTTAGTTAACCCGCTGCTGGTTGGGGTTTCTGTCTATCTTAACTAAAGCTGATGCTAACAATGACGGGCTGTGTGGCACCGCCTCGGACAATGGTACTATTACAAAGGGAGCACAGCTGGAAGCTGCAGCCTAAGTGACAACTGCAAGGGACATTCTCCTTCAGGACTGCCCACCAGCTGCTCCTGGCTTCACACACATGGCGTGTTACAGTGCAGAATGAAAGGGGGCTTTTTTCTTTGTACCCTTTTGTACCTTCTGAGTTTTGAAATGTGAATGAATTACCCATTCAAAGCACAGACAGCTGAGGCCCTGGCTGGGTGGCCCAGGATAAAGCATCACCCTGGTACACTAGAGGTCACAAGTTCCAGCCCCAGTCAGGCCACATCCTAGAAGCAATAAATGAGGACACAACTAAGTGAAACAAGTTGATGCTTCTCTCTCTCTCTCTCTCTCTCTCTCTCTCTTTCTCCCTCCTCCCTTTCTCTCAAATCAGTGGAAAATTTAAAAAAAATGGCTGAAAATAAACACAAAGCAAAATGGAAGATAAACACTAAATTTATGACAGTGATTTTCTCAGAATTTGAACAACAGAGAAGGTGGGACTCAGGGATATCTTACGTGTCACAATTAGAAAACAAGTAAATGAAAAAACAACTGTTACTTCTGGGCAGTGGGTCGGGGGTTTCTCCATCATTCTTTATCTTTCTTTGTGGGTGACTGCCTGGAGGTGCAGAGCTCAGCTCAGCTCAGCTCCTGAAGCAGGAAGGGGCCTGCCAGGCAGCAGGACCCACAGCTCCTGGGCTCAGACTTGGGGCTGAGGGACGTGACTTTGGGCATTTGATTCATGTCATTTGCTAGATGATTCATGGGTAATCACTCCGTTTCCCATGGGGCCCAGCCTCCATGCCCATCTCGTGTCTCCTTCATCAGGGCCCCACGTGCAGAAGGAAATCCAGGTTCCCAAATTGGCCGTTCACCATCTGCTGTGGGGGCTCTTCATTACAGACACCTGACCACTGCCAGAGGGAAGGGGACTCTGGCATCTGTCTAGAGTGGAGTGGTTATGGCCTCAGAATTTTCAGTTTGGTCTCAGCTCAGAGACCAGACTTTCTTGGGCCTTTTCTATCTGTTTCCATTGGCATTTCTGGGCTGCTGCCTTTTTCTGCTTCAATTCTGGGACATAAGGCAAAAAGAAAACCCAGGAATCCACGTGATGTCGTTCCTCAGGTATCAAGGTCCCTCACTGCTCCATTTTCTCTACCTTTAAGAATCTAGATTATGTCATAGATAGGTAGGCATTCTACCTAGATACATAATTCTATATTTCTATATCTTTAGAAAATATCCAGGGGTCTCTGTAGTAGTTAGCAAGAGGAATAGGGACAAGTGTGTCTGCTTCACAGAAGCAGAACAATATTATTTCAACCAAGCTGCCTTTAGATGTGGTTATTCTTAACCCAGGACAGACATCAACATTTCCTTCCGTTAACTAAAGGGAGCCCAATGCTGAAGGACCTCAGGCAATGTCTTGAGAAAGTTGATCTGAGGACAAAGCAATGCCTATCAAGTTCCTCCTGCTCCCCCTCCTGCCAGCAAACCCCAACTCAGACCGTGCCCTCCTGAGAGATGGGAGATTTCTGAGTTTCCCCAGCAAGAGGGAAAACAGACTCTTTCACAAGACCAGTGTCATCTGTTTGAGGGCCCGTGTAAGAAGCCAGACCACTGCCATCCTTTTCTCTGCAATTCATTCTTTGGTTCCTTTCCAGTTCAGTTAAGGGACATGCTCCTTGGAAGGCCATTATAAGCTGTATTTGGCTTGCTTTTTCTGTGGCGGGGGTGGAGGGTGTCCCTACAGGGCTGGGCCCACCGTGGGGCCTTATTGAATGACAGGAAGACGCCCTGCACCAGGAGGCAGGGCCCTCCCGGGCTCCTGCCTCAGCCCTGACTCTGCTCACAGCTCATAGATCAGGAAGGAAGGATTTCCTGTGGTACCCCCACTGCTCAGGCCATTCCTTTCACACTCACTCTTGTCCTCTGTCCAGTCCTAAACCTGTAGCAGGAATCAAAGGAGGACAAAGATGCCCAGACAACTTAATAGAGGATTTTAAAATAGAGGATTAAAAAAAAGGATTTTAATAGCGGGTGGAGCATGTGCAATTGATAGCACCAAAGACACAAACTCCCCAAAGTTAGATTTTTTACATCTCATATACCTTTACAACTTTATCTTTCACGTGACAAGTGCCTGATTTCTATGACTTCTTTGCAGACCTACATGACTTTCATGTCTCCGGGAGAGGAGGAGGTAAGAAAGAAGGCTGAATAGTCCTTGACTAGAACTCATTTTTCTTGCTGGTACTGCAAGTTTATTTCAAGGAACTGATAACAAGCAAGGACCACAGCTGTGGTTTGTTACTTTACAAACTTTTCTGTCTGCCCTTGCTCACTCAGTCCTAAACATTGAGGTCACTGGCTTGAGATTAAGATCCCGGACATTGCAGGCCCCCCTTCTCTGCATTCTTCTGCTTTCTCCTTTCAAACATACCTGCCCAGGAACTGGTGTGAAATTCTACCTCCAGCTCCTCCACACACCAGCTTTGGGGCAAAAACTTACTCTCCTTGATGTGTTTGTAGTGTTAATGGAGAGTTCAGATGAGATCTGAGATGCAAGTGGGTCATAGCCACGTAGACCTCCCTGTGCCATGGTACCTGCAGCTGGAGAATTGACTAATGGCTCCAGGACAGAGGAGGATAGACTCCTGGGTCCCAGGGGACTGACTCCCAGCAGCCTGCTGGGACCTTCCTTGGCCTCCTTCACCTCCTCATGCACAAACTGGAGCTTCCTAGAATCACGTCTGCAACACCCTCCTTGCAGCTGAATCCTTGCTCTGCATCTGTTTCCAGGCGAACACAAACCTGGAGACCCTGATTCCAGGGCAGCCACCAGAACTGCTCTTCCCACGACACTTCTCCCCTGATGAAGCCACAGCAGGACTGTGGGGAGGGAAGCAGCTGTCCTCACACTCAGCTGGAGGTCTGGCACAGTGAGACCAGCCAAGAGTGGCTCCAGGGGCTACTACAGAAAAGAGCCTTCTGGGCTGCTCTCTGCTTGTAGCCATGTTACAAAAGACTCCCTTCTTTAACCCAGCTAATTCAGGTCAGTCTTCAAGAGGGAAATAAAGGTAGAGGGTGAAGGATTATATCCACTAGAAAAAGCTATTCCTGCCTGACCAGGCGGTGGTGCAGTGGATAGAGCATCGGCCTGGGATGCTGAGGACCCAGGTTCAAAACCCTGAGATTGCCAGATTGAGCACAGGCTCACCAGCTTGAGTGTGGGATCACAGACCCCAAGGTTGCTGGCTTCAGCAAGGGGTCACTGGCTCAGCTGGAGCCCCACCCCAGTCAAGGCACATATAAGAAAGCAATCAACGAACAACTAAGGTGCTACAACCATGAGTTGATACTTCTCATGTCTCGCCCTCCCTGTCTGTCCGATCTGTCCCCCACTCCCCCACCACTTTCCTCAGGCCAGCTCTGCCAGAACACGTGACTTGTGGAATGGCAAACAGCCATGAATTCATATTATGTGTGTTACATGCAATATAGATGCACATGCTATACATGTTGCATGTTCCATGCTTCATACATGTCATGTTATGTGCTATCCCATGCTATACATATGAGATGCTGTGTGTTATGTGCTATGTATATGTGACTGACGTGTATGTTACATGCTATGTGTGTCACTGTGTGCCCATAGCATGTACTATATTATGTATTAAATGCTATATATATTGTTATGTATTGCATGCCATGTGTCACATGCTGTACACATTGTGTACTGCATGTCATACACTGTAATATTACTCCGTTTACCCCATGCTGTTATGCACTGTTATGTTATATGCATTGCTGTGTGTGCACACTGCATATTATATGAAGTACATATTTTACAGTGTTACATGTTCTATGTGTTCCAGTCTCTACATGTTGCACACATGTGTGTTACCTGCAGCTCCGCATAGACACTGGTTGGTGGTGTTCAGCGTCCCAGGAGACTGATGGCTGGCTGAGCCCTCTCCAGCTTTGGGCTCCCTTTGCTCCCAACCTCAGATGCTGCTATAAGACCCCAAGCCAGGCTCAGAGCCTTCTAGGGCAGCAACCTATGCTTCCAGCTGGCCTGCAGAACGCTTGGCCCACGGAGCGCATGGCCCGCAGGGGGGACATCTGTGTCACATTAATACACCCTAATTTCTTTATTCTCCCCTTGTTGGACACTGATTTGTTTCAAAGTTTTAACTATTTTGGAATATAGTTGCTATTAAATTATTTATGTGGACAAATATTTTTATTTCCCTTGGGTAAATACCAAAGAATAGAATTTCATATGAAAGTACATTTTAATTTTATAACAACTTACAGATTTTGAAAGTATTTGAACTAATCTACCCCACAGGCAGCAGATGACAGTTCCCATTTATTGCTCCATGTCCTTGCCAACCTTTGCAGATGTCAATCTTTTTTATTTTAGTCATTCCAGTAGTTGAATAATGGTACAGAAAGTCATTAAATAACATCATTTTATTGATGAAAGGAAAAAAATCAATTCATGGCCAGACCACTGCGTGGAATGTGCATGCTACCCCTAGGTCTACATGGGTTGAAGTGAACTACATGTGAAGTGAACTGGTGTGTCTTCATTGTGAGTGTAAGTGTGTGCGTGCACACACCCTGCACTGAGAGGCATCCTGTCCAGGGTGGGCACCGCCTTGCACCCTGAGCTGCCAGGAAAGGTTCCTGCCACCTGCAACCCTGATCTGAAAAGTTATTATCTTACTTTTTATTATTGTTTCTTAAGTGTATGTACAGCACACACTTATTTTACTGTTTAATATTAGTAGTGCTTGGGTCTTAATGCCTGTTATAGATGGAATGATGTCCCTCCAAAATCCATAGGTTGAAACCCTAACCCCCCAATGTGACTGTATTTGGACATAGGGTCTCTAAGGAGGTGAATACAGTTAAATGAGGTCATAAAGATGGGGCCCTAATCCAATGTGACTGGTATCCCTGTAAGAAGAAGAAGAGACTGCAGGGAAGCACACACACGAGGAGAGGCCCTGTGAGGACACAGAAGGCGTCCATCTACACATCAAGGAGATAGGCCTCAGGAGAAACCAAACCTACCCACACCTTGGTCCTGAACTTTCAGCCTCCAGAACCATGAGAAATAAATTTCTGTTGTTTAAGCCCCCTCCCCACCATCTGTGGCATTTTGTTATGGCAGTGAGCAGAGTGAGACAGTGCCTGTGCAGCCTGAGGTTCGTTCTGCACAGCAGGGCTGGGGCTGGGATGCTGGGTCAGCTGTCTCTCCGGCCCACTCACCGGGCACAACAGACTCCCTCCAGCACTGCCAGCCCCAGATCAAGCCCCTCACCCCACCCACAACATCTGCTCATCTTCCAGGCCTCTCGGTCCAATTTTGGGGCCACCATCTCTTCCCTGGTTTTAAAAGGAAGTTTTGCTTAATCCAGTTCATCCAGAAGGAAAGTATAATCCCAGTAATATCCTGGAAATAAATGAAGACAGCCCAGATGAGCACAGGCAAAGGTTAATTATTCAGAGGTTGCTATAGCCAGGGGGGTCAACAGCTACCATGTGGGTCTCCTGGTGCACACTGAAGGCCACTGGGGTGTGAGAAAGCTCTCATGTGGACCTGGGGAAGGCTCAGGCATGTCTGATTATTACAGCAAAAGCTAAGTGCTGAATCCAGGTAGTGGATTGTACAGGTGTTAGTTTACTTAATTTTTCAACTTTTACACAGCTAGGAAAATTTCAGAAGTACAAAAAATGCTAAATCTGTAGTTTTATTTAAATATAACACTAGCAGTTGCAGAATATTAATCAGTAGCTTGAATCAAAAAATCCACAACTTCATTTTTATTTACAGGTGTACATATTTCACTTTATGGAGCAGTGCTCGAGGGTTAGGGGTCAGTAGGTTGTGGCCCCGCTGTCAGTCCCAGGGACGCAGCACTTACCTCCACCTGACACATCTCCACACACTCAGCCAAAAGCCACAAGCAGCTTCCTAAAAGACCAATCCTGTACTCAGGCTTCCCAGCCCCAGGGCCTCCCTGCGCTCACTCAGCCTCCCTCCTGGGTAGAACTGGCCTTCACTCTCTTGGTAAGTGTACCTGCTATCTCCAGGCACAGTTGCCAAGACCCTGGCCAGTTAGCTCAGTCAGCCCAGCATGCAAACGCCCTGGGTTCAATCCCTGGTCAGGGCACGCAGGAGAAGTGACCATCTGCTTCTCTTCCCCTCCCCCTCCCTTTTCTCTCTCTCTCTTCCCCTCTCACAGTCAGTGACTCAGCTGGTCTAAGCATCAGCCTCAGGTGCTGAAGATAGCTCAGTTGATTCGAGAATCAGCCCCAGTCAGGGACTGCTAGATGGCCTGGTCAGAGTGCATGCAGTAATCTGTCTCTCTATCTCTTCCCCTCCTCTCACTTAAAAAATTTTAAAAATAATAATAAAGATAATGATAATGATAATAAAGAATGGCCAACATAACACTCACCTCCCCAACCTGCATGGAGCCACTTGGCCATCAGCCCCTGAGCCAGGACAGTCATACAGGGCTAAGTACTAACAGTGTGTCTGGATTTGAGTTTCTTTCTAAGTGTCTTGTTTCAAAGTGTTGCAGGAAATGACACTCAGACAACTTAATTAATAGAGGAAAGAGAATTTATTAGTAGCCGGCAGAGCACTTGGGGAGTAGCCTCACCAAAGCACAAGCTCCCGGAGTTAGATTTCTTACATCTTATTTACCTTTTCTAGTGCCCATGCAAGGGGCATGATTCCTTTGTCTGAGGTCCTATGTGCACCTCATTTCTCAAGGTTAAGCAGGGGAGTTTTGGTGGGGCAGCAAGAGGGAAGGGGTTTACAGATCCTGTTTTTCTTGTGAGTGTCTCCGGGAGATCAGGGATCTATAGGATGTGGATAATCTTTAACTGGCTGAGCCATTCATTCCTGCAGGCCCCCTCTCCTGCATTCTTCTGGTTTCTCCCCTGTCAAAAGCACAGATAATCACTCCTTACCCTCATCACCAGCAACCTGGTCCCCTAGGTCACAGCAGAGCCTCCCTGAGACAGGCCCCCCTCTGGACCATATGAATGTCTTCCGCGCAGCAGCCAAAGAAGCCCTGTCAAAACTGAGCATCATTTCTCTGCCTGGGACCCTTCAGTGGCTCTTTATGCCTAGGGGAAGAGAAAGGATTAAGCATGCCCTACAAGGTTGCCTGTTGGAGGTCAGCAAATTACAGCCCATGGGCCTTATCTGGCCCACAGCCTACTTTTATAAATGTGGTTAATTAGACCACAGCCACACACGCTTGTTCACTGCTATCCATGGCTGCTTTCCTGCTACAAGGGGTCACTCATGGCCACCCTAGATGGTACCATGAAGATATTCAATTATCTCCAGGGAAAGGCCACTTAATAAGTGTGGGGCAAACCAATGCGTTTCAAGTTTGTAACTTGTGTTAGGTTTGTTCGTTTATATTTTGCCTAATTGTTGCACTGGCACAGGGAACACCCTGTGTGTAGTCTGTGAAAGGCTGCAGTGCTTACCCTCAGTGCAGCAGATTGCAAATTGAGAATTGCTTGGGGGTGATTGTGAAGGGTTGTTTCTCCCCAGGCTGTTTTGGCTAGTGAGTTCAGAGAGGGAGAGGAGTGCTGAGGGGCGTGGGAGTCCTGAGATTTCAGCCTGGCCTGTTTGGCTGAGTAGTGCTGAGGCTGGTGGGGGCTTGTTTTGTGCTGTGAATCCATGAAAGCCGAGAGAAAAAGGGAAGCAGTCTTTCTTGCCTGTTTGCTTGTCTGCTGTTAGGAGACTTTAATAAATGGAATGGCTCACCATTTTCTGGCTCCACAGTTCTTTTATCATCTGCTCGAACCCAGTGTGAACCTACATGGCCACAGTAGTGGCCACTGGCCTTACAATAAGCAACCAAGGGCCCAGCCAGCACTGCCAGCCACAAGTACACACCTCGGAACAGGGCACTCCAGCCCTGAGCCCTCAGATGATGGTGGTCCCAGCTGGTATCTGACTCTGTAAGGACAGTGCTAAGGCCAAGCGGGGTCCACACTGGATTCGGACAGATGGTAGAAAAGTTGTGAAGCTGGAAAGCGTTGGGCTATTACCACTTAATAAAGTTTTGCAATGGTGGATGTAAAGCCAGAAGCCACGGCCACCATCAAAGCAGCCCGGCCCATGCAGGTTCACATTCGATTTGGACAGTCGGTAAAGAAACAACAGAGCCAAAAACTGATGGGCCAACATCTTTAATCCTAGCTTGCACCCGGCGGGCAAATAAAAACACACACTGGGCTCCAAAACCCACTCACATTCAGTGCTCACAAAGCTACTGACTTAATCTGAGTTCTACTAGAATCAAAGGTTTCTAGCTCACCAGACTTATTCACCTCTGTTCCCCATCTCCTTCCTTCTCCCTGCACAAACTCTGCACTAACTGGCTTCTCACTCAACACTCCGCCATCTTGGCTGCTTCTCCTGGCCTCCTCCACGTGGCCTTTCTCTGCTCTGCTCTCTAACGCTAATCTCAGGAACCAAGAGCGAGAGCAATCTCCCGTTCTGCCCCTATTTTATAGTGTAGAAATCCAAATCTTTAATCCAATATACAAAATAGGGAAAGTCTCTAATACAAAGTCACTTATCAGAGACATGATGGGATTGTACCACCCCACATCAAAAAGGGTGGGAAAGGCTTAATCCCAAAACCAAGCCCCAGGCTCCAAGGATTCTGCCTGCCCACAGCCTGCCCCCAACACACATTAATATCACCTAGGCAACAGCCTCCACGTGGGCAGCGCCATCTTTAACAAAGTGAGCATAATACATTTTATCTGCCCAACAGTGGACAAGCAAACAGGGAAACCTGCTTCTCAGGCAAATGAACAGCAAAAATGAGCCCTCACATTGGTGGGCAGACAATCCACAATCTGCCACCTGCAATCCACCCTGAGCACAAGCACCTATATAGCCTTACATAGACTCTCCACATGTGATGCTGCCATGTGCTCATACATTGATCAAGCAAAGTGCTTGCAGCTGTTATAAAGTATGTTACTTTAATCCGCAGGTTACAGAAACACCAGGGCAGGATACAGAAGAAATTTTAGGAGGAGATTTATTAATAAGCTGACTACATATGACTTACAAGGGGTAGGGCTCACCCAAATCGTGCAGCTTTGATTAGAATCCTGAGGTTGGTTATATAGACATGATCGCATGCTGGTTGTGGGGAAAAGGAGGGGGAGCATGATACAAAAGTCATTTACTGATAAGCTTACAACATTTATCTATAGGATCTATTAAAAGGAAAAGCATTCCTATACATTAAGACTACAAGATAACACAGTAGTGATAAATAAATGTTTTACATACCCAACACAGTAGCGGTAAATGTCATTTTACATATCAAAGACATTCCCAAATCTTCCAGGGTTTACATTTATCCTTGTTGCCACAACAGTGAAAAGTTTTAGCTTAGGATAAGGAGAGAAGCTAAATAAAATTACCTTTGCTAAAAGTTTTTTTCCTAATAAAACCTAATAAGCTAGTCCCCGCTTGCTTTAGTTTACAAGTTTTATACATATAAAGAATTTCAAAAGGGATTGTAAAGCCAGTAGCCAGGGCCACCATCACAGCCGCATGGCCCATACAGGTTTGCATTGGATTTGGACAGTGAGTAAAGAAACAATGGAGCTAAAAACTGGTGGGCCATTATCTTTAATCCTAGCTTGCACCCGGAGGGCAAGTAAAAACACACACTGGGCTCCAAAACCCACTGAAATTCAGTGCTCACAAAGCTACTGACTTATCCGAGTTTCCTAGAATCAAAGGTTTCTAGTTCACCAGACTTATTCACCTCTGTTCCTCATCTCCTTCCTTCTCCCTGCACAAACTCTGCACAAACTGGCTTCTCACTCAGCACACCGCCATCTTGGCTGCTTCTCCTGGCCTCCTCCACGTGGCCTCTCTCTACTCTCCAACCTGCTCTCTCCTCTAATGTTAATCTCAGGAACCAAGAGAGCACGCTCCCGTTCTGCCCCCATTTTATAGTGTAGATTCAAAACCTTTAATCCAATATACAAAATAGGGAAGTCTCTAATACAAAGTCACTTATCTGAGGCATGATTGGATTGTACCACCCCACATCAAAAAGGGTGGGAAAGGCTTAATCCCAAAACCAAGCCCCAGGCTACAATGATCCTGCCTGCCCACAGCCTGCCCCCAACACACATTAGTATCACCTGGGCGACGGCCTCCACTTGGGCAGTACCATCTTTAACAAAGTGAGCATAATATATTTTATCTGCCCAACAGGGATGATTATTAGAAAGCATATAAAATGTTACAGAATGCAGGTTTTTCAGCAAAGGGAGTGAGCTCATGATCCCTTTGTCTAGAGGACGGGTCCCCAAACTACGGCCCACAGGCCGCATGAGGCCCCCTGAGGCCATTTATCCAGCCCCCACTGCACTTCCGGAAGGGACACCTCTTTCATTGGTAGTCAGTGAGAGGAGTACTGTATGTGGCAGCACCGCAAAGCGCTGCATCACTCACGTACAGTACTACTTCTGGTGACGCAGGACAGAGGCGTCATGGCTTCAGAAGCGCATCATATCACTTTGCCGGGGTCCAGCCCCGGGGGGGATCCAGGGGTCCCACAGGAAGAGACGGCGTCGGCGAAATCGAGTGAGAGAGCCGAATTCTTTTCTTTCTCTTTATTCTCTAGTTAGCATTTACTGCCAGGCATCTCCACCAAATGCTAGTACAGCTCCTTTTTTATACACACACACCAAGTTACAATTACATGGTATTAATCATTGCTTCTGTTTCACTATGTTTACATGTTTCCAGATAACAGTTAGTTTATATCTGTAAACTACAAATCATTCAAAGTACAACTAAAAAATAACTTGAATAGCGATAACATCGGTAAAAGCTTTTAAAGGATTAGTACTAACTAATAACTCAACTTTACTGTTGTTTGTGAGTCAAGGGGCAGAGAGAGATTAACAGACAAAATCATTAAGGACTAGCAAAGGACCACCGCTTGCTCAGGCAAATGGCCTGGAATTTATGCAGTGTCCTGGCTTTTCTCACAAGATAACAAAAGGCTTGCCCATTGAGAAACTGACTTAACATTAAGAGTAACTTTTACTTAAAGATATATAGAGTGCACTCGCAAGATAGCTTAGTAGCAACATAATTTCAGAAGACATTGATTGCTATTGCTTCTATGGATGCCCCTTGCCATACCTCTCATTATCAGAAGAAAGAATTTTTGGGAAAGTTTATAAATCTCATGAGTGTCTCACTGAGAAAGTCCAGCAACTGCCTTCAGTCATAAAACAATTCTCTTAGCAAAACATCCTTTTCTTGCCGACTGCATTCCTATCCCAGGCCATGCAACAGGCCATTCCATAACACCTTATCTAAGATTCTATTGTCTGGTTAAACTTTATTTATTTACTATATTCATACACTAGCTAAGTTCTGGCTA
Source organism: Saccopteryx leptura (assembly GCF_036850995.1). Classification (NCBI taxonomy): domain Eukaryota; kingdom Metazoa; phylum Chordata; class Mammalia; order Chiroptera; family Emballonuridae; genus Saccopteryx; species Saccopteryx leptura. Next base: position 322,255 of record NC_089509.1, read on the forward strand.
TATTCTTTCTAATATGATTAATAATAAGAAATTCTCCTACAAACTTAACCCTTTACGAGGGATATCATAGCCAGCCTCTTATGTTTATGAGCCCAGTTCAAGGGGCTTACAGGCTTTTCTGTGGAACTTACACCTTCTGTCTCATTTCCAAAGAAATTACTACAAATCTACAGGGAAAGTACGGTACTATTATCCCTGTGCCACAAATAATAGCACACACCCAGAAAAAGGGGGGATATAAGGCCAGATTAATTCAAAAGATTAAAGGGGGAAGTATCGTGCCTTTCCTTGCGGTGACTTTGTCAACCCGCAGCTGTTGGTCTTTACTGCGGTAACTCTATCTTCTTTTGCTGTGACTTTGTCAACCAGCAGTTGTGGATCTTCTTCTGCTGTGACCTAGTTAGCCAGCATTAGTGGATCGGCTCCCGACATCTCCCCCTTTTTTATTATTTAAATAAAGCTTTTGTATTTTCACCGTTGTTTCTCTGAGATTGCTGTTTAAGAGTCGGAACATGACTGGAAGGACAAGAAGAGTGATAATTGCCACAGCTATTATTATGCCTATATCAGTAGCCAGAGAGGTCAGGCCATGCATAGAAAACATACTTTTAATGTTTTCAACAAATTGATCAGCTACTTCTGAGGCAGAGACTAAAGAGCCTGAATGTCCTAAGTTTTGTATCTGCTGATGTAATTCCCTCAAATCTAAACTAATATCACTATTATTCCATACACCTAACAAATGATTCTGTACATTATTCCATGCTATGATAGACTGATTGTATTCTAAAGGAGTCACACATATCCACCTGAATCCTGCATGGCATCTAAGAGTCATTCTAGCTTTCATAGCTAACAGCTCATTACATATGTGAATAAAAGCCTCCTCTAAAGCATTCACTTTCAATTCTAACTTCCTATCTATAGTCTCCTGTACTGCTAATGCAAGAGATATATTACGAGATAAACTATCCACATGATTTGCAGTGTGAACTGATTGAGCTAAAGCAGTGGTGGAAGCAGCTACAGATCCTATAATAGCAATAAGAGCAGTAATTCCCAAAATCAATTCAGCAACAAATCGCTTTCCTCGATGGTGAGCAAGCGCTTCAGAAGCAGCCTGTAGTGCATGCAACCCTGGGTCATCATACCAAGGCTGAGACAAACTAACAGGTAACATCACATAAGGTGGCTGCCGCAAAATAAACATAACTTGAGCTTTGGTGTCATATGATAGACAGTTTGTTAAAACACAGCGAGAGCAGGAAATGCTAAACATAGAATTATAAGTACTAACAGAAAGATTACTATCCATTGTAGCAATCAAGAGTACATAAGGAGCCTGTACACAAGCCTGAACAAAAATATTCTGAGCAGGATAAGGGTAAGGCCTAACTAAATATGCTGGTGCAGCAGCTGCAATTAGCTGCCAAAGCTTTGTTTGATACCTGGTGATTAATTCATCCTGATAAGTCAGCTGTGCAGGTATCCATCCAGCAGACTGCCAACGTGTGACGATTTTATTTAAAGGATTATATTTATCTGACCAACTGTAATCGTCTCTCATTTTCTGCACTAATTTTCTATAATCATATTCAGAATAAGGACTAGACCAATCTTGTACAGTGAAATTAACAGCATATGCAGTATAATTCATATAATTGTAATATGCACATTCTTGCCATGGGGGAAAACCAAATCTATTCTCCACAGACCACCAGTAAGGCTCTTGAGTTGCCTTTTTTGGAGGATAAAGTTTACATGGGTGAAATCCCTTAGGAGGCAATGTAACAGGATTATACTCATGGGTGTCAGGGCCTCCAGGCATTAAAATTGTGAGAGACCATAAGTCTCTTGTTGGGTGTCCAGGTTTATTACTTTTAGGAGAGTCAGTCAAAATAGTCTTAAGTGTAGTAGGAAAACACCCAGAAATCTTGTGAGTATTATTAAACATAAAACATATAGGTACCTTATCCGTTTTCCCATGAAATGAGAAATTTGAATTAGTTTTATGTATAATAAAAGAACTACATGATCCTCCCAAAAACTTAGTATGATTATTAAACACAGGTATATCATCTCCTCCCCAAGTAACAGGCTTAACTAATGGTGGATTTGGAATATAAGCCCAATAAGATTTGTTTTGTCCAGTAGCCTCAACATTAAGTACCTGAATTGAAAGTACAGCTAGCATAGCAATAAACATATTAACAGGGTTACGCTCTATATTTTGTTGACGACAAATTGAATCAGCCCTTTCAGACAACGCCTTCAACTGGCCCCAGGTTGGTGGGTTGACAGTTCGAGTAGAGCGAGCCATCCGTTGATAGGGAGGTCGTCTAGCTCCCTGTAGTGACAATCGCTGTATCCCTCGAGTAACTGGATCATACGGAGAGCTCCTTGATGACCTCTGCTGGGAAGTCACTGATGACGCGGGTGGCACAGAAGTCTCCTCCGGGCTGGATGGTGTATAAGGAGGAGGAGGAGGGAGATAAGGAGGGGGCGGCAGCGGCAGCGGAGACCTCCGGCGAGGCATGGCGAATCAGCCGGTCTGGGATCCAAAGAGGCGAGTCAGCGTCCTGTGGAAATATACAAGCATACCCTCTCCCTTGAGTTAAAATTACATCTGGACCTTTCCATTGACCTGTCAATAAATCCTTCCACTTTGCCATTGGTTTAGGCTTATCCAGATCCAGATTCCAGTGTCTCAGCATGCGAGTGTGGCCTTGAGAGTCTGAATTAAGATTGTTAATGACAAACAAAGCATGATTTAAAAGCTGATGTGGGGAACTATATTTTAACTCACCTTCCCGTAGTTTTTGAATCTGCATTTTCAGGGTCTGATGAGTCCTTTCTACTATACCTTGTCCCTGTGGATTGTAAGGGATGCCGGTAATATGTGAAATATTAAAGGTGTTACAAAACCTTTTAAAGGCAGCTGATGTATATGCTGGAGCATTATCAGTTTTAATAGCCTTTGGCATTCCTAGAATAGCAAAGCAGTGAAAAAGATGTTGTACTACATCCTTAAAGGCCTCTCCAGTTCGTGCAGTACAAGCAACAACATTTGAAAAGGTATCAACACAAACATGTACATAGCAAAGTTTGCCAAAAGATGAAATATGACAGACATCCATCTGCCAAAGGTCATTGGGTCGGAGTCCTCGTGGGTTAACTCCAAAACTACGATTAGAAAAGTGAGTAGGGCAAGTGTTACAGCTACGCACGATAGCTCGAGCAGCTTCACGAGATAGTTGAAACTGCCACCGGAGTGCAGATGCATTCTGGTGATGTAAAGCATGTGAAAGTTTTGCTTCTTCTACTGCTGTAAACACTGCTTTCTGCTGTGTAAGAAAATCAGCAAGACGATTTCCTTCGTGTAGTGGCCCTGGAATAGAAGTGTGAGAGCGAATGTGGCCGATAAAGAAAGGGAGAGTTCTGGAATGAATCTGCTTTTGTAGGCTGTTTAAAAGTGAAAAAATCGTGGTTAGATGATGTGGTAAAGAAGCAGTTTCAATGTGAGGAAACATTTTAACTATATACTGTGAATCAGTGAACAAATTAAAGGGAACATGTTTCAATTTTTGAAATGCTGTTATAACAGCAATAATTTCTGTTTTTTGCGCTGATTTCTCCTGAGTTTCAGTGATAATATGCTCATCCCCTATAATTGTTACAGCTTTACCATTAGATGAGCCATCAGTAAAAACCAGTGCAGCTGGTGGCGGCAGCGGATTTCTAGAAGTTTTAGTGGGAAAAATTACTGATTGTCTTTTTAGAAATTGCAGCAGTGGGTGAGCAGGAAGATGAAATAAAACCTGCCCTGTAAAATTACTAAAAGCAATTTGCCATTCTGAATTTAGCTGTAATAATGCTTGAAATTGATCCTTATTATAAGGAACAATGACTTCCGCCATTTCTTTACCAAACAACTCTCTGCTGCGGTTTCTTCCTTTAATTATAAGAGTAGCCACCAAATCAGTATAGGGCATAATAACTTTCTTGTGAGAGACAGGTAAGTGAAGCCACTCTAGAGGGCCATTCTGCCACAAACATCCGGTTGGAGTGTGTTCAGTGGCTAAAATCACAAGCTGCCATGGTTCCTCTATAATAACTCTGACTAAATGTTGATTATTAATTACTTCTTCTATTTTTCTAAGAGCTTTTGCCGCTTCTTCTGTGAGCTCTCGAGGAGAAGTTGGATCAGCATCTCCTCTCAAAATATCAAACAATGGCTTAAGCTCTGCTGTAGTTAATTTCAAATAGGGTCTGATCCAATTAATGTCTCCCAATAATTTTTGATAGTCATTTAGAGTTTTCAAATGATCTTTTCTTAATTGTAACTTTTGAGGACTGACAATGTCTGTAGACAGAACACGTCCCAAGTAATTAAAAGGTGGCTGTACTTGAATTTTTTCAGGGGCAATTTTTAATCCAAAATTCTGTAAAGACTGAGTTGTTTCTTGTAAAATATTATGCAATTTTTCCCGATCAGGCAGAGCAAGCAAAATGTCATCCATATAGTGAATTAAATAAAGATCAGGATATTTTAATCTTATTGGATCTAAAGCTTGATTCACAAATTTTTGACAAAGCGTGGGACTGTTTTTCATTCCCTGGGGTAATACCTTCCATTGATATCTCTCATAAGGTTGTTTAAAATTTTCTGATGGCAGACTAAATGCAAACCTTCGACAATCCTGTGTAGCTAATGGTATAGTAAAAAAGCAGTCCTGTAAATCTATAACAATTACACTGTAGCCATGAGGCACCGCAACTGGTGAGGGGAGTCCAGGTTGTAGTGACCCCATAACTTCCATAGTGGCATTTATAGCCCTAAGGTCCTGTAGCAACCTCCATTTTCCTGATTTCTTTTTAATAACAAAAATAGGAGTATTCCATGGACTGTTAGAAACTTCTATATGTCCTTCCTGTAATTGCTGCATAACTAATTCTCTGGCTGCCTTAATTTTTTCTGAACTCAGGGGCCACTGTTCTACCCATACTGGGTTGTTAGATTTCCAGTTAATAGGATCGGCAGCAAATAGCTCAGTGGCCCCAACTATAAATTTGTATATTCTATACCATGTCTTCCTTGATTTTCCAACGTCTGACTTGGATATACTTGGCCCTGCTGTTTCTTTCCTAGCCCTCGATTAGGGTTAAAACCCATCTGTAACATTTGTGCAGTTACTTTTGAATCCGGGCTGTACATGAAAACACCCATTTGTTCTAAAATGTCTCTCCCCCAGAGAGATAATGGTATACTTGAAATTACATAGGGGCAGAAAGTTCCTTGGTTATTGTCTTCATCCTGCCAGGTTAATATTTGAGAACTTTTAGCAACATTTGAAGCCTGGCCAAGTCCAACTAATGAGGTTGGAGTTGACTGAGTCGGCCAGGCTCGAGGCCAATCTTTGCCAGCAATGCAGGAGACGTCTGCCCCGGTATCTAAAAGCCCCTCGATTTCTTTTCCAGAAACCTTTAATTTCTTTAGTGGCCGAACTTTCTTAATTTCTTGTATCCAAAACACAAAATCACTGGAGCCAAAGGCACCTTCTCCCCGTTTTTGTTCAGATATAGGCTTTCCGATGGGACAGTAAGGCAATAGTAAAAGCTGAGCAATTCTTTGACCAGGATAAATCTCAAGCGTTTTAATTGGGGGAGCAATCATTATTTTTATCTCCCCTTCATAGTCCGAATCAATTATTCCTGGCATTACGTATATTCCTTTTAAAGATGTTGAACTTCTGCCAATTAATAATCCAACCATTCCTTTAGGAAGGGGACCTTTAACTCCTGTTGGTAATGTAACCGCCGGACTGTCAGGGGTTAATATTGCTGAGGCGGTGGAACAGAGGTCCAGTCCTGCGCTGCCTGGGGTTGCCCTGGTGAGGTCTGAGACGGACCGGAGTTGACAAATGGATTCAGGCTGGCCCCAATTGTTATCGGGGCCTGAGGCTGGCCCCCTTGCCAGTTTCCCTGATTGCTACTTTGATTGCTTGCTAGATTTTGATTTTGTGGGGGCTGCCATTCTATCCCTAACTTTGGTTCTAATGGCTGTCCGTTTTTGTGAAATTTAGAACGGCACTGCTTTGCCCAATGATATCCTTTTTGACAGCGTGGACACAAAGTCTTAGGCAATGGGACATTATTATTAGCATTATTAATTATGGGAGCTGTCCCTTGCACTCCTGGGCCTGTTTGCCCACTCTTGTTAGGGCATTGTCGGCTAAAGTGGCCCGTTTGATTACAAGTAAAGCAAGTAAGACTTCCCTTAGAGGAAGCTTCATTGACAGAAGGCATTTTTCCTTGATACATAGTCTTAATAAATTGAGGATACGTTTCTCCTTTTAAAGCTGCAGCAATAGTTACTCCCTGAACAAAAGCAGGATTTACATCCTGACAGGCTTTGATGAAATCTCCTATCGTTCCTTCTCTCCTCACTGACCGCAACATAGCCTGGCAAGTGGAATTAGCATTTTCATAAGCCAACTGTTTAATTATAATATCTCCTGCCGCCTCATTTGAAATAACTCTTCTTACTGCTTGAATCAACCGAGCAACAAACTCCTCATAAGGTTCATCACCTTTCTGTTTTACTCCTACCACAGTAACATCTCCACCAGACAAAGCTGGCAACTTTCTCCAAGCTGATATAGCACAATTATTCACTTGTATCAAAGCTGGTTTAGAAAGTTTTAACTGTTCACTAACATCAGCAAATTCTCCTTCTCCCGTAATCATTTCTCTAATCACAGGATTATGAGTCCTCCGATTCCTAACTGCCTGTTGTTTAGCTTGCTCCTCATATTCAGCTCTCCAAAGGAGATAATTTCCTCCAGACAAACAAGCCTTAGCCACTTGTTCCCAATCATAAGGAGTCATCCAATTATGAGAAACTGTTTCCACCAAAGACATAGTATAAGGAGAGGTGGGTCCATATTGACTGCAAGCCATTTTCAACTCTTTCAATAATTTATAAGAAAGCGGCTCCCATGTAGGATCCTCCTCATCAAATTCACCAGCCACAGCCACAGGGAAACATAATGCCAAATCAGTTTCCCCTTGGTCGCAAGAAGCTTGAATTGCCTTCTGCAACCCTGTTAACCCAGATGATTTTTTCTTTTCATTATCATCTGGTGATTGTACTGGTAGAGGCAAAGACATTTTAATAGCCTTATTTTCATCCTTTTTGTCAGTCTTGGAGGGATATAATATGGGCAAGACTGTTTTTGATTTCCAATCCTCATTATCCCTATTATTTTTAGCTGCCTCATCTTCTAATTCAGCCTCATCTGTTGGAGATAAAAGATTTTCACTATTATCCTGATGTTTACTTAATTTTAAAGAGGCCATAGCATGATTTGTAGTATCTTGAGACTGCCTTTTACTTCTAATTAACGGAGTCTCTTCTTTTGGAGGAGCAGTTGCCTTAGAAAGTTTATGCATCTCATGTTCTGGATTTAAGGCATCTTTAATCAAGCTCCATAAAGCAACTGTATCAACTGGGACCTTTTCTGGTCCATGTACCTCATAATAAAGTTTTAAATCTTCTCCAACTTGAACCCATTCCTCGAAATCAAGCGTTCCCTCATCTGGAAACCATGGAGAACATTTTTGTATGAATTTCATAAAACGAGCTACTTGTTTAGAGGAAACATTAACTCCTTTTTGGGAAAGTGTATACTTAATGACTTTTATAAAGAGTCTTCTTTCTTTAGACTCAGTATGGCCCATGACTTCTCAAAATCTTAAGTTCTGAAATTCTCCACCTATCCTCACCCTGTCTTTCTTACAGGGGGGTCTGCAGCACCCTGAGTGGAGTCCTAGCCGTCCCGAGACAACGAGGGGGGATTACCTGTAGGTCCCTGTTCGGGCGCCAAATGCCGGGGTCCAGCCCCGGGGGGGATCCAGGGGTCCCACAGGAAGAGACGGCGTCGGCGAAATCGAGTGAGAGAGCCGAATTCTTTTCTTTCTCTTTATTCTCTAGTTAGCATTTACTGCCAGGCATCTCCACCAAATGCTAGTACAGCTCCTTTTTTATACACACACACCAAGTTACAATTACATGGTATTAATCATTGCTTCTGTTTCACTATGTTTACATGTTTCCAGATAACAGTTAGTTTATATCTGTAAACTACAAATCATTCAAAGTACAACTAAAAAATAACTTGAATAGCGATAACATCGGTAAAAGCTTTTAAAGGATTAGTACTAACTAATAACTCAACTTTACTGTTGTTTGTGAGTCAAGGGGCAGAGAGAGATTAACAGACAAAATCATTAAGGACTAGCAAAGGACCACCGCTTGCTCAGGCAAATGGCCTGGAATTTATGCAGTGTCCTGGCTTTTCTCACAAGATAACAAAAGGCTTGCCCATTGAGAAACTGACTTAACATTAAGAGTAACTTTTACTTAAAGATATATAGAGTGCACTCGCAAGATAGCTTAGTAGCAACATAATTTCAGAAGACATTGATTGCTATTGCTTCTATGGATGCCCCTTGCCATACCTCTCATTATCAGAAGAAAGAATTTTTGGGAAAGTTTATAAATCTCATGAGTGTCTCACTGAGAAAGTCCAGCAACTGCCTTCAGTCATAAAACAATTCTCTTAGCAAAACATCCTTTTCTTGCTGACTGCATTCCTATCCCAGGCCATGCAACAGGCCATTCCATAACACCTTATCTAAGATTCTATTGTCTGGTTAAACTTTATTTATTTACTATATTCATACACTAGCTAAGTTCTGGCTATATTCTTTCTAATATGATTAATAATAAGAAATTCTCCTACAAACTTAACCCTTTACGAGGGATATCATAGCCAGCCTCTTATGTTTATGAGCCCAGTTCAAGGGGCTTACAGGCTTTTCTGTGGAACTTACACCTTCTGTCTCATTTCCAAAGAAATTACTACAAATCTACAGGGAAAGTACGGTACTATTATCCCTGTGCCACAAATAATAGCACACACCCAGAAAAAGGGGGGATATAAGGCCAGATTAATTCAAAAGATTAAAGGGGGAAGTATCGTGCCTTTCCTTGCGGTGACTTTGTCAACCCGCAGCTGTTGGTCTTTACTGCGGTAACTCTATCTTCTTTTGCTGTGACTTTGTCAACCAGCAGTTGTGGATCTTCTTCTGCTGTGACCTAGTTAGCCAGCATTAGTGGATCGGCTCCCGACATCACTTGTTACGGCTAACAGTGACAAATGTGGAACCGGACATTGACCATCTCATTAGCCAAAAGCAGGCCCATAGTTCCCACTGAAATACTGGTCAGTTTGTTGATTTAAATTTACTTGTTCTTTAAATATTGTATTTGTTCCCATTTTGTTTTTTTACTTCAAAATAAGATATGTGCAGTGTGCATAGGGATTTGTTCATAGTTTTTTTATAGTCCAGACCTCCAACGGTCTCAGGGACAGTGAACTGGCCCTGTGTAAAAAGTTTAGGGACCCCTGGTCTAGAGGTATACATCACTCTCAGGACTCCATGAGGGGAGGAAGAGTTAGAATCAGTGTAGGAATTCTTAATTAAGATATGTAAACATTGTCTCCTAAATGATCTTAAGGAAGGGGAAGAGGAACTTTTCAGATAACTTTTATCTCTAGCAAGTGGCCTTAGTCCTTCCAGAGAACTATAGTAATAGTTAAACTATAATTAGTTACTAACTTTTGCCCCTTTAATCTCTTTCTCTGGGTTTTTTTTTTTTTTTTTCTTTTCAGAAAGGAGGGGTAAGGCGGCCTGACTCTTCCTTTTAAAATACTAATGTTAATTTTCACAATTCTTTGGCACTTTATCACACAACCATTACAACAGTGAGCAAGCCCAACACAGCTGTTTTCCCAACATGTGCCATGAGAAAAAAAAAAAAAAGGTTGAAAATTGCTGACTTAAGGGGTCCATTTATAAAGAAGTAGGTCCAAGTCACAAAACAAGTCCGCACTGCTAACACTGTAATGCTGGTGGCCGGAGTCAGGCAGGTTCACATTAGATTTGGGCAGATAGTAGAGAAACTGTGGGGCTGGAAAGTGCTGGGCTATACTCATTTATTGGAGGCTTGCAAAGAGAGGCGAGCAAATAAACAAACAAAGGGAAAGAGCTAATAAACAAAGGAAAATCTGCTATTCACAGTAAGGACAAGGGAACAAGAAAAATCACAGCTCACAGTGGCAGGAGAGCGATTTGGAAGAATCACCACCCAGGGAAAGCACCCATGGATATAGGCTATGTGCACATGCCTATGCCATGTGCTCACTCACTAATCAAGCAAAGTGCTTGCAGCTGGTAAACCTGCTGTCCCACATTCCACCCCTTTAGGGTTGCTCATCTCACAATCTACACAACAGGGTTTTTTTTTGTTGTTGTTGTTGTTGTTTTTAATACAATTATTGCATTTTTTTAACTTTTTTTATTTTTTTTTATTTTTTTTTATTCATTTTAGAGAGGAGAGAGAGAGACAGAGAGAGACAGAGAGGAGAGAGAGAAGGGGGGAGGAGCTGGAAGCATCAACTCCCATATGTACCTTGACCAGGCAAGCCCAGGGTTTCGAACCAGCGACCTCAGCATTTCCAGGTCGACGACGCTTTATCCACTGCGCCACCACAGGTCAAGCCATCTACACAACAGGTTTCTCCTGCGACAGTCCCTATGTGAGGAGTGAGGTACATTACAAAAACCAAAACAGTACAATCTATAGCAACAGAATTACCAACACAGTTATGGGTGAAATGATAGAGTGGTCAGCAGTACCAAGAGAGGCAAATCTTCCCCCTCTGGCAGAATACAGACCCGAGTTCTGTCTGCAGACAGCACAGTAGCAGGTACCAGAGGCCGCCCCGGGCAGGCATTCCAAACCTTACTGGTTTGCACACCAGGATCTGCTGGTTCTGTGTGCAGCAAAATGGGAGAACTCATTATGGGCCATAAAGAAATTACAAAGGTGCCCTTCATAATGCTGTCCCCCTGAGCACTCAAGGGATAATACACTTCTACCTTAGGCAGCCAGGTGCTAGTTGCCCAGGGACTTAACTGGAGGTCCACCTCTAGCCCTCTACCCCATGGTGCCAACAAGGCCACACATCTCAGATGGGGGGCCTGTACAGTCCAGGGCCAAGTCCATCGAAGCCGTTGGCCTTTAAGGAGGGCTGTTGGGGCAGGCAAAAGCATGTTGCCCTGCCGTCCAAAGCCTGACTTCAGCAAAGTGTCCTTGGTGCGTATCTGCAACTAGATGAGAGCAGCTTCCCAGTACAGGAGAGCTTCCATAGGAGCTGCCCCCCCCCCCATCGAGGTCTCTCATTCAAAATCTGGAGCACTATCCACAAGCGGCATGTCCACCCAGTAAGGGAGCCAGTGCCCCCCTCCTGTCACAGTCCCTGCTTTAAGAATCCATTACACTACTCACTGATATCAGCAGCCTGTGGGTGATAGGGTACATGGCACTTTCAGTCCGCCCCTAGGTTTTGAGCCCATTGCCTCAGCATAGAACCCATGAAATGGGTACTACCATGAACCAGCGCAGCTAGTAATTCCAGGTCCTGAGGGAGAATGGCATGGAATTAAGAAAATAGACTCACAGAGAAAAGAGGATGGGATCAGGACACCTCTGCAATGCTGATGGCAAGATCAGAGAGAGCACGCACCCCTGGGCTGCTTCATTTTATAGTGTAGAAATTAAAGCCTTTAAGCCAATATACAATACAAATAGGAAAGTCTCTGATACAAAGCCACTTATCTGAGGTATAAATGGGATTCCTCATGAGAGTGCACCACCCCACATCAGGCAACAGTCAAGGGTGTGGGGGAAAGCTCAGTGTTGAGAAGGGTGTTGAGAAGATCTCAGTATTATAAGGGTGGAGGAGAGCTTAGTCTTAAACTACGCTCAGGCTATAAGGATTTTGTTAGCTTACAGACTGTCTCCCACATATGCCCCCCCCCCTAAATTTTAGCTCAGGTGTTGAGATTTTCACTTGTTTGATTTCCTAGATTCCAATTCAGAGGCAGATTGGAAAAATACAGAATAAACAGAAAATTAACATAGCCAATGTTAGCAGATATCAGTATCTTAATACATTATAAGGAATAAAGCCTTTAAGCAAATTCTAAGCCAATATAACAGGATCTATAATAGAATCTTTGCTGTTTTGAATGTCCTTAACATGTTCACTAATTCCATGCTGACATAATACCATTCCGCATTCCCTGCAAATGCAAACCAACCCCACTTCAGTCCATTGAAAACTGTCACAAGGAGCAGGAGTCCAGGAAACACATCCAGGAAAAGTTCAGGAGTCCAGAAACACATCCAGGAAAAGTCCACATGGCACTGGAGCTGTTGTCACATTTCTACACTCTGCAACTAGCCTCCAAGTCCCTTGACCACTGTTTCCAGCACATTAAGCGTATGTCAATTCTGGGTTTCTGGAGATGGTTCAGGTAAACTGGAAGGGCCATTCACAGGCATGTATGGAGATGGAGCCCCTGTTCTCTTCAGCCTAGAGAGATGAGAGCAGGGGGTCCCTTCCTGGAGTTTTGCAGCCATGGAGGTACTGAAGAGAACCTTAGAATTTACTATGCTGGGTGATAGAGGTAAATTTGTAGGAGAAGCAGGCAAATATGGCTGACCAAAAGTAGCAACAAGGCCTATTCCAAGGACAAGAGGTGAAAAAGAGTGTGTAAAGGAGCATTGGATTTACGGCAAATGAGGAGGAAAATAAGACCATCAACACCAACAGCAGAGATCTGTGAGGGATGAGCAGGACCCGAATATTTGGGCAAGGCAGAGTAAGTGGTTCCCATGTCTATAAGAAATGAAATCGGCGTATCTGCTACTTGGATTGTTACCCTAGGCTCCTCCATGGTGACATGAGATGGGGCCAATGGCCCTGGGCACTTTCAGTCTTCAGTGGCAAGTCCCAGCAGGCTGGGCAAGGCTAAGTCAGAGGTGGCTGGGATAGAACTGGAAGAGACTGAACCTTCTCTTGGAGGAGTGAAGGGGCAGTCTGCCTTCTAGTGTCCCTTTTTCCCACAGCAAGGGCATGTCCCTGGTGGGGGCCAAGAATCCAGGCAGGCTTTAGCGCAATGACCTTTCCACTCTTGAAAGAGGGCCCTGATGGAGTCTTATGAGGCCCCTTCGGGGCATTGGAGCCTTTAAGGCAGGGGTCCCCAAACTTTTTACACAGGGGTCCAGTTCACTGTCCCTCAGATCATTGGAGAGCCGGACTATAAAAAAAAACTATGAACAAATCCCTGTGCACACTGCACATCTTATTTTAAAGTAAAAAAACAAAATGGGAACAAATACAATATTTAAAATAAAGAACAAGTAAATTTAAATCAACAAACTGATCAGTATTTCAATGGGAACTATGCTCCTCTCACTGACCACCAATGAAAGAGGTGCCCCTTCCGGAAGTGCGGCGGGGGCCGGATAAATGGCCTCAGGGGGCCGCATGCTGCCCGCAGGCCATAGTTTGGGGACCCCTGCTTTAAGGGCATATGTCAAGAACTGGTGTTTTGCCTGATCTCTTTGGGCTCTTTCTGCCTTCTCCTGTTTCTCTCGGTCATTATAGACCTTAAGAGCCATGCTCAGGAGATCTCATTGAGGGGTCTGAGGGCCCTTCACTGCCAATTTAAGCTTTTTACAAAAACAGGTTTGACAGAGAGAAGGACAAGAGTGGAGTAAAATAAGCCTTATACAATTGATGTTGTGGAGTAAGACTCTCCTCCTGGCTCATGGTGTCTCAACAAACATTCAGGAACCCACCGAGAAGCCTCAGGAGTCTTAGGAAAAACAGACACATATCCTCGGCCCTGTAAGAGAACAGGGTCTGGCCCTTGCCAGATCCCTGTGAGAGGGTCTTTCCATTGCACTTCAGGGAAGACTTTCCTTGTAGGATTCCAGAGTCTCCTAGCCACTGAATGGCCCTGTATATCAGTATTTTAAAAATTTAAAGAGAGTGTGATAAAGATTTTCAGGAGTTTGAGGCTATAACTCCCCCTTTATTTTTTCTAATTGACTTTTAAGTGTTTAATGTGCATACTCTACAATGCCTTTACCCTGGGGATTGTAAAAAATTCCCGTTTTTAGGTCAATTCTAAAAGTCTGACAAAATGTAGTAAATGCTTTTCTTACATATGCAGGAGCATTGTCAGTTTTAATCAGCTTAGGAAGTCCAATAATAGAAAATGCATACAAACAGTGAGCTATAACATGCTTAGCAGCCTCTCCTGTTCTGGCAGAGGTTACTATAAATCCAGAATAAGTATCCGCTGTAACGTGGACAAAGGACTGTTTGACAAATAAAGGTATATGAGTAACATCCATTTGTCAAAGTTGTTCTGGTAGGAGTCCTCGAGGGTTAACTCCAAACGAGGGGACAGATTGTAGCATAGAACACTTTGGACAGGATTTAACAATCTGCCATGCTGCCTCTCAAGAGAATTGAAATTGTTTACACAGGGCTGCAGCATTCTGGTGATGAATAGTATGGGACTGAATTGCTTGATCTATCCTAGTTGCTCCAATAATCTTTTGAGTAGCTTGATAAGCAAGGGCATTCCTTTGTGCTAAAGCTCCAGGGAGCATGGAGTGAGCTCAAATATGTCCTACAAAACATGGGGCTTTATGTTGATGTACAAGTCTTTGAAGGAGAAATTGCTGAAATAGTTCCTCATCAGCATTTGTTCCTAAGACAGCAGTCTCTATAGTGGAAACTGTTAGAATTAATCAAAGTCTGAAAAGACCAGTGTAACAGGCTTTATTGAAAGGAAACCTGCCAGGCTGGCTCACAAGGGGAGTCACACACCAGGCACAGGCAAGGACGAGCTTTTTAAGGGTTTAGGGGAGGGGAAGTGAGATGGGTTGTGGAGCATTAGCCTGATTGGCTGCTGGACTAAGGATTGTCTTTTAGGGAAGTTTGCCAGAACTTCTCAGCTTGTGATGTCAGACATTATTTGCGGTTGGTCATCTGCGACAAGCCCTAAAACAGACTTACTGGCAGGGTTAAAGAAATGAAACCTAAGATTCCCGACTATTTGATATATATAAAAAAAGGAAAGAGAGTGGTTCCTAGAGAGGCCTCAAGGGAAAAGGGACGGAGGTCATTATCTTCTGTAACATCTTCCTGCTGAGTAGGGGCGGTGAGGGGTTATGGCCTCTCTAAGGATTACTCTCAGTGAGGAGTAGAGAGATGCAGTTATGGCTTCTTGTCAGGTAGGGGTGTATTTCTAGGGTTTCAGATTTTTCTGTTTCACGAGGGCAGGTTTCAGGGTTGGTGTGTAGGGTTAGGTAGATTTTTCCAATTTTCTGATTGGCGAAGGTCTGCATGCAGTTTTGTAAGAAACTAGTAAACAAATGTAAGAGGCAGGGTCCAAAAGTTAGAAAAATAAATAGGAGAGTGAGTGGATCAATGAAAGGCAATAGTCAAGACACTCAGTTTTTGTGAAACCACTGATTCCATGACTCGGTTTGTTTTTTACGAATTCACTGGGCTTCAGGGAGAGAGAGAATGGGAATAAGACAGGGCATTGGCCAGTCTCCTAGCCCCTAGACCTATTTTTATAGAAAATTTTTAAAGCAACAAGAAGAGGAATTACCTGTATAGCTCGTTTGGTCCTTAGACTGATGGGTAATGTACTAGGAACTGGAAGAGGCTCATGGGATGGGATTAGGTTGATATTTGGAGTAGGGTACAGGTTTCTGTCCAATTAGTAGGGAGACATATATAGGTGTCATGCCGTTTTTCTACTTTAGCAGCAGTGGGAGTTGTCAGGATCACGGTGTGTGGACCTGTCCATGTGAAAGTCAGTCCTTGGGTGATGTAATGCTGGAAGCACCTCTTGGACAGTCTTTGAACAGTTTGCTGAGTAACCTGTAAATCCTGCAAGTACTTAGGAAAAGGGTGGTTACATTTCTACACTTTGCAGCTAGAGCTTAAGTCCTAGTGGCCTCTGCTTCTAGCTGGAATTAGCAGCAAGTCCCAGCCTACAGTAGGCATAGGGCATTGAGACAAGAGGAATAAAGGAGACACTACACATTAAATAAAGCAACAAAATCCAACTGTAAATACTCACAGTAGAGATCTTTGAGGGATAAATAAAACTCAAATATTCAGCAAAGCATAGTAGATGGACATTGAGTTCACAAGAAATTAGATCAGTTTATCTGCTACTTGAAAGAAATACCGTAGGTTCGTGAACAATGTCCTTGGGCCTTCAGTGGCAATTCCCAGTAAGCTGGGCAAGGTCAGGTCACAGGTAGCTGGAGCAGGGCTAGAAGAGACTGAACCCTCCCTCCATGGAGCAAGGGGGCAGCTTACTTGCTCAAGTCACTTTTTTCACAGCAAAGATGTATCCCTTGGTAGGGCCAGTTCAATGACCTTTCTTTCCAGTCTTGAAGCAGGGCTCTTATGGAATTTTATTAAGCTCTTTTGGATGCTGGAGCCTTTAAGAGCGTATGCCAAAGCTGGTATTTCCTGACCTCTTTTGGGCCTTATTTGCCTTTTCTGTTACTCCCTTGGCTATTATAGACCTTAAAAGCCATGCTCAGAAGATCTCACTGAGGAATTGACTAAGAGAGCAAAATTGGGAATTCAGTGTCTAAAGAAGACCAAGGAAAGAAAGGATTAGATTTGCAGTGGTAGGTGGTTGAAGATTGTGGAGAGTCTGAGTTTGATTTAGGGTGAGACCTCAGGTGGTGGGGGTTAAGGTGATGCCCAGATAGACTAGGGACTAAGAGTGAAGTTGAGCCTTAGCAGAGAAGACATGATATCTCTTCATGGTGAGGAAGTTAAGAAGGATGGCAGTAGCCTGACCAGGAGGTGGCACAGTGGATAGAGCGTCGGAATGGGATGTAGAAGACCCAGGTTTGAGACCCTGAGGTTGCCAGCTTGAGCGTGGGCTCATCTGGTTTGAGCAAAAGCTCACCATCTTGAGCCCAAGGTCGCTGGCTCCAGCAGGGAGTTACTCAGTCTGCTGAAGACCCGCGGTCAAGGCACATATAAGAAAGCAATCAATGAACAACTAAGGTGTTGCAACACGCAACGAAAAACTAATGATTGATACTTCTCATCTCTCCATTCCTGTCTGTCCCTGTCTATCCCTCTGACTCTGTCTCTGTATAAAAAAATAAATAAAACAATTAAAAAAAAAAAAGAAGGGTGGCAGTGTATCTCCTTGAGGCAGGCAGGGAGGGGCTGTAGAGGAGTAGGTTATTTACATATTGTAAGAGAGTACTAGTTTTGATATTGCATGCTGCTAAATCCCGAGCTAGTGCCTTCCCAAACAGGTGTGGGCTGTTTCTGATCCCCTGGGGTAGGTAGGACAGTCTATGTAAGTTGCTGGGCTGCATTAGTGTTCAGGTCAGTCCAAAAAAAGCAAACAGAAAGTAAGAGTCAGGGTGTAGAGGAATAGTAAAGAAGGCATTCTTGAGGTCTAGGACCATGAAGTGAGTGGTGTTTGAGGGAACGTGTGACAGTAACTTGTAGAGATTAGGGACTACTGGATGGAGGGGACCTACTGCCTCATTGATTAGGTGTAAGGCTTGTACAAGGCAATAAGCCCCTGAAGGTTTTCAAACAGGAAGGATGGGGGTATTTCAGGGAGAGTCCATGGGGATGAGTAAGCCTTGATTTAAGAGGTGGATAATTATTGGTTTAAGGTCTTAGAAACAGACACAGTTACACATTAAACAAAGATTTTACATATAAATTGAGGTGGCAGGGAGTTGTCAGCATAGAGGGGAGGAAGAGAGGAAGCAGACAGATGGACAGCGTGAACAGCTGGATGGAAAGAAGAAGGGTCAGAATCTGCAGGAGGAGGAGGAGGAGGAGGAGGAGGAGGAGGAGGAGGAGGAGGTTGAAGTGCTGGTGGTGGCACCACATGGTCAGAGGAGTTAAAAAGATTAGAGCCTGTGAGGAAAAGGGAAGGGAAATAGGAGTGGAAGGCACAGTCGCAGTCTTAGAGGAGGGAGAATGGGTCAAAGAAAAAGGGAGAGCCGAAGCAGGTGGGGGAGGGGGAATGGGTAAGATACAGCCAAAGCCAGTGGGGAGGGGAGAGTGGACAAATTATAGGGAGGAGGTCAGGCGAGAGGCTCTGGGGCCCGAGGGGCAGAGTGGTCTGTGGGATCAAATGAATCAGGAGAGAAAGTAAAGGAAAGGGGGTCAGCTGTTTTAGGGGGAGCAATTTGGTGGGTATCAGATGCTTTAGTGAGAAGAACCTGATCGGTTGAGCAAGAAACACAGAGTGAAGGGCGAGAGCAGAGGTAGAAGAAAGCTTGCATGTAAGGAATTTCTGAGGCTTTCCCAGTCCAGTGACAGAAATTATCTAGGTCCCAGAGAATGTTAATATCAAAAGTTCCATTTTCAGGCCAGTGGGAGCCATTATCTAGCCTGTACTGAGGCCATGCTGTGTTACAGAAGAAGACTAATTTTTTCAGTTTGAGATCTGAGACAGAGTTTGGTGAGGTTTTTTAAGAGGCATCCCAAAGGAGTAGACTCTGAGGGTCAGGACTGGGAGGAGCCCATTGTGGGGTGAGAATAGAGAAAGAGAAGAGTGCCCTCTGACTCCTTCAACTAGTCTTTATACTGAACGTGGAAAACGAGAAAGCCAATCATCACCGGGAATCTCACTTTCAAAGGAGAGTGGAGCAACCTGGCTAGGCACCTAGATTTTCAAGGAAGTCCATGTGAACAGGCTGCCCAGAGTAGAGACCTCCCAATCAGTGACCCCAAGAGGAGAGAGAGAGGGCGAGGGATGAATAGGGGCCTGACAGAGATGGGAAAGAGCAGAAACTCCTTACCTTCTGGTTTGGCGGGGGGGGGGGGGGTGTGGGGGGGGGGTGCGTGACAGGGTCGGGTAGCCAGCCAATCAACCTATGTTCACACAGCCAAACAGAATCAGGGTGTTATCATCCCTGGATGAGCTGCTGCTGCCTACTGCTTCCCTGGTAGGGAGTTTGGCTGGTGAAAGGGATCATCCAGGCGTCCGGTACCCTGTCCCGGGTTTCGGCACCAAATGTTAGAATCCATCGGAGTCTGAAAAGACCAGTGTAACAGGCTTTATTGAAAGAAAACCTGCCAAGCTGGCTCACAAGGGGAGTCGCACACCAGGCACAGGCTAGGACGAGCTTTTTTTTTTTTTTTTTTTTTTTAATTTTTTTTATTTATTTATTCATTTTTAGAGAGGAGAGAAAGAGGGAGAGAGAAACAGAGAGAAAGAAGGGGTAGGAGCTGGAAGCATCAACTCCCATATGTGCCTTGACCAGGCAAGCCCAGGGTTTCGAACCGGCGACCTCAGCATTTCCAGGTCGACGCTTTATCCACTGCGCCACCACAGGTCAGGCTAGGACGAGCTTTTTAAGGGTTTAGGGAAGGGGAAGTGAGATGGGTCATGGAGCATTAGCCCAATTGGCTGCTGGACTAAGGATTGTCTTTTATGGAAGTTTGCCAGGACTTCTTGGATTGTGACATCAGACATTATTTGTGGTTGGTCATCTCTCGCAAGCCCTGAAACAGACTTGCTGGCAGGGTTAAAGAAATGAAACCTAAAAGAAACAACCATAAGTAAATATTTGCTGTCTGTATACAGATTAAAGGAGGAACATGGCAAATGCTGAGAAGCCATGATAATGGCATGTAATTCTACTCTTTGAGCTGATTCTAAGGCTACTGTTTCAGTATAAACATGTCCATTGATTATTAAGCCTGCCATTCCTGAGCTGGACCCATCAGTAAAGACTGGAGGTGCTTCAGGAATGGGTTCATTAACAATTGTTTTAGGAAATATAAATGTAGTAACTAATGAAAATTGAACTATTTTATCAGCTGGGTAGTGAGAATCAATTTGACCTGTAAAATTTGCAAAAGCAATTTGCCATTTTGTGGAAGTTTCTCAGAGCCATTGTTGTTGATCTTTTGAAAAAGGAACAACAATAATTTGAGGCTCATAACCTATAAGCTGTAAGAGTTGCCTACACCCCTTGATAATTAAGGAAGTGACAAGATCAAAATACGGAGATAAAACTTTCTTAGGAGTAACAGCTAAATGAATCCATTCAATAGGACCTGAAGCTTGCCACAATAGTCCCTTTAGACCAGGGGTCTCAAACTCAACTCAGCATGTGGGCCGCAGAGCAAGATCACAGCCATTCGGCGGGCCGCACTAGGTCTACAAAAGGCAACTGTTACGCAACACTTTTCTCACTGCAGTTGAAAACAAAAAAAAATCAGTACAACAAGCACAATCATACATGCAGTTTACTCAGTGTCACAAAATGACCAGAAACTGTAGTTCGCATCACAACTGCTGTTAACTAAGCTAATATCTAGCTAGGATGCTAGAGAAATGAAAAATACAAGTAGGCCCCTAGGCTTACTTAATTTTATCCAAAATATTTTGAACTTCGTGGATTAGTCTGCGGGCCGCACAAAATTGTTCGGCGGCCCGTGGACCGCGAGTTTGAGACCCCTGCTTTAGACTGTAACTCGAGGGACAAATTAGTAAGGCAACTGATTCTTCAGGATTTACACATTTTACTTCTGCTTGCTGCAAGGCCTTTTCTACAAGCTGTAAAGCTTGCTGTCCTGCAGCTGTAAATTGCCAAGGGGAAGCTGGTTCAGCCAAACCTCTAAGAATATAAAAAAGTGGTTTCAGTTTCCCAGTAGTTAATTTCAAGGAAGGTTTAAGCCAATTAATGTCTCCTAACAATTTCTGAAAATCATTTAAAGTTTGCAAATGATCTGTCCTGATTTCTAATTTCTATGGATGTACTTGTTGTCCCTCAATAATTTGTCCTAAATAAGAGAAAGGCAAAGATTGCTATACATTTCAAGAGCTATATAAAGTCCTGATTCTTTCAAAGAATATTCTAATTGTTGCAAAATGGTCAGCAGTGTCTTTATCTGGATGAGCAATAAGAATATCATCCATATAATGAATTATGTATGCCTTAGGGTGCTGCCTTTGTACTGGAGAGACAGCATGAGCAACATATTTTTGGCACAAGGTAGGAACTGTTAGCCATACCTTGAGGCAAAATTCTCCACTGGTATCGCTCCATGGGAGCCTGGAAATTAAGTGAAGGAACACTGAACGCAAGACACTTGCAATCATGAGGGCTTAAAGCAGGGGTCGGGAATCTTTTTGGCTCAGAGAGCCATGAACGCCACATATTTTAAAATGTAATTCCGTGTATGTTACGCATTATCCAATAAAAATTTTATGTTATTAGTTCGATTTCAGGACACTACTGACCTATTTTTTGAATCTAATAGGTAGCATCAGTGGAGCCAAATCCTCAATTTTCTCGGGGTCCCTTTTGCAGGGTTTGGCCTTGTCTTAAAAGAGGTAAAATAATTAATTGAGCAATTTTCATGTCAGGAAAGACAGTGACTATATTCCTTAGAGCAGGAGTCGGGAACCTCTTTTGGTGAGAGAGCCATGAACGCCACATATTTTACAATGTAATTCCATGAGAGCCATACAACAACCCATGTACATTATGCATTATCCAATAAAAAATTGGTGTTGTCCCAGAGGACAGCTGTGATTGGCTCCAGCCACCGGCAACCATGAACATGAGCAGTAGGAAATGAATGAATTATAATACATGAGAATGTTTTATATTTTTAACGTTATTATTTTTTCTATTAAAGATTTGTCTGGGCCTGACCTGTGGTGGTGCAGTGGATAAAGCGTCGACCTGGAAATGCTGAGGTTGCCGGTTCGAAACCTGGGGCTTGCCTGGTCAAGGCACATATGGGAGTTGATGCTTCCAGCTCCTCCCCCTTCTCTTTCTCTGTTTCTCTCTCTCCCTCTCTCTCTCCTCTCTAAAAAAAAAAATGATTTGTCTGCAAGCCAGATGCAGCCATCAAAAGAGCCACATCTGGCTCGCGAGCCATAGGTTCCCTGCCTTAGAGTATGAGTCATTAATTTCCCCTATATGATCCGAATCTATTACTCCAGGGAGAACAAAAAATCCTCTCATGGTTAAACCACTTCTGCCTAATAAGAGTCCTTCTGTGTTACTGGGAAGTGGTCCAAAAATTCCTGTGGATATAGCTTGAGGTCCCATCTCTGGAGTTAATATGAATTGGGAGGTGGGACTGAGGTCCAGTTCTGTGCTGTCTGTTGTTACTCAGGATAGTTGGACAATGTTTGGCCTCCTGGAATCAGAATGTGCTGAGGAAACATGGACATTACCCCTATTGTTTGATGGAGCCAGGGAGGGCCCCGTTGTTTGTTTCCCTGAATCACCTGCCCTTCATCAATATATTTAGATTTACATTCATTTGCCCAATGTTTCCCTTTCCTACAGCGTGGGCAGAGGTCTGGAGTTTTATGAGCTGGCTTCCCTTGAAGGGGAGGCTGAGACTGACATCCAGGGGCAGTAGGGCAACTTTTAGCAAAATGTCCCACACCCCCAAATTGGAAACAAGGTCCATGAGCGGCAGAACTTCCCTGACCCTCCTTCTTTTGTTTGTTTTGCCTTTTATCAAAGTATCCTGGAAGCCTTTCCTTAAGCACTGTGGCAATAGCAAGACCTTGCATGTATGAAGTCCCAATTTCAGTGCATATTCTGATATAGTCATCTATATCTCCCTTTCTTTCAGTGAGGCTGAAGTGCAGCCTGGCAAACAGAACTAGCATTTTCATATGCTAGTGTTGTAAGGTGCCAAAAGCTACAGAATTAATATTAATATTTTAGGAAGTTTAAAGAACATTTTATTAGTTTGGGCTAGGTGTGCAGAAACATTTTGTAAGTGTGATTTCTATGCTTGTGTGATTAGCATAAGACCAAGATGACATTGTGTTGTAAATGCAGAAAGAGGAAGGAGACTTGGATTCCCTGACCTACTCCCATACCTATGGGGGAAGGGTCAATAGCTAGCCAGGTGTAGGGAGAAAAGAATTAAATCTTAGGCTGATGGATTATTTGCAGGCATTTGTTCCCATGGAAACCACCCCTCTCCTCCTGAAAGCATGTAGTTAATGTATGTATCTCTAAACAAAAGGTATAAACTTATGCCGTGATGTCAGGTTTTCTCCCCTCCCATGTATAATTAGGAGTATATAATCAGCCCCAGAACTGTTTTGGGGGCTGCACAATTTGGATCTGTTGCCCTGTTTCAGCCATATGCAACCAGCATATTTAATAAATTTCCTCCTTTAATAAAACTTTTCAAAAACTTAATTTGAACTACGTGCCTCTATAAACACCCATGGATTTGTAGATTTAGCTACCTTACAACACTAGCTGTTTTACTAAAATCTTTCCTGCCTTTTTGTCTACCACTATTCTTTCAACTGCCTGAATCAGCCGTGAAACAAATTCTTGAAATGACTCATCAGCGCCTTGCCTAATTTTGCTCAATTTCTCCATTTTGGCCCCTGTAGTAGGCAGATATTTCCATGCCTGTGTGGCTATCTGGTTAGTCATTTGATAAGTAATTAGTTGATACTCTAATTGAGCCACCATAGGGGCATGTTGTCCTTTTCTAGTTAACATATCAACAGTAACAGTAACCTGTTCTTGCTGGTTTCTCTCATCCTGCTCATAAAATTCTGATTTCCATAACAAATAATCACCCCAGAGAGACAGGGGCAAGCAATCGCCTTCCAGTCATTTGGGGGAAGAGCCTTTGCACTAATAGTATCTAATAAACCAAGTGTAAAATGGGCAATAGGCCCATACTGAGCACAAGCAAGTTTAAGTTCTTTCAGAGTTTTAAAAGGTACAGGTTCATGTTCTTGCACTAGTTACCCCTTATTGCCCTGTCTTTCTACAACAAGAAAACAGATAGAGCCATTTATTGTTTCTCCTATATTTCGAGCCTGATCTAAAGATTGTTGGAGCAGGGATTTCCAAGGGTCTGAGCTAGAAACTTGAAGCAACCCAATAAGGGTACAGAGGAGCAGAGGGTTGAGCATAAGAAGGAGCAGAGGGCGGTGGAGGCACCACAGTTAAGGCAGCCATAGCTGTGATACCCTCATTTTCTCCTGAGTCATCCTCAGACTCCAAGTTGTTCTCATATTCACATCCCACAATTTTTTTTTTCAGGGACAGAGAGAGAGTCAGAGAGAGGAATAGATAGGAACAGACAGACAGGAATGGAGAGAGATGAGAAGCATCAATCATCAGTTTTTCATTGTGACACCTTAGTTGTTCATTGATTGCTTTCTTATATGTGCCTTGACCATGGGCCTTCAGCAGACTGAGTAACCCCTTGCTTGAGCCAGCAACCTTGGGTCCAAGATGTGCTCAAGATGGTGACCTTGGGGTCTCAAACCTGGGTCCTCCACATCCCAGTCCGATGCTCTACCCACTCCACTACTGCCTGGCCAGGCAATACATCCCTCCATTTTTAGCTACCCTGATACTCTTCAGACAACGATTTGTTCTCATATGAAAACATTTCTACAAAAAGGTCCCTTACTTTTGACCCTAACTGTACCATAATTTATTACTCCCAACTATACTCTCCCCAAAAACTTTCTTTACTCACTGTGCACACTTGGAGAGTTCTGTCACCTGCCTTTAGGTTAGTTTTCTTGTACCCAGGTCCCTGTTCAGGCACCACTTACCATGAACCCGTGTGGCTAGTAATTCCAGGTCCTGAGGGAGAAAGATACGGAATTTAAAAAATAGACTCACCAAGAAAATAGAATGGGATTGGGAGGCCTCTGCAATGCTGATGGCAAGATCAGAGAGAGAAAAACCCCGGTCTTGCTTTATTATATAGCGTAAACAATTAAGGCCTTTAAGCCAATATACAAATAAGAAAGTCTCTGAGACAAAGCCACTTATCTGAGGCATAAATGAGATTCTCATAAGCGTGCACTACCCCACATCATGCAACAGTCAAGGGTGTGGGGAAAAGCTTAGTTTTAGAAGGGTGGAGAAGAGCTTAGTCTTAAACTAAGCCTGAAGCTGTAAGGATTTTGTCAGCTTACAGCCTGTCTCCCACAGGGTACCATTGTCACTTTCAAGGACCAGCAGCTGCCCATACACAGCACTTAGGTGGTCCAGAGCCTGTATCACTGACCTTTGGTCTGGGTTATGGGCAAGGTAAGCAGTAAGCGGACTGATGGCAGTATCTACACATGTGACTGCATACTGGTACCCATCTGACTTTGGTAAGGGTCCTATTTGCCACCATGTCAGTGGAACACAACTTCTCTGTATCTGGCCAGGTGACACCAGTGGTACCCGAGGGTGCTCTTTGGAACACACTGCACATTGCTCACAGGCTGCAAATACCTCTGCATAGGACACAGGAAAGTTTCATGCCTTAATGTAGCCCACATAGTTTTTTGTCCTGCATGGAGCAGACACCAGTGGAACCACATCACCTGTAGGTGCAGTCTCCAACCATCATATGCTTGTCAAAGTCTCTGCCTCATTGTTCCCAGAATGGTCTAGAGGGGCATGCCCTGTGACATAGTATACTGTCACCTGTTTCTGGTGTCCTATTTCCCATAAGTCCTGCCATGTGACCTGACCCCATAGTGGATGGTACATTACCATCCACTGGTTAATGCACCAAGTAGCAATCCAAAGGGTCAGTCCACGATAGACAGCCCAGCTATCAGTGCAAATCACCAGAAGTGAAGGTTTATTACAAGCATCTAGCCATATGGCTCTTAATTCTGCCCATTGGCTGCTTTGGTCTGTACCTCTGTACATCCAAATAGTCTCAGTGGCCAGATGGAAGGCTATGGCTGTCCACTTAGAAGGTTGGCCCCTGCTGGAACCATCAGACAAGGCATCCTCAGGGATGGGAATTTGCCCCTCCTGGTAGGAACTGACTTTAGGTTCTGCCTCCTGAGCCCACCTGCACCTGACTCTAAGGTTGCATAGGTGACTAGACCCAAGACTTCCTGCAGTTCTGTTCTCAATGGGCTCAATGGGCTGGTGCTAAGCACATAGCATTGTGGCAAGTAGGGACCCCACTTGGCCAGGGTGGAGATTTGGGCTGTACTACCATGAGGATTGGTTGCCCAATCTCTCACCTGTCCTGCAATAGAGTATGTGGGCTTGACCGTAACTGGAGTTGTGGTCGTAATACTCTCAGTGGCCAGGAGGGAAACTTAGTCTCCACTAATGAGTAACAGACTTCAGTACCTCCCCACAATTGGTGGGTTCAAAACCCAATAGGTTGCCATAGGCACTCTGTCATCACAAGCCCCATCCAAACCCCTCAAGGGTTACATGGACATCAAGCTCAAAGGGCCTGGCAGGATCAAACACACCCAAGGCCTGTGCCACCTTGACAGATCTCTTAGCTGCTGCAAATGCACCTTGTGCCTGCTCAGTCTAATCCCAGCAAACCCCAGGTCCTTCTAATTTGCCCTCATTGACTACCCAGCCACACACTTTCATATGGGATAGCAGGGTAGGGACTACTTGCTCCAATTCTAGAAGAGAGTCACTAGTTAGCATACTTTTATCAATATAATAATATATACAAACTGCTTCTGGTTGTTTCCATTTAGCCAGGTCAGCAGCCACCAGCCTGTGACACAAGGTGGGGCTATGCAAATAGCCCTATGGTAATACTGTAAGGGTCTATTGCCATCCTTCCCAACTGAAGGCAAATTGGTCTTGACTCTCTGCAGCTATATCAATAGAGAAAAAGGTGTTAGCCAAATCTGCCACAAAGTGATATGTCCCCAACTCATAGTTTAGCCGATCCATCAGGTTAGCTATTGAAGGTACAGCAGCATGCAAAGTGGAAACAACTTTATCAAGTTCCCTGTAATCTACTGTTATTCACCAGGTTCCATCTGTTTTGTATACAGGCCACACTGGGGAATTGTAAGAGCTGTGTGCCAGCTGGATGATACCCACTTTTTCTAGTTCAAAGACTGTCCCAGTGATTTCTTCATAGCCACCAACAGGCAGTACTGCTTTGTGCTAGTCACACATTGGGGAATGAGTAATTGCAAGGGGGAATGTGCTGCATGTCCCTGTAATACTGCCTTCATGACCTGGACTCACAGGCAGAACTCCCTGGCTGTAGTTTCCAACCACAGTACTTGTAAGACATCTACCCCCAAAATATATTCAGGAATAAAAGATACATACACCTTATATGGCTTAGGAGGCAATCTTCCTATCCCAATGGAATAGTTATTGGCTTCACTTGATCTGTTTGGCCCCCATAACCATCAATGGCCACTGGGGTCCCAGCAAACCACTCTGGGTTCCCATAGAGGAGGGAACATTCTGCACCTGTATCCACTAAGGCCAATACCCATTGTATATTAGAAGGGGACCAGTGGATAGCCAGTTCCATGTGTGGCCTCTGGTCCCTGCCCATCCTGTTATCAGGTCCCTCAGCCTTCCTCCTATTCAAACTGGAACAGTGGGTCTTGGGGGTCCTCCTCTCCTTCAGCAGTCTCCATCATATATCCTATAACCATGCTGCCCACACACCAACCATTTTATTGGTAGATGTTGGGGTTGTTTGTCTCAGTGGCTGGAATCTCCATTCTGTTTTAAGCTGCTGCCAAAACTCCAAAAGAACCTTATTCAGTTTGCCATCCTATTTCTCCCTATCTGCCCCAGCTACAAATAAACCTACCCATATCTGTGTTTGGGTAACTCACAGGCCCATTCCTCTTGCTAGTTGGAGGGACAGTATGGGCAGTAGCCCTCAGTTTTGTGATTCTGTGCTGCCTCCAGCTCCCCCAAACCTGCTACCATCTGTGTAACTGCATTGATAGGCTGTCCCAGCTACAAATAAACCTACCCATATCTGTGTTTGGGTAACTCACAGGCCCATTCCTCTTGCTAGTTGGAGGGACAGTATGGGCAGTAGCCCTCAGTTTTGTGATTCTGTGCTGCCTCCAGCTCCCCCAAACCTGCTACCATCTGTGTAACTGCATTGATAGGCTGTCCCACATTGGGGCCCAGGATAGCCACTAGTGACCCAAAAAGGGCTGATGAGGCACTGCAGAGGATAAGATCCTGTATCCGAGTCATAAACACTGTCTTGTCTGGTCCACAGGACCCTGCATGGAAAGGAGCATTCTTCATACCTAGTTCCCAAAGGACCTTTACTAACTCACTATAGCTCTGCCTCCGACTCACTGCCCCTGGCAAGTCCCCAGCATTCTGCCAGAGCGTACGAATGGCGGCCATCACTCATTCTAATAGGGTATGGTTTCCTGGGTTATCATGGCAGTTCTGAAGATGCTGCCTCAAGGAGGAGTGTGTGGTAATGGCAGCCTATTTCTCCATCTCTGTTCCAGAGAGCATACCATCCACTCCTATGTCCCACAACCTCAGTAGCCAGGCTGCCAGCGGCTCCATGGGTTTCTGCCTGAACTGCACCCCCAACTCCATCAGCCCTCCCTGGGTGTAGGGCCAGATCACAGAGTGCTCCACTCTCTGTGGAGGAGGCTGTGGTTGCCTCAGAGGGACCCTTTGCTGCTGGGATTTTACCTTCTTGGCGACCACTGACCGGGCTCTGAGTCTTTGGATGGCAGTTGCCGCCTGAGCCTCCCCCTCAGAAGAGGAGTCAGAAACACCTGCTCCTGCCAACTCAGAGCTGCTCCACTGACAGGACTGCAGCTCCGTCTTCCACTGCCAACATTCAGCTTCCAGGGAAAACTGTAACTCGCAAACCTGCAATTCCTTCTCCAGAGACCACTCCAGTTCCAAGCGCCATTGGTATTCCACCTGTACCTCACAATGCAGCTCTCGAACCTGGTCAGCCTCCCTCTCTAGTACTGGCTCCATGCTATTGCTGGTTCTCAGCCTGTAGTCTGACTGTAGTTCTCAGATCTGCAGCTCTTTCTCCAGTGACTATTTCAGCTCATGTCATTGTTGCTGCTCGGTCTACAGCTCTCCCTGGAGCTCTCAACCTTGGGCCACCTCTCACACAGAGCTCTCAGTTTCCTCTCATAGGGCTGTAAAAAAATACCCAGCCTATGGCCCCGAAAAGGACAGCCATGGGGAACCATACACTAGAGAACAGTGACCAATCCTCTACCCTTCAAGGGAGTTGGCAGCTCCATACCCATCTGCTTTGAACCCTGCCCACTACGCCAGATGTAATGCCAGTGGCCAAGAGCAAGCACGTTCACATTGGATTCCAGCAGACAGTAGGGAAACTGCAGAGCCGAAAAGTGTCAGGCCATACCTGTTTATTGGAGGCTAACAAAGACAGGCGAGCAAATAAACAACAAAAGAGAAAGAGCTAATAAACAAAGGAAAATCTATTCGCAGTAAGGGCAAAGGAGCAAGGAAAACCGCACTTCACAATGGTGGCGGGAGAGCAATCTGGGAGATAGCCTTAGCCTTATATAGACTATGTACACGTGCCTCTGCCATGTACTCACACACAAATCCAACAAAGAGCCTACAGCTGGTAAACCCACAAGCAAGCCTAACACAGCTGCTCACACCTAGCCCAAGTCACTCACCTATCCTAACACAGTTGTAAAATCATAATCTAGAACATAAAAACAAAATAAAGCCACAAAAAAGAAAAAGGAAATAAATATACTGTACACTGTACTGTAGTAACAGAAAAAAATGACAAAAAAACAAGTAAAAAAAATTCTTACCTTTATTCCTGTGGTTGGCTTGCACACTGGAAGGGGCATTGCAAAGTGGGAGAGTGACCTATTGGGAGGAGGATGCTGGAGAGGCAGGATAACCTGCAGAAGGAGCTATGATAAGGGCCAAAAAGTCGCCAAACAAAGCAATACAAACGGAACACTTGCACTTTTAACAGTACAAAATGGCGTAGGTAAGCATACAGGGAGACACCAACTCCCTCATGCATATGCTTCATGTGGAGCAGCTGAGTTAGGCTTGCTCACTGGTTTACTGGCTGCAAGCACTTTGCCTGATTGGTGCGTAACTGCGTGGCAGCGTCACCTGTGTGTGGCCTAGGCAAGTCTAGGGGTGCTTGTGCTGAGGGAGAGGGGATTGCAGATGGCAGATTGCCTGCCCACCACTGTGAGCAGAGGTGAATTAAGGTCGCTTGAGGCCCCCAGGGCACAGAAAAAAATATTGAGCTCCATAAAAAAAGGAGAGAGAGACAGGGAAAATAAAAATACATGTTAACCATATTTTTAAATAAATAAAAAATATTATGTACTATTAATGTTAAAATTGCACATATGAAACCAAACTTGGTGTGATTAGAAAAAAGTGTAAAGTTGGGGTTTTGCAAGGCCCTTCAGAAGTCTGGACTCAGGTCACGCACCCAGTGCATCCGCTGTTAAATTCGCCTCTGTGAGGGGACATTTTGTTTGTTTGCCTAAAAGGCTGTTTCCCCTGCCTGTGTGCTTGTCCGCCATTGTGAGACTATTAAACGGAATGGCCCAATGCTTTCGAGCTCCACAGTGTCTCTACTGTCTGCCTGAATCCTATGTGAACCTGCCTGGCCTTGGCCACTGGCATTAAACCGCATTAGTGCCACACAACCAAACTAGTTTGCCCATGTAGTCCATAAGTACAACACTAACGGCATAAGTTGAAACACTCACATCTCAATTTTTTAAAGTTCTCGTAGGAGAGCAATGCCGGTGGCCAAGGCCAGGCAGGTCCACACTGGATTTAGGCAGACAGTAGAGACACTGCGGAGCTGGAAAGCATTGGGCCATTCTGTTTAATAAAGTCTATCAATGGGAGATGGGCAAACAGGCAGAGGAAAACTGCTCCTCAGGCAAATGAACAGCAAAAATGGCCCCTCACAGTGGCAGACAGGCAATCTTCCATCTGCAATCCCCCTGAGCACAAGCACCCATAGCCTTACATAAACTATCCACACATGACGTTGCCACATGCTCATGCAGTATTCAAGTGAAGTGCTTGCAGCCGGTAAACCAGGAAGCAAGTCTTAACACAGCTCTTTTCCCCACAGGGAGTGAGCCTTGTAAACTCAAAATGTTGTATGTCGAGACTGTCATAACCCAAGAAACCCCTGTACATAAACTTAAAGAGAATGGTTTTTTCTTTCCTTCTTAAATAACTGCCATTGTTACTGATGAGATGTGTGGGCTTGTTGGACACAGTGCGTCCTCTCTAACCTCACAGACTGCATACTGCCTGCCCCATGGAGATGTCCATGTAGTACCAAAACTCACCTTTGGGAAGTAGGGTCACCGAAAGGGCTATTATGTTTTCCAGCTATTATGTTTTCCACATGACCACCATGCCCAGCAGAGGCTCGGTGTGCCCTGGGCCTGGGCCAGGCAGGACAGAAGGTTCTGAAGAGCCATACAGACCTGGAGTTCACCAGAAACCAGGAAGGTCTGCAGTGGAAGCCAGTGAAGCTGGAGCCAGGCCCTGGGGTTCACATCCTGCCAGGGAACCCAAGTGTGCACATGTGGGGAAAACAGCTGTGTTAGGCTTGCACTTTGCTTGATTAGTACATGAGCACGTGGCAACATCATATGTGGATAGTTTCTGTAAGGCTATGGGTGCTTGTGCTCAGGGCGGATTGCCTCCCCGCCATTGTGAGGGGCCATTTTTGCTGTTTGTTTTCCCCTGCCTGTTTGCTCCACTGCCCTTGTGAGACTCAGGAATGGCCCAGTGCTTTCCTGCTCTGCAGTTTCTCTACTGTGATAAGGTGCCAAGGAACTACAAAACTGTTAACATTAGTATTTTAAAAGAAAAAGGTAGGCCCCTTTACCGTTCCTTGGGAGTGAAAACAAGAAGAATGCAAGAAGAGCTTGCAGGGGCAAAAGTCATCTAGTTATAGTTTAACTAGTTCCTATAGTTCTCTGGAAAGACTGGCACCACCTGCTAGACAGAGCAAAGAAGATAGAACCTATCTGGAAACTCCTTCCTCTTCTCCTTTCTTAAAGGCCTTTAGGAAACAATGTTTACATACCTTAATTAAAAATTTCTACACTAATCCTGCCTTACCCTCCCATCCTGGAATCATGAGAATGACTTATACCTCTAGACAAAGGGATCATGAGACCACCTCCCTTGCATGAAAACCTGTACAGTGGTACCTTGAGATACAAGCAGACCAACATACTTTTTAAGATACAAGCTGTGACTTGGTCCGTATTTTTGTTTGAGGTCTGAGATACAAGTCATGATTTGGGAAGCTGCCGCTAGTTGGTGTGTTGGCGCACAGGTCCAGTATCAGCAGCACACCAGCATCTCGTTCTTTCTCACATGTTACCCACAGAATTAAGTTGAATCTCATGTGCTGTATTTGTTCTTGCATTATTTTTGCATTTTTTACTAACTTTTTTATGTGCTGTCATGGGGCCGAAGAAAGTGAGTGTAAAGGACAGTGGTGAGAAGAAGAGAATGATATCGATAGAAGTAAAGCAAGAAATAATAAAAAAAAAACATGAGCATGGTTGTATGAGTGATTGAAACTGGCAAGGTTGTACAACCACAATACATCTAAAATTTGTACCATCCTTAAACAAAAGGATGCTATCAAAAGCGCAAATCCAGTGAAAGAAACTACAATTCTGTCCCAATTAAGGACAAATATCCATGAAGAAATGGAGAAGCTTCTGCTGGTGTGGGTGAAAGAGAAAGAGCTGGCAGGAGATACAGTGATGGAGACTGTAATATGCAAAAAGGCACATATTATTTATCGTGACTTGAAGAAGAAAGAACCATCAACCTCAAAAGAGGCAGCAGAAGATACGTTTAAGGCAAGTCATGGCTGGTTTAAAATTTTCAAGAAGCCTGACCAGGCGGTGGCGCAGTGAATAGAGCATTGAACTGGGATGTGGAGGACCCAGGTTCGAGACCCCAAGGTCGCCAGCTTGAGCGCGGGCTCATCTGGTTTGAACAAAGCTCACCAGCTTGGACCCAAGGTCACTGGCTCGAGCAAGAGGTTTTTCAGTCTGCTGTAGCTCCCCGGTCAAGGCACATATGAGAAAGCAATCAATAAACAACTAAGGTGCCACAACGAAAAAATAATGATTGATGCTTCTCACCTCTCTCTGTTCCTGTCTGTTCCTATCTATCCCTCTCTCTGACTCTCTCTGTCCCTGTAAAAAAAAAAATTAAAAAATAAAAAAAATTAAAAAATAATAAAAATTTCAAGAAGAGATCTGGCATCCACTCGGTGGTGAGGCATGGTGAAGCTGTGAGTGCTGATGTTAAGGCAGCTGAGGAGTACATCACACATTTTGCTGCACTTATTGCAAAGGAAGGCAATATCCCCCAACAAGTGTTCAACTGTGATGAAACAGGATTGTTTTGGGGAAAAAATGCCCTGGTGGACTTTCATCACCACAGAGGAGAAGATGCTGCCAGGCCATGAAGGACCGTCTGACCCTTGCATTGTGTGCAAATGCTAGCGGTGACTGTAAAGTAAAGCCACTGCTAGTGTATCATTCCAAAAAAACTTCAAGCCTTTAAGACTCACAAGATTCTTAAGAAAAACTGCAGGTTATGTGGTGCACCAATGCTAGGTCATGGATTACATGGCAGTTTTTTATTGAATGGGTAAATCTCGTCTTTGGTACTGCAGTGAAGAAATATCTTAAAGAAAATAAACTCCCAATGAAAGCATTACTAATCCTTAAAAATGCTCCAGCCCACCCACCTGGTGGTCTTGAAGATGACATTCTCGATGAGTTCAAATTCATCAAAGTCCTCTACCTTTCACCTAACATGACTTAAATCTTGCAACCTATGGATCAGCAGGTCATTTCCAACTTTAAAAAGCTTTTCACAAAGCACTTGTTCCGCCACTGCTTTGAGGTGACTGAGAATACAATTCTAACCCTTCAAGAGTTTTGGAAAGATCACTACAACATCGTGATATGTTTATGCATTATTGACTTGGCATGGCAAGAGGTAACAAGAAGAACCTTGAACTCGGCATGGAAAAAGTTATGACCTGATGTTGCGACAGGGACTTTGAAGGATTCAAACCAGAGACCGAGACCAAGGTAGAAGCGTTGGAGGAGACTGTGTCCCTCAGAAAGTCGATGGGTCTGGAGGTAGATGAGGGTGATGTAAACAAGCTTGTCAAGGAACATGAGGAAGAACTCTCAACTGAGGAGTTGAAGAAGCTATAGATGATGCAACATACGGAGCTTCTGCAAGAGATTAGTAGTGAGGAGGAGGTAGAGTCGAAGGAAGTGATTTCTACAAGTGAAATTAAAGACATGCTGGCAATGTGGGAGAAGCTTTTAAGTTTCATTGAAAAGAAACACACAGAAAACGTTTCAACTGGTCTTGCTTCAGCACTTTTTAATGACACTTGTTTGCCACATTTCGGTAACATTTTAAAAGGTAGGCAAAAGCAAACCTCTTTGGATAGATTTTTATTCAGAAGTCCTGCAAGTGAAAGTGCCAAAAGTGCAGCCAAAAAGGCAGAAACAGGTGATGATTAAATGAAAAATATGTAATGTTAAGCTTAGGCTAAGTTTAAAGTTAAGAAAGTGCATTTTTTTTACAATTAAGTGGTGGTTTAATTTTAAGTAAAGGAAGTGCAGTTTTAGTTTTGTTTAAAGTAAAGAAAATGCAGTTTTAGTTTACATTTAGTGTTAAGAAAGAGCAGTTTTAGTTTATGTGTCTACAGTGCCTGCATCTCTTCCTCCCTCCCCCTTCCTCTGCCATTCACCTCCGTTAGCCGCACTTGTCTGTCTCCAAGGTAAGAATACAGTACTAAATAACACTTTTTCATTTATTTCATATATTTTGTTATGCATTGGTAAAGTATACATGTGTTTCTTAAAAACATGTCTTTTTTCATAATTTAGGATGGCTTGGGGATGTTTCACAGGGCTGGAACAGATTAAATCTATTTCAGTTATTTTAAATGGGAGAAATTTGTTTGATATATGAGTTGACTGACTGACAAGCTCAGTTATAGAACGAATTAAACTTGTATCTCAAGGTACCACTGTATGATGGCACCTTGAGATACAAACAGACCAACATATAAACTTTTTTTTTATTCACTTTTAGAGAGAGAGAGAGAGAGAGGGAGAGAGAGGAGAGACAGAGAGAGAGAGAAGGAGGGAGGAGCTGGAAGCATCAACTCCCATATGTGCCTTGACCAGGCAAGCCCAGGGTTTCGAACCGGTGACCTCAGCATTTCCAGGTCGACGCTTTATCCACTGCGCCACCACAGGTCAGGCTTGAACTTTTAAGATATGAGCTGCGACTCTGTTCATATTCTTGTTCGAGATCCAAACGAAATTCCAAGATATGAGTCGTGATTCGGGAAGCTGCCGCTAGTTGACACATTGGCACACGGGTCCAGTATTGGCAGTTTGATATACAGGTTGACTGACTTACAAGCTCAGTTACAGAATGAATTAAATTTGTATCTCATGGTACCACTGTATTCTATAACATTTTATATGCTTTCTAATAATCATCACTTTGAAATTCTTTGTATGTGCAAAACTTGTAAACTAAGCAAGTGGGGACTAGCTTTAGACTTCCTAATAAGCTAACCCCAACACTTAGAAAAGTAACTTCATTTGGCTTCTCTCCTTATCCTACATTAAACATTTCCCACTATTGTGGTGACAGGGATAGGTTGTAAATCCTAGAATGTTTGGGAATGTCTTTGCCAGGTATGTAAAACACTTATCACTACTGTGTTATCTTATGGTCTTAGTGTGTAGAAATGTTTTTCCTTTTGAGAGATCCTATAGGTAAACATTGTAACAAGACAGTAAAATTCAATGAGCTTGTTAGTAAGATTAATGACTTTCGTACCATGCTCCTCCTTCTTTTCCCCCCAACCAGTATGTGATTTTGTCTTTAAAAGCATGATTTGGGATTATGCCTCGTGTGCTTCTGGCTTGATAAACCTTCTCTTTGAAATTTTTCTATAACTTTGGTGTCTCTGTGGAACTCGCTCGTTACTTTACAACATCTGGAGGACCCAATGAGATTCCAGTGTCTGTGTCACCGGGTAGAGACACTCAGACTGGCTGGCCTCTCCGGGAGGTTGCCTGACCCAATGAATCTCTAGGATAGGCACCCTCTGAGACGTTCCAGTTATCCTGTGGGTCTCAGACAACTTCTTAGCAGATATCCCCAGCCCAAAATTTGGCAAAAATTGAGGAGTACAAATTCTGACCTCCATAGGTGAGTAAAGTAAAGCTCTTGCTTACTTTATTTCTGACTTTCTCTTTTGAACAAGTCAATTTGAAACTATTGCGGTGGAGGTTAGAACACGACCAAATTCATGCAATAGGCTCTCCAGGGCCAAGACGTTGGCAGAGAGTTAAGTCCTGTCTCAGGCTTCCTGAGACACATTTGTTTGTGCTCTCAGGGAAGACAATTAGTGGGGACATTTGTTTGTGCTCTCAAGGAAGACAACTAGTAATGACCAAATTAAGTCCTGCCTCGGGCTTCCCGGGACACCTTTGTGGTGTCTGTCCATGTTGAGATCTCATTCTTTGCTCTTATTGTTTCTATCTAAAAACCCCTGAGTGATTGGTGTGTGAATAGGCATCTCTGGTGCCTGCACCTGAGTTTCCAGTTTGTGGCTCCACCAATGCTACAAGATGCCTAAAGTCTCATGAGAGATGCTGCCAGGCAGGCACCTCAGTAGCCCCTCATGGGGCAACCCCTTTTCTTGTTCATTAAACTGTGTTGAAAAGTCAAGTGTAAATGTAAATAATAAATTGTCTGTTTTGTAGGTTCTCTTTGTGAGAAAAATCTCTGGTGCAAGTTCCTTTTTTTATATAAATTTTTATTAATTTTAATGGGGTGACATTAATAAATCAGGGTACATATGTTCAAAGAAAACAACTTCAAGTTATCTTGCCATTCAATTATGTTACATACCCATCACCCAAAGTCAGATTGTACTCCGTCACCTTTTATCTAGTTTTCTTTGTGCCCCTCCCCCTTCCCCTCTCCCTCCCTCTCACCTCCCCTCCCGTAACCACCATACTCTTGTCCATGCCTCTTAGTCTCATTTTTATGTCCCACCTATGTACGGAATAAAGCAGTTCTAGGTTTTTTTTCTGATTTACTTATTTCTCTCCATATAATGTTATCAAGATCCATCCATTTTGTTGTAAATAATTCAATGTCATCATTTCTTATGGCTGAGTAGTATTCCATAGTGTATATATGTATCACATCTTCTTTATCCGGTCATCTATTGAAGGGCTTTTTGGTTGTTTCCATGTCTTGGCCACTGTGAATAATGCTGCAATGAACATGGGGCTACATGTGTCTTTACATATCAATGTTTTTGAGTTTGGGGGGGGGGGTATATACCCAGTAGAGGGATTGCTGGGTCATAAGGTAGTTCTATTTGCAGTTTTTTGAGGAACCACCATACTTTCTTCCATAACGGTTGTACTACTTTGCATTCCCACCAACAGTGAATGAGGGTTCCTTTTTCTCCACAGCCTCTCCAACAATGGCTATTATCTTTCTTGTTGATAATAGCTAATCTAACAGGTGTGAAGTGGTATCTCATTGAAGTTTTGATTGGCATTTCTCTAATAACTAATGAAGATGAACATCTTTTCATATATCTGTTGGCCATTTGTATTTCTTCCTGGGAGAAGTGTCTGTTCATGTCCTCTTCCCATCTTTTTATTGGATTGTTTGTTTGTTTGTTGTTGAGTTTTATGAGTTCTTTGTAAATTTTGGATATTAGGCCCTTATCTGAGCTGTTGTTTGAAAATATCATTTCCCATTTAGTTGGCTGTCTGTTTCTTTTGTTGTCAGTTTCTCTTGCTGTGCAAACACTTTTTATCTGATGTAGGTCCCATTCATTTATCTTTGCCTTCACTTGTCTTGCCTTTGGAGTCAAATTCATAAAATGCTCTTTAAAACCAAGGTCCATGAGTTTAGTACCTGTGTTTTCTTCTATGTACTTTATTGTTTTAGGTCTTATATTTAGGTCTCTGAACCATTTTGAATTAATTTTAGTACAAGGAGACAAACTGTAGTCGAGTTTCATTCTTTTCCATGTGGCTTTCCAGTTTTCCCAGCACCATTTGTTGAAGATGCTTTCTTTTCTTCATTGTGTGTTGTTGGCACCTTTATTGAAAATTAAATAAAATATATATGTGGTTTTATTTCTAAACTTTCTATTCTGTTCCATTGGTCTGAGTGTCTATTTTTCTGCCAATACCATGCTGTTTTGATTGCTATAGCTTTATAATATAGTTTGAAGTCAGGTATTGTAATGCCCCCAGCTTCATTCTTTTTCCTTAGGATTGTTTTGATTACTTGGGGTTTTTTTTATAGTTCCCTATAAATCTGATGATTTTTTTTTCCATTTCTTCAAAAAACGTCATTGGAATTTTGATGGGAATTGCATTAAATTTGTATATTGCTTTGGGTAATATGGCCATTTTGATTATATTTATTCTTTCTATCCAAGAAAAAATATTTTCCATCTCATTGTATCTTTTTCAATTTCCTTTAACAATGCTTTGTAGTTTTTGTTATGTAGGTCCTTTACATTCTTGTTATGTTTATTCCTAGGTATTTTATTTTTTTTGTTGCAATCGTGAAGGGGATTTTTTTTTTTTTAGTTTGTTTTCTAATGTTTCATTGTTGGCATATAGAAACACTATGGACTTTTGTATATTAATTTTGTATCTTGTGACCTTCCTTTATTGGTTTATTGTTTCTAGTAATCTTTTTGTGGAGTCTTTGGGGTTTTCAATGTATAGGATCCTATCATCTGCAAAAAGTGATACTTTTACTTCTTCTTTTCCGATATGGATGCCTTTTATTTCTTTATCTTGTCTGATTGCTCGGGCTAGAACTTCTAACACCACGTTAAATAAGAATGGAGACAGTGGGTAACCCTGTTTTGTTCCTGATTTAAGGGGAAAAGTCCTCAGTTTTATGCCATTTAATATGATGTTAGCTGATGGTTTATCATACATGGCCTTTATCATGTTGAGTTATTTTTCTTCTATATCCATTTTGTTGAGTGTCTTAAACATAAAGTTGTGTTTCATTTTATCGAATGCCTTTTCTGCATCTATTGATAAGATCATGTGGTTTTTGTTCTTTGTTTTGTTGATATGGTGTATTACGTTAACCGTTTTACGTATGTTGAACCATCCTTCAGATTCTGGGATGACTCCCACTTGATCATGATGTATTATTTTTTAATATGTTGTTGTATTCGATTTGCTAGTATTTTGTTTAGTATTTCAGTATCTGTATTCATTAGAGA
Organism: Saccopteryx leptura; assembly: GCF_036850995.1. Taxonomy (NCBI): domain Eukaryota; kingdom Metazoa; phylum Chordata; class Mammalia; order Chiroptera; family Emballonuridae; genus Saccopteryx; species Saccopteryx leptura. The sequence goes on from NC_089509.1 coordinate 361,401, forward strand.
TATTGTTCTAGAGTTTTTTGGGGGGTTTTTTGTGCCATCCTTGACAGGTTTCGGTATAAGTGTTATGTTGTCCTCATAAAATGTGTTTGGAAGTATTGCTTCTTCTTCAATTTTTTGGAAGACTTTGAGTAGAATAGGAACCAAGTCTTCTTTCAATGTTTGATAGAATTCACTAGTATAACTGTCTGGGCCTGGACTTTTATTTTTGGGGAGGTTTGTAATAGTTTTTTCTATTACCTCCCTGCTAATTGGTCTGTCTAGGCTTTCTGCTTCTTCATGACTCAGTCTAGCAAGGTTGTATTGTTCTAGGAATTTATCCATTTCTTCTAGATTGTTGAATTTGGTGGCATATAGTTTTTCATCGTATTCTACAATAATTCTTTGTATATCTGTGATGTCTGTGGTGATTTCTCCTCTTTCTTTTTGGATTTTGTTTATATGACTCCTTTCTCTTTTTTTCTTGGTGAGTCTTGCCAAGGGTTTGTCAATTTTTTTGAACCTTTCATAAGAACCAGCTCCTTGTTTTATTATTTTTTTCTATAGTTTTTCTGTTCTCTATTTCATATATTTCTGCTCTGATTTTTATTATTTTCTTTCTTTGGCTGGTTTTGGGTTGTCTTTATTCTTCTTTTTCTAGTTCCTTAAGGTGTGAAGTTAAGTGGTTCACTTGGGCTCTCTCTTGTTTGTTCATCTAGTCCTGAAGTGATATGAACTTCCCTCTTTTCGCTGCTTTTGCTGCATCCTAGAGATTCTGATATGTCATATTGTCATTTTCATTTGTCTCTATATATCTTTTGGTCTCTGCGCTTATTTCCTTTTTGACCCATTCATTTTTTAAAAGTATGTTGTTTAGTTTCCACATTTTGGTGGTTTTCCCTCTTTTTTGCAGTTGAATTCTAGTTTCAAGGCTTTATGATCAGAAAAGATGCTTGGTACAATTTCTATTTTTTCTGAATTTGCTGATGTTATTTTTGTGGCCCAACATATGGTCAATTCTTGAGAATGTTCCATGTACACTAGAGAAAAATGTATACTCTGTTGCTTTGGGATGACATGTCCTGTAGATGTCTATCATATCCAACTGCTCTAGTGTTTTGTTTAAGGCCAGTATCTATTGATTTTCTGTTTGGATGAATGACCTAGAGCCATCAGCGTTGTATTGAGGTCTCCAAGTATGATTGTATTTTTGTCAGTTTTTGTTTTTAGGTCAGTCAGTAGCTGTATTATATATTTTGGTGCTTCTTGGTTTGGTGCATATATATTAAGAATTGTTATGTCTTCTTGATTCAGTGTCCCCTTAATCATTATGAAATGACCATTTTTGTCTCTGAGTACTTTGCTGTCTTGTAGTCAGCATTATTAGATATGAGTATTGCTATACCTGCTTTTGTTTGGATGTTATTTGCTTGAATGATTGTTTTCCAGCCTTTCACTTTGAAGTTGTTTTTATCCTTTTTCCTTAGATGTGTTTCTTGTAGGCCGTATACAGTTGGATTTTCTTTTTTTTAATCCATTCTGCTACTCTGTGCCTTTTTATTGGTGTTTAATCCATTTAAATTTAGGGTAATTATTGACACTTGAGGGTTCCCTATTTCCATTTTGCTTTCTGTTAGTTTTGTATCTTGTTTGATTCTTCTCTTTTGTTTTTCTATTATTTGTTTTTGTTTGGTTGTAATCCATACTTCTTTTCTCTCTTATTACCTTTTTTAAGTCATGTGCTTCTGTGGTGTTTTTTTCAGGGGTGGTTACCATTAAGTAATCAAAAGGGTACCTACCATGTTCATTGTAGTTCACTATCTTACGAGTGCTTCTGCACTCCATCGTCCTTTGCTACTGTTAATCTCTGCTCCCCCCCCCTTTCTTTTGTTGTCACAGTTTAAATTTCGTTTTATTGTGTTCTTGGTGGAGCTTTTACTTGTGGTTTTGTTCTTTATATCTGGTTGGAAAACCCCCTTTAGTATTTCTTGAAGTGGGGGTTTTCTGATGATAAATTCCCTCATCTTTTCTGTATCTGTGAATGTTTTTAGTTCTCCTTCGTATTTGAAGGATAGCTTTGATGGATATAGTATTCTTGACTGAAAGTTCCTCTCTTTCAGAACTTTAAATATTGGGATTCACTTTCTTTTAGCTTGTAGAGTTTCTGCTGAGAAATTCAATGATAATCTAATAGGCCTTCCTTTATATGTTGTATTCTTCTTTTCCCTGGCTGCCTTGAGAATTTTTTTTTGTCATTGGTTTGTGCCAATTTCATTATGATGTGCCTTGCAGTAGGTTTGTTGAGGTTAAGAAAACTTGGTGTTCTGTTTGCTTCTTTAATTTGAGGCTTTAATTCTTTCAACAGGCTTGGGAAGTTTTCTTCTATTATTTGTTTGAATAAGTCCTCCATTCCATTTTTCTCTCTCTTCTCCTTCTGATATACCTATTATTCTTATGTTATTCTTTTTGATGGAGTAAGACAATTCCTGTAGAACTTTCTCATTATTTTTAATTCTTGAGTCTCTCTCTTCTTCTCTCTGTTGTGCCTCAAGTTTCTTGTCTTCTATGTCACTAATTCTATCTTCTATCTGGCCTGTTCTATTAGCTAAGCTTGTTACCTCGTTTTTCAGTTCATGAATTGAGTTTTTCATCTCTGTTTGATATGTTTTTATAGTTTCAATTTCCTTTGTAATATATTCTTTGTGTTCGTTTAGTTGTTTTTTGAGCTCTCTAAATTGTCTCTGTGTTTTCTTGTATATATATGAGTATTTTCAGGATTTCTATTTTAAATTCTCTGTCATTTAGCTCCAAGGTTTCCAATATATTAAATTTTTTCTCCATAGATTTTTTTCCTCATCTATCTGTGCTACATGTATCCATGATATTCTATTTCCTTTTCCTAATGACATCTGAGTGTGGTTTTGTTGATAGCACTATTGGGAATTAATAAAAAATAAAAAGTAGAAAAGAAGAGAAAAAATGGAAAGAAAAGAAAATTTATTATTTCTTTTTTTCTTCTCCTCTCCCCTCATCTTTGAGAAAATATCATGATAAAATGTGAATTATAGTGTGCTAAATAGAACAAAAACTCCCTATAATTGAGGGCCTGAGTTGGGAGAAGTGATAAAGCAAAAAAGGAAAAAAAGCAAAAGCAAAAAAGGAAAAAATTGGGGTCAAGAATAAAATGATTTGCTTGTAAGTGATGGTCGACTAAGAGATATAATAAGAGAAATAAGATGAAAACAGGAAAAAGGAAAAAAATTACTATTGTATTAAGTTCAGCAAAAACTAGATAGAATGGAGAGTCAGGGTTGGGGGGAATGCTAATGAGTTAAAAAGCAAAGTAAAAAGCACCCAAAATGCCACACACAAAAAAATTTGAGTCCCAAATAAAATAATTTGTTGTGATTGAGGATTGAATGAGAGGAAACGTAAAGGAGAAAAGAAGAAACTAATAGAGAGAGGAAGAAAAAAGAAAAAGGGGAAAAGGAAATGAAGAAAAAAGAAAAAAGAACAAAAAGAGATAGAAAGAATTAAGGTTTCTGGAGTGTAACCCTGATTGGAGAGAAAGGAAGAAGAAAAGAAAGAAAATGGGAAATGTAACACTTATGGGTAATGTAGTTCAAGAAGAGAAAAGAATAAGATGGGCAGAGAATAAAAGGGCCAAGGTGGAAGAAAAGAAAGTAGTAATAAAGACAAGAAGATGAAAGAAACAAAAGAAAATTTAAAAAGTTATATAGTCTGTGGATTTTTCTTGATTTTAAGAGGTTATCTTCTTCCTTTTTCTTCCCTCTCCCTCTTCCTGGTTGGTGACTCTGTACCTCAGGCTCTGCCCCTGTGGCACACTTAGAGATTTGCAGTTGATAAGTCTCTATGGTGATGTCATATATTAGACTTCAGTCTCATTGGTAGTCGAGCGTAATCAGGTGGGGCTAGGAGCCAATTGCTCTCAAGATGCCTTTCTATGAGCCTCTAAGCATGTCCAGTATGCCTCAGCACTCTGTGGGACCACTCTCCCCAGGCTTTTTGCACTTTGTAACCTGTTTTGGCTGGAAAGAAGATGCCCTAGTCACTATCTGCAGAACAGGAGGTCTTAAAAGCTGCCAAGTCCTTCTTTTTAATGTACAGCCCTGAGTATGAAAGCTCTGCCAATCAGAAGCTGCCCTCACCCCTACGTGTGTAGCAAGAGGCACTAAAAAATATCACGCCTCTTGTCTTAGATCGCTGATCTGAGAGAGATCTTGTCAGTTAGAGCTGCGTAGGTCAGTTGGGAGGTGAGCAGACTGTGGGTTAAGCTAATTTCAGCGATTGGATATGCAGATCTGCTCCAGAGACAGACTGCAAGCTGCTTGCGTGCCCCTCCCCCTAATGCTTTTATATTCTTTCTTCCCGGGGATGTTAGCTTGAATGGCTGGTGAGGTGCCCTGCCCACCCGAAGAAGTTCACATTGGGAAGCTCGCTTTTGTGCACTCCTTGAATGCCACTGTTCAAGGTGCAGGGACCACTCCGAGACTCTGGTCACAGCCCACGCAAAGGCCTCTGACCCTGCCCTTGTCCGGGAACATGGGCGCCCACTCCTAGGGCGCTAAGAAGAACCTCTCACACACTATTCATGCTCACTGACCAGGATATTGGGGCTAATGGCGGCTGCTGCTCACCCATCTTTGCCAGGGTCTGGCGCGGGTGTTAGTTCACCGCAGGCATACTCTTTCCTTGGCTTGGACATCTGTGCCACAGCCTGGCTTCCTCCACATCCTCAGCACCCACTCTCTCTCAGTTCCAAGTGAAAGCACCCCTTGCTCAGGTTAGTGAGGAAGGCAGAGTGTTCTTTTCTCTGTCTTATTTCCTTCAGGGTTGATTATATATTTAGTCAATTTTTCACTCAATTATACCTTTGTTTTCAGTGTGTGGGACTTCCAGTCGCTCCAAGGATAGATTTTTCTGTCTCTGGTTGAAGAACTTGTTGAAATTTTGGGGAGATTTATCGGTAGCGCTCCTCACTGCGCCATTTCTCTGACATCACTCTTGGTGAAATTTCAATTGGAAATTTCTGGCTTAAAACAAGAGGGCAACAGTGAATGGAAATTTGTAAACTCCATATGGTTTAGTGGCTGTCTGCTGGAAGCTGAGGGAAACCTCTTCCATTGTAGTAAGTTATCAAAAAGCTACAGAATCAATATTAATATTTTAGGAAGCTTAAAGAACATTTTATTTATTTGGGCTAGGTGTGCAGAGAGATTTTGTAAATGTGATTTCTGTACTTGTGAGATTAGCACCAACTCAGGATGGCCAATAGCATTGTATTGTAAATGAAGAGGGGAAGAAGATTTAAATTCCTGTCCTTAACCCCACACCTGTAAGGAAGCAGGTAAATAGCTAGCCAGGTGCAGGAAAAGAAAGATTAAAATAAACCTTTTCTTAAATTGATGGGCCATTTACAGGCATTTTATTCCGTAGTGCCATGGAAACTACCCCTCCCCTCCTGAAAGCATGTAGTTGATGTATATATCTCTAAACAAAGGAATGGCAAATGAACACTAGAAAATTTAGGAGTATCTTTTAATATGTAGAATGATATTTTTATTATTGTGTTACCTTATAAGTTTTAATGTGTAAAACGTTTTTTATGAATCCTATAGAAAAATGTTGTAAACTTGCTAATGAATTGTGTCCCATCCCCCTCATCCTTTTCCCCAAACCTGTATAGGTGAAAACAAAGGTTGCAAGCTTATGCCATGATGTCATGCTCTCCCTGCCCATGTGTGATCAAGAGTATATAAACAGCCCCTGAAATATTTTTCACATATATGATTTGGGCCTTCCAGATTGCCCCATGTAAGGTATATGCGGCCAGCATATTTAATAAATCTCCTCCTTTAATAAAACTATTCAAAATTCATTTGGACTTAATGTCTCTACGTAAACCCATGGAATTGAGTTTTGGGTACTTTAAAACACCATCTCCAGGTCTGACCTAGTTAGGGGTGTATACTGACTGGCCTATACTATGGAGAGCAAATATCCAAGGTGGACCCAGCAGATGGTTGTCACTTTTGAAAGGCAACTCTGAGAAAACCATTCTAAAGCCCACAAATTATAAAAAATAGCAAAATAGCAAAGCAAAATTCATAGAAATATAATATTGCTTAAAGCTAAAACTAACTAAAGACCTAAGAGAGTGCTAGAGGAAGTATAGAGTAGAAACTAGTTTCAGATAGCCACATATTGACCCAAAGAAGTTTTACCCATTTGGAAGATATGGGGTAGGAATTAATATTAAGAAGAAAAATAGAAAAATTAGAACTTTCTTTAGAAGAATATTAAAGAAAGAAAAGGACTCCCTTAGGTTGTCTCTTAAGGCATTTCAGAGATGCTTTTAGAGATGAGAGTGGGTATAGAATTAAGTAGTCAAGAGGGAAACTACAAACTTTGTCTAGAAGCCCCCTGTCCTTTAGTGCTCCAGGGACTTACCAAGGGGGACATTTTATAGAGTAGGCACAAACCCCAGTTCTTGATCCCTTTCATAATCTTGGGGAGCGCATTTGTGCTAATATTATTTATAAAAATAGGAAATAGGCAAAGTAAGAACCAGATCCCACTAACATGTATGCTTAAGAATTTCAAAATTAGATTTTCCAATAATTATAATGTAAAAATTGCCTAAAGATACATTAAAAACTCTTTGTGAATTAAAGTGGCCAACTTTGAGAGCAGTCTGGCCAAATCAAGAATTGCTAGACCTGGAGAAAGCACAGGCAGTCTAGCATACTATCACCGGGCACCTACCCACATGTGGGTAGCATAGACAGGCTACAGCCAAGCACAAGCAGCAGTGGCTGAGGTGGCGGAGAAAAAAAAGGGGGGGAGTGGCAGCAGGGATAGTGCCACCTCCATAGTGTTCAGGGTCCCTGCTGCACTTAGTTATGCTCCAAGAAGAGGCACCAAGTAGCAACTCCTTGCACAGCTCCCCGCACCTGCCCCTCCCCCTTGAGCACCAGGAATCCCAGGCACTCTGACCCTTATATTGACTAACAAAGAAACCTCCATCTTGGCTCAAGGGCTGCACCAAGTGATTAAGACAAAAGTGTTTTGGTTTTTTTTTTTTTGTATTTTTCTGAAGTTGGAAATGGGGAGGCAGTCAGACAGAATCCCGCATGCGCCCGACCGGGATCCACCCGGCATGCCCACCAAGGGGTGATGCTCTGCCCATCTAGGGCGTTGCTCTGTTGCATCCAGAGCCATTCTAGCGCCTGAGGCAGAGGCCATAGAGCCATCCTTAGCGCCCAAGTCATCTTTGCTCCAATGGAGCATTGGCTGCAGGAAGGGAAGTGAGAGATAGAGAGGAAGGAGAGGGGGAGGGGTGTAGAAGCAGATGGGTGCTTCTCCTGTGTGCCCTGGCCAGGAATCAAACCCGGTACTCCTGCACGCCAGGCTGACACTCTACCACTGAGCCAACCGGCCAGGGCCAAGGCAAAAGATTTTAACAGTGCAGTAAGCAAGGGGCTTTTACATTTCCAAACAGCCTCCTGTTTTGTAAACCACCCTAGAGCAGGGGTCAGGAACCTTTTTGGCTGAGAGAGCCATGAACGCCACATATTTTAAAATGTAATTCCGTGAGAGCCATACAATATGTTTAACACTAAATACAAGTAAATGTATGCATTTTATGTAAGACCAACACTTTTAAAGTACAATAAGTCTCTGAAATCTTTTTAATAACGTTGTTATGCTGTTGCTAACCAATGATGAATAAAGTACTTCTTACCATTAATGTGATTTCTGATGCTGCATGGTTTTGCTGATGGCTTTGTAGTCTGGTTGATACATGGTAAGGTTTAGCTTCATGCAGGTGTTGAGACTTCCATCCATTAAACATGATCGTAGGTTCATCTTAATGTTCTTTAGGTGTGAGAAAGACTGCTCACATGCATACGTAGAGCCAAACATTGTCAGTACAGCAATACTCACACGCTGCAGTGTGTGGTATGTGACGGAAAGTGCGTTCCAAGTTTTGACAATCAGCTGGTCCAGGGGTTGAAGATTTTTCATTTCTCCCCACTTGTGTTTGCTCACCAATTCTGCTTGCTGTCATGCAAGTCTTTCCAAATCTTCATTCAATGACTTAAACTCATTCACCCACATGTCTGAGGCCTTCAAGTCAGCAGCTTGTAGCTCAGAATCTCTGACAGAGACACTGGGATGAAACTCAGGTTGGCACTGTCCACTGCACACTCATGTGGATGGGTGGTGAACTTAAAAAGACAAGTGCGCTCACAAAATTCTCCAAAGTGCACTTTGAATGACTGCAGATTAGATGTGAAGCCTGCTAGCTGCTGGAGATCAAGATGTTGAGCAGGGTCACTTGCTGTGCATGCATCTTTAAACTCTCCCAGTTTTTCAAAGTGTAGTAAATGACCTGTTTCAACGTCAGTGATGAAGAGTTCCAGCTTATTTAAAGATGCAAACACTGATTGTTGAAGGGATAAGACTGTATTTCCAACACCTTGCATTTTCACATTGAGCTGGTTCAGATGTTCAGTCATGTCCACAAGACAGTAGAACTTCAGGAGCCACCCAGTGTTAGCTAACTCAGGATACTCAATGTTTTTCATTTCAAGAAAAGTCTGGATTTTGTTCAGACAAACCGCAAAACGGCTGAGCACCTTCCCTCTTGACAATCGACACACATTGCTGTGTAGAAGCAGACCAGGATAATTATTCCCAACTTCATCCAGCAGTGTTTTAAACTGGTGATCATTTAAAGCTCAGGCAACAATAAAGTTGACCACCCAAATGACCAGCGACATCACCTCACCAAGCTGCTCACCACAAATCTGAGCACAAAGCACCTTTTGATGTAGGATGCAGTGAAAACTTAGGATGGGTCTCTTTTCATGTTCATTAGGAAGTGCTACGAATCCTCTGCTTTCCCCCACCATGCACAGAGCACCATCAGTACACACCGAGATAAGTTTATCCATCAGTAGATTTTTTTCTTTAGCAAACTCAGTGAAAGACTTGAATAAATCCTCCCCTCTTGTTGTCTCTTTCATAGGCAAAACAGCAAGACTTTCCTCACATAGTGTGTCACCGATAGCATACCTTGTTATCACGCTGAACTGGGATAAATGGCTTACATCTGTTGACTCATCCAAAGTGAGAGAAAAGAATGGTGCTGCATTTATGTCCTTCACTTGTGTTGCCTCAATTTGATTTGCCATCATGATGGTATGATCATGAACAGTTCTTGCCGACAGAGGCATGTCTTTTATTTGTTTGATTATCTTGTCTTTATCCAAAAAATCATCAATAAGTTCATTGGCAACTCAAGCATGAATGTTTTGGCATACTCCCCATCTGTGAATGGCTTTCCATTCATAATTGCTAAAGCACCAGCAAAGCTAGCCAAATTTCAGTCAACTCCAAACATGGAGTTGCTGCTGACTAGCTTGCACTCTGCACAGTAGCTCTTGACATGCTTTCTTCCTGCTGTCCCCCGCTGGATATTTCGATGCAAATGTAGTATGGCATGTGTCAAAGTGCTGCTTTATATTTGACCATTTTATTGATGCAATTTTATCATTGCATATTAGACACACTGCAGAACCTGCTCTCTCCACAAAGGCGAATTCCTCTGTCCATTCCTGCTGAAAAGTATGATACTTACTCCTCATCTTTTTTTCTTTTAGCCATCTTTTTTGTCAAAACAGTTTCTGCAATTAGCCAGCTAACTACTTGATTAAAAAGAGGGAAGTTTACTTCCTGACCTCACAATGACCCATGCACGTTATGCATTATCCTATAAAAATTTGGTATTGTCCCAAAGGACAGCTGTGATTGGCTCCAGCCACTCGCAACCATGAACATGAGCGGTAGGGAATGAATGTTTTATATTTTTAATGTTATTATTTTTTTATTAAAGATTTGTCTGCGAGACAGATGCAGCCATCAAAAGAGCCACATCTGGCTCGTGAGCCATAGGTTCCTGACCCCTGGTCTAGAGGAATTCGGGGCTGTCACCCCCTTGCTACAGCCCCCCCTCCTCTGTTTTGGCTCCAGGGAACCACCGCCTCATACCTAGAGCCAGACCTGAGGAGAAGACTTAGAGAATACTGCCCCTTCTAAACCCATTTTTCCCCTGAGAGAAGCCAACTATGAAAGCATAGTTTAAATCCCTTTTTCTTTTCAAGTGACCTATAGAATTAGAAAGCTAGGAATCACATTTCTCTGGGAAGCCTCAAGCCTTAACAGTACTGTTAGAATCTTTACTGTACATATGCTGCCCCATTTAGGACATTGAAGACCACCTTGAGAAAATGTTTCTGGTTGTCTGGCCTGAATGGAACCCTAACACATCAGCAGGATGAAAAACTCTGAACACTTTTCACCAGTTTATGTTAGCTGGGATCAGGGGAGCTACTAAGAAACCCATAAATTTATCTAAGGTATCAGAAGTTATTCAAGGTCTTCAAGAGTCTCCTGCAGTTTTCTTAAAGAGACTGCAAGAAGCTTATAGAGTCTTTACATCCCTAGACCCTGAAGCGCCAGTGTGGGGCAGATAAGTTTTTTTTTTTTTTTTTTTTTTTTTACAGAGACAGAGAGTGAGTCAGAGAGAGGGAAAGACAGGGACAGACAGACAGGAATGGAGAGAGATGAGAAGCATCAATCATTAGTTTTTCATTGCGCGTTGCAACACCTTAGTTGTTCATTGATTGTTTTCTCATATGTGCCTTGACCGCAGGCCTTCAGCAGACTGAGTAACCCCTTGCTGGAGCCAGTGACCTTGGGTTCAAGCTGGTAGGCTTTTCCTCAAACCAGATGAGCCCACACTCAAGCTGGCGACCTCGGGGTTTCGAACCCGTATCCTCTGCATCCCAGTCCGACACTCTATCCACTGCACCACCGCCTGGTCAGGCAGATAAGTTATTTTTTGCTTACTCTGTTAAAGATGGCAGCTGCTATCATGTGGTGATACTCTCACGTGATACAGCAAATTGCCCCTCTTGCTTGGGAAGGGGCTTGGTTATGCTAATGTGTGTTGGGGAAGGGACTTTCACGCCAAAAGTTTTGAAAGGAGGAGCTAGGAGGCCATTTTGGGAGAGGAGACCATGTTGTTCCAGGGGAGAGAGAGAGGCCATGTGGAGGGAAGTAGCCAGCCAAAAATGGTGGAATGCTGAAGGAGAAGCCAGTTTCAGAAGGAGAAGGAGATGAGGAACAGAGGTGAATAAGACTGGTGGGGCCTTTGATTCTAGGAAAACTTGGATGAGTCAGTGGCTTTGGGAGCCCTGAATGGAAAGTGTTTTCCCACTGTGTGTTTTTACTTGTTTGCTGAGGAAAATGGACCACCAGTTTTTGGCTCCACTATTTCTTTACAATCTGTCCAAATTAAATGTGAACCTAAACCTGCATGGGCCAGGTGGCTGTAATGATGGCCGCAGTTACTGGCTTTAGAGCCAGTAAATGCTATGGTAATTAATTTTGCTTTTTTTCCCCTGTCAGCTCCAACCATTAGAAAGAAACTCAGGAGGAAAATCCAGGACTAAATTTGGGAAGAATCAGTGCACATATTGCAAGGAGGAAGGGTATTGGAAAAGTAAATGTCCAAAATTACAAGCAGTCAAGGCAAGCTCTAAGGTCCTGAACTTTGAGGACTGATGGGGCTGAGGTTCCTTTTCACTGAGCCCCTGGAAGCCTATGGTAACAGCAAAAATAGGGGGAAAAACTGTAGACTTTCTAGTAGACATTGGAGCAACACATTTGGTCTTAACTGAGCCTTTTGGGCCTATCACCACTCACAAAACTCTAGTACAACAGGCCATGGGAAAAACTGCATACTATCCATGGACCACCCAGAGGACAGTCAATCTAGGGCAAGGAACTGTCATCCATTCATTCTTGGTCATGCCCCTATCCCCTGATTGGGCGAGACTTGTTACAAAAGCTCCAGGCCACAATTTCCTTCAAAGGGGGAAAATACAACTTTAACAATAGGGGCCAATAAGGAAACTTCAAATGTCAGGTTGCAGCTACTCTTAACTTGTCCTCTCTCCAAGGAATATCTCTTACAGGAATCAACTAAGCCAGGAAACACCCACAGCCCATCTCTCCTCTGGCAGCTTCAGGAGAGTTGTCCAGGTATCTGAGCGGAAATCAACTCTCCTGGACTAGCTGCCCACCTGTAGTCATGCAGCTGCTATTAACCCTGTAAGCCTATAACCCAGCCACCCCATTACATAACTGCACAGAGGTAACCAACATCATACAGACTGCTCAACCAGACTTAAAGGACTCTGAGTTGCCAGATGCCAATTAGCTACTGTACACAGACAGGAGCAATTATGTACAGGATGGCATCAGGTATGTGGGAGCTGCAATAGTGACCCTGGACTGGGTCATCTAATCATAGACACTGAGCAAGGGAACTTCAGCACAAAGGGCAGAACTCATAGTGTTTATCCAGGCCCTCAGACAAGGAAAAGGATTTCTGACATCTGCTGATAAGGACATCAAAATCAAAGAAGGCATTTTAGCCTTGCTAAAAGCCATTTGGTTACCAGAGACTGTAGCCCTTATTCATTGCCCAGGACACCAGAAAATGGGACTAAATAAAGACAAAAGGAAATTGGGCAGCTGATCAAACAGCCAAAGATGTAGCCCTAAAACCAGTGGGGCCTTTAGAAGTTTTAGTAATTTTTCTAGAACACGTGTTGCCAAAGGTTTCTTTTTTCTTTTACAACCATTTGAAAAAGATTTTGCCAGCAGGAAAGGGACAACTAAGAATAAAAGGGACAGTTAGAAATACCAGACAAGAGACTTTTCTTACCTGAAGCCCCAAGTAAAGAAATTAGCAACCAGCCTCAGTGCCCAAATAAATACTAAGCAAAGTAAAGAAATTATAAAAAGAAACAGGGAGAGAGGAACTTTCCCAGGTGAGCATTTAGAAATAGATTTTACTAAAGGATAAGTAGAAGCTTTCCCTACCAGAAATGAGACCATAGTAACAGATGTTAAGAAATTACTATATGCGGCCCATTAATATTAGGTCTAATTAATATTGGCCTGAGTTTATATCTAAGGTCTCACAGCTAGTAGGAAATATTGAGTAGGCACTCAATATTAATTAGAAATTACATTGTACTTACAGGCCTCAGAGTTTGGAAAAAAAATTAACCAAACTCTGAAAAAGTCCTGACCAAATTCAGTCTAAAAACTGGACTGATTTATTCCCCCTAGTTTTGCTAAAAGCTAAATGCACCCCCTACAGGGCAAAATTCACCACATATAGAATTGTATTAGGCAGGGTGATACCCCTTCTCCCTAAGCTCCCTTGGAGACCCCCTCGGAGACAGTCCAAATGAATCCCACCAACCCCTGTAAGCTGACCCTGAGAAGGACAACATGCTCTGCTCCAGCCACAAACCGAAAGCTGGCTGGTCTATGCACAGCTGAAGCCTGCAGAACCTTGCCTTGGGATTCCTTATAATAGGACTCTGGGGAGGGAGGGAAACTGAGGTAAAAGGAAAGCCAGAATAAGTCATCTTAAGGATTGATGCATGTGCTGCTATGAGTCATACAGAAGTCATATATAAGCCCCTTTGCTAGAAGGGAAGCTATAAGGTAAATGAAAAGTATCATATATATGTGCTTATAGCTACCCCTATAAAGTAATCTATATATATTAGCTACTTAGAGGGAGGACACCTCCAAAAGAAAGTATACTTTAAAGAAAAATTGCTTGTTGCTAACTTGGTTGTCACTAAAAGTTGGATTTTTAAAATTAAGAGTTCTGATTAGAAAGGAATTGCATAGTTTGAATAATAAAAGGTATAATGAGGTATAGAAATACTTTTAAAAGAAAAAAAAAGTTGTTATGAAAGCTAGTTATTTCTGAATAGATAGGAAAGTTCATAAAAATTGAGGGTTTATGTAAGCTGCAAAAGGTTTGTACAGGTTGTAAGAAGTTAATCAGTAGTATTTGTTTCTTCAGTAGACTGTTAATAACATCAAGTCTACCTGTTAAATATATACAAAAGGCATCACCATTTCTGCTGCATGTTATATAGGCTGATGTTCCTACTTACAGGGTCTGCAGATCACTAATCCTAGCCTTAACGTTAGGCCCCTACCTACTCGACAGCCTCATGTGCCTTGTTAAAATGAGTCAAGGATTTGACTCATGATATAAAACCAGTGAAAAATGTAATAAGGTGCCAAGGAACTGCAAAACTGTTAAAATTAGTATTTTAAAAGGAAGAGTTAGGCCCCTTTACCCCTCCTTTCTGAGGGAGAAAAAACAAGAAGAATGCAAGAAGAAGAGCTTGCAGGGGCAAAAGTCAGCTAGTTATAGTTTAACTAGTTCCTATAGTTCTCTGGAAAGACTAACACCACCTGCTATACAGAGCAAAGAAGATAGAACCTATCTGAAAACCCCTTCCTCTTCTCCTTTCTTAAAGGCCTTTAGGAAACAATGTTTACATACCTTAATTAAAAATTCCTACAGGCCTGACCAGGCAGTGGCGCAGTGAATAGAGCATCGGACCAGGATTCGGAGGACCCAGGTTCAAGACCCCAAGGTCGCCAGCTTGAGCGCTGGTTCATCTGGCTTGAGCAAAAAGCTCACCAGCTTGGACCCAAGCTGACTGGCTTGAGCAAGGGGTTACTTGGTCTGCCGAGGGCCCGTGGTCAAGGCACATATGAGAAAGCAGTCAATAAACAACTAAGGTGTCGCAATAAAAAAACTGAGGATTGATGCTTCTCATCTCTCCGTTCCTGTCTGTCTGTCCCTATCTATCCCTTTCTCTCTCTCTTCCTGTAAAAAAAAAATCTACACTAATCCTGCCTCACCCTCCCATCCTTGAGTCATGGGGATCATGAGACCCTACCCCCAACCCCTTGCATGAAAACCTGTATTCTGTAACATTTTATATGCTTTCTAGTCATTATCATTTTGAAATTCTTTGTATGTGCAAAACTTGTAAACTAAGCAAGCGGACTAGCTTTAGACTTCCTAATAAGCTAACCCCAACACTGAGCAAAAATAACTTCATTTGGCTTCTCTCTTTATCCTACACTAAACATTTCCCACTATTGTGGTGACAGGGATAGGTTGTAAATCCTAGAATGTTTGGGAATGTCTTTGCCAGGTAAGTAAAACATTTATCACTACTGTGTTATCTTATGGTCTTAGTGTGTAAAAATGTTTTTCCTTTTGATAGATCCTATAGGTAAACGTTGTAACAAGACAGTAAAAATTCAATAAGCTTGTTAGTAAGATTAATGACTTTTGTACCATGCTCCCCCTCCTTTTCCCCCCAACCAGTATGTGATTTTGTCTTTAAAAGCAGCCTTAGAACTGTGTTTGATGCTGCATAATTTGGGATTATGCCCCGTGTGCTGCTGGCTTGATAAACCTCCTCTTTGAACTTTTTCTATAACTTTGGTGTCTCCGTGGAACTCGGTGGTTACTTTACAACACTACTGTCCACCCCAATCCAATGTGGACCAGCCTGGCCTCGGCTATCACCTGCATTACAGTATGTCAGTGCCTACCCAGATGGCCAGGAGGCAGTCAGCCCCGTCCTGACCACCTGAGGAAGAAACCAGACAGACTAATCCCCAGCAAAGAGGAAGGTGCCCTCCCTAGGGACCCTACATGCTGTGGGAATTGCCCAGGGTCCCAACGGTACAGCGGATGCTCTCTAGGGGAATCACAAGAGCAGACTATATAGAAAGTGGATGATATAAGTCACGCAACCAATATGCACTGTATTTATTTTGAGGAGAGAATATAGGCTATATCCTCTTCTTGTTTCTCTGCACCTTCCAGATCCTAGCTAGACTCTGGGCAATCAGCAGCATTCACACCTCCAAGCAGTGCTGCCCCAGGGCTCTGTGCGCCCTGCACAGCGGAGAACATGGGTCCCCACCAGGATCTGGGCCGCATGCCTCAGGCCAGAGGGTGGGGTTCAGTGGGCAAGCTCGGCGGTGGAGGCGTGTGCACCTCGAGGACCACGGCCCAAGGGATCCTGAACCTGGATCACCCGTGATGATGACTGCAGCTGTGGGCAGGCTCATGCAAGACAAGACCAGGCAGGGCAGAACCCAGAAGACACAGGAGAAAGCCTCTACAGGGCACTGGGAGCCTGGGAGCACTGGACAGGAACACCACCTGCAGGTCGCCCCGCCCCGACACTGGCCCACCTGAGTCCTGAGCGGGGCCACCTCTTCCTTCCCGTAGGCCCAGTAGTCCCGCCGCACTGGTGTTCCGCCTTTGTTAGGCATAGTTAGCGGGGTGCGAGGCAGTGAAAACCCACCATGGGAGAGCAGCCCAAGATGGCCGATGTGCAGGATAGGGTGTCGGATGAGGAGAAGATGATTCTGGATCGCCTGTAGCTCCAAGAAGGTTGCTGAGGGCCAGTCAAAAGTGGTGACTCCCATTGGTCTTCGCCAGTTTCTGGCCTGTGAGTTCCAGGGCTGGTACATACAGCAGCCAGATACAGAGCATCAGCTCAAGACCTAACAACCATAGTTAGAGTGGTATCTTAAGAAAAGGCTCCTCACACCTGACCCAGCTAATACATAGAAAACATTGTCACAAACAGCAAAAAGAGCAGTAGCAGCAGACAAGTAGCCCACAACAGATTACAAACAGCTGAAGCCATCTCAGGAAGATTTAGAAATTACACAACTGAAAGCTAGAGTCAGACAACACCAACTGTATACTCAGCTACACAAACAACATATTTGAAGGAGCAGTCTATATTGAGACAAAATGGGAAGACAGGGAAGTGCAATTCAAATGAATCAACTAGAGGAATTCTCAGAAAAAGAACTGAATGAAATGGAAATAACTAAGATGCTGGATGCAGAGTTTAGGATAATGATTGTGAGATGCTCTAGGATCTTAAAGCAACCATAGATAGACAACATGAGCACCTAAACAATGAGATATCTGGCATCAAAAAGGATCAGACAGAAATGATAAACACAATATCAGAAATGAAGACTATACTACAAGAAATGAAAAGCAGGTGGGATGAAAAAGAGGACTGAATCAGCAATTTAGAGGACAAGATAAGCAAAAGCACGGAAGCAGAACAGCAAAAGAAAAACAGGATCAAAATGTCTGAGAAAACTCTAAGAGAGTTCTGTTACAATAGAAAGAGAAACAACATCTGCATCATAGGGGTTCCTGAAGGAGAACAGAAAGAACAAGGGATAGATAACCTGATTGAAGAAATCATAGCTGAAAATGTCCCAAAATTGATGCAGGAAAAAGTCACACAAGTTCAAGAAGCACAGAGAATCCCATTAAAAAGGAACCCAAATAAACCTAAACGAAGACACATCATAATTAAAAAACCAAAGCTAAGAAATAAAAAAAGAATACTAAAAGCTGCAAGAGAAAAGCAGTCAATCACCTACAAAGGAAACCCCAAAAGGATGACATCCAACTTCTCAACAAAAACACTTGAGGTGAGAAGGGAATGGCAAGAAATATTCAAATTAATGCAGAACAAGATCCTACAACCAAGACTTCTTTATCCAGCAAGGCTATCATTTAAAATAGAAGAAGAAATAAAAAGCTCCCCATATAAAAACAAAAAACCCTCAAGGAATTTATTACAACCAAACCAATGATGTAAGAAATGTTAAGGGTCCTGTTGTAAACAGAACAAGAGGGGGCGGGGAAATCTAGTAAAGAGGAATGTAGATTTAAGATTTTAGAAATGCATCCAAATTGAAAAAGAAGTAAAACTATCATTATTTGCTGATGATATGATACTGTACATAGAAAATCCTCAAGCCTCAGTAAAAAAAAAACCTAATAAATAAATTCAGCAAGGTGGCAGGATATAAAATTAATATTCAAAAACCAGTGGCATTTTTATACACCAACAATAAACTGTCCGAAAGAGAAATTAAGAAAACAATCCCCTTCACTACTGCAACAACAACAAAGAAAGTACCTAGCTGTAAATTTAACCAAGGAGGTTAAAGACTTGTACTCATAAAATTATAAAACATTGATAAGAGAAATCAAGGAACATAATCAAATCAAAAATGGGCAAAAGAAATGAATAGACACTTCAAAGAGGACATCAGATGGCCAATAGGCAAAAGAAAATGTTCAACATCACTAATCATTAGAGAAATACAAATTAAAGCCACTATGAGATATCACCTCACACCAATCAGAATGACACATTAACAAAACAAAACATAATAAGTGCTGGTGAGGATGTGGAGTAAAGGGAATCCTCCTGCACTGCTGGTGGGAATGCAGACTGGTTCAACCACTGTGAAAAATGGTATAGAGATTCCTCAAAAAATTAAAAATGGAACTGCCTTTTGACCCAGCCATCCCACTTTTAGGAATATATACTAAGAACACCAAATCACTGATTCAAAAGAAGAAATGCATCCCCATGTTTATGGCAGCATTGTTTATAATAATGAAGATCTGAATACAGCCCAAGTGTCCTTCAGTGGACGAGTGGATTAAAAAGCTGTACTACAGGAGTGACATCATAGAAATGGCACAGTGAGGACACGGACCGAAAAATCTCCCCAAAATTTCAACAAGTTCAACAACCAGAGACAGAAAAACCTATTCTTGGAGCATCCGAGAGTTTCACACCCTGAAGGCGCGGTGCTATCAACAAGACCACCCTCAGGTGCCATTAAGAAAAAGAAAATAAATATCATGGATACAAAAGAAAGAGAAGTAACACTGATACTTTCCATAGATGTGGAAAAATCTATGGAGAAAAAATTTAATATAATAGAAACCTTGGAGCTAAATGACAGAGAATTTAAAATAGAAATCCTGAAAATACTCAGAGATATACAAGAAAACACAGAAAGGCAATTTAGGGAGCTCAGAAAACAACTCAACGAACACAAAGAATATATTAGCAAGAAAATTGAAAATATAAAAACAAATCAAACAAAAATGAAAAACTCAATTCATGAGCTGAAAAATGAGGTAACAAGCTTAGCTAATAGACCAGGCCAGATAGAAGATAGGATTAGTGACATAGAAGACAAGCAACTTGAGGCACAACAGAGAGAAGAGAGAGACTCAAAAATTTAAAAAAATGAGAAAGCCCTACAGGAATTGTCTGACTCCATCAAAAAGAATAACATAAGAATAATAGGTAGGCCCTGGCTGGTTGGCTCAGCGGTAGAGCGTCGGCCTGGCGTGCGGGGGACCCAGGTTCAATTCCCGGCCAGGGCACATAGGAGAAGCGCCCATTTTCTTCTCCACCCCCACCCCCTCCTTCCTCTCTGTCTTTCTCTTCCCCTCCCGCAGCCAAGGCTCCATTGGAGCAAAGATGGCCCAGGCGCTGGGGATGGCTCCTTGGCCTCTGCCCCAGGCGCTGGAGTGGCTCTGGTCGCGGCAGAGCGACGCCCCGGAGGGGCAGAGCATCGCCCCTGGTGGGCGTGCCGGGTGGATCCCGGTCGGGCGCATGCGGGAGTCTTTCTGACTGTCTGTCCCCATTTCCAGCTTTAGAAAAATACAAAAAAATAAAAAAAAATAAAAAATAAAAAAGAATAATAGGTATATCGGAGAAGAGAGAGAAAATGGAACGGAGAATATATTCAAACAAATAATAGACGAGAACTTCCCAAGCCTGTGGAAAGAACTAAAGCCTCAAATTCAAGAAGCAAACAGAATACCGGGTTTTCTTAACCACAACAAACCTACTCCAAGACACATCATAATGAAAATGGCACAAACCAACGACAAAGAAAAAATTCTCAAGGCAGCCAGGGAAAAGAAGAATACAAAGGAAGGCCTAGTAGATTATCATCAAAATTTTCAGCAGAAACTCTACAAGCTAGAAGAGAGTGGACCCCAAAATTTAAAGTCCTGAAAAAGAGGAACTTTCAGCCAAGAATACTATACCCATCAAAGTTATCCTTCAAGTACAAAGGAGAAATAAAAACATTCAAAAATACAGAAAAGATGAGGGAATTTATCATCAGAAAACCTCCACTCCAGGAAATACTAAAAGGGGTTTTCCAACCAGATCGAAAGAACAAAACAAAACAAAACCACAAGTAAAAGCTCCACCAAGAACACAATAAAACTAAATTTAAACTGTGACAACAACAAAAAAAAAGGGGGGGGGGAGAGGACAGAGATTAACAGTAGCAAAAGATGATGAAGTGCAAAAACACTTGCAAGATAGGGTACTACAATGAATATGGTAGGTACCCTTTTCATTACTTAATGGTAACCACCCTTGAAAAAACCACCACAAAAGCACATGAGTTAAAAAAGGTAGCAACAGAGGAAAGAAATATGAAATACAAACAAACAAAAACAAATGATAGAAAAACAAAAGAGAAGAATCAAACAAGATACAAAACTAACAGAAAGCAATTTATAAAATGGCAATAGGGAATCCACAAGTGTCAATAATTACACTAAACATAAATGGATTAAACTCACCAATAAAAAGACACAGAGTAGCAGAATGGATTAAAAAAGAAAATCCAACTGTATGCTGCCTACAAGAAACACATCTAAGGAAAAAGGATAAAAACAAATTCAAAGTAAAAGGCTGGAAAACAATACTCCAAGCAAATAACATCCAAAAAAAAAAAAAAAAAAAAAAAACAGGCATAGCAATACTTATATCTAATAATGCTGACTACAAGACAGCAAAAGTACTCAGAGACAAAAATGGTCATTTCATAATGATTAAGGGGATGCTGAATCAAAAAGACATAACAATCCTTAATATATATGCACCAAACCAAGGAGCACCAAAATATATAAGACAGCTACTTATTGACCTAAAAACAAAAACTGACAAAAATACAATCATACTTGGAAACCTCAATACACCGCTGACAGCTCTAGATCGGTCATCCAAACAGAAAATCAATAAAGATATAGTGGCCTTAAGCAAAACACTAGAGAACCTGGATATGATAGACATCTACAGGACACTTCATCCCAAAGCGACAGAGTATACATTTTTCTCTAGTGTACATGGAACATTCTCAAGAATTGACCATATGTTGGGCAATAAAAATAATATCAGCAAATTCAGAAAAATTGAAATTGTACCAAGCATCTTTTCTGATCATAAAGCCTTGAAACTAGAATTCAACTGCAAAAAAGAGGGAAAAAACCCCACCAAAATGTGGAAACTAAACAACATACTTTTAAAAAATGAATGGGTCAAAGAAGAAATAAGCGCAGAGATCAAAAGATATATACAGACAAATGAAAATGACAATACGACATATCAGAATCTCTGGGATGCAGCAAAAGCAGTGATAAGAGGAAAGTTCATATCACTTCAGGCCTATATGAACAAACAAAGAGCCCAAGTGAACCACTTAACTTCACACCTTAAGGAACTGGAAAAAGAAGAACAAAAACAACCCAAAACCAGCCAAAGAAAGGAGATAATAAAAATCAGAGCAGAAATAAATTTAATAGAGAACAGAAAAACTATATAAAAAATTAATAGAACAAGGAGCTGGTTCTTTTAAAAGATCAGCAAAATTGACAAACCCCTGGCAAGACTTACCAAGAAAAAAAGAGAAAGAACTCATATAAACAAAATCAAAAATGAAAGAGGAGAAATCACCACGGACATCATAGATATACAAAGAATTATTGTAGATTATTATGAAAAACTTTATGCCACTAAATTGAACAACCTAGAAGAAATGGATAAATTCCTAGAACAATACAACCTTCCTAGACTGAGTCATGAAGAAGCAGAAAGCCTAAACAGACCTATTAGTAGAGAAGAAATAGAAAAAACTATTAAAAACCTCCCCCAAAATAAAAGTCCAGGCCCAGACGGCTATACTAGTGAATTCTATAAACATTCAAAGAAGACTTGGTCCCTATTCTACAGAAGGTCTTCCAAAAAATTGAAGAAGCAATACTTCCAAACACATTTTATGAGGCCAACATAACCCTCATACCGAAACCTGGCAAGGATAGCACAAAAAAAGAAAACTGCAGAGCAATATCTTTAATGAATACAGATGCTAAAATACTAAACAAAATACTGGCAAATCGAATACAACAACATATTAAAAAAATAATACATCATGATCAAGTGGGATTCATCCCAGAATCTCAAGGATGGTTCAACATACGTAAAATGGTTAACATAATACACCACATCAACAAAACAAAGAACATAAACTACATGATCTTATCAATAGATGCAGAAAAGGCATTCGATAAAAGGAAACACAACTTTATGTGTAAGACACTCAACAAAATGGGTATAGAAGAAAAATATCTCAATATGATAAAGGCCATATATGATAAACCATCAGTCAACATCATATTAAATGGCATAAAACTGAGGACTTTCCACCTTAAATCAGGAACAAGACAGGGTTGTCCACTCTCTACACTCTTATTTAACGTGGTGCTAGAAGTTCTGGCCAGAGCAATCAGACAAGAGAAAGAAATAAAAGGCATCCATATTGGAAAAAAAGAAGTAAAGGTATCACTTTTTGCAGATGATATAATCCTATACATAGAAAACCTGAAAGACTCCACAAAAAGATTACTAGTAACAATAAACCAATACAGTAAGGTAGCAGGATACAAAATTAACATACAAAAGTCCATAGTCTTTCTCTAGGCCAACAATGAAATATTAGAAAAAGAAATAAAAAAAATAATCCCCTTCACGATTGCAACAAAAAAAATAAAATACCTAGGAATAAGCATAACAAAGAATGTAAAGGACCTATATAACAAAAACTACAAAGCATTGTTAAGGGAAATCGAAAAGATACAATGAGATGAAAAAATATTCCTTGTTCGTGGGTAGGAAGAATAAATATAATCAAAATGGCCATATTACCCAAAGCAATATATAAATTTAATGCAATTCCCATCAAAATTCCTATGACATTCTTTAAAGAAATGGAACAAAAAAATCATCAGATTTATATAGAAGTATAAAAAACCCCGATTAGCCAAAGCAATCCTAAGGAAAAAGAATGAAGCTGTGGGCATTACAATACCTGACTTCAAACTATATTATAGGGCCACGATAATCAAAACAGCATGGTATTGGCAGAAAAATAGACACTCAGACCAATGGAACAGAATAGAAAGTCCAGACATAAAACCACATATATATGGTCAAATAATTTTTGATAAAGGGGCCAACAACACACAATGGAGAAAAGAAAGCCTCTTCAACAAATGGTGCTGGGAAAACTGGAAAGCAACATGCAAAAGGATGAAACTCGACTACAGCTTGTCCCCTTGTACTAAAATTAATTCAAAATGAATCAAAGACCTAAATATAAGACCTGAAACAATAAAGTACATAGAAGAAAACACAGGTACTAAACTCATGAACCTTGGTTTTAAAGAGCATTTTATGAATTTGACTCCAAAGGCAAGACAAGTGAAGGCAAAGATAAATGAATGGGACCTACATCAGGCTAAGAAGTGTTTGCACAGCAAGAGAAGCTGACAACAAAAGAAACAGACAGCCAACTAAATGGGAAATGATATTTTCAAACAACAGCTCAGATAAGGGCCTAATATCCAAAATTTACAAAGAACTCATAAAACTCAACAACAAACAAACAATAAAAAAATGGGAAGAGCCATGGCCGGTTGGCTCAGTGGTAGAGTGTCGGCCTGGCGTGCGGGGGACCCGGGTTCGATTCCCGGCCAGGGCACACAGGAGAAGCACCCATTTGCTTCTCCACCCCCCTTCCTCTCTGTCTCTCTCTTCCCTTCCCACAGCCAAGGCTCCATTGGAGTGAAGATGGCCTGGGCGCTGGGGATGGCTCCTTGGCCTCTGCCCCAGGCATTAGAGTGGCTCTGGTCACGGCGGAGCGATGCCCTGGAGGGGCAGAGCATCGCCCCCTGGTGGGCAGAGCGTCGCCCCTGGTGGGAGTGCTGGGTGGATCCCGGTCGGGCGCATGCGGGAGTCTGTCTGACTGTCTCTCCCCGTTTCCAGCTTCAGGAAAAAAAAAAAATGGGAAGAGGACATGAACAGACACTTCTCCCAGGAAGAAATACAGATGGCCAACAGATATATGAAGAGATGCTCATCTTTATTAGTTATTAGAGAAATGCAAATCAAAACTACAATGCGATACCACCTCACACCTGTTAGATTAGCTATTATCAACAAGACAGGTAATAGCAAATGCTGGAGAGGCTGTGGAGAAAAAGGAACCCTCATTCACTGTTGGTGGGACTGTAAAGTAATGCAACCATTATGGAAGAAAGTATGTTGGTTCCGCAAAAAACTGAAAATAGAACTACCTTATGACCCAGCAATCCCTCTACTGGGTATATATCCCCCCCCCAAACTCAGAAACATTGATATGTAAAGACACATGTAGCCCCATGTTCATTGCAGCATTGTTAACAGTGGCCAAAACATGGAAACAACCAAAAAGCCCTTCAATAGAAGACTGGATAAAGAAGATGTGGCACATATACACTATGGAATACTACTCAGCCATAAGAAATGATGACATCGGATCATTTACAACAAAATGGATGGATCTTGATAACATTATACTAAGTGAATTTAGTAAATCAGAAAAACCAAGAACTACATGATTCCATACATTGGTGGGACATAAAAACGAGACTAAGAGACATGGACAAGTGTGTGGCGGTTACCGGGGGTGGGTGGGGGCACGGGAGGGAAGGAGGAGAGGAGGAGGGGGAGGGGCACAAATAAAACTAGATAAAAGGTGATGGAGGACAACCTGACTTTGGGTGATGGGTATGCAACATAAGTGAATGACAAGATAATCTGGACATGTTTTCTTTGAATATATGTACCCTGATTTATTGATGTCATCCCATTAACATTAATAAAAATTTATAAAAAAAGATATATTGAAGAGATGAATAAATACCCTATTCTGCAAAAAAAAAAAAAAAAAAAAAAAAAAAAAAGCTGTACTACATATACACATGGAATACTACGGGGCCATGAAAAAGAAGGAAATACTACCTTTTGTAACAACATGGATGGACCTGGAAACTATTATGTTAAGTGACATAAGCCAGGCAAGAAATAAAAATATCATATGACTTCACTCATATGAGGAATCCAATGAACAATGTGAACTGAGGAACAGAATAGAAGGAGAGGAAGGATCAAAGGAACCAGTGGGAAAGCAGACAGAGGGAAAGGGGATGAGAGGATGAGATCAGAGAAGGGAAAGAGCTTGGTGAAATTATATATACATAACAGCATTATCGAGAGCAGAAGAGCGAATCCTGGAGGAAAGTGGAGAAGGGTGTTGGGGGAGGGGGCAAGAAGGATGTTAAGGGGAATTCGGGGGTGCGGGAGGATGTATTCGGTGGGACACTTGAATCTATGTAAACACAATAAATTTAAATCAATAAAAAAATAAGAAATAAAAAAAAAACCCACCATGGGTGAGAGTGTGCAAGCCTCGATATGGACTGCACACCAAAGACACAGGACGTGCAGTGGAAAACCTTCACCACCTCGAGTAGGTAAAGCTCTTAATTAAGACCCCAAAGAGCATAAACCAGGAAAGCAAAGATTGAGATTTTTCACTTGTCTACATTAAAATCAAGTCCCGGTCTTTAAAAGACACCATAAAGAAAATGTAAAGAGCAACAAATGAAAAAATAAAGATATTTGCAAACATGTATTTGAAAAAATGATTCATACCCAGAATATATACAGTGGTCCCTCGTCTATCCCAGGGGTTAGGTTCCAGAACCCCCGCAATAGTAAGGTGACCAATCATCCTCCTTTAGGGAGGACAGTCCTTCTTTTGTAAGTTCTGTCCTCCCTAGAACAGTGTCTTCCTACATGTCCTCCTTTTTGGTATTGGAAGACTAATGTGTAAATGTCTGTATTCAATCAATGCAGAGTTGATCCACTGCATGCGATGTGATATATTTGTATCTAAATGAGTACTTTTTCTTACAGTTATTATTAAAAATAGGCATGTAAGCATTACACTATAAAATATTTCAAATGTTTCTATTATACATTTATATTATAGTGTAATATTGTTGCAATGAATGTTTTATTTACAATACTTTCAATTTACTTTTGTCCTTTTTATTGTAAAAAAGTTGGTCACCTTAGCAATAGGCAAAAATCTGCAAAGTAAAGACCTGATATTTATTTTATTATTTATATATTTTAAGGCTACCGTTGCTGAGCCAATCAGTGCCCAGGATCCAGAATACAGTGCTCTGGTTGGTTGCCCCCATCCATCAGCCAAAACAATTTTAAAATTTGCGATACAACGAGATCACACAAAGTGAACCACCATATGGGAAGGGACGACTGTGTGTGTGTGTGTGTGTGTGTGTGTGTGTGTGTGTGTGTGTGCGTATATATTTTTTTTTTTGTATTTTTCTGAAGCTGGAAACGGGAGGCAGTCAGACAGACTCCTGCATGCTCCCGACCAGGATCCACCCGGCACGCCCACCAGGGGAGGGGGAGGGGTAGAGAAGCAGATGGGTGCCTCTCCTGTGTGCCCTGGCCGGGAATTGAACATGGGACTTCAGCACGCCAGGCCGATGCTCTACCACTGAGCCAACCGGCCAGGGCCTGTATATATATTTTTTAAAGACAAAGACAAGCCTAACCTGTGGCAGTGCAGTAGATAAAGCTTTGACCTGAAACGCTGAGGTCATGGTTCAAAACCCTGAGCTTGCCTGGTCAAGGCACGTATGGGAGTTGATGCTTCCTGCTCCTTCCTCCTTCTCTCTCTCTTTCTCCCCGCTCTCTAACATGAATAAAGTCTTAAAGAATAAAAATAAAAAAATAAAAAACAAAAACACCTTTTTGCTGGTGGACATGGCCAAGTAAGTATTGCTCAAGTCTACTCTCCCTCAGTCATCATGTCTAAGTCAGAGTCTCCCAAAGAGCCAGAACAGCTGCAGAAGCTCTTTATCGGTGGTTTGAGCTTTGAAACAACCGATGAGAATCTGAGGAGCCATTTTGAGCAATGGGGAATACTAACAGGCCATGTGGTGGTGAGAGAGCCAAACACTAAGCACTCCAGAGGCTTTGGGTTTGTCACCTATGCCACTGTGGAGGAGGTGGATGCAGCCATGAATGCAAGGCCACACAAGGTGGAGAGAAGAGTTGTGGAACCAAAGAGGGCTGTTTCAAGAGAAGATTCTCAAAGACCTGGTGCCCACTTAACTCTGAAAAAGATCTTCGTCAGTGGCAGAGCACCACATAAGAGATTATCTTCAACAGTATGAGTGAGGCAGTAGCAAAGAGAGGCTTTGCTTTTGTAACCGTGATGGAGGTGGATATAAATGGTGGCAGTGGGGAAGGCTATAATGATTTGGTAACGATGGAAGCAATTTTGGAGGTGGCAGAAGCTACAATGATTTTGGCAATTATAACAATCAATCTTCAAATTTTGGACCCATGAAAGTTGGAAACGGAGGCAGGAGCTGCGGCCCCTAGCCCCAATGGTGATGGAGGCCAGTACTTTGCCAAACCTCGAAACCAAGGTGGATATGGTAGTTCCAGCAGCAGCAGCAGTAGCTATGGCAATGGCAGGTTTTAATTACTGCCAGGAAACAAAGATTAGTAAAAGAGGAGAGCCAGAGAAGTGACAGGGAAGCTACAGGTTATAACACATATGTGAACTCAGCCAAGCACAGTGGTGGCAGGGTCTAGCTGCTACAAAGAAGACATGTTTTAGACAATATTCATGTGAATGGGCAAAAAAGCCCCCCAAAACTCGGCTATATTTGTGACTAATTGTATATAACAGGTTAGTTATTTTAGTTTCTGTTCTGTGGAAAGTGTAAAGCAATCCAACAAGGGTTTTTAATGTAGTTTTTTGGTTTTTTTGCACCCGTATTGTTGATTGCTAAATGTAATAGTCTGATCATGACGCTGAATAAGTGTCTTTAAAAAAAAAATGACAAAAACAAGTCTTGAACCAAAAAGAAGAAAGACACAATAACTAAGAGTCCACAACTTTCTACTTACTAGGAAAAGAAGCAGGATGCCAGGAAATAACTGAGAAGGTGCCAACCACATTTGTTTTAAAAAAAACAAAAACAAATTGAAACGATATGCAATTTCATACTCAGTAGATGAGCAAAAAATTAAATGTCTGTCAAATAAAGTGTTAGAAAAGACTTAGAAAAGTGGGGCTCTGGCCTTGGCCAGTGGCTCAGTGGATAAAGTGTTAGCCCAGCATATGGATGCCCTGGGTTCAAATCCGGTCAGAGAACACAGGAAAAGCGACCATCTGCTTCTTTTCCCCTCTGTCTACCCCCCCTTTTCCCCTACCACACCTGGTGGTCCGATGGGTCCCAGTGTTGGCCTCAAGCACTAAAAATAGCTTGGTACTCCAGCATTGGCCCCAGACTGGGTTGCTTGGTGGATCCTTGGTTGGGGCACATGCAGGAGTCTGCCTATCTCCCCTCCTCTCACTTAAAAAAAAAAAAAGATTTCTGCTCCTTGTGTTCTCTCTCTCTCCCTCCTTCTCAGTATTCACTTTGGGAGAAGCTAACTGCCATATAATGAGGCCACATGGTGAAGAATGAAAGGCCTGCCATCAATCATGCCAGTGAGCTTGGAAGCAGATATTCATTTGATCAAGCTTCAGCCTGACCAAGTTGCAGCCTGACCAACAACGGACAACTGACTGAAGCATCATGAGAGACTGAGCCAGAACTACCTAGCCACACTGTCCCCAACTTCCTGAACCATTTGCAAATAATAAATATTTGCTGTTTTAAGTTGCTAAATTTGGGAGTAATTTATTATGCCACAATAGGTAACTAATACAGTGATTGTGGGTTTGGAAAAGAATGACTTACACGAGCATGAACTAAAGTGGGGGGGGAAATCCACACATCACATCTTTTTTTTTTTTTTTTTGACAGAGACAGTGCGAGTCAGAGAGAGGGACAGATAGGGACACACAGGCAGGAAGGGAGATGAGAAGCATCGATTCTTTGTTGTGGCCCCTTAGTTGTTCATTGCTTTCTTTTTCTTTCTTCTTTCTTTTTCTCTTTCTTTCTTTCTTTTTCTTCCTTTCTTTATTTACTTTAGAGAAGAGAGACAGAGTGAGAGAGAAGGGGAGGAGGAGCAGGAAGCATCAACTCCCATATATGCCTTGACTGGGCAAGCCCAGGGTTTTGAACCGGCAACCTCAGCATTCCAGGTTGACGCTTGATCCACTGTGCCACCACAGGTCAGGCTCACTGATTGCTTTCTTCTATGTGCCCTGATGGAAGAAAGAGTGACCCCTTGCTCAAGCCAGTGACCTTGGGCTTCAAGCCAGTGATCTTTGGGCTCAAGTCAGCAACCCCACACTTAAGCTGGTGAGCCCGTGCCAGATGAGTCTGCATTCAAGCCGGTAGCCTCGGGGTTTCAAACCTGGGTCCTCTGCATCCCAGTCCAATGCTCTATCCAGTGCGCCACCACCTGGTCAGGATACATGTCACATAAAATCAAAAACTTCAGTTCTTTCAAAGATGCAAGGGTTCCAGGCAAGATGATATAGACACTATTTCTCCCTGTTCTTTCCACTAAATATAACTATAACTGACAATCCTAAGAGGACTGTCGTAGTCAGCTCCAGCTGCTACACACTGGGTGGTTTAAACAAATGGTGTTTATTTCTCACAGTTCTGGAGGCCAGGAAGAAGTTAAAGATCAAGGTGTTGGCCGATTCAACGTCTGGTGAAAGCTTGCTTCCTGGGTTGCTATCATTTTTTTTTATTTATTCATTTTAGAGAGAAGAGGGGGGGGGAGGGAGGGAGGGAGAGAGAGAGAGAGGGAGAGAGAGGGGGAGAGAGAGAGAGAGAGAGAGAGAGAGAGAGAGAGAGAGAGAAAGGGGGGAGGAGCAGGAAGCATCAACTCCCATATGTGCCTTGACCAGACAAGTGCAGATTTCGAACTGGCAACCTCAGCATTCCAGGTCGATGCTTTATCCACTGCGCCACCACAGGTCAGGCTGCTACCATTTTTGAAGTGCGCTCACATGGTCTTTCCTCACACATGATCCTTATTGCTCCTCCAGGGACGGTGGGGGGGGGGCACTAAGCCGACATGGGGCTCCACCCTCATGACCTCATCTAAACATAATCACTCCCCAAAGACCATATAAACACCATCACACCATATGTACTTCAACATGTGAATTTTGGGAGAACAAACATTCAGTCCAAGCAAGGACTATGGAAGATGAGAGTAAGACTGGCTACTCAATGACAGCAGCCTAGAGATAGCGCTTTCCTACCCTGCCAAAAGGTTTGAGACCCAGATTTTTAGGGTAGCTTTTGTATAGCCAGAGACAAAACACACCAGAAGAGCATTGCAAGGATTCAGAGGTAAAACAGTCATTGGAATTGCAGCCCACAAAAGTAGACCAGGACCACCAACCAGCACACTAACCTAAACAAGATGATTTTCCTTCTTTCAGCAATTAAAAATGTTATTCCACTGCGATCTGTTCTCTTTTTCCCTAATGAAGAGTCAACATTTGACTAGGATGTACCTAGGTATGGCCTTTTTAAGATTTATCCTGCTCTTGGGGTGTGGGGTAGCACATGGTGAGGCATAGACCAAGAGAGAAAAACCAGGAGAGTTTTACATTTTTTTATACTCCCAGTCCATTCACACCACCAAGGACCACTCAGAAGCACTAGGGTAGGTCTTGAGAAAACAGACAAGGCAGAAACTGTGGGAAACACTCTTTATTGTGGTCTCCCAAGGAATAATGGGTGAGACAGGGTAGGAAGGCTTAGAAGTTGCCGCTTTGAATAATTCCAGTGGGCTCTGGGGCATCAGAGCTGTGCCTGGTTGTCTGGTATCTGGCCTTGGGTGACTGGGGTGGGTGTGTAGTGGCACACAGCATGAGAGCCCAGTAAGTGAGGTGGTCAAGGGTGTGGATTCAACTGTCTGCTCAAGATAACTGACTCACCTCTAGCCAGCGCCTCAAAGCTGGGTGAAGAAATCATTTTTAAGAAACTATATTACAGGGGGTCACTGACTTTTTTGGACCCATGAGTTGGTATTTTTCTCACTTTTGGCCAATATTTCTCCAAATACTTTTCCTTCCATTTTTCTCTCCTTTTCTTCCACTGATCATATTTGTTATATTGCTTGATACTGCATGTTATTTTGTCAATCTCTTTTTCCCTATTTGCTTATGTGAATTTCTTTTAACCTGTCTTCAAGCTCCAATTCTTTCTTCTACAGTATTTAATCTTCTTGTAAGCTCACCCATGAAAGTAGTTTTCAAAAATTTCACCTGTCCATTTCTCTACATCTTTATCCTATGTATCTATTTTTCCTATAGATTCTTTAACATATTTAAAATTATTTTTGTTTTAGTCTTACAAGTTTATTTAAACTTATGACATATGCCAAACAGCAAGATATCAAATGCTCTAACTCTTATAATTTCAGTACTTTGGCTTCTGTGGGTGTTTTTTCCCCTCTTGGTTATGTGTCATATATTCCTGTTTCTTTCTATGTCTCCTGAATTGTGATTGCATACTAACTATTCTGAATTACTCACTGCATATTCTCGATTCAGTTTTTTTCCCCATGAAACCCATTAGGTTTTGTTTTTGTAGGTAGTTAAGTTGCTAGCAGATCAGCTTGAGTCTTCAAAGGCTTGCTTTTTAGGTTTATTGGAGTAGGTCTGTTTTAGTTTTGCCTTTAGTCCTAGGGCCGAGGCCTGAGTTTTGAAATGTAGTTCTAATCCTAGAGTGGTATAGCCCTTTAGGTTTTCAATAGAAAGCCCAAAATATTTACCAAGCCTCTTTACTCTGGTGGGACATAAATTTCAAAATTCCCCTCCCCAGCAACAGACATCTGCTGAAACCTCTGAGCTCCTCCAGCATTTCAGTTGTTGCTTTCGGTTGGGCCTCTTGGAATCCTGCCATTTATCCAGGATTTAGTCAGTCAAGGACTTTGGGGAATTACAGTGTGTCCGTAAAGTCATGGTGCACTTTTGACTGGTCACAAGAAAGCAACAGAAGACGACAGAAATGTGAAATCTGCACCAAATAAAAGGAAAACTCTCCCAGTTTCATTCCTATTCAGTGCAGTTCAATGTGGGCTCACGCACAGATTTTTTAGGGCTCCTTAGGTAGCTATCCCGTGTAGCCTCTACAGACTCGTCATTGACTGATGGTCTACCAGAACGGGGTTTCTCCACCAAACTGCTGGTTTCCTTCAACTGCTTATCCCACCGAGTAATGTTATTCCTATGTGGTGGCGCTTTGTTATAAACGTGGCGATATTCACATTGCACTTTGGTCACAGATTCAAATTTAGTGAGCCACAGAACACACTGAACTTTCCTCTGTACTGTCCACATCTCGACTGGCACAGCAGCCGTGGGCTGCTCCGCTGTATACACGGTGTTACGTCATCATCTGCGCATGCACACATGCTACCACATCATCCTACAGAAACTGGGAGGGTTTTTCTTTTATTTGGTGCAGATTTCACATTTCTATCATCTTTTGCTTTCCTGTGACCAGTCAAAAGTGCACCATGACTTTACGGACACACTGTATTCAAGGTAAATTCAAGGATCTGTGGCTTCTTCCTTTCTTGGATTTCCCCTTTCTAATATACAGTTGCTCAGACAGTTCCAAACTCTGACTTAGCTCCTCAGTCCAGTAAGATTGCCTCTTTTTATTCCTCATGTACCACATGAGAAAGTCACTTAAATGCGAATTTTATCCAATGCTTCTCTTCAGTGCTTCAGCCCCCCTCCAGTTTTTGCCTGTTTCTGGTCACTTTCAGTGCATTTCAACAGTGTGATAATTATTGGTGGGAGGGCTAGTCTTATACAAGATGCTCTTGCCATTACTAGAGTCCAGACTGTAATCAGATGTCTAAGTTATTAAAGAAAATAAAATCCAACTTCATTTCTTTATCTGGATAATGGTTACACAAATGTGTTCACTCCGAAAACTTACCAAGGTGCATGTTTATGCAATTGTAACCCCATTTGCTGTAACTTAATAAAAAATCTATTATAAGAAAAAAAAACCAATTTCATGTTAGCACCCAGTTTAATACCACTTGGGGGCTTTCTGTGGTCTGTGATCAAACCCAGACCACTCCCTTGACCCTAGCTCTAGCCACTTAACAACTTTCTAAATGAGCCACACTAGCTCTTGTTCCTCCCTCGAGTCCCATCTCCCTCACCTGACGTGGATATCGCCTACTTATTCCTCAGGCTTCGATTTAAACATCTCCTCACAGAAGCTTTTCCTGACCACCAATTCCCTCTTCAAGTATACTTTGATGCCCTCTGTTGTGTTCTCACAGCCACAAGGTCCCCCGCCACAACCTTTACCTAGGCAAGAGCACTCATGGCACAAGCTTGCACTGTCCAATGAGAACCTGGGAAGAGGAACCACATCTTCAGCCACAAATCTAATCCCAGAGTAGGAGCTCAGAGAATTTGCAAAATGAACAAAGCCCCTGCTATCTTTCCTGTTGTGGTTTGTACTGCAGGGGAAGTTTGCCTACCAGATCCTGCCTAGGGCAGTTCTCCAAGGTGGAGGAGCTAGGTCTGGGTGCTATCCTGGACTCCGAGGACTGGCTGCAACTAGACTCACTCCATTACCAGGTAAGAGGTTCAGGTAAAGCGCTACTTCCTGTCTGGGCTTGCTGCATCTGTCAGATAAAGGGGTGGAATTCAGAGCTCTTCCTACACCTGCCCTTCCTACACCTAAAAGCTGAAGGACTGACCAGATAGTTTAAAAAAAGAAAACAAGTTTATTGTGTTAAGCAGACCTTACTTTCATTACAGTAGCAGGAAATTCATTCACAGTTCACTTTGCGTACAGAGGGCCCTGCAGACATGCAGAGCTGCAATGCTGGCTTCCAAGCAAGGGCCGCACCTGGACCTAGGCTGAATTTAATAAAAGTTACAGTAAAATAGTTTTTATAAAGAAGGGGTTAAGATATATTGTGTGTTTTTTTTAAACTCCCAACATTTTTCTTCATTTCTCCATGTTTACATTGTTATTACCGAGGATAACTGGTTGGAAAACATGGTACCTGATAATCTTTTTCTCAAATTGTTGATCTTGGGTTAATATATTCTGATACTTTCATTTTGAAGAGGAATTATGCCCATTTCTCTGGAAATCTAAATCATGACAAGTGACACAATGCAGAGACTACAGATGGGAGCAAGGCCTCAGCTCATACCCTAACTTGTAATTCATTTGGTTAAATTCTCCACATTTGGCTTCTGTGTTGCTAACTAATTGGGAAAGACTCAAGAGATGGCCTCCTGCTTGCAAAGTCATCACCATGAAGTTTAGACTTTACGGACTACTTCTGAAGAGCACGCAGCTGCCTGATGATTTTGTGGTTGTCCTTATAAATTGTCAGCATACTCTGGGGGGAGGGATCCTCTCTTAGTGCACTGACTCACTGCCACCCACAAGTGTCCTTTCTGTTCCAGATAGAGAGGTCACAGACCAAATAATTACAGAGAAACTGGTATCCTCTAGATACTTTGTAATATCAATGACGACCTTCAGTTAATGAGTCCAATTGACTTGAATTCAATGATATAGTTACCAAAGTCCTGAATAAGATTGTTCCTCACTACATCAAGGCAGGAAAAACATAAATTTAAATTAAAAATGTTATTCTACCAAACTAGATACATGACAGCTATATTTAAGTTGATTAACTCCAATTACCCTCAAAATTTCCCCCATAAAATGTTTAAAAACACTAATTATAAAAATTACACAATGGTGTACATATATTTAAATAACTGCATGAAACATACCTCCAAGGAAGTTTTCCTGCTGTGGCTTTATGAAAAAACCCCCACACTTCCATGAAACCTGATACCATGGTACTAACATTATATTCAGAAAAATGCACCAAGTATTCTTCCCTTGTAACTCTTGTGTTGAATTCTTTCTTTTACTCTTTCATGGCAATTTTACAACTGTTTTATTTATTTATTTTTTTTATTTATTTATTTGCATTTTTCTGAAGCTGGAAACAGGGAGAGACAGTCAGACAGACTCTTGCATGTGCCCGACCGGGATCCACCCGGCACGCCCACGAGGGGCGACGCTCTGCCCACCAGGGGGCGATGCTCTGCCCATCCTGGGCGTCACCATGTTGCGACCAGAGCCACTCTAGCGTCTGAGGCAGAGGCCACAGAGCCATCCCCAGCGCCCGGGCCATCTTTGCTCCAATGGAGCCTTGGCTGCGGGAGGGGAAGAGAGAGACAGAGAGGAAGGCGCGGCGGAGGGGTGGAGAAGCAAATGGGTGCTTCTCCTGTGTGCCCTGGCCGGGAATCGAACCCAGGTCCTCCGCACGCTAGGCTGACGCTCTACAGCTGAGCCAACCGGCCAGGGCCGTTCATGGCAATTTTAGAAAAGGACTGTTTTCAAGTCCTTAAAGGGCAGGTGTGGAGGGAAAGGAATCATTTCATACTTCTTTCTACGACAGTGGTGTCTGACTGCTCCAAATTATGGTGTCAGTGGAGTGGGATTCCCAGCTGCAGGAAACTGAGATCCCTTCCTCCCTACCACAGGGGCCAGTCTCTTCCAAAAATCACAATGTTATCCTGAGCTTTCAGCCCTTCACTCAGGGACTCAGTCCCTGCAACCAGATTAAAGCTGTTCATTCAGGCAAAGTTTTAACAAGGTTCCTAACATGAAGAATTCAGAAATAGCAGAGTATTTCTTAGTATATGTAAACCTTTTGTTCTCCCAAGAGCTGAGCTCACACAGTACATGGGCTACCACAATGCATGTACATCTAGTGGGTAGGCAAACATCTGTTGGTTTCCATCTGAAATACCACATTTTCACAGATTCAACACTTTATCAATCTTACGGAAAGGGAATGTGCCATCACTCTCAGATGGCAGGATTGAGGACAACTTGAACACAAAACATAAGCAAGCCCCTTTAGCCCCAGCAGCAGGTTGTGTGCATGGGTTTTAATCTCAAATACCACTGTTTACAAAACATTAAGTCACACTGTTGCATGTCACTGTGACATGTCTCATTATTTAATATCATTCTGGCACTGACTCAGAAAGAAAATTTTCTATTATGGCCTAATGAACGAGAGAAAAAGATACCCAATACATACACATGGTGGTAAAAACAATGCACCGTGAACTGTTCCCAAGCTGGAATGTTTCGCTGTAGTCTATTTTTGCACCTTCGGAAAAACTCTCTCCTACCTAGCTTTTCAGTCACAACTTGCTTTCATACAGTAGAGTCAACAGACAAAGCCAGTCAATATCAAATTGTGGTGGCACCCTCATTTCCTAGGGTACATAAGGTTCATTTTGGAAGATGCTTATGCCACATGAGTCAATAATAATTACTGGAGGGAGGAGGCGGCTCACAGGCCATTTCAGAAGCAAACTGAGCCTTGCATATTGAGATTTGACTTTTTTTTTTTTGACAGAGACAGAAGAACAAAAAGAGACAGATAGGGATAGACAGGAGATGAGAAGCATCAATTCTTCATTGTGGCACCTTAGTTATTCATTGCTTGCTTTCTCATATGTGCCCTGACCAGAGGGCTACAGCAGAGCGAGTGACTCCTTGCTCAAGCCAGCGACCTTGGACTTCAGGCCAGCGACCACGGGGTCATGTCTATGATCCCACACTCAAGCTAGCGATCCTGCGTTCAAGCTGGTGAGACTGCACTCAAACTAGCAACTTCAGGGTTTCGAATCTGGGTCCTCTGCATCTCAGTCCGACACTCTATCCACTGCACCACTGCCTAGTCAGGCTAGAGATTCGACTATTAATAGGACCTCGTTTAGAGTGGTGACAGTAACAAGGCAATGAGGACACACATGCCACACAAAGAATAGTTCACACTGCATCTTCCTCACCTGGAAGGCGCATAGGGGCCCTGGTAGAAGGACATGAAAAAAGGTGGTCTGGTTCATGTACAAAGGGAACCCACATTTGAAAAGCATCTCCCAGAAAATAAGCTGGGGAAATGTATGATTCTGCCCATGGCTGTAGACAGAAGTGGCAGCAGAAGCCTTAGAGAAGCTTAAAAAAAATCTAAGATGAAGCTGGGTAGACATTTCCTCTCAGCAGTCCCATTCCTTCAGCTGCTCTGAGCAGTGAGGGACTGGGCGGCAGAGACTACTTCTATAGCCTTTGTCCACAGCAACGATTCTGAGGGACCTCTTCAGCCCTGGGTCAGTTTATCTAAAAACCTTTTGAGCTCCCACTCCCCAATTTTTTTATTTTATTTTATTTTTTACAGAGACAGAGAGTTGGAGAGAGGGACAGATAGGGTCAGACAGACAGGAAGGGAGAGAGATGGGAAGCATCAATTCATCAATTCTTCGTTGCGGCACTTTAGTTGTTCATTGATTGCTTTCTCATCTGTGCCATGACTGGGGGGCTACAACAGAGTGAGTGACCCCTTGCTCAAGCCAGCAACCTTGGGCTTCAAGCCAGAGACCTTTGGGTCAGGCCAGCTAGCATGGGGTCATGTCTATGATCCCATACTCAAGCCAGTGATCCCACGCTCAAGCTGGATGAGCCCGCGCTCAAGCTGGCGACCTCAGGGTCTTGAACCTGGGTCCTCCACAACCCAGTCCGATGCTCTATCCACTGCGCCACCGCCTGGTCCGGCCCACTCCCCAATTTTTAATGGAGTTATAGAAGCAAACTCAAAAGCTCCATCAGCATGCTAAAGCTAATTTTGCATGTGAAATGGAAAAAATAAATTACTTGATATTTGTCATAAGACTGATTTTTTAAAAAGACTATAAATCAATATGTTACCTGGCTTAAAAGAGAGCCTTAGCTATCCATTTGCACCCCCTCCACGTATGTTTAAAATGCAGACAAGAACGAGAGTCCATGGCTGTGGTCCTGCTGCTATCTCTTGCAGGGAGGGAAGATGAAGGGGAGGACCTGGACCCTCACACCCATGCAGGCCAGCAACACCCCAGAAGACTCTGCATGGGAGCCTCCTGATATTGCCCCCTCACCAGGACAGGCTGCCCCAGGGTGCCACTCTGGGCTGCTGACACAGGCATGGAAAGCAATGCCACACAGCTTCGCAGGCTTCAGAGTGTAACCAGAGTCAGGAGAGCGGAGCGCTGAAGTTCTGCAAGCCAAAGGCCGCCCACAGCACTAAGCTAAAAGGAATAAGGAACAGGTCTCGAAATCTTTTGTAGAGAAAAGTCACAGCCAACTTCCCCATGTCTAAGAGAGAAAATCCTCAGAGGAGGAGAGGAAAATGATGAAGTGACCTTCCTGAGGTCGCCCTGAGCCTCCATAATGTGTCATTAAAGGGCTTACTATGGCTGTATCCAGTAAGGAAATCAATAACAACATTTGTTTAGAAAGTGGTAAGAATAAGCAAATACTCCCACAAACATTGTTTACAAAATAATTACTTAAAATATTCAGTGAAGTTGGGTGGGGAATAAGAATAACGGTTTCATTTCAAATTAATCACAATTTCTGTCTTCTTCACCTCCCGCACCAAACACCTCAGAGCCCTCCTACTCTTGGTATCCTCCATACACCCTAACTCACCCCACCCCATCCGCAATTAACCTGTCACAGCCAACCCTGAAGACACACAGTTGTTGGCTGGGTGTCAGTTCAGCACTGAATGAACGCTGGGAAGAACACAGGAAGGGCCCAGAGTGCACTGGCATGGACCTCATGTGCAGGTGTAGACGAAGCTCCTAATGCCCAACTCAAAGCGATACCTGCACACCACGCAGGCTGCAGAGGAACCGCAGTTCTGGCTGCTCGGCTCCACGACAGCGCAGCATGTGTGCACTCATGGGTGGGGGCACTCAAGATCTGTTTTCCTCCCATGGCCTTAACTATCTTCCCTTTTGGTTAGAAGGTTGCGCTTTACAGAGTCCCCAAAATTCAGCCACTGGTCTTCCTCTGAGGTCCAAATCCAAGAGAGCCTTCATTCCAAAGGCCCAGAGCTCGCAATGTGCAGGAGTCAGAGTCAGATGCTCAGAATCAACAGGACCTGGGCACACCTGCCCAGCCAATTTATCAGCAGTTGTATAGACAAATCAGAAAAAACTAGCATTTAATATAAAAAGTGTTTTTCAAATGGTGCAATTTCCTATCCTTCCCTGAAGATCATAATTCTTCATGTTCCTGAAGTCCTACAGAAAAAAAGAGAATACTGAAAACAACGTAGATTATCCACTGGTTATAAAAACACAGACTGGGCATTCTATAGAACTGTCCCCAACTATCTGTGCCCACACCTCCATTTTCTCTCTCTTTTCAAATTTTTAGAAACTCTGGCTTGTTGTATATGAAAGCAAAATACAAAATAAAAACATTTTTATTTTTACATGGAAGCTACCTATATCCCTGCTTAATGTGAACTGTTTTCAAAGTACAGTATTTACTTCCAGTGAAATATACATGTTAAGTCAGAATTCTTTTTTCATTTAGTAACATAAACTTTTTCCTATGTGGTTCATTTACCATTTTTTATGCTTGGATGCTTAAACTGTTTTCAATGCTTTTGGTTTATAAATATTAGTAAAATAATTTCCCCATGTAAATAACTTCTTTCTTCTATTGAATTATCTCTATTAGGTAAATTCACAAGAAAGGAATTACTGAAGTATACACACTTTAACTACTTCAGATGACTGATTTACTGCTCTTTAGCAGGGTCTGCTATAATACACAGGGAGACCCAGGGAATCTCACCACCATCTCCCCAACAACAGCTTCATCAGTGTGAGTATTTTTTGTGTAGTGTATATATTAATAAATTCCTTTAATCTCATTGCTGTTTCCTCAAATTCATTTATTATTTGTTTTCTTCTTATTTGAGCAGTATGTCTACATTCTTTGCTCATCTATGAAAATTCTTGAGGTTTTACTGAATGAATTTGAATTAATTATTTTTATGATAATATCTAAACTTTGAGCTGTGACATTTAATGTCATGATACAGATTTCAGAATGTTTAGGTGAATCACTCAAGATCCACATTCTGTAATTGCTTTTTTAAAAATTAGTTTTCAGCTGAATAAATGTTAAAATCCAGAGCCCAGTTTATTAACAGTTTATATAAGGTCACTTCTGTATTCGAATGACTTTTTCTAATGGCTGCAGAGATATGCACATAGTAGGGAAGACTTAGTCCCTTATGCTCTGAGCTTAAATTAAATACAAACAAACACATCTGTCAATCCTAAATGTGCTTGTTCATGTTCACTAGTGCCTGGGCAGGTACAATGAAAAACTGAGCAATCCGGGCAAGAAATCCTAATATAATGTCAGATTTGGCTTAAGCATCACAAAACTGGAGAATCTAAATAACAGTAACCACAATAAAAGAACCCTCTCTCTCTCAAAAGGAAAAAAGGGAAAGGACAGGGCAGCACTACGTGGGTAAGTACTCCTGTCCAGAAGGCAAATCTGAAATGGGAAGGTGGGAGCTGCATCCTGGATGACGACAGAGTGGAAGGTCATGATCCTGCTGTTTTGCAACAAGCAGAAATCAGAAATGTGAAGAAGTGCTCACCCAGAGCCCAAGTCTGTCTTACCTTCTGGGTGAAGCTCTTCTGTCACCTTGTCCTTAAACACCGCTCCTGTTTCTTTGTCCTTCTGAAAATGAATCTGTAGCTGTTTGATCTCCTGATCATAATCCTGCCACTCAGGGATGATTCGAACAGCTGCTTCCAGCTTGGGCTCTTTGGTCATTGGGTTATTACACTGTCAAAACCAAAATAACATACTTAAGCAGAGTTGAAAAAAGGGTACATTATATAGAACTCAAAGGTGTTCCTGCTTTAAGTCCTGACTGCACAAAAAGAAAACAACACTGAGGACCCAAATGACAGAGGCAGGAGCACAAGTGGTTCCTTCACTGCCTGTCAACAGTGAGCGCAGCAGCCCCACCAGACGCGAGGACGAGCTCTCTGCGGCAGGCAGGAAGAGAAGATGTTCTTCAGTCTCTAAACTAGATAGCCACAGAGCAAGACAAAATAAGAATCAGTAATTATCTAGTAATGTACTGCCCCTACACTAAGATACCCCCCCCCCCCAAATGTAGACAGCTTACCAAGTCAATTGTCTTTGCCTTTTTCTTAGAGGCATCATCACACCAAGTTTCACACCAAAGCCATTCTTGAGGGAGTGATTTAATTGGCACCTGATGGATCATGTTATTGGGCAAATCCTATTTGGTAAGAAAAACAAAAAACACAACAGTCTAAAATTCTGGGGAAAATTTATATAAATACACACAAATTAGTGATGTTAGCTGCTCATTACATAACATACATCAGTCACAAAATTTTAGAACCAAAAGTGTCCTTACCAAAAACCCTAGAGAAGCTAAAATAGTTATTTATGGTGTTTTTAATACCCATGGACTTTAAAGGATCCATAAAACATTTACCCATAACAAGCATCTGAAAATATTTAATTTAAAACTCTCCAATAGTCTGCACCTAGACTTTCCACATGAGGGCAATTCTAAGAAAAAATACTACTGCCTTTTGAAAGTCAACTAAAAATAAGAGTATGGTTCTTAAATGTAAGATTGAAAAAGTAAAACTATCATTATTTGTAGATAAGATTATGTATATAGAAAATCCAAAAATATATACCAATTGGCAAGATAGCTGAATACACCAATGAACAAAATTCAACTGTATTTTTACATACAAGCAACAAAAAACAAGTTTTAAAAAATAACTCTAATAAAAATGCACAAGATCTCTATGAAGAAAGTTATATTATTGAGCAAAATTAAAAAACACCCAAATATGAAATCCTAGCAAGTATTTTTAGAACTTGACAAACTGATTCTAAAATGTATATACAAAAAGAAAAGAAAAAAAAAACCTCTAAACACTCTTGAAGAAGAATGAGGTGGGAGAATTTGAACTATTACATATCAAGACTTATTATAAAGCTATAGTTTTATTGAGATATTTGCAATATGGGGCATG
Source organism: Saccopteryx leptura (assembly GCF_036850995.1). Taxonomy (NCBI): domain Eukaryota; kingdom Metazoa; phylum Chordata; class Mammalia; order Chiroptera; family Emballonuridae; genus Saccopteryx; species Saccopteryx leptura. The sequence goes on from NC_089509.1 coordinate 403,362, forward strand.
ATATAGAGAAATAGACCAATGGCACAAAATAGAGGGCCCAGACCAAATTCACGCACATATGGGTACTTTGTATCTGGCAAAGATGGCACTGCTGGGCAGTAGGTTTCATTAAAAATAAAAATCATGTTGATACAACTGCATGCACATAGAGAATGAAAGTTGAACTCTATCTTACACCAGACATAAAATAATTTTTTTTACTGGAATATCAATATAAATGTAAAAGAAAAGCAGTAAAGCTTATAAACATCTTCATGACCTTAACAAGAGTTAAAAAGCATTAACCATAAAGGAAAATATTGACCAGTGGCACTACAAAAGATACCAGTAAGAGAGTCAAAGTGGGAAATTTTGCCACATACACAGGTAACAAAAGAATATATTATCAATATATTAAAATAAATGCCCACAAATGAAAAACGCCAAACAACCCAAATATTTGAATAATTACTTCACAAAAGAGAACATAAAAATAGCCATTAACAGACAAAATAGTACTCAACTTCATTATTAATTATGGAAATGCAAAATAAACCACCATGGACAGTGACATCAGCAAAAAAAACCAGCGGAGTTGGGAGCTGAAAGTTCATCTCTCCATAAAAGTACCCCAAACATTAACAAACATGTTCAGAGCAATGTTTTCAGAACTCTGTAAATTAACCAAGGGCTTGCAACAACCCAAAGAGCACCTGAAAGTCAACAAAAATGGTTGCATTTTGTAAGAACAGTGTGCTTTATGGCATTTTATATTTTACCGTACTCCCATTCTCCTTCTCCAGCCTCAAAAATTAAAAGCCTGATTCCCATACTTAGAGGAAGGAGAAGGATGGAGGTCTTTCAAGCTTCATTCACAAGGCCATCATGATCTGACATAACTTGTGGTTCCCTGGAAGACTGGATTGTAAAAGCTTATCTCTACAGAACTTGTTCAATGCTTAAAGCTTCTTCTTGGCAGCACTTCTTGAATGTATTAATAAGCTTACTGGGACTGACTGAGGTGGAGCAAAGAACAGACTAACCAAAAATCTTTAAAGAAGCTGAACAATGAGATGTCCAAAGGAGACTTTGAAAAGGAAAGACATAGTCCTGGGAATATAGAAGACCATGCACATGTGTGAGGCTCTGAGCATGCTCAGGGCTGCGTGCATAACCGAGAAAAACCTAAGATGGCCCTTAGCCATTGCCTATGGCTGATTTTACAGCTCTATACAAGGAAAAAGTGATGGCTAAGATAGAGCTGTTAACTGCCTGACTGCTGAGATTTGCCCCAGCATGCAACTAGAGGCCTTTGGCAAAGACGGGGGGGGGGGGCTTTAGTAGTTCTTAGCACTTAAGGAAATCACTGTTCAATTTTAGCTAACCTCTAAGCAAATCAGGCAGACAAAAATGCAGACTTCACAGAACTAATTTAGAAGGCACAAAACAAACAACTAGCATAATAAGCAGCAGCAAACCCTGGAGAGGGGGGAAATGTGATTTCCAAACTTGCTATACTATATTATCTGAAATGTTTAGTTTTCAACAAAATGAAGAGACATGCAAAAAAAAACCAAAACAAAATATGAGAGGGGGAAGAAGCAATCAACAGAATTACACTTTTGGAAGCCCAGACATGAACTTATAAGATGAAGATTTAAAATCAGGTATTTAAAATATGTTAAAATAGAGTATAAAGGATAAAGAAACAGAAATTACACAACAGAACCAAATAGAAAATCTAAAATACAATTACTATGTTTAAAAAAAAAATTCCCTAGATGCCTTCAACAACTGCTTTGAGCAGTCAGAAAAAATAATCATGTCAATTCAGATTATCTAGTTTCAGGAGCAGAAAGAACAGTGAAGAAAAATAAACATGACTTCTGAAACCTGTAGGAAAACACCAACATACACATAATGAGAGAGTCTCAAGAGGAGAGAGGCAGAAAGAATATTTGAATAAAGAAAAGTTCCAAAATATAATGATAAACATTAATCTACACATCCAAGAAGCTCAATGAATTCCAAGTAAAATAAACTCAAAAGAGACTCACAAACTGTCAAAAGACTGAAAACCTTGAAATGAGATGGAGAGACAGATGTTCTCAAGGTAAACAGCTAATTTCTCATCAAAAAACCATTGTGGCCAGCAGGTTGCAGGACTGAATCTGCTAAAAGAAAAAATTGTCAAGGAAGAATTTTATATCCATCAAAACTATTCATGAAAAAAAAAAATGAAGAAGAGGACCTGAAGATGACAGCAGAATAGGCAGACGCATAGACTCCCAGCTCACACCACCACACTGTATTACAAATTAATTTAGGATTAATCAGCGTGAAAAACCAACTCTGGACTACAACATCAGCTCTCAAAAACCAAGGAACAAAGAAGAAGCCACACTAAGCCTGGTAGGGAGTGCAGAGGAGCAGTGAGTCTCCCCTGCTTAAAAGAACAGAGGGGGGGGGTGAGGCTGGGAGCACAGAAGGGCTCTCACTCTAAGGAAAAGAGCAGAAAATATCGCTAATAGCCACTTGCCTTGGGACCTGGGAACGAGATGTGTTGAAAGGGCCGGCTTGTCTTCCAAAAAGAAAGGGGGGAGAGAGAGAGATGGTGAGGGGCAGAGGAATGCAGGGGACGACCGGAGAAACTGACTCATCCAGTGCTGGAGGCGGCCATAGCTGGGGAGGGGCTGATCCTTCCACAAAACAAAAGAATGAAGTGCTTCCAGGTCACACATCTCCAGACATCTCTCCAGCTCCAATCAGCGCAACAAGACACAGCTGAAAACAAGAAGTGGGGAGGAGGGGCAGTAACTGAGGTCTCCATGGAAATCTGAGATACACTTCCCCCTACTGAAACTGAGAAAACACCCTGCCCCCAGAGAGAGTAACTGGAAGATCAGGACTTCAGAGTCTCAGGTTATACCCAAGGCATTCCTGGATAAAGTTTCAAATAAGACCCCTGCTGAGATCAGTAAACAAGACTACCACCTGTTAAGAAAACTGAGAAGAAAACAAACAAATTAAGACTACAAAGCAGCCCAAATCTGAAAGTGAATTACAAATAACAGCTGGTGCCAACCCAAGAAGACCTAGAAATAACATAATTGAAAACTGGACGAAGAAAACACCAAGCCTAGACTCAACCAGCTCTACAAACAATACACCCAAACACAGACATAATGAGAAGACAGAGAAGTGCAATCCAAATGAAACCACAAGAGAAACTTCCAGGAAATGAACTGAGTGATATGGAAATAACCAAACTTTCGAATGCAGAATTTAAAATAATGATTGTAAGGATGCTTAGGGATTTAGAACAACAAAGGATGGTCATCATGAACACCTAAATAAAGACATAGCAAGTATAAAAAAGGACACTGAAATATTAAAAAAGAATCAGTGAGAGATGACAAATACAGTTTCAGAAATGAAGACCACAATGAAAGAAATTAAAAACAGGATGGATGAAGCTGAGGGTCAAATCAGCAAGTAAGAGGACAACTTGAATGAAGGCATGGAAGCAGAGCAGAAAAAAGAAAAGAGACTCAAAACGTCTGAGGAAACTCTTAGAGAGCTATGTGATATAAAGAGAAATAACATCCACATCATAGGGGTTCCTGAAGAGGAATAGAAAGAACAAGGGATAGACACTTTATTCAATCATATCATAGCTGAAAACTTCCCTAAATTAATGCAGGAAAATCTCTCACAAGTTCAAGAAGCACAGAAAACTCCATTAAAGAGAAACCCAAAGAAATCTACACGAAGACGCATCATAATTAAAATACCAAAGCTAAGTGATAAATTGAAAATATTAAAAGCTGCTAGAGAAAAAAGGCTATCACCTACAAAGGAGCCCCCATAAAGATGACATCCGACTTCTCAACAGAAACACTTGAGGCCAGAAGGGAATGGCAAGAAATATTCAAAGTAATGCAGAACAAGACTATTTTATCCAACAAGGCTACCATTTAAAATTGAAGGAGAAATAAAAAGCTTTCCAGACAAAAAACAGCTCAAGGAATTCATTATAACCAAATCAATGCTGCAGGAAATGTTAAGGGGCCTGTTGTAAACAGATCAAAGTTGGAAAAGAATATAGCAAAAGAGGAATACAGCTTTAAAGGATAAAATGGCAACACACAACTACCTATCAATAATAATCTTAAATGTAAATGGATTAAATGATCCAATCAAAAGACAAAGGGTAGCTGCATGGATAAGAAAACAGGACCCGTAAATATGCTGTCTACAAGAGACACACCTTAAAACAAAATATGCACATAGACTGAAGGTAAAAGGATAGAAAAAAATATTTCATGCAAATAGAAATGAAAAATAAACTAGGGTAGCAATACTTATATCAGACAAAATGGACTATAAAACAAAGGCTATAGTAAGAGATAAAGAAGGCCACTGCATAATGATAAAAGGGAGCAATCCAACAGCAAGATATACCTATTATAAATATCTACACACCTAATATAGGAGCACCGAAATATTATATATAAAGCAGACTTTGATAGATATAAAGAGCAAGATCAACAGCAATACTATAATAGTAGGGGATTTCAATACTCCACTAACATCACTAGATAGATCCTCAAGAAAGAAAATTAACAAAGAAACAGCAGACTTAAAGGACACACTGGATCAACTGGATTTAATAGATATCTTCAGAACCTTTCACCCTGAAGCAGCAGAATATACATTCTTTTCAAGTGCTCATGGTACATTCTCTAGGATAGACCGCATGTTAGGGCACAAAAGTGGTCTCAACAAATTTAAGAAGATTGAAATCATATCAAGCACTTTCTCTGATCACAATGGATAAAACTAGAAATCAACCACAATAGAAAATATAAAAAATTCTCAAACACATAGAAATTAAATAGCAGGTTGTTAAATAACAAATGGATTAACAATGAGATCAAAGAAGAAATAAAAGAATTTCTAGACAAATGATAATGAGCATACAACAACTCAAAATTTATGGGACACAGCAAAAGCAGTACTGAGAGAAAAGTTCACAGCACTACAGGCACACTTTAAGAAGCTAGAAAAAGCTCAAATAAACAGCTTAACCCTGCATCTAAAAGAACTAGAAAAAGAACAGCAAGTAAAGCCCAAATGTAGTAGAAGGAAGGAAATAATAAAGATCAGAGCAGAAATAAATGACATAGAGGCTAAAGAAACAATACAGAGGATCAATGAAACCAAGAGCTGGTTCTTTGAAAAGGTAAACAAGACCGATGAACCTTTAACCAGACTCACCAAGAAAATAAGAGAGAGGACTAAAATAAATAAAATTAGAAATGAGAATGGAGAAATAACTGACACAACAGAAATACAAAATATTGTAAGAAAATATTACAAAGAACTGTATGCCAAAAAGCTAGACAACCTAGATGAAATGGACAAATTCCTTGAAACATACAATCTTTCAAAAATTGATCTGGAAGCATCAGAAAACCTAAACAGACTAATTACAACAAATGAGATCAAAACAGTTATCAAAAAACTCCCAACAAAGAAAAGTCCTGGGCCTGATGGCTTCACAAGTGAATTCTAGCAAATATTCAAAGAAGAACCCCTATCCTTCTCAAGCTATTTCAAAAAATTCAAGAGGAAGGAAGACTTCCAAGCTCCTTTTATGAGGCGAGCATAATTCTGATTCCAAAACCAGGAAAAGACAACACAAAGAAAGAAAATTCTAGGCCAATATCCCTGATGAATATAGATTCTAAAATCCTCAACAAAATATTAGAAAACCGGATCCAACAATATTATGAAAAATATCATACAACATGATCAAGTGGGATTTATTCTGGGGAGGCAAGGCTGGTATAATATTCACAAATCAATCAATGTGATTCATCACATAAACAAAAGGAAGGAGAAAACCCACATGATAATTTCAATAGATGCAGAAAAAGCATTTGATAGAATCCAGCACCCAGTCATCATCAAAACTCTCAGCAAAGTGGGAATACAGGGAACATGCTTCAACATGATAAAGGCCATCTATGAGAAACCCACAGCCAACATCATACTCAATGGGCAAAAATTAAAAGCAATCCCTTAAGATCAGGAACAAGGCAGGGGTGCCTCCTTTCACCACTCTTATTCAACATAGTCCTGGAAGTCCTAGCCACAGCAATCAGACAAGAAGAAATAAAAGGCATTCAAATTGGAAAAGAAGAAGTAAAACTATCATTATTTGCAGATGATATGATAATGTATATAGAAAACCATAAAGTTGCAGTCAAAAAACTACTGGACTTGATAAATGAATTCAGCAAAGTGGCAGGATATAAAATTAATATTCAGAAATCAGAGGCACTTTTATACACCAACAATGAACAGTCAGAAAGAGAAATTAAGGAAACAATCCCTTTCACTACTGCAACCAAAAAAATAAAGTACCTAGGAGTAAATTTAACCAAGAAAATTAAAGACTTGTACTCGGAAAATTATAAAACATTGATAAAAGAAATCAGGGAAGATACAAGCAAGTGAAAGCATATACCATGCTCATGGTTAGGAAGAATAAACATCATTAAAATGTCTATATTACCCAAAGCAATTTATAAATTTAATGCAATACCAATTAAAATACCAATGACATACTTCAAAAATATAGAACACATATTCCAAAAACTTATATGGAACCAAAAAAGAACACGAATAGCTTCAGAAATCTTGAAAAGGAAGAATAGAGCCGGAGGTATCACACTTCCCGATATCAAGTTACACTACAAGGCCATTGTACTCAAAACAGCCTGGTACTGGCATAAGAACAGGCATATAGATAAATGGGACAGAACAGAGAACCCAGAAATAAACCCACAGCTCTATGGAAAACTGATATTTGACAAAGGAGGTAAGGAAATACAATGGAGTAAAGACAGTCTCTTCAACAAATGTTGGGAAAATTGGACATCTACCTGCAAAAAATATGAAACTAGACCACCAACTTACACCATTCACAAAAATAAACTCAAAATGGATAAAATACTTAAATGTAAGCCATGAAACCATAAGCATCTTAGAAGAAAACATAGGCAGTAAGCTCTCCGACATCACTCGCAGTAATATATTTGCTGATTTATCTCCATGGGCAAGTGAAATAAAAAGGATAAACTAAGGGACTATATCAAACTACAAAGCTTTTGCTCAGCTAAAGACAATAAGAACAGAATAAAAAGACAAACTACACAATGGGAGAACATCTGATAAGGGGTTAATAACCAATATTTATAAAGAACTTGTAAAATTTAACACCAGGAAGACAAACAATCCAATCAAAAAATGGGCAAAAGAAATGAATAGACACTTATCCAAAGAGGGCATACAAATGGCCAATAGGCATATGAAAAAATGTTCAACATCACTAATCATTAGATAAATGCAAATTAAAACCCCAATGAAGTGGTAGAGCGTTGGCCTGGTGTGCAGGAGTCCCAGGTTCGATTCCCGGCCAGGGCACACAGGAGAAGCGCCCATCTGCTTCTCCACCCCTCCCCCTCTCCTTCCTCTCTGTCTCTCTCTTCCCCTCCCGCAGCCAAGGCTCCACTGGAGCAAAGTTGACCCTGGCGCTGAGGATGGCCCTGTGGCCTCTGCCTCAGGTGCTAGAATGGCTCTGGTTGTGACAAAGCGACGCCCCAGATGGGCAGAGCATCGCCCCCTGGTGGGCATGCCGGGTGGATCCTGGTCGGGCACATGCGGGAGTCTGTCTGACTGCCTCCCTGTTTCCTGCTTCAGAAAAATACAAAAAACAAAAACAAAAACAAAAAAACCCCAATGAGATATCACCTCACACCAGTCAGAATGGCGCTCATCAACAAAACAACAGAGTAAGTGTTGGCGAGGATGTGGAGAAAAGGGAACCCTCCTGCACTGCTAGTGGGAATGCAGACTGGTGCAGCCACTGTGGAAAACAGTATGGAGATTACTCAAAAAATTAAAAATCGAACTGCCTTGCCTGACCTGTGGTGGCGCAGTGGATAAAGCTTTGACCTGGAAATGCTGAGGTTGCCGGTTCGAAACCCTGGGCTTGCCTGGTCAAGGCACATATGGAGTTGATGCTTCCTGCTCCTCCCCCTCCTTTTCTCTCTCTCTCTCTCTCTCTCTCTCTCTCCTTTCTAAAATTAATAAATAAAATAAAAACAAAAATTAAAAAAAAAATCGAACTGCCTTTTGACCCAGCTATTCCATTTTTAGGAATATACCCTAAGAACACCATAGAACTGTTCCAAAAAGAGAAATGCACCCCCATGTTTATGGCAGCATTGTTCACAAATAGCGAAGATCTGGAAACAGCCCAAATGTCCATCAGTGGACGAGTGGATTAAAAAGCTTTGGTACATATATACTATGGAATACTACTCAGGCATAAGAAATGATGACATTGGATCATTTACAATAACATGGATGGACCTTGATAACATTATACGGAGTGAAATAAGTAAATCAGAAAAAATTAAGAACTATATGAATCTATACATAGCTGAGACATACAAATGAGACTCAGGGACATGGATAAGAGTGTGATGGTAATGGTGAGGGGGTGGCAGAAGGAGGAGGGGTGGGAGGAGAGGTGTGGCCTAAAGAAAACCAGTTAGAAGGTGACAGAAGACAATTTGACTTTGGGTGATGGGTATGCAACATTTAATTAAATGTCAGAATAATCTGGAGATGTTTTCTCTGAACATATGTACCCTGATTTATCAATGTCACCACATTAAAATTAAATTTTTTAAAAAAAGGAAAAAAAATGAAGAAATTTATATATTCCCCAAGAGTTGTTATCTCCAGAGCCACCATACCAGAAATACTAAAGGGAGTCTTTCTGCCTAAAATAAAAGAACAGTAAACAGTAACTCAAACCTAAATAGAGAAAACCTACATGAAGAGCACTAATATAGTTATGTGGGTAAATTTAAAGACAACATCAATGTATTTCTTGTTTGAAACTCCTTTTATCCCCCCCATCTAATATAAAACAACTACAAAAAGCAACAAAGCAATAATTACAAATCTGTGTTGATGAGTATATCATTTGTAAACATGTACACTGTATGACAACAGTATGTGGGCAGCAAAGCTGTATAGGAACAAAGAGTATTTGTATACTACTAAAATTAAGTTATTATTAATCCAAAATAGACTATTATTAAAGCACTAACGATAATCATCAAGGCAATCACTAAGAAAATACCTCAGAAGTATATAGTAAAAGATACAAGAAAATTAAAATGTCTAACATAAAAGGCAACAATGTAGGGACTGAGGAACACATAAAAACAGAGGAAATACAAAAATAGAAAGTGGCAGATATAAATTTTACCTCACTAATAACTACATTAAATGTAAATGGATTAAACTCTCCAATTGAAAGCTACATGGGATGCCAGTTCATAACTAACAAACTAATATACTGATAATAAGTACTGGTCAAAAACATGAAACAAGAGGAATTCTTATATGACTAATGAAAGTATAAATTAAAATTACTTTGGAAAAACTATTTCAAATTATCTAGTAAAAATAAAGATAAAAAATCTGATGATCAAGCAATTCTACTTGTCCATGCAACTTCTGGGATGCTAGTAATGTTCTATTTCTTAAACTAGGTTGCGGTCATTCATTGATGCATATGAATATACATATACTTACAGATTTTTGTTTTGTACAATTTTCTTTATGGGTGCTATAATGTTTAAGATAGACTTAAGCAAAATAAAATATGTGAAACTATCTACAACATCTAAACTTTAATCTCACCTCTAAAAATGGTTTAGCATTAATAAACAGTAGGGCAGCTAAACTCCTTAAAAAACATCATGGTTTCTGATGTACAAAAAAGCGATATTGTGATATTCTATAATGTATATTCTACATTCTATACTCTAACTTCTGAGCTGGTTAGTTCCTTAAAAAGTAGAACAAATTGACCCTCACAGGCAGAGAAACAAATTGGCCTGATTAGGTTGGGTACAAAATGAAAAGATGCAGAAATGGTTCACAGAGGCAGCACCCTGCTTCTATTTCCCGTCCAAGCCAACATCAGGTCGTGGTATTTTTCACTGTCTGTCTTCTCTTGAGGACAGATAACAATGTCACATATAGAATACAAAATTCCATAACCTGGAGATGTTTTCTCTGAACATATGTACCCTGATTTATCAATGTCATCCCATTAAAATTAATTAAAAAAAACAACAACAACAAAAATAAATAAAAAATTCCTTCCCGTGAAGAAACAGAACACTGTACCAACAGAGGAGAGAACTGAGAAGCAAACAATACTTCACTTTCTGACACAACATTGCATACTCATCGCTGGAAGTGTTAACGAAAAATATAGGCACTTACTTGGTCAAGATTTGAAAGGCTATTAGGATCTTGACTCAGACCTTGGTACTGTCCCCTGAGTCTGTCACCGGCAGCTATTTTCCTGAACTTCTTCAGATCAACAACATACAGTGCACTAGATGGAGAAGAACCATTTGCTGTAACCACAGATTATGGCAGAAAAGTAACTCCACTGAATAATGGAATAGGTCAGGAGGTGAACATGAGGCTTCTCTTTAGAAAGGTCAGCTGAGACCTGATGGTGGACCTCAGCTCAGGGTCAGTATATGCTACTTCAAAGATGGCTAAGAAAATTATTACAAAACCCATATTCTGCCACCACAGCTCAGTTTGTCACTGTTCCTTATTAAACTGCCTTCCAAAAGAAACAACTGAATCTCTGACAAAAGATTTCTAGCAAATGTTAGCAGATTAGGTAATAAAAGCTAAAGTAACTGCTAAATAACCATTAGTCAAAGATCATGTTTTAAATGTTGCAAGCGGGAAGAAAATCAACAGCGTTAGCATTCTTTTGGACCCAAAACATAAAGTATGACACTAAAATCACCATACCCTAGCATTTATCTCAGTGTGTGCTGCTTCCCACAGGCCCCTCCACCCCCACATCTTCCACATCACACCTGGCCCAAAGAGACAATGTAGTTTTCATTAGAAGGACATCAAATGCATATATGGTTTGACCTATGAGTTACATGTTTAGGTAGGAATTTATCCTAAAGCTATACTGAAATATACAAAATAATGTTTAATTATTCAGTGCAACAATGTATGTCATAGCAAGAGACCATAAATATAATAACATTACTAGAAAAATGTGTAGATGTAAAAAGGAATAAGGTCTCTCTGTACATATAGTCAGTGGTCCCCAACCTTTTTTGGGCCACGGACCGGTTTAATGTCAGAAAATATTTTCACAGACTGGCCTTTAGGGTAGGATGGATAAATGTATCACATGACAGAGATAACCGTCAAGAGCGAGTCTTAGATGGATGTAACAGAGGGAATCTGGTCATTTAAAAAAAATAAAACATCATTCAGACTTAAATATAAATAAAACGGAAATAATGTTAGTTATTTATTCTTTCTCTGCGGACCGGTACCAAATGGCCCATGGACTGGTACCGGCCCAGGGGTTGGAAACCACTGCATATAGTAAAACCTACTAAGATATTAAGTATAAAAAAGCAAGGCATAGCCGTGGCCAGTTTGCTAAGTGGTAGAGCGTTGGCCGGTGTGTTGATGTCCAGGGTTCAATTCCTGGTCAGGGCACACACAGGAGAAGCGCCCATCTGCTTCTCCACCCCTCCCCTTCTCACTTTTCTCTCTCTCTCTCCTCCTCCCTTCCTGCAGCCATGGCTCAGTTGGAGCGAGTTGACCCTGGGCACTGAGGATGGCTCCATAGCCTCACCACAGGTGCTAAAAAAAAAAATGGCTCCGGTTGCTAATGCCCCAGATGGGCAGAGTATTGCCCCCTAGTGGGCTTGCTGGGTGGATCTGGTTGGGGCACATGCAGGAATCTGTCTTTGCCTCCCCTTCTCTCACTAGAAATTTAAAAAATAATAAAAGTAAAATAAATAAAAAAGGCATAAAACTATAAGTAGGATGGTAAATTTTGTGCAAATATAAATTCATATTTGTGCAAAAAAGAAATCATAGCTGTTCGTGTAAGATTTAAGAAACTCTGTGGGACGTACAGTAAATTAACAGGAAGTTTCCTATGGTAAATGAAAACCAGGTGGGAGAGGATTAAGATTTTGAAATTTTTTCCACTGTATATTTTTATAGTTTTTATTTATGAACCATACTAATGTATTAGCTATTCAGTTTTAAATATACAGAATTAATTTAAAGACGAGAAAATAAAAAAACAGTGTGAGGAGCAGTCATTTGTCGGTACCTGATATGATACTTCCGCCCAGCTAAGTGACTGGCCCAGTACCCTGATTTCCAGAATCTGTAGCCGTCCATTTCTTTCCGGCTGTCACAGAAAGGAGTGTAACCATAAGGAGCACCATCCAAATTGAAGTCCCTTAACTCTTTCAAGTCTGTTCGTACAATCTGGAGAAAAGATCATAAGTCATTTGTTAAACAAACACGCAGACGGCAGTATCCTGAAAACACAGAGCACCTCCTTGCAGGGCAGCTCAGTGGTCCGTGGACAGGCTCCAGCAGGAGACTCAGCCTGCACCTGGCTGCCTCCATTAATTAGCTGACTAGGATGTGAGGGCGATTTGGCTGCGACATCTGTCACCCTGTTGATCGCAAGGGTTGACTTGGCTGGTCTGGCTGGCTAGGCGGGTGTCCCCTTCCTCCCTTACCGCTCCATGTGCGTCCCTCCCGAAGCTGCGCACTCAGTCGAAGAGGACGACCTTCCCCACTAGAGGAGAGGACCGTTCTTCGGTCAAGGGTATATGAGTGGCTGCGCTCCCCTGCAAGAACCTCCAAACAAGTCTCAAGTTCCATTTGATTAGCTGACTACCTCAACTGACAGGTACAACAGTGTAAGTATTCAATGAGTAGAAATAAATTTATATTGCTTAGACTCAGTTTCTTAATTTGTGAAATGGGGATCTCATGGGGCTTCTGGAAAGTTTATGTGAAATAATATATGGACATTTGTGAAACAATGGCTATTTTTAGTCTGTATGTGAAATGAATAAAGAGTAAAAAACTTCACACATGATGTAATGACAACTATGTAAAAGAGGCAAAGAAAGAAATATGAAAAGAAGATACATCAAACACAAATTTTAAAAGTGATCACATCTAGGTGATATCTTTCCATATATTCTAAATAATGTAAAACAAACATGCATTTTTCCATAGCTAGAAAAATAAAATCATTCAAGAAAGAAAAAGGAAGTCTAACACCTTTAACAGAAACTGTTAAAAGCTGGCCTTTCAGAGCTGACCTGATCAGCGTCCACAAACAGGAATTTGTCCACAACCAGCGGGAAGAGCACATCCAGGAAGAGGATCTTGTAGCCCCAGATGATGCGCTGCTTTTCTGTCTGCTGGTGAAGCCACCGGGGCCATTTGTATTGAACGAGCTCGTACTGGAAATTGTACTCATTTGCCATATACGGTATAAACTCCTATTTTCAGACACAAGGAGCAACAAACAATCACTTACTTTGATTAGGGAAACCAACTTCATAGTGTGAGACAACCATGCATAAGTAAAAGACATGTATCAGAACAATGGTCTAATAACATCTGACCCTGACTCACTCGTGACTCCATAAAAGAATACATGTAAACTTTGCCAAATCCCCATTTTGTTACAACTTCTGAGCACTACAAGAAATGAAAGAAGTCTTAAAGTAAAGGCTTTTAGATAAGTAATTTACATTAGTGTGTGTGTTTAAGAGAAATGAACTTCATTTGTCTGAACTTGAAGCTCAAAAAACATTTTACCATAAAATATTTTTTGAGCTTCATTTCTAAGCATTTCTCTCAGCCAAATATAAATATAACCCAGGGGACAACAAGGCAGACCCAAATACTCTTAAAAATCTATTGGCATCAAGTCTTTCATAGTCTAAACACAAATACTTTCAGGGGACTAGTGATGAATTGCTTATTTAGGAGAAAAATTACTAACACATGAAAAATTGTTTAGTAAATTCTACAGAATGACAATAAAAAAGATGCAAATAACTCAGTTTACATGACAAATACTAACACATAAATAAAGCAAGAAACTGTCTAGGTATGTTTTTGTTTCACACAGATGAAGCATTACTTCTATGGACCACTAATCACCCTTCCCTCTGGGAGCCTGCACCCGCTGCTAACTGAACTAGGATGTGCACACTCAGAGAGAGGCACTTCATCAGAGAGAACCACAGGGCTCTTCTCCCACATGTCCATGCTTCAGACCCACTTCTGTGCTCAGTTTTATAACACCTGGTCCCTCAAACAGATCAGTCTGGAGAGTAACCAATGTAGAGATATGCAGCCGAATCCAGCTAACTTAATAAAAGGTAAATTTAAAAACTACACAGATAACAGAGAAGTAGTAAGAAGTACGTGATACTGCACATATCTCTGTAAGAAGAATGTTTTTTCCTTTTCCTTGAAGAACGCACCTTAAACGTAGGGGACAAGTAATTCTTCAAAAACCAAAATTTCACAGGAGTCTTGGTATTCTTCAGCACTGATAACATCATTATGCTGTCAAAGAAAAGCAAATAATACAATAATCTTCCAAAGCTTTTAAATCTTAACAAAATCAAGTAGTCAATTAGGAGATCACTAAAGGTTCTTCCTGGCAGAGCTCAATTAGGCCAAAAGAAACCCTTAAGAATGGAAAATTGCACCTATTCCTTCTTACAAACATTATTACCGAATGAGAAATAAGTATTTCTCACCTACAAAAATAGACCTTACTGATAAAGGCAAATGTTTTAATTATGTTACATCTTTAACTGCTTCCTGAATTGCTATAATAATTATGACACAAATTAATAATGGAGGTTGTAGCTGATGACATCACTCTAAAGAGGAGGTCAAGAAAGCCATGGCAGCTCTGTGTCCCAGCCCTGCCTAAAGCCTGCTCACAGCCTGCCCATGGCCTGCCTATGGCCTGCACTGGGGAAGGGAAGAGTAGAGAGTAAGAGGTAAAGGAACAGCAAATTGTTACAGCTTCAGGATTCCCTATTTTGAAAACAAAAACACATTTTGAGTCAAGGAATTCAGTTGTTACTAACACCTGACATTACTATTTTAAGTCAGATATTATTTTTTGGAAACAAGAGGTCTAAAGCGTGAGTGAGATGACATTTTTGATTACTTGCTATACTAGAGTTGCAGTGGAAAGTTAAAATAGCAAGAACCCTGGCATTAGGAAAGTCCCTCTCAGGCAAAGGCACCTTCCTAACCACTGACCACAGGCACTTTTGAGGGCCTTCCTCCTGGTGATCACTGCGGCAACCAGCCCAAGCCAGGGGCCTATCCTTGGCTCTGGGTTCATGACTGATAGCTGGGTCCCTTCTCCTCGAGTCTCAGTCTGTCTATAAAACAGAGATGTTAGCCGGTTGGCTCAGTGGTGGAGCGTCGGCCTGGCGTATGGAGGTCCCGGGTTCGATTCCCGGCCAGGGCACACAAGAGAGGCGCCCATCTGCCTCTCCACCCCTCCCCCTCTCCTTCCTCTCTGTCTCTCTCTTCCCCTCCCGCAGCGAGGCTCCATTGGAGCAAAGATGGCCCGGGCGCTGGGGATGGCTCCTTGGCCTCTGCCTCAGGCACTAGAGTGGCTCTGGTCGCGGCAGAGCGACGCCCAGGAGGGGCAGAGCATCGCCCCCTGGTGGGCAGAGCGTCGCCCCCTGGTGGGCATGCCGGGTGGATCCCGGTCAGGCGTATGCAGGAGTCTGTCTGACTGTCTCTCCCCGTTTCCAGCTTCAGAAAAATACAAAAAATAAAATAAAATAATAAAAAAATAAATAAAATAAAATAAAACAGAGATATTATAATGTGAAAACTAAGCTCTCCCCGCCAAATCCCGCTCTAAAATCCTATGAATTTTTAGAACGTAGGTCCATGGTCCTAGACCACTTTTATTCTCTATGCTAACCTCCTAATTTATGGTTAAAGCAATGCCTGGTGGCCAATTACAAACCACTATTTAAATGTGTGCACAGTGATATTAAAGATGTATAGCCTTGTAATATCTACACAGATGCATTTACTCTATAGCTTGAGCTCATGCTGTTAGCCAGATCAAAACAACTATAATTAGATATGGTAATCTATTCACAACCCTCAGAGTGCTTCAAATACACAGAAATATCATGGACAGAATCCCATAAAACATGTACTCTCTAAACAAGAATACTGTGACAAATTCATTCATATATTCTGAAGTAATCAACATGACTAACCGAAGAAATCTTTCATAGAGATGACCAGATGCAACGGAGAAAATATTAATTATGTTATCCTTGTCTTGTTTCACTTCCTCAGTCCTCTGTCCTCCTGTGAAGCCCCTGTAATAATAAAGGAGAAAATAAGCACAAAAAAGGTAAAATGCTGGTCCAGACACACAGCCCTTCAAGGGAAGAGGTGTGTGTTTCCTGTTCCTGCTCCTTCCCTAGAAAGTGGTGCAGAGGGACCAGGTACAAAGTGTCCCTCACACTGTGAGCAAGAGATCACATGGCCAGGAGACCATCCACAGAGTAATAAAAGGGCACAGCCAACAAGGTGCCGTGAGCTTCAGGGGAAAACTGAACACAAGCTAGTCCACAGAATGCAATGAGTACGATGAGAAATAAACTGAGCAAGTGCCAGCCAGCCTTCCACAAAGCGGGCACAGCCCAGTGACAGTCAAGACGTATGGCAGAGAAGTAACTTTATCATGAGGACATCAACTTCCTATTAGTAAGTGGAAAATATTCATGTACACTAAATGTAAGTGCAATTTTTGGCTGCACAGAGCAGAATCCTTTGGAAGGCCCACAATAGAATTATCATACACAAAAGATTGGAGGGATGGTGCCTATATCTCAGTTTTTCCTAAATAATATTCTTAATTATGACAATTTACCATTTGAAGGAGTCCCAAAATCCAGATTCATTCTCACTGGTTCCATCACTCAGCAAGTCTTCATTCAC
Source organism: Saccopteryx leptura (assembly GCF_036850995.1). Classification (NCBI taxonomy): domain Eukaryota; kingdom Metazoa; phylum Chordata; class Mammalia; order Chiroptera; family Emballonuridae; genus Saccopteryx; species Saccopteryx leptura. The sequence goes on from NC_089509.1 coordinate 420,333, forward strand.
CATGTCTGCCTTCTTCTGAACCTGCAATCATACGTGATGAATCTTATTGTTCCTGTTCCGTTTAATAGGCATTAGACGTATTTTCACTGTGGTCATTACCAACAATAGGGACTTAATTCTCTTACAAGCCACACAGAGGCTAGATGTACTCAACAGAAGTACTTTCATCATATTACATAAAACATTAAGTGAGAAGAAAGCAACCTCTTTTAATTAGGCAATTAACTTTTCAGTTTGAAAAATGGGCATAGTGATTACACTGGCGGCTCCGACTGACAGAGCCTTACCAAGAACCCTGCGCTGAGTGGGGATAGAGTGGGGATTTGCCAGCTCTTTGAGCCTCTTACTCTCCAGGCAGAGGCAGCGGCAACCTCATAGCTGGGTCATCAGGCTACTAATTCAGGAAGGAGAGACTAGGAGAGAGGTTCCAGGAAAACGGACTCTCCCATTGTCGGAGCCTGCAAATGTTAACAAGCCCCGACTACCAACGAGACTGAAGCCTAATATATGACATCGCCATAGAGACTCATCAACTGCAAATCTCTACCTAAGTGTGCCACAGGGGCAGAGCCTGGGGTACAAAGCTACCAACCAGGAAGAGGGAGAGAAAAGAAAAAGGAAGAAGATAAGCTCTCAAAATCAAGAAAAATCCACAGACTTTATAACTTTATCCACTTTTTTTTGTTTCCTTCATCTTCTTGTCTTTATTTTTATTTGTTTCTTTATTTTTCTTCCACTTTGGTACTTTTATTCTCTGCTTGTCTTATTCTTTTCTCTTCATCTTAAACTACATTACCCATAAGTGTTACATTTCCCATTTCTTTTCTTCTTCCTTTCTCTCCATGAGGGTTATACTCCAAAACCCTTAACTTTCTTTTAATTTTTTTCTCTTTTTTTTCCTTTTTCTTTTTTCCCTATTTCTTTCTTCTCCATCTCTCTTGGTTTCTTCTTTTCTCCTTTACTTTTCCTCTCATAAGATCCTCACTCACGAACAAATCATTTTATTTGAAATTCAACTTTTTCTTGTGGCATTTTGGGTGCCTTTTACTTCGCATTTTAACTCATTAGCATTCTCCCAAACCCTAGCTCTCCATTCTATCTAGTTTTTGTTCCACTTAATAAAACAGTATTTTTTTTTCTTGTTTCCCTCTTATTTCTTTCATTATATCTCTTAGTCGACCATCATTTACAAGCAAATCATTTTATTCTTATCCAAATTTTATACTTTTTTGCATTTTGTAGGTCCCTACCTCCTTTTTTGCCCCTTTATCATTTCTCCCCAACTCAGGCCCTCCATTATAGGTAAATTTTGTTCCATTTAGTACAATATAATTCACAGTTTTTCACAATCTTTTCTCAAAGAGGAAGAGAAAAAAAGAACTAATAAATTTTTTTTTACTTTATATATTTTTTACTTTTTATTCTTTATTAACTTTCATTAGTGTTATTAACAAAACCACCCTCAGATGCCATTAAGAAAAAGGAAATCGAATATCATGGATACAAAAGACAGAGATGTAGCACAGATAGATGAGAAAAAATTGATGAAAAAAAATTTAGGCCCTGGCCGGCTGGCTCAGCGGTAGAGCATCGGCCTGGCGTGCGGGGGACCCGGGTTCGATTCCCGGCCAGGGCACATAGGAGAAGCGCCCATTTGCTTCTCCACCCCTCCACCCCTCCTTCCTCTCTGTCTCTCTCTTCCCCTCCCGCAGCCAAGGCTCCATTGGAGCAAAGATGGCCTGGGCGCTGGGGATGGCTCCTTGGCCTCTGCCCCAGGCGCTAGAGTGGCTCTGGTCGCTGCAGAGCGACACCCCAGAGGGGCAGAACATCGCCCCCTGGTGGGCAGAGCATCGCCCCTGGTGGGAGTGCCGGGTGGATCCCGGTCGGGCACATGCGGGAGTCTGTCTGACTGTCTCTCCCCGTTTCCAGCTTCAGAAAAATACAAAAAAAAAAAAATTAATAGATTGGGAACCTTAGAGTTAAATGACAGAGAATTTAAAACAGAAATCCTAAAAATACTCAGAGATACACAAGAAAACACAGAAAGGCAATTTAGGGAGCTCAAAAACCAACTCAATGAACAAAAAGAATATATTACCAAGGAAATTGAAACTACAAAACATATCAAACAGAGATGAAAAACTCAATTCATGAACTGAAAAACGAGGTAACAAGCTTAGCTAATAGAACAGGCCAGATAGAAGATAGAATTAGTGACATAGAAGACAAGAAACTTGAGGCACAACAGACAGAAGAAGAGAGAGACTAAAAAATTTTTAAAAATGAGAACGTTCTACAGGAATTGTCTGACTCCATCAAAAAGAATAACAAGAATAATAGGTATATCAGAAGAAGAGAGAGAAAAATGGAATGGAGAACATATTCAAACAAATTATAGAAGAAAACTTCCAAAGCCTGTTGAAAGAACTAAAGCCTCAAATTCAGGAAGCAAACAGACAACCGAGTTTTCTTAACCCCAACAAACCCACTCCAAGGCACATCATAATAAAACTGGCACAAACCAACAACAAAGATAAAATTCTCAAGTCAGCCAGGGAAAAGAAGAATACAACATATAAAGGAGGCCTATTAGATTATCATTGGATTTCTCAGCAGAAACTCTACAACCTAGAAGAGAGTGGACCCCAATATTTAAAGTTCTGAAAGAGAGGAACGTCCAGCCAAGAATACTATACACATCAAACTCTCCTTAAAATACGAAAGACAAATAAAAACATTCACAGATACAGAAAATATGAGGGAATTTATCATCAGAAAACCTCCACTTCAAGAAATACTAAAGGGGGTTTTCCAACCAGATAAAATGAACAGAACAAAACAAAACCACAAGTAAAAGCTCCACCAAGAACACAATAAAACCAATTTTAAACTGTGACAACAAAAACAAAAAAAAAGGGGGGGGGAGGACAAAGATTAACAGTAGCAAAGGACGATGGAGTGCAGAAGCACTCATCAGATAGTGTACTACAATGAACATGGTAGGTACCTTTTTCATTACTTAATGGTAAACAACCCCGAAAAAACCACAGAAGCACATGACTTAAAAAAGTACGCAGCAAAGTACTCAGAGACAAAAATGGTCATTTCATAATGATTAAGGGGACACTGAATCAAGAAGACATAACAATTCTTAATATATATGCACCAAACCAAGCAGCACTAAAATATATAATACAGCTACTGACTGACCTAAAAACAAAAACTGACAAAAATATAATCATACTTGGAGACCTTCAATACAATGCTGATGGCTCTAGGTCATTCATCCAAACAGAAAATCAATAGATACTGGCCTTAAACGAAACACTAGAGCAATTGGATACAATAGACATCTACAGGACATTTCATCCCAAAGCTACAGAGTATACATTTTTGTCTAGTGTACATGGAATATTCTCAAGAACTGACCATATGTTGGGCCACAAAAGTAACATCAGCAAATTCAGAAAAACTGAAATTTTACCAAGCGTATTTTCTGATCATAAAGCCTTGAAACTAGAATTCAACTGCAAAAAAGAGGGAAAACCACAAAAATGTGGAAACTAAACAACATACTTTTTAAAAATGAACGGGTCAAAGAAGAAATCAGTGCAGAGACCAAAAGATATATAGAGACAAATGAAAATGACAATACGACATATCAGAATCTCTGGGATGAAGCAAAAGCAGTAATAAGAAGGAAGTTCATATCACTTCAGGCCTATATAAACAAACAAGAGAGAGCCCAAGTAAACCACTTAACTTCACACCTTAAGAAACTAGAAAAAGAAGAACAAAGACAACCCAAAACCAGCCAAAGAAAGGAAATAACAAAAATCAGAGCAGAAATAAATGAAATAGAGAACAGAAAAACTATAGAAAAAATTAATAAAACAAAGAGCTGGTTCTTTGAAAAGATCAGCAAAATTGACAAGCCCTTGGCAAGGCTCACCAAGGAAAAAAGAGAAAGGACTCATATAAACAAAATCCAAAATGAAAGAGGAGAAATCACCACAGACATCACAGATATACAAAGAATTATTGTAGAATACTATGAAAAACTATATGCCACCAAAATTCAACAATCTAGAAGAAATGGATAAATTCCTAGAACAATACAACCTTCCTAGACTGAGTCATGAAGAAGCAGAAAGCCTAAACAGACCAATTTGAAGGGAGGCAATAGCAAAAACTATTAGGCCCTGGCTGGTTGGCTAAGTGGTAGAGTGTCGGCCCGGCATGCAGGAGTCCTGGGTTTGATTCCTGGCCAGGGCACACAGGAGAAGCACCCATCTGCTTCTCCACCCCTCCCCCTCTCCTTCTTCTCTGTCTCTCTCTCCTCCTCCCGCAGCCAAGGCTCCATTGGAGCAGAGTTGGCCGGGCGCTGAGGATGGCTCTGTGGCCTCTGCCTCAGGTGCTAGAATGGCTCTGGTTGCAACAGAGCTACGCCCCAGATGGGCAGAGCATCACCCCCTGGTGGGCGTACCGGGTGGATCCCGGTTGGGCACATGCGGGAGACTGTCTGTCTGCCTCCCCGTTTCCAACTTCAGAAAAATACAAAAAAAAAAAAAAAAAACCCATATAAAAACCTCCCCAAAAATAAAAGTCCAGGCCCAGATGGTTATACTAGTGAATTCTATCAAACATTCAAAGAAGACTTGGTTCCTATTCTACTCAAAGTCTTCCAAAAAATTGAAGAAGCAATACTTCCAAACACATTTTATGAGGCCAACATAACCCTCATACCGAAACCTGGCAAGGACGACACAAAAAAAGAACACTACAGACCAATATCTCTAATGAATACAGATGCTAAAATACTAAACTAAATACTAGCAAATCGAATACAACAATATATTAAAAAAATTATACATTATGATCAAGTGGGAGTCATCCCAGAATCTGAAGGATGGTGCAACATACGAAAAACGGTTAACGTAACACACCATATCAACAAAACAAAGAACAAAAACCACACGATCTTATCAATAGATGCAGAAAAGTATTCAATAAAACACAACACAACTTTATGTTTAAAACACTCTACAAAATGGGTATAGAAGGAAAATATTTCAACACGATAAAGGCCATATATGATAAACCATCAGCTAATATCATATTAAATGGCATAAAATTGAGGACTTTCCTCCTTAAAATGGGAACAAGACAGGGTTGTCTACTCTCTACACTCTTATTTAATGTGGTGCTAGAAGCTCTAGCTCAAGCAATCAGACAAGATAAAGAAATAAAAGGCATCTATATCAGAAAAGAAGAAATAAAGGTTTCACTTTTTGCAGATGATATGATCCTAATACATCGAAAACCCCAAACACTCCACAAAAAGATTACTAGAAACAATAAACCAATACAGTAAGGTCGCAGGATACAAAATTAATATACAAAAGTCCATAGCCTTTCTATAGGCCAACAATGAAACATTAGAAAATGAAAAAAAAAAATCCCCCTCATGATTGCAATAAAAAAAATAAAATACCTAAGAATAAATATAACAAAGAATGTAAAGGACCTATATAATAAAAACTACAAAGCATTGTTAAGGGAAATTCAAAAAGATACAATGAAATGGAAAAATATTCCTTGTTCTTGGATAGGAAAAATAAATATAATCAAAATGACCATATTACCCAAAGCAATATACAAATTTAATGCAATTCCCATCAAAATTCCAAAGACGTTTTTTTAAAGAAATGGAAAAAAAAATCAGATTTATATAGAACTATAAATAACCCCAAATAGCCAAAGCAATCCTAAAGAAAAAGAACAAAGCTGGAGGCATTACAATACCTGACTTCAAATTATACTATATATTATAGAGCCATGACAATCAAAACAGCATGGTATTGGCAGAAAAATAGACACTCAGACCAATGGAACTGAATAGAAAGTCCAGAAATAAAACCACATATATGGGGTCAAATAATTTTCCATAAAGACTGACCTGTGGTGGTGCAGTGGATAAAGCGTCGACCTGGAAATGCTGAGGTCGCCAGTTCAAAACCCTGGGCTTGCCTGGTCAAGGCACATATGGGAGTTGATGCTTCCAGCTCCTCCCCCCTTTTCTCTCTCTGTCTCTCTCTCTCTCCCTCTCTCTCTCTCCCCCCCTCTCTCTCCTCTCTAAAAAAATAAATAAATAAAATAAAAAAAAAAATAATAATTTTCGATAAAGGGGCCAACAACACACAATGGAGAAAAGAAAGCCTCTTCAACAAATGGCGCTGGGAAAACTGGAAAGCCACATGCAAAAGAATGAAACTCGACTACAGTTTGTCCCCTTGTATTAAAATTAATTCAAAATGTATCAGAGAGGCCCTGGCCGGTTGGCTCAGTGGTAGAGATACGGCCTGGCGTGTGGAAGTCCCGGGTTCGATTCCCGGCCAGGGGACACAGGAGAGGCGCCCATCTGTTTCTCCACCCCTCCCCCTCTCCTTCCTCTCTGTCTCTCTCTTCCCCTCCCGCAGCTGAAGCTCCATTGGAGCAAAAGATGGCCCGGGCGCTGGGGATGGCTCCTTGGCCTCTGCCCCAGGCGCTAGAGTGGCTCTGGTCGCGACAGAGTGACGCCCCAGATGGGCAGAGCATCGCCCCCTGGTGGGTGTGCCTGGTGGATCCCGGTCGGGCGCATGCAGGAGTCTGTCTGACTGCCTCCCCGTTTCCAGCTTCAGAAAAGTACAAAAAACAAAACAAAACAAAAAAAAACCCAAAATGAATCAGAGACCTAAATATAAGACCTGAAACAATAAAGTACATAGAAGAAAACACAGGTACTAAACTCATGGACCTTGGTTTTAAAGAGCATTTTATGAATTTGACTCCAAAGGCAAGAGAAGTGAAGGCAAAGATAAATGAATGGGACCTACATTAGACTAAGAAGTGTTTGCACAGCAAGAGAAACTGACAACAAAATAAACAGACATCCAACTAAATGGGAAATGATATTTTCAAACAATAGCTCAGATAAGGGTCTAATATCCAAAATATACAAAGAACTCATAAAATTCAACAACAAACCAACAAACAATCCAATAAAAAAATGGGAAGAGGACATGAACAGACACTTCTCCCAGGAAGAAATACAAATGGCCAACAGATATATAAAAAGATGCTCATCTTCATTAGTTATTAGAGAAATGCAAATCAAAACTACAATGAGATACCACCTCATACCTGTTAGATTAACTATTATCAACAAGACAGGTAATAGCAAGTGTTGGAAAGGTTGTGGAGAAAAAGGAACTCTCATCCACTGTTGGTGGGAATGTAAAGTAATACAACCATTATGGAAGAAAGTATGGTTGTTCCTCAGAAACCTAAAAATAGAACTACTATATGAGCTAGCAATCCCTCTACTGGGTATATACCCCCAAAACTCAGAAACATTGATATGTAAAGACACATGTAGTCCCCATGTTCATCGCAGCATTATTCACAGTGGCCAAGACATGGAAACAACCAAAAGCCCTTCAATAGATGACTGGATAAAGAAGATGTGGTACATATACACTATAGAATACTACTCAGCCGGCCCTGGCCGGTTGGCTCAGCGGTAGAGCGTCAGCCTAGTGTGCGGAGGACCCGGGTTCGATTCCCGGCCAGGGCACACAGGAGAAGCACCCATTTGCTTCTCCACCCCTCCGCCGCGCTTTCCTCTCTGTCTCTCTCTTCCCCTCCCGCAGCCAAGGCTCCATTGGAGCAGAGATGGCCCGGGTGCTGGGGATGGCTCTGTGGCCTCTGCCTCAGGCGCTGGAGTGGCTCTGGTCGCGACATGGCGGCGCCCAGGATGGGCGGAGCATCGCCCCCTGGTGGGCAGAGCGTGGCCCCTGGTGGGCGTGCCGGGTGGATCCCGGTCGGGCGCATGCGGGAGTCTGTCTGACTGTCTCTCCCTGTTTCCAGCTTCAGAAAAATTAAAAAAAAAAAAAAAAAAAAAAAAGACTACTACTCAGCCATAAGAAATGATGACATCGGATCACTTACAACAAAATGGATGGATCTTGATAACATTATACGGAGTGAAATAAGTAAATCAGAAAAAAACTAAGAACTGCATGCTGCCATACATAGGTGGGACATAAAAACGAGACTAAGAGACATGGACAAGAGTGTGGTGGTTATGGGGGCGGGGGGGGGGGGCAGGGAGGGAGTGAGGGAGGGGAAGGGGAGGGGCACAAAGGAAACCAGATAGAAGGTGACGGAAGACAATCTGACTTTGAGTGATGGGTATGCAACATAACTGAATGACAGGATAACCTGGAGATGGTTTCTTTGAACATACATACCCTGATTTATTGATGTCACTCCATTAAAATTAATAACAATTTATAAAAAACAAAAAAGAAAAATGGGCATAGAACCTCAAACAACTGTGTAGAAAATACAGTCTGAATACAAATACAAGTATGAGTCACCTAGCTAACAGCTAGTTACAAGTGCGGCCAGCATGAATTCTATTAGGAAGAAGCCATGTCATGGCATGGCTTTCCGTAGGAATTTACTACACTGAGCCCTGGTCCACAGTGCAGGGGTCATTTGTTCAGCCCAGACACATGTGGCCTGCTTTAAATTTTACCATGTGTAAGAACTGTGGGTCAGCTGTTGGCCACCACAATAAAGTGAATTGTAATCTTTTTGCTGGGGCCTTGCCTTCAATTTGTAAAAAACATAACGTCTGTGAAGCTTGATAAAGCAAAGTGTAGTAAAACAAGGGGTGCTTGTATTCACCCCATAATACCTTTTGAATTTAAGGCACTAGGAACTTTAAAATTCTGAGAATAGAAAGAAGTGAGAAGAATTACATGATTATAACTGTTGTCAAAATTTTCATTGACATTCTTCCCAATTTTCTGAGAATAAAGTCATCAATAATAATGTACATTGTGGCTACATAAACCACTACCTATGAGAACATCTTACCTAACATAAGACTTGTACTGTTTGTTGAGATTGTCACATTTAGGAAAGACATTTTGCATTTAAAACAGCGTTCCTATAAACACCACAGTGAAATTCCAAAGACCTCTTTTTCTTTCCCCCTCAGCTTTACTGAGACATAACTAAAAAATTAACATTGTATAAAGTTAAGATACACAGTGGGATGAGTTTGTATATATATATGTATTGTGAGATGATTACCACAAATAAAGCATTATTACTAGAGTTAATACATCCATCAACTCATGAAGTCTGCCACTGTTTTCAAAATACACATTTTTAGATAAGAGCTACCGAATACCAGAATACTGCTACTTTTACCAACTATAAAGGAGTGGCTGTGTTAATACAGCAAGCTCACCTTCACTTTGATGATTTTGCTCTTAAAGTTACTAAGGACAACCACAACTTCACCTGCCTCAGAGGGAGAGTCTGTCCCGTCATGGCTGAGAAAGAAAAGGGAGACAGTAAAACGGACATTACAAATCACAGCTCTTAAATGCAGCAAATGCTCTAACATCAACCCACCATGCCTGCCCATCATTTTATCATAAAGAAGTTTTTCATAACAAAATATTTTTTCACTACCTGCAGGAAGTCCCTTCAGGGTACACAGAAGCATTTGTCAAAATCTCTATCCTTCGAAAGGGGGGAGGGCGCTGTGAGGAGGGGGCAAGGGAGATGTTGAGGGGAATACGGGGGAGGGAGGATGCTTTCGGGGCGACATTAGAATCTATGTAAACACAATAAATTAAAATTTAAAAAAATCTCTATCCTTGAGCCTGACCTGTAGTGGCACAATGGATAAAGTGTTGACCTGGAATGCTGAGGTCACTGGTTCAAAACTCTGGGCTTGGTTGATCAAGGCACATATAGAAGTTGATGCTTCCTGCTCCTCCCCCCTTCTCTCTCTCTCTCTCTCTCTCTCTCTCTCTCTCTAAAAAGAATAAACTCTTAAAATCTCTATCCTTTAAACATTTAGCACTCCAGTAAGTCAGAGCCTCAACTTCCTTTGTGAGTCCTGACAACCTGCTATGGGATAAACAAGGGCCGCCTGGCCCAGACACAAGAAAGAAATGGCAGCAGCTGCACACATCATCCCTTGAGCTACACCCTGGCTCTGCCAGGTCCTGCTATGACCTGGGCACCAGCAGCACCAACTCTGGGACTCACTGGAAGCTGTGGAACCCCTTTTGGAGGCCTTGAACATGCAGAGGAAAAGCCGGGCCCTCGGGGCAAAGGAGGTGCCACATCAGAGAACATCTGGAGCACCCTGCATTGGTCATTGTCTGTTGGGCCAGAGCGAGATCTATGGTGCAGCCAATGCCCGGAATCTGTGCACCTTCTTAGCCAGTCTGGCCTGCCCCAGGGACAGTATGACGGGCTACCCTGTAAATGTCTGCCTGGAGGAGACATTGCTCTGCTCATGACTCCTTCGTCCCAAAAAGACTGGGCTGATGACCAAAGGTGCTTTGACCTCTCAGGAGTGGCCTCAATGCAGGGAAGGTAGTCTGTTTTGGAGTTCTTACGTAACTGGGAAGTGAGCTGTGCTGTCTTGAGGCCCTGGGTAACTCAGGCTGCAGGTCTAGGTCTGTAGTCCTGCTCATCATAAGATATCTTGGGGCTGTTCTGTGGGTAGGACCCAGAGATATAGGGTAGCTGCTGTCATCAGCTGTCATTTCTGATAGGATCTACCACATGAGCAATGCCTGTTCTTTCCCTGTCTTTTACTGCAAACTGGTAACACACAGCTTCCTTGCACAGCTGTGTGTGGGGAGGTTCTTCCACCATGCACCTCCATAATGTCTATATCTAGGATAGGATGTGTCAGCAGTTGGCCTGTTTGATTTAAATGTTGATTTGCCTCAACAGAGCTGAGTTCGGTAGGGTGCTCATGGTTCTGCCATTCACAGACCTTTCCTGACTGCCACTTGACTCCCCTGGGCATGCTGCTGCATGAAGTAATGCTGGCATCACAACCTCAGGATCTTCCAGAGCTGCCAGGGTCAACTGCTACTGGAGTGTCTGGGTGTTGGGTAGAAGGAAAGCTCATTTGTGCAATGAGCCTAAAAGGGGCAAGATGGGATCAGATCAAGGGCTCTGTTCTGGGGTCTCTGTGGGAGGACAGAGCAGTGGAAGAGGGATGTGGTGCGCACAACAGTCCCCCCGCCTCTCACAGAAGTTGAGCTAACTCTTCTACAAAATTGGTTCAGAAATTGCTGTCTTGTCAAATTCCTAGCAAAAAGGAGTTCAGCATTATCTTAAGCCTCTTCTGTACTTCTTGAAATGTTTCTATGGATAGATCAAAAAATCCCCTTCCCCGACAGCACTCTGGTTTGGTGAAGATGGAGGGAAGGTGAGGGAGTAGCCTGGATTCTTCTCCATGGTCCTGTGTAGGAGCTACACTCACCGCTAGAATGATCGTGGAGCCTCTAGTCTTGCCTTTAGTAGCTAATGAACACAGACTTGTTTAAAAAACTATAATGCCTTGGCCCTGGCCGGTTGGCTCAGCGGTAGAGCGTCAGCCTGGCGTGCGGGGGACCCGGGTTCGATTCCTGGCCAGGGCACATAGGAGAAGCACCCATTTGCTTCTCCACCCCACCCCCTTCCTCTCTGTCTCTCTCTTCCCCTCCCGCAGCCAAGGCTCCATTGGAGCAAAAATGGCCCGGGCACTGGGGATGGCTCCTTGGCCTCTGCCCCAGGCGCTAGAGTGGCTCTGGTCACGGCAGAGCGACGCCCCGGAGGGGCAGAGCATCGCCCCCTGGTGGGAAGAGCATCGCCCCTGGTGGGCGTGCCGGGTGGATCCTGGTTGGGCGCATGCGGGAGTCTGTCTGACTGTCTCTCCCCGTTTCCAGCTTCGGAAAAATACAAACAAAACAAAACAAAACAAAACTATAATGCCTTAAAAATAAAACTAAAATATTTGTATAAAGAATAAATGGAACTGGCATGAGTCTAAAATAAAGTGATACCTGACCATACTTATTAGTGTTAGATAGCATTACTATCCAATTATACCCAGATAATTCTTCCATGTTTAATTTCCTGGAAAAGCACTGTTCTCATTATACATATGAATATAAATTAAATTTATTTTCCTTGGCTCACTGCCAGTGTAATGTTCAATCTGAGCTGATGTTCAGAGCAAAGTGCTCTGAAGAAATGTACCTGCATCACTTATTCCTACCTGTAGATCCTATAAATATCTTCAGAGCGTCCCTTCCTTAGTCGGAGAATCCAAGCTCCTGGGTTGGCCTTTAACTGAAAGTAACCCTAGGACAAAAAGAAAAGATAAACTTTAGTTCTCTCTGAAACATTAAAATGCTGTTTCTGAGAGAGTAACTCTTTTTTAAACTATCAGTTGCCTATATTTTAAATAAGAGCACATCAGTGCAACTCAAAAAAACCATCTACATATTAGAAATGCCAGCAAAATACCAGCCAGCCAAACCAGGAAGCCAGCCCTTTAGCTGTAAAGAATCAATTATGATGTGTGAGTGAGCTGCACGCTTCCAACAAAAGAAAAAGAGCTGTCAGCTCACATGCAGTGTGTTTTCAGGGGCCAATTTGGTTCAGAGCAGATTTTAGCATGTTTTCATTTACAGTGACATGTAATTACAATCTATAAATTTAACTAAACTTAGGATTTTTATATTGACCAAATTTAGTTAATCATGAATCTTAATCTCATTCATGTTCAGAATGCTAATTGCTCCATCATAAACTGCAGTGCCCAAATTCACATGACTCAATATCACCATCAGGAGCACTGATTACTTACCAGGTTGGCCATAACGATGGTATCCACAATGACCAGGTTGGCTGAAGTTCCTAGTGTGAACTGCAGTCCTCGTGGAGGCTGGCCTGTGGTGATATCATAGCAGTGACCTTCAAGTAAAAGGTACTCCAGCTCATACTCAGCAGCCACTATGCCGTCTACCTGCAATGTCATATTAAATCACTTGAAGACTACTTAGCAACAAGAACAAACTACATGCAACAATATAGATGAATCTGAAATGCATGTGCTAACTGAACAAAGCCAGACATAACAGATGACATACCGTATTGTCACATCTATAAGAAATTTTTAAAAAGGGCAAAACTAACAAAGTCGATCAGCAGTGGCTTGGGGCCAGAAGTAGGGGAAGGACATTGGCTGCAAAGGGGCACAGGTGAGCTTGAGGGAGAATGGAATTCTCTGTAACTTGATTGTGTTTATAGTTAAAAACAGCACACAATTTTTAAGACACAAGTGGGTTGAAAAGAAAGTAAAAAAAGACCTAAAAATAATAAGGAGGTTACTCTAAAAGTACAGATGAGAAGATAAGATTCTAATCTAAAAAGGTAGCATAGGGAAAAGCATATAAAATAAACTGCCAGAAAAAAGACAATCCTACAAGGATCAGTTTACAAGAGAAAACAGAGAGGTGATGAGAAAAATCCAAGAAACATCAGAGAAAAATACTGTTCTAAATGCAATGTCCAAAATGCACCAAAGGCTCCCTACGGGCATAGAACCATCCATGCTCTACACCACCTGGTGAAGGTGTCACTGAGTCCTTGTAGAAATGTAACTGCAATGTCTTGGGGCAGCTTGGATTTAGCTAATTAGTTTCTATCCAAGGACTGGCTTGTCACTGTGGAATGGAGAGAAACTAGAGAAAGCCTGAAGGACAGCAGCAGAGCTCTGAAGATAGAGAAGAAACCCTGCTTGCATCTGAGCCTGCACTTCCTCTCAGTGCTCTGTAGTGCTCTTTGTGGCTGTTTTATAATCTCTTCAACAAGTTGGTTCTTCGAGAGCAAAGACTGTATCTTCTGTTTCTTAAGAATATGGTGGATAGGATTGGGGTGGAGAAGAAGGCAAGTGTGTATTCACACATTCTTCCCTAACTTAGGACCTAAAATATCCTTCTTAAAGAAACTAGAGTTGTTTAAGCTAATAGTGGGAAAAAAAAAGACAAAAATCTTTTTAAGTTCCTGGTATCCCAATTCCCAAGAAAACAGAACCAGGAAACAGGCTCCAATTATAGTAGGAAATACTGAAGGTAGACACAGACAAATGTCTTACAAAGGAAGGAGACTCTGAGAAGCTTTACTCCTTGAAAGTAAAGACCGTGTCTTTTCATATTTTGGCTGAAACACTGAGCCAGGTACAGAGAGTAAGGGCTGTGAAGGGCATCAGGAAAATTATATTGGTGACGCTTGATCTCTGAAAGCAGATTAGGGGAAAGAACCACTTACTTTAGAGACTCAAAATACAATTACTTGGAAATAAACAAAATAAAGAACAAAAAAATAGAGAAATATCAATGAACCCAAAATCTGGTTATTTAAAAATATCAACAAATTGACAAACTTTTAGCTAGAATGACTCAGAGAAAAAGAAGAGCCAGCTTACTGAAATCAGCAAGAGGACAAGAGACTTCTCTGTTAAAAACGCCATAAGAAAATGTCATCAATAACTGTATAACAAACAGATGACCTAGGTTGGATGAATAATTCCTAAGATACAAAAGCTCCAGAAACTGACATGATGAAACAGAAAATCTAAACAGACCTTTAACAAGAGATTGAATTTAAACAATGCATAAATTTTCCAATTAAGCAAGAAAATTAACAAAAGACATCCAGTCTAGAAAGAAGGAAATAAAAAATACCTCTATTTGCAGAAAATATGATTTTATATAGACTTGCATACACTAAAAACTACAAGATGTTGTTGAAAGGAATGAAAGACCTAAGTAACTGGAAAGACAGTCCATATTCATGGACCAGAACTCTATATTGTTAAGATGGCAAATTTTCAACTCTAGGGATTTAATACATTCCCTATCAAAATCCCAGCAGCCCTTTCTACAGATAGTAACAAGCTGATTTCAAAAGGCCAAGGACCCAGGATAGCCAAAATGATATTGAAAAAGAAAAATAAGCCTGACTGGTGGTGGTTCAGTGGATCAAGCGTCAATCTAGGACACTGAAGATCCAGGTTTGAAACCCTGAGGTTGATAGTTTGAGCGTGGGGTCACTAGCTTGAACAAAAGATCATTGACATAACCCCAAGGTCACTGGCTTGAGGCCAAAGTCACTGTTTGGCTTGAACCTCCCAGTCAAGAAACATATGGGAAGCAATCAATGAACAACTAAAGTGACACAACTACAAGTTGATGCTTCTCATCTCTCTCCATTCCTCTCTCTAAGAAAAACCACAAAAACCTCAAACATACCCATTTTCAAACACATTACAAAGCTATAGTAAATAAAACTGTGTGGTACTGGCTTAAGGATAGACACACAGATCAATGGAATAGAACTGAGAGTCTATTAAACCTTCATATTTAGGATTAACTGATCTTCAATAAAAGTGCCAAGACCATTCGATGGGGCGAGACAGTCTTTTCAACACATTGTGTTGAAACAACTGGATATACACTCTAATAATAGAGCTAACATCTGCACACCACAGAAAAATTAACTCAAAATGAATCAAAGACCTGTAAGAGTTTAAAACTTTGAAAGTCTTAGAAGAAAACATAGAAGCAAATCTTTGTGATCTGGGTTTAAAGAATGGTTTGTTAGGTAGAACATCAAAAGCACATACAACAAAAGAAAAAAAATAGGTAAATCAGACTTCATCAAATTTGAAACATTTGTGCTTCAAAGGATATTAGCCAGGGAAGTGAAAAGACAGCCATGGAATGAAAAATACTTTTTTGCCAATTATATTTGATAAGGGAGTTGTATCCTGACTATATAAAGAACTCTTAAAATTCAACAAAAAGACAAGCAATTTTTTTTAAAAAAAGACAAATGATTAGAATAAACATTTCTCTGAAGATGATAAACAAATGGCCAATAAACACACAAAAAATGTTTAGCATCATTTGTCACTGGATCAGGAATGGAAAATGGTACAGTCACTTTGGAAAACGGCTCAGCAATCCCTCAAAACATATCATATGATATAGCAGTTCCACTCCTAAGTATACACTCTTAAGAGAAATAAAAGTACATCTAGCAAAACTTGTACATGAATGTCCATAGCAGCATTAATCATAATAGCTAAAAGATAGAAACAACCTGTCTATCAATGAATGGGTAAATGATATATTATGTCCATATGATGGAATATCATAGGGTAATAAAAAGGAATTAAGTACTAATACATGCTGCAACAAAGATGAATTTTGAAAATAATTTAAGGGAAAGAAGGCAGTAATAGCCTGACCAGGCGGTGGCACAGTGGATAGAGCGTAGGACTGGGATTCAGAGGACCCAGCTCTGAAACCCCAAGGTCACCAGCTTGAGCGAGGGGTCGCTGGCTTGAACGTGGGATCATAGACAAGACCCCATGGTCACTGACTTGAGCCCAAAGGTCGCTGGCTTGAACAAGGGGTCACCTGCTCTGCTGTAGCCCCCCTCCCCATCAGAGCACATATGAGAAAGCAATAAATGAACAACTAGTAAGACTAAAGAGATGTAATGAAGAATTGATGCTTCTCATCTCTCTCCCTTCCTGCCCATCTATTCCTATCTGTCCCTCTCAGTCTCTGTCACACACACACAAAAAGAAAGAAGGCAGTCATAAAAATATGATTCTATTTAGATGAAATGTCAGAACAGGCAAATCTATAGAGAACAGAAAGTAGATTAATGGTGGCCAGGAGGAACAGAGAGTGATTGCTAACGGGTACGAAGTTTCTTTAAGGGGTGACAGAAACATTCTAAAATTAGGATAGTGATGATTGGCTGCACAAATCTGAATATATTAAAACTAGAGAACTGTACATTTTAAAAGGGTGAATTTTATAGTATGAAAATTAGATCTAAACAACGCTGTTATTTTTAAAAATATAATTATGCCTGAATATTGATGTCTCAAAGGCCTGCCTAGGCTGTGACCCAGTCTACCTCAGGCAGAGGCCATCAGCACATCTAAGGCAGGTTCTACATGTGACTAGCTACTTGGAGCAATGTTATTCTTACCTCTTCTAAGTAAATATTGTCCAGATCATACGGCGTTCTGACAGACTCTACCATCCAACTCTCAGGGGTATACAAGTTCAGAGTGAACAGAGGAGACTGTGGCATATCCAAAAATTTGGCTATTGGACCCTTTGCAAAACTATTGTCTGAAGTGAAAGAAATCTCTGGTTCTAAGACATAACGGTAAAAGCTGAAATTAAAAAGAAAAATGTTAGTTTTTTAAAAAATACAACCACAGTACTTGAGATCACAGTTAAACAACTGGCTTGTAACAAACCAAATCTGGAAAAGTTTCCTACCAGGTTGGGCAAGTGTTTCCAAAACTGTCTGGCAACTTAACTAAACCTCCTGTGGTGGTTGCAGATACAAGAGAGGAGTCTGAGGGACAGGACTGAGAGGGAGGTCACCTGTCCTAAACTGTTGTGCTATTTGCTGCTGGGGTCATAGGCGTTTCCTGAGTGTCTGCCTCCCTTCAGTGAGAAAAGGTCATTTTTCTCTTATAAAGGTCTAAATCAGGGGTCCCCAAACTTTTTACACAGGGGCCAGTTCACTGTCCCTCAGACTGTTGGAGGGCCGCCACATACAGTGCTCCTCTCACTGACCACCAATGAAAGAGGTGCCCCTTCCAGAAGCGTGTGTGGGGGGGGGGGGTAAATGGCCTCAGGGGGCCTCATGCAGCCCGCGGGCCATAGTTTGGGGACGCCTGGAATGGTAACTGGATTCTCAGGTGGGCCTGGAAAACACTATATGTAACAGTTTAAACATATTTCAGTACAAGGACAATGGTGGAAGCTGGGAAATCCCTTTCAAACACTGTTTCAATTCAGTTAGACTCTAACCTATAGAACACAGCACATTTGGAAACTAGGAATTTCCTGTAGCTCCAATGTGTGCTATGCTATTACTATTAACTGCTTTTTATATCTTTTTTCATAAATGACCATTTCAAAGCTGAGAGAGCAAGGCTGCCCTCCTTTCAAGACACAGCACTACATGCAGATGCATCTCAGCGAGACTCCAGCTTAAAATAACTGCTCTTCTTTTCAGGTGAAAAAGTACAGACAAGTCTTTCCTCACCACAGCACATTTTATCAGCAAGGTCAGTTTAATAGCTACATTAATCCAATGAACTAAAACTAGAGAACTACATAATTCTGACCACAAAGAAAGACAGACAAGCACCGTGCAGGTCACCACCTAAACGCTCCCACGCCCACAATAAGTCCTTAGAGCTTCTGATTAGAGTAGAAACTGAGCAAAACTAAACATTCTGTAAATGATCTTTTCAAATATGACGACCCATCACACCCAGCTTTCAGATTTTTTTCAATTGCTGATCTTACCTTTTTAAAGGCATATCAGAAAGCTTAGACTGGCAGTTCATAAACACTCGTAGATGCATGTTGATGAGCTGAATTAACACCTGAAAAAGGAGACCAGAAAACAAAACGTAAATTTGTAACTTGACACTGAGTTAAGAGAGAGAACATTTTTTAATATCTCAAGAAAAGACACAGACTCTAGTGTACAATCTAAATCACACGTACACATACATCACTTGGCTAGAACACAGGAAGTGGGCCATTGTAAATGACTGCCCCCACGCAAGTGATGAAGCAGCAGACAGATAATGGGTAACAACACTCTGTACAAGAAAAATTTTAAAGATTCATCAACGCAGCTTACATATATGGTATGCAAACACACTACATATATAAATACCCACAAAAAGGGTTAGTTAATTACGTATACTTCATTAAGACTTTGTCTTTACAATGCAAAACAAAAAGTTAAATCAACTGTTTTAGGCAGAGCTCTTTTAAAACACTAATTTTATACATATAGAAAAGACATGCTATTTATAAAAGTGAAAAATGATAAAACAGAATTCTTTTACCTTTTTACTTCTTCATCGTTATAAATTAAAATATGGCATAAATCAATTTAATTCAAAGACATTTTGCTCTGAATAAGGATAATTTCTTTCTTCATTACATAAGCTAACCAACCAAACCTGTACCAACCAAGGCTATGAAGCTGTTTTCAGAGTCACTCCCAATCTATATGAAGAAATTAGCATGCCCCAGAGGCCTCATGGGGTTTCCCAATGCCCTCTGCAGATAACTAAGAGAACAGTGACATTCTCAGAGAACCAAAGGGCATGTGGTCACTTCAGATAAAGATGACTGTACTGCTTCTGTGGCTGTCCTTACCAAGAGCAATGGGGCAAGTCTCTGTGCTTCTCTGGTGACGGGGTCGACGACAGCCACAACATCAAAGTACGTTTGTCCTTCTTTTGGGCTCAGTTTAACTGCACTACAGAGATCAAAAGATAAAACATTAATCTGGAGGACAACAAGGAACAAAGTTAGTTTCTGCAGCAGTGGGGACAGGGCAGGGTCCAATATAATCATTCAGCTCTCAGCATTTCAGAACAATTTCAGCTCTAGAAAAATAAGGCTCCATGATGGTCAGCTATGTGACTGTGTCTACCAAAGAGTTTACAGAACCCTCTAATGACTCAGTGTCACTGAAAATGGACTGACAGAGTGTGTTGAGAGGAAAACTGCTAGAAACTATTTATCCAAAACCTGCCCAAAACTTCTGATGTCTATTGTTGATATTTACAGAATATTAAATATGCCAATTTTTATTTCTTGGCTACAAAGGTATGAAGAGAAAAAAAGAAAATCATCTTTTATATAATAAAAGGAATTTAACCCTTTGAGTAGTGAGATTTTTTTCATGCTCACTGACCCCTAGGAGTGAGGTGTTTTTTTTTTAATGAAATTAGTTCCAGTTTTATTAACTTAAAATCATGTTTTTTTGTTAACTAACTTATGGAAACAAGAAGAACATACATTTGCCTTTTTTTAATGTTGCCTTACACATTTTTAAAATAAATTGATCATAGTCTGGATGGTCAGGAGGCACAAGGATGTACATAATCGTTCGTACTACTCAAAGGGTTAAGAAATTACGGAAAATTTGCAAGATAGAAAAAGAAAATAAAGAACCACAAAATCTCCCCATTCCTGCCCAACTGCTCTATGGCACGTCCTGTGTAGCCCTCTTCACACACCTGCGTGAGACCAGCCACACCTACGGAGCAGTCCATTCTCCCTGTCCACATTATCTCATCATATCAAACAGCCTGAATGAGAAGTAGTCATCTGTTTACCAAGTGAAACTGCCTTAGTTTACTTAAGCCATTCCTTACTGCTGGACATGTAGATGGCTTTCAACCCATATATACCTCTGTACATCAGCATTTTTTATACGAAGGCATTGGAAATGTCTTTAGACTCAACAAAGTCCTAGACTTGAGATTACTGAGTCAGAGAATATAAATATTTTTGGGACTACTATGCACTATCAACCATGTTTCCTGAAGAACTAAAAAATTTACAAAGCCAAGAAATGAACTTCACCACATTTTGTCAGCAATAAGCTATGCGTTATCGCTGACAAAAAAACAACAGCTGTTAGGTTTCAGTTCGAACCTCTAGGGTTTCCAAGGCATTTTCCTGTATGCAGGTTCCAAAGACATAGCCTCCTTCTAAAGTCACATGGACATAGATGACTTGGCAGAAATATGAGCCTCTGATACATTTTACAAAAGAATATGGTTTAAAAAATATATTCAATTGTTTAAAAGCATCATTTAAACCAATAGTATTTACCTTTGCTTGCTCTGAATATTTTGTCGGAGACAGGCTGTAAACTGACAAAATTCTTATAGCCTAGGGCTTAGTTTAAGACTAAGCTCTTCCCCACACCCTTCTAACACTAAGCTCTTCCCCACACCCTTCTAACACTAAGATCTTCCCCACACCCTTCTAACACTAAGCTCTTCCCCACACCCTTCTAACACTAAGCTCTTCCCCACACCCTTCTAACACTAAGCTCTTCCCCACACCCTTCTAACACTAAGATCTTCCCCACACCCTTCTAACACTAAGCTCTTCCCCACACCCTTCTAACACTAAGCTCTTCCCCACACCCTTCTAACACTAAGCTCTTCCCCACACCCTTCTAACACTAAGCTCTTCCCCACACCCTTCTAACACTAAGATCTTCCCCACACCCTTCTAACACTAAGATCTTCCCCACACCCTTCTAACACTAAGCTCTTCCCCACACCCTTCTAACACTAAGCTCTTCCCCACACCCTTCTAACACTAAGCTCTTCCCCACACCCTTCTAACACTAAGATCTTCCCCACACCCTTGACTGTTGCATGGTGGGGGGTGGTGCACTCTTATGAGGATTCCCGTTTATCTCTCCGATGTGTGACTTTGTATCAGAAACTTCCTCATTTGCAGATGACTCTGCACTATATAATAAAGCAGATTGGGGGCTTTGCTTTGGCTCTTGCAAGCTATGGGCTGTACAGAGACTTCCCGCTCCCATCCTTTTTCTCTTTGAGTCTATTTCTTCATTCCACATCGTTCTCACTCAGGACCTGGACAATTACTAGCCACACTGGTTCATGGAAATATTTGAATGCAGTTTCAATGCTAACCACTACTGTTACGTGAGAACAAACAGAACATAATTAATGAAACAGGGTAACTGCGATTTAAATGGTGATGGAGCATATTTCAGCCTTCAGTGCTCTGGAAACACCCATCAGAGCGGCTCTATGACAGCACTGTGGCAGACCAACCGCTCCAGCCAAGAATTACTGCAATACCTACAGAATGTTCCCAAGTATGGCTCCAAACCACAGCTCCCAGTGTCAGCTTCGCCTGGGAATTTGTAAAAACAGACTGTCAGGCCCTACCCCAGAACTACTGATCAGAAACTCTGGGGCAGGTCTGCTGTAAAGGCAGTAGCCATGGCCATCATCAAAGCAGCCCAGCCCATGCAGGTTCGCATTGGATTCGGGCAGACGATAAAGAAATAGCGGAGCCAAAAACTGATGGGCCATAGTCTTTAATTCTAGCTTGCACCCGGTGGGCAAGTAAAAATACACACTGGGCTCCAAAACCCAGTCACATTCAGTGCTCACAAAGCCACTGACTTATCCGAGTTTCCTAGAATCAAAGGTTTCTAGCTCACCAGCCTTATTCTCCTCAGTTCCCCATCTCCTTCCTTATCCCAGATACAAACTCTACACAAACTGGCATCTCACTCGGCATTCTGCCATCTTGGTTGCTTCTCCTGGCCTATTCCATGTGGCCTCCTTCCGCTGCTGGCTCTACTCTCTCTTCTGAAGATAATCTCAGGAACCAAGAGCCCTAACTCTCGTTCTGCCCCCATTTTATATTGTAGAAATCCAAACCCTTAATCCAATATACATAATAGGGAGGTCTCTAATACAAAGACACTTCTGAGGCATGATTGGATTGTACCGCCCCACATCAAAAAGGGTAGGAAAGGCTTAATCCCAAAACCAAGCCCCAGGCTACAAGGATTCTGCCTGTCTTTAGCCTACCCCAACACACATTAACATCACCTGGGTGACGGCCTCCTCGTGTTATCTTTAACAAAGTGAGTATAATACATTTTATCTGCCCAACATCTGCGCATCAGCATTTTAACAAATAGGTTAAGTATGAGAATTACTGCCTTCAACTAATTTGGACTTCTGTGTGACTCTGAAAGTCCAGAAGTAAAAGCCTATTAGAGAATAATAACATGGTGCAAAGTCTCACAAAGGGGACAAGAAGAGGAGTCCCTAAGAGTCTTCTGAGAGAGGCTTGCCCAGGCAACAGCTAGAACCCTGGCACTTTGGGAGAGTTCTGACACGTTCCTGTTCTGTGCTAGGTAACCCCCAACAGGCATACCCAGAAACTGACTCTGTGAGGCCTTTTAACCACCACCATCACCCTATCTTTGTGACAATAAAAAAAAAGGGCAAAACAAAAAACAAGAATAGAGTTATACTGGTGTAGAAATGTAGAACAACATATACAAACATATCATGTTTAAAAATACTCGCTGTGTAGGTCAGAAAAAAAGACCAGAATAGGGCCAAAAGAAAGCTACAAAAGACTATACTTTCAGGGATCATTTCCATATAGTTTGTTACAAGATCTAGGGCTTATACACACATTTTTGTCAGGTGAGTGGAGCAAAGGTCAAAGAATCTAGTGCTTTGCCAATCTCAACGTACACAGAAGGCACGGTCAGTGAGCAGGTTCAGCTGGGACTAGAGACCGCATTCCCGGTAATCCCCAAGCAATGCCCCTCAGTTGTCCCAGAGACTGTACTTTTAGGGCAAGGGTACAAATAAACAATAATTCAGACCTTTTTGTTTCTTGAAAAAATAAGTAACTTCTGCTATAAATAAAGCAAATACTCATTTAACTAATATAATCCCAATACGAAAAATTTCTCTAATTATGATTTAGAATTTGTAATTAGAGCATTTTAATTATATATCAGACTCCTGGAGAAAGGGGTGTTCTACAAAGGGAAGAGTTCTTGCTCAGATTTACTACCTTGGCCACAAAAGACAAATGAGAGGTCTGGTTAGTTAGGAAATATGTTTCCTGCGGCAGTAGCAAGACAATCAATTACTCCTGAAAGCAGACTTAGTGAGGAGAGGATGCGTGCTAACGGGGAAAATCCAACTAGGGTTAGTAGCAAGTAGAAACAAGTTTTCATATACTGGCAATGTAAGAAATTAGGAGACTAAATGTAAGAAATTAGGAGACTAAATTTAATTTAATTTTCTAAATAAAATTTAAAAAAATTAAAAAGTAAAAAAACAACAACAAAAAGACAAAGAAATTAGAAGACAAAGCCAGTGAGAAAGGACTGGGTTTCCATTTCAACCCAGCATCATCAACTATCTGTTCAATCTGTTCTCCACAAGGACCAGTGTGAGAAAGCATAGGGCAGCTAAACCAAAGTCCCATCAATGCCAGGCTAATCAGAATCACAGAGGGGCAGGATGCAGTTTCTGTGTCTAAAATGTCCCTGGTGATTCTAAGGTACAGTTAAGATGTGTGATGATCCAAGGCAAGGCTGTAGACACCAACTCAGGGGTACCTCCTACAGACAGGTTAATAGTTAAGTCTAAACATGAGGAAACAACCCAGACTGTGCAACATTCCACAAGGCAACTGGTCTGGACTCTTAAAAAAGTCAATGAAATAAAAAAGAAAAAGAAAAGGAAAGGAAAGGAAAGGAAAGGAAAGGAAAGGAAAGGAAAGGAAAGGAAAGGAAAGGAAAGGAAAGGAAAGGAAAGGAAAGGAAAGGAAAGGAAAGGAAAGGAAGAAGGGAGGGAGGGAGGGAGGGAGGGAGGGAGGGAGGGAGGGAGGGAGGAAGAAAAGCAGGTTAACTTCTAGGTTAAAGGAGACTGATCAAAAAAAAAAAAAGTAACAAATTAGCTGTAAAAGGTCATTACTAGGCCAATGGAGGAATCTGAATATGAACTGTGTATTATTTAACATTACTGTATTAAGATTAAATTGCTGAGGAATGCTAAAAAGCACTGTGGAGAAACTCCTAGTACTCAGGAGATACATGCCAAAGAACTTAGGCGTGATGTGTACTGATATCTGCAATGTCATTTCAAATGGTTCGGACAACGTGTGAGTGCATGTACTTTTATATGCAAACACACAACTATACGTTCTATGTACTATACATACACACAGTTTACAGATCAAAGTGGCATTTGTTAACAGTTGGTGAAACTTGGTTAACCATATTTGGGTGTTCACTGTAATAGTCTTTCAACCATTCTCTAGGTTGGAAACTTTGCAAAATAAAACACTGGAAAAAAGGGCAAGGACTTCCTCATAATGCTAAATTTATTCTTATTTTATGGAAAACAAAATAGTTTCTAATAAAAGATGAATGAGACAAGTGCTCTAGCAAACCCTGTTTATTCTTGAGGATCAGAAAACTATAATCAGCTTCATTAAATGCTCTGTGTTTTCTAAAAGAGTGCATTCAGAACTATTTCAGATGTATTTAGAAATAAATGTCAACTTTTATGCAACTGAGCTGTTTATGTTTTACAATGAACATGAATATATATGAGAACCACACACCAGGAAATATTCTATTCATACAAGAACTTCTGTACACACTTTACATGAAAAGACACACGGTCTCAGGCAAAGGTAACCATTAAGACTGGTAAGCTGCAGTAGGCACACTGCCTCGGAGCCCACAGATGCTGCATGCTGGCCCTGCCTGCTCTGGGTGGATGACTCACAGAGAAACATGAGTGGCTAACCACAGGAAAAGGTGCTGGAGCCTCACCAGGCAGTGGCGCAGTAAGTGGGATGTGGAGGACCCAGGCAAAACCCTGAAGTCGCCAGCTTGAGCACAGGCTCATCTGGTTTGAGCAAGGCTTACCAGCTTGAGCCCAAGGTTGCTGGCTGCCCCTGGTCAAGGCACATATGAGAAAGCAATCAATGAACAACTAAGGTGCAGCAATGAAGAATTGATGCTCCTCATCTCTCTCCCTGTCTACCCCTATTTGTCCCTCTCTGTGTCTCTGTCACAAAAAAAAAAAAAAAAAAAGGCACTGGAACATAGGGATTTGGCAATTTTGCACAGGAAGACTTGGGAGATATTGTTTACTATAGTTTGCCTGAAGCTGGAACAAAATTGAACAAACAAGATGAGTTTGGTGTTTCAGAAAGTATGAAAGTGGCTTGTGATCTCTGTTCTCCTCTGTCAGAGTAACTGAAATTAATGAAGCTCTTGTCAACAAACCTCATTATTAAGATGGTTGGCTGATCAAGACGACGCTGAGCAACTGCTCAGAACTAGATAAACTAGCGAGTGATGAAGCATCTGAGAACTACATAAACTCTAATGGGGAATGAAAAATGGAACCCCTAAATAAAATCAGGTAAAACAACTTACTAACTCAGTGCTGTCTAAATTACTGGATACAAGATTTCATACAGCAACATTTAATAATAACAATGGAAAAAAGAAACTACTTATGTAAAGCAAGAAGCCACGGCCACCATCACAGCCACCTGGCCTGTGCAGGTTCGCATTTGATTTGGACAGACAGTAATTAAACAACAGAGCCAAGAACTGGTGGGCCATTAGCTTTAATCCTAGCTCACACCTGGCGGGCGAGAAATACACACAGTGGGAAAACACTTCCCTTTCCATTCAGGGCTCCCAAAGCCACTGACTATTCTGAGTTTCCTAGAATCAAAGGCCTCACCAGCCTTATTCAACTCTGTTCCCCATATCCTTCTCTCTGCACAAACTGGCTTTTCCTTCAGCACTCCACCATGTTGGCTGCCTCTCCTTGCAATGCTGATGACAGGATCTGAGCAAGCAAGAGCCCCTGGTCTGCTTCATTTTATAGTGTAGAAAATTAAAGCCTTTAAGCCAATATACAAATAAGGAAGTCTCTGATACAAAGCCATTTATCTGAGGCATAAATGGGATTCCTCATAAGAGTGCACCACCCCACATCATGCAACAGTCAAGGGTTTGGGGAAAAGCTTAGTTTTGAGAAGATCTTAGTATTGAAAGGATGTTGAAAAGATCTTAGTATTAAAAGGGTGGCAAAGCCTTAGTCTTAAAACTAAGCCTTAGGCTATAAGGACCTTGCCAGCTTATAGCCCGTCCCCCACACCCAATGCAAACTATAAGCGAGCAAACATATATATCATATTTACAAACTTATTTGACTAACAACTTACAACAGTGCTACTGGAGAAAATACCCTTAACTTTTGATGACTGCAAGTAAAACAATATGCATCCTTTTCCTCAAAGCCCTGTGATGTTAGGCTAGCTATAGTTTATAGCATTCAGAACTACTAAAATTATCTATGGTAGAATCTCATTATACAAATTATGTTCTTATGACTGGTCTATGGAAGCACAGTGGATAAAGCAATGACCTGGAGTGCTGAGGTCACTGGTCGAGACCCTGGGCTTACCCAGTCAAGGCACATATGACAAGCAATTGCTTCTCACTCCTCCCCCACCCTCCTCTCTCTCTCTCTCTCTGTTAATAAATAAAATCTTTTTAAAAACTTTAAAAAATTATGTGATTCAAGGATAACATTGCTACCTTAAGAAAAAAATATTGTATTTGTTCCCGTTTTGTTTTTTTACTTTAAAATAAGATATGTGCAGTGTGCATAGGGATTTGTTCATAGTTGTTTTTTTTATAGTCCGGCCCTCCAATGGTCTGAGGGACAGTGAACTGGCCCCTTGTGTAAAAAGTTTGGGGACCCCTGGAATAGAGCATCAGCCTGGCATATGAAAGTACCAGGCTTGATTCCCAGTCAGGGCAAACAAGAGAAGTGACCATCTGCTTCTCTCCCTCTTCCTCTCTCTCTTCCCCTCCGGTAGGAAAAAGGCCAAAGACTGCTTCCCTGAAACAAGTGTGGACTTTAGAACGCCAAGTCCTAGGGGACAGAACGCTGTCCCAGTAAGCACTGATAAGATTGTTTAAAGGAAACAGTTGATCCCTATGGCCACCACTCACCATCGTGTGGCCCGTGGCGCCCCCCTCCCCACCACTACCAGCAGCACACCACACATCAGCTCATTAGCCCAAGGCCCCAAGGACACTAAGACCCTCTTAGCAGGTGGATGTCCAATGGGCAAAGAGTTCTCCTCTGAGGAGCTAGCCAGTCAGGCCTCTCTCATTCCTTAGAATGTTCAAGTTATTTTTTTTCCTTTGTCTTCTTTGTTTGCTTTTTGTTTTCTTCTCCTCCTCCTCCTTCTTGGTGAGAGAGGAGAAAAAATAATGAGGCAGATTCCCACATGCATCCGGCCAAGATCTACCTGGCAAACCAATCTAGGGCCGATGCTTGAACACTTGAGCCATTTATATCACCTGAGACTGTCACACTACTACTGCGCAATCTTTAGCCCCCACTGGCTGTGGAAGGGAAAGAAGGTGAGAAGGAGGAGAAGGTGGGGTGGTGGAGAGGCAGATGGTCGCTTCTCCTGTGTGCCCTGACTGGGAATGGAAACCGGGACTTTTGTACACTGGGTCGGCACTCTATCCATGGAGCCACCAGCTAGGTGTAGGAAAATGGCTGGGAATTTGACTGTGGTCCTGAGACAACAGTCTTTGACGCGCACTTTGAAAGGCCATGTCCTGCGGGGGGCAGAACGTTGCCCCTGCAAGCACTGATAAGATTGTTTAAAGAAAATAGCTGATCCCTATGGCCTTTTCCCTACATACCTGAAAGGTATTAATCATCCTTCTCTGCACCTGAATTCATGCTCTGCTAATCTGACCCAGGTTCTGGTAATTTGTATGATGAACAAAAAAACGAATAAATACAATGAGGCTGCAGAGATCTGGGCTCTCAGTCCTAGAGGTTGGGAGTACCCTGTACCCATCTTTTCTCTATGTTGTGTCTTGTGTGTATTTTTTAAGTCTTGCTGTGCCTTCTGTTCATGTACACCCATTGCTGAGCTGGTTGCAGCACTCTCCCACAGCAAGTGGCTTAATTTGTTCCAGCACTGGCTCCAGGTGCTGAGGATAGCTTGGTTGGTCAGAGTGCATCAGCCTCAGGCACTAAAAATAGCTCAGTTGATTCGAGCACCAGCCCCAGACAGAGTTTGCCAGGTGGATCCCAGTGGGGGCGCATGAAGGAGTCTGTCTTACTATCTCCCCTCCTCTCATTAAAAAAAAAAAAATAATATGCACAAATTCAACATTATGTCTATACCTGTGTCTATCCTCAAAAAGCTGGTACTCGATCCTTGCATCGCCTTTAGGTTGAGCTGATAGGAGAGCATCCACCTTCATTACCAAGTCACTTGCCCTGAAAGACATGGTTAGTGAAAGTCAGTATCTCTTTAAACTGAAAGTTTTTCCAATTTTTGTGAACATAACATAATCAGTCAAAGTAGTGAATGCCAAAAAGATGGTTTGAAAAAAGTATAAATTTCATACCAATAGACATGAGGAAAAAGTACAGATTTTGAGAATTACTTTTTTTTTTTTCTTTTTAGCAAGAGAGAGAGAGAGACAGAGACAGAGATAGGATGGGAGAGAGAGAGAGATGAGAAGTATCAACTTGTAGTTGCGACACTTTAGTTGTTCATTGATTGCTTCTCATATGTGTCTTGACTGAAGGGTTGGGTGGGTGCCAGTTGGGCCAGTGACCCCTTCCTCAAGCCAGTGACACTGGGATCATATTGATGATCCCACACTCTAGCAACCCCACGCTCAAGCTGGTGACCTTGGGGTTTCAAACCTGAAACCTCAGTGTCCTAGGTCAACACTAAAATCAACTGAGCTATTTTTAGCTCCTGAGGCTGTCTCGCTCTGACCAACTGAGCTATCCTCAGCACATGGGGTCGGTCAATGCTGGAACAAATCCAGTGCACCACTGCAGGTCAGGCAAGAATGACTAGCTTTATAACTTTGGGGAGGCACTGATTTTCCATATGTGAAATGTAAGTGATGTCTACTTTGCACAGTTCTTGTAAACACTGTACTGCCTGAACATATAAAGCATCTACCTCATGATCTGGCCCATAACAGACTGTCAGTCAGTGTTACTAAAAGTCTCTCTCACCCTCTTCTAATAACTTTATTACTTTTTATGATTACTAGAGTAATGATTCACTGAAAAAATATTCAGGGAAAAAATATAAGGAAAAAACAGATACATACAAACAATACCATTTTTAAGAAATAAGCACTAAACACTAAACATTTTTGTTCATAATTCTTGAATATTTTTAAATAAATCCATATATACAAAAATAGGATTATATTATCTGGTAACCTGTTTTTTCATTTATTTATTTAGTTAATTAGTTAGTGAGAGAGAGAGACAGACAGACAGGAAGGGAGGAGAGATGAGAAGCATCAATTTTTCGTTGCAGTACCTTAGTTGTTCACTGATTGCTTTCTCACATGTGCCTTGACCAGGGGGCTCTAGCAGAGCAAGTGACCCCTTGCTCAAGCCAGCAACCTTTGGGCTTAAGCCAGTGACCATGGGGTACTGTCTATGTGGGATCAAGTCAGCAACTCTGCGCTCAAGGCAGTGAGCCAGCACTCAAGCCAGATGAGCCTGTGCTCAAGTCAGCAACCTCAGGGTTTCAAACCTGGGTCCTCAGTATCACAGGCTGACGCTCTATCCATTGCATCATCACCTGGTCAGGCTAACATATTATAAACATCTTTTTGTTGGCAAACAAATATAGGAGCATATCAATATTATCAATGACTACATAATACTGTATTTATGGGTACACCATAATCTAATAAACCAATCAGCTATTGAACACCTAGGTTCTTTCCTATTTCACTAACGCATTTCCACTTTTCCCACCCATTTTAAATTTGGTTTCTAACCAAGTAAGATCTGTGTGTGTGTGTGTGTGTGTGTGTGTGTGTGTGTGTGTGTGTGTGTGTGAAAGAGAAAGAGAGAGACAGGGAGAGGGACAGATAGGGACAGACAGGAAGGGAGAGAGATGAAAAGCATGGATTCTTCATTGTGGCTTCTTAGTTTCCTTAGTGGTTCATTTATTGCTTTCTCATATGTGCCTGGACTGGGGGGTGGAAGACAACTACAGCAGAGCAAGTGACCCCTTGCTGACACCAGCAACCTTGGGCTTCAAGCCAGCAACCATAGAGTCATGTCTATGATCCCACACTCAAACCAGCAACCCCACACTTAAGCTGGTGAGCCCACACTCAAGCCAGATGAGCCTGTGCTCAAGCTGGCAACCTCAGGGTTTCGAACCTGGATCCTCTGCATCCCAGTCCAATGCTCTATTCATTGCGCCACCGCCTAGTCATGCTCAAGGAAGATCTTGAACTAGATTATTAAATATAAAAAAATTATCTAATCTGTTGAACAAGAACTAAATTCTAAGAATTCTAGAAGAGCACTTTTAAATATATTGGAACTAGAGTCAAGCCTATATATACATTTTCTCATTGAGCCAAACAACTATGACAAACTATCTCATTTAGTACTTCTCAGTACTAACTTTGAATACAGATAATGCAGGCCACTTGTTTCCTGTGACAAGGGATACTTATTTCTGTGAACTGGGCCAAGCAGGCCAACAAAAAACTTCATAAAGGCTCAGGAAGCACCACAATCAAAGAGCCTCCCATGGAGCTTCAGAAAGTTGAGGACAGCCTTGGGGCTGCAGGTTTGGGTCATGAGTGAACTCTGGGGCTGTGAGAGGAAAGGGGTGTACTCCAAGGTGGCATCAGTGAAAAGCAGGCAAGGTAGTTCTAAGAACCACAACAGTTTTAGAATCAATCACTGGCAGCCCCATAACCACCTATTTCGCTAAATTCACCTAGAACAAACCCAGAGCCATCTCTGGTTGGTAAAAGGCAAGTCTTCTGTGTATAGTCTGACAATTATACACTAGCCCATAAGGATTCCAAGGGACTGACCCCCAAAACCTCCACAAAGAGAGGGAGTGATCCAAGGACATACATCCAAGGACACACACATCATCCCAGGCCTGTGTCCACCACAGGACAGCTTCAAGTCATGGATAATACCCACTGGCCTACAGCAGGGAAGTGTTTCATAGGCCGGAACAAGGGGCATCACTCAAGAGTCACTGGGGTAAGATGGAACCTCACATCTGTGAAGAAATAAAAGATTCCTCACCACATCACTCAAGCCTGGCAAAGGGACTGCTTTGGTAACTACTGAGTTCATTTCACATCTTGAACTCTGCAGCATAATGGTATATGAAAAAGATGAATACTTTTGAATTTTATATTCTCCACTATACAACAAAGGGCACTATCAAGAGGATGAAGAGGCAACCGAGACAGTAGAAGGAAATACCTGCACATCACACATGTGGGAAAGACTGCTATGCACAATATGTAAAGACTTCCTACAAATCAACAACAACAAAATAAACAATTACAAATGAGCGAAAAACTTGGGTATATTTTTTTAATATATAAATGGCCATGAGCACATGAAAAGATGTTTAATATCACTAATCATTAGGGAAGTACCAATCAAATCATACAGATACCACTTCATACCCATTAGAATGGGTATTATAAAACAAAACAAAACAAAAAACCCAGAAGGTAAGTGTTGGTGAGGATGTGGAAAAATTGGAACCCTTATGCATTACTGGTGAGAAGTAAAATGGTACAACCTCTGTGGGAAATGGTATAATGGTTTCTCAAACAAGTTAAAAATATATCCACAAGTACGCATTCATTTCTATTTAATGCGGTAACCATGTGTACATGACCGTGGGCCCCAGCTACAACAGGCACATGGACTAGTCACATAACTCACCATCTTCCACTCAGAAATAACTCATTAAAAGACATTAGCTGCCCTGGCCGGTTGGCTCAGTGGTAGAGCGTCGGCCTGGCGTGCAGAAATCCCAGGTTCGATTCCCGGCCAGGGCACACAGGAGAAGCGCCCATCTGCTTCTCCACCTCACCCCCTCTCCTTCCTCTCTGTCTCTCTCTTCCCCTCCCGCAGCGAGGCTCCATTGGAGCAAAGATGGCCCGGGCGCTGGGGATGGCTCCATGGCCTCTGCCCCAGGCGCTAGAGTGGCTCTGGTCATGACAGAGCGACGCCCGGAGGGGCAGAGCATCGCCCCCTGGTGGGCGTGCCGGGTGGATCCCAGTCGGGCGCATGCGGGAGTCTGTCTGACTGTCTCTCCCCGTTTCCAGCTTCAGAAAAATACAAAAAAAAAAAAAAAAAAAAAGACATTAGCTAAAAATAACACTAAAATAATTAAAATTAAATAAACAACAATAATCAACTCATCATCACCTTTGTAAGCTTCAAGAAAAACAACTCATTATTCCAAACTGGTAAATATAGGAAAAGAAGCATTTAACCTATCCCTTCCTGAAGAAATAAAACTTAGGGTAATTAAAGAGGTAATCAGGAAGTATTTCTTTACAAAGGAACTCCAAAGTAATAAACATACCCCTCCTACTTTTGCATATGCCTGAAATTTTCCAGAATCAAGTATTTTTTGTTTGTTTGTTTTTAAGTGAGAGGAGGGAAGATAGAGAGACAGACTCCTACATGCTGTGCCCCAACCTGGATCTACCCAGCAATCTCTGTCTGGAGCTGATGCTCAAATCAATTGCGCCACTGGCTGCAGAAGGGAAAGAGAAAGAGAAGGGAGAGAGTGAAGGGAAGAGAAGCAGATGGTTGCTTCTCATGTGTGCCCTGATTGGGGATTAAACCCGGGACATCCACATGCTGAGCTGACACTCTATCCACTGAGCTAACTGGCCAGGGCTTCCACAATCAAGTTTAAAAAAAATGGAGAGAAGTAGTAATTCAGTTCTTTAAATAACTGGCTACAAAATAAATTAATTTGTTTCAACTAAAACTTAAAAAACACCATTAACTGAAGAGCATTATATTTTAAAGCTGTGTAAACCATCTTGGAATAGGCAGCACAAGGAAAACCAATTATTATAGCCCCTGGGGCAGAAGGAACAGCTGCCATGGCCCCGTGCTGAGCCCACCTCTCACAGGACTGAAGGGTGCCACCTTTCCTGTGTTGAGGGCCCCATGTACACTGCCAAATCTGATTCTGCAGTAGCCTTGTGAGCTCCATCAGCACCACCGGACAACTCCCTGGGACCCTGCTATACCCAGACTGGTACCATGGTGCAATCTTTCTTAAAAAAATCAAGGAATTCTGTCAAGCTCAGGGGTGCCAGAGACACACAAGGAGAAACGGAGTTGAGTGGCTTCAGGACATGGGCTGGAGGGTCTACCACCAATGTCCTGAGCTAAGCCGTCCTAGAGCACAGCCAATAGGCACCATCTTTTCTATATTGAGCTTCCCCCACAAGGCCAAATCTGATTCTGCATGAACCTGCTGAACTCCATTAGCTCCACCCTGACAACTCCCTGAGACACGACCAATCTGCCAATGTCCAAGTGACCCAGGAAGCTGGTGGCTGGCTCTGGTGTATCCTCAGACTTTTGCTTAGGCCCAGCACTAATGCCAAATCTTAATCCTTATTAACCTGGTAACACCACTTGCTCCAACCCTACAACTCCCTGAGACCCTGCCTCACCCAACTCAAGTTCTGCCTGAGCCTCTTCCAGGTGATAGTCAACAGGTCTTAGCAAGTCTTGGCCCTTTTGCTGACCTATATAAGGCCACATATGGTGGCACTGGCCTTGATTCAAAATGTAGCATTTCCCATGCAATCCAGGCCCAGCACAGGCAGCTACAAACCACAGATTGCTTGGCAGCTATGAACAGGTAGCCGGAGCTGGTCACAAGCAGCACCTGCATTTACCTGCAACAGGGTTCTTCCAAAGATGCTCCAGAACCAATACAACCATGGCCAGCCTCACAACACAACAGAGCACCACACAATTAGCTCCACAAATGGCACACCCAAAGGGAGGTTTCTGCAGGTACCAGACCCCACGAAGGCAAATACCGCCTTACAGGGTCAGCCCCACAAAGCAGCTTGTATGCTGTGGTTGTAGCCAATTCTCACAGCCAGCCAGCCTGAGGTTCAATCCCACCCACTGACGTGCCAAGAGCAATCAAGATTCAAGTGCAACAGGAGGGCACTCATAACCCACACATGGGACACTCCTAGATCCACAGGGAGGCTGCACCATGGGGCTCCACAGGACACCGACTACATAAGGCCACCCTGGGAAGACAGACATATACAGAAGTTCAACACAACATATAGAAAAGAACACAGGGAAGCAGCCAGAAGAGAAGATAAAGAAACAGGTTCCAAATGAAAGAGCATAGAAATCTCCAAAAAAAGAACTAAATGAATTGGTGGCAAGCAAACTACCAGATACGGAGTTCAAAACAATGGCTATAAGAATCAGGGGAAGAGTAGATGAACACTGAGAACTTCAACAAAAAGATGCTAAGCACAAGAAAAGACAAAGAGTGCTTCCAATCAAGATAACAGCTAGGTAAACATGGTGTTCACACCCTCCCACAACCATATCAAAATTACAGCTGAACTACAGAACCATCATTCAGAAATGCCTGAAACCTAGCTAAACAGAAAGTCCTACAACTGAGAATATTAAGAAGAAGCCACAGCAAGACTGGTAGGAGGGGTGGAGATGTGGAAAGGGCTAGACCCACAGATGTGGTGCTTAAAAGATCGAAAGAGATACGTTGGCTTCAGAGGTCACCCAAGGCGTGAAGGGTGGGAGCCCTATACTAGGTCCCCCAGTCTAGGGTCCCAGTGCCAGGAAGAGAAATCCCATAACTTCTATCTGGAAAAACCAGCAGGAATTGTGGCTAAGAGAGATGGAGGGCTGATGGAGTCCCAGGTGTTCCTCCTAAAAGACCTGTGCACAGACTTACTCAAACTCACTCTGAGCTCCAGCACTGGGACAGCAGATCAAAAGGCACATCAGGGCAGAGAAGAAATTAATTGTCTGGCATCAAGGCAAGGGCTGAAGGTTCAGCTTTCTCTCAGAGGAAAGTGCTGGCAAAGGCTACTGTTCCTTTGCTGAGCCCACTACACCACAGAGCCAGCAGGCAGGAGCCAGATGAGACTACATCAACACTTTGTCATATGTCCTGGTCAAGACACATACAAGAAGCAACTACTATGAGTTGATATTTCCTACTCCTCCCCCACCACTTCTCTCTCTCCTTTCTCTCTCTTGCTCTCAAATCAATAAATAAAATCTTAAAAAAAAATACTAACAT
Organism: Saccopteryx leptura; assembly: GCF_036850995.1. Lineage (NCBI taxonomy): Eukaryota > Metazoa > Chordata > Mammalia > Chiroptera > Emballonuridae > Saccopteryx > Saccopteryx leptura. The sequence goes on from NC_089509.1 coordinate 455,876, forward strand.
CAATTGCAATTAAAAAATTAAATAAGCCTGACCAGGCGGTGGCACAGCAGATAGAGCATCAGACTGGGATGCAGACGACCCAGGTTCAAGACCCCGGGGTTGCCAGCAAGGTCGCTGGCTCGAGCAAGGGGTTACTTGGTCTGCTGTAGCCCCATGGTCAAGTCACATATAAGAAAGCAATCAATGAACAAATAAAGTGTCACAATGAAAAACTGATGATTGATGCTTCTCATCTCTCCATTCCTGTCTGTCCCTATCTATCCCTTTCTCTGACTCTCGCTCTGTCTCTGTAAAAAAATAAAATAAAATAAAAATAAATAAATAAATAAAATACCGATTAAAAAATATAGAGCCCCTAGAACAGTAACAAATTTCTTCTATGTAAAACTTACACATCTTCTTCTACCCGAAGCTGCTGAATATGAGATTTAATTTTCTGTCCTGAAGTTTTTAAGATGATATTTTCTAGGAGGTGGAAATCATCTTGATTAAAGAGTTCATTATCCTCCAGTGGCCCAATGATCTGTGAAGAAGAGTAGGGTTGTCAGTGTGGAAATCTGCAAGCTATAAAGAATTCCTTTGTCATTCTCAAGCTATCTTACAAACCAAATCATGTTAAAGACCCAGGACGTGTTTACATCTGAATAAAGCCAATGAAAATGTAAAAATAAAACCCCAAGGAACTCACAAATTTATTTACTTATCAATTGCTTAGCTACATAGAGATTAGACTTGTATACTTCACAATATTTTTACAGTAAGCAAACACTGAAGTTTAATAATACCGTTTTCATTAATTCTTACTGAATATAATAAAACCAAAATAGAGATGTAATGGTTGATATCAAAGATTTTACTCCACATACTAACACTTTAGAGGTTGGTAAGCCCACCAGTCTACAGTCTCAAGCCTCACCCAGCTGCATGCGTACAGACTGCACAGCTGAAGCACTCACCATCTCACACGATGGCAGGACAAAATTAAACACAGAACATTGAGGTCAAAGTTAGCATGCTTCCTCTAAAATCAGAGAGCAGAAACAATCACCAGCACCATATAAGCCAGGGGTCCCCAAACTACGGCCCGCGGGTCACATGCGGCCCCCACCGTACTTCCAGAAGGGGCACCTCTTTCATTGGTGGTCAGTGAGAGATGACCGCATCCTGTGCTCCTGGAGTACTGTATGTGGCGGCGCCGCAAAGCATGGCATCGCTCACGTACAGTACTACTTCCAGTGACACAGGACGCACGCGTCACGGCTCCGGAAGCGCGTCATATCACTTGTTACAGCTAGCAGTGACAAATATGGAACCGAACATTGACCATTTCATTAGCCAAAAGCAGGCCCATAGTTCCCATTGAAATACTGGTCAGTTTGTTGATTTAAATTTACTTGTTCTTTATTTTAAATATTGTATTTGTTCCCATTTTGTTTTTTTACTTTAAAATAAGATTTGTGCAGTGTGCATAGGGATTTGTTCATAGGTGTTTTTTTTATAGTCTGGCACTCCAACGGTCTGAGGGACAGTGAACTGGCCCCCTGTGTAAAAAATTTGGGGACCCCTGATATAAGCCCTAATCACCTTTGGAAAAGGAGTGGTTCTTTGAAGAGTTTACAGCCTTCAGAGAAGGCTGCCAGGACTGCTCACTTATCTAATTTGAGTCAAACTTGTCTCAGGACAAGATCTCACCCTTCCATTGCTGATCACTCCCCTCTGCCCCTTCTTCAGCCTCAGAACATCCCTGCAGTACACGGCATGAGACAAAATGAAATCCATTTTGGAAGACTCAAAGACCTCTTTAAAAAGACTGAAATCCATGCCCTAGGAAAGTAATTGTTATTAAGGAAAAGTAATTGTTAAACCATAAAAATAAATAATCATCATGAATAAATCATAAAATTCTCTATTAGTGGAAAGTAATAACTAGTTTTAATCATTAACACCATGATGTCTGCATTCTTCCCCCCATTTCCCACACCCTCTCCCCTATCAAATTAACACTTATTTCCTGTTCTTGCTCTTTTATCTGATTGTTCAACTGGGAAACCAGTGTTCATGATACCTTTATTTTGCATTTTAAAATTTTCCTAATTTCAAGTGAGAGCCTTTTTTTTGTAACTGAAATATCAAATATACTCAGTATTTTACAATAAATTTTAAGACTAAAAAAGAGTAAAAGGTATGTTACATATAAATAATAAACATAGGCTTATATTGGAAACACATCAAGAACACATTAGCTTAAAACTGTTTTTTGCTCTGTCAACAAGTCAAATACTGTCTGTCTTTAAAAACTATACAAAACTGGCCCTGGTTGGTTAGCTCAGTCGGTTAAGAGCATCATCCGGAAAGAACAAGGTTGAGGATTCAATCCCCGGTCAGGACACACACAGGAAGCAACCCATAAATGCACGACTGAGTGGAACAACAAATGGATGCTTCCCTTCCTCTCCTTTCTCTCCCTCTTCCTCTTTCTGTCTCAATAAAAAAAATTAAGCTCTGACAGGATAGCTCAGTTGTTTGGGGCATTTTGCTGAAGCGCAGAGGATGCTGGTTTAATCCCAGGTCAGGGCGCTTACAGGAGCGGTTCTATGTTCCTGTCTCTCTTCCTGCCTCTCTCTCTAAAAAAGAACAAAACAAACTATACAAAACAAATGGCTTGTGCTTCAAACAAAACATACATAGACTTATATTGTTTACATCCTGAAACTTTGCAAGCTTAAAAGCAATAAAAGTTACATCTTAGAAATATTCTTCCAACTAAAAAAAGAAATCCTGAGACTCACAATTAAAATCACAAACCCTGATCTTAAACTTCAGCCCAGGGCAGCCAACCTCTATGGTAAATAACAGGCAGTGGCCTCACGCAGTGCAGACTCACCCCAACAGAAAACTCCCCAACATCCACTCCCGCAGCCAGGGCCTCTGCAATCTCCTCCTTAGCCATTTTTGTGATGAAGTTCTTGGCAGAGTTGGAGGTCTGTGTCTGGAGAGCTGCCCAGATTGCTCTGGCGATCTGCGTGTTCTCATAGCGTATGTCTTCACCAGGATTATTGATCATGCTTATTCTAACATTGTTACTGGATTTCTAATTACAAAATGGGAAATAAGGGTTATATGGTAGATGGTTTCAACTTGAGAGGTGGCATTAATATCAGTCATAGTCTCTAAAGAGAAAAGTCTTGGGTAGCTCTCCTCTGCATACACAATGGAATTAAAATGCTATAACCAGTCTGACCAGGCGGTGGCGCAGTGGATAGAGCATTGGACTGGGATGTGGAGGACCCAATTCAAAACTCCGAGGTCGCCAGCTTGAGCGCGGGTTCATCTAGTTTCAGTAAGGCTCACCAGCTTGGACCCAAGGTCACTGGGTTGAGCAAGGGGTCATTCACTCTGCTGTAGCCCCACGTCAAGCCACATATGAGAAAGCGATCAATGAACAACTATGGCGCCACAACAAAGAATTGATGCTTCTCATCTCTCTCCCTTTCTGTCTGCCCCTGTCTGTCCCTCTCTCTGTCCCTGTCTCTGTCACAAAAAAAAAAAAAAAAATGCTGTAACCCCTACATGAACTGGCCCCTAGCCTACCTTTCCAACCCCATTTCTAACCATCCCTGTAAATACAACATACACTACAAACCATCAGAGTCCTGCAGCTTCCCCACACAGTTTGTATTTTTCCAACAGACATCATGCCTCCCACTGGCATGTAAACCCCAAGTACATCCACCAAGTACATGGGGCCTCCTTAAGCCCCATGCTTTCCTCAGGGCTCTGCTCAAACTCTTCTTCATTCATATGGCCTTTCCAGATTTCTAGTAAAAATTAATCTCTCCCTGGATAAAAAAACAAGACTCCATATGAGAGAAGATACCTGGGACCCATAAAACAAAAAAAGGCTTGTATCTAGAACATAAGCAACAGCAATTTATACTTATGCATATCTGAAGACATGCACAAGAATGTGCACAGCGGCATTCTTCAGAATAGCCCCAAACTAGAAGCAACCCAAATGTCCATCAAATATACTAAACAAACAAAATGTTGTGATACAGTTAGATGATACGAAACTATCGCTAAAAAGGAACTACAAATACTTGTAATTTCATGGCTCTCAAAAATGTTGGGGAAAGAAATCAAACACAAATACAGACTATATACATATTACAAGATTCCACTTAAATAAAGTAATAAACAGGCAACCCTATTCTATGATGTAAGAGGAGGGAAGGGCTAGGGGCACAGATATGGCCACAAGCTGGTTGGGGAGGCCTTTAAGAAATCTGATACTTGTGTTTACCTAGGTGGTAGTCACATGGGTGTGCTTGCTTTGAGACCCTGTATCCTAGGATTTGTGCACTTCTTTTGAATCCATACAATACTTCAATTAAAATATGTATTTAAAATAGTCAACTCTCCAAGCCTTCCTGGTCTCCCACTACTCCTACTCGAGCACTTATCAATTAAGTCAGAGTGCCTTATACATGTATCTACTATTCTTCACCTTGAATTAACCGTAGAAACAAAGCTGTTCCTCTAGACCAGGGGTCCCCAAACTACGGCCCGTGGGCCACATGCGGCCCCCTGAGGCCATTTATCCGGCCCCCACCGCACTTCCGGAAGGGGCACCTCTTTCATTGGTGGTCAGTGAGAGGAGCACATTGACCATCTCATTAGCCAAAAGCAGGCCCGTAGTTCCCATTGAAATACTGGTCAGTTTGTTGATTTAAATTTACTTGTTCTTTATTTTAAATATTGTATTTGTTGCAGTTTTTGTTTTTTTACTTTAAAATAAGATATGTGCAGTGTGCATAGGGATTTGTTCATAGTTTTTTTTATAGTCCGGCCCTCCAACGGTCTGAGGGACAGTGAACTGGCCCCCTGTGTAAAAAGTTTGGGGACCCCTGCTCTAGACAGTCAGATGCTCAGCTTATCAGTGAAGCTGAAATCACCTGGACAAGTCAGCGTTTCAGTAAGCCTCCCAGAGACACCACAGGAAAAGGAAATGTACCATGTCATTGTCTGATACAGACACTCTCTAGAAGAGTCAGTGTCCTCTCAACTATCCCCACTGTCATTCAAGTCAAGTTCAGACCATATGCATACGCATCTCTTGCAGGTCCAGACCATTTCTATGACAAGTGCACTCACATGCCTGCACAGCACTCCCCCCACATCTGGACCTATCTCAGCGTAAGAACCTTGACTACCCACACAACACACAGCACAGTCTCTGCAGCCTCTCTGCAGCAGGAACACAAACAGTCACACAATAAAAACTTGTCTAGGCTACGGTGATCCCATCATTTTCCCCTCTAAAAGAATCTACCCCCTTAAACAAAACTAGAATAATGCAGTCTTCTGTTCTTACTGGCTGGCGGACCTCTGGAGGAACAGCACTTTTTTCCCTCAGCAGTAAGAAGGTAGCCCCTGGCCTCCCCAGAACAAGAATACCAGCACACAGATGCTCAGGAGGACAAAATGGAGTTGGAGACACTTGCCTGATGTTTAATAGCATCATACAGTAACTGCCTCCCAGAGGGACTATCAAAGTCCCCAACAATCCAGAACGTCACTGGCCTAATGAAAGAATCATCTGTAGGAAAACAAAATAACAAACTGAGTTGAAGAGAAAAAACATATTCTACATCAATACCATTAAGCCAAATGATTTCTGAAAACCATGCAAAAATTAAGAAAATGCCATGGTTAATAAAGATAGAAAGCAAACATAGTAAAACTTTGACAGAAGAATGAAAGCAGGGTACCTTCCAAGTGGCTTAACTGTAAAGTAGGGACATGCATTTATCAATTCTACTATGGCTTGGGCATCTGTTAGAATATAAACTAAAAAAGAACCTTTGAACTTGTGGGTAACATACTATAGTCTTTTTGTAACTTTTTGAAATATACTTCTTTGCAAACATTTATAAAAAATTTATCTGAATGAATAAATTATCTACAGTTACCCACAGGTTCCAGAAACATCGCAATAAAAGTCAGTAAATTCTGAATTATAACAGTGCCTGAAATAAGATAATTAAGAAAAAGAACAAAAGCAAAGTTTTTTTAAGTTTAAAGTTACCATAGATTTCCTTGGAGGACATTCCTGGCAAAGGTAAAGGAAAAAGAGTAAAAGAAATGTCATTTCTGTATTACTGACTACTATCAGAGTCAAAGTTTAAACAATGTCTTACATGACCTATGTCTCTTTCTGCTCCTTAGTCCCACCAGTGTTGAACACTGTTCCAGCTCTCCCCAAAACCAGTTTCTTGAGGAATCACATGGAGCAATGACCTGCACATACTTACATGTAACTGGGACATCAGACATTCTTTCTAGGAGACTACAGTGGGGACAAAAACAGGGGCCTTAAATGACAGTCAGTACTCTGAAAGGGTAGTGAGACCACAGGGGAGAGCACCTGTCTGCCATTGAAAGGATGTCATTCACACAATATTAGTCTAAGTAAATAACTACATAAAAATCAGTTTTAACTTACCCAAGTATTTGTAGAACCAAGTTTATCTTTAAAAAGCTAACCTAGCCTAACCAGGCAGTGGTGCAGTGGATAGAGCGTTGGACTGGGATATGGAGGACCCAGGTTAGAAACCCCGAGGTCGCTGGCTTGAGCATGGGCTCATTCGTCTCAAGCATGGGCTCACAGCTTGAGCATGGGATCATAGACATGACCCCCTGGTTGCTGGCTTGAACCCAAAGGTTGCTGGCTTGAGCAATGGGGTCACTGGTTCTGCTGTAGCCCCCCCCCCCCCCAGTTAAGAAACATATGAGAAAGTAGTCAATGAACAATTAAGGTGCTGCAATGAAGAACTGATGCTTCTCATCTCTCTCCCTTCCTGTCTGTCTTTCCCTATCTGTCCCTCTCTTGGTCTTTCTCTCTGTCTCTGTCACAAAAAAAAAAACTTAACCCAAAGTTGCCATTGTCAATTTCCAATCCATTAAACCCATTAACATTATAAAAATTTTCTCATTTTGAACCATGAAAATTTTTTCCTTTTGCCTTCAATATCTAATTTAAAATTTATAAAGACAATATTTAAATTTTCAAAAATATATAAAGAATTAAATTTTACACAGATATTTTCTAAATTCAAATCATAAAAAATAGTAAAATAAATTATGGCATTTCTCTCCCAACAGATACCAATGGTTGAGTTTTTGCAAATACTAAAAATATGCTGAATCCAAGACAAGCCTGGAATATATTATATCACCTTACCTTTCTTTGTCAAGTACTTCATACTGTTGGCTATAGCAGCAGTCTTGCCTTGAGAATCCAAGGTGGCAAATCTAGCATAATCATCTACAAAAAAGTTATCTGAAAAGAATTGAGGTAGATTATAATTAATATGCATAAGTTCAATCTAATGTTAATATTCAACTGATAACCTGATGTGATCATAATCTAAGTTTTATAAAAATGCATGAGTGAAATACACTACCTTCATGTTTACTGAACAACTTTACAATTCCTTTAAACCCTATGCCATCAATCACATTTTTTTAAAGTATGTCTTTGAGGTCCTGGCTGATTGGCTCAGTGGTAGAACATCTGGTTGGTGTATGGAAGTCCTGGGTGCGATTCTGGGTCAGGGCACACAGGAGAAGCAACCATATATCTGCTTTTTAACCCCTCCACTCCCACTTGTCTCTCCTTTCCCCTCCTGCAGCCATGGCTCACCTGGCTTGAGTGCATCACCCAGGCACTGAGGATAGCTCTGTGGAGCCTCTGCCTCAGGAGCTAAAAATAGCTCAGTTGTGGCCCTAGCCGGTTGGCTCAGTGTGGTAGAGCACAGGCCCAGCGTGTGGAAGTCCTGGGTTGGATTCTTGGCCAGGGCATACAGGAGAAGCGCTCATCTGCTTATCCACCCACAGCCAAGGCTCCATTGGAGCAGGGTTGGCCCAGGTGCTAAGGATGGCTCCATGGCCTCCACCTCAGGTGCTAGAATGGCTCCAGTTGCAGCGGAGCAACACCCCAGATGGGCAGAGCATTGCCCCCTAGTGGGCATGGCAGGTAGATCCCAGTCTAGCACATGCAGGAGTCTGTCTCTCTGCCTCCCTGCTTCTCACTTCAGAAAAATACAAAAATAAAAAATAAAAATAAATAAATAAAATAAAAAGAGCTCGGTTGTGACCATGGCCCCAGATGGGCAGAACATTGGCCTATATGGGGGGGTTGCCAGTTGGGGTGCATGCAAGAGTCTGTCTCACTATCTCTCCTCCTCTCACTTGGAAAAGAAGAAAAAATGAAATAAGTGAAAAAATTGTGTCACAATCTTGGGTTATCTTCTAAACATCACAATGTAATAAATGCAGAGATTATGAAGGACAAATCAAAACCAGCCTAAAGTTGTTCCTGAAATGACCTTACTGGTTGCTGTTAAATCGAGGTACTCTCGTTCAGGTGTCAGAATCCTAGAATTGATTCGTGGAACAACATTTGGCTGATTCATGATATACTCTACCACATCTTGATCATGGGACAGTTCACCCTATAGAAAAACAAAACAAAACAGGGTGTAGTTGGGATGAGTGCTAAACAAATGTGATCAATAATAATGTATAAGAAACTAAGAAATTGTTAACTTTATATTATCTTCTTATGTATCAATTACAGGTAAAAACAGAAGTTACCACATCAGAGGTCCCTGTCACTGCAAGTGTAGCGTGGAGTATTCTGCGCAGTATAATGCTAACTCCTTCAATAATGTAATAATGTGAGTCAGATGCTACCAATACCCAGTTTAAAGATGAGGAAGCTGTGGCCCAGAGGTTAAAGAGCTAACTCCCAGTCACAAGCTAATGAGAAGTGAACATGAAATGCAAATGCGGATTTATTCGATCTCTCCACATACCACTGTGCTGCCCCAGAAAATAAGTAAGCTCTTGAAGTTATTTAAGAGTTAATACAGGCAGAAATCCATCTGAAATATGCTCATTGTAGGCTTCTCTTAACGAAGAAAGCCACATGAATTCTCTCAAGCGGTTAATACACTTTGTAATAAAAATCACCCCAAGCTTTTTTCAGTCTTGGACATCCAAGTAACCCTCTATTTCCAGTCACAATTACAGTGGGGGAAGGAGAAATTATTTGTTCTTTTGCCCTTTTGTGCCTCTCATATTATAGAAACTCTTGTACAGCTGACCGTTGAGAAACACAGGTTTGAATTACATGGGTCCACCTCCACTGATAGGTGGATTTTTTTCCCAATAAATACTGTAATGTATTTCCTTTTCCTTATGATTTTAACTTTTTCTTTCATTTCTTATAGAATACAGTACATAATACACATGACATACAAAATGTGTTAATCCATTTTTATGTTATCAGGCTTCCAGTCAACAACAGTAGGCTATCAAATAAGTTTTGGGGAATCAAAAATTGTTTTTAATTTTTTGGCTTTGTGTGTGGGAGGGGTTAGTGCCTGAACTCTGAATTGCTCAAGGGTCAATTGTAGTTTGTTGTAAAAAAAAGAAAGAAATATCATGTACTTCAAGTAGGAAAAACTAAGAATTCCACACCAAGACATTACAAAATGTCAAAGTGAAAGGGGATCCTAAAAGACCCTCAAACTAACCTGAGAGAAGAGACTCATCACATAGACCCCATCCTGAACCAGAATTGTAGCTAATTTCTCAAGGGAAACCAAAGGTGTAAAGGAAATGGAATTACATATTCAAAGTGCTGAAAAGAAAAGGCTGTCAACCAAGAATTTCAAACCCAGGTACATGACTGCTCAAAAATGAAGGGTAAATAAACAAATTCCCGGATAAACAAAAACGAGAATTTCTCAGGGCAGATCTAATCCATAATAAATACTATGGAGACTCCTTGTTAAAATGAAAGGACACAAAACAATGACTCAAATCTACACAAAAAATTAAGAGCACAAGTAGAGGTAATCACATGTGTAAATATAGAGTATAAATATATATATTTTTTGGTTGCAACTCATCTTTTCTTCCTCACTTAAAAGACGACTACAAAAGAGAACAGTTATTAATTGATGCCAATGGGCACATAAGGTGGAAAAATGTAATCTGTATAACAATAACATCATCAAGGAGGAACTAAGTAAAGATATAGAAAAATAAAGTTTTCCTATCTTTGAAATTAAGTTAGTATAAAAAAATTAACAACTATATAAACGCTATATAAAAAGAATTATACACCGTAACATAGGGGGATTTACCACAGGAATTCAAAGTTAGTTCAAAATTATACTCCGTATTAATGAATAAAGGACAAAAATATAATCATCTCAATAAACAAATAAAGCTATCTAAAAAAATCCAGCACATTTTGGTGATTAAAAAAACAACAAACTAGAAATAAAATTTTCATAAACCAGTAACAGCAATTGGCAAAAACAAGCAGCTAATAAATAATACTTATTGGTGAAAGACTAAAAGCTTCCACCCTAAGATCAGGAACAAAACAAGGATGATCGCCCTGGCCGGTTGGCTCAGTGGTAGAGCGTCGGCCTGGCATGCGGAAGTCCCAGGTTTGATTCCCGGCCAGGGCACACAGGAGAGGCGCCCATCTGCTTCTCCACCCCTCCCCCTCTCCTTCCTCTCTGTCTATCTCTTCCCCTCCTGCAGCCAAGGCTCCATTGGAGCAAAAGATGGCCTGGGCACTGGGGATGGCTCCTTGGCCTCTGCCTCAGGCACTAGAGTGGCTCTGGTCGCGACAGAGCGACGCCCCGGATGGGCAGAGCATCGCCCCCTGGTGGGCATGCCGGGTGGAACCCAGTCGGGCGCATGCGGGAGTCTGTCTGACTGCCTCCCTGTTTCCAGCTTCAGAAAAAAAAAAAAAAAAAAAAGGATGATCACTAAGCATAGTACTAAAAAGCAGGCAATTAGCAAGAAAAGAAGAAATAAAAAGAGGTAATAACTGAAAAGGTACAATCAAAATTAACTCTATTTACAGATGACATATGGATAAGATGACCATATTTTCTACATAGGAAGCATTAAAGAATCCACAAAATATTATTACAACTAATAAACAAGTATTTGCAACATATATGATCAATATGCAAAGATAAAATATATATCTATTCACTATCAGTAAACTATTTAAAAATTCAATTTAGCCTGACCAAGCGGTGGTGCAGTGGATAGAGCCTGGGACTGGGACCCAGAGGACCCAGGTTCAAAACCCTATGTGGGAGTGGGACACAGAGGACCCAAGTTCAAAACCCTGAGGTCACTGGCTTGAATGCAGGCTCATCCTGCTTGAGCACAGGTTCACTGGCTTGAGCATGGGATCACAGACATGACCCCATAGTCATTGGCCTGAGCCCAAAGATAGCTGGCTTGAGCAAAGGGTCACTCGCTCAGCTGTAGCCCCACGGTCAAGGCACATATGAGAAAGCAATCAACGAACAACTAAGATGCCGCAGCAAAGAACTGATGCTGCTCATCTCCCTTCTTGTCTGTCTGTCCCTATCTGTTCCTCTCTCTGACTCTGTCAAAAAAAAATTAAATTTAAAAAACAATTTCATTTATGGTAACATCAAAAAGAATTTAATACTAAGAAATAAATTTGAGAAAATATTAAACAGTCAATAAGCACAGGAAATAGTGCCCAATATTATTCATGTTTGAGTGATGCAAATCAAAACTGCAATAAGATACCACTTTGCACCACTAGGCTACACTTAGAGAAAGACGACGCCAAGTGAGGTTAGAATGTAGAGAGAGTGGAACCTGGAAAGGCTGCTGCACAAATGTTTAATGGTGCAGCTGCTTTGAAAACAGTCTGGTGGTTCCTCAAACTGATGAGATAAGCAGACAATTCCACTACTAGATATACACCCAGGACATTTTGTACAGGACTGTTCATAGCAGTATTATTGACTGTGGCCAAAAAGTGAAAACAATCCAAATATGCGTCAACTGAGGAAGGGATAAACAAATGTGTTATATCCATTCAAGGGACTATTATTTGGCCATAAAAAGGAAGGAAGAACTGACACGTGCTTCAACAAGGACAAACCTTGAAAGTAATGTCTAAGTGAAAAAAAATTAGTCACAAAGATCACATATTGTATGAGTCCATTTATATAAAGTGACCAAAACAGGCAAAGCCACTGAGAGAGAAAACAGATTTGTGGTTGACAGGGACAGGGGCAGGGGCAGTTTTATGGAGTGTAACTGCTATTTGATGCAGGGCTATTTGGGGGTGGTGATAATGCTCTGAAATAAGAGGTGGCGGTTTCATAACTGTATACACTAAAAACCAATGCAGAGTCTACTTTATTTTTTTTTATTTTTATTTTTTACAGAGGCAGAGATAGACAGGGACAGACAGACAGGAACGAAGAGAGATGAGAAGCATCAATCATCAGTTTCTCGTTGCGAGTTGCGACTTCTTAGTTGTTCATTGATTGCTTTCTCACATGTGCCTTGACCGTGGGCCTTCAGCAGACCAAGTAACCCCCTGCTGGAGCCAGCGACCTTGGGTCCAAGCTGGTGAGCTCTTTGCTCAAGCCAGATGAGCCCGCGCTCAAGCTGGCGACCTCGGGGTATCGAACCTGGGTCCTTCCGCATCCCAGTCTGACGCTCTATCCACTGCGCCACCACCTGGTCAGGCCTGCAGAGTCTACTTTAAAAGGCTGAGTTTTATGGCATATGAGTTTTATCTCAATAAGAACTATATATATATATATATATATATAAATAAAATATTTTAACCTTTTCTAAGTCTAAATTCCTTACAAGTAGAAAGAATATCTTCCAGAATGACCACCTTCTTAAGAATCTTTAAGTGACATCAGAGAAATGGCGCCGTGAGGAGTGTTCCCAATTCCTCTCCCCAAAATTTCAACAAATTCTACAACCAGTGACAGAAAAATCTATCCTTGGAGCATCCCACACACTGAACACAATGGTATGATCGAGCAAAAAATTGACTAAATATATAATCAACCCTGAAGGAAATAAGACGGAGAACGGAACACTCCGCCTTCCTCACTAACCTGAGCAAGGGCCGCTTTCACTTAGAACTGAGAGAGAGTGGGGGCTGGGAGTGCAGAGGGAACAGGGCTGGGGCACAGATGTCCAAGCCAAGGAAACAGTGTGCCTGTGGCGACTTAGCCCACGCAAGCTAATGCCGGCTCCAGACTCCAGAAAAGGCTGGCGAGCAGCAGACTCCACTACCCTCTGTTACCATATCCTGGTCGGCAAGCACAGATAGTGTGTGAGAGGTTCCTCCTAGTGCCATGGGAGTGGGCGCCCGTGTTCCCGGACAGAGGGGCAGGGTCAGAAGCCTCTACGTGGCCTGTGACCAGAGTCTCAGTGTAATCCCTGCTCCCCCAACAACAGCACATGGGGAGTGCACGAAAGCAAACTTCCCTACGCCCAAATATCTCCAGGCAGGTGGGGCACCTCCACCAGACTAACAAAGCACATTCCTGGGGAAGAAAAAATATGGAAGCGCTAGAAGGAGGGGCGCACAAGCAGCTTGCAGTCTGCCTCTGAAGCATATCCATGAATCCAATCGCTGAAATTAGCTTAAGTCACAGTCTGCTCACCTCCCAACTGACTTACAGGGCTCCAATTGACAAGGTCTCTCTCAAATCAGCTATCTAAGACAAGAGACGTGATATTTTTTAGTGCCTCTTGCTATGCACGTAGGGGCGGGGGCAACTTCCTGTCAGCCAATGGGGTGAAAAACACATTCCTACAGAACAAACCTCAGAGAACACTGCAGAAGTTAGGATAGGCTGTAGGCTTTTTAACAAGGAACAAGCCTGCAGGAAACAATCCCATGGCATCGTAAGGTAAATTTAACTAGATATACCTGTGGAACGGAACAGAAGTCAACATGCCACCCTACCTGCTTAAGCTGGTGGCTCTGATTGGCAGAGCTTTTATACTCAGGGCTGTACATTAAAAAGAGGGATTTGGCAGCTTTTAAGACCTCCTGTTCTGCAAGCAGCGACTAGGACATCTTCTTCCCAGCCAAAACAGGTTACAAAGTGCAAAAAGCCTGAGGAGAGTGGTCCCACAGAGTGCTGAGGCATACTGGACATGCCTGGAGGCTCATAGAAAGGCACCTTGAGAGCAATTGGCTCCCAGTCCTAACAGATTACGCTGGTGGCTCTGACTGACAGAGCCTTACCCAAAGCCCTGCACAGAGTGGGGATCGAGTGGGGATTTGCCAGCCTTTGAGCCTCTTACTCTCCAGGTAGAGGCAGCAGCAACCCCATAGCTGGATCATCAGGCTGCTAATTCAGGAAGCAGAGACTAGGAGAGAGGATCCGGGAAAACAGACTCTCTCATTGTTGGAGCCTGCAAATGCTAATAAGCCCCGACTACCAACGAGACTGAAGCCTAATAATATATGACATCGCCATAGAGACTCATCAACTGCAAATCTCTACCTAAGCATGCCACTAGGGCAGAGCCTGGGGTACAAAGCTACCAACCAGGAAGAGGGAGAGGAAAGAAAAAGGAAGAAGAGAACCTCTCAAAATCAAGAAAAAACCACAGACTTTATAACTTTTTCCACTTTTTTTGGTTTCCTTCATCTTATTGTCTTTTTTTTTCTTCCACCTTGTTTGTTTTATTCTCTTCTTGTCTTATTCTTTTCTCTTCATCTTGAACTACATTACTCATAAGTGTCACATTTCCCATATTTTTCTTTACTTCTTCCATTCTCTTTATGAAGGTTACGCTCCAAAACCCTTAACTCTTTTTCTTTTTTTCTCTTCTTTTATCTCTTTTTTTTTTTCTCCCTCTCTCTTAGTATCTTCTTATCTTCTTTACTATTCCTCTATTCGAACCTCACTCACAAACAAATTATTTTATTTGGGATTCAAATTTTTTCTTTGTTGCATTTTGGGTGCTTTTTACTTCGCTTTTTAACTCGTTAGCATTCCCTCCAATCCCGGCTCTCCATTCTTTCTAGTTTTTGTTCCACTAAATACAATAGTATTTTTTTTCTTTTTCTTGTTTCCCTCTTATCCCTTTCATTATATCTCTCAGTCGACCACCATTTACAAGCAAATCATTTTATTCCTGTTCGAAATTTTTTCTTTATTTGCAATTTGTAGGTCCCTACCTCCTTTTTTGCCCCTTTATCACATCTCCCCAACTCAGGCTTTCCATTATAGGTAGACTTTGTTCCATTTAGCACAATATAAATTCACAGTTTTTTGCGGTATTTTCTCAAAGAGGAAGAGAAAAAAAGGAAAAAAAGAAATAATTTTTTTTTTTTACTTTATATATTTTTTTTACTTTTTCTTTATTAATTCTCATTGGTGTTATTAATAAAACCACCCTCAGATGCCATTAAGGAAAAGGAAATCGAATATCATGGATACAAAAGACAGAGATGTAGAACAGATAGATGAGCAAAAAAATCTATGAAAAAAAAGTTTAATAGATTGGAAACCTTGGAGTTAAATGATAGAGAATTTAAAATAGAAATCCTAAAAATACTCAGAGGTATACAAGAAAACACAGAAAGGCAATATAGGGAGCTCAAAAAATAACTCAACAAACACAAAGAATATATTACCAAGGAAATTGAAACTATGAAAACAAATCAAACAGAGATGAAAAACTCAATTCATGAACTGAAAAACGAGGTAACAAGCTTAGCTAATAGAACAGGGCAGATAGAAGATATGATTAGTGACATAGAGGACAAGAAACTTGAGGCATAACAGAGAAGAAGAGAGAGACTCAAAAATTAAAAAAAAAGAGAAAGCCCTACAGAAACTGTCTGACTCCATCAAAAAGACTAATATTAGAATGATAGGTATATCAGAAGAAGAGAAAGAAAATGGAATGGAAAACATATTCAAACAAATAAAGAGGAGAATTTCCCAAGCCAGTGGAAAGGACTAAAGCCTCAAATACAAGAAGCAAACAGAACACTGAGTTTTCTTAACCCCAACAAACCTACTCCAAGGCACATTATAATGAAATTGGCACAAACCAACACCAAAGATAAAATTCTCAAGGCAGCCAGGGAAAAGAAGAAAACAACATATAAAATAAAGCCTATTAGATTATCATCAGATTTCTCAGCAGAAACTCTAAAAGCTAAAAGAGAGTGAACCCCAACATTTAAAGTTCTGAAAGAGTTGAACGTCCAGCCAAGAATACTATACCCATCAAACTATCCTTCAAATACGAAGGACAAATAAAAACATTCACAGATACAGAAAAGATGAGGGAATTTATCATCAGAAAACCCCCACTTCAGGAGATGCTAAAGGGGGTTTTCCAACCAGATATAAAGAACAAAACAAAACAAAACCACAAGTAAAAGCTCCACCAAGAACACAATAAAACCAAATTTAAACTGTGACAACAAGAAAAAAAGGGGGGGGGGAGGACAAAGATTAACAGTAGCAAAGGACGATGGAGTGCAGAAGCACTCATCAGATAGTGTACTACAATGAACATGGTAGGTACCTTTTTCATTACTTAATGGTAAACAACCCCGAAAAAACCACAGAAGCACATGACTTAAAAAAGGTAGTAAGAGAGGAAAGAAGTATGCATTACAACCAAAAATAACAAATGATAGAAAAACAAAAGAGAATAATCAAACAAGATACAAAACTAACAGAAAGCAATTTATAAAATGGCAATAGGGAACCCTCAAGTGTCAATAATTACACTAAATGTAAATGGATTAAACTCACCAATAAAAAAACACAGAGAAGCAGAATGGATTAAAAAAGAAAATCCAACTGTATGTTGCCTACAAGAAACACATCAAAGTAACAAGGATAAAAAAAAATTCAAAGTGAAAGGCTGGAAAACAATCCTTCAAGCAAATAACATCCAAACAAAAGCAAGTGTAGCAATACTCATATCTAATAATGCTGACTACAAGACAGCAAAAGTAATCAGAGACAAAAATGGTCATTGCATAATGATCAAGGGGACACTGAATCAAGAAGACATAACAATTTTTTTTATTTTTTTTATTTTTCTGAAGCTGAAAACGGGGAGAGACAGTCAGACAGACTCCCGCATGCGCCCGACCAGGATCCACCCGGCACGCCCACCAGGGGTGACGCTCTGCCCACCAGGGGGCGATGCTCTGCCCCTCCGAGGCGTCGCTCTGCCGCGACCATAGCCACTCTAGCTCCTGGGGCAGAGGCCAAGGAGCCATCCCCAGTGCCCGGGCCATCTTTGCTCCAATGGAGCCTTGGCTGTGGGAGGGGAAGAGAGAGACAGAGAGGAAGGAGGGTGGGGGGATGGAGAAGCAAATGGGCGCTTCTCCTATGTGCCCTGGCCGGGAATCGAACCCGGGTCCCCCGCACGCCAGGCCAACGCTCTACTGCTGAGCCAAGCGGCCAGGGCCTACAATTCTTAATATATAGGCACCAAACCAAGGAGCACTAAAATATATAAGACAGCTACTGACTGACCTAAAAACAAAAACTGACAAAAATACAATCATACTTGGAGACCACAATACAACACTGATGGCTCTAGATCATTCATCCAAACAGAAAATCAATAGAGATACTGGCCTTAAACGAAACACTAGAGCAATTGGATATGACAGACATCTAAAGAACATTTCATCCCAAAGCGACAGAGTATACATTTTTCTCTAGTGTACATGAAACATTCTCAAGAATTGACCATATGGTGGGCCACAAAAATAACATCAGAAAATTCAGAAAAATTAAAATTTTACCAAGCATATTTTCTGATCATAAAGCCTTGAAACTAGAATTCAACTGCAAAAACGAGGGAAAACCACAAAAATGTGGAAACTAAACAACATACTTTTAAAAAATGAACGGGTCAAAGAAGAAATAAGCGCAGAGATCAAAAGATATACAGAGACAAATGAAAATGACAATAGGACATATCAGAATCTCTGGGATGCAGCAAAAGCAGCAATAAGAGGGAAGTTCATATCACTTCAGGCCTATATGAAGAAACAAGAGAGAGCCCAAGTAAACCACTTAACTTCACACCTTAAGGAACTAGAAAAAGAAGAACAAAGACAACCCAAAACTAGCCAAAGAAAGGAAATAATAAAAATCAGAGCAGAAAGAAATGAAATAGAGAACAGAAAAACTATAGAAAAAAATTAATAAAACAAGGAGCTGGTTCTTTGAAATGATCAGCAAAATTGACAAACCTTGGCAAGGCTCACCCAGGAAAAAAAAGAAAGGACTCATATAAACAAAATCCAAAATGAAAGAGGAGAAATCACCACGGACATCACAGATATACAAAGAATTATTGTAGAATACGATGAAAAACTATATGCTACCAAATTCAACAATCTAGAAGAAATGGATAAATTCCTAGAACAATGCAACCTTCCTAGGCTGAGTTGTGAAGAAGCAGAAAGCCTAAACAGACCAATTAGCAGGGAGGAAATAGAAAAAATTATTAAAAACCTCCCCAAAAATAAAAGTCCAGGTCCAGACTGTTAACTAGTGAATTCTATCAAATATTCAAAGAAGACTTGGTTCCTATTCTACTGAAAGTCTTCCAAAAAATTGAAGAAGCAGCAATACTTCCAAACACATTTTACGAGGCCAATATAACCCTCATACCAAAACCTGGCAAGGACGACACAAAAAAAAGAACACTACAGACCAATATCACTAATGAATACAGATGCTAAAATACTAAACTAAATACTAGCAAATCGAATACAACAACATATTAAAAAAATAATACGCCCTGGCCGGTTGGCTCAGTGGTAGAGCATCGGCCTGGCGTGTGGAAGTCCTGGGTTCAATTCTCGGCCAGGGCACACAGGAGAGGCGCCCATCTGCTTCTCCACCCCTCCCCCTCTCCTTCCTCTCTGTCTCTCTCTTCCCCTCCTGCAGCCAAGGCTCCATTGGAGCAAATGATGGCCCAGGCACTGGGGATGGCTCCTTGGCCTCTGCCCCAGGCGCTAGAGTGCCTCTGGTCACAACAGTGTGACGCTCCGGATGGGCAGAGCATCGCCCCCTGGTGGGCGTGCCGGGTGTATCCCAGTTGGGCACATGCGGGAGTCTGTCTGACTGCCTCCCCGTTTCCAGTTTCAGAAAAATACAAAAATAAATAAATAAATAAATAAATAATACATCATGATCAAGTGGGAGTCATCCCAGAATCTCAAAGATGGTTCAACGTATGAAAAACGGTTAACGTAATACACCATATCAACAAAACAAAGAACAAAAACCACATGATCTTATCAATAGATGCAGAAAAGGCATTCAATAAAACACAACACAACTTTATGTATAAAACACTCTACAAAATGGATATAAAAGGAAAATATTTCAACATGATAAAGGCCATATATGATAAACCATCAGCTAACATCATATTAAATGGCATAAAATTGAGGACTTTCCCCCATAAATCAGAAACAAGATAGGGTTGTCCATTCTCTACACTCTTATTTAACATGGTGCTAGAAGTTCTAGCCCGAGCAATCAGACAAGATAAAGAAATAAAAGGCATCCATATGGGAAATGAAGAATTAAAGGTTTCACTTTTTGCAGATATGATCCTATACATCGAAACCCCAAAGACTCCAAAAAAAGATTACTAGAAACAATAAACCAATACAGTAAGGTCGCAGGATACAAAATTAATATACAAAAGTCCATAGCCTTTCTATATGCCAACAACGAAACATTAGAAAACAAACTCAAAATATAATTCCCTTCATAATTGCAACAAAAAAAATAAAATACCTAGGAATAAACATAATAAAGAATGTAAAGGACCTATATAACAAAAACTACAAAGCACTGTTAAGGGAAATTGAAAAAGATACAATGAAATGGAAAAATATTCCTTGTTCTTAGATAGGAAGAATAAATACAATCAAAATGACCATATTACCCAAAGCAATATACAAATTTAATACAATTCCCATCAAAATTTCAATGACGTTTTTTAAAGAAATGGAACAAAAATTCATCAGATTTATATAGAACTATAAAAAACCCCGAATAGCCAAAGCAATTCTAAGGAAAAAGAACAAAGCTGGGGGCATTACAATACCTGACTTCAAATTATATTATAGAGCCACGACAATCAAAACAGCATGGTATTGGCAGAAAAATAGACACTCAGACCAATGGAACAGAGTAGAAACCCATAAATAAAACCACATATATATGGTCAAATAATTTTTGATAAAGGGGCCAACACACAATGGAGAAAAGAAAGCCTCTTTAACAAATGGTGCTAGGAAAAATGGAGAGCCACATGGAAAAGAATGAAACTCGACTACAGTTTGTCCTCTTGTACTAAAATTAATTCAAAAAATGGATCAGAGACCTAAATATAAGACCTGAAACAATAAAATACAATACATAGAAGAAAACACAGGTACTAAACTCATGGACCTTGGTTTTAGAGAGCATTTTTTGAATTTGACTCCAAAGGCAAGAGAAGTGAAGGCAAAGATAAATGAATGGGACTACATCAGACTAAGAAGTTTTTGCTCAGCAAAAGAAACTGACAACAAAATAAACAGACAGCCAACTAAATGGGAAATGATATTTTCAAACAATAGCTCAGATAAGGGCCTAATATCCAAAATATACAAAGAACTTATAAAACTCAACAACAAACCAACAAACAATCCAATAAAAAAATAGGAAGAGGACATGAAAAGACATTTCTCCCAGGAAGAAATATAAATGGCCAACAGATATATGAAATTGCTCATCTTCATTTGTTATTAGAGAAATGCAAATCAAAACTACAACGAGATACTACCTCACACCTGTTAGATTAACTATTATCAACAAGACAGGTAATAGCAAGTGTTGGAAAGGTTGTAGAGAAAAAGGAATTCTCATCCACTGTTGGTGGGAATGTAAAGTAATACAACCATTATGGAAGAAAAGTATGGTTGTTCCTCAGAAACCTAAAAATAGAACTACCATATGACCCAGCAATCCCTCTACTGGGTATATACCCCCAAAACTCAAGAGACATTTATACGTAAAGACACATGTAGCCCCATGTTCACTGCAGCATTATTCACAGTGGTCAAGACATGGAAACAACCAAAAGCCCTTCAATAGATGACTGGATAAAGAAGATGTGGTACATATACACTATGGAATACTACTCAGCTTTAAGAAATGATGACATCGGATCATTTATAACAAAATGGATGGATCTTGATAACATTATACGGAGTGAAATAAGTAAATCAGAAAAACTAAGAACTGCATGATTCCATACATAGGTGGGACATAAAAACGAAATTAGCCTGACCAGGCGGTGGCGCAGTGGATAGAGTGTCGGACTGGGATGCGGAAGGACCCAGGTTCGAGACCCCAAGGTTGCCAGGTTGAGTGAGGGCTCATCTGCTTTAAGCAAAGCTCACCAGCTTGGACCCAAGGTCGCTGGCTCGAGCAAGGAGTTACTCGGTCTGCTGTAGCCCCATGGTCAAGGCACATATGAGAAAGCAATCAATGAAGAACTAAGGTGTTGAAGCGAAAAACTGATGATTGATGCTTCTCATTTCTCTCCATTCCTATCTGTCTGTCCCTATCTATCCCTCTCTCTGACTCTCTAAAAAAAAAAAAAAAAAAAAAAAATGAAACTAAGAGACATGGACAAGAGTGTGGTGGTTATGGGGGTAGAGAGGGAGGGAGAGGGAAGGGGGAAGGGGAGGGGCACAAAGAAAACCAAATAGAAGGTGACGGAGGACAATCTGACTTTGGGTGATGGGTATGCAACATAATTGAATGACAGGAAAACCTGGAGATGTTTTCTTTGAACGTATGTACCCTGATTTATTGATGTGACCTCATTAAAATTAATAAAAATTTATTAAAATAAAAGAATCTTTAAAATAAAATTTAGTCCTGAACCAGTAAAATTAGCTATTTCAAAAACAATACACAGAAACTCTCATAAATATTTTCATTATAGCAGAACTTGCTGGGAATCTGCAAACCAATTACAAGTAGTGAAAAGAAAATGGGAATATTTAAAGAATGTTATTGCCTGCTAATAAAATGTAAGCTAACCATTCTCTTTCAAATTAGTTTTCATGCCTGACCTGTGGTGGCGCAGTGGATAAAGCGTCGACCTGGAAATGCTGAGGTCGCCAGTTCGAAACCCTGGGCTTGCCTGGTTAAGGCACATATGGGAGTTGATGCTTCCAGCTCCTCCCCACCTTCTCTCTCTGTCTCTCTCTCTTCTCTCTCTGTCTCTCTCTCTCCCTTTCTCTCTCTCCTCTCTAAAATGAATAAATAAAATTTAAAAAAAAATTAGTTTTCAAATAGCACTCACCAAGTATATTGCTCTTTGGAAGAAGGTTGTGGTCTCCAGGATTTTGTGCATTGTGATAGTTTCCAATTCATCAGGATCTAGCTGTTCCTTTTCAAGGGGCACTCCATTGAACAGAACGACAGGCAGTAGGCCAACCCCAGTCTGCTCATAGTAGCTTCTTGCTTCCTAAAATGCAAGGAACCACAAACAGCACATTTATGTCCTTCATAAGACAAATGGAACAAAGCATATTTTTCATACATACAGACTCTAACAAACAAGAGAAAAACTGAAGAATTTTTTTTTTAAATCATAGTGATAACATAGTTAATATCCTACTGGGTAAAACTGAGATGAAAATACTGAGTTTTTATAAAAATACAAAACCGCCTGACCAGTAGGTGGCGCAGTGGGTAGAGCATGGGACTGAGATGCTGAGGACCCAGGTTCGAGACCTGAGGTCGCCAGCTTAAGCGCGGGCTCGTCTGGTTTGAGCAAAGCTCACCAGCTTGGCCCCAACGTCACTGGCTCGAGCAAGGGGTTACTTGATCTGCTAAAGGCCCACGGTCAAGGCACATATGAGAAAGCAATCAATGAACAACTAAGGTGTCGCAACAAAAAACTGATGATTGATGCTTCTCATCTCTCTCTGTTTCTGTCTGTCTGTCCCTATCTATCCCTCTCTCTGACTCTCTGTCTCTGTAAAAAAAAAAAAAAAAAATACAAAACCTTGCAAATTAGCAAGTGGTTTGAGGGTGGGGGTGGGTAGTTTTAAGCAGCCAGGCTATCAAACCTGAATTACACATACAATAGTCAAAACTATACAACAGACTTTTCTGCAATGATGGAAATATTCAATTTTTGCTATCCAATGCAGCAGCCACTAACCACATGTAACTACCTGTAATTAATCAACCTCTACTTTAAAAGCCACATGTGGCTAGTGGCTATCATAATGGGCAGTACAATAGACTGACATAATTATTTGTGCTCCTGGGTAAATAGCCTAAGAAGAAATATTTACACCCAATTCTAAATTATAAAGGGCCCATATCACTAAAAAAGATTCACATGCAGAAAACAAAATAGGACTGGTGGGAAAACAGTGCTCAACAACTGTTCTACAATATACTGAGCTCAACCTTCTTCCTTCTTCAGTATAAAAGAGTTTCCGGATATATCAGGCCAACAAACAACAAATAGAATAGCACACATATTTCTTCCTGACTGTCATTTTCCCTGTCAACACAGGTATTCCCCACATGTCAACCACAGACCCAAGACTACGTGTGCACAGTAAAAATTATATTACTATGCAAGATATTAAAGAGTTCCTAAAATGTTTTAGTTAAACATATTGTGACTTCAGATATTTTCTGAAAATAGCAGAATGTTTTTACATGCAAAATTTTTAGATAGCACAAACAGATAAGTACTTCAGTCAGATAACAAGTGCCAGTTGTCAGCCACAGCCTGCTCAGTTTCTAATCAGATCTAGCCACAGTGGTGCTGGTGGTACAGACCTCTAGGAGGAACTGCAGATGGTACAGGAAGAAAGGACTTCTAGATTGATTTCTGTCTTTTCTCTATATTATTGTTTAAACTTTTAAAATTCACTCTCTAATTGTAAGTAACCAGGTTAATTGCTATTTGACATCTCAGCTGTTTCAAAGGAGTTTATTAAAAAGTGTTATATGGACAAGTGGATTAAAAAGCTTTGGTACATATATACTGTGGAATACTACTCAGCCATAAGAAATGATGACATCGGATCATTTACAATAACATGGATGGACCTTGATAACATTATACGGAGTGAAATAAGTAAATCAGAAAAAAAAACTAAGAACTATATGAATCCATACATAGATGGGACATAAAAATTAGACTCAGAGACATGGTCAAGAATGTGATGGTAATGGGGGGGGGAGGAGGGAGAGAGCGGGGGTGCGGGAAGGGGAGGGGTACAAAGAAAACCAGATAGAAGGTGACGGAAGACAGTTTGACTTTGGGTGAGGGGTATGCAACATAATCAAATGTCAAAATAATCTGGAGATGTTTTCTCTGAACACACGTACCCTGATTTATCAATGTCACCCCATTAAAATTAATTTTTTAAAATGTTATATATTGTGAGCTTTGAAAATCATTCCCCCAACAAAACAAAACCCACAATGTAACTCTAAGTGACAATAAAATGTAACATCAGTGGTCTCTGGAAACAGCATTTGAGTGAAAGTCAGGAGTGGGAGAGAGATGTTTTGACTATGTAGCTTCCATTTTTACAACTTGGAAACAGTTTATAACAGAATGTAGTTCAATTATCAAAGAGCCAAGTTTAAAAATCACATGTGAGAATTTCTATCACCTGATCACCAAAAATGTTAATTGCAAATTAAAACATTAATTACAGGAAAAGTCTTATGAATGAGTCACTCACAAATGATAACGGAGACTAATAAAGACTCAGAGTTAACATGCAAAATGTAAAATGTCTGCATATGTAAGTTAGAATTTTTGTTTACTGTTATCTTATTGGCTTTGAAAGATATACATCTATTAGACAATATTCTCTTCAGTTTAAAAATTCTACTTTAGCCTGACCAGGCGGTGGCGCAGTAGATGGAGCGGATGTGGAGGACCCAGGTTCGAGACCCCGACATCGCCAGCTTGAGCACGGGCTTATCTGGCTTGAACAAAAAGCTTGCCAGCTTGGACCCAAGGTCGCTGGCTTGAGCAAGGGGTTGCTTGGTCTGCTGTGGCCCCACGGTCAGGGCACACATGAGAAAGCAATCAATGAACAACTAAGGTGTTGCAACGAAAAACTGATGATTGATGCTTCTCATCTCTCTCCGTTCCTGTCTGTCTGTCCTTATCTATCCCTCTCTCTGACTCTCTCTCTGTCCCTGTAAAAAAAAAAAAAAAGTTCTACTTTAATTATACTGCATAGTTTCAAAAATAATTATTTCTCTCCAATATTAGCAATACCATAATCTGAAGATATCACAGCTTCAGATTTATAACAAAAAGTAGAGATATTTATAAGTGTAACAACATTTGCTAAATACACTCATTCCTCCTTTTCAAAAGAATCTATTTTCTTGGGCTTTTGTGCAGGGTTACAGCTCCTGCCAAGTTAAAGTCTTACTAAAGCAGTAGATTCTTAGAACCTCTAGGAATCTCACATTCTTCTCTTGAGAGTACAGGTCTATTCAAATAGGAAATTAAGTAGCATAATACAAATAATATGATCTCTTTATGTATACAAAGAGCTGCTAATCAAGACAGGTGAGGAAAATGGCCGAGTCCGGAAAATTCCTGGGGAGCTAGGTCTGTGATACATACATTTGATTCTTCAGCAAAATGAAGATTTCAACATATAAAAGACAACATGTAAAAATAACTTTTTCCCCAATCTGCCTGCTGTATTGAATACTTTTCAAGCAAATACTTTTGATAAAGCAATCATCCACAATAAAAAGGCAACATAAATTTTTTCTTCAATAGGCTAGAGAAAATTATCAATAGAATTAAATATTTTCCAAATGTGAAATAGATAAAATTCCATTAATTCCCTCAAATCCTAGTTATAACCAAAGTGGTCCTTCTGTCCTTTTATTTCAACTATTCTTTTTATATTGACTATTATTCTTGCTGTTTGTGAAAATGTGAAAAAAATCACTAGGTATCCATATCAATACTTTATTCAAAAAACATTAAAAAAGGTAAATGACTGCACAGAATGCTGCAGTACAGTAATGGAACTGTTTTCAGTGTCAACTGAGTACCTCTCGTGACTAGTTCCAGTTCCAAACCTAACTTGATGTCATACCACAAGCATACATAACACTGAAGCAGAAGTGATGTCAGCATCATGGTTGAATAAGATATCTCTCCCAGAGCAACAACAATTTTGCATCTATCCACAAACAAAAGTGCCTTTGTGAGAGGTTTGGTATCCAGCACTAGATGGCAAGTGACCCAGGCAGAATCTTGCCCACTAGCACATCAGGTGATAGGCATACAGTCTTCAACCCCAGCTATGGACTCTGCTTGGTCCATGAACTGGCTCCAGCTTCTCTTGGCCACAGCCTGGGAACTCCTGGAAAAAAAATGTCTTTTAAAAAATCACCCATGGACAACAGAGCCTTTGAGGAAGTTCCAGTTTCCAACAGAGAACTTCCAGGATACCACAGGAGCAAAAAATCTACAAGCTTGGATGCACTAAAGAGATTAAGAGGAAAGTGTGACATTACCCATATCATCCCTCCTCCAAGGCAGTGCAGCTTAGGGCCGAGACCCTCTGTGCCCCCAACTTCTCCTGCAGGGTGAGAGCAAATGAATCCACACCGACTCCCCCAGCCATCTGGGATGCTGCCACAGGGGCTCATCTCCCTCTCACCCACCCCGAGGACTGAACAGTGAACTGCATGACTGGGGGTGGGAAAAGGCTGGGAAGCAGCAGACAGTGTCCTCAGAGGGCACCTATTAGAGTCACATTCTACTGACTTGCATTGAGATGTACATCCATGAGCCACCCAGGACACCTTACCAAAGACTCCCAAAATGGCTCACAGGCACTAGTGTCCATGTGCCTCACCCACACACCCTCCCACCCAGGCCAGATCCCAGCATACACTCCTGACAGTGGTAGTGAGACTGAGTTTTGCCAGGTGGCTAGTGAGCACGTACAGAAAGTCAGCCGAGGCCCTGGCTGATAGCTTAGTGGATAGAACATTGGCCCAGCCTATGGACATCCCAGGTTTGATTCCTGTTGTTATTATTCAGGGTTTCATGAAGAGGAGCTGCAAAGGAATGAGGTAGCAACAACGATACTGCAAGTGGAGGACCCCAATCTCTCCAGGATTGAGGTGCCTTGGAGAGATCAGCTATCCAATTTATTAAGCAGAAACATGACATCTTGCATGAGAAACTAACAAGCAGAATACAGTGTACAATTCTATTATTTAGTTTTGCAAAACTGATTAGATTTCTCTTGCCCTTTCTGAGACATAACACCACACCATCTGCTGTCTGATTCCTGACCTGCAGCAAGCTCCAGCAGGGCCCAGCTACGTGGCCTTGAGCCTTCCCTGGACACACAACTGCCTTCAGTCATGTATGCTTGGTCTCAACCTTCACTTCCTGAGGACAGGAACAGAAAGTCACTCGGTGCTTTGGCTTTCCTCCAACAGATTCCCAGTCAAGGCACATAGGAGAAGCGACAATCTGCTTCTCTTTACCTCCCTCTCTACCTTCTCTCCCTCTTCCCCTTCCACAACCAATTGCTCGATTTTTTGAGCACTAGCCCTGGGCACTGACAATGGTTCAGCTGGTCCAAATACATCAAAATAGCTTAGTACTCAAGCATCAGCCCCCAATGGGGTTGCCAAGTGGATCTCGGTCGGGGCGCATGTGGGGAGTCTGCCTATCTCCCTTCCTCCTCTCAACTAAAAAAAAAAAAAAGGAGAGAGAGAGAAAGTCAGCCTAAATCTGTGGGCCAGGCCAGAAAGAGACAAAAACTTGAGCTTTAGTGCCACCATAGGAAAAATAAAAGGGGTCTTGTTAGTGCCAACACTGCACATTACAGAATCAAGAGAATTTATGCAAGCCTCTGAATTCTCTATAAGAGGGAACAATGAATATGGAACAGGTATAGCCACAGACAGAACACCTCAGCATTCCTAGCAGGCATTTCTTTCCCAAAGGCAGTCAGAAAAGACTACAGGAAGTGACTGCTACTTCAAATGCAAAGAGAGCAGTGCAGCACTGCAAGAAAACACAAAACTCAAGAAAGTACATCACCAAAGAACCACAATAATCTTCTAATAACTGATCCCAAAGACATGGAGACCTGTGATTTACCAGTGAAGAATTCAAAATAGTGGTTTTAGGGAAATTCAGTGAGCTATAAAAAAAAGAAAGAAATCATAATAAAAGAACCAAACAGAAATTCTGGAGCTAAGAAATACAATGAATGAAATGCAAAACAAAATAGCATTCACATCCAATCAATCAGAAGAAAAAAATCTTTTGAATTAGAAGACAGGAACTTTGAAATTATATAGTCAGAGAAGAACAAATTAAAAAGAATGAAAGAAAGAAATGGTAGGTGCATAGTCTACAAATTACTGGAGTCCCAGGAGGAGACAAGGTGGAGAAAGGCCAGAAAGCTTAAAATGCCTGCGAACTTTCCTAATCTGGGGAGAGATTTGGATATTCAAGTTCATGAAGCTTGTAAGTCACCAAACAAAATCAACTTAAGAGATTCTCTGCAATAGATATTAATATAAAACTGTCAAAAGTCAAAGAGAAAGAATATTAAGCAGCAAAAGAAAAGAAGCTTCCAACTTACCAGGGAATTCTATCAGCAGATTTTGCAGAAACCTTACAGGCAAGGAGAATGGAATGATACATTCAAAGCACTGAAAGAAAAAAAAACTGCCCACCAAAAACACTACCTGGCAAAGTTATCCTTTAGAAATAAAGGAATAAAGACGTTCCCAAACAGTTGAGAGTACATCACCACTAAACTTGCCTTACAAGAAATGCCGAAAGGATGCTAATCAGCAGTATGAAAACATACACCACACTGGTAAAGGTATACAGTCAAATTCAGAATATTCTAATAGTGTAATATAGTGGAATATTGACCATCTAACACTAGTATAAAGGTTAAGGGACAGCCATAGCTGGTTGGCTCAGTGAATAGAGCATAGGCCAGTATGCAGACATCCTGGGTTCAAACCCTGGTCAGGGCACACATGAAAAGTGACCATCTGTTTCTTCTCACACCCCACATCTCTCTCCCCCTCTCATAGCCACTGGCTTGTTTGAGCATTGGCCTCAGGCACTGAAGATAGCTTGGTTGACTCAAGCATCAGCCCCAGACAGGGTTGCCAGGTAGATCCCGGTCAGGGCACCTGACTCTATCTCCCCTCCTCTCACTTAAAAAAAAAAAAAGGTTAAGGGTCAAGAATATTAATATTAATGTGAATACACATTATAAGAAGAGGTAAACTGTGACATCAAAAACAGAAAAAAGAAATGGAGTTAAAGGACTGAGTTTTTGTATGTGATAAAAGTTAAGTTTTAACAATGTAATCACAAAGCAAAAATTTACAGTAGATTCACAAAAGACAGAGTAACCAAAGCATACCACTATGGAAAATCATCAATTCACCAAGGAAGACAGCAAAAAAAGAAGAAAGGAACAAAGAAATTACAAAACAGCCACAAAATAACTAATAAGGTAGCATTAGTACATCCCTTACCTAGCAATAAAGACCCTAAATCTAACTGTATTAAATACTCCAAACAAAAGGCAAAGAATGACTAGATGGATTTAAGAGAGAGAAAAAGAGACCCAAGTAACACAAGCCTACAAAAGACGCACTGCAGCGTTAAGGATACACACAGGCTCAAAGGAAAGGATAAAAAAAGATTCTATTTAAGTGAAGCCAAAAGAGAGCAGGTGTAGCTAGCTACACTTGTATCAGACAAAGTAAGAGTTTAAGCCAGAAACATTAACAAGAGAAAAAAAGTCAGTGTATAAAGGGCTCAATTCATTAAGAGGTAACAGTCATAAATACACATCACCCAACATCAAAGCACCTATATACATATACTAAGCACCTATCTTAAGCAAATACTAGTAGATCTCAAAAGAGAAATAGACAATCCAGTATTAGTAGGGCAGTTCAATACCTCACTGTCAACAATGGATAAATAATCCTGATAGAACATCAGTAAGAAAACATTGGGACTGAACTATACTTCAGACCAAATGGACTTAACAGATATTATATAACATTTTATCCAACAGCAGCAGAATACACACTCTTCTCTGGCACACAGTAATATTCTGTAAATCAACAGCAGGAGGAAAGCTGGAAAATTCATAAATATGTGGAAATTAACCAATGAGTCAAGAAGAAATCACAAAGGAAATAAAAAATATTTTGAAACAAAAATGGAAATACCGCATAACAAAACCCATGGGGTGCAGCATATTTGTTCTAATCAGTAATTTAAAAGAATAAATGGCTACAAATGTCTACATTAAGGAAAAAGAAAGATCTCAACTAAACAACCTACTCTCCAGGTACTAGGGGGAAAAAAGAACAAACCAAGCCCAAAGTTGGCAGAAATAAAGATAAGAATATCATCAGGAAATAAAGATCGGAGCAAAAAGAAAAGAAATGGGAGACCAGAAAATAAATAAAAAAAACCCATAAAACTATGAGGTTTTTTTTTAAAGATAAAGAAACTTGACAAAACTTTAGCTAGATTTAACTAAGAAAAAACAAGAAAAGAATTCAAAAGAAAAAAAACAACAACATTACAACTGATACCACAGAAAAATATAAAGGATCATAAGAGACTACTATGGAAATTATACAGCAACAAACTGGACAATCTAGAAGACATGGAGAAATTCCAGAAACATACATTTTGACAAAAAATGATGAAAAAAGGAATACAGAAGGAACCTACCAAACATAATAAAGGCTATATGTAACACTGGGGAACACATTTTTTTTCATTTTCTGATGCATGAGGTTTTAGAACTCTTTCTATATATTTCTGCATCCCTGATTCCATAACAGAAATCCGTTTTTGGTGTATGCTCTAGTTTTTATGAAATTTTAATTTCTTTTTGTTATAGTTAATGGCATACATTGGTTTTTAAATAGGAGCTAAAGGGCAAATACTCTTGGATTGAACATAACCACAAGGCAATTAATGTTTTACAAACATCACTTTTACATAATTGTAGTTGTTTTTAAATGGAAAAAATTATTATCTGATAAAAACACCCTCTTATTTTGTTTTAAGATTGAATCATGGCTTCTTCGAGTAGGCGTAAATGTAAGAATAGTCCTGACACCTTCTGTTATGTATGTGGCTGTTACACACTTTAACATCAAAGATGCAATATTTTTTATTTGTGACATGTGCATATATTGCCTATTTTCAAGTTCCCCTTGGCGATCAAGACAAGAATTGGGCTCCTCATATTGTGTGTCATAATTGTGAGGAAATGCTATGTGACTGGACAAAAGGAAAATGCAAAGGAATGCCTTTTGGTATTCCCATGGTTTGGCGTGAACCTAAGACCACAGCAGTGACTGTTATTTCTGTCTGATCCATACAAAGGGCATCAGTAAGAAAAAGCAGCATATGATCGCATATCCTAATATTCCTTCAGCAATACAACCTACCCCACACTCTGAGACACTCCCAGTTCCAGTTTTCAATGGTTTTATTTCTTCTAAGAACGAAGAGAGTGAACATGGTGATCAAGTGTATTTTGATAAGATGCATGAGGAAATGGTAGTAGAACCTGAAGGGTCTTCTTCTGATGCCAAGCAGTCATTAACCCCTCAGCAGTTTAGACAACCCGAACTGAATGACTTAGTAAGAGATTTGGGCTATCAAAGAAA
This sequence comes from Saccopteryx leptura, assembly GCF_036850995.1. Classification (NCBI taxonomy): domain Eukaryota; kingdom Metazoa; phylum Chordata; class Mammalia; order Chiroptera; family Emballonuridae; genus Saccopteryx; species Saccopteryx leptura. The sequence continues at coordinate 487,588 of NC_089509.1, forward strand.
GCAGCTGAGTTATTAGCCTCCAGGCTTCAAGAAAAGAATGTACTTCACCAGTCAGCTAAAGTATCCCATTTCAGGAAGCGTGAACAAATTTTTGTGGACTTTTTTTCTGAAGAAAAACACTTTGTTTACTGTCATGATATCAGTAGTCTTCTCAGCCAGCTAGGTGTTACCACTTACAGTCCAACAGAATGGCAACTATTTCTTGACAGCTCTAAACAGAGTCTGAAATGTGTTCTCTTACACAACAGTAATGTTTATGCAGCGGTTCCAATAGGTTATTCAACTCATCTGTGAGAAGATTATAATGACATAAAAATTGTCCTCAACTTTCTGAAGTATGAGGAGCATAACTGCATCATTTGTGTGGATCTTAAAATGGTAAATTTCCTGCTAGGAAAACAGAGAGGTTTCACGAAGTATCTTTGCTTTCTGTGTTTGTGGGACAGCCGAGCTCGGGAGAAACACTGGACACAGAATGAGTTGCCGAAACGTGAAGCTCTGGAAGTAGGGATGCAAAATATTGTGAATGAACCTGTAGTTAATCGAGACAGGATCATTTTTCGCCCACTTTACATCAAACTTGGCTTAATGAGGCAGTTTGTTCAGGCTTTGAATAGAGAAAATGAATGCCTTCAACATATTATTTCTGCTTTTCCTTCCTTGTCTTTTGAGAAGATAAAAGCACGTGTATTCAGATTTACTCAAAGATGGCAGCAGAGTAGGCGGATGCACAGACGCCCAGCTCTCAACACCAAACTGGAATACAAATCAATTCAGGAAAAATCAGCATGAAAAACAAACACTGAACTGCAAGAACAGCTCTCAAAAACCAAGGAGCAAAGAGGAAGCCACAATAATCCTGGTAAGGAGTGCCTGAATCTCCTCTGCTTACAGGAACGGAAGGGGGGGGGGTGAGGCTGAGAGCCCAGAGAGGATTTCACAGAGGAAAAAGAGCAGAAACTACTGCTCACAGCCACCTACCTGGCGACCAGGGAGCAAGGTGGGTTGAAAAGACCAGCTTATCTCCCAAGTGGAAAGGACAAGGAGAGGGACAGACTGTGAGGGGCTAAGGTATGCAAGAAACGAAATAAAAAAGCTGACTCATTCGTGCTGGAGGCAGCCATAGCTGGGGGAGGGACTGAACCTTTCACAAAACAGAGCTGAAGTGCTTCCGGATCAGAGATCTCCGGACATCTATCCAGCTCCAATCAGCGCAACAAGACACAGCTGAAAACAAGAAGTGGGGAGGAGGGGCAGTAGCTCAGGTCTCCATGGAGATCTGAGATACACCTCCCCCTACTGAAGCTGAGAAAAAACCCTGCCCCCAGTGAGATTAGTTGGTGGAAGAGACCTTCAGCATCTCAGGTTACACCCACAGCATTCCTGGTTACAGTTTCAAGGAAGCCCCCTGCTGAGATCAGTTAACAAGACTATCACCTGTTAAGAAAACAAACAAATCACGACTTCAAAGCTGCCCAAATCCGAAAGTGGATTACAAATAATAGCTGATACCAACCCAAGAAGACCTAGAAATAACACAACTGAAAACTGGAGGCAGACAACACCAAGCCTAGACTCAACCAACTCTACAAATAAAACACCATTATGAGAAAACAAAGGGGTGCAACCCAAATGAAACCACAAGAGACACCTTTGAGAGATGAGCTGAGTGATATGGAAATAATCAAACTTCCAGATGCGGAGTTCAAAATAATGACTGTAAGGATGCTTAGGGATCTTGGAACAACAATGGAGGGGCAGTTTGAAAACCTAAATAAAGAAATAGGAAGTATAAAAAAGGATATTGAAATATTAAAAAAGAATCAGTCAGAGATGACAAATACAATATCAGAAATGAAGACCACAATGGAAGGAATTAAAAACAGGATGGATACAGCTGAGGATCGAATCAGCGAGTTGGAGGACAACTGGAATAAAGGCATGAAAGCAGAGAAGAAAAGAGAAAAGAGATTCAAAAAGTCAGAGGAAACACTTAGAGAGCTATGTGACATGAAGAGAAATAACATCCGCATCATAGGGGTTCCTGAAGAAGAAGAAAAAGAACAAGGGATAGAGACTTTGTTCAATCATATCATAACTGAAAACTTCCCTAAATTAATGCAAGAGAAACTCTCACAAGTCCAAGAAGCACAGAGAACTCCATTAAAGAGAAACCCAAAGAAACCTACACCAAGACACATCATAATTAAAATACCAAAGCTAAGCGATAAAGAGAAAATATTAAAGCTGCAAGAGAAAAAAAAGTTATCACCTACAAAGGAGCCCCCATAAGGATGACATTCGACTTCTCAACAGAAACACTTGAGGCCAGAAGGGAATGGCAAGAAATATTCAAAGTAATGCAGAACAAGAACCTACAGCCAAGACTACTTTATCCAGCAAGGCTATCGTTTAAAATCGAAGGAGAAATAAAAAGCTTCCCAGACAAAAAACAACTCAAGGAATTCATTACAACCAAACTAACGCTGCAAGAAATGTTAAGGGGCCTGTTGTAAACAGATTAAAGTTGGAAAAGAATATAGCAAAAAAAGGAATACACCTTTAAAGAAGAAAATGGCAATAAACAACTACATATCAATAATAACCTTAAATGTAAATGGATTAAATGATCCAATCAAAAGACATAGGGTAGCTGCGTGGATAAGAAAACAGGACCCATACATATGTTGTCTACAAGAGACATACCTTAGAACAAAAGACACACATAGATTGAAGGTAAAAGGATGGAAAAAAACATTTCATGCAAACGGAAATGAAAAAAAAGCTGGGGTAGCAATACTTATATCAGACAAATTGGACTTTAAAACAAAGGATATAGTAAAAGATAAAGAAGGCCACTACATAATGATAAAGGGAGTAATCCAACAGGAAGATATAACTATTATAAATATCTATGCACCTAATATAGGAGCACCCAAATATATAAAACAGACTTTGATGGATTTCAAGGGCGAGATCAACAGCAATACTATAATAGTAGGGGATTTCAATACCCCACTAACATCACTAGGTAGATCCTCAAGAAAGAAAATTAACAAAGAAACAGCAGACTTATTGGAAACACTAGATCAACTCGATTTAATAGATATCTTCAGATCCTTTCACCCTAAAGCAGCAGAATATACATTCTTTTCAAGTGCTCATGGTACATTCTCTAGGATAGACCACATGTTAGGGCACAAAAGTGCTCTCAACAAATTTAAGAAAACTGAAATCATATCAAGCACTTTCTCCGATCACAACGGCATGAAACTAGAAATGAATCACAGCAGAAAAGCTCAAAAATTCTCAAACACATGGAAACTAAATATCAGGGTGTTAAATAATGAATGGATTAAGAATGAGATCAAAGAAGAAATAAAAAAATTCCTAGAAACGAATGACAATGAGCATACAACAACTCAAAATTTATGGGACACAGTGAAAGCAGTGCTGAGAGGGAAGTTCATAGCACTACCGGCACACTTTCAGAAGCTAGAAAAAGCTCAAATAAACAACTTAACCCTGCATCTAAAAGAATTAGAAAAAGAACAGCAAGTAAAGCCCAAATGTAGTAGAAGGAAGGAAATAATAAAGATCAGAGCAGAAATAAATGACATAGAGGCTAAAGAAACAATACAGAGGATCAATGAAACTAGGAGCTGGTTCTTTGAAAAGGTAAACAAGATTGATGAACCTTTAAGTAGACTCACCAAGAAAAAGAGAGAGAGGACTCAAATAAATAAAATTAGAAATGAGAGAGGAGAAATAACAACTGACACAACAGAAATACAAAATATTGTAAGAAAATACTATGAAGAACTGTATGCCAAAAAACTAGACAACCTAGATGAAATGGAAAAATTCCTTGAAACATACAATCTTCCAAAAATCAATCTGGAAGAATCAGAAAACCTAAACAGACCGATTACAACAAAGGAGATCGAAACAGTTATCAAAAAACTCCCAACAAAGAAAAGTCCAGGGCCCGATGGCTTCACAACGGAATTCTACCAAATATTCAAAGAAGAACTAACTCCTATCCTTCTCAAACTATTTCAAAAAATTCAAGAGGAAGGAAGACTTCCAAGCTCCTTTTATGAGGCGAGCATAATTCTGATTCCAAAACCAGGCAAAGACAACACAAAGAAAGAAAATTATAGGCCAATATCTCAGATGAATATAGATGCTAAAATCCTCAATAAAATATTAGCAAACCGGATCCAACAATATATGGAAAAAATCATACACCATGATCAAGTGGGATTTATTCTGGGGAGGCAAGGCTGGTACAATATTCATAAATCAATCAATGTGATTCATCACATAAAAAGAAGGAGAAAAACCATATGATAATTTCAATAGATGCAGAAAAAGTATTTGATAAAATTCAGCACCCATTCATGATCAAAACTCTCAGCAAAGTGGGAATACAGGGAACATACCTCAACATGATAAAAGCCATCTATGAGAAACCCACAGCCAACATCATACTCAATGGGAAAAAATTAAAAGCAATACCCTTAAGATCAGGAACAAGGCAGGGGTGCCCCCTTTCACCACTCTTATTTAACATAGTCCTGGAAGTCCTAGCCACAGCAATCAGACAAGAAGAAGAAATAAAAGGCATTCGAGTTGGAAAAGAAGAAGTAAAACTATCATTATTTGCAGATGATATGATATTGTATATAGAAAACTCTAAAGTCTCAGTCAAAAAACTACTGGACCTGATAAATAAATTCAGCAAAGTGGCAGGATATAAAATCAATACTCAGAAATCAGAAGCATTTTTATACACCAACAATGAACAGTCAGAAAGAGAAATTAAGGAAACAATCCCCTTCACAATTACAACCAAAAAAATAAAGTACCTAGGAGTAAACTTAACCAAGGAGACTAAAGACTTGTACTCGGAAAATTACAAAGCATTGATAAAAGAAATCAAGGAAGATACAAACAAGTGGAAGCATATACCGTGCTCATGGTTAGGAAGAAGAAACATCATTAAAATGTCTATATTACCCAAAGCAATCTATAAATTCAATGCAATACCAATTAAAATACCAATGACATACTTCAAAGATATAGAACACATATTCCAAAAATTTATATGGAATCAAAAGAGGACACGAATAGCCTCAGCAATCTTAAAAAAGAAGAATAAAGTGGGAGGTATCACACTTCCTGATATCAAGTTATACTACAAGGCCGTTGTACTCAAAACAGCCTGGTACTGGCATAAGAACAGGCATATAGATCAATGGAACAGAACAGAGAACCCAGAAATAAACCCACAGTTCTATGGACAACTGATATTTGACAAAGGAGGCAAGGAAATACAATGGAGTAAAGACAGCCTCTTTATAAATGGTGTTGGGAAAATTGGACAGCTACCTGCAAAAAAATGAAACTAGATCACCAGCTTACACCACTCACAAAAATAAACTCAAAATGGATAAAAGACTTAAATGTAGGCCGTGAAACCATAAGCATCTTAGAAGAAAACATAGGCAGTAAGCTCTCGGACATCTCTCGGAGCAATATATTTGCTGATTTATCTCCACGGGGAAGTGAAATAAAAGACAGGATAAACAAATGGGACTATATCAAACTAAAAAGCTTTTGCACAGCTAAAGACAACAAGAACAGAATAAAAAGACAAACTACACAATGGGAGAACATATTTGACAATACGTCTGATAAGGGGTTAATAACCAAAATTTATAAAGAACTTGTAAAACTCAACACCAGGAAGACAAACAATCCAATCCAAAAATGGGCAAAAGAGATGAATAGACACTTCTCCAAAGAGGACATACAGATGGCCAATAGGCATATGAAAAAATACTCAACATCACTAATCATTAGAGAAATGCAAATTAAAACCACAATGAGATATCACCTCACACCAGTCAGAATGGCGCTTATCAACAAAACAACACAGAATAAGTGCTGGCAAGGATGTGGAGAAAAGGGAACCCTCCTGCTCTGCTGGTGGGAATGCAGACTGGTGCAGCCACTGTGGAAAACAGTATGGAGATTCCTCAAAAAACTGAAAATCGAACTGCCTTTTGACCCAGCTATCCCACTTTTAGGAATATACCCCAAGGACACCATAGAACGGCTCGAAAAGGAGAAATGCACCCGCATGTTTGTGGCAGCATTGTTCACAATAGCAAAGATCTGGAAACAGCCCAAGTGTCCATCAGAGGACGAGTGGATTAAAAAGCTTTGGTACATATATACTATGGAATACTACTCAGCCATAAGAAATGATGACATCGGATCATTTACAATAACATGGATGGACATTGACAACATTATACGGAGTGAAATAAGTAAATCAGAAAAAAAAAAAAAAACTAAGATGAATCCATACATAGAAGGGACATAAAAATGAGACTCAGAGACATGAACAAGAATGTGATGACAACTGGGGCGGGAGGTTGGGGGAGGAGGGAGGGGGTGAAGAAGGAGAGAGGGGTTAGGGGAGGGGAGGGGCACAAAGAAAACCAGATAGAAGGTGACAGAAGACAATTTAACTTTGGGGAGGGGTATACAGCACAATCAAATGTCAAAATAATCTAGAGGTATTTTCTCTCAACATATGTACCCTGATTTATCAATGTCACTGCATTAAATTTAATAAAAAATAAAAAATAAAAAAAAAGCACGTGTATTCAATGGACCTCAAATTTGAACCCTCATATGTGACAAAGAATTTGCCAGGAAGATGAATAAAGAGGAGAAAGCAGCATGACAGTCTTTTGTGGCAGTTATAAAGAACTTCTATGGCAACAAAAAAGCAGAAAACTATGAACTTCTGGTTCAAAGGATGCTGTTGATTTTCCGTGACATTGGATGTAACATGAGCGTTAAGATCCACTTCCTGAACAGTCACCTTGATAAGTTTCTCGAAAATCTTGGAGCTGTTAGTGATGAGCAGACTACTTCTGGAGCATAAAAGGAGATTGTCCTCAACAAGTACAAAAACACAAGAGCTACAAATGCCAATTTTTGCCTGAATAGAATTTAAATAAGTTTTGAACAAATTTTATGATTAAAATAAGTGTTTTATTATGTTCTATTTCGAAAGTGTAGACAAATTCTGATGCAATCATATCTTTTAGTGTATTAGCATATTTACTGCATTTTATAAATTATTAGATTTTCACAAAGATGATACCCAAGAAGACATTCTACTTCATTACGTTAAACTAAATGTTGAAAATTTTACAATAAGATGAAAACCTAAAATCTTGAATTGCAAAAAAACTATAGCTTACAGAGAAAAACTAATGTCAGATTTGAGATCAGCACACTTGATTAGGTAAGAACAAGTGTTTTCGTGGATGCAACAAAAATTTTGTTCCCCAATGTAATAGGCCCACAGCTAATATCATATACAAAGGTAATAGACTAAAAGCTTTTCCTCTAAGATCAAGAAGAACACAAAAGTATCATCTCTCACCATTCCTATTCAACGTAATACTGGAAGTCCTAGCAAAAGCAGTCATGTAATAAAAATAAATAAAAGGCATCCATATCGAAAAGTAAAACTACTTTTGTTTGCAGATGATATGATCTTGTATGTAGAAGATCCTAAAGAGAACCAAAATTTGTTGATTATTAGAAATAATAATCAGTAATTCAGTAAACTTGCAGGAATCAAAATCAACATTCAGAAACCATTTGCTTTTCTACACACCACCAACAAAGTATCTAGGAAAAAACCCACCCACAACAGCATCAAAAACAATAAAATGCTTAGGAAGAAATTTAACCAAAGAGGTAAAGGTTTGTACACTGAAACCTATAAAGCTTTGTTGGAAAAAAAAAAAATGAAAATCTCACACACACAACAAAGATATCACATGTACATTGTTCAGAAAGATTAGTATTGTTAAAATTTTTATACAACCCAAAGCCATCTACAGTTTCAATGCAATTCCTATAAAAACGCCAATGGCATTTTTCACAGAAATATAGAAAAAACATTCCTAAAATATATATGGAACCAAGAAAACAAACAAAATAGCCAGAGCAATCCTGAGAAAGAACAAAGCTGAAGGCATCACACTTCCTGATTTCAAACTATATTATAGTAATCAAAACAGCATGATACTGACCTAAAAATAAACATACAACTAGAAAACCAAGAACTCAGAAATAAAACCACACATATAGATTCAACTAATGTTTGACAAGGGAGCCAAGATCTCTATGGGGAAAGGATAGTCTCTTCAATAAATGGTGTTGGGGAAAACTGGATAGACTCACACAAAACAATAAAATTGGACGACAATCTTACACCATTCACAAAAATTAACTCGAAATGAATTCAAGACTAAAACAAAAGGCTATGGCCTGACATGTGGTGATGCAGTGGATAAAAGCATCAACCTGCCGCCCTGGCCGGTTGGCTCAGCGGTAGAGCGTCGGCCTAGCGTGCGGAGGACCCGGGTTCGATTCCCGGCCAGGGCACACAGGAGAAGCGCCCATTTGCTTCTCCACCCCTCCGCCGCGCTTTCCTCTCTGTCTCTCTCTTCCCCTCCCGCAGCCAAGGCTCCATTGGAGCAAAGATGGCCCGGGCGCTGGGGATGGCTCCTCGGCCTCTGCCCCAGGCGCTAGAGTGGCTCTGGTCGCAATATGGCGACGCCCAGGATGGGCAGAGCATCGCCCCCTGGTGGGCAGAGCGCCGCCCCATGGTGGGCGTGCCGGGTGGATCCCGGTCGGGCGCATGCGGGAGTCTGTCTGACTGTCTCTCCCTGTTTCCAGCTTCAGAAAAATGAAAAAAAAAAAAAAAAAAAGCATCAACCTGGAATGCTGAGGTTGCTGAATCAACACCCTGGGCTTGCCTGGTCAAGGCACATATGCATCCTGCTCCTCCCCACTTCTCTCTCTTTCTCTGTCTCTCTCCTTTCTCTAAAATGAATAAACAAACAAAAAAATCTGGAAAAAAAAAAAGCATGAAAACCGTAAAACCCCTATAAGAAAACATATGGAAAAAGCTCCTTGACATTGGTCATGGAGATGATTTTATTTTTAGATAACAAAAAAAGCATAAGCAATAAAACAAAAAATAAACAAATGGTACTACATGAAAATTAATAGCTTCAGGGGCGACAAAATGGCCACAGAGTAGGCGGACGTTCCAACTCCCACATCTCAGAACCAAAGTAGATTAAAATTTAATTTTGAAAACAGTCACCTTTTAAGACCAACTTTGGACTAAACTAAGAGAATTCTACAGCCAAGGACCACCAAAGAAGCCACACTGAAACTGGTAGGAAAGGCGGAGACTCAGAAAGGGCTGCCCCGTTCCCAGGAGTGAGAGGCGGCCCGGAGGGACTCTCGCCACAGCAGGGAGGTTTGCCCAGAGAGTTCTAGGTCCTCAGCCCCAGGACTGGAGCCCCAGCCTAGATCCTCAGAGCCTAGAAGAGGCATACAGACTGTATTTCGCTAGGAAAACAGCCTAGATACTGCTTGAGAGAAGGACACAGAAATCTCGGACCCTGGCTCCATCTTAACGGGACCACAGAAAACCTCGCTGACGACCACCTACCCGGGGCTACAGGAGTGGGGAACACTGAGAGAACTAGAGTTGCCAGAGGAGAGGGTAATCTCGGAGGCACAGGGAGAGACAATTTGAGGAACAGCCACCCTAAACCCTGGGCTGAGTCACTCCCCAAATCTAAAAGGGAACATTTTCCTGGGAGCAGCATCACCAGCAAAGGGAAGAAATTACCCTGCAAACGGAGGCTATCCTGCTCCAGTTAAAACAAAGAGGAGCTTAGAGGAAGGCAGCACATTAGGCACACAGGTAGTGACAGCTGAGGTATGAGCTACACTGCCCCCCACCACACTGATGAGTGCTGGCCAGGGGTGGTGGGCCCACTGCAATAGGGCGCGGCTACAGAGGCCGGGGCAGTCAGAGTGAGCGCAGGGAGCCCGCCCGCTGCTGCAGAGGTCAGGGCAAGGGCGGAAGCGGTCAGAGCAGGCATGCACGCACGAGCACGCCCAGGGGCCCTGTCAGCCATCGCTGGGGTCTGAAGGCTCTCACACAAGCCCAACCACAGCACAAGCCCGGCCTCAGCAGCAAAGGCCAAAGCGACCGCAGAGGCAGCCCGAGCGGGCGAACACAAGCTCGCTCTCAGTGGCAGAGGCAGGAGCAACTGCGGAATTAGGTAGGTGCCAGCAGCGCCCAAGGAAGAACGCCCGAGGCAGCAGCAGCGGTGACGGCAGGTCAGGTCGGTGGATAGGCCACACATTGGGATCACAGAGGCCACACCCACTGTACTACTGTGGCCACACCCTTCTCAGTGCTAAAAAAAAAAAAAAGAAAATAAATAAAATAACATAAAATAAATAAATAAAAAGTTGAGATAAAATGAAACCTGAGGTTAAGGGGCAAGCCACATCCAATAAGATACCTTATCACTGAATTACAGTACTGAGCCCAACAAGTAGCCAGCAATAAGAGGCAGTAGAAAGCGGATCTCAGGGAAACATGAACTTTTAAACAAACTTCCCCTAGGCCAACAGTAGATAAAAGCTAGCCTAGTAGTGCAGCTGATATTTACAACAACAGCTGGGCCCAGCAGAGGAAACCACAAGATCTGGATTGCCTGTATCTCCAAAAGGGTTGATAAGAGCCAGTCATAAGCAGTGACCCCCACTGATCTGTGCCAGGCTCTGGCCAGGGAGGTCCAGGGCAGGCACACCCAAAGGCCAGATATGGAGAGCATCAGTTCAGGACCTAACAACCTTGTTAGAGTGGTATCTTAAGGAAAGGCTCCTCACACCTGACCTACCGAAGACATAGAAAACGCCGACACAAATAGCAAAGAAAACAGTGACAGCAGATTAAATAGCCCACAGCGGATTACAAACAACAGCTGATGCCAACCCAAGAAAACGTAGAAACAACACAACTGAAAATTGGAGGCAGACAATATCAACCCTAGACTCAACTAGCTACACAAACAACACACCCAAATGAGAAGTCTATACACAGACAAAATGTGAAGACAGAGAAATGCAATCCAAATGAATCAACAAAAGAAATCCTGAAAAAAAAAACTGAATGAGATGGAAATAACCAAATTACTGGATACAGACTTTAAAATAATGATTGTTAGGTCTGACCAGGCGGTGGTGCAGTGGATAGAGCGTCGGACTGGGATGCGGAAAGACCCAGGTTCGAGACCCTGAGGTCGCCAGTTTGAGCACAGGCTCATCTGGTTTGAGCAAAAGCTCACCAGCGTGGACCCAAGGTCACTGGCTTGAGCAAGGGGTCACTTGGTCTGCTGAAGGCCCACAGTCAAGGCACATATGGAAAGCAATCAATGAACAACTAAGGTGTTGCAACGAGAAACTGATGATTGATACTTCTCCTCTCTCTCTGTTCCTGTCTGTCTTTCCCTATCTATCCCTCTCTCTGATTCTCTCTGTCTCTGTGAAAAAATAATAATAATAATAATGATTGTTAGGATGTTCAAAGATCTTAGAGAAACAATGGATGGACATAATGAGCACCTAAATAAGAGATAACATGCATCAAAAAGGACATTGAAATAATAAAAAAGAACCAGTCATAAATGACAAACACAATATCAGAAATGAAGACTACACTAGAAGGAATTAAAAACAGGCTGAACGAAGCAGAGGACCAAACCAGCGATTTAGAGTACAAGATAAGCAAAAGCATGGAAGCAGAACAGCAGAAAAAAAGAAGATCAAAATGTCTGAGAAAATTCTAAGAGAGCTCTGTGACAACATGAAGAGAAACAACATTCGCATAATAGGGGTTCCTGAAGGAGAACAGAAAAAAAAAGGGATAGAAAACTTGATTGAAAAAAATCATAGCTGAAAACTAACCTAAATTGATACAGGAAAAAGTCATTCAAGTTCAAGAAGCTCAAAGAATCCCACTAAAGGGGAACCCAAAGAGACCTACATCAAGACACATAATTAAAATACAAAAGCTGGCCCTGGCCGGTTGGCTCAGTGGTAGAGCATCGGCCTGGCGTGCGGGAGTCCTGGGTTCGATTCCCGGCCAGGGCACACAGGAGAAGCGCCCATCTGCTTCTCCACCCCTCCCCCTCTCTTTTCTCTCTGTCTCTCTCTTTCCCTCTCGCAGCCAAGGCTCCATTGGAGCAAAGTTGGCCCGGGCACTGAGGATGGCTCTATGGCCTCTGCCTCAGGCACTAGAATGGCTCTGGTTGCAACAGAGTGACGCCCCAGATGGGCAGAGCATCGCCCCCTGGTGGGGATGTCGGGTGGATCCCGGATGGGCACATGCGGGAGTCTGTCTGACTGCCTCCCCGTTTCCAACTTCAAAAAAATACAAAAAATTAATTAAAAAAAAAAATTAAAACAAAATAAAATACAAAAGCTAAGAGATAAAAAAAGAATACTAAAAGCTACAAGAGAAAAGCAGTCAATCACCTACAAAGAAGCCCCCATAAGAATGACATCTGACTTCTCAACAGAAACACTTGAGGCCAGAAGGGAATGGCAAGAAATATTCAAAGTAATGCAGAACAAGAGCCTACAACCAAGATTTCTTTATCCAGTAAGGCTATTGTTTAAAATTGAAGAAATAAAAAGCTTCCCTGACCAAAAAAAAACAACAACCCAGGAATTCATTACAAACAAATCAATGCTGCAAGAAATGTTAAGAAGTCTGTTATAAACAGAACAAAGGGAAAAAATCTAGTAAAAAAATGTAGATTTAAAGAATAAAATGACAATAAACAACTATATATCAATAATAGCCTTAAATGTAAACGGATTAAAATCTCCAATCAAAAGACATAGGGCCTGACCAAGTGGTGGCGCAGTGGATAGAGCGTCGGACTGGGATGCGGAAGGACCCAGGTTCGAGACCCCGAGGTCGCCAGCTTGAGCACGGGCTCATCTGGCTTGAGCAAAGAGCTCACCAGCTTAGACCCAAGGTCGCTGGCTCCAGAAGGGGGTTACTCGGTCTGCTGAAGGCCCACAGTCAAGGCACATGTGAGAAAGCAATCAATGAACAACTAAGAAGTCGCAACGCGCAACGAGAAACTGATGATTGATGCTTCTCATCTCTCTCCATTCCTGTCTGTCTGTCCCTGTCTATCTCTGCTTCTGTATAAAAAAAAAAAAAAGACATAGGGCAGCTGTGTGGATAAGAAAACAGGACCCTGTACATATGCTGTCTACAAGAGACACACCTCAAAACAAAAGATAAACGTAGCCTGACCAGGCGGTGGCACAGTGGACGGAGCATCAGATAGGGATGCAGAAGGATCCAGGTTCGAGACCCCCAAGGTCTCCAGCTTGAGCGCGGGCTCATCTGGCTTGAGCAAAAAAGCTCGCCAGCTTGTGTTCAGGGTCGCTGGCTCGAGCAAGAGGTTACTCAGACTGCTGAAGCCCCCCAGTCAAGGCACATATGAGAAAGCAATCAATGAACAACTAAGGTGTCGCAACGAGAAACTGATGATTGATGCTTCTCATCTCTCTCCATTCCTGTCTGTCTGTCCCTATCTATCCCTCTCTCTGACTCTCTCTCTGTTCTAGTAAAAATAAATTAATTTTAAAAAATTTAAAAAAAAGATAAACATAGACTGAAAGTAAAGGGATAGAAAAAAATATTTCATGCAAATGGAAATGAAGAAAAAGCTAGTGTAGCAATACTTATATCTGACAAAATACACTTTAAAACAAAGGCTATAGTAAGGAATAAAGAAGGTCACTACATAATGATAAAGGAGCAATCCAACAGGAAGGTATAACCATTATAAATATCTATGTGCCTAATATAGGAGCACTTAAATATATAAAGCAGATTGTGATAGACATAAAGGGCGAGATCAACAGCAATACAATAATAGTAGGGGATTTCAATACCCTACTAACATCAGTGGCTAGATCGTCAATAAAAATTTAAAAAACCAGCAGACTTAAAAGACATACTAGATCAACTGTATTTAATAGATATCTTCAGCCCTGGCCGGTTGGCTCAGCAGTAGAGCGTCAGGCTGGCGTGCGGGGGACCCGGGTTCAATTCCCGGCCAGGGCACATAGGAGAAGCGCCCATTTGCTTCTCCACCCCCCCCTCCTTCCTCTCTGTCTCTCTCTTCCCCTCCCGCAGCCAAGGCTCCATTGGAGCAAAGATGGCCCGGGCGCTGGGGATGGCTCCTTGGCCGCTGCCCCAGGCGCTAGAGTGGCTCTGGTCGCGGCAGAGCGACGCCCCGGAGGGGCAGAGCATCGCCCCATGGTGGGCAAAGCGTCGCCCCTGGTGGGTGCACCGGGTGGATCCCGGTCAGGCGCATGCGGGAGTCTGTCTGACTGTCTCTCCCCGTTTCCAGCTTCAGAAAAAATACCAAAAAAAAAAAAAAAAGATATCTTCAGAACCTTTCACCCTAAAACAATTGAATATACATTCTTTTCAAGTGCTCATGGTACATTCTCTAGGATAGACCACATGTTACGGCACAAAACAAGTCTCAACAAATTTAGAAGATTGAAATCATATCAAGCATCTTCTAGATCACAATGAAACTAGAAATCAACTACAATAAAAAAACGCTCAAACACTTGGAAACTAAACAGCATGTAAATTAAATAACAAATGGGTTAACAATGAGATCAAGGAAGAAATAAAACATTTCCTTGAAACAAATGAAAATGAACATACAACAACTCAAAATTTATGGGACAAAGCAAAAGCAGTCCTGAGAGGGAAGTTCATAGCATTACAGGCATACCCTAAGAACCCAGAAAAAGCTCAAATAAACAACTTAACCCTGCATCTGAACGAACTAGAAAAAGAACAGCAAGTAGAGACGAGAGAAAGTAGAAGGAAGATAATAATAAAGATCAGAGCAGAAATAAATGACATAGATGCTAAAAGAACATTACAGAGGATCAATAAAACCAAGAGCTCGTTCTTTGAAAAGGTAAACAAGATAGATGAACATTTAACCAAACTCACCAAGAAAAAAAGAGAGAGGACTCAAATAAATAAAATTAGAAATGAGAGTGAAGAAGTAACAACTGACACAGCAGAAATACAAAGGATTGTAAGAAAATACTATGAAGAACTGTATGCCAAAAAATTAGACAACCTAGGTGAAATGGACAAATTCCTTGAAACATATAACCTTTCAAAAATCAATCTGGAAGAATCAGAAAACCTAAACACACCGATTACAACAAATTAGATCAAAACAGTTATGAAAAAACTCCCAACAAACAAAAGCCCTGGGCCAGATGGCTTCACAGGCGAATTGTACCAAATATTCAAAAAAGAACTAACTCCTATCCTTCTCAAGCTATTTCAAAAACCTCAAGAAGAGGGAAGACTGCCAAGCTCCTTTTATGAGGTGAGCATAATACTGATTCCAAAACCAGGCAAAGACAATACAAAACACAAAACAAAACTATAGGCCAATATCCCTGATGAATTTAGATGCTACTATTCTCAACAAAATATTAGCAAGCCGGATCCAACAATATTATTAAAAATATCATACATCACGATCAAGTGGGATTTATTCTGGGGAGGCAAGGCTGGTACACTACTCAAAAATCAATCAATGTGATTCATCACATAAACAAAAGGAAGGAGAAAAACCACATGATAATATCAATACATGCAGAAAAAGCATTTGATAAAATCCAGCACCCATTTATGATCAAAACTCTCAGCAAAGTGGGAGTACAGGGAACATACCTCAACAAGATAAAGGCCATCTATGACAAACCCACAGCCAATATCATACTCAATGGGCAAAAGATAAAAGCAATCTGCTTAAGATCAGGAACAAGGCAGGGGTGCCCCCTTTCACCACTCTTATTCAATATAGTTCTGGAAGTCCTAGTCAGAACAATCAGACAAAAAGAAGAAATAAAAGGCATCCAAATTGGAAAAGAAAAAGTAAAACTACCATTATTTGCGGATGATATGATTCTGTACATTAAAAACTCTAAAGTTGCAGTCAAAAAACTACTGGACCTGATAAATGAATTCAGCAAGGTGGCAGGATATAAAATTAATACTCAGAAATCAGAGGCATTTTTATACACCAACAATGAACTGTTTGAAAGAGAAATTAAGAAAACAATCCCCTTCAGTAGTACAACAAAAAAAAATAAAGTACCTAGGAGTCAATTTAACCAAGGAGGTTAAAGACTTGTTCTCGGATAATTATAAAACATTGATAAAATACATCAAGGAAGATACAAACAAGTGGAAGCATATACTGTGTTCATGGATAGGAATAATAAACAGCATTAAAATATCTATATTGCCCTGGCCGGTTGGCTCAGTGGTAGAGCGTCGGCCTGGCATGCAGGAGTCCAGGTTCAATTTCCAGCCAGGGCACACAGGAGAAGTGCCCATCTGCTTCTCCAGCCTTCCCCCTCTCCTTCCTCTCTGTCTCTCTCTTCCCCTCCCGCAGCCAAGGCTCCACTGGAGCAAAGTTGGCCCAGGTGCTGAGGATGGCTCTCTGCCTCAGGCGCTAGAATGGCTCTGGTTGAAACAGAGCATCGCCCCCTGGTGGGCATGCCGGGTGGATCCCAGTTGGGCGCATGCGGGAGTCTGTCTGACTGCCTCCCCGTTTCCAACTTCAGGGGAAAAAAATCTATATTACCCAAAGAAATCCATAGATTCAATGTAATTTCTATTAAAATACCAATAACATATTTCAAAGATATAGAACAAATATTCCAAAAATTCATATGGAACCAAAAAAGAACACAAATAGCCTCAGCAATCTTGAACAAAAAAGAATAAAGTGGGTGATATCACACTTCCTGATATCAAGTTATACTACAAGGCCATTATACTCAAAACAGTCTGGTACTGGCATAAGAACAGGCATACAGATCAATGGAACAGAACAGAGAACCCAGAAATAAACCCACTCCTTTCTGGACAATTGATATTTGACAAAGGAGGTAAAAGCATACAATGGAGTAAAGACAGTCTCTTTAACAAACGGTGTTGGGAAAACTGGGCAACTACCTGCAAAAAAATGAAACCAGACCACCAACTTACACCATTTACAAAAATAAACTCAAAATGGATAAAAGACTTAAATGTAAGTCGTGAAACCATAAGCATCCTAGAAGAAAACATAGGCAATAAGCTCTTACATCTCTCACAGCAATATATTAATATTTGCTGATTTATCTCCACAGGCAAGTGAATAACAGACAGGATGAACAAATGGGACTATAGCAAATAAATAGCTTCTGCACAGCCTGAACAGGCGGTGGCACAGTAGATTAGAGTGTCGGACTGGGATGTGGAGGACCCAGGTTCGAGACTCCAAGGTCCCCAGATTAAGCGCGGGCTCATCTGGTTTGAGCAAAGGCTCACCAGCTTGGACCTGTCTATCCATCTTTCTGACTCTGTCAGAAAAAAAAAAAAGCTTCTGTACAGCTAAAGACAATATAAACAAAATAAAAGGACAAACCACACAATGGGAGAACATATTTGACAATACATCTGATAAGGGGTTAATAACCAAAATATATAAAGAACTTGTAAAACTCAACACTAGGAAGATAAACAGTCCAATCAAAAAATGGGCAAAAGAAATGAATAGACACTTCTGTTGTTGTGAGTCAGGGGTGCAGAGAGAGAGATCAGCAGACGAAATCTTCATGAACTAGCAAAAGACCACTGCTTGCTCAGGCAAATTGCGCCGAGTTCACGCTGTGTCCTATTTTTATTCACAAGATTTCAAAAAGCTTGTTTACTTAGAAATTGGCATAACATCAAACATAACATTTACTTAAAGATACATGGAATACATCTGCATGATAGCTTAATAAACAATACAATACCAATAGGCATTAACTGCTATTGCTCCTATGGTTCCCACTACATTCCTTTCTTTTATCTTGAAGGGAGCAGTAAAATCTTATGAGAATTTTTTACTGAGAAGAGAGTCTAGCAACTGCTTTCGGTCAGGTAGACTTGTTTCAGTGACCCGCCTTCAAATCACAAAACAATTCTCTTGGCAAAACAGTCTTTTCTTATTGGCTGTGTTCCCATCCAAGGTCATGCAATGGATTATTCCACTATATACTTCTCCAAAGAGGATATACAAATGGCCAATAGGCAGATGAAAAACTGTTCAACATCACTAATCATTAGAGAAATGCAAATTAAAACCACAATGAAATACTACCTCACACTAGTCAGAATGGCACTCATTATCAAATCAACAAACTAGATGTGCTAGTGAGGGTGTGGAGGAAAGAGAACCCTCCTGCAATGCGGTAGAAATGCAGACTGGTGCAACCACTGTGGAAAACAGTACGGAGATTCCTCAAAAATTAAAAACCAAACGGCTTTTTAACCCAGCCATTCCACCTTTAGGAATATATCCTAAGAACACCAAATCACTGATTCAAAAGAAGAAATGCACCTCCATGTTTATGGCAGCATTGTTTACAATAGCCAAGATCTGGAAAGAGCCCAAGAGTCCGTCAGTGGACAAGTGGATTAAAAAGCTATGGTACATATATACAATGGAATACTATCTGGCCATGAAAAAGAAGAAAATCTTACCTTTTGCAACAACATGGATGGACCTGGAAACTATTATGTTAAGTGAAATAAGCCAGGCAGAGAAAGAAAAATATCAGATGATCTCACTCATTTGATGAATACAATGAACAATGTGAGCTGAGGAACAGAATAGCGACAGAGGTGGGATCAAAGGGAGCAGAGGAAATGCCGACAGAGGGAAAGGGGATGAGAGGATGGGATCAGAGAAGGGAAAGAGATTGGTAAAATTATATATACAGCACATAACACAGCCTTATAGAGAGCAGAAAAGCAAGTCTTGGAGGGAAGGGAGGAGAACTTTAGGGGGAGGGGGGCAAAGGGGATGTTGAGGGGATCACAGGGGTGAGGGCAATGTATTCAGCAGGACACTTGAATCTATGTAAACACAATAAAGTAAAATCAATTATGAAAACAATTAATAGCTTCAGCCTGACCAGGCAGTGGTGCAGTGGATAGTCAGACTGGGAAACAGAAGACCTAGGTTCAAAACCCTGAGGTTGCCAGCTTAAGTGTGGGCCCATCAGCTTGAGCACCGGGTCACTGGTTTGAGCATGGGATCATAGATATGACCCCATGGTCGCTGACTTGATCCCAGAAAGGTCGCTGGCTTGAAGCCCAAGGTTGCTGGCTTGAGCCCAAGGTCTCTGGCTTGAGCCCAAGGTCACTGGCTTGAGCAAAGGGTCACTTGCTCTGCTGTAGACCTCCGGTCAAGGCACATATGAGAAAGCAATCAATGACAACTAAGGAGCCACAACGAAGAATTGATGCTTCTCATATTTCTCCCTTCCTGTCTGTCTGTCCTTATCTGTCCCTCTCTCTGTCTCTGTCTCAAAAAAAAAAAATAATAATTGATAGCTTCAATATAGCAAAGAAAACAAACAAAATAAAGAGATAATCTATTTATATGTAAATCATGTATCTAATAAGCGGCTAATATCCAAAATATGTAAGGTAAAAAAAGTCTGATTCAAAAGGGGTAGAAGAACTGAAAGATATTTTGCCAAAGACTTGAAAGGTGTTCAGTGTGGTTAATCATCAGAAAACTGTAAATCAAAACCAAAATGAGATATCAGCTTACACCTGTTAGAATGGCCATCATTAAAAAGCCAAGAGATAACAAGTGTTCATGAGGGTGTTAAGAGAAGGGAACACGTGTGCACTGTTGGTGGGAATGTAAATTGGTGCAGTCACTACACAAGAAGTATGGAGGTTCCTCTTTTAAATAAACTATGATATGAGCCAGCAATCTCACTTCTCGATAAACATCTAAAAGGCAATAAAGCCAGATCTTAGAGATATCCACACTCCCATGTTCACTGCAGCATTATTTACAATAGCCAAGTATGGAATCAAGCTAAGTGGCTTGTCAACAGCTGAATGGATACAGGTGTGTGCATGTGTGTGTGGTAGCTGAGTCGATAGGGAACTTGTGGGGTGTGTATGTGTATAAACACACACACACATATATATATGATGAAATATTACTCAGCCATGAGAAAGAAATAAGTCCTGCCATTTGCAATAACATGGATGGACCTTAAGGGCACTGTGCCAATTTAAGTCAGAAAGAGAAAGACAAATATTTACATGTAGAATCTGAAAAAGCTGAACTCATAGAAACAGGCAATAGGGCTGTCAGGTGCTAGGGTATGGGGAAAATGGAGAGAGATTGCACAAAATGTACAACAGTTATAAGATGAGTATGTTCTGAGGGTTCTAATGAACAGCATGATTATACCTAACAATACTGTACTATATACTTAAAAATTGCTAAGACAGGCCCTGGCAAGTTGGCTCAGTGGTAGAGTGTCGGCCTGGCGTGCGGAAGTCCTGGGTTCGATTCCCGGCCAGGGCACACAGGAGAGGCGCCCATATGCTTCTCCACCCCTCCCCCTCTCCTTCCTCTCTGTCTCTCTCTTCCCCTCCCGCAGCCAAGGCTCCATTGGAGCAAAAAATGGCCCGGGCGCTGGGGATGGCTCCTTGGCCTCTGCCCCAAGCACTAGAGTGGCTCTGGTCACAACAGAGCGATGCCCCGGATGGGCTGAGCATCGCCCCCTATTGGGCGTGCCGGGTGGATCCCGGTTGGACTGCATGCGGGAGTCTGTCTGACTGCCTCCCCATTTCCAGCTTCAGAAAAATACAACAACAACAAAAAAAATTGCTAAGACAGTAGATCTTAAATATTCTTTGGCCTTGGCCAGTTTGCTCAGTGGTAGAGCACCAGGCCGGTATGTGGATGTCCCAGGTTTGATTCCCAGTCAGGGCACACAGGAGAAGCACCCATCTGCTTCTCCACCTCTCCTCCTCCTGCAGCCATGGCTTGACTGCAGCGAGTTGGCCCCAGGCGATGAGGATGGCTCCATGGCCTCCGCCTCAGGCGCTAAAAAAGGCTCCGACTACAACGCAGCAAGGGCTCCAGATGGGCAGAGCATCACCCCATAGTGGGCTTGTCGGGTGGATCCTGGTCGGGGCGCATGTAGGAATCTGTATCTGCCTCCCCTCCTCTCACTAAATTAAAAAAAAAATTCTCACCACAAAATTATGTGAAGTGATGGAGGTATTAACTAACATGATTGGTAATCATGTATCAAATCAACACACTGTGGACCTCAAATTTACACAATGTTACATGTCAATTATATCTCAATAAAGCTGGGGGAAATCCTTATCAGTGGCTGTAAAAAAAAAAAACCATAATAAAAATAATAAAGAGGAGCCTGACAGACAGTTGTACAGTGGATAGAGCATCGGACTGGGAGGCAGAGGACCCAGATTCAAAATCTCAAAGTCACCAGCTTGAGCACAGGCTCATCTGGATTGAGCACTGGGTCACTGGCTTGACCCTGGGATTATAGACATGACCTCATGGTTGCTGGCTTCAGCCCAAAGGTTGCTGGCTTGAGCAAGGGGTCACCCGCTCTGCTGGAGCCCCCTGGTCAATGCACATATGAGAAAGCAATCAATGAACAACTAAGGTGCCGCAATGAGTAACTGATGCTTCTCATCTCTCTCCCTTCCTGTCTGTCTGTCCCTATCTGTGTCTCTTTCTGTCTCTCTGTCACCAAAAAAGAAAAACAAATAGTAAAAAGGAAAAACAAGCTATCATCCTCACAGACCCACTAGCTCCTGTTATGAATTTACATTTTCAAAAATATTGGTAGAGCCTGACCAGGCGGTGGCACAGTGGATAGAGCGTCAGACTGGGATGCGGAGGACCCAGGTTCAAGACCCCAAGGTCGCCAGCTTGAGCACGAGCTCAACTGGGTTGAGAGAAAAAAAAAAAGCTCACCAGCTCAGACCTAAGGTTGCTGAGCAAGGGGTCACTCGGTCTGCTGAAGGCTCACGATCAAGGCACATATGAGAGAACAATCAATGAACAACAAAGGTGTCGCAACGAGAAACTGATGATTGATGCTTCTCATCTCTCTCCGTTCTGTCTGTCCCTATCTATCCCTTTCTCTGACTCTCTCTGTCCCTGTAAAAAAAAATATTGGTAGAGAGCCAGTCTTTTTACTAGTTTTGAGCTCAATATTAATTAATTTACATACATAATAAACCTTTGCGTTTGTGTTTTATTTTTCATTTATCCCCCTAAAAACTTTCATTCACAGAGCAGGCAAGTGTCAGCACCTCTAGGAAGATTCCAAGAAATGACCTTGTCCCAAACTAGCAGAGCTGCCCACCCTTCTGGGCCTCCCCTCTACAACTGCAGACACTAACATCACAATCACCAAAACCTTACTGCTCTCACTGTGTGTGTGTCACCCTAAGTACAGATACCACCTCTTGTTCAACTTTCTATTATAGGGATTGGCACAGAGAAGTAATCCAGTATTACCATATGTGTTTAAAAACAAAACGTTATTCCTTATTTCAAAATATTTCAGAAATGTCTCTACCTATTAAATCCTGATGTTTTGTTCTTACTAAATAGTGTTTTGTTTAAGCCCTCTAAAACCTGGATCAATTTACAGCAGCAGGTCTCTTAACCAATATAAACCAAGTTAATGCAACAAAGATTTACTATAAAGCATGCTCAGTTCTTAAACGGGTAAGCTACTCTCTAGAATGCACACACATTTGCTCCTCTCATTTGAACTACATGTTTACCAAAGATCAATGTGCCTGTTTCCAAACCAACTATTTTTCTTAGTGGAACAACATAATTAATATTATATAGCCAATAAAATATGAGTGCAAAAAGAAAGAGTTGGTCTCCCCAAGAAAAATTAAATGACTAGAAAAACTCAAAAGGTGAAAAACTAAAAGCAGCTGATGCTGAATGAGACATGGGTTAAAACAATTATGAGAGGGGAGGAAGACTGTAAACATCTCAAAGGATCCTGTATTCAGATTAAAGAGAAAATATAAACAATTCATTATGAGTATAATTTCTAAAGAAATGCTAGCTCAGAACTCCAAACGGAAGAACCAAAGGCCTTGTCCTTTACTTGAAAAAAATAAAAGTTAGTAAACAAATACCCTTTTATTGTTTTAAATTAAAATGTCTAGAAATATATTTTGATTAATTACCATAATATTTATTTTCAATAAACTGATCACTTCATTCCTTAAGAGCTCTTTACTGTACTTAATATCACACAAGGAGCACTACTATCTTTAAATAAAAATTTTAAAATATTTGTCTATATCACTATTACCACATCTTACCATTCTGTTTATTACATATTTTTTCCAAGACTTTATTAATTGACTGAAAGAGAGAGAGAGAGAGAGAGAGAGAGAGAGAAAGGCAGTGGGGGAGGAGCAAGAAGCATCAGCTTGTTAGTTGTCACTTCCCAAATGTGCCTTGACCCAGCAAGTCCAGGGATTGGAACCAGTGACCTCAGCATTCCAGGTCAATGCTATATATCCACTGCACCACCACAGGTCAGGCTTGTTTATGACAAAATTCTCTAAGACATTTCCATCTTTAGCCTAAACAACTATATATGATACACATTAAGCGATATCTCACATCCTGGCAATCATACATCATACTTACCAGTAAATTCTATCCAGAATGTACATCACTCAAGTACTACTATTGCACTGTAAAAAAGAAATGGCTTTTCAATTTAATAGTTATTATGCTAGCTAAACATGAATGATACCTACAAAACTGAAATATAAAAAGGGATCTGGTTTCTAAATTGTTAAATCCTAAATACCTAAGCACTTCAACCACCACCACCAATAACAAACAACCTCAAAGAAAGGGAAGTAAGTACAGTGTTGTAGTCACATGAGAAGTGACAAAGAATTTTTACCTTCCGATTCTGATCGTAAGCAGAATCAATCCCCAAAACGCTATTCACTTCTACAGATGGATATTTCTTCTCCAGGACACTGACCACATGTTCAACTTTCACTTTTTCTCCAGTCCTTACTTTGTTATATATCTGAAGAAAGAAAAATCAGTTAACCAACTATACTTTTAAATTCAAATTTCAAACTGTTTATTACAAAAAATTTCTGAATGTAGAGGAAAACATGACTATTTTCCTTAAAAGTTTAAATGAGAATAGCAACTGTCTCTTTTCCATATGCCTCAAGATGCCTTCTTCTGTTAGAAACCACATATTGCTAAAATGACCCAATCAATTCATGCTCACATGAAGTCACATGAAATGCAAAACTGTTAAATTTTTAAAAATATGAATATTTATAAATAATCCTTGAAATAAGAACCTGTGTCCATTATGTTTAAGGAAAAGTTATAAAGTATAAATGGCATAATCCGTTTTTAAAAAGCAAACATAAAACAAACAAAACTGTGTCTATACATGTACAGTTAACATCTAGAAGGATAAAGAAACCTTTTAATAGTGGATAATTTTGAGGAGCAGGGTTAGGGAGAGGAGAGAGATCATTTTAAATTGACACACTTTAATATTACATGAAAAAACTTTTATAATAAATTTTTCTTTAATTTTTGCAATTAAAAATGAAGAAAAAGAAATGAAAACTCTTATTATCCTTTTCTTCACATAGCTATTAAGGGTGGGGGGGACTTTAAAAAGCAGACTTTAAAACACTAACTATCCTCAGCATCTTCTTTTGAACAGATTTCATTCTCCACGCTAACTCCCATCACCATCAGTGCTCAAAGATCCCAGCAACAACTCACCACTGGCATTCCATCACTCTCTTTACCCTTCATCAGAACAATGATTTTTTTTTATTAATTTTAATGGGGTGACATCAATAAATCAGGGTACATATGTTCAAAGAAAACATCTCCAGGTTTTCTTGTCATTCAATTATGTTGCATACCCATCACCCAAAGTCAAATTGTCCTCCGTCACCCTCTATCTGGTTTTCTTTGTGCCCCTCCCCTCCCCTCTCTCCCTCCCTCTCCTCCCCCCCTCCCCCATAACCACCACACTCTTGTCCATGTCTCTTAGTCTCGTTTTTATGTCCCACCTATGTATGGAATCATATAGTTCTTAGTTTTTTCTGATTTATTTATTTCACTCAGTATAATGTTATCAAGATCCATTTATTTTGTTGTAAATAGATCCATGATGTTTTTAATTGGACTGTAACTCTGTGATCTGGACACCTGTTACCTGTCTGATGACTTCAATGACCAAATTCCTCTCCATTCTGCTCTCACAATACTCTACTTGTCACACTAACAACTTAGAATCATTACATCAGAAAACAATGATTTGCAGCCATTGTTCAACTGCTCTGCTTTTTACTCCTATATTCAGCTGGGACAACGTCTCACTACATCACAATTCCCATACACCCCTAGTGGTCTGTGTGACCCACTCTGTGTGAACTTGTCATCTGGAAGTGTCCCCACTAACCTGTAGGTTTGAGGACACAATGACATCTTCCTCTCCTTCGTATCCCTCACAGCTAATTCCAGGTCTCTGATGAATGTTAGCCAAATAAATAATGCACTTTAGCTAATAAAAAATGCCACTGAGCCTGAACAGGCAGTGGCGCAGTGGATAGAGCATCGGACTGGGATGCAGAGGACCCAGGTTCGAGACCCCGAGGTCGCCAGCTTGAGCGCGGGCTCATCTGGTTTGAGCAAAAGCTCACCAGCTTGGACCCAAGGTCACTGGCTCGAGCAAGGGGTTACTCAGTCTGCTGAAGACCCGCGGTCAAGGCACATATGAGAAAGCAATCAATGAACAACGAAGGTGTTGCAACGCGCAACGAAAAACTAATGATTTGATGTTTTTCATCTATCTGTCCCTGTCTATCCTTCTCTCTCTCTCTCTCTCTGTCTAAAAAAATAAAGTAAAACTTGTAAAAAAAAATGCCACTAACTTTCTAAACAATAAACATAACAAACATAATACACAGCAGACTAACCTGGCTTCATGTTTATGTGTAAAAGTGGTAAAAAAAATCAATAGCTTTAAAGATGATTTTTCAATAATTACCACTAATATGTAAACAAAAGAATTGTTAATTATTTTGAATATAGTCTAATTTTCTTGAATATGAAGTTAATTATATTTAAAAATACAAAGAACAAGGAGAGTTCTTTGTTTGAACTTGAGCAAGTATCTAAAATATACATAAAAATTAGGGCATTTTAAAGTTTCCAGTTAATATGGAGAAGACAGCCAATAAGAATATTATGACTTGAAGAGTAATCTGTACCCTACTGAAAATATTATGGTCTTAAAGTGGGGGGAAAGCAAACAATTTTTAAAACAAGTAGAGAACATCCCATTTACCAACAGACATTAATTAGTGATTTCAAATCATCAGAAGGCAAAAGATTAGTTAATATATATTAGTAGGGATCCTAGGACAGATGATCTTAGCTGAAATCAAAGCAATCTATTACTGATATTGGTGAATTAACAAAGTAATGGCAATTCCTGAAATATAGAACACAAAGCCTATGTAAGTCCTTACTTTTTCTCTTTACAGAAACAGTGAATCCCTCTTACCACATACTGTTTCTTAGAATAAGTTAGATTTTAAAATTATTTGCCATTTTGAATAAAAACATACGTGTGTCAGAGTTTGGAAGGCATGAAAATCATCCACTTCCTGGGCCACGTAATTATAAGCTCTCATAACAGCCACTCCAGCATCTTGCATCCCATCCACATCTTCCAAGTCATTAACCACGAAGATTAAACCAAGTCTGAGGGAAAGATGGCAGGGGAAAAAAGAGAGAAATTTATCTTACAAAACACAACTATTTAATGAACTCTATGTTCAGTACAGCATTATAGCCAAGGTATGAAAGCAACGCAAGTGCTCCTTAATACAACAAGAATGAATAAAAAACCCGTATACACCCACATACAATGAAGTATTACTTGGCCGCACACACATACAAAATGAATTATCATTTGCAACAGCATGGATGGACCTAGAGGGTATGTGAAATGAGTCAGACAGAGAAAGAAAAGTACCATATGATTTCACTTATATGTGGGATCTAAAGAACAAAATAAACATACAAAATAGAAACAAAGTCACAGATACAGAAAACGAACTGATAGTTGCCAGCAGGGAGAGAGGTTGGGAGATTAGGTGAGAAAAATGAAAGGACTAAAAGTACAAATTGGTAGTTACAAACCAGTCATAGGGCTGTGAAGTACAGCATAGGAAGTATAGTCAATAATATTGTTATAACTATTATGGCGCCAGGAAACATTATGTGGGAACACATTGTACAGTACATGTGGGAACCACTGTGCTGTACACCTGAAACTAATAAAATATAATACTGAGTATCAACTGTGATTGAAAAATTAAAAAAAGAATGCACCTGATTAAAAGGAATGTACCTCCACACAAATATGTAGCTAATAGAAGAAAACTTCACTTCTGAGAAACACAGTTCACACCCTACTCTAATATGTTTGGCAAAGGGATTCATCACTTACAGAATAAAAAAGGAGGCTCCCAAAGGTGGCATAGACTCACAAATGTGAGAGTGAGCTGTTCCACATTGTGAAATGAGGCCTTTACTTACCTGGTAAGTGCTGTTATGGTTTTGTTTGTTTTTTTAATATTTTATTTATTGATTTTTAGAGAGAGGGGAGAGAGAGAGAGAAGGGGGAGGAGCAGGAAGCATCAACTCCCATATGTGCCTTGACCAGGCAAGCCCAAGGTTTCGAACCAGCAACCTCAGTGTTCCAGGTTGACGCTTTATCCCACTGCGCCACCACAGGTCAGGCCTGTTATGGTTTTACATAAAGACTTTGTTCTGTTTTAAGCAAAACTTAGGAAAAGTAAAAATTTTCAGAATATGAAAAGGGGGGAAAGATTTTGAGATTTAATACAGATAATATGAGAATCATGGTTAATTGGAAAGAATAAAAACATTTACTATTGACCAATCAAAAAGCTACAACTAAGATGAGAGTTTACCATAAATTTTTAAATAAAGGAATAAAGCGCAAAGAGCCATATTACACATCTATAGACTGGGAAAGAAAATAAAAAACAATGTGCACTGGCCTCTATGAAAGGATATCTTTTTAACAAATGGTGCTAAAACAATGGAATATCCACATGCAAAATCATGAATACAGACAGAGACCTTATAACTTTCACAAAAATGAACTCAAAATGGATCAAAGACAAAAAATGCAAAATACGAAAGTATAACATTCATGGAAAAAGAGAAGATAATTTAGGTCAGGGGTCGGGAACCTTTTTGCTGAGAGAGCCATGAATGCCACATATTTTAAAATGTAATTCCGTGAGAGCCATACAATGACCCCTGTACGTTATACATTATCCAATAAAAATTTGGTGTTGTCCCAGAGGACAGCTGTGATTGGCTCCAGCCACTCGCAACCATGAACATGAGCAGTAGGAAATGAATAGATTGTAATACTTAAGAATGTTTTATATTTTTAACGTTATTATTATTTTTTTATTAAAGATTTGTCTGCGAGCCAGATGCAGCCATCAAAAGAGCCACATCTGGCTCGCGAGCCATGGGTTCCCAAACCCTGATTTAGGTGATCTTGGGTTTGTTAATGACTTATTAGATATAACATCAAAAGCACAACCCATGACAAAAAAAAAAAAAAATGAAAACATGGACTTCATGTAAATAAAGAATTTCTAAAAAAAAGGAACTTCTGATCGGCATAAGAAATTATTAAGAATAAAGACAAGCCACAAACAGGCAGAAAATCCATGTAAATATATGAAGGACTGATATCCAGTGGTCCCTCGTCTATCACAGGGGTTAGGTTCTACGGGGGTACATTCCTTTTAACCAGGTGCATTCTTTAATTTTTGAATCACAGTTGATATTCAGTATTATTTTGTATTAGTTTCAGGTGTACAGCACAGTGATTAGATAGTCATGTACTATACAATGTGTTCCCACATGATGTTTCCTGCCACCATAATAGTTATAACAGTATTATTGACTCTTTTTCCTATGCTGTACTTCACAACCCTGTGACTGTTTTGTAACTACCAATTTGTACTTTTAGTCCCTTCATTTTTCTCACCTAGTCTCCCAACCTCTCTCCCCGCTGGCAACTATCAGTTTGTTTTCTGTATCTGTGTCTTTGCGAAAATTTGCAAAGTAGTGACTTTATTATTTATATATATTTGAAGGCTTTATATTTTTTATATTGTTTTCAATTTTTTAGGCTAGAAAATGCTTATTTTACCACAAAAATAATTAAAATAATAAATATATAAAAATACCTATACACCACAAATTCCCGCAATATAGCAAAAAATCCGCGATATAAAATTAGATATACACAATTAAAAAATCTGTGATACAGTAAGACCACGAAAAGTGAACCAAGATATGGCGAGGGACAACTGTATACAAAAACCTCTTAAAACTCATTAGGAAAAAAAAAAATGTTGTTAAGTCCTAGCAAGGTAGCTCAGTTGGTTAGAGCGTCATCCCAATACCCCAAGGTTGCAGAGTTCAATCCCTGGTCAGGGCACATACAAGAGTCAACCAGTGAATTCATGAATAAGTAGAACAGCAAGTCGATGTCTCTCTCTCTCTCTCTCTCTCTCTCTCATTCCTCTTTAAAAATCAATCAATAAAAATTTTTTAAAGTTACAAATGGGCAAAAAGTCTGAACAAGGTACCTCACCAAAGAAGACATACAGCTGGCAAATAAGTATATAAAAAGATGCTCAACAACACATATCATTAAGGAATTTCAAATTAAAGCCACAATGAGATATACCTATTAGAATGGCTAAAATAAGGCTCTGGCTGGTTGGCTAAGTGGATAGAGTATGGGCCCAGCATATGGACATTCTGGGTTCGATTTCCAGTCAGGGTACACAGGAGAAGTGTCTGTCTTCTTCTCTTCCCCTCCTTCTCCCCCTTCTCTCTCTTTTCTCCTCCCATAGCCAATGGCTTGATTGGTTTGAGCATTGCCCCAGGTGCTGATTGATAATACTTCAGTTGGTCTGAGCATTGGCCTCAGAAGCTAAAAATAGCTCAGTTGATTTGAGCATCAGCCCCAGATGGGGCTTGCCAGGTGGATCCCAGTTGGGTCATATGTGGGAGTCTCTATCTCTCCTCCTCTCACTTAAAAAAAAAAATGGCTAAAATAGAAAACTAGGACAACACCAAATGTTGGTAAGAATGTAGAGCAACAGAAACTTTTATTCACTGCTGGTGAGAATGCAAAATAGTACAATCACTTCGAAAGACAGTTTGGCAGTGTCTTATAAAACTAAACATACTTATATCATTAGATAGATAAAGCAATCATGCTCTTTTGTATTTACCCAAATGAGCTGAAAAACTTATATACACACAGCCTGACCAGGTGGTGGCACAGTGGATAGAGCATTAACCTGGGATCCTGAGGACCCAGATTCAAAGGCTGGAGGTCACTGGCTTGAGTGCAGGCTCACTAGCTTGAGCGCAGGGTCACCAGATTGAGCGTGGGATCATAGACATGACTCCATGGTCGCTGGCTTGAGCCCAAAGGCTTGAGCAAGGTCACTGGCTTGAGTAAGGGGTCATTGGCTTGGCTGAAGCCTACTGGTCAAGGCATGTATAAGAAGCAATCAATGAACAACTAAAGTGACACAACTCTAAGTTTATGCTTCTCATCTCTCTCCCTTCTGGTGTGTCCTTGTCTGTCCCTCTATCTAACTAAAAAAAAAC
The DNA here is from genome assembly GCF_036850995.1 of Saccopteryx leptura. NCBI lineage: Eukaryota > Metazoa > Chordata > Mammalia > Chiroptera > Emballonuridae > Saccopteryx > Saccopteryx leptura. The sequence continues at coordinate 518,271 of NC_089509.1, forward strand.
AAACAAAAAAAACCCAACATGCACACAGATGTTTATAGCAGCTTCATTCATAACTGCCTAAATTTGTTAGCAACCAAGAAGTTTGTGAACAGGTGAATGGATTGAGAAAACAAGAAGCAAAGACAAACACCCATGGTAGATCCATGTAATGAACTATTATTATTCAATCGTAAAAAGAAATAAGGTCTCGAGCCACAAAAAAGGACATGAACAAAACCTTAAAGCATACTGCTAAGTGAAAAAAGACAATATAAAAAAGTTATACACATCCTAATTCTGGAAAAGGCAAAACCACAGAGACAGTAAAAAGATCAGTGGTTGCCAGGGACTAGAAGGGAGGGTGCAAGGGAGGGACAAATAGGTGGAGAAGAAGGGAATTTTAGGGCAGTGAAGCTAATCTGTATGAATCTATAATGATGGAAACATGTCATTATACATTTGTCAAGACCTAGAGAATGTACAATTCAAACAATGAAACCTATTGTAAATTATGGACTTTTAATAATAATGTATCAATCCTGGTTAATTAATTGCCATTGCTCTAAAATATATAAAGTCTACTAATTTTTTTAAAACAGTATAGCCTAAAAATAGAAGAAAATGAAACCATACATCAAACAAGTTCTCAGGAGGCATGCAGTGTGTGTATACATGGACAGGGTAGCATGAGGGTTTGTTCTTTGATTTTTAAAATTCCACTTATAACAGAAATCACAAGTAGACTCCTGGCAAAAATGACCTAAATATTATTTCTCATGAAAACAGAAATAAAGACTAGAGCCTAATTGTCTCCTCACAAAGTAATTCCCCTCCCCAAGTTTCTAACTTCTGGAAAGAGTTATCATTTCTGTTAGCTAAGCTCCAAAATTCAAGACTTCTGTTTCTCCTAGTCCTTCATCAACTTTCACTATGGAGTCTCTCAAATTTGTCCCCTCCTCTCCTTGACCCTTATCAACACCTCAGTATATGTACCATATCAACTCAAAGAGTAAACAGAAGCCCCTAGGTGTTAGTTAAGAGCAGTCCTCTCACCAACCACTGCACTCTGAAGACCCCGCTCCCTCTTCTGGTTCCTCAATGCAATTCAACAAATAGTTAATTATGTCCACTGTGTACCAAGACCCAATTTCTTCTGTGTTTCGTATTTCCCTTTTACTTTTGATTCTGACAGTATGTTTGATTCTATTTTATTTTTGATTCTGACAGTATGTTAATTAAAGCTGGGACAGTGAAACAAGGAAGGGCCTAGAATACAAGCAGCAACAGGAGAAAACGTAGACAGGGCTCTGGCTCACAGAGATGTCAGAAAAGGGGGCCTTGGAGGCAGGGTCAGGGGTTAGCCTGGAAGGAGCTGCTGCTGCCCAAAGCTCCCCTGGGTGCAAGTCTCATGGAGACCCTTAGAGTCTAATGCACACCTGTGGGGGAGTGCAGAGAGGAAGAAAAGATGCAGATCCCCTCTTAGCAGAGAAAGCGTACTATATATTTCCTTTCTGATCAAGCACAGCTCTGGCTGCAATCTAGTAAATGGGCCTCTATCTAATCAGGTGGTATTCATGTTTTATACAAAATTTCATTTAACTCAAAATCTCTGTTTTTCCATCAATGAAAAATCTCTATTTCCTTCAAAGCTTAACTGAAATCCAACTTTTCAATAAAATCGTCCTTCCCAAATATCTGTCTAAAATCTTTTGTTTCCCTGAAATTCCAAAGAACTTATAACAGGATACATAACCTAATACTTGATCAAATATCTTCTTAAAGTGCTTGAAGTATGCACAGTATTTTTTACAAGAAGGTAGATATGTGGTGTTTAGACTGTGGGGCAGCTGTGTTAGGCTTGCTCACAAGTTTACCAGCTGTAAGCCCTTAGCCTGATAGAAGAACCTTGAGAATAAAATTCTTGACTCAAAAAGATACTGGCTTCATACTGAGCAAAAGATAAAACTAACATTAAGGATCCCAACTATTAATTATCCTATGATTTAGTAGCACCACACTGCATTTAAGAATGACAAACAGCCCGACCAGGCGGTGGTGAAGTGGATAGAGCGTCAGACTGGAATGTGAAGGACCCAGGTTTGAAACCCTGAGGTCACCAGCTTGAGCGCAGGCTCATCTGGTTTGAGCAGGGCTCACCAGCTTGGACCCAAGGTCGCTGGCTCGAGCAAGGGGTCACTCAGTCTGCTGTAGCCCCGGTCAAGGCACATATGAGAAATCAATCAATGAACAACTAAGGAACCGCAACGAAGAATTGATGTTTTTCATCTCTCTCCCTTCCTGTCTGTCTGTCCCTATCTGTCCCTCTCTCTGACTCTCTGCCACAAAAAAATAAAAAAAAATTTTTTTAAATGACAAACAAAATGTCAGCTTAGTTAGATATACCATCAAACCAATACAAGTGTTACCTTAATGGTATATGATTACTGAGGAACATCTCAGCTGTGTTAACCAGTTCTGCTGTGGTTTCATGAGCAGGATCAACTATGAAAACCTGTAGGGGAGAGGGAAAGGAACACATGAAGTGGCATTTACTAAAATGTAAATGGGCCAATAAAAACACCTCAGTCTTCACCCTTAAAGGCCATCTTTTTCAGGCCACCCTTGAACCACAAAGACAGGAGTCTCACAAATAGCAGCTGCCCTCCCTTTATGTTCAAACAACGTGGCCCTGAAGGGGTAAGGATTTTTCATGGTCTGTGCTAGTGAGATGGTAGTTACAGTGCAGATTGCTAACACCTACTCTTTTACTACACCTTTAAAAAGCCAAGTTTTATTAACTCCCCCACCTTAGGAAATTTAGATTCGATTTCTAAGACTCTCTGAATTCAGAATTCATTTAGAATTCAATTTTTAGACAGTAATAGCTATCATTATTAACTTCCCACATGCTTTAAAAATATTACATAATTCAATAAAGTTCAAACAGTAAGGAGAAACTGAAATTTTGACTGGGAAGGATAAAAGTGGTTTCAAGACTGAAAGTTAAGTACAGAACAGTGTCCCTTGAGAGTTCTGTGGAAGACAGTCTCAACACCAAAGTTCCCCTTATCTCTTTATGAGGCAATAAGGAAAGAGAAAGAAATGAGACAGAAAAAGAGGGCCAATTAAGAACCCTCTTCCACTAACCATCTAAAGCAGTGAAATAAGGAGTAACAATAGGAGACAGAAAGACTTATTTAAGAGAATAAATTAAGATAGTCAAGAAAAACAGTAGCAACATACTCATCTTCTTAGTAAAAAAGAAAAACTATCTTATAACGAAAAATAGCACAGTCTAAATCTTCAGGTTAAGGATAGAAGCATTTCCTAACACATGGACACCTCACAGCCCTACAATTAATCAATACATTTCAAAATGCTTTCAGTTTGAATATGGAGCTCAAGAGTATACTTAGTATGTAGTGGTGGGGAGAAGGGCTAGTAAACAAGACAAGTGAATGTTCTAGATGTGACAAAGATAGGAGAGAAGGTAAGGCAGAAAAGAGTTCACAGCAAGACAATAAGGAGTTTTACTCACCATGTTATGCAGGTTTTTCCTGATCTGCCGAATGACACCAGGAAAGGTGGGTCGGAGCAACTCTTGTAGACTGGTAGGCCATGAGTTGTATTGGGTGTCAACCTCCAGGTTGTTGATCCACTAGAAAACAAACCAACAAAACTATGTTGCAGGCATTTTAGTCACCATTTATGAAATCTGCAGGAAAAAACAATAAGGCTTTACATTATTTTAAGAAGAATTACACAGTGAAAGGCCATTTTCAAAAATATAAAGTAGATAAATGAGTGACTAAAACATAGCCAAGAATAGAAGGTACTTGCAACCTACAAAAGCAATAAAGGAATAGTGTGAAGAATACATATAGAAATCTAGGCCTGACCAGGCGGTGGTACAATGGATAGAGCGTCGGACTGGGATGTGGAAGACCCAGATTTGAGACCCCGAGGTTGCCAGCTTGAGCCTGGGCTCATCTGATTTGAGCAAGGCTCACCAGCTTGAGCCCAAGGTCGCTGGCTCGAGTAAGGGGTCAGTCTGCTGTAGCCCCCCCCCCCCCCCCCCGGTCAAGGCACATATGAGAAATCAATCAATGAACAACTAAGGAGCCTGACCAGGTGGTGGCGCAGTGGATAGAGCATCGGACTGGAATGTGGAGGACCCAGGTTCGAGACCCCAAGGTCTCCAGCTTGAGCGCAGGCTCATCTGGTTTGAGCAAAGCTCACCAGCTTGGACTCAAGGTTGCTGGCTCGAACAAGGGGTTACTTGGTCTGCTGAAGGCCCGCAGTCAAGGCACATATGAGAGCAATCAATGAACAACTAAGGCATTGCAACGAGAAACTGATGATTGATGCTTCTCATCTTTCTCTGTACCTGTCTATCTGTCCCTATCTATCCCTCTCTCTGACTCTCTTTAAAAACAAACAAACAAACAAAAAAAACTAAGGAGCCACAATGAAGAATTGATGTTTCTCATCTCTCTCCCTTCCTGTCTGTCCTTCTCTCTGACTCTGTCTCTGCCACCAAAAAAAATTTTTTTAAAAATCTAACATATGAATAAAAAAGGCAAGCAAATATGAGAAAAGGAAATTATTAGTAAAGACTATGAATAAGAAATTTACAGGCCCTGGCTGGTTGGCTAAGCGGTAGAGCGTCAGCCTGGCGTGTGGGGGACCCGGGTTCGATTCCCGGCCAGGGCACATAGGAGAAGCGCCCATTTGCTTCTCCACCCCCCCCCACCTCCTTCCTCTCTGTCTCTCTCTTCCCCTCCCACAGCCAAGGCTCCATTGGAGCAAAGATGGCCCGGGCACTGGGGATGGCTCCTTGGCCTCTGCCCCAGACGCTAGAGTAGCTCTGGTCACGGCAGAGCGACGCCCGGAAGGGCAGAGCATCGCCCCCTGGTGGGCAGAGCGTCGCCCCTGGTGGGCGTGCCGGGTGGATCCCGGTCAGGCACATGCGGGAGTCTGTCTGACTGTCTCTCCCCGTTTCCAGCTTCAGAAAAATACAAAAAAAAAAAAAAAAAAAGAAATTTACAGAAGAATCCAAATGGGCAATTAACAGAGGGAAAGGTGTACATTGGTATTAGTCATCTGAGAAATAGAAACAAAGCACAACAAAATTTCATACTCATTAAGTTGAAAAGAACTTTAAAGTTTGTCAAGATCCAAGAGTAGGCAGGCAAGGATACAGAGCACTGGGAATTCTCATTCAATGCCATGTCTGGAGCAGTCACTTCACAAAAGACCTAACAATGCTGAAGTTATCACTATCCTACTACTAAGTGCTCCAGCTCTAGGTCTACCCCAAATAAATCCTATATGCACCCACAAAAATAGAACTACAAAAAGAGCCTTCGTGGTGCTGCTTATAGCAGCAAAAATTAGAGATGATTTAATGATCAGGAAGAGAGCTATGGATAAACTAACAGTAGGTGCCATTCATACAAAAAGGGCTTATGTAAACAGAGTATTTCTGGGAGGATACACAAGTAATTGATAATACCTGTTGCTTCTGGGGAGAAAAACTCAACAGTTGGGTGATGAGACTAGTGTAAAGTCTTGTATGTCTTAAATTTTAAACTTTGAATGTGTAAAAGATTTTATAAAACTCAGTAAAATATAAAACCTATGATAAAACTGTATCTAGCCTGACCAGGTGGTGGCGCAATGAATAGAGCGTTGGGCTGGGATGTGTTGTACCCAGGTTCAAGACCCTGAGGTCACAGGCTTGAGCATGGGCTCACCTGGTTTGAGCAAGGCTCACCAGCCCAAAGTCGCTGGCTCATGCAAGGGATCACTCAGTCTGCTGTAGCCCCCAGTCAAGGCACATATGAGACAGCAATCAATGAACTAAGGAGCTGTAACAAAGAATTGATGTTTCTCATCTTTCTCTCCCTTTCTGTCTGTCTGTTCCTATCTGTCCCTCTCTCTGACTCTGTCTCTGTCACCACAAAAAAAACCAAAACTGTATCTATATGTATCAACCTACATAATCTTGAAAAAATTGTTGAATAATGAAAGCAACTGATGAATGATCCTGATATAGCATTTTTCAAAATTTTAAAATATACCATAGAGAATAAAATGGTAAAATATGGGAATGCATACATCTTCAGAAGAGGGATACCTGAAGGGAGGAGGGTGGGACTGGGGGAGATACAAAGAGGGCTTTGACTGAAAATGTTTTCTTAAAAGGAAACAACAGACCTGACACAAAATAAACGTTAACATTAGGAAGTATGGTGATGGGTCACATGGTCGCAATTATGTCCATCTCTTTACTCTTCATAATTAAAAACATTTTTTAACAGAGAAGAAAATAAGCCTGACCAGGTGATGGCACAGTGGATGGAGTGTCAGCCAGGGATGCTGAGGACCCAGGTTCGAAACCCCAAAGTCACTGGCTTTGAGTGCAGGCTCATCCAGCTTGAGTGTGGCATCACAGACAGACATAAGTCTATGGTCTCTGGCTTGAGCCCAAGGTCACTGGCTTGAGCAAGGGGTCACTTGCTCTGCTGTAGCCCCCTAGTCAAGGCATGTTTGAGAAAGCAATCAATGAACAACTAAAGTGCCGCAACTATGAGTTCATGCCTCTCATCTCTCCCCTTTTCTGTCTGTTTTTCTCTCTTGCTAAATAATACAAAAAAAGCCAGAAAAGTACCATATTTTTCACTCTGTAAGATGCACTTTTTCCCCTCAAAAAGTGGAGGGGAAAATGCTGAGGTCGCCAGTTCAAAACCCTGGGCTTGCCTAGTCAAGGCACATATGGGAGTTGATGCTTCCTGCTCCTCCCCCCCTTCTCTCTCTCCTCTCTCTCTCTCTCTCTCTCTCTCCTTTCTAAAAAAATGAATAAATAAAATAAAATAAAATAAAATAATTTAAAAAAAAGAAAGTTAAAAAAAAAAAAAAAGTGGAGGGGAAAATGCCCGTATGTCTTATGGAGCGAAAAATACGGTACTTTATTAAATACTTAACACACCATTTGGTTCAGAATATTTTTTTTCTTATTTTCCTCCTTAAAACCCTAGGTGTGTCTTATGGTCAGGTGCGTCTTATGGAGCGAAAAATACGGTAAATAACACAACAGTATCCACCAAAATAGCAGTTATATCACTAAGCAACAACTCAAGGACCACTTACGTTCTATATTATTTTTCTTTCAAAAAAATTTCCCTAGCCCTGGCCGGTTGGCTCAGCAGTAGAGCGTCAGCCTGGAGTGCAGGAGTCCCAGGTTCGATTCCCGGCCAGGGCACACAGGAGAAGTGCCCATCTGCTTCTCCGCCTCCCCCTCCTTCCTCTCTGTCTCTCTTTTCCCCTTCCACAGCCGAGGCTCCATTGGAGCAATGTTGGCCCGGGCGCTGAGGATGGCTCTGTGGCCTCTGCCTCAGGCGCTAGAATGGCTCTGGTTGCGGCAGAGCAATGCCCCAGATGGGCAGAGCATCGCCCCCTGGTGGGCATGCCGGGTGGATCTCGGTTGGGCACATGCGGGAGTCTGTCAGACTGCCTCCCCGTTTCCAGCTTCGGAAAAAAATAAAAATAAATAATAAAAAAAAAATTTCCCTAAAATAAATGCAGTACAGAAGCAAGAAAAAAGGACTAGAGTGTCAGGCTGTGCTATACATGCCTCCAACCCTGCTTTCCCTTTCCTCCCTTTCCCATGACGGCTCGAACCAGCTTGGGGCCCCATGCCCTCTGCTATAGAGGTAAAGACACAGGCCCAGAGGCTTCACACATAGACACTAAGCTGCAAAAATCCTTCACATATGAAATATCAATGTCCATTTGAAGAAGGTTATAAGCTAAAAATTAGCATTCCTAAACAAAATCACACAAGACTTGTATGCGACAGAAAATACAAACTAAACATACCTAAGACCTGCTCTGCTGAATCACAGGGGGATACAAAGTGGAAAAATCACTGTCTTAACCATATTAAATGTAGTAAGTCAACTTTTTGGAACATTCAAGAGCCTACTTTATTATATGCATGTGGTCCTATTAAGCAGTTGTGGTAAGTCTTTGTTTGATGCCAACAAGAGATAGCAGGAATAGCCTCTCGTAAAAGACAAGTAAGTAAACCACAACAAAATACCTGGCCAGATGCGCTAGACACTAACAGAACAACCTACCGAAATAGAAGGGCTCCTGATGTCCACAGCATAGTCGGCCTCAGAGGGCTGGATGTTCAGCTTCAAAATGTTGTGGAGAGAAAGGCCTTCTATTCCCAGTCTGTGCAGACCCTCCATGACCCGAGCTTCATTCCTCAATGTATCAAACAGACTGGAAAACACAGGGATAGAGTAGAAAAAGCTTTTCTTAAAAAAATCCTTGCCATGGCTCTGGCCGGTTGGCTCAGTGGTAGAGTCTCGGCCTGGCGTGCAGGAGTCCCGGGTTCGATTCCTGGCCAGGGCACACAGGAGAAGCGCCCATCTGCTTCTCCACCCTTCCCCCTCTCCTTCCTCTCTGTCTCTCCCTTCCCCTCCCGCAGCCAAGGCTTCATTGGAGCAAAGTTGGCCCAGGCGCTGAGGATGGCTTCATGGCCTCTGCCTCAGGCGCTAGAATGGCTCTGGTTGCAACAGAGCATCACCCCCTGTTGGGCATGCCGGTGGATCCCGGTTGGGTGCATGCGAGAGTCTGTCTGACTGCCTCCCCATTTCCAACTTCAGAAAAAAAAAAAAATTCTTGCCATGAAAAAAATGTATCAGTTCAAACTCAATTCTCTATCAAGTTAGTTGAGAAATCAAACAAGGGCACTCTTCCCTTTATTTCTTCTTGTCCAAGTCTATGGAACAGAGCAGGCAGGACTCACTTCTTCATGTTTATTTATACTGATCAGCATATACACTATGTACAGAGTTATCTCTAATATAAATATCCAATCTGAGGGTAAAATAATACTTCTGAATCTGGATTTTACATTGCACATTTTAAAAACACAATAGTGATCTCTCTGTTAGCTCTTACAACTGCACATGAATTTACAATTATCTCAAAACAAAGAGTTTATGAAAATCTGCCAGAAAAGAAACATCAGCTTACATACATTTAACATGTTTCCATACCAGTATAAATGTACACAGGCACACACACATGACCACATAGAAGGCCTGGAGGAAGCCCTGCCCGACGACGTTTTGCTAGGGAAGGAGAACCCCATGGTGTCTCCACATTACTTAAACCTGTCTACAGTGACCAAGTAGTCAGTTTATAATACTCAGAAATAGTAAAGAGATATTTATTTTTAATAAAAAACAATTTTTTAATATAGGCAATTTTTAAGTGTCCTTTACTAATTTTTCACTAGTTCTATAAAGCGGTTTATGAACATAAAACTCAATTGAAATAATTAGTGTGAAAATACCACACCACAGAGCCTGCTTTGTAGGAAAATGGCCAGAGATTAGGATGCTGCCCTGATACAAGTCTGTGGTGCAGACGTTGGAATGCCAAGTCCTGCCGAAGCAGAAAGCTGCCCGGCAAGCACTGCTAAGATTGTTCAAAGGAAGCAGCTGATCCCTATTGCCATTTCCTGCACACCTGAAAGGTTTTAGTTAATCATCCTTCTCTGCACCTGAACCCATGCTCTGCTAATTTGCTTGATGATTAAAAAAATGAATAAATACAATGAGGCTACAGAGATCTGGGCTCTCAGTCCTAGAGAATGGGAGTCCCCTGTACCCATCTTTTCTTTATGTTGTGTCTTGCGTGTTTTCCTTAAATCCTGCAGCGCCTTCCTTTTGTGCACACCCCTTGCTGAGCTAGTCTCAGCACTGCTTCTTCTGAAACATTAGTGACAGCTTCTGTTTTCACTGTTAGGAAGCCACAGTGTTAGCTCTGCCAATTTCAATTCCAAGCATACGATGTGAATTCCACCTGACTGTCCATCACCCACCTTAAAAAATTCAGGACAATTTAGAGTAATTTGGTGTTAAGTCACATTTTAACAAAACAAAAAGGTATGTACCCCCCCCCCAAAAAAATATGTGACAGAACACCTTCTCAGACACCAGAAGCAGCATTTCCAGTAACCCTACTTCACACTGTTCCCAGAGCAAAAGAAGCCACTCTTTTCTGTTTTCCCGGTTAACAAGAAAACTACAGCTTCTAAACGGGCATTCTCGAAAGACAGTTGGCCCAAATGTCGCGCCCCCCCCCCCCCCATTTTTTGTGGCAGAGACAGAGAAAGAGACAGAGAGAGGGACAGACAGGCAGGAACGAAGAGAGATGAGAAGCATCAATTTTTTGTTATGCCTCCTTGGTCTCCTTAGTTGTTCATTAATAGCTTTCTCATATGTGCCTCGACCGGGGAACTACAGCAGACTGAGTGACCCCTTGCTCAAGGTACCGACCTTGGGCTCAAGCCAGCGATCTTGGGCTCAGGATGGTGAGCCCCCACTCAAGCCAGATGAGTCCGCACTCAAGCTGGCGACCTTACGGCTTCTAATCTGGGTGCTCCACGTCCCAGTCCGATGCTCTATCCACTGCGTCACTGCCTGGTCAGGCCCAAATATCCCCTTAAAGGGACATTCTGATAAAAAATGGCCAACTGTCATCCCACCTATCCCAGTGAGAACACTGACTTGCTAAATGCACTCCCAGGACTGGTAAGCCATCAAAAGTGGCAGGCCATAGCAAGAACAACTCGAATGTACCACAGAAACTATACATTATAAAAACTTTTCAGGGAATAAGAAATACATACTATCCATACCTGAATATATCCTGCATATCTAAATCAATATGAAGCCCATTGATGAACAGTGCTGTATCTCCAGGCTGTAATCCTAAAGTTCCCTTGAAATACTGAAATGTTAAAAGAAAAAAAAAGTTATTAATAAGGAGCAGGAAGAGAATGTTTTACAAAAAATTCCAAGATCCTGGCTTCATTATGTATACAAATGCTGACACCCTCTAATGCACCACAGGAAGCTGTGAGTCTGGGTGAAGATTTCTTTTTATGTACTCTCACTACGCATTTACTGTACATCTAGTGAAACTGCTGGTTTATGTGGCTACTTCTCTCCTCCCATCTCCGCCCTTCCTCCTTCCAACATTAGTTAATACAACTGCTTCCTATAATGAAGGAGGTGTCAAATTAGCCAAGTCCTAAGGGTCACTTTTCATAAAAGAAGCCTTCTGTTAATTTCCCTGTTTGTGATTACACCAGGGGAGTGACAGCAGTCAAACACAGTGAGGCCCTGATAAAGTCCAGGGATCTGATCTGAAAGGGTTTCAAAACTCCACACCTCCTAAGGTGTGTGCTTGGACGGTGCCTACACGTAACCTGGCCTCCACAGGGGTGCATTCAACCGCTGCTCCTGAGATGGAGGGGGGAGGACAGAGGCTGCTGAGCTCCTTCCACACCTAGTAGTCAGTAGACTAAGAGAAATAAACTTTAAGATCTAGTGGTGCCTGGGAAAAACACAAAAGAAAGCGATGAGGAAGCCATGGCTCCTGCTTCTTTGCCCACGAAGGTTAAATGGCAAGTAAGATTAAGGGGATCGTGAAGAGTTGTATCCAGGAGAACTGAAATTTCTTATGAGGGGGTTGAAAAACTGCATGTCCACTCTCCAGTCAGCAGCATCCTTTGAATCTAACAAAGATGGATACAGAACCAGGAAACACAGCTCCTATCTGTCTGTGGACCTGGATGTTGGTAAGATAGGTACATTCACTTTCTGAAAATCCATCACACTAGAACTTTGTACATGTTTTAGTATGTGTTTTATATTTTTGTATTTTATACTCTAATAAAATATTTTAGTCAAGAAACTGGAAAACTCAGCCACCAATATACAGTCTGTACAATTTAATGTTTTATATTCATGGCGGCATAACCTTAAAATGAAAGTAATATCTGATTTTGTTATCCTGGATATTAAAAATTAAGTAAATAAAAAATGTTGAGCCATGATGGCGGAGTGCTGAAAGAGAAGCCAGTTTGTGCAGAGTTTGTACAGAGAGAAGGAAATAGGGAACAGAGGTGAATAAGGCTGGTGAGACCAACATACAGAATATGGAAAATAAACCACTAAAGCAGGACTGAAGATGGCAGTGGAGTAGGTAGATGCAGAAACTCCCAGATCACACCACCAAACTTGATTACAAATTAATTTAGGAACAATCAGCATAAAAAATCAACTCTGAACTATAAGAACAGCTCTAATAAACCAAGGAGCAAAGAAAAAGCCACACCAAGCCTGGTAGAGAGCACCGACAAGCGGTGGGTCTGTTTATAGAAACGGGGTGGGGGGTGAGGCTGAAAGCCCAGAAGGGCTCTCACTCCAAGGAAAAGAGCAGAAAATATCGCTCACAGCCACTTGCCTGGAGACCTGGGAATGAGGTGTGTTGAAAGGGCTGCCTTATATTCCAAAAGGAAAGACAGAAAGACAGATGGTGAGGGGCAGAGGACTGCATGAGATGACCTGAGAAGCTGACTCATCCAGTGCTGGAGGCAGCCATAGCTGAGGGAGGGGCTGATCCTTCCACATAACACAAGATTAAAGTGGTTCTGGGTCACCCATCTCCAGACATCTCTCCAGCTCCAATCAGCCCAACAAGACACAGCTGAAAACAAGAAGAGGGGAGGAAGAGCAGTAACTCAGGACTCCATGGAGATCTGAGATACAGTTCCCCCTACTGAAGCTGAGAAAACACCCCCCCCCCCCACCGAGTAACTGGCAGATCAGGCCTTCAGAGTCCCAGGTTACACCTACCGCATTCCTGGATACAGTTTCAAATAAGCCCCCTGCTAAGATCAGTACAAAAGACTCCCACCTGTTAAGAAAACTGAGAAGAAAACAAACAAATCAAGACTTCAAAGGAGCTCTACTAGAAAAGCCAAATTCAACAATGGATTACAAATAACAACTGATGTCAACCCAAGAAGACCTAGAAATAACACAACTGAAACTGGAGACACAACATCAAGCCTAAACTCAACCAGCTATATAAACAATACACCCAAACACACAAACACAATGAGAAGACAGAGAAGTGTAATCCAAATGAAACCACAAAAGAAACTTCCAGGAAATGAACTGGGTGATATGGAAATAACCAAACTTCCAAATGCAGAGTTTAAAATATTGATTGTCAGGATGCTAAGGAATCTTAGAACAACAATGGATGGTTATTACAAACCAAATAAAGAAATAGCAAGTATAAAAAAGAACATTAAAATATTAAAAAAGAATCAGGCATAGATGACAAATACAATATCAGAAATGAAGACCACAATGGAAAGAATTAAAAACAGGATGGATGAAGCTGAGGATCGAATCAGCAAGTTGGAGGACAACTTGAATGAAGGCATGGAAGCAGAGCAGAAAAAAGAACAGAGACTCAAAACGTCTGAGGAAACTCTTAGCTCTGTGAACAACATGAAGAGAAATAACAACTGCATCATAGGGGTTCCTGAAGAAGAAGAGAAAGAACAAGGGATAGAGACTCTGTTCAATCACATCATTGCTGAACACTTCCCTAAATTAATGCAGGAAAAACTCTCACAAGTTCAAGAAGCACAGAGAACTCCATTAAAGAGAAACCAAAGAAATCTACACCAAGACACATCATAATTAAAACACCAAAGCTAAGTGATAAAGAGAAAATATTAAAAGCTGCTAGAGCAGTGGTTCTAAACCTGTGGATCGTGACCCCAGCGGGGTCGCCTAAAGCCATCAGAAAATACATAATGCATATCAGGTATTTACATTCTGAATCATAACTATAGCAAATCACAGTTATAAAGTAGCCACCATAATTATTTTTTGGTTTGAAGTCACTGCAACACAAGGAACTGTATTGCAGGGTCACGGCATTAGAAAGGTTGAGAACCACTGTGCTAGAGAAAAAAAGGCTATCACCTACAAAGGAGCCACCATAAGGATGACATCAGACTTCTCAACAGAAACACTTGAGGCCAAAAGGAAATGGCAAGAAATATTCAAAGTAATGCAGAACAAGAACCTACAACCAAGACTACTTTATCCAGCAAGGCTATCATTTAAAATTGAAGGAGAAATAAAATGCTTCCCAGACAAAAAAAAACTGAAGGAATTCATTACAACTAAATCAATGTTGCAAGAAATGTTAAGGGGCCTGTGGTAAACAGATCAAAGTAGGAAAAGAATATAGCAAAAGAGGAATACAGCTTTAAAGAATAAAATGGCAGCCTGACCAGGCGGTGGCACAGTGGATAGAGTGTCAGACTGGGATGCAGAAGGACCCTGAGACCTCGAGGTGGCCAGATTGAGCGCGGGCTTGTCTGGTTTGAGCCAGGCTCACCAGCTTATACCCAAGGACGCTGGCTTGAACAAGAGGTCACTCGCTCTGCTGAAGGCCCACAGTCAACGCACATATTGAGAAAGCAATCAATGAACAACCAAGGTGTCGCAACAAAAAAAAACTGATGATTGATGCTTCTCATCTCTCTCCATTCCTGTCTGTCCATCCCTATCTATCCCTCTGACTCTGTCTCTGTAAAAAATAAAATAAAATAATAAAAATATAAAAAATAAATAAAAAAAGAATAAAATGGCAATACACAATTACATATCAATAATAACCTTAAATATAAATGGATTAAATGATCCAATCAAAAGACACAGGGTAGCTACATAGATAAGAAAACAGGACCCGTACATATGCTGTCTACAAGAGACATACCTTAAAGAAAAGATGCACATAGACTGAAGGTAAAAGGATGGAAAAATATATTTCATGCAAATGGAAATGAAAAAAAAGCTGGGGTAGCAATACTTATATCAGACAAAATGAACTTTAAAATAAAGGCTATAGAAAGAGATAAAGAAGGCCACTACATAATGATAAAGGGAGCAATCCAACAGGAAGACATAACCATTATAAATATCCACGCACCTAATATAGGAGTACCTAAATATATAAAGCAGATTTTGATGGATATAAAGGGCGAGATCAACAGCAATACTATAATAGTAGGGGATTTCAATACTCCACTAACATCACTAGATACTCCTCTAGAAAGAAAATTAACAAAGAAACAGCAGACTTAAAGGACATACAAGATCAACTAGATTTAATAGATATCTTCAGAACTGTTCACCCTAAAGCAGCAAAATATACATTCTTTTCAAGTGCACATGGTACATTCTCTAGGACAGAACACATGTTAGGGCACAAAAGCGGTCTCAACAAATTTAAGAAGATTGAAATCATATAAAGCATTTTCTCTGATACAATGGCATGAAAATAAAAATGAACCACAACAGAAAAAATCAAAAATTCTCAAACACATAGCAGGAAACTAAATAGCAGGTTGTTAAATAATGAATGGATTAACAATGAGATCGAAGAAGAAATAAAAAAAAATTCCTAAAAACAAATGATAATGAGCATAAAACAACTCAAAATTTATGGGACACAGCAAAAGCAGTACTGAGAGGGAAGTTCATAGCACTACAGGCTCATTTTAAGAAGCTAGAAAAGGTTCAAATACACAACTTAATCCTGCATCTAAAAAAACTAGAAAAAGAACAGCAAGTAAAGCACAGATGTAGTAGAAGGAAGGAAATAATAAATATCAGAGAGAAAATAAATGACATAAAGGCTAAAGAAAAACTACAGAGGATCAATGAAACCAGCTGTTTCTTTGAAAACGTAAACAAGATCGATGAACCTTTAATCAGACCTACCAAGAAAAAAGGAGAGAGGGCTGAAATAAATAAAATTAAAAATGAGAGTGGTAAAGTAACAACTGACACACAGAAATACAAAACATTGTAAGAAAATACTATGAAGAACTGTATGCCAAAATCTAGGCAACCTAGATGAAATGGACAAACTTCTTGAAACATACAATCTTCCAAAAGTCAATCTGGAAGAATCAGAAAACCTAAACACACTGATTACAACAAATGAGATCGAAACAGTTATCCAAAAAATCCCAACAAAGAAAAGTCCTGGGCCTGATGGCTTCACAAATAAATTCTACCAAATATTCAAAGAAAAACTATCTCTGATCCTTCTCAAGTTATTTCAAAAAATTCAAGAGGAAGGAAGATTTCCAAGCTCCTTCTATGAGGTGAGCATAATTCTATTCCAAACCCAGGCAAAGGCAACACAAACAAAAAAAATTATAGGCTAATATCCCTGATGAATATAGATGCTAAAATCCTCAACAAAATTTTAGCAAACCAGATCCAGCAATTCATGAAAAAAATCATACACCATGATCAAGTTAGATTGATTCTGCGGAGGCAAGGCTGGTACAATATTTGCAAATCGATCAATGTGATTCATCACATAAACAAAAGGAAGGAGAAAAACCACATGATAATTTCAATAGATGCAGAAAAAGCATTTGATAAAATCCAGCACCCATTCATGATCAAAACTCTCAGCAAAGTGGGAATACAGGGAACATACCTCAACATGATAAAGGCCATCTATGACAAACCCACAGACAACATCATACTCAATGGGCAAAAATTAAAAGCAATCCCCTTAAATCAGAAACAAGGCTGGGGTGCCCCCTTTCACCACTCTTATTATTCAACATAGTCCTGAAAGTCCTAGCCACAGCAGTCATATAAGAAGAAGAAATAAAAGGCATTCGAGTTGGAAAAGAAGAAGTAAAACTATCATTATTTGCAGATGATATGATATTGTATATAGAAAACCCTATAGTCTCAGTCAAAAACTACTGGACCTGATAAATGAATTCAGCAAGGTGGCAGGATATAAAATTAGTACTCAGAAATCAGGCATTTAAAAAATTTTTTTTAATTTATTCATTTTAGAGAGGAGAGGGAAAGAGAAAGAGGAGAGACAGAGAGAGAAGCGGGGGAGGAGCTGGAAGCATCAACTCCCATATGTGCCTTGACCAGGCAAGTCCAGGGTTTTGAACTGGCGACCTCAGCATTTCCAGGTCGACGCTTTATCCACTGTGCCACCACAGGTCAGGCTCAGAGGCATTTTTATACACCAACAATGATCTGTATAAAAGAGAAATCACGGGAACTATTTCAACCCTTCACTATTGCAACCAAAAAAATAAAGTACCCAGGAGTAAAGTTAAACCAAGGAGAGTAAAGACTTATACTCAGAAAATTATAAAACATTGATAAAAGAAATCAAGGTAGATACAAACAAGTGGAAGCAGATACAACAAGTGGTCCCATTTGTTTATACTGTCTTTTATTTCTCTTGCCCGTGGAGATAAATTGGCAAATTTATGGCTGTTCATGGTTAGGAAGAATAAACATCATTAAAATGTCTATATTACCCAAGCAATTTATAAATTAAATGCAATACCGATTAAAATACCAATGACATAGTTTAAAGATATAGATCACATATTCCAAAAATTTACATGGAACCAAAAAAGAACACGAATCCTCTCAGCAATCTTGGAAAGGAAGAATAAAGCAGGAGGTATCACACTTCCAGATATCAAGTTATATTACAAGGCCACTGTACTCAAAACAGCCTGGTACTGGCATAAGAATGGGCATATAAGTCAATGGAACATAACAACCCAGAAATAAACCCACAGCTTTATGGACAACTGATTTTTGACAAAGGAGGTAAGAGCATACAATGGAGTAAAGACAGCCTCTTTAATAAATGGTGTTGGGAAAATTGGACATCTACCTGCAAAAAATTGAAACTAGACCACCAATTTACACCATTCACAAAAATAAACTCAAAATGGATAAAAGACTTAAATGTAAGCCATGAAACCTTAAGTATCTTAGAAGAAAACACAGGCAGTAAGCTCTCCGACATCTCTTGCAGCCATAAATTTGCCGATTTGCCGATTTACCTCCATGGGCAAGAGAAATAAAAGACAGTATAAACAAATGGGACTATATCAAACTAAAAGGCTTTTGCACAGCTAAAGACAGTAAAAAACAGAATAAAAGGACAAACTACACAATGGGAGAACAAATTCGACAATACGTGTGATAAGGGGTTAATAACCAAAATTTATAAATAACTTGTAAAACTCAACACCAGGAAGATAAAGTCAAATCAAAAAATTGGCAAAAGAGCCCTGGCTGGTTGGCTCAGCAGTAGAGCGTCGGCCTAGCGTGCGGAGGACCCGGGTTCGATTCCCGGCCAGGGCACATAGGAGAAGCGCCCATTTGCTTCTCCACCCCTCCGCCGCACTTTCCTCTCTGTCTCTCTCTTCCCCTCCCGCAGCCAAGGCTCCATTGGAGCAAAGATGGCCCGGGCGCTGGGGATGGCTCTGTGGCCTCTGCCCCAGGTGCTAGAGTGGCTCTGGTCGCAACATGGCGACGTCCAGGATGGGCAGAGCATTGCCCCCTGGTGGGCAGAGCGTCGCCCCATGGTGGGCGTGCTGGGTGGATCCCGGTCGGGCGCATGCGGGAGTCTGTCTGACTGTCTCTCCCTGTTTCCAGCTTCAGAAAAACGCATAAAAAAAAAAAAAAAAAATTGGCAAAAGAAATGAACAGATACTTCTCCAAAGAAGACATACAGATGGCCAACAGGCATATGAAAAAATGTTCAACATCACTAATCATTAGAGAAATGCAAATTAAAACCCCAATGAGATATCACCTTACACCAGTCAGAATGGCACTCAGCAACAAAACAACACAAAATAAGTGCTGGCAAGGATGTAGAGAAAAGGGAACCCTCTTGCACTGCTGGTGGGAATGAAGACTGGTGCAGCCATTGTGGAAAACAGCATAGAGATTCTTCAAAAAATTAAAAATGGAACTGCCTTTTGACCCAGCTATCCCACTTTTAGGAATATACCTAAGAACACCATAACACTGTTCCAAAAGGAGAAATGCACCCCCATGTTTATGGCAGCATTGTTCACAATAGCAAAGATATAGAAATAGCCCAAGTGTCTGTCAGTGGACGAGTGTATTAAAAAGCTTTGGTACATATATACTATGGAATACTACTCAGCTATAATAAATGATGACATCGGTTCATTTACAATAACATGGATAGACCTTGATAACATTATACTGAGTGAAATAAGTAAATCAAAAAAAAACTAAGAACTATATGAATCCATACATAGATGGGACATAAAAATTAGACTCAGAGACATGGTCAAGAATGTGATGGTAATGGGGGGGGGGGAAGGAGAGGGAAGGGGTGGGGGAGGGGAGGGGCACAAAGAAAACCAGATAGAAGATGATAGAAGACAATTTGACTTTGGGTGAGGGGTATGCAACATAATCAAATGTGAAAATAATCTGGAGATGTTTTCTCTGAACATATGTACCCTGATTTATCAATGTCATCCATTAAAACTAATTTAATAAGTGTCATGTTTCTTCAATTTAGCAAATATTTGAGATATATTTGGTTTATTTATTCCTCAGGTCTGTTAAGTAACTAATTAAGTAAAGATTAAGAAAATCTGGGGTATAGACAGTAGATTAAACACAAGCACTTCTTTTCCCTTTGAAATTTTCTTGAAATGTCAGTTTTTTAGCAACTCTCTTAAAGTTACAAACCCACAGCAGCAAAGAGAGCAGAAAAAAAAAGGGCAACTAATTTTGGAAGCTGGAAAGAGGACACGTGAGTAGCGGTGTCCTAGTAACTCTGAAACAGGCTCGGCTGACAGTGGGAAAAGCCAAGGGGAGCACTAGGAATTGACAGCACAAAGAAGACATGTATGGAGGTCATTACTATGCTAAAAATGAGTTCTGACTGAAAGTCTTTTCAAGATGATAGCCCCCAGACTCTCCTGACTTCATACAGCAGGTGACAGCTGGGGACTATGGGAAATGAAACATGACTGAGGGTGGGAGTCCCACACTGGAAACAGGGTACTAAGTAGAAGTTAATGAAGTACTCTTCCCTACTGAGCCCCTGCCACTCTGGCGGTAAACTTCACCCTCCAGGAAAAAGAATAGAACAGGGGTCCCCAAACTTTTTACACAGGGGGCCAGTTCACTGTTCCTCAGACCATTGGAGGGCCAGACTATAAAAAAAACTATGAACAAATCCCTATGCACAGTGCACATATCTTATTTTAAAGTAAAAAAACAAAAGGGGAACAAATACAATATTTAAAATAAAGAACAAGTAAATTTAAATCAATAAACTGACCAGTATTTCAATGGGAACTATGGGCCTGCTTTTGGCTAATGAGATGGTCAATGTCCGGTTCCATATTTGTCACTGCTAGCTGTAACAAGTGATATGACGCGCTTCCGGAATGATGCATGCATCCTGCATCATCAGAAGTAGTACTGTATGTGAGCAACGCCACGCTTTGTGCCGCCGCCACATATAGTACTCCAGGAGCACAAGATGGATCCACATCCTGTGCTCCTCTCACTGACTACCAATGAAAGAAGTGCCTCTTCCAAAGTGCGGCGGGGGCCAGATAAATGGATCAGGGGGCCACATGCAGCCAGTGGGCCGTAGTTTGGGGACCCCTGGACTAGAAGATCCTTTTCTACAGACTAAACTGCTGAAGGGTAAAGGTTTAAAGATACAGTCACTGAGGTTCCCTAGGGAATGGCCATTCTAGGATAGCCTATATTCAAAAAGCCTCATCCTCAGGATTTCCAATCAACTTTTCACTTCCTTACTCTTCAATATGAGCAGCTAGACATAGATCACCAGACATCCTGGAAAGCCTCTAACATTAAACATAAGAGACAAAGAAAAAAAGAAAGGATACTTAAGAGGAAACACTATGCAAAGAGAAGAAAATATACACAGGCACCATTGCTATCTTCAGAAGGATATGAGAGCACCATATAAAGAAGAACCCAAGAACAACAATAACTCCTGGAAACTAAACATGTGACAACTGCAGGAAAAACCTCAACCAAGCAGGTAAAAATCCTTCCCAGAAATTTAAAAGTAAAAACAAAAGAACTAAAATAGAAAAGATTTTTTTAATTAGGCCAAGCTAATCAAGGAGGTATAAAAATCTTAAAAATAAACCACATTCTAGGAAATCAGAAAAGAGAAACCCAATAGAAAAAATGCAAATAAGTAATTAAAAAAATTTCTCCAAATGAAAGAAAATTACTTTCTAGATTTAAAGGGCCTACCAACCACACAAAAGTACAGAGACTTTTTAAAATGATTTATCATTGTGAAATTTCAGATTCCTAGGACCAAAGAAAAGATACTATATGATTCTAGAAGGAAAGCCAGATCTCATACAAAGGCTTCAGACTTCTCAATAACCACAACAGAAATCAAAATTACTATGCTTTCGAACTTCTAAATGACTTCCAATCTAAAATTCTATACTCAGCCAAACTAATAGAAAGAAATATAAAAAATTATTTGTCTGAAATTTACTTTGCATGCAACTTTCCTCAAGAAAAAATGATTTACTGCACACAAATAAGGGAATAAACAAAAAACAAAGAAGATCTGGAATCAAAGAAATACAAGATCGAACTAAAGAGGTTAAAGAAAAGTCTCTAGGTTAACTGCTGTGCACTAGATAGACATAAAGGACAACCAAAACATAGTGGAGCAGTTCAAAAATTAATAAACTCAGGACATAAAAATACAGGGAAAGTGAAGAAATGTGGAAAGTGCCCATATAGTTTTGTGGTAGACATGGGTGGGAAGGGGCAGTGAAAGAAAGTTAAACCTGCTTGACCAGGTGATGGTGCAGTGAATAAAACATAGATCTGGAACACAGAGGACCCAGGTTCAAAACCCTGAGGTCACTGGCTTGAGTGCAGGCTCATCTGGTTTGAGCTTGGGCTCACCAGCTAGAGTGTGGGGTTACCGGCTTGAGCATGGAATCATAGATATGACCCCATGGTCATTGGCTTGAGCCCAAAGGTCGCTGGCTTGAAGCCCAAGGTCAATGGCTTGAGCAAGGGGTCACTCACTCTGCTGTAGCCCCCCAGTCAAGGCACAAAAAGAAAGCAATCAATGGACTAAGGAGCCGCAACGAAAAATTGATGCTTCTCATCTCTCTCCCTTCCTGTCTGTCCCTATTTGTCCCTCTCTCTCTGTCTCTGCCTCCCCCCATAAAAAAAAAAAAAGAAAGTTAAACCTCTTCCTTGTAATAGTACAAGGCCAGCAAATTAATTCTGAAACTCAAAAAATAAAGTACTGCCCTGGCTGGTTGGCTCCATTGATAGAGCATAGACCCAGTGTATAGATGTCCTGGGTTTGATTCCGGTCAGGGCACACAGGAGAATTGACCATCTGCTTCTCTCCCCCTTCTCTCTCTATTCCTCTACTGCAGCCAGTGGCTTGACTGGTTAGAGCACGGGCCCCAGGTGCTGAGGATAGCTCAGCTGGTCTGAGTGCATCAGCCTCAGGTGCTAAAAATAGCTCAGTTGATATGACACTGGCCCAAGACGGGATTGCCAGATGGATCCCAGACCAGGTGTATGCAGGAATCTGGCTCACTATCATCCATCCTCTTACTTAAAAAAAAAAGTACCACCTCACCAGGTGGTGGCACAGTGGACAGAGCATTGGATGGGGATGCAGATGACCCAGGTTCAAAACCCCAAGGTTGCTGGCTTGAGCATGGGCTCAGTCGCTGGCTTGAGCCTGGGATCACAGACATGACCCCATGGTCGCTGGCTTGAAGCCCAACGTTGCTGACTTGAGTCCAAGGTCACTGTCTTGAGAAAAGCGTCCCTCACTCTGTTGTAACCACCATCAAGGCACATATGAGAAACCAGTGAACAACTAAGGTGCCGCAACAAAGAATTGATGCTTCTAATCTCTCTCCCTTCCTGTCTGTCTGTCCCTATCTGTCCCTGTCTTTGTCTCAAAAAAAAAAAAAAAAATGTACAATTTAATATTGTTACAAGCCTGGAAATAGATATCAAAAGAATCAGCTAAGAGTTGGAAGATGTTCCTGGGAAAAGATCCACAACAGGAAGTGAGACATGTTGGGGGGCTTACTTTTGTTAATAAACAGGTGGCACTATTTGATGCTTTAAATTATATTCATATTCAATTTTTATTAAAAACTAAAAATGAAGAAATAAATCAAAATCCCAACATCTTTGATTAAACAAGATTTAAACTAATGATTTCCTCTTCTTTAGAGATATAATACAAAACAATAAGGCCACTATTCTCCATTAGTTATTACCTTCTGATTCTCTTCCACTTCAGTTCTAAGCTCTGAACTCACAGCTGTTTTTGTTATTGCTCTAAGGAATAAAAAAATTGTTAGTGCTTGGCTTAATATTTTATATAAATATCTTCAATTTCCCTATATTTAAATATGAAACAGCAAATTGCTTGAAAAATTACAAAAACCTAAAGGAAAAAATCTTAAACCGGCCCTGGCTGGTGGTACAGTGGATAAGAGCATTGTCCCGAGGTCACCGCTTCAAGGCCCATTAAGGACACGTATGAGAAGCAATCAATGAGTATACAACTACATGGAATAATGAGTTGATGCTTCTCTCCCTTTATTCCCTCCTCCTCTATCTTCCTCTCTCTCAAAACAAAAAACAAACCTTTACAATTGATAACTATATTTCTCCTCTAAGATGTGTATATTCTTTCATTTTTACAAGATGGAATACCAAGAAAAAGTAGCACTAATGGCAGAATTTTAATGCAACTGAAGCTCTTTCCAATATACGACCTCTACAGCTTATAGGCTAACGGATAATGTTAAATAAATTACGGCAATAGACTGCTCACCTTATTTAAGCACTTGTGGAAGCCAGAATCCTACATGTGTATCTTTAATAGCATGCTGGACTAAAGGAGACTATATGATTTATAAGTCCCATCTAAGAAGTATTTTCAAGACTAATTAAATAAATTTATTTACAAACATTTGAGATCAGAAGTCAAAACACCTCATTCAGTGACCCAAGAAAAAATGACACTCATTTAAGTCATTAGTTTCTAAAAATTTGGCTTTTAAAACAAGTTTGACTTGTATTTATGGTATACAATATGGAGGACTATGGTACAAGTGAAAATAATACTGGGATAGCTGCACTCAAAATCTTAGTCTGTCACTATGAACAAGTCAGCCTCTATAACTGCTTCTTCATCAAGTTTAAGTAAGATGATATATGACATTCTTATCATCCATGTGAGACCCTAGATTGGTTACATCTGCACACATTGTGTTAGATGCTGTTAACTCATCCGGATCCTGAAAGGCAGGTATCGTTACTTCCATCCCACCGCTGAGGAGAGTGTTTAATGATCTATAACAGGAAGTGCAGTACCAGGAACACAACCAAGACAGGTCTGCTCAACCAAACAACGCAATCTGCCACCTTCTCAGAAAGAGCACCATCAGCAGGCTTTTCATTTCATAAGCATTCGTATACTTTTATTGCTTCATTTTGTATATAAACATGAAGATAATTAGGTGTATGTTCAGGAGATGAATGCCCCAAAGCCTTAATCATATTACCTGGCTTTGGTAGGAAAATTCTGACTAAGATCCTTCATCACCACCAAAGCTAATTCAGTAGGAGCAGCCAAGATTCGGGCAGCCGTCTGGAAACTTAGATCTGCAACAATGTCAAATATAATTAAAGTGCATTAATCTAATGCAGTAAGAAATAGGAAAATAAATATTTATTTCCTACTGTTTTCTTAGTAATTAAAAATGCCTTATTATGCAACCATTCAAGAGAGTACCCAGTTTAACTGTAGGTTTTATTGACTTCCCAGGGCCACATGGTGTTTATTATAACCATTTCTTTTTTTTTTTTTTTTTTTTGCATTTTCTTTTCTGAAGCTGGAAACAGGGAGAGACAGTCAGACAGACTCCCACATGCGCCCGACCGGGATCCACCCGGCATGCCCACCATAGGGCGACGCTCTGCCCACCAGGGTGCGACGCTCTGCCCATCCTGGGCGTCGCCATATTGCGACCAGAGCCACTCTAGCGCCTGGGGCAGAGGCCACAGAGCCATCCCCAGCGCCCGGGCCATCTTTGCTCCAATGGAGCCTTGGCTGCGGGAGGGGAAGAGAGAGACAGAGAGGAAGGCGCGGCGGAGGGGTGGAGAAGCAAATGGGCGCTTCTCCTATGTGCCCTGGCCGGGAATCGAACCCGGGTCCTCCGCACGCTAGGCCGACGCTCTACCGCTGAGCCAACCGGCCAGGGCCTATAACCATTTCTTGATCTACCTGTATAAAATGGTAGAGCATATATATATATATATATATATATATATAACACATTTAACACAAAATAAATCCATCACAAATCCTTTTTCTTCTTCTGAATTTACAACAAATCTCAAAGTATGACAAAAGACATTAGTAAACTATGTTGGGGAAAAAACTTGGATAAACAGTTCTTTGGCCCAGAAAAGCACACAAACATTCTCCCACACTGACATGCCTATGACAGTGAATAGACACATTGTGTAGTAAAAGTACACAGAGACACATATAGACCAAGACAGACGTGTTTCTGTACTACAAACTTATGCATCTGGTCACACAAAGAAAGGCCTGGCACTCACTTACATGTATTACTTCTGAATAATGTTATCTGTCCACAAAAGGATTTTCCTTTCTGATTAACCACAATTAATCATTCTATCTTTATAATCTGTGGTACCCTTAGAATCATGTGAATTAACATGATTCCACTCGAATTCTACCATTTCTAATAACACAAAATTTAGTCAAAAAGTAGGCCAGTGATTCCTCTGTTTCTGTTTTTATTACCTTGTAATTGCCAAACTTTTAAAGGTGCCATTTCATTGGTGCTCTCCACAAGATGCTTTCTGAGTTCTTTCAACTGTCCCTTCAAGTCAGGGTGCAGGTCTCTGAAAGAAATATAGCATTAGCCCTTCTCATGTGTCTTTTCTTTTTCAAAACACTCAGAAATTGGCTCCAATTTTATCTCCATGATTTTCCCCTCTTAGCACTAGAAAAATTCCTACACTATAGGGGAAAATTATAGTACAATTATATTTCTTAAAAAAGATGATATAGAAAAATGTAAATTAATTTAAAAACCCTAAGATTTACAGATGATATCATGAATCACTACAACAGTGATTCCAGATGTTTCAGAGAGGGAGAGGACTGGAACTGGGAGTAGGAAACAAGAGGACCTCAACTCTACCTGTAGTGTTTTACTCACCTTGTTCCTCCCTCCCTCCCTCCCTCTCTCCCTCCCTCCCTCTCTCCCTTCCTCCCTTCCTCTCTCCCTTCCTCCCTTCCTTCCTTCCTTCCTTCCTTCCCTTCCCTCCCTCCCTTCCTTTCTGTTTTTAAGTAACTGCACACATACACTGGGGGAAAAGCTCAACTAGTCCTTTGGTACAGAAGAGCAAGTACAACAGCAACAATCAATTCTGGGTGGTACATGATATTATTTTCCATACTTTTCTGAATCTTTAATATTTCTCCAAATAAAATTGGATGTATATTGCTATTGGTCCTCAAATGAAGTTCTTTCCACTATATGGTCATAAATCCTTTGGTCACATAAATACAATTCTAGCTAACCAAGATTACTGGGTATTGTTTAGTTTTATCTTGAAATACAGTACATTCTACTTAAGGCTAGTACAACAGAAGTTATAGGAGCAGAGATATATCAATTACACAGATGGCTGACAGAATCATTCTGTTCTTTCAAATGCTAGAAACTCAAAATTTCTTTATTTTTTATTTTATTTATTTTCCAACCACAGCTTACATTCAATACCATTCCACACCAGGTTCAGACGTACAGAATCACAATGTCTTGCCTGACCAGGCGGTGGCACAGTAGATAGAGCATTGGACAGAGATGCGGAAGACCCAGGTTTGAGACCCCAAGGTCGCCAGCTTGAGCGCGGGCTCATCTGGTTTGAGCAAAAAGCCCACCAGCTTGAACCCAAGGTCGCTGGCTCCAGCAAGGGGTTACTTGGTCTGCTGGAGGCCCACGGTCAAGGCACATATGAGAAAGCAATCAATGAACAACTAAGGTGTTGCAACGCACAATGAAAAACTAATGATTGATGCTTCTCATCTCTCTCTGTTCCTGTCTGTCTGTCCCTGCCTATCCCTCTCTCTGACTCACTCTCTGTCTCTGTAATAAATAAATAAATAAACAAACAAACAAACAAACAAACAGAATCACAATGTCTGAAATACAGTGTGTCCGTAAAGTCATGGTGCACTTTTGACCAGTCACAGGAAAGCAACAGAAGATGGTAAAAATGTGAAATCTGCACCAAATAAAAGGAAAACTCTCCCAGTTTCATACCTATTCAGTGCAGTTCGATGTGGGCTCACACACAGATTTTTTAGGGCTCCTTAGGTAGCTATCCCGTGTAGCCTCTATAGACTTGTCACTGACTGATGGCCTACCAGAACAGGGTTTCTTCACCAAACTGCCGGTTTCCTTCAACTGCTTATCCCACCGAGTAATGTTATTCCTATGTGGTGGCACATCATTATAAATGCGCCGATATTCACGTTGCACTTTGGTCACGGATTCGAATTTAGCAAGCCATAGAACACACTGAACTTTCCTCTGTACCATCCACATATCGACTGGCATGGCCGTGGGATGCTCCACTGTATACACAGTGTTAAGTCATCATCTGCGCATGCGCACATGCTGCCTCATCATCCTACAGAAACTTGGAGGGTTTTCCTTTTATTTGGTGCAGATTTCACATTTCTATTGTCTTTTGTTGCTTTTCTGTGACCGGTCAAAAGCTCGCCATGACTTTACGGACACAATGTACAACATGCAGAGAGTAAGATATTTACTCTGGTCCTTTACCTTCCACCAAATCTACCTCCAGTCACCACAAGTTCTTCATGATAAAAGTATCAAAAAATTGTCCAATTACATTAAGTACCTATTCAGAATGTCCAAAAAGAAAAAATACATGAAATCATAATGCTACCCAAAAACAGAAATATAAAAAACATGAATATTTACAGGAATTCTGGGGCCAATAAAAAATGAAACCAGACTGCATACCAACGAGGCCAAAACTGGCATTAAAAACAAAATGTGCACTTGCACAGGATGAACACAACATATGCACAGTAACTTAACATGAACATCTCTGCTAAACTGTTAGTCTAGTTAAGACATTCCACTCAGTCAAATGTTAAAGAAAGTATATGAAGCTGAGTCTACACACATTATTTCTGTGTTAGCTTCTTTAAACAAACAAACAACAAAACAAAACAAAAAAAAGCATAATGTAAACATCCTAATTAAGATTTTTTCAGATAAAGCCTGACCAGGTGGTTGCACAGTGGATAGCGTCGGACTGGGATGCAGAGGAGCCAGGTTCGAAACCGCGAGGCCACCGGCCTGAATGTGGGCTCATTCAGCTTTAGCACAGGGTCACTGGCTTGAGCATGGGATCACAGACACGACCACATAGTTGCTGGTTTGAGCCCAATGGTCGCTGGCTTGAAGGCTAAGGTCGCTGGCTTGAGCAAGGGGTCAATCGCTCTGCTGCAGGCCCCAGTCAAGGCCTACATGAGAAAGCAGTCAATGAACAACTAAGGAGCCACAACAAAGAACTGATCCTTCTCATCTCTCTCCCTTCCTGTATGTCTGTCCCTGTCTGTCCCTCTGTCTCTGTCACAAAAACTAACAATAAAATAAAAAAAGATTTTCAGATAAAGAAGATTTAGGGCTCTGAACAGTTACCAAGTCATATCAGAAATAACTACAACATTTAAAAGAAGAGCTAAGAAGACTGTTCAGACAAAAAATCCCACGATGCTTTCATAAAATGTGAAATTTTCTTCAAAACAAAACCATTTTCTGTCCTCTTTCATAAAGAGCAAACAGTAAGGCAATATTTTTGAGTTGAACATTTATAAAATCTTCTATGCATCCTACTACAACCCTTTTGCATTTTTCCAGACTATGTTTAGTATGAATAAATAGCTATGACCTCTCTAACTTAAAATACACTTGATTTTCTTAGGAAAATATTGACTGAAACAGATTTCTCCTATTATTATGTGAATCAAAAACTGGCATGTAACTTTATGCCATCAGTCACAGGCCCAGAAAAGGAAATCAATATAAGCCATAGCAAGTAGCCATAGTATTATTTAATATGTGATCATAATGACTGGAGACCACAAACTGTCCTATAATTAAGTGGTCATCTCTTCATATCAGATGACACATGTAAAATACTCAGACAGCAAGGAGAAAAATAAAGTTCACAGGTGAGGGAGCCTGCAGGTTTAAACAGAGTTATTCCCAAAAGAATATCCATACCTTAATTTTCCAAAGAGAAATCCTTGAACTTCATCAATAGGATCATTTTCACCAATCACTGTGGTGTTTACTTCAGTTCCTATAAAAGCACAGCAAATACATGTCTAATCACTCTGATAAGAAATAAAACACTATTACCCAGTGATTTTCAACCTTTTTTGAGCCGTGGCACATTTTTTACATTTACAAAATCCTGGGGCACACCATCTACCAAAATGACACAAAATGGCCCTGGCCGGTTGGCTTAGCGGTAGAGCGTTGGCCTGGCGTGCAGGGGACCCGGGTTCGATTCCCGGCCAGGGCACATAGGAGAAGCGCCCATTTGCTTCTCCACCCCCCCCCCTCCTTCCTCTCTGTCTCTCTCTTCCCCTCCCGCAGCGGAGGCTCCATTGGAGCAAAGATGGCCCGGGCACTGGGGATGGCTCCTTGGCCTCTGCCCCAGGCGCTAGAGTGGCTCTGGTCGCGGCAGAGCGACGCCCCAGAGGGGCAGAGCATCGCCCCCTGGTGGGCAGAGCGTCGCCCCTGGTGGGCGTGCCGGGTGGATCCCGGTCGGGCGCACGCGGGAGTCTGTCTGACTGTCTCTCCCCATTTCCAGCTTCAGAATAAAAAAAAAAAAAAAAAAATGACACTCTAACACAGTACATATTATACATATAGTTAATAATATAGTTTCTAAATGTATTTATACTCACACCTGTCCATGTCTCACGGCACACTAGTGTGCCGTGGCACACTGGTTGAAAAACACTGCTATTACCTTCGTAAATCTGAATGTAAAAAGAATCATAAAAATCTGAAATTATGGTATTATTTAAAATGTTGAATGCCTAATTTTGCAATGGCAACAAAGAGAATAAATGTGGGTTTTTTTGTGTTTTTTTTTTTTGTATTCTTCTGAAGCTGGAAACGGGGAGAGACAGTCAGACAGATTCCCGCATGCGCCCGACCGGGATCCACCCGGCATGCCCACCAGGGGTGACGCTCTGCCCACCAGGGGGCGATGCTCTGCCACTCCAGGGCGTCGCTCTGCTGCGACCAGAGCCACTCTAGCACCTGGGGCAGAGGCCAAGGAGCCATCCCCAGCGCCCGGGCCATCTTTGCTCCAATGGAGCCTTGGCTGCGGGAGGGGAAGAGAGAGACAGAGAGGAAGGAGGGGGGGGTGGAGAAGCAAATGGGCGCTTCTCCTATGTGCCCTGGCCGGGAATCGAACCCAGGTCCCCCGCACACCAGGCCGACGCTCTACCGCTGAGCCAACCGGCCAGGGCCAATAAATGTGTTTTTATATAGCCTATGTTCCTGGATAAAATAACAAATTATTTTCCCTTAAATTTTGGAAAATTACATGTTAAAAATTTCAAAATTTATACCTTTAAAATTATGATGAACAGATTTTTCAATATAAAAATTCTAAGACTACCCAAACAGGCATCCCCTAAACAGAATTACTCAGAATAGAGTGATGAGTTACGAGGCACTTTCTCATGTCCCCAAGCCAATCCTTTTTATTTTTAAAATGAGCCCAAAGAAATAAAAAATATTGTACATAAAACATGTGGTTGAAATAATGAATGCAAAAACCTAGTCCCCTGGCCGGTAAACTACGGCTCGCAAGCCACATGCGGCTCTTTGGCCCCTTATGTGTGGCTCTTCCACGGAAGTGCTACCTTGATAAGGAAGGTACCTACCTATACAGTTTAAGTTTAAAAAATTTGGCTCTCAAAATAAATTTCAATTGTTGTACTGTTGATATTTGGCTCTGTTGACTAATGAGTTTGCCAACCACTGCTGTAGAGCATGACAGGAAGTATCCATAGTAAACCGTACCAAGTGCAGAAAATACTTAAAAACATTAAATCATTCATTAATTATAGTATAGTTTAAGATTTCACATCAGGCCATACATTAATGGCTATCTGTGAACTATATACCATCAATAACAATATATTGAACACTTTTGTGCAAAAAACTGCTTATTTCTTTATACAGTTTATTTTCTCCACACAAGTACTTTAAGACGCATCTAACATTATCTGTACTTTACCCAGGAAAAATGAGGACATAAAAAATTTGCCTAATGTCACCCAACTCAGATATAATAGAACAAGAATTCAAACACAGGTACATCATATTCTTTTTGTGTGTGTGTGTGTGTGTGTGTGTGTGTGTAAGAGAGAGAGAGAGAGAGACAAACAGAAACAGACAGGAAAGGGGAGAGATGAGAAGTATCAATTCTTTGTTGCAGCATCTTAGTTGTTCATTGATTGCTTTCTCATATGTGCCTTGACCAGGGGGGTGCAGCAGAGCAAATGATCCCTTGCTCAAGCCAGCGACCTTGGGCTCAAGCCAGCAAACTTGGGCTTCAAGCCAAGGCTACCTTTGGGCTCCAGCCAGAGAACATGATGTCACGTCTATGACCCCACACTCAAGCCAGCAACCCCACACTCATGGCGGTGAGCCCGTGCTCAAACTGGTGATCTCAGGGCTTCAAACTTGGGTCCTCTACGACCCAGTTCGATGCTCTATTCACTGCACCACCACCTGGTCAGGCAGCTTATCATATTCTTAAATCCATTCTTTAACAAGTTCCACTTAACTCATATTTTCAAAAAGAAAATGCATTGGCCTAATTCATAAATTCACCTTTCACCTGAGTATCATCCTTGGCCTTGTATTCAGTGCTCTTGATGGCAAGTTCCACACCATATCCAGAGAGGTAAACAGGCTCTTCTCTGGGATTCTGAAAGCAGAGTAAGTGTCCACCATTACCGCTGAGCTCTTCACATGTCACAGAGTATATAGAACATGACCATGTACACCTGGGATTATGTACTCAGAATGTACTTGAACTCCCGTGGGAATCCTATCCTCCTTTGGATCCTGTATCCTGCCACACACATGGGAATGGGAATTCCAAGGTAGAAGCAAAATCAGATGAAGGAACAGCTGAAAGGACAAAGGTCACCAAACCATGTGAAGAAATGGAGAAAGAGAGAGTCCCAGAACCTACACAGCAGGGTAGATAATGAGTGAGGTTACAAACCCAGATGTGCTTTGTTGGGACCATGTGTGCAAATGTATACTTGCATGGACTAAGCATCCAATATTTATCAAGCTTATTAGAATACAGAAAGAAACTTTAAGGCTAACAATCTTTACATACAAATAATATAAGTGCTAGATGTTATACAAGTTTCAAAGATTAATTTTCAATCATTTCTACCTGATTTTTACCAACTTAGAAATCCTTCTTTTTCTACTTTATGAAGACTTCAAAAATAAAAAATATTTTTAAAAAGGTTTCAAAAGTAACTGAATTAAAGAACCAGTTCCTTACACGTGACCATATTAAGTCTACACCAAATTAAGTATAATTTTACATGATCCATTTTGAAATAGAATAAACTATTAAGCTAATTTTTCAGCATACCTTTTACATTTCTTGAGAAAGGCAAGCAAAGTATCTCCTATGTGCAAATAACTTTAATGAAAGTACTTCACTATGGAGAGACAAGATGGCCATGGAGTAGAAAGACAGAAAGATGTTCCAACTCCCACATCCCAGAACCAAAGTGGATTACAACTTAATTTTGAGAACAGTCATCTTGAAAGAACAACTTTAGACTGAACTAAGAGGATTCTATAGCCAATAACCACCAAAGAAGCCACACTGAGACTGGTAGAAAAGGCAGAGACGTGGAGAGGGCTGCCTCACTCCCGAGAGTAACGGCTCGGAGGGACTCTCGTAGTGGGAAGGGTTGCCCAGCGAGTTGTGGGTCCTCACCCCCAGAACCGGAGTCCCAAATAGAGCCCTGGAGCCTGCAAGGGGCAAATGGACAACTATATTTGGCGGAGAAAGAAGCCTAGATACTGTTTGAGAGGAGACAGAACTCTCGGAACCAGCCTCCGTATTAAAGGGACCGCATGAAAAGCCTCACTCACAACCACCTTCCCAGGGCTCCAGGAGTGAGAGTGCTGGGAGGTCTGGAGTTGTCAAAGGAGAATGTGGTCTTGGAGGCACAGGGGGAGACACTTTGAGGGATGGACACCCTAACCCCTGGGCTGAGTCACTCCCCAAATCTAAAGTGAACATTTTTCCTGAGAGCAGCAACACCAGCAAAGGGAAGAAATTACCCCGCCCACTGGAGGCTCTTCTACAGTCAGAACAAAGAGGCACTTAGATGCAGGCAGCATATTAGGGACAATACGTGACTACAGAGGTCTCAGCTACACCAGCGCCACACACTGTTAGTGCTTGCCAGTGGCAGGCGCGGCTGAAGCCAGGGCGATCCGATGGAGCACGCACGAGCCCATGTTTGGAGGCAGAGGGGGCCCGGACGACAGTGGAGACGGTCCAAGCAGGCGCGCACAGGCCTGCCCACAAGGGGGAGGCCACAGCGGCAGCTGAAAAGGTCCAAGCTGGCGCGCAATACCACCTGTGGCATGGGCCAGCCCTTGGACCTCAGAGGCGGTCTGAGCGGGAGCACACAGGCTGGCCAGGGACAGCCAAGGAGGCGGGGTGGCACCAGCAGCACCCAAGCCCAAACACCCAAGGAGGCAGCGGCAGAAGGCCAAGCAGACAGACCACACAGGCCACACCCACTGGACCCAAATGACCACACCCTTCTGAGCACTGAAAAAGAAAAAAATAAAATAAAATAAAATAAAAGTCTGGATAGAATGACAACTAAGGCTACCAGGCAAGCCAAATCCAATACCGTACCTAATCACTGAATTACAGTACTGAGCCCAACAAGTAGCCAGCAATAAGAGGCAACAGAAAGCAGATCTCAGGGTAACTTGAACTTTTAAAGGAACTTCCCCTAGGCCAAGAGTAGTAAAAGATAGCCTAGAAGTGCAACTGATATTTACAACAGCAGCTGGGCCCAGCAGAGGCAGCCACAAGATCTGGATTGCCTGTAGCTCCAAAAAGGTTGATAAGAGCCAGTCATAGGCAGTGAGCCCCACTGATCTGCACCACGCGCTGGCCAGGGAGGTTCAGGACAGAAACATTCAGCGGCCAGATACGAAGAGCATGAGTTTAGAGCCTAACATCGCTTGTTAGAGTGGTAGTTTAAGGAAGGGCTCCTCACACCTGACCCAGCTAAGACACAGAAAACGCTGACATAAACAGCAAAAAAAATAGTGATAGCAGTTAAGTAGCCCACAGTAGATTACAAACAAGAGCTGATGCCAACCTAGAAAGAAGACAACTGAAAACTGAAGACAAGCAATACAAACCCTAGACTCAGCTAGCTACACAAACAACACACCCAAAGAAAGAGTGTATACACAGGCAAAATGGGAAGACAAAAGAAAAGGAATCCAAATGAATGAACAAGAGAAA
Organism: Saccopteryx leptura; assembly: GCF_036850995.1. Classification (NCBI taxonomy): domain Eukaryota; kingdom Metazoa; phylum Chordata; class Mammalia; order Chiroptera; family Emballonuridae; genus Saccopteryx; species Saccopteryx leptura. The sequence goes on from NC_089509.1 coordinate 552,779, forward strand.
TCCCCAGAAAAAGACCTGAGTGAGATGGAAATAACCAAATTACCGGATGCAGAGTTTAAAATAATGATTGTTTGGATGCTCAAAGATCTTAGAGATACAATGGATGGACATAATGAACACCTAATAAACAGATAACAAGCATCAAAAAGGACACTGAAATCATAAAAAAGAACCAGTCATAAATGACAAACACAGTATCAGAAATGAAGACTGCACTAGAAGGAATTAAAAGCAGACTGGATGAAGCAGAGGATCGAATCAGCGATTGAGAAGAAAAGATAAACAAAAACAGGGAAACAAGCAGCAAAATAAAACGAGGCTCAAAAAGTCTAAGGAAACCCTAAGAGAGCTCTGTGACAACGTGAAGAGAAATAAAATCTGCATCATAGGGATTCCTGAAGGAGAAGAAAAAGAACAAGGGATATCTAACCTGACTGACAAAATCATAGCTGAAAACTTCCCTAAATTGATGCAGGAAAAAAGTCACACAAATTCAAGAAGCACAGAGAATCCCAGTAAAGAGGAATCCAAAGAGACCTACACCAAGACACATCATAATTAAAATACCAGGCCCTGGCCGGTTGGCTCAGTGGTAGAGCGTCGGCCTAGCGTGCGGAGGACCCGGGTTCGATTCCCGGCCAGGGCACACTGGAGAAGCGCCCATTTGCTTCTCCACCCCTCCGCCGCGCTTTCCTCTCTGTCTCTCTCTTCCCCTCCTGCAGCCAAGGCTCCATTGGAGCAAAGATGGCCCGGGCGCTGGGGATGGCTCCTTGGCCTCTGCCTCAGGCGCTAGAGTGGCTCTGGTCGCAATATGGCGACGCCCAGGATGGGCAGAGCATCGCCCCCTGGTGGGCAGAGCGTCGCCCCTTGGTGGGCATGCGGGGTGGATCCCAGTCGGGCGCATGCGGGAGTCTGTCTGACTGTCTCTCCCCGTTTCCAGCTTCAGAAAAATGGAAAAAAAAAAAAAAAGAAAAACCAAAACTAGGACATAAAAAAAGAATACGAATACTAAGAGCTGCAAGAGAAAAGCAGTCAATCAGCTACAAAGGAGCCCCCATAAGGATGATATCTGACTTCTCAACAGAAACACTTGAGGCCAGAAGGGAATGGCAAGAAATATTCAAAGTAATGCAGAACAACCAAGACTTCTTTATCCAGCAAGGCTACTGTTTAAAATTGAAATAGACTTTTCTCGCCTGACCAGGTGGTGGCGCAGTGGATAGAGAGTCAAACTGGGATGCAGAGGACCAAGGTTCAAGACTCCGAGGTCACCAGCTTGAGCGTGGGCTCATCTGGTTTGAGCAAAAGCCCATCAGCTTGAACCCAAGGTCGCTGGCTAGGGCAAGGGGTTACTCGGTCTGCTGAAGGCTCGCGGTCAAGGCACATATGAGAAAGCCATCAATGAACAACTAAGGGGTTGCAACGCGCAATGAAAAACTAATAATTGATGCTTCTCATCTCTCTCCATTCCTGTCTGTCTATCCCTCTCTCTGACTCACTCTCTGTCTCTGTAAAAAATAAATAAATAAATAAAATTTAAAAATAAAAAATAAAATAAATAAAATTGAAATAGAAATAGAAAGCCCGAGCAGGCCGTGGTGCAGTGGATAGAGAGTTGGACTGGGACGCAGAAGACCCCGTTTAGAGACCCCGAGGTCGCCAGCTTAAGCGCAGGCGCACCAGCTTGAGCCCAAGGTCGCTGGCTCGAGCAAGGAGTCACTCGGTCTGTTGTAGCCCCCTGCTAAAGGCACATATGAGAAATCAATCACTGAACAACTAAGGAACCGCAATGAAGAATTGATGTTTCCCATCTCTCTCCTTTCTTGTCTGTCTGTCCCTATCTGTCCCTCTCTCTGGCTCTCTCTCTGGCTCTGTCCCGCCCCCCAAAAATACGAAGCTTCCCAGAAAAAAAAAAACTCAAGGAATTGATAACAACCGAATCAATACTGCAAGAAATGTTAAGGGGCCTGTTGTAAACAGAACAAAGGGTGAAAAAAATCTAGTAAAAAAGTAATGTAGATTTAAAGAATAAAATGACAATAAACAAGTACATATCAATAATAACCTTAAATGTAAGTGGATTAAATGCTCCAAACAAAAGAATTAAGATAGCTGCATGGATAAGAAAACAGAACCCATACATATGCTGTCTACATGAGACCAACCTCAAAACAAAAGATACACATAGACTGAAAGGGTGGAAAAAAATAATTCATGCAAATGAAAATGAAATAAAAGCTGGGATAGCAATACTTATATCTGACAAAATACACTTTAAAACAAAGCCTATATATAGTAAGGTATAAAGAAGGTCACTACATAATGATTAAAGGAGCAATTCAACAGGAAGATTTAACCATTATAAATATCTATGCACCTAATATAGGAGCACCTAGATATATAAAGCAGACTTTGATGGACATAAAGGAGGAGATCAACAGCAATACTATAATAGTAGGGGATTTCAATACCCCACTAAAATTACTGGATAGATCCTCAAGAAAGAAAATTAACAAACAGCAGACTTAAAGAACACACTAGATCAACTGGATTTAATAGATAACTTCAGAAACTTTCACCCTAAAGCAGTAGAATATACATTCTATTCAAGTGTTCATGGTACATTCCCTATGATAGACCACATGTTAGGGCACAAAACAAGTCTCAATAAATTTCAGAAGATTGAAATCTTATCAAGCATCTTCTCTGATCACAATTAAACTAGAAATCAACTACAATAGAAAAACTGAAAAACACTCAACTCTTGGAAACTAAATGGCATATTATTAAATAACGAATGGGTCAACAATGAGATCAAGGAAGAAATAAAATATTTCCTTGAAACAAATGAAAAGGAGCATACAACAACTCAAAATTTATGAGACAGCCTGACCAGGCGGTGGCGCAGTGGATGAAGCGTCGGACTGGAATGTGGAGGACCCAGGTTCAAGACCCCAAGGTTGCCAGCTTAAGCACGGGCTCATCTGGTTTGAGCAAAGCTCACCAGCTTGAGCCCAAGGTCGCTGGCTCGGGCAAGGGGTTACTCTATCTGCTGTGGCCCCCCGGTCAGGGCAATCAATGAACAACTAAGGTATCGCAAGGAAAAAAACTGATGGTTGATGCTTCTCATCTCTCTCCATTCCTGTCTGTCTATCCCTCTTTCTGACTCTCTCGGTCTCTGTGAAAAAAAAAAAAAAAAAAAAAAAAATTATGGGACACAGCAAAAGCAGTCCTGCAAGGGAAGTTCATAACATTACAGGCATACCTTAAGAACCTAGAAAAAGCTCAAATAAACAAGTTAACCTTGCATTTAAAGGAACTAAAAAAAACAGTAAGTAAAGGTGAGAAAAAGTATAAAAAAAGAAATAATAAAGATTGGAGCAGAAATAAATGACATAGAGGCTAAGAAAACAAGACAGTGGTTAATGAAACCAAGAGCTCGTTCTTTGAATAGATAAAGAAGACTGATGAACCTTAAACCAGACACACCAAGAAAAAAAGAAAGAGGACTCAAATAAATAAAATTAGAAATGAGAGTGGAGAAGTAACAACAGAAACAGCAGAAATACAAAAGATTGTGAGAAAATACTAGGAAGAACTGTATGCCAAAAAATTAGACAACCTAGGTGAGATGGACAAATTCCTTGAAACATATAACCTTTCAAAAATCAATCTGGAAGAATCAGAAAACCTAAACACATCAATTACAACAATTGAGTTCGAAATGGTTATCAAAAAACTCCCAACAAACAAAAGTCCTGGGCCAGATGGCTTCACAGGAGACTTCTACCAAATATTCAAAGAACTACTCCTTTCCTTCTCAAGGTATTTCAAAAAATCCAAGAGGAAGACTTCCAAACTCCTTTTATGATGCGAGCATAATACTGATTCCAAAACCAGGCAAAGACAACACAAAGAGAAAAAACTAGTGAGTCCGTAAAGCAGCGGTTCTCAACCTGTGGGTAGTGACCCACAGGTTGAGAACCGCTGCCGTCAAGTCATGGTGCACTTTTGACCAGTCACAGGAAAGCAACAAAGGACGATAGAAATGTGAAATCTGCACCAAATAAAAGAAAAACCCTCCCAGTTCCTGTAGAATGATGAGGCACCATGTGCGCATGCGCAGATGATGACGTAGCACAGTGTATACAGCGGAGCAGCCCATGGCCATACCAGTTGAGATGTGGATGGTAGAGAGGAAAGTTCAGTGTGTTCTGTGGCTCACTAAATTCGAATCCGTGACCAAAGTGCAACGTGAATATCGGCGCATATATAACGATGTGCGGGCCTGAACTGTGGTGGTGCAGTGGATAAAGCATCAACCTGGAATGCTGAGGTTGCTGGTTCAAAACCCTGGGCTTGCCTGGTCAAGGCACCTATGGGAGTTGATGCTTCCTGCTCCCCCTCCTTTCTCTATCCCCTCTCTAATAATAATGATAATAATAATAATAATAAATAAAAATTAAAATATAACGATGTGCCACCACATAGGAATAACATTACTTGGTGGGATAAGCAGTTGAAGGAAACCGGCAGTTTGGTGGAGAAACCCTGTTCTGGTAGGCCATCAGTCAGTGACAAGTCTGTAGAGGCTATACGGGATAGCTACCTAAGGAGCCCTAAAAAATCTGTGCGTGAGCCCACATCGAACTGCACTGAATAGGTATGAAACTGGGAGAATTTTCCTTTTATTGGGTACAGATTTCACATTTCTATCGTCTTTTCTTGCTTTTCTGTGACTGGTCAAAAGTGAACCATGACTTTACGGACACACTGTATAGGCCAATATCCCTGATGAATTTAGATGCTACTATTCTCAACAAAATATTAGCAAACCGGATCCAGCAATACATGAAAAAAATCATACATCATGATCAAGTGGGATTTATTCTGGAGAGGCAAGGATAGTATAATATTAGTAAATTCATCAAATAAACAAAAGGAAGGAGAAAAACCACATGATAATTTCAATAGATGCAGAAAAAGCATTTAATAAAATCCAGCACCCATACATGATCAAAACTCTCAGCAGCCCTGGCTGGTTGGCTCAGCAGTAGAGCGTCGGCCTAGCGTGCGGAGGACCCGGGTTTGATTCCCGGCCAGGGCACACAGGAGAAGCGCCCATTTGCTTCTCCACCCCTCCGCTGTGCTTTCCTCTCTGTCTCTCTCTTCCCCTCCTGCAGCCAAGGCTCCATTGGAGCAAAGATGGCCCGGGCGCTGGGCATGGCTCTGTGGCCTCTGCCTCAGGCGCTAGAGTGGCTCTGGTCGCAACATGGCGACGCCCAGGATGGGCAGAGCGTCGCCCCCTGGTGGGCAGAGCGTTGCCCCTGGTGGGCGTGCCGGGTGGATCCCGGTCGGGCGCATGCGGGAGTCTGTCTGACTGTCTCTCCCTGTTTCCAGCTTCAGAAAAATGAAAAAAACAAACAAAAAAAAATAAAAATAAAAAACTCTCAGCAAAGAAGAAATACAGGGAACATACCTCAACATGGTAAAGGCCATCTATGACAAACCCACAGCCAACATCATACTCAATGGGCAAAAATTAAAAGCAATCCCCTTGAGATCAGGAACAAGGCAGGGGTGCCTCCTTTCACCACTCTTATTCAATATAGTCCTGGAAGTCCTAGCCACAGCAATCAGACAAGAAGAAGAAATAAAAGGCATCCAAATTGGAAAAGAAGAAGTAAAATTATCATTTGCTGATGATACTGTCAGGGGTTGTCAAACTTTTTATAAAAACCGCCCACTTTCGCCCTGGCCGGTTGGCTCAGCGGTAGAGCGTCGGCCTGGCGTGCAGGGGACCCGGGTTCGATTCCCAGCCAGGGCACATAGGAGAAGCGCCCATTTGCTTCTCCACCCCCCCTCCTTCCTCTCTGTCTCTCTCTTCCCCTCCCGCAGCCAAGGCTCCATTGGAGCAAAGATGGCCCGGGCGCTGGGGATGGCTCCTTGGCCTCTGCCCCAGGCGCTAGAGTGGCTCTGGTCGCGGTAGAGCGATGCCCCAGAGGGGCAGAGCATCGCCCCCTGGTGGGCAGAGCATCGCCCCTGGTGGGCGTGCCGGGTGGATCCCAGTTGGTCACATGCGGGAGTCTGTCTGACTGTCTCTCCCCGTTTCCAGCTTCAGAAAAATACAAAACAAACAAACAAAAAAAAAAAATGCCCACTTTTGCAGTGCTGGTAGACCTGGTCCCTACCGCCCACTAATGGGCATTCCAGTTTTCATGATGGGTCAATCACAGCGCTGTTTGGTTGCACAGTAGGGACCAGGTTGACCAGCACTGCAAAAGTGGGCGGGTTTTATAAAAAGTTTGACGACCCCTGTGAATACCCTAAAGTCTCTGTCAAAACACTATTGGACCTGATAAATGAATTCAGCAAAGCAGTAAGATATATAATTAATACCCAGAAATCAGAGGCATTTTTATATACCAACAATGAACTGTCTGAAAGAGAAATTAAGAAAACAATCCCCTCCACTATTACAACCAAAAAAATAAAGTTCCCCGGAGTAAATTTAACCAAGGAGGTTAAAGACTTGTTCTCAGATAATTATAAAACATTGATAAAATACATCAAGGAAGATAAAAACAAGTAGAAGCATATACCATGTTCATGTATAGAATAAACATCATTAAAATGTCTATATTACCCAAAGCAATTTATAAATTCAATGCAATTCCTATTAAAATATCAATGATATACTTCAAAGATATATAACAAATATTCCAAAAATTCATATGGAACCAAAAAAGAACACAAATAGCCTCAGCAATCTTGAAAAGGAAGAATAAAGCGGGAGGTATCACACTTCCTGATATCAAGTTATACTACAGGGCCATTGTACTCAAAACAGCCTGGTACTGGCATAAGAACAGGCATATAGGTCAATGGAACAGAACAGAGAACCCAGAAATAAACCCACAGCTCTATGGACAACTGATATTTGACAAAGTAAGTAAGAGCATACAATGCAGTAAAGACAACCTCTTTAATAAATGGTGTTGGGAAAATTGGACAGCTACCTGCAAAAAAATGAAACTAGACCACCAACTTATACCATTCACAAAAATAACTCAAAATGGATAAAAGACTTACATTTAAGTTGTCAAACCATAAGTATCTTAGAAGAAAACATAGGCAATAAGCTCTCCGACATCACTTGCAGCAATATATTTGCTGATTTAATTCCAAGGGCAAGTGAAATAAAGGCCATAATGAACAAATGGGACTATATCAAACTAAAAAGCTTGCACAGCTAAAGATAATATGAACAAAATAAAAAGACAATCCACACAATGGGAGAACATATTCGACAATACGTCTGATTGGTTAATAACCAAAATTTATAAAGAACTAATAAAACTCAACACCAGGAACTTAAACAGTCCAATCAAAAAACGGGCAAGCCCAACCAGGTAGTGGTGCAGTGGCTAGAGCGTTGGACTGGGATGCGGAAGACCCAGGTTCGAAACCCCGAGATCGCCAGCTTGAGCACGGGTTCATCTGGCTTGAGCAAAAGGCTCACCAGCTTGGACCCAAGGTCACTGGCTCCAGCAAGGGGTTACTCAGTCAGCTGATGGCCCGCGGTCAAGGCACATATGAGAAAGCAATTAATGAACAACTAAGGTGTCACAATGAAAAACTGATGATGGATGCTTCTCATCTCTCTCCATTCCTGTCTGTCCCTATCTATCCCTCTCTCTGACTCTGTCTCTGTCCCTGTAAAAAAAAAAAAAATAATTAAAAAAAAAAAAAAAAGAAAGAAAAGAAAAAAAAGAAAAAAAATGGGCAAAAGAAATGAATAGACGCTTCTCCAAAGAGGACATACAGATGGCCAATAGGCACATGAAAAAATGTTCAACATCACTAATCATTAGAGAAATGCAAATTAAAATCACAATGAGATATCATTTCACACCAGTCAGAATGGCGCTCATTAACAAAATAACACATAGTAAGTGCTGGGGAGGATGTGGAGAAAAGAGAACCCTCCTGCACTGCTGGTGGGAATGCAGACTGGTGCAACTACTGTGGAAACAGAATGGAGATTCCTCAAAAAATTAAAAATCGAACTGCCTTTTGACCCAGCCATCCCACTTTTAGGAATATATCCCAAGAACACCACATCACTGATTCAAAAGAAGAAATGCACCCCCATGTTTATGGCAGGATTATTTACAATAGCCAAGATCTGGAAACAGCCCAAATGTCCCTCAGTAGATGACTAGATTAAAAGCTATGGTACATATACACAATGGAATACTATGGGGCCATAAAAAAGAAGGAAAGCTACCTTATGCTACAACATGGATGGACTTGGAAACCATTATGTTAAGTGAAGTAAGCCAGGCAGAGAAAGAAAAGTATCATATGATCTCACTCATTTGAGGAATCCAATGAACAATGTGAACTGAGGAACAGAATAGAGACAAAGGCAGGATCAAAGCAACCAGAGGGAAAGCAGACAGAGGGAAAGGGAATGAGAGGATGGGATTATCCTGGAGAGAAGAGTGGAGGGCGTTGCGGGGATGGGGGTAAGGGGGATGTTGAGGGGAACACTGTGGAGGGGGGGATGCATTTGGGGGCACACTGGAATCTATGTAAACACAATAAATTAAAATCAATAATAAAAAAAAAGAAAAAAAGCCAAAAAAAAAAGGGCACATATGACGGGCAACCAGTGAACAGCTACAATGAAGGAGCTACTTCTTCTCCCCCCACCCTCTTCTCTCTATCAAATCAATAAATAAAATCTTAAAAAAAAAAAAAATAAAATAAAGTTTAATTTATAAAAAAAAGAAATTACTTCACTCCTCAAAAAAGTAGTTGTAATAATTTTATAAAGGGGGAAATTATTAGCTTATGTGGTAAAGTTATGCTGGGCAAATTAATATCTAAAACAATTATAAAATAAGTGAATACTTACCACTATATAATGTCTGAGTACATAATTGATTTTGCCTGCATGGCTTTTTGACACAAGCTGGTGGTGGAAATTATAGAACGCCTCAGAGCCGATCTCAGAGTAGAAAATCACTACCGGACTGTCAGGACTGGAGCAGGGGTATCTGTGATCGCCTTTGAACAGTAAGGGTTTGGGTCTGAAAACAAAGAGTAAAGCTTAAAATTATAAACAAAGTTTTTAAATAAAATGTAGCTATAGCAATGATAGTTTAAGATTACAGACATGTTAGTATAAAAAATATCAACATCTTAAATAGTCTTCAGTAAGAATGCTGTGAGGTATGCTCAGTGGTGAGCAAATAGCTCTTACTTGTTCGTCATTGAAAAACAATAAAAGTACATAAATACTAACATAAAATGCAGACTTTGATTAATAATAGTTACCAAATCCTAGAGAAGGGGAAAAGCCAGAAAAAAAAGATGTATATCCAAATCTCACAGTACTAAAACTTTAATAAATTGTTTTACCATAAACAGAAAAATGTATTAAAGTTTTATCTGAAAATGTAAGTACAAATGCAAAAAAGCAGTGCTATCCTATTTACCCAAGGCCAGCAGAGGGGTACAAAGGGCACTGCCTAGCCAGATAGCAAGAGGTACTATTATATTTGTCCACCATGGGAAACTGACCTTTAAGCAAAAATCCAGCCCAATAATTACCAACTTAATACTCAAATTAAGCTTGAGGGCCTGACCTGTGGTAGTGCAGTGGATAAAGTATAGACCTGGAACGCTGAAGTCGCCGGTTCAAAACCCTGGGCTTGCCTGGTCAAGGCAAAAATAGGAGTTGATGCTTCCTGTACCTCCCTTTCCTCTCCCCTCCCTCTCTAAAAATGAATAAAATCTCTTTAAAAAATTAAGCTTGCAATTATTCTTTAAATAGTTTGTTTGGTCTGAAACCAATAACATCATGAGAGATCATTATCATTAATATAATTACCTAAGGCACTGGCTCTCATAGAGTACTCTTTATGAAGCTGATAACAAAGTCTATGTAGTTTCTCAGAGACAGTCATTACTAAATAATCACAGTAATATCAAGTACTCTTATTATCTCCATTGTAAAAAGAGATAAGGAAAGAAAGGTTAAATAATCTGACAAAGTTCACAAAACATTTTAAGCAAAGGAGGTAGAACTCAAATCTAGTCAGTCTTGTTCCAGAATCCATATGCTAGACCCGTGTTTTTCAACTGCTGGTCCACAGATCACAAACAGTCCACCAGAAACATCATGCCAGGCCACAGAAGAGTTGACCATCCTGATGTTGCATGAAGATTATAGGAGTCTATAATCACCGGATCTATAATCTTCAGACAACATCAGTGGTTAACTCTTCTGTGGACATGCACTGGTCTGTGGAATAGCGGTAGAAAAACACTGCTTTAAACCACTGTAACTAAAGACTAAAAAACCCATTTAAAAAAATCAGAAAGTAGAGTTGATATAGAAGAAAGCACAATGAATACATGCAATTCTTAGTGAGAAAAACACAATCTACCTTTCAGGTGCTGTTAGTAACAGCATCTCCAGGGCATCAAAATCACAGGTCCTCATTCCATGCACTGAGAAAAACGAGTTACAGCCTTCTGGTGGAGGCTCATCAGATGCTATCTGTAATTTAAGACACAAGACTTTTTAAAAACAATTCTAACCAAAGACAAGATAAAGACATGAATATTCTAAATAGATAATAAAATGATAACAATATAACATCAAAAAAAGCAAAATTAATATCTACTGAACACCCATTATGTGACAGGAAATAAGAGCATCAAACGTCACTGTTTTCCTTGAACAATTTCATCTATCTAGTTCCTCCCAATATCACCCCATGAGAAAGGGGTTATTACTCCCCCCAAAAAAACTTTAAAATTCTACCTCAGAAGGTATCAAAAGATATTCAAGGAATACAGTATGCATTTTGTAGAAAATTGACCTTACAAATGTCAATTTTAAGTACCAAAGTATAAGGATGCAGTCATAATTAAATAAACATGCAAATTAATATGAAACCTGTAATGCCAATGACCGAGGCCTGGCAGGTCCACATTGGATTCAGGCAAATGGTAGAATAACTGCAGAACCAAAAAGCATTGGGCCATTCCTGTTTAACAGATTCTTGCAAAGGCGGACTAGCAAACCAGCTTGGGGAATCTGCTTTTCAGGCCCCTCACAGTGGCAGGCATGCAATCTGCCATCTGCCATCTGCAATCCGAAATCCACAATGAGTGCAAACACCCATATCCTTAAAAGACTTATCCACACGTGGCACTGCCACATGCTTATGCACTAATGAAGCAAAGCACTTGCAGCTGGTAAACCAGCAAGCAAGCCTAACACAGCTATTTTCCCAACAAAGCCCCTCACTGAAATTGAAAGAATGATACAGAATCAAAAAAAAAACTGGGCTTAAAAAAAAATTATAAATGGAAAGGTAAAATTAACAACTACAGTACGAAATTCAAAGGAAAGGCTGAGTGAGTGTGCATTTATGTTTAGAGTGAAATGCATTAACGCCGACATATAATGAGACAAGTCAATCTGCGACTTTGATGAGAGGCACATCAAGAAGAGCAAGTATGGTAATATGACCAAAGCAAAGAATAAAATGACAAGCACTAATGCACACCTTGATGTATTAATACTATGACACCCTCTTCTATAGATGGAATACAAAAAAAAGTAAGTAAAGAAGGGGAGAAATGAAAAGCTTGCTGTAAAAAACTGATATTAAAACTTTTTCAGGCCTGACCAGGCAGTGGCGCAGTGGATAGAGCGTCGGACTGGGATGTGGAGGACCCAGGTTCGAGACTCCAAGGTTGCCAGCTTAAGCGAGGGCTCATCTGGTTTGAGCAAAGCTCACCAGCTTGGACCCAAGGTCGCTGGCTCAAGCAACGGGTTACTTGGTCTGCTGAAGGCCCGCAGTCAAGGCACATATGAGAGAGTAGTCAATGAACAACTAAGGCAGGGTTTGGGAACCTATGGCTCGCGAGCCAGATGTGGCTCTTTTGATGGCTGCATCTGGCTCGCAGACAAATCTTTAATAAAAAAAAATAATGTTAAAAATATAAAACATTCTCATGTATTACAATCCATTCATTTCCTACTGCTCATGTTCATGGTTGCGGGTGGCTGGAGCCAATCACAGCTGTCCTCCGGGACAACACCAAATTTTTATTGGATAACGCGTACCGTACACAGGTCATTGTGTGGCTCTCACAGAATTACATTTTAAAATATGTGGCGTTCATGGCTCTCTCAGCCAAAAAGGTTCCTGACCCCTGAACTAAGGTGTTGCAATGAAAAACTGATGACTGATGCTTCTCATCTCTCTCTGTTCCTGTCTGTCTGTCCCTATCTATCCCTCTGACTCTCTGTCTCTGTGAAAAAACAAAAAACAAAAAACTTTCGGTATGACCAGGTGGTAGCACAGTGGATAGTGTTGACCTGGGACTCTGAGGAACCAGGTTCGCAAACCCGAGGCTGCCAGCTTGAGTGCAGGCTCACCAGCTTGAGCCCGGGGTCACTGGCTTGGGCATGGGATCATAGACATGACCTCATGGTCGCTGGCTTGAGCATGGGGTCACTGGATCAGCTGAAGTCCCCCAGTCAAGGCACCCATGATTAGCAATGAACAACTGAAGTGACACAGCTACGAGTTGATGCTTCTCATCTCTCTCCCTTCCTGTCTCTCTTTTTCTTGCTACAAAAACAAACAAAAAACTTTTTCATTTCTGTGAGGCCACTGTCTGGCTGCAAGCCGTTTACCTGATGAGAGCATGAGCACATGTCAGAGCTACATGTGTATGGCCTATATAAGGCTTTGGGTACTTGCACTATAAGGCTATGGGAGCTTGCACTTGGGGGATTGCAGATTCACAAATTGCCTGCCTGTCACTATGAGGGGCCATTTTTCTACTTGTTTGCCTGATAGGCAGTTTCCCCTGCCTGTGTGCTTGCCCACCGTTGTGAGACTTTATTAAACAGAATGGCCCAACCCTTTCCGGCTCCGCAGTTTTTCTACCATCTGCCTAGATCCAATGTGAGCCTGCCTGGCCTCGGCCATCAGCATTACATCTGGTGTAGTGGGCAGGATTCAGAGCAGATGGGTATGGAGCAGCAGCCACCCTTGAGGGGTGAGGTAGAGGATTGGTCATTGTTATGGTTCCCCATGGCTGTTCTTTTGGGGACTGTGGGCTGTATATTTTTTACAGCCCTATGAGAGCTGGCTATGGGCCACCTCAGCTCTGTGCAAGAGGTGGCCCAAGGTCAAAAGCTCCAGGGTAAATTGCAGACCCAGCAGAAACAATGGCTTGAACTGGAACGAGCCCTGGAGAAGAAGGCCGAATGGGTTTGTGAGTTACAGTTTTCCTTGGAGGTTGAACATTGGCAGCAGCAGTTGTTGGGAGGAACAACTCGGAGTTCAGCTTCAGGCTAAGAGCCGGCAGCTGCAGGAGTTGAAGATGTAGCTCAGGGATCAGGAACCTTTTTGGCTGAGAGAGCCATGAATGCCACATATTTTAAAATGTAATTCCGTGAGAGCCATACAACGACCCGTGTACGTTAGGCATTATCCAATAAAACATTGGTGTTGTCCTGGAGGACAGCCGTGATTGGCTCCAGTTACCTGCAACCATGAACATGAGCAGTAGGAAATGAATGGATTGTAATACATGAGAATGTTTTATATTTTTAACATTGTTTTTTTATTAAAGATTTGTCTGCGAGCCAGATGCAGCCATCAAAAGAGCCACATCTGGCTCGCAAGCCATAGGTTCCCGACCCCTGATGTAGCTGTACCAGCAGAGTGAATCTGAGTTGGAGGGAGCAGGCATTTACAGCTCCTCTTTTGAGGATAAAAAGGCTTGGGCTGAAGCTGCCGTCACACACTCAGAGCTTGGCCAGTGGTCATCCAGAAGGTAAACACTCAGCAGCAAAGAGTACCTGCTAAGCCCTTGGTACGCCTGCTGCAATTGTGGGGCTTAGAATGGCATCACGCTTTCTGGAGCAGAGGTGGAGAGGTTAGCCACTGTTGCCACATGCTCCTCCTTGGGGCAGCGACTTCAGAGCTGCCATGATGGCAGGGATGAGGGGGGAGGCCTGAGGCCATATGTGAACCTAGTTGCCTGTAATGAACTTTTTCCTTGGTGATTTGCACAGACGGCTGGGCTATCATGGACTGACTCTTGGATTGCAACCTGAGGAGGGCACCAGTTTCCTAATTAGATGGACATGCCACCTTTGGACAGCATGAGACCCTGATGGGGAGGCCAGCTTTAGTGGACTCCCTCCTGCACAGGAAAGCTGCTCTCACCCAGTTGCAGAGATGCACCAAGGACATTTTTGGTTTCAATGGACATGGCCATGGACTGTATAGCCCCCTACCTATGATGGTGCCTTGATGGCTCCGTGGGGTAGGGAGTTGGGAGGTGGGCCTACAGTTTGCACCTTGGGCAAAGTGCTCAAAGAGACATTGTGAAGGACACTTTTGTAATATAATTATTGTGTTAACTTTTGCTGTTGCTGTAGTCTCTGTTTGATAACATGTAGACTGTGAAGTAAGCGACCCTAAAGGGGTGGACTGTGGGGCAGCTAGCTGTGTTAGGTTTGCAAGCGGGTTTACCAACTGCAAGCACTTTACCTTACTAGTGCGTGGGTACGTAGCAGTGCCAAGTGTGTGTGGCCTATGTAAGGCTGTGGGTGCTTGCGCTCAAGAGATGGGGGTTTGTGGATGCACAGATTGCCTGCCCGCCACTGTGAGGGGGCCATTTTGTTGTTTGTTTGCCTAAAAGACAGTTTCCCCTACCTGTGTGCTTGTCCGCTGTTGTGAGAATTTATTAAATGGAATGGCCCAACCCTTTCTGGCTCTGCAGATTCTCTACCGTCTGTCTGAATCCAATGTGGTCCTGCCTGGCCTCGGCCACTGGTATTACAAGCCCCCTACTCCATGGTAGGTGGGAGGGCCTGTATATTCCAGGGTTGTGTCCATGAAAACCTTAAAGTGTCCTTGGTGCATCTCTCCAACTGAACGAGAGCAGCTTCCTGGTGCAGAAGGCCGTCTACCAGAGCTGCTCCCCCATCAGGGTCTCTCATACTACTGTCCACGAACAATGTGTTCATCCATTAAGGGAGCCAGTGCCCGCCTCTGGTAGCAGACCAAGAGTCAGCCCATGATAGATAGCCCAGCTGTCTGTGCAAATCACCAAGGTAAAGGTCCATTACAAGCAACTAGCCATTCAGCTCTTGTTTGTTTGTTTCTTTTGTTGTTGTTTTTTTGTTTGTTTTATAGAGACAGAGATTCAGAGAGAGGGATAGATAGGAACAGACAGACATGAACGGAGAGAGATGAGAAGCATCAATCATTAGTTTTTCGTTGCGACACCTTAGTTGTTCATTGATTGCTTTCTCACATGTGCCTTGACCGTGGGGCTACAGCAGACCAAGTAACTCCTTGCTTGAGCCAGCAACCTTGGGTCCAAGCTGGTGAGCCCTGCTCAAACCAGATGAGCCCGTACTCAAGCTGGCGACCTCACGGTCTCGAACCTGGGTCCTCCGCATCCCAGTCCGACGCTCTATCCACTGGCCACCACCTGGTCAGGCTATTCAGCTCTTTATTAACGGACCTCAGCACCTTTCCATAGTGTGATGTTTGTTGCCACAAGGCCCATCCAAAACTCTCAACAAGCTCACAGGGCCTGGCGGGGTCAAACATAGTCAGGGCCTGTGTTACCTTAACAGTTCTCTTAGAGGCTGCTGCTGTAAAAAAAAAAAAAAAAAAAAAAAAAAAAAGCGCCTATTACCTTCTAATGCCAACACCTGCTGTACATTAGAATGGGACCAGTGGATTGCCAATTTCATATGGGACCTCTGTCTCCTGCCTGTCCCTGTCGGACGGGTCCCTCGCCCTTCCCCCTATTCAAACTGGGACAAGGGGTCTTGGGGATCCTGTAACCTGAACACCAGTCATTTTCCTGGCAGAAACTTTTTCAGCAGCTAGAACCTCTGTTCAGACTCAAGTTGCCACCAAAGCTCCAACAAGACTTTATTAGGCTTGCTATCTAATTTCTATCTGCCCTGTCCACAATCAAATCTACCCGCATCTGTGTTCCAGTAACTTTCGCAGGCCCGTTTCTCTTGTTAGTCAGGGGCGCAGCACAGACAGCAGCCCTCACAGCCTTACAGTCCATCTCTGTTCAGGAGAGCATGGTGCCATCACCTCTATGTCCCACAGCTGCACCAAGCAGGCAGACAGGGACTCAGTGGCTTTCTGTCTGAATTTCACCCCCAACTACATCAGCTCTGTCTGGGGTTAGGGCCAGACCACAGAGTGCTCCACTTCCTGGGGAGGAGGCTGAGGCTGTGGCTGCCCAAGGGACTCTTGGCTGCTATGTCTTTACCTTCTTGGTGACCACCAGCTGGGCTCCGAGTCTGCAGATGGCAGATGCAGCCTGAAACTCCCCCTCAGAAGAGTCGGAAGTGCCTGCTCCCGCTGACTCAGAGATCTGCTAGCAGGACTACAGCTCCATCTTCCACGCCCGCTTCAGCTCCTGCAGCTGCTGGCTCTTGGCCTGAAGCTGACTCTCAAACTCCTGAACCCACAGTTGTTTCTCCAATGGCCGTCGCAGCCAATGTTCAGATTACAGGGCACACTGCAACTGGTAAACCCATAACTCTTTATCCAGAGACTGCTCAAGTTCCAGGCACCATTGGTGCTCAGCCTGCACCTCAAACACCTTCTCCAGTGTTCGCTCCAGTTCACACCATGGGCTCTCAGTATGCAGCTCACTCTGGAGCTTTCAACCTCACTCGGCTTCTTACACAGGGCTCTTGGTTTCTTCTCATATAATTGTAAAAAACACCCAGCCTATGGTCCCCACCAGGAGAGCCACCAGAAATAGCCACTTCTTTATTCCTGCCCTCAAGGGGGTCAGCGGCTCCTACCGATCTGCTCTGAACCCTCCTCACTACACCAGATGTAATGCCAGTGACTGAGGCCAGGCAGGTTCACACTGGATTCGGGCAGACGGCAGAGGAACTGCGGAGCCAGAAAGGGTTGGGCCATTCCATTTAATAGTCTCACAACAACGGACAAGCACACAGGCAGGGGAAACTGCCTTTTAGGCAAACAAACAGAAAAATGGCCCCTCACAGTGGCGGGCAGGGAATCTGCCATCCACAATCCCCCTGAGCACAAGCACCCATAGCCTTATATAGCCCATACACAAGTGGCGCTGCCACGTGCTCACACATTAATCAGGCTAAGTGTTTATACCTGGTAACCCCGCAAGCAAGCCTAATACAGCTGCCCCACACCCAGCTTCAATAATTATCAACTCATGGCCAATCTTACTTCATATACTTTTCTATAAAATATCATTAAATCATTTCAACACAAATTCTAAATAATATTTCATTTTATTTCTAATGTTTCTATATGTTGCAGTAAAAGTATTTTTCTTTTTCTTTTGCAATAGAAGTTTTTAAAAAAAACAATACCATTATCATTAAAAAGTAAAAAAATTCTGCATAAGTGGTAACTGACAGCATCATTTTTCAATCTTCCCAAGTTCCCCCCAAAACAAAGCAACTACACAGCAAGCAGCAAAAAAAATTTTTTTTTAAATGGACCACATCTATGACAATACTAGGTGGAAAGATATCCCTCAATACAAAACCTAAATAAGACCCATGTTACCAGAATGCCATGGAGAACGACACAGAAGGAAACAAGATTCAGATAACACTGAGAACAAGAACACCACAAACAGCCAACAGAGTTCACTGGAAAGTGTGTTGGGCCAATGGGTTTTGTTCAATCTAGCATAAAGGCAGCACAAGGGGCCCGTGATCAAGTTTAAAGGGACTAAGGCAATTAAGCCACCATGAACTCTCAAATTCACAAGTGAGCCCTCTACAAAAGGGCTCCACTATAAGGAGAAAATGCTGAGGGTGGAATAAAACTTTAGGAAAACAGAAAGAGACCATAAAAGAGGAAGTCCAAATGGAAGTGTAGAAGGGGAGCAAAATCAAGAAATTTCATAAAGCAAGCCACCATTACTGTTTTAATCAACAGAAAGGGAAGCCATGCCAATCTTTAAAAATTAACTAAAACTAATTTCACAGCAAAATGAGCAGAAAGATCTCAGTGTCAAATTCTATACAAAGCTATTATAAGAAAAGGGTGGAGGGATAACAGAAATACAGCCTCATTCTCTCTCTTTCTTTTAACAAAAAGTTTTTAGTTTTTAATGACCTTGTAAATAAGCTCCCATTTCAAAATAAAAATAAATTCCCAGATCATATAGATGTTTACAGTGTCTACATTTATCTAAGGAACATCCATACCTTTTCAGTTTTAAGATGTTAACTAAACTTCTGTGATAAATATACTTTTATTTAATACCAAGAACATTACAGAGTTAATGCACAGTCCTAAGGATAAGCTAGTAGTCACTACCGTATTCTTAGTCTTCACTTTAGATGCTGTTACTGCCTGACCTGTGGTTGCGCAGTGGATAAAGCATCGACCTAGAAATGCTGAGGTTGCTGGTTTGAAACCCTGTGCTTGCCTGGTCAAGGCACATATGGGAGTTGATGCTTCCTGCTCCTCCCCTCTTCTCTCTCTCTGTCTCTCCTCTCTCTGTCTCTCCCTCTCCTCTCTAAAATGAATAAATAAAAAAATAATAGACGCTGTTACTTCCAGCACAGGTAAGCAAGCAGTCTTTCATGTGCTCAAACACTAGAATCTTTGGTTGCTAACCCCTATCAGCTGCTTACAAACAAGAAGCCAACCATTTTTATTTTTTGACAGAGACAGAGAGAGAGTCAGAGAGAGGGACAGACAGAAAGGGAGAGAGATGAGAAGCATCAATTCTTCGTTGTGGCATCTAGTTGTTCATTGATTGCTTTCTCATCTGTGCCTTGATGAAGGGGGCACTACAGCAGAGCTAGTGACCCCTTGCTCAAGCCAGTGACCTTGGGCTTCAAGCCAGTGACCTTGGGTTTCAAGCCACCAACCTTTCAGCTCAAGCCAGAGACCATGGGGTCATGTCTATAATACCATGCTCAAGCTGGTGAGCCCACACTCAAACTGGCAACCTCAAGATTTTGAACCTGGGTCCTCCGCGTCCCAGTCCAATGCTCTATCCATTGCACCACCACCTGGTCAGGCAAAGCCAACCATTTTAAAACTGTTTTAAGTGTTCAAACCTCCCAGAGATGGATAAACCTTAAGAATGCACAACTGGCCCTGGGCGGTTGGCTCAGCGGTAGAGCGTCGGCCTGACGTGTGGAAGTCCCAGGTTTGATTCCCAGTCAGGACACACAGGAGAAGCACCCATCTGCTTCTCCACCCTTCCCCCTCTCCTTCCTCACTATCTCTCTCTTCCCTTCCTGCAGCCAAAGCTTCAGTAGAGCAATGTTGGTCTGGGCACTGAGGATGGCTCCATGGCCTCCACCTCAGGCGCTAGAATGGCTCCGGTTGCAATGAAGCAATGGCCCCAGATGGGCTGAGCATCATCCACTGGAGGGCATGCCAGGTGGATCCCAGTCGGGTGCATGCAGGAGTCTGTCTGACCGCCTCCTCGTTTCCAACTTCGGAAAAATACCCCCCCCCAAAAAAAGAATGCACAACTGTGAGCATTTACAACCATCACAACTGTAGCTGTAGACTGTGTCACTGTTCTGAAATGAGATCTCAAAGCAGTCTAGTTCAAAGTAAAAGATTTTATCAAAAAATTGGCATATGCACAATTTCTCCACCAATTTGTGTGTCAACCATTTAGTTAACTTTTCCACTTGAACAAATGCAATAGAAAACTAGACAGCATGTTTCTCTCTCTGTTAATATTCACAATTACAGCAGCTACACTTTGGGACACAGCATCACCAGTGCTGCCCAGAGCCAGTTTATACTGATATTAAGTTCTTTACACCAAGTAAATGGTTGCCCACAACCAGTGGCTAGTGTACATATAGATTACAATTTCTAGATTTGGCGAGAAACAAATATTGCTCCGATCATATACACTGCTTCTCCTGTTCCTCAATTCATGTTTAGACACCTGTGGGGGTCTAAGCCTGCTGCCCTGCACACTGAAACTGCCTGCTGTGCTGCTTTCTACTTCAACATGGCCCAGTCAAATGTGCAATCACAGTGGTGGTCCAGGGTCCTGAAAAGAATGCCAGCCTCAGACACATGGAACTGGGGTATCCTTAACACACAGCCCCTGACAATAGTTTAAGTACAGGGCAAATTCTGCAAGAAATGCCTTACATAAAACTTCAACAGGGTAGACATCCTCTTTTCCCTTATCTTTTCAGTTTTGTTTGTTGCAGCCTTTAGTCCTTATCATGGCCAGATAGTTCTATTAAATAATACTGATACATCAAAACGTGTCCTATTGATTCCATATCATGTCAGTGACTGGTCCATATCAAGACATGCAGTGATACTAGCAAACCAGGCAGTGCCATGAGATTTTTATCTTGTTTGTATGGGATGTATGACCTTGTCCTATTGTCTCTGTGCTTTTGCCAAACCAAAATCAATAAGCAATAACTTATTACAGTCATGCCCAATACCCATTAGGAAGTTATCTGACTTAATGTCTCTGTATATAAAATTCTTTGTGTGCACATGTTCAATTCTAATGGTCATCTGGCCAACTAACATAAGTGCAGTTTTCATTATGAACCCTCTTGATGGAAAACTGAAGAGGTCTTCCAGGCTGGATCCAACAAGATCCAGGACTAGCACACTGTAGTCTTGTTCCTGACAATTCCATCCTGTGGGGGTGCCAACCCCACTTTTGAGAATCTTACAGTTTGCTCTTCTACAGCCAACAGGATGCCTGGCCTCTGGAGACTCTCACTTCAATGCCACTTCCTCACCACTGGGGATGCTGATCACCAGATAAATGTCCTGAAGGAGCCAGACTAATCATCCCTACCAGTTTACATCCCATTCCGACAATGGACTTGGCCTCAGAGCTGCTGCTGCTGTCACCGAGGCTAACAGAGCTTTGATGCCCCTGAGCCAGGACAGGCCTCTAGGCTCGACCAGGAAGGAGCCAGGCTGCAGGGGGTAGTGGGCGATGGGGCACCTGATCACCACCCTTGGTCAGGTTTTTGTGAAGGGTTCTCGTAGTTCCCAGATGGGGCCACTTGTTTTTGGGTGGGCTGGAAGGGGCACATGACTTAGAGGGGTGATGCCATTGCTACCACTCTGCCCAAAGAGACTGTCACCCTGTGCCTTGCCATCTGGGTACTCCAGCTCTAGCCCCTTACACTTTTGTCCTTACAGATGACAGCTACAGATGAATTTCTATAGCGACAAGAATCTTCTACACCTGTACTGTCTGATATGGTAGCCACTTGAATATGGCTAATGACATCCAAGAGCTAAATTTTTATTTCTTTTATTTTTAATTGATTTAAATGTAAGTAGGCACATATGGCGAGTGGCCACCATAAATCAGCTACAGTCAATAAAACCATGTCAGGTCTTTTGGTGGAAGGTTGAGACTCCTCTCTTCCAACATGGCTGATGGGGACTCTCCAAACACCGTGCACTGTTGACACAGCTGCACGAAATTCACGGAAGATCAGTTGAAAGTCCTCATCCAAGCATTCGACCAAAATCCTTACCCAGGTTACGCTATCAAGCAAAAGCTTGCTTTAGAAATGAACATCGAAGAGTCCAGAATCCAGATTTGGTTTCAGAATCGAAGAGCAAGGCACCAAGTCCAGAAAAGAGCAGAGCATGAGGAGGACTTAGAAGTAAGCCAAGACAAAGATCAGCCTGTAGAGAAGACTCAAAGTAAGGAAGGTAGACGTTGTTGGACCAGCTATACTTCCTCCCAGCTGCACACCCTCAACACGGCGTTTGCGAACAACCCTTATCCTGAGATTGAGTCCAGAGAGCAGCTTGCTAAGAACATCGGGGTTCCAGAGTCAAGAGTCCAAATTTGGTTTCAGAATCGAAGATTTAGAGTCCAGGTCCAGGTTAAAAAAGAACCGGATTAGCCTGGCCTATGGTGTGGTGGCTAGAGCGCTGACCTGGAGCACTGAGGTTGCCGGTTTGAAACCCCCCAGGCTTGACCCTTCAACGCACATACGACAAGCAAATGACGAGCTCAAGTGAAGCAGCTATGAGTTTATCCTTCTCGTTCCTTCCTACCCTTCCTCTCTCTGTCAAAATCAATAAATAAAAATTTTTTTAATTAAAAAAAAAAGACAAACACAAAAACTAGAAACTGATGAGCTTTTAAAACAATAACAAGACCAGGAACAAAATCTCTGACACCAGAGAGTTCAAGGTCATCGGCCTTTGAACTCTGGCTCAAAGCAGAGCCTCCTAAGTGCTCAGTCTTCCCACGGTGGTGGGGCCAACTCCAACTTCTCCTCAGAGGTGAGAGACTCCATCCATTCAAATGCCTGGTCAGGCTCCATGGAGTCAAAGGGATCAGTTCCAGTCTCTGAAGACTCTTCCCAAGTCTGGGTCCTCCCCAGGGAATTCCCTTGCATGCTTTTCCAGCTGGCGTGCAGAGATCTCATGAGAACGTAAATATTTTTTTACCTGACCTGTGGTGGTTAGAGTGTCAACCTGGAACTCTGACAGGGTCGCCAGTTCGAAACCCTGGGCTTGCCCCAGTAAAGGCAACTCGAGTGAAGCAAGTAAGAGTTAGCTGATTCTTATCTCCCCCTCCCCCACATTTCCTCTTTCTGTAACGTCAATCAATAAAGTATTTAAAAAAAAAATGTCAGAAATACATAGCCAGAAGACGGATAAAAATATAACCTAGCCTGACCAGGCAGTGGCACAGTGGAAGGAGCGTAGGACTGGGATGCAGAGGACCCAGCTCTGAAACCCCAAGGTCGCCAGCTTGAGTGTGGGCTCATCAGGCTTGAGCACGAGCTCACCAGCTTGAGCACGGATCGCTGGCTTGAGTATGGGATCATAGACATGACCCCATCGTCGCTGGCTTGAGCCCAAAGGTACTAGATTGAGCCAGGGGTCACTCGCTCTGCTGTAGACCCCTGGTCAAGGCACATATGAGAAAGCAATCAATGAACAACTGAGGAGCTGCAACAAAGAGCTGCAACAAAAAATTGATGCTTCTCATCTCTCTCCCTTCCTGTCCTTCTGTCCCAATCTTTCCCCATCTCTCTGTCTGTCACACACACCAAAAAAGTAACCTACTGTTTCAAGCATCTAAAATACATTAATTACATAAGATGTAAAGAGTAAGAAAATTATACAAGATGTAAAAGAATAATCTAAGTCATAATTAGAGAAGCACAGAAACAAGGTAACAGGCTCAAGAAAAAATTATAAGTAAAAGAAAAGTCATTTTAGAAATGAAGATTAAACCAGAATGAGCATAAAAATGAAAGCAATGATTTAAGATAAACAGAAGATGAAAGGAGAAAAACACTTTAAAAAATGAGAGATTCAAGAGATCAAGAGAAAGTAATAAATAATAAAATTATGCAAAAAAATTCAACATATAGATGATACCATTTCCAAAATGAGGGAACAGAACAAACAAATTTACCTTTTTAAAGAAACTTTCTGTAAACAAAAAATTATTTGAAACTTTGTATTAAAAGAACATATTGTATACCTAAAAATACAGACCCAGAACAATCACTGCTATGCTATAAACTATCACTTTAAAGAAAAAATAAAACCCACTGGCCTTCTAGACAAAAAGAACAAGTGACTATATGGGGAATAAAATATAATATCATGTTTCTGCAAAAAAGACTTATATACTGAAAGTAAATGAAATAATATGTTTAAGATAGTTAAGAAAAAAAAATATAAACCAAGTATTTTATACCCAGACTGTTATATAAACAAGCAAAAACTGAAAAACTGTTTCTGTGAGCCCCTCCTGGGGAACCAACCAGTCAGCAGCATCAGAAAAGCCAGTTGACTAGAGACAATGTAGCAAAAGAACTGGTGGTGAGCATTAAAAATACAAATTATTTACATTAACAAAACTAAATGAGGATTAAAGGGGAGAAAGTATTTATATAGTATGAAGTGAAACACCGATGTTCCAGGTGGAAATACTTATTTTTTAGAATGGGGAGATAGACTATAGGGACTACTAGGCCAAAAGAAAAATTTTTTATTGTCTTCAGTAAATGTAATTATGGCAATAGTATGAATTGTTATTAATGCTACTGTGCTTATAATGTGGATAGTGAGATAGTCTACCATCCCTTACATTCCTGAGAACTAAGATTCTCAATGTGGAAGAAAAGAGACGTATGTGTAACAAAGTAGTCCTTAATTTAAACTGAATATCAGTAGGAACTCATTTAGTATTTCATCTTTAAATAGCTTTTTTTTTTAGAGGAGTGATGGAGAGAGAAAGAGAAAGAAGAGGGAGGAACAGGAAGCATCAACTAGTAGTAGTAGCTTCTCATGTGCCTTGACTGGGCAAACCCTGGCTTTCAAGCAGAAGACCTCAGCATTCCAGGTCAACACTTTATCCATTGCACCACCACAAGTCAGGCATCATCTTTACATAGCTTTATATATTTAGTCTTTAGATAGAGATATGTAGTTATTCCCTATCACTAACCATTTAAAATGCCTAAGAATAATAACCAACCCACTGGCAATGAATATTCCTAGTGCCTAGACTGTGCTCCTAAAATATCATCTTTCTACCTCACCCTTTAGAGAAAAACCCTTTAATGAGTTTCTTAGAACAGTGATTTGCAAACTTTTCTACTTCACAGCACATGGAAACTAATTACTAAAATTCTGCAGCACACCCAAAAATACATTTTTTGCTGCTGACCTGCCAAAGAAAAAGATATAATTTTTTTTTCTCTTTTTCTGAAGCTGGAAACGGGGAGAGACAGTCAGACAGACTCCCGCATGCGCCCGACCGGGATCCACCCGGCACGCCCACCAGGGGCGACGCTCTACCCACCAGGGGGCGATGCTCTGCCCCTCCGGGGCGTCGCTCTGCCAAGACCAGAGCCACTCCAGCGCCTGGGGCAGTGGCCAAGGAGCCATCCCCAGCGCCCGGGCCATCTTTGCTCCAATGGAGCCTTGGCTGCAGGAGGGGAAGAGAGAGACAGAGAGGAAGGAGGGGGTGGGGGTGGAGAAGCAAATGGGCGCTTCTCCTATGTGCCCTGGCCGGGAATCAAACCCGGGTCCACCGCATGCCAGGCCGACGCTCTACCGCTGAGCCAACCGGCCAGGGCCAAAAAGATATAATTTTGATTCATTCACACAAGATGGCTATTGTGATTTTTTATTTGACAATCTGAGGGAAAAGAGGTCAGTGCCCTTGACTAAACAGTCAGATATTTATTGCATGTTTTAAAAATTCTTGCAGCATACCAGAGTGCTGTATCACTATCTGGGGCCAAAGATGTACAAAACAAACCAGAAACTAGAGAGCAAGGAGGAAATCAAAGGCTACTAAGGTGGTATCAAAAGATCTCAGTAGAGAACTCACGCTTTTTGATTTCCCAAATTAGTACAAAGTTACAGCAATCAAAACAGCACAGTATTAACAAACAATGGAATAGAACACCCCAGAAATAAACTTCACATATGCAGTCAACTGACTGTCAACACAGTGCCAAAACCATTCACAGGTCTTAAATAGACATATCTCCAAAGATATACAGATAGCTAATAAGCACATGAAAAGATGCTCTACATCATTGTCATTGGGGGAAAGAAATCAAAACCACGAGTTGCTAAGTGGTCAAAGAGATGCTAGTAAATCAAACTCATTCAGAAGTGTATCACCCACTAGGATAGCCATTATTAAAAATAAAATAAATAACAAGCTGGCCAAAATGTGAAGAAAGTAAAATCCTGGTGCATTACTGGTATAGCTCCTATGGAAAAAGAGTTTGGCAGTTTCTCAGAATGTTAAACAAAGAATTACTGCATGATCCATGAATTACATGCCTAGTTACACACCAGAAAGAAGTGAAATCAGGGGTTAAACTATATACTTCAGGGGTCCCCAAACTACGGCCCGCGGGCCACATGCGGCCCCCTGAGGCCATTTATCCGGCCCCCACCACACTTCTGGAAGGGGCACCTGTTTCACTGGTGGTCAGTGAGAGGAGCATAGTTCCCATTGAAATACTGGTCAGTTTGTTGATTTAAATTTACTTGTTCTTTATTTTAAATATTGTATTTGTTCCCGTTTTGTTTTTTTACTTAAAAATAAGATATGTGCAGTGTATATAGGGATTTGTTCATAGTTTTTTTTATACTCTGTTCCTCCAATGGTCTGAGGGACAGAGAACTGGCCCCCTATGTAAAAAGTTTGGGGAACCCTGATATACTTGCACACCAGTGTTCCATAGCAGCATTATTCACAATAGCCAAAAGGCAGAAACTATCCAAATATCCATCAACTGAGGAACAGATAAACAAAATGTGTTATATGCATATAATGGACTATTAGTCATAAAAAGAAACAAAATTCAGATAAATGCTACAACACAGATGAACATAAAAAACATTACACTGTATTAAACCAGACACAAAAGGATCAACAATGTATCATTCCAATTATAGGAGGTATCTAGAATGGGCAAATTCAGAGATAGAAAGCAGAATTGTGGTTGACAGGGGTTGACATAGTTTGTTTGGAAAGATGACTGAAGTTCTAAAGATGGAGGTGGTAATGACTGCAGACAATGTGAATATACTAAATACCACTGAGCTGTATGTGCACTTAGAAATGTACAGTTATAAATTTCATTTTATGTATTATTTGACACAATAAAATTTTTAAAAACCTCACTGGTCAAAAAAGGATGCCAGTAAATCATCCGCATTTTTTTTTATTTATTCATTTTTTAGAGAGGAGAGGGAGAGACAGAGAGAGAGAGGGAGAGGAAAGACAGAGAGAGAGAAGGGGGGGAGGAGCTGGAAGCATCAACTCCCATATGTGCCTTGACCAGGCAAGCCCAGGGTTTCGAACCGGCGATCTCAGCATTTCCAGGTCGACGCTTTATCCACTGTGCCACCACAGGTCAGGCCAAATCATCCGCATTTTTATATACCAATAATGAACTATCAGAAAGGAAATTAGAAAACAATTCTATTTATAACTGCATCCAAAAAAAAATGAAATGCTGAGGAATAAATTTAACCAAGGATGTAAAAGACCAGTACTCAGAAAATTATGAGACGCTGAAAAAAGAAACTGGCCTGACCTGTGGTGGTGCGGTGGATAAAGCGTTGACCTGGAACACTGAGGTCACCGGTTCAAAACCCTGGGCTTGCCTGGTCAAGGCACATATGGGAGTTGATGCTTCCTGCTCCTCCCTCCCCCTTCTCTCTCTCTTTCTCTCTCATTCTCTCTCCCCTCTAAAAATTAATAAAAGAAAAATTTAAAAAAAATTAAAAAAAGAAACTGAATTAAATGCAAATAAATGGAACCATAGACTATGCTCATGGATAGGAAGAATTAATATTGTTAAAATGTCCATACCACCCAAAGCAATCTATAGAGTCAATGCGAAGCCTACCAAAATACCAATAACGTGGACCTTGGAGGGTTGGCACAGTGGATAGTGTCGGCCTGGCATATGGACATCCCAGGTGTGATTCCAGTCAGGCCACAAAAGAAAAGTGACCATCTGCTTCTCGTCCCCACCCTCATCTTTCCCTCTTCTCCTCCCATAGCCAGAGTTTCGATTAGTTCAAACGTCGCCCAAGGCACTGAGGATAGCTTCTACGATCAGTCAACCTCAGGCACAAAAAATAACTCAGTTGATTCAAGATTCAGACCCAGACAGGGGTTTCCTCAAGATGGGGATTGCTGGGGTGGATCCCAGTGGGGACACATACAGAAGTCTCTATCTTCCCTTCTCTCACTTACAAAAAAAATACCAATAATGCATTTCACAGAATTAGAATAATTCAAAGATTTATATGAAACCACAAATGACCCCAAATAGTCACAGCTACCTTCAAAAAGAAGAACAAGGTTGGAGGAATCATGCTACCTGATAACCTAATCTACAATGCAATAGTAATCAAAATAGCACGGCACTGGCATAAGAAAAGACATACAGATCAATGGAACAGAGACCCCAGAAATAAACCCACACCTATAGTCAATATTTGACAAAGGAGGCACCTCCTGGAACCAACAAGAGGAAGCCAATAATCAAGATTAAAGTGGCCTTGGGGGATTCCCAAGATGGCAGCGGAGTAGGCAGACAATAGACAGCCAGCTCCCACCACCACACTGCATTACAAATTAATTTAGAAACAATCATCGTGAAAAACCAACTTTGGACTAAAAGAACAGATCTCAAAAACCAAGGAGCTAAGAAGAATCCACACCGATCCTGGTAGGGAGTGTGGGGATGCGGTGGGGGTTACCCTGCTCCCAGGAGTGAGGGGAAGCTGAGGCTGAGGGTCCAGGAGGGCTCTCATTACAAGGAGAGAGACCCTGAGAGACGGGGGCCCTCAGTCTCAGGACTACAGACCCAGCTGAGAAATCCAGGGACTGGAAGAAACAGCACTGAGTGGGGAGAAGAATGAAAATTCTGTATGTGGGAAGCAGCTGGGGTGCCTTAAAGGGAAAGAGCAGAAAATGTTCCTCACAGCCACTTGTGTAGGGTTCCAGGGGCAAGAAGGGCTGAGAGGACTGACTTTCCTCACATGAGGAAAGTGGGGAAAGCGAGACAAACGGTGACAGGGAGAGGAGTGCCTGGAATGAACTGAGTTAAGCTGACTCATTCTCTAGTGCTAAGGCAGGCATAGCTGAGGGAGGGGTTGAACCCTCCACACAACACAAGCCTAAAGTGGTTCCTGGTGTCCCACCTCCAAAAAGCTCTCCAGCTCCAATCAGCGCAAAGCTCACAGTGGAAAGGAGGAACTAAAGGGGAGGGACAGTAACTCAGGTTTACAGAGAGACCTGAGCTACATCTCCCCCTTCTGATATCTGAGAATGTGCCCTGCACCCAGAGAGCAATTGGCAGAACACGCCTTCAGTTTCTCAGAGGTCACACCAACCCCATTCCTGAATAAGTTTCAACTAAGCCCCCTGCTGAGATAAGCAAACTAAAAGCAGGCAAATTAAGATTTTAAAGTGGCTCTACTAGATAAGGAGACCAGGAGGCAAACAAGCCTGCAAACCACACACAGAAACAATAGGAAAACAAAGGAACTTAAGCTATATGAATCAACAAGAAAACTCCCCAGAAAAAGACCTGGATGAAAGGAAGTAATCAAATTACCGAATGCAGAGTTTAAAATAATGATTGTTAGGATTCTTAAGGATCTCAAAGCTACAATGGATGGACTTATTGAGCACCTAATAAAGAAACTGTAAGGATCAAAAAGGACACAGAAATCATAAAAAAGAACCAGATAGAAATGACAAACGCAATATCAGAAACAAAGACTACACTAGAAGGAATTAAAAGAAGGCTGGATAAAGCAGAGGATCGAATCAGCAACTTAGAAGACAAGAAAAGCGAAAGCACAGAAGCAGAACAGCAAAAAGAAAAGAGGGTCAAAAAGACTGAGGAAACTCTAAGAGAGCTCTGTGACAACATGAAGAGAAACAACATCCGCATAATAGGAGTTATGAAGAAGACAAAGAACAAGGGATAGAAAACCTGATTGAAGAAATTATAGCTAAAAATTTCCCTAAATTGATACAGGAAAGAGTCACACAGATTCAAGAAGGAGAGAGAACCCCATTAAAAAAAAAAACAAAAAGACCGACACCAAGACACATCAAAATCAAAAAACCAAACTTAAGAGATAAAGAAAGAATACTAAAAGCTGCAAGAGAAAAACAGTCAATCACCTACAAAAGAGCCCCCATAAGGATGACATCTGACTTCTAAACAAACACACTTGAGGCCAGAAGGGAAGATAAGAAATATTCAAAGTAATGCAGAACAAGAACCTACAACCAAGACTTTTTTATCCAGCAAGGCTATCGTTTAAAATTGAAAGAGAAATAAAAAGCTTCCCAGACAAAAAAAAAAAAAAACACCTCAAGGAATTAATCACAACCATACCAGTGCTGCAAGAAATGTTAAGGGGCCTTCTGTAGACAGAACAAAGTGGGGGGGGGGGGAATCTAGTAAAAAGATGATGTAGATTTAAGGGAAAAAATGACAATAAATAACTACATATCAATAATAACCTTAAATGTAAATGGAATCAATGCTCCAATCAAAAGACATAGGGTAGCTGCATGGATAAGAAAACAGTACCCGTACATATGCTGTCTACATGAGACCCACCTCAAAACAAAAGATATACTGTACATAGACTGAAAGCAAAAAGGTTGGAAAAAAATATTACATACAAATGGAAAAAAAAATTCTGGGATAGCAATACTTATATCTGATAAAATACACTTTAAAACAAAGCCTATAGCCTGACCTGCGGTGGCGCAGTGGATAAAGCATCCATCAACCTGGAATACTGAGGTCGTGGGTTTGAAACCTTGGGCTTGCCTGGTCAAGGCATATATGGGAGTTGACGCTTCCTGCTTCTCCCTCCCTTCTCTCTCTCTTTCCTCTCTCACTCTAAAAATGAATAAACAAAATTTTTTTAAAAAGTTAAAAACAAAAACAAAGCCTATAGTAAGAGATAAAGAAGTCACTTAATAATAAAGGGAGCAATCCAACAGGAAGATATAACCATTATAAATATCTATGCACCTAAATATATAAAGCAGACTTGATGGTCATAAAGGGCAAGATCAACATCAATACTATACAGTGTGTCCGTAAAGTCACGGTGCACTTTTGACCAGTCAAAAGAAAGTAACAAAAGACAATAGAAATGTGAAATCTGCACCAAATAAAAGGAAAACCCTCCCAGTTTCTTTAGGATGATGTGGCAGCATGTGCACATGTGCAGATGATGACATAACACCATGTATACAGCGGAGCAGCCCATGGCCATGCCAGTCGAGCTACGGACGGTACAGAGAAAGTTCAGTGTGTTCTGTGGCTCGCTAAATTCGAATCCGTCACCAAAGTGCAACATGAATATCGGCACGTTTATAACGAACCGCCACCACATAGGAATAACATTACTCGGTGGGATAAGCAGTTGAAGGAAACCGGCAGTTTGGTGGAGAAACCCTGTTCTGGTAGGCCATCAGTCAGTGACGAGTCTGTAGAGGCTACACGGGTTAGCTACCTAAGAAGCCCTAAAAAATCCGTGCATGAGCCCACATCGAACTGCACTGAATAGGTATGAAACTGGGAGAGTTTTCCTTTTATTTGGTGCAGATTTCACATTTCTATCATCTTTTGTTGCTTTCTTGTGACGGATCAAAAGTACACCATGACTTTACGGATACACTGTATAATACTAGGGGATTTCAAAACCCCACTAACATCACTGGATAGATCCTCAAGAAAGAAAATTAACAAAGAAACAGCAGACTTAAAGGGATATACTAAAAAACTGGATTTAATAGATATCTTCAAAACTTTTCATCATAAAGCAGCACAACATATATTCTTTTCAAGTGCACACGGTACATTCTTTAGGATAGACCACATGTTAGGACATAAAACGAGTCAAAACAAATTTAAGAAGATTGAAATCATATCAAGCATCTTCTCTAATTACACTGGCACGAAACTAGAAATCAACTATAATAAAAAACGAAAACCTGCCCTGGTTGGTTGGCTCAGTGGTAGAGCGTTGGCCTGGCGTGCAGGAGTCCCGGGTTCGATTCCCGGCCAGGGCACACAGGAGAAGCGCCCATCTGCTTCTCCACCCCTCCCCCTCTCCTTCCTCTCTGTCTCTCTCTTTCCCTCCCACAGCCAAGGCTCCATTGGAGCAGCGTTTTCCCGGGCGCTGAGGATGGCTCTGTGGCCTCTGCCTCAGGCGCTAGAATGGCTCTGGATGCAACAGAGCAACAGCCCAGATGGGCGGAGCATCGCCCCCTGGTGGGCATGCCGGGTGGATCCCAGTCAGGCGCATGCTGGAGTATGTCTGACTGTCTCCCTGTTTCCAATTTCAGAAAAATACAAAAAAAAAAAAAAAAAAGAAAGAGAATGAGAATGAGAAAAAAAAAATACTCAAACACTTGGAAACTAAACAGCACATTATTAAATAACAAATGGGTCAACAATGAAATCAAGGGAGAAATAAAAAATATCCTTGAAACAAATAAAAATGAGCATACAACAACTCAAAATTTATGGGACACAGCAAAAGCAGTACTGAGAGGGAAGTACACAGCATTACAGGCAATACCATAAGAGCTAGAAAAAGCTCAAATAAACAACTTAACCCTGCAACTAAAAGAACTAGAAAAATAACAGCAAATAAACCACAGAGGAAGTAGAAGGAAGGAAATAATAAAGATTAGAGCAAAACTAAATGACAGAGGCCAAAAAAACATACACAGGATCAATGAAACGAAGAGCACGTTCTTTGAAAAGGTAAACAAGATCGATGAACCCTTAACCAGACTCACCAAGAAAAAAAGAGAAAGGACTCAAATAAAATTAGAAATGAGAGTGGAGAAGTAACAACTGACACAACAGAAATACAGAGGAATGTAAGAAAATACTATGAAGAACTGTATGCCAAAAAATTAGACAACTTAGGTGAAATGGACAAATTCCTTGAAAAATATAATCTCTCAAAAATCAATCTGGAAGAATCAGAAAACCTAAACACACCGATTACAACAAATGAGATTGAAATAGTTATCAAAAAACTCCCAACAAACAAAAGTCCTGAGCCAGATGGCTTCACAGGAGAATTCTACCAAATATTCAAAGAAGTACTAATTCCTTTCCTTCTCAAGCTATTTCAAAAAATTCAAGAGGAAGACTTCCAAGCTCCTTTTATGAGGCGAGCATAATTCTGATTCCAAAACCAGGCAAAGACACTATAAAGAAAGAAAACAATAGGCCAATATGCCTGATGAACTTAGATGCTAAAATTCTCAACAAAATATTAGCAAACCGGATCCAGCAATACATGTAAAAAAATCATACATCATGATCAAGTGGGATTTATTCTGGGGAGGCAAGGCTGGTATAATATTCACAAATCAATCAATGTGATTCATCACATAAACAAAAGGAAGGAGAAAAACCATATGACAATATCAATAGATGCAGAAAAAGCATTTGATAAAATCCAGCACCCATTTATGATCAATATTCTCAGCAAAATGGGAATACAGGGAAAATACCTCAACAAGATAAAAGCCACCTATGACAAACCCACAGGCAACATCATACTGAATGGGCAAAAATTAAAAGCAATTCCCTTAAGATTAGGAACAAGGCAGGGGTGCCTCCTTTTACCTCTCTTATTCAACACAGTACTGGAAGTCCTACCCACAGCAATTAGACAAGAAGAAGAAATAAAGGGCATCCAAACTGGAAAAGAAGAAGTAAAACTATCATTATTTCCTGATGATGTGATACTGTACATAGAAAACCCTAAAGTCTCAGTCAAAAAACTACTGGACTGCCTGACCAGGCGGTGGCGCAGTGGATAGAGCGTTGGACTGGGATGTGGAAGGACCCAGGTTTGAGACCCCGAGGTCGCCAGCTTGAGTGCGGGTGCTCATCTGGTTTGAGCAAGGCCCACCAGCTTGGGCCCAAGGCCCCCTGGCTCTAGCAAGGGGTTGCTTGGTCTGCTGAAGGCCTGCGGTCAGGGCACATGTGAGAAAGCAATCAATGAACAACTAAGGTGTTGCAACATGCAATGAAAAACTAATGATTGATGCTTCTCATCTCTCTCCGTTCTTGTCTGTCTGTCCCTGTCTATCCCTCTCTCTGACTCACTCTCTGTCTCTGTAAAAAATAAATAAATAAAATTTAAAAAAAAAAACAAAAACAAAAAAAAACTACTGGACCTGATAAATGAATTCAGCAAGGTGGCAGGATATAAAATTAATACTCAGAAATCAGAGGTATTTTTATACACCAATAATGGTCCATCTTAAAGAGAAATTAAGAAAACAATTCACTTCTGCAACAAAAAAAGTAAAGTACCTAGGAGTAAATTTAACCAAGAAGGTTAAAAACTTGTTCTCGGAAAATTACAAATATTGATAAAGAAATCAAGAACGATACAAACAAGAGGAAGCATATACCGTGTTCATGGATAAAAAGAATAAACATCATGAAAATGTCTATATTACCCAAAACAATCTATGGATTCAATGCAATTCCTATTAAAATACCAATGACTTACTTCAAAGATATAGAACACATATTCCAAAAATTTATATGGAACCAAAAGAGAACACGAATAGCCTCATCAATCTTGAAAAAGAAGAATAAAGTAGGAGGTATCACACTACCGGACTTCAAGTTATACAAGTTCATTGTACTCAAAACAGCTTGGTACTGGCATAAGAACAGGCATATAGATCAATGGAAAGAACAGAGAACCCAGAAATAAATTCACACCTTTATGGACAAAAGATATTTGATAAAGGACGTAAGAGCATACAATGGAGTAAAGACAGTCTCTTTAACAAATGGTGTTGGGAAAATTGGACAGCTACCTGCAAAAAATGAAACTAGACCACCAACTTACACCATTCACAAAAATAAACTCAAAATGGCCTGACCAGGCGGTGGCGCAGTGAGTAAAGCGTCGGACTGGGATGCAGAAGACCCAGGTTCAAGACCCCGAGGTTGCCAGCTTGAGTGCGGGCTCATCTGGTTTGAGCAAAAGCTCACCAGCTTGAGCCCAAGGTCGCTGGCTCAAGCAAGGGGTTACTCGGTCTGCTGAAGGCCCGCGGTAAAGGCACATATGAAAAAGCAATCAATGAACAACTAAGGTATTGCAACGTGGAACGAAAAACTAATGATTGATGCTTCTCATCTCTCTGTTCTTGTCTGTCTATCCCTGTCTATCCCTCTCTCTGACTCTCTCTGTAAAAGAAAAAAAAAAAAACCTCAAAATGGATAAAAGCCTTAAATGTAAGTCGTGAAACCATAAGCATCCTAGAGGAAAACATAGGCATTAAGCTCTCCAACATCACTCACAGCAATATATTTGCTGATTTATCTCCACGTGCAAGGGAAATAAAAGACAGGATAAACAAATGGGACTATATCAAACTAAAAAACTTTTGCACAGCTAAAGACAATATGAACAAAATAAAAAGGCAAACCATGCAATGGGAGAACATATTCGACAATACATCTGATAAGGGGTTGATAACCAAAATTTATAAAGAACTTGTAAAACTCAACACCAGGAAGATAAAGTCAAAAGAAATGAATAAACACTTCTCCAAAGAGGACATACAGATGGCCAATAGGCATATGAAAAAATGTTCAACATCAATAATCATTAGAGAAATGCAAATTAATACCACAATGAGATATCACCTCACATCAGTCAGAATGGCGTTCATCAACAAAGCAACACAAAATAAGTGCTGGCGAGGATGTGGAGAAAAAGGAACCCTCCTGCACTGCTGGTGGGAATGCAGACTGGTGCAGCCAGTGTGGAAAACAGTATGGAGATTCCTCAAAAAATTAAAAATCGAACTGCCTTTTGACCCAGCCATCCCACTTTTAGGAATATATCCCAAGAACACCACATCAACGAAAAAGGAGAAATGCACCCCCATGTTTATGGCAGCATTGTTTAAAATAGCCAAGATCTGGAAACAGCCCAAGTGACCGTCAGTGGACGAGCGGATTAAAGAGCAACGGTACATACACAAAATGGAATACTATGGGGCCATGAATAAGAAGAAAATATTATTTTTTGCGACAACATGGATGAACCTGGAATATATTATGGTATGTGAAATAAGCCAGGCAGAGAAGGACAAATATCGTGACCTCACTCATCTGAGGAATCCCATGAACAATATGAACTGAGGAGCGGAATAGAGACAGAGGCAGGATCAAAGAAACCAGAGGAAAAACGAACAGAGGGAAAGGGGATGATAGGCTGATAGGATGGGTTGAGAGCAGAAAAGCAAATCCTGGAGGGAAGGCGGGAGGGCATTACAGAGAGGGGGGCAAGGAGGGATGTACTGGGGAACACAGGGGAGGGGAGGATGTATTCGGGGGAATACTAGAATCTATGTAAACACAATAAATTAATAATAATAAAACCAGTGATGGTACATATATACAATGGAATACTATGGAGCCATGAAAAAGAAATCTTACCTTCTGCGGCAACATGGATGGACCTGGAAACTATTATGAAGTAAGCCAGGCAGAGAAAGAAAAGTATCATATGATCTCACTCATTTGAGGAATCCAATGAACAATATGAACTGAGGAACAGAATAGAGACAGAGTTGGGATCAATGGGTCCAGAGGGAAAGGGAATGACAGGATTGGATCAGAGAAGGAAAAGATATTGGTGAAATTATATACACATAACATAGCATTAGAGAGAGCAGAAAAGCAAATCCTGGAGGGAAAGGGGAGGGCGATATAAAGAGGGGGGGAAAGAGGGATGTTGAGGGTAATACAGGGGAGGGGGTATGCATTCGGGGGGACACTACAATCTATGTAAACACAATAAACTAAAATAAAAAGGAAAAAAATGCAAAAAAAAATTTGCCTGACCTGTGGTGGCACAGTGGGTGGGGCACTGACCTAGAACACTGAGGTCGCCAGTTCAAAACCCGGGCTTGCCTGGTCAAGGCACATATGGGAGTTGATGCTTCCTCCTCCTTCCCCTTCTCTCTCTCTCTCTCTCTCTCTCTCTCTCTCTACCCTCTCTAAAATGAATAAAAATTTTAAAAAATCTTGAAAGAAAAAAAAAAAAACCCAATCTTAAAAAAAAAAAAAATTTGACATAGGAGGCAAAAACATACAATGTGGTGAAGACAGTCTGTTCAATAAATGCTGTTGGAAAAATAAACAGATAACATGCAAAAATAACAAAACTAGACCACCTTATTAGGCTATATATACTGCTCACAAAAATTAGGGGATATTTCGCTCTGGCCGGTTGGTTCAGTGGTAGAGCGTCGGCCTGGCGTGCAGAAGTCCCGGGTTCAATTCCCCGCCAGGGCACACGGGGGAAGCGCCCATCTGCTTCTCCACCCTTCCCCTTCTCCTTCCTCTCTGTCTCTCTCTTCCCCTCCCACAGCTGAAGCTTCATTGGAGCAAAGATGGCCTGGGCGCTGGGGATGGCTCCTTGGCCTCTGCCCCGGGCGCTGGAGTGGCTCTGGTTGCAAGAGAGCCACGCCCCGGAGGGGCAGAGCATCGCCCCCTGGTGGGCAGACCGTTGCCCCCTGGTGGGCGTGCCGGGTGGATCCCGGTCGGGCGCATGCGGGAGTCTGTCTGACTGTCTCTCCCTGTTTTCAGCTTCAGAAAAATTTTAAAAAATAAATTAATTAATTAAAAAAATTAGGGGATATTTCAAAATGAATATGAAGTGATAAAAAAAGCATTTGATATATTTTTTTATTAAACAAGAACATCAGAAAAGCAAATGACAAGTCAAAGAGAATTATTTAATTATGCAAATAAGATACAAAAACAACTTTTATTTCATTGGTGAAAATGCACTATACAAAAGGCAGAAAGTACTGGAGTATCTGCACATTCTCTGATCCCCTAATTTTTGTGAGCTGTTGTACAAGAATAAAGTCAAAATAGAATAAAGACTTAAATGGAAGACTTGATACCATTTCAGAAGAAAACATAGGCAGTAAATCTCAAATGTCTCTCCTACCAGGAGAGACATATCACCTCAGGCAAGAGAAACAGAAAATTAACAAATGGGCCTGACCACTGGTGGCACAGTGGACAGAGTGTCAATCTGGGATGCTCGTGTTCCAAGTTTGAAACCCCAAGGTCGCCACCTTGAGCGCAGGCTCATCTAGCTTGAGCTCAGGCTCAGAAACATGACCCCATGGTCACTGGCTTGAAGCCCAAGGTCACTGGCTGGAGCCCAAGGTCACTCACTCTGCCATAGCCCGGTCAAGACACATGAGAAAGCAATCACTGAACAACTCAGGAGCAGCAACAAAGAATTGATGCTTCTCATCTCTCTCCCTTCCTGTCTGTCTGTCCCTTTCTCTGTCTCTGTCACAAAAAACAAACAAACAAACAAACAAAAACAACGAAAAACAAAGCAAAACAAATGCTGGTGATCGTCTCATTCAGAAACCTGGTAAGTAAAAGGAGCGAAGCAAACAAGAGCTCTGTCCACACTATGTGAGCAGAGCCACATTCCAAGAACAAATGAGAAAGAATCAACAGAATCAGAGAGTCCCGAGTTTATAATCCCCAAGAATCAACACAGCAATGGTTACTAAATCAGAAAGAGAAGAAAGCAAATACATAGTAGGCGCCTCCTCATGGAAGAATGATCCCTGCAGACTTGCCAAAGGGATGAAACACACGCCTCTCAACCCAGCTACAAACCACTAGGGGACAAAGGACAGAGGAATAAACTGAACCACATCCACATCGTGAATATGGGACCAACAAAATATAGGTTGTGAAAAAATTTATAGGGCAAACAGTCCAACTTACTCATCAGAAAAGAAAGGAGTGGAGAAAGAACCTATAAATTAAGAGACCCTCCCCACAAAGAAATTATCAAAAAAAAAAAATTTTAGGTACTTTTTTTTTCATAGTTTATTGCAGAAATTTAATATATTGATACTAATTTCATTATGGATCACCAAAGGGCAAAACTAAACTCTATTTTGTGGAGATGAACTCCTGGGCAATAAATTGATAAATAGACCAAGTGATTCAAACAAAAATCCAGAAAGTGGTTCCTTTTAGAGGGCTAACAACAGCTGTGACAGGGACAGAGCACATGAAGGCGTTTCAAAGTACTAGCTAAATTTTAGTTCTTGATGGGGGTGTGTGTGAAAATTATGAACACAAGAGTGTTCACTTTATCATAATTTATTATACTTTCTATTTCTTGTGAGTGGTTTGCTATACTGTATTAATTTATGATGTAACATTTCTTTTGTATCAAATATACATTTGGTCTATACACCTTTGATTCTTTTGCTTTTATTTTTTACAATAGGAGTTGTTCAACTGAAAATCCAACGGCCCTGGCCAGTTGGCTCAGCGGTAGAGCATTGGCCTGGCGTGCAGGAGTCTCGGGTTTGATTCCCAGCCAGGGCACACAGGAGAAGCGCCCATCTGCTTCTCCACCCCTCCCCCTCTCCTTCCTCTCTGTCTCTCTCTTCCCCTCCCGCAGCCGAGGCTCCATTGGAGCAAAGATTGCCCGGGCACTGAGGATGGCTCTGTGGCCTCTGCCTCAGGCGCTAGAATGGCTCTGTCTGACTGCCTCCCCGTTTCCAGCTTCAGAAAAACGAAAAAAATAAAAAGAAAATCCAACAAGATCCACAAATTGCATTAAATCAATACATTTTTAAAGTCTCTCTTGAGGTTTCTCCTTCCCTCTTTCCTTGTCCTGTTAACTTATTTGTCAAAGAGACCAAATCACTTTATTACAAAGTCTCCTGCATACGAGATTTTCCTGACTGTTGCCTATGATACTGCCTCACATTCCCCACATGCCATATTTCCCGTGAGCAGCTCTGAAGTCTGGAGGCTGTGTCAGAGTCAGGGTCAATTGTTAGGAAGACTACACCTCCTAGGCTGTAGTATAAATGAAGTCCAGTAAGGCTCTGTTTTATGTGCATGTTCTTTTTCTCTTTTTTTGATGATTTTCATTTCCATTTTTTTAATTTTTTTGAGATGAGGAGCATCAACTCAGAGTTGCTTCACTTCAGTTGTTTATTGTTTGTCATATGTGTCTTGATGGGCGGGGATGCTCCAGCTGAGCCGGTGACCCCGTGCTTAAGCCAGCAACACACTCAAGCCAGCGACCCCATGCTCAAGCTGGTGAACCCACACTCCAACTGGCAACCCTGTGCTCAAGCTAGTAAGCCCATGCTCAAGCCAAAGAGCCCACACTCTAGTCGGTGACTTTGGGATTTAGAACCAGGGCCCTCAGCATTCCGGTTCAATGATCTATTAACTACACCACCACTGGTCAGGTTCTTGATTGTTTGTTTGTTTGTTTCTTTATTTTTAAGAGAAAGGAGAAGAGATAGTGAGACAGACTCCTGCATATGCCCTGAGCAGGATCCACCAGCAACCCGTCTGGGGTTGATGTTCAAATCAACCAAGCCACTCTTAGCACCTGAGGCCAATACTAGGGCAAACTGAACTATCTGCAGCACCCAGGGCCAATACTCAAACCAATTGAGCCACTGGCTTTGGGAGAATAAGAGGAAGAGAAGAGGGAGAGGAATGGAAAAGAAGCAGATGGTTGCTTCTCCTATGTGCCCTGACCAGGAATTGAACCTGGGATGCCCATACAGCAGGCCAATCCTCTATCCACAGAGCAAACTAGCCAGGGCTTTTTTATTTCTTAAATAAGTGCAAATTATTATTTTTTAAATTTTTTATTTATTCATTTTAGAGAGGAGAGGGAGAAACAGAGAGAGAGAAGGGGGGAGGAACTGGAAGCATCAACTCCCATATGTGCCTTGAGCAGGCAAGCCCAGGGTTTCGAACCAGTGACCTCAGCATTTCCAGGTCAACGCTTTATCCACTGCGCCACCACAGGTCAGGCAATTATTTTTTTTATAATCTGTGGTTTGAAGATTTAATAATAACTTTGCTTGTGTCTGACCAGGCAGTGGCTCAGTGGATAGAGCGTCGGACTGGGATGCGGAGAACCCAGGTTTGAAACCTCGAGGTTGCTTGCTTGAGCGCTGGCTCATCCGGCTTGAGTGTAGGCTCACCAGCTTGAGCAAGGGGTTGCTGGCTTTAGCACAAAGGTCACTAGCTTGAAGCCCAAGGTCGCTGGCTTGAGCAAGGGGTCACTTGCTCTGCTGCAGACCCCCTCCCCTTCAAGACACATATAAGAAAGTAATCACTGAACAACTAAGGAGCTGCAATGAAGAATTGATGCTTCTCATCTCTCTCCCTTCCTGTCTGTCCGTTTCTATCTGTCCCTCTCTGTCAAAATAAATAAATAAATAAAATAACTTTGCTTGTTAGCTATCAATAAGTCATAAATCCTAGAAAATTTCAGCAGAAAAATTACAGCTCTGTAATATAATGCCAGGACAAGTGTAGTATATCCAATCATCATGTCATACAACCCTTACAAATACTGTGATGTGCAAGCACTGAACTTACCTGCTGGAAGGCTTGAATTGTAGCAGAGTAGGAATGGAGAGACAGACAAAATTTCAACAAATTCTGCTGCAGAGGTGAGAGAAACTGAAATGCAGCTTCCAATATGGCGTGATAATAGGAATAATCAGTACCTGTCAAGGAAGAGCATTAAACAAAATAATCATATATGACTAGATATCTAAATAAGCTACTTTATAAAGTATAAAACTATGTGTTGCAAAGGCATACAATGGTAAAATTTTACCACTATACTGTCTTGAACTATTGTCAGATGCTTAGAATTCCTAGCGTAACCACTGCAATTGGACTTGTCCTCCTTTTTCCCTTCATCCACTCTTCCCTCCCCATGGACTACTAGTCACCTACTCCAGGTCAGGATGCCCAATCCTCACCGCATGCCTCACTGGACCAAGTACATCCCTTCTTTACTCTCATAATATTTCCTTGTTTGCCTGACCAGGCAGTGGCGCAGTGGATAGAGCGTTGGACTGGGATGCGGAGGACTCAGGTTTGTAGACCCCAAGGTCGCCACCTTGAGCGCGGGCTCATCTGGTTTGAGCAAAGCTCACCAGCTTGGACCCAAGGTCGCTGACTCAAGCAAGGGGTTACTCAGTCTGCTAAAGGCCCACAGTCAAGGCACATATGAGAAAGCAATCAATGAACGACTAAGGTGTCGCATGCGCGACGAAAAACTAATGATTGATGCTTCTCATCTCTGCGTTCGTCTGTCTGTCCCTGTCTATCCCTCTCTCTCTCTGTTAAAAAAAAAACAAACATTTCCTTGCTTATCTCTTTCATTCACCACATCATTTACTAAATTATCTATTCACTATCTGCTCTTCCCAACGAGTCTTTGAGCTCCCCACAGGCAGAAACTGACTTATTTATCTTTGTATCTCCAGTCCTAGCACATGTTATCTACTCATATAACCCTACACAACTGC
Organism: Saccopteryx leptura; assembly: GCF_036850995.1. Taxonomy (NCBI): domain Eukaryota; kingdom Metazoa; phylum Chordata; class Mammalia; order Chiroptera; family Emballonuridae; genus Saccopteryx; species Saccopteryx leptura. Next base: position 594,839 of record NC_089509.1, read on the forward strand.
ACAATGTGATAAGGATGTACAAGGTATTAAAGGATACTGATGAAATTGTAGTTTGGGATAAAGCATTCAAACAAACAAACGAACAAAAAATAAACTCCATGTACCAATATAAAAATATACCAAGCATATATATTGTTAAATGAAAAGCACAAGGTACAAAACAATGTATATAACAAGCTATCATTTTTATTGTGATAAAGAATGAGAAATAAAAATACATATGTACTTGTTAAAAAATACTTAAGGCTAAACAAATTAAATGGTTATAAAAAAAACAGCGGAGAGCCTGACCAGGTGGTGGTGCAGTAGATAGAGCGTCAAACTGGGATGTGGAGGACCTGGATTCGAGACCCCAAGCTCACCAGCTTGAGCGTGGGCTCGTCTGGTTTGAGCAAAAGTTCATCAGCTTGAACCAAGGTCGCTGGCTCGAGTAAGGTATTACTCGGTCTGCTGAAGGCCCACGGTCAAGGCACATAGGAGAAAGCAATCAATGAATAACTAAAGTGTCACAACAAAGAATTGATGTTTCTCATCTCTCTCCCTTCCTGTCTGTCTGTCCCTCTCTGACTCTGTCTCTGCCACAAAAAAGAGAAAAAAAAAAAAACAGCAGAGAAACAAACATAGGAAGGCAACAAGATTTTTCTGAGTAAGTATAGCCTTTTTATAGTGTTTTTAAAGAAATTATTAATACTTTAAAAAGCAAAATGTATGCCTGACCAGGTGGTGGAACAGTAGATAGAGTCAGACCGGGATGCAGAGGACCCAGGTTCAAAACACTGAGGTCATCAGCTTGAACGCAGCTTCATCCTGCTTGATCCCAGGGTCGCAGGCATGAGTGTGGGGTTATAGACATGACCCCATAGTCACTGGCTTGAGCCCTAAAGGTTGCTGGCTTGAGCCCAAGGTCTCTGGCTTGAGCAAGGGGTCACTCGCTCTGCTGTAGCCCCCCAACCCCATCAAGGCACATATAAGAAAGTAATCAATGAACAACTAAGGTGCTGAAATGAAGAATAATGCTTCTCATCTCTCTCCCTTCCTGTCTGTCTGTCTCTATCTGTCCCTCTCTCTGTCTCTTTCTGTCTCTGTCACACACACACACACAAAAAAAAAAAAAAAAAGAGAAAAATAAAAAGAGAACAGAAAGAAATATCTCAAAATTTTTCCAGAACGTTAATGGTGAACATCTTGGGACTACAGCTAATAGTTCAAATAAAATGTTTAGCATACTTTAATGATCAATTCCAAGAATCAATACTCACATAATTCTAACCAAGAATAAACTATCATTTATGTATATTGAAGACATCTCATTTATACCTCAGAGTTCAAATTCATTAAAAAGCCCACATTAATAAATCTGTTTCATGAAATAATAAACTAAAAGTAAAATGGTTTTTTGATAACTCATTCTCACCCTCTCCCTCTCCTGCAGCCAGTGGCTCAACTGGTTCCAGTGTGGCCCTACACACTGAGGCACATCAGCCAAAGATGCTAAAAATAGCTCAGTACTCAAGCATCAGTCCCAGATAGGGTTGCCGGGTGGATCCAGGTCAAGATGCATGCGGGGAGTCTGTCTCACTGTCTCTGCTCCTCTCACATTAAAAAAATTAAATAGCCTGACCAGGCGGTGGCACAGTAGATAGAGCGTCGAATTGGGATGCGGAAGACCCAGGTTCGAGACCCCGAGGTCACCAGCTTGAATGCAGGTTCATCTGGTTTGAGCAAAACTCACCAGCTTAGACCCAAGCTCGCTAGCTCAAGCAAGGGTTTGCTGGGTCTGTTAAAGGCCCACGGTCAAGACACATATGAGAAATCAATCAACGAACAACTAAGGTGTCACAACAAAAAACTGATTGATGCTTCTCATCCTCCTCCCTTACCGTCTGTCTCTGACTCTCTGTCTCTGTTAAAAAAAAATAATAAAAATAAATTCAAAAAAACAAAACTAAAACTTATAAATGCTTGTTCAAAATCTGTATGTACTACATCACAAAAAATTCAGACAATACTTTTTCAATATATATTATTTTACTAAAAATCAAAGTTAAAACCAGTTCAATACGAACAAGTTACAGGCCCTGGCCGGTTGGCTCACTGGTAGAGCGTCGGCCTGGCATGCAGGAGTCCCGGGTTTGATTCCCGGCCAGGGCACACAGGAGAAGCGCCCATCTGCTTCTCCACCCCTCCCCCTCTCCTTCCTCTCTGTCTCTCTCTTCCCCTCCAGCAGCCAAGGCTCCATTGGAGCAAAGCTGGCCCGGGCGCTGAGGATGGCTCTATGGCCTCTGCCTCAGGCGCTAGAATGGCTCTGGATGCAACAGAGCAACGCCCCAGATGGGTAGAGCATCACCCCCTGGTGGGCATGCCGGGTGGATCCTGGTCGGGCGCATGCGGGAGTCTGACTGCCTCCCCGTTTCCAACTTCAGAAAAATACAAAAAAAATTAAAATAAATTTAAAAATTTTAAAAAATAACAAGTTACAGCCTGACTGGGCGGTGGCGCAATGGATAGAGCGTCAGACTGGGATGCAGAGGACCCAGGTTCAAGACCCTGAGGTCACCAGCTTGAGCGCAGGCTCATCTGGTTTGAGCAAGGCTCACCAGCTTGAGCCCAAGGTCGCTGGCTCGACCAAGGGGTCACTCAGTCTGCTGTAGCCTTGTCATATGTCTCATATGTCAAGACACATATGAGAGATCAATCAATGAACAAACAACTAAGGAATCGCAACAAAGAATTGATGTTTCTTGTCTCTCTCCCTTCCTGTCTGTCTGTCCCTGTCTGTCCCTCTCTCTGACTCTCTCTGTCTCTGCCACAAAAAAAAATAAAGAACAAGTTACAGCCTCACCAGGCGGTGGTGCAGTGGATAGAGCGTTAGACTGGAATGTGGAGGATCCAGGTTCGAGACTCCGAGGTTGCCGGCTTGAGCACAGGCTCATCTGGTTTGAGCAAAGCTCACCAGCTTGAACCCAGGGTCACTGGATTGAGCAGGGGGTTACTCGGTCTGCTGAAGGCCCGCAGTCAAGGCACATATGAGAGCAATTAATGAACTAAGGTGTCGCAATGAAAAACTAATGATTGATGCATCTCATCTCTCTCTGTTCCTGTCTGTCCCTATCTATCCCTCCCTCTGTCTTTCTGTCTCTGTAACAAAAAAAATTTTAAAAATTTAAAAAGAAGTTACAAAATTTTTACATATTTCCTCCTCAATAAGGGCTTATGCCTGTCAATGTAATATCAAAGTTTTAGTTGCTCATGTGTCGTTATCTTTGACTATTAATGTTTATAATCTATATAGCTTATATTAAATTAAAAAATGTTTATGAGACCCTGGCCAGTTGGCTCAGTGGTAGAGCATCGGCCTGGCGTGCAGGAGTCCCAGGATCGATTCCTGGCCAGGGCACACAGAAGAAGCGCCCATCTGCTTCTCTACTCCTCCCCCTCTCCTACCTCTCTGTCTCTCTCTTTCCCTCCCACAGCCAGGGCTCCATTGAAGCAAAGTTGGCCCGGGCGCTGGGGATGGCTCCTTGGCCTCTGCCTCAGGCGCTAGAATGGCTCTGGTTGCAACAGAGCAACGCCCCAGATGGGCAGAGCATCGTCCTCTGGTGGGCATGCCGGGTGGATCCCGGTCGGGCGCATGCGGAGTCTGTCTGATTGCCTCCCCAATTCCAACTTCAGAAGAATACAAAAAAAAAAAAAAAGTAAGTTTATGGCCCTGGCCGGTTGGCTCAGCGGTAGAGCGTCGGCCTGGCGTGCAGGAGTCCCGGGTTCGATTCCCGGCCAGGGCACACATGAGAAGCGCCCATCTGCTTCTCCACCCCTCCCCCTCTCCTTCCTCTCTGTCTCTCTCTTCCCCTCCCACAGCCAAGGCTCCATTGGAGCAGCGTTTGCCCGGGCGCTGAGGATGGCTCTGTGGCCTCTGCCTCAGGTGCTGGAATGGCTCTGGATGCAGCAGAGCGACGCCCCGGAGGGGCAGAACATCGCCCCCTGGTGGGTATGCTGGACCGGTCGGGCACATGCAGGAGTCTGTCTGACTGCCTCCCCTCCCCATTTCCAACTTCGGAAAAATGAAAAAAAAAAAAAACAGTTTATGAAAGCATGAGAAACTTGACATTGTAATGAATTTGATACCTTGACACCCAAGTGGTGAGTGGCTGGTAGGCATAACAGAAAACATTTTGGATCATACCAATGTAATAGTAACAAACTGAAAGATAATAAGTCAGTTATGTAACTGATTCATAACAAAGAAAAAGAGTTAAGCAAATCTGATGGTTATTAAATGAATAATAAATGATTTTAAATAATTTGACTTTCACAAAATATTCACATTTTTAATGAAACGACTCAATAAAAGGGGGGGTAAAGGTCAAGAATAGTGCTTAGAGCCAAAGTTAAAACTGCTTCAAAAGTAATTATTAATCTATGATGCCATAACTCTAATTATGTTAAAAGGATATCCCATTAACTGCTGTGCCACACATGTTCTGAAAGAGACCTTTTTTCCCCAATATTTTCCCAGACACCAAAGTCAAAGAAGCAGCAGCATTGGCTTCAATTTACCATGACGATCTGATGATCCAATATTCTGACTGGCTTCTACAAAATTCCAAAACTTCTCTTGACTGTCTTCTGCTAAAAACTCACTGGGAGAAAAGGAGAAAATATTAGGCTTTCTAGTAACTGACATAGACTTCATACCAACCTTATAATAGTTTAGAGTCTAAGAAGGCAGGTTTATTTGCACACATATGCAAATGAACACTATTCATAAATTAAAGCTTCACTCACAAGATAAGCTAGCAGAGGGAAGAAGAAATACACGGATCAACTGTATGATAAGAACAAGGATATAGTGAGGCTAAGATCCTCCTATAAAAGCCAAACACAAATAAATAAATGCTTTTCAGATAATTACAGGAAAACTTGAACCACGCATTCTCTTTCATCCCACTGCATAAATAAGCCTTACAACAGCTAATTTTTTTTTTTTTTTATTAAGTGAGAGGTGGAAGGCAGGAGGTGGAAGGCAGGGAGGCAGTGCCAGACTGCCACAAGTACTCCAACAGGATACACCCAGCAAGTCCCCTACAGGACAATGCTTTTTTCATCTGGGGCCAAAGCAACCGAGCTACTTTAGTGCTTGAGGCGAGGCCATGGAGCCATCCTCAGCTCCCCAGGCCAAAATGCTCAAGCCATGGCTGCAGGAGAGGAAGGGAGGGAGAGAGAGAGAGAGAGAGAGGAAGAGAGAAATGGGAAAGGGAGGGGTAAAGCAGATGGGCACTTCTCCTGTGTGCCCTGACCAGGAATTGAACCCAGGACTTCCACAAACCAGGACAATGCTCTACTGCTGAGCCAACTGGCCGGGGCCACAACAGCTAAATTTCAAACAGTTTTTAAAATTGATTTTAGGAAGATGGAGAACAAGGGGGGAGAGGTAGAGAGGAAGAAAGAAATATTAATTTGTTGTTCCACTTATTCATGTATTCATTAGTTGATTCTTTTATGTGCCCTGAACAGGGAATGAACTCGCAACTTTGGTGTACTGCAAGGGTCCCCAAACTTTCTACACAGGGGGCCAGTTAACTGTCCCTCAGACCGTTCGAGGGCCGGACTATAAAAAAAAACTATGAACAAATCCCTATGCACACTGCACATATCTTATTTTAAAGTAAAAAAAAACAAAACGGGAACAGATACAATATTTAAAATAAAGAACAAGTAAATTTAAATCAACAAACTAACCAGTATTTCAATGGGAACTAAGGGCCTGCTTTTGGCTAATGAGATGGTCAATGTGCTCCTCTCACTGACCACCAATGAAAGAGGTGCCCCTTCAGGAACTGCGGTGGGGGCTGGATAAATGGCCTCAGGGGGCCGCATGCGGCCCGCGGGCCGGGCCGTAGTTTGGGGACCCCTGGTGTATTGGGATGATGCTCTAATCAATTGAGCACCTGGCCAGGGCCTCAGTCAGTCTTAAAAAAATTGATTATTGACCCTGGCCGGTTGGCTCAGTGGTAGAGCGTTGGCCTGGCGTGCAGGAGTCCCGGGTTCGATTCCCGGCCAAGGCACACAGGAGAAGCACCCCTCCCCCTCTCCTTCCTCTCTCTCTCTTCCCCTCCCACAGCCAAGGCTCCACTGGAATGGGGTTTGCCCGGGGTTTGCCCAGGCGCTGAGGATGGCTCTGTAGGCTCTGTCTCAGGTACTAGAATGGCTCTGATTGTGGCAGAGCGACGCCCCAAGATGGGCAGAGCATTGCCCCCTGGTGGGCATGCCGGGTGGATCCCGGTCGGGTGCAAGCGGGAGTCTGTCTGACTGCCTCCCCGTTTCCAGCTTCGGAAAAATAAAATAAAATTAAAAAAAATTAATTATTAAACACGCTGAACTAATTCAGGGAAGATAAGGATTAAGAACCACACAAGAGCGTGACCAGGCAGTGGTGCAGTACATATAATTTCAGACTAGGACACGGGGACCCAGGTTCAAAACCCCAAGGTCGAGGTCACTGGCTTAAGTGTGGGTTCATCCAGCTTGAGCACAGGCTCGACAGCTTAAGAGCAGGGTCGCTGGCTTGAGCATGGTATCATAGACATGACTACATGGTTGCTGGCTTGACCCCAAAGGTTGTTGTCTTGAAACCCAAAGTCACTGCTTTGAGCCCAAGGTTGCTGGCTTGAAGAAGGGGTCACTCGCTCTGCTGTAGCCCTTGCCCCCCGTCAAGGCACATATGAGAAAGTAATCAATGAACAACTAAGGAGACGCAACAAAGAATTGATGCTTCTCATCCCTCTCCTTTCCTGTCTATTTGTCCCTCTGTTTCTCTATCTGTCTCTGCCACACAAAAAAGAACCATATAAGATACTGTTCAAAGGAATGCTGCCATTTGTTCACAGTATTCTCACATTTGTTCGGTTTTTGTTTTAAATTGTTTTTTACCTTCTTATACCTATTCCATTCAATAAAAAAATCTATAGTTTTACAGATGATATTATAAGTCTGGGATTTGCTTTAAAATATTCCAGTGTGTTCAAAAAAGAACTAACACTCCTATCCTTCTCAAGCTATTTCAAAAAATTCAAGAGGAAGGAAGACTTACTTCCAAGCTCCTTTTTTTTTTATAAATAAATTTTTATTAATTTTAATGGGGTGACATCAATAAATCAAGGTACATATATTCAAAGAAAACATGTCCAGGTTATCTTGTCATTCAATTATGTTGCATTCCCATCATCCAAAGTCAGATTATCCTCCGTCACCTTCTATCTAGTTTTCTTTGTGCCCCTCACCCTCACCCTCTCCCTCCCCCCCCCCCCCGGGTAAACACCACACTCTTGTCCATGTCTCTTAGTCTCATTTTTATGTCCCACCAATGTATGGAATCCTGCAGTTCTTGGTTTTTTCTGATTTACTTATTTCATTCTGTATATTGTTATCAAGATCCCACCATTTTGTTGTAAATGACCAAGCTCCTTTTATGAGGCAAGTATAATTCTGATTCCAAAACCAGGCAAACACAACACAACACAAAGAAAGAAAATTACAGGATAATATCTCTGATGAATTTAGATGCTAAAATCCTCAACAAAATATTAGCAAACCGGATCCAGCAATACATATGAAAAAAATCATAAACCATGATCAAGTGGGATTTATTCTTAGGAGGCAAGGCTGGTACAATATTTGCAAATCAATCAATGTGATTCATCACATAAACAAAAGGAAGGAGAAAAACCACATGATAATTTCAATAGATGCAGAAAAAGCATTTGATAGAATCCAGCACCCATTCATCATCAAAACTCTCAGCAAAGTGGGTATACAGTAAAGATACCTCAACATGATAAAGGCCATCTATGACAAACCCACAGCCAACATTATACTCAATGGGCAAAAATTAAAAGCAATCCCTTAAGATCAGGAACAAGGCAGGGGTGGCCCCTTTCACCACTCTTATTCAATATAGTTCTGGAAGACCTAGCCACAGCAATCAGACAAGAAAAAGAAATAAAAGGCATCCAAATTGGAAAAGAAGAAGTAAAACTATCATTATTTGCAGATGATATGATAATGTATATAGAAAACCCTAAAGTCGCAGTCAAAAAACTACTGGACCTGTTAAATGAATTCAGCAAGGTGGCAGGATATAAAATTAATACTCAGAAATCAGAGGCATTTTTATATACTAACAATGAACTGTCAGAAAGAGAAATTAAGGAAGCAATCCCCTTCACCATTGCAACCAAAAAAATAAAGTACCTAGGAGTAAATTTAACCAGGGAGATTAAAGACTTGTACTTGGAAAATTATAAAACATTGATAAAAGAAATCAGGAAAGATACAAACAAGTGGAGGCATATACTGTGCTCATGGTTAGGAAGAATCAACATCACTAAAATGTCTATATTACCCAAAGCAATTTATAAATTCAATGCAATACTGATTAAAGTACCAATGACTTACTTCAAAGATATAGAACACATATTCCAAAAATTTATATGGAACCAAAAGAGAACACAAGTAGCCTCAGCAATCTTGAAAAAGAAGAATAAAGTGGGAGGTATCACACTTCCGGACTTCAAGTTATACTACAAGGCCACTGTAGTCAAAACAGCCTGGTACTGGCATAAGAACAGGCATATAGATCAATGGAACAGAACTGAGAACCCAGAAATAAACCCACACTTTTATAGACAACTTATATTTGACAAATGAGGTAAGAGCATACATTGGAGTAAAAACAGCCTCTTCATGTGCTCGCTTCGGCAGCACATATACTAAAAAACAAACAAACAAAAAAAAAAACAGCCTCTTCAACAAATGGTGTCGGGAAAATTGGACAGCTACCTGCAAAAAAATGAAACTAGACCACCAACTTACACCCTTCACAAAAATAAACTCAAAATGGATAAAAGACTTAAATGTAAGCCATAAAACCATAAGCATATTAAAAGTAAACATAGGCAGTAAGCTCTCTCTGACATCTCTCGCAGCAATATATTTGCCGATTTATCTCCACGGGCAAGTGAAATAAAAGACAGGATAAACAAATGGGACTATATCAAACTAAAAAGCTTTTGCACAGCTAAAGACAATAAGAACAGAATAAAAAGACAAACTACACAATGGGAGAAGATATTTGACAATATATCTGATAAGGGGTTAATAACCAAAATTTATAAAGAACTTGTAAGAACTTGTAAAATTCAATACCAGGAAGACAAACAATCCAATCAAAAAGTGGGCAAAAGAAATGAATAGACACTTCTCCAAAGAGGACATACAGATGGTCAATACGCATATGAAAAAATGCTCAACATCACTAATCATTAGAGAAATGCAAATTAAAACCACAATGAGATATCTCACACCAGTCAGAATGGCGCTCATCAACAAAACAACTCAGAATAAGTGCTGGCAAGGATGTGGAGAAAAGGGAACTCTCCTGCACTGCTGGTGGGAATACAGACTGGTACAGCCACTATGGGAAACATTATGGAGATTCCTCAAAAATTAAAAATCGGGCCCTGGCCGGTTGGCTCAGCGGTAGAGCGTCGGCCTGGCGTGCAGGGGACCCAGGTTCGATTCCCGGCCAGGGCACATAGGAGAAGCGCCCATTTGCTTCTCCACCCCCACCCCTCCTTCCTCTCTGTCTCTCTCTTCCCCTCCCGCAGCCAAGGCTCCATTGGAGCAAAGATGGCCCGGGCGCTGGGGTGGCTCCTTGGCCTCTGCCCCAGGCGCTAGAGTGGCTCTGGTCACGGCAGAGCTATGCCCAGGAGGGGCAGAGCGTCGCCCCTGGTGGGCGTGCCGGGTGGATCCCGGTCGGGCGCATGCGGGAGTCTGTCTGACTGTCTCTCCCCGTTTCCAGCTTCAGAAAAATACAAAAAATAAAAAAATAAAAAAATAAAAATCGAACTGCCTTTTGACCCAGCTATACCACTTTTAGGAATATACCTCAAGAACACCATAGCACTGTTTGAAAAGAAGAAATGCACCCCTATGTTTATGGCAGCATTGTTCACAATAGCAAAGATCTGGAAACAGCCCAGGTGTCCATCAGTGGACGAGTGGATTAAAAAGCTTTGGTACATATATACTATGGAATACTACTCAGCCATAAGAAATGATGACATTGGATCATTTACAACAACATGGATGGACCTTGATAACATTATACTGAGCAAAATAAGTAAATCAGAAAAAACTAAGAACTATATGATTCCATACATAGGTGGGACATAAAAATGAGACTCAGAGACATGGACAAGAGTGTGGGGGTTACCGGGTAGGGGGGAAGAGAGGGAGAGGTTTGGGGGAGGGGAGGGGCACAAAGAAAACCAGTTAGAAGGTGACAGAAGACAATTGGGCTTTGGGTGATGGGAATGCAGCATAATCAAATGTCAAAATAATGTAGAGATGTTTTCTCTGAACATATGTACCCTGATTTATCAATGTCACTCCATTAAAATTAATTTTTAAAAAAATAAATATAAATAAAATTAAAATAAAATATTCCAGTGTGCAAAGAAAGAAAAGTAGTGGTGGTGATTGAACTTGAGTCGATAATTGTAAAAACTGGGTGAAAGGCAGAGGAAGAACACATTATATACCACTTTATCCACTTATAAACATTTTTGAAATGCCATTAATAAAAAGATCTTAAGCCTGACCAGGAGGTGGAACAGTGGCTAGAGCATCAGACTGGGATGCAGATGACCCAGGTTTGAAACCTTGAGGTTGCTGGCTTGAGCACAAGCTCACCAGTTTGAGCGAGTGGTCACCGGCTTGAGAATGGGATCATAGACATGACCCCATGGTCGCTGGCTTGAGCAAGGGGTCACTCACTCTGCTGGAGCCCCCTGGTCAAGACACAAATGAGAAAGCAATCAATGAACTAAGGTGCTGCAACAAAGAATTGATACTTCTCATCTCTCTCCCATACTGTCTGATGGTCCCTATTTGTCCCTCTCTGTCTCTCTCACACACACAAAAAAAAGATTTTAATCTTTGGCAAAAGAAAAAAAAAGTTAGAGACATCCTGAATGTCCACCATATAGCATAAGTCTGGCAGAAAACTTGCTTTCTTATATTTCCTAAGTGACTGTGGGAGATTGGAATTGGTCTCCCTTCCATACAGAAATAGAAAGGTAAAGGAAATGAGAATTTAAGTTGGGTCTACTCTGTGCTCAGCATATTCAACCACATCCCACAGTTGTCACTGCAACCCTGCAGTTCAGGTAGGCTATGAACTCACTTAAAGGCACAGTTAGGAGCCCTGGCCAGTTGGCTCAGCAGTAAAGCATCAACCCGGCATGTGGATGTCCCGGGTTCAAATCCCAGTCAGGGCACAAAGGAGAAGCGACCATCTGCTTCTTCATGCCTCTCCCTTTTCTCTCTCTCTCTCTCTCTCTCATTCTCTCTTTACCCTTCACAGACATGGCTCGAATGGTTTGAGCAAAGTTGGCCCCGAGCCCTGAGGATGGCTCCATGGCCCTGCCTCAGGTGCTAAAAATAGCTCAGTTGTTGAGCAATGGGGCAGTGACCCAAGATGGGCAGACTATTGCCCCAGTAGAGGGCTGGCCACGTGGATCCCAGTTGGGATGCATGCAGGAGTCTGCCTCTATGCCTCCTCACCTCTTACTTAATAATAAAAAAGAAAAGGCATAGTTAGCAAATGGAAAATCTGGAATGCAAGCGCAGGCTCCTTGATTACTATCTCTATTATGCTGTACTCTAGAGCCATTATAATATCAGCACTTAGTAAATAATTATTAGTGTTCATTTTTTAGTAGTTTATGTAATACCTCTATTAGTAATTATATCTCTTAAAAACATATCCAATGTTTACTTCAATTAAATATATATCAGTTCATGGGTAACTATAAAGCGATATTAGCATCAGGCCCATTCTTAAAATACGCACAAGAATGGTTTTAGTCCCTGAGGCCTCGATCCAAGGCAGGTGAGAGCTGTTGTGGCTGCACACAGCGATGTGTGGAGAAAGACCTGCCCTTCACCGCTACCCCACAGACAGTGCGGCAACCCACCACCAGCACTTGCCATGGACCTAGGAGGGAGGAACCTGGTGTCAGCTGGCTCTGAAGGAGAATATGGAGTCGTTTCAAATAAGCACAGCTCATTTTTAAGTTGTTTGCATGTCCCATCACCTTGGCAAACTGTCTGTAAACAGCTACCGGGAGGCCTAAGACAGTGAACCAAAATGGCAAAGGGCCAGGATATCATGAAAAGGTAAGGTCAGTTATTTGAGTCTGGCTCAGGCAGTCGAGGATCTCAAAAACACTTCAATCACTTCACTTTTACAAATACCCTATATCTAACGAAGGTCTACTATTTGAGGAGCTTTTTTTAAAAATCAAGTTAATTATAATATCACTATCAAATATATGCAATGTTTTTCTTGTTTTTTTGTTTGTTTTATTTTTTGACATTTTATTGACGAGAAAAAGGAAGCACAGAAGTGATGGGAGAATGTCTGTTCAGCAGAAAGTCTATGAGGCTACTCAGCAAGTCTAATCTAGCTCCTATGTGTCCCACTTGTCCACCTGTCCTCTTAATGCCAAATGAGCCTTTTTCCTTAGGAGATGCAACTATTTACATATATAATCAACTTAACAAAACTCTTCATTCACATTTTTCTAGGGATTAAGAGGGGAAAGTTACAAGACGAAATTCTAAGTTGAACATCACATCACAAACATAGACCACAACAGTTCAAATTTCTACCACTATCAAATCTTGAGAGGCCCTGGTCAGTTGCCTCAATGGCTAGATCATTGATCTAACATGCAGACATCCTGGGTTTGATCCTCAGTCAGGAAACACATGAGAAGCAACTATCTGCTTCTGCTCCCTCCCTCTCCCCCTTCTCTCTTCTCTCACAGCCAGTGGCTCAACTGGTTCAAGCATCAGCCTCAGTCACTGAGGATAGCTCGGTTGATTCAAGCATCGGTCCCAGACCGGGGTTGCCAATTGGATACCGGCCGGGGCACATGTGGGAGTCTATCTCCCCTCCTCTCACATAATATTAATTAATTAATTAATTAATTAAGTTTTTAAAAATCCTGAGATTTACCAAGCACCTGCCATTCAACCTACCTAATTCATGCTTTGAGAAAAATTCTGTGCATGTCCTAGCTATGTATTATCTGATACAATAAATTTCCATCTATAAACATTAAAAACGTGAGTAAAAGAGAGATATTTAGTTATATTTTTAAATAAGAGGTATTCTTGGAATACAAAATTTCCAAAGAAATCACTGACTATATTATATCTTATTGATTTTAAGACACTATCAATTTTAAGACATATCATTGTTTTATAAAACACTAAAAATGAAAGATACCACCAATTCTAATTGTAAGATAGATAACATTTGATTTAATTTGAATGAATCCTGTTTTCTGGACAATGTTCAAGTGTAGAACAAGTACACCTTAAAACAGATAAAATCTGGCCACCTCTTCAGCTTCCCCCACCCCCACCACACTCTCTTATCTTGGGGTTTTCCAAGTTCTTAGGAAGACCATGCCCTCTTTACCCCACCTAGCCAAGCTCTCTTCTCTTCCTTTTAAATAAATAAATAGAAAATTTCTTTTAAGTTCAACTCTCTCTACTCTTATTACCAAATATACTTTTCCTGGAAGACAGCACAATAACTGAAGCAATTCAATATATTTGTCTAAAAAAGTCTCTTAACTATGTGCACAATGAAAAACTGCTCTTACTAAATGCATTTAATGATAATAATCTCACTTCCCAAAAAGTTCCTGAACAGTCACTAGTAGAGTCTATATTTTGCTCAAACACGTATAAGGAGAAAATGTCTTCTTACCTGGCTTCCAACAACAATGGAGTGGAAAACCATTTTGTCGTAAGAGAGGTTGTAACAGCTTTTGAATCTGCCTTTACTAAGGAAAGCAGCCACAGTCCAGTGAATATAATCTTAAGTGCCATTTTTCAGCAAACCCCTAAAAAGGGAAAAAAAAAATTTTGCTACAAGGAAATGTTTAAACCTGAATCTTAATACTTAGAGACACAAAAAATGAATATTACAGAAATGGAAATTTTCCAAAATATAACAGAACCTACCATGTAGAGTTCAACAGATATTTGCTGAATGACAGACACATAGGGTGTGGGACTCATTGTGTGCCCTGTCTCCCACAGAGGACCCAGGTCATTCCTGAGCCATCGGTGCTATACAGATGTGAGAGTCAGCTGGCAGCACAACAGGCTGCACACAACAATACTTTTAAGAAGCCACTGAGTTTGTGTACTTTGTTATGTGAGCCCTAGGAAGCTAATAGGATGGGTTTCAATGCAAACTCACAAATAGGTTCTGAAATGAGGAACTGTAAGATCTCAGCTACAAAATAAAGAAGCTGGTATGACTGGTATATTGGCATGGCCATACAATGCAGGCCTCCTGACCTCTCAGAAGCAGCCTCCCTGAGCATGCTGAGATCCTCAGTGTCTGGATCATTTCAGAAAAAGGTCTCCAGCTGCAGACTTCTGTGATCTGATTTTTCCACCAAGAAGTCTAACAGAACCTTAATCAGACTTTCCCCTGCACTATATAAAAGGGAACATTCGCCCTGGCCGGTTGGCTCAGCGGCAGAGCATTGGCCTGGCGTGCGGGGGACTCGGGTTCGATTCCCGGCCAGGGCACATAGGAGAAGCGCCCATTTGCTTCTCCACCCCTCCCCCCTCCTTCCTCTCTGTCTCTCTCTTCCCCTCCCGCAGCCAAGGCTCCATTGGAGCAAAGATGGCCTGGGCGCTGGGGATGGCTCCTTGGCCTCTGCCCCAGGCGCTAGAGTGGCTCTGGTCACCGCAGAGCGACACCCCGGAGGGGCAGAGCATCGCCCCCTGGTGGGCAGAGCATCGCCCCTGGTGGGCATGCCGGGTGGATCCCGGTCGGGCGCATGCGGAAGTCTGTCTGACTGTCTCTCCCCGTTTCCAGCTTCAGAAAAAAAAAAGGGAACATCCAAGTTCCACCTGTTTGAATAAGAACCCAAAGGAAATGCGAATATATAGGAAACACTGAATCAAACTTGTGCTTCTGCACGTTAACATCTGGAAAGGCTCACAACAATTTCTCAACAATGGGCATAAAATCTATTGTTGGGAGAGAAAGTCCATAAAGCAGGGTACCAGTCACTATCTTCCTTTTAGAAAAAGCATTATCAAAAAAAAAAAAAAAAGCATTATCATTTATGTCAATAACCTGCTCATATAACACACAATATTTCTAAAGGGCAATGGTCAAAAGCAAAATAAGTTATACCAATTAGTAAAGTTGTTTTTATGTCAGTTGTTTTTTTTATGTGAGTTTTAAGTTCAGGCTCTCCCAGCTTCTTTGGAAACAAAATTAGTATGAATATCCCATTTATAAATAAGTATTTTTTAAATTATTTTTATTTATTTATTTATTTTAGAGGAGAGAGAGAGAGAGAGAGAGAGAGAAGGAGCAGGAAGCTTCAATTCCCATATGTGCCTTGACCGGGCAAGCCCAGGGTTTTGAACTGGCGACCTCAGCATTCCAGGTCGACGCTTTATCCACTGCGCCACCACAGGTCAGGCTAAGTATTTTTTTAATCAACATTAACAAAGGCTTTTTTTTTTTTGACAGAGACAGAGTCAGAGAGAGAGACAGACAGGGACAGACAGACAGGAAGGGAGAAAGATGAGAAACATCAATTCTTCGTTGCGGCATCTTAGTTGTTCGTTGATTGCTTGTTCATTGATTACTTTCTCATATGTTCCTTGACCGGGGGCTACAGCAGAGCAAGTGACCCCTTGCTCAGGCCAGTGACCTTGGGCTGAAACCAGTGACCTTAGGCTTCAAGCCAGCAACCTTTGGGCTCAAGCCAGTGACCACAGGGTCATGTCGATGATCCCATGCTCAAGCCAGCGACCCCTTGCTCAAGCTAGTGAGCCCGCGCTCAAGCTGGCAACCTCAGGGTTTCAAACCTGGGTCCTCCACATCACAGTGACACTCTATCCACTGCAGCACCAACTGGTCAGGCCATTTGCAAAGACTTTTGACAAACTAACCAAACTAGACTTTTGACAGTGAAACCTTCTAGTAGTAAGGGAGCTGCTAGAGAGTGGGGATGGAGGGTGCACACTGGATGATGTAGGGCCCTTGCTGATTCTACCAGAAGTTACTAACATTTTCCACAGAGGTGCAAGGAAGGACCCAAACTTATACATACAACTTCAGACAACCAAGAATTCTCTCAGGACTATTATTAGACACCCTACCCTACTGGTCCATGGACTGCTGCCTCAGAAAGCTGCCTGCATGGTAGAAAAAACTTGGTTATGGAAAAGAGAAAATATTTTAGAGTCAGGAACCTAGGATCAATTCCTGAATTTGCTACTTACTAACAATTTAACCATAAGCAGGTTACAGAATAACTTCTCTGCCCCTTAGTCTCCAAGACTCTCAAATAGTAGTACCTAGTATCTGCTACACCAGCTCACATCTTTTTATTTTTCCAGGTTACCTCTTACCTGTTAAAGTGCCAAGTACTATACTAGAATTGTTCTAGTAAAACATATCATAAGAAAAAAATACTAAAAGTTATCTTCTAAATTAGAAAATAATACATCACCATTATCACATGACCTCAAAAATATGCCTTGGAAACCTAAACTCTGTGGCTAGAAAAAATAATAATAATAAATCCTCCCCCAAAGTCACTAAGTTTCTAAACTGATGAGAACACATGAACTACACTAAAACAGTATCATGCTATGGCCATGTTTATGACTTTTCCTGAAGAGGCCTCGATGTGTCATCCCTAAAAGTAGATGATTCCAGATGAGCAACTGGATTCCCCTGCACAGTGGAGTTACAGGGAATGGAGAGTGACCACAGGCCACTAGCGAAACATCAGCATTTAATAAGCAATCACTCTGAGTGGAGCAATGTGTCAGGTGCTTTGCATACACGTTTGCCCAGTCCTTTCATATAGGAAACTGAGTTCCTTGAGTGTGGGTAGTAGCCATGTCTACTTTGTTCACCACAGCAAATAGCAGTGCCCCGCAAACAGTAGATACTAAACAAGCTGCACAGTGGATATAACACTATCATTCCTGTTTAAAAATAAGAAAATTGCAAGTTCAGAGAAGCTGAGTGACTTGCTATGCTAATCTACAGCAGTGATTTGAACTGACATCTGCCTGTTTTTAAAAGTTCTGTACAGTAATACCATGCTATCTCCCCTGGTTCTCTGTCTTGACAAGGAGTAAGAATTCAAACTGTGCAAAGCTCCAGACTGAGCCAAATGCTTTCTTGTAAAAAACAAAGCAAGTCCCAGGATTTTCTACAAAGTCCTTGAGACATAGCAGAATGAGAGAGGAACAGTTTCGACCTGAAACCAAGAGTGTGGATCTGAAGTTGAACCACAGCAAACTATCCAACTAGCTAGCCTGACAGATCCACACCTGGGATGGTTTTAGGGTCTGAGTGTGAGCTCCTCAGGAGTTGGCAGTTTTGCCTATCATGGTCACATGTGTAGCTTACTGCTTGGAGCACAGGATATTTTCAAAATAAAATAAATACAGGGCCCTGGCCGGTTGGCTCAGTGGTAGAGCGTCGGCCTGGCGTGCAGGAGTCCTGGGTTCGATTCCCGGCCAGGGCACACAGGAGAAGCGCCCATCTGCTTCTCTACCCCTCCCCCTCTCCTTCCTCTCTGTCTCTCTCTTCCCCTCCCACAGCCAAGGCTCCACTGGAGCAAAGTTGGCCTGGGCGCTGGGGATGGCTCTATGGCCTCTGCCTCAGGCGCTAGAATGGCTCTAGTTGCAACAGAGCAACGCCCCGGATGGGCAGAGCATCACCCCCTGTTGGGCATGCCGGGTGGATCCCAGTCGGGTGCATGCGGGAGTCTGTCTGACTGCCTCCCCGTTTCCAACTTCAGAAAAATACAAAAAAAAAAAAAAAAAGAGACACTTTGGTGGTGGTAGGGGAGTAAAAAGAGACAAATATATGGTGACAGAAAATGATTTTCCTTCGATTGGTGGGCACACAACACAATCAACAGTTCATAAAGCTATAGAGATGTTTACCTGGAACTTATGTACTCTTATTAATCATTGACACTGCATAAAACTTAATTTTATAAATAAATTGTTTACAGAAGCCAGAAAAAAAATAAAATAAAATAAATACAGCCTTCACTCATTAAGGTTCAGTGAAAGAAACTGGAAAGAACAAAGTGTGGCAACAAAAGGAAAGACAAAAAATGAAAAGAGCAACTGAGAGTTCCTGGGCAAGGTATACAAGGTTAGAGCTGAGAAAGGGAACCAAGCTATACATTAAAAAAGAGCCTTCCAACCCAGACCCTACTTCCTTGATTCTACAGGAAAAACCAAAGGGTAAGACTGTCCAAAGAAGCAAAGGTAAGAACCTCACTGAAGTGGACTTTTGTTTGAGTATGCCTTCATTTTACAAGATCCCTTATCACTCTGTTGCTAATGGTTTTTAAATGTTTTTCATAAAGATGCATAGTCTGAGAAATAATAGCTGTCAGAATCTGCAATATGGCTTTGCATGACCATAGGCATACTGCTTGCAGCATTATGGATAAATGCCATTCTTTAAAAAGTTCTAGGCCCAAATGTATCATCTGAAATATTTAGTCTATGGACCGTTTTCCTTAGTTTAAATTAAAGAACTATCTCTAGCTCACTAATCTACAGTAACATAATGGAAGTATTAAGAAATTTTAATATAGCCTGACCAGGCGGTGGTGCAGTGGACAGAGCGTTGGACTGGGATGTGGAGGACCCAGGTTCGAGACCCTGAGGTCGCCAGCTTGAGCGCGAGCTCATCTGGTTTGAGCAAGGCTCACCAGCTTGAGCACAAGGTTGCTGGCTCGAGCAAGGGGTCACTCGGTCTGCTGTAGCCCCCCGGTCAAGGCACATATGAGAAATCAATCAATGAAGAACTAAGGAACCGCAACGAAGAATTGATGTTTCTCATCTCTCTCCCTTCCTGTCTGTCCCAATCTGTCCCTCTCTCTGACTCTCTCTGTCTCTCCCACAAAAAATAAATAAATAAATAAAAATTTTCATATAGAAAATGCTTTTCACTCTTTAGAAAATAGAAAAGGAATAAAATTCTAAGTCATTGCCAACTTTTTCTTCTTTCATTTTTAAACTGAAGAAAACAGCTAACAAAATCTTTAAAAACAACTCACACCCTCCAACTTTATAGATGGCCACCTGAGTCTTAACATATAAGAAAATAGTGAGAAAAAATATGAGAAAGTATCCTTCTTTAAAAATAAATGTATTTTGGTCTTTACTAGTGGCTCAATAGATCAAGCGTTAGCCCAGCGTATGGGCGTCCTGGGTTTGATTCCTGGTCAGGGCACACAGAAGAAGTGACTATCTGCTTCTTCCCCTTCTCTCCCTCTTCCCCTCCCACAAAAAGTAGTGCATGGCCCAGGGCACTGAGGATAGCTCCGTAGAAGTTCAACAGACTCAGGTGCTCAAAATACCTTGGTACTCCAGCATAGGCCCTAAACAGGATTGCTGGGTGGATCCTGGTTGGGGCACACGAGAAAGCCTGCCTCACTATCTCCCCTCCTCTCACCTAAAATGAATGAGTGAATGAATGAATGAATGAATGAATGAATTTCTCAAATAATTAAATTTAATATACATTTATACAGTGGTGGGATTAAGCCGGTTCACGTGGGTTCAGCAGAACTGATACCTAATTTTTTGTTGAGTTTGGTGAACTGGTTGTTCAAATGGCATCTGTAACCAGGGTTCTACGGTGAGAACCTGGGCAGCCAGCCGCCAAATGTGGAAATCACAAATTTACATTCCTTACGTGTAACATTCATCTGAGAAACACTGCTTATAGTAATGTTTATTCCATCCATAGGCAAAAAAAATTTGTAGTATTTATTCATTTCATAAAACTCATTATACCTTTGATGAAATACTACTACATTTTTAATTCCCAGTTTGTTACTTCAGTAAACAAACATAACAAGCCTGACCAGGCGGTGGCACAGTGGATAGAGCATCGGACTGGAATGCGGAAGACCCAGATTCGAGACCCGGAGGTCGCCAGCTTGAACGCGGGCTCATCTGGTTTGAGCAAAGCTCACTAGCTTGGACCCAAGGTCGCAAGGGGCTACTTGGTCTGCTGAAGGCCCACGGTCAAGGCACATATGAGAAAGCAATCAATGAACAACTAAGGTGTCGCAACGAAAAACTGATGACTGATGCTTCTCATCTCTCTTCCGTTCCTGTCTGTCTGTCCCTATCTCTGACTCTCTGTCTCTGTAAAACAAACAAACAAACAAAAAACATATATAAGGTAAAGCAGTGGTCCCCAACCCCTGGGCCGCGGACCAGTACCGGTCCGTGGGCCATTTGGTACCAGTCCGCAGAGAAAGAATAAATAACTTACATTATTTCCATTTTATTTATATTTAAGTCTGAACGATGTTTTATTTTTAAAAAATGACCAGATTCTCTCTGTTACATTCGTCTAAGACTCACTCTTGACGCTTGTCTCAGTCATGTGATACATTTATCCGTCCCACCCTAAAGGCTGGTCCGTGAAAATATTTTCTGACATTAAACTGGTCCGTGGCCCCAAAAAGGTTGGGGACCAGTGAGGTAAAGAGAAAAAGTGCCAAACAACGGGGGGGGGGGGGGGGATGACAAACTGTCATGTTTCAGCTTTGTGTTATGCAACATGGAAATATTTTAAATAATAGTTTTATTGTTTTTGTCAGGTATTAATAATTTTCATTAGTATTTTAAAAACTCTTATAATCTAGTTTTGTGTACCTCTTTTATTGCTCTTATTTAAGTATTAGATGCATAAAATAATAAATTACCTTTCTGTATATTTGTTTTTTGATACCTAAAATGGTCATTAGGGCAGAGAACCAATTGTTAAATTATCTGAATCCCACCACTGCATTTATACCTATTACAGAAATATTTATTGTGAACCATATAAATGTAATATTTGATTCAAACAGTTACTCTTCATCAGATATGAAAATGACCAAAAGTAACTGCAGGAAAAAAAATCCAAGTGAATTTTGTCCACAATTCAATTTATTCTCCTCAAATTAAATGTGCATTGTAAAGGTGACATGGTATACTCTGGCCAAAAGGCTCAGTGGATAAAGCGTCCACCCGGCAGGTTCCATCCGGGTCAGGGCACATAGCAATCGAGTGCACAACTCAATGGAACTAAATGAAACAAAGAATTGATGCATCTTTCTCTTTCTCAGATCAATGAGAAACGATTCTTTAAAAAAGGTGGCATGCTCCTGTACAAAGCAATGTTCGTTTCCTTTTATAAAAATGAGTTTCAGCTAAGTTTATCAAAAGCAAGCCAAATAGAAAAACTACAATCATCCCCAATTTTCCGGTGTTAAATGGCTATTTAAAATGTCTTTAAACCCTATACTAAATTAGCTGGCAAGTGCAAGATGAATGTTTGCAAAATAACGTAGCACAGTGATGCACAAGACTCTAGAACTTCAAGTGAACAACGTAAGCTAGTTCTCAGACCTGGCAAGAAATACAAAACGCTCCAGTGCACGCCGGTAGCCGCCCGGCGACAGCAGACCTTATCCTCTGACAGGTCACGCACCCAAAGTGAAACCGAAGTACCCCGTGTTCAGCCAGTACGTCCTCGTATTAAATGAAAACGGTAATTAACATGCATCGGCCACTCTCGTTTTAGAAAAAAACAGACATTTATAAAAAGATCAAGTTCTTCTCCAATCGGAGCCCTACAAAGCGCGCTTCCCCACTGACGTCAAGCCCAGCACGGTCTACGAACAGGTGCGGCCACGGGCACGTGGGTCTCCAGCCAGTACCCGCAGGCTCCGAGCGGCTGCGGAAAGCCTGCGACCCCGCACGAGAGACCGCTCAGGGGCCGCCTCGGGCACACAGAAAAGGGTGACCACTGAGGCCGGGAAGGGAGTTGTCATGGAAGAAGCGGAAGCTCAGATGACAGGGGCGCAGGGTCGCCTCGCGCCCACACCCTCCTCCCGTCCACGAGACCTCCCCACGCCGCTCCACAGGTACCTGTCACCTGCCGCGCAGCCGCGACACACACACTGCTCGTGTCCCCCTTCTCGCCCAAGCAAGGGCCGCGTTCGGTCAGCGAGGACACTGGCAACAACGCCGAGGTGGGGCTGCGGTGGGGCGCGGCGCCAGTGACCGGACGACACGCGCCTCTCTGCAGTTCCTCTCACAAGCTAGCCTTGCTGAGCAGTAATATAGTTGCTGACCGCCCTTTACTTCCGCTTCCCATCGGTGCGGCCGAGCTACTTCCGGCTACAGAGTTGTGACTGGGGAGGCCCAGAGTGCCACGCAGCCACCATCTTACACCAGCGGAGGCCCCGCCTCCATCTTTGCCGCCGCCGCCGCCGCGGTTCCTTCCCGGCTTGAATGCCTGCGCGCTCTGTGTTTACGGCGGCTTCCCGTGGGCCGTGGGTGGGAGGGAGGCAGTGGGCACCCGGAAGCTCTAACGGGTGTTGGTGGGCTTCAGCGTTCTCTCCCGTTTGGGCTCTGTGGCGTTTCCGACTTGGCTTCCTTAAATCCTGTTAAAAGCTACATTGCAAAGAAAAAAAAAAAAAAAAAAGCTACGTTGCACAATCGAGATAAAAAGGACATTGTTTTGGAACATTTTAGGCTTTATTCGGAACCATAAATTTTGGTAGGTTCCGTTCCAGGGAAAAGAATAAATTTTATGGAAATGTGTGATAAAATTTAATTTTATTCTGGCTTACTTTTCACTGGCAGTGACAACTTAATCTGCAGAGGTTACTTTGACCTTTTAATTATTTGCTTGAAAATATAAACTGTTGCCTGACCTGTGGTGGCGCAGTGGATAAAGCGTTGACCTAGAAATGCTGAGGTCGCCGGTTCAAAACCCTGGGCTTGCCCGGTCAAAGCACATATGGGAGTTGATGCTTCCAGCTCCTCCCCCCTGTCTCTCTCTCTGTCTCTCTCTCTCTCCTCTCTAAAATGATTAAATTAAAAAAAAAAAGAACAAAAAAAACTACTGTCTTCTTTAAAAAAAAAAAAAGAAAATATAAACTGTTGTATCAGAACAGCGAGAAACAGACATTTGCCACACAATTAAGTAACCAAATTAAGGAGTCTTTATTTTAAACCCAGTGACCGCATGGAAACCTAAATCTTCTAAATCATCCAAATCATGCGGCCCCCAACAGTTTGAGGTTAGCTTTTATTTATTTAATTTAGAGACAGAGAGTAAGGGAGAGCGAAAGAGGGAGGAGAGAAGCAGAAGCATCAACTCCCATATATGCCTTGACCAGGTAAGCCCGAGGTTTTGAACCAGCGAACTCAGCATCCGAGGTCAACACTTTATCCACTGCTCCACCACAGGTCAGGCGAGGTTAGCTTTTTTTTTTTTTTTTTTTAAGGTTTATACCTTTATATATATATACTAGAAAGCCCAGAGGTCATATGAAATGACCGCTGTTCTAGATAATATGAATTGTAATTAAAACGATTTGTGCAAAGGTGTCTGCTAATTCAAACTGAATTACCCAGTGCAGGTGGCAAGAACGTCCCTTTGCCCTTTGCTTACTGCCCCATGGGGTTTCCCCCTTCTACTTGCTTAATTGCTTAAAGTAGAGTTCAATGAAGGAAACCACTGGCGCCACCGCTAGCTCAATAAATGATTTAAATAATAAAATGTTAATTCACATGTCAAAGATCTCTTTGTACACATTTCTTGTGTAGATCTTTCCATCATTTTTAAGCTCGCCTTGCAGAGGACCATCAATTATTTTTAATTTTACCTCCGTTCTTTCACGAACTCTTGAACAGGCAACATAAAGTTGACCGTGTCCAAATGCAGGCTCAGGTAAAAAAAATGCCAACACGCTTAAGCGTTTGGCCCTGAGACGTATTGATGGTCATAGCAAAGGCAAGTTTTACAGGAAATTGTCCATGTCTCAATTGAAACAGCAACCCTGTTTAAGATGGAGCCAAATCAATTCTTGGAATGACATGTATTTCACCTTTAGCTATTATGACATTTTTTTCAATTGGAGAACCTCTTAGTCTTGTACCATTGCAAACACCCCTTCTGGTGTTAAGATTTCTTAACAGCATAATAATTGCTCCAATCTTTAACATCAATTTGTGAGGTGGCATGCCAGAAGGCGGGACTATTTGAATGCCCTGGCAACTTCACCCCATTGGCTAGTACAGTTACGCAAGCAACCAATAAGCTATTGGTGACAGACACTTAAGTCGCATATAATAAAGATATATATATATATGATTTAATTTATTGATTTTACAGAGTGAAGAGACGTGGGGGAGAGGTAAGAAGCATGAACTCATCGTTACTTCACTTTAGTTGTTCATTGCTTGCTTGTTGTATGTGCCTTGACCAGGCAAGCCCAGGGTTTCGAACCAGCGACTTCAGCGTTCCAGGTCAAGGCTCTATCCTTTGCACCACCACAGGTCAGGCTGAGGTTAGCTTTTAAAGACAAAATTACACACTGCTTGGGGAATGGGGAGAAGCCTGGCAGTAAAACAAAGCAATGAAACAAGCTCTCTTACAATGCTTATCTATAGGAATAATTCAGGGAGAAACATTCTGGGAACATCTGCAGACTTGTAGAACTAGCCCAAAGCCACAGCCAGGGAAACCAGCCTCAAGACCAGGGTTAGGGAGTCTTTTAGAAAAAGTAAGTTCTGCTGAAAGTTACTTATACTAAGAGCCTTTCTTTTCTACATTTCAAAACCACTATGCAAAATTGTTTTAGAATATGTGACACTGGCCCTGGCCAGATAGCTCCATTGGTTGCAGCATCATTCTGATATACAAAGGTTGTGTGTTCAGAACCTGGCCAGGGCACTGTTGGTCAAATTAAGTTTGTAAATATATATGTTTGCTTGATTATAGTTTGCATTGGGTATGGGGGACAGGCTGTAAGCAGGCAGGGTCATTATAGCCTAAGGCTTAGTTTTAAGAATAAGCTTTTCCCCACCCCCTTGACTGTTACATGATGCGGGGTGGTGCACTTCTACTAAGGTACCAAAAAGCTGCAAAACTAATATTGATATTCTAGGAGAAAAGGTCAGGCTTTCCTGTCCCATCCTTCCTGTAGGGAGAGGAGGGAGAAGACTGTATAAGTTTCTGGCTTGCAAGAATAATGGTTCATTTAGTTTAAAATTAAAATAAAGGTTAAGCCTGACCAGGTGGTGGCACAGTGGATAGAGCATTGAACTGCGATGCGGAGGACCTCTAGGCAAAGGAGGGAAAATGAATCCTGAAAGATTTGTAAACATCTTTGATTATGTTACCTTAAAAGTCTTAATGTTTCTATGTATCCCCTAAACAAATGGTGTAAGCTTGTGCCATGATGTCATGCTCCCTCCCAGCCCGTGTGTGATCAAGGATATAAAACCAGCCCCTGAGATGTATTTGGCGCACACGATTTGGGTCTGCAAATGCTCCGTGTCAGCCATATGTGGCCAGCATATTTAATTAATCTCCTCCTTTAATAAAACTCTTCAAAACTCACCTGACCAGGCCCTGGCTGGCTGGCTCAGTGGTAGAGTGTCGGCCTGGTGTGCAGAAGTCCCGGGTTCGATTCCCGGCCAGGGCACACAGGAGAAGCACCCATCTGCTTCTCCACCCCCCACTCCTTCCTCTCTGTCTCTCTCTTCCCCTCCCGCAGCCGAGGCTCCATTGGAGCAAAGATAGCCCGGGTGCTGGGGATGGCTCCTTGGCCTCTGCCCCAGGCGCTAGAGTGGCTCTGGTCGCAACAGAGCGACTCCCCGGAGGGGCAGAGCATCGCCCCCTGGTGGGCAGAGCGTCGCCCCCTGGTGGGCGTGCCGGGTGGATCCCAGTCGGGTGCATGCGGGAGTCTGACTGTCTCTCCCCGTTTCCAGCTTCAGAAAAATACAAAAAAAAAAAAAAAAAAACTTACCTGACCAGGCGGTGGCGCAGTGGATAGAGCGTCAGACCGGGATGTGGAGGACCCAGGTTTGAGACCCCGAGGTTGCCAGCTTGGGTGCAGACTCATCTGGTTTGAGCAAAGCTCACCAGCTTGGACCCAAGGCTGGCTCAAGCAAGGTGCTACTCGGTCTGCTGTAGGGCCACAGTCAAGGCACATATGAGAAAGCAATCAGTGAACAACTAAAAACAATGAAAAACTGATGATTGATGATTCTCATCTCTCTCCATTCCTGTCTGTCTGTCCCTGCCTATCCCTCTTTCTGACTCTGTCTCTGAAAAAAGAAAAAAACTCTTCAAAACTCATCTGGACTTGGTGTCTATATGTAAACCCACAGAAACGAGGTACAGTATTTTTCAACATCTGGGGTATGGTACTTTACAACATTTAGCGCCCAATGTGGGGCTCCAGTGTTTCGCGTCACCGGGTAGAGACACCCTAAATTGGCTGGTCTCTCCAGGGAGCTGCCCGACCCTGCTGGAATCTCGAGAGGCACGCCACCTGAGACATTTTCAGGGCTCCTGGTTTTCCTGTGGGTTCGAACAGTTCTCTGGTAGACGCCCCTCAGTTCTCAAATTCGACAATACAGACAAATCAGCAGAGAAATCAGGAGGTAGGTAAAGCAACTCTTTTGCTTTGCTGAATTCTGGCTTTTCTCTGAATTCTTGCTTTTGCTTTTCGTTTGGGACTGGTGCTGGTCAATTTGGGACTAGGATGTAGGTAGGGTAAATTTGTGGCTTTGCTGATTTGTAACTTCAGAAATATGTAGGTAAGGCAGATCTTCTCCTTTGCTGTTTGGAAATCCGGAGGTGTAGGTAGGGCCAATCTTCTGCTTTGCCTGTCTGGATTGGACTCTCCAAAACCGAGACATTGGTGGGGAGTTTGTTGTTCCTGTCTTAGGATTATCTGGGGTGCATCTGGTTGTACTATGGAAAGCGGGCTTTCGGAGACGTCCATTTGTGTTTGCACATTTAGTCATACTCTGGAAAGACAATTAGTGGGAACTGAGTTAACCAGGTTGACCAGTTCTGCCTCGGGCTTTTGGAGACGTCTGTTTTTGTTTGCACATTTGTACTTTTGTTCATGCTCTAGGAAGGCAATTAGTGGGGACTGAGTTGAGACCCCGAACTTCCGGAGGCATCTAGTGTTCTCAGAGAAAGACCTGAGTGGGGACATTTGGTGGTGCTACATTTGGGGGTGCTCTTGGTAAGAAACGAGGATAGGGACTGAGTTGATACTGAGCTGATGAGTTTCGTCTCAGGACTTTCAGGGACACTTTTGTATTTGTTGAGATCTCAGTCTTTGTTTTTCATGTTTCTGTCCAAAAACCCCTAAGTGAATTAATATGTAAGGGACGTGGCCTCCGTGCACCTGAAAAACCACTGGGGGAACCCTTCCCTTGTCTATTGTAAATAGTAAATAATCTGTCTTGTCTTTGTCAGAAAAAGTAGAATAAGCACACTCATTCAAATTTCTTAATTTGAAATCTGTATGTAAAGTCTTTGTTTAATGTTTAAATGTGTCTGTTTTTAAGGCCTGGCTTGAGTTTTTGTGCCAAAAATTGGAAGTTTCTAACTAAAAGGCAATCTTAAATGGTGACTTGTTTATTCTCTTTGTTCTTGGATCTAAGACCTTCAGGGCACTCTAATTTCTCCACTGAAAAAATTATTCTCTTCTGTTGGCTCCTTCCCCTTGTTTGTGTAATAATTAATACCTCTATAGTCAAACACCCTTTATTCTGGGTGCTGGTAAATTATCTGTCTCATCTTTCTTGCTTTTATTAGTACACTAATTCCTGGATTTTTCTGGAACAGTTTCAATTTTGTAATAGGTGGCCAGTGACTGGGACTTATAATCCCCAGATAGTAAGAAAAGTCTGGAATATCATGACTGGGGATCCAGGCTGGCCCAATCAGTTTCCATACATTGATCAATGGCTAAGTTTAACAATGAATCTGCCACAATGGCTAAAAAGTTGCTCAATACAGAAAGGGCGTTACGCCTTCCTAGTCTGGCAAAGCTTATATCCTGGACAGAAAGGGAATTCAAGAGAAAGAATTAAGACTCCGCTAGGAAAAAATCAACGCACGTATTGCAATAGGGAACATACCTGGGAAAGCGTTTCTCCAGCCTCTGGGGGAAAGGGCTGGCAAGTAAGCAGTTTGAGTGAGGGAAGTGCGGAAAGCAGGACCGGGATGTGCCCTGTGCAGAGCAGTGGGGGGAAGGGCACTAGAATAAGGGTGAGGTAACTAAAAAATATAAAATAAAAACTAGTTTCAGTTATCCACCTACTGACCAAAAGAAGTTTTGCCCATTTGGAAAATACAGGGTAGAAATAGTATTAAAAAATAGAACTTTGCTTTAGAAAAAAGAAAAAAAAATTAGAAGTTAACAAATCATGGGTGTGGAACTTGCTAGTTATCAGTTCCTTGAAATAAATTGCAACTCCAAAATGAGTGATAGAATCATGAGTAATAGAACTGTAGGAAATAGAATTATCAGGGACAGGCCCTCCATGGGTTAGAGTGGTGGCTTATTGCCCCCCACTAGTGTAAAAAAATTGTAGAGGGATTCCGACTCACTCCCGCAGGGCCGAGGCAGGTGTTGGGTCCCCTCCAAGTCTCTCAGTTCCTTCGTGTGGCATGATTGTTATCTGATGTGACAGGCATGGGATTCACGGGGGAGAACCACTGTCTTAGCTATAATAGTAAAAATTGTAAAAATAATTTTCAGGGAAATGTGGGAAAAATCAAAACCTCATATAGGCTAAAGCAACCAACTATTAGGAAAGTAATTTTGTAAAATTTGTATTTTAATTAGCTGCTGAAAGCAAGGCAGTTAGTTACCGGTAGTGGATTGGATTATGCAAGACAAATGGCAGAAAAGAAAAAAAGGTAAAGGTGGCAGGCTCCTCTCCCAGTTTCAGGAGTCTACCTCCCCTTTGGGCACCCCGCCCTCATACTGACTTAATAGTTTAAATTGTGGGTCAAAAGAGGGTTAGTATCTCTTTGCCAGCTGGATAGTTTGTACCAAAAATCCCTTATTGTATACAAGTATTTTTCATGTTAGGAATGTACAGTAGTACCTTGAGATATGAATTTAATTCGTTCTGTAACCGAGCTTGTATGTCAGTAAACTCGAATATCAAACTGTCGATACTGGACCTGTGCACCAATGCGTCAACTAATGGCAGCTTCCCACATCATGACTCGTATCTCGGAATTTCGCTAGGATCTCGAACAAAAATACAGACCGAGGCCCTGGCCGGTTGGCTCAGCGGTAGAGCGTCGGCCTAGCGTGCGGAGGACCCGGGTTCGATTCCCGGCCAGGGCACACAGGAGAAGCGCCCATTTGCTTCTCCACCCCTCCGCCGTGCTTTCCTCTCTGTCTCTCTCTTCCCCTCCCGCAGCCAAGGCTCCATTGGAGCAAAGATGGCCCAGGCGCTGGGGATGGCTCTGTGGCCTCTGCCTCAGGTGCTAGAGTGGCTCTGGTTGCAACATGGCGACGCCCAGGATGGGCAGAGCATCGCCCCCTGGTGGGCAGAGCATCGCCCCTGGTGGGCGTGCCGGGTGGATCCCGATCGGGCGCATGCGGGAGTCTGTCTGACTGTCTCTCCCTGTTTCCAGCTTCAGAAAAATGAAAAAAAAAAATAAATTAAAAAAAATAAAATAAAAAATACAGACCGAGTCGCAGCTTGTATCTTAAAAAATTCATATGTTGTCTGACCAGGTGGTGGCACAGTGGATAGAGCATCGAACTGGGATGCGGAGGACCCAGGTTCAAGACCCCGAGGTGACCAGCTTGAGCGCGGGCTCATCTGGTTTGAGCAAAAAGCTCACCAGCTTGAACCCAAGGTCACTGGCTCCAGCAAGGGGTTAATCGGTCAAGGCACTTATAAGAAAGCAGTCAATGAACAACTAAAGTGTCACAACAAAAAAAATGATGATTGGCCCTGGCCGGTTGGCTCAGTGGTAGAGCGTCAGCCTGGTGTGCAGAAGTCCCGGGTTCGATTCCCTGCCAGGGAACACAGGAGAGGCGCCCATCTGCGTCTCCACCCCTCCCCTTCTCCTTCCTCTCTGTCTCTCTCTTTCCCTCCCGCAGACAAGGCTCCATTGGAGCACAGTTGGCCCGGGCGCTGGGGATGGTCTATGGCCTCTGCCTCAGGCACTAGAATGGCTCTGGTTGCAACAGAGCAATGTCCCAGAGGGGCAGAGCATCACCCCCCAGTGGGCATGCCGGGTGGATCCTGGTCGGACACATGTGGGAGTCTGTCTGACTGCCTCCCCATTTCCAACTTCAGAAAAATACAAAAACAAACAAACAAAAAAACCCCTGATGATTGAGGCTTCTCATCTCTCTCCCTTCCTGTCTGTCCCTATCTATCCCTCTCTCTGACTCTCTCTCTGTCCCTGTAAAAAAATAAAAATTATAAATTAAAAAAAATTCATGTTGCTCTGTTTGTATTTCAAGATACCATTGTATATGTTATTTCAAAAGTATTTTCTTAATTCTTTTTATTTACTGTTTTATAGCCCTGTGATATTGAAATCTTGGTTTAAATATTAGGAAATATGTAATAATTATCAATAATGTCTTATGTAATGTTTAGTTTATTATCATTTTGAAACAGTATTATTAAAATTTCTTTTAAATGTTAATGTACTGAGTTATTCAGCAGCAGAGAGACTCTAGAATCCTAAAGGAGACACCAAGCCCATTTCTCTTGCAAAACTCTTCTTTTAAATTTTATTTTATTTTATTTTTTCATTTTTTTACAGGAGAGAGGGAGTGAGAGAGAGACAGAGAGAGCAAGGAGAGACAGAGAGAGAGAAGGGGGAGGAGCTAGAAGCATCAACTCCCATGTGTGCCTTGACCAGGCAAACCCAGGGTTTCAAACTGGCGACCTCAGCATTTCTAGGTCGACGCTTTATCCACTGCGCCACCACAGGTCACGCCTCTACCTTCTTTTATTTGATCCAGCTAATAATGCTGTTTTTGTCTTTTTCCAAAAGATTACATACACAGAAAAGGGCCCTCAAACCCCTTAGCGAGATCTTCTGAGCATGGCTTTTAAGGTCTATAATGACCAAGAAAGAAACAGAAAAGGCAAATAGAGCCCAAAAGAGATCAGGAAAATACCAGTTCTTGGCATATGCCCTTAAAGGCTCTAACGCCCCAAAGGGGCTTCATAGGATTCCATCAGGGCCCTGCTTCAAGAGTGGAAAGAAAGGTCATTGAGCTAAAACCTTCCAGGCCTCTCGGTCCCCACCAGGGACATGCCTTTGCTGTGGGAAAAAAGGACACTGGAAGGTAAGCTGCCCCCTTGCTCCTCGAAGGGAGGGTTCAGTCTCTTCCAGCCCTGCTCCAGCCACCTGTGACCTGACCTTGCCCAGCCTGCTGGGATTTGCCACTGAAGGATAAAGGTGCCCAGGGCCATTGGCCCCATCTCACGACACTGTGGATGAGCCTAGGGTATTTCTTCCAAGTAGCAGGTAAATTGATCTCATTTCTTGTAAACACAAGGGCCATTTACTATACCTTGCCTAATATTCGGGTTTTATTTATCCCTCGAAGATCTCTGTTGTGGGTATTGACAGTTTTATTTTCTGTTGTTTAGTTTAAGGTATAGTGTCTCTTTTATTCCTCTTGTCTCAACGCCCCATGCCTATTTTAGGCTGGGACCTACTCCTAATTGAGATAAATTTACTTCTGACAAGGTTCTCTTCACCATGCCACGGTTGCAGAGCCCCAGGGGAAGGCCCCCCTGGGTTCACCTCTCCAGTTTAAAAAAAAAAAAAACAACGAAAGCACCATCTCCATATGTGCTGCAGATGGCTTTTCCAGTCTACCTGAATCATTGCCAGCTAGAAGCAGTAGTCATTGGGACTTAGACTCTAGCTGTAGAGTGTGGAATGTGAACACAACTCCAGTACCTTGTGGACTTTTCCTCAATATGTGTGGCTCCTGCTGTTTGGGACAATTCTCAGACTGATGTAGGAATTGGGTTATATTTGCAAATAATATAAAGCAATGATGGTGTCAACATGGACTTAGTGAAGTAACATTAACATGTTAAGGACATTTAAGAGTGTAGGAATTTTATTTATTTATTTTTTTTTAAAGACTTTATTTATTCATTTTAGACAGGAGAGAGAGAGAGAGAGAGAGAGAAGGGAGGAGCAGGAAGCATCAATTCCCATACTCCCATATGTGCCTTGACGAGGCAAGCCCAGGGTTTTGAACTGGCGACCTCAGCATTCCAGGTCGATGCTTTATCCACTGCGCCACCACAGGTCAGGCAGGAATTTTATTTTGATTCCTGTTATATTGGTTAGACTTTGTTTAATAACCTAGTAAGTTTTGGTCACTGTATTGTATTAGGACACTTATTATAGTATTTTTGTTTTGTTTTGTTTTTACAGAGACAGTCAGAGAGAGGGATTGATAGGAACAGACAGGAACAGAGAGAAATGAGAAGCATCAATCATTAGTTTTTTGTTGCAACACCTTAGTTGTTCATTGATTGCTTTATCATGTGCCTTGACTGTGGGGCTACAGCAGACTGAGTAACCCCTTGCTCAAGCCAGCGACCTTGGGTTCAAGCTGGTGAGCTTTGCTCAAACCAGATGAGCCCGCACTCAAGCTGGTGACCTTGGGGTCTCGTACCTGGGTCCTCCACATCCCAGCCCAATGCTATATCCACTGTGCCACTGCCTGGTCAGGCTGTTATAGTATTTCTTAATATTAGCTGTTTTAATTTTATTATTTATTTTATATTTTTCCAGTCTGCCTCAAAAATTGCAACATAGGAATTCAAATGAGTAGGAAAATACTACCCCACACCAGTGGGGTATTGGGACCCTTATTGCCAAAGGTTTATTTGCAACCAATTAGAAAAAGATTTTGTCAACAGGAAAGGAATAATGAGAAAAGCCAGACTTAGAATCTATTACAGAAGGCATAGTCAGACCTGTGGTGGCACAGTGGATAAAGTGTTGACCTGGAAATGCTGAGGTTGCGGGTTCGAAACCCTGGGCTTGCCTGGTCAAGGCACATATGGGAGTTGATGCTTCCTGCTCCTCCCCTATCTCTCTCTCTGTCTCTCTCTCTCTCTTCTCTCTCTCTCCCTCTCTCTCTTTCTAAAATGAATAAAAAAATAAAAATAAAAATAAATATTACAGAAGGCATATCTTCAGTGTTTGGTTTATGTCCAAATGAATACTAAGCAAAGTAAGAAAATTGTAAAAGAAAAAAACAGGGAGAAATAGGCTTTCCCAGGTAAACATTTAGAAATAGACTAATAACATAATTGACAGGTAAATAAAAGCATTTCCTTCTACAAGTGCGGCCACAGTGCCTGACCAGGTGGTGGCGCAGTGGATAGAGCGTCGGACTGGGATGCAGACGGACTCAGGTTTGAGACCCTGAGGTCACCAGCTTGAGCGCAGGCTCATCTGACTTGAGCAAAAAGCTCACCAGCTTAGACCCAAGGTCGCTGGCTCGAGCAAGGGGTTACTTGGTCTGTTGAAGGCCCGCGCGATCAAGGCACACATGAGAAAGCAATCAATGAACAACTAAGGTGTCGCAACGAAAAACTGATGATTGATGCTTCTCATCTCTCTCCGTTCCCGTCTGTCTGTCCCTACCTCTCTCTCTCTCTGACTCTCTCTCTGTCCCTGTAAAAAATAATAATAATAAAGGTGGGACTACAGTGACAGTTGTTAGAAAGTTCATATATAAAATTATTTCCAGGTTTAGCTTGCCTATTCTAGTATTGGGCCTGCATTTGTGTCCAGAGTCTCACAGCTAGTAGGAAAGGAACCCCGTATTAATTATAAACTACTTTGAAGTTACATTGTGCCCACAGGCCCTTTTAAATCAGACTTTGGGGGAAAGGGTAACTAGGGTAAAACGAAAGCCAATTAATTTAATGTAAGTTACTAAAGGTTTGTGCAGGTTATGGGGAATCGATCAGTAACATGTTTCTTTAATGAACCATATTGCTATTAATGC
Source organism: Saccopteryx leptura (assembly GCF_036850995.1). Lineage (NCBI taxonomy): Eukaryota > Metazoa > Chordata > Mammalia > Chiroptera > Emballonuridae > Saccopteryx > Saccopteryx leptura. The sequence goes on from NC_089509.1 coordinate 628,870, forward strand.
GGTCTGTTAAATATCTGTCATATGTTATAAGTTAATATTCCTACACAACAGCCTCATGCTCGTGCTTCAGTAAATTAAGTCAAGGATTTGACTTAGGATATAAAACAGTGGGTATCGTTTTAAGGAACCAAAAAGGGGCAAAATTAATATTGATATTCTAGGAGGAAAGGTAAGGCTTTCCTGTCCTGTCCTTCCGTTGGTGAGGGGAGGGAGAAGAATGTAGAAGTTTCTGGCTTGCAAGAACAATGGGTCAGCCATATGCAGCTGGCATATTTAATAAATCTCCTTTAAAATTTATTTATTTATTTATTTACATTTTTTACAGAAACAGAGTGAGTCAGAGAGAGGGACAGACAGACAGGAACAGAGAGAGATGAGAAGCATCAATCATTAGTTTTTCATTGCGCGTTGCAACACCTTAGTTGTTCATTGATTGCCCTCTCATATGTGCCTTGACTGCGGGCCTTCAGCAGACCGAGTAACCCCTTGCTGGAGCCAGCGATCTTGGGTTCAAGCTGGTGGGCTTTTGCTCAAACCAGATGAGCCCACGCTCAAGCTGGTGACCTCTGGGTCTCGAACCTGGGTTCTCTGCATCCCAGTCCGACGCTCTATCCACTGCGCCACTGCCTGGTCAGGCGATCTCCTTTAATAAAACCCTTCAAAACTCATCTGGACTTGGTGTTTCTACATAAACCTGTAGAAGTGAGGTACTTTTCATCATCTGGGGTATGGTAATGTATAACACACTCTCATGAGGAATCCCATTATGCCTCTGATAAGTGACTTTGTATCAGAGACTTCCTTGTTTCTATATTGGATTAAAGGTTTTGATTCCTACACTGTAAAATGGGGCAGAGAAGCCCATGCTGGAGAAGAGCAGAGAAAGGCCATGTGGAAGAGAGAAGCAGCAGCCAAGATGGCGGAACGCTGAAGGAGAAGCCAGTTTGTGCAGAGAGAAGGAGATGGGGAACAGAGGTGAATAAGGCTGGTAAGGTAGAAACCTTTGATTCTAAGATACTCGGATAAGTCAGTGGCTTTGGGATCCCTGAATGGAAAGGGAAATGTTTTCTCACTGTGTGTATTTCTTGCCTGCCAGGTGCAAGCTAGGATTAAAGCTAATGGCCCACCAGTTCTTGGCTCTGTTGTTTCATTACTGTCTGTCCGAATCTAATGAGAACCTGCGTGGGCCAGGTGGCTGTGATGGTGGCCGTGGCTACTGGCCTTATATGCACTTACAGGAACAGATTCTCTGTCTGTCTCTCTTTCTTCTTCTATCTCTCAAAATGAATTAATAAAAAATTTTAAAAAACAAGTATGTCACACTGGGCAGATGATTTTACTCACCCCAAAATGAATTTGTCTTTAGAGGGTATATTTTTAACTATTAAAATGAACCAAAAACCAAAAATACATTTAAAAATACACAGAAAGTGTAAAACTTTCACATAACACAAACAGCCCTTCCCAAGAATGCCAGAACAAAGCTAAAAACACCTCTCTTAATAGCTGTATATCTGTGCTGTGTTTAAAAACTTCAGAGCTGGCCCTGGCCAGTTGGCTCAGTGGTAGAGCGTCGGACTGGCGTGCGGAAGTCCCGGGTTCGATTCCTGGCCAGGGCACACAGGAGAGGCACCCATCTGCTTCTCCACCCCTTCCCCTCTCCTTCCTCTCTGTCTCTCTCTTCCACTCCCACAGCCGAGGCTCCATTGAAGCAAAAGATGGCCTGGGTGCTGAGGATGGCTCTGTGGCCTCTGCCCCAGGCGCTAGAGTGGCTCTGGTCGCGACAGAGCGACGCCCCGGATGAGCAGAGCATCGCCCCTTGTTGGGCGTGCCTGGTGGATCCCGGTCAGGCGCATGCGGGAGTCTGTCTGACTGCCTCCCCGTTTCTAGCTTCAGAAAAATACAAAAAAAAAACAAAAAAAAAAACCTTCAGAGCTGACCACTGAGTTTTCTGTTCCTTGATAGAACAAAGGGAGTTAAAATCATTTTAAGGAACAAAAATAATCGTTTTAAAATTCATTTTTTTTTTTTTTTTTTTTTTTTGTATTTTTCTGAAGCTAGAATCCGGGAGAGACAGTCAGACAGACTCCTGCATGCGCCCGACCGGGATCCACCCGGCGCGCCCACCAGGGGGCGACGCTCTGCACACCAGGGGGCGATGCTCTGGGGGCGTCACTCTGCTGCGACCAGAGCCACTCTAGCGCCTGGGGCAGAGGCCAAGGAGCCATCCCCAGCGCCTGGGCCATCTTTGCTCCAATGGAGCCTCGGCTGCAGGAGGGGAAGAGAGAGACAGAGAGGAAGGAGAGGGGGAGGGGTGGAGAAGCAGATGGGCGCTTCTCCTGTGTGCCCTGGCCGGAAATTGAACCCAGGACTTCTGCACGCCAGGCCGACGCTCTACCACTGAGCCAACCAGCCAGGGCCAAAATTCATTTCTTGAGAGAACTTCTGTGTTAGCAGCTTTTCATTGTGTGTTTTCTACTGCTCTTTCAACTACTTCAGGTGATGCTTCCAATAAAAAAGGAATTATTGTTTAATTGACATTACAGACTTGATTTTTTGAATATTTTATTATTGTTATTATTCTTTTTTTTTTTTTTTTGTATTTTTCTGAAGCTAGAAACGGGGAGAGACAGTTAGACAGACTCCCGCATGCGCCTGACCGGGATCCACCCGGCACGCCCACCAGGGGGCGATGCTCTGCCCCTCCGGGGCGTCGCTCTGCCGTGACCAGAGCCACTCTAGCGCCTGGGGCAGAGGCCAAGGAGCCATCCCCAGCGCCCGGGCCATCTTTGCTCCAATGGAGCCTTGGCTGCAGGACGGGAAGAGAGAGATAGAGAGGAAGGGGGGGGGGTGGAGAAGCAAATGAGCGCCTCTCCTATGTGCCCTGGCCAGGAATCGAACCCGGGTCCCCCGCACGCCAGGCCAACACTCTACCGCTGAGCCAACTGGCCACGGCCTTATTATTGTTATTATTCTTTATCTTGGTCTCCTACTCGATGATACATGATCACTATTGACCCCAAGAAAGAATGTAACTGCTAAGAAGAACTCTAGTTAACGGCCTCAAATCACAACCAGAGACTCGCAGCCATTGTTTAGAGATCCTTCATACACACCCCATTTCAAGAAAAAGCCACAGCCTGGGATGCCAGCCTCCTATACTATACCCCTGTCAGCTAAGCCAACCTTTATAAAGGAGTTCCTGGAATTCTATTTTGACCAATGGGGACTGAGACTTTCCCCATCCAAACAGAACTGTGTGGCTGTGTCAGGGATGTGCTATCTGGGTCAATCTGTATGGCTTTGGAGTCTTCCTTTGCATAAAAATTGACCAAAAATAAAATTATTTTTAAAAAAATTAAAAAAGTATCCTGATTTATTGATGTCGCCCCATTAAAAAAATAAAATTATTTTTTTAAAAAATTGACCAGTCAGGGACTGGGGGCTGTAATTTCTCTCTATATAAACAAGTCTCCCCTTTACCTCAGTAGACTGTGTGTTCTCCTCAGTGTTGCCAACTTCAGCTGTAACATCAGAGTGGAAACACTGGAGCTGCAACACTTGAGCTGCTTCAGTACACTCTCAACTCTCATTCTTCGCTAAACCCCAGAATGGGAACTCCTGATGTCATTGAGTAGGTGGTAGAGACCCTTAGTCCACATCACCAATAATTGTTTAGTTATACAACTAAGTGCAGAGCTCCCAAGAAAGTTGGGTTTCTCTTTTCCTAAACCGTTTTTTGAAAATTCATTGATGTTTCCTTTGAACAAAGAATTGTTTAACCTTTTTAGGTTTTGGGTTTTTTTTGTATTTTTCTGAAGTTGGAAAAGGTGAGGCAGTCAGACAGACTCCCGCATGTGCCCGACCGGGACCCACCCGGCACGCCCAACAAGGGGCGATGCTCTGCCCATCTGGGGCGTGGCTCTGTTGCAACCAGAGCCATTCTAGCGCCTGAGTCAGAGGCCATGGAGCCATCCTCAGCGCCTGGGCCAACTTTGCTCCAATGGAGCCCCGGCTGCGGGAGTGGAAGAGAGAGATAGAGAGGAAGGAGAGGGGGAGGGGTGGAGAAGCAGATGGGTGCTTCTCCTGTGTGCCCTGACCAGGAATCGAATCCAGGACTCCTGCACGCCAGGCCGATACTCTACCACTGAGCCAACCGGCCAGGGCTAACCTTTTTGTTTTGGGGGTTTTTAATTTTTTTTTTTTTTGTATTTTTCTGAAGCTGGAAACGGGGAGAGACAGTCAGACAGACTCCCGCATGCACCCGACCGGGATCCACCCAGCACGCCCACCAGGGGCGATGCTCTGCCCACCAGGGGTGATGCTCTGCCCCTCCGGGGCATCGCTCTGATGCGACCAGAGCCACTCTAGCGCCTGGGGCAGAGGCCAAGGAGCCATCCCCAGCGCCCGGGCCATCCTTGCTCCAATGGAGCCTTGGCTGCGGGAGGGGAAGAGAGAGACAGAGAGGAAGGGGGGGTGCAGAAGCAAATGGGCGGTTCTCCTATGTGCCCTGGCCGGGAATCGAACCCGGGTCCCCCGCACACCAAGCCGACGCTCTACCGCTTAGCCAACCAGCCAGGGCCTAATTTTTTTTTTTACTTTTATTAATTTTTAGAGAGGAGAGAGAAGAAGGAGGAGGGAGGAGAAGGAAGCATCAACTCCCATATGCGCCTTGACCAGGCAAGCCCAAGGTTTTGAACTGGTGACCTCAGCATTCCAGGTTGACGCTTTATCCACTGCGCCACCACAGGTCAGGCCTAACCTTTTTGTTTTGAAATACAGAATCACAAGATAGCCTGACCAGGCAGTGACACAGGGGATAGAGCATCAACCTGGGATGCTGAAGACCCAGGTTCAAAACCCCAAGGTCTCTGGCTTGAGCATGGGCTCATCCAGCTTGAGCGTGCAGTCACTGGCTTGAGCATGGGATCATAGACATGACCCCATGGTCGCTGGCTTGAAGCCCAAGGTCACTGGCTTGAGCCCAAGGTCACTGGCTTGAGCCCAAGGTTGCTGGCTTGGGCAAGGGGTTGCTGCCTCAGCTGGAACCCTCCACCTCCTCACCCCCCCCCATGAAGGCGCATATCAGAAAATAATCAATGAACAACTAAAGTGCTGCAACAACGAGTTGATGCTTCTCATCTGTCTTTCTGTACCTGTCTGTCCCTCTCTCTGTCTCTCTTGCTAAAAAAAGGGGGGGGGGAGAATTACAATAAGTTACATAATACAGAAAGTTCCCCTGTACCCTTCAGCAGTTTCTTCTAATAATTATATCTCAATCATAGTACATCAAAATAAAAAAACTGAAATTAGTACAATGTGTATAGTTCCATCACTTATCACACGTGTAGATTTGTGTAACTACCATAAAAATCAAGATACATAACTATTCCAGCACCACAAAAATCTCTTTTGGGTTAGGGGGAAGAAGGGACAAATGAGTGCAGCACAGAGAATTTGTAGGGCAGTGAAACTATTCTATATGATATTCTAGTGGTGGGTACATTATACCCACAGAATGTGCAAAACCAGGAGTGAACCCAATGTAAACATGGGACTTTGGGTGATGATATCTCAATGTATGTTCAGCAGTTGTAACAAATGTACCACTCTGATGTTGGATGTTGATAGTGGGGGAGGCTGTGCAGGGTAGGATGTAGAACTCTGTACTTTTGCTCATTTTACTGTGAAGCTAAAACTCCAAAAAATATAGATATATATATTTAGATTTTATTTGTTCAATTTTAGAGGGAAAGAGGAGAGTGAGAGAGAGAGAGAGAGAGAGAGAGAGAGAGAGAGAGAGAGAAAGGGAAGAGGAGCAGGAAACATCAGCTCCCATATGTGCCTTGACCAGGCAAGCCCAGGTTTCGAACTGGCGACCTCAGAGTTCCAGTTCGACGCTTTATCCACTGCACCACCACAGGTCAGGCTGAGTGTAGATATATTTTTAAGAGATTAAATACTTCATATATTTGTGTGTCATCCTTGGTCAGAGGACATACTAATCTCTGCATCATTACACTTTTTAGTATAAAAGGGATCATTAAAGTACATTTTAAATAGAAGGATTATAAATGTTAAACATGGAAAAAATATAAAAAGATAACCTAACCCTCTATGATCATTGTAAAATGAGGACATATGGGACTTAGAATTTAAAAATAAGTAATATACTCAGCCCTGACCATATAGCTCAGTTAGTTAGAGCATCGACCCAAAGCAGGGAGATTGCCAGTTCGATCCGTCAGAGCACATACAGGAATAGCTTGATGTTCCTGTCTCTCTCTCACACTCCTTTCTCTCTCAATTAAATCAACAATAATTTTTTTCTAAATCCAAAGATAATATTGGCTATAATGTGGGAATATTGGAATCCTTGTGCCCTATGGGTGAGAATATAAAGTGGTTTTGCCACTAGAGGGAACAGCATGGAAGCAGTTCAAATACTTAAAAGTAGAACTACCGGCCTGACCTGTGGTGGCGCAGTGTATAAAGCGTCGACCTGCAAATGCTGAGGTCGCCGATTCGAAACCCTGGGCTTGCCTGGTCAAGGCACATATGGGAGTTGATGCTTCCAGCTCCTCTCCCTTGTCTCTCTCCTCTCTCTGTCTCTCTCTCTCCTTCTCTCTCCCCTCTCTAAAATGAATAAATAAAATAAAATAAAATAAAAAAGTAGAACTACCATAGGAACTACCATATGATCCAGCAACTCCATTTAAGAGAATTTTTCCCAAAGTCTTGAAATCAGGATTATAAAGAGATATTTTCACTTCCATGTTCACTGTACCATTATTCACAATAGCCTATACGTGAAAACAATCTAAATGTCCATTGACAGATGAACAAATTAAAAAGAATAATAGACAATGAGATATCATTCAGCCTTAGAAGAAGCAAATTCTGCCATATGCTAATCATAAATTATCTAAGGACCTTATGCTAAATAAAATGAGTCAGGCACAGCAGGACAAATATACTTCATGACTCCACTTGTAAGGCATATAAAATAGTGAAAATTACAGAAGTAAAATGTCCTTTGCCAGGGTCTGATGAAGGGGGACATTAGGAGTTGCTGTTCAAAGGTATGACACTTCACTTATACAACATGAAAAGTTCTACAGATGTGCTTTACAACATTATGCTTTCAGTTAATACTATACTCTACATTTAAATACATACAAAGAAGAGGGTACTTGTATTTGTTCTATCACAACGGAAATCAAACTTTAAGGACCCCAACTTAGTGGCAGCAGTTCCCACTGCAATTACTGACCGACACAGAAGTGTGACCAGAGCACTCTCAAAGGATTCTGTGGCTGTGCTCACAATTTCTTATTCTCCTGGGGACAGTTATGCCCTTTAGTCCTTCCTGGGGTGAGACTACAGTAAATCTGCTCTAACATTCCAATCTCCCTAAGTCTTTGGATACTTCCCTTTATAAAGAACCCAGAAAGCCCTGGCATTTCAATTTCATTTAGTATAGACCACCTTTTTGTTCCATGTTGCAGCTAACCAACCAAACTCTTAGAGCCCTGTCTGTCCACTCAACCTACACACTGGAGTCTAGAATCTCTACTTAGTAGGCCACTTCAATAAAGGCTTCAGAACAACCATTTAGTTTAAAAACAAAATAACAACTGCCAGTGATCCCTACATTTGTCTGAGTCCTTGCTCTTTTGTATCACCACCCACTGCAAATCGAAGCTCAAAAGAATAGTGAAGAAATTGTTTATTTGATTATACTGCCAAGGAAATAACTATACTACATTTAGTTTTTGTGACTGTAAAGGGGCAAGAAGTGATGGGAGATGCTATCTTAGGGTGGTTAGAGAATAACTCTGAGTAGGAACAGAGCCTTGTACAGAGGGATGAACTATAAAGACATTGGGCAATGTGGCGTGGGAAGAAATTTCCTAGGCTGGCAGCAAGGAAAAAGGCACCGAGGTGGGGACAGGTTTAACACACACCCAGAACAACCCAGTGATCACCATGTCTAGAGCTGAATGAGGAGTGAATGATCAGACAGGACATAAAGGGGACCAGTAAATAGTAAGGCCCCCAGGAACCAGATGGTCGACATCAGCTTCTTCTGCGAGACAGGAAGCATCAGAGGAACTGACAGGGTCTGACTTACATGTAAAAGGACCCTTCCAGCCACTGTGTGAATAGCTGGGATGAAGTCATGGACTAATACTGGCACTAAGTTAGAGTCCAGGTAGGTGCTGTGGGGGCCTGAATAGGGGTTAGCAGTGGAGAGAAAAATGGGTCTTGTGCTGGATGTATCCCAGATACAGGTGGCAGGGATTGCTGTTGATATGTGATTTGTTGAGATGAGGAAGGAACAAGGTATTAAAGACTGGGGGACAAGGAGGAGAAATTGGGAATCACAAGTTTTACCTGTCGTTTTCAAGGTACCTATTAGAAACCCAGTGAAGTAAGAGGAAGAATCTGTTAAGAGTGTACGCACAGATGGGTTTTTTTAGTTTTTAGTTATTACTTATTGATATTTAGAGAGAGAGAAATATCAATTTGTTGTTCCACTTATTCGTGCATTCATTGGTTGATTCTTGTGCGTGCCCTGACTGAAGATCCAGTCTGCAACCTTGGCATATCAAGATGGTGCTATAATCAACTGAACCACCCAGTGAGGGCCTGCACATAGATGATTGTTAATGTCAGGGCTAGGTGAGAGGGTGAGGAACTAAGTGCTGTTAATCTAAAAATAAAAGGCCAAAGTGAGAGGCAACAAGCACTTGAGATTTAAAAAAAAAAAAAAAAAAAAAAACCTATTTGAGAAGCAATGATTCAGGCTAAAGCCAAAACAGTGTTTGGATTAGCAGACAAAAGCAATGGGTAAAAAAAATAAAAAGCAAGCAATGGGTAATTATGGGAAGGGGAACAACATCAATAGAAGGAAGGCATTTCTATTGGTGAAGATGAGCTAGCATACTGATGCTACTTCTTTTTTTTTTTTTTTTTACAGAAACAGAGTCAGAGAGAGGTATAGGGACAGACAGGAACAGAGAGAGATGAGAAGCATCAATCATTAGTTTTTCATTGCAATACCTTAGTTGTTCATTGATTGCTTTCTCATATGTGCCTTGACCATGGGCCTTCAGCAGACCAAGTAACCCCTTGCTCGAGCCAGCAACCTTGGGTCCAAGCTGGTGAGCTTTTGCTCAAACCAGATAAGCCCGCGCTCAAGCTGGTGACCTCGGGGTCTCAAACCTGGGTTCTCAGCATCCCAGTCCGATGCTCTATCCACTGCACCACCGCCTGGTCAGGCTAGTGATGCTATTTCTTAAAGTTGTTAATTTTGAGTCGAGTGATCATCAGTCCTCTAGTTATAACACAAGGCTGCGTTAGGCCCCATGCAAAGGTTATTTTGTCCTGTTTTAACATTCCAACGATTCGAGGAGTAAGATGCACCAGGCAGCTCCTCTGGGGTGGCAGCTCTGGCTCCAGTTTAAAGTGGCTATGTTTGGGACCTGGCAGGTAGCTCACCTGAATGCAGCATCATCCCAACAGACGAAGAAGGTTGTGAGCTCGATCCCCAGTCAGGGCACGTATAAGAATCAACCAATGACTGCATAAATAAGTAGAACAAATAAATGTCTGCCTGTCTCAAATCAATTAAGTAAATTAAAAAATTAAAGTGGCTCCATTTATAGTATTCATTACAGTGTCAATAAAAAAAAGAAGAGATGCTCTGGGAGTCAGAAGAAAGAGCAAAGGAGACTTGAGATGGTGTGACTGGTGCCGGGCCCTGGCAGTCCCGGAAGCCATGTGTTGGATTAAAGAAGGGAATAAGCAATCCTGTGTAATATTCCTGGAAGTTTAAGGAGAATAACGACTGAAACTTCCACTGAACTTGGCAAAAGAAGTATCTGTGACTGTCCTATGAACAATTTTGCTGGCATGGTGGAATGAAGTGTATTCAAGGGAAAATGAAGCTAAGCAGAGACATCGAGTTTACAGACTCTTTGAATATTGCTACAGTAGCTGAGGGTCAAGGAAGGATTTTATTATGTCCTTCCATTAGTGTAGGGACCAAACCAGAACGGATTTCTAGTTTTATAAACTATTGCTAGGGAAGTCTCCTTATATAAAGGAAGCTCACAAGTTAAAAACCCAAACTCACAACCCAACCATTATTTTTGGTGACCTTGGGTAGGTCATTTAACTTCCCAGTATGTCAGTGTTCCTCATCTGTACAATGAGCACACTTTTGTTTTCATCTCACAGATGTATAAACAAAATGCCATTTATGCACCATTATTCTACTTTCTGTTTCTATGATCTGACCTAAGTAAAGTACCTTACATAAGGGGAATCATACAGTATTTGCCTTTTTGTGACTAGTCTATTTCACTTAGTATCCTGTCTTCAAGGTACATTTATGTTGTATGTCAGCAGTTCCCTTTTTACTTTTATTTTTTATTTTTCTGAAGTGAGAAGCAGGGAGGCAGAGAGAGACTCCCACATGCGCCTGACCAACCGGGATCCAACCCGCATGCCCACCACGGGGCTTTGCTTTGTTGCAACCAGAGCCATTCTAGCACCTGAGGAGGAGGCCATGGAGCCATCCTCAGCGCCCGGGCCATCTTTGCTCCAGTGGAGCCTTGGCTCTGGGAGAGGAAGAGAGAGATAGAGAGGAAGGAGAAGGGGGAGGGGGGAGAAGCAGATAGGTTCTTCTCCAGTGTGCCCTGACCGGGTCCCTTTTTTTTTTTAATTCATTTTACAGAGGGGAGTGAGAGAGAGAGAGAGAGAGAGAGAGAAATGGGGAACGAGCAGGAAGCATCAACTCCCATATGTGCCTTGCCCAAACAAGTGCAGGGTTTTGTACCAGCGAACTCAGCGTTCCAAGTTGATGCTTTATCCACTGCACCACCACAGGTCAGGCCCAGGTCCCTCCTTTTTAACACTGAATAATATTCCACTGCCTGTATATACCACTAACCATTCACCTGTTAATGGACATGGATTGATTCCACCTTTTGGCTATTGTTAATAATGCTGCTACAGACCTGATTACTGGTCCCACCTCTTCCTCCAAGTACCATATTGAACTTGATTTCCAAGCAGGGAGTTTGGTCTAAAAATGGAGGTAAAACCACAGCCCGGTTACCCCCCAGCCTGACTCTGGCTGTCATCCCTGCCAATGGAAAGGGGTGGGGGTGAGAAGGTCCATTATCTGAAGGAAACAAAGCAGTTGAGAAAACTGTTTATCGGTGGCCTGAGGTTTGAAACTACAAATGATAACTTAAGAGAATATTTTGAAAAGTGGGGAACACTCACAAATTATGTGGTGATGAGAAACCAACAAAACACTTCCAGGGCTTTAGTGTTAAAGAGGCAGGTGCAGTGAGGTTGGTGGGCATGTAGTGGAACCAAAGAGCTGTTTGGAGAAAGGATTCTGGAAAGCCTGGTGCCCATCTAACAGATTTTTGTTGGAGGTATTAAAGAAGATACCTTAGAATAGTGGTCCCCAACCCCCAGGCCGCGGACGGGTACTGGTCCGTGGGCCATTTGGTACCTGTCCGCAGAGAAAGAATAAATAACTTACATTATTTCTGTTTTATTTATATTTAAGTATGAACGATGTTTTATTTTTTAAAAATGACCAGATTCCCTCTGTTACATCCGTCTAAGACTCACTCTTAACACTTGTCTCAGTCACATGATACGTTTATCCGTTCCACCCTAAAATATGCGGTCCATGAAAATATTTTCTGACATTAAACTGGTCCGTGGCCCAAAAAAGGTTGGGGACCACTGCCTTAGAATATAATCTGAGAGACTATTTTGAAAGCATGGCAAGATTGAAACCACATAAGTTATAAAGACAGGCAGAGTGGGAAAAAGATGAATTTGCTTTTGTAACATTTGATGATCATGATACAGTTAATAAAATTGTTCAGAAATACTGCTCTATTAATAGGTATAATTGTGAAGTGAAAAAAGCCCTTTCTAACCAAGAAATGCAGTCTTCTGGGTCACAAAGAGGCCGAGGAGGGGGATCTGGCAATTTTATGGGGCATGGAGGAAACTTTGGAGGTGATGGTAGTAACTTTGGCTGTGATGGAAACTTTGGTGGCAGCAGAGGTAGTTATGGAGGTAACGGTGGCAACTATGGTGGTGGTCCTGCTTATAGTAGTAGAGGATATGGTGGTGGCAGTGGACCAGGATATGGAAACCAAGGTGGTGGATATGGTGATGGTGGTGAAAGATACAATGGTTACAATGAAGAGGGGGAATTCTGGTGATAACTCTGGTGGCAGTGGGAACTTCAATAATTTTGGAAATTATAGTGGTCAACAGCAATCAAAGGACCCAGGAAGGCGGGTGCAGTTTTGGTGGAAGAAGCTCAGGCACTCCCTATGGTCGTGGTCTTGGACCTGGTGATGGAAGTGGTAGATACGGTAAGCAGAAGGTTCTAACACCTCTGAAGAAAAGGGCTACAGTTCTCAGCAGGAGAGAAAGCAGGGGGTTGTCAGGAAAGCTGCAGGTTACTTTGAGACAGTTGTCCCAAATGCATTAAAGGAACTGTACAAATTTGCCACGGAGGTAATGACCCAAAATCAGAAAGTACTGCAGCTTGAACAGGAAAACCTTCTTGTTCAGGATTGTCATCGCCACAGTTGGCAAAAAGTGTAACTATTGATTAATGCAACATAGTATCAATTAGAGGAACATTCCCGAGGTCTTTCATCTGTTGTAGCTTTGTCTTTGTCTTTTCATTACACTAAGTATATTGTCCTACAAATTGTAGGAGTGATACCAGGAATAAAAAATTAAGGAAAGTTTAACTTTTCAAAAAAATTAAAAAATAATAATACTGTAATGAACACTGAAGTTTACTGCAAGTATCTCAAGACCATGGTTTAAATTCTTTGGATATACACCCAGAAATAGAATTACTGGGTCATATGGTGATTCTATCTAATTTTTTAGGAACAGCCATACTGTTTGCCACAGCAGCTGTACCAACATATTGCTGCCAATAGCGTTTAAGTGTTCCAATTTCTCTACATGCACCCAAAACTTTTAAAAATAGTAGCCATCTTAATGACTTTGCTTATAGTTAAGTAATCAGGATAATCACTATTATTATCAAGTGTGATGGGATTTCAATTTAAAATGGAACCAGAGAATATAAAATGAAGACTTTCACACATCTGCTCTCACAAAAATAAAGAACTAAGTGATTTCTCACAACTGTGTTAAATTACATAGACTGGCCCTGGCCGGTTGGCTCAGCGGTAGAGCATCGGCCTAGCATGCGGAGGACCTAGGTTCGATTCCCAGCCAGGACACACAGGAGAAGCGCCCATTTACTTCTCCACCCCTCCGCCGCGCTTTCCTCTCTGTCTCTCTCTTCCCCTCCTGCAGCCAAGGCTTAATTGGAGCAAAGATGGCCCCGGCGCTGGGGATGGCTCTGTGGCCTCTGCCTCAGGCGCTAGAGTGGCTCTGGTCGCAACATGGCGACGCCCAGGATGGGCAGAGCATCGCCCCTGGTGGGCGTGCCGGGTGGATCCCGGTTGGGCGCATGCGGGAGTCTGTCTGACTGTCTCTCCCTGTTTCCAGCTTCAGAAAAATGAAAAAAAAGAAAAAAAATTACACAGACTGAAAGTTATTTCCTATCAATGCACATCCATCAAAAAGCTCTGGGGGCCCTGGCCAGTTGGCTCAGTCGTAGAGTGTCCGCCTGGCGTGCAGGAGTCCCAGGTTCGATTCCGGCCAGGGCACACATGAGAAGCGCCCATCTGCTTCTCCACCCCGCCCCCTCTCCGTCTCTCTCTTCCCCTCCTGCAGCCGAGGCTCCACTGGAGCAAAGATGGCCCGGGAGCTGAGGATGGTTCTGTGGCCTCTGCCTCAGGCGCTAGGATGGCTCTGGTCGCAACAGAGCTACGTCCCAGATGGGCAGAGCATCACCCCCTGGTGGGCATGCCGGGTGGATCGGTCCAGCACATGCGGGAGTCTGTCTGACTGCCTCCCCGTTTTCAGCTTCGGAAAAATGCAAAAAAAAAAAAAAAAAAAAAAACCCAACACAACAACAACAACAACAAAAAAGCTCTGGGATCCTCAAGCCAATTATTATTACTTTTTCTTTTTTTTTTTTTTGAAGAGGGAGCGTTAGAGAAGAAGGGAGACAGAGAAAAACATAAACTAGTTGTTCCACTCGTTGTGCACCCATTGGTTGCTGCTTACAGCTACCCTCCGGTCCTCACGATGTTCTGTGCATGGCGCCACGGGCCAGGGCCAGGGCCTCCGGCCAATGAACTTGCAGCTTGGCCTCCGCTAGACTTCCCCCCCTTTCCACCCCTGGTCCATAAATACAGCTCACCCCAAACTCTCAACAGACTCGCCTGCAGCGACAGTTTCAGTGTCCAGTCCTGCACGTTGGAACTTTTTTAATTTATGGAGGTACTTGTAGATGAGCATCATTTTAGAAATACCGGACCCGTGTACCCCGTTTCCTCGACGGTAAAACCTTGTAAAACCACACAATACAGCGCGGCCAGGACAGATATCCACAAGGTCCAGACAGACAGTGCAGGGGCACCTCTCCGCGCACGATGATGTGCTGTCCACTTCGCATTCACATAGAAAAATTTCATCACACGTCCCTAATAGGCCATTTACAGCCACAACAACCCCGCACCAACTCACTACATGAGGACCGCCATCACCCAAACCTCTACCGCGGGCCCGAACCCGAAGCGAGGTCAGGCTCCGCCCCCCCCCGCCCCCCCGAGAATGCAGCTGGTGCATAGGCTGCCCCAACCCTCCACAGGCTGCAGGCCGCGCCCCCTGAGCCACAGCTGAACTACAGCGGGAAGAGGCAGGCCACTTTCGTCCGCATTGAAGAAATCTGCACGGGGTGGCAGCGCTCGGCCCACAATGGCGGACATCCACCGCCAGTTGCAGGAGTACCTGGCGCAAGGAAAAGCAGGCGGACTGCCGGACGCGGAGCCGCTGATCGCCGCGGAAGAGGCGGAGGAACCCGAGGCGGCAAAGGGACCGGCAGGGGCGTGGCTCGGCCGCGCGGACATGCGCTGGACTTGGTCGAGGAGCTCCGCGAAGCCGGAGGCGGAGCCGGAGCCGGCGTGGCCGCTTAGGGTGACCCGCATGCAGCAGCTGGCAGCGAGCGGCCTCTGTCTGCTGTTGGCCACGCTCTGCTTCGGCCTGGCGGCGCTCTACGCGCCCGTGCTGCTGCTACGCGCCCGCAAATTCGCGCTGCTTTGGTCGCTGGGCTCGGCGCTGGCGCTGGTAGGAGGCACGATCCTGCGGGGCGGTATGGCGTGTAGGCCTCTGCTGCGCGGCGAGGAGGCCCCGTCGCGGGCTGCGCTGCTTTACGTGGCCGGGCTTGGCGCCACGTTGTACGCGGCGCTGGGGTTACGTAACACGCTGCTTACGGCGCTGGGCGCCTGCGCGCAGGTGGCCGCGCTGTTGTCCACGTTGATTGGCTTGATGCCACGAGGCACTAGCACCGCCCTCCGCCTGGCTCTGGGGCGCTGGGGCTCCCGCGCAGGCCTTGCTAAGGCGCTGCCGGTATGAAATACCTGCGACTCGCCGTCGGAGAGCGCCGGCCAGCCTGTGATCGCGGCGCGCAGAGCCGGAAACCGCGCGTCGACCGCCTGCCCTGGGACCGGGCCGGCCCGCGCAGCGTGCTGTGAAGCCGGCCTCGCACGGAGCTCCCGGAAGGGAAGAAGAAAGGAATGGCTCTTTTTAGCTAGCTGCTCTAGTGACTTTTCCTTAGACCTTTTTTTTAAACCTCATTTAAAAACGCAGTGGTAGGTTGAAATTGAGCTTGTTTTCTTGGGCTTTTGAGTATTACCGTACTTTCCCTCATGCCTCAATGTGAGTGCATCCATACGGTATCCTTGTAACATAAAATTTAACCGGTTGTTTAAAGCACTTTGAGGGTTTACCTCGTTTTCAATATGGTGCCTTATAAAATTAGAGGGAAAGTGTACTCATGACTAAAGCGATAGAGCTAAAAATCTATTGACAAAAGCGAGTGACGCCCCCTGAAAAGGACATGCTTTGCCTCAAGAACTGTGTGTCTGGAAAGGTGCGTGTAAATGTCGAGAGGGGCCCCTGGGAGAGAATTTTGCACCCAGTGTGCACCCTGGACGAAAACCGCAGTCTAACCAGAAATCGCAATTTTACCACGTGCTGTTTAAGCTAATTAACATATTGTATGCCAGTCCTAATACTGTGCAAGATGCTTTTCATATCTAATTGCCAAATTTATGTTCAGCAATTGTTGCCAGAGAGTAGCTGAATATTAGATGGCTCCCTAAAACTACGTTTTCCACTAGTTAATATAAGGTCTACCGGAAAGTTCTGTTCGTTTTTGGAATAAAACAAAATACAAATTTTTCTTACCGTCAATAAACTTTATTAAATAATATAATTGCCGGCCCTGTCCGGTTGGCTTAGTGGTAGAGCGTCGGCCTGGCATGCAGGAGTCCCGGTGTGATTCCGGCCAGGGCACACAGAACCGCCCATCTGCTTCTCCACCCCTCCCCCTCTCCCTCCTCTCTGTCTCTCTTCCCCTCCCGCAGCCAAGGCTCCATTGGAGCAAAGTTTGCCCGGGGGCTGAGGATGGCTCTGTGGCCTCTGTCTCAGGCGCTAGAGTGGCTCTGGATAAAACAGAGCGATGCCCCGGATGGGCAGAACATCGCCTCCTGGTGGGCGTGCCGGTGGATCCCAGTCGGGTGCATGCGGGAGTCTGACTGCCTCCCCATTTCTGGCTTCGGAAAAATACAAAAATAATAATAATAATAATATAATTGCCATTATTATTAATGATTTCTTGCCAGCGTGAGGTCAATTTGTATATCCTATTTTTGAAAAATTTTTATCTTTTGATGTGAAAAATTGAACCAGTGCTTGTTTGATATCTTCATTTTGGAGTTTTTTGCCCTTCAAAAATTTTGTAAGGACAAATACAAGTGATAGTCAGAGGGTGCTAAGTCCGGTGAATATGGTGGATGCAACAGACATGCTTCTATAGCATTTCTTCCTTGTTGAAATTCGTATCAAGTACAGTGGCGTAAATGAACTTTATCAATAGCCATGGGTACACTATCACTTCACACATAAGACTAATGTGAATCAACTTTGTTTTAGTTAATTTGCTACTTCAGTATGTATACATTGTGATAAAAATAGGCACACATGCGCCAAATAAACATGTGCTTACATGTCAAAACTTATTGTGCCTGACCTGGCGGTGGTGCAGTGGATAGAGTGGCGGACTGGGATGCTGAGGGCCCAGGTTCGAGACCCCGAGGTCACCAGCTTGAGCGCAGCTCATGGACCAACGGTTGCTGGCTCAAGCAAGGGGTTACTCGGTCTGCTGAAGGCCCGCGGTCAAGGCACATATGAGAAAGCAATCAATGAACAACTAAGGTGTTGCAATGCGCAACGAAAAAAAATGATTGATGCTTCTCATCTCTCCGTTCCTGTCTGTCTCTGTCTATCCCTCACTCTGACTCTCTGTCTCTGTAAATAAAAAATAAAAACTTATTGTGATAGGAACGGACAGAACTTTCCGGTAGACCTTATATATATTAACTAGACCTGAAAATGTTTAGACTTTTAGAATTGTTTTCGGAGGTTTTTGGTTCAAATCAGAAGTACTGAAACAGCCAAACCTCAGAGCAGTGAAGCCAGAAGCTCCACGCTCCGCCTGCAGTAGAGGGTGGGAACCGTTTCCCTGGGCATTTCCTTGGGCTTTGAGCTGTACAATTTGGAAACTCTTCTGGGCTGGCTTCCATTGATGCCTAAACAGGGTGTCAGGCAGCAGAGAGCACTGCCTTAGTTTAATAGTCTCAGACCTTGGTGAGTGTCCAGCTCCCAGAAGTGATGATACACAGGTGACTGATATCTACAGTCGCCTTACAGGCTACTTTTCCGCATCCCCCCCCCCCCCCCACACACACACACTTACACTCACTCTTTTTTAATACTGCCTTTTTCCCATATCAGTAAATAGGGGTACCTACCTCAAGAGGATAAACCAAGAGGCTGTTTGTCAAAGCAAATGCAGTTTTCAAGGAGTGATTTTTTTTAGTGGAAACTCTTGTGCCGTTGGCTACTCTTTCTACCCCCTAGTTAAAGCTGTTCTAGTTCTGAATTTATCCAGAATTTTCACAACTGAAGATTTTAGCATGTTTAGTACATTTTTATGTTGATGTTATTTCTAAAATTGTTTTCCCAGAATTTTCTCAAGAATTCAACACTGAAAGTCTACCTTTTATAAAATTAAAAGCACAATGTATTTTGACAGTGATGTTTTAAAATGTATATATGTGTCTCCTAAGTATTTCATAAATATATAATGCAGAAATTTCACTTCTAAATGAATTCATACTCAAGATGTGATCTTGTTATCTGCTTACTAAGGTATGGTGTTAAGATGATACATAGTTTCTTACCACAAGTCTCAGGAAAAGGAGCCACAGAAGTTTGGTCTATGAATCCCTTTTCAGCTTCTCAAAATTGATTGTAACTTCTTTTTAAGACATACAGGTGAAGGGCAAATAAAGAATATCCACAAACCTAAAGTAATCTTGAGCCTCGTAATTGTGTACATAGTGAGGTACTGATGAATGTTTTACATTTCAAAATACAGTGAAAATTAGTCACTTGTAGTTTATAGGTTCTTCTAATACCCTGGAAAGCAATGTGATTGTCTTTTTCTCACTCTGCAGAACTAACTTAGCTTTTTACCTTTTTTTTACATTAATAGAGCCAGTTAATAGTTTTTTACATA
This sequence comes from Saccopteryx leptura, assembly GCF_036850995.1. Lineage (NCBI taxonomy): Eukaryota > Metazoa > Chordata > Mammalia > Chiroptera > Emballonuridae > Saccopteryx > Saccopteryx leptura. The sequence goes on from NC_089509.1 coordinate 647,660, forward strand.
CTATCCACCTATCTCTAAGGAAAGGAATTTTCTAAGAAACTACTGAGACTTCCAGCATCACTAAGTTTGCAAAGCAAACTTATTTCCAACACCAAACTAAAGTTGGCAAGGTTAGGGCCACCATGGACTGTCCTTCCAATAATAAAAACTTTCTTCTTATAAAAACAGAGTAATGGCCAGTATAGAAAGTACTATGGAGTTATCTCAAACTGAACTTACAGCATCCAATCCAAACTGGGCCAACTGTTAACATTTAAAACTAAAGGAGCCCAGGCCGGTGGTACAGTGGGTAAAGCATCATTCTGCAGCACTGAGGTTGCCAGCTTGAGCCCTGGCACATGGAAACCAATCAATGGATGCACAATGAGTGGAACAAGTTCTTGCTTGTTTCTCCCTAGCTCTCAGAAAAAAAAAAAATGTTTCTTAGCCTAACGAGGCAGTGGCACAGTAGATAGCTTGTTGGACTGGGATGTGGAGGACCCAGGTTTGAAACCCAAGGTTACTGGCTTGAGCACGGGCTCACTACCTTGAGCATGCGGTTACTGGCTAGTAGAGCATAGGATCATAGACATGACCCTATGGTCACTGGCTTGAGCCCAAAGGTTGTTGGCTTGAAGCCCAAGGTTCCTGGCTTGAGCAGGGGGTCACTTCCTCTACTGTAGCCCCCCGCCTCACCACCTCACCACTCCTGTCAAGGTATATGTGAGAAAGCAATCAATGAACAACTACGAAGACTAAGGAGTTGCAATGAAGAATTTATGCTTCTCATCTCCCTCTGTCAAAAAAAAATTTTTTTTTAATTAAAACTAAAGGAATTTGTTGTAGACGAGAACTTCCTCCTCTGCCTTAAACATTGGCATTCTACATAGCTAGTATAGAAGAGAAAAATTATGGAAGTTCGGAGAAATTTTCAGACATTTTGGTCCATTCTTTTCAACGTAAACAATCTGTGAAATGACAGTAATCTAAAGGGTACATGTAGTTAATTTTTGCGTTATATCACGTTCCTCAAGTCAGAAAAAAAGGTAATTCAAGTTTAAGGTGATTACTAGAAGATGCACCCCAGGAAGGACCCCTACTTGGATAACCAGAATATTTTCTTTCTTCAGAGTATAATTTTTCATCTGCCAAAGCACATCTAAAGCTTTGAATCTACTTGAAACGATGTTACAGTTTTAAGGTATTTCTCACTCTATTACAAAAATATGCCAGAATGGCTGGATGAGAATTTGTTCAAAAAGAAAGAGCTCACAGATGAAATTAATTTAGATGACTTGGAGGTTTCATCATGTATGCACACAAGTATACACACTAATTGTACACCCCTCAGATGACTGGATGCAATGGAAACTAAAGGTTTCCTTAAGGCAAGCACTTCACAACTAGTTGTTTTCTGTTAATTCTTGCATAAATCACATTCTGTATTCATACAAAAACAACTTCATGTTTTTCTCTGACAAACTGTACATATAGAAACATTTCTAATTGGACATGAACTTAAATTTGTGGAGGTGCTCCTTGTCTCAGGACATGAAAATTCCAGCTTTTATCTTCACAAAAGGAGCTGGGGCAGTGAGGTTACACAGGACAAAACAAGGCCAGCTACTCTGGGTAGCCAGCAGCAGTCTCTTCATCTTGAAGACTTCATTAGGGGCTTCTGGAATTCAGCTACCCCAGAAAAAAAGTTCAGGGCAACAAGGTGCAGGTTTCCTTTTGTTTTTCTTGGTAATTCCACAAGAAGTTCTTAAATACTGTCCAGAGAGGTTGAGGGGTACTCAACCCCAAGTTCTACCGACCCCTCCCACCACCCCTTGAAGCTCCTCGCCTTGGAGGACCAGAGTTCATGTTACTCCCTCTACCCCAATTACTGCCACTCCGGACCCCTCGAGAAGGGGTAGAACTGCTCGGAGGCCCACCAAAAGGTTCATCTCTATGGTATCCATCGTGGTGATCTCCATCCAAGGAACTGGAACGCCCGGATTTTGACACTCTTTGGGAAGGTCCTGGGCCCCCTCGGCCTGAAATGAAATACTGATTTCACATGTGAATTTTTTTTTTTGTGACAGAGACAGAGAATGAGACAGAGAGAGGGACAGATAGGGACAGACAGGAAGGGAGAGAGATGAGAAAAACCAATTCTTCATTATGGCACTTTAGTTGTTCAGTGATTGCTTTCTCATATGTGCCTTGACTGGGGGGGGGAGGGGGGGGAGGAGACTCCAGCAGAGTGAGTGACCCCTTGCTTAAGCCAGAGATACTGGGCTTCAAGCCAGTGACCTTTGGGATCAAGACAGCAACCATAGCCTGACCTGTGGTGGCGCAGTGGATAAAGCGTTGACCTGGAAATGCTGAGGTCACCGGTTCGAAACCCTGGGCTTGCCTGGTCAAGGCACATATGGGAGTTGAAGCTTCCAGCTCCTCCCCCCCCCCTTCTGTCTCTCCTCTCCTCTCTGTCTCTTCCTCTCCTCTCTAAAATGAATAAATAGAAATTAAAATTTTAAAAATAAATAAAATAAAATCAATAATAAAATTAAAAAAAAAAAAAAAGACAGCAACCATGGAGTCATGTCTATGATCTACACTCCACCTGGTGACCTCATGCTCAAGCCAGCGACCTCGGGGTTTCAAACCTGGGTCCTCCACATCCCAATCCGACACTCTATCCACTGCACCATCATCTGGTCAGGCCACATGTGATTTTTTATATGAGAGCCTACTGATAACTCCTGGTATAAAGTTTGACTGTGTAATGACAGTAAAAACACTTCTTCTGTGTCTTTAAAACAACATTCTAAGGACATTAGCATTAAGAGCACTAAAAGTTGTGCATCAACCAGACACACATTCCCCAAGGTTGTATGACAGAGAGAGTGGATGCCAAGAGATAAACACAGAGCACCTTCTGGGAGTCATGGCCACACCAGGCGGTGTCTCAATAGGTAATGTATCTTCACCTTCCTGTGCCACCAGGATAACTGAGGGAAAGTCTGAAAATCACTGATTTGACTTTGGAAGCAACTGTGATGATAATAATTTTAAGTGTTCTGAAGAGAATAAGTGTTTATACTATGATTATCCCACAACTATGTGGCACTTTTTTTTTTTTTTTTTTTTTTTTCTTTTTTCTTAAGCTGGAAACAGGGAGAGATAGTCAGACAGACTCCCGCATGCGCCCGACCGGGATCCACCCGGCACGCCCACCAGGGGCGATGCTCTGCCCACCAGGGGGAGGTGCTCTGCCCATCCTGGGCGTCGCCATGTTGCGACCAGAGCCACTCTAGCGCCTGAGGCAGAGGCCACAGAGCCATGCCCAGCGCCTGGGCCATCTTTGCTCCAATGGAGCCTTGGCAGCGGGAGGGGAAGAGAGAGACAGAGAGGAAAGCGCGGTGGAGGGGTGGAGAAGCAAATGGGCGCTTCTCCTGTGTGCCCTGGCCGGGAATCGAACCCGGGTCCTCCGCACGCTAGGCCGACGCTCTACCGCTGAGCCAACCGGCCAGGGCTATGTGGCACTTTTAATTTCATTTTAAGTAGTGAAACTATTTCTTGAAAAACAAGAGCACAGGAAAAAAAATGCTAGCTTTCAGAATGATCTCTCCCAAGGGTAGTTTACAGACTTGGACCACAAACTTTAGGTATTAAATAACAAATTTTGTTTTGTCATGAGATAGGATTTGGCCACCTCTCTATATGCATTATCAGAAGATTGTTGACAACTTCATTTTGTCTTAACATTTTTTAATGGAATTGAATCCAGTTAAGACAGAGAGGTTAGGAAAGCTAGCCAAAGGAATAATTTTGGATTCTTTTCTTAGAAAGTGCAGGCTTCACCCACCAGAAGGTGCAAGGGCAAAGAAGCTGTCAACTGGGATGTCATTTCCACACTACCCATGTGGCTTCGGCCAAGGACCTACAACAATGTCCTGAGTGCCCAGATAGGCCAGCAACAAAATGTGTGCTTGGGTGAGATGTCCTGCTCTGAGAAGAACCAAACAACTGTCAAGAACAAAGCCAGAACTCTGACAGGAAGACAGCTTAACTGGGAGGGGAGCACATTGGCAGACTTTCCAGAAGCCTCCAAATCATGCCAATATGCAACAGCCCAGCCTACCCTCAGATCAGAGTTGTAGTTAGCATTTGGTGGCTACTGCTCCTGGAAAAAAGTTGGTGCTGCCTCTAAAGTAAGGATCCAGCCTGACCTGTGGCGGCACAGTGGATAAAGCATTGACTTGGAATGCTGTGGTCGCTGGTTTGAACTCCTAGGCCTACATGGGCACATAAGACAAGCAACTACTACAAGTTAATGCTTCCCATTCTTTCCCCCCTTCTTTATTCTCTCCCCCCTCTCAAAAATCAATAAAAAATAAATAAAATAAGCCCTGGTCGGTTGGTTCAGGGGTAGAGTGTCAGCCCAGCGTGTGGATGTCCCCAGTTTGATTTCCAGCCAGAGCACACAGGAGAAGTGCCCACCTGCTTCTACAACCTTTCCCTTCTCCTTCCTCTCTCTATCTTACCCTCCCACAGTCAAGGCTCCACTGGAGCAAAGTTGGCTCGGGTGCTGAGGATGGCTCCATGGCCTCCACCTCAGGTGCTAGAATGGCTCCAGTTTCAAAGGATCAACGCCCCAGATGGGCAGAGCATCGCTCCCTAGTGGGCATGCCGGATGGATCCAAGTTGGGCACATGTGGGAATCTGTCTCTCTGCCTCCCTGCTTCTCACTTCAAAAAAAAAAACAAAATCAGGCCCTGGCCAGTTAGCTCAGTGGTAGAGCGTCGGCCTGGCGTGCAGGAGTCCCGGGTTCGATTCCCGGCCAGGGCACACAGGAGAGGCGCCCATCTGCTTCTCCACCCCTCCCCCTCGCCCTCCTCTCTGTCTCTCTCTTCCCCTCCCGCAGCCGAGGCTCCACTGGAGCAAAGTTGGCCCGAGCGCTGAGGATGGTTCTGTCTCTTCTTCTCTCTAATGAGGAGCATCTAGCCTCTGCCTCAGATGCTAGAATGGCTCTGGTTGCAGCAGAGCGACACCCCAGATGGGCAGAACATTGCCCCCTGGAGGGCGTGCCAGGTGGATTCCGGTCAGGCGCATGCAGGAGTCTGTCTGACTGCCTCCCCATTTCCAGCTTCAAAAAAATACGGAAAAAGAAAAAAAAAAAAAATCAAAAAATAAATAAATAAATAAAAAAGGATCCAAAATTTCAAGCTGTAGAAATAATAATCTATTGCCTCCACCTGAAAACAAACTCTTCTAGACCATATTCTCCAAAGTCTTTGTGACTGTGGGCACAAGCAATGTTCCCTTCAGGCCACTCAGGAGTCTTTACAAGACTCTCCAGGACTCAGAGCAGCCACCAGGGGGAACACATGTGCCAGTTAGAGCAGGAGTCTCACAGCAAGTGCATCAGCAGAAACAGTGCCTGGCACCCTGACAAAGAGCTGAACTTGAACAAAGCACAGGTTCTTAAAAGCAAGTGAAGGAGACTTGTGTAGAAGCCAGACTTGTAGTGGCAACAGAGAGCTCTGACTGGCATTTGGGAACATGTGCCGTTCCACAGCCTAAGCCCTGGAGGGCAGACTAAAAAAAAGACCTTTAGTACCCTAGCATACCCAGGATGAAGTTGGCCGGGAGAAAAGGCCTGCAGTGGTCCCTGCAGTGCTGGCAGCTGTGGCATCACAGCTCCCACAAGTGGGATACCTGGCCTCCACCTACCTTTGCCTCCTCGGTCCTCAGAAGGACCACCTGGGTTATCTATTTCTCTGTGCTCAGAGGTCACTGGGCCATCATGCCAGGGGCGCTTTCGGGGTGGAAGGGATGCCATGTCCATGCCTTGGAGAGAAGAGGAACGTTCTCTGCTAGCTGGGGAATGGCCATCGTGAGGGGGATGGTCAGGGCGAGAAGCATCACGGAAATGTTCATGACCTGGCCCTGAAACAGAAGCAGAGATGGACATGGCTAAGAACCTGACAGTTTCCTTATATTACAGTGTGACCAACAGCAGATGGAAGTCACTTTCTTTTTTTTGGTGACAGAGAGAGAGAGGGACAGATAGGAATAGACAGAAAGGGAGAGAGATGAGAAGCATAAATTCCTTGTTGCTGCACCTTAGTTGTTCATAGACTGCTTTCTCATATGTGCCCTGATAGCATGCGGGGGGGTGGGAGGGTATGCCTACAGCAGAGCGAGTGACCACTTACTCAAGTCAGTGACCTTGGGCTCAAGCCAGCAACCTTTGGACTCAAGCCATCAACCTCAGGGTTTCGACCTAGGTCCTCTGCATCCCAGTCCAACACTCTATCCACTGCACCACTGCCTGGTCAGGATAGAAGTCACACTCTCAATAAGTCACAGCCCTAGATGGGTGGCTCAGTGGACAGAGCGTCATCCTGGTTCCACCATAGTTGGTGCATGTCCTACCCAACTAAATGAAGCAACTAAGTGAAACAATGACTTCATGCTTCTCTTGCTCTCTCCTTCTCTCTTCCACCACCTAGCTCTCTCTCTTGCTCTCTTTCAAATCAATGGAAATAGTTTTTTTTAAGCCTAGGTAGCCATTTGAGAACCAACATTCATGCATGTAAGAAACACTCGCTGAATATTCACCAAGTATAAACTACACCATGAGTACATATAAAGGTCAAGATTAACTCAATATACCACCTGAAATAACATGCCACCTAAAACAAGAGGCAGATGTGGTCCAGAAAAGCGGATCTCAAACTTTTGAGTCTCAGGATATCTTTACACGCTTAAAAAATTACTGAGGACCCCAAAAAGATTTAATTTATGAAAGGTATATCTAAATAATGTTTTCCATATTAGCAATTAAGATTAAAAAAGCTTTAATCTACTTAACTACATTTTCCAAAAACAAAACAATTCAGTGAAAAGAGTACTATTGTTTTGTATTTAGACAAGTCCCTTTAGAAATGTCTGCCTCAATACAAGATAGCTGGTTTCTGTAACCTGTTTCTGCAGTCAGTCTCTAATCTGTGATAGAATGCTGCTGATGGAAGGATGTGCAAACAGTCAAGCCTCTGGTGGGGATGTAAGTTGGAAAAGAATGATCCAGTAGACCTGTAGGAGGGTCTCAGGTCCCCAGGGGTCCTTAAGCTGCAGTCTCAAGTGATCATAAGCCAAAGGCAGTTCTTCCTTACCTGACTCTCTGTTTCCCTCCCAGGAGTCTGGTTTCCGTCCTCCTTCAAAACGAGGGAATTCATCAGGAGTGGGAAGTAAACCCTTCCTTCCTCCTACACAATGGAACAAAACACCACCACACTCACAGACTATTTCAGGTGTGTTCCCAACATCTACCTACCCTGCCCAGAGCTGGTTTCCTCAGCACATACCTCTTGGGGCACCCCGGCCTCGTCCCCGGAGATCTCTTCCTCGGGCAGCTTCATCAGAAGCATCAAAACTCTCCTCTGGACCAAAGTCTTCAGGACCAGGAAAACCATCCCTTCCTCGTGGGGGAGCCCGGCCTTCATGTCGTAGGGGGGCTCCTCTTCTGAAGCTGTGAACAAACAATAAACAGAATGTTCACCTCATGAAATACCTTGCAGCTCTAAGTTCATGTTTCAAAGAGCACATAAGAAAATATGAAATATAGTAAAAAATATTTTAAAATGAAATAAATATGTATGACACAATCTTAAATGGGAAATAAAGTAAAATTGTACTTTTTAAAATATACAATTTACAATCCCAATATTAAAGTCAAAAACAGGCAGGAAGCCTGACCAGAAGGTGGAGCAGTGGATAGAGCGTCAGACTGGGATGCAGAAAACCCAGGTTCGAGACCCTGAGGTCGCCAGCTTGAGCGCGGGCTCATCTGGTTTGAGCAAAAAGCTCACCAGCTTGGACCCAAGGTCGCTGGCTTGAGCAAGGGGTTACTTGGTCTGCTGAAGGCCCACGGTCAAAGCACATATGAGAAAGCAATCAATGAACGACTAAGGTCTCACAACGAAAAACTGATGATTGATGTTTCTTATCTCTCTCCGTTCCTATCTGTCTTCCCTGTCTATCCCTCTCTCTGACTCTCTCCCTCTGTCCCTGTAAAAAAAAAAAAAAAAAAAAAAAAACAGGCAGGAAGTAAACATATCAGAAAGTAGGATTACCTTGATTTTTTTAAGGCCTTTGGGAGTAATAACAGCAGTGAGCATTTTTTAAGGACTTACATCATGCCAAGTGCTTTATTTATTTATTTATTTTGGAATAATAAATAAATTGGAAACCGAGAAGCAGTTAGACTCCCGTATGCACCCGACCAGGATCCATTTGGCATACCCACCAGGGGGCGATGTTCTGCCCATCCGGGGTGTTGCACTGTTGCAAACAGAGCCATTCCAGCGCCTGAGGCAGAGGCACTAGAGCCATCCTCAGTGCCTGGGGAAACTTTGCTCCAATGGAGCCTTGGCTGCGGGAGGGGAAGAGAGAGACAGAGAGGAAGGAGAGGGGGAGGGGTGGAGAAGCAGATGGGCGCTTCTCCTGTGTGCCCTGGCCAGGAATCGAACCCGGGACTCTTGCACGCCAGGCCAATGCTCTACCACTGAGCTAACCGGCCCGGGCCCAAGTGCTTTATATGTATCATTCATTGCAGCTCATCCTACCACATGAAGCTGGTACTACGATCAACTCTATTCTACCCATGAGCACACTGAGGCTCAGAGGGGTTAAGTCACTTATATAAGGACATACGTGAGAGCTCAGATTTGAACTCAGCCAGCCTTGCCCTTCAGCCCAGGCTCCCAAATACGTTTCATAATCATTTAAACTTTTATAAGAAATATAATCAGAAAAAAAGGAGAGTATAAATTCATGTCTGCCAACTGTACTACACTTGTTTTGGTGACATCAGCACTGCCACCCTCACCATCTACTCGAGATGGTGACTAACCACCAATGACCCTATTCAACAACTGAGTGGTGGACAGGTAGGCATCTGGCTTATGGCAGTTTGGTGCCCTGGCTGGTGAACAATTTCACTGTCTCACAGGTATTCTGGATCTAGGAAATGAAGGCAGCTGGAGTGTTGCTAAAGCTGAGTCCTCATGAGGAACAGCACTGCCGTGGACCCCATGGGGAAGCAGACCAAGACCTGCAATCAGGAGGGTGTGTGAGCACACCGGGAGAGGCCCTGGGATGTGCAAAAAGGGTCAGAAGACAGCAAGAGCAAGGGTAGTCTGCATGAGGCACCTGCCCACTAACATCCTTTCAAGCCAGTATGTCTTTTTTTTGAGTCTCTATCTTTTACTCCATTTTATTTTTGAAATTTTCCAATTTACGTTAAAGTTTAGAAAACAGAACAAGCCCATACATTCTTCACCTAGGTTAATCAGTTCTTAAGATTTTGCACATGTGCTTGATGATCTCTTTATCCACCCATTTCCAGATTCATTTTCTAAACCATTCTAAAATCGGCTGCTGATATGGTGTTTCATCCGTGAACACTTTAGTATGTTTCTTCTAAGAACACGACTTCTCCCATATAATACTATTACTACTCTAACATGTAATATTATTTATTCTATAATCTCACTCAACTTTCTCCAGTTGTCCTCCAAATGCCCTTTACAGTTGTTTTTAAATATGGATTTCAATCATAATTACATTATTTGGAAGTCATGTCTCTCTGCTCTACTTTAGTCTAGAACAGTCCTCTCCTATATTTTATCTTTGTGATCTTGACATATTTAAAAGGTTCACCCAGGTGTTTTATAGAATGTAACACAATTTGAATTTTTCTGATTGTTTCCTCATGGTTCAGTTCAGGTTAAACTATCTTGGCCAAACTACTAAGACCTTCTCATGGATGCCAGTTTGTCTCAATGTTTATGATGTGCAAGTGACATGGCAACCGAATTTCACTGTGACAAAGGTCCATTTTCTCCTCTGCAATTAAGTAATCTGTGGGGTGACACTTTGGTGCTGAGACTATCCACAATCTTTAACCCACTGGTTTCAGCATCTACTGATGATCCTTGCCTGAATTAACTGTGACACTGACTGCTTATAAAAGAAGTGATGTTCTAGTACTCCCACCCCTCCTACCTTTCTCACTTGGTGTTTTACTGTAAAAAGAGCTTTCCCTTTTCCACTGCCACACTCGAGCTATCTGTTTAATAACTTTCTTGGTCCAAGGTAAGTGATAAATCATGCTCCTCCAAACAAAGGGGGTAGCTAGCACTGGCTGAAATAAAAGTATCAGGCAAGGTGGAGCTGGCCAGGAAGAGCAGCTGCGCAGAGCGGGAAAAGTAAGAGCAGAGGGTACTACCTCCCTGAGCCATATTCAGGACAGAATCCCCAGAGTCAGCAGGACTCTTCTTTTGTCCAGGCATGCATTATAAAACTGCCCCAGTTACAAAAGGACAGAGAGAATCTAAGTTGCCCTAACTAGAAAACAGCTTCTGTTACGGTCTAAATGTTTGTAACTATAGGCCCTGGCCTAGTGCTCAGTGGATAGAGTGTCGGCCCGGTGTATGGACGTCCCAGGTTCTATCTCTGTTTAGGGCACACAAGAGAAACAACTATCTTGCTTCTCCCAATCCCCTTCTTCCCCTCTTCCCCTCCTGCAGCCAGTGGCTCAGTTGGTCTGAGTGCATCAGCCTCAGGTGCTAAAAAGAGCTCGGTTGATTTGAGCATCGGCTCCAGATGGGTTTGCCAGGTGGATCCCAGTCAGGACACATGCAAAAGTCTGTATCACTATCTCCCCTCCTTTCATGTAATAAAAAAAAATTGTGTCTACCACAAAACTCATCTGTTGAAGCCCTAACTCCAATGTGATGATAACACTGGGAAACAAAATTTTTGTTGCATCCACAAAAAACTTGTTCTTACCTAATTCAAGTGTGCTAATCTCAAATCTGACATTAGTTTTTCTCTGTAAGCTACAGTTTTTTTGCAATTCAAGACTTTAGGTTTTCATCTTATTGTAAAATTTTCAACATTTAGTTTAACATAATGAAGTAGAATGTCTTCTTGGGCATCATCTTTGTGAAAATAATTTATATAATGCAGTAAGTACACTAATACACTAAAATTTACGATTGCATCAGAATTTGTCTATAATTTTGAAATAGAACATATTAAAACACTTATTTTAATAATAAAGTTTGTGCAAAACTTATTTAAATTCTATTCAGGCAAAAATCGGCATTTGAAGCGCTTGCATTTGTGTACTTGTCGAGTACAATCTCCTTTGATGCTCCAGCAGTAGTCTGCTCATCACTAACAGCTCCAAGATTTTCGAGAAACTTAGCAAGATGACCATTCAGGAAGTGAATCTTAACGCTCATGTTACATCCAATGTCACAGAAAGCCAACAGCATCCTTTGAACCAGAAGTTCATAGTTTTCTGCTTTTCTGTTGCCAAGGAAGTTCTCTGTAACTGCCACAAGACTGCCATGCTGCTTTCTCCTCCTTATTCACCTTCCTGGCGAATTCTTTGTCACGTATGAGGGTTCGAATTTGAGGTCCATACACCTGCTTTTATCTTCTCAAAAGACAAGGCAGGAAAAGCAGAAATAATGTTAAAAGCATTCACTTTCTCTATTTAAAGCCTGAACAAACTGCTTCATTAAGCCAAGTTTGATGTAAAATGGGGGAAAAATGATCCTGTCTCGATTAACTACAGGTTCATTCACAATATTTTGCATCCCTACTTCCAGAGCTTCATGTTTCGGCCACTCCTTCTATGTCCAGTGTTTCTCCCGAGCTCGGCTGTCCCACAAACACAGACAGCAAGGATACTTCGTGAAACCTCTCTGTTTTCCTAGCAGGAAATTTACCATTTTAAGATCCACACAAATGATCCAGTTATGCTCTTCATACTTCAGAAAGTCGAGGACAATTTTTATGTCATTCTTACTAAGTCATTCGGGTTAGCTAAACTGCTGAGGGGTTAATGACTGCTTGGCATCAGAAGAAGACCCTTCAGATTCTACAACCATTTCCTCATGCATCTTATCAAAATACACTTGATCACCATGTTCACTTTCTTCGTTCACAGAAGAAATAAAACCATTGAAAACTGGAACCGGGAGTGTCTCAGAGTGTGGGATAGGTTCGTATTGCTGAAGGAATATTAGGATATGCAATCATATGCCGCTTTTTCTTGCCGATGCCCTTTGTATGGATCAGACAGAAATAACAGTCACTGCTGTGGTCCTCAGGTTCACGCCAAACCATGGGAATACCAAAAGGCATTCCTTTGCACTTCCTTTTTTCCAGTCACGAAGCATTTCCTCACAATTATGACACACAATATGAGGAGCCCGATTCTTGTCTTGATCACCAAGAGGAACTTGAAAATAGGCAATATATGCACGTGTCACAAATGATGAAATATTGCACCTTTGATGTTGAAGTGTGTAACAGCCACATATATAACAGAAGGTGTCAGGACTATTCTTACATTTACGCCTACTCGAAGAAGCCATGATTCAATCTTAAAACAAAATAAGAGGGTGTTTTTATCAGATAATAATTTTTTCCATCTAAAAACAACTACAATTTATGTAAAAGTGATGTTTATAAAACATTAATTGCCTTGTGGTTATGTTCAATCCAAGAGTCCTTGCCCTTTAACTCCAATTTAAAAACCAATGCATGCCATTAACTGTAACAAAAAGAAATTAAAATTTCATAAAAACAAGAGCATGTACCAAAAAATGGATTTCAGATTTGGAATCAGTGATGCAGAGATGTATAAAAAGAGTTCTAAAACCTCATGCAACAGAAAATGAAAAAAAATTGTTCCCCAGTGTAATAGAGATGGGCCTTTAAAAGGCAATTAGGGTTAGATGAGATCATGGGAGCCCTCATGATGGGATTAGTGTCCTGATTAAGAGGCACCAGGGACTTGCTTGCTCATTCCCTCTCTCTTACATGCAAAGACACAGGGAGAAGGTGGCAGTCTGCAAGCCAGGAAAAGAAGTCTCGCCAGACACTCAGCCTGCAGAACTGTGAGAACATATATTTGTGCTGTTTAAGCCACTCAATTTATGGTACTTGGTTACGGAAGCCTGAACTCCTAATAAAATGATCCCTCTCAAATGCCTCTCCTTTATTTAACAGACCACCACTGCTCTAGGTCCTGAGGATGGACTGGGGGATAAACAAAGCCCTTGCCCTTGGGAAGCTGTTGTGATTCTGGGAGACAGCTGTATCTCAGGGCTATGTGCTATGAAGAAATAGAAAGCAGAGTAAAGGAACTAGGCATAACCGGAGGAGAAATCTAACTGGAGTAAGCCACAAACATTTGGGAAACGGAGCCCGAGGCAGAGAAAACCGAAGCACAACAGGAACAGAAGCATGTTCAGCACAAAGCTATGAATAGCAAAAGAATTTAGGCTGTGAGTCTGTTACTGACATAAAATATATCAAAATTTGAAGCTTAGTAAAGTCTGAAACTTTGCATAAGATGCAGATTCAAGAAATCAATGAAAGTCATGCTGATGCCAAAGCCATTGGAAACGAGGCACTTGTAGATATAAAAAGCCATTTCAGTCTGACCAAGCAGTCGCACAGTGTTGGCCTGGGACACAGAAGACCCAGGTTTGAAACTCCAAGGTCGCTGGCTTGCGCATGGGATCATAGACATGATGACCCCATGGTCACTGGCTTGAGCCCAAAGTCGTAGACTTGAGCAAGGGGTCAGTGGCTCAGCTGTACCTCCTGGTCATGGCACGTATGAGAAAACAATCAATGAACAGCTAAGGTGTCGCAACAAAGAATTGATGCTTCTCATTTTCTCCCTTCCTATCTGTCTGTCCCTATCTGTCCTTTTCTGTCACTAAAAAAAAAAGGAAAAAAAAAAAGAAAGCCATTTCAGAGCGAATACCTGGATATCATAAACACCCTTATAAAAACTGGGAGCTCTTAAATCTTTTTTTATCCAAAAAACTCCCTTCTGATTGTTTTCTTTTACTATTTCACACTCCATAGCCTTTTTATCAGGGAGCCTTGTCTAGCACATCCTGTGAGGATGTGGATGGCCAACCCTTAATCACTTACTAGGAACACTGGGGTGAGCTGTTTTGGAAAGGCATGAGAGGGAAGAATGAAGCAGTAGAGGAAAGAATGCTTAGCAGCACGGGCACTATGGGACCTTCCAAGATTCCAAGGTCAGAAATTGCTGATTCTTATTGTGATCCCTTGTCTGTTAAATGCTTACGGTAACACCTGTCTCACAATTCACTATGTCAATGAAATGAGACTATATAGTACACAGTCAATACTTAATTACCATCATCATTGATTATTCTGAGTCTCACTTGAAATTTCACTAATTCTTATTTTTCCTCCATACTTTCTTTTTCTTCCTCCTTATTTTTTGTATTCCATTTTTTAGCCCAAGCAAGTTGACCTACTTTAAACAGCCAGATTATTTTTCAGTTTCATTTGATTTTGTTAGGATCTTTAGGCAATTTCACAAAAACAATCTATTAAACAACTGCTTTATTCTTAATCTAGATACCTGTCTCTCATTCCATCATTCTAATCAAGAGAGCCTGGAGATCTCTAATCAGATCCAGGACACTTTTAGTGTAGAGACCCTCCCATTGCTTTAAAACTACCAAAAAATAGCAAGAAAAAAAAAATATATATATATTTCTAAATTGTAAAGATAAAAAAGAACCACATAAAGGTTAAACCATAATTTTTTAAGTCTAAATGCAAAGCATGGAAAGGGTAGGGCAACAAGAAAAAAGAAAAGAGAGCCTGTGGAAGGGAAGAGGAAACAGACCCACAGTTTCTACCCCACCTTTCTTCTCTGCGTCCTCGGAAACGAGGGTCCTCAGCATCCCGGGGGAAACGTTCATCTCCAGGTCTGCGGCCTTCCCAGGCCCCTGGAGGGCCCCGGGCCGAGCCCCGGCCATCCCCCTCACTGAATTCCCTGTGGTCAGGAGGAAACGGAGGTCCAGGACCCCCTCGTCTCCACTTTTCTTCTTGTGGTAAAGGTCCTCCTCGCCCCTCAAATTCACGCAATCGGTGGCCAAAGCGCTTGTCAGGATGGAAGTCATCTGGTCTGCCGAAGTCATCAGGAAAGTCGGGGTGAGGGCCGCGCCTATCAGGGGGGCCCCTGCAGTCCTGGCCGCCCCGGAAAGAGCCCCTGTCTGGACCGTGCTCGGGGCCACTGCTCTGCTCATGCCTCCTCTCGGACATGGGACCCATGTGGTGGTTTGGAGGGCCCCGTGAGTCACCTATAGGAAACAAAGCTGCTTTACCACATCTTCCAGGAATCCTGCCAACACAGGTCTGACTTTTCAGCATCACGTTTCAGAATGCATTCTTTTATTTAGAATGTTTTTCCTCCTTTGTTCTCAGCATACTTAGGAGACAAATATCCCTAAGGTACAGATTTCAACCTCATCACTTGCTAGCTAATGAACTGGACCTAGGGCAAATTACTAATCTGAAATGAGGTTACCAACACCCACCTTCTAGTAGTGATGAATCTAGAAAACATAAGCAAGCCTCACAGGAGTAAGACTGAGCTTCCCTCCCCCGCCCCCATGCTTTAGTGATTTCTCTGTTTGCTCATTTGCTCCATATCCAGGAGACAAGAGAAAACTCATGCTGCAGGCCAAGAAGCCACACAGCAGTCACCTCTGCACTCACCTCCCAGGGCACGGGGCTAACACCATCCATGATGACACTCCTTTAACCCCTAGTTCATTTAACTTGAGTTGTTTTGAGTCTAACAAAACCTTCTATAAGACAAACGAAGCACAGGCTTCCCTTATGGCAGCTTGGAGAACAAACAGCCTCTCTGTGCTTCACTTTCCAGGTTTACAGGAACATCTGCCCTGCCCTTTCTATGAACAGTATCTTGCAAACAGTTTAGTTTGGAAAACTAAACATTTTTTTACATATTTGAGCATGTCATATATTAAAAGTAGTAAATAAAAATGAAAAGACACCAATTTATTAAATTTGTGATGGTTAACTTAGATCATCTCCTAAGTTTGACAGGACCTCTTTACCTGGCTACTGAATTAATACAGCCATAATAAATGAATACTTATTTTCTGTTAACATACAAACTAAATCAAACAGCAAAGGGACACTCCTGCCTTGAAAACAAGTAGGTTCTTAACTGAAACTCCTCCCCCTGCCCAGTTCATGCCCTTACTCTTTGCCCTGGAACAGAGATAAACGGAACTGTTTCCCAATATCACACTCCGCCATGCTCATCACCCTGCCAATGTCCATACTCTTCTTTCCTGTTCATTTCTCGTAGCCATTTCAGTCCCTCCTCACTATTCAAACATGTATAAAAAAACTTGGAAATCTCTGTAGAAAAATACACCATTGAAGTATTCTCTATTCTTTCCTCCATAAAACCTGTCCTCTCCATGGTCAAGAAAGCACCTTCTGAGTTGGTCCTGTGTTCAGTTTGCAAATACCCTACATATGTATCCTTATAGTAGCAAGGACTCCTCACTCCTCCAGTATTCCTGCAGCTAATGGCTTCTCTCTGACATCCTGTTGCTTGAACCTGGTATAACCTTGGACACAGCAGACCTTTGACCTGAGGAAGCTGAACGTATTCCATTTGGACTTACCTAGGAATATTAATCCTCCCATTACCTTTATCTGTTTAGAAGTACCCTGCTTATCCAAGGAAAGAAACCCACCACTACAAATTAGAAGGGATGTGGCCACCGGTGATGGGGCGGCAGCGCTGGTTAATCCAGTGGGAGATGGCAGGGCCCCTTTCTTGGCTCTCCCGTCTCCCTTTGGTCCCTGGGAGGAAAAAGAGAGAAGGAAGAAAGAAAGAGAAAAAGAGAAGACGAGAGAGAGAGAAAGAGAAAAGGGAAAGAACATGGAGAGGGAAAAAGGTAGAGACAGACACAGGGCAGGGACAGGAAGAGAGGCAGGCTCTCAGTTTGCTGATGGCTGTACCTTATGGATAAAAGACTCTTCTTTCTTAGGGTCCCCAAATTCCAAAGACTGGTTCTTAACACTTGCTTTCATTTTTCCCTCTTGGCACATCCTCTGATTCCTTCATCCCTTCCTTTATCCCTATCTCCAATACCTCACATACACCAGAGACCAAGCTTTTTACATCCCAAGTCCTAGAGCTGTAAATGCTGACAAGGACTTTCCTTACTCTGATAAAATGGAGCAAGAGCCCTAACATGTACCACAGGGTGCTGTGGGCTTAACCAATTAAAATTTTAAAAAGTGCAACATTTTGAAAAGCAATCTCCACAGTACTCATGGCTCTCTGGTCTGTGCCCTTTCACTGAAGTCAACTCCTTTTAACTTCCCTCCACCCACATTCCCTAAAAGTACTAATCCCCTAATTCCCCAACAGCTATGGCACTCTACTCCTATTCTAATGTTTCCTGCTGGTGGATGCGAGTTTAACCCTTTAGGGAGCAGGGAACTCTGGCTCCCAGCGCACACCCTTTCAACTCCTAAGATTAACTCTTAATTTCCAAATAGCCTCACATCTAACTGAATACTGACAATTCTCATCTCTGTGCTTTCCGCAGCACCAACACCCTGAGGCAGGACACACCAGTGCACTGCTCTCTTACTGCCAATGTAACCAGCTCAGTAATTCACTACTTGGCACAGTTTGTGGGAGAAGGAGTGGTGTTTAAAAAAACCATTAAGCCTGACCTGTGGTGGTGCAGTGGATAAAGCCTCGACCTGGAAATGCTGAGGTTGCCGGTTCGAAACCCTGGGCTTGCCTGGTCAAGGCACATATGGGAGTTGATGCTTCCAGCTCCTCCCCCCCCCCTCTGTCTCTCCCTCTCCTCTCTAAAATGAATAAAAAAAAAATTTTAAAAAACCATTAACATCACTGAATTCTTTATGCTATCACAATACTGACAATGGGTAAGCTCAGCTCACCGCTGCCGAAGGGCGCTAAAGGATGCGTGTGCACTGGGTGTGCACAGGCGTCCCTTCACTCCTGACAGATGGGCACGGCTGCCTCTCCAGGCGGCCTCATCAGCAGCTTCTGGTAGTGAGGAGCTTATACCCTCAGGGCAGCATTTTGGCTTACTAATACAATCTATGAATGAAAGCAACTTAAGACAAAGCTATTCCCTGAAATGGCTGTGCTATTATTTTCCTACAGGTTCAAATGACCATTCTATCAATTACTTACCAATAAAACTATTAATTCTAAGAGTTACCCAAAGGTGGTAAAACACAATCTCTTATTTAGCCAAGCAGATATTTACCTTTGTTAGGGCCGGGTCCTTGTCCAGAATTAAGAGGGGGGATGCGACCTGGTGCTCCCTGCTGCCCTAGGCCTGGTATCAGGGGTGGGGGGCCTGTGTTCTGTCCTTCCTGAAAGATGTTTTCAAAGCGGGGGTGTGAAATCATAGGCATGTGCTTTATGAATAGCAAATTTTATCAGAATGTGATCAGATAAAAACGTCAACTGCCCCAAAGCCTCCAGCAGTAAGTGTATAGCTAGTGACATTATAGCAAACCTGCCCTTACATTGGGAGGAGATACTTCTCCTACCATACGAAAACACATGTATTTTAAACCTGCTGATACATTTTTATTTAAAGCTAGATCTCCACTTATGCTAAGCAAGAACCTCAATGCAAAGTCAGAAATTATATTGTAATGACAACACTACGCACAGAGAAACTCCTAGAAAGGAAAGACGTAGCCATCTGCCAGGACAGGTAAGCTCTACTCTGGAATCCCCAACTCCTGTGCAGCTATAGAAAATCATCCCTCCTTGCAAGATGTCAGGGCTGGGTTGAAAAGGGTGGTGTGGGAGGACAGGAAAGGGCTGAGCTGCTGCTGAATGTGCTGTTGATGCGAGCTTTCTCCTTTTTCCTCCCTCTATCTCTACCTTCCAGACCCCCTGTCCTCAGCACCCCGCTACTGTTTATTCCCAGCTCAGTCACCAGGGATCTCTTTGAGCTGTTCTGTCTGATACAAACCTGCTGTTCTATGCTCTCCATCGCCTTCTTCTGGCGCCCACACCTATCCCTAGACCTTATAGTCTGTACTTTTTACCCAGTATGTCTGAATTCTGATTCCCCGCTCTACCCAGTGACCTTGGATCATGTATGCTGACAAACAAACACATATCTAGTCATTCCCACACATAAAAATGCATTTAGTGACTAGACCTATGATGAGAATAGCAGTTCAAAACCATCAATAGCAAAATTGTTTTCACATTCCAAACTAGCTAATATGAAAGAGCAGCCTCGACAGGAGGAGCACATGACAGTTACAAACACACCACCAGTCATTTCTATACTCGTTTTCTACCTGTTTTACCTGAGAACAACATCTTTCATGCTGTTCATTTAATGCCTGAAAATAATTCCAGTAAACTACACCAATTAAATAATTCACCTGTCAAAAGTGAAGAAAGTCAGATTTAAGTATATAACAAATATAAGCAAAGATTTTCACCAGGCAACTTTTGAGATTTGAAATACCCTATTTCAAACCTTCATATTCATTCTACCAATATTTCTGCATGTCAATTAAATCTTTACAAACAAATGCTTTTCTTATATAAAATCGTTTACTACATGATAGAATAAAAGCTCTCACTAAATAGTCTCAGCAACGCAGCCCTGTCCTTTTAAATCTGACATGTTTGTTATTTCAATCATAAGATAAAAGCTAAAGGTCATATGTCTTTATCCTCCAAAATGAAAACTGTTAATTCACTACCATAGGTTGGGAAGTAAATTATTATTAACACACATGAATACACTTTGTATTAATAAAATATGTAACACTTTAAGTTTTAGGGCAATTCAGGATGGTAAACCTAGGTTTATTAAACTCATCCTAAATTTTGAAAAGTGCTTAATGAATTCTGGAAATAAATGTCATCAGATTCTTCACTGCTATGGACACACTTAAGTTCTGGAAGATCTACTGGAGTACCACATGATCTATTTATTTAGCTAGTCACTTTAATTCAGTGAATCCCATGGTCACCCTCATCTTACAGATATTCAGAGGTGTTAGCAGAGTGCGTTTCCCATTGTCAGCATCTGCAGTCTGGCCTCTTCCCAGCAAGTGGAGTGCCAGTGAGCATGGCTCACTCATACACCCCTCCCCCCAGCCATGCGGCTAGACCAGGGATCGGGAACCTATGGCTCGCGAGCCAGATGTGGCTCTTTTGATGGCTGCATCTGGCTCTCAGACAAATCTTTAATAAAAAAATGTTAAAAATATAAAATATTGTCACGTATTACAATCCATTCATTTTCTACCACTCATGTTCATGGTTGCGGTGGCTGGAGCCAATAACAGCTGTCCTCCGGGACAACACCAAATTTTTATTAGATAATGCTTAACATACATGGGTCGTTGTATGGCTCTCACGGAATTACATTTTAAAATATGTGGTATTCATGGCTCTCTCAGCCAAAAAGGTTCCCGACTCCTGTGCTAGACTAAATTCACAAGAACATAAACACCAGAGTCAACAGTAGTAAATCCACACATGCTCAGGCTAGCCTTCTGATTCCCCCAAGCAGCCTGAGCACACCTCACACCACCTCTCAAGCACAAGTTCAGGGAACAGATAACAAAATTCAGATGATAAAAACAGAACTGTCAAAAAAAGGGCCAAGAAAATTTCTATAGAAATACTCCCTCTTATAATAAATATTTTTATAAGCTGAAAACAACTTGAAAAGAATTTTATCCAAAGAGTCACTATTTGAGAAGCATTATTATGTGCTGAGAGATGTCTAAAAGCACACACTGAAGTGAAGACAGTGAGGTCATGGTCTACAGCGCACTTGTGAGGTCAAACATACCAGACTATCTTAAAAAGTGGAGCCGGCAGGCAAGTAACAGGAGGCTCTGCTGGCAGGCCCAGGAAACACCAGGAGGGCCCAGCAGGCTCAGAGGCACCCAGGCTCCCTCCCCAGGCCACAGCTCTTTTAGAGTCCTGAACAATTATGAACTGTACTCAACTGAAAGTTAATCTTTTCTGTAAGGACACCTATTAAAAACCTAGGTTGAGAAGTAAAGATTGATAATGCACTGTAGTTAATTATTGTCCTCTGCTTCCTCAGCTGTGACACTACTCGCAGGACAGGGCCACCACGTGAGAGACATACTTGGAAGTGCCATCTCAATGCAGAGCACACCTTCCCAACGTGTAATATGTACAAGATGGAAATAAGCAATACCTGACTGAAGGGGGCGCGGGGCCCATCACCTAGCAGAGCTGTCTTCTGCTGCTGGAATGGTATTTGCCCTTGAGATGGATGTGGCCCTCTTGCTGGGTTCTGCTGTCCCTGAGGTCCAGGGGGCCCTTGCATGCCACCCTGGGGTGGAGGTCCCAAAGAGCCTTGGGGCGGCCCCTGCTGACCTTGTGAGCCTGGAGGCCCTCGCAATTCCTGGGGAGGGCCCAGCATTGACCCTTGAGGTGGAGGCCCCTGCATGCCTCGCATCTCCTGAGGACCTCTCATTTCCTGAGGGCCATGTCCCAGTAGTCCACTTGGAGGGTGAGGTCTCATCTCTTGAGGTGGGTGGCCCATCATCATGCCTTGGGGAGTAGGACCCTGATTCTCTCGAGGGCCTGGAGGACCCTGCATTCCTCTTGGATTTAATCCCATGAGAGGTCCCTGAGACACAGGACCTTGGATCCCCTGAGACCCTGGCCCACCTTGTATCCCATGAGGATGAGGAGGTCCTTGTATTCCTCTGGGACCAGGTGGCCCCTGCATACCTTGAGTACCAGGAGGTCCCTGAGGGCCCATGTGACCCTGGGGACCAGGTGGGCCTTGGGGGCCTATATGTCCTTGCGGGCCAGGTAGACCCTGAGGACCCATATGACCTTGAGGACCAGAATTACCCTGTGGTCCAGGTGGCCCTTGAAGTCCCAAAGGGCCATGAGGTCCAGGATGCCTTTGTATTCCTTGAGGTCCATGCATGTCCTGAGGCCTCGGCAACCCTTGGGATGGGCCCTGGGGCCCTTGTGGTCCCATAAATCCTTGTGGCCCTCCACCTCCCTGATGCAATGGAGGACCCTGTGGTCCCATTTGTCCCTGGGGTCCAGGGGGTCTATACTGTCCCTGTGGACCTGGAGGCCCCATTTGAGCCATGTTCATTGGCATCTGCTGAGATGAATGGGGCTGTTGAAAACTTTGAGGAATCTGAGACATTGGACCTTGTCCTGGAAAGGCCTGGGGTCCAAGGAGAGGGGTACCCGATGAAGGAGGAGGCTGAATTTGCTCAGCTTGTTTCTGTGCAAGTCTTTCAATTTTAAGTTGCTGAAAAGAAAGAAAAATCATAATGAATAATCAGCCAGATCCCTAGAAGATAATACTTTTGTCACTTATATCATTGGGGAAACCTGAAAATAAACATGAGACATCAACCTCTTAACACCCCCAAAATAACTAAAGTCTGAATTACATTCAGATATTCAGAAAGCACTCCAGCCTCCAGCCTCACTCTAGAGTCTAGAGTCTAGACTACCCTTCTGTAGGGGAGGAGAACAGTTGTCAGGATTATTTATACCTATATTGACCAGAAAAAGCCCAATAATTTACTGGTGTTCCATCATTCTTGGTAGCTGTCAAAGGTAAAAAACTAACAATAAACCACCTGCTTTAGGGCTGACAGAAAAAGAAAAATTATTTTATTTGTGGATAAATAAGTGAATTCAAATTTAAACTCCACTGGCTTTATTTTTCCTATTAAAAATGTATGTTTAACTTAGGTCTACTGACAGCTTGACTGACCTGGTTAAAAACTAGCTCCCTAACGCAGCATTAGAACATTCTGAACCCCTAAGGGGCTTTACATACCTCTAGAAGTTGTGGGTTAGTATACTGTAATGTGGCCATTTCTTGCTCAATTTCTGCTTGTGTTTTTTTCTTCTCTTCCAATTTAATGTCCTCTTTTCTATCATTCAGAGCCTCGTTTGGGGCAGGAATTGGAACTTTATTCTGCATCCAAGCCTTGGAAAAGAAGAAAATATTGAAATATACCCTAAGTGTGTAAATTATAATAACATAATGAGAAAACCATTGTAAAATGTCATTGGCTCATTCCCAACTTAATAATTACAAGCTGGCTCACCTGGTATACTGTCTTTATTTCTAATGCTAATTCTTAGTGACAGGAATGGAATTTGGCAAGCTTATTACTAGGCAGAAATTACTAAATAAAAGATGTCATTTACCGCCTGACCAGGCAGTGGTGCAGTGGATAGAGCATCGGACTGGGATGGGGAAGACCCAGGTTCAAGACCCTGAGGTTGCCAGCTTGAGTGTGGGCTCATCTAGTTTGAGCAAAAAAGCTCACCAGCTTGAGCCCAAGGTCGCTGGCTTGGGCAAGGGGTTACTCAGTCTGCTGAAGGTCCATGGTCAAGGCACATATGAGAAAGCCATCAATGAGCAACTAAGGTGTTGGAACGCGCAACAAAAAACTAAAGACTGATGCTTCTCATCTCTCCGTTCCTGTCTGTCTGTCCCTGTCTATCCCTCTCTCTGACTCTCTCTCGGTCTCTGTAAAGGAAAAAAAAAAGAGAAAAAAAAAGATGTAAGATCCTGCATGTTATTAAGAATGTGAAGTTTGCCTGCCCCTTCAAAAGGGCCCAATCAAACAAATCAGATGACACAGAAGAGAGTTAATGCACTGTCTCCTCTCCCATGCCTCTCTTTTCTCTTTCCTCTGACAGCACGGATGACAATAACTAGGTGAGAATAAAGGATCTAGAGAATATTCATGACAAATTCAGCACTAATTGCAAAGCAGTAGATAGAAACTATGTCTAAAAATGCCTGATATATGTGAAAAATGCTCCCAAAGAGTTGTTCGTACAGAAATATCTTCAACAGATGAGATAAGCCAGAGAAACCTGTTCCTGAACTTCAGTTAGACTCTGCGATGTAGGGATGAGCTGGGGCCACTGACCTGCTGGAACTGAGCGGGAATAGGTTTTGCATAAGGAACTTTCTTCTGAGGCACTTTCTTCTGATTCTTCTGCATTACTTCCTCCATTCCCCAGTCTAAACCTGGAATCGTCATTTCAATTTCATTTGATTCATCCTTCCCTGTAATCATAAAGATGTTAGATTAGTCAAGTAAATAAAAGGAAGTGGCCATTTCATCATGAACACATTTTTGGAAGAATAAATTTTTACTGTTATATGGTTACATTACTTATATCACTATTTCTCAACATAAAGCATTTTAGCTTTTACAAAATAATTTAGTATCATGAAGATAAGAAAAACACATCTATAGAAATTTTATAAAAATAAAATTTATAGGTACAACTTCTCTTACCCATCTGCTCTTGTTCCATAGCTAATTTAAGTTGTTCCGGTATTCCCATCCCTGGAATTACTGCCAGGCTATTTGGTTCAAGGTCATCTATAAATAGGAATACATCTACTGTCAATATAGATTTTACAAATGTAGTGGCCCAATAAAATTAACACTTTTATAAAAATGAAACCTATTGTCAGTGACTTACAAATCAATAAACTATAAAACTAAAATTCATTTTGTAAAATCTTCTCAATGCCTAACACTTTTATAACAGAATAGCCAATTTCAAAGAAGAATAAATGTACAAGAGCCTCACCATAATCTACTCCATCTTCAGACATTCCCGGTAATAGGTTTAGATTATAGCGATCTCGCATTTTGTCACCTGGTCGGTTGCGGGTCCAAAATTTGCTACAAAATAAAAGTAATTGGATGGAGAGGAGCATGATTTCGGGGTATTTCTGGCACTTAACAGTACTAAACAGTCCCCTGGTAAACATAACAATTTTACAATGCTTTTCTTCCAAAAATATAAAATGTCGATTTTTTTATCAAATTAGACAACAAAACAAAATGTGAATCACAAGCTAATATTCAGTACCTTATCTCCTTGAAATATATGTATCTATAAACCAGCACAAAAACATTCCTAATTAGATGGAATACAAAGTAATACATCAGCCCACCAATAAAAACGCATTTGCTTACTTCCTGCTGCACCATGAGTGCAGACCCTCCGTATTTCACATGAAGCTTACCTAGTATGGTCATTGGAGCCTGAGCAGAGAATATGCCCAAGAGGGTGCCACGCCAGGCTCCAGATCATCCCTTCGTGGGCCATCTCCATCCCACCTACTTCCTTCTCTACCCTGCAACAGCACCAGGGAAAGAAGTTTTTACACAAAAGTTACCCAAAAAAAGAAGATATTTTATTTTAGTGTAAGACAAGCTAGCACAAAACCTGTTACTGTGAACCTGTCAATTCGATGTTTCAGCAGAATCCATTTGTCATCAGTAATGTATTTATTCATTCAAAGGGCACTCTAAGGGGTTAATAGGGGAAAAAGCTTCAAGAATGATATTGCCGCCTGACCAGGCAGTAGTGCAGTGGATAGAACATTGGCCTGGGACACTGCGGACTCAGGTTCAAAACCCTAAGGTCCAGCTCACCCAGCCTGAGTGTGAGGGATCACAGACATGACCTCATGGTTGCTGGCTTGAGCCCATAGCTTGTTGGATTGAAGGGCAAGGTCTCTGGCTTAAGCAAGGGGTCACTGGCTTGGCTGGAGCCCACTAGTCAAGGCACATATGAGAATCAATCAATGAACAACTGAAGCGACATAACTACGGGTTGTTGTTTCTCATCTTGCTCTCTCCTTCCTGTTTGTCCCATTCTCTCGCAAAATAAAAAAAGGAAAAGAAAAAGAAAAATTATGCCACCAATAAGAAATAAGAAAATGTTTTATTTGCCCTTAATGACTGCCACATCCAAAATTAAAGGTGGTAAGTTCTCAATTCTAAGCCAGTTTCCAGAATTGAAACCACAAAAAAGTCTCTGACACAGGACACATAAAACACTCAGAAAAAAAAAATACACACACTTTCAGGTGCTCTCTCCATAAAATACAGTGGTACCTTGAGATACAAATTTAATTCGTTCTGTAACTGAACTTGTAAGTCAGTCAACTCGTATATCAAACTGCCAGTACTGGACCCATGCGCCAACGCGCCAACTAGCAGCAGCTTCCCGAATCACAATTCGTATCTCGAAATTTCGCTCGGATCTTGAACAAAAATACAGATCAAGTCATAGCTCATATCTTAAAAAAAAAAAATTGTACGTTGGTCTGTTCCTATCTCAAGATACCACTGTATACAACTTCTTTACATGGTAAGTAATACATACCCAACATGCCAGAATAACAAAGAACCATCAGACCCTCCACTTGCAAAAAGCCCTTCGTGAACAGGATGCCAAGCCACAGCTGCAAAGCAAAAACACAGGGAAAGATAAAATTATTAGGAGCTCAGAATGCTACAGACAATAGAATGAGAAGTATACCTGATAGTCACTGACCTGTGGCTTCTTTCTTATGACCCCGGAAGACTTGAAGCTCTTCTTTCAGATTTCGGATATCAAAAAGTTTACAGAGATGGTCACGTGATGCTGTCAGTAACCAGTTGCCATTAAGATTTAATTTTACTTCCATCACTGTGTTTTTATGGGCATGACTAGAAACGAGTGCCAAGAAAATAATGTAAGTACTCAAAGAAAGTCTAAATCCACATAATGGTCATTTCTGTTGAAAAGAACATGGGTCAAGATGGCAAGAATTCTGGCCTACAAGTGATAAAGCATGACGCAGAAACATTACAGTACCACAGGTAAAATACATTTGAAATAAAGGCCTATTATCTAGACACTGCTCCTTTAACCAGTTAAAATAGCAGCAGAGCTTCAACTGGATGTAAAAGTATTATCTTTAAAGCAGGGTAAGCATTTGAACATATAAATTACAATAAAGCTCATTTAAATTTTTAAATTCAATGAATCTCCCCTCACTAACACAAAGCAAAAAAAGAGCCTGGTATTGTTTGAGACTTAATTTGATCTCAAGACACTGCAAGAAGCCAAGGCTGCACAATGCACATCTCTTAGAAGCACTGTTGCCAAGGCATTCCAAGTTGACTGCGGCCACTGGAGATATGCAACATGGCAGCCCAGCTCCCAGCAGCCTACTCTGCATATGGCTCACTCCCAATAAGAAGGACTAGGAGGCAGTTGCTTGGTCAGAAAAAAAAAAAAAAAAGGTAACAATATATTCCAATCACTGTGAACGTTCACAGATAATTCAAAGGAAAAATTTTATTATGTAGCTGTATCATAAGCAAGCACCTTAGATAAAAAAATAAGAACTGATTCAAAACTGAAAGGAAAAGTTCTCTACAAATAGATGTAGTGAGATGGAGAAAGCTGGGCAGCTATATGTCTAGTAAGGAGCATACACATCAAATCCATACAGTGCCAAAATGTATTATAATGAGGAGAAACAGTAAGCTAGAATAGTAATAACTACCTCCTTCTCAATCTCCCCCTCACCTCCACCCCCCCCCCCAAGGTACCCAAATTAAATTTAGCATATGTGGCAGAAAAAAAAATCAAGCCTTATTTCATTAGGAATTCCAAGATAAATCATATTTACGTAACAAGAAAGCCATAGATACAAATCCATCTGTTGCCTATACTACTTTTTCAAAAGTACATGAGAGAAAACTAAGTCAAATGCAGGCAACTTTATTACCCTTTGTTTAGGGACCAAAGTCGGGCTCCTATAACTTACAGTGTTGCAAGACTCTGCCCAGTCTTGGGATCCCAGAACTTGATTGGCTGCTGACTGTCTTTACTTCCTGAAACTACTAATCCCTTTGTTGGGTGCCAGTCTACACACTTCACGTCAGCACCATGCCCTGTCGGAACAAGTTCACATAAAAACCTCATCAGTCATGTGTGTTTAAAGGAAGACTCCATCCTAATTTGAACCAAAGTAGAGAAACCTATTCAATGTTTTTTATTTTTGTTTTTTGTTTTTTTTTTACAGAGACAGAGAGAGAGTCAGAGTGTCAGAGTGAGGGATAGACAGGGACAGACAGACAGGAACTGAGAGATGAGAAGCATCAATCATTAGTTTTCGTTGTGCATTGCGACACCTTAATTGTTCACTGATTGCTTTCTCATATGTGCTTTGACCGGGGGCCTTCAGCAGACTGAGTAACCCCTTGCTTGAGCCAGCGACCTTGGGTCCGAGCTGGTGAATTTTTGCTCAAACCAGATGAGCCCACGCTCAAGCTGGTGACCTCGGAGTCTCGAACCTGGGTCTTCCACATCCCAGTCCGACGCTCTATCCACTGCGCCACCGCCTGGTCAGGCTATTCAATGTTTTGATCCAAGTGTTCAGTTATCTTAAATTTTTGAAGACTCCTTGGTCTTTGTGTCTGGGAGCATTGTGGATATGTAACAACCTCTCTTTTAGGACAAGACACACAGGAACCCTTCCTCGTCTCCCAGAACTAAGCTCTTCTTCCTGACTTGCTGGTACGTTAGTCAAGGCTTTTGGAGCTATACCTCTCAAGTCATAGTATTTAAAGCTTTTTCAACTTTTGATGTTCCTGTATTATACTACTTCTTAGGCACAATTTATGTCATTCATTTGTTTTCCCACTTTGTCTTAAGTGGCCCTTAAGACAAAAGCACTAAATTCAGATTCATATACTACCACTTCTAGCTGTGACAACAGAAAAAGTGTTTCCTCAAGTACAGAATGAGAAAAACAATACCTGCTTCACTCAAACACATGTCAGATGAGATGATAATAAAAGATACCCTTCTGAGTAATTACTAAATGTTAAGCAATGCATTGAGCACTTAGGAGCATCATCTACTGAAATACTAACAAAATCCCAAGGAAAGTATAATAAATTATATTCATTTACAAGTGAAAAAAAGAGAAGAAATGGAAGGGTTCAATAACATGTCCTAGATTCCAGAGCTAGCCCACAGGACAAGAGCTGAGACCCAAACCTGGTTTACAGGATCCCGAGACAGTGCTTCCAACCACTGTGCTACAAAACGAGGTCCCATCACAAATGTAAGAGATAAACTGCTACTAAAAATCAAAAAAGTGAAAATCAGAATCTATAAAACTGAATGAAATCTTTGAAAAACTGGGTGCTGCCTGACCAGGTGGTGGTGCAGTGGATAGAGCATCGGACTAGGATGTAGAGGACCCAGGTTTGAAACCCTGAGGTCGCCAGCTTGAATGCGGTCTCATCCAGATTGAGCGCAGAACTGCTGGCTTGAGTGTAGGATCATAGACATGACCCCATAGTCACTAGCTTGAGCCCGAAGGTCACTGGCTTGAGCCCAAGGTTGCTGGCTTGAGCTGGGGGGCACTCACTCTGCTGGAGCCCCCCCCAACCCCCGCAAGGCACATATGAAAAAGTAATCAATGAACAACTAAAGTGCTATAACTATGAATTGATGCTTCTCATCTCTCTCCCTTCCTGTCTGTCTGACCCTGTCTGTCCACCCCCACACTAAAAAAAAAAAAGAAAACCAAAAAAACTGGGTGCTGTATGAGTTCCAAGAACATTTTATACTGCAGAGTGCACTAAGTGGCAGGTGCAGAAGGAGGCACAGAGCATCTGCACCAGCTCATTCTCTAACATGGGTCACACCCAGCTTCTAGGTGGGAAGGAGGAAGAATACAGAAGAATGAAAAACAGAAAATAGAGAAGAAAAGAGACAGTTCTAGAGGCAATGGAAAGTGAATTTCTACTAATTCAGAAGGGAAGTAATTCATATCTCAAACAGGCATGGGCTAAGGACAATACCCCATATGGCAAGCATCATCTAGGGCAGTGGTCCCCAACCTTTTTTGGGCCACAGACTGGTTTAATGTCAGAAAATATTTTCACAGACCGGCCTTTAGGGTGAGACGGATAAACGTATCACGTGACTGAGACAAGTGTCAAGAGTGAGTCTTAGACGGATCTAACAGAGGGAATCTGGTCATTTTTTTAAAAATAAAACATCGTTCAGACTTAAAAATATAAATAAAATGGAAATAATATAAGTTATTTATTCTTTCTCTGTGGATAAGTACCAAATGGCCCACGGACCGGTACCGATCTGCGGCCTGGTGGTTGGGAACCACTGATCTAGGGGATACCAACTATCTGGAGAACAGTTTAGTAATGTGTATCAAAAGCATGAAAAAAGTACATATTCTACAACCCTACAACCCCGTATCTCAGACTTTATCATAAGAAAATAATGGATGTCCAAAAACACTTGTCAGGCCTGACCAGGCAGTGGCGCAGTGGATAGAGCATCGGAGTAGGATGCCGAGTACCCAGGTTCGAGACCCTGAGGTCGCCAGTTTGAGCATGGGCTTATCTGGTTTGAGGAAAACCTCACCAGCTTGGACCCAAGGTCGCTGGCTCAAGCAAGGAGTTACTCAGTCTGCTGAAGGCCCACAGTCAGGGCACATATAAGAGAGCAATCAATGAACAACTAAGGTGTCGCAACAAAAAACTGATGATTGATGCTTCTCATCTCTCTCTATTCCTGTCTGTCTGTCCCCACCTATGCTTCTCATCTCTCTCTATTCCTGTCTGTCTGTCCCCACCTATCCCTCTGACTCTCTCTCTGTCCCTGTAAAAAAAAACCCAAAAAAAAACCAAACACTTGTCAGGATGATAAAGTTTATTTTTAAAATGCCCTCGAGCCTGACCTGTGGTGGCGCAGTGGATGAAGCATTGACCTGGAACGCTAAGGTCGCCAGTTCGAAACCCTGGGCTTGCCTGGTCAAGGCACATATAGGAGTTGATGCTTCCTATTCCTCCCCCCTTCTTTCTCTCTCTACTCTCTCTAAAATGAATAAATAAAACCTTTAAAAAAAAATGCCCTTGAACAGACAACAAATACCTATATTACAAAATAAATATCTTTATGGCATATGTGCTCAATGGAATATGATGCACCTATTATAAATGACAGCATTATTTAATGGTATTAAAACGTTCACGATACTGTTTATTTTTAAGACAAAAACAAGAAACACTAGTGTGCAGCATCACTTCAGAAGGCAAGTTAGTGACATGAGTGACTGTGTGCACACCCTATAGACAGAGACACAAGCAAGTTGTCTAGATATCAAATTGTCAACAGAAATAGTATTAACCTGAGTAGTGAAAGTAAGAAGATTCTATTTACCTGTTTTCTGTTTTTACATTTTCTATGACAAACACATATTATTTTACAATGGGGATTTGAAGGTGGGAAAGGAAAAAAGTGGTCTGGTTGTTCTTTTAATTTTTTTATTTAACCCTTTGAGTAGTGCGTTTTTTTCATGCTCACTGACCCCCATGCGTTTTTTTGCAAAAAATGAAATTAGTTCCAGTTACAGTTTATTAACTTAAAATCATGTTTATTTGATAACCAATTTATGGAAAAAGAAGAACATACATTTGCCTTTTTAAAATATTGCCTTACACATTTTTGAAATAAAAATTTTTGTTCCGATCGTACTCTGGCTGGTCAGGAGGTATGAGGACATACATGAATGTTCATACTACTCAAGGAGTTAAAAAAAATAACTAAGGATCGCCTAACCAATAGTGGCGCAGTGGATAGAGAGTTGACCTAGGACACTGAGGTCCCAAGTTCAAAACCCTAAGATCGCTGGCTTGAGCACAGGGTCACCAACTTGAGCGGGAGATCATCAACATGATCCCAAGATCACTGGCTTGAACAAGGGGTTGTCAGCTGGAGCATAGGCTCACCAGCTTGAGCCTGTGAACATTGACATGATACCAAGGTTGCTGGCTTGAGCCCAAGATTGCTGACTTGAGCAAGAGGTCAGGGGGTTGAGCCTGAGCACCCCTACCCCATGGTCAAGGAACATATAAGAAGCAATCAATGAACAACTAAAGTGACACAACTACATGTTGATGTTTCTCACCCTCTCTTTCTCTCTCCCTTCCTCTCTCGCTGTCTAAAAAAAATTTAAAAATTGAGAATGAACAAATTAAACAAATACAATTCAGTCTTCTAGCATACTACTTACCTTTTTTTTTGTTTAAAGAGACAGAGAGTCAGAGAGAGGGACAGATAGACAGGAATGGAGAGATGAGAAGATCAATTCTTCACTGCCGCATCTTAGTTGTCCATTGATTGCTTGTTCATTGATTGCTTTCTAATATGTGCCTTGACCAGGCGGCCAAAGCACAGCAAGTGACCCCTTGCTCAAGCCAGCGACCATGAGGTCAAGTCTATGATCCCGTGCTCAAGCTGGTGAGCCCACACTCAAGCCGGTGACCTTGAGGTTTCAAACCTGAGTCCTTTGCATCCCAGTCCAACGCTATATCCACTGTACCATAGCCTGGTCATGCCTACTGCTTACCTTAAAAACTTATTTTTTCCTTAGGTTTTATTTGTTGAATAAGGAAGCATCAACTCATAGTTGCCTGCCATATGTGCCCCAACCAGACAAGCTGGGGACTTCAAACAGGTAACTTCAGCTCCAGGTCAATGTTCCATCCCCTGAGCCACAGATCAGGCTTAAAAACATTTAATGTTACTACCAATGTGATTCTGAAAAGATATGGCTAGAAAATTTAAAAACTTGATGAACCATTATCATCTAAAATTAAATAATATGTAAACCTATGTATTTTAACCAAACTTGAGTGGTAAAAGCAAGGGAAAGCACTATGCAAAAAAGTTCACATTATTAGCAGCCACCTCTATGCTCACCTTTTTTTATTTTTATTTCTTTTAGTGAAAAGAGGGAAGGCAGAGACATGCGCCCCAACCGGGATCCACCCAGCAAGTCCAATAGGGGGCGATGTTCTGCCCATCTGGGGCCCTTGCTCCATTGCAACCAGAGCCATTTTTTTTAGCACCTGAGGCAGAGGCCATGGAGACATCCTCAGTGCCCAGGACCAACTCGCTCTAATCAGGTCATGGCTATAAAAGGGGAGGAGGAATCAGACAGAGCGGAGAAAAGCAAGAGGGAGAGGGATGGAGTAGACGGGCGCCTCTCCTGTGTGTCCTGATCAGAAATCAAACCCTGAACTTCCGCATGCCAGGCCAACGCTCTACCGGTGAGCCAAACGGCCGGAGCCCTATGCTTACCATTTGTGGGACACTTTCATTATATAAAGTATATGCTTAGTTTAAACAAGTATATGCAAAATCAAAAACACTAGTCCATAAAAAGGAACAAAATATTATCAGCTGCTTTAATGTTGTGTCCTAAAGTATTCTAAAAGGTATTCAAGCCAGTGTGATTCCCATCCACCCTTTCATTAAGTGAATTTACCCATATCCACATATATCACTAATATTAATCAAATAGATACTGATTGTTGGATATTATTTTATTAGTGTCAATAATAAAAATACTACAATTAAAAACATACATTTTTTTCTTTTTAAAAACATTTTTTAAATTTGTTAATTTTAGATAGAGGAAAGGTGGGGGCAGGGAGAGAGACAGGAACATAGATTTGTTCTTTTATGTGCCCTGACCAGGGATCGATCCGCCGACCTCTACACTTCCACACAGTACTCTAACCACTGAGCCCCTCCGCCAGGGCTACATGTACTCCTCATTTATGGTGCTACTCTAAGCACCATATATAGACTGTCTCATCATCTTCCATGTGACGCATACAAAGTACAGACAGGCTAACTTGCCACTACCAGACAGCTAATACGTGGCACAGCACAGAGCTGCGTGCAGGGAGCTGGCCAAGAGCCACTGC
Organism: Saccopteryx leptura; assembly: GCF_036850995.1. NCBI lineage: Eukaryota > Metazoa > Chordata > Mammalia > Chiroptera > Emballonuridae > Saccopteryx > Saccopteryx leptura. The sequence continues at coordinate 681,233 of NC_089509.1, forward strand.
TCTCAGCGTCTACTCTGTACTGCCTCATTAGATGTGATAGCATTAGTCTAAGAGTTACAGGAGGAAGAAGAAACAAAAACCTGTACCTTCGTATGTGTTTCTATAATGCACAAAGGCTCACTGAACGATGGCACATAGCAGACAGGGAGTTAGGACAGAAGGGGGACTATTCAAGCCTTTGTATTGCTTTGTTTTTTTGAACCACGAGTATATATTATCTACTTATAAAAAATTAAATACACCCTGACCAGGCAATGGCGCAGTAGATAGAGTGTCGGACTGGGATGCGGAGAACCCAGGTTGGAGACCCCGAGGTCGCCAGCTTGAACGCGGGCTCATCTGGTTTGAGCAAAAGCTCACCAGTTTGGGCCTGACCTGTCGTGGCGCACGGGATAAAGCGTCGACCTGGAAACGCTGAGGTTGCCGGTTCAAAACCCTGGGCTTGCCTGGTCAAGGCACATATGGGAGTTGATGCTTCCTGCTCCTCCCTCCCCCTTCTCTCTTTCTCTCTCTCTCTCTCCTCTCTATAAATAAATAAATAAATAAATAAATAAATAAATAAATAAATAAATAAAATGGCATCGCCAAAAAAAAAAAAAAAAGCTCACCAGCTTGGACCCAAGGTCGCTGGCTCGAGCAAGGGGTTATTCAGTCTGCTGAAGGCCCACGGTCAAGGCACGTATAAGAAAGCAATCAATGAACAACTAAGGTGTCACAATGCGCAACGAAAAACGAATGATTGATGCTTCTCATCTCTCTCCATTCCTGTCTGTCCCTGTCTATCCCTCTCTGACTCTCTGTCTCTGTAAAAAAATTTAAAAAAATAAATCCTATCCCCATCTTTAAAAAAAAGATTAAATACAAATAAAGTTATCTAAGAAAATATGTGCAAAAAAATATGTGCAGTATGTTAATATTTGATTTAAAAAGAGACCACACCCCAACAAACAGCACCCATATACATTTGCTCAATAATGCATAAAATGTGTCTTTAAAAGTACACAAGAACTTGAAAATATTAAATGCCTCCAAGAAAAGGAACTGAGTAATGGGGAAACAGGGGTAATGTGCCTTCATCATATCTTGTTTGGTAATTTTAAAATATTAAAACATGTAAATAAATCTATTGAATAAAAATCAATTTAAAATTTTAATTCACGCCTGACCAGGTGGTCGCGCAGTGGATGGATAGAGCATCGAACTCGGATGTGGAAGACCCAGGTTCAAGACCCCGAGGTCGTCTGCTTGAGCACAGGCTCATCTGCTTTGAGCAAAGCTCACCAGCTTGGACCCAAGGTCACTGGCTCGAGCAAGGGGTTACTCGGTCTGCTGAAGGCCCACGGTCAAGGCAAATATGAGAAAGCAATCAATGAACAACTAAGGTGTCACAATGAAAAACTGATGATTGATGCTTTTCATCTCTCTCCGTTCCTGTCTGTCCCTATCTATCCCTCTCTCTGTCCCTGTTAAAAAAATAATAATAATAATAACAAAATGGAAACTGCTATTTATGTTTCTGAAAAAAATTTTTTAATTCACTACATAACAGTGAATTAATTACCTCCAGAAAGTGGGTATGAAATCATTACAGGTGGCATATAATATTTTTATAATTAAAAAAATAAATAAATAAAAGAGAGGCTGGATAGACCTAGAGGATATTATGCTAAGAGAAATAAGTCAGACAGAAAAACTGTATAATTTCACTTATATAGTCTAAAAAAATAGATACCAAATAAATGAACAAACAAAACAAAAACAAACTCATAGACACCGAGAACAAACTGACAACTGCCAGACTGGAGGGTTTTGAAGAGAAAGAGGTAAAGGGAGCAAGAAGTATATAGGTCAGCAGGAGAGGGACAGTCACTGGTATGTACAGACAGCACAGGAAACACAAATGTCTAATTCCTATGCTATACAAAGGAAATATAATATTGAACGTGAACTATCATTAAAAATAAAATTTTAAACATCAAAAACAAGAATTAAATAATTAAAGAAGAAAAAAGATTAAGGAAGCATAACTTCTTCCTTCTTTAGAGAAAAAAAGTTACTGAATTACCAATGAAGTGACAAGAACTATTTGAAATGATAAAATTCTACCCATCACGCCTGACCAGGTGGTGGCGCAGTGGATAGAGCGTCGGACTGGGATGCGAAGGACACAGGTTCGAGACCCCCGAGGTTGCCAGCTTAAGCGCGGGCTCATCTGGTTTGAGCAAAGCTCACCAGCTTGAACCCAAGGTCGCTGGCTTGAGCAAGGGGTTACTCAAGGCCCGCAGTCAAGGCACATATGAGAAAGCAATCAATGAACAACTAAGGTGTCGCAATGAAAAACTAATGATTGATGCTTCTCATCTCTCTCCGTTCCTGTCTGTCTGTCCCTATCTATCCGTCTGTCTGACTCTCTCTGTCTCTGTAAAAAATATATATATATATAAAAAAAAATTTTTTTAAATTAAAAAATTCTACCCATCACATCAATGTTGATAAATTTAAATCGAGAAAAATCAGACTAGTAAAAATTTATCTGAAGAAAATAATTTTAAAGCATTTTTAAAATTTTTATATATATTTAAAAAATAGTATTTGAAGCCTTGTTCCTGCTTGTGAAAAGTACAAATTTTAGAAGTACAGTGATTGAACTGTACCATAGCCAAAGAAACAAACTATAAAGATGAAGATTCTGAGAATAACAAGAAAAATACTTAGGAACTAAGTGACCTTCTAAAAAGGAAAACAAGGCCCTGGCTGGCTGGCTCAGTGGTGGAGTGTCGGCTTGATGTGCAGGAGTCCCGGGTTTGATTCCCAGCCAGGGCACACAGGAAAAGTGCCCAACTGCTTCTCCACCCCTCCCCCCCTCTCCTTCCTCTCTCTCTCTCTTCCCCTCCTGCAGCCAAGGCTCCATTGGAGCAAGGTAGGCCCGGGTGCTAAGGATGGTTCTGTGGCCTCTGCCTCAGGCGCTAGAATGGCTCTGGTTGCAACAGAGTTATGCCCCAGATGGGCAGAGCATCGCCCCCTGGTGGGCGTGCTAGGTGGATCCCGGTCGGGCACATGCGGGAGTCTGACTGTCTCACTGTTTCCAGCTTTGGAAAAATACAAAAAAATAAAAAATAAAAAATAAATAAAAAGGAAAAGGAAAACAAGGCCTTGGCTGGTTGGATCAGTGGATAGAGCATCGGCCCAGCATATGGACACCCTGGGTTCGACCATCTGCTTCTCCACCCCTTCCCCTTTCCTTGTTGCAGCCAGTGGCTCAGTTGGTCCAAGCACATCAGCCTCAGGTCCTGAAGATAGCTCGGCTGATTTGAGCATCAGCCCCAGATGGGGGTTACTGGGTGGATCCCGATCATGGCGCATGGAGGATTCAGTCTCACTATCTCCCCTCCTCTCACTTAAAAAAATAAATTAAAAGAAAAACAAGCCTGACCAGGCAGTGGCGCAGTGAATGGAGTGTAGGACTGTGATGGGGATGACCCAAGTTCAAGACTCCAAGGTTGCCGGCTTGAGTGCGGGCTCATCTGGTTCAAGCAGGTGGTCATTAGGTCTGCAGTAGCCCCCCCCCCCCCCAGTCAGGGCACACATGAGAGAGCAGTAGGTGAAAAACTAAGATGTCTCAATGGAGAATTAATGCTTTTCATCTCTCCCCCTTCCAGTCTGTCTGTACCCATCTGTCCCTCCCCCTCTGTCTCTGTCACACAAAAAAAGTAAAACAAAATAATGCATGCACAAACTATGCATATGATATAAGGATGATTAAATATACGTGTATAATTACAAAATGTAGATACAGATAATCAGGAAATAAAAATTGCAATGGGGTAATGGAAACAAAGGTAAAGTTTTCCTATTTGCTGTGTTCCACTGTGGTTTTAACCATAAATAACATGGGTCAGGTATTTTCGTGTATGTGTGAACTTTTTAATAGTTTTAAAATGAGAGAAAATTAAAAAAACACCGCTGAATACAAGTTACTTTGCTAGGTAATATTTTATCAAATTAGCAAAAATTAAATATGATATCCAGTGTTAATAAGAGAATCACAGGCCCTCTCACTCATAACTGGCTGAAAACTAAATTAGTCCAACTTTTGGAGAGGCTATGTAGCCACACCCACCAAACACATGTAGTGCTCCAGAGCCTGTACTCTTGTCCTACACTAGCAGGAATCTACTCCATGTCCGTAGCTGTAAAAGCACACCAACATTTATGTACAAAGACATTTATTACACCTGACTTAAATTGTAAGCCTAGGAACAACTTAAAGATGAATCTGAGGGGTGATTTAGGAAAACTTAGGTAAATCTGTATATTGAATTCAGTACAACTGCTAAAACAAGGCAGAAAAAGAAAACTTTTTGGGATGACAGAAATGTTCATTATCATGATGGTGGCTATAAAAATGAAGCGGAGAAGAGACCTCTTAGAGGAAATAAAATGTTATGTATCTCAATTATGGTATATACCCTTGTCAAAATCATAAAGCTGTACATCAAAAAAGGGTGAATGTAATCATAGTTGAATTATACCTTAATAACCAACTTTTAAAAATAAACAAAAAAGCAAGATGTATTTTAGTCCCATTTGTAAAAAAGAAAATTTAAGCTGGTAATAGTTTTTAGGGAAAAGAAATGCTATGGAAATAAGAATTTATTCTTCTGTACGACTTAAAAGTTTTTTTTCTAATTGAAAAAAATAATTTTTTAGTGAGAGAAGGGAGGGAGATGAGAAGCATCAACTCATAGTTGTCACTTTAGTTTGTTCATTGATTGCTTCTCATGTGTGCCTTGATGGGGAGTGGGGGTGGGGGTTCAAGTGAATGACCTTGGGCACCAAGCCAGCAACCAAGGGGATCATTTTGATGATCCCACACTCAAACCATCAACCTCAGGGTTTTGAACCTGGGATCTCAGCATCCCAGGTCGATGTTCTATCGACTGTGACACCACTAGCCATTCTAATTGAACTTTTCAACATGTGCTTTTATTATTTTGATGAAAACTGCCTTTGGTTTCCCTCTATTCAAACCTTATGTAAATTGCCCTGGCCAGTGGTCAGTGCATCACCCTGGCATATGAACATCCAGGGTTTTATTCCCCATCAGGGCACACGGGAGAAGTAACCATCTGCTTCTCTCCCCCTTCTCTCCTTCTTCCCCTCTTGTAGCCAGTAGTTCAACTGGTTCAAGCGTTGGCCCTGAGCACTGAGGATAGTTCAGTTGGTCAGAGTATGCCAGCCTCAGGTGCTGAAAATAGCCCAGTACTCCAGCATCAGCCCCAGGTGGAGTTACCAGATGGATCCCGGTCAGGGCGCATGTGGGAGTCTGTCTCACTATCTCCCTTCCTCTCAATTTAAAAAAACTTATGCAAATGACTGTTATCTTAATGCTTTCATCTTCCAATACAGAATTAACTAGTGTGTGTGGTCTCAGGAAGATGTGCTTCAGAGCGTCAATGGGATGCATCTTATCACTGATAGCTCTCAAACTCAGTATGGCTGAATTAAAGTATTTCCCCATGTATAAAACGCTCCCATGTATAAGACACTCAATTTGATGGCCCGAAATTTGAAAAAAAAAGTGTATTACATAAAGTTATTGAATTTAAGTTTTATTCATCATAAAATTCATACAAGTCCTCATCACTATCAAAACTCCCATCCATTAGCTTGTCCTCATCTGTGTCTGATGATGAATCACTGTCTTCAACAATGAGCACAAAAACAAGTGCGAAAAAGTGAGAAATACAAGTAAAAAAATCTATAACCACTGTATGAGATGCACCCAGTTTTTAGACCCCAAATTTTTCGAAAAAGGGTGCACCTTATATATGGGGAAATATATTTCAAAAAGATTATGAATTCTATAATCTGGAATGCCATATGTAAAAATTTTAAATTATATGTTATCTCAGAAAAATTACTGTGATAAACACATGGCTTATCAATTTCAACCATTAACCCTAAAGGTGTCTCTACATTAACTTTTGTCATTTCAAAGGTCCAGAATTTCAGGCTAAAATCAAGATGTTGTGATGGCCATACTCAGAAAAGCCAAGAACGCAGTACTTGCAATGCTGAAGCAATACAGACCTAATGAGAAAGTCGTTCAGGTGATGACTCATTTTATGATCTAGTGACCTAGATAGTGTTGTTGTTTTTTTTTAAGATTTTATTTATTGATTTTAGGGAGAAGAGGGGGAGAGGAGTGGGAAGCATCAACTTACAGTAGTTGCTTCTTGTATGTGCTTTGACCTAGCAAGCCCAGGGCCTTGAATGGGGAACCTCAGTGTTCTAGGCCAACACTCTATCTACTGTGTCACCCACTGGCCAGGCATCCTAGATATCTTAATACTAAAAACATCTTGTCCGTAGCTTAATATATTAAGACTAAAAACTTTAGGACTAAAAGCTTCTGTAAGTATTTTTTAAAGTGGCAGCTAATTAAACTTTTCAGAATTAAGCTCGTAAAAAAATATGATAAAGCTCTCAACACCACCAAATCTGCTCCAGATCCTACCAAGCCTACCATAGGAACAGGATGTAACCCTGTGGGGGAGCTGACAGTAGTCTACAGACTGATTAGTAGACACATACAATCCTCAGAAGGATGGTAGTGCTTTAAAGAAACTAGTGGGAGCCTAACCTGTGGTGGTGCAGTGGATAAAATGTTGACCTTGCCCTGGCCGGTTGGTTCAGTGATAGAGCATCGGCCCAGCATGTGGAAGTCTAGGGTTTGATTCCCAGTAAGGGCACACGAGAAGCACCCATCTGCTTCTTCACCCCTCCCCCTCTCATTTCTCTCTCTCTCTCTTCCCCTCCTACAGCCTTGACTCGACTAGAGTGAGTTGGCCCCAGGCACTGAAGATGGCTCCATGTCCTCGCCTCAGGTGCTAAAAAGAGTTCAGATGCTGAGCAACAAAGCATCATCCCCTAGTGGGCTTGCTGGGTGGATCCTGGTTGGGGCACATGCAGCAGTCTGTCTCTGCCTCCCCTCCTCTCACTGAATTAAAAAAGAAAAAAAAAGCGTTGACCTGGAACACTGAGCTCACCGGTTCCAAACCCTGGCCTTGTCCAGTCAAGGCACATATGAGGAGTTGATGCTTCCTGCTCCTCCCCCTTCTCTCTCTCTCTCTCCCTCTCTCCTCTCTAAATAAAATCTAAATAATAAAAATAAAAACATAAAGAAGCCAGCAAGAGAAGAACACGGTTACCAAGTAGACTGTGGGATCCTTGGGAAAGAGCAAAGTACTTAATCTACACTTGACTGAAATTAGAAATGAAGCATATGTTTGAAGAAAGATTTCAATATTGAGACTTGAGGTTCAACTGCCAAATTCTAAAATTAAGAGATTCTAGTTGCAAAGCACTGAAGAACAAAACTGTCAAATCAATGTGAGGAATTTCCTTTGAATACTTAAGGATTTAACCTACAGTGTCAATGCAGTAGCTATTAAGACACACGTGACTTTTTAAATTTGTTTTAAAGTTAAAATTAGGTTCTTCAATCATATTAGCAACATTTCATAGCTCAACAGCCATATGTGACTAGTGGCTAGCACATCAGAAAACAAGTATAGACTATTTCCATAAAAAAAGCTATCAGACAACACTTATTTAAACTACAGTTAGCCATTTCAAAAAAAGTTTCTCCTTAAATTCCCATAACTGTATTTCATTCACTTTGTCAGTTACACAATAAACAGCAATAACAAAACATATTATCTTTAATTGATATTGTTGGGAAAATCATACAGGGGGAAGACCTGCAGTTATCCTGTCTAATAATTTTTCAAACATTTTTTTAAGACTTTATTCATTTTAGAGAGAAGAGAGTGAGAAAGAGAAGGGGAGAGGAGCAGGAAGCATCAACTCCCATAAGTTCCTTGACCAGGCAAGCTCAGGGTTTTGAACCGGTGACCTCAATGTTCCAGGTCGACACTCTATCCACTGCACCACCACAGGTGAGGTTCCTATAATTTTTACAGAAGAGAAAACAGGCCTAAAAAGGCTAAATCATGGCCAGAGTTTTCTTCTTACCAATCTAATCTCCCATTTACCTCCCTAAATAGATAACATCTAAATAAAGGGGCAGAATAGTTTCTTCTGTTTCACTCATCGGTCAATTTTCACTTTCTAAAATGGAATTGAGAACGTGTAGAAGACAAACTTCTGTATACCTTTCCATCTCTCAGAACTATATAAGAAAAAATTAGGAATAAAAACTAAAATTACATACATAACTAAGAAGTACTTTTAACCATCCAAGAAGTAATCTGGTGGATTCTGAAAACATGGTCTTGTTAAAAATAAAGGAATCTGCCAACCATGACCTAACTCCACAAAAAGAAATTCCAAACTACTCTATCCATAGAAGATTCCTTTTATACCTTGAGGGCAATGAATTCTGCATCATTTCTTAGATAAGGTAAACATTCCTTCAAGATCCTAGTGAAGTTCCAGTGACAGAACTGGCATTGCTTTGTGGATTTACCTGTGTCAGACACATCAGAATTGTTTGACTTACTACTTCATAATGGTTATTTGCAAAAAGCATCTATTAATTATACATTATAATTTATTCCAAATGGGAGATAACAATTTTACAGATTTCACTTGATCATTCTTTTACTCATTAATTTACAAATGTGCACAGTATTTATTGGGCTTCTATTATGTGTGCTCAATCTCTAAAATTAAACAAAATGAAGATTGAACACTGGAGAAGTATTTGTAGAATCACAAAAAGCTGTTACATTAAATTTCAACAAAATTAACATTTAGAATAAAAAAGTTTTCTGAATAAAGATTGAAATTAAGCTAACAAAACAACTAATGCAGGTTTTGGAGATACTTCTCTACAAAGCAAATACAGAAAAATCTATTTTTAAGAAAAAAATCTAAGAATAACAGGACTCATGGATTAGTCTTTACTTCAGGAGCAGTTCTAGACTTCCTTTTTGTAGAAAAGTAGAGCCTTCCTTGTTACTTCTTCTCTGGACTGTAAAGTGAAGTGCAATAGACGAAAGGAGAACTATTCCCTTAGAGGAGGAGGCTCTCGCCTTCTGTGAATTCTCCATAACCAGCCTCTGCAGATCCTGAGGGACCTGTCATCCCATTAAGGTACACAGTCCTGCCTTAAGACAATACATTTGATCCCAAGGCTGGGTGAACAATCTGAAAACCAATACAGAGAGCTTTATTTAAAGGTCAAAAATAGTGTCCATTTTCCCATTTTATTATTCCTGGATCAGATCATTATATTAACAAATCTTAAGTTTCTTTTGTACATAAATTACAAGAAGGACCAAGACTTTCTAATACAGGAAGAAAAAAAGTGAACAAAGAATTCAAGTACCATTTTGTACATTATTAACAGTTGAAGAACTGTTATTCACAAAAATGTGTCAAACATTAACAATACACTCAGCTAGTTCCAGTCACAGAACATAAAATGTAACAAACAGGTAACTTTAAGGCAAAGGGTATATATACCCATGGTCCACAGCAGACACTTCAGTAAATCACTGAACTCAAAGATTTAAAAATTTAAAGAGCATCATTAACTTGTTAATGCTGGTCAATTAATATGGAATTTATTAGCACTTTACCTTCTTTGTCTGTAAAATCATTTTAAACTTGATCCAACAGTCAATATCAACTGGAAGTGATTACTATTTGTAACTGTGTTATCTGAATCTACAAAGTCACATTAGTAATAAAATAAAATTTATAAAATTCAATAGAGGCCCTGGCCGGTTGGCTCAGCCGTAGAGCGTCGGCCTGGCGTGTAGGAGTCCCAGGTTCGATTCCCGGCCAGGGCACACAGGAGAAGGCCCATCTGCTTCTCCACCCCTCCCTCTCTCCTTCCTCTCTGTCTCTCTCTTCCCCTCCCGCAGCCGAGGCTCCATTGAAGCAAAGATGGCCCGGGCACTGAGGATGGCTCTGTGGCCTCTGCCTCAGGTGCTAGAATGGCTCTGATTGCAGCAGAGCGATGCCCCAGAGGGGCAGAGCATCACCCCCTGGTGGGCATGCCAGGTGGATCCCGGTCGGGCGCATGCGGGAGTCTGTCTGACTGCCTCCCCGTTTCCAGCTTCGGAAAAATGAAAAAAAAAAAATTTTTAATTAAATGGAAAGTCAATTCTGGAAAGTATACACTTCTAGGAAGTGTTTTCACAAAACAAGCTCCAAACAACACTGCACAGATCATGGGAGAAGGGTTTCTGTGGTCAAGAATTGGGCGATGCTGAATTTTAAAAACTGAAAAGCTTCTTTCCATGTCTGAGCCCCTTCAGTGCTTTCAGTATATATTACAAAACTGTAGGCACAAATTTGACTACAAGCTTCTTTTTTCAAAGAGATTCCAAGTCCCTTAGGAGAACAATTTGTGAAATTTTGAAATGCTAGTTTATTATCTTGTCTGGCAATAATGAACCTAATTCAGGGGAGTGAAAACCTCTGAAAAAGGAAGCCAACAGGGAGGGAACTGTAAAAGGACTTTAAACCATACTTATAATGTGTACTTTTTAAAAAATCCTAAGTATGCATGCCTGATCAGGCAGTGGTGTAGTGAACACAGCATTGGACTGGGATGCAGAGAACCCAGGTTTGAGGCCCCAAGGTCACTGGCTTGAGCAAGGGCTCATCCAGCTTGAATGTGGACTCACCAGCTTGAGCATGGGATCATAGACATGACCCCATGGTTGCTGGCTTGAGCCCAAAGGATGCTGAGCTGAAGCCCAAGGTTGATGGTTTGAGCAAGGAGTCACTCACTCTGCTGTAGCCCCCTAGTCAAGGCACATATGAGAAAGCAAACAATGAACAAGTAGGGTGCTGCAATGAAGAATTGATGCTTCTCATCTCTTTCCCTTCCTGTCTGTCTGTCCCTGTCTGTCCTGTCTCTCTCAGAAAAAAATAATTGACTGATTAAAATAAGAAAATAAATAAATAATAAGTATGCCAGACTTGTAGTGGCACAATGGGTAAAGTGTCCACATGGAATGCTGAGGTCGCAGGTTCAAAACCCTGGGCTTGTCTGGTTAAGGCACATAGAAGTAACGAGCTGATGCTGCCTGATCCTCCCATATGCCTTTCTCTCTCTCCTAAAATCAATAAATAAAACTTTTTTAAAAATCATAAGAATTGCACAATGTAAGGATTGATAGCCAGTAGCAGCACAGAAGTGTTTACTGGGTTATAAAAAAATTGTGATATATATGTTGTCAGAAGAGCACCTCATGTACAAACATAAAAACTCATTTAGAATAATGATAGATACATCATAAATTTGCCAATCTCTTACTTAAGTCATACATTTAATATGCATTTGCAAGTAAAATGGCTTCAATGTATGTTTATCATGTATTTACATGAAAGACCAACAAAGGCTAACCTAAAAGATATTGTCGCCTGGCCTGTGGTGGCGCAGTGGATAAAGCATCAACCTGGAATGCTGAGGTCGCCAGTTCGAAACTCTGGGCTTGCCCAGTCAAGGCATATATGAGAAGTAACTACTATGAGTTGATGCTTCCTGCTTCTCTCTCTCTCCCTCTCTTTCCTCTCTCTAAAAATTAATAAATTAAAAAAAAATTTTTTTTTAAAGATATTGTCAAAGACCTGGCCGGTTGGCTCAGTGGTAGAGTGTCAGCCTGGTGTGCAGGAGTCCCGGGTTTGATTCCCGGCCAGGGCACACAGGAGAGGTGCCCATCTGCTTCTCCACCCTTCCCCTTCTCCTTCCGCTCTGTCTCTCTCTTCCCCTCCCGCAGCCGGGGCTCCATTGGAGCAATGTTGTCCCAGGCACTGAGGATGGCTCTGTGGCCTCTGCCTCAGGCGCTAGAATGGCTCTGATTGCGGCAGAGCGATGCCCCAGAGGGGCAGAGCATCGTCCCCTGGTGGGCATGCCAGGTGGATCCCGGTCGGGCGCATGCGGGAGTCTGTCTGACTGCCTCCCCGTTTCCAACTTAAAAAATATATATATAAAAAAAAGATATTGTCAAGGTTAAAAATTGAACTTAAGTATTCATGTCGTAAGATTGATGCCATGTAATGACTTCTGGCATTAAAATGAAAAAAAAAATTAATATACAAAACAACTTAATTAAAATACCTGTATAAAAAATATGATCTCTGAAAAATTTTTTATAAACACATGACTAAATATATAATCTGGCTCTAGCCACTTGGCTCAGTGGATAGAGCGTCAGCCCAGCGTGAGGACATCTGGGTTTAATTCTCTGTCAGAACACACATGAGAAGCAACCATTTGCTTCTCTTCCCCTCCCTCTCTCCCTCTCACGGCCAGTAGTTTCACTGGTTCAAGCATAGCCCTTGGCACTGAAGATAGCTCAGTTGGTCCCAGCATCAGCCTTAGGCACTAAAAATAATTCAGTTGATTGGACCATCCATCAGCCCCAGACAGGGGTTGCTGGGTGGATCCCAGTCTGGGTGCATACGGGAGTCTGTCTATCTCCCCTCCTCACTTAAAATAAATAAATATATAAATAAAATAAATAAATATATAAATAATCTGAGTCCAATAAAAACATATATAGGCATACATTTTGCTTAACTACTTGTCAGACTACTGTTAAAATTACATAATGTGGGGAAAAGGTTACACAGAAAAAAGTACTATTTCCATTTAAATCAAGTTTAAAGATTGTATTTAGAAAAAGTTTGAAGCTTATGAAAAATCAGGAAATGACTGATACAATGGGAAAACCTACATTCTTCCCCCCAAAACACTGCATGAGAGTGTCCAGAACATGAGTCAACCCTTCACACTCTTCAGTTCAATCACAACCAAAAAGAAGCAACTTTCACAGCATGTTTTGTGCCAACCAGCAAATTCCCCTTTGTTGACATTTTTTTTTAATGTAAAGTATTCAAATAAAGTACAAGAATATTTTGGAGAATACTTATCAAAGAACCTTAAAGAGAAGGAATGTAACAACAAAATACTCTTTGAACCTCATTGCTGTTGTACTGCAGTCTTTTGTGTGGAATGGATGATATTTGGTAATCCCATACACAATACAGAAACCAGAAGCAAAGTCCTTTATAAGAGAAGGTCCGCCTGACCAGGCAGTGGTGCAATGGATAGAGCGTCAGACTGGGATGCGGAAGGACTCAGGTTCGAGACCCCAAGGTCACCAGCTTAAGCACGGGCTCATCTGGTTTGAGCTGGGCTCATCAGCTTGAGGCCAAGGTCGCTGGCTTGAGCAAGGGATTACTAGGTCTGCTGAAGGCCCGTGGTCAAGGTACACACGAGAAAGCAATCAATGAACAACTAAGGTGTCGCAATGCGCAATAAAAAACTAATGATTGATGCTTCTCATCTCTCTCCGTTCCTGTCTGTCTGCCTCTGTCTGCCCCTGTCTATCCCTCTCTCTGACTCTCTCTCTCTCTGTTAAAAAAAAAAAAAAAAGAGGCCCTGGCCGATTGGCTCAGTGGTAGAGCGTCAGCCTGGCGTGCAGGGGTCCCGGGTTCGATTCCCGGCCAGGGAACACAGGAGAAGCGCCCATCTGCTTCTCCACCCCTCCCCCTCTCCTTCCTCTCTGTCTCTCTCTTCCCCTCCCGCAGCGAGGCTCCATTGGAGCAAAGATGGCCCAAGCACTGGGGTTGGCTCCTTGGCCTCTGCCCCAGGCGCTAGAGTGGCTCTGGTCGCAACAGAGCGACGCCCAGGAGGGGCAGAGCATCACCCCCTGGTGGGCGTGCCGGGTGGATCCTGGTCAGGCACATGCGGGAGTCTGTCTGAAGGTCTCTCCCCGTTTCCAGCTTTGGAAAAATACCAAAAAAAAAAAAAGAGAGAGAGAAGGTGCACTGGGCTGGATATTTGTGATCAGATGATCAAAGTTTCTCTAGTAAATATTTCTGCACACATTCATAAGCCAATATAATGTAATATCATTCTAAAGAGTTAAGAAAAAAAGTATTATAGTTGTCACTTGAAAAACTAGAAATATGTAAAAACCAGAAAAACTTTAAAAGAATGACGAATATCTGACAATATCAAGACTACTGGAGAGAATAGTACCTATGCCACATGAATAATGAAAGCTACGACCGCCAGCAGGTATCTTGGGCAACAATGAAGAGAAGGCATGGCCGAAACCCCTAATGAAGAAAAAGTAGAACCAAAAAGGAAAACCAGAGATATTTTCAACTATCCTTTAGGACACTTCTAAAGTAGGCTTTCCTTCTAAAAACTATGTAAAAAGTAAAGTGGTTAACCATGAATTGGCCAGATTAAGGACAGTTTTGTTTTGTTTTTTAATTTTTTTTAATTTTTGACAGAGACAGAGAGAGGGACAGATAGGGACAGACAGACAGGAAGGGAGAGATGAGAAGCATTAATTTTTCATTGCAGCACTTTAGTTGTTCATTGACTGCCTTCTCATATGTGCCTTGATGGGGGGGGGGGGCTACAGTAGAGTGAGTGACCCCTTCCTTGCTCACAGTGAAGCCAGTGACCCCACATTGAAGCTGGCAACCTCAGGGTTTCAAACCTGAGTCCTCCACGTCCCAGTCCAACACTCTATTCACTGTACCACTGCCTGGTCAGGCTAGATTAAGGCCAGTTTTTAAAGGTGAAAAGTTAAGGTCCATAAAAGCATCAAATAACCCTAGCTAAAGAGCACATGATGATCACAGCCATGAATGCACAGCACGAACTGTGCTTTGAATCTCTGAGCTTTGCCAGGATCTTTGTGGGTATAGTTGCATCTTCTTGGTAAATGTTGGCTCCCTATCATCCTGTCCATCTACTATTGCTCACCTCCCAGAAGAAAGGATGGTAATGATGGTAAAGTCATGGATATTTACCTGTATCAGAACAAGAAGTTTATGGGAACCCCTAATACTGCTTAGGGGTTGGAGTCTATCACATGATCTCCAGCAGACTGTGTAATTTCTACCTATTACTAAGAATGTTTTCTATAAATGAGTAACTTGACATGATATTACACTCCAATTAGATCTGAACAATTATCTCCATTTCTGTCTCAAAGAATAAGAAAACTTGAACTGGGAGCTGGTTATGTAACCTAGTTTCTATCATAGTAAAAATATATCTCAATAAAATAAATATCCCTGAGTCCACAGTGATATAAATAACTGAATATATATATAATGCATGAATATTCCAAATGACGTATAAAGTTACTCAAACCTTAAAGATGTAGAACGTAAATCCCCACCCATAAGTGAGGGGTGGGGCTAGTCCCCCCCACCCCTTTTTTCATACTATAGTCTGAGAAAGGAAGTAATAATGCACAGCCCTCAAACTGGCGACCTCGGGGTCTCAAACCTGGGTCCTCCTCATCTGAGTTCGACACTCTATCCACTGCGCCAAATATATATTACATAAAGTTATTAAATTCAAGTTTTATTCATCATAAAATTCATACAACTCCTCATCACTGTCAAAACTCCAATCCATTAGCTTGTCTTCATCTGTGTATGACAAATCACTGTATAAAAGCACCCAGTTTGCCTCATTATTACTTCCTTCCACAGACTATAGTATTAAAAAAGGGGTAGGGGGGACTAGCCTTACATTGGAGAACTCTAGTAAGCACTCAATCTGGTTGGTGATCAAGGTCAATATCAAGTCATGTTGATAAGCAACACCTTTCCTCTCAAGTGATGAAATGGCATTTAACCTCTGATCTTCCTCCCGTAATCCCATAAAAATAAAACGTATCATTTTATAAATAATAAGATTTTAAAAATAAGATCAATCCCAATAGAGGAACATTTCAAACCATCATAGAACCTCTCATCGAGACTCTGGCTACAAGACAGTGGAACCAATTTTTGACAGTGCTAAAGAGGGAGAAACATTGAAGCTACTATTCTCTACCTAAAAGCCTCACTATAAATGTAAGCATGAAATAAAGAAATACAGTATATTTTTCTTAATTTTGCACATCGACCTCAGGTAAAGAAAACTACCATTCTAGAAATGTGAAAACCAAGTAATGGTTATTAGGAAATGTGAAAATCCAAACCAGTTCAAATTAAACATATTATAAAAATACTAGTGTTTTCTTGTGGAAGTGTTTAAAATATGCCATCTTCTTGAAAATTGAATGAATGAATGAATGAAGGCAAGTCCAAAGAGAAAAAAAAAATGTATACACATAGTATTAAAAACCACACTTGTGGCCCTGGCCGGTTGGCTCAGTGATAGAGTGTCGGCTGGACATGTGGATATCCCGGGTTTGATTTCCAGTCAGGCACAAAGGAGAAGTGACCATCTGCTTATCCATCCTTCCTCCTCCCCCTCTCTTTATCTCTCTTCCTCTCCTGCAGCCATGGCTCCACTGGAGCAAGTTGGCCCTGGAGCTAAGGATGGCAACATGGCCTCACCTAAGGTGCTAAAATAGCTCTGGTTACATGGGAGCAACGGCCCCAGATGGGCAGAACATGGTCCCCTAGTGGGCTTGCCAGGTGGATCTCAGTTGGGTGCATGCAGCAGTCTGTCTCTCTGCCTCCCCACTTCTCACTTAAAAAATATAAATAAAAATACAAAACACACTTGTGTTCTTAGGGAAAACAAATCAATATTTTATTCTGCCTTCTTTGCTAAGCAGTACCAAGAGTGGATCGTGGAAATTCTCACTTCCCTATGCAATCTGCTACACTTCTCTCCAACAGGAAGAAATACCATATTTCCCTATGTATGAGACACGCCTTAATTTTGGGGCCCAAAACTTGGGGAAAATATGTATTACATAAAGTTACTAAATTCAAGTTTTATTCATCATAAAATTCATACAACTCCTCATTACTGTCAAAACTCCAATCCATTAGCTTGTCTTCATCTGTGTATGATGACAAATCATTGTCTTCATATATTGCCTTGTCCTCAGATCCATCTATGACATTTGAAATGCTACAAGCACTGTATAAGAGCACCCAGTTTGCCTGACCAGGTGGTGGCACAGTGGATAGAGCGTCGAACTCGGATGAGGAGGACCCAGGTTTGAGACCCCGAGGTCGCCAGTTTGAGAGCAGGCCCATCTGGTTTGAGCAAAGCTCATCAGCTTGGACCCAAGGTCACTGGCTTGAGCAAGGGGCTCCTCGGTCTGCAGAAGGCCCACGGTCAAGGCACATATGAGAAAGCAATCAGTGAACAACTAATGTGTTGCAACGAAAAACTGATGATTGATGCTTCTCATCTCTCTCCATTCCTGTCTGTCTGTGCCCGTCTGACTCTCTAAAAAAAAAAAAAGAGCACCCAGTTTTTAAACCCCAAAATTTTCAAAAAAGAGTGAGTCTTATACATGGGGAAATAACGTAACCAAGAGATGAAATCGGCTTTCTCTAAAAGAAGCACAGGTACAGTGTCAAAACACCAAAACACTTTTATTTGAAATTAAGGATATGTTAAATGTAATTTAATTCACATATGTACTATGTTTAGTGCTCATATGCTACACAATGGTTCATAGTAAATCTGGAGTAAACCTAGTCTGTTTAAATCTAAGATGTCACTTCAGTTACGGCCTTATGTAATGTGGTTAACCCCTGTTAAGCCTTAATATTTTCATGTGTAAAATAAAGACTACTCAATTATTGCGTTGTTTTAGGAATTAAATGAAACACTTAGTATCATGCCTAGAAGACATTTTGAACAGTCAATAAAAGTTCTTAAGGCCCTGGCCACGGTTCAATCCCGGTCAGGGGGTCAGGACACACCTGAAAGTGCCATCTGCTCCTCTTACCCTCCCACTCTCCTTTCTCTTTTCCCCTCTTGCAGCCAGTGGCTTGACTGGTTTGAATGTGGCCCCAGGCACTGAGGATAGCTCAGCTGATTCGAGCATCTGCCCCAGATGGGTGCTGCCCAGTAAATCCTGGTCCCGGCGCATGCAGGAGTCTGTCTATCTCCCATCATCTCACTTAGAAAAAAATACTCTTATGGCTGCATAGCTCAGATGGTTAGAGCTTTATCCCAATACACCAAGGTTGTGAGTTCTATCCTTTGTCAGGACACATATAGGAGGTAACCAATGAATGCATGAATAAAGTGGAACAAATCAATGTTTCTTTCTCTCCCTAAAATCAACAAAAATTTTTTTTAATTTTTTAAAATTTATTCATTATAGAGAGGAGAGGGAGAGACAAAGAGAGAGAGAGAGAGAGAGGAGAGACAGAGAGAGAGAAGGGGAGAGGAGCTGGAAGCATCAACTCCTGTATGTGCCTTGACCAGGCAAGCCCAGGGTTTCGAACCGGTGACCTCAGCATTTCCAGGTCGATGCTTTATCCACTGCGCCACCACAGGTCAGGCAAATCAACAAATTAAAAAAAAAAAGTTTAGTTTCATCCAACCCCTGCTCTGAAAAAGCTCATCATGGGGCTAGCAAGAGCTGTTACAAAGTTATAATGAACAGAGTATAGGAAAGCAGAAAATGGCTCAATTTGAGAGTACTTTCCCAAAGTGAGTCTTAAGACTTTTAGTTTTTGGCCCTGGCTGGTTGGCTCAGTGGTAGAGCGTCGGCCTGGTGTGCAGGAGTCCCGGGTTCGATTCCCAGCGAGGGCACACAGGAGAAGCACCCATCTGCTTCTCCACCCCTCCCCCTCTCCTTCCTCTCTGTCTCTCTCTTCCCCTCCCACAGCCAAGGCTTCATTGGAGCAAAGTTTGCCCGGGCGCTGGGGACGGCTCTATGGCCTCTGCCTCAGGCGCTAGAATGGCTCTGGTCGCAACAGAGCAACAACCCAGATGGGCATGCCGGGTGGATCCCGGTCAGGCGCATGCGGGAGTCTGTCTGACTGCCTCTCCGTTTCCACCTTCAGAAAAATACAAAAATACAAAAAAAAAATAATAATAATAAAAAATACCAAAAAAAAAGACTTTTCGTTTTCAAATGACCCTGAAAAAAAAAATGGGGTTGTAATTAACATCCAACTCAAGTATTAGATTTGATCTACTGCAGTATATCTCTCAGAACTGGAAAACCTAAAAAGGGTGTTATAATTGCCTTTATGATTTTGACTATGTTTTAAGTAACTAAGAAAAAACAGATATTTTTGTTGTAACAGTATTGATTCCTTTAGATTAAAATGTCTCTAATACTGAGATGATACTAATCACTTCCTTTTATATTTATAAAATAAATGTTTGATGATTTTCTCTCCATTTTATCTGTTTTTAAAATATTAACTAATTTCTAGGGGAAAATACATACAGTAAAATACTAGGTTTAACTCAAGTATCACTCAGTAATGTTCATTGATTACTCACCTCTAAATTCCCCATTGGCATGGATCACCTTAAGTTTCAAATACATGATTAAAAACTTAAATACCTATTTCTTATGAAATGGAGAAATGATAGAAGTAGAAAAATTAACGAGAAGGGAAATTGTTTCAAAGTCCCTAATGTGAAAAAGAAATTGTTTGTCCTGAAATGTCATGATTTTAGTACTAAGTGAAATGTGTGTAAGCCCCCTTCCTTAATTACTGTCAAAGAATTACAGTAAATGCACTTATTTCCCAAAACTGATACTAATTATAAATTTTATGAAAAATTCAAAAATCTTTAACCCAAATGTGGGCATTCTCCAAAAATAGATGGACTAATATTGATGAATAAATCAGAACAGAGAAAACTAAAGCCCAAAACACACAGAAGGCTGTGAGGGCTGTCAGCTGTCCTCAGCTAATGCCAGAAAACTGTGTCTAAACAATGCACAATTAGTTTGGGAAGAAACACTAGAGGAGGATTTAAGTCAGGAAAAGAAATCAGCACAAACCTTGTGAAAACACCACACTAAGACCTGAAGGAAGGAAAGAAGGAGGGAAGAGAATCAGAAAGAAGGGAGCAGATATAGAAGCTCACTAAACACACACACACATACACACACACACTCTCTCTCTCTCTCTCTTTTTATTTCTTTTAAAGAGACACAAAGAGAGTCAGAGAGAGGGACAGACAGACAGGAACAAAGAGAGATAAGCATCAATCATCAGTTTTTCATTGCGACACCTTAGTTGTTCATTGATTGCTTTCTCATATGTGCCTTGACTGTGGGCCTTCAGCAGACTGAGTGACACCTTCCTTGAGCCAGCGACCTTGGGTCCAAGCTGGTGAGCTTTGCTCAAACCAGATGAGCCCGTGCTCAAACTGGCGACCTCAGGGTCTCGAACCTGGGTCCTCCGCATCCAAGTTCGATGCTCTATCCACTGAGCGATCGCCTGGTCAGGTATCTTTCTCTCTCCTTCTCTCCTTCTCTTTCTCTCTGTACAGTGAAGTCTAGTATTCAAGGGAAAACCCATTGGGCAAGTGGACTTGTATTAATCAGTACAAATCTACATTCAAATACCTGGCCAACCTTGAGAAAAATCAAAGAGTAGGAAAGAGAAAGACCAGGATAAAGAAATGAATAAAGTGATCCTAAGAAGAACAAATAAAAACAGTCCACATCAAACGAAATGTCTCAAATACTATGCTACAAGTTTTAATGGACATCTTCATTTAAAAGAGACAAAATAAGCCACAGTTTTGTACTGTAGCAGTATCATAGCCAACGAGGTTTATCTGAGACGCAATTATTGCTAATTGAAAAAAACTGCCACTATGAAAAATGGAAAGACCAGAGAACCACTAGAAGATCCTAGAAATTAAATACAGTTAATAGAATAAAAAATTTTATCAGAAGGGCTGAATATCAGATTGGGTATGACTGAAGACCATCTTATGAAAATAAAGTAAAAGAAATCTCCCAATATTTCAGTACTTATATATTGATTGTTCGACAAGCAGAGACAATGGCAAATGATAATTAAAGAAAAAAAAAACCCTTTCAATGAAATAAAGATTTGAGATTGAAGATTACAGTGGGCAAAAAGATGAAATTTATTTTTTTGTTTATTTTATTGATATTAGAAAAAGGAAGGGGGAGAAAGAGAGAGATAGGAACATCAATCTGATCTTGTATGTGCCCTGACTGGGAATCGAACAGGCAACTTCTGCATTTCAGAATGATGCTCTAGCCCAGTGGTAGTCAATCTAGTCCCTACTGCCCACTAGTGGGTGTTCCAGCTTTCATGGTGGGCGGTAGCGGAGCAACCAAATTATAAATAAAAAGATAGATTTAACAATAGTAAGTTGTTCTAACTAAACTGGAGGAAAAAAAATGGTCTTAACAGGGGAAGGTAAAGAAATCCCAGCATGAGTGCAGTCACAGACATTGAAAACAATTATTAATCTAAATTAGAGCGATGTCAGAGAGTCTAGTAAAGAAACGTTTTCAAAAACAACAAACTCTATTTATTACTATATTGGAAAATTTTAAAAAATTGGTAAGGATAGGCTTTTAGTGACATTAAGAAAAACAACAGCCTGACAGGCGGTGGCGCAGTGGATACAGCGTTGAACTGGGATGAGGAGGACCCAGGTTCAAGACCCTGGGGTCACCAGCCTGAGCACAGGCTCATCTGGTTTGAGGAAAAGCTCACCAGCTTGGACCCAAGGTTGCTGGCTTAAGCAAGGGGTTACTCGGTCTGCTGAAGGCCCGCGGTCAAGGCACATATGAGAAAGCAATCAATGAACAACTAAGGTGTCACAATGAAAAACTAATGATTGATGCTTCTCATCTCTCTCCATTCCTGTCTGTCTGTCCCTATCTATCCGTCTCTTTGACTCTCTCTCTGTCTCTGTAAAAAAAAGAAAAAAAAGAAAAAAGAAAAACAATAGCCCTGGCCGGGTGGCATGGTTGGTTAGAGCTTTGTCCTGAAGCGCAGAGGTTGCCGCTTGGATCCCTGGTCAGAGCACATACAGGAGCAGATCAAAGTTCCTCTCTCCCTCTCTCCCCCTACCTCCCTCCCTCCCTCTCTTCCCCCCTTCAGCTCTCACTAAAATCATTTTAAGAGAAAGAATTTAAACTTGCAAGAAAAACTACAGAAAACTAAATTTTCTAATTATTTTCAACAGTTTATAGGATGATAAATTTAAGAAAACAGAGTCTCACTTGATCTTGACATTCTTCAAGTAAAACAACTTTTAACTACCACAGGATTTACTATAAACCCAATTATAATACTTGGGTTTATATAATACTATTGATAATCAATAGTATCATTCCTAGTAGCAATACTATTTATTGGTTTTCATTTTTTAGAATTTTAAATGGTTAAAAAATCCAAAACACTGTTCAAGTAAATGGAGACAAAAGCAAGAGAGGTGCAAAGTCGCTGAGGGCACAGGTTTCCTTAGGTGACATGATGGTGCGTCATGGAACGTAGCTGAAGTTGGTGGTTCAAAAGATAAAGAACTAGGAACATTTAAAGCTATAAAAGAACTTTAAAAAAACCCATCAGCACAGCTACAATTCATAATAACAAAACCCAGAAAGTAGAAGGAACAGTTGGTGGTATAGGTATGTAAAAATTCCTCAACCTTCATGACAGGAAGTAAAAGAGACACTGTGTCAAACAGACATACCAAGAAATGTAAGCATATTATTTTAAATTCCAATGGTAGTCACAGAAATAAATTGTTTTAAATTAGTTTAATTGTATAAAAAGATTATCTCTGGGGAATGGTAAAAGAGCACATTTTTACATTTTGAGTTCTATTGATTTATGGTGTTAGAGAAAGATTTTTACTATGTATGCATATTATTCATAATTTTTAAAAATGTTACATTTTGAAATGGTGGAAATTTCCTAAAATTGTTACTGCTAGAATTTTTGGCTAGACCACACAATATCCTTACACGTTATCGCTAATGACTCCAGACGATGAGGATAACTCAGAACACAGATCTTCCAACAGTTTAAATGTTCATACTCTTTGATCCACCAGGTTTACTGTTTGAAGATTATCCTAAAGGAAAATGTAAATGAGTGGAACAACTATAAAGTGTACAACTGTGTTTTAGCAAAAACCTCTTGCAAATCCTAAATATCTTAAGACTGGGGTAGTAGATGGTATGGAAAGATGACCGTTATACACTGTGTCATTACAGAAGTAAACAACAAAAGAATATATGTAGTATAATCCCATTTCATGTAGTTTTTCATTTTTTTATGCACAAGAACTGTAGAAACATACACACCAAACTATTAACAGAATTATACGACCTCTAAATGTGAGACTGAAAAAGTGAAAAAGATGCTGACTTTTTACGTGTAATTGTTTGAACTTTTTATGATTACCTTTGTAAAAAGTAAAAAATTCTTCAGAGAACAGCTTCAACATTAATCCCACCCGATTCTTTCCTTACCTTTCCACCCCTCCGTTCCCCTGGAACGCACCATAGAGCTCAGCCTCCCAAATGGCATACAGTAGAAATGTGAGAGTCCAAACCTTACCACTCTCTCCAAATCTTACTTCGATGCAATACACACAATACATCTGATGAAAAAATGCATCTAAATGTTGCATTTGGTCTTCAGCTTGGTTGGTTAGGGAATGATGCTGCTAGTGAAGCCAAGGTGTAAGTGATATCTCCATATAGATCATTAGCTGATAATGCGGTCAGCCTGCTTTGTTATTTATCATGTTACCTTCCTAGTGACAAGATGTAGAAAGACCAAACTAAATCCATTTTAAGTAGCATAAACACTTCTTAAAGGATACGTACTGAGAGTAGGTTTCGTCTCATGGTTATATTTGAAGAACACACTTGTGTATGTGTAAGACCACAGCTTACACATTTCTTTGTCAGTAAACCACACACAAATCACTAATTTATGTCCTCAATGTTCCCCAGGGCAAGAATGCTGTTTAGCCGGTGTCCACAGCAAGGCTGCAGACTGTGCTCTGTGGTAGTGGTGTGATATCAGGTGTGCAGGGCCATGAAGTCCCCCCCAGTCTCTGGTCTTTAGTTCTCATCTTCAGCCATCACGCTAGACACAAAATCAAAATAATGTGGCAGAGTGAAGACGTCTCAACCTGAACTGTGCTCAAAGACTGTTGTTTTTACACTACTCATTTTCAGAAAAGGCAACAATAAAAGGAGACAAAAAATAAAGAAAAACAGAACACATAAAGACTTACAATGTGCCCACAGTGTTAATTATAGAAATCTCTCTTACAGTGAATTATTTAATTTTTATCTAACTTAAAATGTCTATTAAAATGTCAAATCAACAATCCACACAACATGTATCATTTTGTAAGCCTTTATATTTTTTCA
Organism: Saccopteryx leptura; assembly: GCF_036850995.1. NCBI lineage: Eukaryota > Metazoa > Chordata > Mammalia > Chiroptera > Emballonuridae > Saccopteryx > Saccopteryx leptura. The sequence goes on from NC_089509.1 coordinate 705,379, forward strand.
AGTTATCGTAAACCTAGTAAAAGTAGCAATTAGAAGAAAATTCTGCTGTAAATTTAGAGTTCTTCAGTATATCTTACACACATCAGATAAAAATTTACCTGACTAGAATTAAAAACAAAAAACAGACAAAAAAACAGCCAGCAGTTCTCAGGAAAGATTCAAATATATTACCTATTCAAAAACAAAGAAGCAAGCAACCGAACAAAGGAAAGGAACAGTAGTCTGGGAGCAGTGCATAGGAAATGGGGAGAGTGACGTATTGCCTCAAGGTATACTGTGGTTCTGAGATGACAGGGGAAGTGTAGAAGTATGAGGACTTAAAAATAAGTCATAGTTCCATTAATGTTATTTATTTAAATGTGGCTTATAATACAATTAAATTTATTCTTAGGTTTTATCCTAAATCTAAGAATCACTACTGGAAATAAGATAATTATATCTAAATGCCCCATCACAGTTTTAAAAAAAAATTTATTTACTTTAGTGAGAAGAGAGAGAGAGGGAGAGAGAAAGAGAGAGAGAGAGAGAGAGAGAGAGAGAGAAGGAGGAGAGGAGCAGGAAGCATCAACTCCCACATGTGCCCTGACCAGGCAAGCTCAAGGTTTCAAACTGGTGGCCTCAGCATTCCAGGTTGACGCTTTTTTTAAAAAATACATTTATTTTAAGATTTTATTTATTCATTTGAGAGGAGAGCGAGAGAGAGAGGGAGAGAGAAAGAGAGAGAGGAGACATAAGGGGGGAGGAGCAGGAAGCATCAGCTCCCATATGTGCCTTGACCTGGTAAGCCCAGGGTTTTGAACCGGCGACCAGTGTTCCAGGTCAATGTTTTATCTACTGTGCCACCACAGGTCAGGCCTCATTCTAACTCTTACTCTAGTAAATAAGCTCCTCTTAAGTAAACCCTTTATACCATTCCTAATCACTGCCAACCTCCTCATAAGTCAACTTAAATATGATACTTTCTCTACACCCTCCATGCTTTTGAGCATCTTTCCTTGCAAGGATTACAGACTGGGCTTCATGCCGGCAACATGAGCAGTGCCTTCTTCTGTGCACTCCTGGAACCCTCACAACAACCCTGCGAAGTAGGTACCATCAGCCCTATGTTACAGAGAAGGAAACACAAACTGGGAAAGACTGACTTGGCTAGTGGCAGAACTGGGATTCAGAGCCAAACCAGCTGACTTGTAAATGAGTAATGTTTCAAGCAGCCCAGAAGATAAACAAACCCAAGTAAAGTAGAAACTATGACTGTACCTAGAATTTTGGAACAGCTAGAGAAAAGGTTCAGTAATAGTAATAATGTCTTCTTCATAGTCATTTAACCATTGTAACAGAAATTACACTATTCCATTATCATTAAAATTTAAAGGTAACAATACACAAACCATAATATACTTAGCCCTTTTTATAGAAAAAAGTTACATATTACATACTTACAGTCATTGACTCTGAAAAGACATAATAAACTGTACTATTCTCCATAAATCCTTCCGGTGAGTGGAAAGTTATAAAGACGACATAAATAAAAATCCAGTGGTTATAGTAAATAATAAGAGTGAATTCTGTGGTGTGTATAAAAGTGGACTGTGGCCCAGAGATTTAGGTTCACAGTACGAAACCTTATCCAGGCACTTGAACCAAGAGAATATACCCAAAACCTACGTGCCTAAATTACACGAAGATACATTCTGGCATTCACACATAATTTAGTCACAGATAAAAATGGTTATAGTAAGTTCCCTACCAATCTTGAAAACTGTGGTAACTTTGGAATGCCTTTTCCATGTAAATATATATATGCGGTACTCAGTAAATAAAATCTAAGCCCTGGCCGGTTGGCTCAGCGGTAGAGCGTCGGCCTAGCGTGCAGAGGACCCAGGTTCAATTCCCAGCCAGGGCACACAGGAGAAGTGCCCATTTGCTTCTCCACCCCTCCGCCGCGCTTTCCTCTCTGTCTCTCTCTTCCCCTCCCACAACCAAGGCTCCATTGGAGCCAAGATGGCCCGGGCGCTGGGGATGGCTCTGTGGCCTCTGCCCCAGGCGCTAGAGTGGCTCTGGTCGCAACATGGCGACGCCCAGGATGGGCAGAGCATCGCCCCCTGGTGGGCAGAGCGTCGCCCCATGGTGGGTGTGCCGGGTGGATCCCGGTCAGGCGCATGCAGGAGTCTGTCTGACTGTCTCTCCCTGTTTCCAGCTTCAGAAAAATGAAAAAAAAATAATAATAAAAAATAAAAATAAAATCTAAATGACAGAGTGTTTAAAATGTAACATGAACACGTATTTCTGTGTAAAATGGTCTTTAAGAGAAAAACTATTCTGAAAATTATCATTCATAGTTTGGTCCAAATCAACAATATTCTAATGCTACTGCTGCTCCACTAAAAGCACCAATATATATATAAATCTATGCAATCTACATCCTTCTTAAAGGTTTTCAAGCTTCTCAAAAACGTTCAAAGCTATCATGAACCTGTGAAGACTTAAACAACAAAACATGCTAACATTTATTTCTATATGAAAGTTCTACAGACCAATGGCAGAACCAGTACTGTATAAAGAGAGGGTTTGTTGACAATGCGTCTTGTCTAATAGAGCTGGACATTTTGAATTCCCATTCCACGGGACATTATCCAAAATGCACTAACTTTTAAAAAGTACGCAGGTTAAGTCTTAACTATGAATCCAACTTTTCTAGTTTTAAAGCTTAACCAAATGATAAAAAAGTATTAAGTATATTCAGTATTAATGAGAATGCCCACAATTTATTATTCAAAGTGGAGATACAATAGAAAACCCTATCTTGCAGTTTACTAAGAGACAAACTTTGTTCTGAAGACCTTCATATTTTACAGGTGTCTCCAGACTGGCATGAGCAGATGCTCCAAAAATATCTTATTTTAAAAAGTTACCATTTTTTAAGTCACGAAACTATTTCATTAATCATAGATACTATTCTCTGAACTATAATACAATAATGCAGGCCTGCCCAGCCGGTGGTGCAGTGGATAGAGCATCAGACCCAGGTTCCAAACCCTGAGGTCACTGGCTTGAGCATGGGATCATAGACAAGATCTCATCATCACCAGCTTGAGCCCAAGGTTGCTGGCTTCAGCAAGGGGTCACTGGCTCAGCTGGAGCCCCCAGTCAAGGCATGTATGAGAAAGCAATCAATGAACAACTAAGGTGCAACATGGAGAATTGATGCTTCTCATCTCTCTCTTCCTGTCTGTCCCTCTCTGTCTCTTATTTCTTAAAAATAACATGTTCACATTTTATCCACTAACCACACCTAGTCAGCTGGAAACTGCTATGTGTGGCATGCTTCCCAATCACCATTTTATAAAAACATAACTGTCAGTATTGCTGCAAACTGTCCCAGCAGCATACCTGATATGTCATTACTACTAAATCTTCACCTACCCAGCTGGTTCCTTCATAGTGGAAAAACCAGTTGGATTGAAATGCTTAAAAAAAAGAAAAAGAAAAAAAAGCTAGCCCTTGACCTCTGAAAACTAATTTGATGCTCAGAGGTAAGCCTCGACATTATGACAAAACTGATCTGACATGTACAGCTACACTCTTACATTTTGTTATCGTACTGGAGAATCTCACTAAACAGCAAATTCAGTCGCTGAAACCTACAGAAGACAAAATCAAGGTCACAACACAACTCAATACCAAACACTACCTTTATGCTAAATTACTGACAGCTCTTACTTCCTTGTACCTTCCACCATATTAACCAAAGCCAAATCCTGTCATACAATCTTTATTGAACACCCTCTTACTGAGACACTCCAGGGCTGCCTATGATCTCTGACTTTCCTGCAGCAAGTAATAAATTGAAATTCTCCAGCTATATGTGTGTTCCTGGTTGTCTTTGACTGAAAAGCACTGACACTTGTGAATGCTAATTATGAAATAGAATAAAGATTGAATGTTTAGGCCCTGGCCGGTTGGCTCAGCGGTAGAGTGTCGGCCTGGCGTGTGGGGGACCCGGGTTCGATTCCCAGCCAGGGCACATAGGAGAAGCGCCCATTTGCTTCTCCACCCCCCCCCCCCTTCCTGTCTCTCTCTTCCCCTCCGGCAGCCAAGGCTCCATTGGAGCAAAAATGGCCCGGGCGCTGGGGATGGCTCCTTGGCCTCTGCCCCAGGCGCTAGAGTAGCTCTGGTCGCAGCAGAGCGACGCCCCGGAGGGGCAGAGTATCGCCCCCTGATGGGCAGAGCACCCCCCCTGATGGGTGTGCCAGGTGGATCCCGGTCGGGCGCATGCGGGAGTCTGTCTGACTGTCTCTCCCCATTTCCAGCTTCAGAAAAATACAAAAAAAAAAAAAAAAGATTGAATGTTTAGGATAACAACATGACTAATCTCTCAAAATGCATGTAGAGGGCAGCTTTGGATAGTTTTGGTATAAAGTTTCTTCCACTTCTCATTTAATGTCAAGATTGTGCCTAAAATATGTGGAAAAGTTCAAAGTAAAAAGCATTACTGACAACCATGGTGAAACTTGTTAAGGCATAAAAAGAAGTCTATCTGGGTCTGTCAGGACTAGCCCGTTTCTGTTCAGTGTCCTGTGCACATGCCTTACAAGCAACAGAACCATGAGTCTGACTTCCAGCATAAAAATTGAATGGATCGCAGCAGTTACTATTAATACTGGGACAGCCGCAATTGGTTATCTAGTTTACAAAAGATTTTATGTTAAAGAGCATCGCACAAATCTATGGTAAACCTTCAAATTCAGAAAGACAATCCCAAGGTTGTACATGCGTTTGACACGGAGAATGTGGGAGATGAAGCTGTGCACTGCCATTGTTGGAGGTCCAAACACTCCCCATTCTGTGACGGAGCTCCACAAACCACAACAGAGGAACTAGAGACAACGTGGGACCTCTGATCATCACAAGAAAAGAAACTTAAATCAACAGTTCTGATGCTGCAAACAAACTTGTCCTGATTGTTTAATTAGAATGACTACCACAGGCCCTGGCCGGTTGGCTCAGCGGTAGAGCGTCGGCCTGGCGTGTGGGGGACCCGGGTTCGATTCCCGGCCAGAGCACATAGGAGAAGCGCCCATCTGCTTCTCCACCCCCCTCTCCTTCCTCTCTGTCTCTCTCTTCCCCTCCCGCAGCCAAGGCTCCATTGGAGCAAAGATGGCCTGGGCGCTGGGGATGGCTCCTTGGCCTCTGCCCCAGGCGCTAGAGTGGCTCTGGTCGCGGCAGAGCGATGCCCCCTGGTGGGCAGAGCGTCGCCCCTGGTGGGCATGCCGGGTGGATCCCGGTCGGGCGCATGCAGGAGTCTGTCTGACTGTCTCTCCCCGTTTCCAGCTTCAGAAAAAATAAAAAAATAAAAAATAATAAAATAAAAAAAAAAAAAAAGAATGACTACCGCTTTTATCTAGTTCACCTTTTCTGGGTTCTAGATGTGGTATATTGCAAACTGCAGCATTCATAATCATGGTATTTGCCTTACCTGTTGAACCATCATGGTGCACATTTGTTTAAACAAAGAAAACAAAAAAGTGAAAGCAACCTTATGGCCTGTGGGTTATTTTGGTCTGGTAAAGGATCAATTTCTTTACATTTAATATAATTGCTTCAGAATATACTTTGTACGTTGAAGTTATTAAGTTACTCTTAAAAAAAAACAAAAAAGGCCCAGGCCGGTTGGCTCAGCGGTAGAGCGTCGGCCTGGCGTGCGGGGGACCCAGGTTCAATTCCCGGCCAGGGCACATAGGAGAAGCGCCCATTTGCTTCTCCACCCCTCCCCCTTTCCTTCCTCTCTGTCTCTCTCTTCCCCTCCCGCAGCCAAGGCTCCATTGGAGCAAAGACGGCCGGGCGCTGGGGATGGCTCCTTGGCCTCTGCCCCAGGCGCTAGAGTGGCTCTGGTCGCGGCAGAGCGACACCCCGGAGGGGCAGAGCATCGCCCCCTGGTGGGCAGAGCTTCGCCCCCTGGTGGGCGTGCCGGGTGGATCCCGGTCGGGCGCATGCGGGAGTCTGTCTGACTGTCTCTCCCGGATTCCAGCTTCAGAAAAATACAAAAAAATACAAATACAAAAAAACCCAAAAAAAGTCTATCTGGCCAAGCTGATTCCCCAGTCAGGGTACATACAGAAATAGAGTGATGATTCTGTCTCTCTTGCCTTTCCTCTCTCTCTAAAATCAATAAATTCTTTTAAAAATGTAAAAAAGAACTAGAAGTCTTGATGAACCTGAGGGGAACAATTAAAAAAAAAAACCCTGTCTCCACCAAATAAAAGGCAGAAATATCTTTTTAATTATCAACTATAAAATCAGCTTTTAAAATACCTTGGGAGTCTGACCAGGCAGCAGTGTAGTGGATAATCAGCCTGGGATGCAGAAGGACCAAGGTTCAAAACCCTAAGGTCGCCGGCTTGAGTGTGGGATCACAGACATGATCCCATGATCGCTGGCTTGAGCCCAAAGGTCACTCACTGGCTTGAGCAAGGGGTCACTGGCTCAGCTGGAGCCCCCGGTCAAGGCACATATGAGAAGCAATCAATGAACAACTATGGTGCTGCAACTATGAGTTGATGCTTGTCATCTCTCTCCCTTCCTCTAAAAAAAAACAAACAATTTTGGAAAAAATTCACTAATTACCTTCTGGTCTGTGGTAGTGTAGTGAACAGAGCATTGACCTGGAATGCTGAGGTCATCAGTTTGAAACCCTGGGCTTGCCCTGTCAAGGCTCATACAGCAAGCAAGAAATAAACAACTAAAGTAAAGCAACTATGAGTTGATACTTCTTGCTCCCCACCCCCTATAAAATCTAAAGAAAAAAAAAATCACCCATTACCTACCTTCAAGATAAAACTGGAAGATTTTAATGTGAAAGGATGCAGATCAGACACAGGGGAAGTATTTACCCATTTGGCCCTGGCCAGGTAGCTCAGTTGGTTAGACTATCGTGGTTTCATTTTTCAGTCCAAGCACATACAAGAATCAACCAGTGACAGCATGAGTAAGTGGAACAAATAAATGTTTCCTCTCTCTCTCAGAATCAATACATTAAAAAAAACTTAAGTATATGCCTTTTCCCCAAGTACATACTGTGTCCTTTCTGTCCCTGGGGAAAAAAAAGTTTGGAGCTTTAGTCTGAGATCCCAAATATGAAGGTCTGTCTTCAAAAGCACATCATTTGTTAGGAGCCTACATGTGTGAAAGTTTGGTTGACAGAGAAAGCTTCTTCATCACCAGTGGCCTCTATCTTTGTAGCACAGAAAGTGTTGCATATATTACAAGCTGATTTGTCTTGTTAGATAGGCATTACAACTTAATCAAGCATCAAAATCATAACTTCAGTGTAACAATGAAAGCCACTTTTAAAAAAATAAGAACTTATTCAAAGATAATATATATTATACCAAGTACTATCTGTGTAATGTATAGTAGGAAAAAGAAGTCTGTGGTCACCCTGAGTCCATGTGATGAATGAGGCAGTAACAGATTACAGGAAAAGGAGATATATATTCACACATCACATTTTATAGAAGATTTATTTCTTTTCACCTGATTTTGTATTATAGTATTAAAAGTAATCCAGTATGAAGGCTGATCTTTCCAAGTAAATTTGACCTCCTCTGCAAATCTAATTTTTTTAAGAAATGCAGATTTCTTGCCTGGTAAATCTATGCACATGTTTACTTTAAATGTGATTCTAAAATAATGATAAAGGAAAACCACAATGTTGACAAATCTCCTTTTTTTTAACTTTATTTTTTATAATGTTTATTTATTTTGTGACAGAGACAGAGAGATGAAAAACACTTCGTTGTGGCACCTTAGTTGTTCATTGATTGCTTTCTCATATGTGCCTCGACCGTGGGCCTTCAGCAGATCGAGTAACCCCTTGCTCGAGCCAACGACCTTGGGTCCAAGCTGGTGAGCTTTGCTCAAACCAGATGAGCCCACACTCAAGCTGGCGACCTCGAGGTCTCAAACCTGGGTCCTGCACATCCCAGTCCGACACTCTATCTACTGGCAACCGCCTGATCAAGCTTGACAAATATCTCCCTTTATTGTCTAGATCTCAATAATAGTGCTAAGCTTTATCTATCAGTGGTTTTCAACTGCCAGTCCATAGACCAGTGCCAGTCCACAAAAGAGTTAACCACCTTGATGTTATATGAATATTAGTCTTTAATTACTGGGTTAACTCTTTTGTGGACCAGTACCACATTTCTGGCAGACCAGCAGTTGAAAACCATGGCTCTACATGTTGTCAGTCCTGACACACCTCCTAAAAGCCAACCCTCCTGTCACACAGGAATCCTTCCAGTGCCTGCCCGCTCATGGGCACCACTCTCCACAGCTCCTCACCAGAACTGTGTCATTATCTCACTTCCTGACTGTGGGAAGGCAGAAATGTTCTCTTCTGTTTTATTTTTTAAAGGCCCAAAATATAAAGGAAAAAACTAGTTAAAACAGTTAATTCAGAAAGTTTAAATATTTTATGGTAGCTGATTTCATCATTTCTTTTTTTTTTTTTTTTTTTTTTTTTTGGTATTTTTCTGAAGCTGGAAACAGGGAGGCAGGCAGACAGACTCCCACATGCGCCCGACCAAGATCCACCTGGCACGCCCACTAGGGGGCAATGCTCTGCCCATCTGGGGCGTCGCTCTGCTGCAACCAGAGCCATTCCAGCGCCTGAGGCAGAGGCCACAGAGCCATCCTCAGCAACTGGGCCAACCCTGCTCCAATGGAGCCCTGGCTGCGGGAGGGGAAGAGAGAGACAGAAAGGAAGGAGAAGGAGAGGGGTGGAGAAGCATATGGGCACTTCTCCTGTGTGCCCTGGCCAGGAATTTAACCCGGGACTCCTGCACGCCAGGCCGACGCTCTACCACTGAGCCAACCAGCCAGGGCTGATTTCATCATTTCTTTGCTAGAATTTAATAAATCAAATAAAAAGCCTAGCAGACACTCTTAAAAACTTTTTCTCTTAATAAACATCTTACTTTTACCCAAAAATCTTGGTAATAATTTACATCTGCATGACATATTAAAACATTAAATCTGTAGAACTAAAAATGTTCTAAAACATCAGATATAATTGAAAAAGATGTAAATGAAATGGCTTACATAAACTTCTAAAAACTAAATGATTTGATTTGACCATTACAAAAAGTATGTACTTTCAAGTATATTGCATCCAGGACCTACAAAAAGAACATTAAACTGGGCACTGAGACTATATGACCTCAGCAAAGCAGCAAGATTTTTCAGAAATAACTGAACTTACAATCCTCTTTAATTCCTAATATCTCCTTTAATATTGGCCTGTTTGCTCATGGAATCACTTCATCAATTGGGCCTGTATCTGCTCCATCCGAGGTAAGAATTTTGCTCCCATCCTGCAACAAAGTCCTCCTTGGGGACAGAACAAGTCACACCTAGCCAGTCTGTTGTTGGATGTCTACCATGACGAGATGAGGACAGAGAGTTTTCACAAGGCCCACGCAGATGGCATTAGATGTCCATATGTAAGTCTTATCTACTGTAACAACACTATGTAGAACACCCTTTCCCCAGATGCCTAACTTACTGCTAATCACATTACTCATCGACGATGACAAAACAGAATTGACAATGCACCTGAGCTACTACACACTCATCCATTTTATTAGTAAACTAGGTAGAAAGTATTACAATTAAATTTGATCAACAGGAAAAAAACAGTATAATTCCCCCAGAGAAAAGTAAACAGTGTCTTGAAGAGAGCCTGGATATCAGTGACCAGTGTGCTGTAGCAATGACTAGCTATGAAAACTGATGATTTTCAGAGTATCCTGCATTCGTGCTTACCATGGTACTTGGCCAAATCACAAAACATCAAAAGAAATGAAAGGACTAGGGAAATATTGGAAATGCTGTTTAAGCTATAAGGTCGTATCTTATGAATTTACATCAGCAAAAGAACCAAGCACAGTACCTTGACCACAGTGACTAAGCAATGATTATTTGATTTATCTAACAATTAAAATAGAATCTTTATTTTTATTTTATTTTATTAAGACTTTATTCATTTTAGATAAGAGAGAGAGACAGAGAGAGAAGGGAAGGAGCAGGAAACATCAACTCCCATATGTGTCTCAACCAGGCAAGCCCAAGGTTTTGAACCGGTTACCTCAGTATTCCAGGTCGATGCTTTATCCTCTGTGCCACCACAGGTCAGGCTAAAAATAGAATATTTAAATGTTTCCACATAAGAGCTTAATATCTGACTAGTGATGGCACAGTGAACAGAGTGTCGACCTGGGAAGCTGAGCACCCCAGTTTGAAACCCCAAGATCGCCAGCTAGAGTATGGGCTTGCCAGGTTGAAAGTGGAATTATTATTATTATTAAATGTTTTTGACGTGAGAGGAGGGGAGATAAACAGACTCCTGCATGTGCCCCAACTAGGATCCACCTGGATACCCCAACTTGGGTCAATGCTCAAATCAACCAAGCTGTCCTCAGCACCTGAGGCTGACACTTGGACCAACAGAGCTATCCTCAGCGCCTGGCCCAACATTCGAACCAATCGAGCCACTGGCTGAGAGAGCTGGAGAGAAAAAAGGGAAGACAAGCAGATGGTTACTTCTCATGTGCGCCCTTACTGGGAATCAAACCCACAACATCTGCATAGTGGGCCACCTCTCTATCCACTGAGCAAACCAGCCAAGGCCAATCATGAAATTATTGACATAGTCCCAAGGTTGCTGGCCTGAGCCCAAGGTCACTGGCTTGAGCAAGGGGTCACTGACTTAGCTTGAACCCTCTAGTCAAGGCACGTATGAGAGGCAATAACGACTAAAGTAAAGCAACTACCAGTTGATGTTTCTCATCTCTCTCCTCTCCCCATCCTCTCTTTCTAGTTCTGGAAAAAAAAAATCTTAAAAAAGCCAATTTCTAAGTGCTGAAAATATTAGAAAATCATGACAACTTTGTTTTAACAAGTGGTCATTTGTATGGATTTCCTGTAAATAAAAAGTAGTTATTACTACTTTAGCAACTAATGATAATGGCTGAAGAACATTTAAATGAGAAAAGTAAAACATACTTCTAAAACAACCACTTTTATCCTGACATAGGCAGAGGTATGGATGCAGCTCTGAAGTTGGCTTTCACAAGTACAACAGCTATTACTGATGCTCTTTAAGGCATCAGTTCAATGTTTCTCATGTATTAACCCACTTAATTTTCCCAACAACTCAGTAAGGTCAGTGCTATTAGTAATCCCCATGATACAGCTGAGGACACAGACACAGTAATGTGACTTCCCTCAGTGTCACACAGCTGCTAAGGGCTAAACTGGACTAACGTCCAGGTTCCAGTGCCTGTGACTGTAATAATAACAATACTATCTCTTGATATACTGACTCGTGTTGCTTTAAGTAACAGAACACCAGTAAATTAAGCTCATCAGGAAAATAAACACATTATTTGCAAAATTTGTTCTTAAAGAAAATTATGACAACTTTACTATCCAAGGAAAAGACAGAATCCATGAAATGATGTAATAAATGAAGAACAGTAGTGAAAAGGGAAAAATAATTTAATAAAAATAGCTTTGAAAGTCTCAACTACCAAATAAAAGGCTTCGGTGGGAAGAGGCATAAAGACATCTATCGAGTTTTGAAAATATTCTATCTTACACTGAAAGATAGTTACAAGAGTGTGTAAATATGCCCTGGCCGGTTGGCTCAGTGGTGGAGCGTCGGTCTGGCGTGTAGAAGTCCCGGGTTCGATTCCTGGCCAGAGCACACAGGAGAAGCATCCATCTGCTTCTCCAACTCTCCCCCTCTCCTTCCTCTCTGTCTCTCTCTTCCCCTCCCGCAGCCGAGGCTCCATTGGAGCAAAGATGGCCCGGGCGCTGGGGATGGCTCCTTGGCCTCTGCCCCAGGCGCTGGAGTGGCCCTGGTCACGGCAGAGCGAGGGGCAGAGCATCGCCCCCTGGTGGGTGTGCTGGGTGGATCCCGGTCCGGCACATGCGGGAGTCTGTCTGTCTCTCCCCGTTTCCAGCTTCAGAGAAATACCAAAAAAAAAAAAAAGTGTGTAAATATGTAAAAATACTGTGGACTATATAGTTGAAATATGTCCACTCAAGGTATGTGTGTATGTAATTTAAAAGTATGAATAATCATTTTAAATCATTTGGCTACTTCAACAATAAGGTTAATAAAATGATACAGTGTCTCAACAAAAAATTTTGGAGCAAAATTGGCAGTATTTCCTCCTGGAAATATTCCACCCACTTAATCTTTGTAATCAATGTGTCACTGTCAGACTTTTGCATCTGCCCTAAAACATAAAATCAGTTAATAAATGCCCTATTAAATCAATAATCTAATTAATCTAGGTTACTGTATTTCCTTGTGTAAAAGATGCACACTTTTTCAAAAAAAATTGGGGTATAAAAACTGGGTGCGGCCCTGGCCGGTTGGCTCAGTGGTAGAGCGTCGGCCTGGCGTGCAAGAGTCCCGGGTTCGATTCCCGGCCAGGGCACACAGGAGAGGCGCCCATCTGCTTCTCCACCCTTCCCCCTCTCCTTCCTCTCTCTCTCTCTCTCTTCCCCTACCACAGTCAAGGCTCCATTATAGCAAAGATGGCCCAGGCACTGGGGATGGCTCTATGGCCTCTGCGTCAGGTGCTAGAGTGGCTCTGGATGCAACAGAGCGATGGCCCAGATGGGCGGCGCATCGCCCCCTGGTGGGCACATAGGGGGGGGCGCATGCGGGAGTCTGTCTGACTGCCTCCTCTTTTCTAACTTCAGAAAAAATACAAAAAATACAAAAAAAAAACTGAGTGCGTTCTATACAGTGATAGTAGTTGCTTTACTTGCATTTCCCGCTTTTCGTGCTTGTTTTTGCACTCACTGTTGAAGACAATGATTCATCATCAGACACTGATGAGTTGTATGAATTTTTTTTTGTATGTGACAGACAGAGAAACAGAGAGAGGGACAGACAGGAAGGGAGAGAGATGAGAAGCATCAATTATTTGTTGTGGCACCTTAGTTGTTCATTGATTGCTTTCTCATATGTACCTTTACTGGGGGGCTACAGCTGACCGAGTAACCCCTTGCTCGAGCCAGCAACCTTGGGTTCAAGCTGGTGAGCCTTGCTCAAACCAGATGAACCTGCATTCAAGCTGGCGACATCAGAATTTCGAACCTCAGTCCTCCGCGTCCCAGTCCAATGCTCTATCCACTGTGTTCCATCTGGTCAGGAAAGTTGTATGAATTTTATGAAGAATAAAACTTGATTTCAATAACTTTTATGTATTACATTTTTTTCAAATTTCAGGCAACAAAATTAAGTTGCATCTTATACATGAGAGCATCACACATGGGGAAATATGGTAATTATTATGAAATCAAACAGTCCCTCTGAAATGGGACAGCCCTCTACAGTCCCGGGACAGTTAGAAAGCTAATCACAGCACAAGCTCAGCAAAGGAAGATTGGACAGCTCTCACAACAGCCCACTCCATTCCATTCTAACAGGAAACAAATTTCCGTAATTTTAACATTTTAATATTCCAAATATGAAATCCTATATCCTCCTTACCCCTTAAGTATATACAATAAATCTAATCTTACTTTCATACAAAGTCCTTTAAATATTTGCAAATGACTCTCAAGTCTCTCATCTAAAGTGAGCACTAAACTTCCCTTTACTCTTCTCATGCTTCCAGAGCCTTCCCCATCCTAATCATCTCCATTAGCCACCAATACCACCATTCTAAACATCCATTTGTACTAATGCAGGAGGGCATGACATGTCAAGAATTCACACCAATCATCTAAAACGCACCGCTTTTTTTTTTTTTAATTTATTTAATGATTTAAGAGAAAGGCAAGGAGAAAGAAAGAGACAGACAGAAACCATATGTTCCTGACCAGGGACTAAACCAGCAACCTTTGCATATCCAGACTATGCTCTAACCAACTGAGCTCTCTGACCAGGGCTTTTATATATACAAACTCACATAAACCAATTTATTAAACTCTAGAATTGAGGTTTAAACCTAAGTATAGGACTTTACATTTATTTTTATTTAAATTTTCAATATTAAGTTTAACATAACAGTATCTTCTAGAATCCTGACATCTAAAGAACTCGTAGTTTTGAATTACCTGTAAATTTTCAAGGCAAGACATATTTAGATTAGTAAAAAGTATGAAAAGGGACAGAAGACAAGAAAAGATCCCGCAGCAATATGAATACTTGACTAACAGGTAACAGTCAATGAAAACTTATTTTGGAAATGAACTTTCATTTCAATCATGCAGCTACAAAGCTGTGATACTCTACAGTGACCCACAGATTAGTTTGCAACATTGTCTATAGTTTAGCTATAGTTTCCCAGGACCCCTCCAATAATTCTATAAAAATATTGTTTTGGGCCTGACCTGTGGTGGCACAGTGGATAAAGCGTCGACCTGGAAATGCTGAGGTCGCCGGTTCGAAACTCTGGGCTTGCCTGGTCAAGGCACATATGGGAGTTGATGCTTCCAGCTCCTCCCCCCCTTCTCTCTCTCTGTCTATCCTCTCTCTCTCTCTCTGTCTCTCCATCTCCTCTCTAAAAAAAAAAAAAAGAATAAAAAAAATACTGTTTTGCGGGGGGTTTAGTTTTTTTTAAATTTTTTTTTAATTTATTCATTTTAGAGAGGAGAGAGAGAGAGAAAAAAAAAGGGGGGAGGAGCAGGAAGCATCAACTCCCATATGTGCCTTGACCAGACAAGTGCAGGTTTTCGAACCGGCAAACTCAGAATTCCAGGTTGACGCTTTATCCACTGTACCACCACAGGTCAGGTTAAAAATATTTTTTCTAGGCCCTGGTCGGTTGGCTCAGTGGTAGCGTCGGCCTGGCGTGCAGAAGTCCCAGGTTCGATTCCCGGCCAGGGCACACAGGAGAGGCACCCATCTGCTTCTCCACCCCTCACCCTCTCCTTCTTCTCTGTCTCTCTCTTCCCCTCACGCAGCTAAGGCTCCATTGGAGCAAAGATGGCCCGGGCGCTGGGGATGGCTCTGTGGCCTCTGCCTCAGGCGCTAGAGTGGCTCTGGTCACAACTTAGCGAAGCCCAGGATGGGCAGAGCATCGCCCCCTGGTGGGCAGAGCATCGCCCCTAGTGGGCGTGCCGGGTTGATCCCGGTCGGGCGCATGTGGGAGTCTGTCTGACTGTCTCTCCCCGTTTCCAGCTTCAGAAAAATACAAAAAATAAAAAAATAAAATTTAAAATAAATAAATAAATAAATAAAAATATTTTTTCAGCATGACTTATTCCAAGCCACTGGTTTTCAAATTGAAATAGTAATATTGCTTAATGAGCACTTTTTTTTTCAGAGAGAGAGAGTCAGAAAGAGGGACAGACAGGGACAGACAGACAGGAACGACGAGATGAGAAGCATCAGTTTTTTTGTTTTGTTTTGTTTTGTTTTTTGTATTTTTCTGAAGCTGGAAACGGGGAGAGACAGTCAGACAGACTCCCGCATACACCCGACCGGGATCCACCCGGCACGCCCACCAGGGGCGATGCTCTGCCCACCAGGGGGCGATGCTCTGCCCCTCCGGGGCGTCGCTCTGCCGCGACCAGAGGCACTCTAGCGCCTGGGGCAGAGGCCAAGGAGCCATCCCCAGTGCCCGGGCCATCTTTGCTACAATGGAGCCTTGGCTGCGGGAGGGGAAGAGAGAGACAGAGAGGAAGGAGGGTGGGGGTGGAGAAGCAAATGGGCGCCTCTCCTATGTGCCCTGGCCGGGAATCGAACCCAGGCCCCCCCCCGCACGCCAGGCCTACGCTCTACCACTGAGCCAACCAGACAGGGCCAATCCTTAGTTTTTTGTTGCGTGTTGCAACACCTTAGTTGTTCATTGACTGCTTTCTCATATGTGCCTTGACTGAGGGCCTTCAGCAGACTGAGTAACTCCTTGCTCGAGTCAGTGACCTTGGGTCCAACTGGTGAGCTTTGCTCAAACCAGATGAGCCCGCGCTCAAACTGGCAACCTCAGGGTCTTGAACCTGGGTCCTCGGCATCCCAGTCCGATGCTCTATCCACTGCGCCACCGCCTGGTCAGGCTTAATGAGCATTTTAGTAAAGATTTTTCTTCTCAGAGACTGTGTGTGTGTGTGTGTGTGTGTGTGTGTGTGTGTGTGTGTGTGTGTTTGTGTGTGTGTGTACTCTTTTTAAAGTCTTATGTTCAGTGGTCATTAACACTGGAGTTCATTTCAGAAGAGTATATAGGTTAGTCATGAGGCTTGACAGAACCAGGAACTACTACTCGAACCTTTGATGACTCCTGGTATCACAAATTACTTTTACTTAATGATATATAAAAAATTTATGTTGGAGATAAAATATTGAGCTATCTGGCATGAAGTACTAGAACTCACCTTTGGACTCCTTGGTTCTGGATTCATGTTGATTTCCCTTCGTATTTCCTAATTGTTTAAATGTGGTAGAATACTTATAATTTCCACCTTTGACAAAACAAACCTGGAAACTGAGTAGGGACTTCTACAACCTTTGACAGGCAAAGAAAGATGGTGATGCTAAGTGCAGAAAATAATCAAGGTTCAGCTTTTGAAGAGATAAATTGAAAAGGAGAAAAATATGTACACAGCCCCAAAATATCAAGTTAGCCACTTTTTAAGCTATACCTGCTACGCTAGACCTCTCTACATGACATAGGTACTTTTCGCCAGATCAGAACTAGACAGGAATATACTGGTCAGGGCAAAGCAGTACAACAGGCTGTGGAGAAGCTCTTCTCTACCCTTCACAAAGGCCCCTCCGGTGTTCCCAAGAGACATACACAATTTTTAAAAGCATCAGCAAGTTATAGCAGAGAATTCACTGTGCTATACAATAGCACGAACCAAGTAACATGCTATTTGAAAACCAAGTAAGAGGCAAAGTTCTCTCAAAGAGAACTTTATTAAGCTATATTCACGGGGAAAAAACACAGAGGCTTCAGAACATTTGCTTTGAGAGATTTAATAGTTTAGTGTGGAAAAATTCAACTATTTTAAGAAACAATGTGTAAAAAGGGATAAATGACCTAGAACAGCGGTTCTCAACCTTTCTAATGCCGTGACCCCGCAATACAGTTCCTCATGTTGCGGTGACCCCAAAGCAAAAAATAATTTTGGTGGCTACTTCATAACTGTAATTTTGCTACAGTTATGATTCGGAATGTAAATACCTGATATGCATTATGTATTTTCCGATGGCTTTAGGCGACCCCACCGGGGTCGCGACCCACAGGTTTAGAACCGCTGACCTAGAAACTACCATTTCTTGCTTTCAACAGAAATTCTTAGTTTGGTTTCTTTATAATTAAAGTGATCACAGTGCTGAAGATAATTCTCAGATATTCCTGAAATATAATTAAAATCAAACTTTAAAATGGCTAAAAGAAAGAAGTGAATGATAGAGAATAGTTGATGATGGAGGGATACTTGTTTTTTGTTGCGTGTTGCAACACCTTAGTTGTCCATTGATTGCTTTCTCATATGTGTCTTGACTGAGGGCCTTCAGCAGACTGAGTAACCCCTTGCTCGAGTCAGTGACCTTGGGAGTTACATTGATTAATAAAATTATAAAGGATGTACAGTTACACATCCTTTCTAATGCCGTGACCCCGCAATACAGTTCCTCATGTTGCGGTGACCCCAAACCAAAAAATAATTTTGGTTTGGGATCAAAATTATAAAGGATGTGTAACTGCATCCTTTATAATTTTATTAATCAATGTAACTCCAATAAATTCAATTTTAAAAATACCTTAAAAAATTAAAAAAATTTTTTAAAAAGTTATTTGTTATGGTACTTAACCATTGACAAATAACTACATTGTTCACAATAATTAGGGGATATTTTATTGCTTCATACTCATTTTTGAAGAATCTAATTTTTTTTTGTTTGTTTTTTGGTGTTTTTTTGTTTGTTTTTTTTTGTTTTATTTCTCTGAAGCTGGAAACGGGGAGAGACAGTCAGACAGACTCCCGCATGCGCCGGACCGGGATCCACCCGGCACGCCCACCAGGGGGCGATGCTCTGCCCCTCTGGGGCGTCACTCTGCCACGACCAGAGCCACTCTAGCGCCTGGGGCAGAGGCCAAGGAGCCATCCCCAGTGCCCGGGCCATCTTTGCTCCAATGGAGCCTTGGCTGCAGGAGGGGAAGAGAGAGACAGAGAGGAAGGAGAGGGTGAGGGGTGGAGAAGCAGATGGGCGCCTCTCCTGTGTGCCCTGGCCAGGAATCGAACCCGGGACTTCTGCACACCAGGCCAACGCTCTACCACTGAGCCAACTGGCCAGGGCTGAATCTCCTAATTTTTATGAGCAGTATATTTATGATATTAAATGAGAAGGGAGATAGACGAACTCCCACATGTGCTCCAACTGGGACTGACCCAACAACACCAACCTAGGGCCTATGCTCAAATCAAACGAAGCTATTTTTAGCACCTGAGGTCGACACTCGGACCAAACAAGCTATCCTCAGTGCCCAAGGCTGATGTTTGGACCAATCGGGCAGCTGGCTGTGAGAGGGGGAGAGAGAGACAGAGAGAGAGAAAAGGGAGAGGAAGGGGAGAGAAGCAGATGGTCACTTCTCCTGTGTGCCCTGACCAGAAATCGAACCCAAGATGTCTGCACACTAAACCTATGCTCTATCACTGAGACCAGGCCCCAGCCAATGCCATATTTTAATCATATACTTTTACTTAAAAGATTACCTACGGCCTGACCAGGCCGTGGTACAGTGGATAGAGCGTCAAACTGGGATGGGTAGTACCCAGGTTCGAGACCCTGAGGTCGCCAGCTTGAGCATGGGCTCATCTGGTTTGAGCAAAAGCTCACCAGCTTGGATCAAGGTTGCTGACTTGAGCAAGGGATTACTCGGTCTGCTGAAGGCCCGCGGTCAAGGCACATATGAGAAAGCAATCAATGAACAACTAAGGTGTCGCAATGTGCAACGAAAAACTAATGATTGATGCTTCTCATCTCTCCATTCCTGTCTGTCTGTCCCTATCTATGCCTCTCTCTAATTCTCTGTCTCTGTAAAAAAAAAAAAAAAGACTTACCTACAACCTGACCAGGGGATGCACAGTGGATAGAACATTGGACTAGGACACAGAGTACTCAGGTTTGAAACCCCAGGGTCACCGTATTAAGCATGGGATCACCAGCTTGAGTGCAGGGTTGCTGGCTTGAGTGTGTGATCAGAGACATGACCCCATGATCACTGGCTTGAGCCCAAAGGTCGCTGGCTTGAAGCCCAAGGTCACTGGCTTGAGAAAGGGATTCCTTGCTCTGCTAGAGCCCCTGGTCAAGGCACATGGGAAAGCAATCAATGAAAAACTAAGGTTTTATAAGGAAGAATTGATTCTTCTCATCTCTCTCCCTTCCTGTCTGTCCCTATCTGTCCCTCTTTGTCTCTACTACAAGTAAAAAAAGACCTACTAACTAAACAATTCAAAAGGTTAATACATATTTATCTAATTTTATCACCTCTTTCAAACCCCTGTATTTTAACTTTAAAAACTAAGCTCTAATTAGCGTGCCCTAGTTGGTGATGCAGTGGATATAGTATTGTCCTGGTCAGGGCACAGAGGAAAAGCAATCAATGAGTGCACAACTGTATGGAACAATTAAGTGGACCAACAAGTTGGTGCTTCCTCACTCCTGCTACTTGCTCTCAAATCAATGGAAAAAAATTCTTTTTCATTAGCTGAGAAGCCCCACAATATAACAGGGCAACTAAATCATTAGCAAATGAAAATTTAAATCTCATCACTAGAACTTGAGCTACCCAAGGTCAGTGGCTCAAGCAAGGAGTCACTCGGTCTGCTGTAGTAGCCCCACGATGAGAGCACATATGAGAAAGCAATCAATCAACAACTAAGGTGTCGCAACAAAAAAGAAAAAAAAAAGAGAAAATATTATCTTTTGTCCTTTCATAAAATACTCAGAGAATTATATTAGAGACCCTAACATAATCTCCTCTTTTTAGGAAAGCAGAGGGAAAGAAGCTTAAATAAACTCTTCTTCAATATAAGGAAATCCAGAAAAAGAAAATAGGTATTCCTATGAAAAACAGGTCCATATGTTTGGCCAAATGATGAGATGTGCCTGAAATGCTTTTCATATTAAACATACTGTGCTGCTGGAAGGAGTTATTCTGCTACAGCCTATTTTAAAGGAGGATAATGTTTGTTTTTAATATCGGGGAGAATAAACAGGATTTTGTGGAATGTTTTGTGAAAAAATAAAGTCCTTTAAATCATATATTACATGGTTTGTCAATTTTACTTTAATAAGTTAAATTACTTCCAATAAAAAGTATCAGAAACTTTTATACACTCAGACTTTGTAAATATGCCTTCATATAATTTTTTTGTTTTTGTTTTTGTATTTTTCTGAAGCTGGAAACGGGGAGAGACAGTCAGACAGACTCCCGCATGCGCCCGACCGGGATCCACCCGGCACGCCCACCAGGGGCGATGCTCTGCCCCTCTGGGGCGTCGCTCTGCCGCGACCAGAGCCACTCTAGCACCTGGGGCAGAGGCCAAGGAGCCATCCCCAGAGCCCGGGCCATCTTTGCTCCAATGGAGCCTTGGCTGCGGGAGGGGAAGAGAGAGACAGAGAGGAAGGAGGGTGGGGGTGGAGAAGCAAATGGGCGCTTCTCCTGTGTGCCCTGGCCGGGAATAGAACCCGGGTCCCCCGCACGCCAGGCCGACGCTCTACCACTGAGCCAACCGGCCAGGGCCGCCTTCATATAATTTAAAAATGCATTGCTAAACCACAATAATCTTCACAGAGTTGATCTTTCATTCAAAATCAGTCAAATGAACCAGCAATACACAGCAACTTCTCAAAAGTATTAATAATCTTTGTGTACTCAGAGGTTCATTTCCTCTCTGTGCTATATTTAAAACTAAAAACGAATTGTACTGCCTGAATAAGTCTCAGTAGGACTCCGTATATCGATGTTCTATTTAAATAACCTTGTATGTATCTTATAACCCATTTGCAGTTTAAACTACTCATTATGGTTAAATGTTTTTGTTTGTTTTTTTTGCTTTTTTTTCTGGCAGAGACAGAGAGAGTCAGAGAGAAGGACAGATAGGAACAGACAGTCAGGAAGGGAGAGATATGAGAAACATCAATTCTCTGTTGAGGCTCTTTAGTTGTTCATTGATTGATTTCTCATATGTGCCTTGACCGGGGGGCTACAGCACTGAGTGACCCCTTGCTCGAACCACCGACCTTGGGCTCAGGCTGGTGAGCCTTGCTCAAACCAGATGCTAGCCTGCGCTCAAGCTGGCAACCTTGGGGTCTCGAACCTATTCACTGCGCCACCTCCTGGTCAGGCCAAATGTTTTTTTGGTTAAATATATCATACACTGAAAATCTACACCCTACCATATTTCCCCATGTATAAGACACATTTTTTGGAAAAACTTGGGATCTAAAAACAGTGCGTTTTATACAGTGGTGTAGAAGTGTGGCATTTCAAATGCCATAGATCGAACTGAGAACAAAGCAATATATGAAGGCATCAGACACAGATGAGGACAAGCTAATGGGAGTTTTGACAGAGATGAGGACTTGTATGAATTTTATGATAAATAAAACTTGAGTTCAATATCTTTATGTAATACATTTTCCCCCCAAACTTTGAGCCCCCAAATTAAGTGCCTCTTATACATGAGGAAATACAGTATATGGGGGTTTTGTTGTTGTTGTTGTTGTTTGCATTTTTCCGAAGCTGGAAACGGGGAGGCAGTCAGACAGACTCCCACATGCGCCCGACCAGGATCCACTTGGCACGCCCACCAGGGGGCGATGCTCTGCCCATCTGGGGCGTAGCTCTGTTGCATCCAGAGCCATACTAGCGCCTGAGGCAGAGGCCTCAGAGCCATCCTCAGCGCCCGGGCCATCTTTGCTCCAATGGAGCCTCGGCTGTGGGAGGGGAAGAGAGAGACAGAGAGGAAGGAGAGGGGGAGGGGTGGAGAAGCAGATGGGCGCTTCTCCTGTGTGCCCTGGCCAGGAATCGAACCCAGGACTCCTGCACGCCAGGCCGACGCTCTACCACTGAGCCAACCGGCCAGGGCCCAGTATATGTTTTGTGTTTTTTTTTTAAAGATTTTATTTATTCAATTTTCAGAGAGGAAAGAGAGAGAAAGAGAGAGAGAGAGAGAGAGAGGAGGAGCAGGAAGCATCAACTCCCATATGTGCCTTGACCAGGCAAGCCCAGGGTATCGAACAGGCGACCTCAGCGTTCCAGGTCGACGCTTTATCCACTGCGCCACCACAGGTCAGGCCCAGTATATGGTTTTTTTAAAAAAATTGATAAAACGAACCTGAGTACATGAATGATTACCTGAACCCACCACCCCTCCTCTTCAAAAAAAACTCTATAATTCTGTTATCACAGCTCAAGAGAACATTACTGCTGATTATCAAACATCCATGCTGATGGTACTTTTAAAATATAAAAGAGGCAGTTTAATATAAAGGTTAAGAGTATAAACTCTGGAGTCAAACAACCCAGGTTTAAATATGACCTTGAGTAGGTTTACTTAACTTTTCTTACCGTGGTTACTAATTTGTAAAATGTAGGTAGTTGCAAGTACTTATCTCAGAGGGTTATTAGGAAGATTAAATACTTGGAGTAGACTTCATACACAGTAAGTATGAGCCATTATTTTTAAAGTCTGGAAGCTAAAATTCAAACATTTGAAACTTGCAGCCTGACCATTATGCTTCTCACCTGACCAACAGGTGGCACAGTGGATAGAGCGTCGTACTGAAACGTGAAAGACCCAGGTTGAAAACCGGAGGTTGCCAGTTTGAGCATGCACGGACTCATCTGGCTTGAGTACAGGCTCACCAGCTTGAGTGTGAGATCGCAGGGTCTTTTTTTTTTTGTATTTTTCTGAAGCTGGAAACGGGGAGAGACAGTCAGACAGACTCCCGCATGCGCCTGACTGGGATCCACCCAGCACGCTCACCAGGGGGTGATGCTCTGCCCCTCCGGGGCGTCGCTCTGTTGCAACCAGAGCCACTCTAGCACCTGGTGCAGAGGCCAAGGAGCCATCCCCAGCGCCCGGGCCATCTTTACTCCAATGGAGCCTCGCTTCGGGAAGGGAAGAGAGAAACAGAGAGGAAGGAGAGGGGGAGGGGTGGAAAAGCAGATGGGCGCTTCTCCTGTGTGCCCTGGCCGGGAATCAAACCCTTGCATGCCAGGCTGATGCTCTACCACTTAGCCAACCGGCCAGGGCCTGTTTTTTTTTATAAATAAATTTTTATTTTAATGGGGTGACATCAATAAATCAGGGTACATATATTCAAAGAAAACATTTCCAGGTTATCTTGTCATTTAGTTCTGTTGCATACCCATCACCCAAAGAGAGATCTTCCTCCGTCACCCTCTATCCAGTTTTCTTTGTACGGGTCGCAGGTTTGACTGTGGAATCATAGACATGACTCCATGGTCACTGGCTTCAACAAGGGTCATTCGCTGTGCTGGAGCACCCCCCCCCAAGGCATACACAAGAAAGCAGTCAATGAACAACTAAGGTGCTGCAACGAAGAATTGATACTTTTCATCTCTCTCCTTCCTGTCTGTCTGTCCCTATCTGTCTCCCTTGCTCTGCCTGTCAAATAAAAATTTTTAAAAAAAAGGACTCTTAAGCTTCTCACTAAAATTGACTTCAGTATCCTTATTGACTCCATTTTTCAACTCCTTTCATTTACATTTTAGCTGGTCTTAAGTGATCTACTTTAATTCTATACTCATAAAACCGCTTCTAATACTATCATGACTCTTCTCCCAGACTGACATCCTAAATTTATGAAAATGTTACCTCCCCTACTGAACCTTAAGAAGCACGATCAGGCTCAACCAGGCGGTGTTACAGTGGATAGACCGTCAAACTGAGATATGGAGGACCCAGGTTCGAGACCCCGAGGTAGCCAGCTTAAGCGCAGGTTTATCTGATTTGAGCGAGGCTCACCAGCTTGAGCCCAAGGTCGGTGGCTCGAGCAAGGGGTCACTCAGTCTGCTGTATTCCCCCCCCCCAGTCAAGGCAGATAGGAAAAATCAATGAACAACTAAAGAGCCACAACGGAGAATTAATGCTTCTCATCTCTCTCCCTTCCTGTCTGTCTGTCCCTCTCTCTGACTCTCTCTGTCTCTGTCACAAAAAAAAAAAAAAAAAAAAAAAAAGTATGATCCAATCTGATCAAGCAGTGGCGTAGTGGATAAGAGCGTCAAACTGGGGCGCAAAAGACCCAGGTTCAAAATCCTGAGATCACCAGCTTGAGCAAGGGGTCACTCACTCTGCTTCAGTCCCTCAGTCAAGTCACATAATGAGATAGCAATCACTGAAAAACTAACGAGCTGCAATGAAGAATTGATGCTTCTCATCTCTCCCTTCCTGTCTGTCCTTATTTGTTGTTCTCTCTGACTCTGTCCAAAAAAAAGGCACAATCGGAACCTGACTGGTGGTAGCACAGTGTACAGAATGTCAACCTGGGCACTAAGGTGTCGCGCTCAAAACTTCTAGGTTGCGGCCCTGGCCGGTTGGCTCAGCGGTAGAGCGTCGGCCTAGCGTGCGGAGGACCCGGGTTCGATTCCCGGCCAGGGCACACAGGGGAAGTGCCCATTTGCTTCTCCACCCCTCCGCCGCGCTTTCCTCTCTGTCTCTCTCTTCCCCTTCCGCAGCCGGGGCTCCATTGGAGCAAGGATGGACCAGGCGCTGGGGATGGCTCTGTGGCCTCTGCCTCAGGCGCTAGAGTGGCTCTGGTCGCAACACCGCGACGCCCAGGATGGGCAGAGCATCGCCCCCTGGTGGGCAGAGCGTAGCCCCATGGTGGGCGTGCCGGGTGGATCCCGGTCGGGCGCATGCGGGAGTCTGTCTGACTGTCTCTCCGTTTCCAGCTTCAGAAAAATGGAAAAAAAAAAAAACTTTTAGGTTGCTAGCTTTAGCAAAGCAGGCTCACCAGCATGAGTGTGGGGTCACTCACTTGAGCATGGTATCAGTAATATAATCCCAAAGTTGCTAGCCTGAGCCCAAAGGTCGCTGGCTTGAGCAACAGGTAACTGGCTGGGCTTGAGCCCCCAATCAAGGCACATATAATAAACAATCAACAGGGGTCATACCTTCTGAAAAACCTCTAGCTAAGACAAGGTGTATGGTATATGCTAATTAAATAAATTTGTTTGGAGTCCAATGCATAAACGTCAGTAATCTAGCAGCTCATGTGCTCTTGGCACTTAAATGTTATTTTCACTAACATATTCCATAAACTGTGTGCTGTACTTCCTATTAGAAAAGGATAAATGCATTAAATGATGCCACCTTGCTTATGGGGGGCACTTCTCAATGCTGCACTGAATTCAATTTTATGTGTCTCCCTGTTTTCCATACCTATGCACCAATCATTACAATCTTTGGAGTACCAAGTCCCCTGAAAATAGATCTGTGTTCATTATAACCTTAAAAATATTGAGGATTAGCACTCATAAATTCTGCACCAAAATATCCAGTTACCATCATGTCTGCCATGGACAGGGATCATGCATGCTTCCAGATGAAAGGCTGACCTAAAATAACAGGATAGCTGTCTTCAACACTCAAAGGAGGGCCACAAGGAGAGCACAGATCCAGTTTCTCATGTTCCAGAGGCATGACAAGCTGTAAGAAGGCAGATTTCTAAGATAGCCAAAGAACTCTCTGAAAATCAGAGCTATGTAAAACTGGAAAAGGGAATCACGTAAGATAACAGAACACTATTATCACTAAAAATGTTTGAGTAAAAGACTGATATTTAGGAATGATGTTGAAAAGATAGGTATTTAATAGAGTTAAACTACATAATCACAAACCTACCCTTCAATTAAAATTCTTCTCTGATTTTCTTTATACTTAATCCCAAGTGATGGTCTGATGTGCAACACTAACATGCTGTAGGCACATGCTTATCTGCTCGATGTAGTGTGTATGTGGGACACATGAACATGACAACCACTTCACATAGGGCAGCTGGCTTTTTAAAAGTTGGAAGGTCCTGTCCCTACTTGTTTAACTTCATGAACTAGAGTTCCACCAGTCCCTGATCCCCAACCACCAAGTGAAGGATAAGACAATCGTAGCCCTGCCTGACCAGGTGGTGGTGCAGTGGAAAGAGTATAGGACTGGGATGTGGAGGACCCAGGTTTGAGACTCCAAGGTCACCAGCTTGAGTGCACTCATCTGGTTTGAGCAAGGCTCACCAGCTTGAGCCCAAGGTTGTTGGCTTGAGCAAGGGGTTACTCAGTCTGCTCTAGTCCTCTGGTCAAGGCATATATGAGAAAGAAATCAATGAACTAAGGTGCCACAACAAAGAACTGATGCTTCTCATCTCTCTCCCTTTCTGCCTGTCTCTATCTGTCCCTCTCACTGATTCTCTCTCTCTGTCACCAAAAAAGAAAAGAAAAAAAAAGGAAGGAAGGAAGGAAGGAAGGAAGGAAGGAAGGAAGGAAGGAAGGAAGGAAGGAAGGAAGGAAGGAAGGAAGGAAGGAAGGAAGGAAGGAAAGAGAGAAAGAGAGAAAGAGAGAAAGAGAGAAAGAGGAGGGGAGGGGAGGGGAGGGGAGGGGAGGGGAGGGGAGGGGAGGGGAGGGGAGGGGAGGGGAGGGGAGGGGAGGGGAGGGGAGGGGAGGGGAGGGGAGGGGAGGGGAGGGGAGGGGAGGGGAGGGGAGGGGAGGGGAGGGAGGGAGGGAGGGAGGGAGGGAGGAAGGAAGGAAGGAAGGAAGGAAGGAAGGAAGGAAGGAAGGAAGGAAGGAAGGAAATTGTAGTCCTGGTCAGATAACTCGGTTGGTAGAGCACTGGTCAGCAAACCATGGCTCACGAGCCACATGCGGCTCTTTTGCCCCTTCAGTGTGGCTCTTCAACAAAATACCTAATGATTAGCAAAGGCCAGCTTAGGAATACCCTAATTAAGTTAATTACAATGTACCTACCTATATAGTTTAAAGTTTAAAAAAACTGGCTCTCAAAAGAAATTTCAATCATCGTACTGTTGGTATTTGGCTCTGTTGACTAATAAATTTGCTGACCCCTGTGTTAGAGCATCATCCCAAAGCACAGAGGTTGCCAATTCGATCCCCCCACAGAGTTCATATAGGAACAGATATTCCTGTCTCTCTCCTGCTCTCTCCCTTCCTCTGAATTCAATAAAATAAACATAAAGACAATTTATTTTAGTCTGACCAGGCGGTGAGACAGTGGACAGAGCATTGACCTGGGTTCCAAACCCCAAGGTAGCAGGCTTGAGCACAGGCTCATCTGGTTTGAGAATGGGCTCACCAGCTTGAGCATGGGATCATAGACATGACCCCATGGTCGTTGGCTTCAGTCCAAGGTCATTCATTTTGAGCAAGAGGTCATAGGTCAGGTCAAGGCACCTATGAAAATCAATCAATGAACAACTGAAGTGCCACAAAAAGTTGATACTTCTCATCTCTCTCCCTTCCTGTCTCTTTATATCTGTCTCTCAAAAAAAACAAAAACAAAAAAAACCACACAATTGTAAGAACATTCGCCTAACCAGTTGGTGGTGGCTCAGTGGATAGAGTGACACCTGTAACACTGAGGTCCCAGGTTCAAAACCCAACTTGAGTACAGTCTCACCAGCTTGAGTGTGGGATCATGTCAATTGATGTTGGCTTGAGGCCAAAGTGGCTGGCTTGAGCAAGGGGTCAGTGGCTTGGCTGGAACCCCCAGTCAAGGCATATATGAGCAGCAATCAATGAACAACTAAGGTGTAGCAATAACAAGTTGATGCTTCCTTTCTGTCTCTTCCTTTCTGTCTCTCAAAAAAAAAAAAGGAAGAAACTTATAAGAACATTAGTTTCATTGTTTTAAAAAATAATCCATAAATTCAGAAAATGTAGAAAAATCAGGAATGACAGAAAATGGGTAACTGGAGTCTAATGACTTACATGCTATACCATACCTGCTATTAGAAGTACTACTTAGGTGGTCTAATTGACTTCATTTAAAACAATCATATTTGGCCCTGCCCAGCTGGCTCAGTGAGATTAAGAAAAAAATTAAAACTAAAGAAAGTACTTTTTTAAACAAGCAAAACAACATGAATAAGCTAGAACAAAAATGTGTACATGTTTGAAATTTCTAAAGCAAAAACTAAAAAAAGCTCCCACATAAACTCTCAAATCAATGTAGACATATTAGTATATTTGTTTAGCTATATGAAGAACAGGTAATGAGTCAGCATCCACTTAACTATATCCAAATTCACCAGGGCTCAAATATAAAAATATTTAACTGTAGTTAATATCTTACCAACTCTCTAAATTACAGAGGAAAAATACTTAAGCACTGCTTAGAAACAGTTTCATTACCAAAACTGAGTAACACTTCATTAGAACTTTGTGGTTGAAAAATGTTACCATATAACACATTTTTTGTTTGTTTTTTAAATCCAAGATTCAGAGCAGTTTTATATCTGACATCAGTTATTTTAGTCCTCGTCCAATTTTAATTAATTGTTTGATAGTTTAGAATCGCTTTTAATTAAATTGTTTCCTCTATATTTCTTAAAACATTCAAAGCCTAGAAAAAGTTGTTTAGCTTATTTCTGTTTAACAGCTAAGACTTCTACTAATAGTGAAGAAAGGTGCAACATTAGTGTAACATTAGGCTAGGAGACAAGTGTTAAGTAATTCTAGCCCTGGTTCTGAACTTTTACAATGAACATGTCACATAAGCCTTCCAGGTCATGGTACTCACCCATGAAACAACTCAGAGCAGATTGACCTCAGAGACTACATTAAGTTCTGAAGCTGTACAACATTGTGACCATCACAGTGAATATACTTTTTCATTATAGTTTGTAGCTACTGCATACAAACTATGGATGAACCCATTTAAAAATGTGCAAGGCAGCCCTGGCCAGCTGACTCAGCGGTAGAGCGTCAGCCCGGCATGTGGAAGTCCCAGATTTGATTCCCAGCCAGGGCACACATGAGAAGCACTTATCTGCTTCTCCACCCTTCCCCCTCTCCTTTCTCTCTATCTCTCTCTTCCCCTCCCACAGCCAAGGCTCCACTGGCGCAAAGTTGGCCTGGGTGCTGAGGATGGCAGCACGGCCTCTGCCTCACGAGCTAGAATGGCTCCAGTTTCAGCGGAGCAATGCCCAAGATAGTCCGAGCACCGCCCCCTAGTGGGCATGCCTGGTGGATCCAGGTCGGTGCATGCAGGAGTTTGTCTCTCTGCCTACCCCTGCTTCTCAGTTCGGGAAAAAATACAGGAAAAAAAAAATGTGCAAGGCCAGGAATGTTTAAGCTAATGTAATTTTAAAAAAAATACTGGGTTAAGACCCTGGCTGGGAGGTCCCGTGGATAGACTGTAGTCCTGGCGTGCTCAGGTCATGGGTTCAATCCTCAGTCAGGGCACATACAAGAAGCAACCAATGAGTGCACAACTAAATGGAACTAAATAAAATAATGAGTTGATGTTTCTCTCTCTCTCTCTCTCTCTCCCCCCCTTCTCTCTCTTCTCTCGCTCTCAAATAAGTGGGAAATTAAAAAGAAAATACTAGATTGCAATATGGGTTAAATATCAAGAGTATGTATTTTCTTGTCTAGAAAGTATTGACACTATATGCTGCAAACAAAGCTCTGAAGAGTTGTAAGAACTTACAATTCAATCAAGACAACTAACTCTGCTGACTCTCGTTACAAGGGGAAATCTCTGATTAATAATATCTTCACACCCACCATCTGCAGCACTCATACACCCAAGGAATCTGTTACTTCTACAGTATACTGAAATCAAGAGCATGAAGTAGGATGTACTCTTCGTTAAAAATCAGTAGATTTAAATTAAGCACTTGAGAAATCGTAGACTAATGAGATTTGTTAGATGTGTAAATGTGTTTACATTCTTATATTGTATATATGAAACACAGTTAATTCCCTACCTCTAGCACTATTAAACTGACATAAATGGTGTTGATGTACTGTTAGCATTTCAATAGCCCCACTTTATGAAGTCTAAATTAATCCAAGTGAAAACAGACATCTTTGTAAGATGGAATAATTAATAGATGTTTTTATAACTATAAAATCAATAAAAGTAAACAAGGAATCCCTCAAAAATTTAGTAATGAATGGCCATGTAGTACAAATGTGATATAATGAAAAACCACCAGCTTTCAGAAACAGCAATGCTAAAAGTACAGCTACTGATTCTTCAGTTAATGCATACTTTGAAAAGACTGCCCGGAGGATGTGAGCTAGCTACATAAAACTCGTGTTGGCATGTTGGAGAAAGGTATCCAGTGTACCAGACAAGAAAAGGAACACAGCCCTAAAAGAAGCATGCAGAAAAACAAGTAATTGGGGGAAAGGGATTAGAGAAGGGAAACACTTGAATTTAATTTATAGCTCAAAGAATTCTAAGATGATATTAACAGTGAAAATCTACAAAATGTGAACCAGAGAGAGTGTTTAGGTTTCTTTTAAAGAGCATGTGTAAGAAAACCAATGGAGATGTAAACTGGTATTGTGGTATTGTGATTTAACCACAAATGCCTTCCTATTTAAACAGTCCAATGAGTGCTGTTAGTACACATACCTCGGAGAATTCTTTCCTCATGGCAACGAAGAAAGTCCCAGATTCTAACAGTGCCGTCATCAGAGCATGTAGCAAATTTATTATCCGTGGGTGAGAAACTGTTACATGAAGACACACAGCAGGGGAAAGAAGTCAGCATTTAACAGATCTGTGCTTCTCAGACAGGGAAAAATAAAAACACTGTGCTTCTATAAATAGAAGAGGGAAGTATCCTTAGAAAGAATGCTGTCAGCTAACCATGGCATCTCATCAAAAGAAGAAAAGAGTAGTTGTTTCTTACTTTTTCAATCATCAATATTCCGAGCACTTTACAAGTGTATTACTGCTAACACTATTCATGCTCCCCACAGTACAGAATTTCCTGTTGTGCCAACAGAAAACATGGAGCTAATTTAAGTGTAGAAACTAACTAAATTCTGTTTGTGAAATATTCCTGTAAACAGTCTTTTAAATCACATAGGAATACTACTCAGAAAGTTTGCATCAGCTTCTACCTGACACTCCATGAAATGATAAACTGAAAAAAACTGGGCACACCATTTAAAGACTGCTGCTATCATTCCTACATAAGATGTTTCTCCTTTATTTAAAAGGCCTGCAGAAAACATTTACCCCTTCTTCCTAGCAAGCTAACTCATGAATGTTGCACCTTTTGACAAAAATGTTAACAGAGAGACATTCAGACTTGTGTTTAAAGCCCATGAATCTGCTGCAAAGGAGAGAGCCATTTTTCCTCCCTGTAGTTCAAGACCAGCAAGTTTCTCATCTAACCCTGAAAACTGACTTGAAGTTTTAAACCCTAAGACTGAGAAATGACCAACTATGCAAACTCAATGTATGGACAGACCACTACAGCAAAGTCTCTGCAGAAGCATGTTTATGCACCAATTTTTGTTAAGATTCTAACAGCAGAAATGTGACTGCAGTGGATGTTTCTATAAAGATGTCAACCTCTTACCAAACATGGGCTGCACAGCCAGAGAGAATGCTGCTTAGCTTTATTCTGAGGCTACAGCAACTCTTCAGGCTGGATTTTAAAACTTTCTTTTTCCAGTTTTACTGTACATATCTCATTGATATGTACAAATATATACAGCTCACTGAAAATATTTTGAACTGCACTATTACACATTTGCATAGCTGATGGTATCAACAGTGAATCGGAAGTCCTAGAGTCTTCTTGACAATGATCTGCTTACAGTTTCAAAGTTTGAAAAACCCATTCATTAATTCATTAATGTTACTTGAGAGAGTTTTTAGGTCTACTGTACTTTCTTTTGAAGTTGTGGCATAACCAAGCCAACCAGGTCTTCACTTAAGCCTTTTTTCCTTGTATTTTGTGTGAACTCTGAAGGTGTTCTCTGTAGGCTTTGGATTTTATTCAGTTGTATAATTAAAGACTGAATTCTTTATTTGGAATGAAATATTCTTCTCTTACACAGTAGGTAATAAAAAGGAGTAATGGATACACATTATTAACCATAAACGAAAAGAGAAAACCAGTGCAGAATGCGCAGACAATACATCTCTAACACATTGTAAAGCAGATACCAGGACACTACTTCAGAAAGGTGCCAGCACAATAGTGAGTGTGTGCAAACAAAGGAAAATACTGTGTTTATAGGGTGCAGAAAGTTTCCCAGAATCTGACAGAGCCCATGCATCGCTGCACCCAGAATACACTCCAAGAGTAATTTAACCATGACAATAGGGACTACAGAAAATGGTATATTGTGTATAAACCTGGCCTCTCTAATCGCCTCCTTATGTGCCTGGAACATCTTGACGTTGTTCATATTCGACTGCCAATATTTCACATATCCTCCGTGGTCTGCTGTCAACATCCACATATCATTATGTGACCAAGTCATGGCCCTTACTGGGCTATCGTGAGCCTGTGAAAACAAAACATTTATAAACATTACATACAAGAGTACATGATGGAAGGCTTTATAGGAGCATATATTAACTCAAAGAAATGATTTGCCCAACTGTAAGTTTAAAATGCCAGTAAAGTTACTCTATCTCAAGTTCTTTACAGTACTGTAGAATGATGCTACCATATGATGATTAATGTTACCTGTAATATTGTTTCAAAATTGAAAGTAAGTCCATTCCACAAAGTGAACTCTCCACTAGAAGCTCCAGTGACCAACCTTCTTCCTTCTGGAGTCCACTGGTAAAGAAAAAAGACAGGTTATACAAGGCCACAAATCCTAAACCTTACATACATACAAAAAGTATATTTTGGGGGAGGGCGCGAAAAAGAGAGAGGGACAGAAGACAGGAAGGGAGAGAGATGAGAAGCAACAATTCCCATGTGACACCTTAGTTGTTCATTGATTGCTTTCTCATATGTGCCTTGACTAGGGGACTACAGGAGAATGAGTGACCCCTTGCTCAAACCAGTGACCTTGGGGCTCAAGCCAGGGACCATAAGGTCATGTCTATGATCCCATATCCCATACCTGAGCCAAAGGGTCAATGACCCCACACTCAAGCTGGTGAGCCCTCGCTCAACCTAGATGAGCCTACCCTCAAGCCAGTGACCTCGGGGTTTCGAACTTGGGGCCTCTGTATCCCAGATTGACGCTCTATCCACTCTACTACCATCTGGTCAGGCCTTAATTAATTTTTAAAACATAAAGCCTTTATTTACAAAATACCCAATAATCAACATTAAATAGTCAACTGACTTTCACTTTAGTGTAGCTCAGGTTTATAAGCAAGTATTTTCACAGAAAAGAACTTTATTAACACAGTTCAGGGGAAGCTCTTACACTTTAGGTCATTAGCTAAATAAAAAATAGTGTGACTGCATTATGAGTACCTTTCTAAGTTGCAAAGGCCTAAAGCACTCTATCGAGCATTTCAAAATAAGATCTGCATAAACTTCATTTTCCTAGGATACATGGCAGACTAACATAAATAAGATGGTCAGCCAGTAAAAAAACTCACAACATTGAATGAAGAATTTTATTTCAACAGCTAGTGGACCAATTCAGGCAGAATAGTTTATCATTGTTTTATGAAAAGCAGCATTAACGAGTACCAATTTAAGGACATCAAGGCTATCAAACTTTTACTGGCAACTAAGTGTACTAAAAAACAAACAAACAAAAACTCATTAAAGCTCTTTGTCCATAGTATCAAATAGTAACCAGTCTTATGCTGATTTACTTTCAAGAGTAATACAACAGATTCATTACAAACACTACACCAATATTTTAGTTAGAATTATCCTACTAAAGAAAATCTGATATTTATCAACTCAAAACATACTTTTTCTTACTTTTTATTTTCAAATTTCTATATAGATTATACACTCATTTTCCTCATAAGATGTAAATACATGAAATGTCAATACAATACTGTTTTCTTTTTTTTTTTTTTTTTTCATTTCTGAAGCTGGAAACAGGGAGAGACAGTCAGACAGACTCCCGCATGCGCCCGACCGGGATCCACCCGGCACGCCCACCAGGGGCGATGTTCTGCCCACCAGGGGGCGATGCTCTGCCCATCCTGGGCGTCGCCATATTGCGACCAGAGCCACTCTAGCGCCTGAGGCAGAGGCCAAGGAGCCATCCCCAGGCCCGGGCCATCTTTGCTCCAATGGAGCCTTGGCTGCGGGAGGGGAAGAGAGAGACAGAGAGGAAAGCGCGGCGGAGGGGTGGAGAAGCAAATGGGCGCTTCTCCTGTGTGCCCTGGCCGGGAATCGAACCCGGGTCCTCCGCACGCTAGGCCGACGCTCTACCGCTGAGCCAACCGGCCAGGGCCCAATACTGTTTTCAAAAAAAAATTGTGACAAAGAGTTAAGAAATACAAGTGTGGATATAGTAGATAAGTAAAATTATTAGCAATACACTGATTTTTATCCAGATACACATTTAAAATAATGTTTAACTTTTTTATCCTATTAATTATATTTGCAGACTAACTCAGAATTAATATTTCCAAAAATATCAAACAGAATACTTACCCTAACAACAAATACTGGACACTTTACTTTATTTGTTGATGTTCGAACAAATTTTGTTGTTACTGCATTCATAGGATTATTCAACATCCCTATTGGTGGGACCAGCTACAAAGAAAAGACAATCGGGTTTTAAGAGCTCCTAATTCATCATAGGGCATTAACCAGAGACATGAAAAGTTATTATTTCAATATTTAAATACAAATTCAGGAATATACAAGACTTTAAGAAACCTGTAATAATATAATGACTCTGTATTTATTAAATGAAAAAAAAAACTGAGATACAGAGAGAGTTAAATACCAATTATATCTAAACAAAACAAAATCAAGTACCAGATTTCCCCAATTACTTCTTGAAGTCAACAATCCAAATTTCAAATTAGTTTTCCTATTACAACAGACACTGAGTCAGTGTAATATTTTGTTGGACACTGCTTTAAGCCCCAAATCAAAAATTCACCCATCATTAGATTAAAAGAAAATTTTAGGTTGAGATTTAAAAAAAAATAATCATGGTTTAAAGAAATATGTTATAAAATCCCTTTAGGAAATTTTTGTTTTTTGGTTTTGTTTTGTTTTAATTTATTTTTTACAGAGACAGAGAGTGAGTCAGAGAGAGGGAAAGATAGGGACAGACAGACAGGAATGGAGAGAGATGAGAAGCATCAATCATTAGTTTTTCACTGCGCATTGCAACACCTTAGTTGTTCATTGATTGTTTTCTCATATGTGCCTTGACCGCGGGCCTTTAGCAGACCGAGTAACCCCGTGCTGGAGCCAGCGACCTTGGGTTCAAGCTGGTAGGCTTTTCCTCAAACCAGATGAGCCCGCACTCAAGCTGGCGACCTCAGGGTTTCGTACCCGGGTCCTCTGCATCCCAGTCCAACACTCTATCCACTGCGCCACCGCCTAGTCAGGCAGGAATTTTTTGTTTTAATTATAAAAATGTAAAGAAAAAAATCCAAGTTTGAATTTGAGATCACATGTTTTTGGATCAAATATCCAAGCAAAAAGGTTTATATTAAGCTAGTATAACATATCTAATACTTACATCATTATAATAACCTGCATCAGGCTGAATTGCTCTCATATCTCTCTGGTCTCTTTGCCATATTCTATTCTGTTGAAAATAGATTAATTAATCAATTGATATATGATCTAATTGCACTCAATATAAAACTAAATTAACAAAATTAAGCTACTATTAAATGAAGAAAAAACAAGATTAAAATGTTTTCATTATGTTCTAAAACATACATAATGGTTGGTATCTTATCCTACTCACATTGTTTTGAATTTCCCTCTTTACTCACATTATCCCTGACCAATCACCCAAGATGTTCTTAACCCCAACACATTCTCAGTGACCACAAAAACCTGAATGGAGGGTGAAGTAGAGAGACATTCCCAATTTCCTTCAAAAACCTCAGCACAGGCCCTGGCCGGTTGGCTCAGCGGTAGAGCGTCGGCCTAGCGTGCGGAGGACCCGGGTTCTATTCCCGGCCAGGGCACACGGGAGAAGCGCCCATTTGGTTCTCCACCCCTCCGCCGCGCTTTCCTCTCTGTCTCTCTCTTCCCCTCCCGCAGCCAAGGCTCCATTGGAGCAGAGATGGCCCGGGCGCTGGGGATGGCTCTGTGGCCTCTGCCTCAGGCGCTAGAGCGGCTCTGGCCGCAACATGGCGACGCCCAGGATGGGCAGAGCATCGCCCCCTGGTGGGCATGCCGGGTGGATCCTGGTCGGGGGCATGCGGGAGTCTGTCTGACTGTCTCTCCCTGTTTCCAGCTTCAGAAAAATGAAAAAGGAAAAAAAAAAAAAAAACCTCAGCACAAAAACAATTCCTTTTATTTTGCCCATAGCTTTCTTAATTCCTCTCAAACTCTCCTAGTCTAGTTTTCCAACTGAAGTACATGGAAAACCTAAACCTGTCTTTACCTCTGAGTCTTTTAACATTCCAAGCACTCTGCGGGTTTAACAAGTATTTTAAAGCTGGCCTAGAGATTAAAGTACCCTCCTCTGAGATTTGTTATAAACCTTTAGGACTAAGCCTATTTCTAAACTAGAGTCTAACTTTAAATTTTTTTTTTGTGAAGATATTCAGGTAGATATTTTTAAGAAAGTACTAGTGACTGTCTTCATTTAATATCCCACTAATTCAAGAAATACAGGTATACTTATTATCCTGCATTTTAAAGACATTTTTGTTAAAAAAAACCAAAGTTTGGTCATCTGAAGCACATGACCTGGACTTACCTCCAAATACTTAATTACAGATGGATTATAGTCTATAGTTTTTCGGTTTACTGCTTTTCTCATTCGTTTTCCATCAAAGGTAAGTTGTTGCATCGCTTGCTGCTGTGCAAAATCAGGTCGTTTATAAAACAGTTGTCGAGGTGCCTGGTGTTGGAACCTTGGCATATGGAAAAAACGAGGAGGAGAACCAATTTCTGTAGCCATGGTGATGTCTTTGTTCTAGGGCACTGGGATAAAGAGAAAGTACTTTCATTGCAAATATCAGCACTGAAAACATTTTCAATATCAACATTTTTACACTACTCTTCCTTTTTCTAATACACTTCATTTCTAGATTTTAGTCACCTGTTTACAAAATGAATTATATATTAGATTTAATGGCAAAGACCAGTCACCCATTTGAAAAAGGTCAATTCATAGAATAAGTGCTAATAATAAGCATTTGCTGTCAAATTCAGCCTGATGGAAGGAAAAATTACAATTTAGAACACTTGGGTTGAATGGACTGTGTGTTTGTTATGTATGTGTGGGGTGGGCAAATGGAGAGGAAGAAAGACAGAACTGTTCACTTTTTTTTTAAGATTTTATTTATTTTAGAGAGAGGAGAGAGAGAGAGAGAGAGAGAGAGAGAGAAAGGCAGGGGCGGGAGCATAGGAGCGGGAAGCATCTACTTGATTCTTGTATGTGCCTTGGCCGGGCAAGCCCAGAGTTTTGAACCAGCAACCTCAGTGTTCCAGGACAACACTCTTAAATATCATATATATCCACTGTGCCACCACAGGTCAGACAGAACAATTCATGTTTTTTAAATGAAGTTTTCATTAGATGTTGGATGGAAAAACAAATCATTTTAAGTTTATCATAAGACCTCATTAAATCACTAAAAAGTTTTTAAGGCCTGACTTCTGTCCTTTTAAATATCCTAGGGAGCCTGACCAGGCGGTGGCACAGTGGATAGAGTGTTGGACTGGACACAGAGGACCCAGGTTCGAGACCCCGAGGCCACCAGTTTGAGTGCGGGCTCATCGGGTTTAAGCAGGTTCACCAGCTTGAGCCCAAGGATGCTGGTTAAAGCAAGGGGTCACCCGGTTTGCTGTAGCCCCCCAGTCAAGGGACATATGAGAAATCAATCAATGAACAACTAAGGAACCGCAACGAAGAATTGATGTTTCTCATCTCTCTCCCTTCCTGTCTGTCTGTCCCTATCTGTCCCTCTCTCTGACTCTCTGCCACAAATTAAATAAATAAATAAAATAAATATCCTAGGGATAGTATATAAAAAGAAGAAACTGTCCTATTTCCTATAAACGCTACAAGTATGTACATACATCAAATTTCATGCTCCAAGAAACTACCATAGAAACTTATTACTCAGTATGTGTTTTACAAATTTACACAGGCAGCATTAGCTAACATGTCAACGAAAAAACAGTTTAAGAGCTTAGTTTTTCAACTTTAATACTCTCCAGTTAAACTTCCATTCCAGTTATACAAATATGCATAATTTAAAAACACATTTTAAGTATACTTTGGCCCTTGACGAATAGCTCAGTTGGTTAGAGCATTGTCCCGAAATGCCAAGGTTGCAGGCTCAATCCAGTCAGGGCACATAAAAGAAGCAACTAATGAATGCGCGAACAAGTGGAAGAACAAATCAATGTTTCTCTTTCTCTGTCTCTCTCAACTCAATAATTTTTTTTTAATTTTAAGGATATAGTTCATAAAATCGTATTTTTGAAATTAGACCATGAGTCTGACCAGGTGGTGGCACAATGGATACAGCATCAACCTGGGAGGCTAAGGTCCCAGGTTTGAATCCCTAAGGTCACCAGCTTGATCGCAGGATCACCAGCTTGAGTGCAGGATCACTAGCTTGAGCATGGGATCATAGACATGACTCCATGGTCACTGGCATGAGTCCAAAGGCATTGGCATGAGCCCAAGGTCATTGGCTTGAGCAAGGGGTCACTAGCTCCGCTTGAGCACCACCTCCCCGTCAAGGCACAGATAAGAAAGTGATGAGTGAACACAATGAAGAATTGATTGATGTTATCATCTCTCTCCCTTCCTGTCTGTCCCTGTCTAGCTATCCCTCCCTCTCTCTCCATACTTGAAAATTTTTTTTAAAAAGTTGCAGCCAGTCTGACCGGGGCAGTAGTGCCGTATATAGAGCACTGGCCTGGGACACAGTGGGCCCAAGTTCAAAACCCTAGGTTGCCAGCTTGAGTGCAGGCTCATCATAGACATGATCCCATGGTCGCTGGCTTGAGGAAGGAAGGGGTTACTTGGTCTGCTAGAGCCGTTCCCCCTCCACTCCCACCATCAGGGCACATATGAGAAGCAATAAATGAACTAAGGTACCACAACAAAGAACTGATGTTTCTCATCTCTGTCAGTCCCTGTCTCTCTTTAAAAAAAAAGACAGTTGCAACCAGCTGCTGACACCCAGAACCCAGAAGTCTGCTTACACAAAATATGATCTGTGACTAAAGACTTTCCCCTCAGTTCACTGAAACACCCCTCCCTTAATCCCTAGCCACCTAAAAAGTCTCTATTTTAATTTTTTTAATTTATGTATTGATTTTAGAAAGAAGGGGAGGGAGGGAGAAAGAATAAGAGGGGGAAAGAGAGAAACACTGATTTGCTACTCTACTTATTTATGCATCATTGATTGGTTCCCATTAGAGAAAACAAATTTGAGAGACCTTGTTTTCCCTGCTTCTCACTGTGGCCAAACCGAATAAATCTTTCTCTATCTCCAAGCATGGTGTCTCAAAGTCTGGCTTACTAGTGCATCAGGTACACAAACTTGCATTTTGGGAGGTGGCTCAGTAACAATCTGTTGCCCATCACTGTGGCTTTCATTTTCTCCAGAATGTCATATCAACAAAGTCATACATTGACTTTTTTTTTTTTTTTTACAGAGACAGAGAGTGAGTCAGAGAGGGGGATAGACAGGGACAGACAGACAGGAACGGAGAGAGATGAGAGGCATCAATCATTAGTTTTTCACTGCACGTTGCAACACCTTAGTTGTTCATTGATTGCTTTCTCATATGTGCCTTGACCGCGGGCCTTTAGCAGACCAAGTAACCCCTTGCTGGAGCCAGCGATCTTGGGTTCAAGCTGGTAGGCTTTTCCTCAAACCAGATGAGCCCGCACTCAAGCTGGCGACCTCGAGTTTCGAACCCGGGTCCTCTGCATCCCAGTCCGACGCTCTATCCATTGCACCATCGCCTGGTCAGGCTACATTGACTTTTGAGCCTGGCATTTTTCATTTCAGTTTTGAGATTCATTAATATTATTCCAAATAATAAGATTTTTTTTTTTTTTTTTTTTTTTTTTTGCTGAATTCTAGGAGTGTGGCACAGTTTGTTTATCCAGGTACCAATTTAGACTGTTGCAGCACTTGGCAATTTGAACAAAATTGCTATAAACATTTGTGTGTAGTTTTTATGTGAATGTAAATTTTCACTTTTCTTAGATACATATCAAGGATTGAAACTGCTGGGAAATATAAGTTTACCTTTAACTTCAATGAGAAACTGCCAAACAGTTTCCAAACTGGCTGTACTATTTTGCATCCCCACCAACAATACATGAAAGTTCTAAATACTCTACTTCCCCACTAACACGTGGTATTGCCAGCCTGGGTGAGAGAACAGTTGTTTGTTTTATTCCTTAGTCCTTCTTACAGAACCGCACTATCTTATTGTGGGTTTTAATTTGCATTTCACTAATGATGTAGACCAGTGGTCCCCAACCCCTGGGCTGTGGACCGGTACCGGTCCGTGGGCCATTTGGTACCGGTCTGCAGGGAAAGAATAAAAAACTTACATTATTTCCATTTTATTTATATTTAAGTCTGAATGATGTTTTATTTTTTAAAAATGATCAGATTCCCTCTGTTACATCCATCTAAGACTCACTCTTGACGCTTGTCTCGGTCACGTGATACATTTATCCATCCCACCCTAAAGGCCGGTCCATGAAAATATTTTCTGACATTAAACCGGTCTGTGGCCCAAAATGGTTGGGGACCACTGCTGTAGACCATGTTTTCAAATGCTTCTTTAACAACCATATATTTTCTCCAGCAAAGCTGTTCAAATCTCTTGCCTTTTTATTGGGTTGTAACTTATAGATAAGTTTTGTTGGTTTATTTTTGATTAATTTATTTATTTTTGACAGAGAGAGTCACAGAGAAAGACAGACAAAAATAGACAGACGGGAAGGAAAAGAGATGAGAAGCATCAATTCTTCATTACGGCTCCTTAGCTGTTCATTGATTGCATTCTCTCATATGTGCCTTGACCCAGGGGCTCCAACAGACCAAGTGACCCCTTGCTCAAGCCAGCGACCATGGGGTCATATCTATGATCCCATGCTCAAGCCAGCGACCCCATGCTCTAGATGGTCAGCCGGTGACCTCAGGGTTTTGAACCAGGGTCTTCTGCATCCCAGTCCAATGCTCTATCCACTGCGGAGACTGGTCAGGCTAAAGATTTTTTTTTTTTTTTTTAAAGTCTTTAGGCCCTAGTCAGTAGCTCAGTGGATACAGCATCAGCCTAGTATACGGACAACAGCGTTCGACTCCCAGTCAGGGCACACATGAGAAGTCACCATCTGCTTCTCTTCCCTTCCCTCTCTTCCTTTTCTCTCTCCGCATCTCCTGCAGCCAGTGGCTTGACTGGTTTGTGTGCTGGCCCTGAGCGTTGATGTTAAGGGATAGCTCAGTTGGTCTGATTATCGGCCCCAGGCATGAATTGCCAGGTGGAACCCAGGCGGGCCTCATGTGGGAGTCTACCTCTCTATCTCCCCTCCTCTCATTTAAATTAATTAATTAATCATTCTATTTATTAAGTTTTATGCAGGGGGTAGTTGTTTCACTCCAAGTTGTTCATTGGTTGCTTGTTCAGCATTTCAAAGTGGCGACATCAGTGTTCCAGGTTGGCACTCTATCTACTACGCCACCACAGGCCAGGCTCTTTCTGTTGAGTTTTGAGAGCTCTTTCTGTAACCTACATGCAATACTTTGCCAAATATGTGATTTGCAAATATTTTCTCCATCTGCCACTTTTCATTCACTTCACAGTATTTTTCAAAGAGCAGTTTTTAACTATAATGAAACCTTACTTATCTAAGCCAAGTTTATAGAGATTCTTCTGTGTTCTCTTCTGTCAATTTTATTGTTTCACATTTTACATTTTTTTTTACATTTTTTTTAAGAAAGAGCGACAGACAGGAAGGGAGAGAGATGAGAAGCATCAACTCAGTTCTGGCACTTTAGTTG
Source organism: Saccopteryx leptura (assembly GCF_036850995.1). NCBI lineage: Eukaryota > Metazoa > Chordata > Mammalia > Chiroptera > Emballonuridae > Saccopteryx > Saccopteryx leptura. The sequence goes on from NC_089509.1 coordinate 747,559, forward strand.
TCCATTGATTGCTTTTTCATACGTGCCTTGACTGGGGGCCCCAGCCAACCCAAACACCCCTTGCTCAAGCCAGTGACCCTAGACTCAAGCCAGCGACCTTAGACTTCAAGGCAGCAGCCATGAGGTCATGTCTGTGATCCCACACTCATGCCGGCGACCCTATGCTCAAGCCAGATGAGGCCGGGCTCAAGCCAGCGACCACAGGGTTTCAAACCTGAGTCCTTAGCAATCCAGGCCAACACTCTATCCACTGCATCACCACCTGGTCAGGCTCACATTTTACATTTATATCTATTAAATATTTTGAGTTCATTTCTACATAATGTATTTGGGATGGGCTGAGTTTCTTTTTCTCACTTAATGTCCAATTGTTCTGACACCACATACTGGAAAAAATACTTTTTTCAACTAAGTCCCCTTTACAACTTTGTTAAAATCAAAGACTGTATTTTTGTTGGGGTCAACCTCAGTATCTTTTTTTTTTTTTTTTTTGTATTTTTCTGAAGCTGGAAACGGGGAGAGACAGTCAGACAGATACTTGCATGCGCCTGACCAGGATCCACCCGGCACGCCCACCAGGGGCGACGCTCTGCCCACCAGGGGGCGATGCTCTGCTGCGACCAGAGCCACTCTAGCGCCTGGGGCAGAGGACAAGGTGCCATCCCCAACGCCCGGGCCATCTTTGCTCCAATGGAGCCTCGGCTGCAGAAGGGGAAGAGAGAGACAGAGAGGAAGGGGGGGGGGGTGGAGAAGCAAATGGGCGCTTCTCCTATGTGCCCTGGCCGGGACGCTCTACCGCTGAGCCAACCAGCCAGGGCCCAACCTCAGTATCTTGATTACTGTAACTTTATAGAATGTATTCAAAGAAGCTAGATTTCAGATCAGATTCTCCAACTATATTGCTCTTTATCAAAAGTACCTTAGCAATGTGTACGCTCCTTTGCCACTCCATAATTCAAAAAACAACTTATTATGTGAAAAAAAAATTGCTGGTCTAACCACATAGCGGCACAGTGGATAGAGTGTCGAACTAGGATGCAGAGGACCCAGGTTCTAAACGCCAAGGTCACCAGATTGAGCACGGGCTCTCCAGCTTGAGCATGGGGTCGCTAGATTGAGTATGGGATCATAGACAAGACCCCACGGTCACTGGCTTAGGCCCAAAAACTGCTGGCTTGAAGCCCAAGGTTGCTGGCTTGAGCAAGGGGTCACTTGCTCTGCTGTAACCTGCTGGTCAAGGCACTAGAAGAAAACAATCACTGAACTAAAGAGCTGCAACAAAAAACTGATGGTTCTCATCATCTCCCCCTTCCTGTCTGTCTGTCCCTATCTGTCCCTCTCGGTCATAAAAAAAAAAAAGCTGAAATTCTGATCTGGATGAATCAGTCTGAGGAGAAATTACATCTTAACGACACTGAGTCTTCAAAATCACAAGCAGGTAATTCTCTACAATTATTTAGACCTTCTTTCTTGAGTTCTTTCATCAATGTTTTGTAGTTTTTCAGAACATAAATCCGTACACATTTTGTCAGATCATACCTTTGGATGGAGTTTTACTCTCTTTTCATTTAGAAATTAAATTTAATGAGGTGACATTGGTCTATAGCAGCAGTTCTCAACCTGTGGGTCGCGACCAAAACACAGGGGTCGCCTAAAGCCATCAGAAAATTATTATAATTGCATAGTGTGGTCCCACTGCTTTGATTCATGTGAAGGAACCAGTCCTTTTATCCATTATTGCTTTTGTTCCAAACATGCAAATGTCAACACAGTAAAAAGGCCTCAAAAATATCTTCTTGCCTGACCAGGCGGTGGCGCAGTGGGTAGAGCGTCAGACTAGGATGCGGAAGGATCCAGGTTCGGGACCCCGAGGTCGCCGGCCTGAGCGCAGGCTCATCTGGCTTGAGCAAAAAAAAAAAAAAAAAGCTCACCAGCTTCTGCTGGCTCAAGCAGGGGGTTACTCCGTCTGCTGAAGGCCTGCGGTCAAGGCACATATGGGAGGGCAATCGGTGAACAACTAAGGTGTCGCAACGAAAAACTGATGATTGATGCTTCTCATCTCTTTGTTCCTGTCTGTCTGTCCCTATCTATCCCTTTCTCTCTCTCTCTCTGTCCCTGTAAAAAAAAATAAAATAATAAAAAAAATATCTTTTTTTTTTTTTTTTTTTGTATTTTTCTGAAGCTGGAAACGGGGAGAGACAGTCAGACAGACTCCCGCATGCGCCCGACCGAATCCACCCGGCACGCCCACCAGGGGCGATGCTCTGCCCCTCCGGGGCGTCGCTTTGCCGCGACCAGAGCCACTCTAGCGCCTGGGGCAGAGGCCAAGGAGCCATCCCCAGCACCCGGGCCATCTTTGCTCCAATGGAGCCTTGGCTGCAGGAGGGGAAGAGAGAGACAGAGAGGAAGGAAGGGGTGGGGGTGGAGAAGCAGATGGGCGCTTCTCCTATGTGCCCTGGCTGGGAATCAAACCCGGGTCCCCCACACGCCAGGCCAACGCTCTACCGCTGAGCCAACCGGCCAGGGCCAAAAAAAATATCTTCTTAGGCCCTGGCCAGTTTGCTCAGTGGTAGAGCGTCGGCCTGGCGTGCAGGAGTCCCGGGTTCGATTCCCGGCCAGGGCACACAGGAGAGGAGCCCATCTGCTTCTCCACCCCTCCCCCTCTCCTTCCTCTCTGTCTCTCTCTTCCACTCCCTCAGCCAAGGCTCCATTGGAGCAAAGTTTGCCCGGGCGCTGAGGATGGTTCTGTGGCCTCTGCCTCAGGCGATAGAATGGCTCTGATTGCGGCAGAGAGAAGCTCCAGATGGGCAGAGAATCGCCCCCTGTTGGGCATGCCGGGTGGATCCCGGTCGGGCGCATGCAGGAGTCTGTCTGACTGCCTCCCCGTTTCCAACCTCAGACAAATACAAAAAAAACCCACAAAAACTTCGTATTATAAAAATAGTTCTGACCTCAGTTTGAGAACTCACCACTGCCTTAGAGTTAACCCCAAATAACATGCACGGAAGAAATTTATACAAACCGTAAAGTGTTAGCAATTTAAGATATTATTACAAATTATTCACAATATATAACCAATACTAAAATCTTTTTTTTTAATGCCTTGGAAGATTTCTTTTTTTTCAGATTTTAAATTTATTCATTTTTTCAGAAAGACAGGACAGGAGAGAGAGAGAGAGAGAGAGAAAGAGAAGGAAGAAGAGGAGCAGGAAACATCAACTCCCATATGTGCCTTGACCAGGCAAACCCAGGGCTTCGACCTGGCGACCTCAGCATTTCAGGTCAATGCTTTATCCACTGTGCCACCACAGGTCAGGCAATACTAAAATCTTGATCCATTCATACCTCTCCAAATTACTGAAGAAAATCAAGCTATGCTTTTCACTTGATAAAATAAACTTCATAAATAAATAAATAAAAAGTAAATGTATAAAATTATCTTGGTTGGCTACCTTGGCTGTGATAAATAAATAAAACAGGCCAGGCCTGACCTGTGGTGGCGCAGTGGATAAAGCGTCGACCTGGAAATGCTGAGGTCGCTGGTTCGAAACCCTGGGCTTGCCTGGTCAAGGCACATATGGGAGTTGATGCTTCCAGCTCCTCCCCTCTTCTCTCTCTCTGTCTCTCTCTCCTCTCTCTCCCTCTAAGTCTCTCTCTCCCTCTCTCTCTCCTCTCTAAAAATGAATAAATTTTTTTAAAAATTTAAAAAAAAAAAACAAAAAACAGGCCAGTAGTGCCTTGGATGGATAGCTTGGTTGGTTTGAGCATTGTCCAGTTGCAGGTTCGATCCCCAGTCAGGGCACATACAGAAGATCAATCTTCCTGTCCTTCTCTTTCTCCTTTCTTTTCTCACTAAAATCAATAAATAAATATTTAATAAAAATAAAAAATAAAGCCTGACCAGGCGGTGGCACAGTGGATAGAGCGTCGGACTGGGATGCGACAAACCCAGGTTTGAGACCTTGAGGTCGCTAGCTTGAGCGCAGCCTCATCTGGTTTGAGCAAAAGCTCACCAGCTTGGACCCAAGGTCGCTGGCTCCAGTAAGGGGTTACTTTACTGGAAGTCTGCTGAAGGCCGCGGTCAAGGCACATAAGAGAAAGCAATCAATGAACAAGTAAGGTGTCACAACGAAAAACTGATGATTGATGCTTCTCATCTCTCTTCATCACTGTCTATCCCTCTCTCTGACTCTCTCTCAGTCTCTGGGGGGGGGGGGGATTAATTAAATAAATAAATAAATAAAAATAAATAAAGCAGGCCGGACACATTTGTATATGCTTACACTATAAAAACATACACCAAAAACAATGCCCATTACCAATTCTGGAAAAGGGAATTAGATGTCTTACAACAGGATGAGAAAAAATTTAGTCAACACTATTTGAATTTTAGACCATCTATATCAGGGGTCTTAAACTTGCGGGCCGCGGGCCGCATGCGGCCCGCTGAACAATTTTGTGCAGCCTGCAGACTAATCCACGAAGTTCAAAATATTTTGGATAAAATTAAGTAAGCCTAGGGGCCTATTTGTATTTTTCATTTCTCTAGCATCCTAGCTAGATATTATTAGCTTAGTTAATAGCAGTTGTGATGCGAACTACAGTTTCTGGTCGTTTTGTGACACTGAGTAAACTGCATGTACGATTGTGCTTGTTGTACTGATTTTTTTTTTGTTTTCAACTGCAGTGAGAAAAGTGTTGCGTAACAGTTGCCTTTTGTAGACCTAGTGCGGCCCGCCGAACGGCTGTGATCTTGCTCTGCGGCCCGCATGCTGAGTTGAGTTTGAGACCCCTGATCTATATGTATACAGACCCTCAAAATTAATTAAATTTGTTTCACTGATATTTAATAATTTGATACATTAAAACTCAATTTAAAACACAAGTTTCACCCTCTCACTTAACATGTTAAATAAAAATCAAAATTGCATTTTTAATTTTTTTTACATTATATTTATTCATTTTTTAGATTATGAGACTAAAAAGATATTGACTACCCTTGATGGACTCTTGATTAAAAAAATATAAAGTTAAACAAGAATTGACAGGATGTGGAGAAAAGGGAGCCCTGTGCACTGTAGGTAGGGCTTTAAATTGGTATAACCACTATGGAAAACAATATAGAGCTGAAGAATTAAAACTAAAACTACCATATAATAATCCAGCAATTCCAATTCAGTTCATAAAAGAGAACAAAAATACTAACTTGAAAAGATGTATGTACACTGTAGCATTATTGACAATAGCCAGGATATGGAAACAAATTTTCCATCAATGGATCAATGGCAAAAGAAAGTATGGTATACACATGTATACATATACAGTGGAATATGATTCAGCCATAAAAAAAGGATATCTGGGTAGCTGCAACAACATGAATAAACTCTGAAGGCATTATGGTAAGTGAAATAAATCAGACAGAAATACATATATTGTATAATTTCATTTATGTGTGGAATCTAAAAAACAAGCTCATAGATACAGAGGTGTGCATGGGGCAGGTAGGGGGACATGAATGAAGGAAGTCAGAAGGTACAAACTTCTAAATATTAGATAAATAAGTCATGGGGATGTAATGTATAACACAGAATATATAATTAATGCTATACTGTATACTTAAAAGTTGTCATCACCACAATAAGTCTAGTTTAGATCAATCACCTTACATAGTTAAAAACAGCACCCAAAGCCTGACCAGGCGGTGGTGCAGTGGATAGAGTGTCAGACTGGGAAGCAGAGGATCCAGGTTCAAAACCCCGAGGTAGCTGGCTTGAGCAAGGGCTCATCTGGTTTGAGCAAGGAGTCACTTGGTCAGTTGTAGCCCCCCCCCCCAATCAAGGTACATATGAGAAAGCAATCAATGAACAACTAACTAAGGTGCTGCAACGAAGAACTGATTCATCTCTCTCCCTTCCTGTCTGTCTGTCTCTATCAGTCTCTCTCTGTCTCTGTCACAAAAAAAAGAAAATCTTTAGCTTTGCCAAATACAGTCAAGCATTTCAATAAATGAAGGGCCACACAAAAGACAGTGATCCCAGCCTGACCTGTGGTGGTGCAGTGGATAAAGCATCGACCTAGAACGCTGAGGTTGCCAGATTGAAACCCTGGGCTTGCCTGGTCAAGGCACATATGAGAGTTGATGCTTCCTGCTCCTCCTCCCCCTTCTCCCTCTCTCTCACTCTATATCTGTCTCTCCTCTGTAAAATGAACAGGCTTTTAAAAATTTTTTTTAAAAAGACAGTGATCCCATAAGATAACAGAGCCGAAAAATTCCTATCACCTAGTGACGCCAGAGCCATCATAACATCACAGGAATTACTCACCAGTTTGTGGTCATACTGGTATAAACAAACCTACTGCACTGCCAGTTGTACATATAATTATGTACAGTATACACTTGCTAATAGGAAACGACAATGCTACTGGTTTATGCTGTATTCTAGAGGCAGCCTCATGTATCTTGTGTTTACCTTGTCTCTTGATTGCATCATTTTCTCCTGTGATTGATTTAACCTATTGTTTTGTGCAGTAACATGCTGTATAGGTTTGCAGCCTAGAAGCAATAAGCTATGCCTCATAACCTACAGCGTAGTAACTATATTATTTAGGTTTGTGAAAATGCATTCTAATTTTATACAATAGTGAAATTATCTAATGACACATGTCTCAGGACGTATCCCTGTCACTAAGCAGCAAATAACTATATTTCCAAAAGCTTTGTTGGTAAATTCCTATACCAATGTTCTCAATTATTTTTGTAAATTTATGCTCATTTATTATACTCAGTTTTATGCTCATTTGTTATACTGTTTTATTCAGTAGTCTTTGCACTCCCAAAATACACTATACATAATTCTAGAAAACCAAGTATCACATTAGTAAAAAAAAATCTGTCTTTTTGTCTAAACTATCAATTCCTTATAAGCAAGTACTGAATGTTTTTAATCTCTATTTTCCCAGTGATTTGTATGCAGTCTGACACATATGAAAATTCTAATATATATATATACATATATATATGTTAAAATATATGGTAAAAGAAAATCAACATTGGAACACCCAGTAACACTTGCTGTAAACAGAGTGCACCAATGGATGCTAAAAGTGAGCAAAAATTTGAGAATAGTATATTTACATACATAGTTTCAAAGTATCTTGGAAGATACTTATTAATTACAGAGAAAAACACAGTAACAACACCGAGAAAAGGTCCAGCAAATACTATCTGCTCACAGAATAATAGCAATGAGCTAAGAGCAGTTTCACCAAATTGAAAGGGTATGAAAAGCCTATTTTTTTTTTTTAATTTTTTCTGAAGCTGGAAACAGGGAGAGACAGTCAGACAGACTCCCGCATGCGCCCGGCACGCTCACCAGGGGCGATGCTCGGCCCACCAGGGGGCGATGCTCTGCCCCTCTGGGGCGTCGCTCTGCCGCGACCAGAGCCACTCTAGCGCCTGGGGCAGAGGCCAAGGAGCCATCCCCAGAGCCCGGGCCATCTTTGCTCCAATGGAGCCTTGGCTGCGGGAGGGGAAGAGAGAGACAGAAAGGAAGGAGGGGGTGGGGGTGGACAAGCAAATGGGCGCTTCTCCTATGTGCCCTGGCCGGGAATCGAACCCGGGTCCCCCGCACGCCAGGCCGACGCTCTACCGCTGAGCCAACCGGCCAGGGCCAAAAGCCTAATTTAAAATACAGAATAGCCAGGCCAGACCAGGCAGTGGCGCAGTGGATAGAGCATCGGACTGGGATGTGGAAGACCCAGGTTCGAGACCCCGAGGACACCAGCTTGAGCCCAAGGTCGCTGGCTCAAGCAAGAGGTCACTCGGTCTGCTGTAGCCTACCCCACACCCGCCCCCCATCAAGGCTCATAAGAGAAATCAATCAATGAACAACTAAGGAACTGTAATGAAGAATTGATATTTCTCAAATCTCTCCCTTCCTGTCTGTCTGTCAGTATCTGTCCCTCTCTCTGACTCTCCCTGTCTCTGCGACAAAAATAAAAAATACAGAATACCCTGACAAGGCGGTGGCACAGTGGATACAGCACCGGACTGGAACGCAGAATACCCAGGTTCGAGACCCTGAGGTAACCAACTTGAGCGCGGGCTCATCAGATTTCAGCAAGGCTCACCAGCTTGAGCCCAAGGTCACTGGCTCGAGCAAGGGGCTACTTGGTCTGCTGTAGCCCAGCCCCATCAAAGCACATATGAGAAATCAATCAATGAACTAAGGAACCGCAACAAAGAATTGATATTTCTCATCTCTCTCCCTTCCTGTCTGTCTGTCCCTATTTGTTCCTCTCTCTGACAAAAACAACAACAACAAAAAAATAAAACATATATGTCACACATACAAAATAAACATTTTGAGGTGGGAGAACAACCTTTAAGATGCACAAAAATTACAGTCCATTCTCAGAACAACTATAACAGACACAATACAACAGTCCTCTTAGCTGTCCAAGAGACAGGCCTTCTGGCCTGACCAGGCAGTGGGTACAGTGGATAGAGCATTGGGTTGGGACTCAGAGACCCAGGATCGAAACCCCAAGGTCACTGGCTTAAGCAAGGGGATCACTGGTTCCATTGGAACCCCCTGGTCAAGGCACGTGCAAGACAGCAATCAATGACAACTAAGGAGCCACAACAAAGAACTGATGTTTCTCATCTCTCTCCCTTCCTGTCTGTTTGTCCCTACCTGTCCATCTCTATGTCTCTCCAGCTTAAAAAAAAAAAAAAAAGAAAGAAAAGAAAAAAGAAAGGGAGAGACATGCCTTTTGTATTAAGACTCTTGGAGCCAAAAAAAAAAAAAAGACTCTTAGAGCCCTGGATGGTTGGCTCAGTGGGCATGGGCCCTGCATGTTGATGTCCTGAGTTCAATTTCCGGCTAGGGCACACAGTTCAAGAAGCTCCCATCTGCTTCTCCACCCTTTCCCCTCTTCCTTCCTCTCTATCTCTCTCTTCCCCTCCCACAGCCAAGGCTCCACTGGAGCAAAGTTGGCCTGGACGCTGAGGTGGCTCCATGGCTCTGCCTCATGTGCTAGAATGGCTCTGGTTGACACGGAGCAACACCCCAGAAGGGCAGAGCATTGCCCCCTAGTGGGCTTGCTGTGTGGATCCTAGTCGGGCCCATGTGGGAGTCTGTCTCTCTGCTTCCCCACTTCTCACTTCAGAAAAATACAAAAAAAAAAGACTCTTGAACACAGAAAGCAAGTGGTGGTTTCAAGTAGTTATAAATTAGGTTGGCAGAGCAGAGATGATTTGTAACTTCTGTGAACAAGTACTAAAAAAAAGAATACATATATGAAAAATAAAAAATCAGAAAGACTGCTCTACTGAAACAAGACTATGGAGACAATCAGATAGAACTTATGTTTATTAGGTCCTGGAATGAAAAATCCAGCTATCAAAGACCATTTGAAAGTGGACCAGATATTAAATTTAGAAAATATGTATTATTTTCTTTGATGTGATACTGCACACTAATATTGCATGCTATATCATTATGTGTCATAATGTCTGCAATTACTCTCAATGGCTAAAAAGTGTGTGTGTGTGTGTGTGTGTGTGTGTGTGTAGAAACCAAATGTATTGGGTTGAATTACATCCCCTTTGTCCTTCTCTCTCCTAAGCTCCATAGGCCTTTCTTCTGCTCCTGTAACCTGTTTCCTGAGCCTATATAGCACAGTTGGCTCAGTTCTACTACCTTTGTAACTTTCTAAATGAACTCTTATAATGAGTAAAAATTTAAAAAAAGAAAAGACTGGAGCTATGATGACATAAGCCAAGAAACTACCAGAAACTAGAAGAGAGGCCTAGAGATAGATCCATCCCTAGCATCTGCCAAAGAAACACAGCACTGTTGACTTCTCTTTTTTGTATTTTTCTGAAGTTGGAAATGGGTAGGCAGTCAGACAGACTCCCACATGCGCCCGACCGGGATCCACCCGGCACGCCCACCAGGGGGCGATGCTCTGCCCATCTGGGGCATCGTTCTGTTGTAACCAGAGCCATTCTAGCATCTGAGGCCATAGCCATCCTCAGCGCCCGGGCCATCTTTGCTCCAATGGAGCCTTGGCTGCGGGAGGGGAAGAGACAGACAGAGAGGAAGGAGAGGGGGAGGGGTGGAGAAGCAGATGGGCACTTCTACTGTGTGCCCTGGCCAGGAATCAAACCCGGGACTCCTGCACGTGAGGCCGATGCTCTACCCCTAAGCCAACCGAACCGGCCAGGACCACTGTTGACTTCTTGATCTCAGGCACCAAACCTGTAAATTTGTAAGATAAATAAATGTCTATTGTTTAAGCCACTCAATTTGTGGTATTTTGTTATGGCAGCCTAGACAAATCAACAAAAAAAGAAAACACAGCAAAATTACAACAAATGTTGAATCTAGAAAGCATATATACGGTATTAACTTCTTTCAACATTTCTGAGCATCCAAAATGTTTAATATCTTGCAGTAATACCTTAAAATTGCATGAATAATCTGTTCCCCAGTAACCACTGATTTAGTAGACACTGGTAATAATAGTCTGAATAAAAGAATTTTGTTAAGCCTGACCAGGTGGTGGCTCAGTGGATAGGGCATCAGACTGAAACTCAGAGGACCCAGGTTAAAAACCACGAGGTTGCCAGCTTGAGCATGGGCTCATAAACATGATGCAATGGCCGCTGGCTTGAAGCCCAAGGTCACTGGCTTGAGCAAGGGGTCACTGACTCAGCTAGAGTGCCCCAGTCAAGGTACATGAGAAAGCAATCAATGAACAACTAAGGTGTCAAAATGAATAATTCATGCTTCTCATCTCTACCCCTTCCTGTCTATCCCTAACTGTCCTGCCCTGTCTCTCTAGCCAAAATTAAAGAAAAAAACAAAAACAGATTTTTGCTTATCAGTATCCCAAAATAACCTTCTGGGATTTTCATTGAGGTTACAATAACTCTACAAATCAGGTTGGGAAGAACTAATCTTGACAATACTGAATCTTTTTATCCATGTACATGAAATATTTTTCCATTTACTTAGGTCTTTTTTGATTACTTTCATCAAAGTTTTGTAGTCTTCCTCATATAGATCTTGCAATATGGGGGAGCATTTATATAATACTTAAGTACCGTATTTGTTGCTCCATAAGATGCATTTTCCCCCCAAAAGTGGAGGGGGGAATGCCCATACATCTTATGCAGCAAAATATATTGTATTTTATTAAATATTTTAACACACCGTTTGGTTCGGAATATTTTTTTCTTATTTTCCTCCTTAAAAAACTAGATGTGGCCCTGGCCGGTTGGCTCAGTGGTAGAGCGTCAGCCTGGCGTGCAGGAGTCCTGGGTTTGATTCCCGGCCAGGGCACACAGGAGAAGCGCCCATCTGCTTCTCTACCCCTCCTCCTCTCCGTCTCTCTCTTCCCCTCCCGCAGCCAAGGCTCCATTGGAGCAAAGTTGGCCCGAGCGCTGAGGATGGCTCTGAGGCCTCTGCCTCAGGTGCTAGAATGGCTCTGGCTGCAACAAAGCGACGCCCCAGATGGGCAGAGCATCGCCCACTGGTGGGCGTGCTAGGTGGATCCCCGTTGGGAGCATGCGGGAGTCTGTCTGACTGCCTTCCCATTTCCAACTTCAGAAAAATACAAAGAGACTCCCGTGAAGGAGAGGTGGAAACCACAGTCAACAGCCCCAGTGGGCAGGCACTGGCAATGCCCAAACCCAAAGCCCTACGCAGTAACAGAAGAGGGGGTGGCGGGCCTGCAGACAGACCATACCTAGGGAACAGAGGCCATATCCAGTGGACTCCAAAGGCCAAAACCTTCCTTTACACAGAGAAAATGCGAAGGCAAAGAAATGCAACACCAATGAACCAAGAGAAATCCCCAGAAAAGGACCTAAATGAATCAGATATAACCAAATTACCAGATGCAGAGCTTAAAATAACGATTGTTAGGATGCTCAAAGATATTAGAACAACAACAGATGGTCATTATGAAAACTTAAATAGAGAGATAGCAAATATAAAAAAGGACATTGAAATAATAAAAAAGAATCAGTCAGAAATGACAAATACAGTATCTGAAATAACACAATGGAAGGAATTAAAAGCCGGATGGATGAAGCGGAGAATCGAATCAACAAGTTAGAGGACACGATAAATAAAGGCACAGAAGCAGAGCAGAAAAAAAAAAGAGACTCAAAAAGTCTGAGGCAACTGTAAGAGAGCTCTGTGACAACATGAAGAGAAATAACATCTGCATCAGTAATCAAGATACTGAGGTTGACCCCAACAAAAATACAGTCTTTGATTTTAACAAAGTTGTAAAGGGGACTTAGTTGAAAAAAGTCTTTTTTCCAGTATGTGTGTCAGAACAATTAGACATTAAGTGAGAAAAAGAAACTCTCAGCCCATCCCAAATACATTATGTAGAAATGAACTCAAAATATTTAATAGATATAAATGTAAAATGTGAACCTGACCAGGTGGTGATGCAGTGGATAGAGTGTTGGCCTGGATTGCTAAGGACTCAGGTTTGAAACCCTGTGGTTGCTGGCTTGAGCCCGGCCTCATCTGGCTTGAGCATAGGGTCGCCGGCATGAGTGTGGGATCACAGACATGACCTCATGGCTGCTGCCTTGAAGTCTAAGGTCGCTGGCTTGAGTCTAGGGTCACTGGCTTGAGCAAGGGGTGTTTGGGTTGGCTGGGGCCCCCAGTCAAGGCACGTATGAAAAAGCAATCAATGGACAACTAAAGTGCCAGAACTGAGTTGATGCTTCTCATCTCTCTCCCTTCCTGTCTGTCGCTCTTTCTCTCTTAAAAAAAAGTTATTTATTCTTATATCAGACAACAACAAAAAAAAAATACAGAGAAAACAAACAAACAAAAAAACCTAGGGGTGTTTTATGGTCAGGTACGTCTTATGGAGCGAAAAATACAGTCAATTATTTGATGCAAATGTAGATGACAGTTTTTGTTTTGTTTTTTCTGAAGTTGGTAACGAGGAGGCAGTCAGACTCCCGCATGCACCCGACCGGGATCCACCCGGCATGCCCACCAGGGGGCGATGCTCTGCCCATCTGGAACGTCGCTCTGTTGCGACCAGAGCCATTCTAGCGCCTGAGGCAGAGGCCATGGAGCCATCCTCAGCACCTGGGCAAACTTTGCTCCAATGGAGCCTTGGCTGCGGGAGGGGAAGAGAGAGACAGAGAGGAAGGAGAAGGGGAGGGATGGAGAAGCAGATGGGCGCCTCTCCTGTGTGCCTGGCCAGGAATCAAACCCAGGACTCCTGCATACCAGGTTGACGCTCTACCACTGAGCCAACTGGCCAGGGCCAGATGACAGTTTTTAATTCCAAATTCCAACTGTTCATTGTTGCCATATAAGAAAGTAACTAAGCCTGACCAGATGGTAGCACAGTGGATAGAGCATTGGTCTGGAACACAGAGGACCTACGATCGAAACCTCAAGGTCACCGGCTTGAATGCGGGCTTACCAGCTTGAGCTTGGGGGTCACTGACTTGAGCATGGGATCACAGACATGACCCCATGGTCACTGGCTTGAGCCCCAAGGTTGCTGGCTTGAAGCCCAAGGTTGCTGACACAGCAGCAGCGCCATCCGCCCCCAAGGCATGTACGAGAAGCAATCAATAAATAACTAAAGTAATGCAACTAGCCAATGCTTCTCAGTTCCCCCATTTCTTGTCTCTCACACCAGAGCAAAAAAAAAAAAAAAAAATGAATGACAGCATTGATTTTTGTATATTTATCTTATAACCTGAAACCTTTCAATTCTTAAGATTTTCTAGAGACAATTACATCTTCTGAGAACAAATACAATTTTATTGTAGTTCTTCCTTCCCAACGTGTTTATCTTTTATTCCCTTTTCTTGTCTTACTGAATTAGCTAGGACTTCAAGGACAATGCTGAAAAGAGGTGGTGAGTATGGACATCCCTGCATTGTTCCTGATCTCAGCATCTAGTTTCTCACTATAAAGTATGATATTAGCTGTGGGGGTTTTTAGATGTACTATATCAACTTGGGAAAGTTCCCTTCTATTTCTAGTTTGCTAAGTATTTTTTTTATCATAAATGAGTATTGAATTCTGTCAAATGTTCCTTTAGTCATTAGTATAATCGTGATTTTTCTGTTTCAGCCTGTTGTTTTAACAGGTTACATCAATTCACTGAATGCTGACCAGCCTCATATACCTGAAATACATTGCCCTTGGTCATAATGTATTTAATTCTTTTTATTCATTGCTGCACTGGATTTGCTAATAGTATATTTTGTTGAAGATTTCTGTAATTTATGTTCCAGAGATACTGAGCTATAGTTTCCTCCTATCTTTGTCTGCTTTTGGCATTAGAATAATACTGGCCTCAAGAATGAATTAGGGCCTGATCTATGATGGCATTATGGATAAAGCATCAACCTGGAATAATGAGGTTACCGGTTCGAGACCCTGGTCTTGCTTAGTCAAGGCACATATGACAATCAATCAATGAACCACTAAAGTGAAGCAACAATGAGTTGATATTTCTTACTCCAACCACACCTCTTTGTAAAATCAATAAATAAAATCTTTTTAAAAATGAATGAATTAGGAAGTATCCCCTCTACATCTATTTTCTGGAATAGGCATAATTTTTTCTGATTTGTTCAGTAGAATTCACCAATGAACCCATTTGGGTCTGGTGCTTTCTACTTGATTCACTTGCGCCTAACCAAGTGATGGAACAGTGGATAGGGTGTCAGACTGGTATGTTGAAAATCCAAGTTTGAGGCCCTGAGGTCACCAACTTGGGCACAGGCTGATCCGACTTGAGTGTGGGCTCACCAGCTTGAGTGCGGGGTTGATGGCTTCAGCCCAAACATCACTGGCTTGAAGCACATGGTCACTGGATTGAGCCCGAGGTCACTGGCTTGATCAGGGGGTCACTCACTCTGCTGTAGACCCCCGGTCAAGGCACATATGAGAAAGCAATCAATGAACAATTAAGGTGCAGCAACAAAGAGTTGGTGCTTCTCATCAACTTCCTGTCGGTCTGTCCCCGTCTCTGTCACAAAAAAACCCCCAAAAGATTCACTTGCATATTATGTTTCCCCACCATATGCCTAGCTTAAAATCTTTAGACATACATATTTACATTTTAAAAGGGCAAAGGGCCATAAAACTGTGTACAAAATGGCCTAACCCAGTGGTCCCCACCCCCTGGGCCGCAGACCGGTACCGGTCCGTAGGCCATTTGGTACTGATCTGCAGAGAAAGAATAACTAACTTACATTATTTCCATTTTATTTATATTTAAGTCTGAACGATGTTTTATTTTTTTTAAATGACCAGATTCCCTCTGTTACATTCATCTATGACTCACTCTTGACGCTTGTCTCGGTCACGTGATACATTTATCCGTCCGACCCAAAAGGCTGGCCCATGAAAATATTTTCTGACATTAAACCAGTCTGTGGCCCAAAAAAGGTTGGGGACCACTGGTCTAATCTATGGTGCCACACTGGATAAAGAGTTGACCAGGAATGCTGAGTTCACCAGTTCGAAACCCTGGGCTCACACGGTCAATGCACATGTGGGAAGCAACTACTACCAGTTGATGCTTCCAGCTTCCTGTCTTTCTTTCCCTATCTCTCTCTCTTACCTCTCTCTCCCTCCCCCCATCTAAAATCAATAAACTTTTTTAAAAACGTTATGGGATTTTGGTTATATACATAAAGAATTGAAAGCAGATACACAAACAGATATTTGCAAACCCACGCCTAAATATCCATTAACAGATGAATGGAAAAGGAAAAGTATGATGTATTCAATATTATTCAGCCTTAAAAAGGCAGGGAATTTTAATACATGATACATGGCAAGCTTTGAAGACATTATGCTAAGCCACAAAAAGATATAGTACATTTCCCATTCTGTGAGGTTTCTAGGATAGTCAAATATGCGGACACAGAAAACAAAATGGTAGCTGTCATGGGCTGGAGGACAGAGGAATGGGCAGTTAGTGTTTAAGAAGTAGATTAAGTAGATTTTCTTTTTTTTTTTTTTTTTTTTCTGAAGCTGGAAACGGGAAGAGACAGTCAGACAGACTCCCGCATGCACCCGACAGGGATCCACCCGGCACGCCCACCAGGGGGCGACACTCTGCCCACCAGGGGGCAATGCTCTGCCCCTCTGGGGCATCGCTCTGTTGCGACCAGAGCCACTCTAGCACCTGGGGCAGAGGCCAAGGAGCCATCCCCAGCACCCGGGCCATCTTTGCTCCAATGGAGCCTTGGCTGCGGGAAGGGAAGAGAGAGACAGAGAGGAAGGAGAGGGGGAGGGGTGGAGAAGCAGATGGGCGCTTCTCCTGTGTGCCCTGGCCGGGAATCGAACCCGGGACTTCCGCACGGCAGGCCGACACTCTACCACTGAGCCAACTGGCCAAGGCCATAAGTAGATTTTCAATTGGGGAAGCTGAAAGATTCTGGAGATAGACGGTGGTGATGGTCACACAACAATATGAACATTCTTAACCCCACAGAAGTATCTACACTTAAAATGGTTAAAATGCTGTCTGACCAGACGGTGGCACAGCAGATAGAGCGTCAGACTGGGATGCGGAAGGACCCAGGTTCGAGACCCCGAGGTCGCCGGCTTGAGCGCAGGCTCATCTGGTTTGAGCAAAAGCTCACCAGCTTGGACCTAGGGTCACTGGCTTGAGCAAGGGGTTACAGGCACATATGGAGAGCAATCAATAAACAACTAAGGTGTTACCATGAAAAACTGATGATTGATGCTTCTCATCTCTCTCCGTTCCTGTCTGTCTGTCCCTTTCTATCCCTCTCTCTGACTCTGTTAAAAAATAATAATAAAATAAAATGGTTGGGGTGGCGGCTGCAATGGCGCTGCCGTGCTCTCTGAATAGATATCTGCTGTTCATGGCGCAAGAACACCTGGAGTTCCGCCTGCCGGAAATAAAGTCTCTGCTTTCCCTTTTTGGAGGCCAGTTTACCAATAATCAAGAAACTTATGGAAAGGTCCATATTTGAACTATGGGGTCATGGAAAATCGCCAGAGGAGCTGTACAGTTCTCTTAAAAACTACCCTGTGGAGAAGATGGTTCCATTTCTACATTCAGATTCTACATATAAAATAAAGATTCACACATTTAATAAAACATTGACACAAGAAGAAAAAGTCAAACGAATAGATGCTCTTGAGTTTCTGCCATTTGAAGGAAGAGTAAATTTAAAGGAGCCACAGCATGTATTCTCTCTTTTGGAGGATTATGGTTTGGACCCAAACTGCATTCCTGAGAATCCACATAATATTTATTTTGGTAGATGGATTGCGGATGGACAAAGAGAGCTTATTGAGTCATACAGTGTCAAAAAGAGACACTTTATTGGTAATACAAGCATGGATGCTGGTTTGTCATTCATCATGGCCAACCATGGAAAAGTGAAAGAAAATGATATTGTCTTTGATCCATTTGTTGGAACAGGAGGCCTTCTGGTAGAATCTGCTCACTTTGGTGCTTATGTGTATGGGACAGACATAGACTACAACACACTTCATTGCTTGGGAAAGGCTAGTCGGAAGAACCAGAAGTGGAGAGGCCCAGATGAAAACATCAGGGCCAATCTCCGCCAGTATGGCTTGGAGAAGCACTACCTTGATGTCCTGGTTTCAGACGCATCCAAACCTGCCTGGAGAAAGGGCACACATTTTGATGCAATCATCACTGATCCTCCATATGGTATCAGAGAATCTACAAGAAGAACAGGTTCACAGAAGGAAATACCAAAGGGGATAGAAAAATGTCCAGAAAGCCATGTTCCTGTTTCCCTGAGTTATCATCTGAGCGATATGTTTTTGGATCTGTTAAACTTTGCAGCTGAGACCCTCATATTAGGTGGAAGACTAGTCTATTGGTTACCAGTGTACACCCCAGAGTACACCGAAGAGCTGGTCCCCTGGCACCCTTGCCTGAAACTCATTAGCAACTGTGAGCAGAAGCTTTCCAGTCACACGTCAAGGCGTTTGATCACCATGGAGAAGGTGAAGACGTTTGAGAACCGGGACCAGTATTCACATCTGCTAAGTGATCAGTCTCTGCCATACCAAGGTCATAATTCTTTCCGTGAGAAATATTTCAGTGGGATAACAAAAAGAATTGCCAAGGAAGAAAAATCTAGCCAGGAGTGAAAATTAAGATTTTGACAATGGAGAAAGAATAAGGATTTGATAGAAGAGACGTCTGGATGTGAACTTCTATGTATGATGCAGAAAACATGTACTGTTTTAAATAATTTTCTATAACAACATAAATACTACAAAGTAAGTGAATAATTCTTTTAAAATTAGCTTTTTTTAAATAGACTATTTTGTTGTATGTGGTCTTTTGAACCTTATTTAATTTATATTTGTACTTTCAAGTATTACGGAAATTGAAAACAGTTATATTTTTGGTAATTAATTTACAAAGGGAACTGATATTGTTGACTTTTTAAAACAGCTGTGTACCGAATATATTGTAGGCAGTTAATAATGGTTGAGGATTTATTTGTTAGGTAGATTTGTTTAAATTTGGTTTTTGATTGTAACTGATGTACATTGCCACTAATAAAGCTTACTGGGGATTCCTAAAAAAAAAAATAAATAAAAAAATAAAAATAAAAAAATAAAATGGTTGGCCCTGGCCGGTTGGCTCAGTGGTAGAGCGTCAGCCTGGCGTGCGGAAGTCCCGGGTTCGATTCCTGGCCAGGGCACACAGGAGAAGCGCCCATCTGCTTCTCCACCCCTCCCCCTCTCCTTCCTCTCTGTCTCTCTCTTCCACTCCCACAGCCGAGGCTCCATTGGAGCAAAGATGGCCTGGGCGCTGGGGATGGCTCCTTGGCCTCTGCCCCAGGTGCTAGAGTGGCTCTGGTCACAACAGAGCGACGCCCCAGGAAGGGCAGAGAATCGCCCCCTGGTGGGCAGAGCTTCGCCCCATGGTGGGCGTGCCAGGTGGATCCCGGTCGGGCGCATGCGGGACTCTGTCTGACTGTCTCTCCCCGTTTCCAGCTTCAGAAAAAATAAATAAATAAATAAATAAAATAAAAAATAAAATAAAATGGTTAAAATGCTAAATTTTATGTTAAGCATATTTTACCAGAATTGAAAAAAAAATTGAAACCCAGCAAGCACTCAGTAAGTATGTGACTGAATGGCCTTGACCTGTGGTGGCAGAGTGGATAAAGCATAGACGTAGAATGCTAATGTTGCCAGCACAAAACCCTGGACTTGCTTGGTTAAGGCACGAATGCGAGTTGATGATTCCTGTTCCCTCCTTCCTTTTCTCCCTCACTTCTCTCTAAAATGAATAAATAAAATCTTAAAAATAAAAAAAAAATGTGAAGATCCTTGATTAAAACACTGATACGAGCCGACCAACATACAAATTTTTTTAGATACAAGGTGCGACTCGGTCGTATTTCTGTTCGAGATCGGAGCGAAATTCCGAGATACGAGTCGTGATTCAGGAAGCTTCCGCTAGTTGGCATGTTGCCACACGGGCCCAGTATCCACAGCATAACACCAGCATCTTGTTCTTTCTCACATGTTACCCGCAGAATCAAGTCGAATCTCGTGCGCTGTACTCGTTCTTGCATCATTTTTGCATTTTTTACTAACTTTTTTTGTGTGCTGTCATGGGGCCAAAAAAAGTGAGTGTAAAGGACAGTGGTGAGAAAAAGAAGAGAATGTTGTCGTAGTGTATGAGTGATTGAACTGGCAAGGTTGTACAACCGCAATACATCTACAATCTGTAACATCCTTAAACAAAAGGATGCCATCAAAAGCGCAAATCCAGCGAAAGGAACTACAATTCTGTCCCAATTAAGGACAAATATCCATGAAGAAATAGAAAAGCTTCTGCTGGTGTGGGTGAAAGAGAAAGAGCTGGCAGGAGATACAGTGATGGAGACTGTAATATGCGAAAAGGTATGTATTATTTACCGCGACTTGAAAAAGAAAGAACCATCAACCTCAAAAAAAGGCAGCAGAAGATACGTTTAAGGCAAGTCACAGCTGGTTTGAAAATTTCAAGCAGAGATCTGGCATCCACTCGGTGGTGAGGCATGGTAAAGCTGTGAGTGCTGACATTAAGGCAGCTGAGGAGTACATCGCACATTTTGCGGCACTTATCACAAAGGAAGGCTACATCCCCCAACAAGTGTTCAACTGTGACAGAACAGGTTTTGGAAAAAACTGCCCCAGACGACTTTAATTACCGCAGAGAAGCTGCCAGGCTATAAACCCATGGAGGACCGTCTGACCCTTGCATTGTGTGCAAATGCTAGCGGTGACTGTAAAGTAAAGCCACTGCTAATATATCATTCTGAAAATCCTCGAGCCTTTCAGACTCACAAGATTCTTAAGAAAAACTGCAGGTTATGGGCGTGCCAATGCTAGGGCATGGGTTACGCGGCAGTTTTTTATTGAATGGGTAAATCTCCTCTTTGGTCCTGCAGTAAAGAAATATCTTCAAGAAAATAAACTCCAGATGAAAGCATTACTAATCCTTAATAATGCTCCAGCCCACCCACCTGGTCTTGAAGATGACATTCTCAATGAGTTCAAATTCGTGAAAGTCCTCTACCTCCCACCCAACACGACTTCTATCTTGTAACCTAAGGATCAACGGGTCATTTCCAACTTTAAAAAGCTTTACACAAAGCACTTGTTCTGCCGCTGCTTTGAGGTGACTGATAATACAAATCTAACCCTGCGAGAGTTTTGGAAAGATCACTACAACATCGTGGTATGTTTACGCATTATTGACTTGGCATGGCAAGAGGTTACAAGAAGAACCTTAAACTCAGCATGGAAAAAGTTATAGCTTGATGTTGCAGACAGGGACTTCAAAGGATTCAAACCAGAGACCGAGACCGAGGTAGAAGCGTTGAAGGAGATTGTGTCCCTCGGAAAGTCGATGGATCTGAAGGTAGATGAGGGTGATGTAAACGAGCTCATCGATGAACATGAGGAACTCTCCACAGAGGAGTTGAAGGAGCTACAGATGATGCAACATACGGAGCTTCTGCAAGAGATTAGTAGTGAGGAGGAGGTAGAGTCCGAGGAAGTGATTTCTACAAGTGCAATGTGGGAGAAGCTTTCAAGTTTCATTGAAAAGAAACACCCAGAAAAAATTACAACTGGTCTTGCTTCAGCACTTTTTAATGACACTTGTTTGTCACACTTCTGTAACATTTTAAAAGGGAGGCAAAGCAAATCTCTTTGGATAGATTTTTATTCAGAAGTCCTGCAAGTGAAAGTGCAGCCAAAAAGGCAAAAACAGGTGATGATTAAATGAAAAATACGTAATGTTAAGCTTAGGTTAAGTTTAAAGTTAAGAAAGTGCATTTTTTTACAATTAAGTTTTTGTGGTTTCATTTTAAGTAAAGAAAGTGAAGTTTTTGTTTTGTTTAAAGTAAAGAAAATGCAGTTTTAGTTTACATTTAGTGTTAAGAAAGTGCAGTTTTACTTTACGTGTCTGCAGTGCCTGCATCCCTTCCTCCCTCCCTCCTCCTGTGCCATTTACCTGCGTTAGCCACACTCGTCTGTCTCCAAATAAGAATACAGTACTAAATAACAAATTTTTTCTTTTATTTCATATATTTTGTTATGCACTAGTAAAGTATACATGTGTGTTTCTTAATTAAAAACATGTCTTTTTTCATAATTTAGGATGGTTTGGGGATGTTTCACAGGGCGGAATGGATTAAATCTATTTCAGTTATTTTAAATGGGAGAAGTTTGTTTGATATAAAAGTTGATTGACTTAGAGCTCAGTTACAGAACGATTTAAACTCAAAGTTCCACGGTATTAGCCCGGACCAATTGGCTAGGTAGTGTGTGGATGTAGACCAGCATTGGCCTGGTGTGTGGATGTCCCAGGTTTAATTCCTGATCAGGGCACACAGGAGAAGGGCCCAATCTGCTTCTCCAACTCTCCTTCTCTCGATTCTCTCTCTCTCTCTTTTCCTCCCCTCCTGCAGCCAAGGCTTGATTAGAGTTGGCCCTGGGGAACTGAAGATGGCTCCATGACCTCCACCTCAGGTGCTAAAAAATGGCTCCAGTTGCAATGGAGCAAGGGCCCCAGATGGGCAGAGTCATCACACCCTGTGGGCTTGCTGGGTGGATCCGAGTCGGGGCACATGTGGGGGTCTCTCTCCACCTCCCCTCTTCTCACAAAATGAAAAAAAAAAGGGAAACATTGATATTACTTAAAAATATATTTTTTTGATTGAGTGCTCTTAATAAATACATAATGAAAGGTTCTTTTTAAAATATTAGAATGAATGCCACAGGAAGAAACAAGAAGTCATGAGTGGGGTAGCACAGATGCAGAACAGAAAAGTTTCTCATGAACTAATGAAATGATGAAAGAATGAGAACACCAGGTAGAGAAGTGAAAAAGAGCTATCGCAGGCAAAGAAAACAGCAAATAGAAAAAAATAGTTTGCTTTTAGTTTTAATTCAGTCATAACTGACACACAACCTTGTATTAGTTTTAGGTGTACCTGAGTTTTTAAAAATGGTTCATAAACAGTCTGACCTAGCGGTGACGCAGTGAATAAAGCATGAGACAGGGACACAGAGGACCCAGGTTCAAAACCTGGAGGTCCCCGGCTTGAGCACAGGTTCACCAGCTCGAGGGCAAGGTCATCAGCTCTAGCCCAATCACCAGCTTGAGCACAGGATCATATACATGGCCCCATGGTTGCTGGCTTAAGCCCAAAGGTCGCTTGAGCCAGGGGTCACTTGTTCTGCTGTAGCCCCCCCAGTCAAGCCACATATGAGAAAGCGATCAATGAACAACTAAGGTGCCGCAACAAAGAATGGATGCTTCTCATCTCTCTCCCTTTCTGTCTGTTCCTCTCTGTCTCCCTCTCTCTGTCACACACACAAAAACATGGTTCATAGACACGGTAGGGTGAAGAGGGAACAGCAGTGGAAGAAAGTGCAAACCTAAGATATGTTAAAACTGGGTTCTATATTTCTATCATGACAACCTAGACAGGCAAAAGAGTTTAAATCTACCAAGTTCAGCAAGAAGCCTTAACTGAGGTCTACAGAAACATACCATATTTCCCCAAGTATAAAATGCTCCCATGTATAAGATGCACCTTAATTTGGGGCCCAAAATTTGAAAAATAAAAAGTATTACATAAAGTTATTATTATTTTTTTATTTGACAGAGAGAGAGTCAGAGAGAGGAGCAGATAAGGACAGACAGGAAGGGAGAGAGATGAGAAGCATCAATTCTTCATTGCGGCACTTTAGTTGTTTATTGATTGCTTTCTCATATGTGCCCTGATTTAGGGGCTACAGCAGACCGAGCAACCCCTTGCTCAAGCCAGTGACCTTGGGCTCAAGCTGGTAAGCCTTGCTCAAACCAGATGAACCTGCGCTTCAGCTGGTGACCACAGGGTTTCAAACCTGGGTCCTCGGTGTACCAGTCCAACACTCTATCACTGAGCCACTGCCTGGTCAGGCCGTATTACATAAAGTTATTGAACTCGCCTGACCAGGCGGTGGCGCAGTGGATAAAGCGTCGGACTGGGATGCAGAAGACCCAGGTTCAAGACCCCGAGGTCGCCAACTTGAGCGAGGGCTCATCTGGTTTGAGCAAAAGTTCACCAGCTTGGACCCAAGGTCGCTGGCTCAAGCAAGGGGTTACTCGGTCTGCTGTAGCCCCACGGTCAAGGCACATATGAGAAAGCAATCAATGAACAACTAAGGTGTCGCAACACGCAACAAAAAACTAATGATTGATGCTTCTCATCTCTCCATTCCTGTCTGTCTGTCCCTGTCTATCCTTCTGACTCTGTAAAAAAAAAAAGATAAATAATAAAAAAAAAATTTTTTTAAGTTATTGAACTCAAGTTTTATTCATCATAAAATTCACATAGCTCATCAGCGCAAAAAAGCAGGAAATCCAAGTAAAAAAAACTACAACCACTATATAAGATGCACCCAGACCTCAAATTTTTCAGAAAGGGATGCATCTTATACATGGAGAAATACAGTAAATAGGTAAAATGAATTCAATGGCATCCCTCACCTTGCATGTAGAATTCTGGTATGGACATTAACATTTTTTCTAGGAAGAAAGTAGGGACGTAGACTTTCACCACATTACCACAGGGCCCAAAAAAAGATAAAAAGCACTGTTACAGGCAGATGAATTAATCATCCCAAAAATATAATTATAAAATTTGAATTTTAGTCTAACCAAGCAGTAGCACAGTGGGTAGAGCATTGACCAGGGACACTGAGGTCCCAGGTTCGAAACCCCAAAGTCACTGGCTTAAGCATGGGCTCACCAGTTTGAATACAGAATCACTGGCTTGAGCACAGAATCATAGACATGACCTATTTATGGTCGTCGCCGGCTTGAACCCAAGGTCACTGGCTTGATCAATATGAGTTTGACTTTGTGGTTAGAAATCTGTAAGCTTTAATTCTGGTTCTAACAAAAGCAATTTTATATAACTGTAGTGAATCTTAATTTTATAAAGGGGAAGAGGTTCACATCAAAAAAATAATGGAGGACAGCCTGACCTGTGTTGGCACAATGGATTAAGTGCTGACCTGGAACGCTGAGATCGTTAGTTCAAAACCCAAGGTTTGCCCCATCAGGGCACATACAAGAAGCAATCAATGAATAACTAAAGTGAAGCAAGTACAATCTCGCTCCTTCTCTATCCTGCTCTCTAAAATCAATAAATAAAATCTTTTTAAAACAATATAATGGAGGCCTAACCAGGAGGTGGCGCAGTGCATGGAGCGTTAGACTGGGATGCGGAGGACCCAAATTCGAGACCCCAAAGTCGCCAGCGTGAGTGCGGGCTCATCTGGTTTGAGCAAAGCTCACCAGCTTGGACCCAGGGTCACTGGATTGAGCAGGGGGTTATTCGGTCTGCTGTAGCCCCACGGTCAGGGCACATACATAGGAAAGCAATCAATGAGCAGCTAAGGTGTCGTAATGAAAAACTGATGATTGATGCTTCTCATCTCTTTCCGTTCCTGTCTGTCTGTCTGTCCCTCTCTCTGACTCTCTGTCTCTAAAACAAAACAACAAAAACCAAACAAACAAAAAGAAACAATATAATGAAGGCCTGACCAAGTGGTGGCACAGGATAGAGCACTGACCTGGGACACTAAGGACCCAGGTTCGAAACCCCAAGGTCGCCAGCTTGAGCATGAGCTCATCCAGCTTACACACAGTATCACTAGCTCACAGACATGATCCCACAATTGCTGACTTGGGCCCAAGGTTACAGGCTTGACCAAGGAGTCACTGGCTCAGCTGGAGCACCCCAGTCAAGGGACATTATGATAAGCAATCAATGAACAACTAAACTGACGCAACTATGAGTTGATGCTTCTCATCTATCCCCCTTCCTGTCTGCCTGTCTCTCTCTAAAATAATAATAATAATAATAATAATAATAGTAATAATGGAGGATGTTCTTACATTGGTGAAATTTTTTTAACTTCACTTTTATGTTTATAAAGATTTTATTTATTGATTTTACAGAGAGAGGAGGGGTGGGTAATGAGAAGTATCAACTCATAGTTGCTTCAGTTTAGTTGTTCATTGCTTGCTTGTTGTTTGCTGTATGTGCCTTGGCAGGGCAAGCTATGGGTTTCGAACTGGTGACCTCAGCATTCCAGGACAATGGATTATCCACTGTGCCACCACAGGCCAGGCATTAACTTCATTTTTAAATGTCCATTAACTCTTTTTATTGTATCCTCAATAACCACTGTACCGGCAAACTGAAGACATTACTGATTCGGTTCTAGACCACTGTGATAGAGTCTCACAATAAAACAAGTGGTAAATTTTGCTGGTGGAGGGTCTTGCCTTCAGGTTGTAAAAAACACATCATCTGTGCCTGACCAGGCAGTGGCACAGTGGATAGAGATTCGAAACGCTGAGGTCAACAGCTTGAGCGCGGGTTCATCTGGCTTGAGCATGGGATCAAAGACATGAAGCCCAAGTTCGCTGGCTTGTGCAAGAGGTCACTTGCTCTGCTATAGCTCTACCTCCCCCCATGAAGGCACATATGAGACAGCAATCAATGAACAACTAAGGTGCAGCAACAAAAAATTGATGCTTCTCATCTCCCTTCTTGTCTCTCTGTCCCTATCTGTCCCTCTCACCAAAAAACAAACAAACAAAAAAAACCATCTGTGCAGAACAATAAAAGAAAGCACAAATAAAACGAGGTATACCATATTTTTGAATTTTTTTTTTATTACAGGGACAGAGAGAGAGTCAGAGAGAGGGATGGATAGGGACAGACAGACAAGAACGAAGACAGATGAGAAACATCAATCATCAGTTTTTCGTTGCGACCCTTAGTTGTTCATTGATTGCTTTCTCATATGTGCCTTGACGCAGGCCTTCAGCAGACTGAGTAACCCCTTGCTCGAGCCAGCGACCTTGGGTCCAAGCTGGTGAGCTTTTTGCTCAAGCCAGATGAGCTTGCGCTCAAGCTGGTGAGCTCCGGGTCTCGAACCTAGGTCCTTCCACATCCCAGTAGGACGCTCTATCCACTGCGCCACCACCTGGTCAGGCAATTTTTGAAATCTTAATTAACTTCTTTGGAGGGAAATGCCAAACTAAGACAGTAAATCTCATAGGACAAGTAAAGACACCATCAATTCCATATACTAGGAACCAGTTACGCCAATGTGGGTAAAGAACTAGAAATTGAGAACTATAAAATCAAGAGGTACTCAAAGTGTTAAACTTGTCATTTCATCTTTATTGACAATCTGAAATATTCAGTACCATCTCTTTAGGATTGTCTCTATAGGAAATAATTGTTTTTGTGAATTTCACTAAATTGTTTTATCTTCAGTTTAGTCATTAAACCAGGTTAAAAAAATGAGCCGAGCCTGACTAGTAGTGGTGCAGTGGATAGAGCTTCGACCTGGGATGCGGAAAGACCCAGGTTCGAGACCCCGAGGTTGCCAGCTTGAGTGCAGGCTCATCTGGTTTGAGCAAAAGCTCACCAGCTTGGACCCAAGGTTGCTGGCTCCAGCAAGGGGTTACTCAGTCTGCTGAAGGCCCGTGGTCAAGGCACATATGAGAAAGCAACCAATGAACAACTAAGGTGTTGCAACGAAAAACTGATGATTGATGCTTCTCATCTCTCTCCGTTCCTGTCTGTCTGTCCCTATCTTTCCCTCTCTCTGACTCTCTCTGTCTCTGTAAAAAAAAATAAATAAATAAAATAAATAAATAAGTGCACAGTTACTAAAGATACATGTTCTAGAACATGGCTGTTAAAAGAAATATGAGTTACATTTGTAATTTAAAACTTTCTAGTAGTCACATTAAAAAAAAAATCCCAGTTTTGGAACCCTGAGGTTACAGCTCTGAGTGAAGGTTCACCAGTTTAAGCACAGGGTCACCGGCTTGAAGCCTAAGGTCGCTGGCTTGAACAATAGGTCACTGGTTCAGCTGCAGCCTCCCCCAATCGAGGCACATATGAGAAGCAATCAACGAACTAAAGTGCCACAACTATGAGTTGATGCTTCCCATCTATCTCTTCATCTCTCCAAAAAAAAAAAAGGAAGAAAGAGCGCTTCCAGTCAGGATGGCGGATAGGTAAAAAGTACTCACATTCTCTGATGACCACATAAAAATTACAACTAAACTGCAGAAAAACCATCACTGAGAAACATCTGAAATCTAGCTGAAGAGAAGTCCTATCACTTAAGATACAAAGCAGCCTTGTGGAGAATGACAGGAGGTGTGGAGACACAGAATGGGCAGCCCCATTTCCTCTTGTGATTAATTAAAAATTGGGAGGGATAGCTCAGCTGCTGAGGTCTCTCCTGAGGAGCAAGGAGTCCCAGCCCTATAACAAAGCCTCCAGCCCAGGGTTCCTGTGCCAGGAAGAGAAGTTCCCATAACTTCTAGCTGTGGAAACCAACAAGGATTATGGCTGAGTGAGGCAGAAGCTGCTGGAGTCTCAGGCATTTCTCTTAAGGGGCCAGTGCACAAACTTACTTGGACTTACTGGCTCTGAGCACAAGTACTGGGACAGCAGCTTGAAAGGCCCTGGGGACATACAGGAGGAACTGTTTTGTCTGGCTTCCAACTAGGACTGAAGGGCCAGCTTTCTGCCAAACAGAAGTGCTGGCAGAGAAAACTGTTCCTTTTCTAAGCTCTCCCGCCACAGAGCCTGCAGGCAGACACCATATCTGAGTCTCCATGAACCTGACTAACACTGTTTGCCCTGCCTTGATGAGTCCCTGAAACTGCCCCACCCAATTTGGAGGCCAATACTAGCCATTTCAGTGGTTTTTCCATACAAATCACTTGTCATGGTTAATGCTTTTGGCTTTCCTAAAATTTCCCAAACGTTCACAATCCCCCAAACAAACACCATCTTGCTGTGTCCCATGCCTCTTGCTAAGTAGTGCTAGGCCAGTCATGAGTGGTAGCTGATCTTGGTCCAAAGCTTGGTCTCACTGAGGCACCTCCAAGCCCAACACAAATAGCAACCATCTGCACATTGCTTTGTAGCTCATGCTGGGTGACCCCAGACAGGAGATAGGTGGCAGCTCATCTTGGCCTGCACCTCCCATGAGGCCCAGAGCCAATGCACCTGATGGCCAGTTTCAGACCATGCCAGAGAACCACCCAAACACCTCCACCAGAGACACACTTAAGGCTCAGACCCATTGGAAACCAAAGCTCTACTAAAGCAAGTCCTGCTCTGCAGGGTCAGCCCCTGCACAGCAGCTCAGCCACTGTGGTAACAGCCAGATCTCACAATTAGCCTGAGGGTAAATCCCTCTCACTAATTTGACAACAGCGTCCAAGGCTCAACTAGGGTGCACAGCCCACTAGGAGGTGGTGCACCTGGAGCCTCCAGCTCAGGTGACTGGGGAGGCTGCTGCACCACTGGGCCCTACAGGACACCTTCATAAGACCCCACTACCAAAACCAGGAGATGTAGCAGCTCTACATAATACAGAGGAACAAACACAGGAAGACAGTGAAAATTAAGCGACAAAAAACAAGTCCTAAATGAAATAACCTAACATAACTCAAGGGGGAAAAACAGCAAACAAAATGGAGACAAGCAATCTACCAGATGCAGAGTTCAAAACACTGGTTATGCCTGACCAGGCAGTGGCACAATGGATAGAGTGTCGGACTGGGATGCAGAAGGACCCAGAGTCGAGACCCTGAGGTCGCCAGCTTCAGCACAGGCTCATCTGGTTTGAGCAAAAGTTCACCAGCTTGGACCCAAGGTCGCTGGCTCAAGCAAGAGGTTTCTCAGTCTGCTGAAAGCCCGCGGTCAAGACACATATGAGAAAGCAATCAATGAACAACTAAGGTGTCCTAACGCACAAGGAAAAACTAATGATTGATGCTTCTCATCTCTCTGTTCCTGCCTGCCTGTCCCTGTCTATCCCTCTCTCTGACTCTGTGTCTCTGTAAAAAAAAAAAAAAAAGAAAAGAAAAAAAACACTGGTTATAAGGATGCTCAATGATCTCAATGAGAACTTCAACAAAGACAAGACACAAAAAAAACAGAAACCATAAAAAGGAACCAGTAAAAAAAAAATACATAATTAAAATGAAGACTACGTTATAGAAAATCAACAGATGAACATATGATTGAAATCAGTGGTTTGGAAGATAAGGAAACAGAAAACAATCAAAGCAGCACAAAAAAAAAAAAAAAGTTTAAGGAACCTGTGGACAACATTCTCATCACGGGGCTACCAGAAGGAAGAGATCAGGAAATTGAAATTTTGGCCTGACCAGGCGGTGGCACAGTGAATCGAATGTTGACCTGGGACATTGAGGACCCAGGTTCAAAGCCTGGAGGTCACTGGCTTGAGCACAGGATCATAGACATGACCCCATGGTCACTGGCTTGAAGTCCAAGGTTGCTGGTTTGAGCAAGGGGTCACAGGCTTGGCTGGAGCCCTCCCACCGCCGATCAAGGCACATAGGAGAAAGCAATCAATGAACAACTGAAATGCCACAACTGTGAGTTAATGCTTCTCATCCCTCCCTTCCTGTTCGTCTTTCTCTGTTTCTCTTTTACTAAATAAATAAATAATAAAAAGAAAACTTGTTTGAGCCCTGGCCAGTATGATCAGTGGTAGAACATCAGCCCGGCATGTGGATGTCCGGGTTTGATTCCCAGTCAGGGCACACAGGAGAAGCAACCATCTGCTTCACCCCCCCACCCCCGTCTCCCTCACACCTCTCTTGCCCTCCATAAGTGCATTAACCCAGGTAGCTAAGGATGGCTCCTTCAAGCCTCTGCCTCAGGCACTAAAAATAGCCCAGTTGTGAGCATGGCCCCAGGTGCGCAAAGTATCGGCCCCAACAGGGTTGCAGGGTGGATCTCAGTCGGGGTACATGCAGGAGTCTATCTCCCCTCCTCTCAATTGGGAAAAAAAAAAATTTAAAAAAACTTGTTTGCCCTGACCAGGCAGTGGCACAGTGGATAGAGCAGCAGACTGGAACACAGAGGGCTCAGGGTCGAAACCCAAGGTCGCGAGCTGGAGCATGGGATCATCTGGTTTGACCAAGGCTCAACAGCTTGAGCCCAAGGTTGCTGGCTTGAGCAAGGGGTCACTTGCTCTGCTGTAGCCCCCTGGTTAAGGCACATATGAGAAAGCAATCAATGAACAATTAAGAAGTCACAACGCACAACGAGAAACTAATGATTGATGCTTCTCATCTCTCTCCGTTCCTGTCTGTCCCTGTCTATCTCTGCCTCTGTAAAAAAATAAATAAATAAATAAACAGCCCTCACTGTCTGGTTGGCTCAGTGGTAGAGTGGAGGCCTGAGCCAACAACTACCAAGTGTGTGTATGTCCTGAGTTCGATTCCCCATCAGAACACACAGGAGAAGGGACCATCTGCTTCTCCGCCCTCCTCCTTTTCTCTCACTCTCTTTCTGTCCTGCAGCCATGGCTCAATTGGTTCCAGCAAGTTGGCCCCGGTTGGCCCTGGGCTGAGAATGGTTCCATGGCCTTGCCTCAGGAGCTTAAAATAGCTCAGTTGCCAAGCAACAGAGCAGCAGCCTCAGATGAGCGGAGCACGGCCCATAGGGAGCTTGCCAGGTGGATCCTGGCTGGGGCGCATGCAAGAGTCTTGCCTCTCTGTCTCTACACCTCGCACTTAATACATAAACAAGCAGTCCAGAAACAGACTCACAGGTACAGAGAACATTATGATGGTTGCCAGATGAGATAGGGACTGGGGGGTATGGGTGGAAAAGGTGATGGGATTAAGTATAAATTGGTAGTAATGGAATAGTGATGCGGACAAAGTACAGCATAGAAAAAGTTAATAATATTGTTATAACTAAGTATGGTGTCAGATGGGTACTAGATTTATCAGGGTTATCACTTCATAAGTTACATTCATGTCTCATCAATGGGTTGTACACTTGCAAGTAATATAATATTCATCATCTGTAACTGAAAAATAAAAAATTATTATAATTTTTATTCAGTGATAGGAGGGGAGGTGGAGACAGACTCCTGCACACACCCAGACAGAGATCCACCGGGAAAACCCACTTAGGGGGCAATGCTTTGCCCATCTGAAGCCCCTACTCCATTGCTTGGCAACCAATTCTTCTTAGTACCTGACGTAGAGCCATCCTCAGTGCCCCGGTCCAACCCGCTACAATTTAGCCATGGCTGCAGGTGGGGGGGGGGGGGGGTGAGAGAGAGAGAGAGAGAGAGAGAGAGAGAGAAGCGAGAGGGGGAGGGGTAGAGAAGCAGATGGATGATTCTCCTGTGTGCCCTGACTGGAAATCAAACCCAGCCATCCACATGCTGGGTTGATGCTCTAGCACTGAGCTATAGCACTGACCAGGGCCAATAAAAAATTATTTAATAGTGTACATGGAGCCTGACCTTTGGTGGCACAGGGCATAAGGTGTCAACCCGGAATGCTGAGGCTGCTGGTTCAAAACCCAAAGCTTGCCCAGTCTAAACACAGGCAAGACGCACTTATAGATAGATACTTCACACACCTTCACAACTCCCCTTTCTCTTTTTTCTCTCTAAAATTCAAGAAGTCTTAAACTGAAAATGGTCCCCCTGGCGAGTGGCTCAGTGGATAGAGCATAAGCCTGGCATATGGAAGTCCCAGTTTCCATCTCTGGTCAGGGCACATAAAAAAAGAAACCATTGGCCTGACCTGTGGTGGCGCAGTGGATAAAGTGTCGACCTGGAAATGCTGAGGTCGCCGGTTCGAAACCCTGGGCTTGCCTGGTCAAGGCACATATGGGAGTTGATGCTTCCAGCTCCTCCCCCCTGTCTCTCTCCCTCTCTCTCTCCTCTCTAAAAATGAATTAAAAAAAAAAAAAAAGAAACCATCTATCTCTCTCCCCCTCCCACAGACAGTGGCTCGATTGGTTCAAGCATGGGACCAAGGCGCTGAGGATGGCTTGGCTGGTCCAAGGTCAGACTCAGGAGCTAAAAATAGCTCGGGGTGATTCAAGCATGGGACACCAGACAGGTGTTGTCTGGTAGATTCCTGTCCCGGCGCATGTGGGAGTCTATCTCCCCTCCTCTCACTTAAAATAAATAAATAAATGAATAAAAATAAAAAATATTTTTAAAAAAACTGAAAATGACACCACAAATTAAATTCAAATCACAAGAGAAATATCAGAATATTGAATGTTTACTATACATTAAACATCTTCTTCCACTTTTTAGACAAACATTATAACTAACATTTTTATATAAGAGGAAATTAAAGTCAGATGTTTAATTAACTAACCCAGCATAAAAAAGCTAGTTAGTGGTGAGCCTGACATTCAACACTAGGTCTCTCTGCTGCTGAAACCCATGACCTTTCCAATACTACCTAGCTCTGGGAATTTATAAGCACTCAAAACTATGAATATAAGGTATAATACAAACATTATGAAGTTATTCACTCTACCAGAAAATACTAGAATGTTCAAGGGCCAGAAAGATGAGAGTAGTATGAATAAGATTTTCCAATACACTTAAAAGCTTCTATGTCTAGGACTAGTGTATATTCTTTCCAGTGAGGAGAGAAATGTTACCAAAGAGAAAGTGCATTCAACTAGCAAAATTTTGAACCTATCTCTTTGCCAAAGACAAAAGACAAAATACTTTTAAGTATGTCAACTATGGTCAGTTGACTTGTCATACAACACATTACAGCAATAGTGATTCTTTCACTTATGCAAAAAATAAATAGATAAAAATGAACATCTATCTCAAAGCAAAAGTTTCCACAGAAGTAAAATCCTGGCCTGACCAGGCGGTGGCACAGTGGATAGAGCAGGGGTCGGGAACCTGTGGCTCTTTTGATGGCTGCATCTGGCTCGCAGACAAGTCTTTAATAAAAATAATAATAATGTTAAAAATATAAAACATTCTCATGTATTACAATCCGTTCATTTCCTACCACTCATGTTCATGGTTGTGGGTAGCTGGAGCCAATCACAGCTGTCCACCGGGACAACACCAAATTTTTAATTGGATAATGAGTAACTTACACGGGTGGTTGTATGGCTCTCACGGAATTACATTTTAAAATATGTGGCGTTCATGGCTCTCTCAGCCAAAAAGGTTCCCGACCCCTGGGATAGAGCGTCAAACTGGGATGTGGAGGACCCAAGTTGGAGACCTCAAAGTCACCAGCTTGAGTGCGGGCTCATCTGGTTTGAGCAAAGCTCACCAGCTTGGACCCAAGGTCGCTGACTAGAGCAAGGGGTACTTGGTCTGCTGTAGCCCCACAGCCAAGGCACATGAGAAAGCAATCAATGAACAACTAAGGTGTCGCAAGGAAAAACTGATGATTGATGCTTCTCATCTCTCTCCGTTCCTGTCAGTCTGTCCCTATCTATCCATCTCTCTATCTCTCTCTCTCTCTCTCTCTGTTAAAAATAAATAAATAAAATCCTGGAATGTCTGAAAAACTAGAACAATTTGGAATCTTAAACAACAAACCTGGATGCTTAATAACTGGTAAGTTTCGGACATTTAATTAAATACAGTGATAATGATTTCTAATCTGCAGGCTCCAATTAATACTACTTTATCTAAAATCATTGGTTAAAATCTTAATTTTTGCTAAGCAACCTCAAAAGAATTATAAATACCTTCGTAAGTACATAACTTTGACTAACATCTTTGTCAATGTACTATTATAGTTATAAACCTTTACTGTAACCTTATTTTCTTATTCTGAAATAGGAAAGTTCAAACATCAGCAGTATCAGATTGTTTTCCCAAAATAGTGAGAGAAAAAAAGTATATAAACTTAATACTTAGCAAAGAGAGTTCAAAAAAATAGCTGAAGTGGTGGCCCTGGCCGGTTGGCTCAGCGGTAGAGCGTCGGCCTGGCGTGCGGGGGACCCGGGTTCTATTCCTGGCCAGGGTATATAGGAGAAGCGCCCATTTGCTTCTCCACCCCCCCCCCTTCCTCTCTGTCTCTCTCTTCCCCTCCAGCAGCCAAGGCTCCATTGGAGCAAAGATGGCCCGGGCGCTGGGGATGGCTCCTTGGCCTCTGCCCCAGGCGCTAGAGTGACTCTGGTGGGGCAGAGCATCGCCCCCTGGTGGGCAGAGCATCGCCCCTGGTGGGCGTGCCGGGTGGATCCCGGTCGGGAGCATGCGGGAGTCTGTCTGACTCTCTCTCCCCGTTTCCAGCTTCAGAAAAATACAAAAACAAAAACAAAAAAAAAAACACCTGAAGTGGTTATTAAAGGTGTAATCAAAGCCTTAGGACAAAACTGGGATGGCAAAATCTGTCCTTTTGATATTTTTCACCAACAACTTCATAAACAGGATTTCCTAAAGCATTGTGATGTAAGACAGCTATCTATCAAAAGCCTTCCCCGAGTACGGAAAGATAAATTTTTTCAAGAAAATAGGCTTAATACAGAACTTCAAACTCAGCGCAACCTCAAACCCATAATTTTTTACCTTTTTTAGGCAAGGAGACCAATAAAAAGTGAGAGTGTGGCAATAAAAGACAGGTGCTCAGTGCAATTAAGATGGGGGGATGCTACCAGAGGAACAGTTAACATGTTACCTTTCAACTAAAAGTTGTTTGAATTAAATAGGTTTCCCGCTGCAAGTTAGGCAAAAAATACAGCGTGCACTAGTGTACTTAAAAGTCAACTCAGCGGCCTGACCTGTGGTGGCGCAGTGGATAAAGCGTCGACCTGGAATGCTGAGGTTGCCGGTTTGAAACCCTGGGCCTGCCCGGTCAGGGCACATGTGGGAGTTGATGCTTCCTGCTCCTCCCCCCTTTTCTTTCTCTTTCTCTCTCTCTCTCTCTCTTCTCTAAAATGAATAAATAAAAATTAAAAAAAAAAAAAGTAAACTCAGCGCTCCCGGGGGTATTCCTTGTAACGCAGGACTCTAATATCTTCCAAAGTTTCGTAACAGTTAATGTTTTCTCTGCACAAACTACTTCAAAACATTCTTAACAGGTTTTCTACAAGTAATCTGTACTTTTCTCATTTGATTTAAACAGATCCAATTGCGGAATTCGCCTAACGATCTGCCTCCTCTTTTTTTCCGGATGAGTCACTAACCACAAGGGTTACAACCAAGTATCAAGTTTTCTTTTTTTCTTTCTTTACTTCTTTTTTTCCTTTCTCGTCTTTTTTTTGGAGTGCGTTCCAAGAGCCTAGCTATCTAGGTGCCAGAAGCAACCTGAGGTCGGAGCTGTGGATGGAGTTACTGCTGGGGCTTGCAGGGAGCACCTATATGGCGAGCAGCACAGGAATGAACCCAGAGCACAAGGCAGGGTGATGCCCGGCAGTCTGTGTATCTCCTCCAGCCAAATACAGTCCACACGCCAGGAACATACCAGGGAGAAGCTTCCGCGGCCTCCCAGGTTTCGCATCAACTCCCCGCGGCCCCATAAACCAATCTTGCAGAGCCACACGCCGCGCACTCTCGGCTCGGCTTGGCCCAGCCCGCCCCGCGCACTCCCGCCCCAAATCTCAGCTTCACACGCAGAGATCCTCCAAACTTCGCGTCTCACCGCGGACTACTCAGCCCCCTCCATCCTGCCCCCGCCGGTCCACACTCAGGGGCTTGACCCCCCACGCCTGCCCGCCCTGGCCTACCCCAAGCCTCCAGCAACTTTTCTTGAGGCTCCGACATGCCCCGAGAACAGTCCCCCCCGCGGACGTCGATGTCCCTGCTCCCCAACCTGTTCCCCAGCGCCCCTCCAGGCCTTCAAAGCACGCAACGGCACAGCGTGAAAATGGCGGAAAGTGCCCGCCCGCTGCAGGCGGGCCATCCTGCGCCGCTGCCGCACTCACCTTACGGCGCAGAACACAGCTCCAACGGCGAGCCGAGTGTTCGCGTCCACTGTTAGATGTGTCTCTCCCGTCGGTCTCCTCCCTCCGCCCCTATCAACCCCTCTCCTCTAAAGGAGCTGCCGCCATCTCCCCCGCTGAACCACCGAGCGCACGCGCTTCCGTCACTCCGCACCAGCGTGCAGTTCTACGTCACTCGCGCCTTGGCCACCGGGCGCCGTACGGTTCAACCTGCGCATGTGCGCAGGTGAGGGGCGGGGTATGGCCAGACCCGCGCGCGGCCTACCAGAGCGCGTTCTTTGTTAGGGTCCGGAGTAAGGCGGGCTGGGCGTTGGGAGAGGGAAGGATGCCAGTAGGTTTGTGTTGAGTGCCTTTGCCCTGTGAGCCAGTTTTGGAGCTCTCAAAAATACCATGCTTTCCAAAACTTGAATAAGAATTTTTCATCTGCCCTGGCAGATAGCTGGGTTGGTTAGAGCATTGTCCTGAAGCGCAGAGGTTGCCGGTTCGATCCCTGGTCAGGGCAAATATAGGAATAGATGTGTGTGTGTGTGTGTGTGTGTCTCTCTCTCTCTCTCACACACTCTCTCTCTATCTCGCCCTCCCTCCCTCCCTCTCTTGCTCTTAAAATCAACAAATAGCCTGACCAGGTGGTGGCGCAGTGGATAGAGTGTCAGACTGGAATGCAGAAGACCCAGGTTCGAGACCCTGAGGTCGCCAGCTTGAGCGTGGGTTCATCTGGTTTGAGCAAAAATTCACCAGCTTGGACCCAAGGTCGCTGGCTCAAGCAAGGGGTTACTCGGTCCGCTGAAGGCCCATGGTCAAGGCACATATGAGAAAGCAATCAATGAACAACTAAGGTGTGGCAATGAACAACGAAAAACTAATGATTGATGCTTCTCATCTCTCCGTTCCTGTCTGTCCCTGTCTATCCCTCACTCTGACTCTCTCTCTGTCTCTGTAAAAAAATAAAATAAAATAAAATAAATAAAGAGTTAAAAAAAAAAACAAATAGATTTCTTTTTAATGTAAAAAAAATTAATTTTTTTCTGCATTAGGTTATGAGGACAAGGCACTTGACCTTGCAAAGTCATTGTTCATCCATGAAAGGGTGGCTCCTACCTCAAAATTTAAATGCAAGCACCTAGCTGAGTCAAGTGTGCAATTATGGGCAAATGGTAGCTCCAGGTTAGAGTATAGAGCCCAGAAAAGAGCCTCTGAGGCAACCACTTTGGAAAACTTAGATGGTGTCTAGGGAAGCCACACCACAGCTTCACTCCGGCAAGAGTTTGTTCACCAGAGGCTTGGACAAGAATGTTCATAGCAGCCAAATAGTAATAACTTAACGTCCATAGGTAGTTGTATGGGTAAATAAATTGTGGTGTAGATCTATAATGACCTTCTACACAACAATAGAAAATAATTACTGATAAATGCAACAGCCTGGATGAGTATCACAGATATTGTTAAATCACACACAAAAGAGGATGCCTGCTGTCTGATTCCATTTATATGTATATGGTTCAGAATACAACTTCAAAACAAGCCAGTTGTCCTCTAACTTTTGGAAAGTAATTTGGCAATGCAAATCAAGAATTTTAGTGTGACTGTCTAACTGCTATACGGTACACCATAAACTAATACAAAATAAAGTCGAATGTAAACAGTAATTGAAAAATAATTTTTTAATCTATTTTAAAATCTTTAAAATATGTATTACTTTTTACTTTAATCCTTCAAAAAATCTATCCTAAGAATAGTCTGAGAAAGGAGAAAACATTTGTGAACAAACCTGTCACTGAGGTAGTATTGATGATAGCCAAAAAAAATGTCCAACACCACCTGACATGTAGTGGTGCAGTG
Source organism: Saccopteryx leptura (assembly GCF_036850995.1). NCBI lineage: Eukaryota > Metazoa > Chordata > Mammalia > Chiroptera > Emballonuridae > Saccopteryx > Saccopteryx leptura. Next base: position 785,774 of record NC_089509.1, read on the forward strand.
GATAAAGTGTTGACCTAGAATGCTAAGGTTGTCAGTTCAAATCCCTGGGCCTACTGGTCAAGGCACATACGGAAGTTGATGCTTCCTCCCCCGTTTCTCTCTCCCTCTCTCATCTCTCCCTAAAAATGAGTAAATAAAATTTAAAAAGCCCTACACCAAAGGATGGTTAAGCAATAGCAGCATATCATGAAACAGAACACTACACACACATCACAGATTATACAGTATGACATCAGAAATGCTTATAATTTAATTTTAGTGGGCCATGACCATGAACAACTGTAAATATGTATGCGTAATGAGAAATCCCCAAAGAAATAAAATGGTAGGATTATGGATCTGTTTTCTTCAAATATGTATATGTGTTTTACTTTTTTTACTGAGGGAGAAAGAGTGTTTATTTGTTTTACAGAAGTAACAGATTACTGACATTATATGTTATTTATTAATAAATGCATTTTTATTTGTTACCAGTAACAATATCCAATTTCCTGTTGATTGCTTTACATCACACATCGCTTGGGGAATCTCCAGTTTTTCATTTGTTTGGATTACACTTGGAAACCACTGGGTTTTACTAATAAATATTAGAACCCTATAACTCCCCAGGTGCCAATAGTTTAGACTTACTTCCCCCAATTCCAGGAAGGCAGAGGTTATCATAAACTTAGAACAAGCAACCATTTTGCCTGACCAGGCGGTGGCATAGTGGATAGCACATTGGACTGGGACACAGAAGATACAGGTTCGAAACCCCAAGGTCACCCCTTGAGCACTGGCTTACCAGCTTGAGCAAGCGGAGTTGCTGGCTTTAGCATGGGATAATAGACATGAACCTATGATCACTAGCTTGAGCCCAAAGGTCACTGACTTGAAGCTGAAGGTCTCTGGCTTGAGCCCAAGGCCGCTGGCTTGGGTAAGGGGTCACTTGCTCTGCTGTAACCCCCTGGTCAAGGCACATATCAGAAAGCAATCACTGAACAACTAAGGCGCCACAACAAAAAACTGATGCTTCTCATCTCTCTCCCTTCCAGTCTGTCTCTCTTGCTGACTCTCTAACTGTCTCTGTCAAAATAAAAGAAAAAAGAACAAGCAAAGATTTGGAAAAGGAAGAATTTTATTCCAGGCAATATTAACAGAATTTAACTGAGTAAACATTAAGATATTATTTGCTTTATTCAATGATTGATGAATTGGGCAGCATCTATTATAATTTAGCAGACAGAAAGGAACTTCAAATGAAAAAATTATATAGGCAGAAGGGAGCAGAAACAAGAAAATTATACCAGGCAGAAAAGCAAATTGGTTATAGCAAAGTCATTTTCTTTTAGAGGATGGCAGGGATCTGTCAGGCAAATTACCTACCCTGTGCCTGACTGGTTTAAGATTTCATTTCTAGAAAAGCCAAAACTGTAATTAAGTCTTGATTTGGTGATGTGGGGCATAAGTGACAACATTGCAGGTCTGTTGTTTTGTTTAGATTTAATTTATTCATTTTTAGAGAGACAGAGAGAGAGAGAGAGAGAGAGAGAAGGAGGGAGGAGCAGAACGCATCAACGCCCCTATGTGCCTGGACCAAGCAAGCCCAAGATTTTGAACTGGCGACCTCAGCATTTCCAGGTCGACGCTCTATCCACTGCGCCACCACAGGTCAGGCTTTGTTGTTTTGTATTTAACACAAGGATATGTAAATGTGTATATCTTCTAAAAGAATATGATAGAGGTGGGAGTGGGAGTAGCAGGGAGGAGTGGTATAGAATAACCCGTAACTCAGCCAACACACCACTTATTCATACCACAGATAGCTACTGCCCTGCATTCCCTCTAACTTCTGGGCAGAGAATAAACCAGATCTCAAGGAATTCCTTGTAGTACAAGACAGTTCTAGTTCCATGTGGTAAGTGTAGGATAGGAGGGCAAGAACCCACCTGACTTGTGGTGGCACAGTGGATGGACTGTTGGTCTGCAATGCGGTGGTCACCCCATGCTTGCCTGCTCGAGGCACATACAGGAAGCAACTAGTACAAGTTGATGCCTCCTGCTCACCCTCCTCTCTCTCTCTCTCTCTAAAATAAATAAAAACAACCTTTTTAAAAAGATGGCAGGAACCCTGAGGGAAAGCCAGAATAGCATGTAGGGTTTTTTTTTAATTTTTTTCTTTGGTGAGAGGAGGAGAGATAGTGAGACAGACCATCCTATGCACCACAACCTGGATCCACCCAGCAACCCTGTCTGGGGCTGCTGCTTGAATACTGAGATATTTTTAGTACCTGAGACTGACGTACTCGAACCAACCAAGCTATCCTCAGCAGCCAGGGCTGTGCTCAAAATTGAGCCACTGGAAAAAAAAAAAAATCGAGCCATTGGCTGCAGGACGAGAAGAGGAAGAGAAGGGGCCTAAGGAGGGGAATAGAAGCAGATGTTCACTTTTCCTGTGTGCCCTGAATGGAAATCGAACCTGGGACGTCCATACACTGGTCTATGCTCTATCCACTGAGTCACTGGCCAGGGCTTTTTCTATACAAGTAGAATACCCTGCAAACTTTTATTATCTTCTGACAATATATCTTGGCACTTTCTCAGTTCACATATACCCATATCCTTAGCCTTTTTAATAGTTTCTCAGTTTTCTGTTGTAAATTATCAGTAAATTAATGAGTTTTCTACTGAAGGCACTTAGGATACTTTTAATCTTTTTTTTTTTTTTTTTTTTACAGGGACAGAGAAAGAGTCAGAGAGGGATAGATAGGGACAGACAGACAGGAAGGGAGAGAGATGAGAAGCATCAATCATCAGTTTTTCGTTGCAACACCTTAGTTATTCATTGATTGCTTTCTCATATGTGCCTTGACCGCGGGCGTTCAGCAGACCAAGTAACCCGTTGCTCGAGCCAGCGACCTTGGGTCCAAGCTGGTGAGATTTTTTTTTTTTTTTTATTCATTTTTTTTAGACAGGAGAGGGAGAGACAGAGGGAGAGAGAGGAGAGACAGAAAGAGAGAAGGGAGGAAGGAGCTGGAAGCATCAACTCCCATATGTGCCTTGACCAGGCAAGCCCAGGGTTTCGAACCGGTGATCTCAGCATTTCCAGGTCGACGCTTTATCCACTGTGCCACCACAGGTCAGGCAGCTGGTGAGATCTTTGCTCAAGCCAGATGAGCCTGCACTCAAGCTGGCAACCTTGGGGTCTCGAACCTGGGTCCTCCGCATCCCAGTCCGACACTCTATCCACTGTGCCACCGCCTGGTCAGGCAACTTTTAATCTTTTGGTAATACAAATAATACTGCATCACCATCCTTCTTTATACATTTAAACACAGCCCAAATTCCATCTAGCACCTACCACTATTTTATTTTATTTTATATTTATTTTTTGGTGACAGAGACAGAGAGAGACAAACAGACAGGAAGGGAGAGAGATGAAAAGCATCAATGTTTTTTTTGTATTTTTCTGAAGTGAGAAGCAGGGAGGCAGACAGATAGACTCTTGCATGCGCCGGACCAGGATCCACCCAGCATGTCTACTATGGGGTAATGCTCTGCCCATCTGGGCCACTGCTCCATTGCAACCGGAGCCATTCTAGCACCTGAGGCAGAGGCCATGCAGTCATCCTCACTGTCTGGGACAACTTTGCTCCAGTGGAGCCTTGGCTGCAGGAGGGGAAGAGAGAGATAGAGAGGAAGGAGAGGGGGAAGGGTGGAGAAGCAGATGGGCACCTGTCCTATGTGCCCTAACCGGGAATCGAACCCAGGACTTCCACATGCTGGGCCGACACTCTACTGTGAGCCAACAGGCTAGGACTGCAAGAAGCATCAATTCTTCATTGCAGCAACTTAGAGTTGTTTATTGATTGCTTTCTCATATGTGCCTTGACCAGGGGGCTACAGCAGACTAAGTGACCCCTTGCTCAAGCCAGTGACCTTGGGCTCAAGCTGGTGAGCCTTGCCCAAACCAGATGAGCCTGTGCTCAAGCTGGTAACCTCAGTGTTTAGAACCTAGGTCCTCCGCATCCCAGTCTGATGCTCTAAAATAGCAGTAGGTGCTTGCCTGATCAGGCGGTGGACCACTATTTTAGACTCTTTCTAACAACTCTGTTCTTGTCAGCTGTAGATAAAGCAGGGTTCTCCCTACTTTTGAAAGGTAGAGAAAGCAAGCCTGCCTCAACCCAGCAACAACAACAAATCAGGAAGATAAACCAAAACAACTAAATGTGTCTGAATTAAAGACCAAAGAAAACAATGCATATGGCTTCTTTAAATATACAGTTCTGATGCTTCAAGAAAGCACAAATTAAAGTTAGAGTGCTGTGTATACAACTACAGGTTTGTCTACAAAGCATGCAGAGGAGAAAAGGAACACTGGACCCATGTCAATAGGCCCAGGTCCAAGCCCTAGTTCCGACACCCTGTGAACCAGTATTGGCCTCCATTGCCTCCATTGCAATACTTGTTACAGAATTTTAGGAGCACTTGGCAAATTCAGCTCCCAGCCCAGAATTTGCCCTTGGCTTTGGGCATACACAAATGCCACTATTAAAGCTTCATCTAATTTGTGTCCTAAATATTTCTCTATCACCAAGAATTCCATTAGTCACATAGTTTTAGGTTCATATCTTTTCTGGACTTTAATCTTACGTCTCTAACTTACTGACTGCATAATACTGATTTTTCTGAGTTTCAGTCTCTTCCTTGGTAAAATAGGATAATGAGGCTCAGTCTTTAAAATAAATTGCAAATCTGACCAAGTCTCATCTCCACTGCTATCATTCTAGTCCAGAGATATACAGACTATGCCTGCAGTCTAGCCAAGAATTGCTTTATATTTTAAGGTTGTTTTTATTTTAAGCTAAAAATTTGTGATGGAGAGCATATGTAACCCAAAAATTCTCTGACCCTTTACATAAAGTTTGCTGACCCCTTCCACTGTCCAAGCCGTGCTTGCTTACGTTGTTGCCTTTGTCTCCTATTCTCCCTGCTTCCTTTTTGCATGTTTCATCCCACACAACTCCAATTCATTGTCTACTCTACAGCCAACAATGACTTCTTTAAAATAAAAATCAGATCTTCTTTCTCTCTTTCTTAAAAATCTCCAAATAGCTCCCCAAAGTGTACAGTATAAAATCAAAACTGCTTGCTCTATTGCCCCGTAGCAGGAAGCGACCCGACGGAGGATAGACACTCAGATAACTCAATCACTAAAGGAAGGAGAATTTATAAAGCGGGTGGAGCACGTGAGACTTATAGCTCCGAAACACGGGATCCCTGAAGTTGACTTTCTTACAGGATATATACCTTTACAGTATCTAAGCAATGGGCATGTGGTTTCTTAGTTTAAGGTTTCCCAGGACTCAAGGAGAGGAGAGGGAAAGTTGCAGTGGGTCAGCAAGGGGGAGGGGTTTCCAGATCACTGGCCATAGTTACATACAGATCCTGCTCTTCTTGCTTTGTATTGTAACTACAGGATATAGATAATTTATCACTGGCTGACTTGATTACCGCTGCTGGCTCCTTTCCCTTGTATTCTTTTTGTGTTTTCCTTCTCAGGAAAGAAGGAGCCTGCCCCTCCTTCCTCATTCCCCCCTTTGAGACTTCAGAATTTCTTTTATACTGGAGTCTCACATTCTTCATCTGATCCCAAGGGGAAGGCCTGATAGTGGTGGGTAAAGTATACATGGGCTGTTGTTCATTGCTGTACTGTGGCCTCTATCATGTTTCTTATGCTGTTCATCAATAGTGGCAACAAACACGGACCTATTAAGCCAATTCCTGGGAGTAGTAAGACTGCTTCTATTATGTTTGTTTTTTTTTTAATTTTTTTTTAACTGGAAATGGTTTTTAAAATTTATTTACAGGGACAGAGAGAGAGGAACAGATAGGGACCGACAGACAGGAACGGAGAGAGATAAGAAGCATCAATCATCAGTTTTTCTTTGCAAAACCTTAGTTGTTCATTGATTGCTTTCACATATGTGCCTTGACCGTGGGGCTACAGCAGACTGATGAACCCCTTGCTGGAGCCAGTGACCTTGGGTCCAAGCTGGTGAGCTTTGCTCAAGCCAGATGAGCCTGTGCTCAAGCTGGCGACCTCAGGGTCTCGAACCTGGGTCCTTCCGCATCCTAGTCTGATGCTCTATCCACTGCGCCACTGCCTGGTCAGGCTCTGTTAGGGTTTTAAACCCAACAAAGGCTAAGAACCACCCCCTAAAAAGGCTATCAGGGTTCCATCAATGCCAAACTTGCATGGGCATGTATGTCAGTTTTGTCATCTTCTTGACAAGGTCCTCAACTGCCTGGCCCTGGTCATCTATTTGCAGGCAACAATTACTGAGATTGAATTTCCCACATACTCCTCCTTCTGCTGCTAACAAGTAATCTAGCACCAATCTGTTTTGGTAGATGGCGTTTCTCATCTGAGTTTGCTGATGTGCAAGGAGGGTTAGGGCTCTCTCAGTCTCATGGGTAATGATTTCTAAAACTGCCTGCAATCGGATAATACAGTTTAACATATAAATGAGGGTGTGGTACCCCCAAGATCCATCCTCTGCCAGGGTGGCAGGTCCATAGTATTGGAATATCCATTCTGGGGGCCACTCATCTTTCTAGTCTCCTATCTGGAGTTCTCTTTTTACCCGTTGTAAGGGCTGTGAAGCTGGGTAGCCAGGCAGTCTCGCCTTCAGAGGCAAGAGGAAAAAGGAGGGCTTTATCATGCCTGTTACACAGCGTCCTTCCCAATTCTTGGGAAGACAGGTATAAGCCCTATTTCCACAGATCCAGTAAAGTCCACATGGTGCTATCCAGTCTCTGGTCCTGCCTGGGTCCCACCAGGCTCGTTAGCTCAGGGAATCTGGTTAATGGATTTCTCTCCATCTGGTTGCCTCACCACACACTATGCTTGGAGGTGGCATTATAATACCGTTGTCCAAGGAAGTCAGTTCCCCAATTGATTCAATCCGATTTCCTCTTCCTCTGACTAAGTAGTACTTCCCTATAATAGCATGGGTTTTTTTTTTTGTTGTTGTTGTTGTTGTTTTTGTATTTCTCTGAAGCTGGAAACGGGGAGGCAGTCAGACTCCCACATGCGCCCAACTGGGATCCACCCGGCACGCCCACCAGGGGGTGTTGCTCTGTCGTGACCAGAGCCACTCTAGCGCCTGGGGCAGAGGCCAAGGAGCCATCCCCAGCGCCCGGGCCATCTTTGCTCCAATGGAGCCTCGGCTGCGGGAGGGGAAGAGAGAGACAGAGAGGAAGGAGAGGGGGAGGGGTGAAGAAGCAGATGGGCACCTCTCCTGTGGGCCCTGGCCGGGAATTGAATCCGGGACTTCCGCACACCAGGCCGACGCTCTACCACTGAGCCAACCAGCCAGGGCCGATAGCATGTTTTAAAATCCATTGGCTAGGCCCTGGCCGGTTGGCTCAGTGGTAGAGCATCGACCTGGCTTGCAGGAGTCCCGGGCTCGATTCCCGGCCAGGGCACACAGGAGAGGCGCCCATCTGCTTCTCCATTCCTCCCCCTCTCCTTCCTCTCTTTCTCTCTTCTCCTCCCGCAGCTGAGGCTCCATTGGAGCAAAGTTGGCCCGAGCGCTGGGGATGGTTCCTTGGCCTCTGCCCCGGGCGCTAGAGTGGCTCTGGTCACGACAGAGCAACGCCCAAGATGGGCAGAGCATCGCCCCCTGGTGGGCATGCCGGGTGGATCGTGGTCTGGTGCATGCGGGAGTCTGTCTGACTACCTCCCAGTTTCCAGCTTCGGAAAAATGAAAAAAAAAAAAAAAAAAAAAAAAAGAAGTGCAAGCGCTCGTTACATTTGGCCCAGACTCTGTGGGAACTAGTTCCTTGGCTTCCCACGGCCATCTATCCCGTTAGAGTTTCCCCACATACATAGCAAGAGGTGACATTTAGGGAATGGGATATTCCCTCAGCCATCCTGAGGAATAAGTTCTTAGTTGTTGGCAGGAGTGGTGGTAGTGGTCTAATTGCTTCTTCATAAAAAGAAATACACTTGGAAGGCTTGAACAGGATGGTTCTGTATCTGGCCTTAGATGAGTTGAGCTTAGGGGTTTAAGCCAGCTCCATTGATGCCAAAGGTTAATACCTCATTTTTCCTCCAGCAGGGGTCCAGTGGATTGGTTATAACTAGCTTTGCACCCATGGCTAGTACAATTTGACAGGGCTGTTCCTTTTCTCGGGTATAATTCCCTCTTCTGGGAACTATCCTTTTCCCAGGTTGCCCGTAAGACACATTACTAATATACACAGCTGGTTTCACAGAAGAAACTTTGTGAGCATATGTACTTTTCTTCTACCCTGGAGCTTCTCTCCCAACTGAGAGACCTGCAGTTCCTTCCCTCATCTCATGGTGCCTGTCTCATGGCTGCACATGCATCAAACCTCAGTGTCACTTGTCTGGGGTTTCCTGTAACTTTGGTATGAGCTATTGTCGATCCTTCTATCCATTTCTCCCATCCTCCTGCTGCTATTTTTTTTTATTTTTTTTATTTTTTTTTTTACAGAGGCAGAGATAGACAGGGACAGACAGACAGGAACGGAGAGAGATGAGAAGCATCAATCATCAGTTTCTCATTGCGCGTTGCGACTTCTTAGTTGTTCATTGATTGCTTTCTCACTTGTGCCTTGACCGTGGGCCTTCAGCAGACCGAGTAACCCCCTGCTGGAGCCAGCGACCTTGGGTCCAAGCTGGTGAGCTCTTTGCTCAAGCCAGATGAGCCCGCGCTCAAGCTGGCGACCTCGGGGTCTCGAACCTGGGTCCTTCCGCATCCCAGTCCGACGCTCTGTCCACTGCGCCACCACCTGGTCAGGCTCCCGCTGCTATTTTTATTTTACATATTGCTGTAGTAGGAGGATCTGTAGGATTATAACAGACATAGATAGGGCTGGTTACTCCCTGGGTCACACACTGAATGTTGAGTCTGATTATACGTACACGTCCCTTTCTGAGTTCCCTCACACTCATAGTAGCTATAGAAAAGCAAGGTGGTGGAGACCTTTTGGCCTTCCTTGGTGACATGGATACACAGTTCACAGTCCTCTGCTCTAGTTTCCCTCTCTCCCCAGGGTCCAATTATAAGAGTCCCACGGTGAGGTCCCTCAAGCTTCAGACAAACGTGGACCAGCCAGCTCCCGGTTTGTGCCTTGGAGCAGGGCATGTTGTCCTTCTCCAGGTCAACTAACAAGGGTTGGCAGGGTCCACAAAGGTGTCTCCACTGAGGCCGGGGCTTCAGCCAGCTGTGGTGAATCCAGGGGAGTATGCCTTCTACCTTAGCAGCAGTGGGAATGGTCAGGATCATGGTGTATGGTCACTTCCACCTGGGTTGGAGGGGAGCTGGATTCCAATCCTTGACCCACACCTGGTCTCTTGGGGAAAAAGAATGGACAGGAGCAAACAAACTCATCGTGGACCTATCTAGCATCCACTAGGATATGGTACCGGCCATCTTGCCTAAAGCTTTTAATTGCCTATGTACAGGGGCCCCCAAACTTTTTACACAGGGGCCAGTTCACTGTCCCTCAGACTGTTGGAGGGCCAGACTATAAAAAAAACTATGAACAAATCCCTATGCACAATGCATATATCTTATTTTAAAGTAAAAAAACAAAATGGGAACAAATACAATATTTAAAATAAATAACAAGTAAATTTAAATCAACAAACTGACCAGTATTTCAATGGGAACTATGGGCCTGCTTTTGGCTAATGAGATGGTCAATGTCCAGTTCCATATTTGTCACTGCTAGCCGTAACAAGTGATATGACGTGCTTCCAGAGCTGAGACACATGCATCCCGCGTCACCGGTAGTACTGTACCTGAACGCTTTGCAGCGCCGCCACATCATGTGCTCTTCTCACTGACCACCAACGAAAGAGGTGCCCTTTTCAGAAGTGTGGCGGGGGTCGGATAAATGGCCTCAGGGGGCCGCATGCGGCCCGCGGGCCGTAGTTTGGGGACCCCTGCCTATGTAGTTCTGTTTCTCCTAATTCTCAGAGAGTCCCTGGCAAGCTACATAATATTGGGGCTGGCCTATTATATAATACCTCATAAGGTGAATACCCAGTATTCTTGGAGAGAGTGCACCGAACCTTAAGCAATATTAGAGGCAAAGCTTGTACACATTTAAGACCTGTTTCCTGACATAATTTGCTAAGCCCTAACTTCAGAGTTCTAATAATGCATTCCACCTTCCTGAGCTGATGTCTGTATGCTGCGTGAAGCTTCCAGGTGATGTCCAATGCTTGAGCTGTTCCTTGTACTACCTTAGCCACAAAGGCTGGGCCATTGTCAGAGCCTATCCGAAGTGGCAGTCCAAACCTTGGAATTACCTCTCTGAGCAAAGCCCTTGTTACTTCTCTAGCCTTTTCATTTCAGGTAGGGTTGGCTTCTACCCATCCTGAGTAGGTGCACACTAACACCAACAGGTACTGGTAACCTTGACTTTTAGGCATCTCAGTGAAGTCTACCTGTATATCCTCAAAGGGGGCTGCCCTGTAGGACTGAATATACCATGGGGTACTGAAGGTCCTTGTTTTGCATTATTCTGATGGCAGGTTGAGCAGCACAGGCTGACTTTTTTTTTTTTTGTATTTTTCTGAAGTTGGAAACAGGGAGGCAGTCAGCCAGACTCCCGCATGTGCCCGACCAGGATCCACCCGGAATGCCCACCAGGGGGCGATGCTCTGCCCATCTGGGGCGTTGCTCTGTTGTGACCAGAGCCATTCTAGCGCCTGAGGCAGAGGCCATAGAGCCATCCTCAGCGCCTGGGCAAACTTTGCTCCAATGGAGCCTTGGCTGCGGGAGGGGAAGAGAGAGACAGAGAGGAAGGAGGCGGGGGTGGAGAAGCAGATGGGTGCTTCTCCTGTGTGCCCTGGCCGGGAATCAAACCTGAGACTCCTTCACACCAGGCCGATGCTCTACCACTGAGCCAACTGGCCAGGGCCAGGGTGACTTTCTTGGCTAGGGTGGCCACGAGAGTGATATAGAAATATCTCCCTAGCTGTTTTTCTGTCTTTTCTTGTCCCAGATGGGTGGCAGCATGCAAAGCCTGGACTACAGCTGGCCCCAATACGTGGGGAACGACAACTCTACCATCTGGCAGTTCCATCCAGCCGTCCTTTAATTCTTTAGCCCCTTCCTTTGCTGTCCACCTTTTCTCTCCCTCGGACTATCTGGGTGCAAGTTCTGGAGCACATAGGATGAGAGGGGCTATAGTACCCTGTGGTAGAGCAGAGTAGAAGCCCTCTTTGTCTCTGCATCTGCTCTGACATTTCCCTGGGCTTCTACTGTTCCTCCCCTCTAGGGTCCTCGGCAATGGATCACTGCTACTTATTTTGGCTTCCAGGCCACTTCCAGCAGCTGGAGAATTTCTCCTGGATATTTAAGATCTTTACCCTCAGCAGTTAAGAGTCCTTTCTCTTTGTAAATTGGCCCACGTACTTGGAGAGTGAAAAAGGCAAAACAAGAATCTGTAAAGATATTCACTCTTTTCCTTTCACTGAGCAGTAAGGCTCCAGTCAGGGCAGTCAGTTCTGCCTGCTGAGCAGAAGTGCCTTGGGGTAGAGATTGTGCCTCTATAGTTTCTGTTATAGTTACTACTGCATGCCCTGCCTTTCTCCCCTTGAGTTGACGGAGCTGCTTTTATCCACATACAGGTCCCACTTGAGCTCCCTAGGGGCTGATCCAGCAAGTCTGGCCAGCTGGAATATGCTGCCTCAAGCACTTCCAAGCAATTGTGCTGCAGCTGTCCCTCATTCACTGGGAGCAGTGTCGCTGGATTTAGAGTGGCACACACCTCTATTACTAGTCTTGGGTTTTCACATAATAAGCTCTGGTACTTAGTGAGGTGGGCATTAGTGAGCCAGTGATGTCCTATGACATTCATCAGAGTCACTACTGCATGTGGCATCCACACTTTCAGGTCTTGTCTTAGTCTGTCTGCCTCTTGCACCAGCATGGCAGTGGCTGCTAGGGCTCTCAAGCATGGTGGCCAGCCCTGTGCAACCCCATCTAGTTCAGAGAGGTAGGCTACTGGTCTAGGCCATGACTCCAAACCCTGGGTTAGTACACCCACTGTGATCTTGCTCCTCTCTGAGACATACAGCACAAAAGGTTTTCTTCCTAGACCTAGCACTGGGGTAACTTGTAATTCCTTTTTAAGAGTCTGAAAGGCACAGTCCTGTTCTGGCCCCCAGTCCGACTCTTTTTCTACCCCCTTTGTGACTTCATAGAGGGGTTTGGCCAGTCCTGCAAAGTAGGGGATCCACAAACGGCAGAATCCTACTGCACCCAGGAACACTCTAACTTCTCTCCTCATGGTGGGGACCAGGATGTTCTGAATAACCTCTTTCCATTCTATTCCTATCGCCCTTCCCCCTGTTGGAGAATGAATCCTAAGTATTTTATTTGCCTTTTGCAGATATGGGCCTTCTCCTTGGAAACCTTGTATCCATTCTTCCCTAGATGAAGTAGAAGGTCGTCCATTCCTGGAGCACATCCCTGGAGAATCTCATGACCTAAAAACAGGTCATCATGTACTGAAGGAGGACACATCCTATGTCCTGTGCAGGAAACCTCTGGAGCAGCGGTTCTCAACCTGTGAGTCGCAACCCCAGCGGGGTCGCCTAAAGCCATCGGAAAAATACATAATGCATATCAGGTATTTACATTCCGAATCATAACTGTAGCAAAATTACAGTTATGAAGTAGCCACCAAAATTATTTTTTGGTTTGGGGTCACCGCAACATGAGGAACTGTATTGTGGGGTCACGGCATTAGAAAGGTTGAGAACCACTGCTCTGGAGGTCCCGAGCAAGGGCTTCCCCAAAGATGGTAGGGGAGTTCGTGAACCCTTGCAGGAGCCTAATCCAGATATACTGCCCCTTTGCCCCTGTAGCCGGGTCCTCCTATTGGAAGGCAAACAGCTTCTGGCTTTCAGGAGCCAGTCGTATACTAAAAAAGGCCTTTCAAGTCCAAGCAAGTGAACCATGAGACTTGAGCAGGGAAGAGGCTTAGGAGTGTATAAGATTTTGTACTGTCTGGTGCAAAGTCACTGCTGCCTCATTTATGACCCTTATGTCATGTACTGGCTGATAATCATTCGTCCTTGGTTTTCTGACAGGAAGCAAAGGAGTATTTCAGGGTGACTGGTACGGGATAATAATGCCATGCTATTTGAGCCTTTGTAAATGCACCTGTATCTCTTCCAAGGCCTCCCTAGAGTATTGTTTCTGGCTGATGAGCAGTGCCCCAGGTTTTAACTCTCTCCCCACAACCAGTGGAAGGTACACAATCTCTGTTCCTAACCTATGGAGGGCGATGAGTGACTCTCTGGAAGGTGATCAGGCCTCCCTTCTGCTCAGTGGGGCAGGACCTCAGCTAGCTACCCTTGCCCCATGTGCCTTACCGTGCTTCAGAGGCGCCTCTGTTCCCGTTCCTTTGTTATCTGACTCTTGCTGGGATCAGCAGATGGGAATTCCCCTTTCTGCCCTGTGAGGCGTCCACACGGGAATATTCCTGGTGTGCACTAAGCAGACGCATCTACAGGACGGTTTGGGGCACCCCATTGGGGTACCCGAAGTCCATCAAACCTGGGTATCTCTCCTCCTTGCTTCCCGGCCAACACTCCAAAATCTGTTCCAGGAAGTGACCCGATGGAGGATAGACACTCAGATAACTTAATCAATAAAGGAAGGAGAATTTATTAAAGCCGACGGAGCACATGAGCCTTGTAGCTCCAAAACACGGGCTCCCCGAAGTTGACTTTTTTTTTTTAAACAATGATTTTTTAAATTTTATTTATTCATTTTTAGAAAGGAGAGAGAGAGGGAGAGAGAGAGACAGAGAGGGAAAGAGGGGAGAGAGAGACAGAGAGAGAGAAGGGGGGAAGAGCTGGAAGATCAACTCCCATATGTGCCTTGACCAGGCAAGCCCAGGGTTTCAAACCGGCGACCTCAGCATTTCCAGATCGATGCTTTATCCACTGAGCCACCACAGGTCAGGCAGAAGTTGACTTTCTTACAGGATATATACCTTTACAGTATCTAAGCAATGAGCATGTGGTTTCTTAGTTTAAGGTTTCCCAGGACTCAAGGAGAAAGGAGGGAAAGTTTCAGTGGGTCAGCAAGGGGGAGGAGTTTCCAGATCACTGGCTATAGTTACATACAGATCCTGCTCCTCTTCTTTTTTTTTTTTTTTCCCCAGAGTCAGAGAGAGGGATAGACAGGGACAGACAGACAGGAATGGAGAGATAATCATCAATTAGTTTTTCGTTGCACGTTGCGACACCTTAATTATTCATTGATTGCTTTCTCATACGTGCCTTGACCGTGGGCCTTAAGCAGACCGAGTAACCCCTTGCTGGAGCAAGCAACCTTGGGCTCAAGCTGGTGAGCTTTTGCTCAAACCAGATGAGCCTGCTCTCAAGCTGGCGACCTTGGGGTCTCAAACCTGGGTCTTCCGCATCCCAGTCCGACACTCTATCCACTACGCAACCACAGAGTCAGGCCGATCCTGCTTTTCTTGCTTTGTATTGTAACTACTACGGGATATAGATCATTTATCACTGGCTGACTTGGTTACCCCTGCTGGCTCCTTTCCCTTGTATTCTTTTCATTTCTTCCTTCTCAGGAAAAAGGGGGCCTGCTCCTCCTTCCTCAGCCCAAGTGTGCTGACATCTGTGATCTCAAACCCTGCTCACTTCCCTGATTTACTAAATTCAGCACTTGAGCTTGTTGTCTCTGAATCTGTAGGGATAAGGGCTTATATAACCTCATTCTGAACTAGGTTCACTGTGGACTGAACAGGTATAAGGTACTTTTGCAGCAGCCAAAGAGCTGTCAAGGCGGCAAAGTCCTTAAATGTGTTTGACTCCACAAGGCCCTGTGAGCTTGACGTCCATGTGACCTCTGAGGGGTTTGGATAGGGCTTGTGGCAAAGGACAGAGCGCTTATGGAAACCAATTGGGTTTGTTTTTTTTTTTGTGTTTTTTTTTTTTGTATTTTTCTGAAGTTGGAAACGGGGAGGCAGCCACACAGACTCCCTCATGCGCCCAACCGGGATCCACCCAGCACGCCCACCAGGGGGCGATGCTCTGCCCATCTGGTGCGTTGCTGTGTTGCGACCAGAGCCATTCTAGCGCCTGAGGCAGAGGCCATAGAGCCATCCTCAGCGCCTGGGCAAACTTTGCTCCAATGGAGCCTTGGCTGCGGGAGGGGAAGAGAGAGACAGAGAGGAAGGAGAGGGAGAGGGGTGGAGAAGCAGATGGGCGCTTCTCCTGTGTGCCCTGGCTGGGAATTGAACCCAAGACTCCTGCACGCCAGGCCAACGCTCTACCACTGAGCCAACCGGCCAGGGCCTCAACTGGGTTTTGGTCACAATTATGAAAAGACACTGAGATCTGTTACTCATTAGGGGAGAAACAGTTGGCAGCTGTGTATGTTGTCCGCCCAGCCACTGAAAGTATCAAGACCACAACTCCAGTTTCTGTCATAAGGGCTGTCTTAGAGTGTTTCAAATTTTTCCCAAAGGTTGGAGTGAAGTTTCAATAAGATATATATATAGCATTTAACAGTGCCTACCCACAGACACCTGGGTTCAGCCCCAGCCTGCCCTCACACCTCTATTTTGAATGCAAATACACCTGGGAGTTAACAAACCAGTGATAGCACAATACAGAGAGAGGATAGATTCAGCTGGCAACTCCCCCAGGGCCATACCAGTTACTAAAATAGTGAACTTCTTCCATAAGGAATCTCTGACCACCTCCATCACCCCTGGACCTCATCATGATCTGCAATTAGAGGGTTAGCGCCTAACAGGACAAAGGCCAGTGACCCCTAAGATATTAAATATTTTAAACCCACCCACCTGCCTAACCAGACAATGATGCAGTGAATAGAGCATCCACCTGAGATGGTGAAGAGCCAGGTTTGAAACCCGGGGTCACTAATTTGGGCACGGGCTTACCAGCTTCAGCACAGGGTTGCCTCAAGGCAGATATAACAGTGCACACCCTGGGCCCCGACTTCTGAAGGGCCCCACAAAACCCCAACTTTACATTTTTTTCTTTTTATTTAGAGACAGAGTCAGAGAGAGGGACAGATAGGGACAGACAGACAGGTAGGGAGAAAGATCAACTCTTCGTTACAGTTCCTTAATTATTCAGTGATTGCTTTCTCATATGTGCCTTGACCAGGGGACTACAGCAGAGCAAATGACCCCTTGCTCAAGCCAGCGACCTTCGGACTCAAGCCAGGACCATGGGGTCATGTCTATGATCCCATGCTCAAGCCAGCAACCCCTCGCTCAAGCTGACAACCTTGGGGTTTTGAACCTGGGTCCTCTGTATCCCAGTCCGATGCTCTATCTACTGTGCCACTGCCTGGTCAGGCTACATTTTTTTCTAATGACACCAAAGTTTGGTTTCTTTTTTTAATTTTTTACAGAGACAGAGAGTGAGTCAGAGAGAGGGATAGACAGGGACAGACAGATAGGAACGGAGAGAGATGAGAAGCATCAATCATTAGTTTTTCATTGCGCATTGCAACACCTTAGTTGTTCATTGATTGCTTTCTCATACGTGCCTTGACCGTGGGCCTTCAGCAGACCGAGTAACCCCTTGCAGGAGCCAGCGACCTTGGGTTCAAGCTGGTGGGCTTTTGCTCAAACCATCAGATGAGCCTGCGCTCAAGCTGGCGACCTCGAGGTCTCGAACCTGGGTCCTCTGCATCCCAGTCCGACGCTCTATCCACTGCGCCACCGCCTGGTCAGGCCAAAGTTTGGTTTCATATGTGCAATTTTAACATTAATAGTACATAATATTTTTTATGTATTTAATAATATAGTTAACGTGTATTTTTATTTTTCCTCTTTCTTTTTTACAGGGCCCAATATTTTCTTCTGAGCCTGGGACCTCAACCAACCTTAATCCTCCTCTGGTGTTGCCAGCATGAGCATGGTATCATAAATATGACCTTATGGTCACTGGCTTGAGCCCAAAGGTTGCTGGTTTGAAGTCCAAGCTCACTGGCTTGACTGAAGACTGCCCCCCCTCTAATGCTCCCCCTTTCAAGAGACATAGAAGAAAGCAATCAATGAACAACTAAAGTGCTGCAAGAAAGAACTTACGCTTCTCATCTCTCTCCCTTCTTGTCTGTCTCTCTCTTGCACACACACAAAAAATTATCTTTGTATTGATTTTAGAAAGAGAAGAGTGAAAGAGAGAAATGTGGAGGGGAGGAGCAGGAAGCATTAATTCAAAGTTGCTTCTCGTATGTGCCCTGACTGGGCAAACCTGAGGTTTTGAACTAGGACTTCATTGCTCCCAATCAACACTTCATCCACTGTGCCACCACAGGTCAGGCTGGACATAGAGCTTTTTCTGTATTCAAGATATTTGGTATAGAAGGTAATTTTCAGAAATGGAATTACTAGGTCAGAGTATAAACATTTTAAGGTACTTGATCCATTTGGGGAGATGATTTCATTTAAACAACCCTGCCAGGAACCTCTTCCCTCATCTGGTAACACCACTTCCACCCACTTGCATCTCCAACCATGTGGTTCCTCTGGGCATTGCAATATTTTTATAGCTCCTATCTCTATAACCATGTCCAGAAGTGGGCATCAGACAACAAAACAGACTGTTCAAAGTCCTTTCCTGGAATTTCAGAATCTGGGCCCAAGAGAACCTGAACCAATCTCTCAGGTTGCAGGCTGTCAAGATAATGAAACTCAGCAGTCAGAAGCCTATGCTTAGCTCTATGGAAGGTAGGCAGTAATGAGAGAATGAGACAAGTAGAGACTAAAAGAAGAACAACATTTGAGGGCCTGGTTCCAACTGCTCTTGCATTTGTGCCCTAAGCTTTGAAGTTCAATTTTCCTATAACAGAACTTTGATTGGGTTTCTAGCACTTATAGATTCATACTGATAGCCTCTGGTCTTTCCAATCAGACTACACTTCCCCTGTTAACTCAACCTCTTACTCTCCATAGTGACTATTTCATGCCTCTGTTCTCTCAAATTTCACTTTCCAGTAACGACCTGTTTGTTGCAACAGCACTGCCAAGATTGTGAAATGTTTCGTACTCAAGCTTGGAAACAGATATTTGATAACATGGGGCTCATGTTCTGTGGATAAAGGATAGTCGGGCCCATGAGACACAGAGATATCTGTAGTTAAATGAGCCTAGTGACACTTGTCATTGCAGTCCAATTCTAATCAGCCTAGATGCATGCCTGTTGTGTCTCCATCCTCTGCCTTCTTTCCTACAGAAGCAATCTGTCTCCACTTAGCCACTGGACCCCATTTCTTCTCTCCTTTGTGTGCTTCGTTCCTGCAGTTCTCTCCACCCATCTACTAAAGTTCTCAGCCTCTTTAGTCATTCCCATTGACAGATGAATGCACAAGTACCTTCCACCTCAGAAAGAGCAGGTCCTGGCCCTCATGTCCCCTGCCAACTCCCTTTCTGTAGCTGTTCCCCTTCATGCAGCCTCCTACGACCCTCCCCTATAAAGTTACATGCTAACCTCCAGGCTCGTTATCCTTTGTTTCTCCCAAACTCTTTCCCACCTTAGGGACATTACATTTCATAGTCTGTCCCGCAGGTTCTGCCCCAGACTTCACAGAACTTTCACTCATTTGAGCCTCCTTAGACAAGCCAACCTAAAATAATCGTCTTGGTCACACAGTTATTACCTGTTTTCTTCACATATTCATCACCACTGCTGGAAATTATCTACACTGCTCACAAAAATTAGGGGATATGTTAAAATGAGTATGAAGTGATAAAAAATGCATTTGATTTTTTTTTATTAAACAAGAACATCGGAAAAGCAAAAAAGTCAGAGTTGTTTGATTATGCAAATGAGATGCAGACTCAATTATCGTGATTGAGCAGCAAGTGACCCATTGGTGGGGGGTGAACAGAAGCATGTCAAACTGAACAAGAGTGTCACACATTGACTGCTCAGTAGGGTGTATCGTCACCCAAGACTGCCAAAACACACTGAAAGTAATGGGGCATGGACAGGATCAGATTGTCCAGCAGTTCTTGTGGGACCCTCTACCACTCTTGCTCCAGGGCAACTTCCAGCTCAAGAAGTGTTGTGGGAGGCACTGGATGGTTTGCCGACGTCTTCCCAGTGCATCCCAAGCATGATCAGTGGGATTCAGGTCTGGAGAATGTGAAGGCCAGTCCATGTGTTCTATTCCTGCCTCCTGAAGCATGTTGTTGATGATATGTTCATGGTGGGGTCTTGTATTATCATCCAAGAAAAGAAGTTGTTTGCAATTGCTCCATCATAGGGTACCACTATAGGGTGCAAGACCTCATCTCAATATCTGACAGCAGTCACCAATCTGTTTCTGATGACGTAGAGGTCGGTATGACCAATGCTGATGCCAGCCCACACCATGATTCCACCACCACCACCGAAGGAGTCCGTTTCTGACATGAAACGTGGATTCTCCCAGGTTCCTCGTTCAAGTCGGATCAGGACATGATGATTGTCAGGCAGCAGACTGAATTGTGACTCATCAGAGGACAGCTGACCACTCATCACGGGTCCAATGACAATGCTCACCAGGCCACCATCTATGGGTTCTATGGTGTTCGGCAGATAACGGAATGCATACTATTGGTCATTGGACATGCAGTCCAACACGATGGAGCCGATTTCATACGGTCTGGGTGCATATCCGTCATCTAATGGCAGCAAGAAACTGTCCTCTCAGCTCTGTTTCATTGATGCGCCTATTCCTTCTTGCCAATAAGGTCAAGTAGCAGTCATCTCTTGCTGTGTGGCAGATGGGCGATCTTGCCCTCGTCTTCTTCGTACTGTGCATTTCTTAAAAGCGATTCCACAGTCTGCTAATCACGCTTTGGGATATTCCAAGTGCTGTTGCCACTGTCGTCTGTGTTTGACCAGCTTCAAGATGTTCTATGGCTCTCCAGGCTTCACATTCGGGCAAATTATGTTACAGGGGCATTGTAAAGAATGGGAAATTGCAGGATGTGCACTTTCAAAATCAAGGAACGTGCAGATACTCCAGTATTTTCAGCCTTTTGTATAGCGCATTTTCACCAATGAAATAGGTTGATTTTGCATAATCGAACAACTTTCTTTCACTTGTCGTTTGCTTTTCTGATGTTCTTGTTTAATAAAAAAACAAATGCTTTATCACTTCATATTAATTTTGAAATATTCCCTAATTTTTGTGAGCAGTGTTCACTTCATTGTCTCCCTTATCAGACGGTAAGCTTCCTGAAAGAATCCTGTTGCCCTTGCTCGTCCCTGTATTCTTGCTGCCTAGAATACTGTCTGAGAGACCTATTACATTTCCAATATATATTTATCCAACTAATGAAGGCCATTTGAAATGTAGCTGACGTGCAAGTGGAGAGCATAAGCAATTAAAGCTGCAGGGCATTTACAGAAGTGTGGATAGAGGAAAGGCTAAGCGGAGTCTTAAAGGACTAGAAACCACGTATCAAGTAGAGAAGAGAGAAGGGTCTTTTCAAAAGGAAACAGCATGCTCTGCTCCAGAGAGGCAGTGCTGCGCGCGCATGTGCGCGCGCGCGCGCGCACACACACACACACACACACACACACGCTAATGTACAACTGAGCTTCCAGGAGAACAAGAGAAATCTCCAGGGGCAAGAAAAGAATTCAGCACTGGCCTGACCTGTGGTGGTGCAGTGGATAAAGCGTCAACCTGGAAACACTGAGGTTGCCGGTTCAAAACCCTGGGCTTGCCTGGTCAAAACACAAGTTGATGCTTCCTGCTCTTCCCCCCTTTTCTCTCTCTATCTCTCCCCTCTCTATAATGAATAAATAAAATCTAAAAAAAAAAAAATTCAGCACTAAAAGCCAGAGTGGTAAAATTCAAAGTGATTCTACAGTAACCTTGGTTGGAGTTAAAGAGGTGGTATCGGGTCTGATGGGCTACGCTTCAGTTTATCCTCCAAGTAGAATTCAGTTGAACTTGAAAGGCTGTGTCCTTAGAGAAAGGTTGGTTCCTCCACCCACAGGCCCAGGAAGAGAAGGATGCTTGTCACTATCCATGGCTCTTGAGTAAAAGAAAAAAGTCTCTGAGAGATCAAGAACTGAAATTTGCGCCACACGTGGGATTGAACTCAAATTTACACTGTCTGTATGGCATGGATACCCCCATGCTGACAAATTATTGAGAAATAGTCCCAGGCCACTGATACTATGGCCTGGGAAAAGTACAAAACAGTTTGCAGAGCCTGACCTGTGGTGGCGCAGTGCATAAAACGTCGACCTGGAAATGCTGAGGTCGCCAGTTCGAAACCCTGGGCTTGCCTGGTCCAGGCACATATGGGAGTTGATGCTTCCAGCTCCTCCCTCCTGTCTCTCTCTTCTCTCTCTCTCCTCTCTAAAATGAATAAATTAAAAAAAAAATGTAAAAAAAGATAAAAAAAAATTAAAAAAAAAAAGTCTGCAGAAACATTTCTCCAACACTGACACATTTTCACAGTAAAAGCAATCTCATTAAAGATCAAAATAATTACAAAACAAATGAAGAACATACACTAAGAACTTGAGTTAACCAAATAGTCTGAAAAAGAATGAAAAAAAAAATTTTAAATGGGCCTTGGCCAGTTGGCTCAGTGGTAAAGCATCGGCCTAGTGTGTGGAAGTCCCAGGTTCGACTCCTGGACAGGGCACACAGAAGAAGCACCCACCTGCTTCTCCACCCCTCCCTCTCCTTCTTCTCTGTCTCTCTCTTCCCCTCCCGCAGCCAAGGTACCATTGGAGTAAAGCTGGCCCGGGTGCTGAGGATGGCTCCATGGCCTCCGCCTCAGGTGCTAGAATGGCTCCGGTTGCACTGGAGCAATGGCCCAGATGGGTGGAGCATCTCCTCCTAGTGGGCACGCCGGGTCGATTCTGGTCGAACACTTCTCACTTCAAAAAGATACAAAAAAAAAAAAAAACTAAATCAAATCATTTTACTACTGTTAATCTGTGCCTAACTATATTCCAGTACTTTCCATATTTCCCCACTCTCATGTAGTTCAGACATCTGAACACAAGTGGGCATTGCACTGCTCTCATTGGGTAGCACATACACCCTCTGTTCTACTGCTTGGAGCCAACCGGCACCTGTAACTGAGCCTCTTTTTTTGTGTGTGACAGAGACAAAGGGACAGATAAGGACAAACAGGGAGAGAGATGAGGAGCATCAATTCTTCATTGTGGCACCTTAGTTGTTCATTAATTGCTTTCTCATATGCGCCTTGACCAGGGGGCTCCAGCAGAGTTAGTGACCCCTTGCTTCAAGGCAGCGACTTTGGGCTTCAAGGCAGAGACCACGGCGTCATGTCTATGATCTCACGCTCAAGGCAGAGACCCTGCACTCAAGCTGGTGACCTGTGTTCAAACCAGATGAGCCTACACTCAAGCTGGTGACCTCTGAGTTTCAAACCTGAGTCCTCTGCATCCCAGTCTGATACTCTATTCACTGTACCACTGCCTGGTCAAGCTATAATTGCCTCTCTTTAAAGATAATTCAGGAGACTTAAGGAATAAGCAATTTGGTTTTGTTTTCATAGTCTAATACCAGTACCCGTTGGTACGGTACCAAATTCTTGCACTAATTTCTTTTTTTTTTTTTTTCTGTATTTTTCAGAAGCTGGAAATGGGGAGAGACAGTCAGACAGACTCCCGCATGCACCCGATCGGGATCCACCTGGCACGCCCACCAGGGGGCAAAGCTCTGCCCACCAGGGGGCAATGCTCTGCCCCTCCGGGGCGTCGCTCTGCCGCGACCAGAGCCACTCTAGCGCCTGGGGCAGAGGCCGAGGAGCCATCCCCAGCACCCGGGCCATCTTTGCTCCAGTGGAGCCTCGGCTGCGGAAGGGGAAGAGAGAGACAGAGCGGAAGGAGAGGGGGAGGGGTGGAGAAGCAGATGGGCGCTTCTCCTCTGTGCCCTGGCTGGGAATCGAACCTGGGACTTCTGCACGCCAGGCCGACGCTCTACCACTGAGCCAACCGGCCAGGACTTTTCTTTTTTTAAGAGCAGGAGAGCCTGACCTGTGGTGGCGCAGTGGATAAAGCATCTACCTGGAAATGCTGAGGTCACCGGTTCGAAGCCCTGGGCTTGCCTGGTCAAGGCACATATGGGAGTTGATGCTTCCAGCTCCTCCCCCCTTCTCTCTGTTTGTCTCTCCCTCTCCTCTCTATAATGAATAAATAAATAAAAATAAAAAGTAAAAAAAAGGAGCAGGAGAGAAAGAGACAGAGAGGAAGGGAGAGAGATGAGAAGCATCAATCTCTCGTTGCAGCACCTTATTTGTTCATTGATTGATTTTTCATATGTGCCTTGACGGGGGGCTATAGCACACCAAGTGACCCCCTGCTCGAGCCAGCGACCTTGGGCTCAAGCTGGCGACCTTGGGGTCTTGAACCTGGGTCCTCCAAATCCCAGTCTGACGCTCTATCCACTGTGCACCACCTGGTCACGCTATCTTGACCTTTAAAGCCATATCAGGTTCTGGCTGAATAACTCAATTGGTTAGAGCATCATCCTGAAGCACAGAGGTTCCTGGTTCAATCCCCGGTCACAGCACATACAGGAGGAGGTTGATGGTCCTGTCTCACTCTTTCTCCCAATAAAATAAAAAAATTTAAAAAAGTTTTTTTTTAAAGCCAACTTTGTTCTTTCCTCAAACTTTTCTTTGGATATGAATTCATTTGGAGCCAACAAGTAGACAAACAAATTGTGAAGCAATCAGGCTTATTTCCTTTTAGAAAAATCAAAGCTATTTAGCTATTAAAATGGTGATTGGAAAAAATAAAATAAAAAAATAAAAATAAAATGGTGATTGGTAGGCCCTGGCCAGTTGACTCAGTGGTAGAGCGTCGGCCTGGCATGCAGGAGTCCTGGGTTTGATTCCCAGCCAGGGCACACAGGAGAAGCGCCCATCTGCTTCTCCACCCCTCCCCCTCTCCTTCCTCTCTGTCTCTCTCTTCCCCTCCTGCAGTTGAGGCTCCACTGGAGCAAAGTTGGCCTGGGCGCTGGGGATGGCTCTATGGCCTCTGCCTCAGGTGCTAGAATGGCTCTGGTTGCAACAGAGCAATGCCCCAGATGGGCAGAGCATCGCCCCCTGGTGGGCGTGCTGGGTGGATCCCCGTCGGGTGCATGTGGGAGTCTGTCTGGCTGCCTCCCAGTTTCCAACTTCAGAAAAATACAAAAAAAAAAAAAAATGGTGATTGGTAGTAGTGCTGTGGACAGAGTGTTGACCAGAATGCCGAGGAGCAAGTTACAGTGTGGACTACTTGGCTTGAGTGAGAGAATCATCTACACAATTCCAAAGGTCGCTAGCATGAAAAGCCCAATGTCACTGACTTGAACCCAAGGGTGGCTGGCTTTGCTTATGCCCGAGGTCTGATTCAAGCAGTTAAGGCACAGATGAGAAGCAATCAGTGCCAATTAAAATGAAAGCAACTACAAGTTGATACTTCTCCCTCTCTGTCCCTCCCTGTCTCTCACCTGCCTGTCTCTCTCAAAAAAAAAAAATTCTCGGCCCTGGCCGGTTGGCTCAGTGGTAGAGCGTCAGCCTGGCGTGCGGGGGACCCTGGTTCAATTCCCAGCCAGGGCACATAGGAGAAGCGCGCATTTTCTTCTCCACCCTCCCTCTCCTTCCTCTGTCTCTCTCTTCCCCTCCCACAGCCAAGGCTCCGTTGGAGCAAAGATGGCCCGGGCGTGGGGGATGGCTCCTTGGCCTCTGCCCCAGGCGCTAGAGTGGCTCTGATCGCGGCAGAGCGATGCCCCGGAGGGGCAGAGCATCGCCCCCTGGTGGGCAAAGCGTAGCCCCTGGTGGGCGTGCCGGGTGGATCCCAGTCGGGTGCATGCGGGAGTCTGTCTGACTGTCTCTCCCCGTTTCCAGCTTCAGAAAAATACAAAAAAAAAAAAAAAATTCTCTACTCATGTCAGATTTTTTAAACATTTTTTTTTTTAGATTTTTAAAATTTATTTATTTTAGAGAGAGGAGACAGAGAGAGAGAGAGACAGAGAGAGATGGGAGGGAGGAGCAGAAAGCATCAACTCCCATATATGCCTTGACCAGGGAAGCCCAGGCTTTTGAACCGGCAACCTCAGTGTTCCAGGTCGATGCTTTTACCCACTGTGCCACCGTAGGTCAGGCCTCATGTCAGATTAAGTGACTTCACTGTAGTAACTCACAAAGGGGCAGGCTCCTCCTAAATCATCCTGATCATGTAACACCTGTTGCCAAGCAATAAGTCAAAGCTTTGGACAGGATACCATATACAAGGAGACTTCAAAAGATTCAGACCTTCACATTTGGCCTATTAAGGAAAAACATCTTAATTTGGGAGTGACAAAACACTGTAGAATCACTTACTCCAAAACTACATTCTGCAGCAGTGCAAGAAAAAGGCAAAGTACCTGTCTTCCTGAAGGCTATGGGCTCCACAATACTGAGCACAGTCATCCTTCAGTATAACTGCTTTCCATGTGCACTTCTTCTGTCTCCTGGGTTAAGCACAATAATTCGAATGCTCTCTTACAGTCATTACCACTACCATCCTATCTTCAAGAATCTCAAACAATGATATCAGTCTGGTTTAATTTTCCCTTTTCTTTTTTTTTGACAGAGACAGAGATAAAGTTGAGAGAGAGAGACAGCTAGGGACAGAGATGAGAAGCATCAATTCTTTATTGCGGCACCTTAGTTGTTCAATGATTGCTTTCTCATGTGCCTTGACCAAGGGGCTACAGCAGAGCGAGTGACCCCTTCCTCAAACCAGCAACTTTGTGCTCAAGCCGTGACCTTGGGCTTGAAGCCAGCAACCTATGGGCTCAAGCCTGCGACACTGTTCTCAAGCTGGATGAGCCTGCACTCAAGCTGGCGACCTATGTGTTTTGAACGTGGGTCCTCTGCGTTCCAGTCCGATGCTCTATCCATTGTGCCACCGCCTGGTCAGGCTAAGTCTTCCTTTTTCATTTAGATAAGATTCTTGTTTCCCATACCGGCTTTATATGTTCTAATTTAGTTTCAAAAACTATAAGTACACCTAAATTAAAACATGAAATATTAGAAATCAAAAAACACAGAGGCCAAAATCCATGGTATGAGGTAGTCAATAGCATAGTTTATATGCACATCACCCTACCTCACTCTTTCCAGAGGCATGCACTAGATGCTACAAGCAGCCAGTGCAAGGCCTCTCCAAGATGACATGATCATCATAATTCAACAGTCAAGTCTGAATAACAACCCAAACCAAGACCAAGCTGGGTTATTATATCTAGAAGCAGCCCAAGTGTCTTCTGTGATAGAATTCCTGTGCAAGTAAACCTCAGATCCTGAGAGGACCGGTGCCATGCTAGGGGATGTGGTTTTCTCAGCAGCACAGTGATGTGTGGAGATCAGTACTGAAAGCTGCGCTTGGTCTGGATATCATCGAGAATCTGCTGTAGCTCCTCATCTTCAAACCGCCCCTCCAGGCTATAAGAAGAAAACCAAAAGAAACAGTGTTTTAGTAACTGACTGTGCTCCCCACATTCACTTTTTTTTCTTTTGTATTTTTCCGAAGTTGGAAACGGGGAGGCAGTCAGACAGACTCTGCATGCGCCCAACCGGGATCCACCCGGCATGCCCACCAGGGGGTGATGCTCTGCCCATCTGGGGCATTGCTCTGTTGCAACCAGAGCCATTCTAGCGCCTGAGGCAGAGGCCACAGAGCCATCCCCAGCGCCTGGGCCAACTTTGCTCCAGTGGAGCCTTGGCTGCAGGAGGGGAAGAGAGAGAGAGAGGAAGGAGAGGGGGAGGGATGGAGAAGCAGATGGGCGCTTTTCCTGTGTGCCCTGGCCGGGAATCGAACCCGGGACTCCTGCACGCCAGGCCAATGCTCTACCACTGAGCCAACCGGCCAGGGCCCCTAGTCAGATTTTATATGCAAAAACTTTTTAGACACAGTAATTCTACTTGCAGGAATATATCTAATACACAAAGAACTTATAACCGGTACTAACCTTGGGATCAGAGCCTTGGACTCCTCAGCAGTCTCTGGACAGAGATTGGCCAAACAGGCCAACTCAAATTTATGAAGCTTCTTCTGAAGCAACAAGCTGATGATAAGGAAAAAGATAAAAAAAAAAATCAAATAAATAGGAAAAGGAGAATCAAATGTAGCAAGAAAGAGAAAAAGTAAAGCACTTGCAATCTTTCCATTATGGTTAGAGTGGCTGCAAAATCCCACTTTCAAATCACTTCCTGTTCCTATTCCTGGAGAACAAGAAGTTAGAACAAAATCAGGCAGAGACAGAAAATGAATAGAGCATATTCAGGCACATAAGCTTTGCCATTGCAACTTTTGAAAAAGCACTCCATAGTCCTCAGGACTATACAACCTTTCTCCCAGGAAGGTATTTTGTTGCTCTCTGCTCTTCTTATCACCCTTCCTTTGTTATTAATTTTATGTCAAAGATGTGCTGTTAGATGCCCCCCGATCTATTAATAGAGGTATTTGACTTGGAATAAATTCTTTTAATTTTATCAGAAAATAAATAAATACAGGCATACCTTACTTTGTACAAATATATGTGTAAACCACATCTTATTTTTTTTAAACCGCATCTTCTCTCTTTCCCTCTCTCCTCTCTCTATAAAAATGAATAAATAAAATCTAAAATATAATGTAAAAGCCTGACCTGTGGTGGCGAACTGGATGGAACATCGACCTGGAACGCTGAGACTGTCAGTTAGCAACCGGGCATTTGCCTGGTCAAGGCACATATGGGAGTTGATGCTTCCTGCTCCTCCCCTTCTCTTTCTCTCTTTCTTTCTCTCCCTCTCCTCTCTCTCTAAAAAATGAATAAAAGCACAAAACAAAACAAAACAAAAAAAATCCCTGCATCTTATTTTAAATGCCAAACAGTATAAAAAGAACACTGTCAAGCCTGACCAGGCAGTGGCACAGTGAACAGAGCATCAGCCTGGAATGTGGAGGACCTAGGTTCAAAACACCGAGGTCACTGGCTTGAGCATGGGATTGTAGACATGACTCCACGGTCACTGGCTTGAGCCCAAAAGTCACTAGCTTGAAGCCCAAGGTCACTGGCTTGGCTGGAGCACCCCTCCACCCCCATCAAGGCACATATGAGAAAGCAATCAATGAACAGCTAAGGTGCTACAATGAAGAATTGATGCTTTTCATCTATCCCCCTTCCTGTCTGTTATTGTCTGTCTCTCTCTTGCAAAAACAAAAGAAAACAAAAAAAACAAAGAAAAGAAAACACTGTCAAGCTCTGGCTGGGTAGGTCAGTTAGAGCATTATCCAGATACACCAAGGTAGCCATTTGAATCCCCAGTCAGGGTACATACAAAAATTGACCAATGGCCTGACCTGTGGTGGTGCAGATGATAAGAGCATCGACCTGAAAGGCTGAGGTCACCGGTTCAAAACCCCAGGCTTGTCCAGTTAAGGCACATATGGGAAGCAACTACTATGAATTGATGCTTCTTGCTCATCTACCCTCTCTCTCTAAAATCAGTAAGTAAAATCTTAAAAAAAAAAAAAAATTAACCAATGAATAAATAAAGTGAAAAAACAGTTTCTTTCCTCTCAATAAATAAAAAAATTAAAAATAAAGAACAGTGTCAATGTAAATCATATCTTGGATTTATATTCCTCTACCTATTAAAGTAAGAGCTCATCACTGGTAAATATGGTTTCAGAGAAAATTAATTATCTGTTCAGAAACAAAACATTGTGTATCACTCTACTACAAGCATATTAGTTAATATACAAATTTTAGAAAATACAGAAAAGCCAGAAAATAAAAGCTACCCATATTACCACCCAAACAAAACTCAAAATCTTAATATATCATTCTAAACATTTTTCTATGTTTTAGAATATAAATTGAAAAAAAGAACACCAATGCCCTTGCCCTGGCCAAATATCTCAGCTAGTAAGAGGATCATACCAAAGTGCAGAGGTTGCCAGTTTGATCCCTCGGTTAGGGCGTTTACAGGAACAAATGTTTCCTGTTTCTCTCTTGCTGTCTCCCTTCCTCTAAAACAGTGGTTCTCAACCTTTCTAATGCCGTGACCCCGCAATACAGTTCCTCATGTTGCAGTGACCCCAAACCAAAAAATAATTTTGGTGGCTACTTCATAACTGTAATTTTGCTACAGTTATGATTTGGAATGTAAATACCTGATATGCATTATGTATTTTCTGATGGCTTTATGCGACCCCGCCAGGGTCATGACCCACAGGTTGAGAATCGCTGCTCTAAAAAAAATCAACAGCCTGACCTGTGGTGGCGCAGTGGATAAAGCGTCCACCTGGAAATGCTGAGGTTGCCGGTTCGAAACCCTGGGCTTGCCTGGTCAAGGCACATATGGAAGTTGATGCTTCCTGCTCCTCCCCCTTCTCTCTCTCTGTCTCTCTCTCTCTCCTCTCTCTCTCTCTCCTTCCTAAAATGAATAAATAAAATTAAAAAAAAAAAAATCAACAAAATAAACATTAAAAAAAAAAAAAAAAAAAAAAAAGAGCCCTGGCCGGTTGGCTAAGTGGTAGAGCGTCGGCCTGGCGTGCAGAAGTCCCAGGTTCGATTCCCGGCCAGGGCACACAGGAGAAGCGCCCATCTGCCTCTCCACCCCTCCCCCTCTCCTTCCTCTCCGTCTCTCTCTTCCCCTCCTGCAGCCGAGGCTCCATTGGAGCAAAGATGGCCCGGGCACTGGGGATGGCTCCTTGGCCTCTGCCCCAGGAGCTAGAGTGGCTCTGGTTGCAACAGAGTGACACCCCAGAGGGACAGAGCATCGCCCCCTGGTGGGCAGAGCGCCCTGGTGGGCGTGCCGGGTGGATCCCGGTCGGGCGCATGCAGGAGTCTGTCTGACTGTCTCTCCCGGTTTCTAGCTTCAGAAAAATACAAAAAAAACAAAACAAAACAAAAAAAGAGTCTGACCATGCCGTGGCACAGTGGATAGAGCGTTGGACTGAGATGTGGAGGACCCAAGTTAGAGACCCCGAGGTTGCCAGCTTGGACCCAAGGTCGCTGGCTTGAGCAATGGGTCACTCGGTCTGCTATAGCGCCCCCCCCCCCAAGGCTCATATGAGAAAGCAATTAATGAACTACGGTGTTGCAACGAAAAACTGATGATTGATGTTTCTCATCTCTCTCTCTCTCTGTTCCTGTCTATCCCTCTCTCTGTTAAAAAAAAAAAAAGACTATATATGATAAACATCTTTTGTCCATCTACTTTTCCCTGTTTTTCTGTTTGTTTTTTTTTTTTAGTTAGGGCGGAGTGCAGACAGGAAGGGAAAGAGAGATGAGAAGCATCAACTCGTAGTTGTGGCACCTTAGTTGTTCGCTGATTCCTTTCTCATGTGCCTTGACCAGGGGTTCTACCTGAGCCAATGACCCTTTGCTCAAGCCAGAGACATTGGGCTTCAAGCCTGCAACCTTTGGGCTCATGCCAGTGTCATGTCTATGATCCCATGCTGAAGCTGGCAACCAACGCCATGTTCAAGCTGGAGAGTCCATGCTCAAGTTGGCTATCTCAAGAGTTTCAAACATGGGTCTTTAGCATCCCAGGCCAATGCACTATTCACTGTGCCACTGCCTGGTCAGGCAATGCTGTTTTAATTTACTGATTTTAGTGAGAGAAAATGAACTGAGAAACACTGATTTGTTACACTTATTCATACATTCATTAATTGATTCTAGAAGACTTTATTTATTGATTTTAGTGAGAAGAGAGAGAGGCAATGGAGGAGGAATGAGAAGCATCAACTTGTAGTTGATGCTTCTCATGTGGGCCTTGACCAGGCAAGCCCACGGTTTCAAACCAGTGACCTCAGCATTTCAGGATGACGTTTTACCCACTGTGCCATGACGGGTCAGCCATTTTTCTTTGACTTTAAGATTTTATTTATTGCCTGACCAGGCAGTAGCACAGTGGATAGAATGCTGGACTGGGATGGGAAGACCCAGGTTTGAAACACCAAGGTTGCCGGCTTGAGCGCGGAGTCACTAGCTTGAGCATGGAATTATAGACAAGACCCCATGGTTGCTGGCTTGGGCCCAAGGTCGCTGGCTTGAGCAAGGGGTGACTTGCTCTGCTGTAGGCCACCGCTCAAAGCACATATAAGAAAGCATTCAATGAAAAACTAAGGTCCTGGGACAAAAATTGATGCTTCTCATCTCTCTCCCTGCCTGCCTGTCTGTCTGTCCCTATCTGTCCCACAAAGGGAAAAAAAATTCACTTATCAATTTTACAGAGAGAGTTGAGATGGGAGTAAGAACAATAATTATCAACTTATAGTTGCTTCACTAAAGTTGTTCACTGATTGCTTGTCCTATGTGTCCTGACCTGTCAAGCCCAGGGTTTTGAACTGGCTACCTCAGCATTCCAGGTTGACACTTTGTCCACTATGCCACCACAGGCCAGGCCATTAGCTGATTCTAAAGAACGTGCCCCGCCTGGCCTGTTGTGGCG
This sequence comes from Saccopteryx leptura, assembly GCF_036850995.1. Classification (NCBI taxonomy): domain Eukaryota; kingdom Metazoa; phylum Chordata; class Mammalia; order Chiroptera; family Emballonuridae; genus Saccopteryx; species Saccopteryx leptura. The sequence goes on from NC_089509.1 coordinate 817,283, forward strand.
CAGTGGATAAAGTGTCAACCTGGAATACTGAGGTTGCCAGTTTGAAACCCTGGGCTTGCCAGGTCAGGGCACATATGGGAGTTGATGCCTCCTGCTCCTCACCCCCTTCTCTCTTTCTCTCTCTCTCCTCTCTAAAAGTGAATAAATAAAAAACATTAAAAAATAAATAAATAAAATAAAAAAAATAAAGAATGTGCCCCGACTGGCATTGGAACCTGCAACCTTGGCATATCAGGACAATCAATCCTTTAACCAACTGAGCTACCTGACCAAGACAATGCTCTAATTTTTATTTTATTTTATTATTATTATTATTAGTTTTTGTATTTTTGTATTTTTCTGAAGCTGGAAACGGGGAGGCAGTCAGACAGACTCCTGCATGCGCCCGACCAGGATCCACCCGGCTAATTTTTATTTTTATAGCCACATTATATATATAAAAAAGATCTTAAGGGCTAACAATAAACTGCTATCAGTAGTTACTATGAAGAGAGTTAACGAGAGTTTGAGTTGTGGGAGAAGGCAGCCAATGAGAAATTTGGCCTTATAAGCAAATTTGTGTGTGTGTGTGTGTGTGTGTGTGTGTGTGTGTGTGTGGCAGAGACAGAGAGAAAGTGAGGGACAGATAGGGGCAGACAGACTGGAAGGGGGAGAGATGAGAAACATCAATTCCTCGTTGTGGCTCCTTAGTTGTTCATTGATTGATTTCTCATATGTGCTTGACAGTGGGCCTTCAGCAGACCAAGTGACCCCTTGCTCGAGCGAGGTTCAAGCTGGTGACCTTGGGGTTTCGAACCTGGGTCCTCCACATCCCAGCCCAATGCTCTATCCACTGCGCCACCGCCTGAAAAGACGCAATTTTTACATTTTTGACAAAGAAATTATTTTACATACGTTAACCCTATAGATGATAGAGGTGGTGTGTGTGGGGGGTAACAGCATTCTAGTTGCAGATGTCCAGTAGTTTGGATTAATAAAAACTTCCTTGTAGCACTCACCTACGGACACTGGCAATGGTTTCTCTGTTTTTGAAGCGACTGAAACGAGCTGTGTAGTTTAAAGTCTTCATGAAGACCTCAGACAGTTCCTGCTCATCTTCTGCACTCTCATTCTGCTGCTTTCGATGCTCCAGGAGCATATGAACTTCTGAATTTAGAAGTGTCTCAGCTGTTTCAAACTCTATTTGCAAGAAGCAGAAATGTCAGCTGAAAATATCCTTTCAAAAGTCAGTGTCTAAATGTTGATTTTTGCACTTGAGGCTCACAGCAAGTGTCTGTCCCTGCAGAAATCCAACAACTTTAAATTCCCCCAGACTTGTATACTACAAGGCACAACGGAGTTCACGAGCTACTAAAAAAGCTCATTTGGGCCAGAGTTTCCGATATCCAAGAACTTGACCTAGACATGCTACTAAACGAAACATCATTATCTTAATTAAGTCAGTTAACAGTTTCAAAATGGGGCACAATCAACAATTATTTCTCTCTAGTTCACATAACTCAATCTTTTTATTTCATAATGTTATTACACTCTCACTTTTTTTTACTATTTAAAAACATTAGTTATGTTTCAGGTATATATTATAGTGATTTGACATTTTCATACCTTACAAAGTGATCACCCCACTAATTCTTGTAATCATCTGTCACTGTGCAAATCTACATTATTATTGATTGTACTCCCCTTCCTCTTTTCACTGACGCCTTCAACCCCCTTCCCTATGGTAACCATCCCTCTGGTCTCTGTTTCTGAGTCTAGTTTTGTCTGTTGTATGTTTTGTTTTTTAAGATTCTACATATGAAATATACAATATTTGTTTTTCTCTTTATTTCACTTACCATAATATCTACACTCTAGGTCTATCCATTTCCCAAATGGCAAGATTTCCTTACAGCTAGGTAATATTCCATTGTATATATGTATGTATCACTTGGTTTTTTTATCTAGTTATCTATTGGTAGAACACTTAGGGTGCTTCCATAGCTTGGCATCAGCCCCAGATGGGGGTTGCCAGGTGGATCCGGGACAGGGCGCATGCGGGAGTCTGTTTATCTCCCTTCTTCTCACTTAAAAAAAGAATACTTATATAGCCTGACCAGGCGGTAGCACAGTGGATAGAACATCGGACTGGGATGCGGACGACCCAGTTTCGAGACTCCGAGCTCACTAGCTTGAGCGCAGGCTCATCTGGTTTGAGCAAAGCTCACCATCTTGGACCCAAGGTCGCTGGCTCCACAGTCAAGGCACATATGAATAAGGGGTTACGCGGAATGCTGCAGCTCCACAGTCAAGGCACATATGAGAAAGCGATCAATGAACAAATAAGGTATTGCAATGAAAAACTGATGATTGATGCTTCTCATCTCTCCGTTCCTGTCTGTCGGTCCCTATCTATCCCTCTCTCTGTAAAAAACAACAACAACTGTATAAGCAATCTTTTTAATTTTTTAAAAATTGATTTGAGGCCCTGGCCGGTTGGCTCAGTGGTAGAGTGTCGGCCTGGCGTGCGGAAGTCCCGGGTTCGATTCCCGGCCAGGGCACACAGGAGAGGCGCCCATCTGCCTCTCCACCCCTCCCCCTCTCCTTCCTCTCTGTCTCTCTCTTCCCCTCCCGCAGCCAAGGCTCCATTGGAGCAAAAGATGGCCCGGGCACTGGGGATGGCTCCTTGGCCTCTGCCCCAGGCGCTAGAGTGGCTCTGGTCACGACAGAGCAACGCCCCGGTTGGGCAGAGCATTGCCCCCTGGTGGGTGTGCTGGGTGGATCCCGGTCAGGTGCATGAAGGAGTCTGTCTGTCTGCCTCCCCGTTTCCAGCTTCAGAAAAATACAAAAAAAAAAAAAAAATTTGATTTGAGAAGCCTGGCCAGGCTGTGGCACAGTGAGTGGATAGAGCATTGGACTGGGACACATAGGACCCAGGTTTGAAACCCCGAGGTCGCTGGCTTGAGCACAGGCTCACCAGCTCGTATGCAGGGTCACTGGCTTGAGTGTGGGATCATACACATGACCCCATGGTCTCTGGCTTGAGCCCAAAGGGCTGGCTTGAAGCCCAAGGTCCCTGACTTGAGCAAAGAGTCACTTGCTCTGCTGTAGCGCCCTCCCCCCTCAAGGAACATATATGAGAAAGCAATCAACGACCAAGGAAGGTGCCGCAACCAAGTATTGTTGCGTCTCATCTGTCCCTCTCTGTCTCTGTCACAAAAAAAGAAAAAAAGTTGATTTGAGAGAAACAGGAAGGGAGAGAGGGAGGAGAATGCTAAGAAGCATTAACCCATAGTAGTGAGAAGGGAGAAGGCTTGCAGGAATGACTGAGTCAGACAGTTTAATTAGTTACCTTATTGGCTTCCTGGAACAACTTGCAGCACAAAGCAAGAAAAACAGGATTTGTAAATATATAGTTAAAAATAAATGGTCTGAAACTTCCCTCATGCCTCCTAAGGGTTATCTATGCTTACAAACAAAGAAATCATGCACCTTGTGCATGAACACTGAAAAAGTATATAAGATGTAAGAAATCTGACTTAAGGGAACTTGTGTTTTGAAGCCTATTAGGCCATGTTGCCCGACGGCTACATAAATCCCTTTTCCTTCAGCAAGTTGTCTGAGCGTCTTTTGCCCTCCTGGAGTCACTTCCTACATTCCTGCAACAGTAGCTTCATTTTAGTTGTTCATTGATAGCTTCTCATATCTGCTCTTAAAGGGGGGGGGGGGCCCTCAAACTGTGCCCTTGCTCATGCCAGCAACCTTGAGATCAAGTAGACAATCCCATCTCAAGCCAGTGTTCAGAGTGATGCTCTATCCACTGCACTACCACCAGCAATGAGGCTATATAAGCAATGTTTTATTTTTTTCTTCTTTTCCAAGTGAGAGGAGGGGAGATAGACTCCCGCATGCACCCTGACCAGGATCCACGCAGTGACCCCCATCTGGAGCCGATGCTCTGCCTGCCTATCTAGGGCCCATGCTCACAACTGAGCTACTTTTAGCGTCCAGGGCGAATGTATCAAATCAATCAAGCCTTGGCTGCAGGAGGGAGGGAGGGAGAGAGAGAGAGAGAGAGAGAAAGGGGGTGGTAAAGAAGCAGATGGTTGCTTCTTCTGTGTGCCCTGACCAGGAATCCAACCTGGAACTTCCACACACTGGGTCGATACCCATGCACGCATCTATTTCTCTATCTCCCCTCCTCCCACTTGCAAAAGAAGAAGAAAAAAAAAACTGGAAGCAACCTCTCTATCAATAGAGAAATATGTAGTATTACAGTAGAACCATTAAGTACCATCTAACCCTTTAAAAGAATAGGACAGCCTGACCTGTGGTGGCACACTGAATAGAGCAATGACTTGCATGATGAGGTTGCCAGTTCAAAACTCCAGGCTTGCCCCAGGTAAAGGCACATATGGGAAGCAACTGCTGCGAGTTGATGCTTCCCACTCTCTGCTCCCTTCTCCCATCTCTCTCTCTCTTTCTCTTCTAAAACCAATAAATAAAATGTTAAAATATGACAGATTTATACAATATGCTGTCAAAAATTTTAAAAGCTGTATGATTTCTATAGCATAATCCCATTTTGAAAAGAGAAAAGTGTATCAGTATATCTGTGAATAAACATAAAATTACTTTGGAAAAGCAAGCACTAAGCTGTTTACAGTAGTTTTCTGTGGAAGAAAGAGTATGGAGTCCCACTTTTTATTTGTGAAACACTAAATTAAAAATTTAATTTTCACAGTATGTTATATAATTACATAATAAAATTTACATAATAAATTATGAAACAAGATGGTATTGCTAAGGCTTCTCCCGCTCACTCTGGTTTGTAGTACCTATAAGATACGGTACTTTGCAACTGTAAACTCCCTCTATATACAAAAGACATCACAGCGCACAGAGGAGCCCCTGCGGGCAGCAGACACCGACTCATTGCTCGCGTCGTCTCCCCGTGCTCCGTGGCGGCCTGAATAAAGCACGGACGTGACCTCTCACACGGGAAGGCTGCATCCGGTGAAGACCGGAGCTCCAAAATCGCCTGTGAATACTAAGAGCTGCCCGCACAACGTCCGTTCAACCCCGACGCCAGAGCGCGGCTGGGGGAGGCGGAACCTCTCTCACTTCCCGAGCGCGGCCGGCAATGAGCTGACGTCCCTCCCGACTCCTCACTGCGCCGCCCAGACGCCGCGTTCCCTTCAGCGGTGGAGCTGAGCTCCGTACCCGCGGGCTCTCCCCGAGCAGCGCACTACTGACTGGACTCCAGCGCCGGCAGCCTTTTCTGACACACCTCTCTGGCACTCCGCGGCCCCTTGGGCTGACCCTACGGAGGCGAGTGGCCAGTGAGCCCGGCGCCCTCTCTCGCACCACCGCGCCGGACAGGCCCGGGCCTCGTCCCGCTGGGCCTTGCACCAGGCGCGGGGTTGTACCAGGCCTGCAGCCACCACGGAACGGCGGGACAGGCGGGAAGCCCCGAGCCCCACCTTTGGGAAAGATAAGCTGTGAGGCATCTTCCTCTACGTCGCCAGCCCGCGGGTCGCTACCGCCAGCCGCCATCACTGCGCCGAGCGCCAACAAGCAGCGCCGCCGCCGGAAGAGTACACTAGGCCAGAGGCGTGGCACGGAAGGGCGGGGCCAAGGGCGAGGTGGGTGGGACCGAGACTTGGCCACGGAAGGGCGGGGCCGATCGGCGGGGTGGGCGGGGCCGGACACAGTGAGCAGGCCTGAGGGGTGGGAGGGGTCGGGAAGACTGAAGCCTGGGAGGGGAGAAACATACTCCTGTTCACCATTATGCCTACCTGTACCGCCCATTCTGGGGCTGTTCAGCTGACCTTTCCCAGCTTGTTTGCTCACTTATGAACCGTGCCTAAAGACTGATGGAGATGCGGAATGCGCTGACTGATCGTAGCAACTCCCGTGGATAGAAGCTGGGTAAGTGACTCCGAAAACAAACAGTGGCGGTTGTTTCAATGGCTTAGTCATTTAAAAATTTTTACTGCTTTTAGTGAATTATTTTTTTAATGTTTTACTTTATTTTTAAAGAGAGGCAGAAGCATCAACTCTTAGTTGCATCATTTTAGTTCCTTGATTGCTTCTCATATGTGCCTTTACCCCGGGGCTCAAGCAGAGCCAGTGACCCCCTTGCTCAAGCCTGCGACCTTGGGCTTCCAGCCAGGGACGATGGGATCATATTGATCCCACGCTCAAGCCTGCGACCCGCGCTCAAGTTGAAGACCTTGGGTTTCGAACCTGGGACCTCAGCATCCCTGGTTGATGCTCTATCCCAGTGGTCGGGAACCTTTTTGACTGAGAGAGCCATGAACGCCATATATTTTAAAATGTAATTCTGTGAGAGCCATACAACGACCTGTGTACAATACGCATTATCCAATAAAAATTTGGTGTTGTCCCAGAGGACAGCTGTGATTGGCTCCAGCCACCCGCAACCATGAACATGAGCGGTAGGAAATGAATGGATTGTAATACATGAAAACATTTTATATATATATATATTTTTTTTTAAATTAATTCATTTTAGAGAGGAGAGGGAGAGACAGAGAAAGAGAGAGGAGAGACAGAGAGAGAGAGAAGGGGGGGAGGAGCTGGAAGCATCAACTCCCATATGTGCCTTGACCAGGCAAGCCCAGGGTTTCGAACCGGCGACCTCAGCATTTCCAGGTCGACACTTTATCCACTGAGCTACCACAGGTCAGGCCTTTTTTTTTTTTTTTTTTTTTTTTTTTTTTTAACAAAGACAGAGAGAGTCAGAGAGTGGGATAGACAGGGACAGAGAAATGAGAAGCATCAATCATTAGTTTTTCATTGTGCATTGCAACACCTTAGTTGTTCACTGATTGCTTTCTCATATGTGCCTTGACCGCGGGCCTTCAGCAGACCGAATAACCCCTTGCTCGAGTCAGCAACTTTGGGTCCAAGCTGGTGAGATTTTGCTCAAACCAGATGAGCCCGCGCTCAAGCTGGCGACCTCTGGGTCTCGAACCTGGGTCCTTCCACATCCCAGTCCAACGCTCTATCCACTGCGCCACCGCCTGGTCAGTCAATAATATTTTATATTTTTAACATTTTTTTTATTAAAGATTTGTCTGCGAGCCAGATGCAGCCATCAAAAGAGCCACATCTGTCTCACAAGCCATAGGTTCCCGACCCCTGCTCTCTATCCACTGCGCCAACAAGGGTCAGGCAGGATTATTCTTTTTTATTTTTATTTCTTTGTGATAGAGACAGAGAGAGGAACAGACAGACTGGAAGGGAGAGAGATGAGAAGCATCAATTCTTTGTTGTGGCATCTTAGTTTCTCATATGTGCTTGAGCAGGGGGCTACAGCAGATTGAGTAACCCCTTGCTGGAGCCAGCGACCTTGGGTTCAAGCTGGTGGGATTTTGCTCAAACCAGATGAGCCGGCGCTCAAGCTGGCAACCTTGGAGTCTCGAACCTGGCTCCTTCCGCATCCCAGTCCAACGCTCTATCCACTGCGCCACCGCCTGGTCAGGCTGTGCAAAACTTATTAAATTCTATTCAGGCAAAAATTGGCGTTTGTAGCTCTTGCGTTTGTGTACTTGTTGAGGACAATCTCCTTTGATGCTCCAGCAGCAGTCTGCTCATCACTAACAGCTCCAAGATTTTGGGGAAACTTATCAAGGTGACTGTTCAGGAAGGGAATCTTAACGCTTATGTTACATCCAATGTTGCAGAAAGCCAACAGCATCCTTTGAACCAGAAGTTCAAAGTTTTCTGCTTTTTTATTGCCAAGGAAGTTCTTTGTAATTGCCACAAAAGACTGCCATGCTGCTTTCTCCTCCTTATTCATCTTCCTGGCAAATTCTTCATCACGTATGAGGGTTCGATTTGAGATCCATCGAATATACCTGCTTTTATCTTCTTGAAACACAGGCAGGAAAAGCAGAAATAATATGTTGAAAGCATTCACTTTCTCTATTCAAAGCCTGAACAAACTGCCTCATTAAGCCAAGTTTGATGTGAAGTGGGGGAAAAATGATCCTGTCTCAATTAACTACAGGTTCATTCACAATATTTTGCATCCCTACTTCCAGAGTTACACGTTTCAGTTCCACTCCTTCTGTGCCCAGTGTTTCTCCCGAGCTCGGCTGTCCCACAAACACAGAAAGCAAGGATACTTCGTGAAACCTCTCTGCTGTCCTAGCAGGAAATTTACCTTTTTTTTCTTTTTTTTTTTTTTTACAGGGACAGAGAGAGAGTCAGAGAGAGGGATAGACAGACAGGAATGGAGAGAGATGAGAAGCATCAATCATTAGTTTTTTGTTGTGACACCTTAGTTGTTCATTGATTGCTTTCTCATATGTGCCTTGACTGCGGGCCTCTGGCAGACTGAGGAACCCCTTGCTCAAGCCAGTGACCTTGGGTCCAAGCTGGTGAGTTTTTTGCTCAAGCCAGATGAGCCCGCACTCAAGCTGGTGACCCCGGGGTCTCGAACCTGGGTCTTCTGCATCCCAGTCTGACGCTTTATCCACTGCACCACCACCTGGTCAGGCAGGAAATTTACCGTTTTAAGATCCACACAAATGATCCACTTATGCTCCTAATACTTCAGAAAGTTGAGGACAATTTTTATGTCATCATAATCTTCTTGCAGGTGAGTTGATTAACCAATTGGAACTGTTGCATAATCATTACCGTTGTGTAGGAGAACACATTTCAGACTCCATTTATATTTTTCTGAATTTGGAAACGGGGAGGCAGTCAGACAGACTCCCGCATGCACCCAACCGGGATCCACCCGGCATGCCCACCAGGGGGCGATGCTCTGCTCATCTGGGGCATCTCGCTGTTGCGACCAGAGCCATTCTAGCGCCTGAGGCAGAGGCCACAGAGCCATCCTCAGCGCCTGGGCAAACTTTGCTCCAGTGGAGCCTCGGCTGCGGGAGGGGAAGAGAGAGACAGAGAGGAAGGAGAGGGGGAGGGGTGGAGAAGCAGATGGGCGCTTCTCCTGTGTGCCCTGGCCGGGAATTGAACCCGGAACTCCTGCACGCCAGGCCGACGCTCTACCGCTGATCCAGCCAGCCAGGGCCATTTTTGGTTTTTGTTTTTTGTTTTTTTTTAAAGATTTGTCTGCGAGCCAGATGCAGCCATCAAAAGAGCCACATCTGGCTCAGAAGCCATAGGTTCTGTACTCTTGATATAGGGGTTGCTGCAGGCATTTGCTGGCATGTGGTTGGATGCACCTGGACATCCTCAGTTTAGCATATCGGGGTTATTGGCCTTAGTCTAGTGGTTCTCAAACTTTTTGAAGTCGAGGCGCATTTAAAGTTCTACAAATAATTGTAGGTGCACTATATACAAATTTCTGAGAAATATATTATAATATGTCAAATATTAAAGAAAAAAATATCAAGTCCAAGCATGCTTTTATAGTAATTAAACAAAATAGCCTGACCTGTGGTGGTGCAGTGGATAAAGCATCAACCTGGAACGCTGAGGTCCCCGGTTCCAAACCCTGGGCTTACCTGGTCAAGGCACATATGGGAGTGGATGCTTCCTGCTCCTTCCCCTTCTCTCTCTCTCTCTCCTCTCTAAAATGAATAAATAAAAATCTAAAAAAAAAACAAAATAATTGACAAAATTAATTTTATTCTGACATTTAAAAACATTTTTATGTTACATTTTTTGAGTTATGCTTCTTAGAATTCATAAAACAGAGGGGTTAAAAAAATTAAAAACAGCCTGACCTATGGTGGCACAGTGGATAAAGCGTTGACCTGGAAATGCTGAGGTCGCCGGTTCGAAACCCTGGGCTTGCCTGGTCAAGGCACATATGGGAGTTGATGCTTCCAGCTCCTCCCCCCCTTCTCTCTCTCCTCTCTCTCCCTCTCTGTCTCTCTCTCCTCTCTAATAATAAATAAATAAAACAAATAAAATAAAAAACAACAAAAAAGTTATCTTTATACACACACACACACAAACACACACACTCTTTATATGATTTAGTAAATTCAGCAGGTCCCGGTGCAAATGTGTTAAGTTTTTTCATTCTTTTTTTTTTTTTGTATTTTTCTGAAGCCAGAAACAGGGAGGCAGTCAGACAGACTCCTGCATGCCCCCGACCGGGATCCACCCGGCACACCCACCAGGGGGCGATGCTCTGCCCATCTGGGGCGTCGCTCTGTTGCGACCAGAGCCACTCTAGCGCCTGGGGCAGAGGCCATGGAGCCATCAGAGCCCGGGCCATCCTTTGCTCCAATAGAGAGTTTTTTCATTCTTGTGTTTATGAGAAACATGAGCCTGATGTGTCCTAGCGATTTCTTCAATGTTTGGGCATATATTTGAAAGGCAAACTCTCATTTCCTCGTCAATACGTTGAAGAATTCCTCTTTTTACTCTTGTGTTGAGTGCAGAAAACCCCCACCACACATATCATCTTAACCAGGCGTCCCCAAACTGCGGCCGCATGCGGCCCCCTGAGGCCATTTATCCGGCCCACCGCACTCCCGGAAGGGGCACCTCTGTTTCATTGGTGGTCAGTGAGAGGAGCACTTTACACCAAAGGATAGAAGAAGCTTGCCTCCAGTCTTTTGGGGAACATGGGGGGTAGTATAAACAATCCAGCACCACAGCTTAACAGCCTTTTGCAACCTAATCAGGCAAGTGAGGTGGGGGGTTGGGCAGACTGTCAACTTACAGCCAATTCCCCACACCTCTGTCCCCCAAAAATCTAAACTCCAAAAACCCTGTTGGTTTTTTGGTCCCTAACAGGCACATATTTCTCTGGAATACCATAGGGCGCACCTGGAAATCTTCCAGGGTGCACCAGTGTGCCCTGGTGCGCACTTTGAGAACCACTGCCTTAGTCAGTGACTTGACTATAGCAGGAGGAGGGGGCTTCACCTGCAGACACACAAGTGCTTTCTGATGTAGCACAGGCCTAATCAGCGTGGTCCTTTCTGGTGTCCTTGGTAAATTTTGAAGACAGCCAAGAGGTCAGGAATCTCCCAGGAACAGCTTGGACCTGATGATGCCTTTGAGCTGTGGCTAGGCTTTCACAAGCAATTATAGTGATTTAAACTCCCCTAATGGTCAGTTAGGTCCCTCCCAGTGTAAGCTTTCTCTGACATTCCTGCAAAGGTAAATTTTTTGCTACATTTCAAAGTAAAGGCCAGGAAGCCATTGAGAGAGAGAATAGCAAGCAAATTACCTACAACTTTACAGTGGGGGATGAGAATGTTCTGTTTTAAGCCCTACTGGGAAGTTGGGTGAGGGAAATTTGAGTTTTAAATGGGCTCTGGATTTAAAGGAGCCCTGAACAAACCTAACAGCAAGCAAATGAAAAAGGATGCTGTTTCAACTACAGAGAAAACAAGGTTGTAAAATAAAGTACATAGTCACCCCGACCAGGTGGTAGTGCAGTAGGTAGAGAATTGACCTGGGACGCTGAGGTCCCTGGTTCAAAACCTGGAGGTTGCCAGCTTGAGTGCAGGGTCACCAGCTTGAGCGTGGGATCATAGACATGATCAAGGCATGCATGAGAAGCAATCAATGAACAACTCAAGTGCTGCAATTACGAGCTGATGCTTATCTCTCTCTGTCCTTCTCTTCCTCAATTAAATAAATAAAGTACATAATAGTGCACTACTTGTCTCAGCAGTGAACAATGTTTAGGCAAATAATAAATTACCACCAGGGTAGCTAAGTTGGTTAGAGCAGTGGTCCCCAACCTTTTTTGGGCCACAGACCGGTTTAATGTCAGAAAATATTTTCACGGACCGGCCTTTAGGGTGGGATGGATAAATGTATCATGTGACCAAGACAAGCGTCAAGAGTGAGTCTTAGACAGATATAACACAGGGAATCTGATCATTTTTTAAAAATAAAACATCGTTCAGAGCTAAATATAAATAAAACGGAAATAATGTAAGTTATTTATTCTTTCTCTGCAAACCGGTACCAAATGGCCCCCGGACTGGTACCGGTCTGCGGCCCAGGGGTTGGGGACCACTGGGTTAGAGCATCCTCCTCATATGGGTAGCAGGGTCAAGTGGTCAAGGCACACACAAGAATCAACTAATGAACGTATAAATAAGTGGAACAACACATTGATGTTTTTTTCTCTGCCTTGACTGCTCTCTAAAATCAAGCAATCAATAAATTTTTAAAAATAAAATAAAAGAATTACTGCACTGGCCAGATAGCTCGGTTGGTTAGAGTGTCATCCTGAAGTGCAGAGGTTGACGGTTGGAACCCAAGTCAGGGCACATACAGGAAAAGATCAATACTCCTTTCTTTTTCTCTCTCCTCTCTCTCTAAAATCAATAAAAAGATAATAATATTACCAGACAAGAATATGTACATTATATTCCTTTGTTTTATAAATATAATTTTTACAAAATTAATTTGTTTTGTATCTGTATTTCCAGAAGAAATGTATTGGGTGTGCTGACAAATGAACTTTCAGCCTGAGAAAAGGTCTTATAAGACTGTATCTGAAGCCCTGGCCGGTTTGCTCAGTGGTAGAGCATCGGCCTGGCATGCAGAAGTCCCGGGTTCGATTCCCTGCCAGGGCAAACAGGAGAAGCGCCCATCTGCTTCTCCACCCCTCCCCCTCTCCTTTCTCTCTATCTCTCTCTTCCCCTCCCGCAGCCAAGGCTCCATTGGAGCAAAGTTGGCCTGGGCGCTGAGGATGGCTCTGTGGCCTCTGCCTCAGGCGCTAGAATGGCTCTGGTTGCAACAGAGCGACACCCCAGATGGGCAGAGCATCGCCCCCTGGTGGGCATGCCGGGTGTATCCCGGTCAGGCGCATGCGGGAGTCTGACTGCCTCCCAGTTTCCAACTTCAGAAAAATACAAAAAACAAACAAACAAACAAACAAAAGCCTTTATTTGAGCCGACCTGACAAGTGCAAGTAAGCAAAATCTCCACAGATTGAGATAATGCTTCAGAGAATGGCAGTTCTGTAGCTTATTTTATACATTAAAGTCAAAGGATGGCCGTGGCCAGTTGGCTCAGTGGATAAAGCGTCGGCCCAGTATGTCAACATCCTGGGTTCAATCCCCAGTCAGGGCACACATGAAAAGTGACCATCTGCTTCTCTTCCCTTCATTTCCCCCTTTTCTCTTCCCCTCATTTTCTCCCTTCTCTGTTCCCTTCTTGCAGCCAATGGCTTGACTGGTTCTAATATCAGCCCCAGACAATGAAGATAGCTTGATTGGTCATTGGCGGGGTTTGCTAGGTCTGTTTCTCTATCTCCTTTCCTCTCACTTAAAAAAAAAAAAAAAAAAGAATATAAAAAGAATGAAGGAGACATAAGGAGGGTTACACAAAATCCATTGGTAGTAGTTTAAGGGGATGGGACTAGATAAAAAGTAAAATGGAGAGACACACACTTCTTTTACATTAGTGGGTATAGGGTAGCTAACATTGCAGCTCATGGAGATGGTCTCCTGCTCTAGTGTGGTGGGTGTGCCTTGAGGGGCCTGGAAAAGAAAACCTGACATTTCAAAGTTATGTTATTTTAGATGCACAAAGACAATAGACAAGTTTAAAGGTAAAGATTGACCTTTGTCAAGGAAGCTACAGGCCTAGGATGTGACTATGCACCATGACCCACTTTTAGTTAGGAATTTTTACTTTCAGACTATCTTTTGGTCCGAGTTTGTAAGGCCTGCTATGAAGGCCCCCCCCCCCTGAGCTTGTCAGGTTTAGTATGTGGCCCCTTTTTGGTCCACAAGTAAAATAATAGTAGGTTATATAGTACTGGTAAGAGCTTATTACTGTTTTGAAGTGCTTTCATAACACAGTTTATTCAAGCTGTGAATAGATGTACTGATGAGTAGTCCTAGGACATGCAGCAGCCAGGTGTCAGAAATGGGCCTGGAACTCATCGTAGGCCTCTTTCTTCCATCTATCCATTCAACAGGCCTTTACAGAGCAACTATTACTTACTGTACCTTACTATTTGCTGGCCCAAGGGCTAGTTGGATACCCAACATTAGGTATCTTCTGCACACACACTAGTAGAGAAGACAACAGGTGAAGAGAAGAGACATAAATATAGATATAGTGATGTTCCACAGCTTGGTTTGTCCACATTTTCATTCAGGAAACCATTGTAAACATTTATAAGCAATGCTCTGGGATTAAAAAGACAGCCTAACTGGTGGTGGTGCAGTGGATAGAGCATTGATCTGAGACACAGGTCTCAGGTTCAAAACCTCAAGGTCGCTGGCTTGAATGTGGGCTCATCCAGATTGAATTTAGGCTAGCCAGCTTGAGCATGGGATGCCGGCTTGAGCATGGGATCATCAACATGAGCCCATGGTTGCTGGCTTGAGCAAAGGGTCACTGGTTCAAATTGAGCCCCCCAGTCAAGGCACATATGAAAAGCAATCAATAAACTAAAGTGTACGAGGTGTGTTTCTCATATCTCTTCTTTCCTGACTTTCTTGCTAAAAAAAAAAAAAAAACCTCCCCCAAAACAAAAACAGGACAGTCAGTTGCCCTGGCCCACTCATAGTTGGTTAGAGTGTCATCCCTATATGTCTCAAAGTCGCGGGTTCAATCCCCAGTCAGGGCCCATACAAGAACCAATCAATGAATACATGAATAAGTGGAACAGCAAATCAATGTTTCTCTGTCTCTCTCCCTGTCTCCCTCCCTTCTTTAAAAAAAAAAAAAAAAAGCCTGACCTGTGGTGGCGCAGTGGATAAAGTGTCAACCTGGAATGCTGAGGTTGCTGGTTCGAAACCCTGGCCTTGCCCGGTCAAGGCACATATGGGAGTTGAAGCTTTCTGCTCCTCCCCCCCTTCTCTCTCTCTCTCTCTCTCTCTCTCTCTCTCTCCCTCCCCCCTCTAAAATGAATAAATAAAAATAATTTTAAAAAATTAAAAAAAAAAAGATAATCAGTGATCGATCTGTCATCACAGGTTGCTCACCAAGATCTGGACTTGCTTTCCACAGTAAAAGACAAAAAGTGGCAAGTGGCATGTAAGAAAGTCACAGAAAGTGCTGTGTTCTACAATACAGAGAGCAAGAAGTCACTTCTGTTTGGGGGTAGGTGAGTCCAAGAGGATCTAGCAGCAGAGGCTGGCATGGTGGACACTACTTCTCAACATGTGGTCAGCAGTGGAGGAGGGGTAACTTGAACAAAATTGTTAGGTACATAGCAGAATATTCATTAAGGTAAATTCATATTTCAACTTCTTTACATGTCACAGGAATTACACAAACAGAACAATGTTATAATGTTATAATACACTGTTCACTAATGTTGCTGTATCATTTTTTTCAGTCAAAAACGTAATTTCCACCTTCAAGAGTACTTTTCATCTTTTTTTAAATTTTTTATTCAGCAACAGGGAGGCAGAGACAGACATATGGGATCCACCCAGCAATCCACTAGGGGGTGATGCTCTGCCCTTCTGGGGCATTGCTCTATTGCTTAGCAACTGAGCTCTTCTTAGCGCCATCCTCAACATCCGGGGCCAACTCGCTCCAATCGAGCCATGGCTGGAGGCAGAGAGAGAGAGAGAAAGAGAGAAGTGAGAAGGGGAGGACAGATGGGCATTTCTCCTGTGTGCCCTGACTAGGAATCAAACCCAGGACATTCACATGCCAGGCTGACGCTCTGCCACTGAGACAACTGGCCAGGGCCGAGTACTTTTCAAAGAATCCCTTGTGGACTGAAATCACTAGTTTTCTACCTTGGACCCAGGTGTTCTGCCTTTAAACTAGAATAACACTTCCTAGTTATCCTTATACCAAGGGTTAATGTACAGAATCTCCCAATTCCTTTCATAAATTAAAAGAAATCTTTGGCACTTGCTGCTGGAAGTCTGTTAAGTGCTACAGCAGAAGCCAAAAGGATAAACATGTTACCTCCCTTTTGCTATTAATAGTCTCTAGAGATAGAAAGGAATGGGGTATACGGGAGAGGGGTGATGATTGTATGATTCTGCAAACAGTCCTTTACTTCAGGTACAAAAACCTCCAAAAGACTGTCCTTGGATTCCCAGACTTGGATTCTAAGTCCCATCTGTCTGTGCCAGTGTCCACTGCACCGAGCTGTGCTGGCACTATGGTTTGACTGCCTGAGAAGCTTTCTTCTTGAGGTCAAGCTAGACTTTCTTCAGGACCCACCTCTCTGAGAAAGCCTGTCCCGACTTGAAGGGCTGAGCACACCAAGTCTGACACTTCTTGTCTGTGCCCATCATAGCTTCAAGTTCTGGGGAGTTCACACTGGCCATTTCCCAGTTTGGAAAGTCACAGTCATCCAGCCGTTCCAGCTTGTGCTGGAGCTTGAGCAAATAATTTTCAACAGGCTGCCTACTCCTGTCACAAAGCAGAGTAATAACTGTTTGGCTCATAAACGGCAGGGCCAAGATTTGATCTCAAGCGTATCTCACCACTAGCCTGTGAAGGTTCCAACAGCAGCTCCCTGGGTTACTTCTTTGGTTGGGGACTAGACTGGCCATACTTGGGTAGGGGATTGGAAATCTGACTGAGTGAACTTGAGAATTCTCTCATGTGGTTCCCTATCAATAGTTAACAGTTTTGAAATCAGAGGGGTAATCTGTTTTTCATTTTGCTGTAGCCTACAGAACCTACATGGGAACAGAGCGAGCAAGCAACAGGAAGACAGAGACCCTAGAATCCTTGTCAGATTCATTTTAGAACAAGGAAAAAGACTGAGAAGGAATGGGACTTATATTTCATTCCTCAGGATGCTACTACAGGTATTAGTTTAGAGTCAAGTCCTTCAACCAGCTCAATGAATAAAAGTCTTTTCAAAGCCAGATATTAAAACCAAGGTCACAGATCTCGTATTAATTTGGAAACAACTTTAAAGTACCTCCTTATCCCCACTCAAATTAGCAGCACTGATCTCTAACCAAATGACTTAATTTACATTTCAGACAATGAGATGGTTAATATGGCAAACTTTGTTAGTGTACCACCGCCACCATTACCACCACCAAGCCCCACCCGAAACAGTAATGTGGAGTTCTATGCTATTTGTATTTCAGGTAATCTGGAATTTTAATGTCTAGAATCTTAATTTCTCTTGAAGAAACGCTTCCTCTCACACACCCAAGTTATATCAAACTGTTTAATCAGTTGCTCATAGTTTATTTCCGAAATTATCATCTAACCCTAACATTGAACATGTGGCCATATGCTTCTGTGTTCTGCCAAGTGTAAGGGCCTAAAACTTTAAACTGAAGACAGTCCCAGAATATGAATGTTTGTATGTTTGAAAAACTACTTGTCATTTTCTCCAAACACATCTCATCTTTTCTGGGCCATCCAAGAAAAATAAACATTTTCCTTATGGTCAGAATACAACACTGTCCCAGTGTCTTTGTTTGGATTACTGTTGCCAAATGATATCTTAAATTTGAGCATTTTTCCTCTTCTTGTTTTTAACTTTATAGGAAAGGTCTGTTTCATTGGACAATCTAATGAGATCTATGAAACTTCTTTCCAAAATCCAAACTTTAAAGGGTTCATGAACCCTTGTTCAGGAAACCTGGCTCTAAAAAACCAATGGCATTGTTACTAACCACAAGAAAATATACAAGTGCAAGGTTATTCGAGGTCATGACCACACAATATATGCAGCCTGATTGAAAACCATCTGGTTGGCTGTCTTCAGAAACAACTGTTACCAGTATTCCAATCCCCCCTCCAAAAAAACCCAACACAGGACAAAGAACAATTTTTACCCATTATGATTTATTCTCTACATTACTTCATTAAAGAGTTCAATGATTTGCACTGAGAAGTTATATAGCCAAGAGGCAACCAAGGGTAATATTAAGAATTGGTCTGAAGTCCTTGTACTTGAAGGCCATATAAAGTCTCTTGCTTCAGGGAAATCAAGATGAAAATTAACAAACAAAAAACCACAAGCTCCCTAGACTCCAGAATCTCAACAGAAGATAACATCAATAGTGAAATTGTAGATGTTAATATGGAAAACAGATCTTGTGCAAATATTAAAATTAACACCTAGGACTTTTGTATAGATGATTTTTATTATAAACAATAAAATGTTATATCTCAATTATAAACCTTTCATGTTGAAAGGGTTTCTAACATGAACTTCTTTAATATTAATTATGAAGCAAAAAAGTTTAAGAACCTCACAGTGAAAACAATCCAACACTGACAAACTCTAGTGATCAAAGATATGCTCTTTTCATGGAAAACACAATTCATAATTACAGAGAACGTCCTAGCTGTGGGTATTATGACATAAGCTAACTTTCCAGACCAAAAGGCACTCACAGCTAGGGATGAAACAAACTCTGAACCCAGCCAGCCACAGTGGGCTAGTTTCTTGGAAACAGTGGTCACCTACTATTCAGCTTGAGCAGCTCAAAAACAAATGACACAAAGCAAAAAATCTTTTCTTTAAACGTACCATTCACACCATGTGCTGGCCTCCCTCATCACTGCACTTGTTAAGTGTGTGCAGGGCAGCTCAGTTCTAGTTAGGAGTCATAATCCTATGCAAAGTAGCCACATGGATGATCCAGACTTAGTATTTTTCCTGAGTGCCACCTGCCACACATCTTCACGAGGGACCATGAATGTACAGTTCCAGACCACTTCCTGACTAGGCCCTATTTAGGATGGAGGCTTATAGTGCCATTCTTTACAGAGACAAATATTCCTTGGTCAACTCCTGAGATCCCTACACAAGCAAGAGGATCTCAAGCATCTCCATTGCTGAACCTGTATGGAGTGCGAGGGAGTACGAAGGGAGTGAGGCTTCTCTAAAACTGAGCCCACTGTAGTGCTGCTGGGTTAACTAGCCCAATCCTGTGCACTGACCCCTCCCCCCTTTTGTGGGTTTTAAATTTTCTGCTCATTTTCTTAAATGGCAGGTATCCTACTCCACCCTCAATAAAATAAAATAAAATAAGAATACTATACAATAGGGAGACAAATAGGGCAACATTTCTACAAGAAAAAATAGGCTTGAGGAGCATGGCACTGTAAATACTTGCATGACCAGTTTCACTGAGCATGCTCAGGGATAAAATTTTAGCACCATTTTTTTTGCTTTTTTCAATCTTTAGAAATTAAACACAACTTTTAACATAGAACACTTGAACAGTAATGAATGTAGCCCTATGTGTCAATACTGTTATACAAATTGAAGGTGGGTGGGTTTAGTCCCGAGCTGACTACCAAGCTGACCACCAACATCAATTCATGGCACCTAAAAGAAACTGCTGTCACGTTTGAAACAAGACACGTACTATTCTCAGCAGCAGAAAATCATGAAACAATCCCTTCACCGCCAGTAGCTTTTCTCATTAACTCTGCCAGGGTAAAGTGCCAGGATGTGAGAATGCAGCCCAGCCTGGGCATCCTGGCATTGGCCCATTTCCCCTGCACATTTCATATCCTCATGAGCAGAGGATGATGCCAAGCACATCTGCTCTGTTATTCATCCTTCCAAGAAATGAGACAGCAATGCCTATAATGTGTCGTTTCTTAGATGTATACCTGCTCTCCTGCCCATTCCTGGTAGCAGAAAACTAAAAAAGATTATTTTGACTTGACTATTTGCATCTTCTAGATAGAAAGCCACACCATCACCACATAAACTTTAAAAAATAAATTAAATCAAAACATTGGGTCCACCAGGTTAACATCCAGTCCACTTCCAGAGTTCTCTAAGCATGTTGTTAAAACCAGTGTATCACCCTTTGGGTCTTTTCTTCCAACTAGACACCTCTTCCTGTGCATACTTGCAGCAGTGCCTCTGTAACAATGTTTCCAAAGCATCTTCAAAGTTATCAACTTCTATAAACTTTGCTACCAAATGAGTGAAGACTGCAAGAGGGAAAAGAAACCTGACAGCTATTTAGAGCCAGCAACAGTAAAAAACGGAAATATGCCACATGAAAATCTGAGTGATCTAGAATGAAATGAGCTACTCTGGGGAGATATGCCATGGTGGGATGAAGATTCCCAGCATATTAGGCAAGATAACGATTCACCTTGTTTTAATACACAGCTTTGTTCTAAAGTCCTGTCAAGGGCTGGATCATCCACTGTCTTCTCATTTCTGATTTCCCTGTAGAAAATCAGAAAAAGGAACTCCTCTGCTTCAAGTCCCTTAAAGATGTTTGCCTGAAAAGAAAAAAACAGCTTGGAGACCCTAGATTCTCTGCTGTGACAATGTGACAAGCCCAACCTAGGTGCTTGTTTGAACCACTATGTCTTCTGTGAACCTAGACCTAGCTATAGGCACTGCTACCAGTAGAGGAGTGAGGTAGCCAGGTGGTGAGGAAGAGGTCTCTCCTTTCCCACTACATGCAGCAATGACATCAGGACCTCCCATGGGCGTTGCAGTCCATTCCTCAGTAGGTTCTACCACAGAGGTCTCTGTTCAATACCAGGAGACAATGCAAGAAGAGTACCAGAAAATCCACCTGACAGCAGGACCAGAATTAAAACCTTCGAGGCTGAGTGAGCGATGAGATCTGCCACGCCATCCAAAGGGCTTTCGATCTTGACGTGGGTCTCTGTCCAGAAGCCTCAAAGGACTCAACGAGGCCCATGTTCAACCCTAACATGGAGTCCACTTATGAAGCATGGAGGTTGTAATCAACTGTTGGTATGCAATAAACTGGAAGTTTAAAAAAAGGAATTTAAAACAACCTAAAAATGTTTCTTGTTGGTCTCCGTTGCACAGACTGCCAGAGGAATACCTACTTGATCTGGGGAGGCTACAAAGGTGCCCCTTCAGGAATCAATTCCAGCTTCCACTGCATGGCCAACACAGGCAGCCACCTGCATGTCAACGGTCTTCTGAACTCACATGGCAATTCTCACTAGTCATGGAGGAGCCCCAATCCAACGGAACCCCATAATGAGGAAAAGCTGAGATAAGGCTTGGGCCCCTCAAGTTCTGCTTCATTCAATATAACCCTGCCTCCCCCCACCCCCAGTCAGCTGGAGGCAGACTTGGCAACGGAAGCTAGCATCATAAAATGGTGCAGTAATAGAAGTAACTGGACCAGGAAGAGGAGGCATCTGCTCCAATGATGTCATAGCCATTGGTGGCCACAGGGGGTTGGGACTGGTCATGCAGCCTTGTGTCAGGAGTAATGATTGTAGAGGGGCGGGGCATGAAGAGTGCCATTCTGGAAACAGTGCTGTCGAGAAGCAATATATTCTGCATAACTGATTGTCACCTTCTCACTTCGGTATCTGTGTAAAAGAAAGGGAAGGGTATTATAAACCCCAAACAATTCATTTAGTAAAGTCACTCAGCAGAGAAAACCAAAAGCTTATTCTACATTTTATAAGAATTAAATGGAAGACCAAGAGCAATCTGACTTACAGAAAATGAAAGACAGCACAAGAAAACAATGTTATTACAAATGAACAAGATGAAAAAGCACAATACCCAAGAATGTTTTCCGCACATCCCACCTTCACACACTATAAATGCTCATCATCAGGCTGCTCTTAAGCAATCTGCTACTGGGTCTGGAGGAACTATTTAATTATTTTTAAAATTTATTGATTTTAGAGAGAGAAAGAGAGAGAGAGAGGGAGAGACAGAAACATTGATCTGTTCCTGTATGTGCCCTGACCCAGGGTGGAACCAGCAACCTCTAACGCTTCAGAACTACACTCTAACCAACTGAGCTATCCAGCCAGGGCTGGAGGAAGTATTTCCAGATTATATGGGTGGCAGATTGAAAAATGACTACAACCAATGCTCAGTGTGAACTGCATTATCTACTTTCAGCTTAAAATGGTAAATTGACAGAAATGCAACTTCAATTTGCAAAAAGCAACAAACAAGTTATTTATAACCAAAAGGCACAGACACCTAATTCTGGGTCAAATTCTCATGAAGTGGGTTAAAGGATCTTGGGCCTATATAGGATGGGTCCCAATTCCTGGTGAATATGCCATTTCATTTCACTGGGTCCTTAGAACAGATGTCATATAGCACTTTGGCTTTGCTCCAAAAAGAGCCATGAGTCAGAATGCGAAGCATGGGGTGTTACAAACCTATGGAGCCTACTACAGACCACAGGAGCTGGGTGTGACAGTCCTTACCCAGAGCCATCTCTTTCCCACTGTAATCACTCCTCCACTGCAAGGTGATTATTCCTGAATTTTGACAGGGAAATGGCTGTTCAAATAAATTATAATAATAATAATAACAATGCCTTGTATTTGAAGGGTTTTTTTTTGAATCCAAAGCATTTCAAAAACACTAGGTTATCTTCCAAATAGACCCGTGTGGTTACTATATGATTATTCAGCATTTTACAAACGGGCCAGAGGCCCACAGAAGCCAAACCTCTCAGTGTTTTCAGTTTCAGTAGGGATGGGAAGAGAACTGACATCTGCTACCTGGCCCTGGACTAGAAATTCCTTACCAGAACCTAAAACAACTCAAGGCGAATGTTCTCCTTTGCCTTTTATAGACAGGAAATCTTTTTCTACTCAGAGAGGCAGAATAGTTGACCCAGTTCACATAGCTAAGTGGTAGAGCTGAGTTTCATGTACATTCTACCACACTAGGCAGCCTCCCCAAAGAAACATTTGCTTCAGACAGAGGTGTTTCCCTTTAATTCTTTATAAAAAAAACACATTTTCTGACTATTTCTTTAACATGCCACCTGGTCCCTGTCACCTAACTACATGTAACTTCAACTGACCCTGGCCTTCAGCACTGAGCGCCTTATTTTCTGACTTCCATCTCCCCACTTGGCCCCTGCCCCAAGAGAGTCTGGCATAGACACCACCCATGACTTGCTCAGTGGCCTAGCCCCGCCCCCTCTGACACTCAGCCCTGACGATGCCAGGGTACAGGGGATCTAGGTCTTGCTCCCTGCCTCCTCAGAGCCTCAGCACACTTCCCAGCTTAGAGATAGCAGAGAAAAACGTTCTCTTCCCTTTCCATCAAAAGTGCCCTCCATCCAAACCCAACTAAGTTAAGATGACAAGGAAAATGAGACAGGGGCTTACCTGGTAAGTTTGATCGTTTTTCTGAATTCACTGGTAATTGGAGCCTTAAAGCCACCTTTCCTGAGTAAGGAGTCTATCGTCTGGATCTGATCCCAGTCTGAGGAGAGACACAGTGAAGTCAGGGCACAATGATAGAGTGACAGAGTGGGGCAGCTCTAACACAGCGAGAGCTGGGGAAGAGCCTGGGACCCAGGCACTGAGCGGTTTGCCTCACTACCACCAGTCCAGGAAAAATCCTGAGGGCATGAGATTTTTATTCTCCCCCCAAAAGAGACAGAGAGACAGGGACAGGAATTTAGAGAGAGAGAGAAGCATCAATTTTCATTGGGGCACCTTAGTAGTTCATTGATTGCTTTCTCATCTGTGCCTTGACCGGGGGGCTAGAGCTAAGCGAGTAACCCCTTACTCAAGCCAGCAACCTTGGGCTCAAACCAGCCACTAGCCACCTTTGGGCTCAAGCCAGAGGCCATGGGGTCATGTCTATAATCCCGTGCTCAAACCAGCAACCTTGGGTTTTGTACCTGGGTCCCGTATCCCAGGTTGACTCTATCCACTGTGCCACCGCCTGGTCAGCCTGAGGCCATGCGATTATGGCCTAACACATGCCATATGGCTGTCCCCGGAACCCCTGCTCCTGTGACTTTCCTGTCAGAGGTGACCCCAGTGTAAGTATCTAGGAACGAAGCCTGGCCGGTTGACCTAGGGCTCGTAACGAGAGCTGTTCTATGGGAAGGGAATTCAAATTCTGCAGCTTATATTCTTTGTGTGAACTCCATTCTGATTTCTAGGAGTCCTGTTTCCTATTATAGAGAACTGACAATAGGAAGGAAGTTTTTCCTTTAGAAAGGGTGGGAAAGTATACTGTTCACAAATATACTATTGCATCGTTCTTGCACATTTTCAAAAGGTAAAACCAAATATGTCAATTTGAAAACCAAAGAAAACTCCCTGAATTGCTGCAGTATGTGCTATTTTTTAATTATCCGTTTTTTAAAAATTTTATTTAGAAAGTTAAATTTAACAGGGTGACATTGACCAATAAGCGTATATAGGTTTCAGGTAAACGTTTCTATAGCATCTGAACTGTTGATTATGTTGTGTGCCCATCACCCCAATCAGTTTTCAAATGGCAAAAGTAATTTGATTATTTACCTAAATTATCATTACATCTCTTTTTTTTTTTTTTTTCTTTCTTTTTTTTACAGAGACAGAGAGTCAGAGAGAGGAATAGATAGGGACAGACAGACAGGAACGGAGAGAGATGAGAAGCATCAATCATCAGTTTTTCGTTGTGACACCTTAGTTGTTCATTGATTGCTCTCCCATATGTGCCTTGACCGTGGGGCTACAGCAGACCGAGTAACCCCTTGCTCGAGCCAGCGACCTTGGGTCCAAGCTGGTGAGCTGTGCTCAAACCAGATGAGCCCGCACTCAAGCTGGCAACCTTGGGGTCTCCAACCTGGGTCCTCCGCATCCCAGTCCAACGCTCTATCCACTGTGCCACCGCCTGGTCAGGCATCATTACATCTCAGTATTAGAAAATACTTATCACGTGCCACCTTGTATAGAAAAGTTAGATGTATGATTTCAAATGGGTGAATGAAAGGCTTCCTTTTTATTTATTTATTTATTCATTTTTAGAGAGGAGAAAGAGAGAGAGAGAGGAGAGAGAAGGGGGAGGAGCTGGAAGCATCAACTCCCATATGTGCCTTGACCAGGCAAGCCCAGGGTTTCGAACCGGCGACCTCAGCATTTTCAGGTTGACGCTTTATCCACTGCACCACCAAAGGTCAGGCAAGGCTTCCTTTTTATATATCATATCCATATTGCTTTTGTAATTCTATTTATTTTTTTAAATTTTTTACATTTTATTTATTCATTTTTTTTAGAGAGAGGAGACAGAGAGAGATAGAAAGAAGAAAGAACAGAGGGAGGAGCAGGAGGCATCAACTCCCATATGTGCCTCGACCAGGCAAGCCTGGGGTTTCGAACCGGCAACCTCAGCATTCCAGGTCGACGCTTTTACCTACTGCACCACCGCAGGTCAGGTCCATATTGCTTTTGAAAAAGTTCATATACACAGTTACAATGAACAAGGCAACCATTGTCCATATCATTAGTTCGCTGACATATTGAGGACATTTTTTTCTATTCCAGGTTCACATCTGACAAATATTGTTTTGTTTTGTTGTTTTTGTGACATAGAGAGAGAGAGTGACAGGAAAAGAGAGAGATGAGAAGCATCAATTCTCTGTTGTGGCACCTCAGTTGTTCATTGACTACATTCTCATGTGCCTTGACTGGGGGGCTACAGCAGAGCGAGTGACCCCGTGCTCAAGCCAGCGACCTTGGGCTCAAGCCAGCGACCATGGTGTCATGTCTATGATCCCACGCTTAAGCCAGCGACCCTGCATTCAAGCTGGTGAGCCTGCGCTCAAGCCTGATGAACCTGCCCTCAAGCCAGCGACCTCAGGGTTTCAAACCTGGGTCCTCTGCGTCCCAGTCTAACACTCTATCCACTGCGCCACCGCCTGGTCAGGCACATCTGACAAATATTGTATGTATGTGTGTTTACATGTTAATTAAAAAAATAAGTAATTCCAAGAAAGAAAATGAGATAACCTATTACAGAACGCACAAGCAACATTTAAAGGTACAGGTTGTACCTTGAGATACAAATTTAATTCGTTTTGTAACTGAGCTTGGAAGTCAGTCAACTCGTATATCAAACTGCCAGTACTGGACCTGTGCACCAACACACCAACTAGCGGCAGCTTTCTGAATCACGACTCGTATCTCAGAATTTTACTCGGATCTCAAACAAAAATACAGAGTCACAGCTCGTACCTTAAAAAATTCGTATGTTGGTCTGTTCGTATCTCAAGGTACCACTGTATTCTTTTAAAGAGAAAACCTGCCCAACCCCTTTCCTACCTTTAATGTCACAATTTAAGAACTATACTCCCCCCTCAACTCCCACTATCAAGTTCTTTGAAAACAAACAAACAAACAGAAAACAGGAGAAATTATGTCTTATGAGAGGAGGGGCACTAGACAGACTCCTGCATGTGCCCCAACCAGGATCCACCCACCAACCACCATCTGTGGCTGATGATCTGCCCATCTGGGGCCATGCTCACAACTGAGCTATTTTTATTGCCTCAAGTGGAGACTCCAGGAAACCATCCTCCGAGCCTGGGGCTGATGTGCTCGAACCAATCGAGCCATGGCTGCAGGAAGAGAAGTGAGTGGGAGTGGGAGAAAGAGGGAGAAGGGGGACGAATGGAAAAGTAGACGTGTGCCCTGACTGGGACTCAAACACAGGACATCTACACGCAAGGCCAACGCTCTGCCACTGAGACAACTGGCTAGGGCCTACATTTTTTCAACTATAATATTAATAATTGGCCCTGGCCGGTTGGCTCAGCGGTGGAGCGTCAGCCTGGCGTGCGGAAGTCCGGGGTTCGATTCCCGGCCAGGGCACACAGGAGAGGCGCCCATTTGCTTCTCCACCCCTCCCCTCCTTTCTCTCTGTCTCTCTCTTCCCCTCCCGCAGCCGAGGCTCCATTGGAGCAGAGATGGCCCGGGCGCTGGGGATGGCTCCTTGGCCTCTGCCCCAGGCGCTAGAGTGGCTCTGGTCATGGCAGAGCGTCGCCCCTGGTGGGCGTGCCGGGTGGATCCCGGTTAGGCGCATGCGGGAGTCTGTCTGACTGTCTCTCCCCATTTCCAGCTTCAGAAAAATACAAAAAAAAAAAAAAAAAAAAAAATTAATGACCAAGAGTTCAAATCCCTCTGATTCTGGCAGCTTCCCTTTACTATGAATTCTACAATATGGTCAAGTTTTGGTAGAATTTTGCTATAATTACCAGTCTTGTAGGACAAAAAATAAATCTCTTCTCTGAAAGTGAAACAAGGGAGTAGAAGAAATCTTCACCCCTTTTCTTGCCCAGCTTCTGTATCTGTTAAGAGTTTATTTCTCATTCTACAAGAATTTTGATAGATATTAAGAGTAAGAAAGGCACTCATTCTTACTTGCAGTCAGGCTGAAAGACAACACACGTTATTTTCCTCCCTTTAAGTCAGCAATACTATGTATAGTATTGTTCACTAAAATTCTGTTTGTCCAACTCACCTTGTTCCTTAGCAACCTCAGGTAAATATGTGGCTGTACGTTTGATGCCTTTCTCATTGATGAATTCAATTCGAATCCCATGGACCCCTACCTACAGAATAAAACACAGCCAAATAAACAGCACTTACTTATTCTTTTTTTTTTTTAATTTTTTTTAACTTTATTTAGTTTTTGAGAGAGAGAGAGAGAGAGAGAGAGAGAGAGAGAGAGAGAGAGAAGGGGGAGGAGCAGAAAGCATCAACTCCCATATGTGCCTTGACCAGGCAAGCCCAGGGTTTTGAACCGGGGACCTCAGCATTCCCATTGCGCCACCACAGGTCAGGCAGCACTTACTTATTCTAAGGGAACTTTAGTCATCCAGATACAAACTGACATTGTCCCCTGACCATCTTGAACCAGCTCTGATAAAAGAACCTCTTCATTTTCATCACTCACTCTCTCAGGTATAGAAACCAAAAACACTTTAGCTTGAGAGAAGGTGTAATTCCACATGTATCCACTTGTCTTAAAGCATCAACGTTACAAAAATAAATTCTTTCAATAGTTCCTCTAATAATCTTAAGTATTCCACCTTCAATCTATTCCATTAAACGAACATGACACAGGGTTTTGATTTGGGTTCATAACTCTTCACAAATGACTCTAAATAACTTTTACTCAAGGGCTTACCAAAAGGGATCTGGAATATTGTGCTGGATCCTTATTATTATTATTATTATTACTGACAGAGACAGAGTCAGAGAGAGGGACAGATAGGGACAGACAGACAGGAAGGGAGAGAGATGAGAAGCATCAATTCTTTGTTGTGGCATCTTAGTTGTTCATTGATTGCTTGTTCATTGATTGCTTTCTCATAATGTGCCTTGACCAGGAGGCTACAGCAGAGTGAGTGACCTCTTGCTGAAGCCAGTGACCCCGCGCTCAAGCCGGTGACCTCGGAGTTTCCAACTTGGGTCCTCTGCATTCCAGTCCGACACTCTATCCACTGTGCCACCGCCTGGTCAGGCCTCATTATTATTTAATAAACATGGGAGCAGGGTGTGAACCCAAGTGGACTGGGAAGATGGAGAAGAAGGCCTTTATAATTCTTTCTGCTTCTAATATTGCAGCACCTTCTGCGCCACCTGTCTGGCTCACAACTGCTTCCAAACTCAGCTTCCATGTTCTTAGGCCCTCTCAATAAAGGAGATACATTACCATGTACTAACCCGAACCCAAATGCAACGAGAGACGCAGAGTTCCAAATGCGGCTGTTCTCACCTCCCAGTCCAGGTAATCACTGGCATCCTCAAAGTTAGTAAGGAGGGAGACAGAGCAGGAAAGTTTAGGCAGCTCCTCTCGGGTCAGTGGGGGGAATCGGCTGTCCTTAAGTGCACTGGAAGGGGACAGAAAACCTACGTGAGGCTACTCTGGAGTTGGGAGCACGTGCCTGAATATTTACAACTTAAGCTACACAGAGAACCTCTATTATCTATTAATACTAATATGCTAAGAAACCAACTTGATGCTATTAATTGTCTATAGTTGAAATGAATGGTAAGTGATTCACCAGATTAAAGCCTCATTTCCTGATTACTAAAAAGAGAACACTCTTTCTTTATTACTCAGATGACATAAAGTCAGGCACTTTTTTCCAATTCTGTAGGTAAATTTGATTGAAAATTTATCTACCCATCTTATGTCTCATGCAATTACCTGGTTAACGTGTATTCCCTGAGTCCTGAATGAAGATTCATGGCTGAGAAGGTCCCAATGCAGCCACGAAGCCGTTTGTCACGCCCTGTCTTCCATGTCACAAAGAGCGGACTAAAAAAGCAAACACAAAACACTCTCCAGCCCCAAATCAATCATGGATAAGAACAAAACCTTGGCTTTATTCCTGTTCATTTCTGTTGTTCCCCAAAAGGACTGTTTTCTGAATTGCCAGCTATCTGAAGGACTCTACCTCTCTGAGAGTCATGCAATCTTGGAGGGAAACGGAGAGGGACTCCACAAGACACCATGAAGGAAGGCTCTCCGGACAGCCTCTCCTATGTGCCTCTCTGACAGTTACCACATGTAAGTGCTATATTCCTCTTCCTCTGTCCAGGACTCTACTTTTTCCCCTTCTAATTCTTGTATCTCTCCTCTTCTGTAATTTGAATAAGTTCCCTAGCTGCATCCTTCATGAGGATACATGGCCCTGTCCATTTTTTCTCCTTATATGCAAGCTTTCCCTGCAACCCCATATTGTCCCCATGATTATTTCTGCTAGCAACTACAAATATCTCCTGCTCATAAATGTACAGAAAAGAAAAACAATGTTTCCTAAAGAGAGCTTATTATTATTAGCAGAAGTTGCCACTTTT
Source organism: Saccopteryx leptura (assembly GCF_036850995.1). Lineage (NCBI taxonomy): Eukaryota > Metazoa > Chordata > Mammalia > Chiroptera > Emballonuridae > Saccopteryx > Saccopteryx leptura. The sequence goes on from NC_089509.1 coordinate 846,743, forward strand.
TCTTTCTAGGCCTAAGCCATACTTCATTAGGCTAGATCAGACTGATGGGGACAGGTGTTTTAGAAAGAGGTCACAGGTCTGTCCCTCTTCCTATTCCTTTACTTCTTAAGATTCTAGTTAAACACTTCTAAAAAACAACTTACATTTTTAAGGTTACTTACTTTTTTGATTGTTACAAAGCACATCTTCCACCTACACATCTTCCCCTTGCACTAAACACTTCAGCAGCATGCACCAGCCAGTTTGTCTCAAAACCCCTCAAATTTTTTACTGTGTATAGGATGGAAACATTAGCCCCTAGATATGACAGCCCATACCCTGCAACGCTTCAGCCACCACCTACTTCTCCAAACTTGTGTTCCTCTCCTTTATAGGCTAGAGCTGATCCCACTCAGATCAAGGCTGAACACCTCCACCTGCTCAGCCGGATTTTTCTGACCACGGTGCCCTATGGCAATATTACCCTGAACAGCTAGGACCTTTTCTCTATATCTCCTCTCCTCTTATCACACAGGAGTGACTTCCCCTTGACTCTGCCCACAGTGTGCCACACACTATTTAACTGGGTTGTGGTTTGCCAACTCAGCAAGTCTCCCAAAATCAAGGACTTTGTCTTCATGTCCCTCCATTCCCTGACCAGTGGGGTTACGTAGTACCTTAGTTTCACTGGTTTGGGTAAGAGGGCTCAGAGCTCCCAATGTGGGATTTATTCATGTAATAGGAGTTTCCAGGTCCTAGAGTTAAGTATTGACAGCTAAGAAGTGAATGACCTCAGGTTAAAGAGTGCTCCAAAAGCATCTCCAAAAATTAAAACTCAAAAGCTCTTTCCAGGCAGTCCAGAGCTGCTTCCAATTTTGAGAAAGGAGAAACACTGGCTTATGCGCCTTTACTGTATGCTCCATATATGTTCCCTGTTCACACAGGACACGTGTAAGGGCTGGGGACCAACAGCAGTCTTGAACTAAAACAGTAAAGCAGATGCTGCCATTCTTAGTGGGGTGCCAGTGGCCCCACGGATTACCACGGGATTGCTGATGAACAAAGTGAGCATGAGAGCATCACAGCTCCCCCTAAATGAGCTTCTAGTCTCCAGCCTGGCCCTCAGACACTCCTTAATGCACCTGGACTGAGCACTACTGGGGTCCACAATGGTGTGATACTGTGACCTCTACACTTGAAGGATTAAATGATCTACCCATGGCCATAAGAAACAAAGGAGCAAAAAAAAAATATCCTACTGATTTCCAGAACACCACTTTAACAACAAGCCCACACCTCCTCCAAAATAACCTAGTCCCCTTCCAACACTGAATCCAGGGACGTCCTAGATCTTGTTGGACATTTCTCATCATCCTGTTCCTGTATTAGAAAGATGCCATCATGCCTTCTCACTGTCCCCTGCCCTGAGAGATTTACTCACTAGGGGTCATTGGTGAATCTAGGAAGTCGTGGCTGTGGGAAGCCATAGAGGTGACAGTAGAGGACATCAAAGCAGTAGCAGCACATCTCTGCAGTCACCACCAGATTTTTGGTGGTATTGGCAGTTCCATTGGGTCGGGGAAGAGGACTCAGAGCTCCCGATGCGGGATTCATTCGTGTAATGGGAGAGTTTCCAGGTCCCAGAGTTAAGTCCGATACATTCTCCCGACCACTGCTGCCATCCACATGCTGGTGGTTTTGAAGAGGTCCTGAACTAGAACCGGGGACAGTTGTGGCCTGGTTCCCGTGAGTGTGCGTTCCACTTCCAGATAACTTGGGCTTCTTGACCCCACAACAGCCTGCTGCCAACTTGGGCTCGAGTGGAGGAACACAACGTCTTTTTCCCATCCTGATTCAGGGCTCAGGGTCTGGAATGCTACAGAACCCTAACCAAAAAGAGATTAGGTAAGCATTAATTTAAATTAGCTAAAAGGAGAAAACAAAAACTAAAGAGAAAGAATCTCCATGGAGAGGCAAGAGTCATCAATTCTCTTTCTCACTCAGGTCACATGGTCACAAAGGGTCACAGACCAGCAGGGCTAGAAGAGGCCGAGTTCTAAGCCAGGAACTCCCAACCTTTCCCTAAAGGGGAACAGTGCCTTTATTTTCCATAAAGCTACGATCACATGGACAGAGGCAGGCTACAGGGCTCTCTCCTGCCCAGGAGGGTGGGGAGGCAGCCACTGTGAAGCTGGATGATAGAGGACATTTCAAGACGACTAGGAGATTGCACTTGACTCGTCAGACTCTTCATCAGGTTGCTTTTTCTACCATTTCAAAGGCTCCAAATTGAACCACTCCATTTTCAAAGGACCCCAGAAGAACATCATGCTTTCCCTTGTTAACCACATCCTCTCAGGATCTTTCTCATCTGCCCCAGACCTTAGTGAAATGAAAAGCACTCAGGTATACACCTTCTAACACAAGGCTCCCATCTTTCTGCCCTCACAGCTACTGTTCTCCAATCCTGCTCAGTTTCTTTGGTTCTCAGAACTCCAATTTCTACACATCTCTCTATTCTTTTAAGACCTCATTCAAGAAGAGCTACAACCTAGTAGAAACCTTTACTCATACAGATGACCCAAGCTACACAGTCCTTTTGTGAGGTAGTCTTTCTGCCCTGTCCTAGCAAAGCAGACATATGCAAATCACTCAGTTTGACATAATGTGAAGGAGAGGATCTTCTTTTTTTTTGTTGTTACAAGATTTATTGATTTTAGAGAAAGGGGGCCAAAGGAGGGAGGGGGAAGAGGAAGAGAAAAGGAGGGGGAGAGGGAAAGGAGGGGGAGAGGAGGAGAAAAGGAGAGGGAGAGAGGGAAAGAAGGAGGGGGAGAAAATGAAGGGGAGAGAAGGGGAAAGGGTAAGGGGGAAGGAGGAAGAAGGAGGGGGAGGGGAAGGGAAGGGAAAAGGAGAGGGAGGGAGAAGGAAAGAGAGAGAGGGGGAAGGAAAGAGAGGGAAAAGAGGGAGAAGGAAACGGGAGGGAGAGGAAGGGGGAGGGGAGGAGGAGCAGAAAGAATCAAACTGTAGTTGTTTCTCATCTGTGCCTTGACCAGGCAAGCCCAGTGACCTCAGAATTTGAGGTTGACATTTTATTCACTGCATCACCACAGATGAGGCACTAACTTTTTTTTCTTTAATGTTTACTGTATTTTATTGATTTTAGAGGGGAATGGAGGTGAGAGAGAAACAAGAATATCAATCTGTTCCTGTATGTGCCCTGACCAGGGATTGAACCAACAACCTCTTAGCTTCAGGACAATGCTTTAACCAACCAAGCCATCCAGCCAACGAGGGTCTGAATTCTTTTTTAATTAATTAATTAATTAATTAATTATTATTATTTTTTTTTACAAAGACAGAGAGTGAGTCAGAGAGAGGGATAGACAGGGACAGACAGACAAGAATGGAGAGAGATGAGAAGCATCAATCATCAGTTTTTCGTTGCGACACCTTAGTTGTTCAATGATTGCTTTCTCATATGTGCCTTGGCTGCGGGCCTTCAGCAGACCGAGTAACCCCGTGCTGGAGCCAGCGACCTTGGGTTCAAGCTGGTGGGCTTTTGCTCAAACCAGATGAGCCCGCGTTCAAGCTGGCGACCTCAGGGTCTCGAACCTGGGTCCTCTGCATCCCAGTCCGACACTCTATCCACTGCGCCATCGCCTGGTCAGGCTGAATTATTTTTTTTCTTTTCTTTTTTTCTTTTCTTTTTGTATTTTTCTGAAGCTGGAAATGGGGAGGCAGTCAGACAGACTCCCGCATGTCCACCCGGCACGCCCACCAGGGGGCGATGCTCTGCCCATCTGGCGTTGCTCTGTCGCCTGGGGCAAAGGCCACAGAGCCATCCCCAGCGCCCGGGCCATCTTTTGCTCCAATGGAGCCTTGGCTGCGGGAGGGGAAGAGAGAGACAGAGAGGAAGGAGAGGGGGAGGGGTGGAGAGGTAGATGGGCGCCTCTCCTGTGTGCCCTGGCCGGGAATCGAACCCAGGCCGACGCTCTACCACTGAGCCAACTGGCCAGGGCCGAATTTTTTTTTCTTAAAGAGCCTAAGGTAGTGCCTGACCAGGCAGTGGCGCAGTGGATAGAGCATTGGACTGGGACGTGGAGGACCCGGGTTCAAGACCCCAAGGTCGCCAGCTTGAGCCCAAGCAGGTTTGAGCAAGGCTCACCAGCTTGAGCCCAAGGTTGCTGGCTTGAGCAAGGGGTCACTCAGTCTGCTGTAGCACCCTGGTCAAGGCACATATAAGAAATGAATCAATGGACAACTAAGGAACTGCAATGAAGAATTGGATGTTTCTCATCTCTCTCCCTTCCTGTCTGTCTGTCCCTATCTGTCCCTCTCTCTGACTCTCTCTGTCTCTGCCACAAAAAAGAAAAAAGAAAGCCTAAGGTAAAAGTGTATAGCTATAACATGACCAAGATCCTCTTTCTGCTGTGTCAATAATCAACAAACCAGTAAAATATAGTAGATTCTAGTTATTTCAATACTGAATATAACAAACTTTATAAAATTCTGCTGAGGTGAGAAAAGCATACTGTTTTTCAAGTCATTGCATGTTTATTTTAGCCCTCTCCCAATTATATATGTATTATTTTATCTAAAATTTTCTCTATGATTTGAACACATAGCACATAACTACCTTTTTACACAATGCTGTACAACAGTTTTGGTTATAAATTCTATAACCTTTCAAATCAAATTAGATGTTTACCCTACCCATTTGCAATGCCAGCATTTCTACACAAACAACCTGTCACTAAGTTGAATGGAATACAAAATTTTCAAAATATTTACATTCTTAATATATGTTGATTCTTAACAAAAAACACGTTTTGTTAAGGAGAAGGGTGGAGAAGCAGATGGTCACTTTTTCTCTGTGGCCTGACCAGGAATGGAACCTGGGACTTCCACATGCCAGGTCGACGCTCTACCACTGAGCAAACTGGCCAGGGCCCAAATTTTAAATTTTTAAAATTTTTATTTATTGGCCCTGACTGGTTGGCTCAGTGGAAAGTACTGGCTCAGTGTGCAGGCATCCAGGTTTGATCCCCGGTCAGGGCACATGTGAGAAGTAATCATCTGTTTCTCTCTCTCTCCCTTTTCTCTCTCACTTTACCTCTCACAGCCAGTGGTTCAGCTGGTTCAAGCACTGGCCCCAGGTGCTGAGGAAAGCTCCTACTGATTAAAGCATCATGCCAAGAAGTGGGATGCTGAGTGGATCTCGGTCAGGGTACATGTAGGAGTCTATCTCCCCTCCTCTCACTTATTTTTTATTTTTGCAAGAGAGAGAGAGAGACAGAGAGAGGGACAGTCAGGAAGGGAGAGAGATGAGAAACATCAATTCTTCATCACAGCTCCTTAGTAGTTATTTTCTCATATGTGCCTTGACGGGGGGGGGGGGGGGGGTTGCTAGAGCAAGTGACCCCGCGCTCAAGCCAGCGACCATGGGGTCATGTGTATGATCCCAAACTCAAGCCAGCAACCCCGCGCTCAAGCCAGGTAAGCTCACGCTCAAGCCGGTGACCTCGAGGTTTCAAACCTGGGTCCTCTGCATCCCAGTCCAACTCTCTATCCACTGTACCACCGCCTCGTTGGCTCCCCTCCTCTCTCTTAAAAAAAATTTGATTGATTTCAGAGACATGAAGGGGAACGTAGGGAGGAGAGGCAGGGAGGGGAAGAAAGAGAGAGTAAGAGAGGACCATCGATCTGTTCCTGTATGTGTCCTGATTGGGGACTGAACTAGCAACCTCTGTCCTTCTGGATGACGCTCTAACCAACCAAGCTATCCAGCCAAGGCATCTCGGGCAATTCTTTTTTTTTTTTTTTTTTTTAAATTTTCATTTTTCCGAAGCTGGAAACGGGGAGGCAGTCAGACAAGACTCCTGCATGCGCCCGACCGGGATCCACCCGGCATGCCCACCAGGGGGCGATGCTTAGCCCCTCTGGGGCGTCGCTCTGTTGCATCCAGAGCCATTCTAGCGCCTGGGGCAGAGGCCAGAGAGCCATTCCCAGCGCCCAGGCCATCCTTGCTCCAATGGAGCCTCGCTGCGGGAGGGGAAGAGAGAGACAGAGAGGAAGAGGGGGAGGGGCGGAGAAGTGAATGGGCGCCTCTCTTGTGTGCCCTGGCTGGGAATCGAACCCAGGACTCCTGCACGCCGGGCCGACGCTCTACCGCTGAGCCAACCGGCCAGGGCCTCGGGCAATTCTTAGTGAGATGAAAGTTGTTTGCAGCCAAGGAATAACAGTTTGCACACTTCAATGCTTGGCTTGAAACGGGCTTCTTTTTGAGAAAGCCTTATGCATTTGATCCATTAAAACCTCCAAAAACTATAATGTTTCTGAGCACAGACTTCATTGTCTCGTTCTGACTATTAAGAGAGAGCAAATATCTTGGTTGAAAATGCTGACTGACTACAGAGCCAACTGACCTGGGTTCAAATTCTAATTCCTTCAGGATTACCTCTCTGACTCAGTTTCCTCACAATGATAATAACAGGACTTGCCTCATGTGGTTGTTAGAACGAGTTTAATGCACATAAAGTACTAACATAATGTCTGGCAGGTAGTGCCTGTCCATTGACTCAGCTGCTCTCACCATCTGGGTTTTGTTTGGCTGCTCCTACCAGTAAGGAACTCCTGGAGGGCCAGGCCTTCACTGTACTGTGCTTGCACTGAACAGGTGCTCTCTAAAACAGTGTTTCACAAAACCCTCAAAAGCAGTCAGCAAGGCAGACTCTGTTACCATCATTTTACAGAGGTGGTACCTCAGGTTTCATAAAGCAGATAACCTGCCCAAAGCAAGAATGCCACTAAGTGGCAGAGTTAGAATTGGGACAACAATCTATCTGTTAGACTCCAAGGCCTGGGTTTCTTACGAAGCCACAAAGAAGTGTGAGGCCTGCCAATAATAGCCATTGGATCCAGTGCCTGTCCTACGGGCACAATGAAAAACAAATTACATCCAAGGGTATACTAACAACTAGCCTAATAGTTTGCAGAATCTTGCCAACAAAAATGGAGTGGAGGAGGGGTGATTCAAAACTAACACTTCAGCCATCATCTGGACAATTAAAAGTTCATTTGACACTGTCCCTTGTGTTTACATAACTGCTGTGACTGCTTCTCTGAGCTCTCATCTAGACCCCCTACCTTGTATGTAACTGCAGGGAAGGGGTCAGTACGTGAGTGAGTGAAGTGGCACAGCTGTCTCTGGAGCACTGGGGCTTTCACAGGCCCACAGGCCCTGGGGCTCTGCCTCTAGAACGCCTTGAAACTCAAAGAACAAAGGGATGAAACACAAAAGTTAAAAAAAAACTTTCCTCTCTCATTACTTCAAAGCACACCTGAAAAGCTAAATGTTATGAGATGATGGCAGCTCAGCTGTTACTTAGCAGGTGTTATCAACTACCTGACCAGCAAAACACCGCTCAATAAAGCAATATAAAGATTTCCAAACCCTGCCAACACAGAAAAACTAAAGTTTGGGAATAGGACAAGATAGGTTCTGTAGGTTTGAAAATGTTTAAGTATTTATATGCACAGAAAAGTAAAAATAAATACTATATTAAGACAAACATCTGTCGGCTCTGGCTAGTTGGCTCAGTGGATAGAGTGTCAGCCCAGCTTGCAGTCGTCCTGGGTTTGATCCCTAATCAGGGCACACATAAGAAGTGACCATCTGCCTGACCAGGCAGTGGCGCAGTGGATAGAGCGTCGGACTGGCACACAAAGGACCCAGGTTTGAAACCTCAAGGTCACCGGCTTGAGCGTGAGATCACAGACATAACCCCAGGGTCACTGGCTTGAGACCAAAGGTCTCTGACTTAAAGCCCAAGGTCGCTGGCTTGAGCAAGGGGTCACTTGCTCTGCTGTAGCCCCCCCCACCTGTCAAGGCACATATGAGAAAGCAATCAATGAACAACTATGAGGCCTCAATGAAGAATTAATGCTTCTCATCTCTTTCCCTTCCTTTCTGTCCCTCTCTCTGTCAAAATAAAATAAAATATAAAATAAAATGGTCCTGGCCATCGCTCAGTAGACAAAGCATCAGCCTCCAGCATATGAATATCCTGGGTTCTATTCCCAGTCAGGGCACACAGGAGAAGTGATCTGCTTCTCCCTCTTCCCTTCTTCCCTTCTTCCTTCTTCCTCTTCCCCCTCCCCGCCTCTCCCATAGCCAGTGGCTGGACTGGTTCAAGCATGGTCTCAGGCACTGAGGACTGCTCTGTTGGAGCACATCAGCCTCAGGTGCTAAAAATAACTTGGTACTTGAGCACTAGCCCCAGATGGGGTTGCCAGGCAGATCTTGGTTGGGGCACATGCAGGAGTCAGCATATCTCCCCTCCTCTCACCTAAAGAAAAAAAAAAAAAAGACAAACATTTTTCTAAACAGCACTTAATAGGTAAATGTACCTGTTCCAACTTACATACAAATTCAACTTAAGAACAAATCTACAGAGCCTTGCTCATTCATAACCAGGAGGCTGCTTGTAATCACTGATTTGCTGTGGCCAGGATCACAACTGATTACATTTAACAATTCCCCCACACTGTCCCACTACAATTTTAAATCAGCAGGACCAACTCAAATCTTGTGGATATTTAGGCTCAAGCATTTCTTGGGAGGCCACTAAGCAAACAATTCAACCACTATTTTCAATTAGTGACCAAAGGCATAACTAGAGACATTCTGTATCAAAGACAGAATAGAAGGCATTGCTTTAAAAATTTATTCAATTAGGCCCTGGCCAGTTGGCTCAGTGGTAGTGTCAGCTGGTTGTGTGGATGTCTCGGGTTTGATTCCCGGTCAGGGCACACAGGAGAAGCAACCATCTGCTTTTCCACTCCTCTCCCTCTTACTTCTCTCTCTCTCTTCTCCCCTCCTGCAACCGTGGCTTGATTGGAGCAAGTTGGCCCCAAGTGCTGAGGATGGCTCCATGGCCTCTGCCTCAGGAACTAAAAGGTGGCTCCAGTTGCAATGAAACAAGGGCCCAGATATGCAGAGCATCGCCCCCTAGTGGGCTTAATGCTTGGATCCTGGTCAGGGTACATGTAGGAGTCTGTTTCTGCCTCCCCTCTTCTCATTAAATTTTAAAAAATTATTAAATTACACCTATAGAAAATTCAAAACATAAGACAGCATAACAAATCCAATATCCAGCTTTAATAATTTTCACCATATAGCTAATCATATTTCATCTATAGCCTACGTATTCACTCCATCTCCCCTCCTCCATTGAATCATTTTGAAGGCATGTTCCTAAGGGGGCCAATATTTTACTTATCTGTCAGCATAAAGCAAGTATGAAGTGAACTACAACAAAAAATGTGATGTAAAACACGGTGCTGGTATTAAATACTTTTTATTTACAACATTAAGCACTATCAACCAATTTCGTCAAACCTTTCTCTGGGTTGGAGACTCTTCTAACCCTACTCCAACAAAGTAGGCATCTCACCTCACCACAATCAAGCAGTCCCAGGCTCAGCTTCCAGGACCCCCTACAAAGACCAGAGAGACTCATTCCTCCAACAGCCTGGCCTCTGACATTACACTGCAAGATATCTCAGAATAACATAATTGCAATACAACAGACTAACTTGCTGTCTGACCAGCTTTAAAGACAAAAATACCCCTGACAACATACTCATCATCTCTTCTAAAGCAGTGTGGGACTTTGTTCCTCCTCTTCCTCAAAACCTCATAAAAACTACCAACAATGGTACTTTGATTATAGTAGGAAAAAAATGATTACTGTGAAGTCAGTTCATCTGGAATAACTGAAATCAGGTGTCAAAACCCTTGCTTTACAGACACATATATCCACAAGACCCTCTCAAGTCTAAGGTAGTTAATTTTTATTTTTATTTTTTAGATTTTAAAAAATTCATTTTAGAGTGTGAGATAGAGAGAAGGGAGAGAGGAGCAGGAAGCATCAACTCCCATATGTGCCTTGACCAGACAAGCCCAGGGTTTTGAACTGACGACCTCAGCGTTCCAGGTCGACACTTTTATCCGCTGCGCCACCACAGGTCTCAAGTGGTTACTTTAAAGCTAAATTCAGGGCCATTTTAAAAGCCAGTAGCAGTGACCTCATTTTCCTCTTCCAACTTGAGATCAACAAGAATAAGCTAGGTAAAATGAATTTCTACCAAATGGAGACAAAGTAGTTCTTCCACAAAAAGCTAGAGAAATGAAAAGAATTATTGTTTACCTCTTCGCTTTAGACATTCAAATCTAGTAAGTGTCAAAGAATGCTCTCAGTGTTGAAAATTCACCACACTTCTACCTGACATGCAACATTCAGGTGTTCTGCCCTTCCTTAGGGTGCACAACAAAGGCCAGATGGTGACTCTTCCTACCTTTCTGCAGGGAAGCTGAGCAGGGCTTTACTGCCACTTCAATCCCAGCCAGCAATGAAATGCTCCTTACCTTTACTCCCAGAGGCTGGATGGCATTTGTATTTAATCCTTCACAACGCCTAACACAGTGCCCTGCATATAGTTTACACACCAGCAATCTTACCTACAGATTACTAGTAATTTAAGTTTGCCTTTTATAGAAATGCTTAGGGCTCTAGCAGGTTGTCTCAGCAGTAGATCATTAGCAAGGCGTTTGCAAGTCCTGGGTTTGATTCCGGTCAGGGCATACAGGAGAAGGGATCATCTGCTTCTCCACCCCCCCACTCCTGCTCCTCTTCTTTTTCTCTTCCCCTTACACAGCCATGGCTTGAATGATATTCAAGCAAGTTGGCCCTGGGCACTAAAGATGGCTCCACAGCCTTGCCTCAGTTGGGAACCAATGGAGCAGCAACCCCAGATGGGAAGTATTGCCTGTAGTGGGCTTGCCAGGTGGATCCCCGCTCAGGGCACATGCGGGAGTCTGTCTCTCTGCCTCCCCACCTCTCATTGAATAAAAAATATAAAAAAAAATGCTTATGGAACAAGCTAATCTTTAGATAGTTGGTTTCATCATAATGTTCTAAAACTGAGGAGTGTGTCAGAAACCAAAGTTAAATTATAAGCCATCTACGGGATCAATAATGTCAATTCTATTCGGCCAAACCTAGGAATGGGTTTAATTCAGAGGGCAAAATGGATAGCCAATATGGACAATTCATTCAAAAATTAGGTCAGCCTGACCTGTGGTGGCACAGTGGATAAAGCATTCAACCTGGAATGCTGAGGTCAGCGGTCTGAAACTCTAGGCTTGCTCAGTCAAGACACATATGGGAAGCAACTACTATAAATTGATGCTTCCTACTCCTCCTCTCCCTTTTCTATCTATTCTAAAAGTCAAAAGATAATGCTCTGGTTTCTCTTCAGATCATATAAATCTTTCGCCCTTTTTTTTTTTTAATTTTTTATTTATTCATTTTAGAGAGGAGAGAGAAAGAGAGAGAGAGAGAGAGAGAGGAGAGACAGAGAGAGAGAAAGGGGGAGGAGCTGGAAGCATCAACTCCTATATGTGCCTTGACCAGGCAAGCCCAGGGTTTCGAACCGGCGACCTCAGCATTTCCAGGTCGATGCTTTATCCACTGCGCCATCACAGGTCAGGCTAAATCTTTCGCCTTTTAAAAGTCAAAAGATAAAATCATTAAAAAAAATCAGCCTGACTTGTGGTGGCGTGGTGGATGGGGAGTCAACCTGGAACTCTGAGGTTGCCAGTTTGAAACCCTGGCTTTCCTGCTAAAGGCACATATGGGAGTTGATGCTTCCTGCTCCTCCCCCCTTCTCTCTCTCTCTAACTCTCTCTCTTACCTCTCTAAAATAAATCTTTTTTTCTTTTGACAGAGACAGAGAGAGTTAGAGAGAGACAGATAGGGACAGACAGGAAGGGAGAGAGATGAGAAGCATCAATACTTTGTTGCAGCACCTTAGTTGTTCACTGATTGCTTTCTCATATGTGCCTTGACGGAGGGGGGAGGGGGAGGCTACAGCAGAGCAACTGACCCCTTGCTCAAGCTGCCAATCTTAGCCTCAAGCCAGCGACCATGGGGTCTCGTCTGTGATCCTATGCTCAAGCCAGCGACCCTGTGCTTAAGCTGGTGAGCTCGTGCTCAAGCTAACAACCTCAGGGTTTTGAACCTGAGTCAGTCCTCTGAGTTCCAGTCCAACGCTCTATCCACGGCGCCATTGCCTGGTCAGGCAATAAATAAAATCTTTAAAAAAAAATTAGGTCAAATACCCCCAATTTTAACTTCTTGGTTTGAGTTATGCTGGTAGCTGTCTTCTTTGCTAAAACAGACCAGTTAACTGGACAACCTGGGACTTGGCCTCAGGTGATATTTAATTTTAAAATGCTCAAGGCTTTCCTCTGACAGGCCACTCCTGGTTTCTAAACTGCACTTAAGAAGAATTTTTTTTCTTTCTTTTTGAATAATGGGGCAGTTTTACTTGCCTGCAGGGCAAGTTATGGTTTCAGGAGTTAAAACAAATAATGTCTTATAAGCTGCTGTTTACAAACAAGGTATAAAGACCAGCATTGAGGGGAGGCCATGAGAATACCCTGACTCAAGTGGCTGGCGGGGCAGAGGACCTCCCTCCCTTGCTGGCATATAACAATTTATTAAGGTATCTGCTATAAGCAATATTACCACTACCTCTATTAATAAAAGTAAGGTTGGTTACATAGCTCTCTGGCCCTGGCCGGTTGGCTCAGTGGTAGAGCGTCGGCCTGGCGAGCAGAAGTCCCAGGTTCGATTCCCGGCCAGGACACACAGGAGAAGCGCCCATCCGCTTCTCCACCCCTCCCCCTCTCCTTCCTCTCTGTCTCTCTCCCCCTCCCGCAGCAGAGGCTCCATTGGAGCAAAGATGGCCTGGGTGCTGGGGATGGCTCCTTGGCCTCTGCCCCAGGCATTAGAGTGGCTCTGGTCGTGACAGAGCAACGCCCCGGAGGGGCAGAGCATCGCCCCCTGGTGGGCAGAGCTTCATCCCTGGTGGGCGTGCTGGGTGGATCCCCGTCGGGCGCATGCGGGAGTCTGTCTGACTGTCTTTCCCTGTTTCCAGCTTCAGAAAAATACAAAAAAAAAAAAAAAAAAAGAACATAGCTCTCAGTTCTTACCACGTTTACAAAAATAAGTGCCTTCATAATAAAATTATATGAAGAACCACCTTGTAGTATAAAAGATCATATTATTAACATGTGATTATTACTCCAATAACCTTAATTCTTTTCCTCTTTGGAGACCAATGACTTCTAATAATACTGTTCTTTTCATTATGAATGCCAGAAAAACATAAAGAAAGGACATTGGGCTGTCTGAGAGCTGTATATACTCTGTTCTACCTGCGTTCTCTTTTAAGCTAATACTAAAAAGAAACTAAACTTACTAAATACTCTTATTATCATAGAAGTCTCGATATAATTGAGTTCTTGATACAGAACTACTGCATCAAAGCAGTTAGATTTCAAAACAGTAACCAGATTAAAATCGCTAGAAAATCCTAGAGTTTAAAAAAAAAATCTAGTTTCGGCCCTGGCTGGTTGGCTTAGTGGTAGAGCATCGGCCTGGTGTGCGGAAGTCCCGGGTTCGATTCCCAGCCAGGGCACACAGGAGAAGCGCCCATCTGCTTCTCCACCCCTCCCCCTTTCCTTCCTCTTTGTCTCTCTATTCCCCTCCTGCAGCAGAGGCTCCATTGGAGCAAAGATGGCCCGGGTGCTGGGGATGGCTCCTTGGCCTCTGCCCCAGGCGCTAGAGTGGCTCTGGTCGCGACAGAGCAACGCCCCGGATGGGCACAGCATCGCTCCCTGGTGTGCGTGCCAGGTAGATCCCGGTCAGGCGCATGCGGGAGTCTGTCTGAATGCCTCCCCGTTTCCAGCTTCAGAAAAATACAAAAAAAAAAAAAAAAAATCTAGTTTCACATTTTGAAGGCAAGCCTCAAAACAGTTTATTAGGGGGCATGACCTTGTAACAAGGAAAAAAGATCTGTATGGTAAGAAAGAGGCAAAGAAAAATGAGGTCTCAGTATTTTTTCTTCTATTAGGGTCCAGTTGTCTGTTCAAATCAGGCTTTATAAGAAGGGAATATTTCCTTTGTGACAGAAAAAAGTTAAGCGAACATTCAATTTAAAAACGGCATCATACAAGTAGTGAGATGGCACCTGTGCTACCATCCTGGCCTACTTACGGAACTATTCCAAAAAATAGTCAGATGAAAATCCACAAACATTCTGGTAATCATTTCAAATAATAATTTCTATAGTTTTGAAACCCTATCATACACAAATTATACAAAATACTTGCTGTGTGAAAATTTCCCCTGTAAAATACAGCTCTGGCTTTATAGTTCTTTAAAAGTTATAATCTAGAAAACAGCACTGAACTATACATTTTCTTATCAGCTTAGCTTACAGAAAAACATGAATATAAGTCAAAAGTTGTTTTGTTTTTAGATCCCCTCCTTTTACTATGTGACCTGAACCTCAGTTCTTTCATTTTTTTCAAAGAAAATATTTGTTCCCGGCCTCCAACACAGAGGGTTTGTGAGGCTCCAAGAAGATGTGAAGTCTCTGCAAAACTCTTACAAGTTACCATACCGTTATTAATAAACTCAAGGGGGCCTGACCTGTGGTGGCGCAGTGGATAAAACTTCGACCTGGAAATGCTGAGGTCGCCGGTTCGAAACCCTGGGCTTGCCTGGTCAAGGCACATATGGGAGTTGATGCTTCCAGCTCTCCCCCCTGTCTCTCTCTCCTCTCTGTCTCTCTCTGTCTCTCTGTCTCTCTCTCTCCTCTCTAAAAAAAAAATGAATAAAAATAAAAATAAAATTAAAAAAAAAAAAGATTAAATAAATAAATAAACTCAAGGGGACACAACAGTAATAAAAATTTACCTGAATTTTGTCTACACATTGAATTTTAATTGTATTCAAAATAATAGTATCACATAGATTTAAGACAAAATGTTCCAAAAGTCTCTGGATTATAGCTGTATGGAAGAGAACCAAAAATTGACCTTGCTAGAAACTGCATTAACCTATGAGTTTTCTGCATTTTGATTGTCCTAAAAATAAATAAATAAATAAATAAGTTGGAAAAGGAGTGGAGCCAGACTTATCTACCAAAGACATAGAGGCTGAGTACAATGATACAGCACCATGTAGGACACTCTATTGGGATTATGGCCAACAAACTTGTCTTTACATATTTAAATTATTTTAAAAGAGAGCAAGTAGAAGGAACTTAGTCAACATTAGAAGCCCCGTATGGAAGCAGAAAAATACAAGTGAACAAAGTAAAACCTATATCCTAAGTCCTAACAACAAGCCTAAAACAAAAATACGGTGAAACTAGTCTAAATATACAAGGCAATACTCACTGAAGGTCGAAAGTTTGCAGTGACAAGGAAATAGCCTATAACAGAGGCAGGGAGCTATTTTCTCTCTGAAATGAACTTTCTTCCTTCCGATTCCATTCCTCTTTCCTGTACCTAAGATGAAAATGCAGGTACAGTGAATGAATAAAGTCAATGTAGTGCAAAGGTAAGAGATGGTTTTTGAAAAACTACACTCAACAGAGCAATTTCAAAAACCAACAAATAGCTAAGGACCAGGCTCTCCTTATTTCAGAACATTTCAAAATCGAGCCTGACCTGTGGTGGCGCAGTGGATAAAGTGTTGACCTGGAACACTGAGGTCGCTGGTTCAAAACCCTGGGCTTGCCTGGTCAAGGAACTCATGGGAGTTGATGCTTCCTGCTCCTCCCTTTCTCTCTCTCCTCTCTAAAAATGATAACGTAAAAAAAAAGTAAAAATCTAAATATAAGGCGGCAATGGCCATCCCACAGACTGAATCACCTCATCTTTGGCATCATCACCAAGCAGTGGGGACAGAGGATTAAAGGTGTTACTGAACCTGAAAAGGAGACATATTAAAACTTTCATCCACTGCTAATTTAGATTAAAACTTGCTTTCTGACCAAGATATACCATTTCAAGGCTCTCCACTGGTTTCAGAATACAAAGGTATCCCAAATTCCAACGCAACGATGGTGCTGCAGAATCACTGGACAGTATGCCTAGCTGGGTCCTGAGGACATGCCATCTTGTCACCCCCAGATGGAGAAGATAACTGTTGCTAAGGGTCATCCATCCTTACTCTTAGTCTTGCATAAATCTCTTCACCAACAGTCCCCAGCCCCTAATAGTAGAGAATAGAACTAATCCCAAAGGTGTAAACAGGGGAGTCCAGGCCCCACCCATTCTATCCAAGAGGAGAGCAGTGAAAAAGGATAGATAAAAAGGATAGATAGAGGGGAGTGTGGCAAAGTGAGTTCAGATCAGGACGCAGAACAGAGAAGGGCAGGGACTGAAGGGCAAACCCCAGAGCCTGGGGCGGAGAGAAGCATAAAAGACAAACAGTGAAAGATGGAGGGAAGGAGAGACTTGAGGGTAGGGCTGGCAAAGAAATGAGGGAGAGAAGGAAAAAGAGAAAAGAGTGCGTGTGAAAAAGCAAAAGGAAGAGAAGACAGGGGGACAGGCAAGGCCGGGCGGGCAGTGGCAGAGCAGGCCAAGAGCAAAGGTGAAAGGTAAGGAAAGGGGGTGGGGAGGAGAGTAGGGGAGCGGACGGAGTTGGGGAGGCCGCCCGGCGACGGGTAGGAGAGCCGGGCCGCGGGACTGGAATCTGGACGCCGGGCGGGCGGAGCGGGGGTGAGGGGCGGCGCCGCGGAGCGCCAGGGACCCCCAAACTTTGCCAAGCCCCGCTACTGTGTCCCCGAGGGCGTGCGGAATACGGCAGGAGCCTCGCCCGCAGGCCCCGCTGTCCGGGATGGGGGCGTCCATCTGCCCGCCCCTCCCCGCAATGCCGCTGACCACCGCCGCTGGCAGGACACGCGGCCCACAGTCCTCGCCCGCCCGTCGCCACCTTCCGCCGACGCCCGGGCCCCGCCGCTCTGTCTCGGACCCTCGCCTCGACCTCCGCGCCCGGCAGCTAGGCTCCCCGGGTGAGGAGGCCCGGCGGGCCCGGCGGGCCCGGCGGGCAGGCGTAGCCCGAGTTCCCCACCTTCTCTCCTGGTCCAGGCGCGGCCGGGGCGGACGGGACCTCTCGCGCTCTGTCTCCTCCTGCTTCATGGAGCCATGTGCCTCCGTGGGGGCTCCCGAAAAAAGTGGGCCCGCGAGCCGGCCGAACGCACGGCGCGGGAGGGGCGGGGCGAAGGCAGCAGGCGGGTGGCGGCAGTGAAGACTGGAAGTATTTCCCGGGAGGTGGAGGACTCCGTCGTGCCGGGAATGAGTCCTCCGATATCCCAGCAGCCACCGGAGGCAGTGAGGTAATGGAGGATGAAGGTCGGAGTGCTCTAGCTGACTTGCGCCTGGAGTCAGCCGGAACACCATAGAGATCGAGGCGCCGACAGAGCGGCGCCTCTGCCGTCACGTGACCACTGCCGGCGCGCCTTATTGGCTGGAGTTTACTTTAGTATACGTTTTTGCAGAAGTGGGGCGGATTCCAGGGAGTTGGAACATATAGCGCCGCGCAGCAGGGACCTAGAAGAACCTTGCAGGCTGGCGCCGCAAACGACGGCGTAGGCCGAGCGCGGGGTCGCTGTCGGACGGCGGGCGCGGTGCACGTCGGACCTCTCGGCCCTTG
The DNA here is from genome assembly GCF_036850995.1 of Saccopteryx leptura. Classification (NCBI taxonomy): domain Eukaryota; kingdom Metazoa; phylum Chordata; class Mammalia; order Chiroptera; family Emballonuridae; genus Saccopteryx; species Saccopteryx leptura. The sequence continues at coordinate 864,301 of NC_089509.1, forward strand.
GGAGCGCGTGAGCAAGCGCGGGTCGCGCGGTGACTTGCAGCGCGGGTGCAGGCGTGGGCTCCGGGCGCGGCCTGAGTGCCTGGCTGCCCCGCCCTGCCCTTCCTCGCGTCGGGTACAGCCCTCTGCTTGCCTGGTTTTCTCCCCAGGCAGGCCTTCGGCTCACGTTCCCTCTCTCGCCCCGGTCGTCGTCTCCACCGCAGCCGAGATTCGCTCTGAGTGCCGTTGAGTCCAGCCGACCTGCTAGCCACCAGGCCTCAGGGAGGCTTCCCGGCGGTGCTAGCCCCAGCAAGAACCGTTTCACGTGGTGTCTCCAGGCTGGAAGTGACTTCCGTGGTTTACGCACAGGACAGGATCGTTCAGTAAACCGACTAACACATTCCTTCGCGCTAACAGGTCAAGGGTTTCCAAAAGAACAATAAAAACTTTTTTTTTTTTTTTAAATTTGGAGTAAGATTTCCATTTTACCAACTTGCTATGTGATATGAATGGACGACTTAGCATTTCCATTTGTGATCTCGGGTGGTGCAGTGAAGGCGTCCCCGCCCGCCCTCACCTCATCTGATGGCCTGAGGGGGCGCTGCTGTGGCCCACCAAGTCGCGAACCCCGGGAGGCACCGTTTTACGGTTTGCTATTGTGTTTATGCGCCAAGGAATCCTTAACATGCTTGTACTCGTTGAGCAAAGAGCAGTATCTAGTAAGAAATGCAACAGGTACTAAAGTGTAAGGAGGTGTACTCAAGTGTAAGAAGATGTACTGCGGACAGCCCCCAGGTTAGAGATAGGTTCTGTGGGTTTGTTCTCAAGTTGAATTTGTATGGGAGTTGGAACAGATACGTTTACCTATTAAATGCAATTTACACAGATGCTCATCTTAACATAGTCTTTATTTGTACCTTTCTGTGCATATAAATACTTAACATTTTCAAATACAACCTTAAACAATCTTGGATGATGCAGAAGATGATGGACTTGTTGGAGAGGATGGAACTGGTGTTAGGAGAGTCAGGATTTGATTCTGCTACTTGAGCCAGTTTCTTGAAGTAGGCATCCAGGGAGGTTTGCACAGAGCTTTTCTTTTCTTCACAAATGGACCTGTAGCATCTCAGTTCTTCCATAACTGGTCAACTTTGGTGAACCTCTCTATATCAAAATCTTGCTCCTCTAACTTTGCCATTACTGCTTCAATGAGATGAAAAGCATCAGCTAACTCTTTTGTAGAAAACTTTCGATTCTGGAGATTCCAGGTCCCTTTTTTCTTCCCTAAATGATATCTGCAGCTCAAGTTCTATAAGGTCCTCAGTGGTTAGTTCTTTTCCATGAGAGTTAAGTAACTCTATGATGTCATTTTCACTTATGTCCAACTGCAGTTTGTTACCAATAGTCCTTATGGTGATCTATTTGCAAGTATGAGTGGTACATGTGTCAGATATGTGTCGTTTGGGGACTTACTATACTACAGACTTTTAGCATAGTTGCGTAGGCAACAAAAACTGAACAAACATCTGGCTGGTGCCTCTTGGACCTGGGACTCTCAAAGAGAACCTGGCAAGGGATGAGAGACAGTGGAAGAGATTGCAGCTTTGTACAACAGGTACAAAAAAAAAAAAAAGTTACTTTTTTTTTAAGTGAGAGGAGAAAGGATAGACAAACTCCTGCATGAGCCCTTTTCAAGATCCACTGGGCAACCCTGTCAGGCTGATACTTGAATCAACTGAGCTGTCATCAGTGCCTAGGGCCAATGCTCAAACCAGTCGAACCATGGGCTGTGGGAGAAGAGGGATAGAACAGGGAGGGGGAGAGAAGCAGATGGTTACCTCTCATATATGCCCTGCCCAGGGTTCAAATCTGGGATGTCTGCACACTAGGCTGATGCTTCATCCACTAAGCCAACGGTTCTGAAAGGTGTGACCAATGGTATTCCAGAGAAATATGTGCCTGTTGGGGACCAAAACAGGGCCTGACCTGTGGTGCTGCAGTGGATAAAACGTTGACCTGGAACACTGAGGTCGCTGGTTCGAAGCCCTGGGCTTGCACGGTCAAGGCACATATGGGAGTTGATACTTCCTGCTCCTCTCCCTTCTTTCTCTGTCTCTCCTCTCTAAAATGAATAAATAAAGTCTTAAAAATAAATAAATAAATAAATAAATAAAAACACCAAGAGGATTTTGGAGTTTAGATTTAGGGGGACAGAGATATGGGGAATTGGCTGTAAACTGACAGTCTGCCCAACCCCCACCTCACTTGCCTGATTAGATTGCAAAAGGCTGTTAAGCTGTGGTGCTGGATTGTTTACATTACCCCTCCATGTTCCCTGGAAAGACTGGAGGCAAGTTTTTTCTATCCTTTGTTTGGTGCAAAGTTAAGATTTGCTAATGGCCTCACTTTGCCCTATAAATAAAGCAAGATGCGATTTTTGGGCATGCTTTGTTCTTGCCAGCAGCAATTACAGGGTCCTCCCGACCTCGTATTTTCTTAATTTCACACCGTTCCCACTCGGGACCTGGAATTACTAGCTGCACTGGTTCGCAGCATGTGCCCAGATATAAAAAATATAGTTACTCTATTATACCATTTCATTATGGAAATACCAACTTTTTTTTTTTTTTTTTTTTTACAGAGACAGAGTCAGAGAGAGGGACAGACAGGAACAGAGAGAGATGAGAAGCATCAATCATCAGTTTTTCGTTATGACACCTTAGTTGTTCAATTGCTTTCTAAGATGTGTCTTGACCATGGGGCTACAGCAGACCGAGTAACCCCTTGCTTAAGCCAGCGACTTTGTGCCCAAGCTGGTAATCTTTGCTCAAACCAGATGAGCCTGCGCTCAAGCTGGTGACCTCGGAGTCTTGAACCTGGGTCCTCCGCATCCCAGTCCAACGCTCTATGCACTGCCCCACTGCTTGCTGAGGCACCGCTCTTTTCGTTAACACATCATTACTACATTTATTATTAACACATTATTATATTATTTTTAGATAAGTACACCCAAATAAAATGGATACATTTCTCAAAAAGAAGCTTGATATTAAAGAATACAATTCTGGAAGTGAGCAAAAGTTAATTGCAAGTAAGAAAGCAAAATCATGGCCTACTCGCAAATATAATGAAAGTTATTTAAGCTTTGGTTTCACTTGGACCGGAAGTGAAGATCATCCTTTACCACTATGTTTAGTATGTGGAGCAAAGATGGCCCGGGTGCTGAGGATGGCTCTGTGGCCTCTGCGTCAGGCACTAGAATGGCTCTGGTTGCAACAGAGCGACACCCCAGATGGGCAGAGCATCGCCCCCTGGGGGGCATACAGGTGGATCCCGGTCGGGCGCATGCGGGAGTCTGTCTGACTGCCTCCCCGTTTCCAGCTTTGGAAAAATGAAAAACTTTAATAAAATAAAGTCTTGATTTGTTTATTTTCTTTTCTGTTTATTTAACTCAGTGGTAGGTTTGTTTACTTATCTCAGCAGGGGGCTTATTTGAAGCTGTATCCAGGAATGTGGTGGGTGTAACCTGAGACTCTGAAGGCCAGATCTGCCAGCTTCTCTCTGGGGGTGGGGTGCTTCCTCAGCTTCAGTAGGGGGAGGTGTATCTCAGATCTCCCTGGAGACCTGAGTTACTGCCCCTCCACCCTTCATCCTGCTTTCAGCTGTGTCTTTTGTGCTGATTGGAGCTGGAGAGCTTTCTGGAGGTGGGTCACCTGGAACCACTTTAGACTTGTGCTGTGTGGAGGGATCAACCCCTCCCCCAGCTTTGGGCGCCTCTGCACTGGATGAGTCAGCTTCTCAGGTCATCCCATGCATTCCTCTGCCTGTCACCATCTGTCTTTCTCTCCCACCATCTGTCTGCAGGGCTGCAGGCTGTGAGCGATATTTTCTCCTCTGTCCCTTTAAGACACCCCTGCCGCTTCCCGCACACAGAACTTTGCTTTTCTCCCTTCTCAATGCTTTCCGTCTGTCTCCTCCAGTCCCTGGATTTCTAGGCTGGGTCTCCGGTTCTGAGACTGAGGGCCCCTGTCTCTCAGGGTCTCTCTCCTTGTAATGAGAGCCCTTCTGGGCTCTCAGCCTCAGCCTCCCCTCACTCCTGGAAGTAGGGGAGCCTCACCACACCCCATCACTCCCTATCAGGATCAATGTGAATTCTTCTTTGCTCCTTGTTTTTTTGTTTGTTTTTTTACAGAGACAGAGAGAGAGTCAGAGAGAGGGATAGACAGGGATAGACTGACAGGAACGGAGAGATGAGAAGCATCAATCATTAGTTTTTCGTTGCACATTGCAACACCTTACTTGTTCATTGATCGCTTTCTCGTATGTGCCTTGACCTCAGGCCTTCAGTAGACGGAGTAACTCCTTGCTCGAGCCAGCAACCTTGGGTCCAAGCTGGTGATCTTTTGTTCAAACCAGATGAGCCCGCACTCAAGCTGGTGACCTTGGGGTCTTGAACCTGGGTCCTCAGCATCCCAGTCTGACGCTTTATCCACTGCGCAGCCGCCAGGTCAGTTTGCTCCTTGGTTTTTGATACCTGTTCTTTTAGTCCAAAGTTGGTTTTTCACGATGATTGTTCCTAAATTAATTTGTAATCCAGTTTGGTGGTGTGAGCTGGGAGTCTGTGCATATGCCTACTCTGCTGCCATCTTCTCTCTCTCTTTAATATTTGACTTATTTTAACATATTTCTCAGAAACTTGTATATAGTGTGCCTACAATTATTTGTAGGATTTTATTTTATTTATTTATTTTTTTACAGAGGCAGAGATAGACAGGGAGAGACAGGAACGGAGATAGATGAGAAGCATCAATCACTAGTTTTTTATTGCATGTTGCGATTTCTTAGTTGTTCATTGATTGCTTTCTCATATGTGCCTTGACTGCGGGCCTTCAGCAGACCGAGTAACCCCTTGCTGGAGCCAGCGACCTTGGGTCCAAGCTGGTGAGCTTTTTGCTCAAACCAGATGAGCCTGCGCTCAAGCTGGCGACCTCGGTGTCTCGAACCTGGGTCCTCCACATCCCAGTCTGACGCTCTATCCACTGCGCCACCGTCTGGCCAGGCATTTTGTAGGATTTTAAATGCACCCCAACTTCTAAAAGTTTGAAAACTACTGTCCTAGGGCATCAAGCAGAGAGGGCTTTTGAGGTCGTTCCTAAACCCAAACCCTGAACATGTCAAAAGAGAAAAAAATTCACCTCTTCCCCTTCTCTGTTCTTCTGCGCGGTCAACAATCAAATTGACATGTTGGTCAAATAAGTTTGTAATACGATTTTTATGTTTGCTCACTTATAATTTGCATAGGGGGCTGGGCAGCACCAGGTATATGTGGTTTGTGAAATTGCAGATTACCTTCCTGCTTGTGAAGGGCCATTGTTTTCTAATGTTTGCTGGAGGAGAGGTTTTCGTGCCAGAAAGTTTTGAAAAGAACAGAGAAGAAGAGGCGGAAAAAAGCCATGTTGGCAGAGGGAGAGATAGAGAATGCAGAGTGCTGAAGAAGAGCGTTTGGCAGAGAGAGAAGAAATTACATTGTCAGGGAAAGAGAAGGTGTGCAGATGGGGAACTAGAGCTGATGGGCTTTGTGAGCTCTGCTAAGACTGTTGGGGCCTTTGAGTCTAGGAGAAACCAGAGAAGATTCTTCTGGTTTTAGAACTGGCTTATGTGTCTGGGCTTTGGGAGCTCTGAATGAAGAGGGAAATCTTTTCCCTTCCTGTTTACTCGTTGGCTGGTGCAAGACTTTAATAAAAGTAATAGCCCACCATTTTTTTTTTTTGCTCCACTATTCTGTCTGCCCGAATCCAATGACAACCTGCATGTCCTCTGGCCATACAACATGATACCGATTAACAGGAGAAAACAAATTTATTTTGTACGTACATGTAAGGCATGTGAGGCTTATGTGCCATATGAACTAAGGAGAAGGGGGTAGGTAGGAAGTTGTGGTTTGGGACTTCAAAGGGAAAGAAGGCAATTTAGAAGAAGCAAATGTTTGACAAACATGTCTGAAGTGTTGTTAACAATGGGACTTTGATGAAAGGAACCTCGGAAGGCTTCCCCATCTATCACATACTAGTTTGAATTAAAATACAGGTTTCTGTGATAATGGCCTCAATATGGAGCAGCTCCTTTATCTAAGTTCCTTTCTTGCATTTAAGGGGGAGGTCAACGTTTCTTCCTGAGTCTTGTATTTCTTTAAAATAACCAACATAAAATCAATATCCCAAAAAGGCACCTTTTGGCATGGCAAACTGCTCACTCTTCACATAATGTTAGGTAAACACGCTTCAGCTTACACTTTATTTTTTAGAAAATACTCCTTTGACATGTAGAAGGAGACCTGGGAGAAGGGTGTTAAGCACTAAATAAATTTCATAGCATTTAGGCTCAAATTAATGTTATTCCTAAAGACAACTTTACCTTACCTCTTACTAGCAAGAGAATGAGTTTTTATCCAATGCAGCCATTTTCAAAATCTGAAAATGGGAATAACGCTTGTTCAAACCTTAAAAAAAAAACACAAAAAACTGAGAAGAGCTGTTTGCTTTATGTGCATTAAAAAAAAGTTTTCTAGAGATATAATTTCTTTACCACAAAATTAACTTGTGGGCCCTGGCCGGTTGGCTCAGCGGTAGAGCGTCGGCCTGGCGTGTGGGGGACCCAGGTTTGATTCCCGGCCAGGGCACATAGGAGAAGCGCCGATTTGCTTCTCCACCCCCAGCCCCTCCTTCCTCTGTCTCTCTCTTCCCCTCCCGCAGCCGGGGCTCCATTGGAGCAAGGATGGCCCGGGCGCTAGGAATGGCTCCTTGGCCTCTGCCCCGGGAGCTGGAGTGGCTCTGGTGGCGGCAGAGCGACGCCCTGGAGGGGCAGAGCTTCGCCCCTGGTGGGCGTGCCGGGTGGATCCCGGTCTGGCGCATGCGGGAGTCTGTCTGACTGTCTCTCCCCGTTTACAGCTGCAGAAAAATACAAAAAAAAAAAAAAAAAAAAAAAATTTACTTGTGTACAATCTATTCTAGTTGGTTAGTATATCCAGCATTGTATAAAGTATCAGCATGATTGATTTTTTTCTTGTATTTTTCTGAAGTTGGAAACGGGGAGGCAGTCAGACAGACTCCCGCATGCGCCCGACTGGGATCCACCCGGCACTCCCACCAGGGGGTGATGCTCTGCCCATCTGGGGTGTTGCTCTGTTGCAAACGGAGCCATTCTAGCGCCTGAGGCAGAGGCCAGAGCCATCCTCAGTGCCCGGGCCAACTTTGCTCCAATGGAGCCTTGGCTGCGGGAGGGGAAGAGAGAGACAGAGAGGAAGGAGAGGGGTAGGGGTGGAGAAGCAGATGGACGCTTCTCCTGTGTGCCCTGGCCGGAAATTGAACCCGGGACTCCTGCACGCCAGGCCTATGCTCTACCACTGAGCCAACTGGCCAGGGCAGCATGATTGATTTTTTTTTACAGAGACAGAGAGAGAGATAAGAGAGGGACAGATAAGGACAGACAGGAAGGGAGAGAGATGAGAAGTATCAGTTCTTTGTTGCAGCACCTTAGTTGTTCATTGATTGCTTTCTCATATGTGCCTTGACCGCGGGCCTTCAGCAGACCGAGTAACCCCTTGCTGGAACCAGCGACCTTGGGTCCAAGCTGGTGAGCTTTGCTCAAACCAGATGAGCCCGCGCTCAAGCTGGTGACCTCGTTGTCTTGAACCTGGGTCTTCTGCATCCCAGTCTGACGCTCTGTCTTCTCCACCACCTCCTGGTCAGGCAGCATGATTGATTTTAGAACATTTCCCACTCCCTATAAAGAAACCCCATGGGGCCCGGCTGGGTAACTCTTTTAGAGCATCATCCGAATACACCAAGGTTGCAGGTTTGATCCTTGTTAAGGGCACATACAACAATCAACCAATGATGCATATATAAGTGGAACAAATTGCTGTTTCTCGCTCTCTGCCTCTCTAGGAAATTAAAAAAAGGGAATAGCCCATGCCCTTTAGCAGCCACTTCTTTTTTTTTTTTTTTTACAGAGACAGAGTCAGAGAGACAGACAGACAGGAACGGAGAGATGAGAAGCATCAATCATTAGTTTTTCGTTGCGCATTGCAACACCTTAATTGTTCATTGATTGCTTTCTCATATGTGCCTTGACCGTGGGCCTTCAGCAGACTGAGTAACCCCTTGCTGGAGCCAGCGACCTTAGGCTCAAGCTGGTGAGCTTTTTGCTCAAACCAGATGAGCCCGCGCTCAAGCTGGCGACCTCGGGGTCTCGAACCTGGGTCTTTCGCATCCCAGTCCGACGCTCTATCCACTGCGCCACCGCCCGGTCAGGCTAGCAGCCACTTCTTGACCTTCTTTACTCCAGGCCCCCGTAACCGCTGAGCTCTTTTCTATCTCTATAGATTTGCCTCCTCTGGACAGTTCAAAAATCTACAATGGAGAGTCTCTTCATAAAGTGGTGTTGAAAAAAGTGGAGAGATGCATACCAAAAAACAAAATTAGACCAGGCAGTGGCGCAGTGGATAGAGCATCGGCCTAGGATGCTGAGGACCCAGGTTTGAAACCCGGAGGTTGCTGGCTTGAGTGCAGGATCACTAGCTTGAGCTTGGGGTTGCTGACTTGAGCATAGGATATAAAATTGTTTAACAAACTTAAATACTGTTTAAATGATAGTTTCTTGTCTTCAAAGGCTATGGAAGGCAAAACTTGCTAAAAATTTCATTTATTTAATGGACAGTTGCCTATTTTCACGTTTGTTTAAGACAGTATTTGCCTGACCAGGCAGTGGCGCAGTGGAGAGAGGGTCAGATTGGGATGTGGAGGACCCAGGTTTGAGACCCCGAGGTCGCCAGCTTGAGCACGGGCTCATCTGGTTTGAGCAAAGCTCACCAGCTTGGACCCAAGGTCACTGGCTTGAGCAAGGGGTTACTCAGTCTGCTGAAGGCCCACTGTTAAGGCACATATGAGAAAGCAATCAATGAACAACTAAGGTGTCGCAACGAAAAACTGATGATTGATGCTTATCATCTCTCTCCTTTCCTGTCTGTCCCTCCCTACGTATCCCTCTCTCTGTCTCTGTAAAATAAATAATAAAAGAAGACAGTATTCATCTACTTATTTTGCATGATGTTTATTTACATGCAATGTAGGGGTTTTAAGTCATGTTATTAAAATCAGGTAAGCAAAAAAAAAAAAAAAAAAAAGTTGTATATAAACGTATGTCCATACAAAAAACAAATATGCAAAACAGCTGTGCCTGTACAGCAAAACCACTAACAACCAGAGCATCTTTTCACTGGTGAATGGGTAAAGAGCTTATGGAATATCTATACAGTGGAATGCTTGCTCATCAGCAGAAAATGCAAAAATGTCACCTTATTAACCAATGTCATCCCAATACATTTAATGGAAAAAAAAAAAGCAATGAACTATTGAAAGAAGCAACACGATGTAACCCAGCATAAATTTCCATTATGATGTGTAAAGAAGCCAGACTCCCTGAAAAATCACTATTGCTGGCTGATTCCATTCATACATTCCAGAGTGACAGAAAGACAGAAAGTAGCTTTCTGGAAGACGGGGAGGCAGGCAAGGGCAATAGGCAGAAACCACAGAGGTACAGTGAGACTTATGGATCTGATTGTAGGTTTACTATCTTGACTCTGGTGGCTTCAAATATGTACACATCTGTCATATCTTATCAAATTGTATACTTTAAAACAGTGGTCCCCAGCCCTGGCCGGTTGGCTCAGTGGTAGAGTGTTGGCCTGGCGTGTAGGAGTCCTGGGTTCGATTCCCAGCCAGGGCATACAGAAGTGCTCATCTGCTTCTCCACCCCTCCCCCTCTCCTTCCTCTCTGTCTCTCTCTTCCCCTTCCGCAGCCAAGGTTCCATTGGAGCAAAGTTTGCCCGGGCGCTGAGGATGGCTCTGTGGCCTCTGCCTCAGGCGCTAGAATGGCTCTGGTTGCAACAGAGCAATGCCCCCTGGTGGGCATGCCGGGTGGATCCCGGTCGGGCGTATGCGGGAGTCTGTCTGACTGCCTCCCCGTTTCCAACTTCAGAAAAATACAAAACAAACAAACAAAAAACAACAGTGGTCCCCAACCCCCAGGCCGCAGACCGGTCCATGGGCTATTTGGTAGTGGTCCGCAGAGAAAGAATAAATAACTTACATTATTTCCATTTTATTTATATTTAAGTCTGAACGATGTTTTATTTTTAAAAAATGACCAGATTCCCTCTGTTACATCCGTCTAAGACTCACTCTTGATGCTTGTCTTGGTCCATCCCACCCTAAAGGCCAGTCCGTAAAAATATTTTCTGACATTAACCGATCCATGGCCCCAGAAAGGTTGGGGACCACTACTAAAATGTTTAGCTTACTGTATTGTCAATTAGTTTTCAAGTAAACTTTTTTTTTTTTTTTTTTTTTTTTTACAGAGACAGAGAGAGAGTCAGAGAGAGGGATAGATAGGGACAGACAGAGAGAGATGAGAAACATCAATCACCAGTTTTTCGTTGCGACACCTTAGTTGTTCATTGATTGCTTTCTCATATGTGCCTTGACCACGGGCCTTCAGCAGACCCAGTAACCCCTTGCTGGAGCCAGCAACCTTGGGTCCAAGATAGCGAGCTTTTGCTCAAACCAGATGAGCCCATGCTCAAGCTGGCGACCTCGGTGTTTCGAACCTGGGTCCTCGGCATCCCAGTCTAACGATCTATCCACTGCGCCACTGCCTGGTCAGGCAAGAAAACTAATTGGTTTTTAATAAGGTGCACGAGGGCAAGATTCATTACTCTTTGTCTCTCCCAACTTCTGATCTTAATTGTCCTCAACAGGTAAAGCAATACTGAAAACACTATTATTCCAACCTGCACTAACATTGCAGCTTGAAACGAGACTCCTTTGACCAGGGTTATTGAAGTTTTGTTTAAATGAAAGTGACATTCCTTTTAGAGAGAATAGACCCCCCAGCATAGCACATGCAATCGCTGAGGTGCTAGGCACTGACGATGCCGTTCTGCCTAACCACAGGGTTCGGCACCAAGGAAACAATCAGTGCCACCTTTCACAGTTGGCTCCACATCCCAGCAAAACACTCCAGTGAAGCAGCATGACTGCTCCCAGGGCTTCTTTAGCCAAGGTATGCAGGCCTGTGTGTCCTAACCGAGGATGGCTGAAAGCCTGCTCTCCTTTCTCTCCTAATCCTGTATCAGGTGAGAACTTGCCATTCCAATTTGAAGAAGGCTATTTCAGGTCAGCCAGTCGAAATGGAGCCAGAGTGCTGATCTGAAGACCTGGTCAGAAATGGCATATTGTGTCCCAGGTCTGTTTAGGTCAGGGCACAGAGAAAAAAACCAGCCCCAAGCTGGCAACTGGAAACGTGTCTAGCTGAAAGGAGAACGCCCAGCTAGAAGGGAGAGATGGTTGCTTGTATCTAGGAAGCAAGCCTGGGTCACCTGACCATTCCAGAAAATTAACAGAAAGCAACAGCAACCCTGAGAAGAAAACCCACAATCCTGGAAGCTCCACACCCACTACTACAGCCTTAGCTGTCATAAAATTTGACCAGTTTATATCTGCAACAGGATACAATTATAGTCCTGTATTTAAGCTAAGAGCCACACTGTGACATCTTCAAAACACTGGGAGAAGTGGAACGCTCTGTGGAATAACAAAACTTTAACAGAGTAGCCTCAACATGTATAAGAAACTCCAGCAGGGTCAGTATTCAGAGTTTAGCACAGTAATGATTAACTTTATAAAACAATGCAAACTGCTCATGTACAAAACCTCTTTGAGTCCTTTATTAACACTGGGGGGAGATGGGCAGTACATACACTTAATAGCATCACACCTGCTACAGAGCCAGATAACCAAGAATGCACTTCAGAACAAGGACCTCAGAGCAGTGTGTGGTGTTGCCTGCTCTGAGCCTTCACAGAAACCCAACTCTGACACACACAGGACAATGTAATAATTTCACTTTGAAATGGTTCTTAAAAATGACAGTATGGGCCCTGGCCGGTTGGCTCAGTGGTAGAGCATTGGCCTGGCGGTGCAGGAGTCCCGGGTTCGATTCCTAGCCAGGGCACACAGTAGAAGTGCCCATCTGCTTCTCCACCCTTCCCCCTCTCCTTCCTCTCTGTCTCTCTCTTCCCCTCCTGCAGCCAAGGCTCCACTGGAGCAAAGTTGGCCTGGGCGCTGAGGATGGCTCCATGGCCTCTGCCTCAGGCGCTAGAATGGCTCTGGTCACAACAGAGCATCGCCCCCTGGTGGGCATGCCGGGTGGATCCCGGTTGGGCGCATGAGGGAGTCTGTCTGACTGCCTCCCTGTTTCCAACTTCAGAAAAATATTAAAAAAAAAAAAAAATGACAGTATGGATAGTTCAAACCCTTTAAAGTATGAAATGTGCCTGATCTCAGGGTGCCATGGTGCTGCTGAAAAAAGGCCAGCTCTGGCACCTGAAGGTCAGACAGAATAAGAACCAGCTGGGGAGAGGAAGAGGTTTGACTTTCAGTGTCAAAAGATAACAGGTGGTCCAAGTGGATACTTTCAGTCCAGGCTCAGTATGGTAATCTATCATGGGTCCTACAGTAATCCATCAGATAAATAGTTTTTAGACTGGAAATCTGAAAAATGCCAGCCATCATGTGTCCCTGGTTCCAACTGGTGGACACCAATGTGTGGAATCATGACAGTCTAAGAGAGAGATGTGTAAAGAAAGAATGGAAGTCACCACGTCAGATCAACTCTGACCCTCTCGTGACACTGGGTGCACTGGGTCCCTTTGCTTCCACATGTGAATTAGGAACACTTCCTTTATTTCAATGTTCCACTTTGAAAATAACCAAAACCCTCCCTCCACCCCCACCATCATTCTTCATGAATTTTTTTTCCAAAGTCCTGATTCTTCTGGATCTAAACCTTTTCCTTTCGCTTCAACTTTGATACCTTCTTGACAGTCCCATTCTTATTCAGAAGCTTCAGGACACGGTCTTTATGATCTAAAACCTTCAGCATGGAGTCTCTGGCCTCACTGATCTGATCCATCACAAGTTTACACCTCTGCATGTTACCCTGAAATAAAAGACAGGCCAGTATCAGTCATCTTGAAAACGATTAGCCTTTTAAAGATCTTCTCATCTTTGGATTGAGACCATTTGAGGCTTTCACACAGAAAAATGTTTTAGTGTTTCTTGGTAATGCAGGCTGAAGTCAACATATTAGAGGGTGAAGGAAGGGAAAAAAGAAGTAAAACTTTACAGTAAATAGCTTCATAAAGTGGATGATCGGAAAGGAAAAGGCTCATTCAAACCTGTATCAGTTCATTTATTCGGTGTAGGTCATCATCGGTTGCTGCTTTTTTCTTTGGGATAATCCCTTCCTGTAGGTTGGTGAGTCTTTCATAAACATCGTGTTCCAGATTCGTCTGCAACACACAAAGGGGAAGGTATTGTTGCGAGGTTGGTTGGCAATGGAGGAAGGTCACGTGTAGAACCAGACCTGGAACTTTGGCTGGACCCACCCATACCCATGCACATCAAAAGAAACTTCCCAGGAGTCCTTTGGAAAAGAGCGACCATCTATCTTGCTGCGTCATATTAACCCAACCACCCTACAGACGCTATAAATTACCCCCAAATAGAAAAATCTGTGCTACTTCTCTGGTCCCCATCTCGTGGACCAGAGAACCTCCTCTGGGAAGCGCCCTGAATAAATCTCTTACTATTCCACACTTCGTGGCTATGCCCTTCCTTCTTCCTCAGTGGGGCAAAATACCTTACATTTGGTGCCGAAACCCAGGAGGAGTTGAAGCCTGCTGGGGCTGCTCCTCTCCCCTTCCCTTCGGAGGAAGAACCAGGACCTCTGACCTCCCACCCACTTTGGCACATGGTGCGGTAAGTCCCCTGCCTCCAGCCTCCCCTCAGTTCTTTCTGCTGAGACTCCGTGTCTGAAATCGCAGCTGTGTCAGGGACCTCTTCTCCGTTCTGAGTGCGTGTGTGCCCGTGGAGACGTCCCGGACACACCTACTCTACCTAACAGTCTGGTGGCCAGAGCTTGAGTTGCGGGATGCCAATTCTCATCTCTGATCACTCCGAGGACTGAGGGTGGCCATGTGGGGCACAGGAATCTAAACTTGATCCAAAAACACTCCTGGAGTTGCCTTATCCAAAATGTCTCCCTCCCTAAAGAAGAGGAAACTGTTATTCTTCTCTGCTCTGGCCAGGCCACAGAACCCACTGGATAATCGGACCAGGTGGCCTCCTGAAGGGACTTTTGATTTTAACATCCTCACCAATTTAACTATCGCCAAAACAACTGGGAAATGGTTGGAGATCCCTTATATTCAGGGTTTCTAGTATTTGCGCTCCCATCCTAATCTCTGTGCCTTTTGCTACACGGTGCAGACTCTTTTTGCCCAAAGAAACCTCAGCTAAACCCTCCACTTCTGATCTTTCCTCCTTCGCTGACCCCCAACTCTCTTCCCCTCCTGCACAGCTCCCTCTGTCCTATCGGGCTCCTCCAATCCCTTTGCGGAATCCTGTTTCTCATTCACCTGCAAATACCAGTCCCTCTTTCTCCTCCCCTGCCAGCCAGGAGCCCCTCCCTTTTTCACTGTTTTTAAGCCCCTCCCCCGTCAGACACCCTCATCCCTGGCCATGAGCCCTCAGGTGGGTTTGCAGGGCTCCTCACCCCATGGCCTAACCCCAATCTTCTTACAGGAAGGCCTGGCCTTGTCTTGCCTCTGACTCCAGCATTTCCAGCTGGATCTGGGTGCTGGGCTCCCCAGGAACCCCCCTCCTCTTATTCTTAACCCCAGACCCCTATCTGAGACCTGTGCTAATAGGAAAAGGCCAAGGCTGCTCACCAGGCCCGCATGCAGCAGAAGGTAACACTTCAAACCCAGACTCTTGTGGCAGCCCTGAGGCCAGCAGAGCAACAGGGTCAAGGCACAGGAGGCGCCCGACTGAAATCTGGGCTGCAAAGAGGAATGCCACTAGAAGCTTGCTTTAAATGTGGCAAGGAGAGTCACTGGGCCCAGCAGTGCCCCTGCCTGCCTGGCCGCCCACTAAGCCCTGCCCTGACTGCAAGCAGTTTGGTCACTGGCGGAACGATTGCCCCTTTGGGCAACAGGCTCTTCCTCAGCGCCTCTATGTGGAGGACAAGCCACCCAAATGGGAGGCCTAGCCAGCCAGGTGGGCACATCGCTTGAACTCCTAGGCCTCATAGACGACTGACGTGGCCCAGACTCGGAGATCCCCATGACCCTTGCCCAGCCCCAGGGTAATGCTACAGGTAGCGGATAAGTCCATCTCATTTCTTGTGGACACGGGGGCTACCTATTCTGTTTTGCCACCATACTCTGGACCTCTAGTTCCCTCACAGATCTCAGTATTAGGAGTGGATGGGACCCCTTTACCCCTTCGCACGCCGCCCCTGACATGCAGTTTGGATGGAATCCCCTTTTCGCACTCCTTCTTAGCTATGCCATCATGCCCTGTACCCTCTTGAGTCAGGACATTCTACAAAGTCTCGAAGCCACTATCTAGCTGACAACATCTTCCTCACTACCAAGGGCTCCCCCATAATCAATACTACCCTCATTTATAACCATGTCTCTCGCCTCACCAAAAGGTTGGGCCCTGCAGATCTCTCCTGTTGCTCCTGTCCCTCCCACCAGAAACCTGCCACCAGAGTGAGCTAAATCAGGGAGCGTTGCTGTTCAATGAGACTGGCCCAATGGAAGAAAGCATCGGGGTTCTCCACCGTCTGCAAGAGAAACCGCACAAGAATCTCTCCTACAACCTGCTTAACTCCTGATGGCAGCCACCCATCCTCACCTGGGCTGTCCCTATCCCAAGTCATCTTCTAATTATCAGAATATTACTCATATTTACTCCTCTTTTTAAAATTCTTACAGGGCCCCATCTGCGAGGTTTTTTGAGTCACGGTCAACCAGATGCTCCTACACCCATATATGCGACTCCCCTCAGAGCCACCTCCTTCTGACCTCCCTTCCCCACAACGCTCCTAACCAGCAGAAAGTCAGGAAAACAGCGTCGCCCCTATCTATCATAAAAGGTCAGAATGTGAGGTCAGTTGGTAATGGGTTGGAAGGTCACAGGAGGTACCAGACCTGGGAACTTTGGTTAGAACCGCCCACACCCATGCACGCCAAAAGAAACTTCCCAGGAGTCCTTTGGAAAAGAGCAATCTTCTGTTAGCCAATGACATTTCACCACATCATATTAACCCGACCACCCTACAGACGCTATAAATTACACCCACTTGGATCCCCCCATGTGACTTCTCTGGCCCGTCTGATGGACCAGAGAACCTCATCCGGGAAATGCCCTGAATAAATCTTTCACTATTCCACACTTCGTGGCTATGCCCTTCCTTCTTCCTGGGGGGGAGGGGGGGGGCAGATACCTTACAATTGTGACCTCAGAAATGCTTTTTTTTTTTGGAGTAACTTCAGGCAAATAAACCCACTTTTTTTTTTAAAGTCAAAGCCTTCCCTTTCCCTTTCCCTTTCCTCCTTTCCCTTTCCCTTTCCCTTTCCCTTTCCCTTCCTTTCCTTTCCTTTCCTTTCCTTTCCCTTCCCTTCCCCCTCCCCCTTCCCTTTCCTTCCCCTTCCCCCTTCCCCCTCCCTCCCTTCCTTCCTTCTAGAGGGGGGGGGGAAGAGAGAGAGAGAAGGGGGAGGAGCAGGAAGCATCAACTCCCATATGTGCCTTGACCAGGCAAGCCAGGGTTTTGAACCAGCAACCTCAGTGTTTCCAGGTTGACGCTTTATCCACTGCACCACCACAGGTCAGGCCAAATAAACCCACTTTAAATCACTTTGACTAGTATGAGAGCTGTTTGGGGGATAAAATCCTTTATCTATCTTTTTTTTTTACAGGGACAGAGAGAGAGTCAGAGAGAGGGATAGATAGGGACAGACAGACAGGAACGGAGAGAGATGAGAAGCATCAATCATCAGTTTTTCGTTGCAACACCTTAGTTGTTCATTGATTGCTTTCTCATATGTGCCTTGACCGTGGTCCTTCATCAGACTGAGTGACCCCTTGCTTGAGCCAGTGACCTTGGGTCCGAGCTGGTGAGCTTTTTTTTTTTTTTTTTTTTGGGCTCAACCCAGATGAGCTTGTGCTCAAGCTGGCAACTGAGGGGTCTTGAACCTGGGCCTTCCGCATCCCAGTCCGATGCTCTATCCACTGCGCAACCGCCTGGTCAGGCTAAAATCCTTTTTCTTAATGACTAAATTGGTAAATAACAATTTACATTACTACTTGCCATAATTCAGTCCGTCTTCAAGGATGACTTTTAAATATTCTGCCCTGAATTCAGTTCCTCTGGAAATAAGTCTGCTTCTCTGCTAACTACAGAACCAGCCATTGAACTACTGTGTGTATGTATGTGTTTGTGTTGTTTTAAAAATATACTTGTAACAATGCTCTTCAGGTCACAGCTACTCCAGAGATGGAAAACTGCATGAGATTGTTTGACTGCCATCCTATCAAACTCACTGGAGAAGGAAAGATTCCTGTCCTAGGATTCTGGAAATGATTGAAAACACAACGCTCATCGACCCTGGACCCATGAGCTCAACAGCAGTTTACCAGTGAACTGAAGGCCGGGGGAGGAGGACACTGCACACCCCGCAGGACACAGGGGCCATGACTCAGGACACAGTGGACAAGCAGAGGCTGTAGGAGGCAGGCTGTACCTATCAATAGGGAGAGAGGCCCCGGGAAGGATGTGACTGGCTTACTTGAGCAATATCGCAAACTGCTGGAGGACAGAAGCTTGAGATTCTGGGAGGAGTGAGAACTGTACCTTGTCCCAAGATAAAGAGCAGAGTGTGGGGGGAGGTGCTTACACTGAGGCCATCTGAGGCTCCCCATTTCATACGTCTTGGCCATACATAACAGCGAAACTTAGTTGCAGGTCTTACACCTTAGGTGTTCAATACATTTTGGTTCTGGGTACCAACACTAAGATATATTTACATCATAATATATCTATGAAAACAGATACAATAGTTCTATTACATAGCACACCTAAAAATTCTATTGTGACCCATGTTAATTGGGAATGCTTCAGAATTGTTCAGGAGAAAATGCTCTGAATTCAGACTTCCCCAACACCTGCTTCTCTCTTCAGTGGGAAAGTTGCTGAAACCCCACATACCAGCTGCAGCAACTGGGCAGCACAGAGGTGGACCTTCCAGCCTTGGGCACGACAGGACACTCCTTTCTGGTTAGCTATTTCCTGCAGCATAGCTTTCTTCTCCTCTGGAATCACAAAAATAAAAAGTATACTTCAGTTTATAGAAAGCTAAAACCTTTGGTGTTCAAGCCACTCAAGTAAAAAAAATCTTGAAAAAATATCAAGATTTTTTTTGGGGTGGTGGTGACACTGATCAATAAAATTACATAGGTTTCAGGTGAATGTATATAGCATTTGAACTATAGACTGCGTTGTATGCCCATCACCCAAAGTCAAATCTTCCATCATCGTTTACTTGTCCCTCTTAAATATCTTTTTTTTTTTAAATTTTTATTTATTCATTTTAGAGAGGAGAGAGAGAGAGAGAAGGGGGGAGGAGCAGGAAGCATCAACTCCCATATGTGCCTTGACCAGGTGAGCCCAGGGTTTTGAACCAGCAACCTCAGCATTTCCAGGTTGAAGCTTTATCCACTGCGCCACCACAGGTCAGGCTTAAATATCTTTAAATAAATAAATACTCTGAATTTATTAGGAAGAGAAGTCACAACATGAACAAAAGCTCTCTTTTTGTCCACCCAATAAGAATGCTTTAAAGGCATGCTCTGCTAATCTAGTGAATTCAAAAGATGTCAAGCTATTAATCTAACCTCTTAAAAGAGGAAAAATGGTCTTTAGGAGGCTAGAATCTTGGTCCTGTGTGATGCAGGCAAGCATGTGGAGAGTTGGGTATGAAGCCTTAGAAGTTCATTACTGTTACCTAGATCTTAGAGAAATCACAAAAATTAAATCTGAATAACTTAAATTTGTTTAGAAAAGTCTAGTAATCAGAATTATAGTAAGATATAAATGAAATATATCATTTGTGCCAGTGAAAGACAAAGTAGGACTGAAGGGAGCTTGTCACAGGTGACTTCAGCTATACCTGAGAAATTTTAGTTACTGTGTAACTAGTATTTAATCTATGACATGGATAATTAAAATTACTTAAAAATTTTTAATTTTAAATGCTAATCTTTTTATTTATTTATTTTTAATATGAGAGAAGGGGAGATAGTGGGACAGACTCCCACATGTGCCCTGACCAAGACCACTCGTCAACCGGCAACCCCATCTGGGGCCATGCTCCCACACTGAGCTATTTTTAGTGCCTCAAGTTGACTTTTTAGACCAACAAAGCTATCCTTAGTGCCTGGGGCCATGCTCAAACCAATTGAGCCACTGGCTGCAGGAGGGGAAGAGGGAAAGAAATGGTAGAGGGAGGGGGAGAGAAGTAGATGGTAGCTTCTCCTGTGTGCCCTGACCAGGAATCAAACCTGGGACATCCACATACCAGGCTGACACTCTACCACTGAGCAAACTGGCCAGGGCCTGATTTCACATTTTAGATGCACTTGTGGACTTCATTACAATTATTAAAAAATAAAAAATATTTTTAGTTTGAAATACAGATTCACAGGAAGTTGCAAAGATAGTATAGAGATCAATCTGATAAGGAATTTTTACCTAGAACACATGAAGAATTCTTACAACTCAATAAAAAGACAAACCAACTAAAAGGGCAAATAATGCAAACAGACATCTCCCCAAAATATACACAAATGGCCAATAAACATACAAAGATGCATTAGGCATTAGGGAAATGCAAATTGAAACCACCCTGACGCAACCATCTCCTGCCATCCAGCACAGTATAATAAAATAGTGAGCTGTGGTGAGGATGTGGGGAATCAGAAGCTTCATACACTGCTGATAGGAGACTAAAATGTATTTGTTTTAGAAAAAAGTTTAGCAGCTATTAGAATGTTAAATAGAGCTATCAAACAACCCAGAAATTGCACTCCTAGGTATATGTCCAAGAGAAATGAAAACAGATATCCACACAAACACTTGTACAAATGTTTGTAGTATTATTTTCATAATAATCAAAAAGTGGAAATAGCCCAAATGCCCCTCAAGTGATAAATGGACAAAATGTGGTATTAACATAAACTAGACTATTATCTAGCAATAACAAGTAATGAAGTACTGATACATGCTATAACACGGATGAACTTTAAAACATGCTATGTGCAACAAGCCAGCTACAGAAGACTGCATGTTGTGAGTCCACGCATACTAAACGTGCAACGTCAGGAAATCTAGAGACAGAAAGTATTCCAGAGGTTGCCCAGGGTTGACAGGTAGGGGGAGTGAAGATGGAAGGATTGGGGATGAAGGCTACAGGGTGTGGAGTTCCTTATTGAGGTAATAAAAATGTTTTAAAACTAACCGTAGTGATGGATGCACAATTCTGTAAATACATTAAAAACCACTAAATTATATATTCAGTATGTGAATTATATCTCAATAAAGCTATTTAAAAAATAGTATAGATAAGTCAGGTTTACCCCACTGGCTACCTCTTACATAACTCCAGCGCAATGTCAAACCCAGGAAATCGCTTCGAACGTGGAGTGTAGTTTCAGCACGTGTGCAGATTCTTGTGACCACCACTGCAGTCAAGAGTCAGAACTTGTGCATTAACACAAAGACCTCTAGCATGTATACCCTGTGGTCACACCATCCCTTCTACACCATTACCCCTAGCATACTCTGTATACTCGTCATTTCGAGAATGTGAAACAGATAGGAATCACATGGTATATGTCCCTTAGTGACTGGCTTTTCCCACTAAGCATAAGCATAATGCCCTCGAGATCCATCCAAGCTGTTGTGTGATAAACAGTTCTTCCCTTTTCATTCCTGAGTAGTATCCAGTAGAATCAGTTTGTTAAACTATTTGCACACTGATAGTCATCTGCTTGTTTCCAGTTTTTGGCTATTACAAAAAGTGGCTATGAACACCTGTGTACAGGTTTTTGTGTGAACATAGGTTTTGATTCTTCTGGGATAAATGCTCAGGAGTTCAATTGTTGGGTAATGGGAAAAGTGTATATTTCACTTTTTATGAAATCACTAAGTTATTTTCCAGAGTAGCTCAGTAATGTATAAGCATGTTATGCTAACCTGCTCCCTAGTGAGACTGGTGAAAAATTTTAAAATAACCATTTAAACCTCAGGAAAAGTTTTTAAGGGTAAATAGCAAATGCAGAAACATTTATTCAAGCAAATCTACTAACATGTGGTATTTGAGGGGACCGTTCCCTTGTTTGTCCCCCCTCCCAGCTTAGTGAGGCAGAGATTCCATTCCAGAGTGCCACAAGTTGAGTTCCCTGTCCTCCAGGCAGAGGGCTTTCTTCCCAGGAGGAGTTGGATACTTGTTGCTGAGGCTAAGTCACAGGTGAACACAATGAGATGTGCGGTTCCCCCTGTTCAGCCCCGCTCATGGAATGGAGACTGTACCTCAGGCCAGACATACTGAGAACACTGGCATGCCAGAAGCCCGCCTTCCGGCTTGTGAAGTGCTGATTTCACACCAGGGGAGGCAAGTCAAGAGATCTCAAGCTGCTCACTCCTCTTCCCTTCAGAGTACTTGCCTCCTAGAGAGCAGGGAGCTACTCAGAGAGAAGGTTACGAAGACATCCAGCTCCCACCTCCACAGCCCTGGTCTCAGAGATTCTCCCTAGAGGGACAAACAGTCCATACAACAGGTAGCTTCTCATCTCATCCCGTTTGTAAAAGGGTGACGTCCAGCATAAAGGTGCCCTGAGAAGAGGGAGGCTGCAGTAAAAGGCAACTGAGAGGAAACTCGTAGATCTAATGAGGACACAGCCCGACTGGGGGCTGAAAAGTGTGGAGGACAGAACAAGAACGAAATCTGGGAGAAGCCATTTTGGGGGCAGAACAAATACCCACCATGGACCTCAGAAACCACTCTGACAAGTACAGTTTAATGGGTTACTTTGCCGAGAAATGTCCTCTGTGTTCCCAGGCAAATTCCAGAATATGCTGTGTTCTAGCAGAGCACATAAACAGCAATCAGTGGGGTGTATCTGCTGGGTGTGATCAGGAAGAGAGGGAAAGAGCCTACAGTGCCACTCTGTCCTAGGAGACTAGGCATGCATGCCCAAAGCGGCACCACCCTGAGAAGCAACAGCAACATCAACAGCGGCTTCAATCTTGATGGTGTGGGTGGGTGGTGAGACTTCACCACTAAAATAACCCAGCCAGTCACTAAACGAATAAAGAAGCAAATAACAGTAACAAACCAGATGGGGATGCAGTGCCCAGAAGTGCTACAATATATTATCTAGATAATGTCTACCCTGGCCTGTGGTGGCACAGTAGATAAAGTGCTGACCTGGAATACTGAGGTCCCCAGTTAAACCTTAGGCTTGCCTGGTCAAGACATGTACAACAAGAAATCAATGAACAGTTAAAATGAAGCAACAATGTGTTGATATTTCTCAATCCCCATCTCTCTCTCTCCTCTCTCTGTAAAATCAATAAATAAAATCCCCCTCACCTGTTTTTTTAAGCAAGAGGAAGGGAGATAGGGAGGCATACTCCCACATGTGCCTGGCAACCCTGTCGGGGGCTGATGCTTGCTTGGACTGACCAAGCTATCCTTAGTGCCTGGGACTGATTTTCAAACCAATCGAGCCACTGGCTGCAAGAAGAGAAGAGAGAGGCCTTGGCCGGTAGGCTCAGTGGTAGAGCGTCAGTCTGGCATGTGGAAGTCTTGGGTTTGATTCCCAGTCAGGGTACACAAAGAAGCACCCATTTGCTTTTCCACCCTTCCCCCTCTCTTTTCCCTTTATCTCTCTCTTCCCTTCCTGCAGCCAAGGCTCCACTGGAGCAAAGTTGGCCCAGGTGCTGAGGATGACTCCATGGCCTCCACCTCAGGCGCTAGAATGGCTCTGGATGCAATGGTGCAACGGCCCAGATGGGTACAGCATCGCCCCCTAGTGGGCTTGCTAGGTGGATCCCGGTTAGATACATGCGGGAGTCTGTCTCTCTTCTCACTCTCACTTCAGGAAAAATAAGCACACACACATACACACACGGAAGCGAGAGAGAAAGGGGAAAGAAAGGGGAAGAAAAGCTGATGGTCGCTTCTCCTGTGTGCCCTGACCAGGGATTGAACCCAGGACTTGTAAGTGCTGGCTGACAGTCTATCAATGAGCCCAACTAGCCAAGGCCAATAAAATGTTTAAAAAAATAATATAAATAATGTCCTGTTTTCTTACCAAAAATGGTGAGTAATGCAATAGAAACAGGAAGGTATGATCCACACATAGGGGAAAAGAAGGCAACAGAAACTGCTTGTGAGGATGACCAGATGTCACTTACTAGAAAAAGATTTCAAAGTAGGCATTATGAATTAATTCATGGAATGAAAAACAAGCATTAGAAAAAAGGTAAAGGAAGGTATGATGATTATGTCACATTGGAGAGAGAATGTAAAAGAGAAAGAAAAAAAATAGAAGGGAAAATTTTGGAGTTAAAAAAGTACAATGAAAAACTTTAAATCCAGAGGGAGTCAACAGTACATCTGAACTGGTGCAAAAGAGAACTGATACAACTTAGGGCAGATTGAGAGATAATGCAAGGTGGCCTGACCAGGTAGTGGTGCAGTGGATAGTGTGTCAACCTGGGAAGGTGACAACACAGATTCAAATCTCTGAGGTTGCCAGCTTGAGTGTGGGATCAGACATGATCCCATGATGGCTGGTTTGAGCAAGGGGTCACTGGCTCAGCTGGAGCCACGCCCCTCCAGTCAAGGCACGTATGAAAGCATTTGTTGTGTGGATTTATTTCTACATTTTCTCTTCTATTATAGTCACCTCTGTCTATCCTGCTGCAAATACCACTCTTGTGATTATTGTAGTTAAAACATAGGCTTTTCTCTTATTTTTCAAGATTTTAGCTATTCTAGCACCTATGCCTTTCTATATACATTTTAAAATAAGCTTTACTGTGTTCTACAAAAGCCTGTGATTTTGTCAGGAACTGTATTAAATGTATTCATCAATCTAGAGAGAACTGACATCTTTGTATCACCTTCTAATCTATGAACATTGCATGTTTTTTCCAAGTTTTCATAAGTTCATCACAAGTATCTAAAAATTACAACTAATTTTTGTGTTATACAGATTTTCTTTCCAAAGAAACCCTTAAATTTTCTATGTAGATAACAATGTTATCTACAAATAATGACAGTTTTATTTATTTCTTTCCAACATGTATAGCCTTTTATCTCTTTTTCTTGCCTTAAGGTATGACTAGAAGTTCCAGTTCTATGCTGAGTAAGAGTGGTAAGAGAGGACAGCCTTGTCTGTTTTGATAATCTCAGGTAAGAAGCATTCAGTCTTTCATCATTAAGTACAATGTTAACTGTAGGTTTCTATAGACTTCTTCCTCTTCCTATTGAGTTTTTATTAAAAAAAGAAAAAAAAAAAGGTGTTGAGCCCTGATTGGATGATCCAGTTGGTTAGAGCATAGTCCCAAAGTGCAGAGGTTGCTGGTTCAATCTCTGGTTAGGGCACAGACAGGAACAGATCTATGTTCCTGTCTCTGTCTCAAATCAATAAAATAAACATAAAAAAGTGTTGAATTTTGTCAGAGAACATTTCTGCATCAAGTAATATAATCATGTAATTTTTCTTCTTTAGCTTTTGTTGTGGGATGAATTGTATTCCCCACCCCACAAACAATATACCGAAGTCTTCAACCTTGGTACCTAAAATGTGACTTTATTTGGAAGTAGGGTCTCTGCAGATGTAATCAAAAAGTAGTTATACTGAAACTAGAAAGTCCGGCGGTCATATGAAATGACCGCTGTTCTAGATATTATAAATTGTAATTAAAATGATTTGTGCGAAGGTGTCTGCTAATTCAAACTGAATTACCCAGGGCAGGCGGCGAGGATGCCCCTTTGCTTAGTGCCCCACGGGGTTTCCCCCTTCTACTTGCTTAAAGTAGAGTGCAAGGAAGGAAACCACTGGCGGTACATTTCTTAAGAGCCATCGCTAGCTCAATAAATAAAGGTGATTTAAATATGTTTTAATCCTTTTTGCGTTTCAGTCAGCATTACTCTGTCATTTTTTTGCATTTCTCTCCTGCCTTTGTTCAAGGGACTCATTTTGTCGAGACAGGCTTTTTTGTCTTGCATCTGAGGCAAGCCTTGTTTCTCTATGCTCATCAGTCTCATTTTGCCGAGAAAGATGCATTTGCTCTGTGACTGAAGCAAGCCTTGTTTTTGTCTGCTCAGTGGTTTCTTTTTGTCGAGAAAGCCGTTTTTGTGCAGCTTTAGCTCCTTTACTCTCCTCTTCAGTGCTGTATTTTCTAGGAGGCATTCTTAAAAGAAATTATGTTAAGACATAGTTTTTATGTAAAACAGATGACTGCCAATGCAAACAAATGTTCACCTTCCCCCTGACATGCTCAATTTGCGTTCAGTCTTAAATCATTTCAAAAGCAGATGATTGCCAATGCAAACAAATGTTCACCTTCCCCCTGAACCGCTCAGTATGCGTTCAGCCTTGGCAACTTCACCCCATTGTCTAGTACACTTATGCAAGCAACCAATAAGCTATTGGCGACAAACAGACACTTAAGCCGCATATAATAAAGATTAAGGTGGGCACTGAACCCAATGACTCATATCCTGTAAGAGGGAAAGAACCTGACCGGGCAGTGGCACAGTCGAGCGTCAGACTGGGACGTGGAGAACCTGGGTTCAAGACCCTGAGGTCGCCAGCTTGAGCGTGGGCTCACTGGGTTTGGGCAAGGCTCACCAGCTTGAGCCCAAGGTCGCTAGCTCAAGCAAGGGGTCACTCGGTCTGCTGTAGCCCCCCTTGTCTCTTGGTCAAGGCACATATGAGAAATCAATCAATGAACAACTAAGAAACCGCAATGAAGAACTGATGTTTCTCATCTCTCTCCCTTCTTGTCTGTCTGTCCCTATCTGTCCCTTTCTCTGTCTCTGCCACAAAAACAAAAAAAAAAAAAAAAAAAAGAGAGAAAGAGTTGGAGTTGACATGCTACTTACATATTGCTGGAGTCAATTTATTAATATTTTGTTCATTATTTCTGCTTCTATATTCATGAGGAATACTGATTTCTAGTTTTCTATACTGGAGGACTCCAGCAGAGCCAGTGGCCCCTTACTCAAGCCAGCAACCTTGGGCTTCAAGCCAACGACTATGGGATCCTTTTCATGATCTAATGCCCAGGCTGGCAACCCTGTGCTCAAGCTGAATGAGTCTGCGCTCAAGCTGGTAACCTCAGGGTTTTGAACCCTGGACCTCAGTGTCCCAGGCCGACTCTACTGCACCACCAGCGGTCAGGTTTCATTCCTGTTATTTGTAATCTTTTTTCTTTTTCGGTCTTGCTAGTGATTTAATTTTATTGATGATTTTCAGTTTTTGTTTTCTTGACTTTTGTAATTTCCTGTTTTCAATTTCATTGATTTCTGCTATCTTTATTATTTTCTTCCGTATGTCTGCTGTGAGTTTATGAGGCTCTTTTTTTAGCTTTTTTTTTTTTTTTTTTACAGAGGCAGAGATAGACAGGGACAGACAGAAAGGAACGGAGAGAGATGAGAAGCGTCAGTAACTAGTTTCTCGTTGCGCGTTGCGACTTCTTAGTTGTTCATTGATTGCTTTCTAATATGTGCCTTGACCGTGGGCCTTCAGCAGACCGAGTAACACCTTGCTGGAGCCAGCGACCTTGGGTCCAAGCCGGTGAGCTTTTTGCTCAAACCAGATGAGCCCGCGCTCAAGCTGGCGACCTTGGGGTCTTGATCCTGGATCCTTCCACATCCCAGTACAACGCTCTATCTACTGTGCCACCGCCTGGTCAGGCTTTTTTTAGTTTTTTGATGTAGGAATTTTTTTTTGTAGTTTTCTGAAGCTGGAAACGGGGAGAGACAGTCAGACAGACTCCTGCATGCCCCCGACCGGGATCCACCCGGCACGCCCACCAGGGGCGACGCTCTGGCCACGAGGGGGCGATGCTCTGCCCCTCCGGGGCGTCGCTCCGTCACGACCAGAGCCACTCCAGCGCCCAGGGCAGAGGCCAAGGAGCCATCCCGAGCGCCCAGGCCATCTTTGCTCCAATGGAGCCTCGGCTGCAGGAGGGCAAAAGAGAGACAGAGAGGAAGGAGAGGGAGAGGGGTGGAGAAGCAGATGGGCGCCTCTCCTGTGTGCCCTGGCCGGGAATCGAACCCGGGACTTCTGCATGCCAGGCCGACGCTCCACCACTGAGCCAACGGGCCAGGGCCTGATGTAGGAACTTTGACGGAGGTATTTCCTTTTGTTTAACACCCTGGTCAGCACTGTGGCTCACGAGCCACATGCAGCTTTTTGGCCTCTTGAATGTGGCTCTTCCACAAAATACCACGTGTGGGCGCTACCTCGATAAGGAATGTACCTACCTATATAGTTTAAGTTTAAAAAAAACTGGCTCTGAAAAGAAATTTCAATTGTTGTACTGTTGATAGTAGGCTCTGCTGACTGATGAGTTGCATTTAGTACTATAAATTTCCCTGTTGGTACTTGTTTAGTTGCCTCCTACATATTTTGATTATGTTGTATTTCATTTTCATTTACTTTATGTATTTTAAAAAATTTATCTTAGAGAAGACAAGATGGCGCTGGAGTAGGCGAACGTACCAACATCTACCTCCCAGAACCAAAGTGGATTACAGAATAATTTTAAGAACTATCATCTGGAAAAACCAACATTGGACTAAACTAAGAGGACTCTTCAACCAAGGAACACTGAAGAAGCCACACCGAGACTGGTAGGAAAAGCGGAAACACGGAGAGGGATGCCCAGTTCCCTGGAGCGAACAGCAGCCGGGAGAGACTTGTGTGGCAGGAAGTGAATTTAGCAAAGAGGGCAGGGTCCTGAGCCCCAGGAACAAAGGCCCAGCCTGCAGCCCCAGAGCCCAGAAAAGGCGTAAGGACAGTATTTAGCTGGAAACAAGTCAGGATACTGTTTGTGAGAAAGAGACTGATTTCTCAGACCCAGGATCCTTCTTAAAGGGACCGCGCAGTAAACCTCTCTCACAACCACTCTCCCGGGGCTCCGGGGGACGGGGAGAGAGGAGAATACCAGAGTAGCAGGAAGAGAGTGTAATCTAGGAGGCACAGGGAGAAACATTTTGGGAGACAGCCACCCTAACTCCTGGGACGAGTCACTCCCCAAATCTGAAGTGAATATTTCCCCCGGAAACAGCAATACCAGCAAAGGGAAACAGAAGAGCAAACAAATTCCCCCGCTGTAAAGCCAGTAGCCAAGGCCACTATCACAGCAGCCTGGCCCATGCAGGTTCTCATTGGATTCGGACAGTCGGTAAAAAAACAACAAAGCCAAAAACTGGTGGGCCACCATCTTTAATTCTAGCTTGTACCCGGCGGGCAAGTAAAAAACACACACTGGGCTCCAAAAGCCACTCACATTCAGTGCTCACAAAGCTACTGACTTATCCGAGTTTCCTAGAATCAAAGGTTTCTAGCTTACCAGACTAATTCACTTCTGTTCCCCATCTCCTTCCTTCTCCCTGCAAAAAACGGCACTAACTGGCTTGTCACTCAACACTCCGCCATCTTGGCTGCCTCTCCTGGCCTCCTCCATGTGGCCTTTCTCTGCTCTGCTCTGCTCTCTCCTCTAATCATCCCAGGAATCAAGAGCGCAAGCTCCCATTCTGGCCCTATTTTTTTTTTTTTCTTTAAAGATTATCCTTTTTATTTATTTATTTATTTTTTTTACAGAGACAGAGAGAGAGTCAGAGACAGACAGGAATGGAGAGATGAGAAGCATTAATCATTAGTTTTTCATTGCACATTGCAACACCTTAGTTATTCATTGATTGCCCTCCCATATGTGCCTTGACTGCGGGCCTTCAGCAGACCAAGCAACCCCTTGCTTGAGCCAGCGACCTTGGGCTCAAGCTGGTGAGCCTTTTTTTTTTTTTTTTTTGTATTTTTCTGAAGCTGGAAACGGGGAGAGACAGTCAGACAGACTCCTGCATGTGCCCCATCAGGATCCACCCGGCACGCCCACTAGGGGCGACGTTCTGCCCACCAGGGGGTGATGCTCTGCCCCTCCGGGGCGGCGCTCTGTTGCAACCAGAGCTACTCTAGGGCCTGGGGTAGAGGCCAAGGAGCTATCCCCAGTGCCTGGCCATCTTTGCTCCAATGGAGCCTCGGCTGCGGGAGGGGAAGAGAGAGACAGAGAGGAAGGAGAGGGGGAGGGGTGGAGAAGCAGATGAGCGCTTCTCCTGTGTTCCCTGGCCGGGAATCAAACCCGGGACTTCTGCACGCCAGGCTGAAACTCTACCACTGAGCCAACCGGCCAGGGCCTCTGCCCCTATTTTATAGTGTAGAAATCCAAACTTTTAATCCAATATACAAAATAGGGAAGTCTCTAATACAAAGTCACTTATCAGATACATGATGGGATTGTACCACCCCATATCAAAAAGGGTGGGAAAGGCTTAATCCCAAAACCAAGCCCTAGGCTACAAGGATTCTGCCTGCCCACAGCACACAGAGACACACATTAATATCACCTGGGCAACGGCCTCCACGTGGGCAGCGCCATCTTTAACAAAGTGAGCATAATACATTTTATTTCCCAACACCTGCAGCACTCAGAGCAGATTCGCTTTAGAAGGAGGGAGCTTTCGGGGCTACAGTAGGGAGTCTTAGGGTCTGAGCTACAGCGCCCGCACCCCACACGGCTGAGGGCTCGCCAGAGGGTGGGCAGCGGCAGGACGCGGAGGCATGGTTCTGTCGGCTGCGGCAGAAGCTGGGTGGCCACCACTGGGCTCACGTGTCAGCTCAGTCTTGCCCTGCTGGAGAGGAGTAGGCGGGCAAAAGCGGTGTAAAGCCAGCAGGCAAGGCCAGGGCCACCATCACAGCAGCCTTCTGGCCCATGCAGGTTCGCATTGGATTCGGACAGTCGGTAGAGAAACAACGGAACCACAAACTGGTGGGCCATATTCTTTAATTCTAGCTTTGCACCCGGCGGGCAAGTAAAAATACACACTGGGCTCCAAAACCCAGTCACACTCAGTGCTCACAAAGCCACTGACTTATCCGAGTTTCCTAGAATCAAAGGTTTCTAGCTCACCAGCCTTCTTCTCCTCAGTTCCCCATCTCCTTCCTTATCCCAGATACAAACTCTACACAAACTGGCATCTCACTCAGCACTCCGCCATCTTGGCTGCTTCTCCTGGCCTCCTCCACGTGGCCTCCTTTAGCTGCTGGCTCTACTCTCTCTGCTCTCTCATGCTAACCTCAGGAACCAAGCGCAAACTCTCGTTCCATCCCCATTTTATAGTGTAGAAATCCAGACCCTTAATCCAATATACATAATAGGGAAGTCTCTTAATACAAAGTCACTTCTCTGAGGCATGATAGGATTGTACCACCTTACACCAAAAAGGGTAGGAAAGGCTTAATCCAAAACCAAGCCCCAGGCTACAATGATCCTGCCTGCCTCCAACGCACATTAATATCACCTGGGCGACGGCATCTTTAACAAAGTGAGCATAATACATTTTATCCGCCCAACAAGCGGTCAAGCCCAGCTGCAGGCTGCCTGTAATCCAGCCTGTGGGAGAAGGGCGAGAATCCCGGAGGGGTGGAGACCAGCCCTTGAGCAAGGGCGCAGGAGCACAGCCTTGCCCCACCTGTGCAACCCAGGCTTGTGGCCTGACTTGGGAGCCAGCTCCTCCCGCGGGGGTGGAGCCAAAAGCCCAGAACAGGTGGAGTTCTGCTACTGAGCTGAGCGTGGGCACGCAGTCCTCCCTGGCAAGTAGAGCCAAGCCTAGCAGCCGGTCCATGAGCGGGCTCCTCCTGCAAGGGCAGGGTGAAAGCTCGGAAACAGGCGGAGACTTGCAGCTGAGCAAAGGTGTTTGCCAGTGCCCTCAGGACCAAGCATAATGCCACCCACGGGGGTGGGGCAAAGGCCAAGGCCACCAAGGCTTGTGCACCCGAGCACGTGATCACAGCCACTCCCGTGAAGAGAAAATGCAGAGGCAGAGAAATGCGACACAAATGAACCAAGAGAAATCCCCAGAAGACCTAAATGAACCAGATATAACCAAATTACCAGATGCAGAGCTTAAAATAACGATTGCTAGGATGCTCAAAGATATTAGAATAACAATAGATGGTCATTACGAACACCTAAATAAAGAGATAGCAGATATAAAAAAGGACATTGAAATAATAAAAAAGAATCAGTCAGAAATGACAAATACAGTATCTGAAATAAAGAAAACAATGGGGAGAGATGACGTAAGAGTAATGGCGGGGAAGGAAGCGATACCGATAAATCTCCCCCAAAACTCAACAAGATCTTCAACCAGAAACAGAAAAACCTATCCTTGGAGCCTCCAGATGTTTTGCAATATACCCGAGGGTATGATCAAGCGAAAAATTGGCTAAATATATAACCAAACCCCGAAGGAAATAGGGAATAAGAAATGCCCCGCCTTCCTCACTAACCTAAACAGGGTGGCTTTCACAGGAAACTGAGAATATAGAAACTAAGGCGGGCAAAGGGGGTGAATAGATCCAGGCTGCGGCACAAACGGCCTAACCAGGCTGTGGCACAGAGATCCAAGCTGAGGAAAAACTGTTCCTGTGACAACCCGGGCAATACAGCTAACACTTGCGCCAAACCCAGACAAAGAAAGACAAGCGGGGCAGCCATTTTACCCGATCTCCTGGTCGGCGCGTGCAGATAGTGGGCGAGAGATTCCTTCCAAAGCCCCGGGAGTGTGCGCCCGTGTATTCCCACAGAGAGGCAGAGTCAGAGGTATTTGTGTGGGCCGAAAGTGGAATCTCCGGGCCGCCCCAGCGCCCTGGGGGAGCCGAGCGGGGAGGGAGCGAGAACTAATTCCAACGCTGGAACTTTTCCGAGCGGAAGGGGGTTTCACTCAGAGGGTGAGGCTGCTGGTCTGCGCGTGCAGATAGTGAGCGAGAGATTCCTCCGAGTGCCTCGGCAGTGCATGCCCGTGTTATCCCACAGAGGGGCAGAGTCAGGGGCCTTTGTGTGGGCCAAAAAGCGGATTCTCGGGCCGCCCCAGCGCCCTGAGGGAGCCGCGCACGGGAAGGGAGCGAGAACTAATTCCAACACTGGAACTTGTCCGAGCGGAAGGGGTTTCACTCAGAGGGTGAGGTGGCTGGTCTGATATCCGGGTCGGCACGCACGAAGAGTGGGCAAGAGACTCCTCCCAGCACCTCAGGAGTGGGAGCCCGTGTTATCCCACAGAGGGGCAGAGTCAGGGGCCTTTGTGGGGGCCGAAAGCGGAATCTCAGGCCGCCCCAGAGCCTTGAAAAAGCCGCACACGGGACGGACAAAGAGCCAATTCCAACGTTGGAACTTTTCAGTGCGGGCGAGGGGTTTCAATCAGAGGGCGAGACTTCCGGCCTGACATCCTGGTCTGCGCGCAGATAGTGAGCGAGAGTTTACTCCAAGCGCCCCGGGAGTGGGTGCCCGCCTGTGTTACCAGACAGAGTGGCAGAGCTAGAGGTCTTTGATTGGGCAGAAGCCCCGCCTGATTACGCTAGCAGCTATGACTGACTGAGCCTTACTCAGAGCCCTGCACTGAGTGGGAATAGAGTGGGGAGTTGCCAGCTCTTTGAGCCTCTTACTATCTAGGCAGAGGCAGCAGCAACCCCATAGCTGGATTATCAGGCTACTAATTGAGGAAGGAAAGACTAGGAGAGAGGCTCCAGGAACTCAGACTCTCTCACTGTCGGAGCCTATAAATGCTAAAATTAGCCTTGGCTGCCAACGAGACTGAAGCACAATACATGACATCGCCATAGAGACTTATCAACTGCAAACCTCTACCTGAGCGTGCCAAAGGGGCAGAACTCGGGGTACAGAGTCACCGACCAGGAAGAGGGAGAGAAAAGAAAAAGCAAGAAGATAACCTCTCAAAATCAAGAATAATCCGCAGACTTTATAAGCTATCCCATTTTATTATATTTGTTCGTTTGTTTCTCTTATCTTCATCCTTGATTTTTTTTTTTCCTTCTCCAATTTGGTCATTTAACTCTCTACCAGTCTTACTCTCTCCTCTCCTTGAACTACACTACCCATAAGTGTTACATCT
This sequence comes from Saccopteryx leptura, assembly GCF_036850995.1. Lineage (NCBI taxonomy): Eukaryota > Metazoa > Chordata > Mammalia > Chiroptera > Emballonuridae > Saccopteryx > Saccopteryx leptura. The sequence goes on from NC_089509.1 coordinate 897,521, forward strand.
CCCATTATCTTTTCTTTCCTCTTCCTTTCTCTCTTTGAGGGTTGCACTACAAAACCCTTAACTCTCTCTCTCTCCTCTTTTTTTTTTCTTCTTTTAGTGGTTCTCTCTTTTTTTTCTCTCTCTCTCTTTCTTTTCTCCCTCTATATTAGTTTCTTCCTTTCTCCTTTACGTCTCCTCTCATTCAAACCTCAATAACGAACAAATTATCTTATCTGGGACTCAAACTTATGTTTGTGGCATTTTGGGGGGTTTTTCCTTCACCTTTTTAACTCACTAGCAGTGCTCCCATCCCTGGCTCTCCATTTTATCAAACTCTTGTTCCACTAAATACAACAGTAATTTTTTAATTTGTCCCCCCATTTTCCTGTTTCCCTCTTATTCCTCTCATCATAACTCTTAGTCAACCAACACCTAAACGCAAATCATTTTATTCTTGATCCAAATTTTTTCATTATTTGCTTTTTGTGGGTCCATACTCCCCTTTTTTAAATTTTTAATTATTTATTTTTCTTGCCCCTTTATTATTTTTCCCCAATTTAGGCCCTCCATTACAGGCATTGTTTGTTCTATTAAATACAATATAATTCACAGTTCACCACAAGATTTTCTCAAGAAAGAGGGGAGAGGAGAGGAGAAGAAAAAAGGAGGGGGGGATAATTTCCTTTTTTTTTAATTTTTATTTTATTTTTCTTTATTTCATTATTAATTAAAAAAAACAACTTTTTTAGATTTTTTATTTTTTTTAACTTTTTATTCTTTATTAAATCTCATTAATACTATCAACAAAATCACCCTCAGTTGCCATTAAGGAAGAGAAAATCGAATATCATGGATACAAAAGAAAGAGAGGTAACACAGCTAGATGAGAAAAAATCTATGGAGAAAAAATTTAATATATTGGAAACCTTGGAGATAAATGACAGAGAATTCAAGATAGAAATCCTAAAAATACTCAGAGATATACAGGAAAACACAGAAAGGCAATTTAGGGAGCTCAGAAAACAACTCAATGAACACAAAGAATATATGTCCAAGGAAATTGAAACTATAAAAACAAATCAAACAGAGATGAAAAACTCAATTCACGAGCTGAAAAACGAGGTAACAAGCTTAGCTAATAGAACAGGCCAGAGAGAAGAGAGGATTAGTGAAATAGAAGACAAACAACTTGAGGCAGAACAGAGAGAAGAAGAAAGAGACTCAAAAATTAAAAAAAATGAGATAGCCCTACAAGATTTATCTGACTCCATCAGAAAGAATAACATAAGAATAAAGGTATATCAGAGGGAGAAGAGAGAGAAAATGGAATGGAGAACATACTCAAACAAATAATAGATGAGAACTTCCCAAGCCTGTGGAAAGAACTAAAGCCTCAAATTCATGAAGCAAACAGAACTCGTAGTTTTCTTAACCCCAACAAACCTACTCCAAGGCACATCATAATAAAATTGGCACAAACCAATGGCAAAGAAAAAATTCTCAAGGCAGCCAGGGAAAAGAAGAATACAACATATAAAGGAAGGCCCATTAGATTATCATCAGATTTCTCAGCAGAAACTCTACAAGCTAGAAGAGAGTGGACTCCAATATTTAAAGTCCTGAAAGAGAGGAACTTTCAGCCAAGAATACTATACCCATAAAAGCTATCCTTCAAATATGAAGGAGAAATAAAAACATTTACAGATACAGAAAAGATGAGGGAATTTATCATCAGAAAACCCCCACTCCAGGAATTACTAAAGGGGGTTCTCCAATCAGATACAAAGAACAAAAAAAAACAGAGCCACAAGTAAAAGCTCCAAGAAGAACACAATAAAACCAAATTTAAACTGTAACAACAACAAAAAGAAAGAGGGGGAGAGGATGGAGATTAACAGTAGCAAAGGACGATGGAGTGCAAAAGTACTCACAAAATAGTGCGCTACAATGAACAGGGTAGGAACCCTTTTCATTATTTAAAGGTAAACACCATTGAAAAAACCACCACAGAAGCACATGAGATAAAAAAGATACCAACAGACGGAAGATGTATGGAATACAACCAAGTAAAAACAAAATATAGAAAAACGAAAGAGAAGGATCAAACAAGACACAAAACAGAAAGCAATCTATAAAATGGCAATAGGGAACTCACAAGTGTCAATAATTACACTAAATGTAAACGGATTAAACTCACCAATAAAAAGACACAGAGTAGCAGAATGGATTAAGAAAGAAAATCCAACTGTATGCTGCCTACAGGAAACTCATCTAAGTAATAAGGATAAAAACAAATTCAAAGTGAAAGGCTGGAAAACAATACTGCAAGCAAATAACATCCAAAAAAAAAGCAGGCGTAGCAATACTCATATCTGATAACGCTGACTACAAGACAACAAAAGTACTCAGAAAAATGGTCATTTCATAATGGCTAAGGGAACACTGAATCAAATAGACATAACAATTCTTAATATATATGCACCAAACCAAGGAACACCAAAATATATAAGACAGCTACTTATTGACCTTAAAACAAAAACTGACAAAAATACAATCATACTTGGAGACCTCAATACACTGCTGACGGTTCTAGATCGGTCATCCAAACAGAGAATCAACAAAGATATAGTGGCCTTAAACAAAACACTAGAGCACCTGGATATGATAGACATCTACAGGACATTTCATCCTAAAGTGACTGAGTATACATTTTTCTCCAGTGTACATGGATCATTCTCAAGAATTGACCATATGTTCGGCCACAAAAACATCAGCAAATTCAGAAAAATCGAAGTTCTACCAAGCATATTTTCTGATCATAAAGCCTTGAAACTAGAATTCAACTCCAAAAAAGAGAAAAAAAATCCCACAAAAATGTGGAAAGTAAACAACATACTTTTAAAAAATGAATGGGTCAGCCCTGGCCGGTTGGCTCAGCGGTAGAGCGTCGGCCTAGCGTGTGGAGGACCCGGGTTCGATTCCCGGCCAGGGCACACAGGAGAAGCGCCCATTTGCTTCTCCACCCCTCCACCGCGCTTTCCTCTCTGTCTCTCTCTTCCCCTCCCGCAGCCAAGGCTCCATTGGAGCAAAGATGGCCCGGGCGCTGGGGATGGCTCTGTGGCCTCTGCCCCAGGCGCTAGAGTGGCTCTGGTCGCAATATGGCGACGCCCAGGATGGGCAGAGCATCGCCCCCTGGTGGGCGTGCCGGGTGGATCCCGGTCAGGCGCATGCGGGAGTCTGTCTGACTGTCCCTCCCTGTTTCCAGCTTCAGAAAAATGAAAAAAAAAAAAAAAAAAAATGAATGGGTCAAAGAAGAAATAAGTGCAGAGATCAAAAGATATATACAGACTAATGAAAATGACAATACGACATATCAGAATCTATGGGATGCAGTAAAAGCAGTGATACGAGGGAAGTTCATATCACTTCAGGCATATATGAACAAACAAGAGAGAGCCCAAGTGAAACACTTAACTTCACACCTTAAGGAACTAGAAAAAGAAGAACAAAGACAACCCAAAACCAGCCGAAGAAAGGAGATAATAAAAATCAGAGCAGAAATAAATGAAATAGAGAACAGTAAAACTACAGAAAAAATTAATAGAACAAAGAGCTGGTTCTTTGAAAAGATCAACAAAATTGACAAACCCTTGGAAGACTTACCAAGTAAAAAAGAGAAAGAACTCATATAAACAAAATCCAAAATGAAAGAGGAGAAATCACCACGGACACCGTAGATATACAAAGAATTATTGTAGAATACTATGAAAAACTTTATGCCACTAAATTCAACAATCTAGAAAAAATGGATAAATTCCTAGAACAATACAACCTTCCTAGACTGAGTCAAGAAGAAGCAGAAAGCCTAAACAGACCTATTAGTAGACAAGAATTAGAAAAAACCATTAAAAACCTCCCCAAAAATAAAAGTCCAGGCCCTAACGGCGATACCAGCGAATTTTATCAAACATTCAAAGAAGACTTGGTTCCTACCCTACTGAAAGTCTTACAAAAATTGAAGAAGAAGCAATACTTCCAAACACATTTTATGAGGCCAACATAACCCTCATACCAAAACAAGGCAAGGATGGCACAAAAAAAGAAAACTACAGACCAATATCTCTAATGAATACAGATGCTAAAATACTAAACAAAATACTAGCAAATCAAATACAACAACATATTAAAAAAATAATATATCATGATCAAGTGGGATTCATCCCAGAATCTCAAGGATGGTTCAACATACGTAAAACGGTTAACGTAATACACCATATCAACCTAACAAAGAACTAAAACCACATGATCTTATCAATAGACTCAGAAAAGGCTTTCGATAAAAAACAACACAATTTTATGTTTAAGACTCTCAACAAAATGGGTATAGAAGGAAAATATCTCAACATGATAAAGGCCATATATGATAAACCATCAGCTAACATCATATTAAATGGCACTAAACTGAAGGCTTTCCCCCTTAAATCAGGAATAAGACAGGGTTGTCCACTCTCTCCAATCTTATTTAATGTGGTACTAGAGGTTCTAGCCAGAACAATCAGACAAGACAAAGAAATAAAAGGCATCCATATCGGAAAAGAAGAAATATAGGTATAACTTTTTGCAGATGATATGATCCTATACATCGAAAACCCTAAAAATCCACAAAAAGACTACTAGAAACAATAAGCCAATACAGTAAGGTCGTAGGATACAAAATTAACATACAGAAGTCAATAGCCTTTCTATATGCCAACAATGAAATAACTGAGAACGAACTCAAAAGAATAATCCCCTTCACAATTGCAACAAAAAAAAAAATAAAATACTTAGGAATAAATATAATAAAGAATGTAAAGGACTTATAAAATGAAAACTATAAACCACTGTTAAGAGAAATCGAAAAAGATATAATGAGATGGAAGAATATTCCTTGTTCTTGGTTAGGAAGAATAAATATAATCAAGATGGCCATATTACCCAAAGCAATAAACAAATTTAATACAATTCCCATCAAAATTCCAATGACATTTTTTAAAGAAATAGAGCAAAAAATCATCAGATTTATATGGAACTATAAAAAACCCCGAATAGCCAAAGCAATCCTGAAGAAAAAGAATGAAGCTGGGGGCATTATAATACCTGACTTCAAACTATATTATCGGGCCACGACAATCAAAACAGCATGGTATTGGCAGAAAAGTAGACACTCAGACCAATGGAACAGAATAGAAAGTCCAGAAATAAAACCACATATATATAGTAAATAATTTTTGATAAAGGGGCCAACAACACAAAATGGAGAAAAGAAAGCCTCTTCAATAAATGGTGCTGGGAAAACTGGAAAGCCACATGCAAAAGAATGAAACTGGACTACAGTTTGTCCCCCTGTACTAAAATTAACTAAAAATGGATCAAAGATATAAACATAAGACCTGAAACAATAAAGTACATAGAAGAAGACATAGGTACTAAACTCATGGACCTGGGTTTTAAAGAGCATTTTATGAATTTGACTCCAATGGCAAGAGAAGTGAAGGCAAAAATTAATGAATGGGACTACATCAGACTAAGAAGTTTTTGCTCAGCAACAGAAACTGATAACAAAATAAACAGAAAGCCAACTAAATGGGAAATGATATTTTCAAACAACAGCTCAGATAAGGGCCTAATATCCAAAATATACAAAGAACTCATAAAACTCAACAAACAAACAAAGAATCCAACAAAAAAATGGGAAGAGGACATGAACAGACACTTCTCCCAGGAAGCAGTACAAATGGCCAACAGATATATGAAAAGATGCTCATCTTCTTTAGTTATTAGAGAAATGCAAATCAAAACTGCAATGAGATACCACTTCACACCTGTTAGATTAGCTATTATTAACAAGACAGGTAATAGCAAATGTTGGAGAGCTGCGGATTAAAAAGAACCCTCATACACTGTTGGTGGGAATGTAAAGTAGTACAACCATTATGGAAGAAAGTATGGTGGTTCCTCAAAAAACTGAAAATAGAACTACCTTATGACCCAGCAATCCCTCTACTGGGTATATACCCCCAAAACTCAGAAACATTGATACGTAAAGACACATGCAGCCCCATGTTCATTGCAGCATTGATCACAGTGGCCAGGCCATGGAAACAACCAAAAAGCCCGTAAATAGATGACTGGATAAAGAAGATGTGGCACATATACACTATGGAATATTACTCAGCCATAAGAAATGATGACATCGGATCATTTACAGCAAAATGGTGGGATTTTGATAACATTATACAAAGTGAAATAAGTAAATCAGAAAAAAAAACAGGAACTGCACTATTCCATACGTAGGTGGGACATAAAAGTGAAACTAAGAGACATTGATAAGAGTGTGGTGGTTACGGGGGGAGGGGGGTAAGGGAGAGGGAAAGGGGGAGGGGGAGGGACACAAAGAAAACTAGATAGAAGGTGACAGAGGACAATCTGACTTTGGGTGATGGGTATGCAACATAATTGAAAGACAAGATAACCTGGACTTGTTCATCTTTGAATATATGTATCCTGATTTATTGATGTCGCCCCATTAAAAAAATAAATTAAAAAAAAAAGGAAAAAAAAAAGAACACAATGGAAGAAATTAAAAGCAGGATGGAGGAAGCGAAGAATTGAATCAGCGAATTAGAGGACACGATAAATAAAGGCACAGAAGCAGAGCAGAAAAAAGAAGAGACTCAAAAAGTATGAGGAAACTCTAAGAGAGCTCTGTGACAACATGAAGAGAAATAACATCTGCATCACAGGGGTTCCTGAAGAAGAAGAGAAAGAACAAGGGATAGAGACTTTGTTCAAACATATCATAGCTGAAAACTTCCCTCAATTAAGGCAGGAAAACATCGCACATGTTCAGGAAGCACAGAGAACTCCATTAAGGAGAAACCCAAAGAAATCAACACCAAGACACATCATAATGAAAATACCAAAGCTAAGTGATAAAGAGAAAATACTAAAAGGTGCTAGACAAAAAAAGACTATCACGTACAAAGGAACCCCCATGAGGATGACTTCTGACTTCTCAACAGAAACACTTGAGGCCAGAAGGGAATGGCAAGAAATATTCAAAGTAATGCAGAACAAGAGCCTACAACCAAGACTACTTTAGCAAGGCTATCATTTAAAATTGAAGGAGAAATAAAAAGCTTTACAGACAAAAAAAAAAAAAAACTCAAGGAATTCACTACAACCAAACCAAGGCTGCAAGAAATGCTAAGGGACCTGTGTAAACAGATCAAAGGAGAAAAAGAATATAGCAAAAGAGCAATACAGTTTTAAAGAATAAAATGGCAATAAACAATTACATATCAATAATAAACTTAAATGTAAATGGATTAAATGATCAGAACAGAAGACATAGGGTAGCTACGTGGATATGAAAACAGGACCCATACATATGCTGTCTAAAAGAGACACACCTTAAATCAAAAGATGCACACAGACTGAAGATAAAAGGATGGAAAAAAATATTTCACGCAAACGGAAATGAAAAAAATAGCTTGGGTAGCAATACTTATATCAGACAAAATGGACTTTAAAACAAAGACTATAGTAAAAGAAGGTCACTACATAATGATAAAGGGAGCAATCCAAAAGGAAGATATAACCGGTATAAATATCTAAGCACCTAATATAGGAGCACCTAAATAGCAGACTTTGATGGACTTAAAGGGCGAGATCAACAGCAATACTATAATAGTAGGGGATTTCAATACCCCATTAACATCATTAGATAGATCCTCAAGAATGAAAATTAACAAAGAAACAGCAGACTTAAAGGACATATTAGATCAACTCGATTTAATAGATATCTTCAGAACCTTTCACCCTAAAACAGTAGAATATACATTCTTTTCAAGCGCTCATGGCACATTCTCTAGAATAGATCACGTTAGGGCACAACAAATTTATGAAGACTGAAATCATATCGAGCACTTTCTCTGATCACAATGGCATTAAGCCAGAAATCAACCACAACAGAAAAACTGAAAAACACTCAAACACTTGGAAAGTAAATAGCACGTTATTAAATAACGAATGGGTAAACAATGAGATCAAAGAAGAAATTAAAAAATTCCTAGAAACAAACGATAATAAGCATACATCAACTCAAAATTTATGGGACACAGCAAAAGCAGTCCTGAGAGGGAAGTTTATAGCATTACAGGCATACCTCAAGAAGCTAGAAAAAGCTCAAATAAACAACTTGACCCTACATCTAAAAGAACTAGAAAAAGAACAGCAAGTAAAGCCCAGAGCTAGTAGAAGGAAGGAAATAATAAAGATCAGAGCAGAAATAAATGACATAGAGGCTAAAGAAACAATACAGAGGATCAATGAAACCAGGAGCTGGTTCTTTGAAAAGGTAAACAAGATCGATGAACCTTTAACCAGATTCACCAAAAAAAGAGAGGACTCAAATAAATAAAATTAGAAACGAGAGTGGAGAAATAACAACTGACACAACAGAAATACAAAATATTGTAAGAAAATACTATGAAGAACTATACGCCAAAAAACTAGACAACCTAGATGAAATGGACAAATTCCTTGTAACATATAATCTTCCAAAAATTAATCTGGAAGAATCAGAAAACCTAAACAGACCAATTACAACAAATGAGATTGAAACAGCTATCAAAAAACTCCCAAAAAAGAAAAGTCCTGAGCCTGATGGCTTCACAAGTGAATTCTACCAAATATTCAAAGAAGAACTAACTCCTATCCTTCTCAAGCTATTTCAAAAAATTCAAGAGAAAGGAAGACGTCCAAGCTTTTTTTATGAGGCGACCATAATTCTGATTCTAAAACCAGGCAAAGACAAGACAAAAAAAGAAAATTATAGGCCAATATCCCTTATGAATTTAGATGCAAAAATCCCCAACAAAATATTAGCAAACCGGATCCAGCAATATATGGAAAAAATCATACACCAGCATCAAGTGGGATTTATTCTTGGGAGGCAAGGCTGGTACAATATTCGCAAATCAATCAATGTGATTCATCACATAAACAAAACCACATGATAATATCAATAGATGTAGAAAAAGCATTTGATAAAATCCAGCACCCATTCATGATCAAAACTCTCAGCAAAGTGAGAATACAGGGAACAAACCTCAACATGATAAAGGCCATCTATGACAAACCCACAGCCAATATCATACTCAATGGGCAAAAATTAAAAGCAATCCCCTTAAGATCAGGAACAAGACAGGGGTGCCCCCTTTCACCACTCTTATTCAACATAGTTCTGGAAGTCCTAGCCACAGCAATCAGACAAGAAAAAGAAATAAAAGGCATCCAAATTAGAAAAGAAGAAGTAAAACTATCATTATTTGCAGATGATATGATAGTGTATATTGAAAACCCTCAAGTCGCAGTAAAAAAACTACTAGACCTGATAAATGAATTCGGCAAGGTGGCAGGAATAAAATCAATACTCAGAAATCAGAGGCTTTTTTTTTTTTTTTTTTTTTTTTGTATTTTTCTGAAGCTGGAAACGGGGAGAGACAGTCAGACAGACTCCCGCATGCGCCCGACCGGGATCCACCCGGCACGCCCACCAGGGGCGGCTCTGCCGCGACCAGAGCCACTCTAGCGCCTGGGGCAGAGGCCAAGGAGCCATCCCCAGCGCCCGGGCCATCCTTGCTCCAATGGAGCCTTGGCTGCGGAAGGGGAAGAGAGAGACAGAGAGGAAGGGGGGGGGGTGGAGAAGCAAATGGGCGCTTCTCCTATGTGCCCTGGCTGGGAATCGAACCCGGGTCCCCCACACACCAGGCCGACGGTCTACTGCTGAGCCAACCAGCCAGGGCCTTAGAGGCATTTTTATACACTAACAATGAACTGTCAGAAAGAGAAATTAAGGAATCAATCCCCTTTACCATTGCAACCAAAAAAATAAAATACCTAGGAATAAATTTAACGAGGGAGATTAAAGACTTGTACTCGAAAAATTATAAAACACTGAAAAAAGAAATTAGGGAAGATATGAACAAGTTGAGGCATATATTGTGCTCATGGTTAGGAAGAATAAACATCATTAAAATGTCTATATTACCCAAAGCAATTTATAAATTCAATGCAATATCGATTAAAATACCAATGGCTTACTTCAAAGATATAGAACACATATTCCAAAAATTTATATGGACCGAAAAGAGAATACGAATATCCTCAGCAATCTTGAAAAGGAAGAATAAAGCGGGAGGTATCACACTTCCGGATATCAAGTTGTATTATAAAGCCACTGTACTCAAAACAGCCTGGTACTGGTATAAGAACAGGCATATAGATCAATGGAACAGAACTGAGAACCCAGAAATAAACCCACACTTTTATGGACAACTGATATTTGACAAAGGAGGTAAGAGCATACATTGGAGTAAAAACAGCCTCTTTAACAAATGGTGTTAGGAAAATTGGATAGCTACCTGCAAAAAAATGAAACTAGACCACCAACTTACACCATTCACAAAAATAAAGTCAAAATGGATAAAAGACTTAAATGTAACCGTGAAACCATAAGTATCTTAGAAGAATACAGGCAGTAAGCTCTCTGACATCTCTTGCAGCAATATATTTGCCGATTTATCTCCATAGGCAAGTGAAATAAAAGACAGGATAAACAAATGGGACTTTATCAAACTAAAAAGCTTCTGCACAGCTAAAAACAGTAAGAACAGAATAAAAAGACAAACTACACAATGGGAGAATATATTTGACAATGCGTCTGACAAGGGGTTAATAACCAAAATTTATAAAGAACTTGTAAAACTTAATACCAGGAAGACAAACAATCCAATCCAAAAATGGGCAAAAGAAATGAATAGACACTTCTCCAAAGAGGACACACAGATAGCCAAAAGGCATATGAAAAAATGCTCAACATCACTAATTATTAGAGAAATGCAAATTAAAACCATAATGAGATATCACTTCACACCAGTCAGAATGGCGCTCATCAACAAAACAACACAGAATAAGTGCTGGCGAGGATGTGGAGAAAAGGGAACCCTCCTGCACTGCTGGTGGGAATGCAGACTGGTGCAGCCACTGTGGAAAACAGTATGGAGATTCTTCAAGAAATTAAAAACCGAACTGCCTTTTAACCCAGCTATATCACTGTTAGGAATATACCCCAAGAACATCATAGCACTGTTTGAAAAGAAATGCACCCCCATGTTTATGGCAGCATTGTTCACAATAGCATAGATCTGGAAACAGCCCAGGTGTCCATCAGAGGACGAGTGGATTAAAAAGCTGTGGTATATATATACTATGGAATACTACTCAGCCATAAGAAATGATGACATCGGATCTTTTACAACAACATGGATGGACCTTGATAACATCATATGAAGCGAAATAAGTAAATCAGATAAAACTAAGAACTATATGATTCCATACATAGGTGGGACATAAAAATGAGACTCAGAGACATGGACAACAGTGTTGGGGTTACAGGGTGGGGGGGAAATAGGGGGTTGCGTGAGGGGAGGGGCACAAAGAAAACCAGTTAGAAGGTGATGGAAGACAATTTTATCAATGTCACCCCATCAAAATTAATCAAAAAAAAAAAAAAAAGAATATCTCATGGCTAATTCAGGCAGTTAGAAGAATAGTATAAGGATGCTAATTCTGCTTCTCAGGCCACATCCTGCAAAAGGGGCCTCAGGCAAATTGGTGATTTGGCCACTCTGATTTTGCCAATTGCATTTAAAAAAAAATAGGTCAGGAACACCCTGAAATGGAACTAACAATATATGAGCATAAATTTAAAGGACTTTTAGATACTGGAGCTGATGTATCTGTTATTGCTAAGCTACATTGGCCTCCTTCCTGGACCACTCATCCAGCAGCCACAGAATTACAAGGTATAAGGCAGAGTAAATCCCTTCAACTAAGTTCTCATTTCCTACATTGGGAAGATTAAGAAGGTCATTCTGGATTTTTTTAAGCCTTATGTGCTCCCTGGATGGCCAGTGAATTTGTGGGGTAGAGATGTTTTGAAAAATATGAGAGCGTTGCTTGTCAGTCCTAATGGTTTAGTCAGTACTCAGATGCTTGATCGGGGATTTTTGCCCACCAAGGGACTAGGGAAAGAATAGCGAGGAATCCTCACCCCCATAGAAGTGGCACCCAATATCAGAAGGTGTGGATTAGGATATCAAAATTTAGCATAGGGGCCTTGGTAGCTCCTGGTACCTCAATAATGCATTGTGCAGAACCAATTACTTGGAAATCAGATAATCCTGTATGGGTAGACCAATGGCCCCTTTCTCAGGAGAAACTTAGGGCAGCTGCTTCAATTGGTACAAGAGCAGCTACAGCTTGGGCACATTGAACCATCTAATAGCCCACGGAATACACTTCTGTATTTTGATCTTGATGCCTCCTGGATTATCAAGGGGCATAGGCGACCCTTACAGCTTATAGGTTTTTGAGCCTCAAAATTATTATTGTTCCTTTTTTCAAAGGATAAACAACAATGGCTCTGGGAAACTTCCACTAAATGGCAAATAGCTCTTGCAAATCAATGGACAACTTTTTTTTTTTTTTTTTTTTTTTCAGGGAATACGGATCTCAGGAGCAGTTCTCTGCCTGTCCCTCAAGACCCAGCCTTCGTGTCACTCACTTCCTGGCATTAGAGCGAGAGCCTTCCACGCTGGCCCTATAGCCTTTTCCGTGGCACTTCAAATGACCTTTAATATTTTTTATTTATTTTTTTTAATTTTTTTATTTTTTTTACAGAGGCAGAGATAGACAGGGACAGATAGACAGGAACGGAGAGAGATGAGAAGCATCAATCATCAGTTTCTCGTTGCGCATTGCGACTTCTTAGTTGTTCATTGATTGCTTTCTCACATGTGCCTTGACCGCGGGCCTTCAGCAGACTGAGTAACCCCCTGCTGGAGCCAGCGACCTTGGGTCTAAGCTGGTGAGCTCTTTGCTCAAGCCAGATGAGCCCGCGCTCAAGCTGGCGACCTCGGGGTCTCGAACCTGGGTCCTTCCGCATCCCAGTCCGACGCTCTATCCACTGCGCCACCACCTGGTCAGGCTCAATGGACTTTATACTGAAACTGTCAACTTAAAATCAGCTTAAAGTCTAGAATTATTTGCCATTATCATGGTTTTTCAGCATTTGCCATATTCCCCTTTAATCTATATACAGACAGCAAATATTTACTTATGGTTGTTTCCACTATAAAAACTGCTGTCTTAGGGACAACTGCGGATGAACTATTTCAGCAGTTCTTCCTTCTTCAAAGACTTGTATGTCAACATTGAGCTCCATGTTTTATAGGACATACTCGAGCTCACTCCATGCTCCCTGGAGCTTTAGCACAAGGGAATTCCCTTTTTTTTTCTTTTTCTTTTTTTTTGTATTTTTCTGAAGTTGAAAACGGGGAGGAGTCAGACAGACTCCCTCATGCACCCGACCGGGATCCACCCGGCACGCCTACGGGGGGGGGGGGATGCTCTGCCCATCTGGGGTGTTGCTCTGTTGCAACCAGAGCCAATCTAGCGCCTGAGGCAGAGGCCACGGGGCCATGCCTGGGCCGGCTTTGCTCTGGAGGGAAAGAGAGAGACAGAGAGGAAGGGGAGGAGGAGAGGTGGAGAGGCAGATGGGCGCTATTCTGTGTGCTCTGGCTGGGAATCAAACCAGGGAATCCTGCACGCCAGGCCGACGCTCTACCACTGAGCCAACTGGCCAGGGCCTAGGAATGCCCTTGTTGATCAAGCTACCCGAAAGAAAATTATTTGGAGCAACCATGACAGATCGAGCAATTCAGTCTCATACTATTCATCACCAGAACGCTGCAGCCCTGTGTAAACATTTTCAACTTTCTCGGGAAGCAGCACGGCAGATTGAGAAACCCTGTCCAAGGGGTCCTATACTACAATCTGCCCCTTCATTTGGAGTTAACTCTCAAGGACCCTATACCAGGACAACTTTGGCAAATGGATGTTACTCATATACCTTCATTTGGCAAACAGTCCTATGTCCACATCACAGTGGATACATATTCTGGATTTATAGTAACCTCTGTCAGAACAGGAGAGGCTGCTAAGCATGTTATAGCTCATTGTCTGTATTCATTGTTCTATTATTGGATTTCCTAAACTGGTTAAACTGAAAATGCTCCTACATATGGAGCAAAAGCATTTACTGTATTTTGTCATTCTTACAATCTTTAAAGTTAAGGTATTATTAAAGTGTACACAGCAAATATTTTAAGGTCAATTTAAAAAAATTTAAAAGGGGGTAGTCATATCCTGGAATTCCTATGGGTCTAACATATCATGCTTTTTACTTAAAAAAAATTTAAATTTCTTTTGAATGCTGATGAACAGGAGACACCAAATCTTTTTCTCCTGCAAACTACTACCTTCTTTATTTGATCCAGCTAATAACACTGTTTTGTCTTTTTCCAAATAGCTCCAGATATATGGAAAAGATTTATATAGGCGGATGGGGATTCTCAAACCCCTGAGCGAGATCTTCTGAGCATGGCTTTTAAGATACCAAGAGGCAGAAAAAGCCCAATAGAGATCAGGGGAACTACCAGCTTTTAGGATACACCCTTAAAGGCTCCAATGCCCCAAAGGGGTCTCATAGGATGCCATCTGGGTCCTGCTTCAATAGTGGAAAGGAAGGTCATTGAGCTAAAGCCTGCCAGGCTTACATGCCTTTGTTGTGAGGAAACAGAGACACTGGAAGGTAGGCTTCCTCCTCGCTCCTCTAAGGGAGAGTTCAGTCTCTTCCAGCCCTGCTCCAGCCACCTATGACCTAACCTTGCCCAGAATGCTGGGATTTGCCACGGAAGGCTGAAGGTGCCCAGGGCCGTCGGCCCCATCTACAACGCTGTGGACGAGCCTAGGGTATTTCTTCCAAGAAGCAGGTAAACTGATCTCATTTGCACAAGGGCCACTTAACTATGTCTTGCCTGAATAGTCAGGTTTTTTATTCTTCCCTCGAAGATCTCTGTTGTGGGTGTTGATAGTCCTATTTTCTGCTGCTTTATTTAATATATAGTGTTTCCTTTATTCCTCCTACCTCAATGCCCCACTCATATTTCAGGCTGGGACCTACTCCTAATTTAGAGCTCCTTTTGCCAACTTTGATTATGAACCTACCTTTGCCATCCAGCTTAGTGTATCCCAAGGTTCTCTTTACCAAGCCACAGTCACAGAGCTCCAGGGAAAAGCAACCTGGTCTCATCTCTCCAGGCAGAGGAGAACAGAAGCTCCATATCCACACATGCTGCAGATGGCATTTCCAGTCTACCTAAATCATTACCAGCCAGAAGCAGCGGTCACTGGGACTTGGTTGTGAGCTGCAAAGTATAGAATTGTGACAATTCCAGTGCCATGCGGACTTTTCCTGGACTCCTGCTCCTTGTGACAGCTCCTAACAGACTGAGCTGGGGTTGGGTTGCATTTTTCAGGGGTTTGGCATGGTGTTGGGGCCAACTTGGACTTGGTGAACATGTTAAGGACACTACTCTTTTATGGAATCTTGCTGTATTGGCCAAGAGTTTGCTTAAAGACTTTAATCACTGTAAAAAAAAAAAAAAGAATAGAAGACTAGATAAAGAATATGTGGCACATATACACCATGGTATACTATTCAGCCATAAAAAGTGATGACATCGGATCACTTACAAGAAAATGGTGGGATCTTGATAACATTATACGAGGTGAAATAAGTAAATCAGAAAAAAACAAGAACTGCAGGATTCCATACATTGGTGGGACATAAAAACGAGACTAAGAGACATGGACAAGAGTGTGGTGGTTACGGGGGGTGGGGGGAGGGAAGGAGGGAGGGGGAAGGGGAGGGGTACAAAGAAAACTAGATAGAAGGTGATGGAGGACAATCTGACTTTGGGTGATGGGTATGCAACAGAATTGAATGACAAGATAACCTGGACATGTTTTCTTTAAATATATGTACACTGATTTATTGATGTCACCCCATTAAAATAAAAATTTATTTATAAAAAAAATAACAAAAAAAGCACAGGATGATAGTATTTCACTTATATCTTTCAAACAGGTGATTTTCCATTGTGAATTTTTTTTGTCTGTTATGATTTTTTATAAAAATGACCGTATCCATAGAAGTAATTAAAATAAAGATAATAATTGGAGTTTTTCTATATAAAAAAAAAAATTATCTTGACATTTCCTCTTTGACCCATTACTTAGAATCTGTGTGTTGTGTAATTCCATATAGGAAGGTTTTTGTTTCTAATTTGATTCCATTAATGAAAATGAAGATATGCTATGTCAGTGGTTTTCAACCTGTTCACATTTGGGGACCAGTGAAAATAGAATTATTTCGGGGAGCACTAAGGCAGAGATCACCCTGAGCATATGTGAATGTGACTAAGATCACTGGGGCTACAATTCTCATACAACATGAGGGTGGTTAACTCGCAGACTGGCTGTTGAAGAACTCTTTGCTCTGTGTGATTTTAATTCTATTAAATCTGTTTGCTTTCTGACCCAGGACACTATCTTCACATATTCTGTGCACACTTAAGAGAATATTTATATTCTGCTGTTGTTCAAATCCTGTATAAATTATAAATGTTCATTAGACATTGGCTTGTGGTTTGTCAAGTACTTTTAAAAAAAATTTATTCATTTTTTGAGAGAGGGGGAGAGGCGGGAGGAAGAAGGAGGGGGAAAGAGGGAGAGGGAGGGAGAAGGAAGTAAAGGGAGGAACCAGAAGGAAAAGGGAGGGAGAAGGAGAGAGAAAAGGGGGGGGGAGAACAGGAAGTACCAACTCCCATATGTGCCTTGACCAGGCAAGCCCAGGGTTTCAAACCGGTGACCTTAGTGTTCTAGGTCAACTCTCTATCCACTGCACCACGAAAGGTCAGGCCGGTCAAGTACTTCTATCAGCTGCTGAGAATGGGGTGTTGAAGTTCTTACTGCCACTGAACATGTGCCTATTTCTCCTCTTACTGTTTTTGTTTCATATATCCTGCAGTTCTTGGGTTTTGTCCCTACATTTTTAAAATAGTACACAATGCTCTTCTTTGTCTTTTGTAATTTTCTTTCCTCTGAAGTCTACACTTATTTGATATTAACATAGTTACTCTTGCTTTTTAAAATTTCTGCATCGCACATATTTCTCCATTTGTCACTGTATGTGAAGTGAGTTTCTTACAGGCATTATATAGGTGGATCTTTTTCCCCCATCAACTCTGCTATCCTGCATTCTCACTGGTATGTTCAGAACACTCACATTCAAGTAGTGACTGATACTAAAGTTAAGTGTGCCACATTATTATCTGTTTTCTGTGCTTCTTGATACTGTTTCTCTTTCCTTTCTGTGAATCACCTGACCATTTTTTACTATTCTATCTTGATTTATTTACATCAATATAATTTTAAAGCTTAGGAAAAGTAGTTCAACTAAAGCTTAACAGTCAAGAGACTTGGCACAAAGATGATTAATATGTACATATTCAAATAGAAGACTGAAGGAAGAATCATGAATATTTTTTGCTGTCAAATTACT
Organism: Saccopteryx leptura; assembly: GCF_036850995.1. Classification (NCBI taxonomy): domain Eukaryota; kingdom Metazoa; phylum Chordata; class Mammalia; order Chiroptera; family Emballonuridae; genus Saccopteryx; species Saccopteryx leptura. The sequence continues at coordinate 915,075 of NC_089509.1, forward strand.
TTCCTTGACACAGTTAAGAAGAGTGAATCCTGGTAAATAGTAAGAATCTTTTAGTATGGCTTAAACCAGGGGTCCCCAAATTTTTTACATAGGGGGCCAGTTCTCTGTCCCTCAGACCGTTGGAGGGCCGGAGTATAAAAAAAACTATGAACAAATTCCTATGCACACTGCACATACCTTATTTTTAAGTAAAAAAACAAAACAGGAACAAATACAATATTTAAAATAAAGAACAAGTAAATTTAAATCAACAAACTGACCAGTATTTCAATGGGAACTATGCTCCTCTCACTGACCACGAATGAAACAGGTGCCCCTTCCAGAAGTGCGGTGGGGGCCGGATAAATGGCCTCAGGGGGCCGCATGTGGCCCGCGGGCCGTAGTTTGGGGACCCCTGGCTTAAACCGTTACCAGGGAAGCCTTTAAACGCTCTGCTGCCATGCTAAGGAACTCCTGTGGCATGAAGAGACGCTCAGGGGTCTGTGTCCTGCCACCACCAAAGGCAGCCTTTTCTCCTTCTCTGACCCCTGAGAGTCCTGCCCTCTTTTCAAACCTTGGGGACAATCGTGAAAAAGAAAAGCTGGGACGTGCTATATCCCTTAGTACCTCCATTCAGAGCCTCAACTGTTAGGACCCTCTTCCCTGCTCACAGATATTAGTTAGTATCACCCAATGCTGACTTATGTCGAGGCTACAAGGAAATCCTCAGAGAACTTTTACCAGGAGAATTTACATGGGGGAGTGAGAAATGCGGGCAACTCTCTGAAAACTTAAACTTCTTTGTGCAATGGTTCTATTTGAGATCAATGACACATAAAGTCTATCAGTATAAATACTTATGAATTACTACCAGCCATTTTCATTACATATGGGCTTATCAAAATGTCATTCTTAAGTTCAAAAGCAACACCCTGGCCAGATAGCTCAGTTCGTTGGACCATCAACCCAAAGTGTACATGTAGGTTGCCGGTTCGATCTCCGGTCAGGGCATATACAGGAACAGATCAAGACACCTCTTTCCTCCCTCTCTTATGAAAATCAATTTTAAAAATAATTATAAAAAAAGTTTGTTTGACCAGGCAGTGGCGCAATGGATAGAGCGTCAGATGGGACACAGAGGACCCAGGTTCAAAACCCTGAGGTCACCAGTTCGAGCATGGGCTCATCTGGCTTGAAGCACAAGGTCACTGGCTTGAGCAAGGGGTTACTTGCTCTGCTATAGTCCCCCCCTCCTGGTCAAGGCACATATGAGAAAGCAATCAATGAACAACGAAAGTGCTGCAATGAAGAATTAATGCTTTTCAACTCTCTCCCTTCCTGTCTGTCCCTCTCTGCTCTGTCACACACAAAAAAAGTTCAATAACAGAAATATTTAATGAGGGTTGGTCCTAGACCATTATAAGAGTTACACATGTTAAATAAACAGTGGTCTTTTGGAAAACAAAACTTCCTGGGGCTTATGATGGATACACATCTGAGCATCCTAGGAACTACTATGGACTGAGTCAAAATAATCTAGTATAGCTCTGTACACAAGTGTTCTGGGGCGAAGGAGGTCATCCACTACTATTTGCAGAGCTGATTAACACATGAATTTTACTAAACACAATGTTGTCACTTATTCATTAGACTGGGTTTCCACTGAAGTACACAAAGCTTTCTCAGGTCAAAGATAATTTTCCAAATTTTATATTGAAATGTATATTTTGCCTAAGATAAACAATAAAGTTTCAAGATTTGAAAACAAAAGCTTAAAAAGTTTTAGAAACTGAAAAACTGTGACTATAATATAGGCAAGTGAAAGACCCATTTTTCATGCACGAACACTGGATATTTCTGGGAGAAGCTGACCTTTGACCCGCACATCACTATATCGCTGAAAATGGTGGTAAGCAGCTTTCCAGGGATTTCGGTAGTGACGGAGCAAAGTAATGGGAGGCCTTGGACGCACTGGGACATACCTCACTCCTTCTTCATCTGCTCAAAGGGGAAGAAAAAGGAGACATTCAATAGCTTATTATATATTTACAACCATCCTCAAGGCACAACTCCAGTACGTAAGCCATAGTGAAACCTGACTGTAAGCAGCCTCTGGGCCTGATCCTTGGCTCAGTGAGAAAGCTTCACACGACACCAGTCACTATGACCATTACCAATATACTCCTTGGGAGGAGACTTGCGCTTCTCAGCCTTCACCAGAAGACTCTTGGCAGTGGACTTTTCATCATCAGTGCTGTTTGTCTCCATCATGTCCCCTTCTTCTGTGGAAATCACGTGCTGTTGCTTTCTGGGCTTTTTCCTTGGGGAGGCACCAGGAGGCAGGTCACTCGTAGGCATGGACAGGTTGTTAGCCAGCAGCGCAAGAGATGGTGACATAGTGCTGGCTGCCAGTGGAGGAACAGCTGTCACAGGAAAAAGGACACCATGAGTATGAGAACCCAGACATACAGAAGGGAAAGCTTCACCTGTTCCTACCAATGAGACGAGGAAGAAGGAAAGAGAAACATTAAGTTTCTTCTGTGCCTGACACTGTGCTAAGCACTACCTGTGGCAAAGGCTGCCACCTGCTTCCTAACATGCCACATTCCACCTTCCTGAGCATAAGGACCCCACTTTTAGGTGGGCATGTTGCCACTTAGCTGAAACTTCTAGCCTTCCTGGCAGTTAGGTGTGGCCACATGACATAAAAACAGAAGTTTTTGTAACACTTCTAAGAAGTTACCTTAAAAGAAAGAAGGGTCTGGCCTGTGGTGGCGCAGTGGATAAACCTTTGGCCTGGAATGCCAAGGTTGCCGGTTTGAAACCTTGGGCTTCCCTGGTCAAGGCACATACAGCAAGCAAGCAATGAACAACTAACATGAAGCAACTATGAGTTGTTACTTCCCATTCCATGCTCCCATTTCTCTTTTGTCTATAAAATCAATAAAGTATTAAAATAAAAAAAGAAGAAAGAAGGCATGGCCCTCCATTTCTCATCTTTGCATTGTCATAGCTAGAGTTCTAGCTAGCAGCTATTGTGAATCAAGAACACCAGGGGCCTGACCAGGTGGTGGCGCAGTGGATAAAGCATCGGACTGGGACGTGGAGGGCCCAGGTTTGAGACCCTGAGGTCGCCAGTTTGAGCGCAGGCTCATTGGGTTTGAGCAAGGCTCACCAGCTTAGACTCAAAGTCGCTGGCTCGAGCAAGGGGTCACTTAGTCTGCTGTAGCACCCGGTCAAGGCACATATGAGAAATCAATCAATGAACAACTAAGGAGCCACAATGAATAATTGATGTTTCTCATCTCTCTCCCTTCCTGACTTTCTGTCCCTATCTGTCCCTCTCACTGACTCTCTCTGCCTCTGCCACACACACACACAAAAAGAACACCAGGGTCAGATTCTAGGGGTGGTAGGAGCTCACATCTCTAGTGATCCTGTGGAGTTTGTGCCCCGTCTCCAGACTGCCTCAGGATTTGCTCCAAGGCAGACAAAACCCTATACGTTTAAGCCCTATTTTTCAAGACTTTGAGCATTAATTCCTAGAAGTTATTAAATTGTATAATCTTAAAAAAATCTGTAGTAGTACTAGTATGCATTATTTTATCATCCCCAATTTAAAGATGAGAGCATAAAGCACAGATCATGCCAGTCCATTGTGGCAGAGCTGGGAGCCGGCAGAGGCTTTCTGGCTGTGAGCTCATGCTCTGCAGTGCCCACAGTGCATCTGCACTGCCTCCATGTAAATGGGGCACAGTGTGGAGGGAACGCTGATTTGGGCTTGTATGGATTATAAGTCTCGGGATGCACAAATCATGACAGAATCTCACCTCAACTCTTCCATTCACTCCACTGTATCCTTTGCCACCCTCTTCCTCCTCTACTGCAACCCCACTCTCAATAGGCACACCTGAAACACTGCCATCACGTCTCCATCTAGCTAGCATCTGCTTCTCCACTACCTTTCCAGGTCCCTCCTCTCAGTCACCAGTCCCCAACAGCCTGCAGTCCCACTGGGAACTCTTATCCACTCATCCTATTGTTTGTTTGCTATCACCTCTCCAATCACTGGTATTACTTCTATCATCAATTTTGTTTACTCTATTCATTGTTACTGCTCTTGCTTCACTGTAGTCACTTCGGTTAAATCCAGCTCTCCTGCAGTCTGTACCTATGCAACTGAAGGTCGTAGAGGAAGCTACAAAGCAATGCTGACTGGTCTGTCACCATGCTCATGAACCTCCAGTGGGCTTTTATTGCTATGGGACCAGTCTGCTGCTAAGTCCATTCACTCTCCACATGATCATTATTTCACCCGTCTGCTCCCTCACACCTCTAGGACCTCCTTTTTCCAGCCTGAGTCTCAGCTGATGTACCTCTTCTTCACCAGCACTGAGATCACGCATTTCTTTTCTCACTGTGCTTTCAGCAGGCACCTATCTTCATGTGCACAGCAGCCTTCTCCATCTTTTTATTTTTTTTGGTATTTTCCTGAAGCTGGAAACGGGGAGAGACAGACAGACTCCCACATGCGCCCGACCGGGATCCACCCGGCACGCCCACCAGGGGCGATGCTCTGCCCCTCCGGAACCACTTTAGCGCCTGGGGCAGAGGCCAAGGAGCCATCCCCCAGCGCCCGGGCCATCTTTGCTCCAATGGAGCCTCGGCTGCGGGAGGGGAAGAGAGAGACAGAGAGGCAGGAGGGGGGGGTGGAGAAGCAAATGGGCGCTTCTCCTGTGTGCCCTGGCCGGGAATCGAACCTGGGTCCCCCACACGTCAGGCCAACGCTCTACCGCTGAGCCAACCGGCCAGGGCCACCTTCTCCAGCTTAGCTCCTCATGGCTCCAGGATTCTTGCTTGGTTTTCCTGCATCATCAGTTCTTTCCTCTCACCTGAATCATGCCCATATGAAACTGTGATTTGCCCCATCTTAGAAATAACCTCCTCTGGGCATCATTTCTCTTTAGATACTGCACTTCCTTTTTCCATGCCTTTGCAACAGATTCCTCAAGTCATGTCTGTACCCACTATCTCCAATGCTTCTCTCCAAGCTTTCTCTTGAACCCTCTTCCAATCATACTTCGATTGTACCTTGACCTACTTACATGGTGATAATTTCTTAATGAACACAAAAAACACATACTAAAGGATATATAAATATCCTTGGGGAAATACTTATCTTTTTCATAATTTTGGTAAGAAATAAAATTAATTATAAAACCAGCAAAATGGTTTCAATCTTCAAAAGGAGCTTCTATTTATTAAAAATCGTAAAAAATAAAATGCAAATTTAAAATGGGAATGGAGTCAGCAGCATTCTTGGCTGAGGGTAACCCAAATTTAGACTTGGAGAAGTTAGGAAAAGGGGAAGAAGCACCTGCCAATAAAGAATATTCCGTGAATAAACTTACCAGAAACTGGCCTCATGATGTCCATTGGCTCCACCTCTTCTTTAACCTTTACCTCAGGTACAGGAGGGCCCAACAGAGAGGAGGGGTTGCCACCCACAGCTGCTGATGGCAGAGGGGCAGCAGCAATGGTTGTGATGGGTGGGGTAATGGGCACTGCTCCGGGAATGGCTGAGAGGGTGACCGCAGGCTGTGACGGGGGGCTGGCTGCTGCAATCACGGCTGGAATGGTTGGTGGAGGCTGCTGCGCGGTGGGAGGGACTGTAATGGTGGGCTGGTCATTATTTTGACTGGACACAGTCTCCATGGACACAGTGACTGGAGTGGCCATTGATACATGGATTTCTGACTTAGGTTTGGCACTGAAACACAAAAGCAAAAATAATGTAGCAAACAACAGAGTACTTCCTTAACTTGCAACATCTCAGAGAATGAATATTTGTCCAACTCCTTTTGTAAAACACACAGCAAAACTAAAAGAAATAAAATAAAAAGCCGAACTTTAAAGTTTTAAAAGAACTTACAGTTAAAAAAAATCCTCTCCTTGCCCCATCCACCATGTTGTTATAGGCAGTAATAGAATTTAGAAATCCAAGCACATTTTAAAGAAATCAAAGTCATGTCATCAAAAAACAACAAAAAAAAATTTTCATTATGTTGTGCATTTTCCTCCCAGAATTCCTTAATGCATGTTATCTTACAAGGTTTTTGGATTAATTACAATTGTATTCATACTTCTATGTGTAGGTTCTTTATACCCATTTTTATAAAACAGGAAACTCATATACACAGCAATGATACAAAAGAATATAAATTTAAAATAATTTCTCTCTCCCTGACCGGTAGTGGCACAGTGGATAAGAATGCTGACCTGCAAAGGTGGGATACCAGGTTTGAAACCCCCAGGTTGCAGGTTTGAGAAAGGGGTCACTGGTTCAGCTGGAACCTGCCCCCCACCAGTCAAGACACATAGGAGAAAGTAATCAATGAACAACTAAGTGGCTCTCTGTCTGCCTGTCTCCCTCTCATACACACACAAAAAAAATTCCCTTCACTTCACAAAACCCAGCCATTTAACCATCAACTCTTACAATTTTCCAGCATCTTTTACCAGAAATACTTCAAGCATCTAAAGTAGCTACAAATAAAGTATTTAAAAGTATATGTCCTGCCTGAACAGGCGGTGGCGCAGTGGACAGAGCGTCGGACTGGGATGCTGAGGACCCAGGTTCGAGACCCTGAGGTCACCAGCTTGAGCGCGGGCTCATCTGGTTTGAGCTCACCAGCTTGGACTCAAGGTCTCTGGCTCAAGCGAGGGGGGTTCCTCGGTCTGCTGAACGCCCGTGGTCAAGGCACATATGAGAAAGCAATCAATGAACAACTAAGATGTCGCAGTGTGCAACGAAAAACTAATGACTGATGCTTCTCATCTCTCCGTTCCTGTCTGTCTGTCCCTGTCTATCCCTCACTCTGACTCTCTGTCTCTGTAAAAAAAAAAGAAAAAAGAAAAAAGTGTATGTCCTAGTTTTTCAGTTTTATAAATACAATTCATTTATATCATTACAAATTCTTTATATACATTATTTTTCACTATAGCTGTTCATTGGATGGTGTCGTATGTGCTGGGCAAGCTCAGGGTGTCAAACAGGTGACCTCAATGTTCCAGGTTGGTACCCCATCCACTGTGGGCCAGGCCATAAACATTATTTTTTTTTTTACCTTTTTTTTTTTTTTTTTCACTTTTCTGAAGCTGGAAACGGGGAGAGACAGTCAGACAGACTCCCGCATGCGCCCGACCGGGATCCACCCGGCACGCCCACCATGGGGCGACGCTCTGCCCATCAGGGGGCGATGCTCTGCCCATCCTGGGCGTCGCCATATTGCGACCAGAGCCACTCTAGCGCCTGGGGCAGAGGCCACAGAGCCATCCCCAGCGCCCGGGCCATCTTTGCTCCAATGGAGCCTTGGCTGCGGGAGGGGAAGAGAGAGACAGAGAGGAAAGTGCGGCGGAGGGGTGGAGAAGCAAATGGGCGCCTCTCCTGTGTGCCCTGGCCAGGAATCGAACCCGGGTCCTCCGCACGCTAGGCCGACGCTCTACCGCTGAGCCAACCGGCCAGGGCCATAAACATTATTTTTAAGTAAAATATTTCACTTAACAGCCACAAAGGTTTGCTTACGTATATTACTACTGCTGAAAATTCAGGATATCAACAGGAAACAGTACCTCTTAAGTTCAAGGCCAAAAACAATCGGACTTCCACAGGCAAAAAATTCAACATTGACCTAAACTTCACACCATATACAAAATACAACAAGGGGCTAAGTTTAAATGTGAAACTATAAAACTTACATAAAAAAATACAAAAGAAAACCTAAATTTAGGGGAAAGAGTTCTTAAACATGATACCAAAAGCACACTCCATAATAGGAAAAAAACTGATAAATGGAGCCTCACCAAAGTAAATAACTTCTGCTTTGCTAAAGACCATTTCAAGAGGCTGGAAACAAGAGGTATAGATCGAAAGAAAATACATAGAAAATATATGTGACAGATGTACTATAGGACCATGATGCTGAGTAAAATCAGCCAATCACAAAAAGACAAATACTGTGTGGCTCCACTCATACAACCATAGCCAGAGTTCCTGAAAAAGAAAGTGGAATAACAGTAGTCAGAGTTACTGAAAAAGAAAGTAGAATGGTGTTTCCTAGGAGGGAAAATAAGGAATTGTGGAATAACGAGCAGAGCTGCAGAGTGTTTTTTTAAAAAAATATTTGATTTTTTTTAGAGAAAGGAGAGAGACAGAGAGAGAAAAGGGGGTGGGAGGAGGAGCAGGAAGCATCAATTCATAGCAGTTGCTTCCAATATGTGTCTTGACTGGATGAACCCAGGGTTTTGAACCAGCAACCTCAGCATTCAAGGTCAGTGCTTTCTCCACTGCACTACCACAGGTCAAGCGGGCTGCAGTTTTTTGTAAGATAACAAAGATCTGGAGATTGCTTGTCCAATAGTGTGAACATGCTTAGTAGCATTAAAATGTACATTTAAAAATGGTTAAGATGATAAACAATAACAAAACCCCACCAAAACACATTATCTGAAAAAGAAATTATATCCAACATATATAAAGAACTGTAAACTCAACACTGAGAACACACAATCCCATTAGAAAATGGGCACAGGACATGAATAAAGAAGACACCTTACTAAAGAGAATATTCAGAGAGCAAATTTCCCATTAAAAGATGTACAAGACCATCAGTCATTAGAAGCATGTAAATGAAAACCTCGATTATGCATTACCACACACCTATCAGAATGGTAAAAGTAAAATTTAAAAGCCTTATAACACCAAGTACATGAAAAGGTTTGGAGCAGCTAGATCCACAAAAGGGGATTCTAGTGCTAATTAATGAGTTTATTTAGCAAGGCTGTAGAATATAAGAATCTCATATGTTGCAGGTGAAAATATATTTTTAAGTGAGAGGAGGGGAGATAGACTCCTGTGTGAGCCCTGACCAGGATTCACCTGGCAACCCCCACCTGGGGCTGATGCTCAAATCAACCTAGCTAGCCTGACCAGGTGGTGATGCCGTGGATAGAGCATCAGACTGGGATGTGGAGGACTCAGGTTCGAAACCCCGAGGTCATGGCTTGAGTGTGGGCTCAACTGGCTTGAGCAAGGGTTCACCAGCTTGAGTACGGGTTTGCTGGCTTGAACGTGGGATCACAGACATGACAACATGGTCGCTGACTTGAGCCCAAGGTTGATGGCTTGAGCAAGGGGTCACTCACTCTGTTGTAACCCCCTGGTCAAGGAACATGTGAGAAAGCAATCAATGTACAATTAAGGAGACTAAAGAGCCACAACCCACAATGAAGAATTGATGCTTCTCATCTCTCTCCCTTCCTGTCTCTCTTGCTAAAAAAAAAAAAAAAAAAAAAAAAAGGAAATCTTTTTGATGTAGTCCCATTATTTATTTATTTATTTATTTTGGGGGGCATAAAGACAAGCATAGAGCTGCTCCTGTATGTGCCCTGACAAAGGAATCAAACTGGCAACTTCTGCAGAAGTTCAACTCAGAGTTGGGGCACTTTAGTTGTTCATTGATTGCTTCTCACCTGTGCCTGGGGTGGGGATTGGGGGGACTACAAAAAAAAGAGAGGGAAAGTCAGAGAGGGAGAGGGAGAGACAGAGAGGGAGAGACAGGCAGGAAGGGAGATGAGAAGCATCGATTCTTCGTTGAGGCACCTTAGTTGTTCAATGATTGCTTTCTAATATGTGCCTTGACTAGGGGGCTACAGCAGAGTGAGTGACCCTTAGCTCAAGCCAGCGACCCTGGGCTTCAAACCAGTGACCTTTAGGCTCAAGCTAGCAACCATGTGGTTATGTCTATGTGATCCCATGCTCAAGCCAGCAACTTGGGGGTTTTGAACCTGGGTATTCTGCGTCCCAGTCCTATGCTCTATCCACTGCGCCACTGCCTGGTCAGGCGAAAAGAAGGAAATCTTAACTTTGGCCCTGGTGGGTTAGCTCAGTTGGTTAAGAGCGTCGTCCTGAAATGACAAGACTGTGGGTTCAATCCCTGGTCAGGGCACACATGGGAAGCAACCAACGAATGTACAACTGAGTGTAACAACGAATAAATGTTTCCTTTCCCCCTCCTCTCTCTCTCTCTAAAACAAATGAACACACACACACACAAAAATAAATTAAGCCTTGGCCAGATAGCTTGGTTGACTGGAGCATCATTACGAAGTGCAGAAGTTGCCAGTTTGATTCCTTTGTCAGGGCACATACAGGAACAGCTCTATGCTTGTCTTTACGCCCCCCCAAATAAAAAAAAAAAAAAATGGGACTACATCAAACTAAAAAGCTTCTGCACAGAGAGGAAAACCTTTATTTTTATTTTATGTTCTTTTTTGTATTTTTCTGAAGCTGGAAATGGGGAGAGACAGTCAGACAGACTCCCACATGCGCCCGACCGGGATCCACCCGGCACACCCACCAGGGGCGACGCTCTGCCCACTAGGGGCGATGCTCTGCCGCGACCAGAGCCACTCTAGCGCCTGGAGCAGAGGCCAAGGAGCCATCCCCAGTGCCCGGGCCATCTTTGCTCCAATGGAGCCTTGGCTGCGGGAGGGGAAGAGAGAGACAAAGAGGAAGGAGGGGGAGGGGTGGAGAAGCAAATGGGCGCTTCTCCTATGTGCCCTGGCTGGGAATCGAACCCGGGTCCCCCGCATGCCAGGCCGATGTTCTACCGCTGAGCCAACCGGCCAGGGCCGAAAACCTTTAACAAAAGAGAACCTACTGAATGGGAGAATATAGTCATAAATGATATATGCAGTAAGGGATTAATATCCCAAAAGTATAAGGAACTCATATAACTCAAAAAAATAATCTGAGCAAAAACTGGGCAGAGGATATAAAGAGAAACTTCTTCAAAGAAGACATACAGATGACCAACAGACATATGAAAAGATGCTCAACATTAGTAATCATTAGGGAAATGCACCTCAAAACCAGGACATACACCTGTTGGAATGGCCATTACCAAAGTCAATAAAAAAAATAAGTGTGGGCAAGGGTGTGGAGAAAAGAAAACTCACATGCACTGTTGGTGGGAATGTAAACTGGGATAGCCATTATGGAAAACAATATAGAGATTTCTCAAAAAACCAAAACTAGATCTAGCATATGACCCAACTGTGGGATGGTTGGCAATGGGGGACGGTCACGTGGGGAACCCAGATCCTGGAACTTAGCTAGAACCGCCCACAACCAAGCAAGCCAAAAGAAACTCCCAAAGGTCCTTTGGAAAAAAGCGACAGTCTGCCAACCAGTGATTTCTCCACGTCATATAAGCTTGACCACCCTAGACGGGACCCTTTAAATATCTCTCATGTAAGTCACTCCATGCGACTCCTCTGGCCTCTGTTCCCCAGGACCGGAGGACCTTGTCGGGCAGGATGCGCTGTACTAAATAAATATTTGCTATTTCACACATTGTAGCTACAGCCCCTTCCTTCCTTCTTAGCGAGGAAAAATATCTTACACCAACAATTCTAGTTCTGGGTATTTGAAGGAAAAAGAAACATAAATTTGAAAGCTATATGCACCCTGCCCCCAGTGTCCTTCTGGAGTGTTGCAAGGAGGCCATATGGTCAGTCCAATGGGGTGCAAGGGCTTTGTTTCTGCCTGGACAGAGGGCTCAGACAAGGAGGCGTTCTGCTCTCCTGCTGCTACAAACCCTCCCCACTGAGAACCAGAGTGGCAGGGAGGAATGCTGCTGGCACTGCATCGCTCTGCACTCAGGTCTGTGGTGGTTTTTCTTTTTTATTTTATTTTATATTTTTAAAAATTTTATTTATTCATTCTTTTAGAGAGGAGAGAGAGAGACAGAGAGAGAAAGCAAGGAGAGAGAGACAGAGAGAGAGAAGGGGGGGAGGAGCTGGAAGCATCAACTCCCATATGTGCCTTGACCAGGCAAGCCCAGGGTTTCGAACCAGCGACCTCAGCATTTCCAGGTCGACGCTTTATCCACTGCACCACCACAGGTCAGGCTGGTGGTTTTTCTTGTACACTCTGTCATCCTTTGCCCACTGTACTTTGTCTCCTCTACCAGTCTGTGAGGTGCAAATGTCAGGATGTTTAGTTCAACGCTTCGGCCGGAAATAAAATTCAACTACTTAAAAAAAAGTTCATTATAGCATTATTTAAAATAGCCAAGATAGGAAGTAACCTATGTATCCATCAATAGATGAAAGGATATGGAAGATGTAGTACATATAACAATATTACTCAGAAATAAAAGACTGAAATCCTGCTATTTGCACCAACATGGATGGACCTAAAGGACATTATGCTGAGTGAAATAAGTCAGAGAAAGACAGACACTACACAATTTCAGTTATATGTGGAATTAAAAAAATCAAAACATGAACAAACAACACAAAGAGACCAAACTAAGGGGTGCCAGAGAAGAGGGGGATGGGGGGATGAGTGAGAAGGGGGAAGGGTATACAGGGAAGAATATGTGGTAAGCACACTGTAAGATAGATAAATAGCTAATCACTGCTGCACACCTGAAACTAATATCATATTGTATGGCAGCTACAGTTTAACAAAAAAAAATATATCAGAAGCAGATCCAAACTTAGAAGTATGTCAATTCAACAAGGCAGAGAGGGACTCTCATCCTGCACTCAAAGACACACAACCTGAAGAAGGTACACACTGTGTCAACTACTCTTGAATCACCTTAAGAAAGAAAACATTTTAATTCTCAGTGTCCAATGTTTTGAATTACAATGTACTAAATTAGTTTCACTATTTTTTCATTTCCCTATATATAATTGATAGTATTTTCACAAATCCTTTTGAAACTCAAAATCCCACTTTCCTTCATTGATTAAGATCACTTTGGCCTGACCAGGCGGTGGTGCAGTGGATAGAACATTGGACTGGGACTCAGAGGACCCAGGTTCAAAACCCCAAGGTCAGTGGCTTGAGTGTAGGCTCATAGGCTTAAGTGTTTGCTTGCTGGCTTGAGCCCAAAGGGCGCTGGCTTGAAGCCCAAGGTCACTGGCTTGAGCAAGGGGTTACTCAGTCTGCTATAGCCCCCTGGGCAAGGCACATACGAGAAAACAATCAATGAACAACAAAGGAACCACAACGAACAATTGATGCTTCTCATCTCTCTCCCTTCCTGTCCTGTCTGTCTGTCCCTATCTGTACTTGTCTTTCTCTGTCTCTGTCACACACACAAAAAAACTTTGTACAATTTCGGGTTACATTTTTTTGTGACAGACACAAGGACAGATAGGGACAGACAGACAGGAAGGGAGAGAGATGAGAAGCATCAATTCTTTGTTGGGACACCTTAGTTGTTCATTGATTGTTTTCTCATATGTGCCTTGATGGGGGGGGGGCGCTGCTACAGCAGACCGAGTGACTCCTTGCTCAATACAGCGACCTTGGGCTCAAGCTGGTGAGCCTTGCTCAAACCAGATGAGCCTGCACTCAAGCTGGCGACCTCAGGGTCTTGAACCTGGGTCTTCCGCATCCCAGTCCAATGCTCCATCCACTGCGCAACCGCCTGGTCAGGCCAGGTTACATTTTTAAAAAAAGATTTTATTTATTTTAGAGGGGGGCAAAAAGAGAGAGAGAGAGAAAGAGAGAGAAGGGGGGATGAGCAGGAAGCATCAACTCCTATATGTGCCTTGACTAGGCAAGGCCAGGGTTTCCAACTAGCAACCTCAGTATTCATTTTTTTTAAAACTCCTGCATTACTGAGCAAAGTTATGACTCCAAGTATTTCTATATCAAAGTCTTGGTCCCTGCTCCTTCCTCTGCTGGACACAAAGATTACAGAGTATGTGGCTTACTCCTCCGTGCCCTAAACCTCTGTGGAGATAAGCATTGTATAAGACATCATCTTTCTCCATCACTTTACATTCACTTTACACTGCTTTCTTTTTCTTCCCATGTTTATTATTCCTCTACAGTCACTAGAAAGTAAGCTTAAGAACAGTGAATAGAGCATTGGACTGGGATGCTGAGGACCCAGGTTCGAGACCTCGAGGTCACAGTTTGAGTGCGGGCTCATCTGGTTTGAGCAAAGCTCCCCAGCTTGGACCCAAGGTTGCTGGCTCGAGCAAGGAGTTACTCGATCTGCTGTAGTCCCACAGTCAAGGCACATATGAGAAAGCAATCAATGAACAACTAAGGTGTCGCAACAAAAAACTGATGATTGATGCTTCTCATCTCTCTCCGTTCCTGTATGTCTGTCCCTATCTATCCCTCTCTCTGTAAAAAAAAAAAAAAAAAAAGAGAGAGAACAGATACTTTGTTTTTGTCCCTCTTTTATATCCCTAGACTCTAACATGATACTTGGCACACATTAGGCATTCAGAATTTTTTGAGAGAGAGAGACACACACACACACACAGGAAGGAAGAGAAATGAGAAGCATCAATTCTTCACTGTAGCACCTTAGTTCTTCACTGATTGCTTTCCATATGTGCCTTGATCGGGGGGCTCCAGCTGAGCCAGTGACCTTGGACTCATGTTTATGATCCCATGCTCAAGCCAGGAGGACCCTGTGCTTAAGCTGGATGAACCCACGCTCAAGCCGGTGACCTCACGGTTTCAAACCTGGGTCCTCTGCATCCCAGGCAGACACTCTATCCACTGCCCTACTGACTGGTCAGGCCGTATTTTTTTTTTGAATGAAGTTTTATGACATAGATCTAAATATGTAAACATGGTAAGTTATTTCTGATGTAAGTAAAAAAAGATAAGGAACAGCCTGACCTGTGGTGGCGCAGTGGATAAAGCGTCGACCTGGAAATGCTGAGGTCGCCAGTTCGAAACCCCGGGCTTGCCTGGTCAAGGCACATATGGGAGTTGATACTTCCAGCTCCTCCCCCATTCTCTCTCTCTGTCTCTCTCTCCTATCTCTCCCTCTCTGTCTCTCTGTCTTCCTCTCTCCTCTCTAAAAAAAAAAAAAATGAAAAAAAATAAAAGATAAGGAACAATCAGCAAGATCTTGTTTTCAAGGATCTGTCAATCTACCTATAGGTGTTGAAAAAAATGTGGAAAGGTACTTAAAACTGTTACCAATCAACCATATTCTGGGGAGTGGGGCTCACAAGGTGAGTAAAGAACAGAACAATGATTTTTACATTATAGTTTAAATATTGCTACACTGTCTAACTTTTATTCAGAATAATTTCACTTTTGGAGTTAAGATAAAAAAACAAAAATCATCTATTAACTATTGCTATGATACCATTTATGACAGCAAAAATAACTGGGTGTTTATCAAGACACAGGTTCTCAGTACTTGTGATGAATCATTTCATTTATACATAAGAATCTGATGAGGTAAATGTTATCCACATGCCCATTTCATATTTGAGGCAAATGAGGGTCCAAGAAGTTGAAGAGCATATGCAGGATATGTGGCTGGAACTAGCACATGTGAAATGCACACAAACAAGCTGTGTGAAATGTGTCACACGTACTAGACTCCCTCCTCCCCGGCTGTGTGCAGTTGGAAGCAAGAGTCCTAACAGCCCTGCCTGGCATGTGGAAATCCCGGGTTCGATTCCTGGCCAGGGCACACAGGAGAAGCGCCCGTCTACTTCTTCACCCTTCCCCCTCTCCTTCCTCTCTGTCTCTCCCTTCCCATCCCACAGCCAAGGCTCCACTGGAGTAAAGTTGGTCCAGGCACTGAGGATGGCTCCATGGCCTCCACCTCAGGCGCTAGAATGGCTCCGGTTGTGGTGGAGCAATGCCCCAGATGGGGAGCATCGCCCCCTGGTGGGCATGCCAGGTGGATCCCGGTAGGGTGCATGCAGGAGTCTGTCTGTCTGCTGCCCCCAACTTCTCACTTTGGAAAAATACCAAAAAGAGTAGTAACACGTATGTGCTCACCCTGCAGGCCTAGGGGACCCAGATGTACTCCGCATAGAGCTCTCCACTCGAGGACTAGCCACTTCAGGAGGCTGAGGAGGAATGAGGGTTTTCCGAACTGCAATTCTGAAAAAAGACAAGAGACCAACCTGAAAAACAGCAGTCCGAGGATGTTAAAAGGTAAGAAGTACAAGACATATTTCCTATGCATGTCTATAGCAAAATAAAAGCACTACATTGGCTAAGTATCTTAAATTAATTTTTTTATTTTATCAAAGTAACGTAGGCATGATACTGAAAAAGTCCTATAGTACTAAGATGCTTTTAACAAAACACAGCAGGCCCTTCCTTATCCCTCCCCACTTCCTGCTCATCACTCTCCAGGTAGCAATGACCATGACTCTTCTAGTTGCTCTAACATATCTTATCTTCTTTCTACTTAATATTAAAGTTTAAAGTCATATTAAGTGTTCACAATCATTATTACGTCCATGTATTTATAACCAAACAAGTTTCTAGAAGTCAAGTGAAAAAGTTGATCAAGATAGTTACAGCCTGACCAGGCGGTGGCAAAGTGGATGGAGCATTGGACTGGGATGAGGAGGACCCGGGTTCGAGACCCCGAGGTTGCCAGCTTGAGTGCAGGCTCATCGGGTTTGAGCACAGCTTATCAGCTTGAGCCCAAAGTCGCTGGCTCGAGCAAGGGATTACTCGGTCTGCTGTAGCCCCCGGTCAAGGCACATATGAGAAAGCAATCAATGAACAACTAAAGAATCACAATGAAGAATTGATGTTTCTCATCTCTCTCCCTTCCTATCTGTCCCTGTCTGTCCCTCTCTTTGACTCTGCCTCTGCCACACACACACACAAAAGATAGTTACAGATCAACTTTGCCATGCTATAGAGACCACATGGGGCTCAGGGTGAAAACTAGCCATTGGGTTTATCATGATGTAGAAGTCACAAGTGATCCTGACATGTTTAGTTTTGGCAGAACGGGAGCAAGTGTTAGATGAGTAGGTTGGAGACAAAATGGCCAGAACCAGAATGTATCAGTTACAATGCCCAGAAATCAGTGCATCCAGACACTGACCTTAAGACAGCTAAGGTTACAAAAAGGGTGACCACTAGACATCACATCTCCTGGTAAAAGCCTCAATCACCGACTTGTGAAATACTCTTGAGAAAAAATTTAAAAGTAACTCTAATTTAGCCTTTATGATTCAAGTAACAACTTAAGAGAAAACATGGAGAACAGGTGAACAACACTATGGGGGAAGTGGGTTGAATTGTGTTCCCTGAGAAGATACATCTAAACATCTAAATTCTAATATCTGGCACCGGCGAATATTAAAAAAAGAGGCAGGGGGAGCCTTTGCAAATGTAGTTAAAGATTTTGAGATTGCTCTATATTCAAGGTATGCCCCAAATCCAAAGACTGGTACTTCTATAACAGAGAGAAGAGAGTGAGTTGAGACACAGAGAGAAAACTGCTTGAACACTGGAGTGATGAGTCCGCAATGCAGGGAGGAGCACGAAGGCCTGCCGACAGCTGTCGGAGGCAGGAGGGAGGTACAGTGGGCTCTCCCTGGGAGCATTCAGATGAGCCAGCCTTGTCAACACCTCAACTTCAGACTTCTAGCCATCAGAACTGTGAGAATAGATCTGTTATTCTAACCGCTACATCTGTGGTGATTTGTTAGAGCAGTCCCAGGAAACTAACACAAGGGGGATGCATTCAACAAAATCTAGGGAGAGAAGGGAAAGGAGGGAGAGAGAGGAAGAAATAATGGACCAAAGACCAAGTTTCTTCAACAAATAAATTGTAAGAAAATAAAAAATAAAAAAGATGGAGGAAACCTATATATTAGAAATCTTAAGAGACATATCAACTAACCAAAATGTTTACATCTTATCAGAATACTAGTTCAGATAAATAATATAAAACAAATAAAATCTGTGACATTTGAGAACACTGGAAATATGAACAATGATTAGATATTTGATGATATTAAGGGGTTATTATATATATATTATATATTTTTAGAGAGAAAGAGAGGGACAGAGAGACAGGAAAGGAGAGAAATGAGAAGCATCAATTCATAGCTGAGGCATATTAGTTGTTCATTGATTGCTTTCTCATGTGTGCCTTGATGAGGGGGGGATACATTCCAGTTGAGCCAGTGACCCCTTGCTCAAGCCAGCAACCTCAGGCTTCAAGCCGACAACCTTTGGGCTCAAGTCTATGATCCCACACTCAAGCCAGATGAACCTGTGCTCAAGCCGGCGACCTCAGGGTTTTGAACCTGGGTCCTCAGTGTCTCAGGCTAACATTCCATCCACTGCGCCACTGCCTGGTCAGGCTATATATTTTTTAGTGTGTCTCTCTCAAGAGATACATGCTGAAATATATATAAATGAAACAATGCTTTTTGGAATTTGCTTCAAAATAAAGCAAAACCAACTCTATGACCCACCCTCCAAAAGCAGAATGAACATAAAGGTCTAATCAGATATACCACTATAAACACAGAATGAATGTACATTTATCAAGTGTGCCAGTAAGAACTGGTAATGATGAATGCAATGATGCCCACAGCGGTAAGGGATAAGTGGGTACAAGCACTTGGAAAAACCATTAGAATGATGTATTAGAGATGAACATAGGCATTGCCAATAACCCAGTTCTACCAGTTATACTCAGAACCAGAGGTGTCATTTGGCACTAATGGGTCTACTCACCCATCTGTGGCAGGTTTCTTCCGAAGTATACTGGGCCGAGGGGATGAGCCCTGGGCTGGAGTGTTGGTGCTGGCACTCTGGCTGTGGGTCTGCACCACGGTGGTTGCTGCTGGAGCAGCACTGAATGGGTTGTTAATAGGGTTGGTGACAATTGTGGCTCCATCTGCCAACACCACTGTTGAAGACAGGGAGAAGTCAGGAGAGAACAACGGAGAGAAATAGAAGAAACATCACTAAAATGTCACATAAGACAAATAAAAAGCCAGAATTAGAATATCCATGTTGTGACTATCCAATTTCAAGAAGAAATAGAAATATAATGTTCATGTGCCTAAAAACAGAAGGCAAAGTAGGAGAGGTATTAAATCTATTGCTGTATGGTTCCTAACTATTTTTCTTAGCTTTATAACCATAATTTTTAATAAATGAGGTAAGATGCATAAAGAAATAGTATATACTTCAAGGAACTTCTGATTTTTGCGAGGTCGGGCACTTTCAGGGTGCTATGGATTTATATGGAACTTCTGATTTTTGTAAAACACAATCACTTTCAATCCCCAAAATGGTACCAACATGCCAGTCCATCTTAATTTTACAGCTTTACATATCTCCCTCATCTTAAATGGAATGTGAATGCACCAATTATAAGGTGAATTTGTTCATTCAACTAAGAGTGCTTAACAGAATGTTTCTCACCATGTGCAAATGGCTGTAAGGCTATTCCAGTCTTCTAATGACCTGCCAGGTAAGCTCCAAGTATCTCACGTTACAGAGTGGAAACAGAATCTTAGTGGAATTACCTAAGATCACAAGCCAACAAGTGGCAGATCTAGGATTTAAACCCAATGTATCTCTTTTTCTCCACACTACCTTTCATGCCAAAAATTAACATTACCCGAAGTCTTTCCTTCAGGTGGAGGCTGCTGAGTGCTCACTGATGCGGGCTGAAGTCCTGGGGTTGCTGGATGAATTCCCTGTGTGCCAATTGGTGCTGGCTGTATTCCTGGGGTCCCAATGGGAGCTGGCTGGATCCCCTGTGTGCTGATGGGAGCAGGCTGGATCCCCTGAATATGTCGAGCATGAGATGTATCCACTGTCATCAACTGCATGGGGTTTAGGTGAACTGTGGATGCCACACCAACCCCAGTCTGAGCTGTGATGGCAGAGTTTGGAGCCTGAGCTGAAACTGAAAATGATGCAAAAACTGACTACAAACATACTGGCTTTGATCAGAAAGTCCACACACAAAGAAAAACACTAAAACAAAAACAGAATTTTCCTACTATACAAGATCAAGCTAAAAAAAAATCACTACATAAAACTACCGTATATATTGAGGGATTTTTTCCCTCAGTGAGTGAGAGTGAGAGAGAGAGAGAGAGAGAGAGAAAGAGAGAGGAAGGCAGAGAGATAATGAGATGTATCAACTTGTAGTTGTATCACTTTTGTTGTTTACTGACTGCTTTTCATGTGTGCCTTGATGGGGGTGTAGGGGGGACCCTCAAGATGAGCCAGTGATCCCTGCTCAAGCTGTCAACCTTAGGCTTAAGCCAGTGACCTTGGGAGTATGTTGATGATGCCACACTCAAGCTGGTGACTCAGCGCTCAAGCCAGAGACCCTGTAGTTTCAAACCTGGGACCTCAGCATCCCAGGTCGATGCTTTATCCACTGCTCTGCCACCAGTTAGACAACAATTTATTAAATTTCAAATGTGAGCTAGGCAATTGTGCTAAATAATTAAAATCTAAAACTTCTGAGATACATCCATAGCTGCCAAGTCAAGATTATGTCTTAATTTTTAGGAACCATTATCACAGGCATTGCTGAAATATAGTAGTTATAAATCTTAAATTCCATAAATCCATTAAAAAGAGAACAAGCAAGTTTCTTTTTTTGTATCAGGCAAACACATTATGTGTATACTAAAAACCAACTCAAAAATAAAACCGAAAATAGCAACAAAAAAAGAAATTTCTCAGTACCTGTGGAATGAAAACAAACACAATGACTATTCTTCTTGGTTGTAAAAAGTATCCAGAAAAAGATATTTGCACATTTATGTTTTATAACAGCCAAGATATGAAAACAACCGGTTTCTGCCAACGGATGAGTGGATAAAGAAAATTTCTCTCTCTTTCTCTCTCTCCCTCTCTCTCTCTCTCTCTCTCACACACACACACACACACACACACACACACACACACACACGAATATTATTAAGCCATAGAAAAGAAGGAAAGCTGTCATTTGCAAGATGGATAGACATTGAGGGCATTATGCTAAGTGAATGTCAGTCAGATATATATGGAATTTAAGAAAAAATAAAAACACCAAATTCAAAGACACAGAGAACAGACTGGTTGTTGCCAGAGGCTGGCTGGGAAAAGTGTGAGAAGGGGGAGGAGTGTGGGCAGTGCAGGGAGAGTATGTAAGATGTGAGGGGTGGGTACAATGGGTGAAGGAGGTCAAAAGTTACAAACCTCCAGTTATAAAATAACTAAGTCCTGGGGATGGAATGTACAGCATGGTGACTGAACTTCATATTTGACAGTCGCTGAGAGAGTAGATCTTAAAAGTTCTCATCACAAGAAATTATCAAATTATAGTATATTGTATACCTGAAACTAATGTTACATGTCAATTTTATACCTAAAATAAGAAAGATGTAATTTAAAGTTTTACATCATACAGAAAAAAAAAGATTTCTTTAAATGAATGAGATGAGAAAGTGTAGTGAAAAGTTAGTATACATAAATGCATAGTTAGTGCGATACTGTAGCTCTTTGTTGTAAGTGATCCATAGAGCATTGTTAGTTTCTTCCTGAGAAGTGCACCTTTGTTATTTCTGTTCAATAATAGTTCTTGGTCATTTGCTTGTTACAGACAAGAAATCTAGTCACGATTCCAAGCCTGTTCCAGGTCCCGTCTTGAAAAACTTGCCTCCTCACTCACACTGTGCTCCGGCCAAGACTGAAGCACTCTGCTCCAAGCACATGTTCTATGCTGACACTTTCTTCACAGGCAGAAACATGCTTTTTTACGATCCCACCACGGCTCTGTCCTATCTACTTTGAGACATGCTTTCCAAATATGACTTCCTTTAGATTACCATTCCTGACTTCCAACCCTCCCACCTCATGTAGAAATAACCTCTCTTAACTCAGAAGCAGAACTTATAAGCAACTTATAATTATCTCTTCATGTCACCTCCCTACTAGACTCCAAGCTTGTTGAAAGCAAGCTCTGTTTAAGAGTCAGCTTTAAAAATAAAGCCTGGCATACGGTAGGTTGTCAATAAATGCCAAGGTTGCAGGTTTGATTCCTGGTCAGGGTACATACAAGAAATAACCAATGAGTGCACGACTAAATGGAACAACTAAGTGGAATAATGAGTTGATGCTTCTGTGTTTCTTTTTCTCTCTCTTCCCTTCCCTCTCTCCTCCTCCGCTCTCAAATCAATGGAAAAATTAAAAACCAAACCAAACAAAAACAAAAATCACAACACACACCCCACAAAGCAACAGAAACCCTGTAACAGCAGACCTTTGTTTATACTATACTACAATTCTAAGGTGTATCAGAAATTGTTAACATAATTATCCTCAAGATGGGACAAAAATTGTGCATATATCACTAACAACAACAACCTTATCATAGAACAAAGAAATGGTGATTTTAAACCATAAACCTTCATATTTTGGCTTTATCTAAATTTGAATATAGAAGCTAGAGTAATTAAATGCATACTAAATACTCAGTGAGTGATTTTTATTTCATTGCTTGAAAAATTAAAATGTTAAAGTCATCTTAACAGTGGGCTCATACCTGGATACTGTCGGATGGTGGACACAGAGCTGGTAATTGGGGTGTATGTGTGTGCAGTCAGTGGGTATGCAGAAGGTGGGTATGTTGGCAAAAAGTACTGGAACTGAACAGGAACAGACGGTCTATAGGTGGAACATAAATAATAATAAACCAAATGGTCTATTTTCTTCTTTACTTTCAAACATGCCCATCCCCCAGGTCTTCTTCATCCTCTCATACCAACATTCCCCACTGCGTTTCAAACAGATACATGAAAGAACACAGATCGACAGAGCAGTGCTTTTAAATAAATGAATACTATAAATATCAATTAATGTAATACATACATGGAATAATTAGCAAAACTGACGCAAAAAGAAAAAACAAACAGCAATGATAGTCTTCTTTGCTCAATTCCACTTGAAAGACTCTAAGATCAGATTGTTTTTACTGGCAAATTTTATGAAAAATATGTAAAACAGATAATCCCAAACTTATACAAACGGATTCAGAGACCAGAAAAAGAAGTAAAGTAACCTAACTTATTTTTTTAGAATAATATAGTCTTGGTATCAAAACTAAACAGGAAGAATAAGTATGAAAAAAGGCTATAAACAAATTTCACTCTGTATAATATACAGTGTATATTGATGAAAAAATACCTAAATAAAATTGAACCAAGTACTACATAAAATTAAACACATCAAGATCAAATAAGGTTTCTTTCAGAAAGATAGAAATAATTCAATATCAGAATTTCTATTAGTGTTTTAGATCATACTAAAAATTATAAAAGAATATTAATTTGAAACTTTGTAAAAAATACAAAACATTGAATAGCATTCAATACTTATGTTTGATATTAATGTCTAAGAAAGCAGGGACAGAAAGACACTTTGTTCCTCAAAGTGAAAGCTGTATTTACAAAATGCTACATACAATGAAATTTCAGAAGACTTCCCATTCAGGCCAGGAACAAGATAAGGAATCTCACTGTATCTGCTATATTCAGTATCCTATTGGAAGCACTAGCCAGCAAGAAAAACATAGGTATATAAAACATAAATGAAGAAACTCCATCATCCTTAAACTGTCCTTATTTGTAGATGAAATAAACATCTCCAGGAAATCCAAAAGAATTTACAAACTTTTAGAGCTAATAGTCATGTTCAGCAAAGAGAATGGATACACAATACACTAAAACCTATTACCACTCCCATACATCATAACAATCAAACAAGATCATGTAAAAATGATCCAACCCTGAAATGACTTCATGTGGAACTTACCATGTGCTCCCTGTGGGAGAAGGGAGATGGAAACATGCAATGGGAGGCCATGGGGTTGAACTATAGGTGTAAGGATGTAATAAAAAGTTGTGTTTATTTTTTTTAGATTTAATTAATGATTACTGGGTGGGGGCAGGGGAGAAAGAGAGAAAGAGCGGGGAGAAACAGGAAGCATCAACTCGTAGTAGTTGCTTCCTGTATGTGCCTTGACCGGGCAAGCCCAGGGTCTTGAATCTGCGACCTCAGTGTTCCAGGTCAGTACTTTATCCACTGCCATCACAGGTCAGAATAGAGTTTTAAAGATGTTACATACTTCTTACCCCTGCCTGCTGAAAGAGCTTAAAAGAAATGACTATTCAGGAACAATGCACAGAAATAATGTCCATAACTGGGTTTCCTTTTTTTTTTTTTCAGAGACAGAGTCAGTGAGAGGGATAGACAGGGACAGACAGACAGGAATGGAGAGAGATGAGAAGCATCAATCATCAGTTTTTCATTGTGGCACTTTAGTTGTTCACTGATTGTTTTCTCATATGTGCCTTGATCGTGGAGCTACAGCAGACTGAGTAACCCTTTGCTCAAGCTGGCGACCTCAGGGTCTCGAACCTGGGTCCTCCACATCTCAGTCCAATGCTCTATTCACTGCGCCACCGCCTGGTCAGGTTATCTGGGTTTCTAAATGATGAAAAGGAACCAGAATTCCAGGGCTCAAAGTGAAGGAGGAAGTTGGAGAATCTTATTGTGGTGGAAAAGGCTAGAATGACCAGGACATGGCAAAAACCACAGGAGCTAGTCTGGAGGGGCTTCCAAGGAACAACACAGAGATAACTTGAGCATCACAATAGATGACACAAAAGACTGTACAACTAGTTGTGAATAAAATCAAATCCATGAGCCAACACTGATTCGAAAAAAATAATATGCAGAACAAAATAAAGAAATGGGGTTAGATGAGAGAAAATTTTTTTTTTTTATAAATAAATTTTTAATGGGGTGACATCAATAAATCAGGGTACATATATTCAAAGAAAACATTTCCAGGTTATCTTGTCATTTAGTTCTGTTGCATACCCATCACCCAAAGAGAGATCGTCCTCCGTCACCCTCTATCCAGTTTTCTTTGTACCCCTCCCCCTCCTCCCCTCCCCCCACCCCCCGTAACCACCCCTGTCCATGTCTCTTAGTCTCATTTTTATGTCCCACCAATGTATGGAATCCTGCAATTCTTGTTTTTTTCTGATTCACTTATTTCACTCCGCATAATGTTATCAAGATTCCACCATTCTGCTGTAAGTGATCCGATGTCATCATTTCTTCTAGCTGAATAGTATACCATGGTGTATATGTGCCCAGAGAGAAAATTTCTTTATATAAAAATGCCAACTGTTAAATGTGAAAGAAACTATAGAAAAAGTCACTACTTGGTAACCACCATAATGTAACCTTTAACTGATTCAGCCACAAATCATTAATAGACAAACTATTAAGTGAAAGTTTATTGGGGAATAGAATATTATAACCTCAAAGTATAAAGAAAAATATCCCTTTTACAGTAGAAAAGCCTGGCGAACATCAGTCACTAGGTAATCAATGCTGACATAATAATGGGACAAAGGAATAGCATGAGCTCTTTGATAGAACAGAAAGGAGAAGAAAGTATCACCCAAGTGGCATTTGCTCCAAAAATGCAGCTTGAGTCTATGACAGCGGTTCTCAATCTGTGGGTCACGACCCCAGCAGGGTCGCCTAAAGCCATCGGAAAATACATAATGCATATCAGGTATTTACATTCCGAATCATAACTGTAGCAAAATTACAGTTATGAAGTAGCCACCAAAATTATTTTTTGGTTTGGGGTCACCGCCACATGAGGAACTGTATTGCGGGGTCACGGCATTAGAAAGGTTGAGAACCACTGGTCTATGAGAAAACATTCTGACAAACCCAAACTGAAGAATAGTCTACAAAAACTGGTCTACCTGTACCCTTGAAAAAATATGAATGTATGAAAGAGAATAGAAAGCTAAAAAATTGTTTCAGGGATAACTGTGGTTAAGAGAATGTTTTCGTTCTTTAGGAATGAAAATGGAAGTATTTAGGGATAAAGGGTCATAATGCTATCTATATACTGTACTCTCAAAATAACCACAGAAACAGAAAAAACTAAGAGAACAACATCTACCAGAAGGATGATGGTTGAATATATACATTTTCATAAAACTAAAAGAAATAACACAATGTACTATTTTCTGGGGGAAACTGGAAAATTATAAGGAAGTATATGCCATATTTGTGGGATACTGTTTTACTGAAAAATCAAAACAATGATGGATACAACGAGGCAGCAAGCTGGCACATTCCCTCCTACCTGTTGTCGCTGCGTGTTTCCACGGCCACAGGGTTTGGAGAGGCTCGATGTCCTGAGATGGGGAGTAGGCTGCCCCTCTCTGTGGGGTAGTCAGGCTGGACTCGAGGAGAGGTGTGTGTGATCTGCTGGGGCACCACCTTAGCTGCAAGAGTGAGACCCCATTACTTTCCTGCTCACACGATCTCACTGGCCAGCCGAATGGTCCTTGGCCAGGAATAATCTGAAGTCCGCGTTTTCAGTGTCAATTAAAATAGAAAATGAAAGATGAGGTTCAACTAAATTATTTCTCTAATGATCTGGTAATATATTTACCCTGCTATTTTTCAAAGCAGAGTTCAACATTAATACTCTGACAAAAAGATTCCAACCAAGCCCCTTCCCCCTGACCTGGCTTCTTCAAGAACCCCCATATTTTTAAACAAAGAAAACTTTTATTAAAAAAAATAAAAAACTCAACAAAAATATAAATACAGAAATGACAAAGACTTTATATTTTCCTCTTTGAGTAACTGGGCCCATAATTAATTAGTAGCAAGTAGCTAATCAGTACTGAGTATAGATTATTTTAATTTCCAAGTCTCTGTTTCCTCGTCTTTGAGGACTGTTCCAGATAATCACTTAATTTTGAATGTCCTGTGATTTTTATCTAGTATTTTATAGCAAAACCAAAATAGTTTTCAAATTTAATGTGAGGCTCAACATTTGCTTTTGCACTATAATTTGCAATCAAAGTTTAGATGGTATAGCTGAATTGGGACATACTTTATAGTTCTTACAGACTTATCTGTTAACTCTATGCCTGAAAGTTTGCGAAGAAAAGCTCTGACCTCAGATATAGAGGGACAGGGGTTCTATCTGTGTCAAGACCCTGGGAGAGGCACATAACCACTAGAAACTAGGATGATGCTACCACCTTACCCAAAGTGCAATGCAATGAACACCAAAAAGAGCAACACAAACCCACCACGATGCCCAGCTATTTCCTGAGGGACACAGCTGGAGAAGTTTCTGCAGGATGATGGCTGAGATGCCCAATGTGACCACTAATTAGGGCATTTATTTGCTAACAGAGAGAAGCTGGCATGACACATTTTCTATCAGTAGCACATAGATTGCTGAGTGGAAAGCAACTAAGCCTTTTTTCCTCTGGGCCCACAAAAGGCAGGAGAAAATAATACTTTCAGTAGGAATGCCGCTGTCTTCTGGCAGGTAACTATCCAGTGGCTGGTGACTATACACGTGGGATAAAAGTAGGTTTACTGTTATTTGTATAAACAATAATACAATAATTAATAAATGATAATACAGGAATAAACTGTTTCATGTACTCACAACTGTAAACATACTTTTGTCCCACCCTGTATCTATACTTTTTTTCCAATTAAAAAAGCCAGGCCCTGGCCAGTTGGCTCAGTGGTAGAGTGTTGACCTGGTGTGTGGATAGCCCAGGTTCGATTCCCAATCAGGGCACACATGAGAAGTGACCACCTGCTTCTCTTCCCCTCCCTCTTCTGTCTTCCCCTCTCGCATCACTGGTTCGAGCATCAGCCCAGGCGCTGAGGATAGCTCGGTTAGTCCAAACATTGGCCTCAAGTGCTGAGGATAGCTCAGTTGATTCAAAAGGTGCTGAGGATAGCTCAGTTGATTCAAACACTGGCCCCAGACGGGGGTTGCCAGGTGGATCCTGGTTGGGGCGCATGCAGGAGTCTTGTCTCTCCATCTCCCCTCGTCTTAGTTAAAAAGAAAAAAAAAGCCATATTCTCAATTATTAAAAATAAATAACACATAAGGAAAATACAATGCAGAATCATAAGCTGGCCATAATGCTACCTCCAAAGATAATCCTGTTTTCTGAATGCTGTGACCGTCTGAATCTGCCTTTTATAATTCTCAGAATACGGTCACTGTAGGCGAGAGCGTGGAGAAAATCAGGAAGACATGCCATTGGAAATGAGCATTCATTAGAAGATTAATAACCTAGGTTCATCATTCATCAGTATTTTTACTCCTGACTCAATGTAGTCTCATTAGTAACAACAGCTAAATTCAATATTTCATCTCACCTGGACAATGCCACTTAGGATATATTTCCTGTCCCCAAACTTGGAAGGTCAGTACTCCAGGGCTAATGTCAAGTTATCCTTCTCAACCTTTGTACATGGATCCTATTATGATGTAACAAAAGTATCTGAGCCCAGACCAGTGGCACAGTGGATAAAGTGTTGTCCTGGAGTACCGAAGTTGCAATTCCGATCCTGGGGTTGCTGGCTAGACCCCAAGGTTGCTGGTTTGAGCCTGGGTCAGGACACGTATGAGAAGCAATCCAGCGGTGCACAAAGTGAAATGAGTTGATGCTTCTTTCTCTCCCATCTTTCTCCGCCCACCCCTCATAAATCAATGGGAAAAAAATATAAAAATAAAAGTATTTGGTTTACTATAAAAAAAGGAAAACAAAACTAGAGCATAAACTTGACAGAAGTTAGATGAAACCAATCACATTAAGTAGCAGATGTTAAGTCTGTTTGGACACCTTTGTCAAATGATTTTCATATCTAGAATTCAGTAAATGGTTAAAGTTCAAAGATAAATGAGCTGGTGAAATACAAAATACAGTAGTACAGTAACTTAGGACAGGTAAAAAGTTGGTAGTTTTGACCAAAATGAATGAAGCAGTTCTGTCTCTTGGTCTTTTTAGTGAGTTGACACCCACACTGTGATCTCTTGCCAAGAAGTAGTGACATTAACAAGAACTAATCTTGAAACAATGTTTCACAGATAGGGGAGAAGGCCACACTAGAGATGTCCTGATTGGCACACTGCCCCTTCCTTGGTCTGACTTCCTTCACAGCTGTGGATCCCCTAGTGACACTCTGGGCTGTAAAAGTAAACAGATGGCTCTGAGGTGAGGGTACGGAGGAGAACTGATGACAATGATAAGCATAGCCAGAATTGGTCTCACATGACTATGGAACATTCAGTGATCTTTTTCTTTTGTTTAAAATGACCTTTTTCAAGAAAAGTGCATTACTGCTGAAATAACACATACACATAACAAACTTCTTTTCACTGCAGTGAATTTACTTCAGAGGGATATGAGAAAAGTTTGGTGCCAAGCTGTAGTGAGCCGTCACATGAGAAAGACCCAGCAGCAATGTCCTCTCTGCTAAAAGTCTTCTGTGAGGCTTAGGACCAATTTATGGGCTGGCATGGCCCAGTTATTTAAAAGAGGAGTAAGGGTTTCCTGGGTACAACTTTTTTTCTGAACAAGTGTTCTCCAGGTTTGATAAGAAGGCTGTGAAGATGTAGCCTGTCTCACATGTGAAGAAAGAAAGTAGGAAGAAGAACCCACACCAGGACTCGAACACAGCAGGAGGGAAACCAAATTTGTGTCTGGTCACCAGATTCTGACAATTCAGTAAGTTAATGTGTCATCTAACAACAAGAGCCTTATTTCTAAAAAGTACAGTATATTAAAAATATGGCAGCAGCCCCAGATCTTTGGGAGTAGAGAACAGTAAGATGATACACTCATTATTAAAGAACAAAGGCAACAGCAGAAACTAACACCTGTGTCTGATAAATGAAAGAGACTAGTTCCACAGGCCAGTCTCTGCCTCAGACGCTGTGACAGTAAAATTTCAGTCTCTGGGATAGACCTTAGGGACCTATGAGCTGAATCCTGCCTAATGCCTGTGAGCTAAGCATAGGTTTACACTTTTAAATGGTGGTGGTGTGGGGGACTTAAAAAAAGAGAATTTTGTGACACATAAAAATGATATGAAATTCAAATCTTTGTGTCCATAAAGTCTTGATGAAACAAAGTCTGACCATCTGTTTACATACTGTCTACTGGTGAATAGTTGTAGCACAGACCTATGAGGCCTGTCTTTTACTGTCTGGTCCTATGGAAAAAGTTTGCCAATCTCTGCGCCTAATGATGGAAGTGTGGCTGGCAGAAACCTTTCATTTTTTTTTTTTTGTATTTTTCTGAAGCTGGAAACGGGGAAAGACAGTCAGACAGACTTCCGCATGCGCCTGACCAGGATCCACCTGGCACGCCCACCGGGGGGCAATGCTCTGCCACCAGGGGGTGATGCTCTGCCCCTCTGGGGCGTCGATCTGCCGCGACCAGAGCCACTCTAGCGCCTGGGGCAGAGGCCAAGGAGCCATCCCCAGCGCCCGGGACAACTGTACTCCAATGGAGCCTTGGCTGCGGGAGGGGAAGAGAGAGACAGAGAGGAAGGAGAGGGGGAGGGGTGGAGAAGCAGATGGGCACTTCTCCTGTGTGTCCTGGCCGGGAATCGAACCCGGGACTTCTGCACGCCAGGCCGACGCTCTACCACTGAGCCCCGGCCAGGGCCAGAAACCTTTCATTTTTTTAAATATTCCAAGTATACACATTTAAAAGGGGAAATTTTAAAAAGCGGAGAAGGAACTTTAGGATTGTTGTATCTTGCAGCAGCACTCGGATGGAAACCTGGGTGACCCACTTGAGGGTTAGCTGTCTCCCGCTGTTGCATCACCCTGAGTAGGTGATTTTCCTGAGTAATCTATCACTGCACAGAGTTCTCTTCATTCCACATCTTTGCTTCTCTTGCTAATGCTGGTGCTCTTATGTAACAATGTCAGTAAAGTTAATTTATTTCTTTAAAATATGCCCTAGCTGGATAGCTCAGTTAGTTTGAATATTGTCCCGATATATAATGGTTGTTAGTTCGATTCCCAGTTAGGGCACATGCAGAAAACAGATAGATGCTTCCCTCTCTCCTTCTTCCTCTACCTACCTCTCTAAAATCAATAAAATAAAAAAACTTAAAAAAAACCCAGAGTTAAAATAAAGTTTACTTTGAGCTCTCAAAGATTATTATCCTTTCTTCCCTACTGTCAGTGCCAAATCTGTATCAAGAATATTAGAAGTTAAATTCACTGTTACTCTGAAAATCAACAACAATAAAAAAAATCAATACTCTTCATCAATAAGAACTGGGAAGAGGGGCTGAAAAATGCCTTTTAAGCTTGTCTGAAGGGTGCACAACACTTACCAACTGGGATGTTTGAGGTGGTCACAGCAGTAGCATGGGATGAATGTGAGGGCATCGTCATGGTAACAATTGTACTCGTGGGAGCTTGTGTGTGTGACACAGATCCTAAAAAGGGAGGAAAAAAAATCTTCAACAATGGCCTCTCTGCACACATTATAGATTCTCAAAAACCTTAGAAAAACTCTTGGGAAAGGTTAAGAGAATTTTTATAGCATATTCTTTTCCTCTAACTGAAGCTGAGAAATGAAAAATTAACCCACCACTATGCTTCATTCTTCCTGGCAGAAATAAAGAGCAGGGTGGCAGACTTACCGGCTGTGGTTGCTGAAGAAATGGTGTTGGTTGCTAAAATGGGTGCTACTGTTGCTGCAGCAACTGGTGTGCCAGTACTGAAGATGGTTTTCTGTGGGGAACACCCAGACACAGAGTTGTAACCAAGAAGATGTCCCACTAGATCTAGTGTATACACATCAGTGCCCTCACTACATTCAGGATCTTAGCAGGTTTGGCAAAGGTCTCGTTCAGCCCACAGAAGAATCACACAGTTGACTCCCCACTCCTGGTTTTACCTGAGCCATGGTGTGCAGCTGCTGCTTTGGCGTCCCTAAGGCAGGGTGAGATGGCAGTGTGATCCTTGTTGTTACGTCCCGGGACTGGGCAGGACGCTGAATACTAATTGCTGCAGAGGGTGGATGCTGGATAGACAAAGTTGGCCGACTGAGAAGACAGCAAAGACATTTTGAATTATCACTTGTGCACCAAGACCACCTACTACCTTGTGCTGGACCACAATCATAGAATTGTATTTTTTTTTAGAGGTCTGTGAGGTTGCTATTGAACCAGTGAAGTAAATGGTCCATCAAGTTTCTCTTCTTAAATTACTGTGAGCTTCATACATTAAACCTAGACCATTCTCAGTATCCTTCACACAGTTAATCAATACTCCACAATCTCAAGTAAGCATTACTACAATACACTTTACAGATGAAGTTGAAGACTTGCCTAAATTCTCCCTGTTGTGAGGGAAGAATGCAGACAAACTTGATTAACAGCACCTTAATCTGTGATTCTTGAAGTACTGACATTCCCGCCCTGCAATTTTATATCATTTCTTTTCTTTTAAATTAAAAAAAAAAAATTTTTTTTTTGTATTTTTCTGAAGCTGGAAATGGGGAGAGACAGTCAGACAGACTCCCGCATGCGCCCGCCCAACCGGGATCCACTCGGCACGCCCACCAGGGGGCGATGCTCTGCCCCTCCGGGGCATCGCTCTGCCATGACCAGAGCCACTCTAGTGCCTGGGGCAGAGGCCAAGGAGCTATCCCCAGCGCCTGGGCCATCTTTGCTCCAATGGAGCCTCGGCTGTGGGAGGGGAAGAGAGAGACAGAGAGGAAGGAGAGTGAGGGGTGGAGAAGCAAATGAGCGCTTCTCCTGTGTGCCCTGGCTGGGAATCGAACCCAGGACTTCTGCACGCCAGGCCGACGCTCTACCACTGAGCCAACTGGCCAGGGTAAAAAATTTTTATTTACTAATTTTTAGAGAGAAAAGAGAGGGGGAGGGAGAGGGAGAGGGAGAGAGAAAGAGTGAGAAAGGGTGTAGAACAGTGGTTCTCAACTGTGGGTCGTGATCCTGGCGGGGGTCGAACGACCAAAACACAGGGGTTGCTGAAAGCCATCAGAGTTAATGCTTCCAGCTTCTACACCAGCGGTTCTCAACTGTGGGTTGCGATCCCTGTGTTTTGGTCGTTCGACCCCCGCTGGGGTCGCGACCCACAGTTGAGAACCGCTGGTGTAGAAGCTAGAAGCATTAACTTATAGTAGTTGCTTCTTGTATGTGCCTTGACCAGGAAGTCCAGGGTTTTGAACCAGCAACCTCAGCATTCCAGGTCAACGCTTTATCCACTGCACCACCACAGGTCTACCATTTTTTTTACCAAATGGTAAAAAGTTAGTTATGACTGTCTAACGACTGAAAAGGATATCAATGAAGAAAGCAAATCAAATTAACTGGCAGCCAGCTACTGAAACTCAACAACAGCAAGAACACTGGACAGTGTAATAAAGTTGGCATCTCAACTTAGAGGGGGGAGAACTATTTAATAAATAATGTTGGAAAGATATGTGGCTATTTGGGAAAAATAAAATTGGATCCATACCTTGCACAATATACCAGGATAAGTATTAAAATGATCAAAGATTTAACAACAATAAAAAAGGTACATGAGAAAAACGTAAGAGAATTCGTTTATAACCTTGGAGTAGGAGAAGGCCTTTCTAACTATTAAAAGCTTTCAAAATCCACAAGCTATAAAAGATCAGTAAATTTTCTCTGTAAACAAATAGGCAAACATCCTACATGGCAAAACATACAAGCAAAGTCAAAAGACCCACAGGTAAATGTGTGACCTTCTGAATGTACTAAGAGCTCCAAGGAATCAATGAGTAAAGGAAGAAAATGTAATTTAAAATACTCTGTGAGGTCATCATTCACCTATCAGCTCGGCAAAAATACAAAAAAACTGATGGCATACTCTGGTATTCAAGCTGTAAGGAAACAGTCACTTTCAAACATTCTGAAGGGACTGTAAATCTCAACAAAGGCAATTAGAAAGTAGGTATCAAAATTATAATCATGGTCCTGGCCAGTTGGCTCAGTGGTAGAGCATCAGCCTGGTGTGTGGATGCCTCAGGTCTGATTCCCAGTCAGGGCACACAGGACAAGCGCCCATCTGCTTCTCTATATCTTCCCCTCTTGTGATTCTCTCTCTCTCTCTCTCTCTCTCTCTCCCCTCCAAGGGCCATGGCTCGATTGGAGTAAGTTTGCCCTTGGTGCTGAGGATGGCTTCATGGCCTCTTGCTCAGGTGCTCAGAAGAGCTTAGTTGCAGAGCAACGAAACAACACCCCAGATGGGCAAAGCATCGCTGCCTAGTGGGCTTGCCGGGTGGATCCCAGTTGGGGAGCATGTGGTAATCTTTTTATGCCCTCCCTCCTCTCACTGAATAAATAAAATTAAAATTATAATCACATATAATTGTCTAATCACTTTTGGGAATTTTCATCCTACAGCTATTCTTGCACATATGCATATAAGCTACATATACTACAATATTACCGCATTCCCCAAGTATAAGAAACACATAGGCCCTGGCCCGTTGGCTCAGCACTAGAGCATCGGCCCGGCATGTGGAAGTCCCAGGATTAATTCCTAGCCAGGGCACACAGGAGAAGTGCTTATCTGCTTCTCCACCCTTCCCCCTCCTTCTTTCTCTCTCTCTCTCTTTCCCTCCCGCAGCCAAGGCTCCATTGGAGCAAAGTTGGCCCGGGCGTTGAGGATGGCTCCATGGCCTCTGCCTCAGGTGCTAGAATGGTTCTGATTGCAGTGGAGTAATGCCCTAGAGGGGCCAAGCATCGCCCCCTGCTGGGCATGCTGGGTGGATACTGGTTGGGCATATGTGGGAGTCTGTTTGCCTCCCCTCTGCTTCTCACTTCGGAAATATACCAAAAAAAAAGGAACACCATTTCCCCCCAAAAATTTGGGGTCTAAAAACTGTGTGCGTCTTATATAGTGGTTGTAGATATGTAGATTTTTTTATTTATTTTTTTGTATTTTTCCAAAGCTGGAAACTGGGAGGCAGTCAGACAGACTCCCGCATGTGCCCCGACCGGGATCCACCCGGCATGTCCACCAGGGGCGATGCTCTGCCCATCTTGGGGCGTCGCTCTGCTGCAATCAGAGCCATTCTAGCGCCTGAGGCAGAGGCCACAGAGCCATCCACAGCGCCCGGGCAAACTTTGCTCCAGTGGAGCCTTGGCTGCGGGAGGGGAAGAAAGAGACAGAGAGGAAGGAGAGGGGGAGGGGTGGAGAAGCAGATGGGTGCTTCTCCTGTGTGCCCTGGCCGGGAATCGAACCTGGGACTCCTACACGCCAGGCCGATGCTCTACCACTGAGCCAACTGGCCAGGGCCTGTAGATTTTTTTAAATTATTTTTTTACTTGCATTTCCCCCTTTTTCGCTCTTGGTTTTGTGCTCACTGTTCAAGACAGTGATTCGTAATCAAACACAGATGAGGACAAGCTGATAGATGAGAGTTTTGACTGTGATGAGGAGTTGTATGAATTATGATGACTAGAACTTGAGTTCAGTAACTTTATGTAATACATTTTTTTTCAAATTTCTGGCCCCAAAATTAAGGTGCGTCTTATACATGGGAGCATCTTATACATGGAGAAATACAGTATTTATGATAGTAAGGTAGTAGCAACAACCTCAAACCCATTTATACAATGGATCATTGTTGCTACTAAAAGAACAATATAGGCCCTGGCCGGCTGGCTCAGTGGTAGAGTGTCAGCCAGCATGTGGATATCCCAGGTTTGATTCCTGGTCAGGACACACAGGAGAAGTGACCATCTGCTTCTCTCCCCCTACCTTTTCTCCCCTCTCTTCCCCTCCTGCAGCCATGGCTCAACTGGTTCAAGCACATCGCCCAGAGTGCTGAGGATGGCTTTGTGGAGCCTCTGCCTCAGGTGCTAAAAATAGCTTGGTTGTGAGCATGGTCCTTAAATGGGCAAAGCATTGGCTCCAGATTGGGGCTGCTGGGTAGATCCAGTTGGGGTGCATTTGGTGGTCTATCTCCCCTCTTCTCACTTGAAAAAGAATAAAAAATCAGTGTAAAAAGATAAAAGAATTGCATTTGAATTTGACTGTATTTAAGAAACATTAGAAGGATACCTAAAAAACTATTAGCAGGTTACCTTAGAAAAAGAAAGGTCCACAGGAATTTGGTAGATGGGGTACAGAGGAGAGACTAATACTCCTTATTCTACATCCTTTTATGTTTTTATACCTTTGAACCATGTGAATATGAAGTAGAGAGAAGAAAATGTGGTTTTCATTATAAGGATCCCTTCTCAAAATGCTTTAAAATCAGACCTAGTGAGCTAGTGATGAAGAAAGTTGATAAAGGATGGCTTTCTGCCTGCAGAGAGAAAACCAAATGGCCTATCATTCGAGTTCAAAGGAAAGCTGAAAGCCTGGATGCAGGCTCAACTATGGAACGTGGTGGAACTGAAGAGAAAGTATACCACTGGAGACTGGATGTTTAATAGTTGACTGTGTAGCTCACCAAGTCCAGTGCCATGAAAGCCA
This sequence comes from Saccopteryx leptura, assembly GCF_036850995.1. Taxonomy (NCBI): domain Eukaryota; kingdom Metazoa; phylum Chordata; class Mammalia; order Chiroptera; family Emballonuridae; genus Saccopteryx; species Saccopteryx leptura. The sequence continues at coordinate 951,278 of NC_089509.1, forward strand.
GGCACTCCCAGCATTTACAATGAAAAACCTTGAGAGATACATGTATACATAATTTAACACAGTGACAAATTTTAGGATAAAGGAACCTATTTATAGCCTGACCAGGCGGTAGCACAGTGGATAGGTCGTCAGACTGGAACACGGAGGACCCAGGTTCAAAACCCTGAGGTCACCAGCTTGAGCACAGGCTCATTTGGTTTGAGCAAGGCTTATTAGCTTGAGCCCAAAGTTGCTGCCTTGAGCAAGGGGTCACTCAGTCTGCTGTAGCCCCCCGCCCGGGTCAAGGCACACATGAGAAAGCAATCAAGCAATAACTAAGTTGCCGCAATGAAGAATTGATGCTTCTCATCTCTCTCCCTTCCTGCCTGTCTGTCTGTCCCTATCTGTCCCTCACTCTGTCTCTGTCACAAAAAAAAGGAACCTATTTATAGAAACAATTCTGAAAATCCTTTAAACAAAAAACAATACCAACAGAAACACCTGGAAAATGTCTCCTTTATTCAAACTTAAACACAGTCCTATTTTAAGAAGTCAAGCTCAAATGAAAAAATACCCTCAGGAGTCTTATACAGGTTAAGCATAGTAGGTTTATAGTTGTATATACAAATAAACAGTAATTATTGTACTATTTATTTGTGTCATTTCCATACAACAACTGTAACCCTACTTTTGCACATTCTGTATTTATAATGCATATTACATGCCAGGTATGCTTTAAGTGCTTTACACAGAGTATACAGTTACTTCTCCTAATGATCTCTGAAATAGGTAACATTATTGACATTTTTTAAATGAGAAGATTGGGGCATTTACTACTTGGTTAGCACTACCACTTCCACAAATGTATACCTTCAAGGTATACATTCACAGCCTGACTGGTGGTGACACAGTGGATAAAGTGCTGAACAGCAGTGCTGAGGTTGCCAGCCCTGAGTGTGGGCTCATCACTGCAGGGTCACTGGCTTGAGTGAGAAGATCATCCACCCGATTCCAAAGTTCGTCACCTTGAGCCCAAAGGTACTGGCATGAAAAGCTCAAGGTCGCTGGCTTGAGCAAGGGGACACTGGCACTTCCCTAGTCAAAGCCCACATGAGAAGTAATCAATGAACTCAAGTGATGCAATTATGAGTTGATGCCTCTAATCTCTCTCCCTTCTTGTTTCTTTCTCTCTCAAAATTATTAAAACAAACCCCCCCCCCCAAAAAAAAACACCTCACAAATATACAATAGCATATACCAAAATGTCCGTCAGCTCATTCCTAAGCTGGGGTACAACACAGACAAAAAGAATGATTAAGGTATCTTTATGTACTGATTTTTTTTAATAATTTTTTTAAATTTATTCATTTTTAGAGAGGAGAGAGAGAGGGTGAGAGAGAGAGAGAGAGAGAGAGAGGAGAGAGAGACAGAGAGAGAGAAGGGGGAGGAGCTGGAAGCATCAACTCCCATATGTGCCTTGACCAGGCAAGCCCAGGGTTTTGAACTGGCGACCTCAGCATTTCCAGGTCGACGCTTTATCCACTGCGCCATCACAGGTCAGGCCTATGTACTGATTTAAAGTCATCTACAGAACATACTGTTATAAAAAAAAAATGCAGTCTAACCAGGTAGTGGTACAGCAGGTAGGAGGATCTACCTGGGACGCTGAGATCCCATGTTTGAAACTGTGTTCACCAGCTTGAGTGTGAGATCATAGACATGACCCCATGATCGCTGGCTTGAGCCCAAGGTCGCTGTCTTGAGCAAGGGGTCACTTGCTCAGCTGGAGCCCCCCAGTCAAGGCACATATGAGAAGCAATTAATGAACAACTAAAATGCCACACTAAGAACTGATGCTTCTCATCTCTCTCCCTTCCTGTCTGCCTGTCCCTATCTGTCCCCACCCCTGCTTAAAATAATAATAAAAAAACATAGGGCTCTGGCAAGTTAGCTCAGTGGTAGAGCGTTGGCCCAGCGTGTCAAAGTTCCAGGTTGAATTTCCAGTAGAGGCACACAGGAGAAGTGACCATCTGCTTCTCCACCCTTCCCTTTCCCTTTCCCTGTCTTTCTTCCATTCCTGCAGCCATGGCTTGAATGGTTGGAGCAAGTTGGCCCCAGGCCCTGAGAATGGTTCCATGGCTTCACCTCAGGCACTGGAATGGCTCAGTTGCCAAGCAATGGAGCAGCTTCTCTAGATGGGCAAAGCACCATCCCGTAAGAGGCTTGCTGAGTGCAACCCAGTCGGGGCGCATGCAGGAGCCTGTCTCTGTCTCCCGGCTTCTCACAGAAAACAAAAACAAACAAGGTAAGAAACAGTATCTGTAAATATAACATGTTGTATTTTTTTAAATAAAAGAATAGAAGAAAGGAAAATGTGTTTATTTGTGTGCTTATGTATTCTCATGAAAAGACAGTCTGAGAGGACAAATCATAGAATGATTAAAAATGGCAGCCTGCAAGAACAGATGGTAAGTTGGGAGGAAACAGGGGTACTTGTGAATTTATCTTTAAATTTGCTTTAATTATTTATTTATTCATTTTAGAGAGGAGAGGGAGAGACAGAGAGAGAGAGAGAGAGAGAGAGAGAGAGGAGAGAGAGAGAGAGAGAGGGGAGAGACAGAGAGAGAGGAGAGACAGAAAGAGAGAAGGGGGGAGGAGCTGGAAGCATCAACTCCCATATGTGCCTTGACCAGGCAAGCCCAGGGTTTCGAACCAGCGACTTCAGCATTTCCAGGTCGACGCTTTATCCACTGCGCCACCACAGGTCAGACTACATTTGCTTTAATTTTTGAACCAAATCAGTATTTTCCATGTTTAAAATAGTTCAAAAAAGCAAATCTAAAATAAAAAAACAAATTTAAACAAATACTTCTAACTACATATTAAATAATAATAAACAGACTAAAAAGAATCAAAAAATTAACAGGCTACCTAAGAAAGCAAAGGGAGGGAGAAGAGTGACATACCTCACTGTATACCTTTTCTGGTTTATATTTTAGAAACGTGAATATAAATTAGGAAAAAGAAAATGTTATTTTATATTCCAACGGGAAAAGAATCACTTGAAGTGACTTTGGAACACATCCCCACGCTATTTAGTGGGATCTAGTCTGATGATAAAAAGAATGTGAAGAAATCTTTTTTTTTAAATTTTTATTTTATTTATTCATTTTAGAGAGGAGAGACAGAGAGAAGGGGGGGAGGAGCTGGAAGCATCAACTCCCATATGTGCCTTGACCAGGCAAGCCCAGGGTTTCGAACTGGCAACCTCAGCATTTCCAGGTGGATGCTTTATCCACTGCGCCACCACAGGTCGTGAAGAAATCTTAAACTTTATTCAGCTGTCTTACTGTTAGTGGCAATCTACAGAAAACAAGGGGTGAATTTATGACAAGTGGTCTTGGGACTCTAAATTGTTACTTTAAAACTACTTTTTTCCTGTATCTTGAGGATAAAAAAACCCAAGTAGTTATATTAATGTCTTTAGAACACCAGGTTTTCAATGAAAAGACACACAAATATAAAATCTAAGAAAGCAAGAAAAAAACCGTATGTTAAATTTTATTTGGAAATATCAGGTGAAGACCTGTCTTTACCATATTGACTACAGCTGTTCACAGAAACAATCCAAAAGCTATGACATCTCAAAAGTAATGTATACCCCTAACACCCAGTTCTTAGGTTCCAAATTCTATTCCCACTAACAAGAACCAAGAATCTTAGAGAAATGACTGGTGTCAAGACTAGGGAAGGAAGGAAGGAAAGTAAAAAAGAGCCTGATTCATACTACCAGAGAGAAGAAAGTACTCAAAGACTAATAAGAGGTATCAAAAGGACACTTGGCCAGCTTGAAGAGATTTTATTACTAGCCAAATTTGGAGCAACTGGGAGAAAAAGGGGGTGACAGAGACAGAGAGAGGGACAGATAGGGACAGACAGACATACAGGAAGGGAGAGACATATGAAGCACCAATTCTTCATTGTGGCACCTTAGCTGTTCACTGATTGCTCCCCTCGCTCAAGCCGGTGAGCCTACGCTCAAGCCAGTGACCTTGGAGTTTTGAACCGGGGTCTTCTGCAACCCAGTCCAACACTCTATCCACAGTCCGACACTCTATTCACAGCGCTACCGCCTGGTCAGGCTAACTCAAACATTCTTGAGTCCATATTGTAATGTCTCCTGCTCTCACAAAAGGGTGAAAAAGATGAAGTAAAGTCAGCTAGCTGGAAAAGCTTTCAAGTTATGTTATCTTTTTTTTTTTTTAATTTTATTTATTTATTTATTTATTATAGAGACAGAGAGTGAGTCAGAGAGAGGGATAGACAGGGACAGAGAGAGATGAGAAGCATCAATCATTAGTTTTTCATTGCGCATTGCAACACCTTAGTCGTTCATTGATTGCTTTCTCGTATGTGCCTTGACCGCGGGCCTTCAGCAGACCGAGTAACCCCTTGCTGGACCCAGCGACTTTGGGTTCAAGCTGGTAGGCTTTTGCTCAAACCAGATGAGCCCGCGCTCAAGCTGGCGACCTCGGGGTCTCGAACCTGGGTCCTCTGCATCCCAGTCCGACACTCTATCCCCTGCGCCACCACCTGGTCAGGCCAAGTTATGTTATCTTAATCACTGTTTCTCCCAGTGATCAGTTTTTTGTATTTAATGGCCTCAAAGATGACTCTAGGGACACAGACCCAATTTAAGAACAGGTCATAAAAAGAAAATAAGGAGTTAATTTATAACAAGTGGACTTTGACCACCTCTAGTGTTTAGTGATCCTTGTTTGACTTCTTTGGAGTGAAGACAAGTAGTACTGCATGCAGAGAACAGCAGTTTGATATTTTCTTCTCTTTTTGGAGAATAGTAACAAGGAAAACCAAAACTAAGAATGCATCCTCCATTTTTGACAAAACAACCCACAGAGTAGGTAGCAGAACTGCCAATGTAGTAATAACCAAGTGACACAGGAGTCAATTAAGAGAGGATTTCCGCAGCTACAATTTACGGGGTGAAACCCAATTAAGTATAATTGTCCAAAGTAAGGAGCACCCTCTGACAGAGGAGACCAACTTCTTGTTGTAACAGTGGGAGCTGGCAGTGAAGCAGGACCCAGATCGGTTCCAAGATCCAAGAAGCAACATATGACTGCTTCCATGAAATGAAAGCACAAAGTAAAGAGGTAAGAGCTCCCTGGAAGTGACAACAACAGCAGAAGACAAGTTAAACGACAGAGCTCAACAGAGAAACAGAAACACTGGATGGACCTTCAGAACATTATACTGAAGAAAAGGAAACCAGAAAAAGCTAAGTATACAGGAATTCATAGGTGGGACATAAAACTGAGATTCAAGGACATAGATAACGTATGATGACAGAAAGTGATTTGACTTTGGGTGATGGGCACACAACATAATCAACAGTTAAAATGCTACACCCTGGCCGGTTGGTTCAGTGGTAGAGCGTTGGCCTGATGTGCAGGAGCCCTGGGTTCGATTCCTGGCCAGGGTACACAGGAGAAGCGCCCATCTGCTTCTCCACCCCTCCCCCTCTCCTTCCTCTCTGTCTCTCTCTTCCCCTCCTGCAGCCAAGGCCCCATTGGAGCAAAGTTGGCCCGGGTGCTGAGGATGGCTCTGTGGCCTCTGCCTCAGGCGCTAGAATGGCTCTGGTTGCATGGCTCTGGTTGCAACAGAGCGATGCCCCAGATGGGCAGAGCATCGCCCCCTGGTAGGCGTGCCGGGTGGATCCCGGTCGGGCGCATGCGGGAGTCTATCTGACTGCCTCCCTGTTTCCAACTTCAGAAAAAATGCAAATAAAAAAAAACAATGCTATAGGAATGTTTACCATGGTCTTGGCCAGTTGGCTCAATGGATAGAACATTGGCCTGGTATGTGAATGTCCTGAGTTCATTCCCTAGTCAGGGACCACATGAGAAGCAACTATCTGCTTCTCTTCTTCTCCTCTCCCACCCCTTCTCTCTCTTTTTCCCTCTTGTAGCCAGTGGCTCAGCTGGTCCGAGCATCAGCCTCAGGCACTGAGGATAGCTCAGTGATTAGAGCACTTGTCCCCAAATAGGAATTGCTGAGTGGATCCTGATCAGGGCACATGCAGGAGTCTATCTCCCCTCCTCTCACTTAAAAAAAAAAAAAGTTTACCTGAAACCTATGTACTCTTATTGATCAATGACATCCAATAAATTTAATTTCTTAAAAAAAAACAAAAAACAGAGAGCTGACCAGGCGGTGGCACAGTGGATAGAGCGTCAGACTGGGATGCATAGGACCCAGGTTTGAGACCCTGAGGTCACCAGCTTGAGCGCAGGCTCATCTGGCTTGAGCAAAAAAAAAAAAAAAAAGCCCACCAGCTTGAACCCAAGGTCGCTGGCTCCAGCAAGGGGTCACTCGATCTGCTGAAGGCCCGTAGTCAAGGCACATATGAGAAAGCAATCAATGAACAACTAAGGTGTTGCAACGCGTAATGAAAAACTAATGATTGATGCTTCTCATCTCTCTCCGTTCCTGTCTGTCTGTCCCTGTCTATCCCTCTCTCTGACTCACTCTCTGTCTCTGTAAAAAAAAAAAAATTTTTAAAAAATTAAAAAAAAAAAAAAAAACAGAGAGAGAGAAACAAAAGAAAAGCACTTAGCTATTTCAGGAATGACGGCACAATTAAAAGTAGAACAAGAAACAATGCTAAACACTCAGGGACCGAAAAGATCATAAAAAAAAGTAAATAGAACAGGGAAAAATAGTTTAAAAAGATCCAAAAAATACATAATTGGATGCCCCCCAATAAAATAAAATAGAATGAGCATATAAAGATAAAATTCAAGCAAACTTCTTACTGTTTTATGCTTCACATTGGTCACTATAACACACATCTGTAAAACTGCTGAAATTCAATGACAGTCTGACCAGGCGGTGGCGCAATGGATAGAGCATTGGACTGGGATGCAGATGACCCAGGTTTGAAACCCAAAGGTTGCCGGCATGGGCGTGGGCTCACCAGCTTGATTGTAGGGTAGCTAGCCTGAAGCCCAAGGTCACTGGCTTGAGAAAGGAGTCACTCGGTCTGCTGTAAACCTCCCCCCCCCCCATCAAGGCACATATGAGAAAGCAATCAATGAACTAAGGTGCCTTAACTAAGAATTGATGCTTCTCATCTCTCATCCTTCCTGCCTGTCTGTCCCTATCTGTCCCTCTCTCTGTCTCTGTCACAAAATAAACTAAAAAATAAAACAACGCTAAAAAAAAAAAAAATCAATGATAAAGAATCTTAGGGCCTGACCAGGTGTTGGCGCAGAGGTTATAGCATCGGACTAGGACGCGGAGGACCCAGGTTCGAAACCCTGAGGTTGCCAGCTTGAGTGCAGCTCATCTGGTTTGAGCAAGACTCACCTGCTTGAGCTCAAGGTCGCTGGCTTGAGCAAGGGGTCACTTGGTCTGCTGTAGCCCCAGTCAAGGCTCATATGAGAAAACAATCAATGAACTAAGGTGCTACAACAAAGAATTGATGCTTCTCATCTCTCTCCCTTCCTGTCTGTCTGTCCTTATCTGTCACACACACACAAAAAAAAAGAATCTTAGGCAACCAGGCAAAAATATCAAGGTCCTTTGAAAGACTTGAAAAAAATCAGTCTGATTTCAGACTTCTGTACAGAAATATCGAGCCCTCGAAGCAAAGGAAAAACACTTTAAAGCACTCAAGGGAAGAATACAGAAATCAAAACAATTTTTTGTCAGCCAAACTACCACTTCAGTACTGGCTATCTGAGGAGTTATTACGAGCCCTTCTTGAAGAAATAGAGAATTTCATTCCACTGAGTAATGAACAACAACAAATAAGATCAAAGAACTGGCACAATTGACTCTGTAACAGAGACTTACCATTTAAAAAACTATTTTGGAACTTTCCTTCTTTTTTTATGTCTTCAATCAATTTAATCACCAGTGGTTTATCTGGCTTTTGGGGGTTTGGAAGATTTCTTTTTTTTAAAAGATTTATTCATTTTTGGGGAGGGAGAGAGGGAGAGGGAGAGAGAGAGAGAAGGGGGGAGGAGCAGGAAGCATCAACTCCCATATGGGCCTTGACTGGGCAAGTCCAGGGTTTCGAACAGGTGACCTCAGCATTTCAAGTCGTTGCTTTATCCACTGTGCCACCACAGGTCAGGTGTTTGGTAGAATTCAATGAAATAATCTGGATCTGGGACTTTTCTGGGAAACAGTATTTTGAAATTTGTTCTCTATTTCTTATATGGAAAATGGTCTGTTTAAACTTTCTATCTCTAGAATTCAAAAGGAGTTAGTTAGATATTAGAAATTTATCATAGTTGTGTTAGAAAAATCATCTGATACTTGAGAGTGTTTGTCTATTTACTTCACTAGTGTATTTTTAGTGCTAGAGCAATGACTGGCACACAGGTATACAATAACTACAGGATGGGGCAAAAGCAGGGTCACAGGTGTTCGTATAGGAAAAGTGCAATAATTCAGTAATAATACAAGAGTAAACTCCATACCCTGTGTGCTCACAACTGTAACCCTCCTTTTCTCACCCTGTATTTGCTGCATGAGTAAATATAGAAACTACATCTGACAAAATTCAATGTCCATTTTTTATTAAAAACTCAATATGCTGGAAAAGACAGATACTTCAATAATAGGGTTTTAAAAAACCCTCAATCAAATCCTAGTTTTCATTGTATACAAATTTATACCTTTTGAATTTCATACCGTCTGAAGCTATTAACTTTTTAAAGGTAATATAAAGTTAAAATGACAACACACAGTCTACTTTTGTTGGACATCTGTGTCTCTTTGTACCTCAGGCAATATATTCAATTACCAAAAAGTGTCCTCATTTTATTGAAGAGGGGACTAAGAATAAGGAAGTTGAGAAACTTGCCTAATGTCACACAGCTAGTAAATGACAGAACTAATGGTTAAAAGTAAGTCCTAGGTGCTGTTCTGCATTTAAATGTTATTTTCTTCAGTTTGGTTCTGGGCCTTCTTTTCACTATTCATTTCCCCTGGATGGTTGCAGATATCTCACAGACTTAATTGTAGGACACGTGACTGACTTCTAAACCCATTATCTCTTCAGCTACCTGTTAACCACAGCCATTTAATAGTTCAAGAGAAACTCAGATTCCAAAACACAACCTTCTGTTTAAAACCGCTTCCTTTCCATGTACTTGGTCTAGCCAGGAAGAAATCAAGGTGGTACCAGACTCCTTCCTCTTCTAAGTTTGCCCCGCCTCCAGCTCCTCATCAAGTCCTAAGGAGGGTCTCTAGTTTCTGACAGCTCTGTTTTCCTACCTATTACCCTTCTATTGTTTAGTGAATTACTTGTTTCTATTGCCAAAGGTATTCCCTGGCATCCACATAACCAATGGCAGGAATCAAGAAAGACTACCAGAACTCTGTGCTGCTGGCAGGGCTCACATTCCAGTGCTGTCCCCAACCAGCTTCTCGTAGCCTCACCACCACAGTACAGTCGGGGATCAGGAAGACAATACCTCCAGGTCTTCATCCCTAATAGCGTCACTTCAAGTATCATCAGAGATCATCCCTCATCAAGCACACTTTATCCCTGTATAGCTCTGTCAATCTCTTAATTATACCATCTTCCCATTTCAAATACCCAAGCCATCCACTGTACCCTCTGGACTTCAACCTCTTTCTGAATATATCCTTTCCTTTCTGCCCCAGTGAAGCTTGGTTCTCCTGAGGAACACTGCTCCCTACAGACCTCTCAACTGGGAGCCATTTCCTCCCTCATACACCTCTTTCCCATAGATATTGTATTCCTAAATTATCTCCTCTAGAACTCTTCCCCGGACTCCAGACTTGTACATATTAGCCTATTTCAACATCTCCACTTGGGTGCTAAGAAGTCAGGATAACCTTACAATACCTGGAACTGATGATGTCTGGACTTCCTCCTCCAAACTTACCCCTCCCATTGTTCCCCATTTCAAGTTAATGCAACTCCAACTCCCAGCTACACAGGTCAACCAGTGCTTGTGCAATCCTGACTCTTCTTTCTCCTACCACCCTATGCACTTCCTTAGAAACCCACTGAATTGTTTCAGCATTTTGTGTAGAATCTAACCATGTCTCTCCACCTCCAAAAATTATTTCTGCTAGATTTCTGCTGTGCTCTTTTGAACAATTTCTGTTTCCAGCTTTGCCTCTTTACACCCTCCTCTATCCAGCAACCAGGCTTATCCAACTAAAACTTCATATCATGGCACTGCCAAGGCTCCCCACTGCACCAAGCAGTCCAAACCCTTTGTGTAGTCCACAGGCCACATGTGATCTGGGAACCCTATAACCTCATCTCCTCCTGCTCCTTTTATGGGGAAACATCACGGTTTCCAGGTCCTTGCATTTACTATGGAATGCTTTTACCCAGACAGCCATATTCACGTCATTCAATTTTCTACTCAAATATATTCTATCAACAAAGCCCTCTCTGATAACCTGATAAGAAAAAGTAAGGAAATTCCAAGATGGAGACCAAGTAAGTGGACATTCCAACTGCTACCTCCTGGGACCAAATTGGATTACAACTTCAATTTAAGAACAATCATCTTGAAAAACCAACTTTGGACTAAACGAAGAGGAGTCTATAACCAAGGATCACAGAAGAAGCCATACTAAGATTGGTAGGAAGGGCAGAGACAAGGAAGGAACTGACCCGCTCCCAGGAGCGAGCAGTGGCTGATGGTCCAGAGGGACTCTCACTTTGGGGAGCGTTGTCCTAAGAGGTGTGGGTGCTCAGCCCCAGGCTCGGAGCCCCAGCCTAGAGCCCTAGAGCCTAGAAGAGGTGCCCACACAGCATTTGGAGGTGAAAAGAGCTGGGTTTCTGTCTGCGAGAAAGGGAAGGAGCTTTCGGAAACGCAGGCTCTGTCTTAAAGGGCCCACGTAGAAAATCTTGTTCACAGTCACTTACCCGGGGGCTCTGGTGGAGAGAGAACTGAGAGGACTGGAGTTGCATGAGCAGAGTGTAAAGTTGTAGGCCCACGGAGAGACACTGTGGGGGACGGCCACTGGATCCCCTGTGCTGAGTCATTCTCCAATACTGCAGTTGACATCTTTTTTGGGTGGAGCAGTTCCCCTCAAAACGGCATCAGCCTGGGGAAATGCAACTGCTCCACCTTCAGGAGTTTCTCCTGCTTCAGTCATGGCGACTGGGTCGTTCTGAGAAGCCAGGAAGCAGGAGGAACTTCAGTTTTCTGGTGTTGAGGCCAGAGCTTTCCCCCTAACACTCCTTAGTCTAAGACTGATAATTCCACCTTACCAGAAACTCAGTACAGACTGTCTGGAGTGCAAGAAGACCACAAATCTGGGTCTCAGAGGCCACACCCACAGAATCTGAGGGCCATACCCTGAAAAAAGTCTGGAAAGAATGACACCTGGGTCAGAGCAGCAGAGCCTCACCCACCACCCTTCTTAATCCCTAAATTGCTGCAGGATCCAGACTTTACCAGAGGTTTTTTCAGTGGCTGAGCCCAATAAGCAGCCAGCAGACAGAGGCTGCAGAAGGTGGGACTCAGGGAACCTTGGCCAATAAAGCAGACCTTCCTCCAGGACCAGTGTGAATAAAAGCCAGCCTAGGTGGGCAGCTTGGTATTTCCATGTCCACCTGGACCCAGCAGAGGCAGCCACAAACTCTGAATTGCTTGTAGCTCCAAGAAGGTTGCTGAGGGCTAGTCTCTGGAAGTGTCTTCCACTGGCCTGTGCTGGGTTCCTGCTAGGGAGGCCGAGGACTGGCACAGTCAGTGGCACGCTGCAGAAAGCATCAGTTTAGGACCTAACAACCTTTGCTATAGAGGTATCCTAAGGAAGGGCTCCTCACACCTGGCCCAGCTGAGGCAAGTTCTACTCTCTGTGATCAGCACTGGCAAAGCAGCTCATGTGTATTGGATACAGTGCAGCTTCAGTAAGCTGGCCTGGGTGCTGGATATCCAGCCCTGCTGGGCTAGATTCCACAGGGGGAAGGGAGAGAGGCTTGGAGCATGGATATTTCAATTGTGTGTCCTTATGAGCCTATTGTTGGATCTGGTTGAGGGGCTTAGCCACTTTCTGGGCAGGCAAAGTCAGCCCCAGGAGAGGACTTTCTCAGTCCTTCCTGAGACCAGGGTCTCACCAGCTGAAAGAACATCTGCAGAGGGGACTGTCGGCCACACTCAATCTAACCTGCTGCTCACCTTGATGGGAGAAAAAATTTGAGTATCCTGTAATGGCAGAGAGATTAGGCTCTGGAGTAGGGGCCACATTCCCCGTACTGAGCTACTGACCAAGAGACCCATGAAGTAGGGGGTCCCACTAATGTATTCCCAACCTCAGCTGCCCTAATCCAACAAGCTTGCAACCTGTAGAGGGGTTGGTTGGGAGAGGCCAGTCTGAGCGCACACTGCAGTCTTTCTACAGAAGTCTCTGTAGGAAGACCAGGCAGCTGCAAGAGGAGGTGGAGCAGCTGAAAAGTGGAGGCAAATCTTACAGAGTTGGGGCTTTTACAGAGCTGCTGTCCTCTCTAAGCAGGAGCAAGCTAATCCTTATACACAGACTGGCCCCTCCCAAACTACCCAGGCACAGAAAATGTAGACACAAACAGCAAAAAGAGCTGTATCTGTAGACAGGTAGCCCACAGCAGGTTATAAACAACATATGACACCAACCCAAGACTCAGTGACACAAGCAGCACACCCAAAAGGAGTCTAGCAGGCACCAGACACTGGGAAGAATAAATGCATCCAAAAGGACAGACATTGCACAGTGTGTAATACACATGATCAAGGTTGACCCTTAGAGCCAGCTGGAAGAAATAACCGTACCCGTGAAAGGACCAACTGCATTCAATACTCATATACAAAAGGAGGGAATATAGTACCCTCAAGAAGCATTCCTAGAACAAAGAAAACAGGTGGCCTGGAGGTCAGTACCACTGAGCCCATCTTCCTCATAAAGACACCACAGGCCTGACCTGTGGTGGCGCAGTGGATAAAGCGTCAACCTGGAAACTCTGAGGTTGCCGGTTCAAAACCCTGGCTTGCCTGGTCAAGGCACATATGGGAGTTGATGCTTCCTGATCCTCCCCCTTCCTGATCTCTTCCCCCCTCTCTAAAATGAATAAATAAAATAAAAAGTAAAAAAAAAAAAAAAAGTTAAAAAAAAAAAAAACGACACCACAAAAATTTCAGCCTGACAGTGTTACCTAATACACAGACAAAATGGGCAGAAAGAAATGCAAACCGAAATGAATCAAAAAGAGAAATCCTTGTCCCCAAAACTAAATGAAATGGAAGGAACTGAAATACCAGATGCAGAGTTTAAAATAATGATTGTTAGGATGATAGCAAGCACCAAAAAGGACAATTAAGTCATAAAAAACAACCAGTCAGAAATGACAAATACAATATCAGAAATGAAGACTACACTAGAAGGAATCAACAGCAGGCTAGATGAAGCAGGGAATCAAATCAGCGATTTAGAAGATAAACATAAGCACAGAAGTAGAGCAGCAAACCAAAATGTGGCTCAAAAAGACAGAAAACTCTAAGAGAGCTCTGTGACAACCTGAAGAGAAACAACATCCTCATTATAGCGGTACTTGAAGGAGAAGAGAAAGAACAAGGGTTAGAGAACCTGTTTGAAGACATCATAGCTGAAAATTTCCCTAAATTGATGAAGGAAAAAAGTCACACTAGTTCAAGAAGCACAGAGTCCCATTAAAGAGGAACTCAAAGTGGCCTACACCAAGACACATCATAATCATAATTAAAATGCCTAAGTTAAGAGACAAAGAGCCTGACCAGGCGGTGGCGCAGTAGATAGAGCGTCGGACTGGGATGTCGAGGACCCAGGTTCGAGACCCCGAGGTTGCCAGCTTGAGCATGGGCTCATCTGGTTTGAGCAAAGCTCACCAGCTGGGACCCAAAGTCGCTGGCTCAAGCAAGGGGTCACTCGGTCTGCTGAAGGCCCATGGTCAAGGAACATATGAGAAAGCAATCAATGAACAACTAAGGTGTCGCAACACACAACAAAAAACTAATGATTGATGCTTCTCATCTCTCCATTCCTGTCTGTCCTTGTCTATCCCTCTCTCTGACTCTGACTCTAAAAAAAAAGAAAAAAAAAAAAGAAGAAGACAAAGAATACTAAAAGCTGTAAGAGAAAAACAGTTAATTACCTACAGAGGAGCCCACATAAGGATGACATCTGACTTTTCAACAGAAACACTTGACACCAGAAGGGATTGGCAAGAAATATTCAAAGTGATGCAAAACAAGAACCTACAACCAGGACTACTTTATCCAGCAAGGCTATCATTTAAAATTAAAGGAGAAATAAAAAGCTTCCCAGACCAAAAAAAAAAACAAAAAAAAAAAAAAAAAAACAAACAAAAACAAACAACCCCCCCCAAACAACAACAACTGAAGGAATTCATTACAAACAAACCAGTACTGCAAGAAATGTTAAGGAGACTGCTATAAAAAGAGCAAAGGGGAACAAAAGAAATCGAGCAAAAGGGGAATGTAGATTTAAAGAATAAAATGGCAATAAATAAGTACATGTCAATAATAACCTTAAATGTAAATGAATTAAATGACAGAGGGTAGGTGAATAGATAAGAAAACAGGACCCAACAAGAAACCCACCTCAGAAGAAAGGGTACATACAGATTGAAAGTGAAGGGATGGAGAAAAGTATTTCACAAAAATAGAAATAAATAAAAAAAAAAGCTGGAGTAGCAATACTTATATTTGACAAAATACTTTAAAAAAAAGGCTATATAAGGGATAAAGAAGGTCATTACATAATGATAAAGGGAGCAATCCAACAGGAAGGTGTAACCATTATATATTTATGCGCCTAACACAGGAGCATATAAATATATAAAGCAGATTTTGATGGACACAAAGGGTGAAATCAACAGCAATACTATAATAGTAGGGGATTTTAATACCCCACAAATATCAATGGATAGATCCTCCAAACAAAAAATTAACAAAGAAACAGCCACCTTTAATGACACACTAGATCAACTGGATTTAATTGATATCTTCAGAGCCATTCACCCCAAAACAGCAGAATATTCTTTTTAAGTGCTCATGGTACATTCTCTAGGACAGACTATATGTTAGGACACAAAATGAGTCTCAATAAAGTTAAGAACATTGAAATCATATGAAGCATCTTCTCTGATCACAATGGCATGAAACTAGAAATCAACTACAATAGAAAAACTGAAAAACATTCAAACACTTGAAGGCTAAATACTATGTTATTAAGTAACGAATGGGTTAACAACAAGAACAAGGAAGAAATAAAACATTTCCTTGAAACAACTGAAAATGAGCATACAACAACTCAAAATTTATGGGACACAGCAAAAGCAGTCCTGAGAGAAAAGTTCATAGCACTATAGGCATACATACCTTAAGAAGCAAGAAAAAGCTCAAATAAATAACTTAACTCTACATCTAAAACGGGTCGGGAACCTGTGGCTCTTTTGATGGCTGCATCTGGCTCACACACAAATCTTTAATAAAAATAATAACGTTAAAAATATAAAAAATTCTCGATCAACAAAATGGTGCTGGAGTAGGAGGACGTACCAGCATCTACCTCCCAGAACCAAAGTGGATTACAAACTAATTTTATGAACTATCAGCTGGAAAAACCAACTTTGGACTAAACTAAAAGGACTGTTCAACCAAGGAACGCTGAAGAAGCCACACAGAGACTGGTAGAAAAAGCGGAAACGCAAAGAGGGCTGCCCAGCTTCTCGGAGCGAACGGCAGCAGGGAGAGACTCACGTGGCAGGAAGTGAGTTTAGCAGAGGGGAAAGGGTCCTGAGCCCCAGGAACAAAGCCCCAGCCGGCAGCCCCAGAGCCCAGAAGAAGCGTAAGGGCAGTACTTAGCTTGAAACAAGTCAGGATACTGTTTGTGAGAGAGTCTGATTTCTCAGACCCAGGATCCTTCTTAAAGGGACCACGCAGAACATCTCTCTCACAAACACTCACCCGGGGCTGCTGGGGACAGAGGGAGAGGGGAGAGAACCACAGTAACAGGAAGAGAGTGCAATCTAGGAGGCATAGGGAGAAACATTTTGGGAGATAGCCACCCTAACCCCTGGGACGAGTCACTCCCCAAAGCTGAAGTGAATATTTCCCCCGGAAACAGCAATACCAGCAAAGGGAAGCAGGAGAGCAGCCAAACAAGCTCCCCCGTGGCATTCAGAGCAGAGTCGCATAGAAGGAGGGAGCTTTTGGGTCTACAGCAGTGAGTCTTAGGGTCCGAGCTGCAACGCCCCCACCCACGCGGCTGAGGGTGAGCCGGAGGGTGGGCGGCAGCGGGAGACAAAAGCGCGGTACTGCTGGCAGGGTTGGAAGCCGGCTGGCCACCACTGGGCTCAGGTGTGAGCTCAATCTTGCCCGGCTAGGGAGAAGGGGACATGCAAAAGCGGCCAAGCTCAGCTGCTGGCAGCCTGTAATCCAGCCTCCGAGAGAAGGGTGGGAAACCGGGAAAGAGTAGAAACCAGCCCCGGAGCAAGGGCAGAGGAGCACATCCCTGCCCCGCCCGTGCAACCCAGGCTTGCGGTCTGACTTGGTAGCCGGCTCCTCCCGCGGGGGTGGAGCCAAAAGCCCAGAACAGGCGGAGTTCCGCTATGGAGCTGAGCTTGGGCACGCAGCCCTGCCTGGTGGTAGAGCCAAGGCTAGCAGCTGTTCCTTGAGTGGGATCATCCTGCAAAGGCAGGGCGAAAGCTCAGAAACAGGCGGAGACCCGCAGCTGAGCAAAGGTGCTCGCCAGTGCCCTCAGGACCGAGCATAACGTCACACACGGGGGCGGGGCAAAGGCCAAGGCCACCAAACCCTTGTGCACCCGAGCACGTGATCACAGCCACTTCCGTGAAGAGAAAATGTGGAGGCAGAGAAATACAACACAAATAAACCAAGAGAAATCCCCAGAAAAGGACCTAAGTGAATCAGATATAACCAAATTACCAGATGCAGAGTTTAAAATAACGATTGTTAGGATGCTCAAAGATATTAGAACCATAGATGGCCATTACGAAAACCTAAATAAAGAGATAACAAATATAAAAAAGGACATTGAAATAATAAAAAAGAATCAGACAGAAATGACAAATACAATATCTGAAATAAAGAATACAATGGAAGGAATTAAAAGCAGGATGGATGAAGCAGAGAATCGAATCAGTGAGTTAGAGGACACAATAAATAAAGGCACAGAAGCAGAGCAGAAAAAAGAAAAGAGACTCAAAAAGTCTGAGGAAACTCTAAGAGAGCTCTGTGACAACATGAAGAGAAATAACATCCGCATCATAGGGGTTCCTGAAGAAGAAGAGAAAGAACAAGGGATAGAGACTTTGTTCAAACATATTATAGCGGAAAACTTCCCCCAATTAAGGCAGGAAAACGTTTCACATGTTCAGGAAGCACAGAGAACTCCATTAAGGAGAAACCCAAAGAAACCAACACCAAGACACATCATAATTAAATTACCAAAGCTAAATGATAAAGAGAAAATATTAAAAGCTGCTAGAGAAAAAAAGACTATCACCTACAAAGGAGCCCCCATAAGGATGACTTCTGACTTCTCAACAGAAACACTTGAGGCTAGAAGGGAATGGCAAGAAATATTCAAAGTAATGCAGAACAAGAACCTACAACCAAGACTACTTTATCCAGCAAGGCTATCATTTAAAATTGAAGGAGAAATAAAAAGCTTTACAGACAAAAAAAAACTCAAGGATTTCACTGCAACCAAACCAAGGCTGCAAGAAATGCTAAGGGACCTGTTGTAAACAGATCAAAGGAAAAAAAGAATATAGCAAAAGAGAAAAACAGTTTTAAAGAAAAAAAATGGCAATAAACAATTACATATCAGTAATAACCTTAAATGTTAATGGATTAAATGATCCGATCAAGAGACATAGGGTAGCTGCGTGGGTAAGAAAACAGGACCCATACATATGCTGTCTACAAGAGACACACCTTAAATCAAAAGATGTACACAGACTGAAGATAAAAGGATGGAAAAAAATATTTCACGCAAATGGGAATGAAAAAAAAGCTGGGGTAGCAATACTTATATCAGACAAAATGAACTTTAGAACAAAGACCACAGTTAGAGATAAAGAAGGTCACTACATAATGATAAAGGGAGCAATCCAAAAGGAAGATATAACCATTATAAATATCTATGCACCTAATACAGGAGCACCTAAATATATAAAGCAGACCTTGATAAACTTAAAGGGCGAGATCAACAGCAATACTATAATAGTAGGAGATTTCAATACCCCATTAACATCATTAGATAGATCCTCAAGAAAGAAAATTAACAAAGAAACAGCAGACTTAAAGGACATATTAGATCAACTCGATTTAATAGATATCTTCAGAATCTTTCACCCTAAAAGAGCAGAATA
The DNA here is from genome assembly GCF_036850995.1 of Saccopteryx leptura. Classification (NCBI taxonomy): domain Eukaryota; kingdom Metazoa; phylum Chordata; class Mammalia; order Chiroptera; family Emballonuridae; genus Saccopteryx; species Saccopteryx leptura. The sequence continues at coordinate 969,714 of NC_089509.1, forward strand.
TACATTCTTTTCAAGCGCTCATGGTACATTCTCTAGAATAGACCACATGTTAGGGCACAAAAGTGGGCTCAACAAATTTAAGAAGATTGAAATCATATCGAGCACTTTCTCTGATCACAATGGCATTAAACTAGAAATCAACCACAATAGAAAAATTGAAAAACATTCAAACACTTGGAAACTAAATAACACGTTATTAAACAATGAATGGGTTAACATTGAGATCAAAGAAGAAATTAAAAAATTCCTAGAAACAAACGATAATGAGCATACATCAACTCAAAATTTATGGGACACAGCAAAAGCAGTCCTGAGAGGGAAGTTTATAGCATTACAGGCATACCTCAAGAAGCTAGAAAAAGCTCAAATAAACAACTTAACCCTGCATCTAAAAGAACTAGAAAAAGAACAGCAAATAAAGCCCAGAGCTAGTAGAAGGAAGGAAATAATAAAGATCAGAGCAGAAATAAATGACATAGAGGCTAAAGAAACAATACAGAGGATCAATGAAACCAGGAGCTGGTTCTTGGAAAAGGTAAACAAGATCGACGAACCTTTAACAAGACTCACCAAGAAAAAAAGAGAGAGGATTCAAATAAATAAAATTAGACACAAGAGTGGAGAAATAACAACTGACACAACAGAAATACAAAATATTGTAAGAAAATACTATGAAGAACTGTACGCCAAAAAACTAGACAACCTAGATGAAATGGACAAATTCCTTGAATCATATAATCTTCCAAAAATCAATCTGGAAGAATCCGAAAACCTAAACAGACCAATTACAACAAATGAGATTGAAACAGCTATCAAAAAACTCCCAAAAAAGAAAAGTCCTGGGCCTGATGGCTTCACAAGTGAATTCTACCAAATATTCAAAGAAGAACTAACTCCTATCCTTCTCAAGCTATTTCAAAAAATTCAAGAGGAAGGAAGACTTCCAAACTCCTTTTATGAGGCGAGCATAATTCTGATTCCAAAACCAGGCAAAGACAACACAAAAAAAGAAAATTATAGGCCAATATCCCTGATGAACTTAGATGCAAAAATCCTCAATAAAATATTAGCAAACCGGATCCAGCAATATATGGAAAAAATCATACACCATGATCAAGTAGGATTTATTCTTGGGAGGCAAGGCTGGTACAATATTCGCAAATCAATCAATGTGATTCATCACATAAACAAAAGAAAGGAGAAAAACCACATGATAATTTCAATAGATGCAGAAAAAGCATTTGATAAAGTCCAGCACCCATTCATGATCAAAACTCTCAGCAAAGTGGGAATACAGGGAACATACCTCAACATGATAAAGGCCATCTATGACAAACCCACAGCCAACATCATACTCAGTGGGCAAAAATTAAAAGCAATCCCCTTAAGATCAGGAACAAGGCAGGGGTGCCCCCTTTCACCACTCTTATTCAACATAGTTCTGGAAGTCCTCGCCACAGCAATCAGACAAGAAAAAGAAATAAAAGGCATCCAAATTGGAAAAGAAGAAGTAAAACTATCATTATTTGCAGATGACATGATATTGTATATAGAAAACCCTAAAGTCTCAGTCAAAAAACTACTAGACCTGATCAAAGAATTTGGCAAGGTGGCAGGATATAAAATCAATACTCAGAAATCAGAGGCATTTTTATACACTAATAATGAACTGTCAGAAAGAGAAATCAGGGAATCAATCCCCTTTACCATTGCAACCAAAAAAATAAAGTACCTAGGAATAAATCTAACCAAGGAGATTAAAGACTTGTACTTGGAAAATTATAAAACATTGATAAAAGAAATCAGGAAAGATACGAATAAGTGGAGGCATATACCGTGCTCCTGGTTAGGAAGAATAAACATCATTAAAATGTCTGTATTACCCAAAGCAATTTATAAATTCAATGCAATACCAATGAAAATACCAATGACTTACTTCAAAGACATAGAACACATATTCCAAAATTTATATGGAACCAAAAAAGAACACGAATAGCCTCAGCAATCCTGAAAAGGAAGAAAAAAGCGGGAGGTATCACACTTCCAGATATCAAGTTATATTATAAGGCCATTGTACTCAAAACAGCATGGTACTGGCATAAGAACAGGCACATAGATCAACGGAACAGAACAGAGAACTCAGAAATAAACCCACAGCTCTATGGACAACTGATATTTGACAAAGGAGGTAAGACAATACAATGGAGTAAAGACAGCCTCTTCAACAAATGGTGTTGGGAAAACTGGACAGCTACCTGCAAAAAAATGAAACTAGACCACCAACTTACACCACTCACAAAAATAAACTCAAAATGGATAAAAGACTTGAATATAAGCCGTGAAACCATAAGCATCTTAGAAGAAAACATAGGCAGTAAGCTCTCTGACATCTCTCACAGCAATATATTTGATGATTTGTCTCCACAGGCAAGTGAAATAAAAGACAGGATAAACAAATGGGACTTTATCAAACTAAAAAGCTTCTGCACAGCTAAAGACAATAAGAACAAAATAAGAAGACAAACTACACAATGGGAGAATATATTTGACACAGCGTCTGACAAGGGGTTAATAACCAAAATTTATAAAGAACTTGTAAAATTTAATACCAGGAAGACAAACAATCCAATCCAAAAATGGGCAAAAGAAATGAATAGACACTTCTCCAAAGAGGACACACAGATGGCCAATAGGCATATGAAAAAATGTTCAACATCACTAATGATTAGAGAAAGGCAAATTAAAACCACAATGAGATATCACCTCACACCAGTCAGAATGGCGCTCATCAATAAAACAACACAGAATAAGTGCTGGCGAGGATGTGGAGAAAAGGGAACCCTCCTGCACTGCTGGTGGGAATGCAGACTGGTGCAGCCACTGTGGAAAACAGTATGGAGATTCCTCAAGAAATTAAAAATCGAACTGCCTTTTGACCCAGCTATATCACTTTTAGGAATATACCCCAAGAACACCATAGCACTGTTTGAAAAGAAGAAATGCACCCCTATGTTTATGGCAGCATTGTTCACAATAGCAAAGATTTGGAAACAGCCCAAGTGTCCATCAGAGGACGAGTGGATTAAAAAGCTTTGGTATATATATACTATGGAATACTACTCAGCCATAAGAAATGATGACATAGGATCTTTTACAACAACATGGATGGGCCTTGATAACATTATACTGAGTGAAAGAAGTAAATCAGAAAAAACTAAGAACTATATGTTTCCATACATAGGTGGGACATAAAGATGAGACTCAGAGACATGAACAACAGTGTTGGGGTTACAGGGTGGGGGGAGGAGAGGGAGGGGGTTGGGGGAGAAGAGGGGCACAAAGATCATGGCTTTTCAGCATTTGCCATATTCCACCCTTAATCTATAGACAGACAGCAAATATTTACGTATGGTGTTCCCACTATAAAGACTGCTGTCTTAGGGACAAATGCTGATAAACTATTTCAGCAGTTCCTCCTTCTTCAAAGACTTATATGTAAACATAGAGCTCCATGTTTCATAGGATATAATCAAGCTCACTCCATGCTCCCTGGAGCTTTAGCACAAGGGAATGCCCCCCCCCCCTTTTTTTTAGTATTTTTTCTTTTATTTATTTATTTTTTGTATATTTCTGAGGATGGGGATGGGGAGGCAGTCAGACAGACTCCTGCATGCGCCTGACTGGGATCCACCTGGCATGCCTACCGGGGGGAATGCTCTGCCCATCTGGGCTGTTGTTCTGTTACAACCAGAGCCATTCTGGCGACTGGGGTCGAGGCCATGGGGCCATCCTTAGTGCCCAGGGTGGATTTGCTCCGGTGGAGCCTTGGCTGCGGGCGGGAGGAGAGAGACGCAGAGGAAGGAGAGGGGGAGGAGTGGAGAGGTAGATGGGCGCTTCTCCTGTGTGCTATGGCCAGGAATCGAACCCGGGAATCCTGCACACCAGGCCAATGACTCCGACGGGTCTACCATATCATGCTTTTTACTTAAAAAAAAAAAAAAAAATTAATTTCTTTTGAATGCTGATGAACAGGAGACACCAAATCTTTTTCTCCTGCAAACTACTACCTTCTTTATTAGATCTAGCTAATAACACTGTTCTGTCTTTTTTCCAAATAGCTCCAGATATATGGAAAAGATTTATATAGGTGGATGGGGATCCTCAAACCCCTCAGAGAGATCTTCTGAGAATGGCTTTTAAGATACCTAGAGGCAAAAAAAGCCCAATAGAGATCAGGGGAACTACCAGCTTTTAGGATACACCCTTAAAGGCTCCAACACCCCAAAGGGGTCTCAGAGAATGCCATCTGGGTCCTGCTTCAATAGTGGAAAGGAAGGTCATTGAGCTAAAGCCTGCCAGGCTTACATGCCTCTGCTGTGAGGAAACAGGGACACTGGAAGGTGGGCTTCCCCTTCGCTCCTCTAAGGGAGGGTTCAGTCTCTTCCAGCCCTGCTCCAGCCACCTATGACCTAACCTTGCCCAGAAAGCTGGGGTTTGCCACTGAAGGCTAAAGGTGCCCAGGGCCGTCGGCCCCATCTACGACACTGTGGACGAGCCTAGGGTATTTCTTCCAAGAAGCAGGTAAACTGATCTCATTCGCACAAGGGCCTCTTAACTATGTTTTGCCTGAATAGTCAGGTTTTTTATTCTTTCCTCAAAGATCTCTGTTGTGGGTGTTGATAGTTGTATTTTCTGCTGCTTTGCTTAATATATAGTGTTTCCTTTATCCCTTACCTCAATGCCCCACTCATATTTCAGGCTGGGACCTACTCCTAATTTAGAGCTCTCTTTCCTCCTTTTGCTAACTTGTATTATGAATTTACCTTTGCCACCCAGCTTAGTGTATCCCAAGGTTCTCTTTACCAGGCCACAGTCGCAGAGCTCCAGGGAAAAGCAACCTGGTCTCAACTCTCCAGGCAGAGGAGAACAGAAGCTTCATATCCACGCATGCTGCAAATGGCTTTTTCCAGTCTACCTGAATCATTACCAGCTAGAAGCAACGGTCATTGGGACTTGGACATGAGCTGCAAAGTATAGAATGGTGCCAACAATTCCAGTGCCATGCGGACTTTTCCTGTGGGGAACTTTCCTGGACTCCTGCTCCCTGTGACAGCTCCTAACAGACTGAACTGTGGTTGGGTTGCATTTTTCAGGGATTTGGCATGGTGATGAGGCCAACTTGGACTTGGGGAACATGTTAAAGACACTACTCTTCTAGGGATTCTTGCTGTACTGACCAAGAGTTTGCTTAAAGGCTTTTAATCACTGTAAAAAAAATAGAGGACTGGATGAAGAAGATGGGGCACATATACACCATGGTATATTATTCAGCTAGGAGAAATGGTGACATCGGATCACTTATAGAGGAATGGTGGAGTCTTGGTAGCATTGTGCGGGGTGAAATAAGCGAATCAGAAAAAAACAGGAACTGCAGGATTCCATACATTGGTGGGACATAAAAGCGAGACTAAGAGGCATGGACAGGAGTGTGGTGGCTATGGGGGTGGGGGGAGGGAAGGAGGGAGAGGGGGAGGGGGAGGGGTACAGAGAGAACTGGATGGAGGGTGGCGAAGGATGATCTCTCCTCGGGTGATGGGTATGCAACAGAACTAAATGACAAGATAACCTGGAAATGTTTTCTTTGAATGTATGTACCCTGATTTATTGATGTCACCCCATTAAAATAAAAATTTATTTATAAAAAAAAATATATATATATATATATATATATAAAATTCTCATGTATTACAATCCATTCATCTCCTACTGCTCATGTTCATGGTTGCGGGTGGCTGGAGCCAATAACAGTTGTCCTCCAGGACAACACCAAAATTTTATTAAATAATGAGTAACATACACGGGTTGTTGTATGGTTCTCATGGAATTACATTTTAAAATATGTGGCATTCATGGCTCGCTCAGCCAAAATGGTTCCCGACCCCTGATCTAAAAGAACTAGAAAAAGAACAATAAATAAGGCCCAGAGGAAGTAGAAGGAAAGAAATAATAAAGATCAGAGCAGAAATAAATGACACAGAGGCTAAAAAAACAATACAAAAGATCAATGAAACCAAGAACCGATTCTTTGAAAAGGTAAACAAGATGGAAGAACCTTTAACCAGACTCATCAAGAAAAAAAGAGAGAGGATTCAAATAAATAAAATTAGAAATGAAAGTGAAGAAGTAACAACTGACAGCAGAAATACAAAGGATTGTAAGAAAATACTATGAAGATCTGTATGCCAAAAAATTAGACAACCTAGGTGAAATGGATAAATTCCTAGAAACAAACAATATTTCAAAACAATCTGGAAGAATCAGAAAACCTAAACAGATCAATTACAACAATAAAATTGATACAGTTCTCAATAAACTCCCAGCAAACAAAAGTCCTGGACCAGATGGCTTCATAGGCGAATTTTACAAAATATTCAAAGAACTAGTACATATCCTTCTCAAGCTATTTCAAAAAATTTAAGAGGAGGGAAGACTTCCAAGCTCCTTTTATGAGGCAAGCATTATCTTCATTCCAAGCCAGGTAGGGGCACTACAAAGAAAGAAGACTAGGCCAATATCCCTGATGAACTTAGATGCTTAAATTCTCAACAAAATATTAGCAAACTAGATTCAGCAATACATTAAAAAAATCATACATCATGATCAAGTGTGATTTATTCCAGAGAGGTAAAGCTGGTACAATATTGGCAAATCAATAAATGTGACTCATGGCCTGACCTGTGGTGGCACAGTGGATAAAGCATTGACCTGGAATGCTGAGGTCGCCGGTTCGAAACCCTGGGCTTGCCCGGTCAAGGCACATACAAGAAGCAATTATGAGTTGATGCCTCCTGCTCATCTCCCTTTCTCTCCTCCCTAAAATCAATAAAATGTGACTCATCACATAAAACAAAAGGAATAATAATCACATGATTATATCGATACAGAAATAGCATGATAAAATCCAGCACCCATTTATGATCAAAACTCTCAGCAAAGTGGGAATACAGGGGACATAACTCAACATAATAAAGGCCATTTATGACAAACCCACAGCCAACATCATATTTAATGGGCAAAAATTAAAAGCAATCCCCCTAAGATCAGGAACAAGGCAGGGGTGCCTTCTTTTACCACTCTTATTTAACATAGTCCTGGAAGTCCTAGACACAGCAATCAGACAAGAAGAAGAAATAAAAGGCATCCAAATTGGAAAAGAAGAAGTAAAACTATTGTTATTTGCTGATGATATGATATGGCACATAGAAAACCCTAAAGTCTCAGTCAAAAAACTACTAGACCTCATAAATGAATTTGGCAAGGTGGCAGGATATAAAATTAATGTTCAGAAATCAGTGACATTTTTATACATCAACTATAAACTGTCAGAGAAACTAATAAAATAATCCTCTTCACTACTACAACAGAAAAAATAAAGTACCTAGGAATAAATTTTACCAAGGAGGTAAAAGACTTGTATTCAGAAAATTGTAAGACATTGAAAAAGAAATCAAGGAAGATACAAACAAGTGGAAGCATATATCGTGCTCATGGATAGGAAGAATAAACATCATTAAATGTCTATATTACCCAAAGCAATCTATAGATTCAATGCAATTCCTATTAAAATACTAATGGTGCCTGACCAGGTGGTGGCGCAGTGGATACAGCGTCGGACTGGGATGCAGAAGGACCCAGGTTCGAGACCCCAGGATGGCCAGCTTGAGCGTGGGCTCATCTGGCTTGAGCAAAAAAGCTCACTAGCATGGACCCAAGGTCACTGGCTCGAGTGGGGGGTTACTCAGTCTGCTGAAGGCCCACGGTCGAGGCACATATGAGAAAGCAATTAATGAACAACTACAGTGTTGCAGCAAAGGGCTGATGATTGATGCTTCTCATCTCCATTCCTGTCTGTCTGTCCCTATCTATCCCTCTGTCTGGCTCTCTCTCTGTCCCTGTAAAAAAAAAAAAAAAAAAAAAAAAAAAAGAAATACTAATGGCATACTTCAGACACACAGAACAAATATCCCAAAAATTTATACGGAACCAAAAAAGAACATGAATAGCCTCAGCAATATTGAAAAAGAAGAATAAAGTGGGAGGTATCATAATTCTTGATATCAAGTTATATTGCAAGGCCATTATACTCAAAACAGCTTGTTACTGGCATAAGAACAGGCATACAGATCAATGGAACAGAACAGAGAACCCAGAAATAAACCCACACCTTCATGGTCAATTGATATTTGACCCAAAGGAGGTAAGAGCATACAATGGAGTAAAGACAGTCTCTTTAATAAATGGTGTTAGGAAAACTGGACAGGCACATGTAAAAAAGTGAAACTAGAACACCACTTACAACGTTCACAAAAATAAACTAAAAATGGACAAAAGTCTTAAATGTAACTCATGAAACCATAAACATCTTGGAAGAAAACATAGGCAGTAAACTCTCTGATATCTCTTGTAGCAGTAATTTTGCCGATTTATCTACACTGGCATGTAAAACAAAGGACAAAGTAAACAAATGGGACTGTATCTAACTAAAAAGTTTTTGCACAGCAAAAGACACCATGAAGAAAATAAAAAGATAACTCACAAAATGGGAGAATTTATTCACCAGTAGGTCTTATAAGGGGTTGGCTAATAACCAAAATTTATAAAGAACTTCTCCAACTCAATACCAGGAAGATAAAACAATCCAATGGGCAAATGACACTTCTCCAAAGAGGACATACAGATGGCCAAAAGGCATATGAAAAAATGTTCAACATCACTAATCATCAGAGAAATGCAAATTAAAACCACAATGAGATACTGCCTCACACTTGTCACAATGGTGCTCATTAATAAATCGACACAAGTAAGTTCTGGTGAGGGTGTGGCGAAAAGGGCACCCTTCTGCACTGTTGGTGGGAATGCAAGCTTATGCAGCCACTGTGGAAAACAGTATGGTGTTTCCTCGAAAAATTAAAAATGGAACTGCCTTTTGCCCAGCTATCTCACTTTTAGGAATAAATCCCATATGCACTCCCGTGTTTATTGCAGCATTGTTTACAATAGTTAAGATCTGGAAACAGCCCAAGTGTCCATCAGTGGACGAGTGGATTAAAAAGTTGTGGTACAGCCTGACCAGGTGGTGGCGCAGTGGATAGAGCGTCGGACTGGAATGTGGAAGACCCCGGTTCGAGATCTCGAGGACGCCAGCTTGAGCGTAGGCTCATCTGGTTTGAGCAAAGCTCAAAGCTTAAAAGTCGCTGGCTTGAGCAAGGGGTTACTTGGTCTGCTGAAGGCCCACGGTCAAGGCACATATGAAAAAGTAATCAGTGAACAACTAAGGTGTCACAACAAAAAACTGATGATTGATGCTTCTCATCTCTTTCCGTTCCTGTCTGTCTGTCCCTGTCTATCCCTCTCTCGGACTCTCTCTCTGTAAAAAAAAAAAAAAAGGTGTGGTATATATAAATAATAGACTATATAGCCGTGAAAAAAGAAGGAAACTTTACCTTTTGAGATGGCATGGATGAACCTGGAGATCATGATGCTAAGTGAACTAAGCCAGGCAGAGAAAAACAAATATCGTATGATCTAATGAACAAAGTGAACTGAGGAATGGAATAGAGGCAGAGGTGGGGTCACAGGGAGCAAAGGGACAGCTGTCAGAGGGAGGGGGGATAAGGGGATGGGATCAGAGAAGATGGAGGGATTTAGTGAAATTCTATATACATAACACATAGATACAGATAACAGGACAGCAAATACCAGAGGTAAGGTAAGGGGAGTTAGGAGGAGGAGGTTAAAATGGTTGTAAATAGGGACACGAGGTGGGGGGTGAGGGTGTTATATTATTTTTTGGTTTTTTTGTGTGACAGAGACAGAGAGAGATAGAAAGAGGGACAGACAGACAGGAAGGGAGAGAAATGAGAAGCATCAATTCTTTGTTGCAGCTCCTTAGTTGTTCATTGATTGCTTTCTCATATGTGCCTTGACAGCAGGCCTTCAGCAGACCGAGTGACCCTTGCTCGTGCCAGCGACCCTGGGCTCAAGCTGGTGAGCCTTGCTCAAACCAGATGAGCCCACGCTCATACCGGTAACCTCGAAGTTTTGAACACAGTCCACACTTTATCCACTGTGCCACAGCCTGGTCAGGCAAGGGTGTTATATTTAATGAAACACTTGAATCCATGTTAACACAATAAATTAAAATTAATAAAAATTAAAAAAAAAAAGACCTCTGCACTGCTGATCCTGTCACTCCAAATCTCGTATACCCTACCTAATTTTCTCTGCAAAATGTTTTTCATCATCTAAAAAAGTATATATATAATGTATGTCTCCAGACTCTACAAATAGAAGCTCTGAGGCAGGAACTTGTTTTATCCTCAGTAACTAGAACACCATATAGCTCATTTATAAAAGGGCTCAGTAAGTATTCATTGAGTTAAATGAAGGAATGAAAGAAGGAAAGGAAAAGGGAGGAAAGAAGGGAGAAGACCTACCTGAGGGCCGAATCAGTGCCATGTGCTGCTGTTGTGGTGATGACTGGGGACTGGGCTCTGGTGGCTGAGACAGTTGCTACCACAGCAGGAGGGATGGTGTTAGAGGTGGTCACAGGGGGACGAGACTACCAGGACAGGAGAAACAAAAAGCAAAATAAAATACAGTAAGCCAACAGTAAAAGTCTAATTTGAAACGTGGGCCTTCAAATAAGTATGTTACTGCCTAAATAATATTAAATTGTTATTCTAATTAAGGAATCCTCTTTTTGAGTAGGTTGTTATAAAAACAAGAGTCAGCATTATTATTTTTGACAGACAGAGAGAGAGAGTCAGAGAGAGGGACAGACAGACAGGAAGGGAGAGAGATGAGAAGCATCAATTCTTTGTTGCAGCACCCTAGTAGTTCATTGATTGCTTTCTCATATGTGCCTTGACTGAGGGGCTACAGCAAAGTGAGTGACCTCTTGCTCAAGCCAGCGACCCTACACCCAAGTTTGATGAGCCTGCACTCAAGCAGAGATCTTGGGGTTTAGAACCTGGGTCCTCTGCGTCCCAGTTTGATGCTCTATACACTGTGCCACCACCTGGTCAGGTAAGAGTCAGAATTATTTCTAAAAATACCCAATTTTAGATGGATAAAACACAAGTGCCTTCAAATACAACTGGATCAAAATTCTGTCCTATTAGTATAAACCAGGATCGAACTCTTCAGATTCAGAATTCCCACAGATTTGTAGTTGGTCCTGGTGTAGACCTTTTACACTAACACACTACCAAGTGTTTTCCAGAGTGCCTGCTCAGCTGTGGGCTCTCAGGTCATCTCAGGTAGCGTGTTAGTCTCCACTGTAGAAGATGCAGGCTACCAGATGCTTCTTGGATACACTTTCCTTACCAGTATGTCTGTGTGTGAAATCTTCACCTGACAAGCAAGTTTCACACTGAGCTTCACCTGCCTGTTCCCTGTCAAGTCTTCCATTCATCCGAGTTCTCCTCAGTAGTTACTCTTTGACCTTGTTACATGTATTTAAATCTGTAAACTCTGCCCATTCTTGATCTCTGTTTCACCTTCTAACCTCTTAGCTGCTGTACCTACTATGACAGGCTGTTGTCTCACTCTAGGGCTGCTGCACTGTCTCCCTACTAGTGAGCTTCCTGTCTTGGTTATCCTGTCTCCAAGCCCCACTATGCACTACATATACTCCTGGTGGGCCTAATCAGTCTCCAAATGTATTTTGTCAGCCAGCATGGTCTTTTACTTTGTCTTCATTTGAATGATCTAGGCTGGACATGTACTACCCAGTATCCTAATGAGCACTTTTCCTTACTGTCTTAAACCCAGCTGTTTTGTACACATTGCCACTTTGGTCATCAAAGGTTATTTGAATTTCCACCTCCAGCACGTAATTTAGTTAGATTAATCTTTCATAGGTATTTGTTTGACCATACATTACTGCATTAAAAAAACTTGGTGGTTCACTGCAGTGTACAAAATCAAGTTTACATTTCATATTTTAGAGTTCCAAATTTAGAGACACCACAGTATTGTTGAGTAATGCATTGTACTTTTCAGTAGTACTGAAGTCACAGATTTCCTCGAAAACAAGTTGAAAGGCATAAACCATCCTCCTCAAAAGATATACATATGTAAAGGGAGATGGAGGTAGGGGAGGAGGGCAAAGGGGGAAAACGGGGGCAGAAGGAGACTTTGTTTAGGGTGGAGGGCGCATGATGCGGTGTGCAGATGGCATTATGCTAAGCTGCGCACCTGAAACCGTGTGAGAACGAACAGAAGGCATCTGGGCAGCCTGCAGGTTCTGCAGCAGAGACTCTTGTTAGCATGTGCTTGCCTTCAATATACTACCTGCGATGGCCGGAGAGCCCACAACTGAGTGTGGTTTGGCAAGACATGTCGTACCAATAAACTAAAAATATTATTAAAAAATACTAAACAAAAGTATATATATCTGCATAAAATATTTAGGGGTTCATAAACCCCTCTCCAAATTAGAACCCCTTAGTTCTAACTAGCCTGTACTAAACATTGTATGTAGCTATCACTGTCTTCCCTGCAATTGCCGTCCTCACTTCTCTGACTCCCCATTAGCACACCCATTGGTGCAAAAAGCTTTCCCTTACTACTTCTTCTAAATTCCTACAGCAGATCCCATGACCTTCCCTACCTCTTGGCAAGTACACTAAATCACTTGAGGTCAGGACTCTCACAGTGCCCAGCAGAATGAATGGCTCAGGGCAGGCCCTGTACTCATGGCTGTCTTACACCCTGGAGGTACCTGGATTGGCTGGTGGATGATATGCTGGACTGCTGGCTGAGCTGTAGCAGCATTTGGCAACTGGGAAGTCGGCCTTAGGACGGTGGTTACTTTAGAACTAGACATCACAGCAGCAGCAGCTGCACCTGAAAGAGTGGTTTGCCATTAGTAGACTCAAAATTTAAATAGTTCTCATTATATTCCCTGGGAAAACAATCAGAATTTCTAAAACTCATTGTCATTATTCAGCAGAAGTGCTTTATGTATACTTCCTAATTCATCACACAGAAAATTAAAAAAAAGTACACTCAAGGGTTGAGATTCAATAAGTTTATTCTTCAAGGACATTCTTAAATGAAACTCACCGTTGTGTTTTATAGAGCATGGAGCTGCTGCCCTAATTCAGGCCGAGGCTCCAGCAGCTTAAACACCAGACAGCAAGAGTTCCTCTGAACCACCACACCACTGCCTTTGCACCACCAATGCAAATGCCAACATTGTGGAAAGGCCAATGATTTCTTAGTACATTCATGAAAAGTTTTCATTTACACAGGCCCTTTGCAGTCTGTGAACCTCACCCTGAGACTAAATTATGTTATAACTGAGTTAACCTTGTTTCATATTCATTAATCTAATTTTGTAAGCAATGATTTTATAATCTCCACTAGACGGTAACAATTTTTGATTAAGTATTTGAGAAAACTCACTAAATTTAATTTTTCACACCTATTAGAACTCAAGTCATCTTATTGCTATATGAGTAAAAAATCTGAATCACTGTTATAACTAAACTTTAAACATACTATATTTAGTATTAATATTTGTGACTTATTTACTAAAAATGAACACCATGTTTAAGCTGTCACAGCCTTGACAGGTTCCTCACTAAAAAGGACACTTTTTAGACCATACTAAAAATCTGAATTGCTTTAAGTTTACATACATACAAACTTGTTGTAATGCAACTACAATAAACATATAGTAGACCATGCTAAAAATGTCTACTGCTTTTATTTCTCCTGTCCTCTAACTTTACTAAGTTAAGTCTGGGTATGTTTTGTGCAATCAAATCATCTGCCAAATGTATACTGCATTTTGAGAGTTCAATAAAATGTGCAGTCTCTACCTCGAGGTAAATGAGAAGCTCCGATGTGAAGAGGTGGCCCAGGAGCACTGCTGCGGATAATAGACATCTGTACATTTGTGGTCATGATGTGATGCAGGTTACTGGGATGGCCCTACAACAAACAGGATACAACATTATCTTAAATGCTCTTAGTCACTGGTGCTTATACCTTGCTTCTAGGAAGTCAGCCGCCTCCCGGTGTGGGTCAGGTTGCTGCTCCTTTCAGACAGTGAGCATCCTAAGGGAAAGGACATCCAGCTTTCCTTAGACAGCACACTGTGTGAGGACCCACACAGGTGAGTACATGTAAGTGACTGCGAGAACACACCAACTGTCTAGCTGTTAAACCCATGTAACAGATGACACACTGTTCATTTTCGGACTTTCTCCTTTAATGTTAGTCTTTCATAGTTGTTACTGGTCTTGGACCAAAGCTTGTTTTCCCTTTCTCACCACTTCCTTTGCATGCCACTGCAGGTGCCACTACAGGCACCTAGTCTTTAGCTCTGTCTCCAGAGATGTCAATGCGCCCCCACAGGCACTCCCCTCTCGGTGCTTCAGCTCACCTCTTGACTACACCTTCCTCACCCTCCCAGCCTGACCTCAGTGCTCTTCAGGTGTGTGCTGACCCAGCACTTCTGGGTGTATGTAGCAGTGTGAAGAAAGGAAAATGACAGTCCATCTTTTTAGAATATCAGTTTTTTCTTGAACACTTGAAGGGAAAATTTTGAGATTCAGTTCTTCATTGGTAATTCAAAATATTTAAATAAATCAAATACATATGATGCAACGAGACTATAATTTCAATATTTTTAAAGTTAAAATAGACTTAAAAATAAATAAATGTTCATTATTGGTGGGCTGCTTGAGAACATGCTAGTCAGCCATGAAATACACATTTGTTCTCCTAAGAGAGGAGCACTCTTGCTGAGACTGTGCTCAACCCACCAGGATTCTGAACCTGTGAGCAAGCACCACTGGACTCTGAGCTCAAGGATGTGGACTGTCTGATGGAGATTTGTATCTCCCACTGAGGCACTACCTCATACATAGCAGATGCTCAATGCCTACTGGCTAAATGACAAAGGCTACCATGTACAGTGGTCATACTCCATACATCCATCTGTCTACCTCAAGACTACTGTCTCCCTTTGTAGATATAAATGACCATTTATTTTTTTATTTAGTATAGTGCCTACGGTACAGCCGGCATTCAATAAATAATGGTCAACAATTTGGCATCTCAGTTAGAAAATAAACAAATTAAGAGGAAACAAAACCTGTTGTCCACTGATTGTTGCCACAGGAATGGCTGAAGCTTGAGGGATGCTACTCTCCATGGTAACGGTGACCTGCCCTGGAACCTTGGGGGGAAGTGACAAGGTGGAAGGTGGAGCAGGAGCAATGGGACGACTTGGCATGGTGGGCTTGGGGGGTGGCTGCAAACAGAAAACCACACGAAACACATCAATGGTGTTTTACTAGTGATGCATTCCATTCTGAAGTTAAAAGTACACAAATCAACCCAGGGGAGTGCCAGGGAAAATGCCAGAAACCTTATTATGTTTTATCTCTCATCATCATAGCTTTTCTGTTGAAGTATTAGCATTTCCGTTGAAGTATTAGGTGCAGATGAGGAAACATGCAAAACAAGTCTAAGGCACTTGCTTAAAGTCACGCAAACAGCAACAACTACAACTGGGAATAAAACCCAGATATGTATGGCTCATAGCTCAGTCTTCTGTACAATGCCGCCTCCCCCATGTTTGGGCAGAATTAAACAAAACTCCCAATAACTGAAGCATAACCACAACATAATATACCCATATTTTTAGATACCTCCAAATTAGCAAGCTATCAAAATAAAACCTTGAAGAGTGCCACTCCAAGGTAAAAACTGAGTTAGCACACCCATTAACTTGAATAAAATCAATGTTAAATGGATAACTACAAAAGATTCTGTGATGTCAACTGCCTAGCGGCACAACACAAGGCACTGCAGTACAAGAGAACTCAAGAGTTACACTGAAGAGCTGAACCGACAGGTCAAAACAAACAAACAAAAAACAAACAAACAAACACTTTGTGATAATTGTCAGAAATATTCTAGCCAGCCTTCAGCTGTGGTTCAGTGTGGAATTCTAAACCTCTCCATTACCTTCATAAGTCCCTCTGAAAATGAGAGTGGCACTGCTGGTGTCAGATGTGCTGGTGGGGCTGTCACGGTTACAGGCGTGCCAGATGCAACAGCATGGTGTGTAGACAACATCTGCACCTGTGGATAGGGCCTCACCACAACAGGCTCTTGCTTCTCTTCACGGGACTGCAGGGAGCTACCAGAACCCATGTGCTCCCTGGCTGTGACTTCAGCATCTCGACTAGATTCATCATTGACTAGTGAAGACATTAAGGGTAAAACAGCATGTCACATCCTCCCAATATCAATGAATATAACAGCACACATAGGAGTGTCACCTGCAGTTAAGTCTAGATTGATAAACTGGCCATTTCCTTGCAAGAATTTCTTAACAACAAGCATTTGCCCATCAGATTCCCCTGATAGATAGCAAACCTGAGTCACAATAAAAACATAATTTTTTTTTTTTTGTATTTTTCTGAAGCTGGAAACGGGGAGAGACAGTCAGACAAGACTCCCGCATGCGCCCGACTGGGATCCACCCGGCACTCCCACCAGGGGCGAGCTCTGTCCATCAGGGGGCGATGCTCTGCCCCTCCGGGGCGTCGCTCTGTCGCCACCAGAGCCACTCTAGCGCCTGGGGCAGAGGTCAAGGAGCCATCCCCAGCGCCTGGGCCATCTTTGCTCCAATGGAGCCTCGGCTGCGGGAGGGGAAGAGAGAGACAGAGAGGAAGGAGAGGGGGAGGGGTGGAGAAGCAAATGGGCGCTTCTCCTGTGTGCCCTGGCCGGGAATCGAACCCGGGACTTCTGTATGCCAGGCTGACGCTCTACCACTGAGCCAACCGGCCAGGGCCAATAAAAAGATAATTTAAGTATAGATCTTAAGTCCAAGAATATATAATTTTTCAAAATAAATTTCTCAGTCCCAATGCTTACTGAGTGAACAAGACAGTCTCCATCATTACTGCAAGGTATATACCCTTTGAGCTCAACAATTCCACTTGCAGGGATGTCTCCCACAGATACATAGCACAAGTGTAACATCATTTATGTACAAAGTTATTTGTTTCAGCAATTTTATACCAGTAAAAAAACTGAAACAACAACAACAAAAAAACCCTCTATATGTCCATCAACAGGAGACTGGCTATATAAATTACTGGTATACTCCACAATAGACTACATGCAACTATAAAAACAAGGTCTTTTAGGTACTCTTATAGAAAAACCTATAGCATATATACTTCTCACAAAAATTAGGAGATATTTCAAAATGAGTACGAAGCAATTAAAAAAAGCATTTGATTTTTATTAAACAAGAACATCAGAAAAGCAAAGAAGACAAAGAAAAATGTTCAATTATGCAAATGAGATGCAAAACCAACTTTTATTTCATTGGTGAAAATGCACTTATACATAACGCTAAAAGAACTGGAGAATCTGTACATTCCCTGATCCCCTAATTTTTACAAGCAATGTATTATGTAAAAATATATGAAAATATATAAATTAAAAAAAAGCAAAGTAGAGAACACTGAAAAAAAATAAAACACATACATACATATATATACTTATATTTGTATGTGGAAGACAGGCTATAAGCTGACAAAGTCCTTGCAGTCTAAAGGTTAAGCCAAAGGTTAAACTCTTCCCCACACCCTCTGATAGTTTTTGCTCCTTGAAGCAATATACATGCCCATCCTCTTACCCTTTGTTTGTGGAAATGCTAGTTATATTATGCATGATGAAAGGTTATGCACTTTTGAGAAAGGTCCTGTTTATACCTCAGATATGTGACTATACAGGAGACTCCCATGTTTTGCAAACTGCTCTGTTCTCTGCACTATAAAATAAATCTGACTGGGGGTGTCTGTGCTCTTGTAGGTCACCAGCCTACAGAGACCTCCTGATCCCATCCTTTGTCTATGTTTATTTCTTCATGCCCCACTGTTCTCTCTCAGGACCTGATCAATTACGAGTTGCGCTGGCTGGTTCATGGCATTTGTATATGGATAACATATTTCCAAAAGCATCTTGGATGCCCGAAGGGAAAGAAAGTAGAGGACTAAAGGACAGAATGGGAGAGAGACTTCACTGTGCACTATTTTTGTAACCTATTTAAAAATTAAATTAAAAAATCAAGGAACTAATGTAATGAAAGAAGAGTCTGTGAAAACAGTAACTCAAAAAAAAATAGTAACTCATTGTCTATCATTTTATCATCTAACACTAACATTATTTTTCTTAATGAAAAGATTATACTTAAAGGATAAATTTTTAATTATTTAGAAAACTATAAAGATAATAAAGCAGCCTGATCAGGTAGTGGCACAGTAGATAAAGCATCGAACTGGAATGCAGAGGACCCAGGTTCAAAACCTCTAGGTCACCAGCTTGTGCAGGCTTATTCAGCTTGTGCATGGGCTCACCACTTTGAGCACAGATTCAAAGACATGATCCCATGGTCGCTGGCTTGAGCAAGGGGTCACTCATTCAGCTGGAGCCTCCTCCCCTCCCCATCAAGGCACATATGAGAAAGCAGTCAATGAACTAAGGTGCCGTAATGAAGAATTTATGCTTATCATCTCTCCCTTCCTATCTGTCCCTCTCTCTCATATATACACACACAAAAAAAAGCTGCTCCCAAAGGCACCAGCAGTTAATATTTTGATACTTCAGATGCTTCTTACCTCTTTAACTTTGGGTAGGCTTTTAGCTTTTTTTGTGTGTGACAGAGACAGAGAGAGGGATAGACAGGGACAGACAGATGGAAGAGGGATGAGAAGCATCAATTTTTCACTGCGGTACCTTAGTTGTTCACTGACTGCTTTCTCATGTGTGTTGATGGGGGGGGGGGGGGGCTACAGCAGAGGGAGTGACCTCTTGCTCAAACCAGTGACCTTGGGCTCAAGCCAGCAACCATGGGGTCATGTCTATGATCCCATGTTCAACCCAGTGACCTCAGGGTTTCAAACCTGGGTCCTCTGCATTCCAGTCTGATGCTCTATTCACTGCACCACCACCTGCTCAGGCTTAACTTTTTATTTGAATTAAAACTTCATAAAGACAAGCGCATAAATATTAATTGTACAGTCCAATTAACTTCCACAAATTGAATACACCTGAGTAACCAGCACCCAGATGAAGAAGTAAAACTTCCAGGTTCCCTAGAAACCCTCTGTTCAGCACGATTCCAGTCCATATCCCTCCCAGTGATTTCTACAACTTCTAATACTACAGATTACTACTGTCTACTTTTTAATTTCATATAACAAATGTAAGCCCTCATTGTGTCTTGCTTCTTTCACTTACAGGTATGAGATTCATCTATGTTACTGATCTTTCAATCTCAGTACATATAGTATGCCATTGTGTAAATAAATGAAAATTACCCATTTTCCTGTTAATAGGCATTTAAGTAGTTTTCTTTTTTTTTTTTTTTTTTTTTACAGGGACAGAGCGAGAAAGAGAGTCAGAGAGAGGGATAGATAGGGACAGACAGAAACGGAGAGAGATGAGAAGCATCAATCATCAGTTTCTTGTTGCGACACCTTAGTTGTTCACTGATTGCTTTTTCATATGTGCCTTGACCGCGGGCCTTCAGCAGACCGAGTGCCCCTTTTTCAAGCCAGCAACCTTGGGTCCAAGCTGGTGAGCTTTTTGGTCAAGCCAGATGAGCCCACACTCAAGCTGGCGACCTCGGGGTCTCGAACCTGGGTCTACAGTACTACAGTTTTTTTAACCATTATAACATTGATGGGCTTTTAGGTTATTTCCAAATTTTTATATTAACAAAATCTCTGGGATGAATATCCATATGTACTTTGAGTCCTTGTTCAATGATCTGAAGAAAATATTTCCAAAGTACAAGTGCTAGGTGAAAAGATTAATGTATATTTAATATTTTACTATATACTGACTTTTCTCTCAGGTCATTAAGATTTTTAAAATTTCTATTTTAAAAACCACTTTATTGAGGTATAATTTACATATAATAAAATGGTTACTCTAAGAGAGCTCAACAATATTTTTACAAACATTGTCACCAACAACCTAAGAGCAGAATGGATGGATCAAATAAATGCTAAGTAAATGTTTAATTTTTCTATGAAATTTCCAAAATACTTTCTAAAGTAGTTGTATGACCTTCTCTTCAACCATCAGTGTATCAGAGTTCCAGCTGTTCCTCATCCTTACCAATTCTTGATACACACATTCTAGTGAGTGTATAAGCGGGTATATTATTGTGTTTTTCTCCTCTTTAAGAAAGAGAGAGACCAACAGGAAGGGAGAGAGATGAGAAGCATCAATTCTTCATTGTGGTATGTTAGTTCATTGACTGCTTTCTCGTACATGCCTTGACTGGGGGTGACCCCTTGCTCAAGCCAGTGACCCTGGGCTCAAGCCAGCAAATCCTTGCTCAAGTTGGTGGCAACCTCGGGGTTTCAAATCTCGGTCCTCAGCATATCAGACCGATGCTGTATCCACTGCACCACCTCCTGGTCAGGCTCTCATTGTGGTTTTCATGAGCATTTCCATGATGATTAGTAATGCTGAACTTTTTTTAAAACATTTTTCAAATTATTCACTTGAGGGGAGGGAGAGAGAGAGAGAGAGAGAGAGAGAGAGAGAGAGAGAGAGAGAGAGAAGGGAGACATAAGGGGGGAGGAGCAGGAAGCATCAACTCGTATATGTGCCTTGACCAAGCAAGCCTAGGGTTTTAAACTGGCAACCTCAGTGTTCCAGGTCGAGGCTTTATCCACTGCACCACCACAAGTCAGGCCTTGAACTTCTTATTGTGATCATAGGCCATTTATTGACCGGTCACAGGAAAGCAACAAAGATGATAGAAATGTGAAATCTGCACCAAATAAAAGGAAAACCCTCCGTTTCTGTAGGATGATGTGGCAGCATATGCAGATGATGACGTTACACCGTGTATACAGCGGAGCAGCCCACAGCCATGCCAGTAAAGATGTGGACGGTACAGGGGAAAGTTCAGTGTGTTCTGTGGCTCACTAAATTCGAATCCAAATCATGTGACCAAAGTGCAACGTGAATATCGGCGCATTTATAACGAAGCACCACCACATAGGAATAACATTTCTTGGCAGGATAAGCAGTTGAAGGATACTGGCAGTTTGGTTGTAAAACCCTGTTCTGGTAGGCCATCAGTCAGTGATGAGTCTGTAGAGGCTATACGGGATAGCTACCTAAGGAGTCCTAAAAAATCTGTGTTGAGCCCACATCGAACTGCACTGAATAGGTATGAAACTGGGAGAGTTTTCCTTTTATTTGGTGATTTCACATTTCTATCATCTTTTGTTGCTTTCCTGTGACCGGTCAAAAGTGCACCATAACTTTACGGACACACTGTATATTCATCTCTCTTGCCAATCTTTTAATAAGCATTACTAAGGCTCAATTTACACATAAAATCCTCTAATTCCTTGTATAAAATTAGATAAATTTTCATTACAGTACACTACCGCAACCACACCACAATCAAGATACAGGACATTTTCTATCACTCTAACAAGTTCATTCATGCCCCTTTTTGCAGTGAGTTCCCTTCCTCCCACATCTACTCCTTAGAAACCACTGGTAGATCACTTGAATTGCACATGTGGTTCTGTGCCTGGCTTTTCTCTTAACATGTTTTTGTGGTTCACCCATGTTGTTGTGCATACCAGTAAGTTTGTTCCTTTTTATTGTTTAGTATTTCATTGTATGAATAAACAAAACGGTACTCAACTAGTCACCAGGTGATAAAAATCTGGGCTATTTCTGGTTCTTGGCTATTATAATGTTTCTATGAATATTAAAGAATAAGTCTTTATATGTATGTTTTCATTTGTTTTGGGTAAATACCTATGAATGGGATTGTGGGGTTGTATAAGATACTGACAAACTATTTCCCAAAGTGGCTAGAAACTTTGCATTTCTTCAATAATATGTAAGTTCTACTTGTTCCATAGACACATCAAAATTTGGAATTGTTGGTCTTTTAATTTTAGTCATTCTAGTGTATGTGTTGTAGTTTCTCACTGTGGTTTTAAACAGCATTGCCCTGGGGGTTAATTCTGTTGAGTATCTTTTTTGTATGTGACAGAGACAGAGAGAGACAGAGAGGGGGACAGATAGGGACAAACAGGAAGAAAGAGATGAGAAGCATCAATTCTTTGCCGCAGCACCTTAGTTGTTCATTGACTGCTTTCTCACATGTGCCTTGACCAGAGGCTAGAGCAGACCGAGTAACCCCTTGCTCAAGCCAGCAACCTTGGGTTCAAGCTGGTGAGCTGTGCTCAAACCAGATGAGCCTGCGCTCAAACCAGCGACCTCAAGGTTTCAAACCTGAGTCTTCTGCGTCCCAGTCTGACACTCTATCCACTGCACCACCGCCTGATCAGGCATGTTGAGTATCTTTTATGTGCTTACTTGGTATTTAAATAGTGTCTCTGGTGAAGTGTCTATTCAAATATTTTGCCAATTTAAATATAACAGGCCGTTTTTCTTTTTTTACCATTTAGTTATAAGAGTTCCTCATATATTCAGAATATAAATCCTTTGCAGATACGCACATTTATTGCAAACGTCTTCTCACAGTCTATGGCTTGCCTTTTTATTCGGTTAATGGTATCTTGACAAGCAATCATTTTTAATGTATCAGTTGCTTCTTCTATAAGTAGTGTTTTTTGTGACCTAGGCAATTTCTGCTTACCCTTGATTGCAAACAGTTCCTCCAATGTTTCGTTTTAGAAATTTTAAGTTTTACATTAGATCCATGATAATACATTTTGAGTTAATTTTTGTGTATGGTAAAGGTTAAAGTGTCATTTTTTTCCACACGGATATTCTGATGTCCTAGCACTATGTTGTTGAAAAGACTATCACTTCCATATTGAATTACCAATGTTTTTTTGTCAAAAATCAATTGATCACTATGTGTGGGTCTACTTCTGGATCCTCCACACTTTGTTCCAATGATTTATATTTCTATTTTTATGCCAAAATTACACTGTCTTGATTAGTGTTGCTTTATAGCAAGTCTAGAAGTAAGGCAGAAGAGTTCTCCAAATTTCTCATTTTTTTGGTAAAAACTGCTTTGACTATTCTAGGTCCTTTGGTTTCTTCATAAATTTTAGATTCAGGCTGTCACAAAAGAGGTTGATAAAATTTTGGTTAGAATTTCTTCGAACCTATATATCTCTTTGGTAGAACTGATATCTTAAAAATAGATGTACATGGCAGACAGATCTTTTCATTGAGGTAGGTTTTTAATTTCGTTCAGCAATGTTTTACATGGTTACTTAATCTTGGGTCTCATATGTAGCCTGTTAATATGTCCCTAAGTTTTCTGTGGGCTTTTATTTCTTTTTTGATTCCACTGTACCTATGTTTTCTAAAATTCCATTCTTTATTACTAGTAAATAGAATTGTTTTTTATATATCAAATTTTTAGGTTTTTTATTTATTTATTCATTTTAGAGAGGAGAGGGAGAGGCAGAGAGAGAGAGGAGAGACATAGAGAAGGGGGGAGGAGCTGGAAGCAGCAACTCCCATATGTGCCTTGACCAGGCAAGCCCAGGGTTTTGAACCGGCAACCTCAGCATTTCTAAGTCGATGCTTTATCCACTGCGCCACCACAGGTCAGGCTTGTATATTAAATTTTTATCCTGCAACCATTACTAACTTCATTTATTAGTTCTAAGTTTTTTATAAACATTCTTTAGGATTTTCTGCATATGTGCATATTGCTTGTGAATAAAGACAGTTTACTTCTGTCTTTCCATTTTCAATTTGTCCAAACAGATTTTCCCCTAATTAAAATTTTAAGAAAATGGATGATTTCATAACTTTCCCCACACATATTTGTCCAGGAAGACTTTATAAAATCAATGTACTATCTCCCATTAAGCTCTTTTTGGAACCATTTATCATTTCCTTCCAGACATTAGGAGTTCTCATTTATTTTTACCAGAAAAAAATCTTGAAGCAGTAGAGAACTGTTATAATCTATTCCTCTGAACTTTGGACATGTATTTGAAATCCTGATATGCTCAGGATTCCAAATCACTTCTGATAAGAGCAACAGAAAATATTGCTTACAAAAAATTTCCCTTTTTTATAACAGAGGAAAAAAGATACCATTCAGAAGTGAAATTATAGACAATTTTAGTCTAAGTCAATGATTTCCTTCTCAATAAAATTTTAGAGCAGTTATTGCTGACAGCTTTTAAAATGAGCAATATAATTTCCCGTAAAGAACAGATGTTCAAAAATATTTTTCTTGGCCCTGGCCGGTTGGCTCAGTGGTAGAGCGTCGGCCTGGCGTGCAAGGGGTCCCGGGTTCAATTCCCGGCCAGGGCACACAGGAGAAGCGCCCATCTGCTTCTCCACCCCTCCCCCTCTCCTTCCTCTGTCTCTCTCTTCCCCTCCCGCAGCCGAGGCTCCATTGGAGCAAAGATGGCCCGGGCGCTGGGGATGGCTCCTTGGCCTCTGCCCCAGGCGCTAGAGTGGCTCTGGTCGCAACAGAGCGTTGCCCCCTGGTGGGCATGCCAGGTGGATCCCGGTCGGGTGCATGCAGGAGTCCGTCTGACTGTCTCTCCCCATTTCCAGCTTTGGAAAAATACAAAAACAAACAAAAACAACAACAACAACAAGATATCCCCTAACAAAAAAGAAAAAAAAATTTTTTCTTAGCTATATTCTTTTAAATTATTGTTATAAACTTATACCAAAGACACAACAGTGCCAAAAATATTTAAAGAGTAAGGCACTTCAAAGTGGCTCTACAAGACTTGTTGACCACTACTTTGTGCCCTTCACTGTAGCAAGTATAATCCATACAGAAGTGCAGGAGACACTCATGGTCAAACAATATGTAAATTCTCAAAGTTAAGAAAGCCAAGAACTTTTTATCATGTGTTCAGAAAACATGAGTATCTAGTATCATACAGGAAGTAGCTTAAAATTACTTTAAGACTAAACAGAACTAAAATAAACTTGTAACAAAAACTAAGTTGGCAGAAGGGAAGCAAAACAATGGAAAGTGAGGCTGAAACATTTGACAAAGGGCCATAGCTCACAGGCAAGAGACAGAGCAATTAAAGATGATGCCAGAGTTCCTGGTTTGAGCAATCAGTATAGGGGTACCATTTACCATAATGAACACAACAATCAGGTAGTGAAGAAAAAGAAATAGAAAAAGGAATATTTTATTTCACTTTGCAGCGCCATCTTCTTACTGAGTAGACTATTTAAAGTTCTTCAACCTGATTGGATTGTTAACCTGATTGGATTCTTTGTTGCAGGGGTGGGGGAGAGGACACACACTGTCCTGCTTATTGTAGGATGTTTAGCAGCATCTTTGGTGTCTAAAGCAAGTCCTATGCCTTACACACCTCTGGGCTCTAATTACCATATCTTTGGGCCTTAACTAAATAAGAAGACATTAATACATTTAAAAAATAGTTCTTGCAGACATGCTTTGTTATGACTTTCATGTATACTCTAGTATGTGGGATTGAATTGATTAAAACAGGAAGAAAAAAGCCTTGTTTAAATTTAAATTAGAATTGTAACATATCCTTTTGTTAAATTAGATACTTAGCATTTACTAAAGTCCCACAAAGAATTTGCTAATTTTTAAATTAGAAAACTAGCAATATTTTTAAAGCAGGAAGCAATACAGAAAACTATCACACATCTCACCTGTAGCTGCTGGGTTTATCAATCCTGCAGAACCACTGTTTGCAATCTGAGAAGGAGCCTGGCTTAGCCCAGTGGAAGGAGTTCCTAACCGAGGAAACTGCTGAGAACTCATTTCCACCTGCAGTACATACAGTCATATGGTTATTATTGGACTGAGATTAGAATCCACAATGAAAAATTAAAGCATCTTTAGTACCCATATCTTTTCTCACAAGCAAATGCATCATTTATAGAAAAAAAATTACTTGCCATTCATCTACAGTGCAGCAATGATCTGAATTCTGTAATTTTTGGATGTACATAGTTCAATTAATAGTTAAAAGGTTTATATGGTGTTGGGGTTACTAACCAATACTTGGAGGTTGCTTGATTACAAAATCAACAATGAATCCTGTACAACAGCCACAAACATGAACACGGTATATAGTATCTGTGTTAAGTTTTATGGAAAATGTCAAATCCCTTTGAAAGGCTTAACCCTCACACCAAGGTGAACAGCAGTGTCATCAGTATGTCTTAGGAGGAACTGGAGGGGAGATGCCTTGTCCTAAGAAAGAATCAGAAACCCTTACATTAAGACCTGGTCCAAAAGGAATTCTCTGTTTAGGGATTTCTTCTCCCACTCTTCATTGACCTCCACTGAGCCAAGGGACCCGAGACCTTCACTGCCTTCTCTAAAGTCGACCCACACTTTTCCCTTAGAAGCCAAGCTCAAGGACACCCCCAATTCGCCGCAATCCCCGCCCCACCCAAAGACCCCCGCTGAGATGGGAGGACCGTCTTCCAGACACCTCGGGACACTAGGACCACATCTCGGGGCGAGGAACAGGCTTGCCGAGAAGCCGCAAGAAAAGCTGTGGGTCTCTTTACCTGCAGCCACCGCCCGCCGCCCGCCGCTCCCGCTTCCATTTCGCCGGGCTGTGGGTGTCGCGGAGGGCCCATGGGGGGGGCGCGCTGGGCTCCGGAGTTGCGGGAAGGTCTCGTACTGAGCGCGCCCCGGACACGCGACTGTCCAGCCCCTCCACCCGCTCACCCGGACACTGGGCCGCAGCGCAGTTCCACTCCTCTTCCCACGAACCTACCCCTAAATGCCCCGCCGGCCTATTGGCTCCACGACGGGCGCGTCACTCGAGAACCGGCACCAATCCGCTGCGACTTGCGCGCTCTAGTCCCGCCCTTCCCTCCCGCCGACTGCCAGCCAATCAGGAGCGAGCCTCACCGTTGCCAACCCCCTCGAGGGGGAGCCAACGAGAATAGAAGTCTAGAGCTCCAGGCGAAGGGGGCGGAGATCCGGGAGGCCCCGCCTCCGCCAGGGTCTAAAAGCGGCGGGCGCAGGGCCCGGATGTGGAGAGTCACTTTAAACTGCTCCGGGAGCCAAACTCTCGGGCTGACTGCCCAGCTGCCTGCCCCGGCGGCTCCGCTTCCACGCCAAGACCCAAGCCCGCCCAAACCAACCCAGCGCCTCTCCCTTTCTTGCCGCAGGACCCCCGGCGCCTGCCACCGGCCCAACCGCCATGCCCAGTTCGCCTTAGAGCTTAGGTCGGACCCGCTGAAGGAGCGGCACCGCTGCCCTTCCCCGGGGACAAGCAGCGGGACGGACGCTGCAGCTCAGCTCGGCCGACCCGCCCTCTCGTCTTCTCTCCGCCCCTTCCACTCCCGGGCGCTTGTCCCGCCATTACTTGGACGCTGCGCCGAGAGGCCACCGCTCCGCCGTGGTCTCGTACCCGTTCGCTCTCAGTCTGTGAAGCCGAGATCCACAGTTCCAAGCCCGCCTTCGCCGCCGCTGGGGCGCGAACACAGTCTCCTGCGGCTCAGCCCAACGCCGCTGCTTCCGCCGCCGTAACGAACTGCTCAGCTATTGGCCGGGGCAGGCCCCGCTCTCCTCTGGGATGCCAGTCGCCGCCAGTGCGAGCGGAGAGCGGACAGACCCGCCCTGCGGGCCGCGGAGGCCTGTGGGCAATAGAGTCCCGGACGCTAGGAGGCGGGTTCGGGCGGGGCCTCCCGCAGATTCGGTCTAGGGGTAACACCCCCTCTTTGCCTTTTCCCTTAGCTTAGTAGAAAGAGTAGACCCGCCTCTCTCTAGCTTGCATTTCCCGATGAAACTGCGGCGCAGGAACATATTAGAGGAGGCTGGGTGCAGCGGAGAAGAGGCCATAGAAAGGCCGAAGGCTTTCCTGACGAGGCTCCCTTCCCCGCGCGGCGTGTGCATTTGATGTCACCACCGAAGGCCAGAGACGGCAATGCCTAATCGTTGTGGAAGGACGGGGGCGCCGAAAGCGAGCACCCCGGGTTAAAGCAGGCCGACTCCGAGAGCGGTTCCTGGCACTGGACCCCAGCACTGGGCTCCTGCTTAGTTTTTGCACATTACAAAGCCAAGTGGGATGATATAGTTTTGTTGGGGCAGTGGGTAGGGGGTGAAGGGTAGGAGTTTATACACTTGTAGAAGTCTTAGCAAAATTTGGGTTTGATAATAAACACTACGACCTCCTCCTGCCTTCCCAGGTGGTAATTTAGGCCTGGAGTTTTGTGACTAGTAAGAAATAAACTGGTCTCAAATACCTTCTTATCATGCACAGCTATGTAAGATAACTGCTTGCCAAGATGTCTCAAATACCCCATCTCCTTCTTCAAACCTTTTTCCTTCCTCACTTTGCCTTATCAAATCTCTTCTGAAAGAACGCTGTAATATATACTTCAGACTCTCTCTAGTCAGTCTCCACACTTGATGGATTCTGTTCCTGCCACCCTTCTCAAAATGCTTTCCCAAATTTGCCAGTGACCTACTCAACTTACCCCAGTGGTCCTTGATTTGTTCTCATCTTCTTAACTGGTTAAATAAATGCACTCTCAGTTTCAGTATCTCTTGAAAATGACTCAAAACTGTGTCTACATAGTAGCCCTCTGTGAGTTGTATACCTGCAGTTCCACATGCTGTACTAGTCAACACATAGGTCTTATAAGCCCCTGAAGTTTAACATATTGAACATCTTTCTTGATTTACCTCATCTCTATTCCTCCCGATTTCTGGGTTTGGTTAATGGCATCACCATCTTCTTTGCCTGTAGTTTTATTCTTGTTTCCATTCTTCCATCTTCCAGAGTCACCATATGTACTTCTCTACCCTCTTTCCAGTCCTTTACATAGCCTTGGCCTCCACTTTTATTATTTCCTTTCTGGATTATAGTAATGCTGCCCCACTGAGATCTCTTGCTACCCTGAAGCTATCCTCCACAATTTTTTCTTAAGCATTACTCTGAGTCTTTCACATTCATGATCTTTATTTTAGAGAAGAAGGGAGAGAGAAAGAGAGAAACACATCCATTTGTTGTTTCACTTATTTATTCATTCATTGGTTGTTTCTTGTATGTGTCCTTACCAGGGATCAAATCCACAACCTTGGCATATTGTGAGGATGCTCTAAGCAACTGAACTACCTGACCAGGGCCCATTTGCGATGTCTAATAACTTAGAATACATTCCAAACCTCTAATCCCAGTATTTAAAGAGTTTAATAATTTTATCCTCTGACCTTGCCAAACATTGGGTCCTGTCTCAGTCATAGTTCCACCAATTCTCCACATGGTTTGGCTCCAGGGTTTTGCCAAATCCCGAAGTGCCTTATGTAGGCCTTAACCTTCAGCTATCATCTGGTAGAATGCTGCCAATTCCACAGCACCTACCTAGAAAGTGTCAACTGATAGTCATCGGCACCAATTCATCACCAACAAGAATACTCCAATTAGGGGTGTTTTTATTCAGTGCAAAACAGGTTAATGTGATAAAGGCATGGCTGTGACAACAGCTTGATTATGAGTTAAGGTCTCTGCTTCATTCTGTACCAGTCTGCTGAGGTTTGGGCTGGTCTGCTCCACTGAAGGTTCTTCACTGGCAACCCTGCCTGTGGAAAGGAAAAGTAGCTCTCTGAACCCAAGGGAGCTGACTTATATAGACAAAAGTTCCCATCCTGGCCCCTGATTGGTCCATCCTCATGCAAATGAAGACTCCAAGTTGTCATAGTTTGATTGGTCTAAAAGGCACTGTCCTGATTGGTCAGAAATGAGCTTCTCTGATTGGTCTGTAAAGAAGTTGATGGATATAGAGCTGTGCAACTCTAATTGGTTGGAGAAAGCCTCCTTCCTATGAAATAGGATTCCAAGAACTTCTTTTTAAGGGCTGTCTCAGAGGGCAAGCAGGCAGTTCAGTGAAGAGGCAGGTAGTTCATTGCAGGCTTCTTCCTGAAGTGCAGTTTTTATGAGAGACTCCTATGCAGAAATGGCTGCTAGACTTTTTTTTTTTTAATTGATTTGAGAAAGAGAGAGGGAGAGAGATGAGAAGCATCAACTTGTTTCACTTCAGTTGTTCATTCATTGCTTCTCATATGTGCCTTAATTGGGGTGCGGGTCACTCAAGCTGAGCCAGTAACCCCTTGCTCAAGCCAGCAACCTTGGGCTTTAAGCCAGTGACATTTGGGCTCAAGTCAGTGACCTTAGGATCATGTCAATGATCCCACACTTAGGTTGGCAACCCTGCACTCAAGCTGGTGACCCTGTGCTCAAGCTGGATGAGCCCATGTTTAAGTTGGTCACCTTAGGGTTTTGAACATGAAACTTCAATGTCCCAGTGTCGTTATTGTTCAGGGTTTCATGAAGAGGAGCTACAAAGGAATGAGGCAGCAACAATACAGCAAGTGGAGGACCCCAATGTCTCCAGTATTGAGGTGCCTTAGAGAGATCAGTTATCCAATTTATTAAGCAGAAACATGACATCGTGTGTAAGAAACTAAAAAACAGAATACATTGTACAGTTTTATTATTTAGTTTTGCAAAAACTGATTAGATTTCTCTTGACCTTTCTGAGACATACCACACCATCTGCTGTCTGATTCCTGACCTGCAGAGAGCTCCAGCAGGGCCAAGCATCCACATCCTTGGGCCTGCCCTGGACACGACTGCTTTCAGTCATGTATACTTGGTCTCAACCTTCACTTCCTCAGGATGGGAACAGAAAGTCACTCAGTGGTTTGGCTTTCCTCCAACATCCCAGGTCAACGCTCTATGTACTATGCAATTCAGTCAGGTTTTTGTTTTTTTTCTTTTTTAAAAATTTGAGCCTAGATAGCCACCAAGAGCCCTTCTTAGTAGGTGTCTTCTTTCTCAGAGTCCACAAATGATAATTATATCTTCCAAGAAGCCTTCTTTGAATTCCTCTCCTTCCCACATAGTGCAGGATACTTCCATGAAACTTCTTTAGTGCCTCTGTTATGGCATTACGCTTTCTACTCTGTAGTAGGTGGAGAAATTACTCATCTATATATCTCCCATCAACAGGAAGGATTTGATAAATATTTACTGAGTATGATGATAGACACATCATAGTACATAAAGAAAATCTGAATTTTCCTTAGTTACCAGGGACAGACAACCTCTGCTGCTATATTCACTCAAGTCTTCAGTCCCTTACACTTGAAGGAAAATGGATGTTTCGCCCATGGTTGTATTGCTTGGGCTTAGAATGATCATTCACTGCGTTTGGTGTTCTGAAGACAACCTCCTTGTGCTTTGGTCAGACTGAACCTTCCACACTTGTCAACTACTCAACCCCAGCCACTTTCAGAGGCTTATTAGTATTTTGATTCTTGAAAATGATGTTGTCCACACAGGATAGTTTGGGTGGTTTAAGCCAAGAACACCAAAAGTCACTATATCTGCTGAGTGGTTATCTAGAGAAAGATAAATAACTTTTTGTGGTTCCTTTAAGTCCAGACACACTTTTGGAAAATCCTCAGCCAGAGAAATTTTATTCTATTCCAGTTCACTCATTTGTAAAGTGAATGGTATATATCTGAATTAGTTTTCTATTGCTGTAATAACAAATTACCACCAACTGAAAAAAGCCCATACATTATCTTACTGTTGTGCAGGTCATCCATCTGATGTGATTCTTACCAGGTGTTAGTTGGTTGCTTTCCTTTCTGGAGGATCTAGGGGAGAAGCGGTTTCGTTGCTTATCTGAGCTACTGGCAGAATTCAGTTTCTTGTGGTTGTAGGACTGAGATCTTTGTTTTCCTGCTGTTTTTGTATGAGAGTTGTTTCTAGCTTCTAGAGACCACCCACATTTCTTGGGCCCGGCCCCTTACTCCACCTTTAAAGCCCCAAATGTAGGCAGGTTAAGTCCCTCTCATGTTTTAAATCTCCTTTCTTCCTTCTACCTCATCTCTTTTGCCACCCCAGGAAAAGTTCTCTGCTTTTTAAAATCAGTATCCCATGTGGATACTGGAGTAGGTAAACTCTGGTTCCCCTTGTCCTAGAAGGTGGGGATGTATATGAGTCTTCAAATTGAAACCTATATTGTGTAAGCAAGCAGTCAGCTATTTAGTAACGAGACATGTCTATGGAAACAAACAAACAAAAACCCAAGTTTATAATTAGAACAAATTATGAACTCAATCTCAGAGCCTAGAGGGCTGCCAGTTAAGATTTCTAGATGTCAGGCTCATAGCTTTTTTTGCTGGAGTTAGGGCAGACAGTGACAATCTGACAGATTTTTCTTGGTTTTCAATTTAAATGTCTCTGGTGATGTCATCAGGTGTTCAGGAAAACTTTTTAGTAGGTGTGGCTTACTTACATCAGTCATGGAGATTGTCCAAGCAAGAGTTGCTCTGATGATTACTCTAAAATTTTATTAAGTCATCCAGATGCAGCTTATAGGGCGTCAGGGAAAAGGGCAGTTTTAGCTCTCAATGATTCCAAATCAAAGGAAGGGAGAAAAATGAAAAAGTTAGTTAAGAGGGCTGCAGCCAAATTAAAAAAAAAAACAACACAAAAAATTAGAATTCAGGATCCAGTCCAGTTTAAAGGTAAATAGCAAAAACTTTAAAGAAGTTCATAGGACTAGATTTTTTTTTTTTTTCAGAGAGAGAGAGGGATAGGGACAGACAGACAGGAATGGAGAGAGATGAGAAGCATCAATCATTAGTTTTTCATTGCGCGTTGCAACACCTTAGTTCATTGATTGCTTTCTCATATGTGCCTTGACCGTGGGCCTTCAGCAGACCGAGTAACCCCTTGCTGGAGCCAACAACCTTGGGTTCAAGCTGGTGGGCTTTTTTCTCAAACCAGATGACCCCACATTCAAGCTGGCGACCTCGGGGTCTCGAACCTGGGTCCTCTGCATCCCAGTCCAACGCTCTATCCATTGCACCACCGCCTGGTCAGGCAGGACTAGAATTTAATATCCATAAATGTGTATTATAGTTTCCTACTGAAATGTGATTTTTTCTCTAAAGCCACCCTCATTGTTACCAAAGATAAACAAAGTAAGTAATTTATTTGCAAAATAAATCAAGTTTCAATAAATTTGACCTGTTATTTGTATAAATACAAGAATAGCAATTGATCATGTATGCTGAGACCAGCTCACCCGTGGGCGTACATGAAAGGAAGGCACTGCAGAACTGAAGAAAAAACATACACAAGACACAACATACAGAGAAAGATGGGTACAGGGGACTCCCAGCCTCTAGGACTGAGAGCCCAGATCTCTGCAGCCTCATAGAATTTATTTATTTATTTATTTATTTATTTATTTATTTATTTTTACAGAGACAGAGAGAGAGCCAGAGAGAGGGAGAGACAGGGACAGACAGACAAGAATGGAGAGAGATGAGAAGCATCAACCTTTCATTGCGACACCTTAACTGTTCATTGATTGCTTTCTCATATGTGTCCTGACCGTGGGCCTTCAGCAGACCGAGTAACCCCTTGCTTGAGCCAACGACCTTGGGTCCAAGCCGGCGAGCCTTTGCTCAAACCAGATGAGCCCGCGCTCAAGCTGGCGACCTTGGGGTCTCAAACCTGTGTCCTCCGCATCCCAGTCCGACGCTCTATCCACTGTGCCACTGCCTGGTCGCCTCATAGAATTTATCGGTCTCTTTGCTCATTAGGTAAATTAACAGAGCCTTGGTTCAGGTGCATAGAAGGGTAATTAACTAATATCTTTCAGGTATGTAAGGAAAAGGCCATAGAGATCAACTGTTTTCCTTTAAACAATCTTTCCAGTGCTTGCAAGGGTAGCGTTCTGTCCCTGCAGGACCAGGCATTCCAAAGTCCGCACAAAAGACTTGTCTCAGGACCACAATCTAACTCTCAGCCATTTTCCCACTCATATAGGCTTTTAAAAATTTGCTTTGTTGAATTTTTTATTATAAAGAATTTCCAGATAAAAATTTTAACAGCCTCTTGAAACTAAGAGCCATACTTGTCATTACACTTTGCTTGTAGTATTTGTACCTTTGGGTTAATTTCTTATTTATAGACGTCCCCAAAATCACCCTAATAATTTCCTGAGAACCCACCCCACTCAACTTGTAGATCCACGCAAGCCATTTCCAGTGGCTCTTTCATACAAGGCATGTCTTGGTTCATGCTACAAACTTTCCTAAAAATCACAAACTTGTAACAAGTAGCATATGGCCTTGGTATGTCCTGTGCCTCTTAAATGGCTCTGGGCTTGGCACTAGAGAGAGCCAGCTTTGGTTAGCAGCTTGGCCTCTCCTGGGAATCTCCAAACCCAACACCTGTAGCAGCTATGTGCAGATTGCTTTGTAACTCATGGCAGGTGGCCCTGGACAGGGCACACAGGTGGTGCTGACTTAGGCCTATACCTTCTGGGAGGTGCCAGAGACAGTGCACCCAGTGCACAGTGTCAGACTGTGTTGAAACACCACCCAATCACCTCCATGAGCGATGCACTAAAATACCAACTCATTGGGCACCACAACCCTGCCAAACAAAGTAAGTCCTGCTCTGTGGGGTCAGCCCTGGCACAGCAGATCCTCTGCTGTGGACTGGGTTAGTCCTCACAGTTGATTGTCCTGGGGGTAAATTTCACTAATGGATGTGTCAACAGCAATCAAGTTTCAACTATAACAGGAGGGTGCACACAGCCCTCACGGGGAGCTCACTTGTGTAGCACACAGTTCAGGTGAATGGACATAAGAAACACAGCTAAAAAAAAAAGAAAAAAGAAACAGCTAAAATTACCAGCAGGATAGAATGGGAATCCTGTAGTGTCTGGCCCTACAGACCTGTTCTTGCCTTCTGAGGGAGTCCGGCCTACTTTTGTGACTTCTTTGACCACATCATTTCACATTTAGACCCCCAGATCATGACCTGAATTTTTAGCAACATACAAGGCCTTGTAGACCCAAGATGTCCACATCCCACTGCTCATATCAATAGCCATATAGATCATGTCCACCTCCCACAGCTGCCAGTTCACAGTAATCAGGATCTTTACTTCCTGTGTTTTTCCTATGCACACTGCACTCCCTCTGGCTTGTCCACCTGCCAACATTGGGGGAATTATGTACTCCCATGGGAACAGAATGGTATCTCCTAGTGGCAGTCAAGGACCACTACTGACTCTCTTCCAACTGACCCGCTTTGTGGGAGAGATCATACTAAAGAGAACAGTGTGCAGTTTAGCTCTTGCCCAATACTTTTGTCAGTGGTACACTCTGAACTCTAGAGGGAGCCCCATAAACAAGGAAGAGAAGGAGAAGTAGCCCTGGAACCTTAAATTACCAGCAGTTCTGGGGAATGGGTCTCAGGATTCAACCACATATCTTAAGTTCACTGGTGTTGTTTAGTGTCCTTTGAGCAGGGATGCTTTACTTGATTTATCCTGTCTGATCTGACTTCCCACCAGCCTCTGCCCACTACCCACATTTATCCATGTGGTAGTCATGCTGCAGATAAATTCTAGATTGCTTAGGCTCAGCCTGGCCTCACATCACCCAAGGACTCTCCTGGTGAACATGTGCAGTGGGTATATCTAGAAAGCAACCAGTCTGGGACAAATGTGTATGTTTATTTCACATAGCCTTTTGTCTAGGAATAAACAAGGCACTGCATCATTTTGTTTTTCCCCTTTAAGTGGACTGTTAGAAGTACTTTAATATATAATTTTTATTTTCATGCCTTTTTATTTAGAAATATTACCCTTCCCCCAAGAGTTTAAACAGTGACAATAAGAACAGCTATGTTTCATCCACCTGGATTCCATAGGTTTTAACCCAACAAAATTTGCACAACAGTCTTTTAACTTTTCTGTTTTCTTTGTGTTCTTACATAGCCCCTTGTGTGTGTGATTGTGTTTGCACACACCCATGTTTTTCTCCCTGGACCATTGGAAAGTAAGTTCAGGCAAAGTAAGTTCAGGCATCAAGATGCTTCATCATAAAATACTTCAATAGGCATCTCCTGAAAAGAAAAACTTCCTCCTATAAGATGTTCATGCTGTAACAGTTGCTCTGATGAGTTCTGTGTCCCTAAAGTGCCAGGACCTTTGCTATTAAGTTGGGCGATGGCCTTCTTATCATGTGTGTCAGCAGTGGCAGGCACTAGGTGTAAGGCTGTTGCTTTGGGCTGTTACCAAGGGCCAGGTGCTAGGCCTGTATCTTCTAGTTCAGCTGGGCCTAGTGCTGATCTTGATTAAGAAACCAGGCACTCAGAGTTTGGGCTTCCCAGGAGTCCTTCCATTTTACATTTTAAATTTTATTCTTTTGAATAAGGAATACATTCACATGTTATAAAACAATGTACAGTGCAAAGTCTCCCTTCCACAACTGTCTCTCTACCCCTCAGTTCTCCTTCCTAGAGGAAACCAATCTCACTAGCTTCTTGTGTGTCATTCTCAAGGTTGCATATATGTTTATACTTTTACAAGCAAATATGTGTCAAATGTTCTCTTTTGTAAAAGAAACAATAGCACATTATACACACTGTTCTCCACCTACTTCTATCAATACTTTAAATATATGGCTAAAATACAAACAAAATCTTGGGATTCAAAAATTCAGACTGCTTTGTTGTAAACAAGGTTCAATAGCCAGCTTTATGTCCAAGGGCTAAAGTTTCCATTACTTTAGGAAAGTGTTTGGTGAATACAGAAAGTGATGTTTGCTGAGAGAAGCTCTGTTCTTATAAAGGGGTTTCTCCAGAGACTCCTGCCTTGACCTGTCAAATTTGTCTAATGTGAAAGACAACCCTATGTAATGCCAAACATAGTCCTAACTCATAAAACATTGACACTATCTATTACCAGTGTGATGGAGAACCTTGTTTTTTCCTAGACAAAAGGCTATTTGAAATAAACATACACATTTGTCCCAGACTGGTTGCTTTCTAGATATACCCACTGCACTTGTTTGCCAGGATAGTCCTTGGGTGATGTGAAGCCAGGCTGAGCCTAAGCAATCTAACATATTAGAAGTAGCAGGCAGTCCCTAAACCCTACTGAACCTACTGAAATTTTTTGAGTTTTCCAATCTTTTTTTTTCTTTTTAAAGCAAAGGAGAGCTGGAGGTACACACAGTGACAGACCGGAAGGGAGAGAGATGAGAGGCATCAACTCATAGTTGCGGCACTTTAGTTGTTCATTGATTGCTTTCTCTTACGTGCCTTGACTGGGGGCTCCAGCTGAGTCAGTGACCTCTTGTTCAAGCCAGCAACTTTTGAACTAAAGCCAGTAACCAGGGGGTCATGTCTATGATCTCACGTTCAAGCCGGTGACCCCGTGTTCAAGCCAGATGAACTCACACTCAAGCCGGTGACCTGGGGATTTTGAACCTGGTCTTCAGTATCCCAGGTCAATGCTCTATCCACTGTGTTACCTCCTGGTCAGGCCTACCCTCCATTTCTCCATTGACTGTTGAGTAGTGAGAAGTTGGTATTTGAGCCTCCTCAGATGGTCAGTGTGCTATCAATAGCATCTACTATACAGGAAGCCGTCACCTTCCATGGACAGTGAAGGGGAGGAGGTAGCAGGTGATGGCTCTGCGCTATCTGTGAGGGTGTCCACTGTCCACATCCCCTTTCCATCCCTTGTATTCCGGTCATGCAATAGATGGCGGCAGTGCTGAGGATACTAGCTACCTTCCTGATAAATTACAGCCCCTGTCTGACAAGGTCAGCTGCAAGCCAGAGCATCCAAATCCTCCTGGAAACACATGGCTCCTCACCTACCTCTTAACAGTTCTTTCAAACAAAGCCCATCTATCTGTGCAAGTTGTTAGTTAAGATATGCCATGAAAGAAATGGTAGCCCCACCAATTTCCAATTCCACAGTTAAAGATGCAAACACGACACTGAGTTGATAACTTCCCAGCACTATTGTCTCATAAATCAATGGACCAACAACAACAACAAAAATGGCCAGGCTTGTTGTTTTCCTTGCATTTGTCCAGTATCAGTACCAATGATCATTGAAGATCTGCACTGATCACCATGAAAAATGGTGCCAAAATATTCAAATTGTTGGTAAATTTTCTTGACTCTCGGATTCATCCTGGAACAATTGTGTGACACATACACTGATGGTGTAAGCAATGGTGGCAGACCTTAGCCCAGATCAAGGAGCAGAACCAAACTGCATGTGTGGGAATTGTATTCACTATTACACACTTGCTGTTAGAAGTGCCAATTTCCATTAAGTATGTTCTGGCCTGACCAGTGGTGGCACAGTGGTTAAAGCGTTGTCCTAGAAGACTGGGGTAACTGGTTCAAAGACTCGAGGTTGCCAGCTCTGAGCATGGGCTTGTAAGTGTGGGGTCTCTGGATTGAACAAGGGAATCAGCTACATGATCTCAAAGCTCCACAGCTTGAGCCCAAAGGTTGCTGGCTCGAAAAAACCCAAGGTCAGGAGAAAGATAGGTTGAACCAGATCCTCGGGTGGGGTCCTCAAGAGTTTTTCTCATTTAGTTGTAGAATAGTTTTGTTGTTTATGTAATGACAGTATTGTGAAAACTTCCGGTGCAATGAAGAGACTTGGGATAAGGAGCAAGCTTGCAATGCCACGGTCAGCCTCCCTCCAAACCCTTCCTCCTAGAAGCCAAAGTGCACATGAGCACACCAAGACAGAAGCCTCCACACCACCCCACATGAGAAAGAAACATATATTAGGGAACATTAAATATCTTTAATGTGTTAATGAGAAAAAAGTTTTCTTTACATGACTGAATTTTTTTCCTGAGGACATGTTTTCCCACCAGGAAAGGCTAGAGAAGCATTTTGTGGTTGACCAGGTAAGACACCTCCCCGAAAGGGACAGTGCCTCGGGCAATGTTGATGGTGGCCTAGGACACCTGGTATCTTTGGCCTATACTGGCAGGGACTGACTGGAAACAAAGCCTTCTTAGAGGACAGGGATGGGAGGTCACTGGGGCCAGGCTGCTCATCATTGAATTTGGCACTTTTCAAGGATTGTCTGTGTCTGACTTGCCCTTTCGCGGTGGAACAACTCTGGCTGTTGGAGTTGGCCTGGTGACCACAGGCCATATAAGTCATCATTCTCCCTTTCTCTGGGTAGAAGGGAACACTGCGGTGGCAAAAACACCCACATACTGGGGTTTGTAGTTCCTGTTTGTGCTCATTTAACTTTGTGGTATGGAGTCCATGGTCAGTGTCCGTTTTGTCCACTAGTATCTGTCCCACAGCTGTCACAAGTGCCTGTGCCTCAGCAGTCTTGCTGTGCATCATTGGTCTCCATGTGGCTGGTCCTTGGCTCTGGGCCATGGCCAATTGGGGCCTGTATTTTTGCAGAGTATCCTCACTTTCGAGTTTTTTATGAGGGGAAATCCACTGATAAAAGAACCTCATCCTTTTTTTGAAGAAGCTTTCTGGAGGAACTTGTTTCTTCTCTGGCCAGAGCTGGGGATATTTCCTCCAAACAGAGTCTACTGTTCCCCTGGCTTGGGCATTAGGGCACATGCTTCTAGCTTGACAGGTCCCCAATTTTTCAAGCCATTTTGCATGGTCTCCCGGGTTGAGCCTCCTGTAGTCTTCACTCTTGTAAGTAGGGGTCATTTTGCACCGATTCTTCCCAGAGCCCTGAATATTTGAGATCCTGGGTTCCTGCTTCTCTAGGCTGCTCCTTTGGGAAGCCTTAGGACCACATAACACATAGGGAGCTAGCCTGACTCCAGTGAGAACTCGCTGGGTGTGGCACAGGGGCACCCGAGAAGCCAAGTTTTCTGCAGCAAGAGGCATTTGTGTGGGACAGTCTTGAGGTTGGTTCTTTGACTGTACCTTCACTTTAGACTTTAATGCATTAACAAGCTCTTTGTTAAGGCATGGTTCTGCTGGGTCATGGAGAATGGACATCCTAGGTACTGAGGGGCTTGTGCTGGTCCTTGGAGCCTCTAAACTCCTCAAATGTGCATTTTTGTTTTGGAGAGTAGACTCTGGATGAAGAGCAGGGGAAAAGTTGGCCTCCTCTGTGTCCCTGGCCTCTTTGGCCCTCAGAAACTGGGGTCCTAAGTTCATCTCCAGTATTTTTCCCTTATTGCAGGAGTCTTGCGAGGCCTGGCCCCAACTCTTCCCTCTTGAATCATTCATGGACATTGCTGAACTTGGACTGGGATCTAGGCTGCCCCTCTCGGCCCACTCCACAGGCCCACTCTGCCAGGTGAGTGTGAGAGACTGAGAAGGTGGCCTGTCCTCCTGTTGGGTCAGAGAGGCCTTTGAGGGCCCAGGGTCATCACCAGATGGGGTCCCTCCCAGAGCCCTCTGGATTTCTTCACACACAGGTGAGGGGGCAAGGAGAGGCCTCACCAGGGTGGGAGCTGACTCTTCTGTTTCCACGTCCTCTCCTGGACAGGACTGAGGAGGTTTTCCCAGGAACTCGGCACACTTGACTATCCAGTGGGTCCCAGATGCACAGGTGGGTGAGGGGGGAAAGGCAGACTGCAGAATGGGCGAAGCCTGAGCCTTTTTCAACTTAAGGAGATTCACGAGCCTGAGGACCTTGAGGGGCAGGCCCCACCTGTGCTTTACCTGGAATTTCTTAATGTGTGCTTCCAGCACCTCCTGAGTGTTTGTATCAGGAAAGGAAACCCTATGGGAGCTGTTCACACGGGGCTCCCAACCTTTTAAGATCCCCAGATTTTTGGTTTCTGTGTGAGTGTGGAACTTGGCAGAAGAGTGGTTGATAGGAAGCCAGGATTGATGTACACTCTCAGGGACCAAACTGTTGCTCTTGCTGCCCAAATGTCCTTTCAAGATGTTTTCTACATTTTTGTCTAATTTCCTCAGTAAATCACTTCTGGAGTCACTCTTCATATGCATCAAGTCTCTTTCTGAATCTTCAGGTTCTACCCTCTGAAACATCACTAGGGAGCTTTCTGGGCCCCTGGAGAGATCTTTTGGGATCTTCCCCAGAATGTGCCCTAGACCCTCGCCCATATCCTGGCTTACCTGGAGTCCCACCTTCTGTGCCTCCTTGCTGCTCTTACCTGTGAATGAAGAGGGCTGTGAGGGCCCATGCTTGCCCCTTGCCTGGCATGCCCCTACTGATTTACCCTCATGTTGCCTTCGTTCCAGAGACTCTTGGGTCTTGGGAGGCTGCTCCTGGTGCTGTTGGATAAGCAACTTTTGGAGGTGTTCTTCCAGTTGCTTCTGGAGCTCAGAACTGATTGGAAAATTCTCAGAAAAGATGGAGATCATGGAGCTGTCCTTGGGAAGATTGGCAGTGAAGACATTGAAGACTTGGTGAGACCTTCTCACTACACAGGATAAATTCCACCCAGTTCCTAGTTGCTTCTGCAACAAGGGCCATTCTGGTTGTTGAATCCCAACAGGGATTAGAGGTTGTGGCTTATTCTGGGCTGTCGGGCAAGATACTCCACACACCCTAATGTGAGGTGGAGAATAAGGTGGTAGGGTTGGTAGAGAGGATTGGAGATGGCCCTCGGTCTGGACCTGAGCCAGAGGTGGGGGCTGGAATTGAGGTGTGGTTGGAATTAAGGGTTGAGTTTGGAATTCCAGGTAGGACAGGGGCTGGGAATGAGAAAGCATTGGAGATAATTTAGCTCGCAGTGGAATTGGGCAGACATTTGAGGTTCCATTGAATAAGAGAGAGGGAGACTGTAATGTGGAAAAGTTCTCAGAGATCCAGACAGTAACCATCAGGGATTCACTGTGCAGAGAGGGGAGACCCCAGAAAAGCTGGTCATATTTCGTCTGTAGATGGTCTTCCAACACCTTATGATATGAGAGTTGCTGAGGTCTGGGCAATTGCTCTGGTTTGCCTTTTGTGCTCCTGAGGGGTTGGGAAGCTGTGGTGCACAGCTCAGCATTGGGGTTCATTTGTTTTGCATATAATCCGTCTTTTTCTTTTTCCTTCCAAATTTTTACCTTGATTGTCTTTGTTACTTGTATCTCCAGGGCATTGTGCTTCTCAGACCTGAGCAAGGAGGAGCTACCAGCCTCTATCTGTCTGCCTGTGGGGTCTCCCCTGCACAAGGCCTCTGGTGGGTGATGAGATAGGTGCTCTCCCTGGGACTTGAACTGTGATGAGGCTGAGAGGCACAAGGCTTTGGCTGTCAGCTGCCACAAAGACAGGGCCAGAGTGGGAGAGCTTGAGTGCCCAAGACCTGAGGTGGCTGGGATGGGAGAAGCTGAATGAGGGGTAGATGGAGCCGAGCTCTGTGGCTTGGTGCCCAGTGGCAGTACCACTGAGTCAAACTGGGGAAGAGTCAGAGTGGAGTTTGGTGGCGGGAGAGCAGAGGAGGCTGTTGGAGGTGGAGGGTGGGCCTCTGAATCAGGGGGATGTGAGGGGGAATGGGAAAGTGAAAGGTCCTCCATGGGAAAGGAAGGCTCTGGTGGCTGAGAGGCACTCAGGGATGAATGTGGATGAACAGAAATTGAGGAGGCTGTCGGGTCTGGTGACAGGGTGGAGGCCAGAGGTAGCGG
Organism: Saccopteryx leptura; assembly: GCF_036850995.1. Classification (NCBI taxonomy): domain Eukaryota; kingdom Metazoa; phylum Chordata; class Mammalia; order Chiroptera; family Emballonuridae; genus Saccopteryx; species Saccopteryx leptura. Next base: position 1,012,208 of record NC_089509.1, read on the forward strand.
GCACTCAGTCAGAGGGGCTGGGGAAGCCGACGTGGATATGGCAGGAGAAGCATCTTCCACAGGCTCCCCGCAACACCGGTGGGCCCCCTCAGGCGCTGTTCTGCACACCTCACCAGGCGGGTCTTGACCTGAGCGCTGACAAAAGCTGCCCTTGTCCGGGGGCCTCCCCAGGTGTCTGCTGGAGATGGAGGCACAGGCTACAGTCAGGAGCAAAAGGGTCTGGGAGGACCTGGAGGGCTTGGCAGGGGTGGGCACCTGGGTCCTCATGGCCCCATAGCAACTTCCCAGTGCTCCTGCTATCCTTCACCCCAGGGCTGTAGCCATATACCCTGTTCCAATTCCCTCCCTCCTCCACTACCACCACCCAGGTCAGTCCAAAGCAGGTGCAGCCCTGGAGTCACATCACAGGTCACATCTCAGAAAGGAGGGCCCAGGAGAGAAGGAGAAGATCCTTTACCTTCCAAGAAGAAAAATCATGTCCTGAACCTCTTCTAGCTCCTGCAGGCAATCTCTGCAGGCTGGAAATCAGGAGACTGAGTCACATGGTGGTGCAGGGCCTGGGGGTCTTACAGGAGGCTGAGTGCATGGCCCTTTAGGGGATACACCTGGGAGAGTGGACTCTGGAGCCCAAGCATCAGGGCCAAGACCACATGACCTCTGACAGTGATGGCAAGACTCTTGATGGGTAGTGCTGTGTCATTTATAAAGTGCTTCTACATGCACTGCCCCTGTGGCCCTCACAACTTACCTGTGGGGGAGAGAGAACAGGGGTCACCTCACTAGGAATCTGAGAGAAGGTCAACAAAGTGCCCACAGTTGGACCTGGAGGTTCAACCTCCCAGGCAGGCAGTGCTGGCCCACAACAGCCCAAACATCCCTGCTGGGACACCCCTGCTAGGGAGACACCCCTTCCAGGCTCTCCAGGCTTCACTTCACACATGGGACCTGGGATGTGTTGGGTTCCTGACCTCCTGCCCAGTAGCCTACCCACCTGAGAGCTCTGTTTCCTGAGAGACAGGCTCTGCTGCTGGCATCCTCAGACACCTGGCTCTGGCCTTCAAGGGGTACAGGCTGAGGGACAGAAGCTCACCTTTCAAAACTCCACCTTTCTTCCTGCTTCTCCTTGACCTGGGCACCCCTGGACACTGAAAGACAAGAGAAAATGAGGGCTGGGTCCACATCCTCACTCTCCTCTCTCCAGACAAGCTGCAGACACTCAGTGTTTGTGAACAATATGACTGTCTATGTTAACTAATGGGGCTCTCTGGTTTTTCCTTTTTACTTATTATTGTTATTTTTTAGTATCAAAGTTTCTTTAATGCTAAAACATTCTTTGGATTCTTAGCTTTTATTTTATTCTCCAAAAACACTTCAAAACTCATGGTACAGGGAATATTTTATGACAAATAAAACCACATGGGTTTAAAAGCTGGTTTTGGCCCTGGCCGGTTGGCTCAGCGGTAGAGCGTCGGCCTGGCGTACAGAAGTCCTGGGTTCGATTCCTGGCCAGGGCACACAGGAGAAGCGCCCATTTGCTTCTTCACCCCTCCCCCTCTCCTTCCTCTCTGTCTCTCTCTTCCCCTCCCGCAGCGAGGCTCCACTGGAGCAAAAGATGGCCCGGGCGCTGGGGATGGCTCCTTAGCCTCTGCCCCAGGCGCTAGAGTGGCTCTGGTCGCAACAGAGTGACGCCCCGGAGGGGCAGAGCATCGCCCCCTGGTGGGCAGAGCGTCGCCCCTGGTGGGAATGCAGGGTGGATCCCGGTCGGGCGCATGCGGGAGTCTGTCTGACTGTCTCTCCCTGTTTCCAGCTTCAGAAAAATACAAAAAAAAAAAAAAAAAAAAAAAAAAGGTGGTTTTATACTTATTTTCAATTTGGATAAAATATTTTGTTTTTTTTCTCTGAAGTGTGCAAGCAAGAACTTTCTATGTGAGATCTGCCATTGATATTTTCCATCCCTGTTCCTTTGCTTAAGAAATACACACATTCTCAGACGCTGAGGCCCATCTCAGCTCTCTCAGGTAGGACGCTGCTTCCTGAGACTACAGCCCCCTCCAGCCTCTGCTCAGGGGCTCCCAGGGGCTCCCGCGGGTCACTGTCCTGGGGCCAGCCCCAAGAGAAGAGAGGCTCCTTAGACACCTGCCATGGGAAGGCAGCTGGTGAACCAGGGCTCTGAGCCTGTCCCCCAGCAGAGATCCAGCTCTTAGTCTGCAGTCCTCGGCCATGGGTCACTGCATTTAGGACTGTGCTGTAGAGCCTTCCACCACCCCCGGACTCCTGGTCTGAGATTTCTGGTTTTTCTCTGATCATTCAGTAGAAATCCTCATGCCCATTCTAACCCCAACTCGGCTTGTTCCTAGAATGAAGACATTCTATTCTTTCCTGATAAAGTCATTCTATTTCCCATCTCAGGAGTCTCTCCAGATGATTCAGAAAAGTGAAAATAAGAATAAAGAAAAAATATCCATTGGGACTGGGCCAGAGGTTCCTTACCTTCTTGGTGTTTCTATGTTTCCTAGCTGGGAGTAAGGATGGGTTACTCTCCAACCAGGGGAGTAATAGGAGGAAGAGCATCATTCCACATACGATGGCGAAGATGATATCAATCACCAAGGAAGGGCTAGAGCTCTGCCAGGTGGCAATCACACTCTTCAGAGAAGAGAGAGTATTCTCTGTCATCTGCATCATATGCTGCACTCAGAGAACTGAGCACTGGCACTCACTTGGGTGCGGAACCCTAGGCCAGTATGTGACAGAGCTGTGGCCTTGTCACAAAGGTTCCTAAGGGTGGGGGAGGGGACAATAAGAAGAGGAGGCTGCTCCTCCCACACATTGCAGGCCCACATGTCCCTGTACCCTTCTGGGCCTTTTATAAATTTTGTTCGTTTGTTTGTTTTTTTACAGAGACAGAGAGAGAGTCAGAGAGAGGGATAAACAGGGACAGACAGACAGGAACGGAGAGATGAGAAGCATCAAACATCAGTTTTTCGTTGCGCATTGTGACACCTTAGTTGTTCATTGATTGCTTTCTCATATGTGCCTTGACCGCGGGCCCTCAGCAGACTGAGTAACCCCCTGCTCGAGCCATTTGGGACTTTTAAAACGGGCATTCCTGATCTTCTCTCACCCTGCCAGGGAAACTTTACCCAATTCTCTGTTAATTTCATCTGGAATCCAGATGTTACCCAATTTCCTTTGTCCTTAGAGATCCTGACTTGAGACCCACCAGTTTCTTTTTTTCTTTTTTTACTCAGTGAGATGAGGGGAAGCAGAGACAGACTCCTGCACACAACTGGAATCCACCTGGCATGCCCACTAGGGGGCGATGCTCTGCACATCTGGGGCCCTTGCTTTGTTGCAACAGGAGCCATTTTTTAGCGCCTGAGATGGAGGCCATAGAGCTATTCTGAGCGCCCGCGGACAACTTGCTCCAATCGAGCCATGGCTACAGGAGGGGAGAAAAACTGTGTGTGTGAGTGTGTGTGTGTGTGTGTGTGTGTGTGTGTGTGTGTGTGTGTGTGAGAGAGAGAGAGAGAGAGAGAGAAAGAGAGAGACAGAGAGAGACAGAGAGACAGAGACAGAACGCTTGCATGAGAGGGGGTAGGGGTAGAGAAGCATATGGGCACTTCTCCTGTGTGCCCTGGCCAGGAATCAAACCCGGAACATCCACATGCTAGGCCGATGCTCTACCACTGAGCCAACAGTCCGGGACCCATCAGTTTATAAACCTTGAAAACCTCACATTGATCCTGAAATTTTGGCTATTTCCCCAGAGATTTTTACTTTATTTCCTCTGTCCTCAACTCCAGCTTGCCCACATAATGTTTTGTTTTATAGAAACCCAGACACACATCGCTTCTCGGCCTTTTGGCTAAGATCAAGTGTAGTATCTGTTCTTATCAGAAACCCAGACACAGATATTTTGCACTTACTTAATTTTGTGTGCTGTGAGTAGTGGATTTTTTTGTGTTTTCAATCAGAGAGATGTACAAGCAAAAAGTTAAAATAAGTTATTATTCAAAATTTATAAATCTAAGTAGAAAAGAATCACATGTAATTAACCTTTAAATAATACTTTTTACAAATTTATAGCACTTATAATTCTGGACTTAGTAAAGCTTTAAATTCCACAAAGACTTTTAGGACACATATAAACACTTATTCTTTCACAAACCAATCCAGTATTTTCAAATCTAAGAATCTATAATTTCCTAATTAAAAAATAATTTTTTCTAGAGAGAGAGAGAGAGAGAGATGGAGGAACAGAGAGGAAAGGAGAGAGATGAGAAGTATCAATTCTTTACTGTGGCACCCTAGTTGTTCATTGCTTTCTCATATGTGCCTTGATCAGGGACTGCAGCCAAACCAGTGACCCCTTGTTCAATTCAGTGATCTTGGGCTCAAGCCAGTGACCTTGGGCTTTAAGCCAGCAACCTTTACACTCAAGCCAGCGACCATGGGGTCATGTCTATGATCCCACACTCAAGCCAGCGATCCCGCACTCAAGCTGGTGAGCCCGCACTAAGCCGGATGAGCCTGTGCTCAAGCTGGGGACCTCAGGGTTTCAAACCTGGGTCCTCTGTGACTTAGTCCAATGCTCTATCCACTGTGCCACTGCCTGGTCAGCAGTAGCCAGATATTAATAAGGGGAAGAAGCAAAGGGAATCAGACTTTTAAAAACCTGCTTGCTTGGCCCTGGTTGGTTGGCTTAGTGGTAGAGCATCAGCCTGGCATGTGGGTGTCCTGGGTTCGATTCCTGGTCACAGCACACAGGAGAAGTGCCCATCTGTTTCTCTATCCTTCCCCCTCTCCTTTCCCTCTATCTCTCTTTCCCCTCCTGCAGCCAAGGCTCCATTGGAACAAGGTTGGCACGGGCGCTGAGGATGGCTCCATTGGCTTCCTCCTCAGATGCTACAATGACTCCAGTTGCAATGGAGAAATGCCCCAGATGGGCAGAGCATCGCCTCCTAGTGGGCATGCCAGGAGGATCCCGGTCCAGCATATGCAGGAATCTGTCTCTCTGCCTCCCTGCCTCTAACTTCAGAAAAAATACAAATAAATAAATAAATAAATAAATAAATAAATAAAAACTGCTTGCTTCACTAGGAAATTACAGTTTCACCCTTGCCCCACGATGAGATTAACACTCTCTCCCCTGTCTAGGGAGGACCAGCTTTTCAATCTCCGTAGGATACAACTAGGGGAATAGCAACAGGAGAGAAATTACTCTGCTGGATGCATGTGCAGTAGAAGTCAAGATAGCACAGGGGGAGGAGCTTCTACTTTGAGGCAGCACAGTAGGAACCAAGATAGCGGCCATAAAGGCCTGTCAGCCTAGCCTGGGAAAAGGATAAGATTGGATAGGGACACAGAACCCTGGAAGGTCTGGGAAATGGATGGATTAGGGGGACGATCCAGCACAGTCCATGAAAGATTGGGAAGTTGACTGGTTAGTTTAAAAGATGCCTAGTCCTCCCCAATGAGATAATATAACCCAAAACTGACAAAGGAGCTCTCTCTCTCCTCTCTCTAATTTGGTAATGTGCTCACCCCATTGGTTAGAGAGTTCTCCACGTAGCCATGCAGCTCTAAGAGCCTCCTGGGCTGGCAGCCACCTAGGGGCCAGCAGCCACGTGGACTCCCAAATGTAGGCTCAGACCTGGACACAGGGCCAACCAGAGCACAGCTGGGAATGCAGACTATGCTAGCTGGGCAAGGACAAAGACTAGACTGGACTAAGCTTTGATATGGTCTGAATTATTGCCCAAGATTTCTGAACATTAGTCTTTGTATTGGGCCTGCTGAAGAGTAATAGGCGGGACCTTTTTTTATGAAGGGACAAATGGAGATGAGATATTGGGAATCTAGGGACAGACTTCAATTTCATTAAACTCTACCAAGCCACAATATCCCACACCCAAGTTCTTTGAAATGTCTTCTACCCCCCTTAGGTAGAGGGAGGGTTTTTGTTTTGTTTGTTTAATAATTTTCTCAGAATAGATTTCCTAAATGGTTTTATATTAATTTCGAAGTCACTTTAATGTCTTGTCAGTAGCACTTCATCATAGAAAAGTGTTGTTGGGCAGATAAAATATATTATGCTCACTTTGTTAAAGATGGCACTGCCCATGTGGAAGCCCGTCACCCAGGGGATATTAGTTGCCCTTCTTGCTTGGGATGGGCATGATTATATTAATGTGTGTTGGAGGTAGGCTGTGGGCAGGCAGGATCCTTGTAGCCTGGGGCTTGGTGTTAGGACTAAGCCTTTCCCACCCTTTTTGATGTGGAGTGGTGCACTCTCATGAGGAATCCCATTATACCTCAGATGAGTGACTTTGTATCGGAGACTTCCTTGTTTTTATATTGGATTAAAGGTTTTGGTTTTTACACTATAAAGTGGGGCAGACCAGGACCTTGCTCTCTCTTGGTTCCTGAGATAAGTATTAGAGAGGAGAGCAAGAAAGGCCACGTGGAGGAGGCCAGGAGAAGCAGCCAAGATGGTGGAGTGCTGAGTAAGAAGCCAGTTTGTGCAGAGTTTGTGCAGAGAGAAGGAGATGGGGAACAGAAGTGAGTAAGTCTGGTGAGCTAGAAACCTTTGATTCTAGGAAACTCGGATAAGTTAGTAGCTTTGTGAGCACTGAATGAGTGGGTTTTGGAGCCCAGTGTGTGTTTTACTTGCCCGCCGGGTGCAAGCTAGGATTAAAGCTAATGGCCCACCAGTTCTTGGCTCCGTTGTTTCATTACCGACTGTCTGATTCTAGTGTGAACTTGCATGGGCCAGGTTACTGTGATGGTGGCCCTGGCTTTATAGGTGTCCATCTAAAATAAAAGGTCTTCCAAAGTGAGAGGCAAACAAGTGTTTGTTTACAAGCATTGATTCAGACAGAAGCCCAAATAATGTTCTGCAATTTATTTATTTATTTAACATTTTTTTTAAGTTATTCATCTTTTTAGAGAGAAGAGACACAGAGAGAGAAAGAGACAGAGAGAGGAAAGAGATAGAAAGAACAGAGGGAGGAGCACGAAGCATCAATTCCCATATGTGCCTTGACCAGGCAAGCCTGGGGTTTCGAACCGGCGACCTCAGCATTCTAGGTTGACGCTTTTACCCATTGCGCCACCACAGGTCAGGCCCAAATAATGTTCTGATAAGGAGACAAAGGTCATGGGTATCTATGAGAAAGAGAGGACAATAATTACATCAATAGAAAGAAAGCATTTCTATTGGTAAAGATGAACTAATATAGTGATGCTACTTTTTTTTTTTTTTTTTTTTTTTACAGAGACAGAGTCAGAGAGAGGGGCAGACAGGGACAGACAGACAAAGGGAGAGATATGAGAAGCATTAATTCCTCCTTAGTTGTTCAATGATTGCTTTCTCATATGTGCCTAGACTGGGGGACTACAGCAGAGTGACCCCTTGCTCAAGCCAGCGACCTTGGGCTTCAAGCAAGCAACCTTTGCCTCAAGCCAGAAAGCATGGTGTCATGTCTATGATCTCATGCTGAAGCTGGTGACTCGTGCTCAAGCTGGTGAGCCTATATTTAAGCCAGATGAGCCCATGCTCAAGCCTGCTACCTCAAGGTTTCAAACCTGGGTCATGCGCGTCCCAGTCCGACGCTCTATCCATTGTGCCACCGCCTAGTCAGGCAGTGATGCTACTTCTTTTTTTTTTTTTTTTTTTCAGAGACAGAGAGAGAGAGTCAGAGAGAGGGATAGACAGGGACAGACAGACAGGAACAGAGAGATCAGAAGCATCAATCATTAGTTGAGATGAGAAGCATCAATCATTAGTTTTCGTTGCGACACCTTAGTTGTTCATTGATTGCTTTCTCATATGTGCCTTGACCGTGGGCCTTCAGCAGATTGAGTAACCACTTGCTTGAGCCAGCGACCTTGGGTCCAAGCTGGTGAGCTTTTGCTTAAACCACATGAGCCCGCGTTCAAGCTGGTGACCTCGGGGTCTTGAACCTGAGTTCTCTGCATCCCAGTCCGATGGTCTATCCACTGCACCACTGCCTGGTCAGGTAGTGATGCTACTTCTAAAGAAAGTTTTTAATTTTCAGTCCAGTGGTCATCAGTCCAGTAGTCACAATAATTTTTTTTATATCTTGGCAAACAGTTTTTGAGACACAAGGTTGCTTTAGTCCTAGTCCAAAGGTTTTTTGTCTTGTTTTTACCACTGCAAAGATTTAAGACATAAAACAGGCAAGGCAGTTACTGTGGATGGCTGCTCCACTCCATTTTAAAGCAACCCTGTTTATACTATTGTTTATAAAGTACTTGGTTCTTCTCATCACTGTTTTTTTTTTCCTTTAAAAATTTTATTTATTGATTTTAGAGAGAGAGAGAAAGAGAAAGGAGGGAGGAAGAAAGAGAGAGAAACATTGATTTGTTGTTCCACTTATTTATTCATTCATGGTTGATTCCTGTATGTGCCCTGACCCAGACTCTAAACCAGGGGTCTCAAACTCAACTCAGCATGTGGGCCGCAGAGCAAGATCACAGCCATTCAGCGGGCTGCACTAGGTCTACAAAAGGCAACTGTTACGCAACACTTTTCTCACTGCAGTTGAAAACAAAAAAAAATCAGTACAACAAGCACAATCGTACATGCAGTTTACTCAGTGTCACAAAACGACCAGAAACTGTAGTTCGCATCACAACTGCTGTTAACTAAGCTAATATCTAGCTAGGATGCTAGAGAAATGAAAAATACAAGTAGGCCCCTAAGCTTAATTAATTTTATCGAAAATATTTTGAACTTCGTGGATTAGTCTGCGGGCCGCACAAAATTGTTCGGCGGCCCACGGGCCGCGAGTTTGAGACCCCTGCTAAACTGTGATGCTGTGTACAGGCCAATGCTCCATCCAGCTGAGCGAGGTTTGCTTTTTTAATCATAAAGCTCTTTCTCCAGGCAAGGGGCTTGCTTGCAGACTTAGATGAGATGGCTGCTTCCTGAAGAGGGAACTGACCTGGGATGCAGAGACAGACTCAGGACTCAAAGGGATGCCCATGAACCTTGTCTGGCCTCCCTAGAGTGCGGGGGAGGGGGGAGCGCTCGCGTGGACTGGGAGAGAGTCAGTGTCCAGAAACGAGTCCGAAGAATCAGGGTTCTAAGGTGGCCCCTGCCTGGCCGCTGTGGACAGTCGGGGCGTGGAGTACAGCAGGGCCCCCACACCGGCCAGCCCAGCGTGGCCCCATCCTTCCCGCCCGAGTGTCTGCGCCCTGGCCCGCAGGGACAGCGGAAGGGCGTGCCGGGTGGGGTGGCCAGGCCGAGCGCTCGCGCGTGTTTATTTTAACTTCACTCCCTTTAAAAGGAAAGCTATTCTTGGAATTCAGGAGGTGGCCGACGCAGCCGGGGGAGGACGAACTCACCCGCTCCCGGCAGAGTCCCGCGTCCCGGGCAGTCTCAGCCTGTCCCCGCACCAGCACCCGGCGCCCCTCGCCCTCAGCGTCCCCGCTCCCATCACGGCCCGGGCGACCCCTGGTTGCCCCGGACTCGCGGGCTCGGGCTCCGACGGCGGCGGCGACCACGATCGGCCCCGCGCGACCGTCATGACGGGAAGGTAACGACCCCGGGCGCACCGACAGAAGCGCGGGCGGGAGGGATCCTCGGGTCCCCGGGTGCGCACCGCAGCATGAGGCCACCTGTCCATCCCACCGCCGCCCTCGGTAAGGAAGACCAGGTTTCACAAGGAGCCGGGGAGTTGCTTAGGGTGATCACACGAACTAGAGGGAACCCAGCATCCCTAATAATACACCTCACTCCCCACCGGGTGTGGTCCTGGATGGGGCCTCCTGTCTGGAGCCTTCTGCCGCCTCTTCTATAAGCCAGAAGTGCTGAACATGTTAAAAATAGGAAAAGGTCTGTGTGGGATCCTGGCCTGACGTGTGCCCAAGCACAGGCTGCAGAGGTGGGGTGGGGGCAGGAGCTCCTCCAGGCCTGGACCAACTTCTGCTATCAGGCCCCTGGTGGCCATTCACAGATAAGGTCATTGGTCAACAGAGGCTGAGTGACTGCTGAGGGTGGTCCGATGTCCACCAGTGACTGGCCAGGGTTGGTCTGTGCCGTCTTTTGTGTAACATGGCAGGGTTCAAGTGCACGACTCCAGTACTGGCAGGTCAGAAACTCTGGCTTAGCTTTGCGGGAGAAATGGGGCTTGGGAAGGGTGTGCCCAGGAATGGGAAGCAGCCCCAGACCTGCAGGGGCACGCTGCCTCTGATTACTATTAAGCCTGTGGCCGGGAATCTAGGGTAACCCCAGGAATCCAAAATAGTAGGTATCCTGTCACAGAGCAGTCCTGTGCTTTTGATGCAGTTTGCTGCCCACTGCCCTGTCCTCCTATCCTGGATCTGCTGACAAAATCAGCTTCCAGTGCTCACCCTCCTGGTGTGCTTGTGAGGGTCCTGCCCACCCACCCCCGCAAGGACCCACAGCAGCTGTCTGTCCTCTATTCCAACCCCCAGAACTCTGGAGGAAAAGGGAGAGAGTGAACTAGGGAGAGAACCAAGAGCAGCACAGACCAGTGGGGGTTTGGTGCTAAGAGAGGTGGTCCTTCAGGCCCAGCAAATAGGGCGGGGCCACATGTCGCTAGCCCCCCCCCTTTCAGAGAGGCACACCATAGACCCAGATGTCCCTTGGGCCTTCAGTGGAGATGGAGGCCATTGGGTCAGCCTCCTGACAGCCCAGCAAGAGAAGTTGAGAAGGCAAGCAGGTGGTGGGAGCAGGGGCCAGCCTGCCCTAGCTCCCCCAAGGTCTAGTGGGTACCCCGAGCCTGAGAAATGGTGGTCATCAAGTGACACAGGGACCAGGGGGAGCCTTGGAAAACACTGAGTTGGGTTTTTCCTTGTAAAAATAATACTGTTCATCATAGAGCAGGGGTCGGGAAACTTTTTTGGCTGAGAGAGAGCCATGAATGCCACATATTTTAAAATGTAATTCCATGCGAGCCATACAACGACCTGTGTACAATACACATTATCCAATAAAACTTTGGTGTTGTCCCGGAGGACAGCTGTGATTGGCTCCAGCCACCTGCAACCATGAACATGAGCGGCAGAAAATGAATGGATTGTAATACGTGACAATATTTTATATTTTTAACATTTTTTTATTAAAGATTTGTCTGAGAGCCAGATGTAGCCATCAAAAGAGCCACACCTGGCTCGCGAGCCATGGGTTCCCGACCCCTGTCATAGAGAGTTAGGAAAACCCAGAAACACGAAAGATAGCAGAAACATTAAAAGAAAGAAGGAAAATGCACATGGTTTTGCTCTTCAGAGGTGCCCTCAGGAGTATTTCGGTTGTCTTCCTCCTTTTCTCGTAGTGTCTTTTTCTGCTCATTTCCCAGCTGTGAGTGATCTGTGAGCACAAGCTTCTGTCCTTTGCTGGGGCTGCCTTACTCTTCCGCATACAAGCATGGGGCCAGGCTGGCAAGGAACGGACCTCTGACCCAACCTGTGGGGTGGACAAGATTTTCCCTGTCCCAGATGGGACTTTTCACTCTGTTTCATGCCACCATTCTCTCTCTATGCCCATTGCATTGATAAGATGCCAGGGCAGCTCTCATGTCTGCCTCTTGATTCTCCCCACATTATCCCTGGCTGCCTAGACTTGAGCTGACCATAGGAAAGAGCCCTTTCACTGTACACCTCACACATCTCAGAGGCTCTCCCTGCCAACAGTGTCAAGTCCCAGCTTTTCCCAGATGGAGTAGGCAAGACTAGAGGCAGGGCAGTGGGGAGCCACTGAAGTGACCCAAAGTGATGTGCATGGCCATGAACTTTGGAAATTTACTTCTGTGTACTATGTAGAGAAAAGGCTGTGTAGAGATAAGAAGAGATGGGGAGGGAGATGGGTCAGAAGGCAGACATCAAGAGAGGCCTCTCCTTGGCAGTGTGGATGGAAAAGTTCTGTAATAATCTGACAACTCCAGTAAATGGAAAGCAACTTCACAGGTTGATCTGATCATAAATTCCTAACTGAGCCGGTCATGGTGGGTATTCATTTCTTAAGCCAGTAACTTCTTTAGTAAAAGGTTTACCTGTGCATCTAGGTTAATGCACCTTTGAAATGTCTCATTTTCAGACCCTTCAGAAACAAACACTTTGGCCCTGGCTGGTTGGCTCAGCAGTAGAGTGTCAGCCTGGCATGTGGAAGTCTTGGGTTTGATTTCTGGCCAGGGCACACAGGAGAAGCACCCAAGTGCTTCCCCACCCTTCCCTCTCTCCTTTCTCTCTCTCTCTCTCTCTCTTCCCCTCCTGCAGCCAAGGCTCCATTGGAGCAAAGTTGATCCAAGCACTGAGGATGGCTCCATGGACTCCACCTCAGGTGCTAGAATGGCTCCAGTTGCAGCGGAGCAACGGCCCAGATAGGCAGAGCATTGCCCCCTGGTGGGCGTGCTGGGTGGATCCCTGTTGGGCGCATGCAAGAGTCTCTCTGCCTCCCTTCTTCTCACTTGGAGTGGGGAGCCACCTTCAAGAGAACACATAATCTTGTTAACCACCCTAGAATCCAATCTAGGAATCACCTCCTTGCTTTCTCTCACCTTCATGTAATTTTCCTTACTCCACTCCTTAATTCCAAGTGCATAAAAAAACTGCAAACTATCCTTTTAGGAAACTGTAAACTGTCAGTTTCACTGTCTTTTGAGGTTTGGTTTCCAGGTATATTCTCTGTTTGGCTCAAATAAACTCTAATAAAATTGTAAAACTTTTCTACAGATTTGGACATTTTTATGTCGACAGCAACCATGGTGTAGAGCAGGCATCCCCAAACTACGGCCCGCGGGCCGCATGTGGCCCCCTGAGGCCATTTATCCGGCCCCCCGCCGCACTTCCAGAAGGGACACCTCTTTCATTGGTGGTCAGTGAGAGGAGCACTGTATGTGGCGGCCCTCCAACCGTCTGAGGGACAGTGAACTGGCCCCCTTGTGTAAAAAGTTTGGGGACCCCTGTAGAGAGAGGATGGACTCAGGGACCTGGGAGGTGTCATGGACAGGACCTGACCAAGAGGCAGGCCAGGTGGCAGGTATGAAAGTGGACACAGAGCTAGATGGGGCCATGAGGCATTTGGAGCATTGTGGCTAGTTGAAGGGGAAACAGTTGGAGGCAGCTGGATAAGAGGGTCAGAAGCTGGGTGCAGGCTGAGCTGGGTAGAATGGTGAATGAGGCCTGGAACAGGGGGGAGGGTTGTTTAGAGAGGGGCCTGCTGTGGGACAAGGGGCTTACAGTGACTTTGGACCTTACAAACACCTGACTCTTTGCCCCAGCTGAAAGGACCTTTGGTATCACCATTGTTCAGGGTAGACAGTAAAGCCCAGGCAGGTTATACCCCCTGCCCAGGGGTCTAGCCTATCAGTGGCACCCTCTACCACTAGTGCTCTCAACCATTTTCTACCTTGCTCAGGAGTATGCCCAGGGCTCCCCTCAGCAGAGGAGCTTGCCACGGTGCATCTAGGGTGGCAGCCAGAGCCCTCAGCACAGCGTGTGGGGCTGCGATGGAGTTGGGGGTTTAAGCAGAGAATGGAGCAGATGACAAGTGGTGCAGAACTGAGCCCCAAGCCCCAGACTGGCCAGGCTGGGCACCACCCATGACTTCTTCAGCTCCTCCCTTCTGTTTGTAGTCTTGACTCTACCCTGCCACTGGCTGTGGAAGATTTGCATCGAGCTACCAACCTAATGTAAACTGGTTTGAAAACCTTCTTGCAAATTTCATAGCCAGCATGGGCAAGCTGGCATAGGAGGGCGCAGGCACTACACAACTGCGGAGAGGGTCCAGGCTTTCCAGTACTGAGGCTGTCCAGCCTTTCAGTCTGGGTAGCTTCTGTCTGCTTACTTTATCTCTAGCAGATTCCTACTCAAACCTTTCTAGGTCATTTTTAGGTTGGGGAAAGGGGTAGTGAGAGCACATTAACTGTCCCCCTTGTTTTGTTTATTTAGATCTCATACATTTTTGATGATGAATATTTGAGATGACCTATAATAAGATGACTATGCTAATGAGATACTTAACATTAGATAGCTGTTATTTATCTCACTAAGCTGAAATTACAGAATATACAGATGTAAAACCAAATCTGTGTCCACACAGATGCTTACATTTTAAAGTAGGAAAATAAAATCATTCAAAATCAAATTTTCTGTAGGATAAGAAGGTTGAAGTATGCCATTTGTTGGAGGTATACTGAGGGACCTGGCAGAGCTGTCTTCAACTTTCTAGCGGGGTACAGTTAACACAGTGGAAACAGGCTCTGCTGGACAGGCTATTGGTGATGGTGGCGCTGGCTATCGTGGGAGAGGGCACTTGGTGCTCAACCATCGGAGGCAGCCCTGCCTTGGCATTGCTGGCAGCTGCCCAGGCCTTTGTACCTCTGGTAAATTATGTAGGTATATTCTTTATCACATGGATGCTTTTTTAAAAAACAACAACATGTGAGTTATAATTCACATATCACAGGCACCGGGTATACAATGTAGTGGTTTTTAATACATTCACTAGGTTGCATCATCGTTACTTTGAATGCTGGGACATTTTCATAATCCCCAAAAGGAACTCTGTAACTGTTCACAGTCAATTTGCACATCTTCCTCCTAGCCCCTGGCATCCACTAATCTTGATTTCTGTCTGTATGGATTCAGATATTTCATATAAATTGAACCACACATTTATACCCTATTTTACTTGACTTCTCTTATTTAGCATAATATTTTCAAGTTTCATTCATGTTGTAGCATGAATCAATACTTTGGTTCCTCTTTAAGCCAAATAACATTCCATTGTATGGATATAACATATTTTGTCTATTCCAGGGGTCAGGAACCTTTTTGGCTGAGAGAGCCATGAATGCCACATATTTTAAAATGTAATTCCGTGAGAGCCATACAATATGTTTAACACTAAATACAAGTAAATGTGTGCATTTTATGTAAGACCAACACTTTTAAAGTACATTAAGTCTCTGAATTCTTTAATAACGTTGTTATGCTGTTGCTAACCAATGATGAATAAAGTACTTCTTACCATTAATGCGACTTCTGGTGTTGCATGGTTTTGCTGATGGCTTTGTAGTCTGGTTGATACGTGGTGAGGTTAAGCTTCATGCAGGCGTTGAGACTTCCAACCTAAGATCATAGGTTGGTCTTAACGGTCTTTAGATGTGAGAAAGACTGCTCACATGCATATGTAGAGCCAAACATTGTCAGTACAGCAATACTCGTGCTACAGTGTGTGGTATGTGACGGGAAGCGCGTTCCAAGTTTTGACAATCAGCTGGTCCATGGGTTGAAGTTTTTTCATTTCTCCCCACTTGTGTTTGCTTGCCAACTCTGTTTGCTGTCATGCAAGTCTTTTCAAATCTTCATTCAGTGACTTGAACTTATTCACCCACATGTCTGAGGCCTTCAGGTCATCAACTTGTAGCTCAAAATCTCTGACAGAGACACCGGGGATGTAACTCAGGTCGGCGCTGTCCACTGCACACTTGTGTGGATGGGTGATGAACTTAAAAAGACGAGTGTGCTCACAAAATTCTCCAAAGCGTGCTTTGAATGACTGCAGGAGATTAGATGTGAAGCCCACTAGCTGCTGGGGATCAAGATGTTGAGCAGGGTCACTTGCTGTGCATGCATCTTTAAACTCTCCCAGTTTTTCAAAGTGTAGTAAACAACCTGTTTCAATGTCCTCGATGAGGAGTTCCAGCTTGTTTTCAAATGCAAACACTGCTTGTTGAAGGGATAAGACTGTATCTCCAATGCCTTGCATTTTCACATTGAGCTGGTCAGATGTTCAGTCATGTCCACGAGATAGTAGAACTTCAGGAGCCACTCAGTGTTAGCTAACTCAGGATGCTCGATGTTTTTCATTTCAAGAAAAGTCTGGATTTCGCTCAGACAAGCCGCAAAATGGCTGAGTACCTTCCTGCTTGACAACCAACGCACATTGCTGTGCAGAAGCAGACCAGCTTAATTATTCCCAGCTTCATCCAGCAGTGTTTTAAACTGGTGATCATTTAAAGCTTGGGCAACAATAAAGTTGACCACCTGAATGACCAGCAACATCACCTCAACAAGCTGCTCGCCACACATCTGAGCACAAAGTGCCTCCTGATGTAGGATGCAGAGAAAACTTAGGATGGATCTCTTTTCATGTTCACAAAGAAGCGCTACGAATCCTCTGTTTTTTCTCACCATGCACGGAGCACCATCAGTACACACCGAAATAAGTTTATCCATCGGTAGATTTTTTTCTTTAGTGAACTCAGTTATAGACTTGAATAAATCCTCCCCTCTTGTTGTCTCTTTCATAGGCAAAACAGCAAGACTTTCCTCACATAGTGTGTCACCAACAGCATACCTTGCAATCACGCTGAACTGGGATAAATGGCTTACATCTGTTGACTCATCCAAAGCGAGAAAAAAGAATGGTGCTGCATTTATGTCCTTCACTTGCATTGCCTCAGTTTGATTTGCCATCATGATGGTATGATCGTGAACAGTTCTTGCCGACAGAGGCATGTCTTTTATTCGTTTGATTATCTTGTCTTTATCCTAAAAGTCGTCAAAAAGTTCATTGGCAACATCAAGCATCAATGTTTTGGCATACTCCCCATCTGTGAATGGCTTTCCATTTCTCACAATTGCTAAAGCAAAGCTAGCCAAATTCCAATCACCTTGTTGGGTCCAAAGACGGAGTTACTGCTGACTAGCTTGCACTCTGCACAGTAGCTCTTGATATGCTTACTTCCTGCTGTCCCCCGCTGGATATTTTGATGCAAATGTAGTATGGCATGTGTCAAAGTGCCGCTTTATATTTGACCATTTCAGCGATGCAATTTTATCATTGCATATTAGACACACTGCAGAACCTGCTCTCTCCACAAAGGCGAATTCCTCTGTCCATTTCTGCTGAAAAGTACGATACTCATCTTTTTTACTTTAGCCATCTTCTTCGTCAAAAGGGTTTCTGCAATTAGCTAGCTGACTACTTGATTATAAGGAGGAAAGTTTACTTCCTGACCTCACAATGACCTGTGTATGTTACGCATTATCCAATAAAAATTTAGTGTTGTCCCGGAGGACAGCTGTGATTGACTCCAGCCATGCGCAACCATGAACATGAGCAGTAGGAAATGAATGGATTGTAATACATGAGAATGTTTTATATTTTTAATGTTATTATTTTTTTATTAAAGATTTGTCTGTGAGCCAGATGTAGCCATCAAAAGAGCCACATCTGCCTCACGAGCCATAGGTTCCTGACCCTTGGTTTATGCGTTCATCTGTAGTGGACATTTGAATTCTTTCCACTTTTTTTTGGCTCCTATGAATTATGCTATTGTGTACATCTCTCTCTCTATTTTCTGCTCTCTTGAACATATACTTAGGAGTGGAATTTCTAGCATATATAGTAACTCTATGTTAATCTTTTTTTTAAATTTTTTTTACAGAGACAGAGTCAGAGAGAGGGATAGATAGGGACAGACAGACAGGAACAGAGAGAGATGAGAAGCATCAATCATTAGTTTTTCGTTGCGACACCTTAGTTGTTCATTGATTGCTTTCTCATATGTGCCTTGACCATGGGCCTTCAGCAGACCGCATAACCCCTTGCTCAAGCCAGCGACCCTGGATCCAAGCTAGTGAGCTTTGCTCAATCTAGATGAGCCCGTGTCCAAGCTGGCAACCTCGGGGTCTCAAACCTGGGTCCTCCACTTCCCAGTCCGATGCTCTATCCACTGTGCCACCACCTGGTCAGGCTCTATGTTAATCTTTTGGAGGAATTGCCAAGCTGTTTTCCAAGTAAGTGTTCATTTTTACATTCCCACTAGGAATTATGAGGGTTCCAATTCTTTACATCCTCATTAACTCTTATCATTGTCTGTTTCCATGGGTATAAAGTGGTATCACATTGTGGTTTTCATTTTCTTTTTCCGAATCACTGATAATGAGCATCTTTTTATGTGCTTATTGACCACTTGTGTATCTTCTTTGGAAAAATGTCTATTTAAATTTGTTTGCCATTTAAAAATTGAGTCATCTTTTTATTATTGGATTGTAAAAGTTCTTTATATATTCTGGATACTAGACATTTATCAGATTTATGATTGGGAAATATTTTGTCCTATTCAGTGATAGTGTTTTTAGATGCACCAAACTTTTAAATTTGGATGAAGTCTAATTTATCTATTTGTTCTTTGATTGCTTGTATTTTTGTTGTCACGTCTCGAAAACTGTTACCTAATCCAAGGTCATGAAGATTTATACCAATGATTTCTTCTAGGAGTTTTATAGTTTTAACTTTTACAGTTAGGTTTTCAATCCATTGTGAGTTGATTTTTATTTAATGAAATTAAATTAATTTATTAATTTATTAATTAATTTTTTGGAGAGGGGTGTTGAGAGAGAGAGACAGGGACATTGAGTTGCTCCTGTATCCTGTATGTGCCCTGACCAGGGAATCAGACCGGCAACCTCTGCACTCCAGGATGATGCTTCAACCAACTGAGCTATAGGTCAGGTCTTAATTTTTTAATCTATTCATTGATTTTTAGAGAGATTGTCTTAATTCTTACACTATTTCACTATTTTTTTCTTTTATGTTAAATTGTTTGATTATGCACTTGTCTTTAAATTAAATGGGGGAAAAGGCTAACAAACAAAAATTACATTTATAGTGTCTTTTTTATTTATCTATATAGTTACCTTTACTATATAAATGTAAAATACACTTTACTGCTGTTTATTTCTTCATGTGGATTCAGTTATTATCTAGTGTTCTTTCATTTCATCCCAAGTAACTCTCTTTAGTATTTCTTTTCAACTCCAGAATTTCTATTTGGTTGTATTTTATAATTTTTATCTCTTTATTAATAGTCTCCATTTGGTGAGACATTATTCTCATGCATTCCTTTAGTGTTATAGACACAGTTTCTTTTAGTTCTTTGACCATATATAAAATAGCTGATTTTTCCTGGCCTCTGGTGGCACAGTGGATAGAACATCAACCTGGAATGCTAAGGTCACTGGTTTGAAACCCTGGGCTTGCCCGGTCAAGGCAGATACAACAAGCAAACAATGAACAACTAAAGAAACTATGGGTTGATACTTCTCATTTCCTCCCAACCCCCATAAAATCAATAAAAATTAAAAAAACTTTAAAATAGCTGATTTAAAATCTATCTGGTAAGTCTAATATCTGGGCTTCATTAGAGACAACTTCTGTTTTTTGCTCTTTTTCTCTGAATAAGAGTCATACCTTTTTGTTTCTTTGCATGTCTCATAACTTTTGATGAAAACTGGACATTTCAAATAATGTAATATGACAACTCTGGAAATCAGATTCTCAACACTCCCCAGAGTTTGTTGTTGCTGTTTGTTTGTTCAGTGATTTTTCTGAACCTATTCTATAAAGTTTGTGTATCTGTCATTGGTGGCCACTGAAGTCTGTCCTCAGTTGTTTAGTGCTTAGCTAATAACTTGCCAGAAATTTTCTTGAGTGCTTGAAATCAATGTCTCTCAGTCTTTGCTGAGGTCACTGAGTGCGTGTTGGGGCACATATTCAGCCTTCAACCAGGCAGTTTACAACTACCTTAGCCTTCACTTCCTTGGGTCAGTCAGAAGGGAGGACTTAGGACCTTCCCAGGTCTTTCCTGAGCATGTGCCCAACCCTGGGTATTTTCATAGCTTTCTAGAATCCCAGGAATATGTCAGCTTTTTCAGAACCTCTGAGGACATTGCATTTCTCAGATTTTCCACTTAAGTATTTTTGGTTAGTTTATTGTTGTCCCAGCTGTTACCTGTTGTCTGTGACAATGGAGGTTATGATAGTAATACATTAGAAAAACAGTACCCAAGAGAGGCTTTTAGAACTTTAGTGTATGTGTGAATAAGGTCACACAAAGACAAACTTTGGCAGTGGTGTCTTCCAGGGAGGATCAGGTCAGGTTAAATAATAACTCCTCTTTGGAAATGAAGCTTTGAAAGAGCTCCAGGCCTGACCTGTGGTGGCGCAGTGGATAAAGCGTCAACCTGGAAACACTGAGGTCTGACTGACCCAAGGAAGTGAAGGCTAAGGTAGTTGTAAACTGACATCTCTAGATGGCCGGTTCAAAACCCTGGGCTTGCCTGGTCAAGGCACATATGGAGTTGATGCTTCCTGCTCCTCTCCCTTTCTCTCTCTCTCTCTCCCCTCTCTATAATGAATAAGTAAAATCTAAAACAACCCCCCCCCCCAAAAAAAAGAAAGAGCTCCAGCTCTGTCTGATCCTTCATTACTGGTGTCAAATGAAGATCATTGCCACCAATTCAGTGCCAACAGAAGTCCCCAATTTGAGTACAGTACAGGAGACTTTATTCAGTAAAAATAGCTCAATTGTGAAGCAGCTTGGCAGTGGAACAGCCAAAGTACTCCACTGGGACAGAGGGGAGGCTGGCTAATATAGAAAGAAGTCTCTCCCCTCACCTGAGATTGGTTCATTTTTACACAAATGAAGAATCCAAATTTGTACAGTTTGATTGATCCAAAGAGTACTGTCTAGCTTCATGCATTCTGATTGAATAACAAAGATGCCAGTGAAGCTATAGTTACTCAGCTCTGATTAGATGGGGCAGATATTTAGCCCATTGGCTGAATTTTGATCCTAGGAGCTCTCTTACAAGGGTAAACTCAGACAGGAGGAACACAGTGGTAGAGGCTGACAGTTCAGTCTGTGCCTTTTCCCTGATATGCAGAGTACATGGGGGACATCTCTAGACAATGGCTGCTACATTCTTGTTATTGATTTGAGCCCAGTTTACCACAAGTTCTTAGCAGGTACATTCTTTCTTGGGGATGACACTTTTTCAAAGCAGCTATGGAGTTAGAGATTAAGGACTAAGATAAATTAACACACAACAAAGCTCACTGTTCTTATTAAGCATCACTTTTTTGTTATTGTTCATTTTTTTTGATCAATGCTCCCAGCTTACTGCAAAGCCTTTATCTAATTTACAGGTTTCTGAAAAAGTAGATTCTGACAATTTTTGTTAGTGTTTTCATTGCTTTTATGGAGGAATAAACTTTCAGATGTCCTTACTCTGCCATTTTTGCTGTCATCATTGTTACTGTGTTTATGCAACTGTGTCCTCTGAAGCCAGAGTGCTGACTGGGGAACCCAGCATGGCCCCTACCCCTACCGCTGCAAGAGAGACAGCAGAACTAGAAAGTGTGGGGAGGATGTACAGAGACTTTGGATTTGGGTTGTCAGACTCTAAGTCTTTCTCAGTGTCTAGTTTTTGATGCTTCCTTTTCCAGTAAATATTTGGTAAATTGTTTAGTGCATGGTAACTAACCTTGGACTTGAACTTCATTTACAAATGATGTGCAAACATTAATGGTTATAGCCTCATTTCCAGGTCTATCTGCAATTGTGAAACCCTAAATAAATGTTCCCTCCTCAAATAAAACTGTGGCTTTGGGTGAGAGTTCTGGGTTCTAGAATTCAGGATTTCTACATGGGAGGGGCTGAGTGGGGGCTGGTAAGAGAGGCCTAGACCCTAGGGCAGGGGTCCCCAAACTACGGCCCACAGGCCACATGCGGCCCCCTGAGGCCATTTATCTGGCCCCCGCCGCACTTCTGGAAGGGCACCTCTTTCATTGGTGGTCAGTGAGAGGAGCATAGTTCCCATTGAAATATTGGTCAGTTTGTTGATTTAAATTTACTTGTTCTTTATTTTAAATATTGTATTTATTCCCGTTTTGTTTTTTTACTTTAAAATAAGATATGTGCAGTGTGCATAGGAATTTGTTCATAGTTTTTTTTTATAGTCCGGCCCTCCAACGGTCTGAGGGACAGTGAACTGGCCCCCTGTGTAAAAAGTTTGGGGACCCCTGCCCTAGGGCATTGACTGGAAGTTGTAACAAAATTTTCTGCATAAGCTTTCTTTCTTTTTTTTTAAAATTTTTTTTTATTATTTATTCATTTTTTTAGAGAGGAGAGGTGGGAGAGAGGTGAGAGAGAGAGAGAGAAAGAGAGAGAGAGAGAGAGAGAGAGAGAAGGGGGAGGAGCAGGAAGCTTCAACTCCCATATGTGCCTTAACCAGGCAAGCCAGGGTTTTGAACCGGCAACCTCAGTGTTTCCAGGTTGACGCTTTATCCACTGCGCCACCACAGGTCAGGCTGCATAAGCTTTCTTATGCATTCAGTGACACACATCAGAGAGTCAGAGGTGATCCTTGTTGGCTTCTCCAGGCTCGGCCTCTGTATCCTTTTTAACCTCTCGGGACACTTTTAAGAAAATATTTATTGAATTGGTCAGTGCATGATACCTTTGGAATTGAGCTGCATTTATAAATTATACTTCACCTAATGCTTGTAGTCATATGACTGTTCGGGGGCTGACCCCAGGATGCTTAGCAGGGGTCTCCAAACTTTTTACACAGGGGGCCAGTTCACTGTCCCTCAGACCATTGGAGGGCTGCCAAATACAGTGGTCCTCTCACTGACCACCAATGAAAGAGGTGCCCCTTCCAGAAGTGCAGTGGGGGCTGGATAAATGGCCTCAGGGGGCCACATTGCGGCCCGCGGGCTGTAGTTTGGGGACGCCTGGCTTAATGAGTACTTCCATGAGTTGGGTCCCCCATAGGAATGCCAACTAATCCTCTCTCCAAGCCTTCCACTTCCCCAGTGTAGGGAGATCAGCACTTGGCTGTCCAGAATAATGGCTCTAGGCTCATTCTTTTTGAATGCAGAGGAAAACAGTGTTCACACTTACTGACCTACTAGAAAGGCTTTTCTGGGAAATGGAGTTGGTGTGAAGATTTCTGTGAGCACCCTGGATCATTATTTTATGACTGACTGTGGTGCCTGCTGGGCCAGCACAGCCAGCCAAAGTCAGATGTGGAACTTAGATTACAGCAATGCTGACAATCTCTTTAGGCTACAATGCATGGAAACAGTGCCTTCCTGGCAGTCTTCCCTCAGGTCCTGCTTCTTCTACTCTGCTTGGCAAGCTAGAGGGATCAGAGTTTCGACAGCACAGACCTCGTTTGGGTACTTATCTATTTACTGGCTAGATCCTGGGGACAGAGGCTTCCCTTATCTGTGTCTCCTAGCTGGTGTCTGTGGGCCGCAGGCTCTCAGGAAAGGGAAGAAGGCAGAATGTGGGCACCTCACAGCTTCCTAACTGTTTGCAGGATTCCAAAACTGCCTGGGTCAATCAGCACTGTGTGTCCGTGTCCTTGACATGTCCAGGAGGCTTAGGCAGCCTTGGGCCTGCAGGTGTCCTGCCCTGTCCTTATGGACCTCACCTCAGTGCTGTTTGAGACCTCCCAGTAAGTCCTCTGCCAGCCTGGACCTAGCCCTGCCAGCCTCAGCTTTCACTCTACTGCCCCATCGGCGAGAACAATATCCTTTCTATTTGCAGCTGACTCTGCTGCCCTTTGGAGATCACAGTGTGTAACGTGAGTCGGAGGGGTGTGAGGAGGTAGCCCTGCACCCTGGCAGTCCTGTCCTGGTGCCTGGATGGAGGTGGCCACTCCTGCCACTCTGGCCAGCATCTGTGCTCCCAGGCCAGGGTGTTTGAGGCCTGTTGTCTGAGTGGCTGCCCCACTGCCAGCAGGAACTGCCATGACCACCCAACTGGGCGCACTTGCTGCGTCTGGGCTGTATCAGCGGCGCCATCACCGCCAGAGCCCTCCGCCTGTTCAATCCCGGTAGGTGGCAGGGGCAGGGTGCTGGCGGGGACAATGTCCAGCGGCAGGCTTTTCTTCTGACACCCACCAGGCCCTTCCAAAAGCCAAGGGCCCAGCGCCCAGGGTCTGGGATTGTCCCTAGGTTAGCAACAGGGCTTGGGGATGGTGCAACTTAGTCTAACTGGATTTAATGTCATCTATGATCCACATTCTTGGGCATGGCGCTGAGTGTGGGTTGTTGGGGATTAGTTATCCTGTGCAACCTCCATTACTGCTTTCAAACTGGGATCATTTTATTACTGCTTTTTAGATAAGCAAAATAAGCGCTCAGCCTGCTGGGCATTATCCATCCAAAGAATGGCTGGGCTGTGACTTTAACCTGGGTTGGACTGACTCTAAAGCCTGAGCTGCCTTGTCCCCTGGAGAACGGCCAGTGTGGACGAATGATGAAGCCTCCTCTTGGGGTGGAAAGGGAGCATCTGGGGTTCAGGGCTGACCTGGGGCATCCATGAGGATGAATTAACCTGGGCTGGGGAGGTGGGAGGTGCCGTGGGCCAGCCACTACGATATATTTAGGTCCTGAGCAGGAACAGTAAAGAATTGATGAAAATAGACATAAAGAATTAAAGACTATAAAAGATGGGTCTGGGAGGGTTTCACAGTTCCTGCCAGCAGAGAATTACTGCCCTAGCAGAGCTACAAAAAATGGCCACCCCCAGAAACACATCCTTCTTTATTTACAGGGCAAAGTGGAAATTAGCATACAGTTTCCAAGGCAACTCAAGAACTCCATCAAGTGTAGAAAACCCTCACCAATACATAAACATACACAAAGAAGCCAGTCTTTCCTTCCTGGGAACATGGAGGGAAGGACGAGCAAATGCATGGAGGTGTGGGGAAGGGCTTAGCCTTTTCAACTTAGTGAGGTGGGGGGCTGGGCAGCAGCCAGTTCCCAGCACCTCTGTCCCCCAGAAATAACTCTAAAAACTCTGTTGATTTTTTGGTCCCTGACAGAGGGGAGCATCTGGATGGTGGTAGAGTCCCCAGGGTGGGGCTCAGAGCAGGGGAGGGCCTCTGGGCATGTGGAGTCTGCAGTGCCCCAGGGGCCATCTGGTTGGAACTGTTCCGTAGAAGGTGAGGGTGTACAAGAAGGGCTGTGGGCTCAGAGTCCTCTGCATCAAATTGACAAGTGGGCTCCCGAGGAGGAGGTGTGGGAGTCAGGGAGGAGACAGAGAGTTATCCTTATAGATGTGGGGGACCTGGAGGGCCTGGGGGAAATGTCCAGGGACTAAGGGTCCTCAGTGAAAATACAGCCTGCTCTGTGTCCACGTGTGTCCACGGTGAGGGAAGACTTTTAGAGGGCTGATAGGGCTGAGATGAAGCAAGAGGGAAGGCATGGAGGAGCGGGAAACAGAGGCACTGTTGTGGTGTCTGTGGCCGGCCTGCACCTGCACCTGACCCAGTGAGAGCCTAGACAAGCCCAGTGCTCATGGGGGACTCATCTGAGTGAGGGGAACCCTCTCTTCCTGCTTCTGAGCACTGTGGGCGTCTATAGGGTTAGCTATGGTGTGGGGAGTGGGCAACCAGAGCACTGGAGGCCAGAAACAATGTCAGAGGGCAACTTGCACATATAGATGCAGCAGAGGGACATGGACGAGTCAGAGGGGTCGCAGCATGATGGTGACAGCCAGCTTTAAGAGAGCTCACGCTGTTTGTGTGTGTCTGTGTGCCATTCGCCTCTGTGAACTTTGGGCTCCCCCAGCTCTCTGTTATCAGCATGACATGTTTAAAGTGCACCTACTTAAAGTAAATGCTAGAACAAAGAGGTCCAGCTAGGCTTTGGGAAAAGCTCCGTGGTTGCTGACAGGATCTGTGCAGGTTTGGAATATGTGTCTGATGGTGTGGCTGCCTCATGTGGAGCCACTGGTGGATTTGCTAGTGTGGGTGTGGGGCTGGCTTTATGTAAATTCTTGTTTACTGCAGCTGGCCAGTGATCTCTGCCGCTGGCTTCTGAGGGACCTCATGGGGGGGGCAGGAAAAAGGCCCTGGTGGCCCCGGGACAGCTTCTGCTGGAGCACCAGAGGCAATGCTGGGTGGAATCCCCGCTGTCTCTGCACCCAGAACAGTGCCCAGCACTTCACAGCTGCTCAGTAAAGATGTGCTGGGTGAAGGTAGGCAGGAGGATGACTGGCCGCCAGTTACGGGGCAGTTATGGACTAAGTTTGCAGGTGTTACCTCACTTCATCCTCCCTAGCAACCCTGGAGGCAGCGGGCCCATTTTACAGGGGGTGAAGCTCCCACTGCAGGCCACATGACCAGAGGGTGTCTGAGAGGGATTGCATTCTGTCTGCTCATCTGCAGAGCATACCACACTGGACTAACTACGGCCACAGCTGATAGGGCCTCCTTGACACTGACCCATCCTGGAGTGGGAACAGACCCCTGTGGCTGGCGTGCCTGTTCCCAAGCCCTAGCAACATCTTTTGAGGCTCAGGTGGGTGGAGGCCGGAGTGGGGGATGTTATTGAGAAAATAGTCTGGGTTATTGAGAAAACAGTCTTGAATGGCCACGCCTATATGATACTGCCAGGAGCTGAAGGGACAGAGACAGCATATGTCCAATCCTATGTGACTTTCACAAAGAGGGTCAGGTTACTGACCCTCTTTGGGCTTCGGTTGCTTTATCTGGAACCAGCAGTCTCCCTTCACAAGGACCTGGTAGAGAGGTTTCCCCAACCCCAGGCTAAACATTATTATAAATCTCAGTGACATCTTACACAAGCCCACACGTTGGTTGTGTTGGCTGTCAAAATTGAGAGCATTTTGAGGTGCTGAGGAGGGTTGGAGAAGGGAGTCAGAATAACATGTTCTCTCTCAGCTCTTGAGTTGGGCTTCCAGACAGCTGGAGGCACCCTTGGCGATGTGTGCCTTGTCCCTCTGGATCAGCTGGTGTCTCCGGTGGGGACCACTGGGAATACTTTGTCTTCCCTGTTCCTGGCCAGAATGTGTGAAGAAGGACGTGGAGTGTCCCTGTGTCCCACTGTGGCCCTCTCGCAGGCAGACCAGACTGCAAGTATGTCCCCAGGCCATGCGGGGATCTGGAAGCTACTGGTGTCACTGAGAACAACAGCTCTCTTGTCTAACACGCAGCCAGTTCCTCATGTGGGCTCTGCCAGACAGTTACTGTGACTCTGGTGTACTTCTTTGCAAATAAGGAGGTGGAGCCCAAAGATGCCATTACTTTTTCCCCCCAGGGCCCACAGCAGGTGGCAAGGGCTATTAGGATTCAAACTGTAGGGTTAAGGCCAGAGTCCTTCCCCACAAGAGACAGCTGGCGTTGTCCTTGCCGGTGCTGTGATTCAGTTGTTGGGTACTTCTGTCCATCCCTCTGTCTTTGGCCAGTGGATGGAGTGTTGTTTGTTCCTGAGCAGGTTGGCATGAGGAAGTGGCCGCACAATGCCGATAGGAGTGCTACTGCCTGAGACTTGGGCTGGGGCAGCTGGTGAGTACAGGGGATAGGTGGCCACCTCTACCTTACTTGTTTGTGCCAGGGCTTATGCAAAGTATGTAGCAACATTCTTGACCTGAGATGCCCAGGGACCCAGCCAATTAACGACCCCTCTCCCCTTGTTAGAGGGGTAGGGACTTGTGAAGATGCAGTTCATCTGCCCTGGGGCAGAAAGGAGGTTCTGGAGGGGCAGACAGAGATTGGATGTGTTGTGTGCTCACTTGCTTAGGTACAGCAGTCTGGTTTAAGGAGCAATCCAGAGCCTGGGGCTAGACTCGAATCCTTGTTTCAGCTTCATTGTTTTGGATCCTTTGAGTGGGGAATTGCAGGCCCAGAGTCACAGGATTTCCTGTTGTTTTCTGACTTCTTCGAGACCTTCAAGGTCCTGTTTATAGCCAGGATTGGAACTTCCTCTCTGCCACCTTGGGTGTGTGCTTTGGGAGGACAAGGCAGGTTCACAGAGTTCTCGCTGCAGGAAACCATACTATTGCTGAGGAAGTCCAGTCTGGCCCACTCTGCTGGCTCAGAGTCAGTCCTCTGTCCCATCTGGTCACCCCCCTCACCAGGGAGCGGGAAGGACAGGGTGGGAGTGGGCGGGGCAAGTGGCCACTGCCGCACAAGATCCCCTTTCATCTTGGGTTCGACCCGACTCCTCCTGCTGCTGTCCCTGCAACCAGAGCACATCTAGGGGCTGGCTTAACCATGCAGAAGTCCAATGTCCCTGGCACGGCTTGCTGAAGAGCCCTTCTGTCCTGCCCTGCCATGTGGGTTCCCCACGTGGAGCAGAGAGGAAGTCCTGCCTGGACGCCTGTGCAGCCTCCTGTCTGTGTCCATGTGGCAGCAACCCCCACAAGGCCCTGTGTCCACATCCTGCGCCTAGACCTCTGGGAGGCACAGCTCACTCCCACCTCTGGGGCCCCTCCTGCGTGGGAGGGCACACTCTCACTCTGGAACTCTCTTTGTGATGCAGTGCAGAGAGGTATGGGGTTCAGTATTCTGGGAGGTAGACAGACTGGGAAGATAGATGTTCTCAGACATGACACTTCACCTTCCCTCACTGAGCCTGACTGTTCTTTTTGCCTAGTCTTCCAGGCAGCACCACCAATCCATTGGAGTGTATACTTGGACAAAGCGTATTTGCTACATTTGTAGGAAAAGGTGTGGTCATCAGAGTGTAGAGGTAGTTAAGTTGAGCATGGCTCCTCCTGGCCATACCTCAGGACCCTGGATCAGAGTCAGCCCCAGCGGAACTCACTGTGGGCATTTCCCCTGTAGTTCAGTTTGGGTTACACTTTTCCCAGGAGGAAGCCCATCACTTCCACTAGGGGGAGCAGTTTCCATGGACGGGAAAGTGTGCTCTCCACCAGACTCCCGCCCCAAACACTCACACTTTCACATTCTCCATGGTAGGGTGATTACATGTTTTGGGGCGGGGGACATGATTTGGAGCTAACTCATGGTACAGGGGAAAGAGCCATTGAGGTCTGACCACTCTGAGTTCAGATTGGGACTGTGTCATCTGCTGTGTGAGCTTGCTGAGCCTTAGGTCTCATCTGTGAGGCAGGGTTGCCTTGGAGATGAAATGAGAGTGTGAATACACTGCCACTCACCTGTACCTGGTGACGTTCTGTACCTGAGAATCCTTCTGTTTCCTGAGAAAGAGTGACTGTGAAGGAACTGGGGTGGTCTTTGATGCCCCCAAGACATGGCCTAGCATGGTGAGAACTTAGCAGCCTGGGTACTGAGTTCGTGATATTGACAAGTACAGCACTATCCTTCGTGGGGCTTACTGTGGTCCAGGCGCCCAGCTAGTGCTCACGTGTGCCTGTAAAGCCAGTAGCCATGGCCACCATCACAGCCGCCTGGCCCATGCAGGTTCACATTTGATTTGGACGGACGGTAATGAAACAATGGAGCCAAGAACTGGTGGGCCATTATGTTTAATCCTAGCTTGCACCTGGTGGGCAAGAAATATACACAGTGGGAAAACACTTCCCTTTCCATTCAGGGCTCCCAAAGCCACTGACTTATCCGAGTTTTCTAGAATCAAAGGTTTCTAGCTCACCAGCCTTATTCACTTTGTTCCCCATCTCTTTCTCTCTCTGCACAAACTGGCTTCTCCCTCAGCATTCCACCATCTTGGCTGCTTCTCCTCTCCTCCACGTGGCCTTTCTCTGCTCTCCTTCAGCATGGGCTCCTCCTCTAATGCTAATCTCAGGAACTGAGAGAGAGCAAGCTCCCGGTCTGCCCCCATTTTATAGTGTAGAAATCAAACCCTTTAATCTAATATACAAACAAGGAAGTCTCTGATACAAAGTCACTTATCTGAGGCATAATGGGATTCCTCATGAGAGTGCACCACCTCACATCATGCAATCAGTCAAGGGTGTGGGGAAAAGCTTAGTCTTAAAACTAAGCCTTAGGCCAGTGATCCCCAATCTTTTTTGGGCCATGGACTGGTTTAATGTCAGAAAATATTTTCACGGACAGACCTTTAGGGTGGGATGGATAAATGTATCACGTGACCAAGACAAGCGTCAAGAGTGAGCCTTAGACAAATGTAACAGAGAGAATCTGGTCATTTTTTAAAAATAAGACATTGTTCAGACTTAAATATAAATAAAACAGAAATAATGTAAGTTATTTATTCTTTCTCTGCGGACTGGTACCAAATGGCCTACGGACTGGTACTGGTCCACGGCCCAGGGCTTGGGGACCACTACCTTAGGCTATAACGACCCGGCCTCCTTACAGCCTGTCCCCACACCCAATGAAAACTATAAATGAGCAAACCTATATATCATATTTACAAGCTTATTTGACCAACAGTGCCCCTCACTTAACCAGCATAGAGTGCATGGTCAAAGCCATGATTACAATGAGTCTGGGCGTGTGGCAGGGGAGGGTAGGGGAGGGCAGCCCGGCTGTGCAGGGACTGAGGGCTTTGAAGCAAGCCCTAGCTGCTCTGCCCTGTGTGTGCCTGGTTGTAGCCCAGCTGGGACTGGCTCTCCATGGAGCTGCACCAGGGGCTGCAGTTGTGGTGGGAAGATAGGGTTTTACAGGCTTGGAGCTTTGCCCTTTGGAAGGGGACTCACTTTTCCACCTGTGAAATGGAGGTGCGGCCTGGCCTTGCTGGGCCATCATCCAGAAGTGCGCATGGCAGCACTGGTACATGCTGGACCTGAGCATCTCCATGGGCACAGAGCTAAGGTATGTGTGGATAGCTGCGAAGGGCAGCTCAAGCCAGTGCCAGCAGCTTGGCCCCAATCACATGTCTCTGAGTCCCCAAAGTGCCAAGACCATCAGTGGGTGAAGAATGCAATTTTCATTCCCTCAGGAAACTTTATCTTTTGAAGGAGAGAGAGTGTCCATTGATGTTCTCTGCCTGTCTCTCCAGTCCTGACCTTCCCTCTCCCTCTCCCACCAGCCACATGTCCAATGCCTTGGCCAATGCAGTATGCCAACGCTGCCAAACATGCTTCACCCCCGCCGAGCGGATTGTCCACAGCAGCAGCAAGCTGTACCATGAGCAGTGCTTTGTGTGTGCCCAGTGCTTCCAGCCCTTCCCTGAGGGGCTCTTCTACGAGGTGAGGGTGCTCCTGGGGCCTTCGTCCCTGACCCAGTCCCAAGTCTGCCCTCCAGGATCCTGTGGGCTGTGCCCAACTGGGGTCCTGAGCAGTGACAAGTGGGACAGCCGTGCCAGGCCTTCAGCTCAGCCAGGTCCTGCTAGCACAGAAGCTTGCTTGTACCTGTGAGATGTGACCAGTGCTCTCCCGGTGTCTGGGAAAGCTGAAGGGGAGTCACCTTTTACCTCATGTCCTCTGGGGAGATTCTGGGGAGCCCTTGGGTGCAAACACTCTGTCCTGTTAATGTATATCAGGTGATGTTAAGTGTCCTGGTTGTAAGAGATGCTGGGTGGGAGGCTGGATGGTTAGTAAAGAATGTTTGAGCAGTCCTGAAGGAGCCAAGGGACCCATGCACAGAGTAGCAGGAAGAGCACACAGCTGGACACAGCAAGTACAAAAGGCCTGATGCCGGAGAGCACAGGGTGTTTGAGGAGCAGTGGGAGGCCAGTGTGAAGGAAGCAGAGAGAGGGGAGTGGTGGGGGTGAAGGCAGGGAGGCAGATTTTGTCTGACCCTGTGGGCCTTCGGATCTTACTGTGGGAGACGCAGGAGCTGTTACAGGGTATGGAGCAAAGGAGTCACACAATGGGTCCCTCATGGGGAAAGAACTACTCTGGCTGCTCTGCTGAGGGGACTGTAAGGGGGCAGGGACAGAAGCTTGGAGTACAGATAGGATTGAAAGCTGCTCTGTTGCAGTAATCCAGATGAAAGTGGAGGTGCGTAGACTGGGCACACCTGCTCACAAGAGCATATTGTTAAATCTTTAATGATCTTACAAGCTGGTTGTTAAACACAGCAGTTTAAAAATTAAATTATATAAGTGTACAGTGAGATAAAGTTTTATTAAAAACAAAGGTGGCCCTGGCTGGTTGGCTTAGCGGTAGAGCATCGGCCCGGCATATAGAAGTCCCAGGTTCAATTCCCGGCCAGAGCACACAGGAGAAGCACCCATCTGCTTCTCCACTCTTCCCCCTCTCCTTCCTCTCTATCTCTATCTCCCCCTCCTGCAGCCAGGGCTCTACTGGAGCAAAGTTGGCACGGGCGCTGAGGATGGCCCGGGTGCCTGAGCCATTCCTCAGGCACTGGAATGGCTCCGGCCGATGCCTCAGATGGGCAGAGCATCGCCCCCTGGTGGGCATGCTGATGGATCCTGGTGGGGGCATGCAGGAGTCTGTCTGACTGCCTATCAACTTCTAACTTTGGGAAAAAAAAAAAACAAACCCAAAAACAAAGGTAACAAAACTCGAAACCCACCCTTTCTAATTATTTTATTACATCTTACAGTCACCTATGCCTTCGAAGTTATTTCTACACACTTGTGTTGTGGACATGCTATGCCATGGTGGCATGGCACTGCACATCTGTTCTCAGCTCCTGCCCGTGGCACAGCTGTGGTAGGAATAGGTGCACCATAGAAACTGGCAAACATGACAGGTCAGCACCTGTCCTCCAACAAGAGCTTTTCGTTAAACATTTGTGGCACACCTCTGATGGTTGCAGGGGTGTTTACCAGTGGCAGATGCTGGACAGATTTCAAAGGTGGAGCTGATGGGGTTGGCTGATGGATGTGGTCTGCCTGGCAGGGTAGCAGCCCCTCTTCCTCATGGTGCCTTCTGGGAAATGCTGGCCCACTGGACAGGCAGTGAGGGTGGGCAGACCTCTGGAAGTGATGGCCACGTGGCTGGAACAAAGCCTGGCACATAGTAGAAACTCCAGAAATATTCATTCCTGAGAGAACTTATGCCACTGCTCCCCTGTAAGTCACTGGGTAGCACTAATAAGACACGCGTTTTAGAGAACGGGAAAACCAAGTAAAATTGTCAAGGGAGAAGAAAGCAGCGGCAGGCTTTGGCCACTGCAGGGGGCCCCGACAGATGAGGACAGCAGCTGGCCTCTAGACTCGGGCACAGCCTCAGTTCCCCCACCCAAACCCTGCTCCTCCTGCTGTGTTCTTTTCTTTCCCTTCCCTGGACCTTCTGTAGCCTCTGGGGAAGTGGATGTCTCACATAGGGAAGGCACAGGAAATGGGGTAAAGTGACACATACAAGTCAGATTCAGCCCCAGCCCTCCACAGGCTCCCAGGTTGACAGGGCGGTGTCCTCACAGTCAGTTGGCCCCTCAAGGCAGCTGTACTGAGCTCCCACTTTGGTGAGCCCTCACTTTGCACTCCGTGTCTCTGCTGCCATGCCCTGCTCTTGGGAACTTAGTCCCTTGCTGGCTTCCAATTGTTGATCACTTACTTTAGGAAGCCCTCTTTGCAGGAAGGGCTGGGTGGTCCCTTGGCCCCTGCCATGTGGGGTGACAACTGCCTGAAGTGGGGTGCTGTCTAGACTGAGGGCAGGCCCTGCGCTGACGAGGACCGGCCAGTGCAGCTTGGGGAATGATGGCTTCTGGAGTGTCCTTTCTCTGTCGGCCCCATTTGCAGTTTGAAGGCTGGAAGTACTGCGAGCATGACTTCCAGATGCTGTTTGCTCCGTGCTGTGGCTCTTGTGGTAAGGGCTGGGGACAGCCAGGCTTCTGTGAAGCCCAAGGGGTGAAGGGGCGGGATCACGGGGAGCTCCTCTCTGACTACCCTCATCCTGTCTCTCTAAGCACCAGCCTTCTGGGCCCTGCGGGCATTATCTTCCCAAGCCCTGAGGGTTGATTTGTTGGGCCAGGTGGAACACCAATGTGGACAGGGCTTGGGCAGGGCTGTGGCAGGGGCATGGCAGGTGTCCTGCCCTGGCGAGCAGGGACCTCTCTCTTTTAGGCGAGTTCATCACTGGTCGTGTCATCAAGGCCATGAACAACAACTGGCACCCTGGGTGCTTCTGCTGTGAACTATGTGATGTGGAACTGGCTGACCTGGGCTTCATGCGGAACGCGGGCAGGTGAGACAGGCGTGGGGGTGGGCCTTTCGTCACAGGCCCTGTGCCCTGAGCGCCAGGCCCCTTCCAGGCACTGTGGTCTGTGCCAGCGTGGCTGCCGGCCCCGCCACGCCCCTGCTAGGCAGACAGGAGGACCTGGTTTACAGATGAGAACTGAGGCTACAGAGAGTGGGGGGTGACAAGTCCGGTCCCACCCTAGGCTTGGGGGTGTTCCTGGGAGCAGGCCAGGTGTTTACAGCCAGGAGGAAGGAGGCTGAAGTGGGAGCCATTAGACTTAGCGGTGGATAAGGAACTCTGGTCAGGTTATGACCTCCCTGCCGTCCCCACCCTGCTGACACCCACAGCTGGGTGCTTCTGGAGGGCAGGTGCTCCAGAAATTCAGGGCTATCAGTTCAAATGCTTTTTTCACTTTATCCCTCTTCCTACCACTGTTTCCATCACCCCCTTCCTCTGTCCCAGAGTGATGACCTCCGTTCCCACCTCTCTGAGCAGACAGGCTCTGGGGCACCATCACCGCCCAGCATTAGTGTTGCCTGCAGCCTGGCTGCATGCTTGCACTTCCCAAAGCCCCATAGGCCCTGCGCCTGGAGTGAGGGTTCAAGGCTTCGGTCATTCTCTTCCTCTCTCCTAGAAGATCAAGGTTGGTGGTGTCCAGGCTCCAGGATGCCTACACTGCCTCCTATACAATTCCCTTCTCTGCAGCACCCCCAGCACACCTACTGGTTCCCCCCAGCTGTTCCTCATGGCCTACTTGAGGTCCCTGTGGCCTCCACGCTGCCAGACCCAGAGGTCACTACTGTCACGGCAGCCACACGCTTTCTTCTTAAAATACCTCCCTTCTGGGTGCCTTCTGGTTTTCTCCTGTCTGTCTCCTCCCCTGCCCACCTTGTACCATCTCTTCATATTGGGTTCCGTTTGGGTTCTGCACTTGGCCCTCACATCTGCCCACCCTCCCATAACCCTCCATGGCCTGTATGCACTGAGCAGTTCAATGTATAGCTCCACCCCAGACCTCTCCTGTGGGACACTCAACTGTCCATGTGACATCTCCACTGGCATCTGTCCACCGGGCATCCCAAAGGTAGCAGGTCCCAACCGACTCTGAGCTTCTCTTTTGTTGACTACTGAGTCTTAGGGAAGAGCACCACCGATCTCATGATCAGCACCCTAGCTGTCTGCGAGTTCCACATCTTCTCCTCTCTAGGCACTTGTCACTGTCTCCACTCTGCCCCATATTGATGGGTGTCCACTGGGTGCTGGCAGATGCTCAGCAGCAGCCCAAGTTCAAATGCAAGGTTGTGAGGTGCAGGCAGTGCTTTGGGGGTCATGTGCTGACCAGTAGGCCAGGTCACCTGCCAGGTGTATGCCTGAGCAAGTCTTGTCCCCACCCTGAGCTGAAGCTCACACTGTGCCCCTGGCCCCATGGCTTAGTTTGGAAAAGCCAGAAGAGGCTGGAAGTGCTCAGAAAATGTAAGGTACCACACAAAAGTAAAGTTTTGCTGTGATGAATGGGGGCAGGTCTCTTGCTTGAACCCTCCCAGCCCTGGCTGGCACTCTGAAGACCATGGTGCAGAGTCTTGGGGTCTGTGTGGAGGGCCTCCATGGGGTAGTGGTGGTCAGAGCCATAGCCAAGAGCATGTGCTGCCCATGTCTGCCCTCCTACCTCCGCTTTGTCATTCTTGGATTGAAGGCAGCAGTCCTGGGGAGGGTGTCATGTTAACCAAACACAGTGACCTTCAGAATCTTAAAGTACTAGTTATGTTTATGATGAATATAATCAAGTACAAAAAAGGGCCTGTTAGGGCAATGCATGCCACACCATGAAGTGGAACAGCTCAAAGCCTCGCTGGTCCAGGTTGACAGAGGCCTCTTGGGAGGGAGTGGGGCTGAGGACACCCCTGTGGGGTCTGGGTTCATGGGACGTTCACACTCCAGGACCCAGTCCCCTGCCCAAAGTGTTCTCAGGCAGTGGCAAAGCCCGGCTGTTTACTTGTGTGCCACCAGGACTCGGGCCTGGCAGTTGCAGAAGCTCTTGGGATTGTCAGGACACATGCAGCTCTCGGTGCACATTACAGCAGGAGGGACCCAGAGGCCACGTGCCCCACAGGCCATGTATGCTGGATGCCTCTGGGCAACCAGGTTGAAATGTACTCACAGGCTTCAGCGATAGTTGATAGTTTGTGTTCCCTCAGTGCAGCGGTCACCTGGTGGAGGAGCCACAAAGGGGACTCGAAGCTCTTGAACACCACAGGAAGTGTTCAGACACGCTTCCAGTCTCCTCTGCCCCTGTGCTTTTTGCAGCCACCTTCCGGGCTCTTTCTGCAGCCCCACAGCTGTCTCTGGTGTGGGGTGGGGGGGGGAGCTGGGAGCTGGCGGGCAGCACTCAGGAAAGAAAGACACTCATTGTTCAGGAGCTACTCCTCTGGCATCCTGGGGTGCAGTCACCGAGTATCTAGTAACCATAAGTGAGCTAGGCCAGCTCAGACAGTTCTCCCCTGTAGGGACTTGTGCATTGGATAGGCCAGTCCTGGGCGCTGGATGCTGAGATCTGACCTGGGGCGGGAGTGGCAGTAACCTGCTGAGACTTCAGTTTCTTTTCTTAGCCTGTGACAGGGAGAAGGAAGGTTTCTATGTTGTGAATCTGGGAGAAGCATCAGGACCCAGAGGCGGAGGCCCCCCAAGAGAGTTTATAGCAGGCCCGGGTGGTGTCGGGGCTCACAGCTCTGACCTGGTGCTCAGCGAGCTCTCATTGGTTTTCCCCTCGAGGCTGGCGGGCAGGCCCGAGAGCCTTCTGCAGCAGAGCAGGCTGCACAGGGTGCTGTGAAACTTCTCGGCCACAAAAAAGTACATGATGGGATCCAGCGCCCCATTAAGGCTGATGAGGCAGGAGGTGATGCGGTTACCCAGGGCCAGGGCACGCTGGGCCGCGCAGGAGGCCCCGCTGCTGCGGTAGTGCAGCACGTAGAGGAAGCGGTGGACGTGGTAGGGCACGAAACAGACCAGGAAAATAGCCAGCACCATGCCGATCATGCGGACCGCTTTGCTTTTGAGGCGCTTCTCCACGCGGGGGCCCTGCCTCAGGCTGCGGATGATGAGCAGGTAGCAGGTCACCGTGGTGACAAACGGAAAAGTGAAAGCCACAGCCAGGGATACAAGCGCCTGCCGGGAGGCCTTCTCCCGGTACAGCTGTAGGCACACAGTGGTGTGGTTGGTCTGCACGGTTTGTGGGCTCACCAGCAGAGGAGCCATGGCCACCGCCACGACCACCCAGAGGAAGGCGCAGGCCAGGTGTGCATAGAGGGGCCTGCGGAACTTGAGGGACTTGACGGGGTGCACGATGGCCAGGAAGCGGTCTGCACTGATGCAGGTGAGGAAGTAGATGCTGGCGTACATGTTGAGGTAGAAGAGGAAACCGGTGAGACGGCACGGGACTTCCCCAAACGGCCAGTGGTTCCCCGAGAAGTGGTAGATGAGGCGTGTGGGCAGGACCAGCACACAGGACAGGTCTGCCATGGCCAGATGCATCAGGAATACATTGGCGGGGGTATTCGACCTGTGGTCCCGGATGAAAAGCCACAGAGCGAGGGTATTGCCGACAAAAGCCAGAAGGAAATTCAGGAGGTAGAAGGAGGCAAAGAGGATGTTCTCCAGCCACGTTTCCTGGCCACATTGATCTGCAGCAGCCAATGAAGAGTTGGCCATCAGACCCCGGGAGGCTACGTCTAGGCCATTCATGCTTCGTCAAAAGGCAGAGCCCGGGATGAGCCTGGAAGAAACAGTGGACAGGTCCTAGCAGAGCACCACAGTCCATGGGAGCCCAAAAGAACCCTCTGATGCCTCCAGAACCTGCCCATCCCTCATCCCAGGAGCTATGCTGTTTCATGCTTGGTATTGCCTAGGAGGCAATGGGGTTGCCTCCTCTGTCCAACTGTATCACAGGCTTTCTGGACTTCACCAAAAACCACAAATAAGACCAAGGCCAGGAGCTTCCCAGGCTGCTGCTGGGTCAACTTCTCTGTGAGGCTGCACCCTGCTGAGTCTGCAAAGGCCTTTGCCCAGCTGGGTGTCCCCATTCATTGTTTCAGACCCAGGGCACAGAGGCAGCACCACAAGGAGAATGGAGAGTGAATCCTGTGTGTCTGAGGTTCCCAAGTGTGGGGGAATGAAGGGAGGGTTCCCATGTCTTCTGTCCTGGTCCTCAGGTGTGCTACCTGAGTGGCAGGGGTGGTACCTGGGGCCCCTGGGCCCCACTGCTGATGGGCAGGGGATTGGGTTACCTAGTCCCAAGAACCTGGTGTGCCAGCTCCTCTTCAGCCTGGGCCTTGCTGGGTGGATACTGCTTACCCCAAGTCCCAGGACCCTCCCCAGCCTGCCTGCCTGGGCCTCACAGTGCTTCCTACAGCGTCAGGGCCGTGTGTTGTTGCTTCCTCCTTTCCTCCTGCCAGTCCCCAATCTCAGCCCCCCTAGCTCCTGCCACAGAGGAGAGCCCCACCCGAAATGCAGCAGGGGGTCACGTCCCAGGAAGTCAGAGACCTGCTTGGTCCACTGGCACCTAAAGGCTACACCGGCATGGATCGTAGGGTCTCTCGAGCTTTCTGGACTCAGCTCACTGCCAGCTCTGGTTCACACGTCCTCACGGGTGCAGAAAGCACTGCCCTTAGGCCTCAGGCCAGCAAGGTGTGTTTTACCTTCCGTATTTAACAACCCACTGCAGCCCTTTTCCCGGAAAAGACAGAGGCTTTTTACCCAAAGATAGGGACAGGACAGGGTTTTCTAGATCTCCCTGGCCAGAGCCAGGAGGACATCTGTCTTCTCTTGCCTGCTTTATCCACAAGCGAGACCAGCTCAGAGCCCTGCTGGTCTTGGCAACAGAATTTTACATCTGGTGAACCCTAGTTCTGGGTGAGTGTCCCCCTAATAGACAGGGTAACATATTCTTGTTTTCTTTTTTAGAGAGAGAAACAGACAGAATGGGAGAGAGATGAGAAGCATCAACTCATAGTTGCGGCATTTTAGCTGTTCACTAATTACTTTCTCATGTGTGCCTTGACTGGGGGGCTTCAGCCGAGTCAGTGACCCCTTGCTCAAGCCAGTGATCTTGGGCTCAAGCCAGTGACCACAGGGTCATGTCTATGACTCCACACTCAAGCTGGATGAGCCTGTGCTCAAGTCAGCGAGCTTGGGGCTTCAAATCTGGGTCCTCAGCGTCCCAGGTCATCACTCTATCCACTGTGCCACCACCTGGTCACTCCTATTTTAATTTTTGATCTACTCAAAAGATCTAAAGAAGGTAGGTTCCAAACATCTGAACTCCTTTACCAGGCCTGGTAGTGGGAGGGGTGAGCAGGAGAAGGCAGGACAGCAGGGATCTCTCACAGTCTGGCTGGGATCAGGGAGGCTGCCAGCCCCTGCTGCTCATGCTCGGGGTTTTCTAACAGGCTTCAGCCTGGTGGGCTCTTACCGGCAGTGCAGCTTCTGAGTCTCCCCTGGGAGCTCTGTCTCCTGGACTGTATGTCCAGACTGCTAAGAGGCAGGAGAGGGGCTGTTTGCAGAAGAGAAATAGCACTCTAGGGGCTGAAGGAGAAGCCAGGCTATGCCATGGCTGGGTGATTCTCCTGGCCGAACCTGGCTATCTGCCAAGCAGCTGGGACCTGGACCAAGTCCTGTATAGGTTTCTCCTAGTCTGTTCCTTGTCCTTTTAATGACCATGACATACCTCAGGAAGGGGCATGGTAATGGGTTCTGTTAATGCAGCAGCCCCTGGAGGGAGACAGAGCTGGTAGCCATCCCTCGGTGTGGATGGAGAAACAGGCATGTGGGTGTCCTGGCAGCCCCCTGGAATGGAGGGCACAGGGCAGGTGGTCTAGGTGCTGGGTATGCTCGCTGTCAGTTGGACTTTTCTCATCATGTCTCATCCACCACTGGGGTCCCTGGGCTCCTGGCTGAGTGGAGGGAGCCAGAGGCCATGAATGTGAATGGCTGAGAGCAGCTGGCCAGCTGATGGCCTCAAGTAAAGGAATAGGGGGGTGTATACCTAATTAACATTTTTTAAAGCACAAGTGTGCATGCATACCAGAGAGAGAAAGTGAGAGAGAGTTGGAGGGACAGACAGACAACAAGAGAGAGAAATGAGAAGCATCCATTCTTCATTGTGGCACCTTAGTTGTTCATTGATTGCTTCTCATAGGTCCTTTGACTGGGGGGCTCCAGCTGAACCAGTGACCCCTTGTTCAAGCCACGACCTTGGGTTCATGTCTATGATCTCACACTCAAGCTGGATGAGCCTGCGCTCAAGCTGACGATCTTGGGGTTTTGAACCTGGGTCCCCAGTGCCCCAGGCCGACACTCTATCCACTGAGTTACCGCCTGGTCAGGCATAACATTTTTTAATGATTGAAGGGATCTAGGACATTCCCCAGCCAAATGATCTCTGGCCCTGAGTGTTTGGGATTGCCTAAACTTCAAACTCAGAGATGATTTCCTACTGTTTCCATCTGTGTGTGACCTGAGGAGGAGGCGTGGAGGCTGAGAGAAGGCCTGGAGCCAAGTGAGTAAGGGGTCCTGCTGGAACTCGGGTATGAAGGAGGGGGCTGCTGAGGGTGGAGCTGAGCCCCTTCCCTGCAGGCTGCTCACAGGGGTGACTGCTTTCTCTGCCTGGCATCAGGCAACATGTCTGTGCTTGCTTTCACCAGTCTTAGAGGTGGGCAGCAATAACCCCATTTTACAGATCAGGAAATCAAGGCTCTGATTCAGCTAATTTAGGGTAGTGGCCCAGGACACTGCCTTACTTGTGGGGACAGACAGGCCCTGGTTGCCAGAACTCAGAGCTAGCACACAGGTTGTTTCCCTGGTTTAGTGCCTTCAGCTTGGGCCCTTGCCCCAAAACCAATGACAAAATTTGGGGCAAACAAGTGCAAAATGAAAATGTCGGACCCTCGTTCAAAAAGTAGTACTTTTAAGATGGTGACAGCAGCCTGACCAGGCAGTAGCACAGTGGATAGATAGAGCATCAGACTGGGATGTGGAGGACCCAGGTTCGAAACCCCGAGGTCGCTGGCTTGAGCGTAGGATCATAGACATGACCCCATGGTTGCTGGCTTTAGCCCAAAGGTCACTGGCTTGAGCCCAGGGTCGCTGGCTTGAGCAAAGGGTCACTCACTCTGCTGTAGCCCCCGGGTCAAGGCACATATGAGAAAGTAATCAATTAACAATCAAGGAGCCGCAACGAAGAATTGATGCTTCTCATCTCTCCTCTTCTTTCCTATCTGTCTCTCTGTCCCTCTCTCTGTCTCTGACACACACACACACACACACACACACACACACACACACACAAAAGGATGGTGACAGCAGAGCTAACCTGAGTGTGGGACCCTGTGTGATTGTATAGGTCCTCCTGTCCACCATGGCCCTGGGTGGGCATGCTGGCACCTGGCCTTCTGCCTCCTGCCTAGTGCCCTTTGCCTCTACTCCTGCTGGAGCTTGCATGCACAGCAAACACACTCTCTGGAGAGAGACTTGATTTCAAAATGCTTTCAGAATTGTTTCTGGTTTTCTGAGGTTTCTCTATCTCCCCCACTTTAGGAATTTAGATATTGATTTTTGCAGTATGGTCTGAAATGACCCCTGTTTCACTCCACATGCGCTCCATGGATGCGTGAGCCTGGCCTGCCCATACCCTGCACTCTGCACTGGCTCTCTAAGCGTAGAGTGGGAGGCTGAGGTGCATGGAGTGCTGGCAGAGGTGGGCACAGCTATGGGTAAGCAACAGGGGGCAGGTGTAGCCATGGCAGGAGGCCTCAGCGGCAGTCCTGTCTGTGGTAGGCAGGTGACCTGCATTGCTCCCTCCTGGCTCCTCCACAGGCCCCTGCCTGTGAACGGCGCCTCGTGGTGAGGATGGTGCTGACTCACTGCAGCTGTGGTTGGAGGCAAGGCACTATCTGTAAGCCCCATCAAGGGGGACAGGGCCACTGCTCTGTGGGGCTGCTAGGATTCAGACCGGGGTGTTTTCCCTGAGTAGGCCCTAACATGATCACAGTGAGGCATCTCAAAGACAGACACACCCCACCCTTGCCCACTTAAAGTTTCCTTTGCTTGGCCCCTGAGAACCCTGCCTGCTCCCATCCAGCCCTGGCCCTTACCTTTCGCAGCAGCGCGCAGGTGGAGGGACAGACAGACTGAGGTGTGGCGGTCGGCTCCATGCAGCTGTGGTGGAAGGCCGACTATTTAAGGGGAAGAGCTCCTCTGGCTCTGAAAGGCCACTTCATTCCTGAGGGTTCCCATGTGTGCGGGGCCACTCCCATGGCTGCCTCTGCTGCCACAGGGCTGTGAATATTCCAGTGTGTCCCAGTCTTTGAGTCCCCTCACCCCCAACTTGCCATCGAGCATCACAGAGGCCGTGTGTGACTGTCTTCGAAGCTGTTGACTTGTTGCAAGCTGGGTGGGGGGACTGGCTGCGACGACAGATGCAGCAGGACATTTTAGAAGGGGACTATTTTCTACTATGGAGGGGGTGTCCAGGGAGAGCTGCCATGGCAATGGGCTCAGGCTTCCAAGCTTGCATGGGATACAGTGGAGGGTTCTTGTGAGTGGGGAGGGTGGAGAGCTGAGGGATCTTGTTTGGTTGAATAAGAAGGGACCTTTTCAGGACACTAGATGTAGGGTCCTTGTGTCCTGCCCCATATAATTAGGCTCCGTTTGGGTGTGTGAAATAAACCGTGGCTTTTATCTTGAGCAAGGCACAGCTGCAGGCTGTATTATAATGGGGCGTTGTCTCTGCCTGTGGAGACAGCTCAGCCCCAGGGGCCTGGCCCTCAGTAGTGTGGGCTCCTCCTCTGGATGGGAGGCCTGTGAAGAGGGCTGCTGCCGCCCACTGACCACTGGCCCCCAATGCTCATCCTGGGGATGTTTGAATGTTAGCAGTGAGTGCTCCAAGACAGCTCAAACAAAGGTTGCTTCTGTGTCTTTCCAAATATGGTGTATCCAGTAACATGGAACCAAATCACTGTTTTTAATTTCAAAAGACTTTTAAATAGTTTAGTTAAACCGTATGTAGCTATCACTGGGAATTCACAAACACATGTGCTATCTGAAACCGCTGGTCACAATTGTGCACAGTGGGGATCACTGTCCCTTCATAGACCAGGAACTGAGGCTCAGAGAGGTGGTGTTCCTTGCCAGCTACAAACCACCAGGAAGTGGCAGAGCCAGGATTTGAACCCAAGCATGTGTGACTACAAAACTTCCTTTTCAGGCATGTGTTTGTTTGGTTTGATTCTTTTTCCGTTGCACCTTGATACTAGCATTCTTAGCTTCCCATCTTCATTCTACTTGGAAAAAAATCCTGCAGGTTGCCTTCAGATCTGGTGTGATATGCAGGTCTGTCAGCAGCTTACTTAGCAAGTGACTGCTTGGACTCCTTGAATTATAGCCATTGGGAGATAAGACAGAGAGGGGCAAGCAGAGAGCAGTGTCACACAGCATGGAATCCAGACCCTACGGAGACACAGGCCAGTGGCCAAGGGCACGAAACCTGAATTGGCTGCCCTGCCCTCCAGGATCTGCCCACCACACCTGAAACCTTCAGCGGACTTCCTGACCTGCTATAAAGGGGTCAGCCCTGGGTTCAGGTGAGGGGTGGAGAGGCTCCTGTGGATTGGGAGCCTAGAGAGGGAGGGGGCCCGGATGCGTCAGGGTCACTTGCAGATTGTGGCCTTCATGCATCTTTGTACCTTCCCGGGGACTCAGGACCTAAAGCTCCTGCCGCCTTTGAGGCCCAGGGTAACAGAAAACACGTTGACTTCTTTTGGTAGAGACCACAGCTATTACCCAATGCAGAGACTAGCATCAGAAAGTACTCTGAGG
The DNA here is from genome assembly GCF_036850995.1 of Saccopteryx leptura. Lineage (NCBI taxonomy): Eukaryota > Metazoa > Chordata > Mammalia > Chiroptera > Emballonuridae > Saccopteryx > Saccopteryx leptura. The sequence continues at coordinate 1,055,740 of NC_089509.1, forward strand.
TCTTCACAAAAAGGACTCTGTAGTGATGTTTGCTGGGTTTGGTGCCTCCGTCTGACACAGCTGTGCTTGTCTTTAGAGACAAAAAGAGCCTGTAGCTGCTCGGTCCTCTTTTGTCTGCCAGACTCCAAAGGAAGGGTTGTGCAGGCCGACAGATCTGGCCGCCCTGGCCACTTTGCTGGGCATGCGGGTGGTAAGACCAGGGGTTACTAATAATAATCACTCACATGTGTTGAAAAGACATTTGAAAAATAAAACTAATTTTCAGCAAAAGTCAGTGAAATGTCTACTCTATTCCATGCAACTTCCTGGGCTCAGAAAACATGGAAAGTAGAAGATTATCATGTTTGCTGAGCTGTCCTGGTATGTTCCCTCCTGGTCTTCCTTTTGTGCGGAGGCTCCTTGGGAGGCTATGTCTGTGACTTTCTGGGTCTCAGGGCTGGCTCACTTGACTGTGGGGCCTTTGCTGAGCCCCTTGAGCACACAGGGATTCGTTAAAACCAAGGGGTGGTCAGGGATCTCTTCTGGGAGGTGGCTCGGCTCTCTGAGAGGAAGGGAGGTGTGAGCAGTCTGCCTTGGTACCTGCCTGCTTCCCGTAGGCACCTGTGCCGGCCTTGCCACAACCGTGAGAAGGCCAAGGGCCTGGGCAAGTACATGTGTCAGCAGTGCCACCTGGTTATCGAGGAGCAGCCCCTCATGTTCAGGAGCGAAGCTTACCACCCGGACCACTTCAGCTGCACCCAGTGCAGGTACTTGCGACTGTGGCTGGTGGGAGCAGGGCGGGGCCTTCACCCAAGGCAGCGACAGGGCAAGAGAGTGGGGTGCTGGGAGGAGGTGGATGGGTCTGGGAAGCAATGCTGCAAGAAACTCCTTTCTCTAGCACTCTGTTCAGAGAGGGCGCACATGGTCCAGGCTGGAGACTTGGTGGGTGCAGGAGGGCTGGGCACCATGGACAAAGCTGATAATAAGGAATCAAAGGCCTGGAGGGCAAGAGTGAGGAGGAGGAGTTGCTGCTGATGTTGGGGAGTGGGGAGGAGAGGGCAGAGATGCCACAGAGCCATCCCTTCTTGCCGGTCCCTGCCCCCCTGGGGAACAGATAGCTTCTTAGAGGACTTGGCAGTCCTATCCCAGGCTGCCTTAGGCCAGTACTATACAGGAATCCTGTGCCCTGGGGTCTGTCTAGGGCACAGGAGGTCCCCAGAGAGACCAGAGGCCAAAGAGCCATCTGCATGGATGATCTCCTGGGACAGAGTGTGGCCTGTTAGGCAGCTGTGCCTGGGGGCTGGAGTGGCTTCTGTGACCCCTGCAGGGGTGACACCTGGGGGCTCTGCATTGACTTTTAGGAAGGAGCTGACTGCTGAGGCCCGGGAGCTGAAGGGGGAACTCTACTGCCTGCCGTGCCATGACAAGATGGGTGTCCCCATCTGTGGGGCCTGTCGCCGGCCCATTGAGGGCCGTGTGGTCAATGCACTGGGCAAGCAGTGGCATGTGGAGGTGAGTGAGGCCACCCAGACAGGAGGTGGGGAGCCCTGTCACTCAGCCACTGTGGGAGTCAGGCAGGCTGTATGGCTGGCTCCCAGCAGGCATCTTCCTCTTGGGTGCCTTCCCTCCTCACCCCTGACCTAGCAGCGTCTCCTCTGTGTGAACCAAGAGGAGACCACCATCCTGCCTTCTCCTGCTTGGGAATCCCAAGTCATAAGAAAGCCTTAGGGAAGGTGGGATGGTAGTCGAAAGAACTGGCCATGTCTACAACCCCACATAGACATGGGAGCTGAGTATACCTGTTGGTGAGCTCCTCAGGTGTGTCCACCCGAGTCACTTGGAGTATTCCCCTACACTGTGGACTCTCATGGTATTACAGATACAAGTTGGAAAGGAGGCTTTTGATCCTCAGTGCTTTGCTAGCTCTGTGTCCCCGAAGCTCTGCTTTGAGTAGCATCATTGGGAATTGCCTGGTGCAAGCCTGGCCCCCACCCTCTGGGGAGGTGGCTGAATCCTGGTTGAAGGGGAGGACGTTGCTTAGTGACCCTGGGGCTTGTAGACACATGCAGCCTCCAGGACGGCATCATGCAAATAACAGCAGTGCCACCTGGGAGGGCCCAGCAGACCACAGGGGCCTCCCCAGGACCTGAAACCTAGGGTCAAGTATGCTGTGGGTGGAGCAGGCCCAGAGAGGACAGTGATATGCAGGATCACTCACTAAGTGTTCAGGGAAGGAGGAGGGGTCCATGGAGGTGTCAGCCCCATTGCCCACCTGTGGACCCAACAAGGTCATCAACCCCACTGGCCTCTGCTCCCTGTCTGTCTACTGGGGTCAATGCTCCAGCCCTGAGCTGCCCTGCCACTGCCCCTCTCCTCCTAGCACTTTGTCTGTGCCAAGTGTGAGAAGCCGTTCCTGGGGCACCGACACTATGAGAAGAAGGGCCTGGCCTACTGTGAGACCCACTACAACCAGGTGAGCCCTGGGGCAGCGGGCTGGCTGGTGGGCCTTATGAGGCTGCAGATTTGGGGGGATGCTGCCTGCCCTTGTTGGGGGCTGAGGGACCTTGGGGAGTCCCCAGGGAGGTAGTGCTGGACAGGTTCTGTGTGAGCCATATGGGTCAGAGCAGTAGAGGGGCAGCCCCTCAGGAGCCTACTGAGGGGCGGCGGCTCCCAGTGCAGTGTCTTGAGAACTGGGTAGCCCTCTCTGCCTTTGTGTCTTTATCTGAGAAATGTGCCCCTATGGTTCAGGCCTATGTGAGGCCTGAGAAAGACCACAGCAGTCCTGGGTCCATGGGGCTGACCTGTGCCTTCAGCCACCTCTCTCCTGCTGTGTCCGGCATGGCTACCCAGCTACTCTTGTGCAAAACATGGGTTACTGTCCTGGCCCACACCCCTCAGGACATCAGCAGGAGCAAAAGAACGTTTTGGGAAACAATGCCTCAACCTGTTGTCCTTCCCAGGAGGTGATTCTGATGGGTCGAGGGTACTCTCAACCTCAGGCCTGGGCTGTGTCCTAGCAGGATGGCCCAGGAGGCCCAGGTGGAAGCTGAAAGCTTTGTGAGGGGGGTGGCAGGGGCCAAGTCACACCCCCAGCCCTGCTGTAACAACACTGCTTGTATGTTTGCTATCTGCTTGGTCCACAGCTCTTTGGAGATGTCTGCTATAGCTGCAGCCATGTGATTGAGGGTGATGGTAAGGCACTTCTGTCCTGTGCCCCTCCTTCCCCCACCCACCTCCCCTGCTGTCCCTTTGGGCTGTGGGTCCCGCAGCTGTGCGCCCAGCTGGGTGTGCAGCTGGCTGGGGAAAGGCCGACAGAGCTCCATGCCAGTCTGCTCTGCACAGTGGTGTCAGCCCTCAACAAGGCCTGGTGTGTGAGCTGCTTCTCCTGCTCCACCTGCAACAGCAAGCTCACCCTGAAGTAAGTGCTGCCAGCCTCTCAGCTGGCTTGTGGTGGGCAGCAAGGGACAGCGTCTCCTTCTGTATGGATGTGTCCGGGGCTCTGATTTGAGTGTGCTTTCTATGGGCTCTGCTTTTCGTCAGGCCTTTCGGACACTGCTGTGGTCAGGCCCTGGAGATGCAGTGGGAGCAAGGGTAGCTCCAGTCCCATGGAGGCAACTCCAGCCCCCCCCATCTCCCACCCAGGACACAGTGGCTCTAGGCGGGGAAGTGCAGTCTAGCCCAGGGAGCACAGGGAACAGCAAATTCAAAAGTGTTTGAGGCAGGAGGTGGGAGGGTGCAGGGGTGGCTGGGGCTGTCAGGTGATGTGGAGCACGCTTTTCTGAGTACAACAGGGAGCATGCTGGGGTCTCTATTGTCACAATCCTGGGGAAGCCTTTAGAAGGGAAGGGAGGCCTGAAGGCTCATCTCCTCATCTACTGTGACCTTTGGCCAGAAGCTCCTTCTGGGGCCTGGGCTGCTGGCTGGAGCAGGCTGGTGGGGAGGCTGCAAGTTAGGGGCAGAGGCCAGGCTCAGCGCTGCTGGGGCATGGGCCTTTCCTGACTGCTGCACCTCCTCCACAGGAACAAGTTTGTGGAGTTTGACATGAAGCCCGTGTGCAAGAGGTGCTACGAGAACTTTCCGCTGGAGCTGAAGAAGCGGCTGAAGAAGCTGTCAGAGCCGGCCGCCCGCAAGGCCTGCGCCAAGCCTGCGGGCCTCTGTCCCACCTGAAGAAGCTGTCAGAGCCGGCCGCCCGCAAGGCCTGCGCCAAGCCTGCGGGCCTCTGTCCCACCTGAAGAAGCTGTCAGAGCCGGCCGCCCGCAAGGCCTGCGCCAAGCCTGCGGGCCTCTGTCCCACCTGAAGAAGCTGTCAGAGCCGGCCGCCCGCAAGGCCTGCGCCAAGCCTGCGGGCCTCTGTCCCACCTGAAGCCTCCTGTCCTCACGGCATCTCTTTCTTGCTGGTCTTCCTGCTCCTGCTGCTTGTCTACTTGCCAACTCCAGTCCTCACCCTGTCTCCCTTCATCTGTCCCCTCTTCTCTCTGGTCAGCATTGTCACCTTTCCCTCTGTCCCCTCCCCCCTCCCATGGCTCTCTCTCCCTTGCTGTGGGCTCCTCTCCCTCCTTCTCTGCAGGCACAAGGCAGAAGTGGGCCTTGGAAGTGGTGAACCTATGACAGGCCTGTGCCCACAAGCTTTAGCTTGAAGTCCTCAAGGGAGAGGAACAAATTGGGGCCTGGAGTCACTGGGCCCTCGGTGTGGGCCCCACTCCCAGCCCTGCCGGGCAGGCCTGTCCCATCTCTGCAAGGGGTCTGGCAGCTCATATGCTTCTGTGGGGGCTTGGCTAGCCTTAGCCCCAGAGTGGCCCCACTGTGCACACATGTAGATTCCTCACATGGGCAACTGACCCAGCCCAGGACCAGCACCACATGGAAGGGGCCTCTGGTGAGCCACCTTTCCATCCTTGGCCACACATTCATTCAACCAGGTAGGATCCCTGTGCCTGAACTGGGCCAGCAGGTCTTGCCACCTCCTGCCACGAATTAATAGGAGGGTCAAGGACCCCATCCTCCCTCACTTTGGAAGCTTCCTTCCTAAAATCTGGCCTTGGCCACTCCATCCCAAGCCCGGGCCACTGTGGTTCCCCCAAGCTCCTCTGTGGTCACCTCAGTCCCTCCAGCTCCCCTCCCTACCAGGGGACACACTAAGCCCCTGGGTGCAACTGGGGGCCAGGAGATAGTGGGGCCAAGTAGTGTCTCATTCTGACTCTTCAGGGAGGACTCCTCCTTTGTAGCCAGCGAAGTACTTGGTATGACTTACACTTGCGCAGGAATAAAAGCTCATTTACACAACCATTTGGCCTACGTGGTTTGTGGTGGTCAAGTCAGGTGAGGCGGTGGCCCCCTTGAACACACTGCTTCACAGCTATTGAACACTTATAACAGCAGACACCAGACAAGGAAGTTGGGACTCAGCTCTGTTTCCAGGGCCAGGCTCCCATCAGGGCTTGACCAGCCACAGCAACCCTCAGTCCATGAAGGATGGCCCAGAAGGTGGACTGTTGTGGGGGACGGGTTCCGGAAAGGCTGTCAATGTAGGGGTGACATCAGGCCTTGAAGTCCCTGCATGCAGCCCTGCCTCCTGCCTGAGCAGAAGCTGGTCTTAGGAGGCAGCCCATGGTCTCCACCCCAACCTGGCCTTCCTGGTACAATTCTGTGTCTCACTCATTGCTCTGCAGGGGCGGAGGTAGGTGTGCAGAAAGGGGTTTCCGACTAGCCCAGAAACAGGAAGGAAGGAGGGAGAAACCAACGATGTCATTCTTGGAGAACAGAGTTGTCACTGGGTGGTCCTGGTGAAGTCAGAGGCTATCAGCTTTTTCTGGATGAGACCCTTTGCTCGCCAGTGGCCCACAGGCCTCTTGCCTATATGAACCCTCACCCTCTCTTCTCACAGACACACTTCTCATTGCTCTAAGAACTTTTATTGAGTATTCTTGGTTGTGGGGGGGTCGTCCATACAGCCGCCAGCTTGGAGGCTGATATTCTGGCCCTGCCCTGACCTCTCTCCTTTAGCTCATGGTCAGTAGCAGGGGAGGGGTCCTTCTTGGACTGCGAAAGGGTGTGGAGTGTGTGTGTTTCAGAGCGAGGCCAGCATGGACGGCTGCCTACAGAGGGCAGGTCTTAAGCCACATGGACCCCAGATTGGGAAGAGTGACTGTGGCGAGTGGTCCCCTTCTGCTAGGGATCCGCCAGGCCTGGAGCCTGAAAGCCCCGTTGCTTGTTCATGGCGCTCAGGAGCTGCTGCACATAGGAAGTCAGCAGGTCATCCATCTTGTAGCCCTGGATAGGGGAAGGGTGGGGTCCAGTTGAGGGGGCTTGACCAGGGTCTGGCAGTACTTTTGCCTCAGGGACACACTGGGCAGGGAGGGGAGAATGGACACGGGGCTCCTGCTGCAGGAAGATGGCCCAGGTCTGCTGGCAGGCCTGCCACCGCACCCCTAGGGACACCTATCCTCTGCCTCTTTGCAGGCCTCCCAGCCTGGCCCTGCCCACAGGCAGCTGTGCCTTCACTGTGAGGAACTTGCCCTGTGGCAGCAGGGGTCATTGTGGGGGTCTTGTGTGTCCGAGCTGGGAGAAGGGACTTGGGACTCACCAGTGAGGTCTCACACAGCAGGCGGCTGCCCCTGCCCAGGCTCCCCAGTGCCATGTGGAAATAGGTGCTGCCGCTGCTCCAGCTGGCAATCTTGGTAAATGGGTAGGTGGTGAGCAGCTCCTGGGGGTACAGTTAAGGGGGGCAGAAGCCGGCCAAAGCCTGGGCCTAGGTCCTCAGACTGAGTTGCCCTGGGGTTCTCCTGAGCCCCTTGGGGCCATAGGGTGCAAGAAGGCAGGTGACCAGAGCCCCACCTGTGTGGGGTCTCAGGACCCTGACAGCCCATCCCCCAGTCCTGACCCTGCTGCTACCTTGGTCTTGGGGTGGATGAGCAGAACCCCGTGCCGGTTGATGGCAATGAGGATGATGTCCGGGTAGGAGGGCTCCGAGGTTTGCTGGGGAGGAGCACAGTGGTCACAGCCCAGCCCAGGAGGTCAGGTGACTGCCTCCCTAAGGCTCATGCCCACATGCCTCTCAAACCCGGTGACCAGCCTTGCCCTGAGATGTATGTTTGGGGAGCTTAGGCTGTTGGGGCCAGAACTGGGGTGGAGCCTACCTTCACCTCGAAGAAGGCAGACCCAAAGGTGGGCCAGCGGCAGATCCTCTTAAGGAAGGCCACTTTGGCCTCTTCCACCGTCTTGTCCCTCTGCTTGTCGTAGGCCAGAAGGATGCTCTGTGGGAAATAGAGGCCTGTGAGGGCCTGATGGGGGCCGCTGGCTGTCTGGGCCCTTCTCAAGAGGCCCGGAAGCCTCAGCCTCGAGCAGCACTTGCCTGAGGCCAGCTCGGGGGGGGGGGCAGGTGTGACCCTCACCCTTGGTAGGAAGAATGGGTCTCTGAGGGCTGTCAACAGTGTGGAGAAGATGAGGTATACTCAGACCCAGACCATCCTCCACAGCTAGGAATGTGCTCATCCTGCCCAGGGGGCATCCCTGGGAGGGGCAGTCAGCTCAGGGTCCCTCCCCAGCTCGCCTCCCCCATGAGGGACCTTCTTCCATTCCTCCAAAGACATCAGGCGTGTGAGATTCTCAGGCACGAGCTCCTTTAGGATCTTGGGAATATTCACTAGCTGGGACTGGTCTTTGTCGAACCAGGCCTTGTAGATGAGACCTGCCAGCTGAACGGCGTCCTCCCGGGAGCACTTGTGGAACCCACGCAGGTACTTGGGCAGCTCCTGGTGATGGATACACTAAGCCTCAGTCTGCTGCTCCCTAATTCATGTGGCAGGTGGCAGCAGTGTTAGCCCACCCCCACCTGGGAGCCGGAGCTGGCAGGGGTCAAGGCCTTTAGGGTAGGTTTTCCCTGGGTCCAGGACAGACCCTTTCACATCTGACTGTGAACACAATGCCCACTCTCTCGGGACAAGTGCTAGTGCCCTTGGCTGCAGGCACCCTCCTGCCCCTTCCTGGCAGTCATGCTGCAGGTGTTGGCACAGCTACTGTCCCCAGATGCTGCTCCTTTTACTCCTGGATCCAAAGCCCTCAGGGGTCGGTCTGGCCACCACATGGGGCCTTGAGGGCTCCAGCAAACCCTGCTGAGACTTCTGAATATTCCTGGATCTCCTGGTGGAAGTCAGGTCCCTAGGGCAAAGGACCCAAGCCCCACTGGAGGGAGCTGTCCTGGGTACCTGGTGGTAATGGAGGATGGTGTCCGCACTCAAGTCCTTCCCAGGGCTCACATTGAGCCACAGTTTACGCATGAAGTACACCTGGTAGGGGAGAGTCACAGGAGCCCCTGGGCAGGGGCAGCAGTGAGCACGCCACCTGACATAGTGCCCAGCTCTCTGTGGCCGTGCCCCACCCTCCCATGGCCTAAGCCCTGCCACCAGCCTCCCTGCCTCCCACCCCGAGCACACTCTCCTCCTGTCTGTCACTGCTGCATTGGCTCCTGCCCCACCCATGCTGGAAGGCTCACCCTTCTCCCCAGGTACCTGCCAGTTCTTCCTCATCCTTCAAGCCTAGTGTGGAAGCCACCTTCTCCAGGAATGTTCCTGGATTCCTGTGTGAGTCAGGCCCCTGTCCAACCCCACAGACCCCCAGCATCCTTCATCTGTTCTAGGCCTGCCCCTCGCCCTTGCCTGAGCTGGGAGAGATCACAGGGCAGGGCCCTTCGCCACCTGGTCCAGGGCTGGCCATGCCCATGGCAAGGTTTCATCAGGGGGAATAAATAAATGGGCACGGGCCACATGGAGATTCCAACAGAACCTTCTGACCTTGGCCCAGGGGGGCAGCCTGTCCCCATCCTGCCCCTCCTCTCCAGGACCCCTGCCCTGCCTTCACGGACACCCTACCTTCCTTCTGAGGTTTGCTCTTCTTCACCCAGTCAGACACCTGCCGCAAAGAGTCAAAGAAGAAGTCTCCCTCCTTCTGGCTGATGACCTGAAGTGGGTGGGGAGAGGCACAGGGAGCTTCACAGGAGAGAGTGCCCTGCTGGGGGTGCCAGGGCCTGGGAAGCTAGATGCCACCTGGGCTTTGCTCCCTCAGGGCCTGTCCTTACTGATCCTCAGCAAGGGGCCAGGCCTGCACAGGCAGAGACTGCTATACACCTTGCCCACTCCCCCGCCCTCCCCTTGCCTCTGGCTTATCTGCTAGCTGTACCTTGTCTGCAATCTTGATGAAGAGGCTGCAGCCTTCCCAAGAGGCCAGCTGGAGCCTGGCGGCAATGTGTTCGCACACGTCCCGCACCCGGGTATGGGCACCCACCTCCAGCATCTGGGCGAGAGGCAGCATGTGGCCATCTCAGGACAAGGCTCAGTCAGATGACCCCTCATACCCTGATGCTGCTACACCTTCCTCAGATGGGCTGGACACACCCTGGTCCCACAAGGGTGGGACTTCCTTCTAGAAAAATTGGCCAAATGTTATGTTGTTTAGTCACCAAGTTTACTGTCTTGGGAGCCTTTGAACTTGCTCTCAGAGCCCTGCAGCCAAACTGTAAGAACTTTCTGTTCAGAGGCACAACCAGCTTCAAGACTATAAAAGGAGGCCCCCTGGCCTCCTCTGACCCTCCCTGTACTGCTGTCACTTGGCAGCACCTGCTTCTTGTGCCCAGGGCAGGGTCAGAAGCCCATGGGGCCTCATGCCCTGAGACTCGGACTTGCTGAGCACCCTTCTGTCCTTCTCTGTCCTCTGCCTTGGTAGAATGCCCCTCTGCACCTTTTGGACAATTGGACTTGGCACTGTTCCAGCAGCCTCCTCTGGGGACCCCTCCCTGCATTGACCTGGAGCACCTGAGGGTGCACAGCATTCAGCTCACGACTGCAGGGTACCGGTGACAGGGTGGGGCAGGGCAGACAATTTCTTGGGAATTACTGCTCCTTGGGTAACCACGGTTGCTTTGAATCAGGGCAGGCCTAATTCTGGGGGTGAGCTCACCTCACTGGTGTCGTTGGGGAAGCAGATCTTGTGACAGATGCGGAAGACACTCTGCTCTATGGCCTCCACCTCCACCTGGTGTGGGGGCTGCTTCCGGGGCCCTGTCCTAGAGCAGGACATGTGTGCTGCACATGCCACCCTGCCGCCACCTGGTCCAGCCCCAACCAGAACCGACTCCAGTGACCACTGCTGAAGGAGTGGTTCCCCGAGGGCTAGCTTGTCTGGAGTGCTCAGCACATGGCCAGAGAAGGCAGCAAGGGCTGGCCCAGGCCCACCTCCCTGGTGACCCCAAGATTCTGAGGGGAAGGGAAGGCTTGGGACGCACTTGCCTATCTGACCAGAGCCTCCAGCAGGCAAGGTGGGTGTTTTCTTGTTCTCACACAGCAGGGACATGGGGCAGGAAGGGTCAGGGACTCCAGCAGGGCCTCTCTGAGGGTGTACCTTCCCCTCCAGGACCAGGGCTGCTACACACTGTCCCAGCCACAAGCATGGCCAGCCCGCCCGCCCTTATAGCCACAGAACACAAGCCAGGGTGCAGGCAGTATGACTGCGGTCAGGACAGAGCAGAGGAGAAGCTGCCCAGTTGTAAGAGGCTGGGGTGGGAGATGGCACACGGCCCCAGTGGCCAGGGGCCTGGTCCTGCCTCCCTAAACGGACACCAGCTACTGCAGAGGATGCAGAACCCAGCTCCACGGGAGAGCCAGCTGGGTCCTTCAGCCTCCCAGACTGATACCCAGGGGCGGGCACGGGAGCTGGCAACGCACCTCAGAACCCTCTGCATACGGCAGCTGCAGTCGGGGGCCAGCAGTTTCCCCCTCCTCGTGTCGATGAACTTCTGGGCATGGGGCAGCAGTGCCTTTCCGGGAGGGAAGAGACCAGTGCAGAGCCAAAGCAGCTGCCAGCCCCGCTCCTCACTGTACCTGGGAGTGACGAGCTCATCAACCCAGGGAGAACCCCTCCCAAGGGCCAGGCCAGCCAGGCACCATAGGGAGATGGGACATGAGGCCTGCTCTGCCATGGCAAGGAGCCTACACCCCAGCTGCCCAATGCCAAGAATGCTTTCATAAGCATCACCCGGAAGGGGTGCTACTGGGCCCATTTTGTGGAGGAGCATGCTGAGGTGCAGAGAGGCAGGGTGGCAGCCGGCAGTGCCCTAGGCAGATCCTAAGCCTTTTCTGCTCTGACCACCCCAGGAAAGTCAGCAGGACAGACGGGGGTTCCAGCCCATTCCTCAGCTGTGTGTCCAGGCAGGCTGTGTGGCCTCCATGAGCGGCCACCTCCCCCTCTAAACTGCGGGCACGGCCTCTGGGAGCTGGGTGAGGACTGAGGGCCCCTGATGGCACCCTGCACACTGCTGCCCCCACACCACCCCCAGCAGACCTCCTGGCATTGTGGGTCAGCTGCTTCAGGATCTGGCAGTACACCTCGTCCTGCAGAGTCGAGTCCTGGAGGGCCCACGAGAAGATCTGGTCGGTGAGTTCCAGAGAGGTCCAGGCCTGCCGGGAGGGGTAGTCTCCCATGTACCTGAGGATGGCTGTGGCTGTCAAGGAGAACCATCACCACTGACTCTGAGCCCTGCCCCCCAGGACCCCAGTAGCTCCTCTGCCAGGTGCTCCAGGAGATCTGGCCCCTCTCTGGTTGTAGGAGGCCCACGACTATGGGGTCAGCATAGAACTGGGCAGGCTGGCTGGAGAAGGATATCAATGAAGGTCTGACAGGCGACATCCTGCAGCTCAGAGTTGGCTTGGAGACGCTTCAGCAGAGGCTGCCGCAGTGGCTCAAGGCAGTGAGCCCACAGGTGGCCCCGGGACCGGGTGAGGGGAAACATGGCTCTGCTGACTGTTTCCTTCTCTGGGGCCCTGCCAGGGACAGAGGCTGGTGTGAGGGCCCTCCTCACGCCTTTTCTGCCCCTGCTACTCCTCTGTCCCTGGGGACCTGGGCTCCAGCATGGGTTACCATGGGAATGGCATTTGTGCCTAGAGCACCCAGCTGAAACAGGGGTCATTCCCCCCAACCTCCAGGGTGGTTGTGGGAGACTCAGAGGGTCAGACTATGGCCTGGAGAGACCAGGTGGACACCACACTACCTCTGTGGCCCCAGCACAGTCCTGAGGGAGTGCAGAGGCTGACTGGGGCTGGGCCTGGTGGTGCGTGTGTGGGGGGGGAGGGGGAGGTGGGCACCTAAAAAACTCATAGGAGAATTCCTCCAGGGTGTGCAGCTTCTCCTGGGCTTGCTCCTCAGGTGGTGGTTCTACCGGTCGCCCCCCTTGGGCTGCCAGCTTCCGCTTCTCTGGTGACATAGCCAGCAAGCTCTGTGGGGACACAGGCCTGTGGGTGCCCAGCAGCCCTTCCCATGGGCTCCTCCTGATCTTGTTGTCTCAGGTACTTGGAGGGCAGGACCACAAAATTGAACAGGCCTGGCCTACTCCTCCCATGTCACTTGCTGTGTGATCTAAGACCAGTGACTCAACCTCCCTGAGCCTGTTTCCTTTCTCTTAGGAAGGCTTTGCAAATGCACCAGGCTTCCTACCTCGGGGCGCCTCTCTCCATGGGCATCCCTCACTTGGCCCTGCTGCCTGGACCTACCTCCTTCAGCCACGGCACAGTGCCTCCCCCCACAGATGCCTCCCAGACAGGTGAGCCCAGCCTGTTATTTGTTCTTATGGCAACTAGTGCTGCTTCTTGGTGGCACTGATACTGGCCATCAATAGGTCACTTGCTCAAATGTTCCATGAGGGCAGAATCTCTGTTGGGTTCAATCCTGTATTGCAGCACGAGACAGACAGTTGGCACTCAATATGTGCAGGTTAAAATGTCTGTCTGTCTTGCTTCCCAGTAAGGCTGGTCTCAGGGCTTGGGGTCAAGTGGTTCTCAAGGGTAAGGAGACTGAGCCCCCTTAGATCAGAGTGTTAATGAGGCTGAGGCTGGGGAAGGGATGAGCTTGTTCCTAAGACATGCCCATGGTGGGAGAGGTGGATGGAATGCCCACTCATTGAGCCTCTCATCAAGTGCCAAGCACTGTCAGCAGCACCACAGTTCCCGGAGAGGGATGATGGGATTGGCAGAGCTGGCCTGATGCCCAGGTGGCCCTCCTGGCCCTCTGTGAGGTGGGATGCAGGTATCTGAGCTAGAGCCCCAGGATGGGATTGCCGGCCACTTCCCCACGTGCCCCCGGGTGTCCAGATTGAAGACAGGTTACCAGCAGCTGTGCTGAGGGCTTGGTGACTGTCGGGATAGCATAGAGGCAGGAGGTGAGCACCAGCCCTGTCTGGCCTGTGTGGTTGTTCTGGGCCGGGATCCAGTTCTCAGAGGCCGACAGCTCTTGCTTCTTTGTCAGGATCAGCAAGTCTCCCTTTTTAAAGGGCAGGAGAGTGGCATCATCTGTAGTTCCAGGTGACATGCAAAGCAGAAAAGCCGCCATTTACCAATGGCTCTGTGAAGTGAGGCCTGCTGCCTTTGACAGCTGTCCTTGCGGGGAGAGAAGGAAGCTGAGACACAGAGCTCAGGCCCACGCCCACTCTGATGGGGGCGGTGGCAGCACTCACAGAGCTTGGGTTCTCTGGGGCCTAGACAGGCCCAGAGCCCGGCAGGCAGGGTGGAGAGCTCTGATCATAGCCCTGCCTCAGGATACCTGCTCAGAGGCCTGACCGGGAGCAGTGCCTGTGAGGCAAGAGGTATGTGGACAAGGGGAGAATGCCTAGGCTGGCAGTCCTCACACCCGCCTGGGCACCATGTGGCCCTCATCTGTGAAGTGAGATAACAGCACTTCTCTCTGGAGTGGTGGTGGGGACAGAGTGGTGGCAGGGAGAAGGGATGATGGCTCTTACTACTGTGAGGCCCCCAGCACAGTCCTATCTCCATATACAGGGAGCCCCCACTCCCTTCCCAAGCCCATCAGCTTCTGTGAGTGCTCAGCTCCTGCTGGGGCTCAAATCCTTTATCCTCTGAGCTGTGTGATCCCAGAAAAGCTGCTTTGCCTCTCTGAGTCTCTGGTTCCCTACCTGTGAGATGTGCTAACAGGATGGCTGTGGAGGTTGTGCTCAAGGTAGAAGTCCGTGGCCAACTGCGCTCTGCAGGGCAATGTGGGCCCTTCCTGTGTTGCCCTAGGTACAGTCCTCAGTGAGGGTGGCCCTGGAGGGTTGGACATCATCTCCTCTAACCTCTCATTTTGTGGAAAGGAGGGCTTTGTTCAAAGCTTCCCCTCAGTGTTTGATGGTCCTCTCTTGCCTGGCCACTCAAGTCCCTGTGCCCTGTTCTGTGCCATAAGGCTGCCATGACCTGAAAGTGAGCAAGCTGCCCTCCCATCAACCACGCCGACCCCACCCGGCTGGGCACCTGTGGCTTTCTGGTCCTGCAGGGCCATGGTGAACACAGACCGCTCCTTCAGGCCCTCCAGAAACATCGCCACCAGCTCAGCGATGGCCACACTGCTGGGGGACACAAACTCATAATCCTCTTCATGTAGCGTGGAGAGCAACAGCCTCTGCCTACCATGGTCCTCCCTGAGGGGACAAAGGGTGCCAAGTGACCAGAGGCCTCCTCTGCCATCCCCACATTAGCCCTTCAACAGCCTCAGAGCTGGTGACTCTCCTGAGTCACAGATTAGGAAACACACGACTTGTCCAGGACCACTGGCAGGGACAGGTTGGCCCAAGCCCCAGGCACACAGTACAGGGTGTGCAAATGAAAGCCAAAGCTCAGGGCTCCTGGGGTGTCAGAGGAATTTGTTGGTGCCAAGCCCTAGGACATGGGGTCAACTCTGGCCAGGTAATGAAGTGGTCAGTGTGCAGGACTACCACAGGGACAATTCAAAGAGCTGAACTGGAGTTGAGATGAGGCATGAGATTTGGTGACCTTGGGCACCCTACCCACACTTTGCATGCCTCAGTTTATCCATGTGCAGACTGGGTATTGCCATGAGGACTTCATAGCATATAAAAATGTGCACAATCAGCCTGAGGAAGTGGTGACCAGTGTGTGCCCTGCCCCACTGGTAATGATTATAACGGCCATGCCATCCTGTGCGACACAGGCTGGCTGGACTTCCCAAAGGGCTTGGAGGCATTTTCAGGAGATGAGAGCCATGGAGAGCTTTGGGGGTGAGGTGGCCAAGGCCCAGCCTTGCCTGCAAGGCCACCCTAGCATTGATCTGTGGCCTGGCACACAGCCAGGGCCCGTCCCTCCATCACTCTTCCAGATGGTCTGTACCTTCTGACCATTAGAGCAGAAGGAGCCTCTAAGCAATGACCACCCAAGGGCTACAGGATTGTGTGCCCCTTTCCAGGAGAATTTGAGCTTAAAAAGAGGCATAGAGAATGGTGCGTGATTCACAGACACGTATTTGACCAAGCAATGAGGTCCAGTGGCCACCACCCTGTCCACGTCAGTCCTTATCCCTGCACCCTGGCTGTGCTTTCAGGGGCAAAACAACCCCTCACTCCATCTTTCTTCAAGGCCCAAGGACTGAGCTTCGAGGAGAGAGAGGTTTGGGCATCGTCTCTGGGGGCACCCACCTGTTGGTGATCAGACTTATGACCTCTGGGAAGGAGAGTTCTAGGAGCATCCTCTCCTGCTGGTCCAGGAAGTGCAGCCCCTCCCAGTTAACAGCCAAGATCAGCTGAGCTTTGGGCAGTTGGGGGCCTGGCCAGAGAAAACAGGGTGTGAAGCCTGGACTGGTTGAGGGTGGGGTTCCCACCTGCACCCTCACACAGTCATATGGCATTACCAGAGATAGCGGTGACTTCAAAGAGTCTGGAGAAGAGCAGTGGCCACTGTAGGCGGGCGGCGTCCACCACCTTCTCCTGCACGGCCAGTGGTGTTGACCACTTCTGGGTATACAATCCCTGCTCCAAACATGGTGTGTCACCATCATCCTCTCTCACCCATGTGACCTGGGTCTCTCCTCCACCCTCCCTCCCCACTCTAGTTAGTTCCGGTGGTGCCCAGGGGCTTGTTTGCTGGGTCAGTCTTCAAAGCTTCTACCTATAGTTGGGCCAGTGCCCAGTGAGAACTAGTGGGAAGGCTGGGGGTCTGACATAGCCCTAGTTCACCCACTCTGGGGAAGGACCCTTCGTGGGTGATTTTGAGAAGGGATGTAGGCTTCCCTCTACTTTGGCATCAAGATGCCAAAGAGCTGCAGGGCCAGGCTGCAAGTGGTGCCTCTGCACGGAGGCCGTGTGCCTGTGCATGTGTGGGAGCATGTCTGTGCTCTTGCCAGCACATGCCTCGTGGGTCTGTCGATTGTTCTGGGCATGTGGACTGTCTTGGTGCATGTCTCTGCATCTTTGGTACCTCTGTCTTTCTCCCTCTGTGTATTTGGGAGGCATCTTTCAGGGGCCTCCACATTGACCTTCCCTTTCAAGTCCCCATCTCCACAATCTTTCCTTCCTTTTTCCTATGGTTCCCCCATCTTCACCCTCTCTTCCCCCCATCATCACTGCTCTGGGTACATAACTGAACTTTCTTTTTACTGTGTGTTGAATAAAATGTTTCTCTTGTTCTTGCTTTAGGAAGTGGTCGGGCAATATTCACATCTTGGATTGGGTGATATAAATTGATGCACCATATCTCAAGGGTGATTTGGCAGTATGCCACATATATCACACAATTCAGAATGTTCACACACTCCAGAATCCCTTTTATAGGAATTTATCCTGGTGAATAAATTGAGTGTATAAAAATTATATTTACAAAGGGGTTCACCTTGTTGTTTTAATAGAAAAAAAAAGAGGAATGACCTAATACTATCAATAGGAATCAGAAAAGTGAATTATAACTCATTAATACACACTACGCAGTCATTAAAATAAACATTAAGATCAGTATGTAAGGACAGGAAAACATGGCCCCCTGCTGTGTGGTCAAGTGTAGCAGCAGATCGAAAATTGCCATAGCATATGATCTTTTTGTTTTTAAAAATGTGCATTTCTCTCTAATCATGTTCCTATCCCAGTTGTGTACATGTGAATAAAGTAGCATGCTAATCTCATGATGAATTCACTTTTCTCCATATATTATCTGTATTTTCTGATTTATTTGTAATGGACATGCTTTAAGTGTTTAATGAAAAAAAAAATCAATGAAAAAGTGGTGAGAGAAAATTTCCTGACTCTTTACCCTCACCCCACTTCTCCTTTCCCAAATTATGAAGCAACTGCTTTCTTCCTCATGAATGAAGTTCAGGTGCACCTCTGGCTCCCCTCTCTTGTGGGAACCCTGAAAAGTCAATATCTCTCTTGCAAATACACCCACTCAGGCTGGGGAAACTATGAACATCCAGGGTGGGCTCTGCTGCCTCAAATGTCTGTCACAAGGAGTGTTATCGAGGAATGTGAGGGAATGTCTGTGGAACAAGGCTCTGTGGTGAGTGTGTTTGGGAAATGTTGGGTAAAACAGTTAGGCTTTCTGCTGCCTGACTTGTCAGAGCCCTTCACTGTGACTCCCTGAGACCAGAACAGAGCTACAGCATTTCCCAAACCACAGGCATGCAGGACCCCTGCTCTGACCCACCTCAGGCCACCTTTTGAGTGGCAGATGGCACTGGCATCACTCAGTCCCCTGCAATGCCTGTCTATGAACCTGAATGGACCCTGCCACCAGAACCACTCACTGGGGGTCATATTCCTACCATAGCTGTCAGTCCTGATAGGCAGGCATGAGCTGTCTCCTTATTTCCCACTCCCCATCTTTCCCTTTCTTAGTCCATAGTGTCACAGGGAGGACAGAGGTAGGGAAGGGCTCTATTCTCAGCCACCCCACACACAGCTCTCTGAGCCATGCCTGGCCCCTCAGAGACAGCTCCGTCCCCATGGGTCCACTGCAGAGCTCGGCACCCTGGGAGGAAGGAGGATCTGACATAAGGGCAGGTCTGGGGAGGGAAAGAGAGGCAAAGGACTGTGAATTGGATGGCGTATCTTTGCTGTCCCCTCTTGGAGTGGAAGTTCAGGGAGCAGCAGAAACCTGCACTGGTGTGGGTGACCTCAAGGACATGAGCATGTGATGGGGGGTAGTGAGCAGGGGCATGCGGAGGAGGTTGTGAGCCCCCTTGGGGGAGAGGCATATTCACATGGTGCAGGACAACCAGCATGGGAAAAGAAGGGCAGCCCTCCCTGCCACCCAGAGCCTGCACTGAGAATGCAGGCCCAGCAGGGGGACACCGAAGACCTGGGCCAGGACAGGGCAGGGTGAAGAGGCAAGGGGTGGTCAGGGCAACAGATGTAGTTGACCTCTTGTGCCCAAAGCTGGGGCCCAGTCAGACCTGCAGTAAAGACCAGTATGGGATGAACTGCCTGGACTCACGATGGAGGGAATGTGCATGGGCCTGGAAGAGGGAGCAGAACTGAAGAAGACTGATTAAACCTGAAGAGACAGAGCTAGGCCACCTAATCCCTATGGGTGAGGCTTTATGAAGAGGGGCTGAACCCCCAGAGGAGAGCCCAGCTCTGTGAGGCTGACCTTGGTATGGGCAGCAGTGATGAGGCTTGCCCACCTCTCTGGGGGCTTGGTCCTGTACAGTTTGGAGGGGACACAGCTGGGCAGCAGCTCCTGAACAGCCTCTCTGCCCAGTGAGGGGCCGAGCTGCACATAGCAGTGCTGGGCCAGCAACTCTACCAGTTCTTCTTCCTGTACAGCCGAGGACAGACATGGCAGTGAAGAAAACAAGTGAGAGCCCACCCTTTCCTGTGATGTCTTTGGCCCATGCCCCAGTGCTCAGCCCAGCACAGCAGGGATGACCCACGCTCAGGCAAGGTCTGGGAGTGTGAGCAGCCTCTAGTCCTGAGATTTCCTCTAGGTGCCCCGACCCCAACTTAGTGAGTAGACCCACTGTGTGCCCTGACTTGGCCTCAACAAGGGGTGTTGCATGCTCCTCCGCCAGCCCCCAGGGGATCATGAGGAGGTTGAGGAGGCTGGAGTGGAACCCTGGCATCGCTGTCTGTGCAGGGTAAACAAGGACAAGGCCTTGACCCTGTCTTACTCAGTCCTCACTTGTCAAAAGTGACCTACGGCCACCCTGAGGGGCTTCTGCAAATACTCATTTGGGTGGGGTCTTGCGTGAGGCACCCAGAATAGGTTCCTTGCTCCAGGAGCTCCACAGGTGTCAAGTTGTCCTGTTCTCTTGGGAGACCAAACTCTTGCAGGTGCCTGCTCTCTGGGCCCGTTGCCCTTGCCCTCAATTCTCCCTGCCTACTGCCCTGTTCCAGGTCGGCTTTCAGGACCTCTGTAGCTACCTCTGGTCCTGAGAGCATCTTCCTCCTGACTCAGGCACAGGAAGGTCTGTACTGCTGAATAGGTGACAGCTGCCCTCAGGACTTCTGTTGCACTCTCTGCCCTCCCTCCATTCTCACAACTATATAAGGAGCTCTGGTTTCCCTCTGCACTTTCTAATGAGGGCCTGAGGCTCAGAGGTGACATAACAGTCCAAGGTCACAGTGCCAGGAAGAGGTACCAGTGCTAGGCCTCCATGATCACATCCTTGAAGCCAGGCCCTGCTGCCTCACAAACAGCTGCCACCAGTGAAGCCAGGTGGGCCTGGGCTGAGGGGACGCTTTCCCTGCCCACTGCTGTTGGTGGATCCCAAGGCATGAGGGAACCTGAGGTCCAAAGGGAGAGGATGTGGAGGCTGGGTGGGAGGGGCAGCTGTAGGCCCAGCAGAGAGGCCTGGGGACCTGCACGCCAAGCACATACCCCCAGACCCCATGCCTGTTTCTGTAGCCTGGGGCCTGCCTTGCAAGGCTGTGTCGGGCCAGTTCCAGGCCCCGATTGCAGCAGTGACCACTCACCTTCTTGAAGCTATACTCGCCGGACCAGACTCCATGGAGGACTTGGCGGTAAATGAGCTCAGTGCTGACAGCGTCCTCGTGGGAATCGTGCCAGGGGGTAAAAAACTCCTTTCGGAAGTAGAGGCGCCAGGGCGACTGGCGCTCACTCTCATTCCTCTCCCGGGATAGCTGCTCACACTGGCCAATGGCATCCATCACATGGTCGCGCCCACTGCCCAGGGACCAGAACTGAGGCCAGAGCAGGGTAATAGGGATTAGAGCTGCAGTGTACAGGCCCCATGGGAAGGCCCACTTTCAGCACATACATGGGAGGGTGTGCTTAGCCACCCAGTGTGGTTCCAAGGGGACAGGAGCCCACTCGGATGCTTGAGGGGCTCTTTGCAGAAGGGCATGGCTAGTGTATCACTTTGACACTTCTCCCTACTGGCCTCTCCCACCTGCAGCATAGGAATGTGCTACTCCCAGTGTGAGGGATGAGTGAGATGTGTGAGTGTCTGGTGGATGGCTGTGTGTGTGCAAGCAACTTGGGTGTGGAAGGGGCCGGCAGGTGTGCATGACACTGGGGCTGAGGGCTAGCCACTTGACTGAGAGTGTGAGTGTGTGAGAGAGCAAATGCATGTGTGTGAGTGTGTGTGAGTGTGCATGTGTATATGTGTGTAGGTATGTAATTGTTCTATGCACGTGTAAGTGGCATGAGAGAGAGTATGCTTATGTGTTTGAGTGTGCGAGTGTGTGTATCTCTGAATGTGTGAGAGATGGTGTATATATGTGCGTGAATGTGTGAGTATAAGTGTGTGTGTGTGTGTTTGGCAGCTGGGACAGAGCACAGTGGCCAGGTTGCTGTGGTCCAAGGGCTCGAGCTGGCCTGGGTATGTGAGGGAGGTGGGGGATGGACGGGACCTCTGGCCAGTACCTTGTCGTACACAGCAACCTGGAGGGAAAAGCCCAGGTGGTCACTGAGGCCCTGCTTGTAGGCGATGTGCAGGCAGACCTCCCGCGATGTCGACGCTGAGTCCACTGTGACAGTCAGGTTCTCTCCAGTCACCAAGATGACAGGAATTGGGATGTGTTTCTTGGACTTGACAGCCTAGGGATAGATGAAGACTCAGAGCTTCTGCTCCAAAGACACTTGGGTTCAGCTGCCTGTCCCAGAGTCTCCAGAACCCTGGTCCAGAGACCAGCCCACTCTCTCCTTCTCTCCCTAAACAAAGTTCTGGCCAACAAATGTTAGTTGCTGTGCTGAAAGTCTTGGGAGGGAGCAAGACTGCTGCAGTGTTGTCTGCAGTGTAGGTGCTTCTGTGGGCTCCTTGGCCGTCCATAGGGTAGAGACCTCAGGCAGAGGACGCACTAACACGAGAGCCCCGGGCTCTAGGAGGCCCAGTGGCTGAGAGTCACAGAGGGGCAGAGCTCTTGGGAGCTGTTGAATCCTAGGCTCTGGAACATGTGATATGTGGGAGCTATAGTTACCTCTGTGCACAATAATGTGTGAGTACATCCATGCTGCTGCTACAAATTCACGTGCAACCCCAGGCTCATGAGCTGAGCAGATACACATGAGAGAAAAGGCCCTATGTACTTGGATGACAGAGAAGAAAAAGGGGTGCAGCAGAAGGTGACCTCAGGCACCAGGGAGCATAGGGAGTGAGCCATGGATATCGTAGTATGCAGGGCTGTCCCCTGAGCCATGCCTGTGTCGGATATCCCTTCCTGAGTTCACTGAGAACTCACAGGTGATGCCACAGCAATGCCACCTAGGGTGACAATCTTGAAATGACCACTGCCATCTTTATAAAATGCAAATATCCTTGGGAAAGGTAACATTTTAAACAATTAGCAGTCATTCACACTTGAATGCTAACTAGTTTATCAGATCAATTTTCCCCAGTAAGCTAGTAGGACCCTAAAAGTAAGTGGATTTACAAGTGGGGAAGGCATTACTGAAGCCTGGGCAGCCTGGAGAGGCTGAGCACACGGGGGAGGGGTGCTTATGGAGACCACCAGCACAGAAGACTGAGTGTGGGTGGAGGAGCCCTAGGACACACTTCCTTCTGGCAGGACAAAAGAAAGCACTCCAGAGTCTGTGCTGGAGAAGCCATGTGAGCTGGCACTACCCCACCCCGACCATCTCCTGCTGCCACTGGCCCCTACTTGCAGCTCCAGCCAGGTGGGGGGCTCTGTGCGTATCCCATTGGCATAGGTGCGTCTCAGGCGCTCAGCACAGAAGGGCCCATAGCCAGCCGGCCCTTCACCAATGAAGTTCAGCAGATACTGGTGGGTAGAAAAGGAAAAGGGAGAAAGACACTTAGGATGGAGCCCACTTTCTACTTACTGCCCAGGCGGAGGCTAAAAAATAAAATATTCATTCTAGCTCTGTGAGATGATGGATGTGTCAGCTAACCTGTGTGATGATTTTGCAATATAGACCTATAAAAAATCACTACACTGAACACCTTAAACTTATATTATGCCCATTGTATCTCAATAAGCCTGGAAAAATTTTAATTTCAGAATAATACTCAGCGTTGGCAATGCGCCTTCTCAAATAACATGAAAAGGTATACATATAAACTGAGCAACACTTCTTAGGATCAATTTGTCAATGTTTTAAATAGTATAGACTTTTAAAATGTGCATACTCTTTGACCCAATAATTCAGACCTATCCCAAAAGCAAATATACATATATTTTTTATTGCAGTGGTGTTTATGGTGATAAGCCAATGGAAGGTGAACCCCAAATGTCCATTCACAAGTTAAACACTCTCTCAGATAGCTGTATATGGATAGCATTAAAGCTGGCATTTGGGGAAAGTTTATAACATAAAAAGACACTTGTGGAGACAAGTAAAAAATTATGGGAACGTTGACGTTCAGAATATGTTTGATAAGATGTGCTGACAATCTTTGCATCTCACTGAGATTTTGTGAGCAGATGCAGCCTGGAATGATCACCTGGTGTCGGAGTGACCCTAGTGCCTAGGGCAGATGGCTGGGAAGACCATGCTTCCTGCTATCCCCAAAGAGATATAAGAGAAAGTGAGATTGTTTTCTGCATAGCCACAAGCATGACATTGTAACACCTAAAGTTACCTCTGGGTGTGGAGATGACTTTTACTCTTCTTTCTAGATTTTCTGCATTTCCTACTTATTACTTGGATGATAAAAACCAAAAATCATTTTAAAGCAGTGAAACCTGGGCCTCTAAATGGCACCTGTCAGCACCCCGCCTCTGTTTTTAGTTCTAGGGATTAGAAAGATGCTTCAGCCAACCTCTCGTCGGTGTGCATTCCCGGGACCCTTTGCCTTTCCAATGCACATTCTGTCTACCATCACGTTGTCTCCTCAGAAGAGCCTCCTTGTGCCTGAAACCAGGTGAACTGTAGGCACTGAATAGGGGCCCAAAAAATTATCAGGTCAGGTGTTCTCTTTTACAGAAGGGGTAACTGAGGCCCAGCGCAGTGTAAGCACTGCTGTCCATCTCAGTGAGTAAAGAAGAACAGGGTCAGAAACCGGGATTTCTGGACCTGTTCCATGGCCCGGGGCCAGCCTACCCTCTCACATACCCTGCCTCCCCCCCCCAGACCCCAGATGCTGCTCTGGGCCGTCCCTACCTTCATGAACTTCTCTGAGGGTGGGAAGCAGCCCAAGCAGAGGCTGAGCAGGATCCAGCCCCGAGCCAGGCTGCTGGTTTTGAAGTTTTCCGACAACTGTTTGCAGATCTGGCAGTAAATCTCGTCCCTGGAAGACAAGACCACTAGGAGGTCAGGCTGCAGCCTGGCACTGAGAAGAAGGGACTCAGCTCCTGCTATACCCCAGGGGTGTCAGGCCAAGGGGTCGCCTTCAGCTTCCTCACCTCCAATTGCCTTTGCTGGCCTCCCCTGCTGCAGCGCTGGCCAACCTGACCATGTCATCTCCTGAGAACGTGCCTCCTCTAGTGTCTGCCCAGGGCTCTGTGCTCCTCCTCCCTGCCCAGGGCTCTGTGCCTCCTCTAGTGTCTGCCCAGGGCTCTGTGCTCCTCCTCCCTGCCCTCCCCCCCATTAGCCCTTGTTTCCCAGCTTATCAAGGCCTTAGCCTTTGTCTACCTTGTCCCCTCAGGGCCTTGGTCCCTACTTCAACCACTGTTCCCACAATACCCTAGCCCTTCAGCTGGGGGGCATGGATGCAGGGAGTACCCAGGGGTCTCCAGCCACAGCTAAGCCCTCAGTGGTCTAGACCTTGCCATGACCTGGTTAGCTCCTTTCCTTAACTTGAGTTATTTCACACCTCCCCCTCTCCCTGAATGCAGACCCCCCCACCACCACTCAGAGAGAAGAGTGAGGATATCATTAAAGAACACCTCAGTTCCTCAACTCCCCACCTCCTAACCAGCTTCCATTCCCATGGGCTCATGAGCCTC
This sequence comes from Saccopteryx leptura, assembly GCF_036850995.1. Lineage (NCBI taxonomy): Eukaryota > Metazoa > Chordata > Mammalia > Chiroptera > Emballonuridae > Saccopteryx > Saccopteryx leptura. Next base: position 1,079,842 of record NC_089509.1, read on the forward strand.
TCCTCTCCGTCTTACCTTAGGAAGGGGACTCTCCTACACCCTTTCCAACTTTATCAAGCCTCTATAGTCTTTTCTTTTTTAATTTAAAAATATTTATTTATTTTAGAGATAGAAGGAGAAAGAGAGAGAGAAAGAGAGAAAGAGAAAGATCGATTTGTTGTTCCACTTATTCATGCATTCATTGTTTGATTCTTGTATGTGCCCTGCCCTGGGATCAAACTCAAACCCGCAACCTTGGCGTGTTGGAACGATGCTTTAACCAACTGAGCTACCTGGCCAGGGCTAAGCCTCTATCATCTTATTAGAGTGTTTCATTAGCCCCTCCAACCTCACATTTCCAGAGGCCAGCATCTTTCCCCTAACACTCACTGGTGTGCTGGTGTTTGACAACCAACTCTCCTGGAGGAAAAATAGCCCTAATATGTGGCATTTGCCACTTTCTGTGGTGTCACTATTCTCAGAGGCGGATTAAGGTCAGTTGAAGCCCCAGGTGCAGAAGAAAATATTGGGCCCCTTAAAAAAAAGAGAGAGACAGGGAAAATAAAAATACATGTTAACCATATTTTTAAATAAAAATATTATGTGCTATTAATGTTAAAAATGCACATATGAAACCAAATTTGGCATCATGAGAAAAAGTGTAAAGTTGGGGTTTTGCGGGGCCCTTCAGAAGTCAGAGCCTAGACACATGCCTGGTGCGCCCACCGTTAAATCTGCCTCTGACTATTTCCATCAATGCCAATTTCAAGCTCCCAACCTGATGTCACTGAACACAGAGTTGGGAAGAGTTGTGCCCTGTCTACTCTCATGGCCTAGTAAACTTAGTTACAGCACACTTCTGCCTGAGGTCTCTGCAGACACCACCACCAACCATTCACCCAACCAGAAACTTGGGAGCCACTTTAGACTCCTCTCATCAGCTACCACATCCTACCACCTGTCTCCCAGATGTTTTCTCTGTCCTCTTCTTCCTGCTCCGGCTCCCTGGGCCATTCTCATCAGCCTTCTCTGGACCTCTACAGCAGTACTCTCCTAGACTCCCACCCCTAAGCTCCATCTCTCCATATCATCACCAAGGAGAACTTTCCAGAAGTCAAATATGGTCATGGTCTTCTCTTAAAACTTCTTCTTACTACCTTTATGATTAAACTGGAACTCAATACCAAGTTGTGATAAACCACTTGGAGTTCTAGACCCTTGGGCTCTTTTAGAATTCTGTGACCCTGTTCACTGCCCCGCCTTCCCTCTGGTAAGACAACCTCCTCCTTCTCACTGCTCCCCCCTACCCTCCCCAGAAGGGCATTACAACTGCTTCTTTTTGGTACCCCCCACTGGACCCTCATCTTAGCACAAGCAGTGATTGTGGGTCTCTGGGTCTTCTTATGCTCCCCAACTGAAGGGTGACCTCTTTGAGGACAGAGACATGTCATTTTCATCTCTGTACCCCTGGCCCTCAGTTCAGGTTCTGGCCCTGAGCAGGTACGTAATAAACATTTATTGAATGTGTGGTTGGATGTAGGTGGAACATTTGTTTTTTCTTGGAATTTGGCTAAGAGTCCAAAGCAAAGACAAACAGGTGCTAATACACAACATTCTAGAGTTAAATTCTTTTTTTTTTTTTTTGCGAGATAGACAGAGAGAGGGACAGATAGGGACAGAGATGAGAAGCATCAATTCTTTGTTGTGGCACCTAAGTTGTTCATTGATTGCTTTCTCATATGTGGCTACAGCAGAGCAAGTGACCCTTTGCTCAAGCCAACAACTTTTGGGCTCAAGCCAGCAACCATGGGGTTATGTCTATGATCCCACGCTCAAGCCAGTGACTCTGTGCTCAAGCCAGATGAGCCCGCACTCAAATCTGGGTCCTCTGCATCCCAAGCTGATGCTCTATTCACTGAGCCACTGCCTGGTCAGGCCTCAAGAGTTACATTATTATAGGATCTACTGAAAGATGGCAGAACCAGTTCAGTCACCAATCCATAAGTGAAGATGAGAAATTTGAAAGGCTATTCCTGGAAGGGACTTCATAGGAGTAGAGAGATCTCTGACCTATCTCCACTCACTACAAATGGTGATGTGTGAAGGGGACCCTAAGAGATTGCTAATACAGATGGAGGTTGTCTGCCAAAGACAACATCCATCTCCCTCCCATTTGCAGGCATGCCGAGACCCAAAAGTCCACAGGCTCACTCCAGGGCACCAGAATAAAGCAGTGACAAAGTTCTTGAGAGTGCTTGACTTTTGTACCCTGGAGACACAGTGGGGGGCCTCCATGAACAAAAAGACTAGTGTCTGCTTCCTCCTGGAGAATTATAAGCTGCCCTGGATGGCCAAGATGAAAAAAGAATAGTTAGAAGCTGGGAATGTCATCGAAGGAGTTGAGCTTCAGGTGCCTTGATGAGATTCCACACACATAGGCAGCCCACCATTCAGAAGATCCCAGCAGTAAGAGGCTGTGGTGTGTTCCATTAGGGAACAGACTTGACAGGGGGTCTCAAGGGATCACTGAGAGAGTGTCAGCCCCAGTGGGTAACCAGCACTTTGTGGGAGTGCCCATAGGGTTATCAGATGAACCCACAGGGCATCTCATTTGGAAACAGCTTCTATATGTCTGCCACATTGGAGGGTGTGGTGGCCAGGGAGGAGCAACTTTGAGAGAACTATCAATAGAACCAACTAAGTTAGAAGAGTTGCCTGGTTGGTGTCACTCAGCCAGCTAAAACTTGAATAGAAATCCTGGAGTGTTATGAGCTTGAAAAAGCAGAGGACAGATTTTGGAGTACCCACAGTAGTTGAAAGAAATGGGAAATCCTAGAATGAAGAGAACAATAGAAAAGAAGTTCCAAAGTTTGCATATTAAATCTTTCTGACCCCCAATTTATACATGTGTGGGGCAGACTCCAGGCTTCCCAGCAAAGGCTACAATAACTAAACAGGGATTCCACCTGCTATTCACCACAAGAAGACAGAGTTAAAACCAGTCAAGTTGCCTGGCCAGGTGGCGGCTCAGTAGATGGAGCATCAACCTGGGACACCAAGGTTCAAAACCCCAGAGGTCACCAGCTTAAGCACGAGCTCATCCAGCTTGAGTGGGCTCGGCAGCTTGAGTATAGGGATCATAGATGGCTGAGCCTAAAGGTCACTGTCTTAAAGCCCAAAGTTGCTGGCTTGAACAAAGTGTCACTGGCTCGGCTGGAGTCCTCCAGTCAAGGCACAAATAAAAAAGCAACCAATGAACAATTAAAGTGCTGCAACTACAAATTGATGCTTCTCATCCCTCTCCCTTCCTGTCTGTCTGTCTCACTCTTTCACTAAAAAAATAAATAACAAGTAAACAAATAAACAAATAAAAATAAAAGTAGTCAAGTTGATTGCCTGCTAGAATAAAAAGTCAATACTCTTTGAATGTATACATAAGTGGAACAACAACTCTATCTATCTATCTATCTATCTATCTATCTATCTATCTATCTATCTATCTCTCCTTTCTGTCTCTTTAAAATCAATCAATCAATATTAAATAGAAGCCCCAACAACTACTGTAATTATGCTCAGGAACATAAAGAAAACTACATTCTTAGTGCATGAACAAGTAAGAAATCTTCATAGAGAAATAGAAACAATAAAAGAAAAAACCAAGTACAAACTCTAGAACTGAAAATTATAATATCTGAAACCAAAAAAATTATTGGATTGTTGTAACAGCAGATTGAGGAAAACAAGAGAAATATCAGTTAATTTGAAGACATATCAATAGAAACTATCCTGTAGAAAGAACAGAGAGAAAAGAGAAGAAAAGAGAAATAAACCCACAGTGACCTGAATGACAATATAGAAAAGTCCTATATAGGTTTAATTAGAGTTCAAGGGAAAAGAGAGAAAGAGAATGAATTAGGAAAAAAATATTTGATGAAATAATGGCCAACAGCTTCCTAAATTCAGTTAAAAATAACCTAAAAATATGTGAACCTCTAAAATAGAACAGTTTATCCCTGAAAGCAATACACATATTTCTCAAAATTTGCTTGAAAATAAATACAATTCCTATAAAATCAACTGTATATAAAGCAATATATAATATAATATATAATAATATAATATAATAATTAATATAATATAAATCAGGAACCTGCTAATTTACAGGACCCTGCATTCTAGAGCCTGTTATGAAATGAATCACTAGCCCATGATGAATCTACTTTTCTAAAACTAGGTTTTATCCATGAGATTTACCTCAGAGCAAGTAAAGGACCCTGGAGGGTTATAATGTTTGCTATACTGAGACCCAGCCTTCTGGTTCCAGGACAGGGAGAAGAGAGAGGAGGGGTGTCTTAGGGTAGGGAGCAGAGAAGGAGGCTATGGGCTGAGGGCAGTGAGGGGTCCGACATTCCGAATGGGGATGAGGTAAGAGTGGGGACTGACCTGAGGCAAGGCTTCAGGATGGCACAGCTCACAATGAAGTGCACCTTCTCCAGGTTGGACATGGGTTGGTCTGAGATGAAGCCATAAGACTCAATTGCCTCCTTTCCAATGTTTAGTTGGCTGGCCACCTTGAAACTCAAAGACGGCGGTCAGCACAGCTGTGGTCCTCCCCATTTGCAAAGGAGGAAACCGGGGATCGAGGCACAGAGCAAAAGCCTGGAACCCTGTGGGCAGCAGAGCTGGGAGTTCCCAGCCCTGGGCTCACCTGGCCTGTGATCTGGGATGAGTGCTTCAGCTTCATGGAGGATATGTCCTTGGTCCTTCTGTCCCTGAGGCTGGGCCTCTGTGGATGGACACCGTTTGTGAATGAAGGAGAACTGGGGCAGCACTTCCGTGCACCTGAGAGCCATCTTGAATGTATCTATCTCACCCAGCCACTTTCTGTCCAATTTACAGAACACATGCAGCCCCTCATCTTGGCTGAGTTTTGCAACATGTACAGGTGTGCAAACACATAGAGGTGCACAGCATCGTCCTCACTCCTGGGTTAGGACATGGAGGCAAGGTAAGGTGGGAGTCAAGACAAAGCTGGTCAGCCAATAGCTGGCCTTCTGGGAGGGCTCAGGACCTTTATGACTCCAAAGCTTGAACTTGTCACCAGAAAAGCCCTGTGAGGTAGGTTGGGGTCTGAACCCAGGAGCCTCAGGCAGCCCCAGGCTGTGATCATTCTCAGTGAAATGGGGTGAATGAATGGAACATGCTCTGCCTATGGCACACTAGGAGCTCTGCTAGGGTATCAAAGAATCTAGGCTGTGAGGCCATTAGGATCTGCTGGTCTCCTCAGGCAGAGGTCACACCTTGTCTTGACAGTGCCATGAGAAGTTGCTGCCCAAATTAGAGCACAGTATGGGATTGGGTTTGGTTTGGGATCAGACCAGTTCCCAGGTCTGGGCACCAGCTTCTGGCTGGGGAAGCTGGTTTGGCACACAGAGAATGTGACATGTTAGCTGTCCCTATTTGCAGATGACATGATTGACCACATAGAAAAATCCAAGAAATGCATAAAAAGTGAGTTCAGCAACATTGCAGGATACAAAGTCAACAACCCAAAGCAGTTATATTTTTCTATTTTTCTATACCAACAATGGACATGTCAATGCCAAAATTGTAGATATAGTGCAATTTATAATTTCTCAAACCCCCCCCCCCAACTGTGTAAATCTAACAAACCATGTACAGGGCACCTGTGCTGAAAATCACAAAATGCTGATGAAAGAAATCAAAGAAGACCCAAATATATGGTGCTCCTGGATTGAAGGACTCAGCATAGCAGAGGTGTCAATTCTCCTCAAATTGATAGAAAACAAAATTTCTATTTTAAAATACCAGCAAGGCGATTTTTGTAGCTATGGGCAAGATTATCCTAAAACATCTATGGAAAGGCAAGGGGCCTAGAATAGCTAAAACAATTTTGAAGAAGAATAGCAAGAAAGGACAAATCAGTGTACAGACCTATGACATCATATGTCTACAGTTGGTAGGACAGCAAGGAATTGGCAGAGGGACAGACACATAAACCAATGGAACAGGAGAGAGAACACAGAGATAAACTCACAAATTTGCACAACTGATTCTTGACAAAAGTGCAAAATCAATTCATTGAATTTGAAGGGTGGACTTTTTAAATAGAAAACTTGAGGTCTAACTTCTGGAACGCCAGTCCTGCTTCTCCCTGTGCTCACCTTCCAGGGGTGCACTGTGGCCAGACTGCTTCTCCGGGACCCCTCTCTGAGTGCCCACCAGCTTCCATGGTAGCCTCCAGAGATCCCTGCCTTCTGACATTCCTGCCTCCTGTGGTTTGTGACTTCTAGGACTAGGCACCATGGCTTCCTTCTGGCTTCCTCTCTTAGATTGCTCATTGTGGAGGAGATCATACTGTGACAACACTCAGGTAGCCCTGTGAGGAAGCCCATCTGGCAAGGAACAGAGCCTGCCTGCCCACAGCCATATGAGGGGACATTGAGGAAGCAGATCCCCCAGCTCCAGTGAAGCCTTGAGATGCAGCCCTTGTCAACAGCTGGACTGAAACCTCACGAAGGACCCTGAGTCAGACCCAATAAGCTAAGCTACTCCTGGTCCTCAGAAACTAAATGCATGCTGTTCCAAGCTACTAAATTTTGAGGTAATATGTTTTGTGGTAACAGGTAACTAATACACTCTGCAGAATCCATGCCCCTAGAGATCAGGGGTTGAGCCTGGGCACCCTACATGTAATTTCCAGGCCAGTCTGGCCATGGGGTCCTGAGCTGTGGAGTCACTAGATTTTTCTGCAGTGAGGACCTGATGTATGGGGCAGTTATGCAGCTTCTGCGGGTAATTCCTTTGGACTGCTCTTGGTTGGTTCAACTAAGATTACAGCGTGAAACTGGGGCCTTAAGGAAGGACTTCTGACCAAAACTGAATGTCAGTTACCCTTTCCTCAGACAGCAGGGTAGAACACACACCCGTTGAGAGCTTGGTCTTTGAATTCAGTGAGATGAATTCAAAGCCCAGTTCTGTCACGCATCCTCACTGTGTGATTTGGCAGCAACTCGCTTCACTTCTCAGTCTCTTTAGCTATAATACGCATAATAATCCCTACCTTGTAGGACTGGCTCACCTGAGACTTAACTGAAGAGAAGCAACTGGCACACAGCATGCTGTCAGTCAGTAACATCTTTTGTTACTACTGTTACATGTATCTGAATCCTGTTTAAGTCAAACTCAATGTTCAGAGTCCGGGATCCTCTCCAATAAGGACCACATAATTCAAAACGTCCTGGGTATAATGCCTGACTCATTAGTTCCTGAGCACAGTTTCCGGGGCTGGGGAGCCTTGGTCTGGGTGGGGCTCAGGGTGATGCCGGTGAGGGACTCCATATCCTGCCTTCCGCTTTAGGCCTCCTCTGGGGCTCTGGGCCTGGCTGATGTCTATAGGGTGTCTGCCCTTCTCTGCCACCGCCCTCATGCACACACCTGTGCAGATCCTTGCTGTGGTGACTGGACACTGCTCTCCCTGCCTGTGCCATCAAGGGTCTGCCGCACCACTGAGCCACCATCTGGGTTGTTCTTGGCAAAGAGCACCGGCTCTGGAAGGTCTCCCATGAATCTCAGGATGATCCGCCACACAGCCAGGGCAGCCTGGGGAAATTGAGACACAGATTCTAGCTGGAACCAGGCTCGCAGCACAGGGCCCACGGTGACCCTCACCCCTTCTGTGTTCCTTCTGAACTACAGCGCAGACTGGGGTTCTGGGGGTGGCTCAAGCCACTAGAAACCAGAGAGCTGCTAGGTACCGAGCAGTCGGCATCATCCTCATGGTAGAGCAGTGGGTATCGAAGAAGCTTCCGGATATGCGTGTGGCTGGCCGATTTCTGGAAGTAGGTTGCCGCAAACTTGGGGAAGGTGTACTCCACCAAGCCATCTGTTTCCTCCTCAAGTTCCTCCACCATGGGGACTGTGTCCAGGTCAACCTCGGGCAGTTTCTGAATCTTTGTTTCCAGATCCTGAAGGCCCATGAGGAGGAGGGACAAGCATCAGCCTGTCTTTCAGATTTCGTCTTTTCAGAGATACGTGGGAGCCCCACGAAGGGTCTGTCTGGTTATGCACTGGTTGCAGAGCCACCTGTCCACTTCCCCTTGTGTTGGAGACCTCACCTACCCCACACCCTCAGTGGAACCCTGGTGGACTGCCATGAAGGACGGGCCTGGTGTGGACATCTCAGGCACCCAAGAGCCTTAAGAGCCCTGGGCCTACAGACATGGGCTCTCCAGACACTCCCCTCTCTGCCCCCAGTCAGGGGCTCCTCCTGTGGAGGTGGTCCCAGCCACTCTGACTGAACACATGGGGTGCATGTGTGCACTGTATGTGCATGAGTGTGAGTGTGTGTGTGTGTGTGTGTGCGTGCATGGGGGAAGAAGCATGAGCACCTGGGGGGATGTTTATGTCACTAGATCTGGTCTTAGGGCCCAGAGGAGGGTGTAGGAGTAGTCAGCAGGACAGCCTGGGGGGCTGCTTTTCTCCCCCTGTTCTGTCCTCTCAGACACTGCTTCCTCCTGCCAGTGGCCATTAGTTCCCTGCACCAGGTCCCCAGTCCTGTTCTGCAGGGCAGCAGCCACCAAGGTGCTCTGTGAGAGGGGTCAGACACAAGAGGGGGAGCTGCCTGACTGAAAGCCCCTTTGCTTGCATATTAAAGGCTCTAGGACGTCTTGCAGGTAAGAAACCTGCTTACCTGGAAAGCGCGGGACAGAACCCCATTGTCCCTGTCCTCTGCACATTCACCCAGGACTGCAGAAGGCACCTCAGCCCCACCCTGCCCGCTCCCTCCGCTGAGTCTCTGCTTCTGAGCCAGCCTAGAGGTTGCTGAGGTCCAGACTGGGTGGGCCTGTCTTCTCCCTTTTCAGCGGGACCTCTGAAGGACAGGGCCATTCTTACCTCGATGCGAGGTGGAGCCTGGCTCTCTAAACCCCCGATCATGGATGGGAGGAAGCCAAACACCTGCTCCACCATCTCGGAGTCAGTGATGGTGTCGTAGATAGACTGGTGTTTCCGGGTGGGTGGAGCACTGTGGCCTTTCTCCTTGTCTGAAGAGGTGACTGAGGTGACTAAAGTGATCGGCAACCCCTGCACACACCCACAGGGGAGGTTAGCCACCAGCTGGAAAAATCACCTCACATAAACCAAATAAACCCACTCCTGCCATCACCTATGCAAATCAATGTATCATCCTCTAAAAGCCTAGATTTTAACAGCTACAGTGACTAGAGATCAGTCAGCTCAGGGCTCAGGGTTTTCATTTCCCAGAGGAGAGGCAGGTCTGGAGAGAGGAGTCGCCTGCTGTTCCCTAGCCCAGCTTGCCCTGAGGTACCACCTCAAACCCAGGACCTTCAGAACCTTATTTCAAACCTTGGCTCAAACCTGCCTGGTCCTTTATTCCCAGAGCACCAAGCCACTATCAGGAGAGGTCCTGGGCCTGTACTAATGCATGTATGTAAGCCTGGTTTATGGCCTGCCTGGGGTCCATGGGTACAGAAGCAGACTGCTGACATGTCTGCAGGTTTTATTCTCTTACCTGCCCTGGACACTGTAGTAGTAATGTGCTCAGCACACCCAATTTTTGTCTACAGAGGGGGATAAATTTCATCCTAGCCCCTCTTCCTTCTCACAACTCAGCTGACTGAGGTTTAGTCTCAGGTACCCTCTGAGGAAAATAAGATCAGGCACCACTGCCTTGCCATGCCCATCAGCCTCTCCTGCCCAGGTGCTCACAGGCTTCTCCTGGTATTTCTCTATCCTGAGCTGTGATGCCACAGCCCAGGACCAGGGGCCTCTGATCTTCTCCATGGAATTGGGGCCTCCTATAGCTCATCTCACCCTGATTCCCTAACTTTCCAGAAGACCCACCAGTCCTGCTGAGAAACAGTCCTTGAGACTAAGTGGAGGGGACTATGGAGCTTGAGTGACAGGTTCTAGGTTTAAGCCTCTAGCTGCTGTAACCCAGGGGGTGACCTAAAGGAGTCCGGACAGCACGAGAGCCTAGCCTGTTGCAGCAATAACTTTAACAAAGGAGGGGATAGAACTATTTGATGAGAGGTCCATATTGCTGCTCATTACTCCTGCTTGTCCTCCCCACTGGGGTCCCAGCCAGTCCCCACCTGCCCACGACAGCACTGACCACTTACGTTGGCTTTCTGCTGTCGAAAGTCCCGTCGGGCAGCCATGCCCCTGGCATGTGCCTGGATGACCACCACTGCTCTCCGCTTGGCCTGGACTTGCAAGCGCACCAGGTAGCCCCTGCAGAGGGCCTGAAGCTGAACTGTCCTCTGCCGCATGGCCTGGTACTGCTGGGCCAGCAGGTGGCTCCGGGTGATGGCCTGCAGGCGCTCAAAACCCAGTAGAATCTGAGAAGGCAAGAGAGATGGGCATTCACGGGGATGGGTGGGGGTGAGGGTGGAGGTCTGGATCAGGAAGAGCACAGAGCACAGAGGAGGCCTTTCCAAGAAGACAGAGCGGGAGATGGGAAGCCTCGCTAATTAGCTTCACAGTTACCCACCTTTTGGCAAAGGGCTGATACTAAAATTTTACACACCAATGACCACAAGCACGTTAAATGAGTTATTACTTATAAAGCACTTAGAATAGAGACTAGCATGCAAATAAGTGCTAAATAGTGCTTGTTAAATGGTGTAAACCAGTGGCAGTCAACCTGGTCCCTACAGCCCACTAGTGGGTGTTCCAGCTTTCATGGTGGGTGGTTGACTACCCCTGGTGTAAATAATAAAGTTGTTTGTGGGTGGTCAGTGCCAGGAAATCAGTTTGGATGCCAGTGGGTGATGGAATATTCCAGAGACCTTGCTTTTCACACTTATAGCCAAACCCAGAAAATTTCTTAGGAGCTAGAACACCTGTGTGAAAGTTATGGCTGGCTCCCTCAAACTAATCCCTTAAGGGTCTTTAAAATAAAGAAGAAACAATAAATTGATGAACACTCCCCTTTTATACTGCAAACATGCCCTGGGCCACAAAAGTCTCTGAGCCCCTCAGATGAGTCTTATTGTATTTTCAAAGATCAACCCAAGAAGGCTGGGGGTGTGGGGTCATGTGTCTCCTGTGGGCTTGGAAGTCACACAGATGACTCCAGCTCTACAGCATACTAACTCTGTGCTTTTGGGGAAATTACCTAACCTCTCTAGGCTTCAGTTCTGTGACATACAGGGTTGGCTTTATAATCAATAAAATGATGCACATAAAGCAACAGGCTCCCAAAAGCCTTCCCATCCTTGTCAGCTGCCTTTATGTCTTTGTGAGCACGGAACACGGACAGGTCTGGGGGTCAGTTTTGCTAATGTCACCACTTCATGTCTCAGCCACAGTCACATCCATGACAAAGGCAACCAAGCAGTCAAGTGAGGCCCAACAAGGCCCGGTCAAGGTCACTCCTGTTCATTTCATTAGCAGACACTTATTGGCAGTGTCTATGGTCAAGAAAAAAAAGTTATGAAGTGCTTGAAACAGAGAATAATCAGTCCATTAACTTATTTTGTAAGCTGAAACTTGGGAAAAGAATTAGCCATTATCTAATTTCAGAGAAGGGCATTTCATTTTAGCTCTGGAGATGCCCAAAATTCTGCAGGAGAACACTGAAGCCCACAGACCACCTGAAACTGAAGCTATGCTAAAAAGAGAGTGTGGGGTGCTGAAGCCAGGTCATTTAAAATCTGTCATCAGAGTTTGTTAGTGATCCACTCCTTCCTGTCTGTGCTCTCACGCTCAGACAGACACACTTTTAACATCTGCTTTTAATTGGACAGCTGTCCACTGCTCCTGTAGGCCCAGCTCCCAAGTGAGCTCTAGTACCAGCTTGAAGTTCCGTCTGTTGCAGTAACCTCTCCACCCGGCCTGAAGGGTCACGGCTGCCCGCCTCTGCCTCAGAAACTCCTTCCTAAAGGAGAAATGCATGTCAGAGGTGTGTGACACCATTATCATACGTTTTAAAGTCTCTAGGGTAAAAACTGTTTTTGAAGAAAAGAGGGATACTGAAATGTTGGGGAAAATAAATCCAGACAATATTTCTTTTCTAGAAGCTTTTATAAGCCAAAAGACAGACATTTTAGGAACTTAAAATCTACTGCCAACAACTAAATTTGGGAAATTTGTGAATGGGGACAGCCAGCCTAATTATACTTCTCACAAAAATTAGAGACTTCATATTCATAAAATGAATATGAAGTGATAAAATATCCCCTAATTTTGTGAACTATATTAGAGTACTCAAGAACCTGAAAGTTCTATAAGGAGATAAAACCGTTTCTAGATTTTTGTTTCTTGCCAGACTCTGCCTTCCTCTGGTCACTAACTCAGGTGTCTGCCGGAAACCAACTCAGTAGTCTTAAGACCGGCTCCCTTCTCTATGGCAGAGCAAGGCAAGAGGGTAGTCTCTCAGGCCCCAGCCGCCTGGCAACCTCCATCAAACTGCTGCCCTCTGCAAGGAGGGGCATGGACTGAATAGGGAGAGGGTGACCTGAAACTTGACCTCTGTGGAGGTAGGGCAGCCCCAGGTGAGCCTGGTACATACAGATGTATCTTTTATCTCATAGTTAACTTAGTTTTCTCATCACTTTTAATAAATTTTCAGTATCTTTTCTTGGGTTTAAAACAGCAGATCTCAACCATATTAGAAATCAACTGCAGGGAGTAGGGGAGGGGAATTGGAGGGAAGTACAAACTTTTGGTTCCAAGAGAAGTAAGTACTAGGGATGTAATCTGCAACACAAGGATTAGAGCCAACACCACTCCTTTCACTACTTTTATTATTATTATTAGTAGTAGTAGTAGTAGTAGTATTGAAAAGTAGCAGTTTAAGCTACTTACTGACCAGAGAACTGAGTCAAAGATAGTTTTTTCTTCCCTCCAAAACTAGCCACCTGTTAAACCCAACTCAGACTTCTCTATGACTGTTGAAGAACATCATAATATAGTTGAGATTGAAGCTGACACTTCATCTGACTCTTACTTATGTAGTGGATTCTTCCCTGTCTCACTGCCAATGAAGAAACATTCAAATAATTAGAATTCTCTGGGCAACATAGGCTGCAGTATTTCTAGTTAGGAGGTCCTGAGAGATCTTGTGCCTCAATGACCCTCAGGGAGGGGCCCGAGAGAACATGTGGCCCTGGTTTGGAGCTGCAGGCCCTCCCAGGGCACATGAGTGGTAGGTGTGTGGCTGGGAGGGGCTTGTGGCAGGGCTGGCACCTGTGTTTGTAGCCCCGCAGAACTCTCTGGATGGTGATCGCTGCTTTCTCCAGGGCCTGGCTCCTCTGTACTTCCAGCAGAGTGTCCTGATTATCCTGAAACCAGAGAGACCTCACCACAGAGCAACCGTCCTTCACCCCACACCTCCACCTGGACCCAGGGCTCTGTCTCCAGAAGTTAGAGTTTCTCAGATTGTTTCCACATGTGCTCTTGGGAGCCAAGCAGAGGAAAGGATCCTCAAATTGATCCTAATGTGGCTGAGAGATGGAAGCTTCAACTACAACCCCCCAGCCCCAATCCAAGAATTTCCCAGTTTAACTCTTTCTTCGTGTTCATTCAATCTGGCAAATTTCATTTCTGCCTGGAAAACCCAAGAGGGGGCAAAAATTTTCCTGAAGTTGTTTTATTTCCCAAAATTCATGTGAACTTTGTATTTAACTGTACTATGGAGTCATGCTTGGGTTTTGTTTGTTTGTTTGTTTGTTTGTTTGTTTATTCAGTGAGAGGAAGGGAGGTAGAGACAGACTCCCACATGTGCCTTAACCAGGATCCACCCAGCAAGCCCACTAAAGGGCGATGCTCTGTTCATCCAGGGCTGAGCAACTGAGCTCTTCTTAGCGCCTCAGGAGGAGGCCATTCTCAGCACCTGGGGCCAACTCACTCCAACTGAGCCATCACTACAAGGGTGGTGGGAGAAAGAGAGAAGTGAGAGGGGGAGGGGTAGAGAAGCAGATGGGCACCTCTCCTATGTGCCCTGTCCAGGAATTGAACCTGGGACATCCACACACTGGGCTGATGCTCTACCACTGAGCCAACCAGCCAGGGAAGTCATGCTTGTTTCAATAGAAACATGTTCCCTTCAGTTTTGAGTAGGATTCACAGTGCAAGATTCAACCCTGGGCCTGGCTCACTGCAGTGCTCCCCTGATCCCTGTGTCCCAGGCTTGCCATTCTAACCCCTGGAAGGCAGGGATTGTCTCTGTAGAACAGAGAGCAGAACAGTCTTTGGCAACTGCTGAGGAGAGGCCAGGGCTCAGAGGCCCTTCTGTCTTCATCAGCCTTGTACTAAGCAAACAGTGAACCTGCCGATGTGCCTGGGTAGGCACTGGGAACACAAAGATGCACTAAACCTCGACTATGGCCTAAAGGAGCAACCAGGGAAGGAGAAGAAAGGAGGGGTGGGCACTCTCTTCCTCCCTTCTTCAACCACCCACCCACACTATATATTCCTCTATCTCCTGGGCAGATGCCTCCCCTCTGCCAGTGTCACCTTCCTAATGGAATCTGCGGCCCTTCTGCTTCTTTCTTCGTGTCCAAGCCCAAGCCCTAGCAAAGGCCTGACTAATGCATGGACTGGCTAGAGGGTGGGGCTAAGAGGTCCATTTGGGGCTATATGGGTGAAGGGGAAGCAGTAGAAGATGCAGGAAAGGGTAGAAAGGATGGGATGGGGTGTTTGGATGGCTGTAGACATCCTCCTGATCAGAACTTCTCCTCCTCCTCATCTTCCTTCTTGATCTGCCCACCCACCCAAGGCTTACAAGGATAGGGAACAGAAGGATTTTCTCCCCAGCTGACAATCCTAGAGGGCCCGAAGGTCAGTAGAGCCATGGAAATGCCTCTGTGAGACCTTGGGCCTCCCAATAAGTTGGAAAAGAGGGAGGTGGGAGGTTGGTGGTGGTGCTGCCTGCACACACCTGCCTAAGGGCAAGCTCTAATCTCATGGACAAGGGAGTCAACACACTGAAGCACCAGCTCTCTGGGGCTGGGTAGAGGCAGAGCTTCCACAGGCCAGACAATGCTCCCCCATGTGAACTGCACTCATGCCCTGAGTGCCTTCTTGCTCTGGCCAGTGGCTTGGAGGCAGCCTTTCCTCTTCCTTAGGCCTTGCCATAGATGCCCCCTCTGAGAAGCCTCTTGAACTCCTCAGGCTAGGCTGGGTTTTCCCTGTGCTCCCTCTGCCTCCCTTAACCCCAGCCCTGCTTTCTACAACCACGGGATGCCTCCGGGTGGTGGCCACACGCAGAGCAAGGTGAGAGAGCCAGTGCTTCCTGGTGGCCCCACACCAGCTCCCACACGCTTCAGGAGGCTGAGGCCTGTGGGCTCAGGGGCTCACCTTCAGGAAAATTTTGGTCTTTCCCATTTTCCAGTCTTTGTCTCTTCCCAGCCACATTTCAGCGATGCGCAGTGTCATTTCTCGAAACTTGTCCAGGAGCTGCCGAGGAGAAACAGCAGTGGCTGGGTGGATCTAGAGCAGGGACTCCAACAGGAGCCTGAGAGTCCTTCTTCACTGACCTTCTAGGGATCTGAGTCTTCTTCCTCCTATGGACTGCAGAGCCGTGGTCTGCTGGGCCACGGTGGGCCCAGGGGATTCCTCAGACTGTGGGGTCATGAGTTCACCACACTTTGTGGGGGAAAGGGGCCCTCAAATGGCTGCCTCGTGGGGGTGGGGTGGACATGACTGATGAGGAGGGGACGAGGTAAGGTTTGTGTCGAAGCTCTCAGTCCAGGGAAGGCCCAGGCCCCTGGGAACTGGGGACCAGGGGGCCACCTCCTGGGAAATCAGCACGGTCAGGTGGTGACTACGAACCTGCAGGCGGGCAGCACTGGGCAGCAGGACACAGAACCTCCGTGAAAACTGCTCGAAGGTGTAGCGCAGCGGGAAGCCAGACTTGCGGATGTGCAGGGTCTCCATCATTCCAGAGTAGCACAGCTGCCGCAGGCACAGCTCCCTGTCGAAGAGCTGTGGCCACATGTGTGGTGACAAAGCTGATCACTACTCCCTTCCTACCCTGCAGCCACCCCCAGATACCAGAGAACCGGACAAGAGCTTGGTCCCATCAGAATCCCCTTTGGAAGAGAAATATTTGGTCAAAGCCTCTGAAAAGTCCCCTCTTGGGGCTCAGTTTTCACTTAACATCTAAGGACTCTGCCTATCAGGAAGACACATTCTGGATTGCCTGAATTTTATATAATATAATTTTCTCATTTTTAAAAAGGCACTTTAATTAATGTTTTTTTCCCTTAAAAGATTTTTTTTGTGTGTGAAACTTTATTTTCTTTCAGACGGTGTCTCCCAGTTTGGAGAGTCCTGTATTTGCAGCCTTCTGGTGGGACTCCTAAGCCCATGGTCAGGGGCTGGAGACTGACCACCCTACGCCATGCAGAAGTGGTTAAGATGCTCTCTGAGGGCAACCAAGAGTGGTAGTCAGCCCCTACAATCATAATGCTGGTGCTGATAGCCCACTCTGAGTACCACTGACATATGCAGATGTGCCAGGAGCATCAGATTAATCCTTGCTGCCCCCTTCAGGCAGATGCGATTTTAACTCCACAGAAAAGAAAGCAGACTCCCGGAGAGGAAGTGCCTGACCAAGCACACGCAACAGGCAACTGGCTGGGCTGAGACACCTGAGGTCTGAGGGATCCAAGCCCTGCAGGTCACTGACCTCCGAATGGCCTGGGCTGGTCACTTGACCTCAGTATCCCATCTATAAAATGGGGTAAGATAACTGCTCTAATGCTGTCCAGGCCCTGGTGAAGGGAAGGACAGGACCCTAGATGCTGTCTGACTCATCCAGACACCATCCCCTCCCTCCCTCCCTGGGTGCCCACCCTCCTCTCGTTACCAGTGGCTTCTTGTACTCATTGGGTTTGATGCAGCGGATGAAGTAGGGCTGGCAGTTGGCCAGGATTTTCATCAGCTGGTCCAGGGACTGCTTGAACTGGCCTGCCAAGGTGGCAGGCCGCCTGCTGGCATCTGCAGACTGCAGGCAGAAACACAGGGTCCAAATAGGGGTTTGAGGAGTGCCTCCTGGACCATAGCTGACCCACAGAACCGTGAGGGCTCTGTCAAGCTCCCACAGGTGGATGGGCTGCATTCATCCATCCATCACAGTTTCCCCAAGTGCCTACTGTTTGCAGTTGGATACTGGGGACCCAGAGCGGAATGAGATGGGGCAACTGCCTTCTGTCTGGAGTTGGGTTCCCCCAAGTGGGAGGTACCAAGAACTGGGAGCGTTCACTTTTTACCTCTCCTTTCCACATTTTCCGTTCTTGTCTAGGTTTTATATGGGGTTTTTTGAATGTTTTATACTATGCATTGTATGCATTATAGTAAATGTATATCATTCTAAAATAAATATATTAACTTATGGATGCAAGACAGGGGGAATAGCCCAAGCCCTCATCTTGGGCATTGTGTGTTTTCTGCAATGCTAATCTTGGGCAATGCTCCTTGATCAAACTTTCCCAAGGTCAAATGTGCCGGAGCAAAGGTGAGTGCTGCTAGATTGTACCAGATTGTGGAGAAGCAAAGTTCTTCACACCTTAACACCTCTGAAGAGATGATGCAATCTCTGGGCTTTCTAATAACAATGGGCAGTATATTCCTCTTGTTTTGGTTTATAAAACAATGTGCAGACCCTGGCCAGTTGGCTCAGTGGTAGAGCGTCGGCCTGGCATGCAGGAGTCCGGGGTTCGATTCCCCGCCAGGGCACACAGGAGAAGCGCCCATCTGCTTCTCCACCCCTCCCCCTCTCCTTCCTCTCTGTTTCTCTCTTCCCCTCCTGCAGCCAGGGCTCCATTGGAGCAAAGATGCCTGGGCGCTGAGGATGGCTCTGTGGCCTTTGCCTCAGGTGCTAGGATGGCTCTGGATGCGGCAGAGCGACGCCCCAGATGGGCAGAGCATTGCCCCCTGGTGGGTGTGCCAGGTGGATCCCGGTCAGGCGCATGCGGGAGTCTGTCTGACTGCCTCCCTGTTTCCAGCTTCGGAAAAATGCAAAAAAACAAAAAAGAAACCCAGTGTGCATTTCCTACATTATATCAGGTTATTGATCTATAGATGTGTAGAGCCAGGATGAGGCTGAGCTTTGGCCTCAGCTGCCCAAAGTGTAGCCTGATTCCACCTGGTTCCAGATCTGGGCACTTCCTGTACAGCCGCCCTCCGTGAGTTTCCCTGCACCTGCTCCACACCCCCACCCCCAGCACTGCTCCTGGCCACAGGCCTGGAGGCCCCAGGAGCTCCTGCTGAGTGGAGGGGGAATAATAAAGGGTCAAGGGCAGGTGGGAGCTGGGTAGGTGGTCAGTACCCTTATAAGCAGGTGGAGACTGGCTGGGACCCCAGTGGAGAGGCCAGACAGACCCCCACCCTGTCAGAAAATCCAAGGCTGCCTTAAGGAGCACCAGGGACTCTTTGCTGCCCACCTCCCTGAAGAGCCGCCTTTAGTGCTATTGCTGCAACACACCAGACACACTAAACACCATACAGACACCCCACACAACACACCACACACACCATATACCACACATACCACACACATCACACACCACACTCACCATATACCACACACCACACACCACACATACTGCACACACCACACACACCACACATACAACACACACCACACGTCACACATACCATACACCACACACTACACTCACCACACACAACACACCACACTCACCACATACACCACACACCACACACATCTCACACCACACACACCACACACTCCACACACCACACACTATACACACCACATACCACACTCATCACACATCACACACACCACACATACCACAGACACCACACACCACACACTCCACACACCACACATACCACACACACCAAACACCACACACACCACACATACCATTCACCACACACTACACTCACCACACACCACACACCACACTCATCACACACCACACACCACACACACACACCACATACCACACACCACACACACCACACATACCACACACTACACCCACCACACACCACACACCACACTCACCACACACACTACACACCACACACACACACCACACACACCACACATCACACACACCACACACTACACACACCACATACCACACTCACCACACATCACACACACCACACATATCACACACACCACACACCACACACTCCACATACCACACATACCACACACAACAAACACCACACACACCACACATACCATTCACCACACATTACACTCACCACACACCACACACCACACTCACCACACACACACACCACATACAACACATCACACACACCACACATACCACACACACCACACACCATACACTCCACACACCACACATACCACACACACCACCCACCACCCACCACACACACCACACACACCACACACACCACACATACCACACACCACACACTACACCCACCATACACCACACACCACACTCACCACACACACCACACACCACACACACACATACCACACACCACACATTACACACACCACACACTACACACACCGCATACCACACTCACCACACATCACACACACCACACATACCACACACACCACACCCCACACTCACCACACACCACACACCACACTCACCACACACACCTCACACCACACACACCACACATACCACACACCACACTCACCACACACATCACACCACATACCACACAAACCACACACATCATACCACACACATCACACCATTCACACCACACACACCACACATACCACACTCACCACACAAACCACACACCACACACATTACACCACATACCACAATCACACACCACACACACATACACACCACACAGATCACCCCACATACCACACACATCACACACCACACAAACCACACACCACACACATCACCCAACATACCACACATATCACACACCACACATACCACATACCACACGCACCACATGCACCACACACATCATACCACATATCACACATACCACATACCACACACACCACACACCGTATACACCACATACTATGCACATCACCACATATCACACACCTGACATATCACACACCAGAAACACCACACACCACTCAGACATCACACACATCACATGTATCACACACACCACAAAACACACATACATAATACATATACTACACACACACCACACAAAACACACCCATACCTCAGATATCATACACCCCACTTGCATACCACATGCACGTGCACCATACACATACAATACCACACTCACCACATACATGCAACAAAACACACATATAATACAGACACATCACACACCACACAAAACAAAACACCCACATATTAGTCACACAGATACCCTACACATACCACATGCACAAACATGCACCATACAATATACCACACACACACCACTCAAAACACACACATCTCATATCCTACAAACACACACATCACACACCTACATCCACACCCACACACACCACAAAAGCACACATACAACCACAGACACACATCATATGCACATGCATGCACCAACACACACACACCGCAAACACACATTGACCCACATAGACACATAACCACATTTGCACAAGCAGATATGCCCTGGCAAGACTATTACACACTCAGAAGAAGTCACATTCAAGTGCACCCAATCCCTCACTCCTGCCCACGTGGTAACAGCAACACTGTACTGCTGTTCTCACTCACTTTTGTACCTGGACTGAGAAATCCAGACCAACCACAGGCTGGAGATTTTACCTGCACACGTGTGTCAAACCCCAGAGCCCCTATACACATGTGTCAGACCTCAGAGGCTATAAGGAGGGAGAGATACTGGAAGGGGCAACATGACAGCCCACCTTGAATAACTGGCTTCCTGCCTTCCTCCGGACAATGGTTCCGTGGCCTAGCTTGATGTCTGCTGACTCCAACTTGAAGACTTCCCTCAGGAACTTGTTTTGAGAAGAGTGGACCAAGGTGAGAATGTCTGTGCTCAGCACGTCTCGATTCTTCTCCAGGAAGCCTGGGGAACAGAGCCCACCTGCCAGCTCAGTTCAGCTTCTCCTGGGACTCACGCAGAAAGGGGCGGTGCTGGGTGAAGACACTGCTCATGCTGTGAGGCCCTAGGATCCCCCTCTGCAGTCATCTTTTCCACCCTCCTTCAGTCGCCTTCCTCCCTAGGTCTCTGAGTCTGGCCAACAGATGCCTGCAACCAGGTGTGGCACCCACTGTCTCCATCCAGCACCAAGTCAGGTTCACACCGACAGATAAACCCCTCAACCTCCAATTCAATGCACTCCCCCTTTAGCTAAGCTGCCATCATTTCTTTTGTCTCAACTTTTCTGATGGCCTCCTATCCCTTCTCAGCCCACTAGGTCTCTCTCTGTCCCACACATTCCCCGTAACACCTGAGGACCTTTCCTGAGACCACACATTGCAGTAACATTCCCACTTGAGCCCTTTCTCTGCTCCTCTGTAACCAGTGCACACCTTCCTCATCTCCTCCTTTCTTTTTTTTTTAAAAAATTTTTTTATAAATTAAAAAAAATTTTTTTTTACTTATTCATTTTAGAGAGGAGAGGAAGAGACAGAGACAGAGAGAGAGGAGAGACAGAGAGTGGGGGGAGGAGCTGGAAGCATCAACTCCCATATGTGCCTTGACCAGGCAAGCCCAGGGTTTTGAACCAGCGACCTCAGCATTTCCAGGTTGACACTTTATCCACTGTACCACCCCAGGTCAGGCATCTCATCCTTTCTTATCTCCTGCATGCCCTAGGGCCCTGCACTCCTCCAGTGCCCAGTCACCTGCAGATGGCTTCTATTCTCTCATGCCTTGGCCTCTACAAGCTGTTCTGGGAGTGCTTTTCCCTCCCAACCCACTCAGGTCAACTCTTACTTAGTTTTCAAGACCAGTTCAAGCATCATCTGTTCCAAGAGGCTTTCCTGGACTGCAGGTGAGATGAAGAACCCTCCTCAGGGCTCCACCTTTACCTGGGCATACTCTCTCTTGGGCCCTTTGCTCAGTTCAGGGATGGTCTGAGGACCTGCCATCTATTCCAAAAGGCACAGCATTCCCTGGGAGTAGGTCTAGGGACACTGTGGACAGGTGGAGGGGTGTCCTCCACCTCTCCCTTCACAGCCATCACCATAACTGCTAATACACCAGGTACCAACCATTGGACACAGCGGACTGCACATCCATGCACCTTGCAGTTCGAATTTCACATAATGAGAGGCCTGAGGGTGTGAGTTGGGGCTCTGGCCCACAACATTTCTGGGTGACCTTGGGCAATCTGACTCAGGTGAATGTTTGTTTACATAAAGAAGCTAAAAAAGAAAAAGGGAGAAAATAAAGAGCACCCCCTGTCCCATAGCAACTGCCCCTACAAAGTCTTGAAAATCTGGAAGCCTGGTAATGTCCAGGGAGCTTGCAATCTAGAGAGAATGGCATGACCACTCCTGGCCTCACCCCTGACACAGAGTCAGTTCTGGGAGAGTCTATGTGCCCTCCCCCATCCCAGCCAGCCATGGGAGCAGACACTTTAAAACCCCTTGTGAAACCAGCAAAGGGGTGGTAGCTCAGTTGCTTTCAACCTTTTTACACTCGGGGACCGGTTAAAATAGGATAATTATTTGGGGGACCACTGAGGCAGAAATAAAAATTATTATTAGTATTTTGTGCATTATCTTTTTTTAGAGAGGCAGGAGAAAGAGAGACAGGAACATCGAGCTGCTCCTGTATGTGCCCTGACTGGGGAATCAAACTTGTGCATTATCTTTTAATTATAATACTATAAAATGAAAAATATCTGAAATAACCAAACAGTTAAAAAATATTTTTAATAGAATGCAGCAAATTTCCAGAGAGCAATATTTAATTCAAGTAAAGCTAGTGTGAAATTGACTGTTGCTTCTTTGCAAGAATACTTGATAACCCAGGCTGCAGTTTTGTTTCAGAGAGAAGCGTTACATTGACGTCCATTTGGTTTCTCTGGTTTTTATGGTGAGAGGGCGGGAAAAGTTTTCTCATACAAGTAAGTAGTAGAAAATGTGATTAAAAGTTTAATAGCTTTGTGGGAGTGACGTCAGAGAAATGGCGCCATAAGGAGCGATACCAATAAATCTCCCCCAAAATTCAACAAGATATTCAACCACAGACAGAAAAATCTATCCTTGGAGCCTCCAGCATTTCCACACCAAACAAAAAGTACTATCAACAAAACCACCCTCAGATGCCCTTAAGGAAAAGGAAATCGAATATCATGGATACAAAAGACAGAGAGGTAGCGCAGATAGATGAGGAAAAATCTATGGAGAAAAAATTTAATATATTGAAAACCTTGGAGCTAAATGACAGAGAATTTAAAATAGAAATCCTAAAAATACTCAGAGATATACAAGAAAACATAGAAAGGCAATTTAGGGAGCTCAGAAAACAACTCAACGAACACAAAGAATATATTACCAAGGAAATTAAAACTATAAAAACAAATCAAACAGAGATGAAAAACTCAATTCACGAGCTGAAAAACAAGGTAACAAGTTTAGCTAATAGAACAGGCCAGATAGAAGGTAGGATTAGTGAAATAGAAGACAAGCAACTTGAGGCACTATGGAGAGAAGAAGAAACAGACTCAAAAATTAAAAAAAACGAGAAAGCCCTACGAGAATTGTCTGACTCCATCAAAAAGAATAACATAAGAATAATAGCTATATCAGAGGGAGAAGAGAGAGAAAATGGAATGGAGAATATATTTAAACAAATAATAGATGAGAACTTCCCAAGCCTGTGGAAAGAAATACAGCCCCAAATTCAAGAAGCAAACAGAACTCCGAGTTTTCTTAACCCCAACAAACCTACTCCAAGGCACATCATAATAAAATTGGCACAAACCAACGACAAAGAAAAAATTCTCAAGGCAGCCAGGGAAAAGAAGAATACAACATATAAAGGAAGGCCCATTAGATTATCATTGGATTTCTCAACAGAAACTCTACAAGCTAGAAGAGAGTGGACCCCAATATTTAAAGTCCTGAAAGAGAGAAACTTTCAGCCAAGAATACTATACCCATCAAAGCTATCCTTCAAATATGAAGGAGAAATAAAAACATTCACAGACACAGAAAAGATGAGGGAATTTATCATCAGAAAACCCCCACTCCAGGAATTACTAATGGGGTTTTCCAACCAGATACAAAGAACAAAACAAAACAAAACCACAAGTAAAAGCTCCACCAAGTTAACAATAAAACCAAATTTAAACTGTGACAACAAAAACAAAAAAAAAAGGGGGAGAGGACGGAAATTAACAGTAGCAAAGGATGATGGAGTACAGAAGTACTCACAAGATAGTGCATTACAATGAACAGGGTAGGAACACTTTTCATTACTTAATGGTAACCACCTTTGAATAAATCACCACAGAAGCACATGATTTAAAAAAGATAGCAACAGAGGAAAGAAGTATGGAATACAACCAAACAAAAACAAAGGATAAAAATACAAAAGAGAAGAATGAAACAAGAAACAAAACTAACAGAAAGCAATGTATAAAATGGCAATAGGGAACCCACAAGTGTCAATAGTTACACTAAATGTAAATGGATTAAACTCACCAATAAAAAGGCACAGAGTAGGCCTGACCTGTGGTGGCGCAGTGGATAAAGCATCGACCTGGAAGTGCTGAGGTCACCAGTTCGATACCCTGAGCCTGCCTGGTCAAGGCACATATGGGAGTTGATGCTTCCAGCTCCTCCCCCCTCCTCTCTCTCTGTCTCTCTCTCCTCTGTCTCTCTCCTCTCTAAAAATGAATAAATAAAATAAAATTTAAAAAAAAGGCACAAAGTAGGCCCTGGCCGGTTGGCTCAGTGGTAGAGCGTCAGCCTGGTGTGCAGAAGTCCCAGGTTCGATTCCCGGCCAGGGAACACAGGAGGAGCGCCCATCTGCTTCTCCACCCCTCCCCCTCTCCTTCCTCTCTGTCTCTCTCTTCCCCTCCCGCAGCCGAGGCTCCATTGGAGCAAAGATGGCCTGGGCGCTGGGGATGGCTCCTTGGCCTCTGCCCCAGGCACTGGAGTGGCACTGGTCATGGCAGAGTGATGCCCCGGAGGGGCAGAGCATCGCCCCTTGGTGGGCAGAGCGTCGCCCCCTGGTGGGCGTGCCGGGTGGATCCTGGTCGGGCGCATGCGGGAGTCTGTCTGACTGTCTCTCCCTGTTTCTAGCTTCAGAAAAATACAAAAAAAAAAAAAAAAAAAAGGCACAGAGTATCAGAATGGATTAAAAAAGAAAATTCAACTGTATGCTGCCTACAAGAAACTCATCTAAGCAACAAGGAAAAAAACAAATTCAAAGTGAAAGTCTGGAAAACAATATTCCAAGCAAATAACATCCAAAAAAACCAGGCGTAGCAATACTCATATCTGATAATGCTGACTATAAGACAGCAAAACTACTCAGAGACAAAAATGGTCATTTCATAATGATTAAGGGGATGCTGAATCAAGAAGACATAACAATTCTTAATATATATGCACCAAACCAAGGAGCACCAAAATATATAAGACAACTACTTATTGATCTAAAAACAAAAACTGACAAAAACACAATCATACTTGGAGACCTCAATACACTGGTGACAGCTCTAGATTGGTCATCCAAACAGAGAATCAATAAAGATATATTGGCCTTAAACAAAACACTAGAGGACCTGGATATGATAGACATCTACAGGACATTTCATCCCAAAGTGACAGAGTATACATTTTTCTCCAGTGTACTAGGATCATTCTCAAGAATTGACCATATGTTGGGCCACAAAAATAACATCAGCAAATTCAGAAAAATCGAAGTTGTACCAAGCATATTTTCTGATCATAAAGCCTTGAAACTAGAATTCAACTGCAAAAAAGAGGGAAAACCAAAAAATGTGGAAACTAAACAACAAACTTTTAAAAAATGAATGGGTCAAAGAAGAAATAAGCACAGAGATCAAAAGATATATACAGACAAATGAAAATGACAATACAACATATCAGAATCTATGGGATGCAGCAAAAGCAGTGATAAGAGGGAAGTTCATATCACTTCAGGCCTTTAAGAGAGAGCCCAAGTGAACCACTTAACTTCACACCTTAAGGAACTGGAAAAAAAAGAACAAAGACAACTCAAAACCAGCTGAAGAAAGGAGATAATAAAAATCAGAGCAGAAATAAATGAAATAGAGAACAGAAAAACTATAGAAAAAATTAATAGAACAAGGAGCTGGTTCTTTGAAAAGATCAACAAAATTGACAAACCCTTGGCAAGACTTACCAAGGAAAAAAGAGAAAGGACTCGCCTGACCAGGCGGTGGCGCAGTGGATAGAGCATCGGACTGGGATGCGGAAGGACCCAGGTGTGAGACCCTGGGGTTGCCAGCTTGAGCGCGGGCTCATCTGGCTTGAGCAAAAAGCTCACTAGCATGGACCGAAGGTCACTGGCTCGAGCGGGGGTTACTCAGACTGCTGAAGGCCTGCGGTCATGGCACATATGAGAAAGCAATCAATGAACAACTACGGCATCGCAACGAAAAACTGATGATTGATGCTTCTCATCTCTCTCCATTCCTGTCTGTCTGTCCCTGTCTATCCCTCTATCTGACTCTCTCTCTGTCCCTGTAAAAAAAAAAAAAAAGAGAGAGAGAAAGGACTCATATAAACAAAATCCAAAATGAAAGAGGAGAAATCACCACGGATATCAGATATACAAAGAATTATTGTAGAATACTATGAAAAACTGTATACCACTAAATTCAATGATCTAGAAGAAATGGATAGATTCCTAGAACAATACAACCTTCCTAGACTGAGTCAAGAAGAAGCAGAAAGCCTAAATAGACCAATTAGTAGGGAAGAAATAGAAAAAACTATTAAAAACCTCCACCCCAAAAAAGTCCAGGCCCAGACAGTTATACTAGTGAATTCTATCAAACATTCAAAGAAGACTTGGTTCCTATTCTACTCAAAGTCTTCCAAAAAATTGAAGAAAAAGAAATACTTCCAAACACATTTTATGAGGCCAACATAACCCTCATACTGAAACTGGGCAAGAACAGCACAAAAAAAAGAAAACTACAGACCAATATCTCTAATGAATACAGATGCTAAAATACTAAACAAAATACTAGCAAATTGAATACAACAACATATTAAAAAGATAATACATCATGATCAAGTAGGATTCATCCCAGAATCTCAAGGATGGTTCAACATACATAAATTGGTTAACATAATACACCATATCAATAAAACAAAGAACAAAAACCACATAATCTTATCAATAGGTGCAGAAAAGGCATTCGATAAAATACAACATAATTTTATGTTTAAGACTCTCAACAAAATGTGTATAGAAGGAAAATATCTCAACATGATAAAGGCTATATATGATAAACCATCAGCTAACATCATATTAAATGGCACAAAACTGAAGGCTTTCCCCCTTAAATCAGGAACAAAACAGGGTTGTCCACTCTCTCTACTCGTATTTAATGTGGTGCTAGAGGTTCTAGCCAGAACAATCAGACAAGAGAAAGAAATAAAAGGCATCCATATCAGAAAAGAAGAAGTAAAGGTATCACGTTTTGCAGATGACATGATCCTATACATCGAAAACCCCAAAGAATCTACAAAAAAACTACTAGAAACAATAAGCCAATACAGTAAGGTCACAGTATACAAAATTAACATACAAAAGTCCATAGACTTTCTATATGCCAACAATGAAACATTTGAGAACGAACTCAAAAAAATAATCCCCTTCACGATTGCAACAACAAAAAAAAAATACCTAGGAATAAACATAACAAAGAGTGTAAAGGACCTATATAATGAAAACTACAAAGCATTGTTAAGGGATATCGAAAAAGATACAATGAGATGGAAGAATATCCTTGTTCTTGGATAGGAAGAATAAATATAATCAAAATGGCCATATTACCCAAAGCAATATACAAATTTAATGCAATTCCCATCAAAATTCAAATGACATTTTTAAAAGAAATGGAACAAAAAATCATCAGATTTATATGGAACTATAAAAAACCCTGAATAGCCAAAGCAATCCTAAAGAAAAAGAACGAAGCTGGGGGCATTACAATACCTGACTTCAAACTATATTATAAATCCACGACAATCAAAACAGCATGGTATTGGCAGAAAAATAGACACTCAGACCAATGGAACAGAATAGAAAGTCCAGAAATAAAACCACATATATATGGTCAAATAATTTTTGATAAAGGGGCCAACAACACACAATGGAGAAAAGAAAGCCTCTTCAATACATGGTGCTGGGAAAACTGGAAAGCTACATGGAAAAGAATAAAACTTGACTACAGTTTGTCCCCTTGTACTAAAATTAATTCAAAATGGATCAAAGACCTAAATATAAGACCTGAAACAATAGAGTACATAGAAGAAGACATAGGTACTAAACTCATGGACCTGGGTTTTAAAGAACATTTTATGAATTTGACTCCAAAGGCAAGGGAAGTGAAGGCAAAGATAAATGAATGGGACTACATCAGACTAAGAAGTTTTTGCTCAGCAAGAGAAACTGACAACAAAATAAACAGACAGCCAACTAAACGGGAAATGATATTTTCAAACAATAGCTCAGATAAGGGCCTAATATCCAAAATTTACAAAGAACTCATAAAACTCAACAACAAACAAACAAACAATCCAATAAAAAGATGGGAAGAGGACATGAACAGACACTTCTCCCAGGAAGAAATACAAATGGCCAACAGATATATGAAAAGATGCTCATCTTTATTAGTTATTAGAGAAATGCAAATCAAAACTGCAATGAGATACCACCTCACACCTGTTAGATTAGCTATTATCAACAAGACAGGAAATAGCAAATGTTGGAGAGGCTGCGGATAAAAAGGAACCCTCATTCACTGTTGGTGAGAATGTAAAGTAGTACAACCATTATAGAAGAAAGTATGGTGGTTCCTCAAAAAACTGAAAATAGAACTACCTTATGACCCAGCAATCCCTCTACTGGGTATATAGCCCCAAAACTCAGAAACATTGATACGTAAAGACACATGCAGCCCCATGTTCATTGCAGCATTGTTCACAGTGGCCAAGACATGGAAACAACCAAAAAGCCCTTCAATAGACGACTGGATAAATAAGATGTGGCACATATACACTATGGAATACTACTCAGCCATAAGAAATGATGACATCGGATCATTTACAACAAAATGGTGGGATCTTGATAACATTATACGGAGTGAAATAAGTAAATCAGAAAAAACTAAGAACTGCATTATTCCATACATAGGTGGGACATAAAAACAAGACTGAGAGGCATTGACAAGAGTGTGGTGGTTACAAGGGGAGGGGGAGGGAGAGGGGGAGGGGGAGGGGCACAAAGAAAACTAGATAGAAGGTGACGGAGGACAATCTGACTTTGGGTGATGGGTATGCAACATAATTGATCGACAAGATAACCTGGGCATGTTTTCTTTGAACATATGTACCCTGATTTATTGATGTCACCCTAGTAAAATTAATAAAAATAATAATAAGAAGAAGAATTTAAAAAAAGAAAAAAGTTTAATAGCTTTGTAACTAAGAGATGAGTAGTCTTTTTCCAGTGATATCCAAAATTGTGACAATGACTGCATTTTATGTTTGGACACCAGAATGATGTCAAAAGATAAATTTATCAGTTTCTCTTTTTCGCAATGATTAAGGGAGCAGGAGTTGATATCTCCCGTGACTGGGTTATTGATCCAGAAGTTATCTTTATAGGGCTCCTCATTTTCATAGTAATGATGGTCAAAGTTTTGAACTAACAGTTCTTAAATATTGACTTATATTAAATATGAATTCCTGGTTGATGTCTGCAGCAATCAAAAAGTCTTGGAAAAGTGAAAACATTTTCACATTTTCTTCCTGAATTCAACTTTTCCAAAGAACAAGATTTTTTAATGCATTTATCTTATTTCTTTTTTAAAATTTTTTTTATTTTTTATTTTTTTTTTTGTATTTTTCTGAAGCTGGAAACGGGGATAGACAGTCAGACAGACTCCCGCATGCGCCCGACCGGGATCCACCCGGCATGCCCACCAGGGGGCGACGCTCTGCCCACCAGGGGGCGATGCTCTGCCCCTCTGGGGCGTCGCTCTGTCGCGACCAGAGCCACTCTAGCGCCTGGGGCAGAGGCCAAGGAGCCATCCCCAGCGCCCGGGCCATCTTTGCTCCAATGGAGCCTCGCTGCAGGAGGGGAAGAGAGAGACAGAGAGGAAGGAGAGGGGGAGGGATGGAGAAGCAGATGGGCGCTTCTCCTGTGTGCCCTGGCCGGGAATCGAACCCGGGACTTCTGCACGCCAGGCCGACACTCTACCACTGAGCCAACCGGCCAGGGCTCATTTATTTTATTTCTTAATGTAAAAATGTATATGTTAACCCCCTGAAGAAAAGTATTTAGTTCACTGAAGAAGCTAAATATATCTGCCATACATGCAAGCCTAGCCATCCATTCTTCATCCAACACAAGCCCTGCTGATGCAGATTTGCTCATGCAGAAACTGTCTCACTTCTTCTCTCAGCTTGAAAAGTCTTGAAAAAACCCTTTCTCTTAAGAGCCACTTCACCTTCATATAGAGAAGAAGATGTTGGGGTTGTGAATCTATGCTTTTACATAGGGCCGTGAACAGTCTGGAGTTCAAAGCCTGACTACGATCATTAATGATCTTCACTGTGTCATTCATCACTGTGTTCAATTCAGGGGAAAGTTTCTTTGAAACTAAATGCTGCTGGTGAATCATATAGTGTGTGGACAACATTTCTGGATGTACAACATGCTTTATTTTTGAAGTTACCTGAGTGATGTCCAATTATCACAGCACCAATAGTACACATTCTGATATACTTTCTGCAGTCTAAGTTCTCCATTTGAGAGTACTCATTAAGAGCATTAAATATCTCTGAACTAGTGGTTTGACCAGGTAGACCAAGACAGCAGTTCTTTCCTGAAGACTTTATCATCAATATGCCTCACTAAGCAAAGCCGAACAGCATGGTTACTCACGTCAGTTGATTCATCAAGTTGAATGGCAAAATACTTCAATTTCTTTATCCCCTCTACAATTTGCTCTTAAATATCATTGGCCACATCAACAATTCTCTGAATGATATTGTCTGAAAGCACTATAGCCTCAAATTTTTGTGCAGCTTAAGGACACAAAATTTCCCAAATGCCATTTAAAATGCAAGTCTTTACTAATTCTTCACCAACAGTGAATGGTTTTTTTCATTTTCAGTATTTGAAGGGCAGCTAAATAAGACGCTTGAAGCAGTAATTTGTCACTAGTCATCATTTCCTTCATTTGAATTTTCTGACTTTTCACTTGTTTGTGCAATCTTTTAAAAAAATCCAGTGGTTTCTCAATAAGATGAAAATGTTTCAAATGCAAATGATGAGTAAGTTTGGAGGTTTCATTGCATCACTTGACAGAATTTCAGAACATCCTACACACAAGGGCCGTGATAATTCACTAGCAGGTGCTACAGCGAAACCACATTTTAAATACTCATCGTATTGCCTAACAAAGTTTCCTTTTCATTTTTGGTTTCTGTTGCACCTTCCAAATTATCAACACATTTCTTTTTTACTGTTTCTTTTAAACTTGAGGCATGAGTACTTGGTTTACTTATAGTGTCATTGCTACTTTTCTTTTGACTATTGTTTTTGCTTTTGAAGAAGGTTAAAATGTCTGTTGCTTGTTTCTTTCTGTTTTGTAGGATTTAAAATTTATAGCACAATATTAAAACACACAATAATTTATTTGAAAACAATATGGACAGGTTCTAAACAGGATAGTACATGCACAACTATTTGAGAGAAGAAAGGGTCCGGAAACAGAAACACACAACAAATAAAGTTTTATCATACTGCGCATGGTAGTGCATTATGGTGCAAGCTGGTACTTGGTTTGTGTCTGCTACATGTAAGATGTGTTGAACACTACACGTTTGTCCAAATGCTTTTTGTCTGCTGTGCATGACTTGTAAATGCTCTGCACGGTGCAAAAACTTGTTTAAATTAGCCTGCAAGTTCCAAAGATATCTAAGACAACCTCAATAGTATTTTCATCAATGGTACAGGCTGATAAGTGGCAATCACTTAGATCAGGGGTCCCCAAACTTTTTACACAGGGGGCCAGTTCACTGTCCCTCAGACCATTGGAGGGCCGGACTATAAAAAAAACTATGAACAAATTCCTATGCACACTGCACATATCTTATTTTAAAATAAAAAAACAAAACGAGAACAAATACAATATTTAAAATAAAGAACAAGTAAATTTAAATCAACAAACTGACCAATATTTCAGTGGGAACTATGCTTCTCTCACTGACCACCAATGAAAGAGGTACCCTTCCAGAAGTGCGGCAGGGGCCGGAAAAATGGCCTCAGGGGGCCGCATGTGGCCCGCGGGGCCGTAGTTTGGGGACCCCTGACTTAGATCATGGGTCTATAATCTTCATACAACATAAGGGTGGTTAACTCTTTCATGGACTGGCACAAATTTCTGGCAGGCTGGCACTGGTCCAAGGACCAATGGTTGAAAAACAGTATGATAACTAATTTGTGTTTCCTGGGAGAAGGAAAAAAATTAAACACCACTTGACCAGGCGGTGGTGCAGCAGATAGAGCATCGGACTGGGATGCAGAAGACCCAGTTTTGAAACCCCTAGGTCGCCAGCTTGAGCATGGGGTCACTGGCTTGAGTGTGGGATCATAGACCTGAACCCATTGTCGCTAGCTTGAGCCCAAAGTTCACTGACTTGAAGCTCAAGGTCGCTGGCCTGAGCCCAAGGTCACTGGCTTGAGCAAGAGATCACTCACTCTGCAGTAGCCTTGCGGTCAAGGCACATATGAGAAAGCAATCAGTAAAAAAACTAAGGTGCCACAACAAAGAATTGATGCTTCTCATTTCTCTCCCTTCCTGTTTGTCCCTCTCTCTGACTCTCTTTCTGTCTCTGTCAAAAAAACAAAACAACAACAACAAAACACCATTTGACTTACTGGCTCTAAGAACATTCAGGTGACTTATCGATTATGGGTTCCTTGAAAGTTTTTTCCCTCCTTGTTTTGAGTTTAAACTGTATCAGTCTTGGAAATGAATGTATATTTTCAAGTGGGGGTATGTATGTGTGAGAGGGCATGTGTGTATGTGTGTGAGCATGTATATGTCCATTATGTGCAAGCATGTAAACATTGTGTGAGAGCCTTGTGTGCATGTGTGTGCACATGTGTGAGCATGTATGTGTATGAGCATGTATTATGGGTATGCATGTGTGAACATGTACTGAGTGAGCAAATGTGAGCTCTAGCAGACGTGTTTAGGAAGCAAGCACATGTGTAGCTCACTAAGGAGACCCTGAGAACCTGGGAGCCCCAAGGGCCTCCACCAGCCTGACTCTGGGGGTTTTGGAAGGTCCTGCTAGACCAGAAACTGAAGATTGAACCTCCAGAAATTGGGGAGAGGCAATTATTACAAACCCATATGTTGAAGTCCTAACTCCCAGTGCCACAGAATGTGACTGAAGATACAGTAATTAAAGAAGTAAGTTAATAGGAGGATATTCTGGTGGGTCCTGATTCATGAGACTGGTGTCCTGTAAGAAGAGATCAGGACACTGTAGGAAAAGGGCCAGAGATTAGGATGCTGCCCTGACACAAGTCTGTGGTGCAGACGTTGGAATGCCAAGTCCTGCAGGAGCAGAAAGCTGCCCGGCAAGCACTGCTAAGATTGTTCAAAGGAAGCAGCTGATTCCTAGTGCCATTTCCTGCACACCTGAAAGGTTTTAGTTAATCATCCTTCTCTGCACCTGAACCCATGCTCTGCTAATTTAACCCAGGCTCTGCTAATCTGCTGGATGAGTAAAGAAACGAATAAATATGATGGGGCTGCAGAGATCTGGGCTCTCAGTTCTAAAGGCTGGGAGTCCCCTGTACCCATATTTTCATTCTGTTGTGTCTGTGTTTTTTTTCCTTAAGTCCTGAAGTGCCTTCCTCTTGTGCACACCCAGTGCCGAGCTGGTCTCAGCAGGAACAAAGACCCACAGAGACAAAAGAGATGCCAGAAGAAGAGTCCAACTACGAGGAGAAAACCTTCAGAAGGAACCAACCCTCCTGACGCCATGATCTTGCACTTGCAGCCTCCAGACTGTGAGGAATAAATTTATGTACCCATCTGTGGAGCTTTGCCATGGCAGACCAACACAGGCATAGACATAGAGGGAGAGAGGATGCCACCCCTCCACTCTCATCATGGGCAAGGATGGACTCACTCTAAAGCAGGGCACAGAATCCCATGGCAAAGGTGCTGGGGAGGCTCCTTCTCCAAGCCCAGGCTGGATGAGGGCCTGGCACTGTATGAAGGGCTACAATTCCTGTGCTCTGAGGATCGACACTGCACGACCTCAACCTGACTTACCACCCCCACCCCCCCTTTGTAAGTCGCCCACCTTATAGTGAAGTGCTCTGTGCCCAGTGGCACAGCCTGGCATGAGGCCTGGGGAGGGAGAGTTCAGGGTAGGAAAGCAGGTACCTGTGAGAGGAAGGGGCCAACAGCAGGAGCTGACGTGTTACAGCCCTCACCGAGTAGGGGTGACGAGAGTGGGTTGTGCTGCCTGTCTCTGCTACTGAACAGCGTGACTTCACGTTTCCAGTTACACAGATCATAGCATGTCCTCATTCCTCCACACAAGCCATAGACTGACACCACGGCTGCCTGTCCATGTTTGTGAGCTACCTGACTGCTTTTCTAAGCACACCACAGGGTCAACCATGCCAGGCCCTTGTTTCTACAACCAAAAGCATGCTCAACACCATCTTAACATATACAAAAATTAACTCAAAATGAATCAAAATACCTAACTGTAAAAGCTAAACTGAAAAAACTCTTAGAAAGAAACATAGGGGTAAATCTGGGTTTATAAATCTGATAACAAAACACGAGCAACAACAAAAAAAACAACAGATAAATTCATCGAAATGAATGCTTGAGTGCTTCAAAGAACACTATCAAGAAAGTGGAAAAACACCCATAGAATAAAATATTTACAAATTATATGTCTGATATGGTAGTTATAGCCAGAATACATAAAAACTCTTACAACTTAATAATAAAAAGATAACCCAATTAAAATATGGGTAAAGGATTTAAAGAGAGATTTCGCCAAAGAGAATATACAAATGGCCAATAAACCCATGAAAAAGATACTCAACATCGTTAGGCATCAGGGTAACACAAATCAAAGTCACACTGAGACATGATTTTAAGCTCACTAGGACAGCTACAACCAAAAGGCAGACAATAATGTGTTGACGAGGATCTGGAGAAATTGGAACCTTTATACATTATTGATGGGAATGGAAAACAGTGTGGTGGGTCCTCAAAAAATTAAACCATATGACCTGGACATTTTCCTCCTAGGTATATACTTCAAAGAAGTGAAAACATATGTCCACATGTTTGTAGAGGAGTGTTTTTAGCAGCATTATTCACAGTAGCCAAAAAGTAGGAATGACTCAAGTGCCCATCAACTGATAAAGGGACAAATAAAATGTGACGTATTCTCACAGTGGAATATTATGCTGCAATATAAAGAAACCAAGTCCTGACACAAGGTACAACAAGGGTAATCCTTGAAAACATGATGGTAAGCAAAAGAAGCCAGCCACAAAGACCATACATTGTATGGTTCCATTCATATAAAATGTCCAGAACAGGCAAACCCATCAAGAGAAAAATGAGTATTGCTGGGTGCTGGGAAGGCTTGGGGGCAATGAGGGATGAACGCTAATAGGGAGGTTTCATTGGGGGTGATGAAAATGTTCTAAATTGTTAAAACAGTTATGCAACTCTGTGAATATATTTAAAACCATTGAACTGTGTACTTAAAATGGGTGAATTGCATGGTATGTGAATTGTATCTCGATAGAATGATTACAAACAAAACAAAACATGCCAGGTCCATTCAGTTTCCTCTTTCCCAATGCTAGCTCTGCAAAATGACCTAACCTTCTTAGCCTCCTTTCAATGGCCCTCCTGGAATCTGACTCAGATTTGGAGGAAGAGGGCATAATGAGGAGATGCACCTACCTTCTGTCTGGTAGTACACCTCACCAGCAAAGTGGGCAATGCCAAATCTGGTATCATAGATGTTCTTGGGCTGCAGGAAGGCCTTGTTGTTGGCATGGATGCTGGTCAGTTTTTGCAGCATAGTGGAATCTGTTCCCTGGAAAAGCAGACATGCTAAGGTCTGAGGTTTCAAGGACCAGCCACAAGGAGGTCAACTGGCATGCCCACAGGCCTCATGGGCCTGCAGCAACTGAGCCCAGAATGATTGATGGCCTTTCTACAGACAAGAAACTAATGCCCAAAGGTTGGTGACTTGTCACAACGAGTGAGGGCAGAGTTAGAGCAGATATAGGGTCTGCCAACCTCCTTGGCCATCTCTCTGGCTCCAGCCTTCCCTGTGATTGTCCAGGTACCCCAGCCCTGGCTTCCTCTCCTCTGGATTCAGAGCTCTGACTGATTGCATTTGAGAGTCTATCTCCCTAAGAACAGGCAGAGTTCCCTAAGGACAAGCATGAATGCTTTTCCTTCTCTTGCACTGTCTGCAGCCCTTGGCCCACAGGTGTTTAGCCATTTCTTGGGGGTGTGCTCTTGGGGGTGTGCTCTGCTGAGCAGTGGGTTTGAGGGCAGAATCAGGAAGCCCTCTTGCAGGGGCGGGGTGGGGGTGCCGTTGGCCTTGAAGGAAAGGTCCGGATGGGAGATGAGCTGGGGCTGGTTTGCTAATTCCTAGCAGAGGTTTCAGCAACCCCAGAACACATGGGCTACTGTTTTTAACCTCTAGGAGGAGACATACAGGTGGGGTCTCAATCAGAGAGTTGGAGTACCAGGGATGCACCTGTGGGAAGCGGCTCTCCTCATCCAGGAGGGAGATGATGCTCATGGGCTTGTAGGCCAGCAGGTCCAAGGTTGGTCGGTTGTCGGTGTAGTGGATGAAATCCCAGGTGATGTTTTCTGAGCGGTACTCCTCCTGCTCCAAGGTGAACACATGCTGCACGAAGAACTGCTGCAGGTGCTCATTGGCAAAGTTGATGCAGAGCTGCTCGAAGCTGTGGAGACAGCACCAGCACCCGTGGTGGGGCAGGGTCAGCTCTGCCCTTGCTGCAGCTGCTCTGAACCATGGGTCACCAGCCATTTGCACAGAGCCACACACATGTATGCCCACGTGTGTCCCCATTCACACAGAGCCCTGTGCACATGCAAACACACACACATACTCCCTCTTTCCTCTGCCTCTAGCCCATCATCTGACCTTCATTACCCCATGGCAAGCAGAGTAAGAGAAAAAAGAAGGCTTTTATTGAGGAGGGCATGCCATCAATCCCCTGTTTTTGGCTCCTTACCAATCCCCTACGAGTTTCACTGTCAGGCCTGCCTATCTTGACATGGAAATAATCCTTGAGAAACCACGTGTTTTGTAGCCACTATGGGCAAGTGTTCTTGGAATGAGAGGGGATCTTGGAGACTCAGTATTGACCGCTGGCCTTCTCTGCATCAACCAGACATATTCCTGACCCCCGCCCTGATCCTTTAACCTGCTCTCCCTCCTTGGTCCCCCACCTCAGGAAATGGTCCATCTGTGCATCACCCCTGACTCAGGTCAGAAACCAAGGAGTCATGCTTGACAGCTCCCTCTGTCTCCTCCCTTCTTCCAAGCAGTCACCAAAGTCTGATCCACGCTCTCTTCCACATAGCACCCTGACCGCTTCACTCCTTTTTACTGCGATGGCAGCTGCCCTAGTATAGGTCACCTTCACTGACCACCTGGAGCACGGGACCCACCACCCACAGCTTCAGCCATAGCCCTCGGTCTTTCTCAACTCGAGGCGAGAGTAAGCTTTCTGACATGTAGATCCCAGCTCCCTCCTCCACTCCCCCTCCCCTTCAGAATTCAGACAGACAGTGACACAGTGGGAAGCCTGCCTCTGTCCCAGGCAGTGGCTCCAAGCCACACTAGACTTCTCTAAGCACCCTGAAGGCACCCAGTTCTTCCCATCTCTGAGTCTTCACATGACCGCTGCCTCCGCCCCATTTCTTCCTCACTGCCCAGATCAGTCAGCGCATCCCGGGTCTCACTTGGGCAGCTCTGCCTCAGGACAGGATGCTGATCTATGTAGAACCTCATTATACCTGTACTGGTTGTCTAACGTTTGTTAACCCAAGAGGTGAGGACACAGGTCAGCTGTGTTCTCCATACCCAGCACACTGCTTGGAAAAGGCTGTGGATGTTTGCCAAAGGTGTGACTGGGTAAGTGACTGGGTGTTGGGTTATGAAGCCCACCAGGCCCCAGACTGAAACCCTTCCCCAAACCCAGCCTGTGGCTCCTTCAGGTAGAGGTCCTTGTATCCCCTACAATCAACTTCTTGTGCTCCTCCAAGGCTCGCAAGGCATGCTTTGTTGGCTTGTTGTCCCTCCTGGAGACAGAGAACAAGGACTCGGTCTCTTTTACTTTATTGTACTGTATCACTCCCATCCCCATGGGCCGAATTCTGCCAGCCTGTCCCGTATCACCAGCCTGTCCCATGTCTCCAGTCTGTCCCGTGTCTCCAGCCTGTCCCGTGTCTCCAGCCTGTCCCGTGTCTCCAGCCTGTCCCGTATCACCAGCCTGTCCCGTATCACCAGCCTGTCCCATGTCTCCAGCCTGTCCCGTGTCTCCAGCCTGTCCCATATCACCAGCCTGTCCCGTATCACCAGCCTGTCCCGTATCACCAGCCTGTCCCATGTCTCCAGCCTGTCCCGTGTCTCCAGCCTGTCCCATATCACCAGCCTGTCCCGTATCACCAGCCTGTCCCGTGTGTCCAGCCTGTCCCATGTGTCCAGCCTGTCCCGTATCACCAGCCTGTCCCGTATCACCAGCCTGTCCCGTATCACCAGCCTGTCCCATGTGTCCAGCCTGTCCCGTGTCTCCAGCCTGTCCCGTGTCTCCAGCCTGTCCCGTATCACCAGCCTGTCCTGTGTCTCCAGCCTGTCCCGTGTCTCCAGCCTGTCCCGTGTCTCCAGCCTGTCCCATGCCACCAGCCTGTCCCGTATCACCAGCCTGTCCTGTGCCGCCAGCCTGTTCCGTGCTGCCAGCCTGTCCCACTTGCATAGCTGGTCCTGGGAGCCTGCTATCCAGTGTGCTTGCATTGGGAATGGTTTGTGTCTTGACAATCCTGGCTCACCAAGGGGCCCTCTCAGACTTCATGTGGAGACAGGGCTTTGGGCAGGGGCATGTGAAGGTCAGACCAGACCCTTGGCTCCTCTGACAGTGCCCAGAGGCCTTTGTCCTGCCAAATCTTTTAACGAGCCAGGTTCACCTGAGTCAGCTAGATTGTCCCAGTTCCTCACTCTCCTAACTTGATCTCTTCCTGCACTTTACTATGTGCCAGAATATCCATTATCTTTATTTGGCTCCATGGCTTGGCTCCCTCAGCACCCTGTCTCCCCTCACCACTGGCCTTCATCACAGTCTCCACTGAGTATCACTTTCCTCACCTATCTCTTGGTCAGCTTGTCAACCTGCATTCAGGAGTGTTGGGACACCAGCCAAGAGGTGTCCTGCCTTGCTTTACCCCCACCAAACTAAACAAGCAAGGGTGTCTCACAAATCTCCCACCTGCCTCCTAATATCTAGTATAACATACAACCTAAAGATGCAGACAATCAGTGATATTGATTTCCATTTTCACCCTAACTTTACCTGATAACTCACTCAGATTCATGAGGAGAGTATGTGGCTCAAGAGGGGGATAGATGCCAGGGCCATAGCATGGCTCTCTGGATGCTTTTAGCTATGGGGCCTTCTCTAGTCATGCTGTGGGTGCTGAGGGAATGCACAGACTGCGGGCCTTCCGAGTGCACTCATGCTAGCACCTGTGCTTGTAAGTGAGAGTCCTTGGTCAGGTAGGAGTTAAACTTATCTTCCATTTTCTGAAGCAGGTAAACTAAGATCTTCATACCTATTGTTCTGGAAATTTTCAAAGCCAAATATGTCCAGGAGTCCGATGGACCTTTGCACGTGTTTGGGGTCCTGAGCAGGAGGGGTGAAAATCGCAGCATTGATCTTCTTGACAATCCACAGGAAGAGGTGCGCGTAGATGCCCTGCGGAGACATGAGGTATGGCCAATGGGCTTTGAAGCACAGGAGGAAGGCTGTCCTTTTCTCCAAGTTCACCTAGAAAGGCCACACACACACTGGGTCTCGCAGACCCGTTGAAGGATACCATCCCTTACTGTAAAAGCAGGAAGCCAAGCCCAGAGAGGCTAGAAGGCCAGTGACTGGCAGAATCAGGACTTGATCAGCTATCTCTGCTCTGTCCTGCTTGCCACCAACAAGGCAGGAAGCCACGTCCAATAGGTAGCTGCCCGTTCTGTAGCTCTGTACCTTGACAAAGGCATCCCTCCGGTCGGCAGCCTGGGCAATGTTCAGAGGCCTGGTGACAAATTCCCCGCAGATGAGGATGGAATGCTTAGTCAGACAGTCCCGCAGGGCCTGGTGCTTCACCTGGGAAGGTAGGTGGACAGCTGGTGAGGCACGGCCCAGTTCCGGGACTCTGACTTGTTTGTGCTCTGTTTTCTCTCATGACAAACACCTACACCTAAGGTCAGAAAGTGAAAGATGTTCATGACTAGGGCCAGGCCAGATGGGGACCAGCGTCAGTGCCGTGGGTGGGCCTCGGCAGAGGTCAGTCTGAGCACTGAGGAATCAGAGCACTCAGGAGGGATGCACAAATTGAGTGGACCCTGAGCATACTGGCTGCTTGGCTGACTAGCCCTGTGCTGGAACCCTTGGGGCTCAGAAAGAGGCTAGCTGCACCAGGTAGAGCTTGTTAAGAAATGGGCAGGGTGGGCTTTGAGACCAGGCCATTGACATCTGGATATGTCCCAACCAAAGCTACTCTTAGAGGTAGTTTGAACATCTGAAGGAGCAGAAGGGATCTGGATGGGCCAGGCCCCAACCATGCAAGGAAGACCCAGCTGGCAAAACCCCAAAGTTCTAAGAAGCCTGCTCCAAATGAAGAATGTGAGCCCTACGATGTGCCTAATGTGACTGCTTTTTCTTCCCTTTTCTTTCTTTTTTTTCTTCCTGCCTCCTTCCCTCCCTCTCTCCTCCCCTCCCTCCTTCCCTCCTTCCCTCCCTTCCTTCCTTCCTTCCTTCCTTCCTTCCTTCCTTCCTTCCTTCCTTCCTTCCTTCCTTCCTTCTGTACTTCCTTCTTTTCTCTCTCTCTCTCTCTCTCTCTTTCTCTCCCTCTCCCTTACTCTCACTCTTTCTTTCTTTCTTTTTGCTTCTGATCCTATTAATTTCCCACCAGAACGGTCAACAGGGTATGATTGGAGAACGTCATACTGTCCCTTATGCAGACATGTCCCTGCCCATGCCTGTAATTTTTCCTCTTAGTGGAATCTCTATTTTTCTCTGGAATATCCTGAAGGCCAGTGGTGTGAGCACACCTCACTTTCCCAGAATAGCGTGGCTCATGAGGAAGCCATAGGGATGAGGCTGTGAGCAAGGATGTGTGATGTGAGCTGGGAAGGTCCACAGTATAGGTCACTGGGTTGGGTGGCTGAGCAGGAGAGCCTGGGGAGCAGTGGGGTGGCGAGTGAGACATCATTTTGCTGCTGCATCAGAGGTCAGCTCACAATGCTTTGCTCTGGACCCCACCCCCAGGGCCATGATGCACAGAAGGGTGCAGGGGCTGAGTGAGAGCCTAGGACATGGGTGGGAAGCAGGAGCAGGCATCAGGATGGGTGACGAGAGTCAGGATCAGGGGTTCATCAGCCCAGGCCCCTGTGACCTCCTCACAGACAAGAAGCTGGCAGACACAACACCAGGTTACCTCCAGTAACTTCACCACGATGGGAAAGGTGGGAGTCTCCATCACATCGGAGGAATCCAGGTTCTCAAAGACTGCAGCTGCAGGAAGAAGTATTAACTCTGAGTGGCAAAGCATCCCGAAGTGACCAGAAGGGGAGGCCAGTAAGGCGTGGCCTGGGGCAGCCCTGGTCTCTGTGACACTGCCTCCCCCAAGCCCTTCTCCAGAACCAGTGTCCTCAGGTGGTTCTGCTTCCTGCTCTGCTCAAATCAGGGCCTGGGGTCAAAAGAAAGTTTGAAGAAGTTTGGTCTTGTTTGCAAGGAGAAGCCTGGTAGATTGGGGAGGGAGTGTCTATTAAGGAAGGAGATGAGTTATTAGTCCCCTTCAACCCACTCTGCTGTCCATAGAAGCCTCGGTATTTCCAAGTTTATTAAGTCAAATAAGCAGACGTTAACAGAATACCATTGTGAGCCAGGCCCAGCCTGGTTGGCCTCCCAAGTTCCTTCTCTTTGAGTTGACCTCCACCTTAGGGTTGCCAGGATGGTATCAGGAGGGGGTGTTTTTTTCTGTATTTTTTTAACTTTAAAAAATTGTACAATAAAGCATACAGATAAAGCCTTGATCCAGGTAGCTCCAAAGGTTAGAGTGTCATCCCAATATGCCAAGGTTGTGGGTTCGATCCCCAGTTAGGGTATCAACCAATGAATGCATGAATAAGTGGAACAACAAATTGATGTTTTGCTTTCTCTCTCTCTCTCTCTCTCTCTCTCTCTCTCTCTCTGTCTCCCTTCCTTTCTCTCTAAAATCAATCAATCAATAAAAAAATTTAAAGCATACAGATTAAAAAGTACGTAAGACTGGAAGGCATGCTACAATGAATAATTATTAAGTCAGCACTGTGTAACCACTACTAGTGAAAACACAGAGCCTCATCAACACCTGAAGTTAGGTTAGCATGATCCTTTCCTGCAAGGACCTTGCTTCTCTCTGCAGAGAAAACCACCTTCCTAACTTTTATGATGACCACTTCCTTGTTTTTTCTTTTTTTTACTACCTACATATTAGTCCCTGAATAGTGTTTAGTTTTACCTGTTTTTAAGTCCTGTGTAAGTGTGATATAAAAAGTCTGCAGTCTTTGTGGCTGGCTTCATTCTCTCAATGTCACATTTAGAACTCTCTTCCATGTCCCAATGCCTCTGCTTGTCACACCCACCTTGCATTTGTAGAAGTACCCAGTTTAGTTGGTAGATTACATGGTCAGCTGTTACAACTCACTTGGAGTAGATTTCCTCATAGGGTGTGAGACAGTGGTCTAAGTTCATGTTTTCCCCATGGACACCTAATTACTCCAGGACAGTTTATTAAAGCGTCTTTCTGCTTCCTATGCTCTGTGAACTGATGTGTCTCTGAGTTCTAGAGCCAGCCATAAACTCTTCAAATACTGCCTAGGCCTCATTAATTTTCTCCTTTTTTTCAGGACTCCAGTTCAAGGTAGACTAGTGTTCTCACTGTATCATCTAGGTCAAGTGCTTGGTGGTCTTTAATCCCCAGATCACCTGGATGCTTAAAAACTGGTTTGCAAGTTCATGTATGGCTTTGTCTACTCCACTTTACCTTCACCTCCATAGGGTAGCTCTTTGGGGTCCCAGCTTAAAAGCGGCGGGGGTGATTTATCGAGTCTTCACCTTTGGAGAGCCCCAACCTTTAACATCTTCTCCCTAACCCCACAGGCCTCCAAAATTATAGCTAAAACTGTCCATGTATATTTCCAGGACAGGGTTAGATAGCGTGACTTCTGCCGGCTCTTCAGGGGAATACCTGAGAAATTTCTTTCTCTTCCTCTCCTGGTTCTCCCACTCTCCTTCCCCAAGGGGCACTGTTTTGGGGAAGAACATTACCTGTAAACTCCACATTCCCCAGGTGGAGAATGGCTGCCAGCAGCTTGCTGAGGTCCCAGTTCTCGGAGTCAGAGAACATGAGGATCTTCAAGGCTGAGCGGACATGGGCATAGTCCTTGGCATCGTTGAGCCCCTCACAGTAGGTGCAGTTACCCTGAAGAATCAGGCATCTCAGCTTTTTGTAAGGGCCAACCCACACCCCACCTCTTTCTTGTAGGTCCAACAAGGCAGAGAAGCCTTATGGACTTGGCCAAAGGCTGAGTGACACTTCATAAGCTCTGGGTGGACCCTGAGGGCCACAAGGAGGCCCAAGCTCAGGAAGCATACAGAAGTACTTTCAGAGGCAGAACCAGAGGAACAGACCCATAGCGCTGGGCTCTGCAACCTGCACTGGCCTCAGTCGAGCCATTCAGCTTCTCTGAGCCTCCTGTCACCATCCGCATAACACCTGCCTTACCCTCTCTGGGGAATCCCATGGGTTCATTTAATAAACACCCCATGGCCCTGGCCAGTTGGCTCAGCG
Organism: Saccopteryx leptura; assembly: GCF_036850995.1. Lineage (NCBI taxonomy): Eukaryota > Metazoa > Chordata > Mammalia > Chiroptera > Emballonuridae > Saccopteryx > Saccopteryx leptura. Next base: position 1,124,156 of record NC_089509.1, read on the forward strand.
GTAGAGCATCGGCCTGGCGTGCGGGGGACCCGGGTTCGATTCCCGGCCAGGGCACATAGGAGAAACGCCCGTTTGCTTCTCCACCCCCCCCCTCCTTCCTCTCTGTCTCTCTCTTCCCCTCCCGCAGCCAAGGCTCCATTGGAGCAAAGATGGCTTGGGCGCTGGGGATGGCTCCTTGGCCTCTGCCCCAGGCGCTAGAGTGGCTCTGGTCGCTGCAGAGCGACGCCCTGGAGGGGCAAAGCGTCGCCCCTGGTGGGCGTGCCGGGTGGATCCCGGTCTGGCGCATGCGGGAGTCTGTCTGACTGTCTCTCCCCGTTTCCAGCTTCAGAAAAATACAAAAAAATAAAAAATAAATAAATAAACACTCCACCTGACCAGGCGGTGGCGCAGTGGATAGAGTGTTGGACTGGGATGTGGAGGACCCAGGTTCAAGACCCTGAGGTCACCAGCTTGAGCACGGGCTCATCTGGTTTGAGCAAGGCTCATCAGCTTGAGCCCAAGGTCGCTGGCTCAAGCAAGGGGTTACTCAGTCTGCTGTAGCCTCCCCGCCCCCTCCCCCAATCAAGGCACATATGAGAAATCAATCAGTGAACAACTAAAGAATCGCAACGAAGAATTGATGTTTCTCATCTCTCTCTCTTCCTGTCTGTCTGTCCCTATCTGTCCCTCTCTCTGACTCTCTCTGTCTCTGCCACAAAAAAATAAAATAATAATAATAATAAACACTTCCCAAGGCTTGCTGTGTGTCGGGCTCTATGCTACTGCTGGGAATTCAGAAACGGAGAGATATGGCCCTGCCCTGGGTGCTGTGCATGGAGGAGGGGCAGGCAGGAAGCACGTGACTGTTTTATAGACCAAAGCAAACAGGGCCACCCTGCTGGCCACGGGGGTGAGGCTTCCAGGAGAAGGCTATTGAGCTGACCCCACCTGCCAGGCTTCTAAGGAATGTAGGGGAGAGGATGGTTGAAGCAGAAAACAGATGGTGTTGGACAGGGAGGTGGGAGGCAAGAGCTGAAACTACAAGGAATTTGGGGTTAGTGCTGAGGAAGGAGATTCCTGAGGATGGTGGGATTTGGAGGGACTTGGAAACCAAGCTACAAGGGCCCCAGGAGAATTGTCATTGGAGATGCAGTCCATCAGACCTGCATGTGGAAGGTCTGCAGTATGACTGCTAGAGTAGGGGTCAAGCCTGAAGGATGGGTAATAAATTAGGTCAGAGGAGGGAACCAGGGTCTGGCCATGGTCTGCGCCATAGTTGAGGAAGACCCTGAGACAGTGAAACTCACGAGAGAGGGCTGCACCGGAAACTGATTCTAGAGGTGGAATCCATCCTTTCCCTTGTCAGTAAACTGTCCTGGGCAGGGGTCGGGGTGGGAATCTGAATGAATGGGGATGTGGCCCAGAACAAGTGCAAGTGAGGTCCTGCCTGTAATGGAGCTCAAGTTCTAGGGACGACCACAGGATGGTGACTGGAGTCAAGCAGGGGAGAAGCATGGAATTGACGGCCCATGACCTGCTGCGTGACAAGCCTTTTGTTCATTGTCCCACAGGAAGGTGAGTTTTGTAGGAAAGGACCATCAATTCAGTGGGAATAAGGAAGCCTCAGGTGAGGGTAGCTCTCCGACAATCATAATGTGGGAACCAGCCACAAAAAGGGGTGGGGTAGGGGAACTGAAAAGGGAACCCTTTGGAGTTTGGACTTTTATGTGGCTAAAGTAAAGGTTGAACAGGTACCAGCCAGCCAGCCCCCTTCCTCCTTCTCCTTTAGATGTTAAGAAGTACGAGGTGGGGTGGGAGGGCTAGAGGGTCAGAGCCAGAGATGCGAAGCAGGGGAGAGGGTTGGAGTGGAACCAGGAACAGTGGGAAGGGGAAAGGGGGAGCAACAGGAGGGGAGGTCTTACCATGGTCAGGTAGTGGTACTCAGAGGGCAACCCCAGGTGCAGCAGCTCCTTCTCCTGGGTGCTCATCCCCATAAGCATGCAGTAGAAGATGTGATAGTTCCGCTCCTCTGGGGCCTGGAGGGGAAGGCGGTCTAGAGAGCTGGAAAGCAGCTCCCTGAGGCTGCAGGGCTTCAGGCTGTTGCCCCAGTCCTGCCCTGGCTCTACTCCAAGGCCTCTTGGCCAGGTGTGGCTCTGGCATTGACTCAAAGGACAGCTGGTCTGGTTGCTGTCCTCATCCTGGGTCCCTGAGGCTGGGCCGGGTCATCCTGCAACGCTGTGCCTGGGGCCACCCACCTTGCCCAGTGACCCCATCTCTGCCAATCACTTCCCCAAAGCCCTGAATGCACCCTTCCTAAAGCCATAAGAGAGGGAGTGATGCCTGGAAACAGACCCTCAACTGGAAACTGGCCCGGCCTCAGAATCAATTCCAGGAAAGGTAAGGAGTAGTAGGCACCAAAAAATTAAGGAAATTACATGGACAGAAAACCCAGAACAGAAAATCCTGTCCTTTCTTTTTCTTGAATGCTAAGTAAGAACCATTATTATCCAATTCTAAGGACCCTTGGACCCTCTCAGGGTAAGACCAGGGCTCAGTGGCACAAGCTAAGGAAGACCTATGAAGGGCTGAGGAGGTCCCTGGGGAAGAAGGCAGGAGGGGCTAGAGTGATGGAAGGGGACCCCTCTTGGAAGCCTCCCCAGCTCCCTGACTCCCCATCCTTGGACAGATAGAGATTGCCCCCAGGAACAGCGCAGCAGGTGGAAGCCTCACCTGCCGGCAGACCCGGGACTTCTCCAGGAGAAACTGCTCAATGCGCGCACTTTTGATGACTCCACTGGGGCTGAAGTAGATGTCGATGTACTTCCCGAAACGGCTGGAGTTGTCATTTCGGATAGTCTTGGCATTTCCAAAGGCTGAGGGCCCGAGGGTGACGCACATGATGGAAGCAGAGAGAAAAAAATGTACTTTTAGTGGGGGTCATCTGGGAAGGCTTCTCAGAAGAGGTGGCAAAGCCCAAAGTGGTGGCAAAACAAGAATACACAAAAAAGGTGAGGGTTCAGAGGTCAGAAAGCACTGGGTGTGCTTGCAGAGGGAGAACGTTGACTGAAGCACAGGGTGCGAGAGGAAAGCAGTGGATGACAGAAAGAACTCCTTAGTGGGTAGGCCTTAGTAGCACAGAGTCTTGAAGACCAGGCTAAAATGTCTGGCTTTAATTCTGCAAGTGACTGGGGAGGGAGGAAAGCTGCTGAGGGAGTGTGGGAGCTGGTTTGCATTTTAGAAAATCTGCTCAAGCTGCAGAGTGGAGGTGGGGTCAGAGAGGGCAAGCTTGCAGGAGAGAGGCCAGGACACAGATGAGGAATTAGCCCAAGAGGCACTGGGGTCACAGCATGAACCAAAGTGTGTCCCATAGAGCTGTTTCTGCAGGCTTTTCAGATATGACCCACACAGCAAGAAAGAGCCTTTGCATTGTGTCTTAGCACACGCACCCCCCATCTGCATACACCATTAAGAGGAAATGCTCAGTGCTGCTCCTTACCAAGAGTAATGTGCTGGAATCATTTTCTATTTATGCTGTTTAGTTGGTTCTAAAAGACTTACTTTACAACCCATTGGTCAGTTGGGATGCAGTTTTAAAATACCATACCACCATATAAAAGAAAGGAAGGAAGAGTGTTCCTTGGTCAAATAGGTTTATGGGACATTGACTGCCTCTCTCCCACGAGGAACCCCAATGCACAGCAGAGACTGAGAGGGCAGCAGCTCAGAACCCTGCTGCGTGTTATTGAGGCCAGTCGTTTGGCAGTTCCTGACAACATAGGATAGCTCCACTTACCCATCCGACCATTTCACTCCTGCATGCGTATTTAAGAGAAGAACATGTGTCCACACTGAAACCTGAATGCAACTGTTGGTAGAGGCTTTATTCATGATTGCTAAAAACTGTAAACAAGCCAGGCAGTCACCCGGTGAACAAACTGTGTGCTCTCCATGCAATGGAATGAAAGGAATGCGTCCTGCTACGGACAACAACATGGGAAGGAACTAGACCCAAAAGGCTATGAGCTGTATGGTTTTGTTTATATGACTTTCTGAAAAAGATAAAATTATAGGGGGAAAACCACAGATCAGTGGTTGCAGTGGTTGGGGCTGGGGCTTGAGGGAAATGTCAGGAGTTATGGGGACATTCTGTATCATGTTTATGATAGGAGTCATATGACTTGTATGAGACGATCAAAACTTATAGAACTGTATATTAAAATGGTGAATTTTTACTCTATGTAAAGAATAACCTCAATTATGAAGAGAAAGAGAAAGTGCTAACCAGTGGCTGATAAACTTGGGGCTGAGGTCATCTGCTTCTAGAATACCCCATAGACACTAAGCACAGGACGGGAGGCACTAGGGCCTAGGCCTGGACCCTAACGCACGACTTGTCACTGGCATCAGCACCAAAGCTCCACATGGGCTTGCTCACGACCTTGTCAGGTCTGCACTGCAGCGTGAATCTCTTCCTGCCCAATTCTGCTCTTTCCTCTCCTATGTGTCCTGCCAGCACCGCAGCCTGAATGGTCTTCTTGCCATTTCTCCCCTAAATAAACCTTCTCCAGTCCTAACTCCAGCTGGCAACTGCTTCCGGGAGGACCCAACTGACATACTTGGCATTTCCCAAGTTGATTTTACCTAGGACCCCTTTTAAAAGGAATATTTGTTATGACCCTGTAGAAAACCCACTCAGTACAAGCTTGTAAGGTCATCAGTCTTTCCCCTTCCTGCTTACTGGGAGGCTCCACACTACCACCCACCCCCATTCTTGTCTTTCATGTCCTGAGGAATCCTGAAAAGTGGCTGAAAGTGTGTGTCTCTCCTGTCCTTCCCTAGGGCCACCTTCAGGTGGGAAGGTTTCAGCCCACAGGAAGGGCCTGGGGAGGAGGATTTGTCCCAAGGGTGACTGCTCACCTTCCAGAATGGGGTTGGCCTCCAGGACCTGCTGCTCAATCCAGGAATGCTGGCCACTGACGGTTGCCAAGAACTGCAGGATGAGCTTGGTGGTCTCTGTCTTCCCTGCTCCAGACTCGCCGCTATAAAGACAGCATGCTGGGAATGAGTTAACGGAAAAAACTGGGGGGTCCTGGCTGGTTGGCTCAGTGGTAGAGTGTTGGCTCTGCATGTGGAAGTTCCGGGTTCAATTCCTGGTCAGGGCACACAGGAGAAGCGCCCATCTGCTTCTCCACTCTTCCCCCTCTCCTTTCTCTCTGTCTCTCAATTCCTCTCCCACAGCCAAGGCTCTATTGGAGCAAAGTTGGCCCAGGCACTGAGGATGGCTCCATGGCCTCTGCCTCAGATGTTAGAACGGCTCTGGTTGCAATGGAGCAATGGCCCAGATGGGCAGAGCATTACCCCCTGGCGGGCTTGCCAGATGGATCTTGGTTGAGCGCATACAGGAGTTTGTCTCTCTGCCTCCCCGCTTCTCACTTCAGAAAAAAACAAAAATAAAAACAAAAAACAACAACTGGGTTTTCAGGGCCTCTCAGCTCTCCTGCAAACCTTCCACAGGTCTCCTTTCTGGGGCAGTCAGAACAGAGGTGCTGGCTCCCCGTGCAGAACTCCCATTACACTTGGCTGGAGTCTCCTACAATTTCAGACTGTATTTTGTAGTAATTGGTGTTTCTGTCTTTCATTTCTGCTCAGCAGTGAGCCCTGGAGGGGCAGGGTCTGTTTGGTTCATTCCAGGGTTACAGGTACAGTGCTCAGTAATAATAGATGAGTGAGAAAGACCCCAGGACACAACACCTTGTTGTGACATGCTCTCTCTGTGAGCAGTGAGTTCCCCTTGGCTGGAAGGAAATGGCACTGGTTTTTTGGGAAGCAATTTGGCACAGGTATCAAAAACTTCAGAGTTATCCTGCATTAGCCCAAGAAAATAATCCTAAAATCAGAAAAAAAGCTTTCTCCATACAGCTTGCTGCTAGTAAAAGCATTATTTATTTATCACTGCATTTGTGGAAAATCAGAAGTAACCTAAATGGGGGAAATTAGTTATGAATTATCTCATCAGAGAACATGATGCAACTATTGAAATCAAGTCTACCCAGAGCTTGCAGCAATAAGGTCAATGCTATGTGAGTTATATCATTAGTTAAGTGACAGGTGTTGGTCCTGTTCAGTATCATTTTAACCCAGTAAATAGGCAAAGTCTTTTCTTCTAAAAAATATCTAGCCTTTTTTTTTCTGGAATAGTTTTTTCTGAGCTATTTTAAAATTTCCATAGTGAACACAATATTAATTTCATGGTGATGAGATACGAAAACTAGTTTCTAAAAATGACTTAGGACATTTTAATTAAGTTAGAAAATATATTTGTATCTGGCACATAAGCACACACTCAAATTTTCAGTGGTTAATATGACTATGATTATTAGTAAGATTTAAATGTTACTTTTGTGTAAATTATTCTTTGTTACTGAAACGGTCAAGCTTGACAGATGAAGACAGAAGGGTGCCATGTCTTGCTGATGAGAGCATAGCCCACAAGGGGGCAGTGCTGTTCGCCAAGGCCAGATGCAGACCTCCAGGCCCTACCCAGCTCTGCGCAGTCAAAAAGCTGCATTTTCCCAAGCTCCTCAGGGGGCTCCTGTAACTTACAGTTGGCAAAATTAATGAACTCTCACAATCCCATTTGGAGCCTCTACTCCTTGCCAATTTTGTTTCCCCTCTTGTACTATTTTGAAGCAAATCCCAGATGAAATATTGTTTCATCTGAAGATATTGATTTTTTTTAAAAGTTTTGGTCAAAAAGTCCACATGTGCTGTGCCAGTAAAGTCAGCCAGATCATCCAGTTTCTGCTGAGTCCCAGACCTAGTGAGTGCCTGCTGCAGGCACAAGTAGGGGCAGAGAGCTGAGGTGGCCTGCTCAGGGCCCTGTGGGTGTGTAGGAAGTGGAAGCAGGAGGAGAAGGCATTTTGACTCCCAGTAATCTGTTCATGCAAAGGACAAAAGACCAATGTGCTCTACCCTCTTCCCATCACTGTCTTGGAGGTGAGAAGCAGGCCCATAAGCCTCTTGACTAGGTACTGCAGGCCTCTGGCAGCATGGCTCCTGCCAGTCAAGGGTGGTGGGGGCAGACAGCCAGAGCCTGAGAGAGGTCAGAGCATTGGCAACTCATCACAGTAATCTCGTTCATTCAAAGTGGAAGTCATCTCCAACCTCTCTGACTTTTTTTTCTAGCGTCCTGGGTTGGAATTCTATACTGAATAGCTATGTGTCCCTGGGAAAGAATCTCAACCTCTCTGGTTATAGGTTTTCCACCATTAGAAAGGGAATGAACGGGAATAAGAATGTCTGTTCAGAGGATGGCTGAGCACATGACACATGATGACCTGTAGGACTTCATTCCAGGTTGTTCCAATAGCTCTTCAGACAGGCCATGACTGGTCTGCCCGTCCACCTACAGCAATGGCCCCAGCCACTCTCTTTTTTCTTTCCCTGCAGTGATTTTCTTCAAAGCTTTTATTACCTGCAGGGAAAATGTGCTTATTTACCTTCTGCCTGTCTGTGTCCCTACTATAAGAGGTAAACTCCTCGAGGCAGAAATTGTAACCTCTTTCATTTGCTGGGGTCTCTCCATGTCAGAATGGTGTGAGTGAATAAATGAATGGCTACAAGAGCACCAAGTAATGTGCCCCAGAGCCAAACCTCCTCCTTCCTATTCCTTTTACATTCCTTTTTCTGCTGCTTTCTCCTCATATCAGACGGGCCTGCAGAAAGCAAACGGTCAAGTCAGGCGACCACTCTGAAGCAGGGTCAGGTCCTGGACCGGAAGAGTACACATCCTTCTGGACCCCAGTGACCTGAAAGCTACCCGCTGGGGCCACGGCTGCCCTGTCCTCACCTGAGGCTGACTTTGAGAATTTTTTTTGACCACAGCCCCCCAAGTGCCTATGCTTGGTTCCATTTCTAAACAAGCCATCCCACCCTTCCTTGTCTCAGGAAATGGTCACTGAAGTGGGTTCGTCTATGGTAGAAGAGCAAATTCTGAAAGAAGGAAGCCTTGGAAGGACTTTTTGTTTCTTTTTAGTAAAATCCTTTCAATTTGGAAAAAGAATTTTCCAACCACACTCAGGAGGACTATGGGTAGGGGAAGGTATCTGTCCTTCCAGTCCTGGCCCTTAGTCTATGTGGTTTTAGCAGGAATAGGGGTATTGGGTAATGGTTTCCAAAATAAAAATGGTGCATGTGTGTGTCAGAAGGAGAGGACTGCTAAAGGTACAGGGGCAGCAGGGGCCAGATGCCTGAGAGCTCGTGTGCTATTGGGGAGAGTGTTTCCCATTGAATGGAAACTCTTAAATCACAGTCTGGTCTGTGAAAGAGGTTTAGAGAGAGGAGGTGCTCCCTCTTTTACGAGATGCTCAGAAGGGGTGCCTGGCCCAGCTGCCCCCACCCCAGGAATGTGGAGAATCTGCCCGCACCTGATAACACAGCACTGGTCCCTCTTGTTCCTCTTCATGTTGAAGTAGCAGTTGTTGGCGACAGCAAAGACATGTGGAGACAGCTCACCCGCGTGGTGGTCGTAGTACAGATGTACCTGCTCCCGGGTGTAGAGGGGCAGCACTTGGAATGGGTTCACGGCCACAAGGATGGAGCCTGTGTATGTCTGTGGAAGGGAGCAGGAGATCAGCACCCTCCACTCCAAGGGCCGTTGCTGCTCGGACCTGACCTTGGCCTTGGAGCAGCTAACTCCAGTGGGGAAGGGGGTCTGATTCTGACCAGAAGACAGGACACTGCTCAGATCCTTCCTCTAAAAAGGTGTGGGTGTTCCCCATGAGTGACAACTCCAAGGTGGGGGTACATTCACAGGGATGTTAGATGAGGTGTCGTTGTGGACATTTCTGTTTTATCGGGTTTTTTAGAGGGAGCTCAATAGAAATGGGCTGGATGTGTGAAGTCATGTTCACCTGTCTGCCACAGAGCCTCTGTGAGGCTGGTCAACCATTTCAGCCCTCACTGATCCCTCCTGGGACCCCAGTTCAGGGTCACTTGCTCATGTGCAACCACCACTATCCCTGCCTGCCCTTCTGGGGGTGGGACAGGGGCAGCCATCGCTACAAGTCACATGACCATCCCCATCTTAGTCTTAATTTTAGGAAAGGAGAAGGTAAGCTTTCTCACTGCAAGGACTGTGACAACCAGACAAAAAAAGGCAAGCCAACTGCTGTTATCCTACCTAGGAGCTCTGATGCATATCTGATGGCAGGAGGGACTCAGAGGGCCCTGTGCACCCTCCCCACAGGGCCACCTTCTTCTCTTCTCTCAGCCCTCCCTCTTGTCATGGCCCTTGATCACTCTCCCACACTTAAAAAGAGCTGGTCAGAGCCAGTTAAGCAACCTCTCCCTGTGACAGGCCCAGGAATGGAATGATTTCCCCAAGCCGTCCACTTACAGCAGGGTGGTGTCAGCTTAGGAACACTACTTGACTTGGAAGAGTCTGTACAGAAACAGGGTTGGGAGCCTTCGGGCTGGGGTGAACTTACCCTCTACTGCCAGATTTGGGAAAAGAACTCACATTAATTTACATGGGCCACTTCACAGGAGGGCAGAAGATGACCTGGTCACCTGGTGACCCTGTCTATGACACATACTTAGGAAGGAGCCTTGCAGAAGTGCCCATCCCCATGTCCTCTGGTCCACTTGGCCATCAGAGCAAGCCTTCTACTCAGGGAAGAACAGCACTAATTGAGCACCTACGGTGTGCCAGGCACTGTGCTAGCATGCTACACACTAGCTTTCTGTGCCCTCAAAAACATTATCACTCTCTTTCAGATTAGGAAGCAGAGATGGAGAAAGGTTCAGCACCTTGCCCACACCACACAGGAAGGGCATGGGGAGTAGAAAGTGAACTAGGTGTGCCTGGCTACACAACCCCAGCACATGATGCTCTTCTCCAGCTGGGAGGCCAGTAAGCATGGACCGAACCTCGTGTGGGGAGCCCCACACGGACGTGGGACTCACATAGATCTTGTGCTGTTGGTAACGCATCAGAAGGTTGTGCACCATGCCTGCCTCATTCAGGTCCCCCAGGAGGATCATGTCGTCTACACCCTCAGCCGAGTTGGGGTGCATGGGGCTGAGGGTACCAAGGTCCTCTGCTCGGATCCGATGTTCCTGGAATGAATGGCATAGACTCCCCTGAGAGGCAACCTCTTCATGGGCCAACCCACTGTGCCTCTCTTCAAGTTCTCATTGGGTCTCAGCTGACCTAGTGACCCATTTCTGGCCAGGGTCAGTCTGTAGTTAAGGGACACCTGATGGGACAGCATGGGGTCAGTCTGCCGCTGGAGTCAGCACATGCCTAGAGGCTAGGGCTAATGAATTTCAGACCAGGGTTAGAGAAGCTTGTAGCCAGAAGTTATGTTTGACTGTGATTGGGATCAAGGGCAGATTCCAGCTGGGACCCTTACAGATTGTTGGCATAAAAAAGTATGCAAGTAAACATGTTGCTCTTTCTTTTTTAATCAACTGCATAACATCATTTTGCAAATAGAGATGTTTTTGTTAATATTCTACCAGCCTCCATGATATGGGCTCACAGGCCACAGTCTAGAACTTCATCCTTGAGAGCCAAGCTCCCACATGCCCCACTCTGTGGAGGACCGCAGGGAACAGCAGAGGAGGAACTGAGCCTCTTATGTCTCCAGCTCACCGTCCTTTACTTTGCAAGCCAGTTTCCTGCCCCCTCCTCCCTCTCACAGCCCCTGACCCACTTCATCCTTCCTGATCACCTAACGGTCCTCATGGAAATCCATCTGCCAACCCAGAAACAGTCTCCAAGGCAGACAGGCAATGCTCACTGTGACAGAACTCCCTGCAGGCTATTGGCCACCTAGGCCCTCACTTGGATTTTGGGACTCTTGGTGTTGGAGGGCAACACCAGAGAAGAAGAGGGGGCTCAGAATGCTGGGGTGGGGGCACAGGCCCAGCTCCCTGAGAAGGCAGAGCCACACTGACCTTGCCCTCGTCATCTTCCACCGAGATCTGGCCGGGCTTTATTTCTCTGACGATACCCCCAATGGCAACGCTTGTGTTGTTGGCTGAGGAGGGGTTCAGCCACACGTGGTCACCCTAGAGGGCAGAGAGAGAACTACTGTGGGGTCCCTGTTCCACTTTCCCCTTCCTGCTCAAGCCTTACCTTTCCTGGGGACTGTTCCTTCCAAATAAGAGCTCCTAAGGCAGTTGGGAATTTTCTCCCCACACCTTCTTATTTTCCTTTTTTTTTCCCTCCCTACCCCTCCCGGTCTCTCTAGCCAGGATAGTAATGGAAAGTGGGAGTGGTCGTATCCTTGGCCTAGCTTGGTAATAAGAAATAGACAAGACATATTTGCAGGAAGCAGTCTCTCTGTGAGGTGGAAAAAAAGAGGCCTTGCCCTGGGGCTACCCAGTTGTACCAACATGGCATTGACCCACACACACTTCCTGATACTCCCCAAAAAAGCTCATCCTATGCAAGGAAAAGTAATCCAAAAAGGACCAGCCGAAGTCTACACATAAAGGAACTGAATGAAATATGAAAGGAAGAACAGAGCAGATGAATACAAACAAGCAAACAAGACTGCCACAGAACATTGGAAAGTTGTGACCATGTATTTCATTGTGATTTCCAAAATCTTATTGAAATACCGACCAAAGAATAAGGCATTGAGACAGCCAAAAGAAGGAGACTTTAACTGGAAGAGCTCAAGAGAGAGATGGAGGAAAAGAAACACAAGTCAATTGTGACAGCAAAACTGGGAACAACAACAGGGGAATGGAATAGCACTATTAAAAACATGGTAAACACCACAAAAGAGCCTGACCAGGCGGTGGTGGCACAGTGGATAGAGCGTCAGACTGAGATGTGGAAAACCCAGGTTCGAGACCCTGAGGTCACAGGGTTGAGCGTGGGCTCATCTGGTTTGAGCAAAGCTCACCAGCTTAGACCCAAGGTCGCTGGCTTGAGCAAGGGGTTACTCGGTCTGCTGAAGGCCCACGGTCAAGGCACATGTAAGAAAGCAATCAATAAACAACTAAGGTGTCGCAACGAAAAACTGATGATTGGTATTGGTACTTCTCATCTCTCTCTGTTCCTGTCTGTCTGTCCCTATCTATCCCTCTCTCTGTCTCTGTCAAAAATAAAAAAAAACACTACAAAAGATAGAGTAAAAAACAATATAAATGGAGCCACTTGAAAATGGAACTGGAGTTGACCTCCCAGAGGAGCTGCCTTGTGCATTTTTTTTGACAGAGACAGAGAGAAAGAGTCAGAGAGAGGGACAGACAGATAGGAAGGGAGAGAGATGAGAAGTATCAGTTCTTTGTTGTGTCTCCTTAGTTGTTCACTGATTGCTTTCTCATATGTGCCTTGACTGAGGGGGCTACAGCAGAATGAGTGACCCTTTGCCCAAGCCAGCAACCTTGGGCTTCAAGGCAGGAACCTTTGGGCTCAAGCCAGCAACCATGGGGTCATGTCTATGATTCCACGCTCAAACCAGTGACCCCACGCCCAAGCTGGTGAGCCCATGCTCAAGCCGGTGACCTCAGAGATTCAAACCTGGGTCCTTTGCATTCTAGTCCGACACACTATCCACTGTGCCACCGCCTTGTCAGGCTGCCTTGTGCATCTTACTCCTCAAACCTTTGGAATGTTATAACAGGGCAAAGCAACCTTGGGAAGGGACCTAGAACAACCTTGTGATCCAAAGAACTGTTTGCAAAGATAACAGAAAAGCAGATATTATGACTACTGGATTGAAAATTAAACACACTGTTTAGCATTAGCATCACTACGCTAGCTCATCCTCACCAATAGAAATGCCTTCCCTCTATTGATGTCGTTGTTCCTCTTCCCTTCTCATAAGTACCCATGGCCTTGGTCTTGTAATCAGAAAACTGTCTGGGCTCCTGCCTGAGTCTGTGCTTCAGGAATAGCTCTTCTTATTGATCTCAATAGCAGTCGTTTCCTCTCACGTTGGCCTTTTATTTTTAGGTGAAAAACAGGAAGGAGAAAAGTGAGCAAAATGATATAGAAATTTTAAAAAGGATTAAGCTTAGGAAGACTAGAGACAGGCAAAAATATAAATAATTATAGTGCCTAAAGAAAATAAACTAAAAAAAAAATAAAGTTATCATTTAAGACAACTTTCCAGAAATTAAAGAAGGCTTGAATCTACAGATTGAAAACACACCAGGTACCAATGACAAAGACAAACCAGCTGTAGGACATATCCTAATGAAGGTTATTGGATTTCAGAAATAAGTAAATAATTTCAGGGGAGAAGGAGACAAAAAAATTCAGTTCACTTGTCAGAAGAAAATTTATGTCAAATTCAAATCCTATACGAGGGTCAAAAAACTGCTACAAAGATCTCAGTAAAAAGAGCAATCACCCCATTAGTATGTCTATTGTCAAAAGAAAAAACAACAACAAGTATTGATGAGGATTTGAAGAAATTGAAAACTGAGTGGTGGGAATGTAAGCTGGTGTAGTCACTGAAGAACACAGTCTGAAGGCTCCTCAAATAATTAAAAATAGAACTGCTTTATGATCCAGTCATTCCACTTCTGGGATTTATTCAAAGGAATTTAAAGTGGGGCCTCAAATCAATATTTGTACAGCCATTATTTGCAATAGCCAATAAGTGAGAGCAACCCAAATCTTGTCCATTGATGATGGATAAATAAAGCAAATGTAGTATGTATATACATATAGCGGAACATTATGCAACCTTGAAAAAGAAGGGATTCCTGTCACAAGCTTCAGTGTGGTGTATCTCAAAGACATTACACTAAACAAAATAAGCCAGTAGCAAAAGAAAAACAAAATGCTGTATGAGCCTGACCAGGCAGTGGTGCAGTAGATAGAGTGTCAGACTGGTATGTAGAGGACCCAGGTTTGAAATCCTGAGGTGGCCAACTTGAGCACAGGATCATATAGCTTGAGTGTGGACTCACCAGCTTGAGTGTGGGGATGCTGGCTTGAGTGTGGGATCACAGACAAGACCTCAACCAAGGTCATTAGGTTGAGTCCAAGGTCGCTGGCTTGAGCAAGGGGTCACTTGCTTTGCTGTAGCCCCTCACTCAAGGCACATATGAGAAAGCAATCAATGAACAACTAAAGAGACTAAGGAGCCACAAGGAAGAATTTATGCTTCTCATCTCTCTCCCTTTCTGTCCATCTGTCCCTCTCTCTGTCTCTTTCTCTCTGTCTTTGTCACACACACACAAAAATGCTGTATGATTCTATGCATATGAAGCATCTAAAGCAGTCAAAGACATAGACACAAAAAGTAGATAGGGCTGAAGGAGGCATGTTCAATGGGTATAGAGGTTCAGTGTTGCAAGATAAAGGAGTTCTCAGAGCTGCTGCAGAACAATGTGAATATATAAGGTCAACCGGAAAGTTCTGTCCGTTTTGGAATAAAACAAAATACAAATTTTTCTTACCATCAATAAACTTTATTAAATAATATAATTGCCATTATTAATAATGATTTCTTGCCAGCATGAGGGCAATTTGTATATCCCATTTTTGAAAAATGTTTTATCTTTTGATGCGAAAAATTGAACCAGTGCTTGTTTGATATCTTCTTCATTTTTTAATTTTTTGCCCTTCAAAAAATTTTGTAAGGACAAAAACAAGAGATAGTCAGAGGGTGCTAAGTCCGGGGAATATGGTGGATGTGACAGACATGCTTCTGTAGCATTTCTTCCTTGTTGAAATTCGTAAAAATTACAGTGGCGTAAATGAACTTTATCAGTAGCCATGGGTACACTATCGCTTCACACATAAGATTAACATGAATCAACTTTGTTTTGGTTAATTTGCTATGTCAGTATGTATACATTAAGTGATAAAAATAGAGAGGCACACATGTGCCAACTAAACATGCTTAAGTGTCGAAACTTGTTGTGATAGAAACGGACAGAACTTTCCAGTAGACCTTATATTTAACACTACTGAACCTTATGCTTAAAATGTTGAAGTTATTAAATTTGATGTGATGTGTTTATTGTTTTACCACAGTAAAAGAAAAAATAATTCTAATAATTTTTCCCCCAAATTGTCATTCCAGTATAAAGGCGACAAACATTTTTGAAGATATAGTAGTATTCCCGTAAGTTTTCTGGAAAAAGCAAATAGGGGTAAACTTAAGTGTGCAGTATAAAGGCTCAAAATTAGATCCACATCAACACACATGATCAGGAAGTTTTTTAAAAACTTGGGACAGAGAGAAGAGCTTAAAAGCTTTCAGGGAAAAAAATAAGTGTTATACAAAAGTTCACAAATTAGAATGGTGTCAGATTTCTCAACAACAATGTCAGAAGCCAACGTGGGATAAACATCTTAAAAATTCTCAGAGAAAATTATATCCAGAATGGAACCTTATGTCCAATTGACTTCAAATTCAAATGAACAAGCTTTTAGAGATGCAAGTTGTTACAAACATTTACCTCCAACATACCCTTTCCTCAGGAAGTGATTAGTGCAAAGGGGAAGAGAAAGGACGTTCAGGGTGGTGGTGAAGTCTATTCCAAACTGGCAGGTGTGTTTCAGAAATAGAAGATAGGCTAGATATTGCAGGTCAGCAACTCTGGGAGAGGAAAATGATTGAACTCTCTATGAATCAGAACATTTTGAAAGGCAATGGACAAATCTGGGAGAAAGTTGGGAGTTAAAACTGTGATAAATATGTAGAAAACTAAACAAATGGGGGAAAAGGTGTTTACAAAGTCTAGCGATGGAAAGCACAAGCGCAGAGAATGCCGCATGGCTCACTTCAGAGTTACATTTACTTAGCTAAAGCAAGTAAACGTTGCATACAAACCAGATCATAGCTAGGATTTAGCAAGTTCATGAGAGGTGGAGAGTATATATATATGAGTACAGGGGTGGGGGTTATGGAACAGGAGCTAAGGCCTTTCTTGCATAGTGGGAACTCAGTAAGAGGTGATGCCTGAAACCAAAAACTCAAGTAGCACTATATAGCTTGTCCTTTAGTGACCTAGAGGGACAGATCAAAGAATCAACCTGAAATATTGATGGAGCCCCTGTGTGGAAGAGGAAGCCGATTCTTTAAAGTGGTTGCCTACCCAACTTTATAAAAACAAAAGCTAAATTAACGAGAACAGCAAGAGACCATTGCTACAGAATTCAAGAGACCAGCATGTGCAACATGCTCTGCTCAGTGAACTAAGTAAATGACATGAGGACTTCTGAGTGCCAGGGGAAGCTTTCTTAAGCAGGATGAAATTCCAATGTGAATGGTTGTTGTGTGCAGCAGAAACAGCTGGCAAGTCACCAAAGCAAGAAGATTAAAAGTCAAAGACCTGGTCTATTGGCCCAGCAGTAGAGTGTTGACCGGCATGTGTATGTCCTGGGTCCGATTCCTGGTCAGGGCACACAGGAGAAATGACCATCTGCTTGTCCACCTCTCTGCCTCTTCCCTCTCCCTTCTCCCCTCTCTCTTCTCTCTTCTCTCTTCTCTCTTCTCTCTCTCTCTCTCTCTCTCTCGCTCTTCTCCTCCTGCAACCATGGCTTGGTTGGAGCAAGTTGGACCCAGGCACTGAGGATAGATCCATGGCCTCACCTCAGGAGCTAAAATAGCTTGTTTGCTGAGCAACAGAGTCATGGCCCCAGATGGGCAGAATATCGCCTCATAGGGGGCTTGCTGGGTGGATCCTGGTCAGGGTGCCAGCGAGAGTGTGTCTTCCTGCCTCTCTGCTTCTCACTTAAGAAAAAGAAAATTAAAAATCAAAGATGTGAGGCCTGACCTGTGGTGGCGCAGTGGATAAAGCGTCTACCTGGAATGCTGAGGTCACCAGTTTGAAACCCTAGGCTTACTTGGGTCAAGGCACATATGGGAGTTGATGCTTGCTGCTCCTCCCCTGGCCCTCTCTCTCTTCTCTCTAAAATGAATAAATAAAATAATATAAAAAGTCAAAGATGTGAAGGTCATCTCATAGCAACACCGATGTGAGTAAACCAGAGGTGGGAAAGAGAGAACCCTTCTGATCCAGACTGAATGATGAGGCGTCAGTCTGATGAGTGCTGCAAGAATAAATAAGAGTTGAGACACAGTTTTTGTTCACTCCATTGGGCCAAAGCTCTGCTAGGAAACAATAGGAAACCAAGCAGGAGAAAATAGAGCATTTTCATGAACTCTGTCGGCCAAAAAAGATGACTGCAGAAGCCGCCAAATCAAGAAAAGGGTGGATGGGAAGATATCTCACAGGAGATCTCAGCTACAAAGAAAGTGAACATCTATGTTGAGATTCAAGAAATAGAGGCTGAGTTCCAGAAGTCAGAAAGCTCTACGCAGCTTTCATCACTCCCTGATGAGAGGCGCCAGACAACCAGATGCTGCCAGTTCTGTAGAAAGAGTTCTGCAGAATGGAAGGTGGTGGTCCTCCAATCAACCTCAGACAGAAGTCACTATGAGGATATCCAATGTCATGAACAGGTCAGACCTGTTCCTCAGATGCTTTTCCTCTAACTATCTTCAGAGATGTGCAGGCTCTTTCGGCCCACTTGCTAACACTGGCCCTGTGCCTCAGTACCATGTGCCACTGGCCCTGCCTTTCTCTTTCTGCAGTAGAGGAGATGAGCCTGGAGATGGCTCTGTGCCTGCAGATGGGCCATGGAGGCACCTCCATCAGTAGGCCTCTGGGCTAAGCCCTCCCACAGGTTTGTCAGCAAACCCAGAGAAGCCTGGCCATTCCACAGGGACAGACAGCATGGTTACTGCTGGTGCCCAGGGCCCCATTCTTCCCAGGAATGCTCCCCTCAGTACCTAGTCATTAGACCTCCCACCCCTACCTCCACCTGTTAAGGCATGTTTTGACGGAGGCTAGAAATAAAGGATTTACTGTCAAAGTTCAACAAGTGTTTGTGGTTTCATGCATTGGATTGGGGACCAATCTAACAGAAAGACACTCTGAGTTTCAAAATACATCCATCTGGTCTTTTTCATGGAAGGCCTTCAGTCCCTCTACACACAGGTATAAAAACATTCATAGTTCTCATTTGGAAGGAAAACAAGATTTCATAAAGTGACTAAAAGCCAGACAGACGGTCTATTTGACAGATGGTGAAGCGGAGGTCCGGAAAACAGAGAGTCACAACTAAGGCTGCTCAGCACACAAATGACAAAGCTTCCCTGTAATTGTGAAGTGTGAAGATCAATTTTCTCCAATTCAAATTCTGTTTTAATTATACAGAAAAGTTCACAGGCCCAGGGGCTAAGGGACCCACTGCTAATTGCTTTAAAAAATAGAGACTCTTTCATGATGTAGTGATTTGACATGTTTTAATGTTCTTATTAATAGAGATTAAAGATTAAAGCCTGTTATGGATTGAAATTGTAGCAGCCCAAAATTGATGTATTGAATACTTAACCCCTGATACAACCATATTGGACATAGGGCCTTTAAGGAGATAATTAAAGTTAAATGAGGTCAAAAGAGTAGGGGCCTTAACCCAGGAGGATTGGTGTCCATACAAGAAGAGGAGGAGAAAGGAGAGGTCGCCCTCTCAGTGAGCATAGAAGGAAGGCCATGTGATGAAACAGTGAAAGGTGGCTGTCTGCCAGCCAGGTAGAGAGGTCTCACCAGACACCAGCTCTGAGGGCGCCTGAGCTTGGACCTCCAGCTTCCAGAATTGTGGAAAATGGGTTTCTGTTGTTTAAGCCCCCCATTCTGTGGTATTCTGTGATGGCCATCTGAGCAGATGAATAGAAAACCCCTTTGAAGTCAGACAGACCTGTGTACTAATTCCTACTCTATGTTCTATGAGCTGTCTGGCCTTGGGCAAGTCGCTTAACCTTTCTGAGCTTCAGTTTCCTCATCTGTCTAACGTAGTTTCACATGGCCAGTGTAAAGATGGCATGTAACACGGGTAAGGAGCCCAGATGGTGTTAACCACAGAGCAGGCCCAGATGGAGAACATGCCCATAATAAGCTCAGCATGATTCTACCCTCTATTTAGCAATCATTTGGGTCCTCTGAAGGAGTCGCTGATATATAAACCATCACCCTCCTCTCATGGAATTTGCAATCTTAGAAGATAGAACAGGACATAATTGCAGTTGAAAGTGATATGTTTCCAAAAGGCATCTTTCTAAATTCTGCTTGAAATTAGTTCCCAGGGAGACCCTTGGGGGCTAATGCATTGCTGTGTAAAATAAGGTTGCCTTTGCCTTCACACCTCTTCATGCCTCAAAGTGGTGCCAGATTCTATATTTGTGATTGAGTTACAGAAACTCTTACAACCTGATTCTGTAGACCACATGTGTTTTCTCTCTAGCGGCTAGCCTGGAACAGCCTCTATTCTGTAATGGAAAGAAACAAGCCTTGGCCACTCATTCTGTGAGTCAGATGCTTTGAGGGTTCAGTCGCAGGAACCCTGAGGCACATGCTTTAGTGCTGCTGCCCTCTCTCAGCAGTGTGGATCCCATGGCCAGGAGACAATGGCCACTTTGTGGTTTTGCATTTGGGAGAATATTTGGAGCATTTTCTTATTGAAGGAAATGTTTAACTCATGTTCTTCAACTAATTCCCAACCCCCTTTATTCAAATTCCTCTGACCAGGGAATAGAATGAGAAATAGCTAACTTGTTTACCAATCCTCCAGCCCCCTTTGTCCAGTCATCTGGTTGTTTCTGACCATTCCTCAACCCCCTTACCTAGTTAATGATATTCCCATCTCTCCCTTCCACCTTGGTGTGGCCATTTAAACTAGCCAATCAAGAAAGAATAAGACTGTATGGTTAACACTCCAGCCAATGGAGCAAGACCCAGCATCCTAGGGCCTGCGTTAGGAATAAAAACAGAATTTTCTGTTTGCCTGTGCGCTTGCTGGCTGGCTTTCAATAGCGGCAGCATGCCCTTCTGCAGAAGTTATTAAAATTGCCTTGCCGAGGTATTTTGTCTTCACGAGTCTTGCTTAATTCCATATTAACATTATCAAAGAGGACACTGTAGCATGTTCTGGCTTTACTGGGTTTTGGCTAGAGTTCTGGAGGGCGAGGAAGAATGCCTGGGCTGCTTTGATGGCTCTACTCTGGGCTCCCCCTGCCCCCTGAGCTTCTTGGTCATGCAGACACTACCTAGGTTGCCTGGAGGCAGGTCCGCCCACCCCTACCCTAGGGTAGGGTTGTGTCAACTCAACAGTAAATGCAAAGCTCCTATTCTCCCTTCTCATACAGACTGTCTCCTGGCCACTGGGACAGAGCAGACACACAACAGATGCTCTTTGAGTTGTGAGGGAAACTATGCAGAGCCCCACCTGGTGCTTTGGCCCAGCATTCATTCCCTCCTTCTCCGAGATAGCTCCCTACAACTGTGCAGGTTGAGGACAATGAGAAATGCCTCTGTTAACACACTTTAAATCTGAATACCAGTGAGGGATACCTGAGCACATGTGCCCCAGCCCCCCGCTGAGGCCCAGAAACTGGCTACAATGGTTTTCTTCAGATCATATAACCTGTCTTGTTTTTCAAACTCCATCTCTCTGGTTTTTCCTTGAAGGGTCTCATTGCCTTTTTTCTTCATTCCTTGGGACTGGTTTGATGCAGCCTCTTGGACCTGCCACAACAAACCATCCCTAGATGACAGATGCAATTCTTACCAGCTTAAAGAATGACATCTTGAGACAGCAGCTCCTTGAAGCCTGTGTGCAGAGAGAAAATAGACAGTCAGCCCTCGTGGCCCTGAAGGAGCCCTGGAGGGCTCCATGGACTCTCTAGCATGCCCAAGTCCTAGACCTGGGCCTGACTCCAGACATGATTCTTGAATAAATGAATAAGTTGCTGTTCCTTCCAAGTGTAAGCAGATGCTTTCTCAGCTTCTTTCATCCTATCTCACTTTTATTGGGTTCTAAACATA
The DNA here is from genome assembly GCF_036850995.1 of Saccopteryx leptura. Taxonomy (NCBI): domain Eukaryota; kingdom Metazoa; phylum Chordata; class Mammalia; order Chiroptera; family Emballonuridae; genus Saccopteryx; species Saccopteryx leptura. The sequence goes on from NC_089509.1 coordinate 1,145,006, forward strand.
CTTAAGACACTGTCTTTATCAGAATTGCATATTTTTTCTGGCTCAATATCTGTGAAAACTAGTCATCACCATACACTACAGGAAGTGCTGAGGTAAGCAGCCATCATACTTTATCTAAACCTCTCAGCTCCCCAGAATACAAGTGCTTCCCTGTGGGGCTTGGCAAAGGCAGGTGGCTGACTTAGTGAGCAGCATCACTGGGAACTCAACCTGGATCTGTCTTTTTGCACAAAAGAACCTATCCCCTGCACCTGGTGGCCTTCTGCACTGGAGCAAGCCTGAGAAGCTGCAAGCAGGCAGGGGCTGGAGGTCACAGTCCTGGCCAGGAGGAGGGGTCCTGTGCTGACCTGGAGCCCTGTTGCCTTGCCCTCCTCACACTGAGTGGCTGGGACTCTGGTGGTTTCTCAGCATGCTCCCTGCATATACCGCAGACCTATGTCCAGGAGCAGCTGTTCCCTCCTTTCATCCGGGCCCTCAGGCCCCTGTTTCTCCCCAGTTTATCAACCCTCATCCTAGCTTCATTTCCATCGCAACCAGTGATTTTATAAATGTCCATAAGTGGAACACAAAGTGTTACGTAACTACCCATCAACAAAATAAATACAAAAGTAAAGCACGATAAGCCACACACTGTGTGCACACCTCTGGTCCACCACCCTCTTGTGAACAGAGTCCCAGCCCTGAGTTTAACATGGCCAAGGGTGAGTCACACCCCCACCAAAAACATGGGCCATGGGGGTTTCATGGCCTGTACCTCCCCTGAGAATTTAGAAATGATCTTTAGGGAACCCCTTCTTTGGGCCTTGGTGAACTCTTTCTGCAAAAATAAAACAAACAAAACAAAACAAAAAATTCCTACTTCAAAGTTTCCTCCTAGTATTCACTCTGCAAAACACCTCCATATACATCACCGGGAAAAGGGAAACCACGTCCAGCTTCAAGTTCTGCCCACTCCTGCCTTCCCCTATACATGTGAGCACCCAAGGAGCTGCTCAGAGGAGGGGACCCCCTGATGGCCCCACACCCACTGTTGCAGCCCTGCCATCTCTGACTTTCTCCACCAGGGCTTATGTTTTATCAATTACTGCAGTGGTTGAAACAAAACCACAAATTATCCAACACCCCTTCCTTCAAAAAAGATGGGAGTCTTATTTTCCCACTTTGAGTGTGAACACAGTGAACCACTTCTAACAAATGTGATCAGGTGAAAGTGGTAACATATAGCTTATAAGACTCGTGCGTAAAAGGATCTGTGTCTCCCTCCCACTCTCTCAAAGGTCACTTGGCCTAGGGAACCTTGCTGCCCCATCATGCAGACTAAGCAGCACTAACCAGGGCCCATGTAGTAAGGAACGGAGGTCTCTGGTCAGCAGACAGTGATCCTGGAAGCAAATTATCTAGCTCTAGTCAAGGCTTCAGATGCCCTGGCTCCAGTCCACATCCTGACTGCCATCTTGTTAGGGTCTGAATTTTATCCCCCCAAACTCACATGTTGAAGTCCTAAGCCCCAGTACCTCAAAATGGGACTGCATTTGAATCCATGGCCTTGAAAGAGGAAATGAAGTTAAAATGAGGCTTTGGGGGTGGGTCCTCATCCAACATGATGGGCGTCATTGTAAGAAGAGGAAGAGATACCAGAGGTGTGCATGCATAGAGGGGTGACCATATGAGGACAAAGAAGCAAGAGGGTGGTCATTTGAGAGCCAAGAGGGAAGCCTCAATATAGAACAACCCTGCCATCACCTTAGTCTTGAACTTCCAGCTCCAGCACTGTGAGAACATAAATGTCTGTTTAAGCTGCCAAGTTGGTGATATTTTATAACGGCAGCATGAGCTAACTAATGCAGACCTCATGAGGATCCCTGGCTCAGAAATGCCCAGCTAAGCTGCTCATAGATTTCTGACCTTCAGAAACTGTGTGAGATAATATTTGTTATGCAGCAATAACTAACTACTGTATTTCCCCATGTATAAGATGCTCTCCGGCCCGGCGTGTAGAAGTCCCAGGTTCAATTCCTGGTCAGAGCACACAGGAGAGGTGTCCATCTGCTTCTCCACCCTTTCCCCTCTCCTTCCTCTCTGTCTCTCTCTTCCCCTTCTGCAGCCATGGTTCCATTGGAGCAAAGTTGGTCCAGGCGCTGAGGATGGCTCCATAGCCTCTGCCTCAGGTGCTAGAATGGCTCCAGTTGCAATGGAGCAACAGCCCAGATGGGCAGAGCATCACCCCCTGGTGGGCATGCTGGGTGGATCCCGGTCGGGCGCATGCAGGAGTCTGTCTGACTGCCTCTCCACTTCTAACTTCGGAAAAATACATTTAAAAAAAAAAAAGATGCTCCCATGTATAAGACACACCTTAATTTTGAGGCCTGAAATTTTTGGGAAAAAAAAGTATTACATAAAGTTATTGAACTCAGGTTTTATTCATCATAAAATTTATACAACTCCTCATCACTGTCAAAACTCCCATCCATTAGCTTGTCCTCATCTGTGTCTAATGACGAATCACTGTCTTCAACAGTGAGCACAAAAACAAGTGTGAAAAAGGGGGAAATGCAAGTAAAAACATATACAACCACTATATAAGACATACCCAGTTTTTAGACCCCAGATTTTTCGGGAAAAAATTGCATCTTATACATGGGGAAATACAGTAATGCATCTCTCACATCTTCATCCATTCCTACTCTTCTGGCCTTTTCTTTCTGCACAGACATAAACTCAGGTCCTGTCTGTTCTTTGCCTCATGACACCTTCCAGCTGTTGCCCTCTTCTCTTTTTTTTCCTTTTTTAAAATTTATTTTTATTCAATAAGAGGAGGGGAGGCAGAGAGACAGACTCCCACATGTACCCCCACTTGGATCCACCCAGCAAGCCCACTAGGGGGCAATGTCTAGCCATCCGGGATGTTGCTCCATTGCTCATCAACTGAGCTCTTCTTAGCGCCTTAGGCAGAGGCCATGGAGCCATCCTCAGTGCCCAGGGTCAACTAGCTCCAGTTGAGCCATGGCTGCAGGATGGGAAGAGAGAGAAGGAGAGAAAGAAATGAGATGGGGAGAGGTGGAGAGGCAGATGGTGCTTCTCTTATGTGCCTTGACTGGGAATTGCCAGGAACATCCACACACTGGACCAATGCTCTACCACTGAGCCAATCGGCGAGGGCTCTTCTCTCTTGGTTTTGCTTCACAACTGAACTGCTTGAAGGATTTTCTCTGTCATGCGGCCTTCACTGTCTCATCTTTCATGCCCTCCCAGCCCTGGGTTCCACAAACATACCCACAAACACGACACTGAGCCCTCCAGGGCCAATGTTGGACAGGTCCTGTAGCTCTACTCCTTCTTGCTTTCTCAAAACTCAGACTCTTATCCATGCACCCTTTCCTGATCACATCCCCTTGGCTTCTGCAGGACTTCACCCCTTGCCTTCCCTTTGCTTCTGAGAGCACCTTCAATTTCCTCCTAGGGCTCTTCCCATTACCTTGATCTCTTGGTGTGGGAGAGATATGCTGATTGTTTTTTTCTGTCTGTTCCTTCCTCTGTTTCTTTTTAGGAAACTTCTCATCCCTTTTTTTACAATGTACTTCTAATTAGACCATGAATTATGGTCCCCTAGAGAAGACATAAGACCCAAGCAGGAGCCAATCACAGGTTTTCCCTGGGATATTCTGAATTGGAGCTGGAGGTTGGTTTATTTTTCTTCAGTCTTAAAGTTATAAAATCTGATTCAAGAACTGCCAGAGACTATGGTCCTATTTCCCTGAAAATAGCTTGTTTGAGAGAATAAAGTTGGCAGGAAGGGAGAGAAGAAGACAAAAGGTAGAAATCCTCTCTCTGTTTTTTTGTACTTTGATTATTTGAGCTAAGCCATTTGGATTCTGCTACTGAAACCAAGGAATTTTTGCCTGACCCAGCAGTGGCACAGTGGATAGAACATTGGCCTAGGATGCTGAGGATCCAAGTTCAAATTCCCAAGGTCGTTAGCTTGAGCAGACTCACCAGCTTGAGTACAGGGTTGCTGGCTTGAGCATGGGATCATAGAAATGACCCCATGGTCGTTTGCTTGAGCCCAAAGGTTGCTAGCTTGAGCAAGGGATCACTGGCTCAGCTGGAATCCCTAGGTAAAGGCACTTATAAGAAGCAGTCAATGAACAACTAAAGTGCCACAACAAGTTGATGCTTCTCATCTCTCTCCCTGTCTGTTTGTTCCTCTCACACAAGGAGAAATAGACAATATGAGTAGGCCTATATTAGAGAAATTGAACCAATATTTTAAAAAACCTTTCAAAAAAAGAAAGCACCAGACCTAGATGGTTTCACCAATGATTTTTACCAAACATTTAAAGAAAAAATGATACTGATTCTTTACAATGTCTTCCAGGAAACAGACACACAGAAAACACTTTCTAACTCATTCTATGAGACAAGCATTATCCTAATACCAAAAAGACATTAAAAGAAAGGAAAAACTAGAGGCTCTATCCCCTCATTTCCACCCTTTAGTCTCCTATCATCCTTTACTTGGGACAATAGAAGCTCCCCATGTGGACTTGCTTCTCTGATTTCTCCAAAAACCATCCATCATTCCACCAATGGCTCAGCATGAAAGTGGTGTCTGCAAGATGCCATTCCCAGGAGACATGGGACTGGCAGCCCAGGAGGAACATGTCCTTGAGAGGTGCCCCCTGGCTCAGAGACACAGTGCTCCTGGGCCCTTCTTTTCTGCCCAGGGAAGCCTAGAGTAAGGATTTGAAGCCATAGTTCCCCATCCTGTCCTTCCTTAGTTAGCACAGGGCCTGGTTACCTCCATGCCAAAACATTGCCACGTGTGACAATATCGAGCTGAGAGACCCTAAGCTCTTTCCTCTGCATCTTTGTGCTGCTGCTGTCTTAGCCTGAAGCATCCCTGCTCCCCACCACTGTAGTCTTTCCCCCACAGCATCCTCTCTGCTGCTGTCCCTCCCTAACCTGTCTTGGCCCTTTTGATCTCCACCTTGATTCCAGTTCCTGATGCCTGCGAAGCCTGTGCCCCTGGGCACACTCTTCCCTTGAGCAGTCTCACTTCCTGCCTGCAGTGAAGAAGCATGATGCCAGGTGCCTGACTAATTAAGGAGCTAGACAAAAAGGTCTGACATGGCACTCAAGTGGAAACTTGACTTCATTCCTGGCTTTTCTTCCACTGCAGACTACTCCACACCTTCCTCTAGCATGAATTTGCCAAATGCCTGTGCTCTGCCATGCCCTGGACCGGTGTAATAGAAACAGAGGGACAGAGAAATCTGGAGGATGTGCAGTCCATGCCCTCCAGGTGCTCATGGCCCAGGGCTGCTGAGCAAAACGTTTACCCTACTAATCTTAGTGTTTTCCTGAGGCGAACATCGTGTTCTTCTTCCTTAAGTGGCTTGCTGACTGAGGATGTGAGAGCAAGAACAGGTAAGACAGAAAAAGCACAGTTCTGTAAATACAACCAGGTAACAGGGAAGTGCTTGTCCCTCCCGTCACCTCTTCCCAGACCTGGACACCCTGGCATCTGCCTATGTTGAGGAAGCAGCAAGGCCCAAAACAGACACATAGGGAATATGTCTTCCTAAAAAAAGCCTCTGAGGGCCAGCTAGCAGGTGCCCAGTGAGTCCAAGAGATGGAGAAAACCTGCTCTGGGCATGTGTGGAGCTAAGTGTTCATTCAGGGGTGGGCTCCAGGCCTAGAGAGCCCCACACAAGAGTTCTGGTTTTCTTCAAACCAAAATCCTGGACCGAGTTCACAGGTCTATAGGTAAGAACAAAAATTCAAGTCCAGAGGTACAGAGAGGAACCTGAGGGGGAAACCTAGTTGTATAGAACAAACACGCCCAATTTAGGAAATTTGGGATGGGGCCCCACATCTACTGGGAGCCTGACCTTGGCCATTGCAGGTGACATAGCCATGGAATCCCACAGTGGTGGCCTTCCTTCAATCACCCTTTTCCCCAACAAACAACAGGCCACCCAGAGGAGGGATTGAGACCAGATAGGCAGGGTCCTGTCTCACCCTGGGGACCAGGCCATCCAGAGGTGACTAACTTGATTATTCACAGTGGTCAGGGCAGGTGCCCACGTAACTCAGGGAAGCCTGGTTTTAGAGTGAGACCCCAACTCTGCTCCTTCCTGGTGTATCTTAGCTCCCAGGGTCCTCCCTCTCCGTATCCATGAACTAAAGGCAGTGACATCATGGTGATTGAAAGTGTGTGCTAAGATAGCACACATGGCACAGCTGACGTCTGCCTGGTGCCCAGTCAGCAGCACGTGGGCTATCCTCACACCCCTTGACCCCACAGGGAGGCCCTCCTGCTCTGAAGAGGCTGCTGGGCTTGGGGCAGCCCTGGCCCCAGCCATCTCCCTCTGCTTGCAAGTCTGCCTTCCTGTAGCAGAGGGCCAGGACAGCTTCTCCTTCCTCCTTGGCCGTTCAAGCTGGCCCTCAACCTGATGGACCAGACTTGGGGCTGGCATTTCTGGTTTCCAGGTTTCTAATCAGAATCCTCAGCCCTCTACCTCATAGGCCTGTCCCACTTCGTCTCCAGGTGAACCCTGCTGCACTTCCCCACATCTGTGACCCCCAATTTCCCACATGTCCCGCCACCTGCCTCCAAGAGGTGACCTACTCCTCCCATCCTCTCATCGAGTAGGCCAGTATATCCAACAGGCAGAGAAACCCCTGGCACTCCCTTACCTTGTCAGGGCTGAAGTCTGGCTGGCTCACTTCTGCTGCAGCCTAGGCACCCTGAGAGCAAAACAGGAGGCAGTGCCAGGGCTCAGGGTGGGGAGGAGAGTAAAGGAGAGCTGGAAGAGATGGAAGGGCCCAAGGAGGAAGTGGCTCAGCACTCTGGGCCCACGTAATTTATTACTGGACTTTGTCCTTGGTATCCAAGCACATATATCCACTCCCACAAGCTCCTGCAGCTCCAGCAAGCAGAGCCTCCCAGCACTCTGACCTTTGACCCTGGCTTCTTTAGCAGAGTCCACACAGGCCAACAGAGTTTGTGCTCACAGACCTGTTGCTGGCCATCTGCAAAATCCCTGGGGACAATCAGCTGATCATTCAGGAAGCTCAGCATCTTCCCAGGCCCTATGGAGACTCCAAGGAGGCTGGCAAGGGGCAAATTAGCACCCTTGTCCTAATTTGAGGCCCACAAGCAAGAGACAACTAGGTTGTCAGGAAGCCTTAGAACTAGATTCTTAGCAGGGTCCCTGGGACAGAGAGGGCTGGCTTGGCTTGGGACCTAAAAGAAGGGGGAATTTTTGCTGTGAGGCAAATACAGGCCCTTCTGAAGGGAAGGGCATCAAGCCATGTGCTTTGGGAGAGGCCACACTAGAGGGCACGAGTGGTCCCTGGAAGTGAGTAGGAAGGTGAGGGTTTAGAAGACACTGACTCTCTGCAGTCCTTTCTTTGGGTGAGAGAAGCCTCAGGGGTCCTCAACTGGCCAGTCAGTTCTCTTGCTCTCCCAGTATGTGAGAGGGACTTGGCAATTACAGGCAGAGGTGTAGCAACTAGCTATTGTTTTTAGATAGAGTTGAGGCCACAGCAGGGTGGTAATCCTGGTGTTGGGCCTGTTTGGGTGACAAAAACCAAGTGCTGATGGATGAGAGAGAAGAGCCACAGAGATGGAGGCAGTGGCTCTGGAGAGAGGCCGAGGGTGCGCTTGCTGGCTGACAGCTTCCTGGGCTCCCTCTGCTGTCTGCCGGGTGGGCTGAGGAGGAAGAGTTCTGTGGAGCACCCAGCTTCCTTCTGCCAAATGCTCCCAGGCTCAGACAGCTTGAAGGAGCTTCTTACAATTGACCAGTCAGTACAAAGGGAGGAAAACAATTGGAAGATGGCTTAGTAAAGGGCCATTTGGAGGTAGGCATGCTTTCGCCTGTCAGTGAGCCTCTTTCGGATCCCCACCAGGAGTGTTGTGCTCAGGTTCTGCCCTGCCTCCAACTAGCTTCCCACACTTTAAAATCGCATCCAGTTTCTGGGGCCAACACTTGCTTTGTGGGGGGACGGGTTCAGGTGGCATGTGTCTCCTCTGGTTTGCAAAGATAACATTTGACTCCCACAGGATGGATACTGCTGTTCTGGCAGTTTCGGAAACAGTGAACCCCTTACTGTGGAGTTTCAGGCACAAGACTGGGTGCTCTGTAACTCTCTGTCATTGCCCTTGTGCAAAAAAATTTAATAAATAAATAAATAAATACAGTGGGACAGAATATCTGTATAGAAAAAGAAAATGATTTAAAATACAGCTCTGTCCGGAGCCTGTCTTAAACAAAATATAAGGCCAGTAACCACGGCCACCAACACAGCCGCCTGGCCTATGCAGGTTCGCATTAGATTCGGACAGACGGTAATGAAACAATGGAGCCAAGAACTGGTGGGCTATTAGCTTTAACCCTAGCTAGCACCCGGTGGGCAAGAAATACACACAGTGGGGAAACAATTCCCTTTCCATTCAGGGCTCCCAAAGCCACAGATGTATTCGAGTTTACTAGAATCAAAGGTTTCTACAATAGCTCACCAGCCTTATTCACCTCTGTTCCCCATCTCCTTCTCTCTGCACAAACTCTGCACAAACTGGCTTCTCCCTCAGCACTCCACCATTTTGGCTTCTTCTTGCAATGCTAATTTCAGGACCTGAGAGAGAGCAAGCTCCCGGTCTGCCTCATTTTATAGTGTAGAAATCCAAACTGTTAAGCCAATATACAAATAAGGAAGTCTCTGATACAAAGCCACTTATCTGCCCTGGCCAGTTAGCTCAGTGGTAGAGCGTCGGCCTGGTGTGCAGGAGTCCCGGGTTCGATTCTCAGCCAGGGCATACAGGAGGAGCGTCCATCTGCTTCTCCACCCCTCCCCCTTTCCTTCCTCTCTGTCTCTCTTTTCCCCTCCCACAGCCGAGGCTCCATTGGAGCAAAGTTTGCCCAGGCGCTGGGGATGGCTTTATGGCCTCTGCCTCAGGTGCTAGAACAGCTCTGGTCGCGGCAGAGCAGCGCCCCAGATGGGCAGAGCATCGCCTCCTGGTGGGCATGCCGGGTGGATCCCGGTTGGGCACATGCGGGAGTCTGTCTGACTGCCTCCCTGTTCCAGCTTCAGAAAAATACAAAAAGTAAAAAAAATAAAAAAAATAAACAAAGCCACTTATCTGAGGTATAAATGGGATTCCTCATAAGAGTGCACCACCCCACATCATGCAACAGTCAAGGGTGTGGGGAGAAGCTTAATTTTGAAAAGATCTTAGTATTAAAAGGGTGGAAAAGGCTTAGTCTTAAAACTAAACCTTAGGCTATAATGATCCTACCTGCTTACAGCCTGTCCCCCACACCCAATGCAAACTATAAGCGAGCAAACATATACATCATATTTGCAAACTTATTTGACCCACACAAAACCATAGAAATACATTTCATATATCGACAAACTTTTCTCCCACATTATATCATAGGCTTTTTTGCACTGCACTGAACTTTAACCACCAGTCTTTGGAGACGGCACCCTATGCCATCCAACAAGCACTGAATGTCAGGAGGCATCAGATCCTCTGCCATCCTCTACAGCACTGCAATAAACAGGATGTGTTCAGAGCTTTGTTTGTATCATGTCATTCCAGGAATATCTGAAACAGGAACTTAATTGAAACAAGCGGCATGCACATTTTGCAGCTAACCTTTCTCGAGTGGGATGCCGAGTCTTTTCTCCCAGCAAAAGGAGGACCTGGCTGTAACTTGGCAGGGCTCACAGGAGGACACTCTGTGGGACAGCTCTCTTAGAGCCAGATACTCCAAGTCCTGCAAATCAAGAAGATGGGCTGGGGTCAGTCAGGACAGGTTCCTCCTTGTCACACTTGTGATCAAACTTGGCTCTCCTACAGCCTGATGCTCCCTTCACATTTCTCCTCAAGATGCAAATATTCTGCTCACTTTTAAAATATGTTTGTGAGCCTGATCTGTGGTGGTGCAGTGGCTAAAGCATTGACCTGGAATGCTGAGGTCACTGGTTCGAAATCCCGGGCTTGCCCAGTTAAGGCACATACGAGAAGCAACAAGTCGATGCTTCCTGCTCCCCTCCCTCTAAAATCAATAAATAAAATATTTATAAAGATATATTTCTGAGTTGAGCCAAAATACCTCCACGGAACATCTGTTTTATTCCATTTCTGTCAAAGGATGGAATCCACTGTAGTGTTGCCATAGCAACTAAAGCACAGCATAGTGAGTGTTTCACTTTCAGCTCTACTGGCACCTGGTAGAGCAACCTGAACTGCCTTACTTCCTGGTGACCCTTATCTTCCCATCTAGCCTACAGCAGCCAAGTTACCCATTAATGCTATAAAATAGCACAGTGGTCAATGCAATCCCTGTCAGTGAGCTGCTCCTCAGAAAGTTTGAGAATTCTCAGTTCCAAAGAGAGTCAGTCAGCATTTGAAGAGTGCCTTCAATATGTGGAGCTCTTTGGATGCACCAGCTCATTCAGTCCTCATCAAAACCCTACAAACGAGGGGTGTTATCCTCATTACATAGTAAGAACATTAAAACCAAAGAGGTTAAGAAACTTGCTTAGGTCACACAGGGAAAGTGGTGGGACAATATTTGAATCAGGGTCCATCCGACGTTCAGGCCAGTACTCATTATATCACACTGATCATCACACTAACCTGGCTTCCCTCCTCCCCGGGCCCAAGGATGAATAAGGCATCTTATTTTTATTTATTTATTTTAAGGCATCCTATTTTTTAACAATTTCACAGAAGGTGCTTTCCCAGCTCAGGATTGAAAGGGCTTTCCCCTTTTATTTCTATGGTCTCTGGTACAAGGGCAGCGGGCTCTCTGGGAAGAAGCAGGGCTTCCCTGCTGCCCTGGAAACAGCGCATGCACAGTACAACAGGGCAGATAACAGGGCACTATCCAGCTATGTGGCTTAGGGCTTCTCAGTCTTGGCACAGTTGAAATTTTGAACTGTACTATCATCTGCTGGGATTTGGGAGGGGCTGTCTTATGCATCACAGGATGCTTAGCAGGATCCCTGGTCTGTACCCACTAGATGCTCTCCCCAGTGGTATAATCAAAATGTCTCCGAATACTGCCTGATGTCTCCTGGAGGTCAAAATTACCCCCAACTGAGAATCAGTGTAGGATTCACAGGAACAATTGAGGCTGGGAGAAACAGGAGGCCAGCAAGGGACAGAACAGGATTTTGTGCTAGAAGAGGTGACCCCACACTTGGCCTCCTCTCATGGCAGGAAAATATGGCTCAGAAGATCTGGAGAGTGCAGGGAAGGGGCCATTGGACTAGATGTCCCCAGGACATCTTGGCTCTGACATGCCACAGAAATGTTCAGCCAGAGTACTTTATCCTTCCTGGACTAGCAACTGTGAGATAGATGTCGTTAGACTGGGTGGAGCTCGGGTCCAAAGTTCTGATGGATCAGGGAGGCCTTCTCCTCCATCTACGATCTCAGTTCAGGAGGAAATAAATCATGTCTGATTGTGCTTTATCACCATCTGAGGAACCCACCAGAGACTTGTACAAGGCAGCAGGAGGGGCAACGCAAGGGCACAAAATGTTAAGAGTCACTTTCTTCTCTCTGAAGAGCTCTGGGTAATCTAGTAAATAAATCTCAGTCTTGGGCCCTGGCATTTAAACCTACGCAACTAGACCCTGCCCTGTTAGTAGAGCAGTGGTAGAGCGTCGGCCCAGTGTGTGGATGTCCCGGTTTTGATTCCCAGTCAGGGCACACAGGAGAAGCACCCATCTTCTTCTTCACCCCTTCCCCTCTCAACTCTCTCTCTCTCTCTTCCCCTCCTGTAACCATGGCTCAATTGGAGCAAGTTGGCCCAGGGTACTGAGGATGGCTCCAAGGCCTCTGTCTCAGGCACTAAGAAGAGCTCAGTTGGTGAGCAATGGAGCAACACCCCAGATGGGCAGAGCATTGCCCCCTGGTGGGCATGCTTGGTGGATCCCAGTCCCGGTGCTTGTGGGAGTCTGTCTCTCTGCCTCTCCTCCTCTCACTGAATAAACAAACAAACAAACAAACAAAAACCTATGCAACTAGTCATAAACAGGGTCCTCTGCACCAGGATCAGCATCAATGGCACTCTGGTAACTAATTTGATTGCCCTAAGGAGGCTGAGGTAGAGGGATTGGACAGCAAAACTCTTACGCAACAAACTCAATAAACCAGGTAAATGATGTGAATGATTCTGATTGTGAAGGTGATAATGATACTTGTCAGCTTTTGGGAGAGGTTGAGGGTGAGAGGTCATTGATAAAGACTTCATTTCTGGGAAAAGAAGCATTAGGATGGATTTCTACACCCCTGGCTGGAATGTTCTGTGTCATCAAGATGAGAGTCTTTTTTCTTCGGTGCCAATTCTGGGACATTCTTTCCAGCCTTGCTCACATTTAGGAGTGGCCATGGAGTAAAGGTATGAAATAAACTTCACTTCCAAGCTTCTGTGCCATCCTGTCTTGCCTCTCCTCTCCCCTCAGCTGGTGGCATGCAGAGTGTTGGGCAGTTAAATATATTATGCTCACTCTGTTAAAGATGGCGCTGCCCACATGGAAGCCTGTCGCCCAGGTGATAATATTAATTGCCCTTCTTGCTTGGGATGGGCATGATTATGTTAATATGTGTTGGGGGAGGGCTTTCACACCAAAAGGTTTTAAAAGTAAGAGAGATCATGTTGTTCCAGGAGAAGAGTGATTACGTTCTAAGAGGAGCCCATGCTGTAGGAGAGCAGAGAGGCCACGGGGAGAAGAGAAAAGGCAGCCAAGATGGCAGAGTGCTGAGGGAGAAGCTAGTTTGTGCAGTTTGTACAGAGAGAAGGAGATGGAGAACAGAGGTGAATAAGGCTAGTGAACTAGAAACCTTTGATTCTAGGAAACTCAGGTAAGTCAGTAGCTTTGTGTGCACTAAATGAGTGGGTTTTGGAGCCCAGTGTGTGTTTTTACTGGCCCACTGGTGCAAGCTAGGTTTAAAGATGATGGCCCACCAGTTCTTGGCTCCGTTGTTTCATTACCATCTGTCTGAATCAAATGCGAACATGCATGGGCCAGGCGGCTGTGAGGGTGGCCGTGGCTATTGGCCCTACTCAGAGAATCTGGCAGTGGATGCTGAGACCCTAGGGAATAGTGGAGCCATCATATGGAAAGAGCGTGGGTTCCTGAATGACTGCAGAGAATGAAGTGCCCCTCTACCCCCACCATGGACCCCACCGCCCATTTACAAGAACAAGAAATAAACTTTTTTGTGTCAAGCCACTGAAATTTGGTGTGTTATTATAATAGTTAACCTACCATATTAAAACATGACCCACCCCCATCCAAATTGCCTTTTGTCTTCCAAATACCAGCTCCAACACTCCTACCCCAGGAAGTTGTTGGCCTTGACTACTGCGTTTCACTCTTATCCTCACCGTCCTTTTAATTCCTATGGCTCTTGTTACTCAAATCACATCATTTACCCCTGAGCATGTAGATTTTTCCAGAGTAGGAATTCCTGATGAATTGTAAGCTTCTAAAGGCAAGAATTGTATGCTAGATTTCTATTTTAATACCTTCACAGTGCCTAAGAATAATAATAGTGACTACCATATATCTTATGCCCCAGGAATTATTTATGTAAACCCATTTAATCTTATCATTATCCCCAAGTTGTAGATGAGGGACCTGAAGCACAGAGGGATAGAATAACTTGCCCAAGGTTACACAGCTAGAAAGTGACAGAGCCAAGGTTCAAATCAACAAACTTGAGCAATGAATGTGCTTTCAGTAATTACACTGTCTTTACCACAATTGTTTCAGGAATATGAGCTTGCATTGTCCATTAAAATGGCAGCCCCTTTTAGGCAGGGAGCAGTGGTGTCCATCTCACCTGTTCTGGAATCTGAGACTGGCCAGGTGCAGAGGAGCAGTCAACCACACCTGCTGACTGAGGGAGTAGAAGGCTAGCTGGATAATGTGTGTGGGTTAAATAAGTTTACAAATATGACATATATGTTTGTTTGTTTATAGTTTGTTTTGTATGTGGGGGACAGGCTATAAGCAGGCAGGACTTTTTATAGCCTAAGGATTAGTATTAAGACTAAGCTTTGCCCACCCTAAGTGACTTTGTATTAGAGACTTCCTTGTTTGTGTATTGGATTAAAGCAGTGGTAGTCAACCTGGTCCTTACCGCCCACTAGCGGGCGTTCCAGCTTTCATGGTGGGCTGTAGCGGAGCAACCAAAGTATAAATAAATCGATAGATTTAACTATAGTAAGTTGTTTTATAAAGATTTATTCTGCCAAACTTAGCGAAAACCCGACATAAAGTACTTGGTAAGTAATTTTTATTATATGCTTTAACTTGCTGTAACTCTGCTTTATAAATTTTATAAAGTAGGCCCTGGCCGGTTGGCTTGGTGGTAGAGCGTTGGCCTGGCGTGTGGAGGTCCCAGGTTCGATTCCCGGCCAGGGCACATAGGAGAAGTGCCCATCTGCTTCTCCACCCCTCCCCCTCTCCTTCCTCTCTGTCTCTCTCTTCCCCTCCCGCAGCCAAGGCTCCATTGAAGCAAAGATGGCCCGGGCACTGGGGATGGCTCCTTGGCCTCTGCCCCAGGCGCTAGAGTGGCTCTAGTCGCGACAGAGCGACACCCCGGATGGGCAGAGCGTCGCCCCCTGGTGGGCGTGCCGGGTGGATCCCGGTCGGGCGAATGCGGGAGTCTGTCTGACTGCCTCTCCCCATTTCCGGCTTCAAAAAAATACAGAAGAAAAAAAAAAAAAAAAAAGAAAGGAGGAAAGTAACTTGACTTTATAAAAATTTTTTTTCTTTTTTGTATTTTTCTGAAGCTGGAAACGGGGAGGCAGTCAGACAGACTACCGCATGTGCCCGACCGGGATCCACCCGGCACGCCCACGGTGGGGGGGGGTGCTCTGCCCATCCGAGGGGCGATGGTCTGCCCATCCAGGGCGTCGCTCTGTTGCGACCAGAGCCACTCTAGCGCCTGGGGCAGAGGCCAAGGAGCCATTCCCAGTGCCCCGGCCATCTTTGCTCCAGTGGAACCTCAGCTGCGGGAGGGGAAGAGAGAGACAGAGAGGAAGGAGAGGGGGAGGGGTGGAGAAGCAGATGGGCGCTTCTCCTGTGTGCCCTGGCCGGGAATCGAACCCGGGACTTCTGCACGCCAGGCCGACGCTCTACCACTGAGCCAACCGGCCAGGGCCACTTTCCTACTTTCTAAATCACCATTACTGTGGAACCAGTGGGTGGTTAGAAAATTTTACTACTAACAAAGATACAAAAGTGAGCAGTAGGTATAAAAAGGTTGACTACCAGCCCTGGCCGGTTGGCTCAGTGGTAGAGCGTCGGCCTGGCGTGCAGGGGACCCGGGTTCGATTCCCGGCCAGGGCACATAGGAGAAGCGCCCATTTGCTTCTCCACCCCCCCTTCCTCTCTGTCTCTCTCTTCCCCTCCCGCAGCCAAGGCTCCATTGGAGCAAAGATGGCCCGGGCGCTGGGGATGGCTCCTTGGCCTCTGCCCCAGGCGCTAGAGTGGCTCTGGTCGCGGCAGAGCGATGCCCCAGAGGGGCAGAGCATCGTCCCCTGGTGGGCAGAGCGTCGCCCCTGGTGGGCGTGCCGGGTGGATCCCAGTCGGGCGCATGCGGGAGTCTGTCTGACTGTCTCTCCCCGTTTCCAGCTTCAGAAAAATACAAAAAAAAAAAAAAAAAAAAAAAAGGTTGATTACCCCTGGATTAAAGGTTTTGATTTCTACATGATAAAATGGGGCAGAAGAGCCCATGCTGGAGGAGAGCAGAGAAAGACCATGTGGAAGAGAGGAGAAGCAGCCAAGATGGTGGAGTGCTGAAGGAGAAGCCAGTTTGTGTAGAATTTGTGCAGAGAGAAGGAGCTGGGGAACAGAGGTGAATAAGGCTGGTGTAGTAAGGTACCAAAAAGCTGCAAAATTAATATTGATATTTTAGGAGGAAAGGTAAGGCTTTCCTGTCCCGTCTTTCCGTTGGGGAGGGGAGGGAGAAGAATGTAGAAGTTTCTGGCTTGCAAGGATAATGGGTCATTTAGTTTCAAAACTAAAATGAATGTTAACTGAGAAACTTCTTCTCTTTCAATGGGAGACAGAATTTACATACCACCCTATATTTATTGTAGTTCTTCCTCCCTTCCTGGAATCCTGAGAGTAACATACCTCTAGGCCAGTGGTTCTCAACCTGTGGGTCGCGACCCCAGCGGAGGTCGAACGACCAGAACACAGGGGTCGCCTAAAGTCATACGAAAATACATATTTATTATACAATACATTTTTAAATAAAATATGTATTTCCAATGGCGTTAGGCGACCCCTGTGTTTTGGTCATTTGACCCCCGCCGGGGTCGTGACCCACAGGTTGAGAACCGCTGCTCTAGGCAAAGGAAGGAAGATGAACCCTGAAAGATTGTAAATATCTTCGATTGTGTTACCTTAAAAGTCTTAATGTTTCTGTGTATTCCCTAAACAAATGTTGTAAGCTTGTGCCATGATGTCATGCTCTCCCCAACCTGTGTGTGTGATCAAGAGTATATAACCAGCCCCTGAGATATATTTGGTGCACATGAATTGGATTTACAAATGTCCTGTGTCAGCCATATGTGGCCGGCATATTTAATAAATCTCCTCCTTTAATAAAACCCTTCAAAAGTCATCTGGACTTGGTGTCTCTATGTAAACCCGCAGAAGTGAGGTACAGTACTTTTCAGCATCTGAGGTACGGTACTTTACAAAACTGGTAAGGTAGAAACCTTTGATTCTAGGGAACTGGAATAAGTCTGTGGCTTTGGGAGCCCTGAATGGAAAGGGAAGTGTTTTCCCACTTTGTGTATTTCTTGCCTGCCTAGTGCAAGCTAGGATTAAAGCTAATGGCCCACCAGTTTTTAGCTTTGTTGTTTCATTACCATCTATCCGAATCAAACCTGAACCTCCACCGGCCAGGTGGCTGTGATGGTGGCTGTGGCTACTGGCTTTACATTTGGTATAGTCTGTGGCAGGATTTGATACAGATTGGTATGGAGCCACCACCACCTTTGAGTGGTGGAGTAGAGAACTGGCTGCTGTTATGGTTCCCTGTGGCTGTCCTTTTGGGGGCCATAGGCTGGCTGACTTTTACAGCCATGAGAAAACCAAGAGCTCTGTGGAAGAGGCTGCCCAGGACCAAACTGAGTAGTGGAAGGTGCTGGAGCAAGCATGGGAGAAAGAGATGCTGACCCTGGAGCTGGAGCAAGCACCGGAGAAGGAGGCCGACCTGGTTCGTGAGATTTGCTTGGAAATGGAGCAGCTGCTGGAGAAGGAAATATAGGATCATGAGTCGCAAATGGCCTAGACATTGTGGAGTGCCAGCAGTGGCGGGAGACCGGGGCTGAGGCTGGGGCTGGGGCTGCAAGACCCGCGGAGCAGAAGGTGGCAGCCTGGGGCTCAAGCATGGCAGTGGGAGCTGGCATTTTCAGTTCCTCTTTGGAGGATGAGGAGAATCGGGCTGGAGTTGCAATCTGCAGTCTCCAGAAGGTGAGAGTCCAGCAGCAAGGAGTACCTACTACACCCCTGGTAGGTCTGCGATTTTGGGACATAGGGGTGAATGCCGTCATGCTCTCTGGAGCAGAGATGAAAATGCTAACTGCCATTGCCACGTGCTCCTCCTTGGGACAGTGTAAGACCTGCCAGGATGGCAGGGATGAGGGGATGGCTGAGGCCCCATGTGTGTGGACTGATTTCCTGGAATATGACCGGAGTGGGCACTGGCTCCTTTGTTAGATGGACTCACGAATTTTGGACAATGTGAAATACCCTGATGGGGGTGGGTGGTGGCTTTGCTGGAGGCCCTGCCCCAGGAAGATTTTTCCATGGCTAGAAAGAAGTCTGAGGACAATTTGCATTTTTGGAAAAGTGCTCAGAGACTGATAAAGTGTATCTTTATAATTGTTGGAATTGTATGATTTGTCATGTTGTTGTAATTTGTGTAACGTGCCTAATTTCCTTGTGCAGGAGGAATACCTGTGCTTTAGATTGTAAGCAAGCAAAAGGGGTGGAATGTGGGTCAAAGAAGTTTGCACATATGACATATATGTTTGCTCACTTATAGTTTGCATTGGGTGTGGGTGACAGGCTGTAAGCAGACAGGGTTATTATACCCTAAGGCTTGGTTTTAAGACTAACCTTTTCCCACCCTAAGTGACTTTGTATCAGAGACATTCTTGTTTGTATATTGGATTAAAGGTTTTGATTTCTACACTATAAAATGGGGCAGAGGAACCCATTCTGGAGGAGAGTAGAGAAAGGCCACGTGGAGGAGAGGAGAAGCAGCCAAGATGGTGGAGGGCTGAAGGAGAAGCCAGTTTGTGCAGAATTTGTGCAGAGAGAAGGAGATGGGGAACAGAGGTGAATAAGGCTGGTGAGGTAGAAACATCTGATTCTAGGAAACTCAAATAAGTCAGTGGCTTTGTGAGCCCTGGATGGAATGGGAAGTGTTTTCCTATTGTGTGTATTTCTTGCCCACCAGGAGCAAGCTAGGATTAAAGCTAATGGCCCACCAGTTCTTGGATCCATTGTTTCATTACCATCTGTCCAAGTCTAATGCGAACCTGCATGGGCCAGGTGGCTGTGATGGTAGCTGTGGCTACTGGCTTTAAAATGTTCCATGACAGAATTAGAGTTGAATAAAAGTTATCACTTGTTATAAAAAACTTAAAGGCTCATTTCTTCCCTTTTCCCCCACAACAGATAACCAATACTTTCTTCCTTATACAATTTTCAAATTTTAAAAATATATAATAAAATAAAAACCTGAGTAACAAAAAATCTATTATCCTCCTCTTTCCACAAAAGATGGCATACTTAACCACTGTTCTGCATCTTTCATTATTTCCAAATCCAGTTCAGAAATCTTATTATATCATTATGTCAAAGAGTTTCATCATGTTTTTGGTATAGCTACATAACATTGCAAGGGGCAGATGTGTCATAATTTTGCAATTATTCCTGTTTGAACATTTAGACTATTTCTAACATTTTGAAAATAGTGCTACAATGGATAATTTTATAGATATGTTATTTGTACATGATGAAGTATATATTTGTAGAATACATTTTCTGAAGTAAAATTGGAGGCCAAAAGGCATGGACACTTGTAATTTTTTTTGAGCTTTCATAAAAGTCTATTCCAATATGGGTGGATTATGCATTTAACAGTTAAATACACTTACATAATATATAAGTGATCACATGACTGCAGCATTGGTGACTGAATTGATAACCAATTCAACTAGGAATGAGCTAACAAGTAACCCTCTAAATATTTAAAATACAGCTCTTGTTTATTTTTTTTTAACAAGCATAATTCATTTTATTTTTCTTGTATAAAATGGTTGCTATGGCTGGAGCCTGGTTCCTCTGCACAGAAACTCTGGTGTGGGCTTTACAAGATGTTCGGTGAGTTCCTGATAGGGAGACTCAGTGAGCATGGTTTCTCTCCAGAGGCAGGGGTGAAACAGCTGTAGGTCTTAGAGATGCTATCAAATACCTTCCCCTTGGCACAGTCACCCAAGGTGGCAGGCAACCGGCCAAGGTGTAGCAGTCGTCTATACAGGCCATCGTTAGCAGCTTCTCAGGCACAGGGGCTGAGACGATGTCAGTGCCCCAGGGTTAGGGATGAGGTGTGGCAGCACAGAGCCACAGTGGCTGGCCCCCTTGCAAGGGACAGTGTGGGTCTTGCTGATTGTGTTCCCCCACAGGGACGATAGAGAACTTGGCCAGAAAGATGGCCCCAGGGATGGCAGTGCCTACTTCCTTTGAGCACTTAACACCCAAGTCCACTGTAGTCTCCAATGGTGACAAGTGCCTTTTCTGGGTCCTGTGGTCAGCATGGGTCTGCTTTTGCATGGGCATAATCTTCAAAATCTCATTCTTGAGGGATACCCCCAAGAAAAAGTCGATGACCTCAGCCTCCCCATGGGCAGGGAAAGAGGTGGGTCTCCTCCAGGGTCTTGATCTTCATGTCCTTGACTAGGCTGCCTGCTTGGTGAAGGGCTTCACTCCATGTCCTCGGCCTAGCCTCCATGAACTACACAGCCCTGGCCCTGACCCAGGTGGCCACCTCGGTGCAGATGCCAATCACAAAACATCTATGGAAGCACAGGGGCCTCCCAGTCCTGCGGCCTGGGGCAGAGGCAGATTAAGGTCTGTTGAGGCCCTGGGCTCAGAAGAAAATATTGGGCCCCATAAATTAGAAAAATGTGTAAAGTTGGGGTTTTGCGGGGCCCTTCAGAAGTCAGGGCCCAGGGCACTCACCCGGTGTGCCTGCCATTAAATTTGCCTCTGGTCTGGGACCTTGGGCCCTCCACAAAAAAAAAGCTAAAATACAGCCCTTGTTTAGATTATCCTTTGTTCTGACCACTTTAGGGCAGTGGTCCCCAACCCCCGGGCCGCGTACTGGTACCTGTCCGTGGGCCATTTGGTACAGATCTGCAGAAAAAGAATAAGTAACTTACATTATTTCTGTTTTATTTATATTTAAGTCTGAACGATGTTTTATTTTAAAAATTGACCAGCTTTCCTCTATTATATCCGTCTAAGACTCACTCTTGACGCTTGTCTCAGCCACATGATACATTTATCCGTCCCACCCTAAAGGCTGGTCCATGAAAATATTTTCTGACATTAAACCAGTCTGTGGCCTAAAAAAGGTTGGGGGCCACTGCTTTAGGGGGAAAAGCCTGCTGGTCACACTGGAAATATGCTAAGGCCGAATCTTCTGATGGACATTCCCTAAGGTTTCTTCTAGCTGCTTTAAGCCTTCAACTCCAGGGCCCGCCCAAGCCTGTGGCCTCTAGCATTAATGCTCTTACTATGCACAAGAGAGGCAGTGTAAGCTGCACACCGGGCCTCAGAGTTCCAGTGGAGCCCAGCCAACTGAACTAGAGTAACTGACTTTTGCAGAAATGAAAGCAGGGGGATCCAACTGATATTTCACCGTGACGCGAAAGCAAGTGCAGTTGGAACCTGATGTCCAAGAGAGATTTACTGAAGTGCTTAAGACCTTCACATGCTTTCTAGTAAATTGACACTCCAAATTCTGTCCAATCGCTTTCATTAGTGCGCACCTGGACGTCCCCAGCACTGTAGCCCACTGCGAAGTTATTTCTCATCAGCTTTGATTTGGTCTGTCAAAGGTGATCTGGTATCCAGCAAGCCAAAGACAGCTGAACTAAGGATTGTAGGTCCAGTAAAATCAAAGGCAACATTGCAACCAAGGTTTATAACTCCCTCTTGTAAGAAGACTTGATTTTATCACTTTTCTTTCCCGTGTTTGGTGAAAAGGTGGTGTTAAATGTCATTTTCAAACCTTCACAAATCTGGTCTTTAATTGCAATGTCTGTATCTAGGGGTGTTCCATTTTTATATGAAAATCAGACTATACTCACACTAGTAATATCATTTATATTTGCAAGGTCCCAGTAACTTTACCAATATCTATATTAGATGAACCAGATGTTGAAAATTTCATGCCAATGCATGACTTTGTTCTTGCATGTAGTTTTACCAACACAAAACCAAATCCATTGTTATCTCTGGCAGCTTTGCTGAGGTCAGTATATGATGGGGGAATACACATTGGCCACGTGTGACTCTGTCTGCTGGTGGTTCTGGCAAAACTTCAAGAAGGGCTGGAATGTGTGGGGATTGTGGCTGCTCACTGAAGCCCACTCAGCTGGCTCCAGGCGAAGCTGCCACAGCTGGAGGGCAAAGCGAAGGAGACCCTGTTCTGCAACCCTGTCTTCCTCCTTCCAGGACTCCCCACTTGTAATTTCTATAAATATTTCTAAATTTCTCTCTGTAGAGAGCTGTACCAATATACCCCCACCAGCAACTTATAAGAAGGTCTCTTTCTTTATGCCCCTCACCAATGGACTGTTAACAGTTTTCTGCAATCTGAGAAAGTGAAAAAATATCTCAATATGATTTTACTTTACCTTTATCTTATTTTAGGGGAATATCTTTTTATGTGTCTTAGATGTATCAATCGTTTCTTTTCTGTAAATTGTCATATCTTTTGCCCATTTTTCTATTGTTCTTCTTACTGATTTCTAGGGGCTTTATATTCACTAAGGAGAGATTGGCACTTGGTCTATGATATGAGTTGAAAAACAATTTTAATTTCCTAATTTTGCTAAAGTATATCGTTTATACCATCCATTCTTTTTTTTTGTATTTTTCCAAAGCTGGAAACGGGGAGGCAGTCAGACAGACTCCCGCATGCGCCCGACTGGGATCCACCCGGCACGCCCACCAGGCAGTGATGCTCTGCCCATCTGGGGCGTCGCTCTGCTGCAACCAGAGCCATTCTAGCACCTGAGGCACAGGCCACAGAGCCACCCCCAGCGCCTGGGCCAACTTTTGCTCCAAAGGAGCCTCGGCTGCAGGAGGGGAAGAGAGAGACAGAGAGGAAGGAAAGGTAGAGGGGTGGAGAAGCAGATGGGTGCTTCTCCTGTGTGCCCTGGCCGGGAATCGAACCCAGGACTCTTGCACGCCAGGCTGACGCTCTACCACTGAGCCAACCGGCCAGGGCCCCATCTATACTTTTTAAAAACAGTTTTTATTTCAATTTTTAAAATTAATTTTTAGAGAGAAAGGGAGAGAGAGAGAGAAAGAGAGAGAGAAAGAGGGACATTGATTCATTGTTCCACTTATATATTCATTCATTGGTTGATTCTTGCATGTGCCCTGACCAGGTATCAAACCCACAACCTTGCCATGTTGGTACAACACCCCAACCAACTGTGCTACCTAGTCAGGGCTTTTATTTTTTATTTTTTTAATTTTTTTTACAGGGACAGAGAGAGTCAGAGAGGGATAGACAGGGACAGAAAGACAGGATTGGAGAGAGATGAGAAGCATCAATCATCAGTTTTTCGTTGTGAGACCTTAGTTGTTCATTGATTGCTTTCTCATATGTGCCTTGACCGCGGGCCTTCAGCAGACCGAGTGACCCCTTGCTCGAGCCAGCAACCTTGGGTCCAAGCTGGTGAGCTTTGGTCAAACCACGCTCAAGCTGGTGACCTCGGGGCCACTAACCTGGGTCCTCCACATCCCAGTCTGACGCTCTATTCACTGCGCCACTGCCTGGTCAGGCAGGGTTTTTATTTTTATTATTTTTATTTTATTTTATTTTATTTTCAGAGACAGAGAGAGGGATAGACAGGGACAGACAGACAGGAACAGAGAGATGAGAAGCACCAATCTTTAGTGTTTTTTTTTCGTTGCGTGTTGCAACACCTTAGTTGTTCATTGATTGCTTTCTCATATGTGCCTTGACCATGGGCCTTCAACAGACCAAGTAACCCCTTCCTTGAGCCAGCGACCTTGAGTCCAAGCTGGTGAGCTTTTGCTCAAATCAGATGAGCCTGCGCTCAAGCTGGCGACCTCGGGGTCTCGAACCTGGGTCCTCCACATCCCAGTCCAATGCTCTATCCACTGCGCCAACACCTGGTCAGGTGGGTTTTTATTTTTATGTATCAAGTTTGTCAGGTCTTTTCCCACCATGCTTAACAAGGAATTCTTGGGTTTTATTTTTTTTCACTTCTTTGGCTGTTCCCATGAATAATGTTATGCCATTTACTACATTCTATTACTCTTTTCCCACTTAATATATTCTGGACATCCTTCCATGTGAGACCTAAAGACCCACTGCAATTGTATGAGTGGCTGCTTGGGGGCCATAGTATCGCTGGTGGGCCATGGAAGATTGTGCCAGTGCCAAGCTTTCTTATATTGTGTGACCCCCCTCTTCCGGATGTTCGGCAAGTTGTCTCAAAAGGCTCGCCAAATAATTCATTACCCACTATCAGTGGGCTTTCAAGTAAGTCCCCATTTGCAATATTACAAACAAATCTTGCAACAGTCATAATGGGTTGTGAGGCTGGGATGTGTGAGACCGTTCCCAGCCAGGGGAACAGGCTTAAGATGCACTTGTTTTCATTTGTTGCTTCACTGACAGAGTCCCCTAGTGGCTAAAGCACAAGAAGGAAGTTCAGGCTTGGAGACCTGGCTTCTCTTACATGGAATCATGAAAATAAAAGGCCTTGAAGTCTTCTGATTCAACTCCCTCGTGTGACACATGGGGAAAGTGAGACTCCTAGAGGGCTGGTAGCCAGCCCCAGCTCACCAAGCACTGCAAGCCCAGAACCCAGGGCTTTCAGCCCCTGGTTTGCAGCTGTCCCAGCACTAAGCTTTCTTAAATTGTATGACCTCTCACTCCCTGACATTTGGCAAGTGACAGTGTTTCAAAAGGCTGGCCAAATAAATTTTGTATTTATTTAGGGAAGTCAATGTCCCTGGTTATCATCAGTTAAGGGAAAGAGTACTGGAGTGCTGCAAGCTCACCTCTTTCTTCCCCTCTTCTCTGGCTTCAGTGTGCTTGGTGGGAAAAATAGCTTCTCTTCTGGGTGCTTCTCCCACACCACCAGTATGGACCAACTGCTGGAGCAGAAAAGAGAGGCATGGAAATTGGTAGATGGCAGTCTTCAAAAGGCAAGGCAGCTAAGACTCAGAAAGGCACATCAGAACTGCTCTAGCATTTCTCAATCAGGGCCCTGAGGAACAGCCAGCTGTTAAAAAGAGGCTCTGGGGAACCCTCCTGGAGCTTTCTTCATTGACAAGCACAGAGCTTTAACTAAGATTTTATGTTTATTTCATAAACTGTGTTCTGCCTCACTAAATTGTTTGCTTCTTTTGTACAAAACTACTTTGCAGCCTTCTGGGGCTCAGCACATTGCTGTGTGTTCAGTCTATCTCTCTGTCTCTGGAGGTGGACCTGAAATGGGGCCTCTAAGCAATCTGTAACCTGCAGGGTCTTGACTTTGCACAGGAAAGAATTCAAGAGTGAGTTCTAGTGAGAGCAAAAGCATGTTTTATTTAGGTTGAGAGAAAGAACCAGAACGTGGGATTCTGTTGACAGGATGCGGGGGGGGGGGTAAGCCCCACTCAAGCTGTCACTGCCTGCTGCTCCCCTGGTTGCAAGTGTCACAGGGCACCGTTGTAAAAGGAGCAAACATACACATACAACGCGGGCAAAATCATGACTGAGCCGCCTATCGCAGTAGGTTGGTTCTTCAGATTTTATGTGTTGCCGAGGGTGGGTTGTTCCTAAACCTTGTGGAGCCAAATTCTGTCTCTGCCTTCTGGTTGGGTGAGGGTTGTTCCTAATATGATCTGTTCTGGAAGTGTCATGCCCTTCTGTCTCTCTCTGTTCCCTTCTCACTTGTGGTGTCAATTTTCATTATAATGATGGTAAAATGAGTTTTGGGATCGTTTTCCAGTTAATTTTTCCTCCATCTTGGATTGATCTGGTTTTAGCTAGTTCTTGTTGACTTCTGTGACCACCAGAGGAATTTCCTGTCATAAACTGCTTCCCTTTGATCATGTGTGGAGGTGGGGACCTAGTGAGAGGACCTATGTGCTTATCAGCCAGTGTTGTCCATTCTTACTTTCTCATTCCACTCATCAAGAGCTTTTCCCCTAACTTCTTTCTATTTTGTCTCAACTCCATTCTCCAAACCACTGGGAGTTAGAATCTTATGTTAAAAATGCACTAATTATCCTCTTGTAATTGCAATGTTTATACCAATCTCTTGCTTGGCCACTGGTCTTCCACCTCTGGTGAAATTCCAAGATCTTTATTAGAAAGATTTGCCCTGGGTTATCTTTCACTGAATCTTTTCCTATTCACCTTGCCTTATTTACACAATAACAATCTCACCTACTCTCTTTAGAAGAGCACTTAGATTCTAGAATTTCTTCTAGCAAATGGAGAGATGTATTTAAATTTTGTGCATTTGCTTCCAAGTCCTGTTAATTCCTTGCTCTTCTGATTCTCACAACAGCCAGAGATGTCATTCCCACAGCTAAAGGAGCAGATTTAGATTTCAAAGCTGTTTACACTACACAGGGGAAGGAATACCTATGAACTCTCTTACAAGAAAATGATCTTCTTCAAGAAGAAACCACCCCTCTCTAATCCCCTTCCCATGTCCCTTTCTGGAGCCTAGAGCTGTGTCTGTTAGCATATTCTGGCTGGCTAACAGAGGGTTCATTGTAGTGGACTAACCCATTGCATGGCTTTAGATGGGAACACAGCCAACAAGAAAAGAATGTTTTGCTAAGAGAATTGTTTTGTGACTTGAAGGCCTGTCACTGAAACAGGTCTATGTGACTGAAGGCAGTTGCTGGGCTTTTTCTCAGTAAAACATTCTCATAAGATTTATGTTCCTTTCAAGGTTGTCCCTTGAGATAAAGAAAAAAATGTTGTGGGATCCATAGAAGCAATAGCAATTAATGCCTTCGGATATTATATTGTTATTAAGCTATCATGCAGGTGTACTCCATGTATCTTTAAGTAAAAGTTATGCTTGATGCTATGCCAATTTCTCAGTAAACAAGTTTTTGACGTCTTGTGAATAAAAATAGGACACAGCGCAAACTCGAGGCCATTTGCCTGAGCGAGTGGTGGTCCTTTGCTAGTCCTTGATGATTTCGTCTGCTGATCTCCCTTTCTGTGCCCCTGACTCACAACAACAGTTCATAGATGATCACAGCTGGGCGGTGGCTTGACTAAAAGAACTCTGGGAATTTATAGCAGAGCTGGCATCAAAGAACCCACAGCTCCCAACTCCAAGGTAGGATGTGGACCTTCCAGGGCAGCAAATGCAGCCTTACAGCAAGACAGGCACAGCTAAAAACCCATTTCAAGATGTAAGTAAGCTTTGCCACCTAACAAAGGCCCTATTTCTGCAAGTCTGCACCTCCTGGGTAATCCTCTACTGTCCCTTCCATCAAAAGGCAAGAAAATTCTCCTCTTTGTCTAAGATAAAAATGAACAAGTAAGAGAATGGATTTTATTCAGGGCATTGCAACGGGGAGAGCACCCAGATATGAAGACTGGAGTGTTCAGGCAGGGTGGTTTTGCCTTCCAGTCTCACAGGGTGGAAGAAGGGACAATTTGGAGTTGGAAGTGTCTTGCAATTAGAACTTTCAGTCAGTTAGGTGAACAGAAATGTTCATCGCTCTGTGTCTAGCTGTTTTCAGGGAGCAAAAAGTTCTAATCCCAGCAATCATGCATGAGACCAAGGAAAGGGAGTTAAGGGGGTCACCTTCAGGTCTTCGGGAGTCATGAAAAGAAGTAGAGAGTGAGTTTTATCAAAGTCATAGGGATAAAGGTTGGTCTTCAAAATGAGCCTTTCCCAGAGCAGACAGGTCAGGCTTTTTCTTAACCATCCCTGCTTCTCCGCGGAGCACAGAGCTCCTGTAATACTCAGCATTGACACCATCATTTAATCCGGTATCTTTCTGGAAGCAAAAAACTGACTTCCTACCGTTGACCAAATGGCTTCTTGGGATGGAAATTAAGTCTCTATTTCAAACGAGAAAGAAAAATGCCTTGAATGTAGGTCCTTAGATCAGGTCAGCGCGCTGCGCGTCACAGACCCCTGGGCCTCAAACTACAAGTCCCAGAGAGCAGTGCGCCACACCCCTCTCTCCGCTGTCCCCACCCACACCGAGGCCGGGGTCAAGCGCCTCGTTGCATCTCGGGAGCGGGAGTTATTTGGAGGAACGCTGGAAAGTGTAACTTTAGGATAGTCTTCATTTTTCAGAAGAGTAACTCAGAAGGTCCTCAAGCAAGGCGCGAACAAATCAAGTAACACGGCCACCTCCACTGGAGACAGACCAGGACACTCCAAGGAAAGGTACTGAACGGAAGTCGGAGCTCCCGCTCAGTTTTCCCCGAGATCTCCTTTCCGTCCAGGTCCTGCGTCCTTACCGCTGCGCCTTCTCATTGGCCGGCTGAAAGGTAACGGCGCCTGCGCTCCTCTGAGGATCGTAGGCAGACGCCATTTTGGCCCCAGAGGTGCTTCTGGGAAGTGGAGCGCCGGCTCGCACGCCTGCTCTTCTGTCGGTACGGCCTCTTTTACTGGGGCTTTTAGGTCCAAGTGTCCGTGTCGCTGCTGCTGGGCGGGAACCTCTGAGGCCCGGAGCGCGCCATCCGGGCTCACACCGCCCCGAGGGAGGTGAGGGGGCGGCGCGGGCGCGGACACTCCCCGCCCAGAGCCCGCCCGCCATGGACTCGGAATATTACAGCGGCGACCAGTCAGGTGGGCAGGACGCCGGGCGCGGGGCTGGGCTGGCCTGTACCGCGGAGGGCGGCGGGCGCGGAGTCGGCCCTCGGCGCGGACCCGGATCCTGGGGACCCGCAGCGGCCCGGAAGTTAGAGCCCGGGGAGCGGGTTTCGGGGGTACTGCCGCCTGCCGAGTGGGCGCGGGCTTCTCTCTGAGGAAGCCCGGGAGCTACTCCACAGAGGCGGGGCTCGCGGAGTGCCGCGTCCCAGGACGGAGCCGCGCGTGGGGCCTCCCCCGGACCTGTCCCCTCGGGTCCAGGCTGTCGGACTTGGCCACGCTGTTCTCCCGGGGAGGAAACGGAAACATTTCAGTGTGACTTTGTGTCTCTCTTCACCTTCGATCGACCTCGTCCCCTCACGGAACCGGGGTCTCCTTCCTGTCCTGTGGGTCGCTGGACGCCGCGGGCGCTGTCCTCACGTCCCCGTGTGCCCTGCCCTCGGCGCGCTTGAGCCACGTGCCGAGATCGTTGTCTGCGCGCCCCCTCCGTTCTGTGCTAACTTCCTTCCACTCTCACGTGTGACGTTGAGTAGTCGTGACGGCAATGCCGTTCCGGGCACGCTCTGTCGTGTTTCCTAACGCCCATCCCGTTTGTGGTGTGAAACCATTCCTTAGATAAGTAATTATTTGTAATACGTGTATAAAAAGTAAGTGCTAAAAGACGGGAAAAAATAGCAGTTTCTTCACTTTCCTTTTTTTTTTTATTGATGTCTACTTTCCTATTCCTAATTTACGTTGCCCCTGTGGCATCGTTAGTAGGCATGCTGTAATGATTTCCTATAACGGGGGGGAAAGGGGGGGACAGGATTTTACCTTTTATGTGCCCTCTTCTCCCCCGTACTCACACTGTTGCAGCATAATTGTTATAAATTATTTCAAAATAATTGGTTTTGTTATGACTGTATTTATTCTTTAGCTAAGTAGAATAGCTATTTAGTACCGCAGTGATTTTATGCTTGTGCAGCTTTTGTTTTCCTGTAGTTGACTGCTTCATTTAAAACATTTTTGTCCTGGCCGATTGGTTCAGTGGTAGATCGTCGGCCTGGCGTGCAGGAGTCCCGGGTTTGATTCCCGGCCGGGGCACACAGGAGAAGCGCCCATCTGCTTCTCTACCCCTCCCCCTCTCCTTCCTCTCTGTCTCTCTCTTCCCCTCCCGCAGCCAAGGCTCCTTTGGAGCAAAGTTGGCCCTGGGGGCTGAGGATGGCTCTGTGGCCTCTGCCTCAGGCGCTAGAATGGCTCCGGTTGCAACAGAGCAACGCCCCCTGGTGGGCGTGCCGGGTGGATCCCAGTCAGGTGCATGAGGGAGTCTGACTGCCTCCCCGTTTCCAGCTTCAGAAAAAAATAAAATAAAATAACATTTAAAAAATTTTTAATAAATTTCTAACCAAGTCTTCCCATATCCTCCAGCAGCCCTAAATTTCTCTCAGTACAGTTTTAACTTGTATATTAATATATTGGTTACAGTAAGATAGCAATTCATTGTTGCTATTTTGTAATAGTATAGTGTATTTTTTCTTTCCAGAGATCACATTTTCTGAACTGCAGTTCCTTCTGCTCTTCATGAATAAATGCTGTATGTTGTGTACAAGGCAGCGTTCTGGGCTCCAGGGATTCAGTGGTGAACCAAAATCCCTGCTCTTTGGGCCCTTTCATTCAAGTGAAGAAAAAACCACATTAAACAAATTAACTTGATAAATTATGTAGTATATTAGAAAGTGGTAAGTGCTGTTGACAGAAGAGACTCAGTGTTTAAGATTCAAGTTGAAATACATAGTTACAGAGCACACTGTTATTTAGAGGTTGTTGACTTGGTCCTTACAGTTAAATTTCCTAAGCTTCACACTCCTTTTATGATGTATTATTTCTACCATATATATCACAATACATGTTATGATTGTTGGAATTTATATGTGTATTATACTATTGTCTTATTTACAACATTAGCATTAATATACTTTATTAATGGTAACCTTTGCTCTTTCATTATTCTTGACTCATTGTGTTCGTTTCGCCGTAGGTGTCATCCATCTTACACCTGAAGTGGGTTTTTGTTTTATTTTTAAGCAGATGATGGTGGAGCTACCCCAGTACAGGATGAACGGGATTCAGGGTCAGACGTTGAGGATGATGTAAATGAGCAGCACTCCGGATCGGACACTGGAAGTGTAGAGCGTCATTCAGAGGTATTGGCTAAACAGCATCTTTGGGAGGTTTTTCCCTTGTGTTATGTGAGACTTGTTTTATTTAGTAGGAGTTGCAAAGACTATCACAGGGTTTAGGCTTCAAACCCTGGGAGTAAAGGATTATAAGAGAACTGCTTTAAAATTAAGTAGGGTTAGTTGGGTTACTTATGTAGTCACAGGGAATTAAGTTCTGATTGGGTCCCATTTCAGATATTAAGCAGTTTTTGATTCAGAAAGTGGGCCAGGCGTTTGATATTTGATTATACTTCTCCACTCCCAAAATGATATCTTACTGGGAATGAGTATTTGCAACCTAAAAAATACCAGTTGAATTAGAAAGTTATGAAGATTATATCACCTTGCAAAAATTACATCATAATTTGGCTTTCTGAACTGTTGCAAAGTATGAAATAACCAAGCACATATAGTTTAAGAAGTTCTTTTTGCTTAGTAATAAGAGTAGTATTGGATCTTATGTATAGCATTTCAACATATTTGGCGTAATAAATACATATTTTTTAAATGGTTTAATTTGCTTCCCTGGTTATATCATCTGTATTGAACAATGTTCACAAAATAGAATTGGGATTCTTTTGAATAAGTCAGCTATGAGTTTTTGATAAACAAACTGAAACACATGGGAGTAATAAAGGTGGCCAGATTTTCTTTTAAGAAGTTGATATGCTGTATATTTTGCTTAATTATGCATGCACAGAAAATTATTCAATTTTTTTTTTTAACAGACAGAGAGAGGGATAGACAGGGACAGACAGACAGGATCAGAGAGAGATGAGAAGCATCAATCATCAGTTTTTCGTTGTGCATTGCAACAGCTTAGTTGTTCATTGATTGCTTTCTCACATGTGCCTTGACCGCGGGCCTTCAGCAGACTGAGTCACCCCTTGCTCCAGCCAGTGACTTTGGGTCCAAGCTGGTGAGCTTTTGCTCAAACCAGATGAACCCGCACTCAAGCTGGTGACCTCAGAGTCTCGAATCTGGGTCCTCAATGCTCTACCCACTGCGTCACCGCCTGGTCAGGCAAAAATTATTCAATTTTTTAAGTAGGAGATATAATTGTGAGAGTGTACTGTTGGCTCTATTTCTTGCCATGTTATTAGTATGTTCATATATTCAACAAATATTTATTGAGCGCCTGTTATGTCAGGCTCTTTTGATATATCAATGACTAAATGAGGTTCCGCCATCAAAATCCTTCACTTGGATTTATTTTCCCATAAGAGGTGAAAGACATTAAAGAATATACCTTTTTTCTTTTTTTGTAGTTGTATTGTTTGTTAGAAGATAAATGCAATGGAGAAAGTAGAAAGAGCAGAAAAGGGTGGGGTTTTGGTGTTACATAGGGAGGTACTTAGGCCTTATTAAGAAAGTGATATTTTAGCCTGACCAGGCGGTGGCTCAGTGGATAGAGAGTCGGACTGGGATGCAGAGGACCCAGGTTCGAGACCCCGACGTCGCCAGCTTGAGCGCAGGCTCATCTGGCTTGACCCCAGCTTAGACCCAAGGTCGCTGGCTCAAGCAAGGGGTTACTCGGTCTGCTGTAGCCCCCCAGTCAAACACATATGAGAAAGCAATCAATGAACAACTAAGGCGTCACAATGAAAAACTGATGATTGATTCTTCTTATCTCTCTCCATTCCTGTCTGTCTGTCCCTACCTATCCCTCTCTCTGACTCTCTCTCTGTCCCTGTAAAAAAAAAAAAAAAAGAAAGAAAGAAAGAAAGTGATATTTGAATCAAGGTGTGAAAAAAGGCTAGCCACATGGCTATGTTAGGGGAAGAACATTCCAGGCAGAGACTCTACAGTGGGAGTGTGCTTGATGTCTTCAGCGTAGTGTGGCTAGTGTAGAGTAAGAGGCAGGTGTGGCCAGAGAGCTAAGTGGACTGGGAGAAAAACTTGTCTTTTGGTTATTTTGACATCATTGAGGTTTTTGTATACTCTTAAGCCTTTGGACTAAATTCTAATTAATATTATTTGACAGGTAGAAATTATTTGATAATATAAAAATTGATGTAGTATGTTGAGTATGTAGTATGTAAGGTTCTAATTTAGAAAACAGTATCAGGAGCTTGACTCATGGCCTCATGATTCAGTTATAAACCTAAAAAGGATTACGTTTTAGCACCTTCAACTGCTTGTTTGTAATGAGATGGATTCTGAATAAATGAATGTGCATGTTGAAATTTGGAAATTTTTAAAGTTTAAAAAGAAAATTAAAATTACTTTATTCCTATCATAGAAATAACTTAGCTTTTTCATATTCTGTATTTTTATTCTCCCGTGTGTAAAAATGTTTTAATTTACTTAAGATTTTATTATATATTGTATCTGTGTAGTAGTTTTATCTCTTCACTTAAGATTATACCGCTATTCAAGATTCTTATTAGCTTTTTTTTTTTTTGGCAAGAGAGACAGGAAGGGAGAGAGATGAGAAGCATCGACTTGTTGCATTACTGTAGTTGTTCATTGATTGCTTCTCATTGTGTGCCTTGTCTGGGGGGCTCCAGCTGAGCCAGTGACTCCTGGCTCAAGCCAGCAACCATAGGGTCATGTCTACGATCCCACACTGAAGCTGGTGAGACCATGCGCAAGCCTGTGACCTTGGGGCTTCCAACCTGGGTCCTCAGCTTCCCAGGTTGACGGTGCTACCGTCTGGTCAGGCAACAATTTTTAATGGTTGCATAATATTTCATAATATGTGTGCACCATTACTTATTCAACAGTTTCCTAATTTGTGACATTTAGACTATTTAGTTATTATGAGTGAAGCTGGCATGAACATAAACACTTGTCTTCTTTTTTTTTTTCTTTTTTTTTGGTCTTGCTTAAAAACCGATTAAAGAGACTAAGATATTTTAAGCTTTTTCATAAATACTCTCCTCCAGAAGGATTATCCTAATTTGCTAAACTACTAGTTAGTAGTTTGAGAGTGCCAATTGTACTCTTAAGTGTTGAGATCTGTATTAATGCTCTTTTTGCCTGTTTAAAATTGCTTCTGAGACATTTTAAATTGTTTTTAGAAGCTAATGGATTGTTAAAAGACATATTAATTAAAAGGAGCAGTACAGTTTACAGACTCCAACCTAAAAGATGTGTATTAGTTTTCTATTAGCCTTTTAAGAATTTAGTGACTTAAAACAACAAAGATTTATTACCTGACAGTTCTGAAGGTCAGAAGTCCAAAATGGGTCTCACTACGGGAAAATCAAGGTGTCATCAGAGTTCTGTGCCTTTCCTGGGGAAGAATCTGTTTCCCCACCATCGCCAACTCTGTAGGTCACTTACATTCTGTGGCTGTGGGCCCTTCTTCCATCTTTAAAGTCAGCAGTATAGCATCTTCAGATCTTTCTTCCTGACCCCTGCTTCTGTCCTCACATCTCTCTCTCCATCTGGCCCTCCTGCCTCCCTCCTACGGACCTTTGTAATTATATTGGGCCTACTCAGATAATCCAGGGTAGTCTCCCTATATCACATCCTTAATTACATCCACACAGTCACTTTAGCATGTAAAGTAACATATTCACAGGTTCCAGGAATTAGGACACAAACATCTTTAGGGGGGCCTATAGGTTTGCCTCCTACAAAGGTACTCATGACAAGATGTTCCAAATAATAAGACTAGAATTTTTCCCATTTGTACTTTAGAATTTAGGATAGTTTTTTTTAAAATTCATTTCACTTACAGTATTCACTCTGCATGCTCTATTTTAGATCTCAAAGGAATACACACATACTGTGCACACACTGAGTCATTAAGAGTGATCAGTACAGGAAATGCCGATGAAATTTTGGAGACCAATGATTTTAAAATTTTATTTATTTTTTACAGAGACAGAGTGAGTCAGAGAGAGGGATAGGGACAGACAGACAGGAACGCGTTGCAACACCTTAGTTGTTCATTGGTTGCTTTCTCATATGTGCCTGACCGCGGGCCTTCAGCAGACCGAGTAACCCCTTGCTGGAGTCAGCAACCTTGGGTTCAAGCTGGTGGGCTTTTGCTCAAACCAGATGAGCCCGCACTGAAGCTGGCGACCTTGGGGTCTCAAACCTGGGTCCTCTGCATCCCAGTCCGACGCTCTATCTACTGCGCCACCGCCTGGTCAGGCGAGACCAATGATTTTAAACTAGCTTTAATAAAGGCACTTTAGTTATTGAAAAACAACTATTTTGTCTTAAAATAATTGTAGATGTATATAAATTTCTGACATGACAGAGCAAGTTTTTTTTTGTTTTTTTTTTTGGTATTTTTCTGAAGCTGGAAACGGGGAGAGACAGTCAGACAGACTCCCGCATGCGCCCGACCGGGATCCACCTGGCACGCCCACCAGGGGGCGATGCTCTGCCCCTCCGGGGCGTCGCTCTGCTGCGACCAGAGCCACTCTAGCGCCTGGGGCAGAGGCCAAGGAGCCATCCCCAGCACCCGGGCCATCTTTGCTCCAATGGAGCCTTGGCTGCAGGAGGGGAAGAGAGAGAGACAGAGAGGAAGGGGGGGGGGGTGGAGAAGCAAATGGGCGCTTCTCCTATGTGCCCTGGCCGGGAATCGAACCCGGGTCCCCCGCACACCAGGCTGACGCTCTACCGCTGAGCCAACAGGCCAGGGCCGACAGAGCAAGTTTTAAAAAAATGATAGTTTATTGTAACCAAATCATGCTCTCTAGGAAACTTGCCTGGTGGTCCTCTTTTTTTTTTTAAGTTTTTGAAAAATCAAGATAACATAAAACTCAAGATTATGTAAAAATATGAATGAAATATTGAAATATTAAAATCAACATTGCTGTGCTGGTCCATATTGTAGGCTGAGGCAGAAGGAAAAATCAGGAATACTTAGTTTTAAAATTTTTAATTTTGTTCACATGGATTTTTCTGCATCTACTTTGATCTTTAAAAATACCACCTTTTTTTAACAGCCTTATTAAGATGATTTTATATACCCATACAGTTCATGTACTTAAGAGTGTAACATCACCATAGTAGATTTTAGAATATTTTCGTCACTTCAGAAAGAAACCCTTGGCCCTGGCCGGTTGGCTCACTGGTAGAGCATCGGCCAGGCATGTGGTATCCCCAGGTTTGATTCCTGGCCAGGGCACACAGGAGAAGTGCCCATCTGCTTCTCCACCCCTCCCCCTCTTCTCTCTCTTTCTCTCTCTCACTCTCCTCCTCCCCTCCTGCATCTGTGGATCGATTGGAGCAAGTTGGCCCCAGGCACTGAGGATGGCTCCATGGCCTCGCCTTAGGCGCTAAAAAATGGCTCCAGTTACAATGGAGGAAGGGCCCCAGATGGGCAGAGCATGGGCCCCAAATGGGGCTTGCCGGGTGGATCCCAGTCTGGGAGCGTGCAGGAGTCTGTCTCTGCCTCCCCTCCTCTCAATAAAATTAAAAAAACAAACAACCCTTTAGCTATTACTTCCTTATCCTCCCAATCCCCCATCCCTTTGTGTTCTAGACATTTCATATGAATGGAGTTACTTAATACGTGTTTATGACTGGCTTCTTTCTCTTGACATGTTTTCAAAGCTTATACATGTTGTAACATACTATATCAGTTCCTCATTTTTATGGTGAATAAGATTCCAGGGTATGAATATACCATATTTCGTTTTTCATTAATCAGTTGATGGACATTTAGTTTTTATGTGGCCATGTTTTTATTTCTCTTGTGGGTATGTTTCTAGGAGTGAAGTTGATAGGTCATATGGTAACTCTGCTTAAATGTTTGAGGAACTGCCATTTTTCTACAGTGGTTGCACCATTTTACATTTCCCACCAGTATATGAAGGTTCTTGCTAACCCTTTTTACAACCTGACTCTTCTGTTATGGATATTTTAGTTAGTGGGAAGTGGTATCTCATTGTTTTGATTTACATTTCCATGATGAGTAATGATATTAAATGTCTTTTTATGTGCTTATTGGCCATTTGTATTTCTTACTTGGAGAAACATCAGTTTGATCCTTCAGTTTTTTAATTGGGCTGTATGCCTTTTTTATTGAGAGTTTTTAAAAACAGTTTGGATCCCTTACTAGATGACCGGTTTGCAAATATTTGCATTATGTGACTTGTCTTTTCATGTTCCTGTCCTTTAAGGCACTAAATTTTTAGGGTAAACTCCAATTTATTCAGCTTTTTTGTGCTTTTAGTGACATCTCTCACAATCTTTTGCTAAATCTAAAGTCATGAAGATTTATCTTTTTTTTTATTTTTTTTAAATTTTTTTTTATTTTTCTGAAGTGAGAAGCAGGGAGGCAGAGAGAGACTCCTGCATATGCCCAACCGGGATCCACTTGGCAAGCTGTCCCAGTAGAGCCCAAGCTCTACGTCGATCAGGCGTCCCTGATTTGACTTCCCCATGCAGGGGACACATTAGCAGGGCTGGCAGCCTCTTCAAGACTACTCTTGAGGCGGCTATGAGGATGCTACTGTTAAATGCCACTGGAGGAAAGACACGACTGACACACAAATTAGTTGCAATAATCACACAGGCAATTTATTACTCACAAATCCTTTCGGTGTCCCTGGGTACAGCTTAAGGGGGCCCCCGTCAGCGTGCTCCTGTCGGCTGGCTGTGGTCAGAGCTCAGAGTGGCGTGGAGACAGTCCACATCAATGTTGGAGTCTGGGCGACTACTGCAGCATGGGGCCTCAGCTTTAGTACCCTTTCTGGCCAACGCCTTCTAACAGGTGTCAATCTACTCACCTCAAACCACCTTTTTGGGAGTTCCTCGCCGGAACCCCCTTTATGTCAATCTACTGAAATGTTTACATTAAACCACTTTTTAAGATGTTCTTATTTTCATTAATTTACAAAGTTAATGTAAATAACACCAAGCCACTTTTTATCTATGTATAACTTCACACACATACTAACTGGGCTCTGCTTGAAAGTCAGAGTCTGTTTATCACATTACAGAGTTATGGCACTATATTAATTCCTATCCAATTGGCATAACTTTACTTAATTTTAATGATTATTTTTAATATCCTTTTAATTACTTTTATATATCTACCATACTTTTATATTTCTATATATTTAATTACTATAACCTTATATTACTATAACACAAGCCCACTAGGAGGTGATGCACTTCCCATCTGGAGCATTGCTCCAGTGGAGCCTTAGCTGCAGGAGGGAAAGAGGAGAGAGAGAGAGAGAAAGGAGAGGGGGAAGAGTGGAGAAGCTGATGGGCGCTACTCCTGTGTGCCCTGGCTGGGAATTGAACCCAGGACTTCCACACTCCGGGCTGACGCTTTACCACTGAGCCAACCGGCCAGGGCCTTATCCTTTTCTTTTAAGAATTTTACAGATTTAGCTCTTACATTTAGGCCTTTGATTCCATTTTGAGTTCACTTTTATATATGCTTTGAGATAGGGGTTCAATTCTTTTGCACTTGTGCATGTGGAAGGTCTTGGCACCCTGTTTAAAAGTCAGTTGACCTAAAGGCAATAAACAGGGATTAAAGGAGACTTAACTTTGGGTGGTGAACACAGAATGCAATATGCAGGTAACATACAGAATTGTACACCTGAAACCTATATAATTTTATCAACCAGTGTCACCCAATAAATTCAATAAAAATTAAATTTTAAATTTGGATGGTAAAAAAGTTAGTTAATTATAGGGTTATGGGTTTATTTGTATACTTTCAGTTCTAATTAATTCATACCTTGTGCCATAGTACTTGGATAAATTTTGATATTAGGACATGTGAGTCCCACTTTTTTTCCAAGATTATTATATCTGTTCTGGGTCCCTTGCAATTACATATGAATCAATTTGTCAATTTCTGCAAAAAGATTAGCTAGGATTTTGGTAGGGACTGCATTGAATCTGTAAATCAGTTTGGTAAGCGTTATCTCGACTATATGAGGTCCCTTGATCCATAAATAGGGGATGTCTTTTTGTTTAGGTCTTTAATTTCTTTCAACAGTAATTATTAGTTTTCACTGTACAAATTTTGCTTTTCTTTGTTAAATTTATTCCTAAATAAATTCCTAATTTCTTTAATGCTTAGTAAGTGGAATTGTTTTTTGAATTTTATATTCAAATTGTTCCCCAAATATATTTTTTATTCTAATTTACTTCATTGTGGGCTTGAGGTTTGTTTTATGGCCTACCATGTGGTCCATCTGAGAATGTCCCATATGTACCGTATTTCCCCATGTATAAGATGCTTCCATGTATTAGACACACCTTAATTTGGGGGCCTGAAATTTGAAAAAATAATGTATTACATAAAGTTATTGAACTCAAGTTTTATTCATCATAAAATTTATACAAATCCTTATCACTGTCAAAATTCCCATCCATTAGCTTGTCCTCATCTATGTCTGATGATGAATCATTGTCTTTAACAATGAGCGTGAAAAAGCAGGAAATTCATGTAAAAAAATCTACAACCACTATATAAGATGCACCCAGTTTTTAGACCCCAAATTTTTCAAAAAGGGTGTGCATCTTATACATGGGGAAATCCGGTACTTACGTTCACATATTTTGTCTTTGAATCTAAAGTGTGTCTCCAGTGATCAGCATATAGTTTTGGACTTTTATTATTCTTTTTTTAATCCAATCTCTGCTTCCAAATTGACTTGTTTAGTCCATGCACATGTAATATGATTGGTAGAGTTGGAATGTGCCGTTTTCTATATGTCTCCTGTCTTTTTGTTGTTGTATCTCTACTCTTCTGCACGTGCTTTTTTGTCATTAGTGAATATTATCTAATCTGGCATTTAAATTTTTTTGAGGTCAAAGTTCTTTGTATCATTACAAAATAAGAGATTCTCTAGATAAATTAAGGATAATTCAACTTAGTTATTGAATCTTACTAGATATATCAGCTCACACATTGTACTCTTTGGAATAATCAGTCCTATTCAGTTCAGATCTTTGTGGGGGGGGGCATAATACATACATTCAGTTTTTTTCAGCTTTACTGACTGAGGTATATTTAAAGTGTACATTGTAATGATTTGATAATATATATACATTCTGAAAGGATTCCTCCCATCTGGTTAATACGTTCTTCTCCTCACATTTATATTTTTGTGTGTGCAAGAACATTTAAGTTCTGTTTTCTTAGCATATTTCAATCATGCAATACAGTGTTATCAACTGTGGTTACCAGTGTTATACATTAGCTCATAAGACCTAATTTGCCTTATAGCTGAAAGCTTGTACCCTTTTACCAACTTCTCTGTATTTCAACCCCTGGCAACCACTTTTTTACTCTATACTTTCTCTGATTTTGACTTCTTTTTTAGATTCCACATATAAGTTGTATTATGTAGTATTTGTCTTTTTCTGGCTTATTTTACTTAGTTAATGCCCTCAAGGTCCATCCATGTTATTGCAATTGGTAAGATTTCCTTCTTTCTCATGGCTGAAAAATATTCTGTTGTGGGTATCACATCTTACCCATTTGTCTATTGACAGACACTTAGGTTATTTCTGTATCTTGGCAAAGGTGGATAATGCAGTGAACTTGGGAGTACAGCTTTCTCAATATCCTGTTTTCATTTCCTTAGCATATACAGTATACCCAAAAGTAGGAATGCTGGATCATATGGTAGTTCTCTTTTTAATTAGAATGAGGAACTTTTATACTGGTTTCCATAGTGACTGTACCAATTTACATTTCCACCAACAGTGTACAAGGGTTCCCATGTCTACATCCTCACCAGCACTTGTTACCTCTTGCCTTTTTTATGACATTCATTTTAATAGGTGTGAGGTGATCTCTGGTTTTGATTTGTACTTCCTTAGTGATTACTGATGTTGAGCACCTTTTCATGTACCTGTTGGCCATGTGTATGTCTTTGGGAAAATACTGTTCAGTTCCTCTGCCCATTTTTTAATCAGATTGTTTTTTTTATTATTCTATTGAGTTGTGTTAGTTTCTTGCT
Organism: Saccopteryx leptura; assembly: GCF_036850995.1. NCBI lineage: Eukaryota > Metazoa > Chordata > Mammalia > Chiroptera > Emballonuridae > Saccopteryx > Saccopteryx leptura. Next base: position 1,185,290 of record NC_089509.1, read on the forward strand.
TATGAACCCATTATCAGATATATGATTTGCAAATATTTTCTCTTATTTATTAGGTTTTTAAATTTTGTTGATGATTTCTTTTGCTATGCTGAAGCTTTTTAGTTTGTTGTTGACCCATTTGTTTATTGCTTTTATTGCCTTTGCTTTGGGTGCTTAATCCAAAAAAAAAATTGTTGTCAAGACTGCTGTCAGGGAGCTTACTCTCTATGTTTTCTTTTAGGAGTTTTATAGTTTTAGATCTTAAATTCAAGTTTTCAGTCAATTTTGAGTTGAATTTTGTATATGAAGCTATCCAGTTTTCCCAACATAATTTATTCAAGACACTGTACTTTCCTCATTGTATATTCTTGCCTCCTTTGTCATAAATTAATTGACCATATATGTGTGGGTTAATTTCTGGGATCTCTGTTCCTTTTATTTTTGTATGTTTTTATGCCAGTACCATACTGTTTTGATTACTACAGCCTTGTAATGTAGTTTGAAATCAAGACTATATTATCTTGAAATCAAGATTATATTACAAGTGTGATGCCTTCAATTTTTTTCTTCTTTTTAGATTCCTTTGGCTATTTGGGTTTTTTGGGGGGGGGTTTTGTTGTTTTTTTTTGTATTTTTCTGAAGCTGGAAACGGGGAGGCAGTCAGACAGATTCCCGCATGCGCCTGACACGCCCACCAGGGCGGGATGCTCTGTTGCAACCAGAACCATTCTAGCGCCTGAGGCAGAGGCCATAGAGCGCCCGGGCCATCTTAGCTACAATGGAGCCTTGGCTGCGGGAGGGGAAGAGAGAGACAGAGAGGAAGGAGAGGGGGAGGGGTGGAGAAGCAGATGGGTGCTTCTCCTGTGTGCCCTGGCTGGGAATCGAACCTGGGACTCCTGCACACCAGGCCGACGCTCTACCACTGAGCCAACCAGCCAGGACCATGATTCAGTTTTTGGTAGGTTGTACGTTTCTAAGAATTGACTCATTTCTTCTATGTTGTCCAATTTGTTGGAGTATAATTGTTCTTAGTCTCATGTTCTTTGTATTTGTGTGGTTGTAATGTCTTTTTTGTTTATAGTTTTGAGTTTTCTCTCTTTTTTCTTGGTTTGTTAGTTTTGATGATTTTTTTTCTATTTTCTTTTTGTCTTTCATTTATTTCTGCTCTGATCTTTGTTATTTTCTTTCTTTTACTAACGTTGGGCTTTGTTAGGGTTTGTCTTTTCTAGTTCATTGAGGAGTAAAGTTGGGTTGTTTGAGATCGTTTTTATTTTTATGTAACCTCAAATTAAAACTATTTTTGCTAAATTCATGTTTTAGTATGTTGTATTTTCATTTGCCTCAAGATATATTTTCATTTCTTCCCATTGGTCATGAGTAGCATGATCTATCTGTTGTTGAAAATGGGGTATTGAAGTTATTGTATTGCTGTCTTATTTCTCCATTCAAGCCTTTTCATATTTGCCTTTTTTTTTTTTTTTTTTTTACAGAGACAGAGAGTGAGTCAGAGAGAGGGATAAACAGGGACAAACAGACAGGAACGCAGAGATGAGAAGCATCAATTAGTTTTTCATTGCGCATTGCAACACCTTAGTTCATTGATTGCTTTCTCATATGTGCCTTGACCACGGGCGGGCCTTCAGCAGACCGAGTAGCCTCTAGCTGGAGCCAGCGATCTTGGGTTCAAGCTGGTGGGCTTTTTGCTCAAACCAGATGAGCCCGTGTTCAAGCTGGCGACCTCGGAGTCTCGAACCTGGGTCCTCTGCATCCCAGTCCGACGCTTTATCCACTGCGCCACTGCCTGGTCAGGCTAATATTTGCTTTATGTACTTGTGCACTGATGTTGGGCACATAAATGTTTATAAATGCTAACGCCTTGTTGGATTAACTGCTTTATCATTATATAATGACCTTTTTCTCTTATTACAGTCTTTGGTTTAAAGTCTTATCTTGTCTGATAAATACAGCTGGCCACATTTTCTTTTGGTTTTCATTTGTGTGGAATATCTTCTTCTATCCCTTCACTTTCAGTCTGTGTATATCCTTAAAGCTAAAGTGAGTCTCTTGTCTCTTGTAGGCAGCTAGATGGGTCTTATTTTTTTATCCATTCAGCTACTGTATGTCTCTCAATTGGAGAATTTTGTTCATTTACTTTTTTTCTTTTTTCAGTTAGAGTAGGGGAGGCAGAGACAGACTCCTGCATGCTCCCTGACAGAGATCCACCCATCAAGGACACTAGGGGGCAATGCTTTGCCCATCGAGGGTGTTGCTCCATTGCTCAGCAACTGAGGTGGAGGCCAAGGAGCCATCCTCAGTGCCTGGGGCCAACTCTCTCCAGTCGAGCTATGGCTACAGGAGGGGCAGAGGGAGAGGAGGACAGAGAGAGAGAAGCAAGAGGGAGAGTGATGGAGAAGCAGGATGGGTGCTTCTCCTGTGTTCCCTGGCTGGAAATTTAACCTGGGACATCCACTCACTGGGCCGATGCTCCACCACTGAACGAACTGGCCAGCCAGGGCCAGTCCATTGACATTTAATAATTATTGATATGTGTGGCCTTACTATTGCTATTTTGCTTATTGTTTTCTGGCTAGTTTGTAATTCCTTTGTTCTTCTCTTGCTCTCTTTTGTGATTTGATGATTTTCTGCAGTGGCTATGCTTAGATTCCTTTCTTTTCACTTTGTGTGTATCTATGATAGGTTTTTGCTCTGTGGGTTACCTTGCAGTTTACGTAATAGTTTATACATCTGTTTTAAGCTGGTAACAACTTCTAATACAAAACTAACCCTTACCCCCCCATTTTATGTTTTTGACATCATACTTTCTATCTTTCCTCCTTGTGTATCCATTAGTAAATTATTGCAGTTGTGTTTATTTTTAATGCTTTTGTGCATTTTAATATTTTTAATAATATTTTCACTATATGTTTTGAGTTCTTTTTTTAGTGGTTGCTGTAGGGTTTACTAAATAGATCTTAACTTTCCAGAATCTGCCTCAGATTTACAGTAGCTTAGTCCCAATGGTATACAGAGATGCTCCTTCTGTGTGGCTTTATTCTTTTTATCTTTTTGTAACATTATTGTTATACCTGTTACATCTATTAATGTTGCTAGTCCAGCAGTACTTTATTATAATTATTACTTGACCATCTGAAATAATTTCCTTTGCTTAAGAAAGCTTTGAAAGCCTGACCAGGTGGTGGCGCAGTGGATAGAGCGTCGGACTGGGATGCGTAGGACCCAGGTTCAAGACCCCGAGGTTGCCAGCTTGAGCTCATCTGGTTTGAGCAAAGCTCACCAGCTTAGACCCAAGGTCGCTGGCTTGAGCAAAGGGTTACTCGGTCTGCTGTAGCCCCATGGTCAAGGCACATATGAGGAAGCAATCAATGAACAACTAAAGTGCTACAATGAAAAACTAATGATTGATGCTTCTCATCTCTCTACGTTCCTGTCTGTCTGTCCCTATCTATCCCTCTCTCTGACCCTCTCTGTCTCTGTAAAAAAAAAAAGAAAGAAAGCTTTGATACCACCCATACCTACCTCCTTTGTAGTGTTACAGGCAAATATATATATTATGCATATATTACTTTTCTATACATTACCAGCCCAGCTGTACACTATCTACATATCACTAGGTGCAGTGGTTATTTAATTCAGTTGAAATAAGAAAGGAGAAAATATGCATTTGTATTGTCTTTTGTAATTACATAATTACCTTTATCTCTGCTCATTATTTTCTCATGTGGGTTCAGATTACCATTAGAGGTCACTTGCTTTAGGTCTGAAGAACTTTGTTTCTTTTTTTTTGTTGTTGTATTTTTCCGAAGCTGGAAACGGGGAGGCAGTCGGACAGACTCCCGCATGCGCCCGACTGGGGTCCACCCAGCATGCCCACCAGGGGGCGATGCTCTGCCCATCTTGGGGCGTCGCTCTGCCGCAATCAGAGCCATTCTAGCGCCTGAGGCAGAGGCCACAGAGCCATCCTTAGCGCCCGGGCAAACTTTGCTCCAGTGGAGCCTTGGCTGCAGGAGGGGAAGAGAGAGACAGAGAGGAAGGAGGGGGGGGGGGGGGATGGAGAAGCAAATGGGTGCTTCTCCTGTGTGCCCTGGCCGGGAATCGAACCTGGGACTCCTGCACGCCAGGCCGATGCTCTACCACTGAGCCAACCGGCCAGGGCCGAAGAACTTTGTTTCTTGTATGGTGAGTCTGCTAGACAAATTCTCTAATTTTTTTTTCTGAGAAAGTTTTCATTTCTCTTTTAATATTTATTTTTGAAAGATGGTTTTGTTGGATATAGGATTCTTAGTTGACAGGTTTTTTTTTTTTCTTTTAGTACTTCAAATATTTTATCCCAGTGTCCTCCATTGCCCTGTAGCAAAAGTTTTATCAACAAGCTAATCCCGTCAGATTCTGGCTCCTTTAACATAATACATCATTTCTGAGGTGTGTGTTTGATATTTGTTTTGACCCCAGTATGGTGTTTTTTTGTGTTTTTTTGTATTTTTCTGAAGTTGGAAATGAGGAGGCAGACAGACTCCCGCATGCGCCCGACTGGGCTCCACCTGGCACGCCCACCAGGGGGCGATGCTCTGCCCATCTGGGGCGTCGCTCTATTGCAACCAGAGCCATTCTAGCGCCCGAGGCAGAGGCCACAGAGCCATCCTCAGCCCCCAGTGCCAACTTTGCTGCAGTAGAGCCTTGGCTGCGGGAGGGGAAGAGAGAGACAGAGGAAGGAGAGGGGGAGGGGTGGAGAAGCAGATGGGCACTTCTCCTATGTGCCCTGGCGGGGAATCGAACCCGGGACTCCTGCACGCCAGGCCGATGCTCTACCACTGAGCCAACCGGCCATGGCCCCCAGTATGGTTTTTTGCAGCTGCCTTACTCTCTGCTTCTCCTGCAAATCATATCTATCTATACAAGAACATTTGCTAAAACAGTTTTTACAAAGGCTACAGTAAATTGTCTTGATTCTTCTTCCTAGTGCCTTCCACCACATCTTCCAGTATTCTTGAAAATGCCTTAGCCTGAAATTCCCCAGGCTTGTTACAAGTGAAGTTTGTTTCTTTGTGGAGCTATTAGGAACTATCCGATTTACTGCCTGCTTTTTCTAGGCAAGGTCTTTGAGCCAGTGCTCTTGAGCTGGTGGTGGAGGAAGATGGAAAACTTCTCTCTGGGTGAAACCCAGCTCTTAAAGCTGAGCTCTCTCTCAGAGCGGGTGGGGACTGGATGGCTGCCTCTAGTGCTCTTGGCTTATCTCTTCTGGCACAGAACCACTGTCTCATAAGTTGATACGAGGGCGGTAGGGGATTTTCCATTTACTGCACTAGAGCCTGTTTCCACAGTTGAGGACGGAGAAGATGGGATCCCCCACCTCTCATTTCCACTTGCCCAAAACCTTCACAGTAGGTAGTTGGAGGCAGGATGAGAGAGGCTGGTGACCTCTTTCTGGAAAGAAAGCCCTCCACATGGGAGCAGGAGGAACGGGGTGCCCTGTGTCTTTGGCTGCAGCAGCTTGGAGTGGAGTCTCTTCCACTGAAAATGAGGTTGGAGTGGGGCGTAGTTTTGGTTCAAATACCCAGAATCTTGCTTCTCTTGCCAAATGTTTGTAGATCTTCCTGGAAAGATGCTTATTCATTTGCTCGTTGCTTATTGGACCATTTCCAGAGGCTTTCAAAGGTTGTTTTTTAAATATATTTAACCAGTTTCACTGGGGACTGGTCATTGGAACTTTCGAGGCTGTCAAACTCTGTATTCCCCAGCGGAAGTCCCAGAAGGATCCAGAGTGCTTCACTTGTCTATTACCACAATCTGTATTGGGCCCTTTGAGTACTTTCATCCCACTAGCCTACCTATGTGTAGATTCTGTTTGTGACCGCCCCTGTACAGGGAGCACTCTAGTGCTGCTTTCCTGAACAAGACATGTGGAAAACCAGCTGTGGGCATGTGGGGGCAGCCGTGTATAATGCAGGAAAGTTAGTATTTTGGTTCCAAGCATGAAGTGAAATGTTAGTAACATACCCACTGCGGTCACTTACAGCCAAAGATGACTCCTTACATTCACAAATGCCCCCATTAGTGAGGGTTCAGAGTCTCTCTTAGGTGGAGGACACAAAAATGAACAAGCAGGACATGGTAAGCATAAGGAAACAACAGACCTTGGCTGGTTGGCTCAGTAGTAGAGCATCAACCTGGCATGTGGAAGTTATAGGTTTGATTCCCAGTCAGGGCACGCAGGAGAAGCGACTATCTGCTTCTCCTTTCCTCCATGCCCTCATCTCTCTTTCTCCCTCTCTCTCTCTCTCTCCTCCTCTCCTGCAGCCATGGCTTGATTGATTTGAGGGCGTTGACCTGGATGCTGAGGATGGCTCCGTGGAGCCCCCTCCTCAGGCACTAAAAATAGCTCAGTTGTGAGCATCAGCCCCAGACGGGGTTGCCTGGTGGATCCCAGTCAGGATGCATGTGGGAATCTGTCTATCTCCCTTCCTCTCGTTTAAAAAAAAAAAAGAAAAAGTCTGACCAGGTGGTGGTGCAGTGGATAGAGCGTTGAACTGGGATGCGGAAGGAGCCAGGTTCGAGACTCCAAGGTTGCCAGCTTGAGCGTGGGCTCATCTGGTTTGAGCAAAAGCTCACCAGCTTGGACCCAAGGTCATTGGCTCGAGCAAGGGGTCACTCGGTCTGCTGAAGGCCCGCGGTCAAGGCACATATGAGAAAGCAATCAATGAACAGCTAAGGTGTCACAACGTGCAATGAAAAACTAATGATTGATGCGTCTCATCTCTCCGTTCCTGTCTGTCTGTCCCTGTCTATCCCTCTCTCTGACTCTCTCTCTGTCTCTGTAAAAAAAGAAAAGAAAATTAATTAATTAAAAAATAAAAAAGAAAGGAACCAAGTATTCAATATGGGGATATAAGGGAGGGAATGGCTAACCAGCTCAGCCTTCACAGGTAAGTCTGAGTCTGTTCTCTTGTTATTTTGTGTTTTGACGTACAATATTATATTACTTATGTTAGTTGCAGATATACAATATTGTGGTGTGACATTTTTATATCTTAAAATGTGATCACTTCACTAATTCTCATAATCTTCTGTCACTGTACAAATTTAATCACATTATCATTGACTGTATTTCCCTTCTGCTCCTCCCCCCACCCTTCCCTTCTAATAACCAGCCCTTTGTCTTTGTTTTCTATGAGTGTGTTTTTGTTTTGAATCTTAAAGGGTGTGTGTTTTGTAAATTATAAGGTATTTTGTTATAAATGGTTAATAACATTTATTGAATGCTCACAGGTGCTGGGCTGCTTTATGTAAGATATAGGTACTACTCTTAACTCCATCAGATTGAGGACACTGAAGTAGATAGTAGAAAGTGGCTGAGCTGGGTGGGATTTGGACCCCGGGTCATTCTGACTCTAAAGTCCATGTTCTTAACTGTCATGTTATGTTACATAAAGTCCATGCTACTGAAGAGAGAGAAAGATGGAAGAGGCTTCAAAAAGGCAGTATTTTTGTCCAGTTTTGAGACACAGAAACAATAAGATTGGGGAAAGGTGCTCTAGGCAGAAAGAATAGCATCTGTAAAGGCATGGAGGTCACAGTGAAGTCAGTAGAGGTTCCATTGTCTGGAGTGCAGTCAGAATTATTTGAAAAATGCATGTTCTTTGAGCACTTCCCCAAACTTCCTGGATTAATATCTGGAGATGAGAAACACAAAAATCTGTGTGTTTATCATCAAACCCCTCAGTTGACTCTCATTCGAAGTTTAGGAACCAGTGGCTCTGTATGGGATTGATGTGGCGAAAAGGCAGGAGTGAGTCTAAGGAGGTGTCAAGAGTTTGCTTCATCATTATAAACTCACCCTTATGACTGACGCCTTATCCAGGCGATGGCGCAGTGGATAGAGCGTTGTACTGGGACACGGAGGACCCAGGTTCAAAACCCCAACATCGCTAGCTTGAGCCGAAGGTCGCTGGCTTGAGCAAGGGATCACTCACTCTACTGTAGCCCCTCAGTCAAGGCACATATGAGAAAGCAATCAATGAACAACTAGGGTGCCGCAATGAAGAATCGATGCTTCTCATCCCTCTCCCTTCCTAGCTCTCTCTCTCTCTCTCTCTGTCTCTCTCACACAAAACAAAAAAAACTCACCCTTTTGTACAATTATTTTCTCCAGTACTCATCAGGAGAGCTGATGGTCTGATTTTAAAGTGAACTATCTTGACAGAGGACACTGGTGTATATCCTCATTTTATCATCTCTATGCTTGCTATAAAATAGAGTTCCTCAAAGTCAAAGCTTTGCAGCACTCAAAAAGCTACACCAGATTAGGCATTGATTTCTTGCTGGATTTCTTACATTCTTTCATGTGCTAATTAATCTGATGAATATCGACAAACTCTAAAATGATTTCTAATATATCTTCTGGAACTAAGGTCCAATGAAACGTTTTTGAAAGTGCTCCTATAGATATTTCCTTAGAGAATCATCCGTGTGACTTGGTATTCATTGGTAAGTATTTACTAATTGATAAAGGTAGGAAGTTCAACAGTTTTGTGTTTGGCTGTGTTAATGGGTAAGGAACAAACAAGTGTTCTGAGTTGCTTGGTTCTTTACAGGGATTTCTACTGGACAGTCATATACTGTGAAATTTACAAGTTGATATTTGCTTTAAGACAGTTTATTATTATACTTTGTAATTTTTTAAATTTATTTTTATTATTTAGTGAGATGAGGGGAAGCAGAGACAGACTCCCACATGTGCCAAGACTGGGATCCACACCGCAACCCACTAGGGAGCAGTGCTCTTCCCATCTGGGGCCCTTGCTCCGTTGCAGCTGGAGCCATTTTTTTTTTTTTTTTTTTTTTTTTTTGAGTGCCTGAAGCAAAGGCCATGGAGCCATCCTCAGCGCCTTGGCCCACCTCCCTCCAGTCAAGCCATGGCTGCAGGAGAGGAGGAGAAGAGAGAAAAGCAAGAGAGGGAAGGGTGGAAGAGCAGATGGTCACTTCTCTTGTGTGCCCTGACCGAGAATCAAACCAAGGAAATACAACTCGCTGGGCTGACACTCCACCGCTGAGCGAACCGGCCAGGGCTTATACTTTGTAATTTTAAAATGTCAGTTATTCCTGCCAGACCAGGTGGTGGCGCAGTGGATAGGGCATTGGACTGGGATGCCTAGGACCCAGGTTCGAGACCCCGAGGTTGCCAGCTTGAGCGCAGGCTCATCTGGTTTGAGCAAAGCTCACCAGCTTGGACTCAAGGTTGCTGGCTGAGCAAGGGGTTACTTGGTCTGCTGAAGGCCCGCGGTCAAGGCACATATGAGAAAGCAATCAATAAACAACTAAGGTGTCACAACGAAAAACTGATGATTGACACTTCTCATCTCTCTGTTCCTGTCTGTCTGTCCCTGTTTATCCCTCTCTCTGACTCTGTCTCTTTAAAAAAAAAAAAAAAAAAAAAAAAAAAAGTCAGTTATCCCTGTGTATGTTCGTTGTCCTGATTTGTTAGGAGGGTGATTATTGCAATACGCGTGTATTCTGAGATAAACGACTAGATTGTTCATTAGGTAACTAGTAGTTATTTATAGCCACAGTGTGAATGATCATAGGAAGGAGAGGTGTGATGTGTTATAGGCAGTTCTAAAGTCTCTGAGGACCCCCAGAGTGCTCAATTTCTCTGACAGTTACAATTGGGGTATTTTTTACATTATTAAGAAAATGGCAGTTTCTACCACTGAGTTATATTGTATCTGACTTTAAAAAACATACTTTGGATTTTTTAAAGATTTTAAACTAATTTCAGTCTAAAACCAATCTAAATTTTTTTAATATTGTTTTGATAACTTGTGCGCTTGTTTAATTTCAAATATACTCCTTTCCCAAATCTTGTGATGTCATTGCCTAAGTGCATTCTCTAACTTGAGTCTATTGAATAGCACTTTTCCCCCCTTTTTGCTGAATTTATTGAGGTGATAACTAGTTAACAAAATTATACAGGTTTTAGGTGCACAATTCTACAACACATCTCTGTATATAGTATTGTGTGTTCACCTTGCTAAGTCAAGTCTGTGTCCATCACCACTTATCCTCCTATTCCCTCCTCCACCCCCACAAATAGTACTTATTGCAGTAATTTCTTACCTTTTTTTCCCCACCTTGTCACAAATAGTGGATAGATAACTCCGGTTTTTATAAAACTCCTTAAAATTGATGGAATTCATAAGTTTTTTGTAGTCATTATCCTATATAATGTCCTTGTAATGGCTGCTTGTTTTGGGATGCATACATCATATGTTAGGAAATCTGGAATAGCTAGTATTGGTTTTTTTTCTCTGTGGCGTGGCTCCCAGTGCTGTGCCCTTGCTCTGGCTATAACCCATTGAATCACTGTGTCTTATGGCATCTAATATTGCTGTGGCCAGTTGAGTTCTCTCTCTCAGGAATTTAAGTTTTAGATCCTAGACACTGAAATTGAGCATGGTTTGCTGACTCATTTCTAGGGTGCTAGTGGAAAGATCTTTGAGTTCCCTTTTCTAAGCTCTCTAAGCTGTCTTGGTATTCCTACCCTTCCTTTAGTCATTCATCCCACTTTGATTATGGTAAGATTGTTCCTTTTTCTGGAAGAAGTGGTTTCTGTTGTTTGCAGCTAAAATAGAGCCACACACATAGTGTTAAGAGATATGTCACAGACAGCATTCCAAAGCCAGTTACAATTTTGCTTTTCCTCCTGCTTCAGTTGCCTCTGCTGGTATCTGTAATGTCTCTCCTTCCTATGTCAGAGATCTAGTAACTTCTTTTTTTTTTTTTTTTGGTATTTTTCTGAAGCTGGAAACAGGGAGAGACAGTCAGACAGACTCCTGCATGCCCCCAACCGGGATCCACCCGGCATGCCCACCAGAGGCGATGCTCTGCCCCTCTGGGGCGTCGCTCTGCCGCGACCAGAGCCACTCTAGCGCCTGGGGCAGAGGCCAAGGAGCCATCCCCAGCGCCCGGGCCATCTTTGCTCCAATGGAGCCTTGACTGCGGGAGGGGAAGAGAGAGACAGAGAGGAAGGAGGGGGGTGGGGTGGAGAAGCAAATGGGCGCTTCTCCTATGTGCCCTGGCCGGGAATTGAACCTGGGTCCCCTGCACGCCATGTCGACGCTCTACCGCTGAGCCAACCAGCCAGGGCCTCTAGTAACTTCTTAACTCGGTTATCACAGACTAATGCACATACTTGCTGTTACAAACCTCTTATCATTCAGTCTCATGTAGATCACTTCCTTTAGGCTTTCAAAATAATCATGCATACCTTCCTAATAGTGTTATATTTGGTTGGCTCCTCATTAGGCAACAGGTCCTAAGGGGGTGGGAGGACCATTTTCAGCACAGCATTGTGAAAACATTTTATGCTGTGTATTTAGTCACTGGATTCTCTTGTCGCTTATTTTATAGCACAATTGGTGGGTATATGCATTAGTAAAAGCTCATTGTTCCTTGGAAATTGATCTGTGTGGTAAGTTCATGTGATATCAGTCATGTATTCTAAAGAGAAATATTTACTCAATAGGCTTAATACATTCTTAACAGCAATACTTTCACTTTTTAAACCACAATGTTATCACCGTTATTGAAAGTCAGACGCTAGATGGGGAAAATACTCCCCAGATCCTAAAACACTTTGTTATTTGGTGTCTTTGGATGTTTAATTTTGTATATTTTCTTCAGTATTTTTAAAAACATAGCTACAAAATGCATATACCAAGTTTGCATATATTTTCAGATTACTTCCAAATAACATCCTATGTCTGTATGGTTAGATTAGTCATGTTTTCCCTAAAACTTCAACTGCTACCTGGATTACTTAGATGTATGATCAAGACTACTCCAAGCCTCAGTTTTCTTACCATGAACTTAAGAGACTAACGTGGTATCTGGCTCTGATGAGGTACTTAATATAATGTTAATCACACCTCTCCTTGTTTGTATAAATTCTCTTGGGAGAATATGCCTTGAGCCTTTTAAAGTTTTATATTTCTTTTCCTTAAAATAATTTTAACCTTGTAAACAAACTTGGATACATGTTTGTTTGTATTTCTTTGAAGAATATGATGGTGAAAGTTAGGCTTTCTTTCTTTTTAGCTCTTTAAATTATTAGAGTAATCGGGGTATGCTTTATAAATTTGTGTTGGTGAAAGCTGCTTATCTTTTCCGCATTTTGGGATCTAAACCATGTTAGCCATTTCACAAATACTGAAGCTGACCCTGAGGTCGCCGGATCGAAACCCTGGGCTTGCCTGGTCAAGGCACATATGGGAGTTGATGCTTCTGGCTCCTCCCTCCTTCTCTCTCTCTGTCTCTCCTCTCTCTCCTCTCTAAAAATGAATAAATAAATAAATAAATAAATAAAAATAAAGTCAACCAATTGCTTTAAAAAAAAAAAAGAAGCTGACCTTCTTTAAGGTGGAGTTTTTCTATATAGGTATAGGGCAAGAATTCTACATTTAAGAATGTGTATTACTACAATTTTTTTTGCGCTTCCCTCATTTCTTTTCCCTTTATTTTTCAGAATGAACCTAGTGATCGAGAAGATGGCCTCAACAAAAGACATCCTGCGACGGACTCTGAGAATGATGACCCCTCAAATCTTAATGCTAGTGACTCTGAAAGTGAGGAGCTTCAGAGGCAGAAGGACAGCGACTCTGAATCTGAAGGACATGCAGGTCCTCCTGCAAGTGACTCTGAAAATGAGGGTGTTAGTCACCCTGGGAGTGACTCTGAGAGTGAGGAGGCCAAGAGATTACCTGCTAGTGACTCTGAAAATGAGCTTCTCAATGGGCATGCAAGTGATTCAGAAAATGAAGATGTTACAAAGCATCCTGCCAGTGATTCAGAGACTGAAGAGCTCCCAAAAGGCCCTGCCAGTGACTCAGAGAGTGAGGAGCCTCCAAGGCACCAAGCCAGTGACTCTGAGAGTGAGGAGCTTCCCAAAACTCAAGTTAGTGATTCAGAAAGCGAGGAGCTTCCTAAACCTCAGATCACTGACTCGGAAAGTGAGGAGCCTCAGAGGACTCAGGCCAGTGACTCTGAAAATGAGGAACTTCCCAAACCCCGTATTAGTGACTCAGAGAGTGAGGACCCTCCAAAGAACCAGGCCAGCGATTCTGAAAATGAGGAGCTTCCCAGACCTCGTATTAGTGACTCAGAGAGTGAGGACCCCCCAAGGAACCAGGCCAGTGACTCTGAAAATGAGCAGCTTCCCAAACCCCGAGTCAGTGACTCTGAGAGCGAGGAGCCTCAGAAGGAACCAGCCAGTGATTCGGACACTGAGGAGGCCTCCAGACACCAACAGAAGCTGGAGTCAGATGATGACAGTGATGGGGAGAACAAGGGGGAGGAGACAGAGATGCAGAATAACGTCTTCAATTCAGACAGCCATGTAGACAGGAAGAGGTTTCACAGTTCTGACAGCGAGGAGGAGGAACCTAAAAGGCCAAAAATTGACAGTGACGAAGATGAAGAAAAGGAGGGGAAGGAGGAGAAAGCAGTGAAGCGAAAAGCTGCTGTCCTTTCGGATAGTGAAGAAGAGAAAGCATGTAAGGAGTTATTTTGGGCTATTTATCCATAGCTTCACTCACTGTCTCAGCTAGTAAGTGTAAAGCCAGGTGTCCTTTTCTGGAATGTTAGATCTATACTCTTATTCAACTTGAAGTTCTGAAGTATCACCAGGACACTGGTTTTCCAGATTTTCATTGAAAAATCTTAATACTAAATTTCTTTTGAGTTGTGCTAGCAGCATTTCTTAAGTTCTAACTGCCTCAAAATGATAAACTAGACTGAATTTCAGTGGGAAATGAAAGATTTAGTATTTTTACTGAAAAGGGTAATATATTAAAGAACTTTGTTTATCTCAAGTTTTAACCAGAGTTAGCTGTGGGACCCTAGATGCTGGCCAGTGACAGAGCTCTCCTGTGACACGCCTCTTTATTTAGACTCTGGAGCTACAGGGTATTTTCATCTTTGCTATCTGATTTTTTTTTAAATTTTTTATAAAAGTTAATGTTTTTTGGAAAAGACATACTCCTTGTAACCTGGACATTGTTATAGGAGAAGAAGGAAGAGCCCTACACATGCCAGTTACTAAGGGAGATGAGAAATCCCAGACTAACCAATGACCGTCAAGGACATGGGGAGTCCACTAAGGAATATCTCGCCGTTTTAATTCTGCTGTTACTAAGTGACATAGAAAGGTGCTCTGATTATGTCTTATTTTCCCCGAAGGGAAAGGTAGTTGTTGACGTTGTGATGCCCATTTTTAGATTAATGACTTCATTCTTTGTCTTTTGGTGACTTTTTCCTAAACCATAACAAATAATTATAAGGTGACTCTGAATGAATCTTATAGTTATTTTTTTAATTCTAAACTGTGTCAGGAAGCCTTTGATTTTTGTCTATACTGCCATTAAGTACCTGTTGCTCTTAGTCATTCAGTGAGTATGACGGAGTAAAGTTAATGATGATTTCTTTTTCTGCAGCAGCAAAGAAGAGTCGTGTTGTCTCAGATGCAGAGGACTCGGACAGTGATGTTGCGTCAGACAAATCAGGTGGGAGGGGGAAGACTGCAGCATCCGACAGTGATGAAGGAGCAGGGAAGGAGCTATCCGACAAGAAAAATGAAGAGAAGGATCTGTTTGGGAGTGACAGTGAGTCAGGGAATGAAGAAGAGTAAGTGACATGACATGCGTTTTCAGAGGTTCATGTAAGTTGGTAGGAAGCAGTTTGTCCCTGTTTTTTTCAGCTTGTTTTAACATTTTGTGTTGAGTTGTAATACTCTCCTGTCTAATTGCATGACATTGGGTGGTTCAGCAGTTAGGTCCTAACCTTTGAAACATACTGCAACGTGGATGAATCTCAAAAAGACTACTTTCACAAAGTCAAAACAAGTGGTCTATTCCCACTTATGTGAAGTTTAGGAACAGGTAACACTGATCTGGTGATAGAAATCAGAATAGTGATTGGCTCTAGGATGGATGTTGATGTGGGGAACTAATGAGAAAGGACCTGAGTGAGCTTCCTGGGGAGATGGCATTGTTCTATATCTTAATCAGGGTGTGGTTAATTAAATGTGCACTTGTGCCAAAACCCATTAAAATGGATAGAAGAATGGCACATTTTACTGTATATAAATTATACCCTATTAGAAAAAAATTTAGGTTCCTGTGCAGATGAGAAGAAAGAGATGAACAGTTTTTATATTTCCCTCCCATCTAGAAATCTCATTGCAGACATATTTGGAGAATCTGGTGATGAAGAGGAGGAAGAATTTACAGTAAGTCTCAACAGTTCTTCCTTTGTGACTCTGCTTGTTTTGTTTGTTTTTATGGCACTGGTTCTTCAGTTGGTAATTCCAATAAGAGATAAACAATGAGGATGTGTTTAATAAGGCACTCTAGAACACAGGGATTCAGAACATGAAATAATAGGGTCTGAAAAGGCATACAGGGAGAATGACAGGCAAAATTGAATTAAGGGGGTAGGGATCACATTAAGAGACAACCAAAAGCACGTTATAGTGCTAAAGAGAGTCACAGTAGTTACAGCACTTAATTAGCAAAATGTCCTTGTCATGAGAGGAGCACGGATATCACATGAAGATATAGTAAAATAGGGACATTTTAAATTCAGCCAGAGGCGGGGAATTACATTCAGGAAAAGAGGCAACAATTAACACTGACAGCTGACTTCTCAACAGAAACAATAGAATCCAATACCTGGAAACTTAGAATTCTGTTATACTCAGCAAAATCACTTTTCAGGAATGAATATTCCCTCATTTCATCTTAGCAATATAAGGACATTCTAAAGGCAGAATGAAAATCTCAAATGGAAGGTCAGGCATACAGGAGAGAAAAAGCAACAAAACTATGGGGATAGGTTTAAATGAGCATAGTCTAGAAAAAACAAAGTCACATCTGGTGTGGCTTGAAATACATGCAGAGTTAAACGACATGACTGCAGTAACAAATTGGGAATGACTTGGAATTGAAGTGTTCACAGGCCTTTGCAGGTGTTTGTGAAAGTACAATGGACTTTGATAAATTAGGGTACCCATTGTAATCTTTAAAATGATCACTAAAAAGATGAATGGAGGGGGGAAATGGAATAATAAAAGCTAATCAATTCAATAAAAAGCAAGAAAAGAGGGAGAAAAGAAAGGAAGAAGTTACTCAGCAGATATTTGAGAGCCTGTCTGCTAGAGGCTGTGTGGACATGGCACTCACGGAGCGCCTACTCAGTGAAACAACATTTCACAAGAATAAGAAATGTTTCCTGAGTTTGGAAAGTTAATGTGAGCTTTGTTACAGGCTCATTTCAGTGAGGAAAACATATTTCCCAACAACCACTGGGAAGGTCTTTCTAAATAAGACATAAAAAGTTAGAAACTATACAGAAAAGATTGACTATTTCAATTACATTAAAAAAAAATTATGCCTGGAAAACATTACCATAAACAAAAGCAAACTGTACAAATTAAGGATTGTATACTTCCTATCACAAAGAGCTCATTTTCTTAATTTGTAAGGAGGGTTTTTTTTGCACAAATAAGGCAAAGATGGAATAGAAAAATAATCAGAGGATATTAAGAGTTCACAGAGAATTAGAAACAGATTTTATACATGAAAGAAATTCCCAGCCTTTATCACATGAGAGTGCAAAGAAAGCCACACAGGTGCTCTTTTTTCTCAGTCCAGAGGTGGGCAAGTGTCAATGTCTGATAACCTACGACGGTCAGAAAACAAGTGTATTCATGTCTTACTGCAAGGAAAGTTCATTGGCCTAACCTCTATGGGAGACATACCTAAATGTCAGTAGGGAAATGTCTAGAACAGTGGTAGTCAACTGGTCCCTACTGCCCACTAGTGGGCATTCCAGCTTTCATGGTGGGCAGTAGCAGAGCAACCAAAGTATAAATAAAAAGATTTAGCTATGCCTGACCTGTGGTGGCACAGTGGATAAATCATCGACCTGGAATGCTGAGGTCGCTGGTTCAATACCCTGCGCTCGCCTGGTCAAGGCACATGGGAGTTGAAGCTTCCTGCTCCTTCCTCCTTTCTCTTTTCTCTCTTCTCTCTCTCTCTCTCTCTCTCTCTCCCCCCCCTCTCGAAAATGAATAAATAAAAAAAAATTGAAAAAAAAGATTTAGGTATAGTAAGTTGTTTTTTAAAGATTTATTCTGCCAAACTTAGCGAAAATCCGACATAAAGTACTTGGTAATTTTTTTTTTTTTTTTTTTTGTATTTTTCTGAAGCTGGAAACGGGGAGAGACAGTCAGATAGACTCCCTCATGCGCCCGACCGGGATCCACCCAGCACGCCCACCAGGGGCGACGCTCTGCCCCTCTGGGGCGTCGCTCTGCCGCGACCAGAGCCACTCTACCGCCTGGGGCAGAGGCCAAGGAGCCATCCCCAGTGCCCGGGCCATCTTTGCTCCAATGGAGCCTTAGCTGCGGGAGGGGAAGAGAGAGACAGAGAGGAAGGAGGGGGGGGTGGGGGGTGGAGAAGCAAATGGGCGCTTCTCCTATGTGCCCTGGCCGGGAATCGAACCCCGGTCCCCCGCACGCCAGGCCAACGCTCTACCGCTGAGCCAACCGGCCAGGGCCCCTTGGTAAGTAATTATTATTATATGCTTTTAATTTGCTGTAACTCTGCTTTATAAATTTTATAAAGTAAAGTTACTTCCCTACTTTCTAAATCACCATTATTGTGGAACTGGTGGGTGGTTAGAAAATTTTACTACTAACAAAGATACAAAAGTGGGCTGTAGGTATAAAAAGGTTTGACTACCCCTGGTCTAGACAAACCATGATTACAGTCATGTGATGAAATAATCTAAAGCCTTACAAAGAATGAGGCTCCTCTGTGCTGATACGATTTGGTCTCCCAACTTGACTGTCACCTGTGGGAAGTGCCTAACAGTGTACTGTGCCAGTGTGCATAGCACTGTGCTGCCATCTGTGTAATACATGCACGCGTACTTACATAAATGGTCATGTCCAGAAGGGACACGAGAGAGCTAATCACACCAGTGGCTAGATTGGGGGGGGGCCTTTTTGCTATATACTTTTAGATACCTGTTTAATTTTTGTTCTTTATGAATGTATTGCAGCTAAAGTACAAAAATTAAGAGCAGTTACACAGAAGAAAATCTGTAATGTGGTTGTGATAACTCTGGCTAATTTACCCTGCTTGTAGGGTTTTAACCAAGAAGATTTGGAAGAAGAAAAAAGTGAAACACGTGTAAAAGAAGCTGAAGAGTCAGATTCTGATGATAACATAAAGAGAGGAAAGCAGTAAGTCTGTTTTATTTAAAGGGATTTTTTTTTTTTTTTTTAGCAGCGGAGAGGAGGGTGGAAGAGAGAGGGACAGACAGGAAAGGAGAAAGATAAGCATCAATTCATAGTTGTGGTGCCTTAGTTGTTCATTGATGCTTTCTCATATGTGCTTTAACCCGGGGCTCCAGCTGAACCAGTGACCCCTTACTCAAGCCAGCAACCTTTGGGCTCAAGCCAGTGGCCATGGGTCATGTCTGTGATCTCACATTCAAGCAGGCGACCTTGAGATTTCGAACCTGGGTCCTCGGCATCTTAGGCTGATACTCTGTCCACTGTGCTACCACCTGGTCAGGCCAAAAGGAAGTTTTTTAAATAGAATATAAAAATGGGAGACTATCAAACTTTATTTTTATTTTGGCTTCTGATTAAGTATAGGAAGGAGTCCGTTCATTTTTCTCCCTTCTACTTCTCATATACTGTGCTGTCCAAAAATGATTTGCTCTTTTTATTTGCCCTGTGCTCAGCTGTCATAATCTGTGGGGTTCCATGGTGCTGGGCTCTAAATTTATATCTCACCAAGTAAGCTCTTCAGAAAATGTGCTAAGAAAAGCTGATTGGTGGTCCTGATGAGAATAAAGCTAAAGTCTTAATTTTGAAATATTACTTGATTGTATTTTACATACTTTTGTTGAGATGGTTGTAATATGTTCAGAAAAATGTTATCTTGAAAGGTGCCAAACATGGAGTGATTCATTAGCTACTGCTTACAGTTGTCAAAATAATGATTTAAAAACTAGTTTTCTTTTTAATTTTTGTGACATGCTGACGGAGTTTTGTAGTTTCTTTGAAAATTAAATGATCACTTAAATCACATCTCATATGTTAGTGGCAGAGCAGGAGTTATCTTTCTCTTCAGTGGTTTAGGGCAAAGCTGTAAAGGTCTGAGGCTCTCAGCAGGTCTATAGATGTCCTGACAGTCACATCATATTTTAGTTGTATCACTGAGAAGCAGCAGTTTATTTTTCTTTTTTTCTACTTAAGCTATAGAAGACAAAAATACCCAAATGATCAAATATTTCTCTTATCTCCTCCCAAAAGGCAGTGTAGCTAAAAACTGAACCATGGAATCAAGGCAGTGTCCCCTGGAAGAGAACTTGAAATTTGAAATGTTGTTTCTCAAGCTGATATGTGAAGTGTTAATATGGTGTATGAAAAGTTTAGGGCCAGTAGTGTTAAGTGTATAACAGTTGGGGTGGTACAGAGGTTGAACTTGAACTCTAGGATCACATACTCTTGTAGAAGCAAGTTACAAGTATTTGTACTTTAAAAGAAGGTAGCACTCCATTGGCTTGGGGTTAAGAAAGTTAGTGGTTCTTAACTGTGGTCAAAGGAAATGTATACTTAAAAGGCAGTTTGTATTAGTATATTACTTGATTTTGTGTTACTGCCTAGCATGGACTTTCTGTCGGATTTTGAGATGATGTTGCAGCGGAAAAAGAGCATGAGCGGCAAGCGCAGACGCAATCGTGATGGTGGTACTTTCATAAGCGATGCAGATGATGTGGTGAGCGCCATGATCACCAAGATGAATGAGGCTGCTGAGGTGAGCGGCTCCCACAGCGCCACCTATTTTCTGGCACTGTTAGTGTGGCTTGTTCATTCGTCTTTTAGCTTAACCCTTGCTTAACCTTTGAGTAGTGAGTTTTTTTCATGCTCGCTGACCCCCAGGATTGAGGTTTTTTGTTGTTTTTTTGTTTTGTTTTGTTTTTCAAAAAATGAAATTAGTTCCAGTTCCAGTTTTATTAACTTAAAATTATGTTTGTTTGATAACCAATTTGTGGAAACAAGAAGAACATACATTCGCCTTTTTTTAATGTTGCCTTACACATTTTAAAAATAAATCGATCGTAGTCTGGATGGTCAGAAGGCACGAGGACGTACATGAACATTCGTGCTACTCAGGGTTAAACTATATTCAAAACACTTGGTTTTTTGTAATGAAGTATTTACTGTTCTAAATTTTAAGCTCGGAAATAATTGTAATTGCTTAGTAACATGTTTAGAAAAAAGTGAAAAGACTAAGTATTAAGTGAAACGAGCCTTTTTATGGGGGAATGATTTTGCTCTCAAGGTTGGCTGGTTTACCACAAAGTTTGATGTTCCTTCACATATAAAAAAATCATTAACTCATGTTTATTATGTTATAAACTTATGTCATTGTTTTGCCTCTGATTAAGAGATTGCATTTAACTCATTGTGTGTTAAAATTCTTCCCTATTTTTAATTGACCAAGTATTACATTTAAAAACAAGTTCTGATCTTTTGGAGACACTTGCTAAAGTATTTATGCATTCAGTGGTATGGGTCTAGGATTTGTTTTGAATTAATTCAAGGTTGAGTGAGTGGAAATAGCTAGACTAATAGCCAAAATAAGACTGACCAGGTGTGTTTAATTGTTTGAATATACATGACAGAAGTATATTTTTTTTACTGTTTGTAGAATTTGATATTTTTCATAACTTAAAAAATCCTCAAGTAAATACTGGAACTCTTTAATAGCATTCCATTATCATACACTCCTCCTAGCAGGAAAGTTATTTCTGATGATAACCCAAATTTTTCCAGGTATGATATTGTACCTTAAGTGAACTCTGAAACTTTAAAGTTATGCCAGTATTTTAAATTAGGATTGTTTCCATTTGTAATTGTTAAAGCTATTCTAGTAGTTTTATGTGTTTGATTGACACAGATACAGAATTTGGGGGCTCTACTAAAGGTCCACTTCTAACTTAATTTCCTTTCTTGTAGGAAAAATTGTTTCTTAGAAATTGCTGCTTTATTTTACAGTGGTTGTAACTTGTTATTAAACAATGACATTTTTCTTTCTTTTTTAAAAATCTTCTTCCTGGATAGGAAGACAGACAGTTGAATAATCAAAAAAAGCCAGCACTGAAAAAATTAACATTATTACCTACTGTGGTTATGCACCTTAAAAAGTAAGTATTTTATTGAAAAAAAATTTTTCCTTTTAATGGAGTGGTAGTCAACTGGGATAGAGATATTAAAGAACCATTGCTTTTTATCAATTCATAGAAAAATAATAATGACTAGAATTTTCTATATTATGTTACTTAAGTCTCACAGATTTCTTTTAAACTTTGATGTCTGATGCAAACAACTAATAGCAAACTGATACTAATGAAAGAAAAACTTGGAAGCCACTAATTTTGTTCTTTATAGACAGTTTTTTGTCTGGTAAAAATTACATCTGTTTTGCCACTATGAGTGAGAACAGAGCACATTCTTGGAGCCTAAAGTACTCACTACGCAAGGCACATGTGGCCTGTTATATCATGAACTGTCATTGGTCCCTCTGGAATGACGCTTCTTTGATTAGATCATTGTTAACCAAGATCTCTCATTGTTTTGCTCACTTGCTGTAATTTGATTTTTCCTTGAACCTAGCCACAGCATACTTATAATGTCTGTAGAGAAATGCATTAGCACACCAATGCTCTAATAGCATTGTCTAGGATTTCTACTAGAAAATTGCTGCCTTTGTTTATCCCAACAGACCGAATGATCTGTGGCAGACTTCCTTATGCATAATATTGTCATGTTTTCTGTTAACATAATTGATTCTAGGACAGTGCATAAAGTGGAATTTAACCATCAGTATTTTGTTGGTATTTTTTCTAATAGGCGAATGGTATTCTCCCTGGTGTCTTGCAGTTCTGAGTTTTCTTTCACCTGAACAGTGTCAGAATCACTGTTCTAATAGATTAAACATTGGCTTTGTAGTTGTGATAATTGGAGTTCATTATCTTAGTGTTTGTTCCACTTATATTAGCATTAACCTACTCTTGTGTGATTTGGGTTTGTTTTGTTTTTAACAAGTCATCTTTGCCTTTCAAGTCTTTGAAAATAGGGACTAATTTTCATACTGCTTTTGAAACCTGTGAATAAGGTATTCAGTGAAGAATAAATATATGTGCCTGACCAGGTGGTGGCGCAGTGGATAGAGCGTTGGACTGGGATGCCAAGGACCCAGGTTCGAGACCCCAAGGTCACCAGCTTGAGCGCGGGCTCATCTGGTTTGAGCAAAAAGTCACCAGCTTGGACCCAAGGTCCAAGGGGTTACTCTGTCTGCTGAAGGCCCATGGTCAAGGCACATATGAGTAACAATCAATGAACAACTAAGGTGTCGCAATGCACAACAAAAAACTAATGATTGATGCTTCTCATCTCTTCGTTCCTGTCTGTCTGTCCCTGTCTATCCCTCTCTCTGACTCTCTCTGTTAAAAAAAAAAAAAAAAAAAAGAATGAATGTATGAGTAACTCTGTAGGAAGAATTTTTGAAAACATCACTAAATAAGAAAATCAAAGGAAAATATAGTAGCCCAAACATACATAGACTTGACTTTTTTTTTTTTTTAATTATTTTTGCAGGCAGGACCTTAAAGAAACATTTATTGACAGTGGTGTGATGTCTGCCATCAAAGAATGGCTCTCACCTCTACCAGACAGGAGTTTGCCAGCACTGAAGATCCGAGAGGAGCTGTTGAAGATTCTTCAAGAGGTTAAAGGCAGATAATCTGTTTGCTCTTCATTAATTATTTAGTGCAGGGGTAGTCAACCTTTTTATACCTACGGCCCACTTTTGTATCTCTGTTAATAGTAAAATTTTCTAACTGCCCACCGGCTCCACAGTAATGGTGATTTAGAAAGTAGGAAAGTAACTTTACTTTATAAAATTTATAAAGCAGAGTTACAGCAAGTTAAAACATATAATAATAATTACTTACCAAGTACTTTGTGTCGGATTTTCACTAACTTTGGCAGAATAAATCTTTATAAAACAACTTACTGTAGTTAAATCTATTTATTTATTTATACTTTGGTTGCTCCACTATTGCCCACCATGAAAGCTGGAACGCCCACTAGTGGGCGGTAGGGACCAGGTTGACTACCACTGCTCTAGTATGTTTTATATTACTGCAGCTTCTGTATTTTCCATGCATTTATACATTTTCTCTGCCATAACCTGCCAGAATAAGGGCTTTATTCAGTATATTTTTAGGGAACATACCAAAATAAAATGAGTATAAAGGAAGGCCTGTCAGCTGACCAGTGGTGATTCAGTGGATAGAGTGTCGACCCAAAGCATCAAGGTCGCCAGCTTGATTCCTGGGTCACTTGCTGAGTCCTGGGGTTGCCAGCTTGAGCCTGGGGTCACTGGCTTGATCCCAGGTCAAGGCACATATGAGAAGCAATCCGTGGATGTACAACTAAAGTAGAACGAGTTGATGCTTCTCTCTCTCTCTCTCTATCTATCTATCTATCTATCTATCTATCTATCTATCACTCTTTCTCTTCCCTCCTTTTTCTTCCCCTCTCTTAAAAAAAAGACCTGATAAACTTTATGTACCTGTATTATTGAAGGAAATAGATCCCGGAGTAGCTGGGGTTAATCTTTCGAGTAGTACAGCAGTAATACAGTGTGTTTGGGGAAGAACTTGAAGTAAAAAGAGCATCAGTGTCAGAGTCAGGTAAACTTGCACTGGACTCCTGAGCTGGGCCACTTTCCCATGGCTGGGTCACCTTGGGCAAGCTGCTTCACTTCTACAGGATTTCCGAGGAACCTCCTGTGTGCTAGGTGTTCTCGTTTCTGGTAACCGACCTACAGGGAGCTGTATTGTGTCCTCATGCTGTTAAGTTTTACTTGGACTTAGAAGAAATACTGAACTCACAACTCTTGATGTGAACACAAAATATCTTTGTGTTCAGTGTCTGTAGATCCTGAAAATGGAGGGGTTTTTTTGTTACTCATTTTATTGTGAATGAACCAGGCTGAGGATCCTCTAGAATAGATGGAAGGACTGCCAGTTTCCAAGTGATTAATGCGTGTGTGTGTGTGTTTATGTTCTCAGTTGCCCAGTGTGAGCCAAGAGACCCTGAAGCACAGTGGGATCGGACGGGCAGTGATGTATCTCTACAAACATCCCAAGGAGTCAAGGTCCAACAAGGACATGGCAGGGAAACTAATCAGTATGTACACTTTTTGGTATTAATGTGTATATAAAAGCTAACTGTATCAACACCATTATTCATTTAAAATGAATCAGTGAATAGAAAAGAATTTGGTAATTTTTTATAAGTACCAGCTTTTCCCTCTTAGACTTAAAACTCTTCTCAGTATATTGAACTATGCAATCCAATATTTTTGTGTTTATGTGTGTGTGAGAGAGACAGACAGGCAGACAGGCAGAGAGGGACAGACAGGAAGGGAGAAAGATGAGAAGCATCAGTTCTTTGTTGTGGCACCTTAGTTGTTCATTGATTGCTTTTTCATATGTGCCTTGACCTGGGGGCTACAGCAAACTAAGTGACTGGCCCCTTGCTCAAGCCAGTGACCTTGGGTTCAAGCTGGTGAGCTGTGCTTAACACTCAAGCCGGTGACCTTGGGGTTTCGAACCTGGCTCCTTTGCGTCCAGTCTGACGCTCTATCCACTGCACCACCGCCTGGTCAGACACAATCCAATCTTAAATATAGCAAGTAACATGATGCATTTTCTAGTTATGGATCAAGAGCATATAGTGAGGGAAGCATTAGAATACAGACCCTACTGTTTTTACTTGATTCAAATCCTGGGTCCAACACCTACCTTACTGCATAGCCCTGGGCTCATGGTTCAAGCTCTAAGCCTCTGTAAAATGGAGAATTATGTGTTTACCTTGCATATTTGTAAAGATTAAATGAGAGAGGCTAGATAAAGCACAATGCCTAGAACCGGGTCCTCAGGAAATGTTAGACACTGCTGCTATTATTGTTGCTTTTATAATGGTCTTCCAAGCCTTTTGTGTTCTTATGTAATGATATCAAAGGACTCTAACTGAAATTCATCTAATCAGTTGCCATATTGTTCATGAAATCCTTCAGTATTAAAAATAAAAAATGAGCATTGTTCTCATCCTCCTCTTCCTATGCTCTGTTTTGGAAAGGAACTTTTAAGAGTATCAAAACCTTTTAGGGAAAACTAAATTTTTTAATAAACCAGAAAAGTAGTATACCTTTGATCTTGCTAATAATCTGTAATTACTACCTATTTAATAATAAACTTTTGATGTTCTTATGCAGTGGTTTTTGGCCCTCTTTTTGCCATAGACTGAGAGAAGCAGAATATTCCCATTGATAACGTCCTTTACCTGGAAAAATCACACTCATGGCTCATTAGCACAGTGATTCTGAATCCAGAGGTAGTTTCCAAAGGTATTCAGAACACCCACCCTAAGACTCCCTGCTTCCTTATTAGTTTGACAATACCCATATTCTGTCTGTAAAGGTCTTTTATTGTTTTTAATAGTGTAGTAAATGCACAGAAGCTACATTGTGTTTCAAAATAAAAGCACAGTATTAGCACCTTTGGACTTGACTAAGCAGCAGCAGGCCTGTAGTACTTTTTTCATGTTCATCTTAGCAGCTATCTTAGATTTAATGAAGTAAAGATTCTACACCTGCACTATTAAAATGTAATTTTTAAAGATTAAGCCATTTTGACAAAGGGGCCTTTTTTTTTAAGTGGGTAGAAAATTTTCAAGATTTTCTATTTTCAGTAAAGTAGAAATTAGACTGTCTTTATTAAGTATCAGCAGAGCTTGTTGATGACTCTCAAAGTGAATCAAATATGACTCTTGTTAAAACTCTGGTGGTTACAAGTTTAAACGATCTTTATACTGAATTTTCTGAATCAGCTGTAGCTGGTTGTGGTGTGGGTATTAACGCTGTGCCTATCGTGAAAATGATCTTGGTCCTGGATGGTTGACTCTGGTAAAGCATGGGCCTGGCCTGTGGAAGTCCCAGGTTCAATTCCCTGTCAGGGCACACAGGAGAAGTGACACCCTTCCCCCTTGCTTCTCTTCCCTTCTCTCTCTCTCTCTCTCTCTCTCTCTCTCTCTCTCTCTCTCTCTTTTTCTCTCTTTTCTTCCCACAGCCATGGCTTGAATGGCTCCAAGAAGTTGGCCCCAGGCACTGAGGATGGCTCCATGGCCTTGCTGCAGGCGCTATTATTAGCTCAGTTGCCGAGCAACAGAGCAAGCCCCAAGTGGGCAGAACATAGCCCCATAGAGGGCTTACCAGGTGGATCTCAGTCGGGGAACTAGCATGAGTCTGTCCCTGCCTCCCTTCCTCCCACTTAATAAAAAAAAAAAAGGAAAAGAAAAAAAAAGATCCTGAAATAATGGTAAGGCAGTCTGCAGGTTATGAACGATAGGTTCTGTAGGTTTGAATATATTTAAGTATTTATGCACACAGAAAGTAAAAATAAATACTGTGTTAAGACAGACATCTAAGTTGTATTTAATAGATAAATACACCTGTTCAACTTAAACCTACAGCCTGTGGTGGCTCAGTGGATAAAGCATAGACCCTGAAATCTGAGATTGCTGGTTTGAAACCCTGGGCTTGCCCAGCCAAAGCACAAAGGAGAACTAACTACTATAAGTTGATGCTTTCCGCTCCTTTCTCTTCTCCTCCCTCTAAAATCAATAAAATCTTAAAAAAGAAAAAAAACAAACATACAGAACCTGCCTCGTTTGTAACCTACCTGTATAAGGTAAGAATAGTCTGGATGACTAGAATAGGATGACACCGGTGTGGATATGTCAGGAAGTTGTAGGAAGAATACAACTTTGTGGACTAAATCATTGATTTTCCTTGTTACAGATGAATGGTCTCGGCCTATATTTGGTCTGACCTCAAACTACAAAGGAATGACGAGAGAAGAGCGGGAGCAGAGAGACTTAGAGCAAATGCCTCAGCGTCGAAGGATGAGCAGGTAGGAGGGAACAGGTATGAGTGAGTGGAGTTAGTGTTGCTGCGGTAACTCAGCTTTCCTGTAAATAGGGATCATTAGGAAACCTGCTGAGATGCAAGGATTTTTGTCTTTCCTCTCAGCTTCATTTGTCTGTAGCTCATGATCCCCTCTCACTTTATGTGGGAGTGTAGAAGTGAGAGTCCACACCCTCCCAGACCTTCCAGGTTTGATCTGGAGGACTGAGGCCTCTGCTACAGTCCTGGAGATTGCTTTTCCTGTTCCATCACTTGTATAATAGAAAAAACTTTTGTCTTTCTCAGTCCCATTTCCAAATTCTGATCTGCATTCACATACAGACACATTATCCATTGTGCTACTGGGCCACCTCCATTCCCAAATTCTTAGGAGAAAAAATAATATTGGTTTGGTTTGTATCAATAAACTAGATGCAGTTGTATCCACAGTGGCAGAGTCATTAGTTATAAATGTGACAGTTACCATTCACCAACAATGAAACATGGTGATTAGGAATTGGTTTTCCCGTGTAAAGGACTTAATTATGCTTTGAGTTTATTTCACTTGTTCTTTTTTTCTTCTAACATTCCTAATATTTCATTGATTGCTTTTTTCCAGCACCGGTGGTCAGACCCCTCGAAGAGACCTGGAGAAGGTGCTAACAGGAGAGGAGAAGTAAGGGCTTCATGTCTGTTTTTTTCTTAGCCTGTAGTGTGTTTGCTGCTCTGAGAAACAGCCATGAAATGATGTGTGTTCACATCAATGGAGGTGATTCCCAGGTTAACATGTACTGACTATCCATAGCGCATATATTGGGTATTCTGGAGGATGTCAGGAAGATTGAGAAATAGTTTGTTCAATGAAGATTTTATTACTGCTTGCTATGTACTAGACTTCTGTGTTAAGCTCTGGGAACACAAAATCAAATTAAAAATAGCCCACGCTCTCAAAACATCTTAGAAATAAAAAGAGAGCTCAAGCAAAGATGCAGGGTAAGCGTGGACAGAGTCTCTTTGGATTGGCAAATGGGTTGGAGCCATTGGGCAGTAGTGTGGGGCCTGGGATAATGGGAGATAAAATGGGAAATATAGATGTGGACCAAATTTTGAGCAGCTTTAAATCAAGATAAACTTCCACTCCTCTGTGATCTCCTAGAAAGTTTTTGAGCTGGGACGTGAAGTAACCGGATTTGATTTAGAGTGCTGATGTTGGCGTGGCATAGGCAGAGCTGGAGGGGAGTAACTGAAGGCAGTGATACAGTTAACCACCTGAGACAGTGATGGGGAAGCAGGAGGCAGAGAAGACTTTGCAGGGGCAAAATTGCCAGGAATAGGTGACTTAGTCGGGGAGGAGTTGGCTAGATTTGAAGACACCAGCCACAGTTTTAACCTAAGTAGCTGAAATGATAGTATCCACTAAAGACAAGGAGAAAGCTGGCCCTGGAAGGGAAGTAGTGATAGGGTGGGTGGTAAGGCCAGCTGAAACAGGGAGGGGAGGGCAGAGGAACTCTGCAACAGGCATGGGTCTGAGTGCTGTGGGTCCAGCTCTGGTTGACTATGTAGTAGCATGTTCTTCTCATTCTCAGGGCTCTTAGACCTGGAGATCCTGGATTCTGTGCCCGTGCAAGGGTGCCAATGCCCTCAAACAAGGACTATGTTGTCAGGCCCAAGTGGAACGTGGAAATGGAGTCGTCCAGGGTAAGCAAGAAGAGGGTGGCAAGGTGGATCTCAAGTGCAAATTACTGTTTTGTCTTTTATTCGATATGTAGTAACTCTTCTCAGCTCTTGAGGTTTATCTGATTTCAGGAGAGCTGTTTTCTGTGCTTCTATTGAGCCAGAGCATTCATTGCTGTTGAGCTTTACTTCAGACCCAAAGCACCATTATCAAGTCAGGAAGTTTCAAATTTACTCCTTTATTTCAACCAAATCTTGGAGCCTAGAGTGTTCTGATAGTCATGTTTTTTAAAACCATGAGAATCAGAACTCACCTACTTCTGCAGTGTTCCCTTCTCTTTAACTGTTTTAAGTAATTTTGTTGTGAAACATTTAGGGTCAGCACTTCCTCTGTCACTTCTTTAAGTACTCAGTGATCTTTGTTGCTTTTCAGTAATCTTTTTTTATTCTCCATTCCAACCACCCTCTCTAGCCTGGTATTCTTAAAAAGGGCCTAAACCGATTGGAAAAGCATAAGAGGCGATTTGCTGAACAGAAACGACTCAGCCGAGTGCACCGTGCTGTCAGGTTCAGCATTGAAGGCAACAGGATGCCTCTGTAGGCCTGGTCCCACCAGAGCGTATCTGGGAGGTATCCCCAAGGAAGCATGCTCTGTGCATGGGCTTGAGCTGTCCAGAGTAGTGGAGTGAAGACAGTGTATGTGTGTGCTTGCTTAACCAGACAAGGTCAGGCCAGATAATGAGCTAACTGGTACTTAGTGATAGTTAGGTCCTCTTGAATACTTAGAAATTGATATGGATATCATCTTCTCCTTCATTGGTATCTTAGAGACCGACAGGTAATTGCCTCCCTGATGAGCATTTTGGTCTTTGTGACAGGTATCCATTTTTATTAAAAGGGCTTTTGCTATGGGCCAGAGCCATAGGGGTCTGATTTACAGACACAGAAAGAGGTGAGGGCTTCTTTTCCTCTTGTCAGTGGCTCAGCAGCGTGCATTTGAGGACTCCCTGGGTAAAGCCTGACACTGACTATTTAGGAGATAAATTTGATTAATACGTATTGATATGTGGTTAGAAATGGAAACAACTTTTGGAGTCTCACCATCCTTCTGTGCTGAGCTCAGTAGAGCACATTTGTCCGTGTGCTCTTGAGAGTATGCTGCAAGCATTCTGTGGCTTCACCGTGACTCGTACCTGGGCAGCTGTTTTGTGGGTGACAGCATCTTCCTGCCAGTTCACTATACTGGGCTGCTGCTGTCCTTGTTGAGAATGAGTGAGGGTAGAAGAGCACTAACTAGTTCAGAGCCCCGGTTTCTTTTTTTTTTTTTTTTTTGTATTTTTCTGAAGCTGGAAACGGGGAGGCAGTCAGACAGACTCCCACATGCGCCCGACCGGGATCCACCCAGCACACCCACCAGGGGGCGATGCTCTGCCCATCCGGGGCATCGCTCTGTTGCGACCAGAGCCAGTCTGGCGCCTGAGGCAGAGGCCATGGAGCCATCCGCAGCACCCAGGCCATCTTTGCTTCAATGGAGCCTTGGCTGTGGGAGGGGAAGAAAGAGACAGAGAGGAAGGAGAGAGGGAGGGGTGGAGAAGCAGATGGGCGCTTCTCCTGTGTGCCCTGGCCGGAAATCGAACCCGGGACTTCCAGAGCCACGGTTTCTTTATCTGCACTTCCTTCCCTTCTCATCTGTGTCTCCCCCAACACCCTGCTTCTGTTGACCTTTGCTTTTCCACTGTCTCCTCCCTCCTTTTGTCCCCTCATATTTCTCTTCTCCAGCACACGTATTTGTGAAGGTTGAGAATCATTGTGGCAAAGGAAGTATCATAAACTGTTTGTGTGAGCGATCCGTGGAAGCTGCCTTTGTGCTGAGGGGCTGCCTGCGCTTGTTGGCTGCTTGTGGTTCTGGTCATGCCCTCCCAGGAGTGATGGGGTGACGCACTCTGCTGTAGCAGAGGCACAACATGAGGAGAGGAGACTTCTCATAGAGTCCCTTTTCTTCTCCTCAGCACTCCTAAGATCATAATGTGCTGATATTTAATGAGGCCTGAGTCCAGCTTTTGGAGACCCTTTGGTCCTAGTGTCCCCTTTACATGTCAGTGTATTGTCCTTAAGCTCAGGAAGACTTCTTGCACAATCACTCAGGGCTTTCACATTGCGTCCATACTGTTGAGTGAATAGAAAACACATTCAGGAAGAAAATTGGAATGAATAAATGGCTTTGAGATGAAACTTTGTTTTATGAAGAGTGGGGAAAAGTAGGTTTATAGTTCTCATATGGAAAATAATACAAGAATAAGCTTTCATATACTCAAAACTGCAAACCAGCTTTTGCCCACTTGTATGTCATTTTTTATTTTTGAAATTATATAAGAAAACATCAAGCACTGTAGAATAAACCTGTTCCCTGTAGGAATGCTTCAAACTTATCTTTTTCTTATTATAATCATAGAAAATGTTGAGGTAGTAAGAAAAATCACTATTCAAAAGGACTTACAACATTTTTTGCCCTTTTTCTATTGCTACTTTAATTAAAATTATACTGTTTGTAATTTTGATCGCCTCTCATTAAGGTCACCTTCTAGGTTTATTACTTGTATATCATGAGACTATGATTTGTTTATTCCTTTCTCTGGGGTCTGGTTTTCCCTCCTAAATAACGTAGTAACTGACACTACATATACTTAATGCATTAATTTAGTCCATGGAATGCTTTTAAAATAACATTAAAATGACAAAAGCAATATATGTTTTCATATAAACTTTTAAATACAAAAAGGACAAATAAAATGGTCACTTGTAAACCCACCACACCTTAACATTAACATTGAGCCACATCTGGCTCGCGAGCCATAGGTCCCCGACCCCTGCCTTAGTTATTCATTGATTGCTCTCATGTGCCTTGACTGTGGGATAAAGCAGACCGAGTGACCCCTTGCTCAAGCCAGCGACCTTGGGTCCAAGTTGGTGAGCTTTGCTCAAACCAGATGAGCCCGTGCTCAAGCTGGCGACCTCGGGGTCTCAAACCTGGGTCCTCCGCATCCCAGTCCGACACTATCCACTGCGCCACCGCCTGGATAGGCGGTTTTTTGAACTCTTAAGCAAAATCTTGACCATATTTTATTCTCATTGGGTTTGTCTTTTACTTAGCATAGTAAAAATTGTTTTCAGTAGACATTTTTTGGGAGTGGTATAATGCTGTGTGAGAATACAATTGTACCATAATTTTTTAAAGCAGAACCATCTCGTTGATCTTTTATGCTATGCAGGGTTGTTCGCTGGTAAAGCAGTGATAAACCTGCTGGCCAGTAACTCTGCGTTACATGCATGCTATCCTGAGGAGTGGTGTGGAGTTGCTGAATCAGAAGGAAGGTGATTGAGTTGAACATGTTAGATACTATTTTCTGTTAAGTTTTTAGGTTAGGATACCTAGACACCCGGCAGCTTCAAGTCTTAGGGCTGCACGACTTGAGTGTGTGCATTTCAGTTGTATGGTGGGGGCCTCAGACTGAGAGAAGGTCCTGGGATTGGCAGGAGGAGATCTAGGCTGGGCTCTAGAGCTGCTGGAAGGTGGGTAGTTGGCAGCAAGCTGAACAGGTCAGGCTCTTGGTGTGGTCTGACTGCAGCACTGTCAGGGCTTGAAGGAGTTCGCTGCCTGGGTTCTGCAGGAGGTCGGTAGTGTCTTGGCTCTCGCCTGAAGTTTAAAGTCCTCTTCCTCCACCCCTTCACCCTTCTCCTAAGGGTAGTATTTGCTCAGGTGATGGTAACACAGCTTCTCTTATCTGAATCTCTGCTAACTTGGTGTTGGTGCCAAGTATTAAAATTGATATAAAATAATATATAGAATTAGGATAGTCCTAGAAAATCTACGATGTTCACACTTTTGTAGAGCTTCTTGCTTACATCTGAGTGGAGTTTGAGTCCAGAGGTGGGATTAAGACTGGGGAGGCTCTCTGACTCAAAGGAGCTTCACCATGCTAGCCCTGACCTTGGAGTGTACCCAGGCCCTGCCTTCCTTCAGCGTTCTTGCAGTGAGCTTCACAGGCGACTCGTTAGTAAGCATGGAGGGAGAAGAATTAGGAAAACTCAGGTGTTGTTAAGCATTGAGCATTCTTAAAGGTTGGATTGTGAGCAACATCAGAGTCAGCAAGATTCACCGTAATTGACAGAATGGCAGCACTTTTTAGCATTTCTTAGAGATGTCAATTTTTTGGAGACCACAGTCGGTCTTTTCAGAATATAAGAGAAATAACCTAGCAATCAACCTTTAAACAAAAGGGCAAGCAGGAAGAGATGTAAAAAGTAGGAAGCCCTTGGATTGAGGTACTTAATTTTCTTTTTGTGTCAAATATACTTATTTAACCTAAGTCTCATTGATTGCAAAGTAATAGAAATAGTCACAGTGATATTTATTTGAGCCCTAATCATATGCCAGTCTCTGTGCTTGTGTTTAACAGTGTCTCCTCATTTACTTCTTGCAGCTGTCCTGGCTACAGTACAGACCAGGGCGTGATTGGCGCAGGGGCTCAGTGGTGTGACACCAGAGCTCCTAGCACTGCATGCTCTTGCTTTGCTGGCCCTCTGGCCTCATCCAGCATTCTTTGGGCTTTTTCTCAGATGACTTGCCTGCCTTCAAAGATCAGCATTCTCTTCACACCAGCACTGTTTGAAGGTGTACGTGTCAAGTGGTCGGCTTCACGATTAGTCTCTGAAAGGGAAATGCATGCAGTCAGAATGTAATCTGATGGAAGTAGGGGACCATAGTGTCGATTTTTTTTCCCCCTTTCATCTAGGAGATTTCCATAAACTGAGGCAGAATTTACCAATAAGGCACAGACAACAACAAAATTATTCTTCACTGAGGATTTAGTATGTTCCTAACACTGCTGTGTATACTTGCTCTGCTATATCTGTAGTCATGAAAGCATATTCTGGTTATTTCAGAGCCAAGAGACAAAACTAGATTCATGTATTTTAATAATTGCTCTTTAATGTTTTACCCTACTTCTAGTTTCAGGGGACCTCCAAGAAGGGTATCAGTCGCCTGGATAAACAGATGAGGAAGTTCACAGATATCAGGAAGAAAAGCAGATCCGCACATGCCGTGAAGATCAGCATTGAGGGCAATAAAATGCCTTTGTGACCTTGCCTGGGAGGCATTCCCATCTCTAAGAAATGCTCAGTGGACTCTTTGGAGAAAAGATGATATTTTAAATTTTTTTAGTGTATCTATCTGTAAATGGTTCAGGTTGTATCAAGTATTGTCATAGGACTTGCATCTCTCTCCATTTTATTTAAAACCATTTGTTGTGTACTTTGTACAAAGGAATAGTAGTCACACTTCTATAAACTTTACACAATAAAATTCCAGTCTGGTTTTGGGAGGCTGTCTCTTCATTGTCTTAGACAATTTTTTCTTGGTGAGTGAAAAAAGTCATCTCTACTACAGTGGTTTGTGATCTTTCAGGTCCCCTGCTCTGCTGTAGTATGACAAGAGATTTGTCTCTGTCTTGGGCTCCTGACTAGGAGCTTCTAAAACTCATGGACCTTAGGAATGTCTTTGTGATTCTAAAGAGGTGACTCATGGTGGGTCCCTGCATAGCTTTAGGATGGGGTCTGGTCACAAGAAAGACCTTCGAGGTCTATTTTAGAGGGTTGGGGCTTCAGGCAGGCCTGTGCTGAGTGTGCTGAAGATTGGATATAGTCATTCAGTCATGTAGGTAATGATTTTGTCACGTGTGCCTGAGTAGTGCACAGTTAAGAACTCCAGATGCCACAGCTCAGTGAGACTTTCTGGTTGGTGTGCCAGTTGAGATGGTGACATACCTTCATTCCAGCAACAGAGGTGTGGAATCTCTGTTTCCTTCCAGATCTGGCCCTGTGTGTGTATGCATTTGGCTGGTCCTCCTGTTTGAGTCCTTCATAATAAAACTTAAGTACAGTGCTTTCCTGACTTCTGTATCATTTTAGTGAATTCTTGAAACTGAGGAGATCGTAGGAATCCTCAGATGTGTAACTAGTCAGCCAGAAGTAGAGATGGGCCTGACTTGCAGCTGGCATCTGGAATGGGGACAGTCTGGTGGAGAACTGAGCTCTTAACCCTATCAAGTCTGGTGCTAATTCAGGGTTATAAATGTCAGAATTGAATTGCAGTATTCTACTTGGGGTTAAAACAACCTACCAACAAAATTTTATTTATTAGTATCTCTCAGTAGGGAAATTTTCACTATCTGATTTTAATTATAGGCAGACTTCAAAGATACTGCAGGTTCAGGTCCAGACCACTCCAGTGAAGCGAATATTGCAGTAAAGCGAGTCACAAACCTTGTGGTTTCCCAGTGCATGTAAGGTTGTTACACTACACTGTAGTCTTAAATATGCAGTAGCATTATGTGTTAAAAACAATATGCATACCTTGGTTAAAAATTGTTACTGCTAAAAACTAACCATTCTCTGAGTGTCCTGGGAATTGTAATCTTTCCTGGTGGAGGGTCCTTGCTTCATGTGGGTGGTGCTGACTGATGAGGATGGTGGTTACTAAAGGCTGGGGAGGCTGTGGCAATTGCTTAATAGGATATTAATTTTGCTGTATTGGTTGGCTTCCTTCCATGAATGATTTCTCAGAGGTCACTGGTCACAGGCCACCATAACAAATACAGTAATGAAAGAGTTCGAAATAATGGAAGGATTACCAAAATGTGGAAGAATTACCAGATGCAAAGTGAGCAAATGTTGGGAAAATGGCACTGACAAACTGGTTTGCCACAAACCTTCGTTGGGTGGGATTGGGGTCGGGGTAGCTAAAGTGTAGTAAGGTGATAGATTTAATTAGAAGACTGATTAGTCCAGATGACTAAATGGAAGCATCAATTTATTTTCATTTCAGAAATCCTACTCATAGAAATCAGGGTAGGTTTTCAGCAATGGTGGGATTCAGCCGGTTTTGCTGAACCGATACTAATTTTCTGTTGAGTTTGGCAAACTAGTTGTTAAAATGGCACTTGTAATCAGGGTTCTCTCTAAGGTGGGTGCCTGGGCAGCTGCTCAATGTGGAAATCACAAACTTGCATTCCTTATTCTTTTATGTTCATCTGCGCAACAGTGTATTCTAAGTGCCTGTAGTAATGTTCATTCTGTCCATAGGTGAAAAAAATTACAGGTGAAGATGCCAATCAAGAAGCAATATGGAAATATGTTACAGTAGGTTTACTTTTTTTGTCAGCTGCTATTTAATATTTTTTATTAATGTTTTTAAACATAATCTAGTTTTGTATACCTTTTGTCCTTATTTAAAATGTATTAAATACATGAAATAATAAACTACCTTTTGGTATATCATTTTTGTATACTAAAAATGGACATTAGGTCAGAAAACCGATTGTTAAAATATTTGAATCCCACTACTGGTCCTGTCAGCAATTAAGATCCTATATCCCAATTGTCCCCATTCAGCTACAGCCTGGGGACACTTGTGCCTGCCCCCCACCCACCCCTGCCCAGTTCCTCTCCTGGAGTCAGGCAGACTTGAAGATCAACCTTCAATCTCCATACTCGCCTTGTGCATTTGGAAAGTAGTATAACCTCTCTGAGCCTCAGTTTCCTCATCTGGGTAAAATGGAAGACCAGTGGCACGAATCACTTAAGATTGCATGGAGGAGGCCCTGGCTGGTTGGCTCAGTGGTAGAGCGTTGGCCTGGCGTGCAGGAGTCCCTGGTTCGATTCCCGGCCAGGGCACACAGGAGAAGCGTCTCCCCGCAGCCAAGGCTCCACTAGAGCAAAGTTTGCCCGGGCTCTGAGGATGGCTCTGTGGCCTCTGCCTCAGGCGCTAGAATGGCTAATTGCCGCAGAGCAACACTCCAAGTTGGGCAGAGCATCGCCCCCTGGTGGGCGTGCCAGGTGGGTCCCGGTCGGGCGCATGCGGGAGTCTGTCTGACTGCCTCCCCGTTTCCAGCTTTGGAAAAATACAAAAAAAAAAAAAAAAGATTGCATGGAGGATTAAGTCAAACTGCACATAAGGGGCTTAACAGAGTTCCCTGGCCCTTGGCACAGGTCCAGGTGAACAGAGCAGTAGAAAGATTATGGTGCACATCCCAACATATGTAATTTAAAATAAAAATAATACTAAACAACAAAAGTGCAATAAAGCCCATCAAATTTCTGACTAGCAATTCTGATTACTTTCAATGTTTATTTTTTCTTGACAGCTTTTTTCAAAACACTTCTCCCACTGTTTTAGTGCCCTAAGAGCTTGCTTGGCAGCACCCTGACAGGCAAGAAACCACCTCCCACAGAGAAATCTGAGCAGAGGGCAGGTGCTCCCACCTGCCTGCTCCTCCACATCCATCTCAGCTAAGACCCAGGGAGCCCCCAGTAGGCAAGCAGGTGGGGCTTGGAGAGTGAGTGTCCTAGGACTACAGCCAGGGCCAGACTTAGTCTGACCCCTGCTTGAGGGCAGCCTGACAAAAGGCAGAGATGGATTTGGCTAATGATTGAGATTTCCCAAATATTGACAGAGCCCAAGTCCTGCCACTGCCCAATAGTTACATGACTCATGTTCCCCTCCAACCTGACTCCATGTCACAGAGGGTGGAACAGGAACTCAGGGCCTCCCGCACTCCTACGTGGACTCCCCCAACAGAAATATCTTAGGGAACCTCTTTGGACCACTTTCCTCCTCATCAAAAGGGAGAGTCTGCAGTTGCCCCTCGGGCTGCATGAGAAGGCTGCTATCCAACGGTCCACTACGCTAAAGGTGCTCAATACTGCAACTCTAGCCTGAGCCACCTTTTCCTGATCCCTTTACCCACTGGGCATTCTCCCTGCGTGTGTTCACCTACCGTTCATCTTCTCACCTACTGTGTCTTCAAATTTCTCCTTTTATGAGAACACTAGTCATACCAGAAGTTCGTCCTAATTACATCTGCAGTGACTCCATTTCCAAATAAGGTCACCTTCTGAGGTTCTAGGAATTAGAACTTCAAGATAAATTGGGAAGGATAGAGCCCTGACCAGTTGATAGAGCGTTGGCCCAGTGTGTGGACGTCCCAGGTTCAATCCCCGGTCAGGGCACACATGAGAAATGATTGTCTGTTCCTCTTTGCTTCCTCTCCCCCTTCTATCTTCTCCTGTAGCCAGTGGCTCAATTGGTTTGAGTGTTGGGCCCGGGCAGTGAGGTAGCTGGTTGATTTGAGCATTGGCCCCAGACAAGGTTTGCTGGGTTGATCCTGGTGGTGACACATGTGGGGAGTCTGTCTCACTATCACCCCTCTTCTCACTTAATAAAAAAATTGAGAGGGATGGGGACATAGTTCATCCCATAACACTGTCATGATTAATTTTATGTATCAACTTGGCTGGGCCACACTGCCAAATATTTGCTCAAGCACCATTCTGGATGTTCCTGTGAGGGAATTTTTGGATGAGGCTAACATTTAAATTCGTAGACTAAATAAAGCAGATGGTTGCCCTCCATACTGTAGGTGGGCCTCAACCAGTCAGTTGAAGGCTTTAACAAAGACTTACTTGCCCTGAACAAGAAGAAATTCTATCAACAGATAGCTTCTGGACTAGAACTGTAATTGTTCCTTGAGTCTCCAGCCTTGCCAGTCTGTCCCAACAAATCTTGGACTGGTCAAGCCCCCACAATTGCATGAGCCAATTCTTTAAAATAAATCTCTCATATATATGTTTGTGTGTGTGTATTAGATAGATAGATAGATATAAAGAGATAGGTATACACTGTTGAATCTGTTTCTTTGGAGAACCCTGGTTAATACACAATTGCTTTTAACTTTTTTTTATTTCTTGTTTAGTGTATTTAAAGATATAATTCCCCTTGATGCATTGCTGTAGCTATAGTATGTTCCACAATTTAACACTGAATTATTTTTTTAATGTTTCTTACAATTTTTCACTAATATGTTAGTTTGAGAACATATAAAACTGTTTTTTGTTTGTGATTTTTTTTTTTCAGAGACAGAGAGAGAGTTAGAGAGAGGGATAGACAGGGACAGACAGGAACGAAGGGATGAGAAGCATCAATCAACAGTTTTTTGTTGTGCATTGCGACACCTTAGTTGTTCATTGATTGCTTTCTCATATGTGCCTTGACCATGGGCCTTCAGCGGACTGAATAACCCCTTGCTTAAGCCAGCAACCTTGGGTCCAAGCTGGTGAGCTTTGCTCAAACCAATTGAGCCCGCGCTCAAGCTGGCGACCTCGGGGTCTTGAACCTGGGTCATCCGCATCCCAGTCTGACGCTTTATCCACTGCGCCACCACCTGGCCAGGCTGTTTGTGATTCTTATTTTCTTGCCTTTTGGCTAGAGCAGTGGTCCCCAACCCCTGGGCCGTGGGCCAGTACTGGTCCATGGGCCATTTGGTACCGGTCCGCAGAGAAAGAATAAATAATTTACATTATTTCCGTTTTATTTATATTTAAGTCTGAACGATGTTTTATTTTTAAAAAATGACCAGATTCCCTCTGTTATATTCATCTAAGACTCACTCTTGACGCTTGTCTCGGTCACGTGATACATTTATCCGTCCCACCCTAAAGGCCAGTCCGTGAAAATATTATCTGACATTAAACTGGTCCGTGGCCCAAAAAAGGTTGGGGACCTCTGGGCTAGAGGACATGTTTTATTATCACATGCTTTGAATGCTTGGCATTGACTGAGGCTTCCTTCATGGCTCAATATAATTTTGTAAATGCTCCTAGTGTGCTAAAAAAGAATTAAGCTTACTAATTTTATTGTTTTAACCTTCTATATATTTGTTTAATTTTTAAAATCTGTTTAATTTACTGGTTTTTGAGTTTTTAAAAATCTCCAAGTACAATTTTTTCTTTCTGCCTGCTCTTCTGTTCCTTGTTGGTTGACATATTTTGAGGTTATATTGTTAGAAGTACATGTTATTTTATGATCATTATACCTTTATATGATTGATTATTTTATCAGTATTTAATGTTCATCTTTGTTATGAAATTTTTTCCTTGATTTTTATCAGTTATTAAAATCACTATCTTAGCTGTCTTTTCATTCCAATTTGCATGGAATTTCAAGTATTCTTTATTTTCAATCTTTTAGTGTTTTTGTTTTTAAGTTGTCTATAAATAACATATATTGCCAGATATTTTTTTAATTTATTCATTTTAGAGAGAGAGAGAGAGAGAGAAAAGGGGGAGGAGCAAGAAGCATCAACTCCCATATGTGCCTCGACCAGGCAAGCCCAAGGTTTTGAACCGGCAACCTCAGCATTTCAGGTCGACACTATATCCACTGCGTCACCACAGGTCGGGCCTTGCCAGATATTTTTTATCCTGAGAGTTCTCTTTCTTTTTAAAAATTATTTATTTATTTATTTTAAAGATTTTATTTATTCATTTTACAAAGGAGACAAAGAGAGAGAGAGAGAAGCGGAGGAGCAGGAAGTATCAACTCCCATATGTGCCTTGACCAGGCCAGCCCACAGTTTTGAACCGTCGACCTCAACGTTCCAGGTTGACACTTTATCCACTGTGCTACCACAGGTGAGATGAGAGTTCTCTCTCTTAATTGATATGTTTCATTACATTTATCATTATTTCCATCTTATTCTTTATAGTTTACATTAATTCTCTGTTTTATTTTAAGTTTATTTTCGGGTAATGTTTGTATAAAGTAGAAGACTTAGGTCAAATTTCAATTTTTGGTTTATGGATGCTGCCATTGTATTGACAAGGCTGTCCTTATTCCATTGAATTGCTTTTCCATCTTTATCTAAAGCAGATGACCATAGTTATGTGGGCTTATCTTTTATTATTATTAATTTTTTAAGTGAGAGGAGGG
Source organism: Saccopteryx leptura (assembly GCF_036850995.1). Taxonomy (NCBI): domain Eukaryota; kingdom Metazoa; phylum Chordata; class Mammalia; order Chiroptera; family Emballonuridae; genus Saccopteryx; species Saccopteryx leptura. Next base: position 1,225,898 of record NC_089509.1, read on the forward strand.
GAGATAGTGAGACAGACTCTGACATGTGTCCTGACCAGGATCCACCTAGCAACCCCTGTCTGGGGCTGATGCTTGTTTCAACCAAGCTATTTTTAGCACCTAAGGCCAACGCTGAGACCAATCAAGCTATCCTCAGCACCTGGGGCAACCATCGAACCAATCAAGCCACTGGCTGCAAGAGGGAAAGAAGCATAGAAAGGGAGGAGAGGAGGAAGGGAAACAGAGGGTCACTTCTCCTATGTGCCTTAACTGGGAATAGAATCCAGGATGTTCATACACCAAGCCGATACTCTATCTACTGAGCCAGCTGACCAGGGCTGGGCCTATTTTTAGATTCTCTATTTTGTATCTCTCCCCCCATGAATACTACAATACAGTCCTTTTTTTCTTCTTCTTCTTGTTTTCAACTTGTTAGTTAGCTTTATTTTATTTTTTTATTGATTTTAATTTATTGTGTTTACATAGATTCTAGTGCCCCCCAAAATGTATCCCCCCTCCCCATGTCCCCCTCAACATCACCCTTGCCCCCCCCACCAACCACCCTCCCCCCTTCCCTCCAGGATTTGCTTTTCTGCTCTTTATAATGCTCTGTTATGTATATATAATTTCACCAATCTCTTTCTGTTCTCTGATCCCATCCTCTCATTCCCTTTCCCTCTGGTCCCTTTCATCCCGCCTCTGTCTCTCTTCTGTTCCGCAGTTCACATTGTTCATTGTATTCCTCAAATGAGTGAGGTCATATGATAGGTTTCTTTCTCTGCCTGGCTTATTTCACTTAACATAATAGTTTCTAGGTCCATCCATGTTGTCGCAAAAGGTAAGATTTACTTCTTTTTCATGGCCCCTGTATATCCTCTTTGAAGAAGTGTATTCCATTGTGTATATGTACCACTGCTTTTTAATCCACTCGTCCACTGATGGACACTTGGGCTGTTTCCAGATCTTAGCTATATTGTTAACAGCACTGCCATAAACATGGGGGTGCATTTCTTCTTTTGAATCAGTGATGTGGTGTTCTTGGGATATATTCCTAAGAGTGGGATGGCTGGGTCAAAAGGCAGTCCATTTTTAATTTTTTGAGGAATCTCCATAATGTTTCCACAGTGGCTGCACCAGTCTGCATTCCCACCAGCAGTGCAGGAGGGTTCCCTTTTCTCCACATCCTCACCAGCACTTATTCTGTGTTGTTTTGTTAATGAGCACCATTCTGACAGGTATGAGGTGATATCTCATTGTGGTTTTAATTTGCATTTCTCTAATAATTAGTGATGTTGAACATTTTTTCATCTGCCTATTGGCCATCTGTATATCCTCTTTGAAGAAGTGTCTATTCATTCCTTTTGCTAATTTTTTTGATTGAATTGTTTATCTTCCTGGTGTTGAGTTTTACAAATTCTTTATAAATTTTGGTTATTAACCCCTTATCAGAATTGTCGAATATGTTCTCCCATTGTATGGTTTGTCTTTTTATTCTGTTCATATTGTCTTTAGCTGTGCAGAACCTTTTTAGTTTGGTATAGTCCCATTTCTTCATCCTGTTCTTTATATTACTTGCCCGTGAAGATAAATCAGCAAATATATTGCTGCGACAGATGTTGGAGAGCTTACTGCCTGTGTTTCCTTTTAAGATGCTTATGTTTTCTCAACCTAAATTTAAGTCTTTTATCCATTTTCAGTTTACTTTTGTGAATGGTGTAAGTTGGTGGTCTAGTTTCATTTTTTTGCAGGTAGCTGTCCAATTTTCCCAACACTATTTATTAAAAAGACTGTCTTTACTCCATTGTATGCTCTTACCTCCTTTGTCAAACATCAATTGTCCATAAATCTGTCGGTTTATTTCTGTGTTCTCTGTTCTGTTCCATTGATCTATATGACTGTTCTTATGCCAGTACCAAGCTGTTTTGAGTACAATGGCTTTCTTTTTTCTTTCTTTTCTTTTTTTTTTTTTACAGAGACAGAGAGAGAGAGTCAGAGAGAGGGATAGATAGGGACAGATGGATAGATAGGGACAGACAGACAGGAATGGAGAGAGATGAGAAGCATCAATCATCAGTTTTTCGTTGCGACACCTTAGTTGTTCATTGATTGCTTTCTCATATGTGCCTAGACCATGTGGCTACAGCAGACCAAGTAACTCCTTGCTTGAGCCAGCGACCTTGGGTCCAAGCTGGTGAGCTTTGCTCAAACTAGATGAGCCTGCACTCAAGCTGGTGACCTCGGGATCTCGAACCTGGGACCTCCACATCCCAGTTCGACGGTCTATCCACTGTGCCACTGTCTGGTCAGACTTGAGTAAAATGGCTTTGTCATATAACTTGATATCAGGAAGTATGATACCACCAACTTTATTCTTCTTCAAGATTGCTGAGGCTATTTGTGTTCTTTTTTGGTTCCATATAAAAATTTGGAATATGTGTTCTATATCTTTTAAGTATGTCATTGGTATTTTAATAGAAATTACATTGAATTTATCAATTGCTTTGGGTATTATAGACATTTTAATGATGTTTATTCTTCCTATCCATGAACATGGTATATGCTTCCACTTGTTTGTATCTTCCTTGATTTCTTTTATCAATGTTTTATAATTTTCTGGGTATAAGTATTTAACGTCCTTCCTTAAATTTACCTAGGTACTTTATTTTTTTGTGCAATAGTGAAGGGGATTGTTAATTTCTCTTTCAGACAGTTCATTTTTGGTACATAAAAATGCCTCTGACCCTGACCAGGCAGTGGTGCAGTGAATAGAGCGTTGGACTGGGATGCAGAGGATCCAGGTTCGAGACCCTGAGGTCACCAGCTTGAGTGCGGGCTCATCTGGTTTGAGCAAAAGCTCACCAGCTTGGACCCAAGGTCGCTGGCTTGAGCAAGGGGTTACTCAGTCTGCTGAAGGCCCGTGGTCAAGGCACATATGAGAAAGCAATCAATGAACAAACTAGGTGTCGCAACGAAAAACTGATGATTGATGCTTCTCATCTCTCTTCGTTCCTGTCTGTCTGTCTGTCTCTCTGACTCTTTCTCTGTTCCTGTAAAAAAAAAAAAAATGCCTCTGATTTCTGAATATTAATTTTATATCCTGCCACTTTGCTGAATTCATTTATCAGATCCAGTAGTTTTTTGACTAAGACTTTAGGGTTTTCTATATACAGTATTATATCATCAGCAAATAATGATAGTTCTACTTCTTCTTTCCCAATTTGGATGCCTTTTATTTCTTCTTCTTGTCTGATTGCTGTGGCTAGGATTTCCAGAACTATGTTGAATAAGAGTGGTGAAAGGGGACACCCCTGCCTTGTTCCTGATCTTAAGGGGATTGCTTTTAACTTTTGTCCATTGAGTATGATGTTGACTGTGGGTCTGTTATAGATAGCCTTTTATCATGTTGAGGTATGTTCCCTGTATTCCCACTTTGCTTAGAGTTTTGATCATAAATGGGTGCTGGATTTTATCAAATGCTTTTTCCGCATCTATTGATATTATCATGTGATTTTTAAAAAAAAATTTTTTTTTACAGAGACAGAGAGAGAAATAGATAGGGACAGACAGACAGGAACAGAGAGAGATGAGAAGCATCAATCATCAGTTTTTCGTTGTGACACCTTAGTTGTTCATTGATTGCTTTCTCATATGTGCCTTGACTGTGGGCCTTCAGCAGACCGAGTAACCCCTTGCTTGAGCCAGCAACCTTGAGTCCAAGCTGGTGAGCTTTGCTCATTCCAGATGATCCCACGCTCAAGCTGGTGACCTTGAGGTCTCGAACCTGGGTCTTCCACATCCCAGTTCGATGCACTATTCACTGCGCCACCACCTGGTCAGGCTATCATGTGATTTTTATCGTTCCTTTTGTTTATGTGATGAATCACATTGATTGATTTGTGAATATTGTAGCAGCCTTGCCTCCCCAGAATAAATCCTACTTGATCATGATGTATGATTTTTTTCATGTATTGCTGCTGGATCTGGTTTGCTAATTTGTTGAGAATTTTAGCATCTAAGTTTATCACAGATATTGCCATATAGTTTTCTTTCTTTGTATTGTCTTTACCTGCTTTTGGAGTCAGAATTATGCTTGCCTCATAAAAGGAGGTTGGAAGTTTTCCCTTCTCTTGAATTTTTTGAAATAGCTTGAGAAGGATAGCAGTTAGTTTTTCTTTGAATATTTGGTAGAATTTGCCTTTGAAGTCATCTGGCCCAGGACTTTTTTTTGTTGGGAGTTTTTTGATAACTGTTTCAATCTCATTTGTTGTAATCTGTTTAGGTTTTCTGATTCTTCCAGACTGATTTTTGAAAGATTATATGTTTCAAGGAATTTGTCCATTTCACCTAGGTTGTCTAATTTTTTGGCATACAGTTCTTCATAGTATTTTCTTACAATCTTTTGTATTTCTGCTGTTAGTTGTTACTTCTCCACTCTCATTTCTAATTTTATTTATTTGAGTCCTTTCTTTTTTATTCTTGGTGATTCTGGTTAAAGGTTCCTCAATCTTATTTACCTTTTCAAAGAACCAGCTCTTAGTTTTATTGATCCTCTATTGTTTTTTTTAGCCTCTATGTCATTTATTTCTGCTCTGATCTTTATTATTTTCTTTCTTCTACTTCTTCTGGGCTTTACTTGCTATTCTTTTTTTAGTTATTTTAGATGTAGGGTTAAATTGTATGAGCTTTTTCTAGCTTCTTAAGGTATGCCTGTAATGCTATGAACTTCCCTCTCAGGACTACTTTTGCTGTGTCCCATAAATTTTGAATTGTTGTATGTTGATTTTCATTTGTTTCAAGGAAATTTTTTATTTCTTCCTTGATCTCATTGTTAACCCATTTGTTATTTAATAACATGCTATTTAGTATTCAAGTGTTTGAGTGTTTTTCAGTTTTTCTATTGTAGTTTATTTCTAGTTTCATGCCATTGTGATCCAAGAAGATGCTTGATATGATTTCAGTCTTTTTAAGTTTATTGAGACTCATTTTGTGTCCTAACATGTGCTCCATCCTAGAGAATGTACCATGAGCACTTGAAAAGAATGTATATTCTGCTGCTTTATGGTGAAATGTTCTGAAGATATCTATTAAATCCAGTTGATCTAGTGTGTCCTTTAAGTCTGCTGTTTTTTTGTTAGTTCTTTTCTTGAGAATCTATATATCCAGTGCTGTTAATGATATTGAAATCCCCTACTATTATAGTGTTGCTATTGATCTTGCCCTTTATATCCATCAAAATCTGCTTTATATATTTAGGTGCTCCTATATTAGGTGCATAGATAGATATATAATGGTTATATCTTCCTGTTGGATTGCTCCTTTTATCATTATGTAGTGACCTTCTTTATTTCTTACCTATAGCTTTTGTTTTAAAGTCTATTTTGTCAGATATAAGTATTGCTACCTCAGCTTTTTTTTTTCATTTCCATTTACATGAAATTTTTTTTTATCCCTTTACTTTCAGTCTATGTTTATCTTTTGTTTTGAGGTGGGTCTCTTGTAGACAGCATATGTACGGGTCCTGTTTTCTTATCCATGCTGCTACCCTATGTCTTTTGATTGGATCATTTAATTCATTTGAATTTAAGGTTATTACTGATATGTAGTTGTTTATTCCCTTTTTTTTTAACAGAGACACAGCGAGAGTCAGAGAGAGGGATAGATAGAGACAGACAGACAGGAACAGAGAGATGAGAAGCATCAATTATTAGTTTTTCATTGCGCATTGTGACATCTTAGTTGTTCATTGATTGCTTTCTCATATGTGCCTTGACCGCGGGCCTTCAGCAGACTGAGTAACCCCTTGCTCGATCCAGCAACCTTGGGCTCAAGCTGATGAGCCTTGCTCAAACCAGATGAACCCATGCTTAAGCTGGCGACCTCGGGATCTCGAACCTGGGTCCTTCTGCATCCCAGTCCGACGCTCTATCCATTGCACCACCAGCTGGTCAGGCGCCATTTTATTCTTTAAATTTACTTTCCTTTTTACTAGATTTCTTTTTTTCTCTGTGTTCTGTTTACAACAGGCCCCTTAACATTTCATGCAGTATCAGTTTGGTTGTAATGAATGCCTTGAGCTTTTTATTTCTCCCTCATTTTTAAATGATAGTCTTGCTGGATAAAGAAGTCTTGGTGGAGGTCCTTGTTCTGCATTACTTTGAATATTTCTTGCCATTCCCTTCTGGCCCCAAGTGTTTCTGTTCAGAAGTTCAATGTCGTCCTTATGGGGGCTCTTTTGTAAGTGATTGACTGCTTTTCTCTTGCAGCTTTGAGTATTTTTTGTTTGTCTCTTATCTTTAGTATTTTAATTATGATGTGTCTTGATGTAGGTCTCTTTGGATTCCATTTTAATCAGATTTTCTGTGTTTCTTGAATTTGTGTGACTTTTTCCTGCATCAATTTAGGGAAGTTTTCAGCTATGATTTTTTTCAATTAGGTTCTCTATCTCTTGTTCTTTCTCTTCTCCTTCAGGAACCCCTACTATGCAGATGTTGTTTTTCTTCATGTTGTCACAGAGCTCACTTAGAGTTTTCTCAGACTTTTTATCCTGTTTTCTTTTTGCTGTTCTGCTTGCATGCTTTCGCTTATCTTGTCCTCTAAATGGCTTATTCAATCCTCTGCTCCATTCAGCCTGCTTTTAATTTCTTCTAGTGTAGTCTTAATTTCTGATATTGTGTTTGTCATTTCTGTCTGATTCTTTTTTATGATTTCAATGTCCTTTTTGATGCCTGCTATTTCTTTATTTAGGTGCTCATTATGTCCATCTATTGTTGCTCTAATATTCTTGAGCATCCTAACAATCATTATTCTAAACTCTGCATCCGATATCTTGTTTATTTCCATTTCATTCAGTTCTTTTTCTGGGTATTTCTCTTGTTGATTTATTTGAACTGCACTTCTCTGTTTTCCCATTTTGCCTCTGTATAGACTAGATAACACTCTAACTATGGTTGTTAGGTCCTGAGCTGATGCTCTCTGTATCTGGCTGCTATATGTACCAGCCCTGGACCTCCCTGGCCAGAACCTGTCACAGACCATTGGGGGTCACTGCTTTTGACTGGCCCTTAGCAACCTTCTTGGAGCTGTAGGCGATCCAGAATTTGTGGCTGCCTCTTCTGGGCTGTGATGCTGTTGTAGCTATCAGCTGCACTCCTAGTCTGGCTTTTATCTACTCTTGGCCAGTGTATGTGGCCTTTCTATTCCTGATGTGAGGTCTTTGTGCCGGCCCCCCTCTGCCTAAGCCTCCTCAGGCACTTGTGCACTAGCGCGGGCTCGTGGGGCGCAGCTCGGGCTGCTCCACACGTGCAGGGGATTCCTTGCCTCACTGGGCTCTGCCCCCCGTGGGCACACGGGAAGCCTCTCTAGGCTCCACCACTCACCTTTTCTGTGCAGGCCGCCAGGCTCCACCCACAGCCGGCGCATGACACTGCTCCCTGGGCTCTGCCTCTTGTGGGTACCCAGATGCCTCACCCCGCTCGGGTCCACCCTGCGCTGGTGCAGGGGATGCCTCACCCCACAGAGTTCCGTCTTTGTGAGCATGCGGGTAGAGGGGGAAGGCTCTCCGGGCTCTGACTTCCTGCTGCTGCTTTGCAGGCTGCCTCACTGTGCTGCCCCTGTCCACCGGGTGGGCCAAGTGCCTCCAGCGTGCCACAGTTGGGCCTTCCTGCCCTTCGGAGGGTACTCAGCAGGCTGAAGGTGACATGTAGCCCAGACCTCAGCTCTCACATCCTTTGTCCCTGATTCGTTCCCTGCTTCTAAGTGTCTCTCTGCACTGACTGGAGCAGGAGAGCTTCTGGTGGGTGGGGTACTGCTTCCCTTTGCTGGGTTGGTTCTCCCAGGAAGTATGGGCACTTTAGGTTTGGGGAGTGACCCAGTACAGGGGTTAGGGTGGCTGTCTCCCACAGTCTCTCCCTGTGTCCCTGAGATTACACTCTCCTCTCACTACTCCAGTCCTCTTGGCACTCCCCGCTCCCAGAGCCCATGGTAAGTGTCTGTGAACGAGGTTTTCTGCACAGTCCCTTTAAGGTGGAGCCTGGGCCTGAGGGTTCTGTCTCCCTATCACAAACAGTAACCCGGCTCTTCTTTCAGCTAAATACTGTCTGTATGCCTCCTGTAGTCTCTGGGGCTCTAGGCTGGGGCTCCAGTCCTAGAGCTGAGAGTCCACAACTCTCCTGGAAATCCACCCTGCCATGAGAGACCCTACGAGCCACTCTCTCCTGGGAGTGGGGCAGCTCATTCCACATCTTCGCCTTTCCTACCAGCTCAGTGTGGTTCCTTCAGTGATGCTTGGTTATAGATTCCTCTTAGTTTAGTCCAAAGTTGATTTTTCAAGATGATTATTCCTAAGTTAAGTTGTTATCCACTTTGGTCCTGGGAGGTAAGAGTTGTAACGTCCGCCTACTCCCTTGCCATTTTCCCTCTCTATAACACAGTCTTGATTACTGTATCTAGATTATAAGCCATGGCATTGGGTAGTGATTGTTCCTGATTTAGTCTTTTTTTTTCTAAAGTGTTTTAGGTATTTGGGTTCTTTCCATATACATATTTTATAGTAAACTTATCTATGTCTCCAAAGGGAAAAAAAAATCATGCTGGGATTCTGATAGGAGTGGTGTTAACTCTATAGATCAGTTTTGGGAAAATTGACATATTCTCTGTAGAGACTTCCATGTATTTAGGTCTTTAATTTCTTTTATCAGTATTTTACAAATTTCATCACTCAGATCTGGTACACGGTCTATTAAATTTATAGCTAAGTTTTTTATTTTCTTTAGAATTTGTTAACCTAAAAATAAAAGGCCAAAGTGAGATGAAACTAGCACTTGTTTGATATATTAAAAAAAGAAAAAGAAAAGAAAAGCTAGTCAGGAAGTACTGATTCAGGCAAGAGTCCAAAAAGTGTTGAATTAGGAGACCAAAGCCATGGGTACTTATGAGAAGGGAAGGGGAACAACGACATCAATAGAGGGAAGGCATTTCTATTGGTGAGGATGAGCTAGCGTAGTGATGCTAATGCTAAACAATGTGTTTAATTTTCAGTCCAGTAGTCATAATATCTGCTTTTCTGTTATCTTTGCAAACGGTTCTTTGGGACACAGTGTTGCTTTTCACCCAGTCCAAGTTATTTTCTTGTTTTAGCATTCCAAAGGTTTGAGGCCTAAGGCTGTGAGATAGCTCCTCTGGGATGGCAGTTCAAGAGATTAGCATTGATAATTATGTTTTTAATTTTGATTTTCACTTGTTCGTTGTTAGTAAATGAAAATGCAACTGATTTTTTTGTGTTGTTTGTTTTTTATTCTTGTGTTTGGTTGGACAGATCAAGTTACTTTGTGTTGGTTTTAAATGTCACATTTTTGTTCCTGTTCTGTTTGCTCTTAAGACCTTTTCCAGGGGTTTTAAATTTCTGCTCTTATAATTTTCACTACTTTCACTGTCAAGCAGGGCAGTAAATCTCCTCATGCTGTGATTCTAGAAGTTCTCTAGCGTATGCTAGTTAAGCTTCTAGACAGGAAACCCATCTGGGGATTCTTTAACAAGGGCAAAGACCTCCAGCACACTGTCATTCTCGCAAGCCATCATGTCCAACATAGTATGGGGGACATTATTAATCCAATGCACTGATCAGCAGATGGCTCCTGCCTTGGGCCTGGCTTTCTCCCACTTCCAAGTGGTCCTACTACCTGTTCCCTTCTTAGGTCCATAAGAAGCTGAATGTTACAGATTCTCAGGCAAGCCTCTTTTCTTGTGGTTGCACACTGATAACTCACTCAGCAGGTCCTGGAGTCCCCTCTGGTTATAAGCCACAGCTAGCATGCTGACAACTTCAGTATAATCACAGACTGCAGCCCCCTTTACTGTTGACTGACTTGTGCTGTACTTTCTGAGACTCTGGTCATTCTCATTGGCCCTGAGAGACTCAGCACTAATACCTATCCACGCAGAAAAGGCCATTAAAGACCATTGGTCAGTGGACTTTCTACCCCAGTCAGACATTAAAATGACCTGGGGAGTTTTAACAATTAGTTTCTGGGTCCCCCTACTCTAAATCCGTTAAATGAGAATCTCTGAGGATGGGACTGGACATAGAAGCTTTCAAGGGCTCCCTAGGGGGTTCAAATGCACAGCCAGGTCGAGAACAACTGCTGTCAGTCACTCCCTCACTTACTGACACATGGAGAAGGGAAATGACTTGCCCAAGGCTGCATAAAGTTAGACTAATTGCCTCAGATTTGATTCATCACTATCTTTTTTTATCAAGTGCATCCTACCTTCTTTCTCAGACTCTGATTCATGCATTGAAAGCTGGGTCAGGACAGAGCCTCTTGCTTATCGCTATTCATAATTGTGTGTTGGGGACTGAAAAATAAACAGGGTATTTTGCAGTCTGGATTTTGGAGACAGGGGCGCTGGGAGCTGGCTGTGGGCTGGCAGTCTGCCCAACCCCCCACCTCACCTGCCTAATTAAGTTAACAAAGGGCTGTGCTTCTCTGCTCATTCTGCCCACCCATGTTCCCTGGAAGGATTGGAAGCTAGTTTCTTTTTGGTGTAAAGTTAGATTGACTAGTATGGTGGGGGAAACTTCATTGAATCGCTAATGACCCAAGTTACCCAGGAATAAAGACAGATGTCTTTCTGGGGGCAGCCATGTTTTGGCAGCTAAAAACAGTAGTGACTGTTGGCAAGGCATGGCATCCTCCTGAACCCATCCTGTATATATATCTTTAAGTCTCTGTCTATCATTTAATTCAATTTTGTACCATTTCCCACTCGGGACCCTGGAATAGACTCATTGCGCGGGACGCGGCAGTTGTGTGACATTGTTCTTAAACAGCTTCCCCAGTGCACTGCGGGCTACTTCTGGGCTGAACCAACACCTTCAAGGTCTCTGGCTTCTTCTCTCACAGGCCCAGGAATGGCCTCCATACCCAGGGGCATTCAAAACAGCTGCCTCCAGGAGGAGAACAGACAGGAGGACCTAGGATTTAGAATCAGACCTTGACTTGAGTCCTAGCTCTACCAGGTAAACTTGCCTGAACCTCAGTGTCCTCCTTTGTGCTGTGAGTCACAAGCGTCCTGCCCCCAGTGTTGGGTTATTACAGAGCTTCAGCATCAGGACCCCCAACACACACAAAGTTCCCTTCCAATCCCCTAGGGGAAGCTCCTGCTGTTGTGAAGTCACATTTTTAATTCTTTTTCAGAGTCCCCCAAATGGTACCAGATTCAGATGCCACAAAACTCAGACCTGCTCATCCCTATCCCACAGATTTGCTGCAGAAGTTAAGTAAGATTCTGTTTAGGAAGTTCAGGATATACGAATACTTGATAAGTATGACTTCCCTTCAGAACACCACAGGAAAAGGATGGAAAGACAGGCAGAACAGCAGCTGGTGTGCTTGCTGCATACTCCTTTTAATGTTCCATGTACTGCCATTCAAGCCAATCCCCTTTCCAAGAGCGGCCTCTGGGGTCCAGATGACACGGGAGGGATGCTAGGGCAGCTGGCTGTCAGGGGAACCCTCCTCGGCTCGCATGTGGCCATGGATCCAGTCCAGGTAGCGGCTGACTTTGGTGTAGATGCCATAGTTGTTGAGGCGCCCACAACCTTCACCCCAGCTCACCAGGCCCACCAGGAACCAGGTGCCACGGAAGGAGGTGACCATAGGCCCCCCACTGTCACCCTCGCAGGCATCCCGCGTGTCCCCAAGGATGCCTGCACACAACATGTTCTCAGAAACCTTGTTGAACATGGCCTGGACACACTCATTGTGAGGAACCACTGGGACCTTGATGAAGTTGAGGACAAAGGTGCGGTTTTTCTTGGTCTCACTGCGGTAGCCCCAGCCCGTCACCACAGTCTCCTGGCCGACCTTGGTGAGCTCACGGTCTGAGAGGCCACGGTCTGGGAGGCAGATGGGCATAATGGTCTGTGAGAAGATGGCAGGCTGGGCCAGACGAAGCAAGGCGATGTCGTTGTCACTGCTGCTCTTGCTGTAGTTGGGGTGTATGAGGACCTCCTGGATGTCTATGTCCACCTCCCACTTCTCCTTGCGCCGCCGGTCATACTCTCCTGTAGGGCACAGGGCTGTCAGAGTGGTCTCTGGACAGGTGGGCACAACTGCTGTGTTTATGCATGACCAGGTGGAGGATGGACAGTAGGCCCACACTGGAGTGGTCACTGCACCTCCCAGGTATCATCATGGGCCACATGTCTGCACCTCACTTCCTTATGAAGAGTAACAGGCCTATCATAAAGGGGCAGAATACTGGTCTGAACTTAGGACTCAGAGATGGACCATTGCCTGGGGAGTAAGCAGCAGTCAGCAGGGAAGCTCAAGACCCCCTGGAAACCCAGACACAGACCAGAGCTACAAAGAGAATGGGGAGCCTGTGACTGGAGAGAAACTCTCCACCAGTAGAGGCCTGGCCAGCAGAGCCCAGCTGGAGCTTAAGGCAGGGACGTGCCATGGTGGGGGCAGGGCAAGAGCAGAGACCCAGACAAGAGGATCAACAGGATCTAGGCAGGGCAGGAAGGCCTGGGTCACACACAAGGGACAAGGTCCTCTCAGGCAAGCCTGATGGCTCCTAGATGGTTAGGGATGCCTGGAAATTCCTAGCAGATTGTCACTGTAGGCTACAGGCTATTGGTTGTGCTGCAGGTAATTGTGGGGGATATGAATCTGGTCATTGAATAAAGACCAGATAAGAGCTCCCTCCAGAAACTGGTATAGCATGAGGCTGAGGCTTGGAGACCCCCAGACTGCTTCAGGGAAGCAACTAGCTGCTGTGGCAGATGTCAGGGCTTTGCTGGACAGTTCTATCCCCTTCAGTGTATGTGGAGCATGTTCCTGAGGCCAGGCCATGTGGGTCTGTGCCACAGGGTGTTGAAGGTTCACGTTCACAGCCTGCTGCACATGGTGGGAGAAAGGAAGCAAGTACGTATGTAACCCCCTCGCTTGCAAACACTGTGTATAAGCACCTGGGCCCAGATGTGAAGAGGGCACCAGACAATGTCCTTTCTGTAAAACACCAGCTGTCACTGTGCGTCAAATCCCACTACAGGGGTGTCAGGGTAGGAGGAAATGGGCCTCTTCACCCCAAACACCTGTAGAGCTCAAGCATATTGCCCCCAGGGATAGGGACCCCAAACTAGGCTAGCTTGTCAGGTGCCACCCCTCCTAAGATCTCTGGTGACCCGTCCTGCCTGGCTCCAGGCCGCACCCAGCCTGACGATGAGCTTCTTGGAGTCCTCCATGCAGTGGGCCGCTGTCAGCACCCAGGAGGTGTGGATGAGCACTGCCCCACAATACAGCTTCTTCTTTGAGTCCAGCAGGATCACCTGGAATGGGAGCGGGTGGTGTGTCATCCCAGCACCACTTTCTGACAACTCCAAGTCTGGGCCCCTGGTCTCAGCACAGACCTGGCGTGGTTCTCAAACCCGAGACACTAGAGCATAAGTAGGTCTTTCCCGGGTTCCCTGGCCATGTGGGCATGGACTTCTGGCCATACTTCTTCCCCTTTTCTGGCATTTTCTATATTCACACAGTTCATGGAGTCGGCCTTTTCCAGGGCTTCCCCCTTGAGTGCCTTTAGCACTCACCTCCCCTTCCCCACACCAATCAAAGGCAGCATGTCCTCTTTGGTGCACCCTGAGCAAGAACTTGGGGCTGCTGCCCCTCCTCTCACCTGCCAGGGGCTCTCTCCCTGCAGAGACAGCTGCCCGTTGACAAGCCGCGGGTCTACTTGGTCTACTTGGTCTGTGCAACATTTTGAGATCTTGCTTTTCTTCTCCATTGGGTTCCACGGCCTTCCACATGGGAATTTCACTGACAGTGGGGGAGATGATAAGGTCCTGCCAGGCACTACCCCCCAGACTGCCCTCCCATTCTGTTCACCTCCTGCCTGCATGCTGGTTTGCCATATTGTAGGGTTAAAGGAATAAACGATCCATAGGCTCGCAAATACATCAATCTGCAAATCCCCCTCGGGTTAGTCAGTCAACAAACAAGAGTCAGACCAAGCAAGCATTACTATCTAGCTGTGTGTCCTTGGATAGGTTGTTAAACTTCTCAGAATTCAGTATTCCCTAGGGCTGTTGGGAGCAATCTCTGAATGCGTAAGTAAGGTTTTATGCTGCAGAGCTCCCAACAGAGGTTAGAAATTATGGAGAGGAAGAGGTAGGCATTCCTGGAGAGCTCTGTGTATGGTTGTAAGGTCCTCTCAAGAGCAGAGGGCAGCCCTGACCAGTTTGCTCAGTGGTAGAGCGTCCGCCCAGCATGTGGAAGTCCTGGGTTCGATTCCCAGTCAGGGCACACAGGAAAAGCGCCCATCTACTTCTCCACTTTTCCCCATGTCCTCCCCCCCTCTCTTCCCCTCCCGCAGCCAAGGCTCCATTGGAACAAATTGGTCCGGGCACTGAGGATGGCTAAATGGCCTCCACCTCAGGTACTAGAATGACTCCAGTGGCAATGGAGCAACGCCCCTGATGGGCAGAGTATCGCCCCCTGGTGGGCATGCCGGGTGGATCCCGGTTGGCTGCATTGGGGACCTCTACTTCTAAGTAAGGAAAAATACAAAAAAGAAAAAAAACCATTCACAAAAATAAAATAAAAAAGTAGAGGGCACCTGACAGAGCACTGAGCCCCATGTTCATTGCAGCATTGTTCACAGTGGCCAGAACATGGAAACAACCAAAAAGCCCGTCAATAGATGACTGGATAAAGAAGATGTGGCACATATACACTATGGAATACTACTCAGCCATAAGAAATGATGACATCGGATCATTTACAGCAAAATGGTGGGATCTTGATAACATTATACAAAGTGAAATAAGTAAATCAGAAAAAAACAGGAACTGCATTATTCCATACGTAGGTGGGACATAAAAGTGAAACTAAGAGACATTGATAAGAGTGTGGTGGTTACAGGGAGAGGGGGGAAAGGGAGAGGGAAAGGAGAGGGGGAGGGGCACAAAGAAAACTAGATAGAAGGTGACAGAGGACAATCTGACTTTGGGTGATGGGTGTGCAACATAATTGAACGACAAGATAACCTGGAGTTGTTATCTTTGAATATATGTATCCTGATTTATTGATGTCACCCCATTAAAAAAATAAAATTATTTTTAAAAAAATAATAAATAAATTTAAAAAAAAAGAAAAAAAACCATTCACACACACACACACACACAAAAGTAGAGGGCACCTGACAGAGCACTGAGGGCCAGGAGCTCTGTCTGGGACTGCTCAGGATGGGCCATTCATCTTGGCTGAGAGATTTAGAATTCATGTAGAGCAGCAGGAAGCTATTAGCAGGAGAACTGAATAATGACAGGGAATGGTGATGAGACAACTGCACGATTCTGGAAGTTCAACAGCAGATGAACATTGACTGATTGAGAAAGCAAATCCCTCAGTAATAGCAGGTACCAAGTACAGACTGCTTTGCACCACAGAACCCCGGGAAGACTCAGTGCTTCCAATGAGGCAGTGCAGGTGGGGTATCGTGAGTTTATTAGAGAAACTGCCAGAGCCCTAGACCTCTGCCCAGACTCCTCAGCAACTTGACTCTCCTCTTTCACCCCTTCAGAGACTGTAGGTGTCTTATCTTCTGCAGAGGGTAAACCAGGGACTGTGATCTGGGGACTCAAGGCACAGTCACAGAAAGAATGACATCAAAGGCCAACCAGAGGGAGTCACGCAGACATCTACAGACTGGCTTCCCTCTGCACCCTGCTCCGAGGGGCAGGAAGCCAGGTTGGAACCACTCAAGTATGAGTTTGGAGGATTCTTCTCAGAAAACAGCATGAAGTAAAGACCTAAGGGTCTGGGGCTCTGGCAGTGACCTAGGCCTTTAGATAGTCTCACAGGAAAGCCCACAGGCCAACAGGTCTACCGGGCATTTCTATGCAACTTTCTATGAAATATAGTTAATTCAAAACACAAAGTTAGAACTGTTTTGTTTTTTTTTCCAGTAAAGGATGGCAATATAAAGTAGTGGAAAGTTCCCTGGAAGAACACAAAGTCAAAGAAATGGAAACCAAGAGAGATGATCACAGTCATCCATTGAGGGGAGGAGATCTGAGAACAGGGGGTCCAGAAAGAGAACAGAGAAAACAGGAGGTTATCAAAGAAACGAGTAAGGAAGCATTCCTAAAGGTGGAAGACATGAATCTCCACGTTCAGAGGGTCTCACAGGGGCCCTGTGCACTGTACAATGAATGAAAAAAGACCTGCAGTGAGGAGCCACCTGGTGAAATGCATTGTAAGAGCTGTAAAACTCCGACATCCTTACACATATATAAATCCAAGAAATTAAAATCTGGGCGAAGGAAAAGAGGAAGGCTGGATCGTGGGTCCCTGCTCTCCACGGAGAAGCCAGAGTTAAGGGGGGACGGGGTGTGGGGCTTGACAGAGCATCTTAAGGGAAGAAGCCATCCAAGACAGACAAAGGGAGATAGATGTTGGGGACCTGACCCCTATGTCAGCTCAGGTTTTGGGAGGTGAGTGGCCTACAGGCTCAGACTCTAGGAGTTGTTGGCCAGGTGAACAGGGGAAGGCTGCCTGTAGCACGATGGCCCGGCAATCCGGGAGCCCATCTCCCTTCAGTAGGACTCAGTGCTGCTCCTCGTGCACACCAGACTCGCCAGGAGCCCCATCGCCCTGACCGCACCACAACGCCCAGCTCCGGGGATCACCTGTGGGCTCGCACTGCAGGTGGTCGTCCCCTAGCTCGTAGCCCGGTGCACAGCTGCAGCGGCGCCGGGCCCCCTCCTCCTGGCAGTAGTGCGCGCAGCCGCCGTTGTCCATCGAGCAGTTGGAGAAGCGCACTCCTGGGGAAATGCGGACACCGACCCGGAGGAGCGCGCCTTGGAGACCCCCGCGGAGCCCCCACCCCACGCCGCGCCCCTCGCTTGCCCCCGCGACCCCCGCGGGTCCCGTGCGCCCTCACGGTTCAGGCAGAAACGGCCCTCCCAGCCCAAGTTGCAGTCGCAGCGGAAGCCGCCGATGCCATCGATGCACGTGCCGTGACTGCAGCACGGGCTGTCGCACGGGTGCTCCGGGAGGCGGTCCTTGCACTGGTCACCGTCTGCGACATGGGGTTTGAGAGGTGTCCCGGGTGCTGCCAGTCCTGTTCCCCTCCCTACAGTGGCCCTGAGGCCCGGAGGGGCACAGACAGCGCAGCCTGCACTCCAGAGCGCACTCACCAAGGTACTTGGACCAGAAGGCCAGCTGTGGAGAGAACGGGCTATGTCAGGGGCCTTCAGCCCTGGTGTGTGTATGGGGAGCTCACCGGGCACCTCCTGGGTCTGTCCCAGGTGAGGCTCAGTAGTTTCTAAGTGGACAGGGGAGAGAAGGGCTTCCAGACAAAGAGAGGTCAGCCCCTGTGTGTCACCCCCCGCCAGTGCAGCTGCACCTGGGCTACCACCAGCTTCTCCTTGACCCCTGTTGCCCATCTCCACCCCACATCCCATGAACAACACCCTCCTGCTCTGTTCACAGTTGGAAGTCTGGTCCCTCACAGTCTTCTACCACAGAAACCTCTGCAATAGGAAGGACCTATGTCCCACCAGTTCCTGTTACTCGCTCTGGGGCTTTTCTGGACCTATCCTGCATCTAGTCTTACCCTGAACCACTGTTCCCAAAGTTGAGCAAGCTCCTGGACCTCACTAGTGAGACAGATTGCTGGTTCAGAAGGTCTGGTACAGCAGCCTGCTTTTCTAACCAGGTGCTGCTGCTGCTGCTGCTGCTGGTCTGGGATCACCACACCCCAAAACCCACTGCTTGGTGCCTACATCGTCCAGCCCTGCAGCAGTAGCTCTGCCCCCCACCCCAAGACCTAAGGATGAGGTGTGGCCACAAAAGGCATGTGATGGGCTGAGATTGCACCTGCAGAGTATCATTTAGTGTCTGCTAATGAGGCCATTTGGGAAAAGAGGCAGTAGGGACCTAGTCAAGGAGGTGGCAGCTGAGGGCAAGGTGGGGAGCAGATGAGAGCTCTCCCTCAGCCAGGTAAGCCCTAAACAGAAAGGGCATCCCTAACAGCATGGAGGGAACCCCAGATGGCACAACTCTGAGCTCCTAGCAGCTGAAGTGGGCCCTTAGGGATAGAGGGGTTCTGAGACTTGTAATGGAAAGCCACCTCTCTTACCAAGTCCACCTTTTACCTCAGGGCCACTACCACAAGGCCTGGGGGTCAGAGAAGACATAGATAGACCCTTTCCTCAGATCTCCTGAGCAAGCAGATGTTGCCCTTTGAGAATATGAACTGAGGCACAGGATGAGTCTATGTGGACAGACATCAGGAAGTTGAGTCACACACCCTGATCAGCAGGTTCATGAGTGGCAGGAGAGACAGTGGTCTTTTGGTCACAGAGAGAGAAAACAGGTGAGGGAGAGGTGGTCAGCAGCAGGAGGGTGTGCACCTACAGTAGAGTTGGGTTGGCTTCCCTAAATTCTTTTTTCCTGCTGTTCATTGCAGAGTTCTGTTTCTTATAGTCACATACAGTATAGAGCCAGTGCATTATCATTCCATGCACCCAGCCCCAAGCTGAGGGGAAAGGGGCTGGTGCCACTGCCTTCCCAGACCCCAAGAGGCCCTCAGGGGTCAGTCCCACCCAGCTCATCCAGGCCCCAGCCAGCCAGCCACCAACCCACCTCTAAGATTTGGCCTTTAGACCCTACCAGGTGACTTACTGTGTCCTCCACATTTTGGAAGATCTCCTGGGCCTCCTCCAAGTCACAGACCTCCTCTATGCACTCCCGCTCCAGGCTGCTGGCCCGGAGCTCTTCCAGGAAGGAGTTGGCACGTTTGTTTCTCCACAGCACCTGGTGGGCCTGCTCACTACTGGAGAACACTGAGTCTGGTTTGGGGAGGGTAAGGGGGCTTGCTTTGGTAGAGGGGCCTGAAATGGGGGTCTGGGGTGGGGGCCTAAGCTGGGGCAAGCCAGGGGGGTTGTATGATTGCAGGTCATGATCCTCTTCCCTCTCCTCTGCTCTCTTCCTCCACTCGCAAAGAGAGCTGGAGGCTGAAGCACAGGAGACGTGACCATTCAGACCTCCCTTTGAACCCCAGCCCTACCTCTGTGTAACCTTGAGCCAGTGTCTTTCTATGTCTGAACCTCAGTTTTTCATCCAAATTGAGGACATTCTACTGTACTGAGGAAGCAGTCTAGTGCTGGCACAGAAGGGAGAGCCCATGTCACTTTATCAAGAATGCACATTAACTTGGTCTCATTGTTCTCCGAACATCCCTGTGCAACCCCATCTTGACATCGTCCCTCCACGGCCTCCCCTCCTTGAGCATTTCCCGTGTCCTCCCCTATGGCCACAGACCTGTCACCAGTGAGTATCACCACAGGTCTCCTGGGCTCTTAGAGTCATCTGTCTTGAGGACAGGGGACAGCTGGGATGGGGGATTAAGTCAGGGGGGTGCAGAAGAGCAGTGTGAGGGAAGATGCAAAGGCCAGGGGAGGAAAGTGTGCTTGAGTTGAGTCAGGACAGTTGAACCAAAAGACCACAGGTTGGAGCTGAAAGGTAGGGGGAAATATGGAAAGAGGGAGTGGGGAGGAGGAAGAGCACCTCAGGCAGAGAAGCTGCTCAAGAGGCCTAAGTGTGAGGAACGCTCTGTGGCTCCAGGAGAGGCTGGGTGGCTGCCACTGAGGGAGGCAGCCGTTCTCCCTGCAGGCCTCCCCAGCACCCTGCCTCCTCCTGTTGACTGTGGGACCCGGGATGGGGGCTGAGGCAGGGTTTCAGTAGGACAGGCCACCTGAGGCAGTGTGGCTCTGATGTGACCTGGCCTGGGACCAGGGCTTTCTCAGTTGAGGGAGTGATGAGTGGAGTGGGAAAGCCCAGGGGACTCTGTGACCCTCTCCCCCCAGGGTAGAGGAAGGAGCACCAGGATGTAACCTCCCTGACTGGGGTGCCCTGCTATGGCTGTCACCACCACCACCACAGAACTCTGCCCTCCAGCTGGGAGGCTGCCTCTCAGCTTGCCCTGAGGCTCAGAGAAGGTGGGGAAGGTGGGAAGGCCTTGGGACCTAGGATTGGAGGGTTGGGGAGTGGCCTTACCATGAGTAGCCGGTATACCGGAAGTTCCCCAGGCAGTCAGGAACAGTAAGAGGCTTGCTAGCCGCCACATTCGGGAGTGTTTGACACCTGTCTGACGAGGACCTCTGAGCCCCTGGCAGCCACCAGACCCTGCTCTGCCTGCTGCCACCCAGACAGGAGCCTCCCAATGTGTGCCGATGGTCAGGGTAAGGGCTGGGGTCAGGGTCCTGTCTACTAGGCAGAAGCCATCTGGCACCTCAGTTTTCTTTTCCATATGGGGCTAAGGTCACACCACCTAGTCCAAGTTTTCAGGGGGAAGAGAGAAGGTGGAAAGGGTATGGAGTCCTGGTGAAGATCAAAAGGAACTTAGCACAGAAGGGCCATGGCAGGTGTGCCCAGAACGTTCCTCAGGGCTGCTACCTTGGCTGATCTATGGGCCAGGACAAGGGTAATATCAAACATTGATCAGACACTCATGGTGTCTTTCAAGCAATTTGTACATGGTTCAGCGGCAGGCCACTAATTCAGACCACTTGGTGTAAATCCCAGCTCCAGGACAGCAACATTAGATGAGAAAACTGACTGCTCTGTGCCTCAGTTTCACCATTCGTAAAATGGATAGAAAACTGTATAGGGTCATTGTGAGAATTAAGTGAGTTAATCTACATACAGCTCCTCAGCTGCAGTTTGCACAGAGCAGAGGCCCAGTAAGTATTGCTGTTATTATTATTATTATTTTATTTAAATGAGAGGAGGGGATATAGAGAGACAGACTCTGGCATGTGCCCCAACTGGAACCCATCTGGCAACCTCTGTCTGGGGCCAATACTCTTGCCCATCTGGGGCCCATGTTCACAACTGAACTATTTTTAGCAACTGAGATGGAGGCTCCTTGGAGCCATCCTCAGCACCCAGGGCCAACGTGCTCAAATCAATCGAGCCATAGCTGTGGGAGCAGTGGGAAAGTAGGAGAAGCAGATGGTCACTTCTCTGTGACCTGACCAAGAAACCCAGAATTTCCACACCCCAGGTTGATGTTCTACCACTGAGCCAACTGGCCAGGGCCAAGTATTTCTATTATTATCTCAGGGAAGGCTCACAACCACCTAAGGTATAGGCTCAGTGCAGTCACCCTGTTTCATGGTGGAGGAAATTGAGGCTCAGAGGAGTGAAGTAACTTATTAAAAACCCACAACCAGGAGGCAACAGAGCTTGGACTTAAGCCCAAGCCTTTGTGGCTCCAGGCCCCATATCATGCCCCAAACCACTGGGTGCCCCACAAGACCACAGAGGTAGCCCTGCCAGCTGGAAGCCAAGGAGCCCTCCACTATGTCCAGGACTGGGTGGGCAGGCCTACCTGCCAGTCTGCACCCTGTCTGACAACTCTCTGTCTTTACTGGCCCTGCGGCTGGTTCCGACATTTGTTTAAACCAGAGGCCTCAGGTTTAGAGCTGGAGGCAGATGGGAGAATAACAGGCCCCAGTCTCCAAGCTGCTCCTGGCGATGGCGCTGGAGGCCCTCAGCTGACTTTCACTTGCCTTAAAGTCCGGGAAGAGGGCCCCTTGAAACTGTGGTGCCCAGGCCTAAGGATTGCCAACCAGTCAATGCCTTGGCCTGGCCTATGGCAGAGCCCAGATTTCCCTTTACCCCAAACTCCAGCTGTCCTCTCAAACTCTGGTTCAAGGATTTAGCCTTCCCCCTGCTCAGCCCCCTCCTCCAGCCCACCTCAAGACCTGCCTGGAAGGGGACTCACTGGGGTGGGCCTTGGAGAAACCGCAAGGTTGGCCTCCTGTCGCCATGACTGCTGGAACTCGAGTTAATTCACAACTGCAAATATTTGCCTGCTCGGCCTTAGTGCAGAGGCCTCCCCGCCCACAGACAAACAAACAAGGTCTGGCAAAGGACTTCTCAGCATGCCCAGAGCCCGCTGCACATGCCAAGGTTGTTATTCTGGAGGGAGGGTGGTGAGTGACAGGTACCATCAGAACTGTGGACTGTTGTGGTTTTATTTTAGCCTCCTAGTGACTAGCTGAAGGAGGAACACTACCTCCCATTTTAGCCCAGAGATATTGCAGTTTGCCCCAGATCAGCACAACTGTAATGATCCCACATTTCGCCAACCCCGGGGTGCCATTATTATAAGATGCACCTATTTTAGGGGTCAGAACAAAAGAAACACTGCCAATTACACAGCGACATGCTGCCCTGACCTTTGACTTTTGTGATGTAAAACATGAAAAGATGTGCCTCTCAGGGTCCCTACCACATGGGTACTGGGCATGCTGAGGGCCCTCAGCTCTGGTCGCCCTGTAGCTCCCCCACAACTGTATATGGCTTGTCCTATAACCTCAGTTTTGCCAATGAAGACACTCAGAAATTGTGTTACTTCCCCAAATTTACCGAGCTGACAGGTGGCAGGTCTGCACTAGAACCCAGGTCTTTCTGGCACCTCTCGACCACCTCTGTGAACACCTGAGAAAAAGAGGCAAAGCTCTGGAAAATGAAAGCCAGCTCATGGCCCAGCTGCCAGAAAGGGGAAGACTGGAAGGAAGGTCTTACTAAGAGCCACCCTGGTCTGTCAGTGCTCACTAGGCATCGTCCATACTCTCCACACTTAGCCCTCCTTGGAGGACCAGAGCACAAGTCTCAGTCCCAGCCACTGCATGGGTCACGTGGTCTCGACATACTGCCTACCTTTTGTGACTGCGCAGGGAAGTCACTAGTCCCAGGTGGCAATCAGATTCTCTCCTCTGGCCAGGGAGTAGGGCCTTAGAGCCCTTTTCCCACTGTGAGCACTGGACTTCGAGAACTTTGAGCGGGGCAGGAGTGAAAAGTATCAACTCATAGTTGCTTCACTTTAGTTGTACATTGCTTGTCGTATGTGCCTTGGCCAGGCAAGCCCAGGGTTTCGAACCGGTGACCTCAGCATTCCAGGTCAACACTTTATCCACTGTGCCACCACAGGCCAGGCAATACCTGTATACTTTTGTAAAAATAAAAATGCAACTGTTATCCAAAGTGGCTGTACCATTTTTTATTCCTATTGGTGGCAGCCTCCCTGTCACTTGGTGTGGTCAATGCTTTGGTTTTGCTTTTTTAAAATGTTTAGCTATTCTAATAGGTATGTGGTAGTAGCTCACTGTAGATGTAATTTTTTATTTTATTTATTTATTTATTTTTACAAAGACAGAGAGAGAGTCAGAGAGAGGGATAGACAGGGACAGACAGACAGGAACGGAGAGATGAGAAGCATCAATCATTAGTTTTTCATTGCGCATTGCAACACCTTAGTTGTTCATTGATTGCTTTCTCATACATGCCTTGACCACGGGCCTTCAGCAGACCAAGTAACCTCTTGCTTGAGCCAGTGACCTTGGGCTCAAGCTAGTGAGCTTTTGCTCAAACCAGATGAGCCCGCGCTCAAGCTGGCGACCTCGGGGTCTCGAACCTGGCTCTTTTGTATCCCAGTCCGATGCTGTATCTACCGAGCCACCATCCGGTCAGGCTGTAGATTTAATTTTTATTTCCCTAATACTCATGATGCTAAGGATCTTATGTTCTTATTTGCCATTCAGTTATCTTCTTTGGTGATGTGTCTATTTAAATCTTTGCGCTTTTTTATTATTGAGTTTTGAGAATTTTTTATATATTCTGGCAACGAGTCCTTTGTCTCAAAGTGCAAAATTTTTCTCATTCTGGTTTTTTTTTCTTAACAATGTCTGTCTTTTTTTTTTTCTTAATGGGAAATGTTTATTTTTTTAAATTAATTTTAATGGGGTGACATTGATAAATCAGGGTACATATGTTCAGAGAAAACCTCTAGGTTATTTTGACATTTGATTATGCTGCATTCCCATCACCCAAAGTCCAATTGTCTTCCATCACCTTCTAACTAGTTTTCTTTGTGTCCCTCCCCTCCCCCAACCACCTCCCCCTCCTCCCCCTCACCCTGTAACTCCCACACTCTTGTCCATGTCTTTGAGTCTCATTTTTATGTCCCACCTATGTATGGATTCATATAGTTCTTAGTTTTTTCTGATTTACTTATTTCGTTCAGTATAATGTTATCAAGGTCCATCCATGTTGTTGTAATGATTCGATGTCATCATTTCTTATAGCTGAGTAGTATTCCATAGTATATATGTACCAAAGCTTTTTAATCCACTCGTCCACTGACAGACACTTGGGCTGTTTCCAGATCTTTGCTATTGCGAACAATTTTGCCATAAACACAGGGGTGCATTTCTTCTTTTCAAACAGTGCTATGGTGTTCTTGGGGTATATTCCTAAAAGTGGTATAGCTGGGTCAAAAGGCAGTTCGATTTTTAATTTCTTGAGGAATCTCCATACTGTTTTCCACAGTGGCTGCACCAGTCTGCATTCCCACCAGCAGTGCAGGAGGGTTCCCTTTTCTGCACATCCTCACCAGTACTTATTCTGTGTTGTTTTGTTGCTGAGTGCCATTCTGACTGGTGTGAGGTGATATCTCATTGGGGTTTTAATTTGCATTTCTCTAATTAGTGATGTTGAGCATTATTTCATATGTCTATTGGCCATCTGTATTTCCTCTTTGGAGAAGTGTCTATTCATTTCTTTCCCATTTTTGGATTGGATTGTTTGTCTTCCTGGTATTGAGTTTTACAAGTTCTTTATAAATTTTGGTTATTAACCCCTTATCAGACGCATTGTCAAATATATTCTCCCATTGTGTAGTTTGTCTTTTTATTCTGTTCTTATTGTCATTAACTGCGCAGATGCTTTTTAGTTTAACATAGTCCCATTTGTTTATCCTGTCTTTTATTTCACTTGCCCGTGGAGATAAATCAGCAAATATATTGCTGCGAGAGATGTCAGAGAGCTTACTGCCTATGTTTTCTTCTATGATGCTTATGGTTTTATGGCTTACATTTAAGTCTTTTATCCATTTTCAGTTTATTTTTGTGAATGGTGTAAGTTGGTGGTCTAGTTTCATTTTTTTGCAGGTAGCTGTCCAATTTTCCGAATACCATTTGTTGAAGAGGCTGTCTTTACTCCAATGTATGTCCTTACCTCCTTTGTCAAATCTCAGTTGTCCATAAAAGTGTGGGTTTATTTCTGGGTTCTCAGTTCTGTTCCATTGATCTATATGCCTGTTCCTATGCCAGTCCAGGCTGTTTTGAGTACAATGGCCTTGTAGTATAACTTGATATCCGGAAGTGTGATACCTCCCACTTTATTCTTCCTTTTCAAGATTGCTGAGGCTATTCGTGTTCTCTTTTGGTTCCATATAAAATTTTGGAATATGTGTTCTATATCTTTGAAGGAAGTCATTGGTATTTTTTTTTTTTTTTTTTTTTTTTTTTTTTTTTTTTTTTGCATTTTTCTGAAGCTGGAAACAGGGAGAGACAGTCAGACAGACTCCCGCATGCGCCCGACCGGGATCCACCCGGCACGCCCACCAGGGGCGATGCTCTGTCCACCAGGGGGCGATGCTCTGCCCATCCTGGGCGTCGCCATGTTGCGACCAGAGCCACTCTAGCGCCTAGGGCAGAGGCCACAGAGCCATCCCCAGCGCCCGGGCCATCTTTGCTCCAATGGAGCCTCGGCTGCGGGAGGGGAAGAGAGAGACAGAGAGGAAGGCGCAGCGGAGGGGTGGAGAAGCAAATGGGCGCTTCTCCTATGTGCCCTGGCCGGGAATCGAACCCGGGTCCTCCGCACGCTAGGCCGACGCTCTACCGCTGAGCCAACCGGCCAGGGCCCAAGTCATTGGTATTTTAATCGGTATTGCATTGAATTTATAAATTGCTTTGGGTAATATAGACATTTTAATGATGTTTATTCTTCCTAACCATGAACACGATATATGCTTCCACTTGTATCTTCCCTGACTTCTTTTATCAATGTTTTATAATTTTCCGAGTATAAGTCTTTAATCTCCCTGGTTAAATTTATTCCTAGGTACTTAATTTTTTTGGTTGCAATGGTAAAGGGGATTGCTTCCTTAATTTTTCTTTCTGACAGTTCATTGTTACTGTGTAAAAATGCCTCTGATTTCTGAGTATTAATTTTATATCCTGCCACCTTGCTGAATTCATTTATCAGGTCTAGTAGTTTTTTGACTTGAGACTTTAGGGTTTTCTATATACAATATCATATCATCTGCAAATAATGATAGTTTTACTTCTTCTTTTCCAATTTGGCTGCCTTTATTTCTTTTTCTTGTCTGATTGCTATGGCTAGGACTTCCAGAACTATGTTGAATAAGAGTGGTAAAAGGGGGCACCCCTGCCTTGTTCCTGATCTTAAGGGGATTGCTTTTAATTTTTGCCCTTTGAGTATGATGTTAGCTGTGGGTTTGTCGTAGATGGCCTTTATTATGTTGAGGTATGTTCCCTATATTCCCACTTTGCTGAGAGTTTTGATCATGAATGGGTACTAGATTTTATCAAATGCTTTTTTCTGCATCTATTGAAATTATCATGTGGTTTTTCTCCTTCCTTCTGTTTATGTAATGAATTGCATTGATTGATTTGCGAATATTGTACCAGCCTTGCCTCCCAAGAATAAATCCCACTTGATCATGGTGTATGATTTTTTTCATATATTGCTGGATCCGGTTTGCTAATATTTTGTTGAGGATTTTAGCATCTAAATTCATCAAGGATATTGGCCTATAATTTTCTTTCTTTGTGTTGTCTTTGCCTGGTTTTGGAATCAGAGTTATATACTCACCTCTTCCTTCCTCTTGAATTTTTTGAAATAGCTTGAGAAGGATAGGAGTTAGTTCTTCTTTGAATATTTGGTAGAATTCACTTGTGAACCCATCAGGCCCAGGACTTTTCTTTTTTGGGTATTTTTTGATAACTGTTTCATTCTTATTTGTTGTAATCAGTCTGTTTAGGTTTTCTGATTCTTCCAGATTGATTTTTGGAAGATTATATGTTTCAAGGAATTTGTCCATTTCATCTAGGTTGTCTAGTTTTTTGGCGTACAGTTCTTCATAGTATTTTCTTACAATATTTTGTATTTCTGTTGTGTCAGTTGTTATTTCTCCACTCTCATTTCTAATTTTATTTATTTGAGTCCTTTCTCTTGTTTTCTTGGTGAGTCTGGTTAAAAGTTCATCAATCTTGTTTACCTTTTCAAAGAACCAGCTCCTGGTTTCATTGATCCTCTGTATTGTTTCTTTAGCCTCTATGTCATTTATTTCTGCTCTGATCTTTATTATTTTCTTCCTTCTACTACCTCGGGCTTTACTTGCTGTTCTTTTTCTAGTTCTTTTAGATGCAGGGTCAAGTTGTTTATTTAAGCTTTTTCTAGCTTCTTAAGGTATGCCTGTAATGCTATGAACTTCCCTCTCAGGACTGCTTTTGCTGTGTCCCATAAATTTTTTTTTTTTTTTTACAGAGACAGAGAGAGAGTCAGAGTGAGGGATAGACAGGGACAGACAGACAGGAATGGAGAGATGAGAAGCATCAATCATTAGATTTTTGTAGCGCATTGTGACGCCTTAGTTGTTCATTGATTGCTTTCTCATATGTGCCTTGACCGTGGGCCTTCAGCAGACCGAGTAACCCCTTGCTTGAGCCAGTGACCTTGGGTCCAAGCTGGTGAATTTTTTTTTTTTTGTATTTTTCTGAAGCTGGAAATGGGGAGAGACAGTCAGACAGACTCCCGCATGCGCCTGACTGGGATCCACCCGGCATGCCCACCAGGGGTGACGCTCTGCCCACCAGGGGGCGATGCTCTGCCCCTCCGGGGCGTCGTTCTGCCTCGACCAGAGCCACTCTAGCACCTGGGGCAGAGGCCAAGGAGCCATCCCCAGTGCCTGGGCCATCTTTGCTCCAATGGAGCCTTGGCTGCAGGAGGGGAAGAGAGAGACAGAGAGGAAGGAGGGGGCGGGGGTGGAGAAGCAAATGGGCGCTTCTTCTATGTGCCCTGGCCGGGAATCGAACCTGGATCCCCCGCACGCCAGGATGACACTCTACCGCTGAGCCAACCGGCCAGGGCCTAAGCTGGTGAATTTTTGCTCAAACCAGATGAGCCCACACTCAAGCTGATGACCTCAGGGTCTCGAACCTGGGTCTTCCACATCCCAGTCTGACACTCTATCCACTGCACCACCGCCTGGTCAGGCAGTGTTCCATAAATTTTGAGTTGATGTATACTCATTATTGTTCATTTCTAGGAATTTTTAAATTTCTTCTTTGATCTCATTGTTAACCCATTCATTATTTAATAACATGCTATTTAGTTTCCAAGTGTTTGAGTATTTTTCAGTTTTTCTGTTGTGGTTGATTTCTAGTTTCATGCCATTGTGATCAGAGAAAGTGCTCGATATGATTTCAATCTTCTTAAATTTGTTGAGACCGCTTTTGTGCCCTAACATGTTATCTTATCCTAGAGAATATACCATGAGCACTTGGAAAGAATGTATATTCTGCTGCTTTAGGGTGAAAGGTTCTGAGGATATCTATTAAATCAAGTTGATCTAGTATGTCCTTTAAGTCTGCTGTTTCTTTGTTAATTTTTTTTCTTGAGGATCTATCTATTGATGTTAGTGGGGTATTGAAATCCCCTACTATTATAGTATTGCTGTTGATCTCGCTCTTTAAATTCATCAAAGTCTGCTTTTTATATTTAGGTGCTCCTATATTAGGTGTGTAGATATTTATAACAGTTATATCTTTCTGTTGGATTGCTCTCTTTATCATTATGTAGTGACCTTCTTTATCTCTTACTATAGTCTTTGTTTTAAAGTCCATTGTGTCTGATATAAGTATTGCTACCCCAGCGTTTTTTTCATTTCCATTTGCGTGAAATATTTTTTCCATCCTTTTATCTTCAGTCAATGTGCATCTTTTGTTTTAAGGCGTGTCTCTTGTAGACAGCATATGTATGGGTCCTGTTTTCTTATCCACGCAGCTACCCTATGTCTTTTGATCAGATCATTTAATCCATTTACATTTAAGATTATTATTATTATGTAATTGTTTATTGCCATTTCATTCTTTAAAACTATATTCTTCGCCTGACCAGGTGGTGGCGCAGTGGATAGAGTGTCGGACTGGGATGTAGAGGACCCAGGTTCAAGACCCCGAGGTCGCCAGCTTGAGCGCAGGCTCATCTGGTTTGAGCTAAAGCCCACCAGCTTGAACCCAAGGTCGCTGGCTCAAGCTTGGGTTACTTGGTCTGCTGAAGGCCCGTGGTCAAGGTACATATGACAAGGCAATCAATGAACAACTAAGGTGTTGCAATGCTCAATGAAAAACTAATGATTGATGCTTCTCATCTCTGTCCATTCCTGTCTGTCTGTCCCTATCTATCCCTCTCTCTGACTCACTCTCTGTCTCTGTAAAAAAATAAAATAAAATAAAATAAAACTATTCTTCTTTTGCTATATTCTTTTTCTCCTTTGATTTGTTTACAACAGACCCCTTAGCATTTCTTTTAGCCTTGGTTTGGTTGTAGTGAATTCCTTGAGTTTTTTTTTGTCTGGAAAGCTTTTTATTTCTCCTTCAGTTTTAAACAAGAGCCTTGCTGGATAAAGTAGTCTTGGTTGTCGGCTCGTGTTCTGCATCTTAACAGTGCCTTTTGATGAGCAAATGGTTTTAATTTGATGAAGTCCAATTATTTATTTATTTATTCATTCATTCATTCATTTGTTTATTCATTTATTTATTTGGAGATAGAGTTACAGACTCCCACATGTGCCTTGACCAGGATCCACCTGGAAACTCCTATGTTGGGCAGATACTTGAATCAACCTATCCTCAGTGCCTGAGGCTGATGCTCAAACCAATTTGACAGGGGAAGAGGAAGAGAAGAGGAAGAAGAAAGGAAGCCGATAGTCGCTTATCATGTGTGCCCTGACTGGGAATCAAACCTGGGACATCCGCATGCCAGGCCAATGCTCTATTCACTAAGTTAACCAGCCAGGGCCTCTATATATTTTATGATTTGGGTTTCTGTGTCCTACCTAAGAAATCTGCCTGATGTCACAAAGGTTTTCTCTTATGTGTTCTAGAAAATTTGTGGTTTTAGATTTTACATTTAGATCTCCAACCCAATTTGAATTTATTAATTTTTATGTTTGGTATAAGGCAGGGATCAATTTACGTTTTTTTAGTTCATGAATATTTAGTTGTTCTAGCACCATTTGTTGCAAACACAATCTTTCCCTCATTGAATTACATTGGTACTTCGTCAAAAATGAGTTGACCATATAAGTATGTATTTATTTCGTACTCTATTTTGTTATATTGTTCTATCTGTTCATCTTTATACCTATAGTATACTGTCTGACCAATGGTGGCACAGTGAATAGAGCACTGACCTGGAACACTGAGGTTCCAGGTTCAAAACCCTGAAGTTGCTGGCTTGAGTGTGGGCTCATCCATCTTGAGCATGGGGTTGCTAACTTGAGTGCAGGATCATCAACATGATCCAAAGGTCGCTGGCTTGAGCCTGAAGGTCGCTGGCTTGAGCTCAAAGATGGCTGACTTGAGCCCAAGTCGCTGGCTTGAGCAAGGGATCACTGGCTAAACTGGACTGCCCCCCCTCCAGTCAAGGCACATATGAGAAAACAATCAATGAACAACTAAAGTGCTGCAACTATGAATTAATGCTTCTCATCTCTCTCCCTTCCTGTCTCTCTCTCTTTCAAAAAAATAAAAAAATAATAATATATACATAAGACTCAAATAACTCTTGAAATCAGGTAGAGTAAGTCCTCCAATTTTGTTCTTTTTCAAAATTATTTTGGCTATTTCAGGTCCTTTGCATTTCTATACACATTTTAGTATCAGCTTGACAATTTATACCCAAATATGCTTGCTGAGATTTTGATTAGGAGTGAGTTGACACTAGAGAACAATTTGGGGAGAAGAGGCATTTGAATATTGAGTCTTTTGATCCATTAGCATAGTATTTCTCTCCGTTTATTTAGGTCTTTGTTAATTTCTCTCACCAATGTTTGGTATTTTCAGTGTTCATGTCTTGAACATATTTTGTTAAACTAATGCTACTTATTTCATGTTTTTAAAATGCTACTGTAAATGGCACTTTACAGATTTCAATGTATTATTGTTCATTGCTAGTATATAGAGCTACAATTGATTTTTTTATATTGAGACATTGTTTTCTTCAGTTTAATAAAAATAAACTGGTTACCGGGGGAAGGGTATGTGAAGATGTGGGGGAGATTGTGGGGGGAAAGGTATAAAGAGGGACAAATATACAGTGACAGAAATGATTTGACTTTGGGTGATGGGTATACAACATAATCAATAGTTCAAATGATATAGAAATATTTACCTGAAACCTATGTACTCATTGATCAATGTCACCCTGTTAAATTTAATTTTCTAAATAAAATATTTTAATAAGAAATAGAATTTACATATAACATTGTATTAGTGTTATGTATACAACATAAGGATTTTGTAGTAGAAAGTTAGACAGCATGAGCAGAGTAGGATGATGGGCTAGGTACAGAAGGCCACCAGACTGGAGAGCCCCAGATGCTTAGCAATGGGCAAAACTATAAGCAATTGCAGGACCATCCCGTAAGCATGAACCCCTGGAGATGACCTCTAGGCCTCAGCTGTGTTTCAGCTCCAGGCCTAGTGATGCAGCAAAATCAGACAGCCCTGTCAGGTCAAGAGGGCTGCTCTTGCCTGGCCCTCTACCCCACCCCCGGGAGTCCCAGTGGCCCTCCTCTGAGTCAGTGGTAAGTCAGCGGTGAATCAGAGTGCCCACAGCCCAAGTTAGGGACCTGGGGACCCAGGAGGGATTGGAGAGGGGAGAGGAGGTGGGGCCGCCTGGAGGTGGGCAGAGAGAAGGCAGAAGCCAGAGCCCAGGTGTGCGGCCTGCAGATCAGCTCTGTCCTGTCTTATGTTTTCGGTACAAGTGCTTGAGAAGGTGTAAAGCCAGTAGCCACGGCCACCATTACAGCTACCTGGCCCGTGCAGGTTTGCATTTGATTTGAACAGACAGTAATGAAACAATGGAGCCAAGAACTGGTGGGCCATCATCTTTATCCTAGCTTGCACCTGGCGGGCAAGAAATACACACAGTGGGAAAACACTTCCCTTTCCATTCAGGGCTCCCAAAGTCACTAACTTATCTGAATTTCCTAGAATCAAAGTTTTCTACCTCACCAGCCTTATTCACCTCTGTTCCCCATCACCTTCTCCCTGCACAAACTCTGCACAAACTGGCTTCTTCTTCAGCACTCCGCCATCTTGGCTGCTTCTCCTCTCCTCCACGTGGCCTTTCTCTGCTCTCCTCCAGCGTGGGCTCCTCTGCCCCATTTTATAGTGTAGAAATCAAAACCTTTAATCCAATATACAAACAAGGAAGTCTCTGATACAAAGTCACTTAGGGTGGGAAAGGCTTAGTCTTAAAACTAAGCCTTAGGGTATAATAACCCTGTCTGCTTACAGCCTGTCCCCCACACCCAGTGCAAACTATAAGTGAGCAAACCTATATATCATTTTTACAAACTTATTTGACCAACAGAAGGGTTTTTCCTTTTTGGAACTGTTGAAAAACACCAAAAAAATGAGCATTTTGTAACAAATAAAAATTATGTTAAATTCAAAACTCAGTGTTGTAAGGCCAGCAGCCACGGCCACCATCACAGCCACCTGGCCCACGCAGGTTCGCATTTGATTCAGACAGATAGTAATGAAACA
This sequence comes from Saccopteryx leptura, assembly GCF_036850995.1. Classification (NCBI taxonomy): domain Eukaryota; kingdom Metazoa; phylum Chordata; class Mammalia; order Chiroptera; family Emballonuridae; genus Saccopteryx; species Saccopteryx leptura. The sequence goes on from NC_089509.1 coordinate 1,258,599, forward strand.
ACGGAGCCAAGAACTGGTGGGCCATTAGCTTTAATCCTAGCTCACACTTGGCGGGCAAAAAATACACACAGTGGGAAAACAGTTCCCTTTCCGTTCAGGGCTCCCAAAGCCGCTGACTTATCCAAGTTTCCTAGAATCAAAGGTTTCTACCTCACCAGCCTTATTTACCTCTGTTCCCCATCTCCTTCTCTTTGCACAAACTGGCTTCTCCTTCAGCACTCTGCCATCTTGGCTGCCTTTCCTCTGCAATGCTAATGGCAGGAACAGAGAGAGAGAGAGAGAGAGAGAGAGAGAGAGAGAGAGCAAGCTCCTGATCTGCTTCATTTTATAGTGTAGAAATTAAAGCCTTTAAGCCAATATACAAATAAGGAAGTCTCTGATACAAAGCCACTTATCTGAGGCATAAATGGAATTCCTCATAAGAGTGCACCACCCCACATCATACAACAGTCAAGGGTGTGGGGAAAAGCTTAGTGTTGAAAAGATCTTAGTATTAGAAGGGTGTTGAAAAGATTTTAGTATTAAAAGGGTGGTAAAGGCTTAGTCTTAAAATTCAGCCTTAGGCTATAGGACAGACCTTGCGAGCTTACAGCCTGTCCCCCACACCCAATGCAACCTTAAGCGAGCGAACATATATATCATATTTGCAAACTTATTTGACCAACAAGTGTCCAGAAAAAGTTCTATTTGGAGAGCGATGCCCATGTGTTAGGTGTGTCCGTGGCTGCTGGCTGCCCCGCAGGACAGTGGTGGAGCTGAGCTGCAGGGAGAAACTGCAGGGCCCCCTCTGGCATGCCAGAGTGTGCTCTGCCCCAGCGTTCAGGAGGCAGTGGCCTGGGTGGGCAGGCCTGGGGAGACAGCCACCCTGGGGAGCATTCCAGCCTGCTGAGCTGCCCACGGTTTGTCAGCTGGCCGGGAAGCCCTCTGCGCCGGCAAATTTGGGCCTGCCCTCTCTGGGGGATGAACTTGCTGGGCTCTGGGCCAGGGACTCCCAACTGCAACCTGGGGACCCAGTTTTGTCCCATACCATCTCTGGGAGTTCTACACCAAGTGGTAAGGCAGAGTCCCCAGGGGGTCACGTGCTCCCAGCTGAGGAATGTTGTTACTGATTACCCATTAACCAGCTAGTCCTCAGACAAAGTTCAAGGAAGTCAGGCCTGCCCATTTAGTGCCTGGGGGTTCCCACGGTCAGTGACATGCCCCATCACCTTCAGCCAAGAGCACACTGCCTTGGCATTCAGGTTTTGGTCTTATGACAGTCTTGGCTTGACTCAGTATTTAAAAAAAAATCAAAAACAAAAACAAATACTCCTCAACCCTCAGTAAGAAAGCTGAAAGTTTCACAAAAGGACCCCTATTGCACGTGATGGACTCTTGCCATTGTCTTTTCCATTTCTATTTTTTTGAAATGATGATCATGAAAGACCAAATTAATTTTATGGCCTTCTAATAGGTTTCAACCTGCAGCATGAAACGTGTGTTTGATAGTAAGTATCCAGACCTATCTGTTTTTTCTCTTTTTCAATAGGAAGCACAGCAGGGAAGGACCTTGTTGGTCAAATAAGTTCGTAAATATGATGTATATGTTTGCTCGCTTTGGGTGGGGGAGACAGGCTGTAAGCTGGCAAAGTCATTATAACCTAAGGCTTAGTTTTAAGACTGAGCCTTTCCCTCCCTTCTAATACTAAGATCTTCTCAAAACTAAGCTTTTCCCCACACCCTTGACTGTTGCATGATGTGGGGTGGTGCACTCTTATGAGGAATCCCATTATGCCTCAGATAAGTGGCTTTGTATCAGAGACTTCCTTGTTTGTATATTGGCTTAAAGGTTTGGATTTCTACACTGTAAAATGCAGCAGACCAGGGGCTCTTGTCTTGGTTCCATCTCTCAGCACTGCAGAGGCCTCCCTGATCCCTTGCCTTCTATAGGAAAAGCAGGTTTTCTGCTTTTCCCTTGGTTTTTCTTGTGGTTTGCCTGTCTTGGTGAGACACCAATAAACAGAATGGCCCACCATCCTCCGACTTTGCCATTTCTTTACTGTCTGCCCAAATTCAACAGAACCTGCATGTGATTGGCCATGACGGCGGCCCCTGGCCATACAGATCTCTTTGGCTTATTGGCCAAGGCTACCTACCTCTCAGTCTCCGTGACTCACCTTCCACCTAAGAGAGAAGGCCCAGTGCAGTGAGTAACACATTGAATCTTAGTAAGGTGATTACCTGGTTGGGGGAGAAGGGGAGGGACTGGGGATAGGAAGATTTCTTTTTTATTGTACTTACGACTGTTTGAATTTTGAGACATATGTTATCACTTTAAAATTTTTATTTAAGAACATTTCAAACCTGCAAAAAGGCATCAGAAGCAAGTGTAACAGTCCTGTCAGAAGTGAATTAAGGTTGGTTGAGGCCCCGGGCACAGAAGAAAATATTGGGCCCTGTTGGGCGGATAAAATGTATTATGTTCACTTTGTTAAAGGTGCCGTCGCCCAGGTGATATTAATGTGTGTTGGGGGCAGACAGGATCATTGTAGCCTGGGGCTTGGTTTTGGGATTAAGCCTCTCCCACCCGTCTTGATGTGGGGTGGTACAATCCAATCATGCCTCAGAGAAGTGACTGTATTAGAGACTTCCCTATTTTGTATATTGGATTAAAGGGTTTGAATCTACAGTATAAAGTGGGGGTAGAACGGGAGTTTGCGCTCTTGGTTCCTGAGATTAGCATGAGAGAGTAGAGCCAGCAGCGGAAGGAGGCCACGTGGAGGAGGCCAGGAAAAGCAGCCAAGATGGCGGAGTGCTGAGTGAGATGCCAGTTTGTGAAGAGTTTGTATCTGGGATAAGGAAGGAGATGGGGAACTGAGGAGAATAAGGCTGGTGAGCCAGAAACCTTTGAGTCTAGGAAACTCGGATAAGTCAGGGGCTTTGTGAGCACTGAATGTGATTGGGTTTTGGAGCCCAGTGTGTATTTTTACTTGCCTGCCGGGTGCAAGCTAGGATTAAAGACTATGGCCCACCAGTTTGTGGCTCCGTTGTTTCTTTACCGACTGTCCGAATCCAATGCGAACCTGCATGGGCCGGGCTGCTGTGATGGTGGCCCTAGTCGTGCCTCCTAGATTTACAGGCCCCTTAAAAAGAGAGACCGGAAAAATAAAAATGTATGTTAACCATATTTTTAAATAAATAAAAAATATTATGTACTATTAATGTTAAGATTGCACATATGAAACCAAACTTGGTGTCATTAGAAAAAAGTGTAAAGCTAGGGCTTTGTGAGGCCCTCCAGAAGTCGGGGCCCAGGGCGCATGCCTGGTGTGCCCACTGTTAAATCCACCTCTGAGTCCTTTACCCACCATCAAGGTCATGCCCTCTGCCTTCCTGCCATCCTCCCTCCCTTCCCCCCCCCCCCCCCCAATCTCCAACCAACCTCTGAACTTGCCCCTGGAAATGAATGAAGTTTCCAAATTCTTAACATTCCAGGTAGTCCTGACAATTGATCATGTCAAAAGTTAAATTGAGCCTGACCTGTGGTGGCGCAGTGGACAAAGCGTCAACCTGGAAACGCTGAGTTTGCTGGTTCAAACCCTGGGCTTACCTGGTCAAGGCACATATGGGAGTTGATGCTTCCTGCTCCTCCTCCCCTTCTCTCTCTCTCTCTCTCTCTCTCTCTCTCTCTCTCACCTCTCTATAATGAATAAATAAAATCTTTAAAAAAAAAGAAGAAAAGTTAAATTGAAAGTTATTTACTATCCTGTAGACTGTCCCCTCCTGTCACTGTCTACCAGCACCTAGTCTTTTTGTCTTGAAATTTTAGATTTACAAAAAAAGTTGACAAAATATCACCCTGTTCAGATTCCCGATATTAATGTTTCATATAACCACATGTGGATGAAAAGAGGTTCTATGGAAAGGAACCTCACATGGTGATCTCACCATATACAATAGTTCTAACTGGGCGGGTCATGGTGGGTAGTCATGCCCCAGGATTGTAACTTTCTTTTCTTAAGTGAGAGGAGGGGAGATAGTGAGACAGACTCCCGCATGCGCCCTGACTGGGATCTACCCGACAACCCCTGTTTGGGAATCAGCTAAGCTATCCTCAGCACCTGAGGCCGAAGCACAGGCCAATGCTTAGACCAATTGAGCTACTGGCTATGAAAGGGGAAGAGAGAGAGAAGGGAGAGAGGGAGGGAAAGAAGCAGATGGTCACCTCTACTGAGTGCCCTGACCTGGGATTGACCCTGGGGCATCCATATGCTGGCAATGCTCTGTTCACTGAGCCAACCAGCCAGGGCCTATAACATCTTCAATAAAAGGCTTATCGGCCCTGGCCGGTTGGCTCAGTGGTAGAGCGTTGGCCTGGCATGTAGAAGTCCCGGGTTTGATTCCCGGCCAAGGCACACAGGAGAAGCGCCCATCTGCTTCTCCACCCCTCCCCCTCTCCTTCCTCCCTGTCTTTCTCTTCCCCTCCCGCAGCCGAGGCTCCATTGGAGCAAAGATGGCCTGGGCGCTGGGGATGGCTCCTTGGCCTCTGCCCCAGGCGCTAGAGTGGCTCTGATCGCGACAGAGCGACGCCCCGGAGGGGCAGAGCATCGCCCCTGGTGGGCGTGCCGGGTGGATCCCGGTCGGGCGCATGCGGGATTCTGTCTGACTGTCTCTCCCCATTTCCAGCTTCAGAAAAATACAAAAAAATAAAAAAAATAAATAATAAATAAATAAATAAAAGGCTTATCTTTCCCTTAAGCTATCTCTGTCCATTGTTTTCTTTCTTTTTTTTTTTTTTTTTTTTTTTACAGATTTTTATTTATTGATTTTAGATAGAGGAGAGAGAGAGAGAAAGGGGGGAGGGGAGGAGTGGGAAGCATCATCTCATATTAGTTGCTTGTTGTATATGCCCTGACTGGGTGTAAAGCCAGCAGACACGGCCAGGGCCACCATCAAAGCAGCCAGTCCCATGCAGGTCTGCATTGGATTCGGACAGTCGGTAAAGAAACAAAGGAGCCAAAAGCAGATGGGCTGTCATCTTTAATCCTAGCTTGCACCCGGCGGGCAAGTAAAAAATACACACTGGGCTCCAAAACCCAATCACATTCAGTGCTCACAAAGCTACTGATTTATCCGAGTTTCCTAGAATCAAAGGTTTCTAGCTCACCAGACTTATTCTCCTCAGTTCCCCATCTCCTTCCTTATCCCAGATACAAACACTACACAAACTGGCATCTCACTCAGCACTCCGCCATCTTGGCTGCTTCTCCTGGCCACATGACCTCTTTCTGCTCTCTGCTCTGCTCCCTCTGCTCTCTCATGCTAATCATCCAGGAACCAAGAGAGCAAGCTCCCTCTCCATCCCCATTTTATAGTGTAGAAATCCAAACCCTTAATCCAATATACAAAATAGGGAAGTCTCTAATACAAAGTCACTTTCTGAGGCATGATTGGATTGTACCACCCCACATCAAAAAGGGTAGGAAAGGCTTAATCCCAAAACCAAGCCCCAGGCTACAAGGATTCTGCCTGCCTTTAGCCCACCCCAACACACATTAATATCACCTGGGCGACGGCCTCCTCCTGTTATCTTTAACAAAGTGAGCATAATACATTTTATCTGCCCAACACTGGGCAAGCCTAAGGTTTCAGACTGGTGAACTCAGCATTCCAGGTCTATACTTTATCCACTGCACCACCACAGGTCAGCAACGTCCATTATTTTTATCTCTAAGTTAATGTACCTTTAAAATGCCCTCTTTCAGACCCCTCTTTATAAAGCATGCAAGACGTAAGCTGGTCCCTGTCTTGCTTTCTCCCACTTTCATATAATTTTTAGTACCTTTCCTCCTTAAACTCAAGTGCATGAAAAAAACTGTAAGCTGTTATTCTCAGAAGCATCTATTTCGGTCTATTGAGATCCAGGTGCATCCTCTGTTTGGCTCAAATAAATTTTTGTAAAAATTTTATACAGGTTTGGAATTCTGACATCAACATTTATTTGGCATAGCAGGTCAGGGTTCCGAGGACGCTCACTCAGGACCACCCCATGCTAGGTACCAGCGGGGACCTGTTGTGCTCCACTGACTCTCTACTTCACATTCAGTGAACTAGGGTGTCTTTCCTGGGAGTCTAAAACCCAGCTTCTTTAGATAGAAGCATTCTTTTTTATTTGAGCTGTTCTTATGTAACTGCTTTTAATCCCCCCCCCTTTTTTTTAATGGCTCAAAAGAAAAATTAAAATTAACATGGGAAATTGTGCCGCCAAGGCTGATAAGACCCACAATGTCATCCTCCCCTTTAGTTACTCTGGTGAGTTTTATGTAGAATTCATATGGAGCCTCAAGTTGTCAGTATCTGTGGAAATGTAAAGATTTAAGTGACATAAGCTTAAGATTGCCAAAATAGGGTTCTTTTGATACCTCCAAATTATTTTGTGTGTGTGTGCACTTCATTGGAAAAGTCAGGTTCTAAAATTGAACGGAATGAATGAATGAGTGGGATGTTCACCTTGACTCGGAAACAAGCCTCCAGGAGGAGCACAGATAAACTTTCATCTTTCAAGGAAATTAATAATTAAAATTTAAAGTCTTTCTCTGAACTCTCATAAAATTTCCTTGCTTCAAGGAGTGAATAAGAAACTTTTAGAAACTGTCTCTGAGCTAAAGAAGGCTTCTGAAACTACTTAATGCCAACACCCCACTCTCCCCTCTTCTCCAATAGCCCCACTACTCTCTGAGCTCTGTTTTCCAGACTTGCCCTCCCTTTCTGCCCTATCTCTTCTCTCCTCTCCACCTCCTCCACCACCATTCTCTACTGATTTAGGGAAAACTAAGAATAGAAAGCCAGACCAGGATAGACTAGAAGAACCAGAAATTCTGGCATTCTGGCAGCTTAGTTTAGAACAGGAGTCAGGAAACTTTTTGGCTGAGAGAGCCATGAACACCACATATTTTAAAATGTAATTCCGGCCCTGGCCGGTTGGCTCAGTGGTAGAGCGTCGGCCTGGCGTGCGGAAGTCCCAGGTTCGATTCCCGGCCAGGGCACACAGGAGAGGCGCCCATCTGCTTCTCCACCCCTTCCCCTCTCCTTCCTCTCTGTCTCTCTCTTCCCCTCCCGCAGCCAAGGCTCCATTGGAGCAAAAGATGGCCCGGGCGCTGGGGATGGCTCCTTGGCCTCTGCCCCAGGCGCTAGAATGGCTCTGGTCGCGACAGAGTGACGCCATGGATGGGCAGAGCATCGCCCCCTGGTGGGCGTGCCGGGTGGATCCCGGTCGGGCGCATGCGGGAGTCTGTCTGACTGCCTCCCCGTTTCCAGCTTCAGAAAAATACAAAAAAAAAAAAAAAATGTAATTCTGTGAGAGCTATACAATGACCCATGTACATTATGCATTATCCAATAAAAATTTGGTGTTGTCCTGGAGGACAGCTGTGATTGGCTCCAGCCACCCGCAACCATGAACTTGAGCGGTAGGAAATGAATGGATTGTAATACATGAGAATGTTTTATATTTTTAACATTATTATTATTTTTTATTAAATATTTGTCTGCAAGCCAGATGCAGCCATCAAAAGAGCCACATCTGGCTCATGAGGCATAGGTTCCCGACCCCTGGTTTAGAAGAAAGCCAGTTTCAGAACAAAGGGAATAAGCCATAATGCTGGGGAACAAAATTTTTGTTGCATACACAAAAACACTTGTTCTTACCTAATTCGAATGTGCTGATCTCAAATCTGACATTAGTTTTTCTCTATAAGCTACAGTTCTTTTGCAATTCAAGATTTTACGTTTTTATCTTATTGTAAAAATTTTAACATTTAGTTTAACATAATGAAGTAGAATGTCTTCTTGGGCATCATCTTAGTAAAAATATAATAATTTAGCCTGACCAGCTGGTGGTGCAGTGGATAGAGTGTTGGGCTGGGATGTGGAAGGATCCAGGTTCAAGACTCGGAGGTCGCCAGCTTGAGCGCGAGCTTATCTGGTTTGAGCAAAAGCTCACCAGTTTGGACCCAAGGTCGCTGGCTCGAGCAAGGGGTTACTCGGTCTGCTGAAGGCCCACGGTCAAGGCACATATGAGAAAGCAATCAACAACTAAGGTGTCGCAAAGCACAACGAAAAACTAATAATTGATGTTTCTCATCTTTCCATTCCTGTCTGTCCCTGTTTATCCCTCTCTCTGACTCTTTCTCTGTCTCTGTTAAAAAAAATTTTTTTTTAAATTTACCGTTTAATTAAAAAAAAGAAAATATAATAATTTACATAATGCATTAAATACACTAATACACTAAACGATATCATTGCATCAGAATTTGTCTACAATTTCAAAATAGAACATAATAAAACACTTATTTTAATCATAAAATTTGCGCAAGCATTTAAATTCTATTCAGGCAAAAATTTGCATTTTAGCTCTTGCATTTGTGTACTTGTTGAGGACAATCTCGTTTGAAGCTCCAGCAGTAGTCTGTTCATAACTAACAGCTCCAAGATTTTTGGGAAACTTAGCAAGGTGACCATTCAGGAAGTGAATCTTAACGCTCATGTTACATCCAATGTTGTGGAAAGCCAACAGCATCCTTTGAACCAGTAGTTCATAGTTTTCTGCTTTTTTGTTGCCAAGAAATTTCTTTGTAACTGCCACAAAAAGACTGCCATGCTGCTTTCTCCTCCTTATTCATCTGCCTGGGAAATTCTTTGTCACATATGAGGGTTTGAATTTGAGGTCCATCGAATACACCTGCTTTTATCTTCTCGAAAGACAAGGCAGGAAAGCATTCACTTTCTCTATTCAAAGTCTGAAAAAACTGCTTCATTAAGCCAAGTTTGATGTGAAGTAGGGGAAAAATGATCCTGTCTCAATTAACTACAGGTTCATTCACAATATTTGCATCCCTACTTCCAGAGCTTCATGTTTCGGCCACTTCTTCTGTGTCCAGTGTTTCTCCCGAGCTCAGCTGTCCCACAAACACAGAAAGCAAGGATACTTCGTGAAACCTCTCTGTTGTCCTAGCAGGAAATTTACCATTTTAAGATCCACACAGATGATCCAGTTATGCTCCTCATACTTCAGAAAGTCGAAGACGATTTTTTTTTTTTTTCATTTTTCTGAAGCTGGAAACAGGGAGAGACAGTCAGACAGACTCCCGCATGCGCCCGACCGGGATCCACCCGGCACGCCCACCAGGGGCGACGCTCTGCCCACCAGGGGGCGATGCTCTGCCCATCCTGGGCGTCGCCATGTTGCGACTAAAGCCACTCTAGTGCCTGGGGCAGAGGCCAAGGAGCCATCCCCAGTGCCCGGGCCATCTTTGCTCCAATGGAGCCTTGGCTGCGGGAGGGGAAGAGAGAGACAGAGAGGAAAGCGTGGCGGAGGGGTGGAGAAGCAAATGGGCGCTTCTCCTGTGTGCCCTGGCCGGGAATCGAACCCGGGTCCTCCACACGCTAGGCTGACGCTCTACCGCTGAGCCAACCGGCCAGGGCTCGAAGACGATTTTTATGTCATTATAATCTTCTCGCAGATGAGTTGAATAACCAATTGGAACCGCTGCATAAACATTACCATTGTGTAAAAGAACACATTTCAGACTCCGTTTAGAGCTGTCAAGAAATAGCTGCCATTCTGTTGGACTGTAAGTGGTAACACCTAGCTGGCTGAGAAGACTACTGATATCATGACAGTAAACAAAGTGTTTGTCTTCGGAAAAACGTCCACAAAAATCTGTTCACGCTTCCCGAAATGGGATACTTTAGCTGACTGGTGAAGTACATTCTTTTCTTGAAGCCTGGAGGCTAATAACTCAGCTGCTTTCTTTGATAGGCCCAAATCTCTTACTAAGTTATTCAATTCGGGTTGGCTAAACTGCTGAGGGGTTAATGACTGCTTGGCATCAGAAGAAGGCCCTTCAGATTCTACAACCATTTCCTCATGCATCTTATCAAAATACACTTGATCACCATGTTCACTTTCTTCGTCCTTAGAAGAAACAAAACCATTGAAAACTGAAACCGGAGTGTCTCAGAGTGTGGGATAGGTTGTATTGCTGAAGGAATATTAGGATATGCGATCATATGCCGTTTTTTCTTGCCGATGCCCTTTGTACGGATCAGACAGAAATAACAGTCGCTACTGTGGTCCTTAGGTTCACACCAAACCATGGGAATACCAAAAGGCATTCCTTTGCGTTTTTCTTTTGTCCAGTCACAAAGCATTTCCTCACAACTATGACACATGATATAAGGAGCCCAATTCTTGTCTTGATCGCCAAGGGGAACTTGAAAATAGGCAATATATACACGTGTCACAAATGATGAAATATTGCGCCTTTAATGTTGACGTGTGGAACAGCCACATATATAACAGGTGTCAGGACTATTCTTACATTTACATCTACTTGAGGAAGCCATGATTCAATCTTAAAACAAAATAAGAGGCTGTTTTTATCAGATAATAATTTTTACATTTAAAAACAACTACAATTATGTAAAAGTGATGTTTGTAAAACATTAATTGCCTTGTGGTTATGTTCAATCCAAGAGTCATTGCCCTTTAACTCCAATTTAAAAACCAATGCATACCATTAACTGTAACAAAAAGAAATTAAAATTGCATAAAAACTAGAGCATGCATCAAAAAACATAGTTCAGACTTGGAATCAGCGATGCAGAAATATATAGGAACAGTTCTAAAACCTCATACAACAGAAAATGAAAAAAAAATTTGTTCCCCAGTGTATTTACTTTCCTTAGACAAAAAGAGAGTTAAGGTAACTAACTAAAGATTTTCATTGATCCTCTCCAAGATCCTTTGGGCTCACAGAAGAATCTGATATAATAGTGAGAATATCTAATCCTGGCTATTCTGACCTGTTCCAACTAACATCTTTATTGGTTCCTGAGGGAAAAGTGGCAGAATGCCTAGCTAAGGTCTGCTGGGAAACTCTGATAGAGGATTTTTTTTTAAACATAGAAACAAACAAGGAAAAATCCACAGAATTCGACTACTGGCTTCACCAAGCCATCCCTGAGATTCACCCCCAGAATATAAACTGGACAAAAATCCAGCAATGTCCATGAAAACCTGATGAAACTAAACTTGCTTTCCTTGAACATTTTGAGAAAATGTTTCAACAATACTGAGGATTGTCTCTAGAAAGTTTTAAGGATCATCAAAAATAATCCAGTGTTCAATTAGGCATTTATGGAAGGGTAGATGAGGAGCTTATCACTGATTAAGCAACATGAATAAAACTGTCTGACCACATATGCTGATAAAGTAGTAACTCTGGCCCTGGCCGGTTGGCTCAGCGGTAGAGCGTCGGCCTGGCGCGTGGGGGACCCAGGTTCGATTCCCGGCCAGGGCACATAGGAGAAGCGCCCATTTGCTTCTCCACACCCCCACTCCTTCCTCTCTGTCTCTCTCTTCCCCTCCTGCAGCCAAGGCTCCACTGGAGCAAAGATGGCCCGGGCGCTGGGAATGGCTCCTTGGCCTCTGCCCCAGGCGCTAGAGTGGCTCTGGTCACGGCAGAGCGACGCCCCAGAGGGGCAGAGCATCGCCCCCTGGTGGGCAGAGCGTTGCCCCTGGTGGGCGTGTCGGGTGGATCCCGGTCAGGTGCATGCGGGAGTCTGTCTGACTGTCTCTCCCCGTTTCCAGCTTCAGAAAAATACAAAAAAAAAAAAAAAAGGTAGTAACTCTGCTGATCAATTATTTAAAATTATTCAAAAAACACTATTCAAATGGAATAAAAGTCATAAGGTACTAACATTATGAATTTAGCAGCAACTAAGCAGTCAGGTCGGACCTCCCCAAAAGCTTATTCAATGAGTGGGGAAGGAGGTGTATGCTTTTACTGTAGAAAGCCAGGTCCCATTAAGGATTGTAGGAAACTAAAAAAGGATTTAGAAAAAGAAAGTGTTACTAGAGGATATAGGTTCTTCTGTGGGGTTGTGGGAAAAGAATTTCAAGGACACTTACATAAGGGGCATTTTAAGCCATTGTGCAAGGTTTATTTTATTTTTATTTTTTTTACAGAGACAGAGAGTGAGTCAGAGAAAGGGATAGATAGGGACAGACAGACAGGAATGGAGAGAGATGAGAAGCATCAATCATCAGTTTTTCATTGTGGCACTTTAGTTGTTCATTGATTGCTTTCTCATATGTGCCTTGACCGTGGGGCTACAGAATACCGATTAACCCCTTGCTTGAGCCAGTGACCTTGGGTCCAAGCTGGTGAGCTTTGCTTAAACCAGATGAGCCTGTGCTTAAGCTGGCGACCTCAGGGTCTCGAACCTGGGTCCTCCACATCCCAGTCCGACGCTCTATCCACTGCGCCACTGCCTGGTCAGGCCGTGAAAGGTTTATTAAAGTGAAAAGTGACAGTATACTCTCAGAGAGACGAGAGCAGGCAGGCTGCACCGAGGTGTCTGTTGAGCTTCCTTATATCTTCTTGGGTTTGGGAAAGAGTAGGCTTTCTTTCAAACTATCCAGTCTCTTTCCTGGACTTTCCAAGACTTTGCTTATGCCCACCCCCTATCCAATATTTCCCCCAGATTTTCCCAGGCTCGTGCCTTCTCCCCCTTTTATGCTCATCATTTTGGTTCCTACTATGCATGCACTTAGTAAAAGGAATTCCTGTGTGCCATTTTGTCACCCCATCCATAGTTGGGCAGACTCCCAGGGTTGACTGGAAAGCCATCCTTCCGGCCTAGTGGATATTTTGCTCTGTTTGATAGACTAGTGTTGGTTACTCCCTGGGGTGGCTGTAAAGTTGTTTTCTCCTACTTAATCAGGCTTAATCAGAGGTCTGGCTCCAGTCACTCCCTCCTCCAACTACTTTCACTCAAGAGTGCAGGAGCAAGCACAGAGCTGCTCCAAGGGCTGTGGGAGGGCATTCTTCTTCCCAATACTGAAAGAGAAGTTGAAATGACCATATCCACTGCACCACCACCAGTCAGGCCCAATGCCTATTTTAAAATCAGAACCCATCCCTGTTCAGCTAGGGAATATTATAGGGCAAGATATATTTTTGCTGGTCAAATCAGCCCAAATTCACTGAATAGGGAGAGACTTTCTTGAAACCCATGATGCCCACATATTCTTTTCTTTTTTTTTTTTCTTTTTTAAAATTTATTTATAGAGACAGAGAGAGAGTCAGAGAGAGGGACAGATAGGGACAGACAGACAAGAACGGAGAGAGATGAGAAGCATCAATCATCAGTTTTTTTCATTGTGACACCTTAGTTGTTCATTGATTGCTTTCTCATATGTGCCTTGACCGTGGGCCTTCAGCAGACCGAGGAACCCCTTGCTGGAGCCAGCAACCTTGGGTCCAAGTTGGTGAGCTTTGCTCAAGCCAGATGAGCCCACACTCAAGCTGGGTCCTTGGGGTCTCGAACCTGGGTCCTTCCGCATCCCAGTCCGATGCTCTATCCACTGCACCACCGCCTGATCAGGCAACACATATTCTTTTCTTGAAAGGGTGAAATGTATTTAGGACTAAAATTAGATGCTACACCATTGAAAAAATAATGATTTTAAAGGAATCTGCACAAAAGGAAACATCTTAAGACTGAACATTTGCTGCAGGACATTTCTATAGAGCTCTGGGCTCTTTCCAGTATAGTCACCCAGTCTCATCAAAATAACTATTGACTCTAACTAATATTCACCAGTATCCTTTAAAAAAACTTGGGTTTTTTTACTTATTGATTTTAGAGAGAGAGGAAGGGAGAGAGAAATATCAGTTTGTTTTTCTACTTATTTATGCATTCATTGCTTGATTTTTGTATGTGCCCTGGCCAGAGATCAAAACTGCAGCCTTGCCATGTGAGGATGATGCTCTAACTGGCTAAGCTACCCAGCCAGGGCTTCACCAATATCCTGTAAGACCTGATTGCTAGCTGAAATTAAGCCCATCATACAAGACTACTTAAAAAGGGGCCTTATCATTTCATACATGAGTCCCTTTAATTCTCCTATTCTTCCAGTAAAAAATAGCCAGGGAAAATTATTTGACAAGAGATCCCATATATAAATAAAATAGTTATTTCCAGATAGCCTGCGGTTTCAAATTCCCATACCCTATTACCAACTATTCCTGTGAACTGTCAGTATATTTCAGTGATAAACTTATATAGTGCTTTTCCAGTGTTTCTATAGAAAAAGACAGTACCCACTTTGCTTTCACCTAGGAATATTGCAAATTTACTTGGGTGGTAATGCTCTAGGAATATACAAAGGGTCATACTTATTTTTCTCAGATACTGTAGACTGATTTAAATGATGTTAAATTTCTCAGAGACTCCACTCTAGTCCAATATGTGGACGATTTACTTTTATGCTCTGAGACATTATTAGACTCCCGAAAGGACACAGTTTACGTCTAACAACAGCTAGCTATAAAAAGACATAAGTCATCAGCCCTAGCCAGTTGGCTCAATGGTAGAGTGGCAGCCCAGTGTATCAATGTCTTGGGTTCAATTCCTGGTCAGGGCACACAGGAGAAGTGACCATCTGCTTCTCCACCCTCCCTCTTCTCTTTCTCTCTCTTCCCCTCCCACAGCCATGCTCAATTGGTTCCAGTGGGTTGGTGCTGGGCTCTGAGAATGGCTCCATGGAGGCTTCACCTCAGGTGCTAAAAATAGCTCTGTTGCTGAGCAATGGCAAACATCCCCAGTAGAGGGCTTGCTGGGTGGATCCCAGTCAGGGCACATGTGGAGCATCTTTCTGTCTTCCCTCCTCTCACTTAAAGAACTAAAAAATAAAAGAATATAAGGTCTCAAAGGACAATTCTTGTTGCCCCAAGTAAAATACCTTGGCCATCTAATCTCTAAAGATGGGCTATCAATTAATCCTGAAAGACTCAAAGGAATCCTACCCTTTCCTCTTCCAAGAACTGAGAAGAAGCTGAGAGGTTTTGTAGAATTGACTGGATACTGTCACAACTGAGTTCCAGATTTTTCATTAATGGTTCAACCTCTGTATGTCTGCTTAAAATCAGATCAACCTGATCTAATCAAATGGACCCCCAAAGGTAGATGAGCTATAGAAGCTCTAAAGAAGTATCTAAAGCTCCCACTTTGGGACCCCTTAATTATAAACTTCTTCCCTTTTGTACATGGAATAAAAATAAATGCTTTAGGATTTCTAACTCAGCAACACAGAGATCATCATAGACCTACAGGATATTATAGTCATCAATTAGATTCAGTAGCCAAAGGGTTTTCTCCCTGTGGGAAGGCTATTTCTACTACAGCCACAACTATGCAAACAAACAGAAGAGATAGTTATGGGCTCTTCTTTAACCATTTATGTTCCTCATTCTGTTGAATCTTTGATAAAATCTCACCATACTCAGCACTACTCAGTCAGCCAACTGGGTTCTTATAAAGTGTTCCTGCTTCCTGCACCTAACATTAATTGGATATAACAGTAGTAACCCAGTAACTTTGCTACCTTCTTTACAGGATGAAGACACTCATGATAGCATTTTACTTACTAACCACCTTCTTGCTCTTAGGAATGATTTATAGGAAACTGTAAAGCCAGTAGCCAAGGCCAGGGCCACCATCACAGCAGCCTCCTGGCCCATGCAGGTTCGCATTGGATTCGGACAGTTGGTAAAGAAACAATGGAGCCAAGAACTGATGGGCCTTCATCTTTAATCCTAGCTTGCACCCGGCGGGCAAGTAAAAACACACACTGGGCTCCAAAACCCAATCACATTCAGTGCTCACAAAGCTACTGATTTATCCGAGTTTCCTAGAATCAAAGGTTTCTAGCTCACCAGACTTATTCTCCTCAGTTCCCCATCTCCTTCCTTATCCCAGATACAAACTCTACACAAACTGGCATCTCACTCAGCACTCTGCCATCTTGGCTGCTTCTCCTGGCCATATGGCCTCTTTCTGCTCTCCTTTCTGCTCTCTCCTCTAATGATGATCTCAGGAACCAAGAGCGCAAACTCCTATTCCGCCCCTATTTTATAGTGTAGCTTCACAACCTTTAATCCAATATACAAAATAGGGAAGTCTCTAATACAAAGTCACTTCTCTGAGGCATGATTGGATTGTACCACCCCACATCAAAAAGGGTGGGAAAGGCTTAATCCCAAAACCAAGCCCCAGGCTACAAGGATTCTCAACACACATTAATATCACCTGGGCAACGGCCTCACGTGGGCAGTACCATCTTTAACAAAGTGAGCATAATACATTTTATCTGCCCAACAGAAACTCTTATTGATAGTGCTGAGTTAATTTGGTTTATAGATGGATCTCATCAGAAAGACAAACAGGGCCATTACCCTTCTGGAGATGCAGAAACTCCCAAGGTGGATGTAACTGAAGGTTCTTATTTGCCCGAAATAAGATCTGCCCAGAAAGCTAAGTCAAGCTTGTCAACTGGCCAAACAATGATAGCCAATATTTGCCCTGTTAGTCGCTATGCCTTTGGTGTAGCTCAAGACTTTGCAATGTTATGAAAGCAGTGATTCATCTCTACTTTCTCAGGGCTGTCTATAAAGAATGGAAAATTGGTTGTAGAATTACTAGATGACACACAGCAAATGACACAACCGGCAATTATCAAAATTCCAGGACATTCTAAAGCTACCTCCATGGAAATCAAAGAAAACCATTTAGCTGATGCTGCAACTAGATAAGCAGCATTGAGCAATCAAGTTACCAAGACTTGAGAAGGTCCTTTGCTCCCTGCTAAGTCAATAGAAGACTCTCTTTTACAGTTCCGAAAGAACCACAGAAGAAGAAAATAAGATATGGCAACAAAAAAGGGGAACCTCTGATCCACACAAATAGATACATGGCTTGGACCCTACTGAGACACTAGTCTTACCTATGGAGGCTCAATTGCCTTACTTCACTGTACACAAACTAATCATTGGGCTTCTTAAAAAAAGGATGATTTCATGGAGTAAACAATATATATATATATATATATTTTTTTTTTGTATTTTTCCGAAGCTGGAAATGGGGAGAGACAGTCAGACAGACTCCTGCATGCACCCAACCAGGATCCACCCGGCACGCCCACCAGGGGGCGACGCTCTGCCCCTCCGGGGCATTGCTCTGTTGCAACCAGAGCCACTCTAGCGCCTGGGGCAGAGGCCAAGGAGCCATCCCCAGAGCCCGGGCCATCTTTGCTCCAATGGAGCCTTGCTGCGGGAGGGGAAGAGAGAGATGACAGAGAGGAAGGAGAGGGGGAGGGGTGGAGAAGCAGATGGGCGCTTCTCCTGCGTGCCCTGGCCGGGAATCAAACCCGGGACCCCTTGCACGCCAGGCCGACGCTCTACCACTGAGCCAACCGGCCAGGGCTTGGAGTAAACAATATTATTGAAAACTTTCTCCCACTGTAGTTCATAGACTGTATAGCAGATGTTTTATCTGTCTAAAATATAACCCTGGAAAACCACCTCACAGATCCCAGGGACACTTCATACTTCCTTTACGTCCATTTGAGGTATGGCAACAGGATTTTATGGAAATGCAACCATCGTAAGTATACAAATACATATAAGTTATGATTTGTATGTCCTTTCATTGGGTTGAGGCAGTCCCTTGCAAGAGAGCAACAGCCTTTATGGTAGTTAGATTTCTATTAGAAAAATAAAAATAATTCCCATTTTAGGAATTCCCTTTGATTTATTTATTTATTTTTATTTTTTTTATTATTTTATTTTTGTGTGTGAGAGGAAGGGAGATAGACTCCATAGGCTCCCTGACCAGGATCCACCCAGTGACCCCCATCTTAGGCTGATGCTCAAATCAATCAAGTCACTGGCTGTGAGAGGGGAAGAGAGAGAGATGGGAGAGAGGGAGGGAAGAAAAGCAGATCATCACTTCTCATGTGTGCCCTGACTGGGGATTGAACCTGGGACATCTACACACTAGGCCAACATTCTGTCCACTGAGCCAACTGGCCAGGGCCGACTTTCCTCTGATTTAACTTGTATAAATGCAAGTGCAGAACTAGTCTGACCTTGGGGTAACTTGAAAGGAAACAGGCAAACTCTGTGGAGCTGAGGGGGGAATTAGAGGGATGAACAGATTTTTTTTTTTTTTTTTGTATTTTTCTGAAGCTGGAAACAGGGAGAGACAGTCAGACAGACTCCCGCATGCGCCTGACCAGGATCCACCCGGCACGCCCACCAGGGGTGACGCTCTGCCCACCAGGGGGCGATGCTCTGCCCCTCTGGGGTGTCGCTCTGTTGCGACCAGAGCCACTCTAGGGCCTGGGGCAGAGGCCAAGGAGCCATCCCCAGAGCCCGGGCCATCTTTGCTCCAATGGAGCCTTGGCTGCAGGAGGGGAAGAGAGAGACAGAGAGGAAGGCGGGGGGAGGTGGAGAAGCAAATGGGCGCTTCTCCTATGTGCCCTGGCCGGGAATTGAACCCGGGTCCCCCGCACGCCAGGCTGACGTTCTACCACTGAGCCAACTGGCCAGGGCAGATGAACAGATTTTAAGACTGAGAGAGCCCTGAGTGAGCCCCAGTAGGGAAGGCAGCTGGGATCCTCATTCTTGGCTGGAATCAGCTGTGGGAAGCATGGTCCTAGGCAAATAAAAGAACGGACACAAAGCAGCATAGCCTGTGGTCCATTGGGATCCACACAGAACTTGTCTCTGCGGTGTGCCCTGGGGCCTGGAGTTGGGATGGAGAGGATGAGTTTTATTTTCTCTCTTGCATTAGTATTGTGTGATTTAAAAAAAAACAAACAAAAAACATAGTCTCTATTAACTTTAAAGTAGTACAGGTAAAGTCTACTTGTCTGGTTTCTCTTTCACAATGTCTGCACTTATTGTTTCCTTTCTCAAACTGAAGAACAATGGAGGCAGTGTAGGTGGATGGTTGCAGAGAAGCTTGCCCGCTGCTGAAGTGGGAGCCTGCACTCCAGTTCCAAAGAATAGAATTCTCGGGCACAGAGCAGAAGGGGCTTTTAAACTCTCCTGATTGTCACTCACAGTAAAAAAAAAAAAAAAAAATTTACAAGGCCTTGGCGGGTGCTCAGTTGGTAAGAGCATTGTCCCAACATGCTGAGGTTGCAGGCGGCTCCCTAGTCAGGGAGCATCCAAGAATCAACCTGTGAATGCATGAGTAAGCAGAACAACAAGACTATGTTTCTCTCTATCTCTCTTTCTCTGTCTCTCTCCTTCTCCCTCCTCTCTAAAAATCAATTTTAAAAATATATATTTACAGCCTGACCAGGCGGTGGCGTAGAGGATAGAGCGTAGGACTGGGATGTGGAGGACCCAGGTTCGAGACCTTGAGGTCGCCAACTTGAGCGCGGGCTCATCTGGTTTGAGCAAGGCTCACCAGCTTGAACCCAAGTTCGCGGGCTCAAGCAAGGAGTCACTTGCTCTGCTGTAGCCCCCGGTCAAGGCACAAATGAGAAAACAATAAATGAACAACTAAGGTGCCGCAACGAAGAATTGATGCTTCTCATCTCTCTCCCTTCCTGTCTGTCTGTCTCTATCTGTCCCTCTGTCTGTCACACACACACACAAATATATATATTATATATATAAAATATATATTATATATAAAATACATATATATTATATAATATTTACAATGTGACTTACCATACAGACATATATTCAACTTAAACTTTCATAACATAATATTCACTCGTATTAGGTGTGATACATTCTGTTTTATGTTCAATGTGGTTTATTTTCCACTAGTTTGATTTCACAACATACTAATATATGTATCAAGACCTGCAGTTTGAAAAACACCCCTCTGGGCCAATCTGTTATTGTATAGACAGGAAAACTGAGGCCCTAAGGCGGGAAGTGAGTGATCACAATGCTGTGGCTTTTCAGGCTGTATTCATGTATAATCTTGAAAGTGATGCTATAATCTTGTAGCTATTGGAAAGAAATAAGTCTGAATAATAAGAGTATATTTTCTAAGTGTGTTTTTAAATATTTTTCTTTTTATTTATTGATCTTAGAGAGAGAGGAAGGGAGAGAGAGAGAGAAACATTGACTTGTTGTTCCACTTATTTATGCATTCATTGGTTGATTCTTATATGTAGACCCTGACCAGGGAGTGAACTGGTGACTTTGACATATTGGGAAATTACTCTATCCAGCTGAGCTACCTGGCCAGGGCCCAAGAGCAGACTTTCTTTCTTCCTCCCTCCCTCCCTCCCTCCCTCCCTCCCTCCCTCCCTCCCTCCCTCCCTTCCTCCCTCCCTCCCTCCCTCCCTCCCTCCCTCCCTCCCTCCTTTCTTCCTTCCTTCCTTCCTTCCTTCCTTCCTTCCTTCCTTCCTTCCTTCCTTCCTTCCTTCCTTCCTTCCTTCCTTCCCTCCTTCCCTCCCTTCCTCCCTCCCTCCCTCCCTCCCTCCCTCCCTCCCTCCCTCCTTCTTTTTCTCTTTCTTTCTTTCTTTCTTTCTTTCTTTCTTTCTTTCTTTCTTTCTTTCTTTCCTTCTTTCTTTCTTTCTTTCTTTCTTGATTTTATTTATTGATTTTAGAGTGAGGAGAGAGAGAGAGAAGGGGGGAATGGGAAGCATCAACTCATAGTTGCTTTTGGTATGTGCCTTGACTGGGAAAGCCCAAGGCTTCATACAGATAATTTCAGTGTTCCAGGTTGACGCCTTATCCACACTGTGCCACCACAGGTCAGGCCCAAGAGTAGTTTTTTTTAAAGTTTCAAGAGCTGGATGAAATTAGGCTAAGGGTCTTGAACCAGAGATCGCCTACTCTTATTCAACAGTCCCAGATTCCTAATATTAAAGGCCTAAATAAATGTTTTGCCTTTCTCCTATTCATTCACCCATTTCCCCAGCTAACACTCTGGTTCCAGGCAGACGCAGGCACACAGGGTGAAGTTGGGAGGGCCTGTAGGTGCGTTCAGTTCAGAGGCGAATTAAGGGCGGTTGAGGCCCCGGGCACAGAAGAAGATATTGGGCCCCTTACATTAGAAAAAAGTGTGTAGTTGGGGTTTTGCGGGGCCCTTCAGAAGTCGGGGCCCAGGGCACGTGCCTGGTGTGCCTGCTGTTAAATCTGCCTCTGATTCTGTCTTGTTAGGAAGAAGACACAAGCTCTCACAGAGGGCACTGCAGTTAATGGAGGAAAGAGTAGGGGCTGGTAGTGTGGGAGTGTGACCCTAAGAGCGCCGTTTTCCTGAGCCTTGTTTTCCTCCCCTGGAAAGCAGGGAAGGTCAAGACCTGCCTGTGAGTCATAGTGCCAGGGGGCACTCAGCACGGCAAGGCGGTCATGTCTGCGCCTCAGGAGTGCATTGCTGGAGGCCTGAAGAATGAGTGGGAAGAGAGGAGAAAGCATTCTACAGTGGGCCTGCTGCCCTGAGGGGAAGGACTCAGGGACCTCCCAAAGTGGGGCTGAATGAGGATTCGGGGCTGGAGAGGAGGGGTGTTGAGAATGACAAAGAAGGGGCGGAGACAGTGAAGGCCCCTGATGGAAGCCTTGTCAGCCTGCCACACAGCACAGTTTTCACTTCACCCTGTGGGCAGTGGGGGCCACGGAATTGCCCTGAAAAGAAGATTGACATGGCTAGGTTTGTACCCTTTCTACTGATGCAAACAAGGGAGTCACAGAACCTTAAGGAAACTGTGGGTCAGAATCTGACACTACGCAGTGCTTGGGAGACACCCTGTGAGGTGACTCAGGCATAGAAAAGGGAGACCAGAGTCCCCATTCAATGGATGACAGCAGCAGGTAGGCCGAGGCATAAAGGTAGCCTCACCCTCCCCCCCTCATCCCAGTGCAGAAACCACCAGGCTTTTCTAACTGGAAGGCAAGGCCCTGACAGCAGAAAGAATTCTCTGACCCTCTGTCTTCCTAGGATCGGCCTCTAGAGTCACAGCAGGCTGAGCTGCAGTCCCTGAACCCTCAGGTAGGCAAGGCATTGGCGCACAGGAGGTGGGTGGGGTATTAGGTGAGAAGACAAAGGCTCCATACTGCACAGACATCACATTGAATCCTTAATCTTCCACCTACAAATTAGGAGACTCTAGGAAAGCTAACTCTGTCCTGGGCTATAGTTTCGTTGTCAGATGGGGGAAGAGGTGTGTGTAAAGGACTTATGTGCTCAAAATTTGTTGTAAGCCCCAATAAGGAGTCACTTGCAATGTTGTCTTAGTACTGGGACAAGCTGGGACTCAAGGTGTCCGTCGCCTTTTTTCTTTTCTTTTCTTTTCTTTTTTTTTTTTTTTTTTGCCATTTTCACAAGAGACAGATTCTGAATAGGTATAAGAGCATCTTTAATTTAAATTGTAGCCTGACCTGTTGTGGCGCAGTGGATAAAGCGTCGACCTGGAAATGCTGAGGTCGCCGGTTCGAAACCCTGGGCTTGCCTGGTCAAGGCACATATGGGAGTTGAGCCTTCCAGCTCCTCCCCCCTATCTCTCTCTCCTCTCTCTCCCTCTCTCTCTCCCTCTCTATCTCCTCTATTAAAAAAAAATTAAATTGTATCAACTTGAGATGGCGAGTGACTCCTGTCCAAAAAAACTGCCTTGCTCTCTCCTGGTGCTGGCAGTTTTTATAGGGTTCAGGTGCTGTTAGTAACAGTATAAAAAAATAAGTCTGTGCAGTTAAGCCTGTAACAATATACAGGAGATGGAGGCTCACTTGCAGGAATGCCTCCTCTGAAAGTTCTTCTGATGTAGTCCAGGTCCAATCAGCACTGTCCTACCTGGTGTTTGGTAAATCTTCAAGGCAGCGTGGACTGGAGTCTCCCAGGACCAGCCGGGACCTCTGAGAACATCTGCCTCTGAATTACCTGTGAAAAGACTCCCTGTTTTCTTAGGATACAAAGTAAAGATTTAAGATTGGTGAACTAAATTTCTATTTAATTCACAGGGCTTAATTTTACAGTAAATTCTGTGACTAGGCTTTTACCAACAACTACAGAGGGTCCTCACATTACGACAGTCTTGACATATGATGTTTCGAATTTACAATACTCACTACCATAAAAACTTAAAAATTGATATGTGAGTGATTTGGGAGTTGACGTCCTTCAGTACACTTACCTATGTCATTTTGGACTGTTAAAAGTGCAAGTGTTCCGTTTGTGTTAGGCTACGGGGTGTTTTGACTTACACTAAAGCTCAGGTTACATCACTGGTCCCTGTCATAGGAACGGTACTGGAAACTGTGTTATAACTGTACTGTGATTTAAATTCCCCTAATTGTCAGGTCTCTCCCCATGAAAGCTTTCCCTGATATTCTGGCAAAGGTAAACTCTTGCTACATTTTAAAGTAAAGACCTGGGAGCTGTTAAGAGAGAATAGCAAGCAGATGAACTATTTCCTAACCTTACCCAATCTCCTATTCATTGCAATGAAAAGCTACTATTACTGAAGCCAAATTTCTAACTTGGGCTCCCCTATCAGTCTCATGTTCTCCATTTACAAATGAGGGGCCAGGTCAGGGGTTGAGTGAGTTTTCCATGGCTACACAGCTGGCAGGCCCAGGAGCCAAGTAGAGGTCTGGCTCAATGCAGCCATGTTCCTTTGGGAAGCTGGCACAGCTCCACACCATGATCACACAGCAAGGAGAACCCGGCTGCCTGCGCCTCCCCTGAAACCACTGCCCGTGAACCTCGTCCCAGAGGCCAGAGTGTGTACGGATGAGTCACCCAACCTGCTCCGACCAGGAGACCCCACCTCCCCAGTCATAGGTAGGCTGAGACCTGGTTGCCAAGCAATAAGACATAACATATATAAATAAAATGCAATCTCTTTCTGTGACAGTGAGGCCTACTTCATGGATGGCTATTTTTCCCTGTCTCTCCCCTAAGGCCTCAACATTTCCTCCATCTTCTCCTGGGGCTCTAGGTTTACTTTTCTTGCTAAGAGCTTTCAGACCAAAGTGACAGCATATTGCTGAACGTGAACTCCTAGGGCTGGACCTGGAGTTCTGCCCCAGTGATGTCTGGGACAAGGCTGCAGGGCAAGATGGGAGGTGCTGAGGGTGGTGTGGGCAGCAGTGAAAAGGATGGACTTTTACCATTCCGGATGGGGGCAGGCCTTTTTGAGACTAAATCGGGGAAAGGATTTTGCAGATGGCAGTACATACTGTTCTCAGGGACAGGAGGGGCTTCTGCTGCTCTGGGTACCCCAGTGTCTGCGGCAGCCTTCCTTGAACCTGCATTTCTCTTATTCCATCTCAACTTACCTAGTTACCCAGGTTAGATGCAGAACATCTCGAGAGTGTGGCTCCCCTGTGTGGACCCACTGCCTGAACACCTGCCCAGCCCATGCCAAAGACTGTGCCTGATAACAGCTACTATTCTAGGACTTCTTGTGGTCAGGCACTGACTGAACTTGGGGCTCCATGTGTATCATCCCATTAATCCACAAAATAACACTAATGTAGGTATTATTTTTTTTAACCTGCTTCATTAGGCTCAATTTGTGGGCAATAAAATTCACCAATTTTAGGTGTGCAATTTGATGACTTCCGACAAAAGTATACAGTTTTGTCACAAGTATACACCACCACAATGTTCATGACATGGAACATTCTTTTTACCCAAGGAAATTTCCACCTGCCCCTCTGCAGATAGTCCTCTACCTCTGGCCCCTGGCAAGACCTAACCACTACAGTTTTACCTTTTCTGGACTTTCATAGAAATGGAATCATATAATATGTAGATTTTATCTGGCTTTTCAAATTCACTCATGGTATCATTGGTTTGTTCCTTTCTTTGCTAACCAGTTGATGAGTATTTGGGTTGTTTCCAATTTGGAGCTCTCATGAAAAAAGCAGCTAGGAACAAATATGTACAAGTCTTTGTGTGCCTATACTTTCATTTCTCTTGAGGAAATTCATAGGAGTGGAACCAATGCTTCATTAAATAGGTGCAGTTATCTCCATTTTACAGAGGAAAGACTGAAGCTTAGAGAGGTTAAGCCACTTGCCTGAGTTCACACAGCTTGACGGAAATTCAAAGCCAAGTCTGACCTTTATGTCAGGTGGTCACCCATAGGAGATAGGTATTTTATTTTATTTTATTATTTATTTTTATTTTTGGATTTTTCTGAAGTTAGAAACGGGGAGGCAGTCAGACAGACTCTCGCATGCAACCGACCGGGATCCACCCAGCATGCCCATCAGGGGGTGATGCTCTGCCCATCTGGGGCTTCGCTCTGTTGCAACCAGAGCCATTCTAGCACCTGAGGCAGAGGCCACAGAGCCATCCTCAGTGCCCAGGCCAACTTTGCTCCAATGGAGCCTTGGCTGCGGGAGGGGAAAAGAGAGACAGAGAGGAAGGAGAGGGGGAGGGGTGGAGAAGCAGATGGGTGCTTCTCCTGTGTGCCCTGGCCGGGAATCGAACCTGGGACTCCTGCACTCCAGGCCGACGCTCTACCACTGAGTGATAGGTATTTTTTTAGTTAAAAGTACTTTTTGGTTGCCAGTTCCTGTAGTAACAGGTACACGAGCTAAGTTCAGTGGCATTCAGGTTGTAGTTTGTGTCAGTAACCAACACTGAGCACCAGCTGCTAAGCCCAGCACAGGAGCAGGGACATGGGTCACTGAGGGACTTCAGCAGGTGACTTTGTAGAGTTTTTGTTTTGTTTTGTAAAGGTTGTTGCCAAATTAAGTATCTGGTTCCCCATGGAGCTTTTACCCACTGGAAATATACCCATTGTAAACTTCCTAACTCCACTATTCCTTTTACACTGGTTAATTGGCATTCTTCTGTGAGGGAGAGCTTTCTTCTCTTCCTTATTTAAATCAATGTGCCTCATGGATTATCTTATTGTATGACAGAGCCATCCCCATCACTGCTTTATTATCGTGTGTCCCAGGTTTGACCAGAAGCAGTCTCCATAAGCTGACCCCTGATATCCCTTTAACATGCACTTCCTTCCTATGTGGTATAAGATGTTCCAGGCTCTTGTACTTTGGCAGCAGCTCTGGTCTCTTTTACTGGAGATGGCATTCAGAGACCAAGACTGGGGTGCTAGATATGCTTCTTGTTCCTGGGATGTGTCCTGGCTTCTAGGCTCCCTCAAGCTTCCGGGATTTAAGGCAGGAGGTTAACTGAAAAGCAGGGCCATCAGACAGGACTTGTAAGCAAGGCTCAGCATAATCAGGTTGAAGACTCTAGAGAACATGTAGTAATGAGCCAGGTTCACTTGGTGGGTGGGTAAGGGGTCCAGGCAAAGCCAACCAGGCAGTGCAGTGTCTCTGCTAAGAAGTGTCTCTACACATTTCATAAATGTTTAAATCTCCTGGGATGTGTCAATGTAAGAATGTCTATACCTGTAAAGAATTTTTGAGTTTATTTGAACCAAACTGATGACATAAGCCAAATGTTCTCAAATACTCCAGAGAATAAGAGTTTTGCAACTTCTTTTAAATGCATTTGATATTAAGAAGAGGATGTATCCATAGAATTAAGACAGGAACGGAGAGATGAGAAGCATCAATCATTAGTTTTTCGTTGCGTGTTGCAACACCTTAGTTGTTCATTGATTGCTTTCTCATATGTGCCTTGACTGTGGGGCTGCAGCAGACTGAGTAACCCCTTTGCTCGAGCCAGAGACCTTGGGTCCAAGCTGGTGAGCTTTGCTCAACCAGATGAGCCTGCGCTCAAGCTGGTGACCTTGGGGTCTTGAACCTGGGTTCTCCACATCCCAGTCCAATGCTCTATCCACTGCGCCACCGCCTGGTCAGGCAAGACCAACACTTTTAAAGTACAATAAGTCTCTGAATTCTTTTTAATAACGTTGTTATGCTGTTGCTAACCAATGATGAATAAAGTACTTCTTACCATTAATGCGACTTCTGGTGCTGCATGGTTTTGCTGATGGCTTTGTAGTCTGGTTGATACGTGGTGAGGTTAAGCTTCATGCAGGCGTTGAGACTTACATCTGTTAAATGTGATCATAGGTTGGTCTTAACAGTCTTTAGACATGAGAAAGACTGCTCACATGCATACGTAGAGCCAAACATTGTCAGTACAGCAATACTCACATTCTGCAGTGTGTGGTATGTGACGGGAAGTGCGTTCCAAGTTTTGAAAATCAGCTGGTCCGCAGGTTGAAGTTTTTTTATTTCTCCCCACTTGTGTTTGCTCACCAACTCTGCTTGCTGTCGTGCAAGTCTTTTCAAATCTTCATTCAGTGACTTGAACTTATTCACCCACATGTCTGAGGCCTTCAGGTCAGCAGCTTGTAGCTCAAAATCTCTGACGGAGACACCGGGGATGTAACTCACGTCGGCACTGTCCACTGCACACTCGTGTGGATGGGTGATGAACTTAAAAAGACGAGTGCGCTCACAAAATTCTCCAAAGCGCGCTTTGAATGACTGCAGGAGATTAGATGTGAAGCCCGCTAGCTGCTGGAGATCAAGATGTTGAGCAGGGTCACTTGCTGTGCATGCATCTTTAAACTCTCCCAGTTTTTCAAAGGGTAGTAAACGACCTGTTTCAATGTCCTCGATGAAGAGTTCCAGCTTGTTTTCAAATGCAAACACTGCTTGTTGAAGGGATAAGATTGTATTTCCAACACCTTGCATTTTCACATTGAGCTGGTTCAGATGTTCATTCATGTCCATGAGATAGTAGAATTTCAGGAGCCACTCAGTGTTAGGTAACTCAGGATGCTCGACGTTTTTCATTTCAAGAAAAGTTCGATTTCGCTCAGACAAGCCGCGAAACGGCTGAGCACCTTCCCTCTTGACAACCAACGCACGTTGCTGTGCAGAAGCAGACCAGGATAATTATTCCCAACTTCATCCAGCAGTGTTTTAAACTGGTGATCATTTAAAGCTCGGTCAACAATAAAGTTGAACACCCGAATGACCAGCAACATCACCTCACCAAGCTGCTCACCACACATCTGAGCACAAAGCGCTTCCTGATGTAGGATGCAGTGAAAACTTAGGATGGGTCTCTTTCTGCGTTCATGAAGAAGCGCTACGAATCCTGTTTTTCCCCACCATGCACGGAGCACCATCCGTACACACCAAAATAAGTTTATCCTTCGGTAGATTTTTTTCTTTAGCGAACTCAGTTATAGACTTGAATAAATCCTCCCCTCTTGTTGTCTCTTTCATAGGCAAAACAGCAAGACTTTCCTCACATAGTGTGTCACCGACAGCATACCTTGCAATCACGCTGAACTGGGATAAATGGCTTACATCTGTTGACTCATCCAAAGCGAGAGAAAAGAATGGTGCTGCATTTATGTCCTTCACTTGCGTTGCCTCAATTTGATTTGCCATCATGATGGTACAATTGTAAACAGTTCTTGCTGACAGAGGCATGTCTTTTATTCGTTTGATTATCTTGTCTTTATCTGAAAAGTCGTCAAAATGTTCATTGGCAACATCAAGCATGAATGTTTTGGCATACTCCCCATCTGTGAATGGCTTTCCGTTTCTCACAATTGCTAAAGGAAAGCTAGCCGGATTCCAGTCACCTTGTTGGGTCCAAACATGGAGTTGCTGCTGATTAGCTTGCACTCTGCACAGTAGCTCTTGGCATGCTTTCTTCCTGCTGTCCCCTGCTGAATATTTCAATGCAAATGTAGTATGGTGTGTGTCAAAGTGCCGCTTTATATTTGACTGTTTCAGCGATGCAGTTTTATCATTGCATATTAGACACACTGCAGAACCTGCTCTCTCCACAAAGGCGAATTCCTATCCATTCCTGCTGAAAAGTACGATTCTCCTCATCTTTTTTACTTTTAGCCATCTTCTTCGTCAAAAGGGTTTCTGCAATTAGCTAGCTGACTACTTGATTAAAAGGAGGGAAGTTTACTTCCTGACCTCACAACGACCCGTGTACGTTAGGCATTATCCAATAAAAATTTGGTGTTGTCCCGGAGGACAGCTGTGAGTGGCTCCAACCACGCACAACCATGAACATGAGTGGTAGGAAATGAATGGATTGTAATACATGAGAATGTTTTATATTTTTAATGTTATTATTATTTTTATTAAAGATTTTTCTGCAAACCAGATGCAGCCATAAAAAGAGCCACATCTGGCTCGCAAGCCATAGGTTCCCGACCCCTGACCTATATGCACAAGACAATGACAGGACTGGCTGACAACCTTTCACTAATGTTATAGACCTGGGGCACAACTACCCACCATAACCTGCCCAGCTAGAAATTTATGATTAGATCACCCTGGGAAGTTACCTTTCATAGAACTCCTTATTTTTCATCCATGGAGGTAATATCTTTCAGTTCTAGCTTTGGTATGAATTACTTCCAGGGCAGAGGAGAGGGGAGATTGGTTCTCAAGGACAGTGGTGGAAGGTCAGGGAGAGTAGCAGCAGGTGTGGACGGGAAGTGGGCTCTGGAGGGTGGATTAATTGTGTACTGCAACATAAAATCTCATGGGCTTCTCGTGGCAGAGATACGGTACTATACTTAAGGCTGGCTGACTTGCTGATGATAGCCTGATCACTGGAAGGAACTCCAGGAGTTAGAGGTGGTGACTCATAATGTGGGACTACAATTTCAGAGTTGGTTTCCATGAAAATAACTGTGCGTTCTGGTCATGTTTGGGCACCCTCCATTATGAGAGGCCTGCTGGCTCTGCCATCTACTGGGGCAGGGCAGTTCTAGGTCTCCTGTGGGCAACCGAGGGGGACAAGTGCTGTCTGTTCCAATGGTTTCACTTACCTTAACCCACTGGTGCTCACCACAATCCTAGGGAAGCATGTGTTTTTCTGTCTTCCAGACAAGGATGCTGGGAGAGCCAGGCCAAGAAGAGCAGGCACCAGTCTCTGCCAACTTTAGTGTTCTTGGTCCAGCCTGGTGAGAGCCGCCTGGCCTGGCCACAGCTAAAGAGTTGCTGTTTAAGCATGGTATTGGAAGAAAAATAGACACTCAGACCAATGGAACAGAATAGAAAACCCAGAAATAAAACCACATATGTATAGTCAAATAATTTTTGATAAAGGGGCCAACAACACACAATGGAGAAAAGAAAGCCTCTTCAATAAATGGTGCTGGGAAAACTGGAAAGCCACATGCAAAAGAATGAAACTGGACTACAGTTTGTCCCCCTGTACTAAAATTAACTCAAAATGGATCAAAGATCTAAACATAAGACCTGAAACAATTAAGTGCATAGAAGAAGACATAGGTACTAAACTCATGGACCTGGGTTTTAAAGAGCATTTTATGAATTTGACTCCAATGGCAAGAGAAGTGAAGGCAAAAATTAATGAATGGGACTACATCAACTAAGAAGTTTTTGCTCAGCAAGAGAAACTGACAACAAAATAAACAGACAGACAACTAAATGGGAAATGATATTTTCAAACAACAGCTCAGATAAGGGCCTAATATCCAAATTATACAAAGAACTCATAAAACTCAACAACAAACAAACAAACAATCCAATAAAAAAATGGGAAGAGGACATGAACAGACACTTCTCCCAGGAAGAAATACAAATGGCCAACAGATATATAAAAAGATGCTCATCTTTGTTAGTTATTAGAGAAATGCAAATCAAAACTGCAATGAGATACCACCTCACACCTGTTAGATTAGCTATTATTAACAAGACAGGTAATAACAAATGTTGGAGAGGCTGTGGAGAAAAAGGAACCCTCATTCACTGTTGGTGGGAATGTAAAGTAGTACAACCATTATGGAAGAAAGTATGGTGGTTCCTCAAAAAACTGAAAATAGAATTACCTTATGACCCAGCAATCCCTCTACTGGGTATATACCCCCAAAACTCAGAAACATTGATACGTAAAGACACATGCAGCCCCATTCATTGCAGCATTGTTCACAGTGGCCAGGACATGGAAACAACCAAAAAGCCCATCAATAGATGACTGGATAAATAAGATGTGGCACATATACACTATGGAATACTACTCAGCCATAAGAAATGATGACATCGGATCATTTACAGCAAAATGGTGGGATCTTGATAACATTATACGAAGTGAAATAAGTAAATCAGAAAAAATCAGGAACTGCATTATTCCATACGTAGGTGGGACATAAAAGTGAAACTAAGAGACATTGATAAGAGTGTGGTGGTTACGGGAGGAGGGGGGAGAGGGAGAGGGAAGGGGGAGGGGGAGGGGCACAAAGAAAACTAGATAGAAGGTGACAGAGGACAATCTGACTTTGGGTGATGGGTATGCAACATAAGTGAACGACAAGATAACCTGGACTTGTTATCTTTGAATATATGTATCCTGATTTATTGATGTCGCCCCATTAAAAATAAAATTATTAAAAAAAAAAAAGGAGTTGCTGTTTAAAGGCACAGGGCATCCCACTCTCTGAGTGACCTGAACAGCCAGAGCAGTCTGTAGGGGATGAAGGGTCAGTGGCATTGCTCCCTCACAGGCTACTGTACCTGCTCAGCCTCAGCCAGGCTGACCTATGATGAAAAAAGGACACCAGTCCTTGTGACTTGACTTATAGGAAGCAGCTGTGAAAGGTGCTACCTCACACCAAGTAGAGTGGTGAGATGATTAAAAAATATGAAAATACTTAACTTTTCACTTTTCTCTGCTTGTGTCAACCCCTTGATGGTGTACTGAAGAGGTTTAGGGTCCTGCAAATCAACTCTAGAGGGGGATGGGAGGGTGTGGAGTGAAGGAAGCCAGTGGTTTCAAGAAAAGCAAGGCTGAATCTGGAGAGGAGAACCCCAGGTACTAAGAGGGGCAGCTGGAGGGGCCAGATAGGGAGTGGTACCCTGAGCCCTAGCCAGTCAGGGAGAGGCTATGGGACCTGGCACCAGGGTGAAAACCCTGAGACTTCAGGCACTAGGGAGGGCCAGACATATGGACTCCCTTCTGAGTTGCTCCACTAGTGTCCCAGGGGCCTGGTGACAACGACCCAACCTTTCTCTGCCACTTTTTCCTCATATGCAAATGAAAATGATAATTCTGCTGATCTACTTTTCAGGATATTTGTAAAAAATAACCAATAAAACATGGTAAATTAAAGAGAGTGGACAAGCCCTGGCCAGATAACTTGGTTCGGTAGAGAGTCATTCCAAAGTTCAGAGGTTGCTCTTTTGATCCCTGGTCAGAGCACATACAGGAACAGGTCAATGTTCCTGTCCCTCTCTCCCTTCCTCTCTCACTAAAATCAATAAAGTAAACATCAAAAGAGAGAGAGTAGACAAGAGGCAGAGAGAGAAGGAAAAAGAGGAATAGGAAGAGAATAAAGAGACAGTGTAGCCTGACCAGTGGTGGTACAGAGGATAGAGATAAAAAAATAATAGACTTGCCGTGGATCACTTATAGAACACCTGGTCCACCTAAGGGGTCCTCTTCTGGTTCCCCACTTCTCGCCTCTCTGTGTGCTTCTTCGGGAAGACAACATTGGTTATTACAATACAGCCATCCGTCCTTCATCTCCCCTGTAACCTAGCTGCAGTTCCTTTCTAGATGTGGCCTGGTACCAGGGGCAAACCTCATGTAGTCTGAAGCCATCCTAGGAATGCTGGTTCCTTTCCAGGCACAGGTGTGCACCTCAGTTCCAGCCAATGAGAGGTTTTTAGTAGTAGATTCAGCTACCAGTGACAGGCATGCACTTCTCTCTCCTGTGGATATATGGGGCCCTGTGTTCCAGACTGGGAAGTGGGTTTGCTTCTAGCTCGACCATGCCTTGAGTGGGCCCTTGTCCTCGCTTTCCAAAATAACCTGTAGGTATTTTAGGATGGAAAAAGGGACAAAAACAGAGGGGCAAAAGCAGTGGTCTCTTGAGGAAAAGTCTCTCATGAATGCTCCTAGATGGACACTTCTACTGATTCTTCTTTTGTTAAGACTTAGTCACATGGCCATTCTTAGCTGCAAGGGAAGCTATAATAATAAATTAACTCTATTTTTGTGGGAGGGCTATATGCTCAGCTAAAATTTGATTACTATGGAAAGAGGAGAATGAATTTGGGAGCACCATTAGCAGACTTTGCTGCAAAAACAAAAGGGATAGTCTCATGGGGAAGGGCTGATGAGAGATTGTTCTTAATAATAATAATAAAAAAATCCAGAGGATACCTAACCTCAGATCTTGGTTTCTAATGTCGTTCTCCAATGAAAGGAAGCAGAGATCCTTGGAGAAATGGCTAATTCTAGGGCTGGGGCAGGAAATATTTAAGATGAGTCTAGCACATCTGGTAGTATTAGAAAGTAAGGGAGTGTTCAAAAGTAACAAAAAATAAATAAAGGGTCACAGTTGCCAATGGAAAGAGTGCCTATGGCCAAACCTGAAACAATCTGAGCAAAAAATATAATGTAATATTGGGCTATAACCAAAAGTATAAAGCAAATATCTGTGAGTCCAAATAAATTTAAATCAACGATTCCATAAGTAAGTAAGTGAGGAAGAAGAGACATATCTCCCATGCAAAAGAATTCTAAAAAATTTAGGTTGACACTTTTTTTTAATTTAGAAAATTAAGTTTAACAGGGTGACATTGATCAATAAGAGTACATAGATTTTGAGTAAACATTTCCACATCATTTGAACAGTTATGTTGTATACACATCACCCCAAGTCAAGTCATCTTTTATCACCTTATATTTGTTCCTCTTTAAACCCTTCCCCTAACCCTCTCCCCACTCCTCCACTCCCCCCATGTAACCACTGCACTCTTATCTATGTCCATGAGTCTCAATTTTGTATCTCACCTATGTGTGGAATCATACAGTTTTTAGCTTTTTCTGATTTATTTATTTCACTCAGTATAATGTTCTCAAGGTCCATCCATGTTGTTGTAAATGATCCAATGTCATTGTTTCTTATGACTGAGTAGTATTCCATTTTTTTTTCTTTGTATTTTTCTGAAGTTGGAAACGGGGAGGCAGTCAGACAGACTTCCACATGCACCCGACCGGGATCCACCTGATGCCCATCTGGGGCGTCGCTCTGCCACAATCAGAGCCATTCTAGTGCCTGAGGCAGAGGCCATAGAGCCATACTCAGCGCCCGGGCCAACTTTGCTCCAATGGAGCCTTTGCTGCAGGAAGGGAAGAGAGAGACAGAGAGGAAGGAGAGGGGGAGGGGTGGAGAAGCAAATGGGCACTTCTCCTGTGTGCCCTGGCCAGGAATCAAACCCAGGACTCCCACATGGCAGGCTGATTCTCTACCACTGAGCCAACCAGCCGGGGCCTTAGTATTCCATTTTTTATTTTAATGTGGACACTCTTTTTAAATTTTTATTTATTTATTCATTTTAGAGGAGAGATAGAGATAGAGAGAGATAGAGATAGAGAGAGAGAGAGAGAGAGAGAGAGAAGGGGGGAGGAGCAGGAAGCTTCAACTCCCATATGTGCCTTGACCGGGCTAGCCCAGGGTTTCGAACCAGCAACCTCAGCATTCCAGGTCGAGGCTTTATCCACTGCGCCACCACAGGTCAGGCTAATGTGGACACTTTTTATTCAAGAAATTGGAGCACAACTCTCCACTCCTTAGGTGTGAGCACAGGGAGTTGTTTTTTTTTTTAAAAGAGTACAGTATGGAAAAGGTGGAAAAGACTGGACAAACCTGACAATACCTGAACCAGGCAATCAAGGTCAACCTCCAGTCTTAAATCATGTTGTTAGAATATAGCACTTTATCTCTCTGCTATCCATCTCTCAAACACATCACCCTAGTCTAATCATGACAACAGCAGACAAACCACAATGGACGACTATTCTACCAAACACGTGACCAGTACTCCTCAGAACTGTCAAGGTCCTCCAGTCAAGATGGCAGCTAGGTAAATGCAACACTTGGATCCTCCCACAATCACATCAAAATTACAACTAAACTACAGAACAACCATCATTCAGAACTGCCTGAAATCTAGCTGAACACTAGTCCTATAACTAAGGATATAAAGAAGATGCCACATTGAGACTGGTAGGAGGGGCAGAGATGCAGAATGATCTGTTCTCAAACTCACGTGTGGCGGTTAAGAATTGGAAGGGATATCTCAGCAGTGGAAGTTCCCACTGAGGAGCCAAGGGTCCCAACCCCACATTAGGACTCCCAGCTCAGGGTTCTAGTGCTGGAAGAGAAATCCCCCTAACTTCAGGCTGTAAAAACCAGTGAGGATTGTGACTGAGACAGAGGACTGCTGGAATCCCAGCAGCTCCTCTTAAAAGGCCCACACATGAATTTACCCTGGACTAACTAGATTTGAGCTTCAGCACTGGGGCAGAAACTTGAAAGGCACCAGCCACAAAAGGGGAGGAATTGCATTATCTGGCAACAGGTGAGTGCTAGAAGGGCAGCTTTCTCTGAGACAGAAGTAATGGAAGAGGCCATTGGTCCTTTTCTGAGCCCTCCTCTCACAGAGCCACCAGGTGGGCCATATCTGTTTCTCCATCCATCTGGCTAACACTGTTTGCCCTGCCCACGTGATTTCCAGAGACCCTGCCCTACCCAACTTTCAAACCCATTTAAGCCATTTCCAGTGGCTTTTTCATATAAATGGCCTGTCTTGCCTCGTGCTCTGAACTTTCCTAAAATCTCACAAACAAGAAGCATCTGGACTCAGCATGCCTCATACCTCTTGCTAAGTGGCCATGGGCCCATCACTAGCAGCAGCAGACTTTGGTTCTGGGTAAATTGAAGCCCAGCACAAGTACATAGCAGCCATCTGAAGATCACATTGTAGCTCATGCCAGGTGGCCCTGGGAAGGGCACAGGTAGCAGCTGACCTTGGCCTGGACCTCCCAGGAAGCCCCAGAGCCAGCACACCCTGTGGACAGCTTCAAACCACACTGAAACACCACTCAACTACCTCCATGAGCAACACACTCAAGGTGTGGACTTTGTGTGTATATGGGCCATGCTTAAGTGAGTCCTGCTCCATGGGGTCAGCCCCTGTCAGCCAATCCTCTGCTGTGGTCATGGCTAGTCCTTGCAGCTGATTGTCCTGGGGCGTGTATCTGTCCCATTGATGTGCCAATAGCAATCAAGGCTCAATTACAACAGAAGGGTGCACATAGCCCACACATGGGCACATCTGGATTACTTAGATGACTGGAGAGGCTATACTACTGGGCTTTACAGGACACTTACTGCCACATCCAAGAGATGTAGTAGCTCTATGTAATACAGAAAACCAAACACAGGTAGGCAGCCAAAATGAGGAGACAAAGAAACAAGTCCCAGATGAAAGAACAGAACAAAATTCCAGAAAATAAACTGAAGGGAGAAAAGCAATCTACTAGATGTAGAGTTTAAAATCTTGGTTATAAGAATGCTCAGTAAACTTAGAGGAAGAATAGATGAACTTAGACCTTCAACAAAGTCACAGAAAACATAAAGAGATAAAAAATATTAAAAAAGAATCAATCATATATGAAGACGATAATATCTGAAATGAAGGATATACTAACTGAAGAACACATTACAAAGGATCCACAGTATATATAAAGGATAAAATCAGCAGTTTTCAATTTTTATTTTATTTATTTATTATTTTTTGTGTGTATGTGTGACAGAGTCAGACAGAAGGACAGATAGACAGGAAGGGAGAGAGATGAGAAGCATCAACCCCCTGCTGTGGCACCCCAGCCGTCCATTGATTGTCCTCCCACATGTGCCTTGACCGGGGGCTACAGCAGACCCAGTGACCCCCTTCTGGAGCCAGCGACCCTGGGCCCAAGCTGGTGAGCCCCGCCCAAACCAGATGAGCCCGCACTCAAGCCGGTGACCTCAGGGTCCCCAACCTGGGTCCTCCACGTCCCAGTCCTACGCTCCATCCACTGCGCCACCGCCCTGCCAGGCTCAGCAGTTTTTTAAAGAGAGAGAGAGAGAGAGAGAGAGAGAGAGAAAGAAGTGGGGGAGGACCAGGAAGCATCAACACCTCTATGTGCCTTGACCAGGCAATCCCAGGGTTTTGAACTGGCAACCTCAGAGTTCCACGTTGACACTTTATCCACTGAACCACCACAGGTCAAGCTAAAATCAATAGTTTTAAGGAAGCAGAAAACACCCAATCAGAACAGTAAAAAGAAGAAAAAATCCAACAAAATGAGGATAGTGTAAGGGGCCTCAGGAAAAACTTCAAGTGTACCAATATTCACATTATGGGGTGCCAGAAGGAAAAGAGAGGAATAAATTGAAATTCTATGTGAAAAAATGACAGAACACTTCCTTAATGGTGAAGTAAACAGACATACAAGTCCAGGAAACCCAGAGTTCCAAACAAGACCAACCCAAAGAGGCCCACTCCAAAACACACCATAATTAAAATGTCAAAGGTAAAGACAAAGAGATCATCTCAAAAGCAGCAGGAGAAAAAGCAGTTATCTATAAGGGAGCTCCCAGGAGACTGTCAGCTGATTTTTCAACATAGATTTTGCAAGACAGAAGGGATTTGCATGAAATTTTCAAAATGATGAAAAGCAAAGACCTACAACCAAGAATACTCTACTTAGCAAAGCTATCATTTAGAATTGAGGGACTGATAAAGAGCTTTTCAGACAAGAAAGAACTAAAGGAGCTCCTTGGCTAGGTAGCTCAGCTGGTTTGAGCATCGTGCCAATATGCCAAGGTTATAGGTTCAATCCCCAGTCAGAGTACATAAGAATCAATAAATAAGTGCATGAACAAGTGGAACAACAAATTGATATTTCTCTCTCTCTTTCTTTCTCAAAAAGTCAATAAATAAATTTAAAAATAACAAAAAAAGAGAAAGACAGAGATTTATTGTGTTAGAAGGATTTGATGCACACAAAATTGTCTGTTGCTGGCTTTGAAGATGGTGGGATCTAGAAGTTGACAGACCTGGCTGACTGCTGGCAAGGAAATGGGGACCTCAACCCTACAACCACAAGAAACTGAATTCTGCCAACAAGAATAAGGCTGGAAGCAGATCTTTCCCAGGGCCTTCAAATCAGAACTCAGCCCAGCTGATACCTTGGCTGCTAAGTTTGTGGCAGTTTGTTATGCAGCAATAGAAAAACTAACACAGTTGCCTCTCTGAAGTCTTCCCTTTTTTTTTTTTTGTATTTTTCTGAAGCTGGAAACGGGGAGAGACAGTCAGACAGACTCCCGCAGGCGCCCAACTGGGATCCACCCGGCACGCCCACCAGGGGGCGATGCTCTGCCCCTCTGGGGCGTCGCTCTGTTGCGACCAGAGCCACTCTAGCGCCTGGGGCAGAGGCCAAGGAGCCATCCCCAGCGCCCGGGCCATCTTTGCTCCAATGGAGCCTTGGCTGCGGGAGGGGAAGAGAGAGACAGAGAGAAAGGAGGGGAGGGGTGGAGAAGCAGATGGGTGCTTCTCCTGTGTGCCCTGGCCGGGAATCGAACCCGGGACTTCTGCACGCCAGGCCGACGCTCTACCACTGAGCCAAACAGCCAGGGCCTGAAGTCTTCCCTTTTTTTCCAGTCATTCCTGTGACATCTTCCTCTCTACTTCTGTGGCACCTTATACGCATCCCTGCTACAGGGAAGTCATTCGTATTACAGAGACCCATTTAGCAGGCTGCTCTCCTCACAAGTTCCTGGGAGGTAACAGGGACTCTCATGTTATTGCACTCCCAGGCTCAGAGCAGGAAGGTAAAAAATATTTGTTGAAAGAAAGTTTTATCGAGAAAGAAAAGTCCCAAGATCATTAATTTGTAATCATATATATTAAAATACCAAGGATGCTGGAGATTTAATGTTTACACAAGAGGAAAAGTCACCCATGTATAAAAAGGAAGGAGGGATGAAGAAAAAAAAAAAAAGAGAGAGTATTTTAAATATACATTTGGGGTGTTTCTAAGGAACCTGTAGTGAATGAAATCCCCAGGTGTGGTAGGTAAGGGAAGGAATGAACAGATGTTTAAGGAAAAATCCATTTCTAGATTACTTAGTAAACAAGTAATTACTAAATGCCTGCTAAGTGGGCCAGGCCAGAAACTGGGAAACAAGGTGGAAGTTTAATTCAAATCCTACCATCTCAAGCATATTGAGATCCTCCTTTCTGTGGCATTTCTGGCTTAGGGTGACACACCCCAAAGGAATCTTAAAAACCTCGATTTTATGTGTAAGTAACCTTTAGAGTCCTACACTTTTGAAACAAGTGAGAACAAACTGGTTTTCTAGTTAGCTCTGGGTTTCTGACAGGTCCTTCGCTGCCCACCCTGCTTTGTGTCGGTTGCCTAATTCTGGGCAGATCAGACAAACCATCATTCATCAGTTCAGTTTAGCAGGCATCTATGTTGTTTTGAAGCTTTTTCACTATGACATGCACCTGTAAATGAACATCTTTGCACCTCTGCTAGTGGGTTGGTACCAAAAATTCCAGGAAGACCCAGGTACTCTGACAACGCTCCACACCCCTCGCTTAGTCCTGCGGTACAGACGTAGCTCCGGCCGGGGCCAGTGGGTGTCGCGTCCACCTTTGCCATGGCAACCGCGGGAGTGGACGTGTAGTCTGGGATAGGCAGGAAGGGAATGCGATCCATAATGTACCGAGAGACCAGACACACGTCGAATGAGGTAAGAACGCTACTGCAAGATGGAAGGGGTATTTTAGGAAAGGAGACCCGGGAGGGAGCAGAGAAAGTGGGTGGAAACGTAGAACGTAGGGGACCTCCTGTGAGCGACGGGGGGGAGCGGGGCCAAGGAAGAGCCAGTGAGAGACTAGGCTTGACCTCTGCCACTCCTGGGTGGGCATCACTCTCTCGGGGTGAGGCGTCCTCATCTATCACCTAGGGCCGCGACGAGAATCAAACAGAACCGCCGTGCGACTCAGGCCGGTTTGCAGGCGGTGGGTTACGGTTCAGTGACAGGCCGACATCCTTTGGGAGGAAATACAAGATTACGCCACAGATCCTGCTAACGGCCTGCCATAAATTCTGCGTCGGTTGCAGGACCACCTCGCTCCGCCGCTGCCGGAACCCAAGCGCAAGCCTACCCAAGATGTCCTTCGCAGCCTCGGCGGGACGCAATTACGCAGACGCTAGCGGACCGAGGTGCGGCTGCGTGTGCGTCAGCGTGCGTCAGTGTGCGGGCGGAAGAGGCTGCTGAGAATCCCGGGCCGGCTGAGGGGGCTGAAGCAGTGGGCCTGCGCAGGCGCGAGCACACCGCCCTCGGCCTCCGCTCGGCGCTCTAGGCGTGGCGCGCGCCCGCGGCGGGTAGAGTCTGCGAGAGAAGGGCTGCGCGCGCAGGAGGAAGCCGGTCGTGACGTGTGGCGTGTTACGCGCGACGTCACGGGTCTGTGTGTAGTGGCGGCCGGGCTGCCCTCCGCAGCGGCGCCTGACTGAGGCGGTGCGGCCCCTGGGTGCGGCGTTCGGGGGTCGCCTGGCTCGTGCGGCAGCGGCGACGACGAGGACGACGACCCGGAGCCCGGCACCCCCAGCCGAGGAATCGTCGCCCCCGCCCCGTCTCCGGCATTTGGCGACGCGCCGGCGGCTTCCTCCTTCCTGCTCAGCTCCCCGCGGGCCCGCGGGGCGCCGAGCGGCCCCGGCCTCCCGGTCGGCCCGGGGCTGCACGTGAGGGAGGGACGGGCCTGGCCGCTCGGCTTGTGCCCGACTTTTCGCGCGCCCCTCCGACCCCCGAGCCCGCGGCTTCCCCCGGCCGGGGGGCGCGGTGACAGGCCGCGCGGGGCGGAGGGGCGGGCTCCGCGGGCCTGAGGCTCTACACGTTCCGCGGAGCGGCCGGTACGTGCCGTGTGTGTGTGTGTGTGTGTGTGTGTGTGTGTGTGTGTGTGTGTGTCGCGCTCTCTCTCTCTCTCTCTCTCGCTCTCTCGCTCTCTCTCTCTCGCTCTCGCTGTGTTTTTGCAGTGCCACATCGCGGTCCGTAGTGACGAGGACGATCCCACTTTTTTCTTTAGGGAACACTTAGGTTGCACCCAGCTGAACCACTACTACGTTCTTGGGAGGGGTTGTGCTCCGTCTGCCCATTTTACAGATGAACAGTCGAGGCTCGGGCTCCGGACTGTGGCCGAGGTCACGCAGCTGCTCATCTGGGAAGCCATGATTCCAATATGCTGTATTTTCTGTATAACTGTGTTTCTGCGTCTTGCAAAAAACACGTATTTAAGAACAATTAGAATAACTGGAGAGTTATTTCCAGGGAGTAAATTCTAAATATATCGATAGATGTAGTTTACTTGCCCCTAACGTAAAGTGTGTGATGTGTTTTGCTGCAGCCCAGCCAAATCATTTTCTTGGCTTAAAAGAAAACTATTTTTAAAAGTGGTCCCACCTTTTCTTTACAGTAGGGCTGAACAGAAAATAATTTTCTCTTTTTCTCTCATCAGAAGAAATTAATTTGGTAAGACTGCATATTTCTTGAAAAGTTCAAGTTTTGTGCAGTTTATTACTGATGCATACAGGAAATTTGCAGTTGAGTTATTTGCTTGATATTTCCTTATTGCATAAGTTGTTGCCGGATTATGTGGCAGTGGCAACACACTTAGTAATTTGTGTCTTGTCTTATGCAATATTTCTGAATTGAATGTCAGAAATTTACAGTGTAGAATATTGTAGAAAGTTGTTTTAATGGTGTGATTTTTTTTGTGTAGCCCCCATCAGTGTATATAAACTAACTGCTGAATCTCATTTTAGCATTGGCCTGTACTATTTCTTTGATTATGTTTAGTGAAAAAGTAGGTCTTTACCTTTTACTTTACAGAGGAAAGTGTTGATAAATTTCTGTGAGTCTTTGAAGCTTCATGCAAAGTTGCAAATGTTGAAGAGATCTATTAATGCAAAGTTACAATACTCTGTAATTTTCTCTAGTATATTGCAAGGTTTAAGAAAATTTGTAGTTGACCATCTTTGTAATGTTTGTAGAGAAAGTATCAGAGTTAACAAGTGGATTCACAGATTGACTTATTTGACTAAAATGTAAAATGTTGAGCCTTGTTGAATTATGTTGAATATTGGTTATCTAATCATGCTGTCCATGTGTCTCTTTTGAGAGAACTAGGTGTTAAAGGTTTATCTCATATGTATAATTGGATTACACTGTAGTCTCAATATATATTTTTAAATAGTTTTATTTATACAGTTAATTTTAACGGGGTGACATTGGTCAACGAGAGCACATAGATTTAGAGAAAACATCTCCAGATCATTTTCACATTCGATTATGTTGCATACCCATCAACCAAAGTCAAATTGTCCTCCCTCACCCTTCATTTGGTTTTCTTTGTGCTCCTCCCCTCGCCAACTTCTCCCTCTCCTCCTTTCTCCTTCTCTTGTAACCACTGCACTCTTATCTATCTATTGATATGTCCATGAGTCTCAATTTTGTGTCCTACCTATGTATGGAATCATATAATACAATTCTTAGTTTTTTCTGATTTACTTATTTCACTCATTATAATGTTATCAAGGTCCATCCACGTTGTTGTAAATGATCCGATGTCATCGTTTCTTATGGCTGAGTAGTATTCCATAGTATATATGTATCACATCATCTTTTTTATCCAATCTTCTATTGAAAGGTTTTTTGGTTGTTTCCATGTCTTGGCCACTGTGAACAATGCTGCAGTGAACATGGGCTGCTTGTGTCTTTACGTACCAGTGTTTTTGAGTTATGGGGGTATATTCCCAGTAGAAGGATTGCTGGGTCATATGGTAGTTCTTAATTTTTTGAGGAATCACCATACAGTGGTACCTTGAGATATGAATTTAATTTGTTCTGTAACCGAGCTTGTAAGTCAGTCAACTTGTATATCAAACTGCCGATACTGGACTCGTGCGCCAATGCGCCAACTAGTGGCAGCTTTCCGAATCATGACTCGTATCTTGGAATTTTGCTCAGATCTCGAACAAAAATACTGACCTAGTTGCAGCTCGTATCTTAAAAATTCGTATGTTGGTCTGTTTGTATCTCAAGGTACCACTGTACTTTCTTCCATAATGGTGGTTCTACTTTATATTCCCACCAACAGTGAATGAGGGTTCCTTTCTCTCCACAGCCTCTCCAACACTCGTTATTACCTGTCTTGTTGATAATAGCTAATCTAACAGGTGTGAGGTGATATCTCATTGTAGTTTTGATTTGCATTTCTCTAATAGCTAGTGATGATGAACATCTTTTTTTTTGTATTTTTCTGAAGTTGGAAATGGGGAGGCAGTCAGACTCCCACATGCACCCAACCGGATCCACCCAGCACGCCCACCAGGGGCGATGCTCTGCCCATCTGGGGCGTTGCTCTGTTGCAATCAGAGCCATTCTAGCGCCTGAGGCAGAGGCCACAGAGCTATCCTCAGTGCCCTGGCCAACTTTGCTCCAATGGAGCCTTGGCTGCGAGAGGGGAAGAGAGTGACAAAGAGGAAGGAGAGGGGGAGGGGTGGAGAAGCAGATGGGCGCTTCTCCTGTGTGCCCTGGCCGGGAATTGAACCCAGGACTCCTGCACGCCAGGCCGACGCTCTACCACTGAGCCAACTGGCCAGGGCCTATTCTTGTTTTTTTTTTTATTTTTTTTAAACTTTTTTTTCTAAAATTTATTTTTATTTATTCATTTTTAGAGAGGAGGGAGGAAGAGAGAGAAAGAGAGAGAGAAAGGGG
The DNA here is from genome assembly GCF_036850995.1 of Saccopteryx leptura. Classification (NCBI taxonomy): domain Eukaryota; kingdom Metazoa; phylum Chordata; class Mammalia; order Chiroptera; family Emballonuridae; genus Saccopteryx; species Saccopteryx leptura. The sequence goes on from NC_089509.1 coordinate 1,302,025, forward strand.
GGAGGAGCTGGAAGCATCAACTCCCATATATGTCTTGACCAGACAAGTGCAGGGTTTTGAACCGGCAACCTCAATGTTCCCATGTCGATGCTTTATCCACTGCACCACCAGAGGTCAGGCCTATTCTTGTTTTTATTGTGCTCCTGTTGGAGCTTTTACTTGTGATTTTGTTGTTTTGTTCTTTGTATCTGGTCGGATAACCCCTTTTAGTAGTTTTTGAAGTGGGGGTTTTCTGGTGATAAATTTCCTCATCTTCTCTATCTGTGAATGTTTTTATTTCCCCTTCATATTTGAAGGAAAGCTTTGGTGGATATAGTATTCTTGGCTGGAAGTTCCTCTCTTTCAGTACTTTAAATATTAGGATTCACACTCTTCTGGCTTGCAGAGTTTCTGCTGAGAAATCTGATGATAACTTAATGGGCCTTCCTTTATATGTTGTAGTATTCTTTTCCCTGGCTGCCTTGAGGATTTTTTCTTTGTCATTGATTTGTGATAATTTCATTATGATGTGCCATGGAGTAGGTCTCTTGAATTTAAACCTCCAATTCTTTCCACAGGCTTGGGAAATTTTCATTGATTATTTGTTTGAATATGTTCTCCATTCCTTTTTCTCTCTCTTCTCTTTCTGCTATATACCCATTATTCTTATATTACTCTTTCTGATGAAGTCAGACAGTTCTTGTAGGGCTTTCTCATTTTTTTAAATTTGTGAGTCTTTCTCTTCTCTCTGTAGTGTCTCTAGTTGCCTGTCTTCTATGTCACTAATTCTCTCTTCTATCTGGCCTGTTCTATTAGCTAAGCTTGTCACCTCATTTTTCAGTTCATGTATTTAGTTTTTCACCTCTGTTTGGTTCCTTTTTATAGTTTCAGTTTCCTTGATGAAGTATTCTTTTTGTTCATTAAATTGTTTTTTGAGCTCACTAAATTGCCTTTGAGAGCTTTATTATATTTCACTGAGTATTTTTAGGACTTCAATTTTGAATTCCCTGTCATTTAACTCCAAAGTTTCTGCGTAATTGAAATTTTTTTCTAGAGATTTTTCATCATTTATCAGCGCTACGTATCCGTCTTTTGTATCTATGATATTTGATTTCTTTCTCCTTAATGGCATTTGAGAGTGGTGTTGTTAATAACACTAATAAGAGATAACTAAGAAAGTAAAATAAAAGTTGAAAAAATACCGTGAAAAAATGAAAATTCTGTAATGATAAGTAGAATAAAAACTACAGAGAACAAGGAGCAGGAACTGAGGACTGATGAAAGAATAGAGAAAAAAATGAAGTAAAAAACAAGCAAAATACTACAAAGAAAAGTATGAGTCCAAACAAATAATTTGATGATAAATGACAATCGGATGAGAGCAAAAAGGAAAAGAAGAAAAAAGGAAAAAAAAGATAAAGGAAAAGAAACGACAAGGGAGAATAAAGAGAAAGAAAGAACAAAAACCAAAATACAAAACAAAGAGAAAGAAAGAGAAAAAAAAACAAGTAAAGGTGTCTGAAATGAAACCCTCACAAAAAACAAGAATGAAAAAATGTAACAACTATGGATAATGTAGTTTAAAAGGAAAATAATAAAAAAAGAAAAAGGAAAGTAAAAATGACAAAAAGTGTTAAATGTAATTTTCTGGTTTTGAGAGTTAGCTTCTTTTTTTTTGGCAAGTGGTGCTGTACTCTGAGTTTTGCCTCTGCGTGGGTCTTGGGCAGAGGTCTGCTGTTGTGTCACTGTGGCAGTGATGTAGGCTGGACTTCAGTCCCATTGGCAGGTAGGGCTTGTTAGAGCTTTGCAATTATATGGCTCTAGTAATGTCAGTCTTTCAGTTTTCCAGGCGCCTCTCTGCATGTCCCTCCCACTGGAGCTAGAAGCCTGGAGACTTAGCTGTGGGGTCTGCCTCAGCTACTGTCCTTGCAGTAAGGGAATTTATGCACAGCCAAGTCCCCCCCCCCCCAGTGCTGCTCAAAGCATAGTTCTGGGGAAGGCAGTGGGAACCAGAGCTGCCAGCAAGAGCAGGCAGGGCAGGATACAGACCAATGGCCAAGTTCCTTTCTGTTATACACAGGCAAAATTCTGTGGGTTGGTGGGCATATCTGCATGCCTCAGTGCGCCGTGGTTTTAATCTCTATGGGCTTTTCCCACTTGCACTGCTTGGTAGCCCATGACAGGCCATGTGTGTGTCCAGCTCCCATGACTCTAGCAGTGCTCACAGACGATTGCAACCACCAGTCAGGCACCCAGCGCGAGCATTCTCAGGCCAAGGGTCTTGGCCCATGCGCGCGCCTGGCACTGGAGATCGTGGAGCCAGGAATGCCCAAAGATGCTGGTGCCCCCACAGGTGCCCAGCGCCGACAATCTCGAGCTAAGCACCCTGGTCCCTGCGCATGCCCTGTGCTGTGGATCGTGGAGCTAGAAGTGCCCAAAGACGCTGGTGCTCACACAGGTGCTCAAAGTTGTTAATCTTGGGCTAAGCACATCAGGCCTTGTGCGTGCCGGCTCGCTACCCAAGCTGGTGATGCTAGGTGGAGCTGCTAGCACTGCGCCGGTGATCGTGGAGCACAAAGATGCTGGTGCTGGCCCACGTGGGCACCCTGTGCTGGTAATTTTAGGTGGATTCCACTGCCCTTGTGCATGCCCAGTGTCTGCGATCTCAGGCAGAGCCAGTGTGTTCTTTCCTTTGTTTGGGCATCTACCCTAACTCAGGTCCATCCCTACTAGCCCAGTCCCTCCTCTTAGCTGGCTCCAAACAAAATTGTCCCTACCTCAGATCAGCATAGAAAGCGAAATGCCCATCTTCGCCTTATACAGGGGTAGTTAACCTTTTTATACCTACGATCCACTTTTGTATCTGTTAGTAGTAAAATTTTCTAACCGCCCACCGGTTCCACAGTAATGGTGATTTAGAAAGTACGGAAGTAAGTTTACTTTATAAAATTTATAAAGTAGAGTTATAGCAAGTTAAAGCATATAATAATAATTACTTACCAAGTACTTTATATGGGATTTTCGCTAAGCTTGGCAAAATAAATCTTTATAAAACAACTTACTATAGTTAAATCTATCTTTTTATTTATCCTTTGGTTGCTCTGCTACTGCCCACCATGAAAGCTGGAATGCCCACTAGTGGGTGGGAGGGACCAGGTTGATTACCACTGGTCTTACATATTTAGCCACTTAGGCCACTTTTTCACCCGTCATACCTTTGTCTGGTGTGTGTAAATTTTTGGTGTTCCTAAGGTTTTTTTTCTGTGTTGTTGAATTTGTTGAAATTTCAAGGGGACAGATTGGGAGTATCTCTCACGCCGCCATTTCTCTGACATCACTCTCATAGTCTTAATCTTTAAAGCAATGTTTTAGGTGGAGCTTTCATTTCTCTTAACCTTATTGTCACCAAAGGGGTAGACTATATTTAACAGATGCTAAAAACGAAGTCATGCTAGTTCTTGACAGTTTCCACAGCTTTGATTTCAGGCCGTTCCCCCCCCCCCCCCTTTATAAAACTGGTGCTCTTTAACCCTCCTTTCCCTTGTATTATGAAGCAATTTCAGACATACAGGAAATTGGTAGTAGTGAACATTCATATGATAACCCTCTAGATCCAACATTTATCAACATCTTGCCATATTTGCTTTATCTGTAAATATGTAAATTATTTCTGGCTGAACCATTTGAAACTAAGCTGTAGACGTCATGATATTTTATGCCAAAATATGTCAACATACATCTCCAAAGATGACTTTTTTTTTTTTGTATTTTTCTGAAGCTAGAAACCGGGAGAGACAGTCAGACTCCCGCATGCGCCCGACTGGGATCCGCCCGGCACGCCCACCAGGGGCGAAGCTCTGCCCACCACGTCGCTCTGCCGCAACCAGAGCCACTCTAGCGCCTGGGGCAGAGGCCAAGGAGCCATCCCCAGCGCCCGGGCCATCTTTGCTCCAATGGAGCCTCGGCTGCGGGAGGGGAAGAGAGAGACAGAGAGGAAGGAGAGGGGGAGGGGTGGAGAAGCAAATGGGCGCTTCTCCTGTGTGCCTTGGCCGGGAATTGAACCTGGGACTTCCATACGCCAGGCCAACGCTCTACCACTAAGCAAACCGGCCAGGGCCTACAGTTTTTTTTTTTTGTTTGTTTGTTTTTTCCTTAAGCTGGAAACGGGGAGAGACAGTCAGACAGACTCCCGCATGCGCCCTACCGGGATCCACCCGGCACGCCCACCAGGGGCGAAGCTCTGCCCACCAGGGGGCGATGCTCTGCCCCTCCGGGGTGTCGCCCTGCCACGACCAGAACCACTCCAGCGCCTGGGACAGAGGCCGAGGAGCCATCCCCAGTGCCCAGGCCATCCCTGCTCCAATGGAGCCTTGGCTGCGGGAGGGGAAGAGAGAGACAGAGAGGAAGGAGGGGGTGGGGGGTGGAGAAGCAAATGGGTGCTTCTCCTATGTGCCCTGGCCGGGAATCGAACCTGGGTCCCCCGCATGCCAGGCCGACGCTCTACCACTGAGCCAACCGGCCAGGGCCTGGGGCCTACATTTTTTTACATATGCAAAATACCATTATTGTTAATATGTTTTTAATTGATTTTAGAGACAGAGTGAAACATTCATTTTGTTGTTCCACTTAATTGTACTTTCACTGGCCCCTTCCCATGTGTCCCATGACCAGGAATCAAACCCGCAACCTTGGTGTTTCAGGATGATGCTAGCCCAGTGGTTGGCAAACTCATTAGTCAACAGAGCCAAATATCAACAGTACAACTATTGAAACTTCTTTTGAGAGCCAAATATTTTAAACTTAAACTATATAGGTAGGTATGTTCCTTATCGAGGTAGTGCCTGCATGTGGTATTTTGTGGAAGAGCCACACTCAAGGGGCCAAAGAATCCCTTAATGTAATCTCATGCTTATCCATATTTAAATGTCCCTATCTATATTGAAGGGTCTTTTAGGGCTTTTTATACCCAACCCCATCATACCAGGATTCCAATAAAGGTTTTTGCTGCATTTGGTTGTTAAATCTCTGGTCTATTCTAATCTAGAACAGCCTCATCCCCACCCTTTTAAAATCTGAATTTTTAAGAGATCAAACCTGGTGTTCTATAAAATGAATCACACTCTTGGTGTTTTTGACTCCCCCCACCCCCTCCTGCATGGCGTCAGTAAGAGTTTTCCAACTGTTGCCTCTTTATTAGCTAACTGCAGGAGATTTAAAGGGTTGGTGAGTTTCAAGTGAAATCTTTTTGGGCAAGAATAACTACTAAGTGATGCTGTGTACTTCATATTGTTTTCCACCAGGAACTTGATATATACCATCAAGTTTGTTTATGATGCTGAGTTTGATCACTTGGTTAAGGGGGTAAGGTATTTTTTTCTCCACTGCAGTTAGCATGTAAACTGTGGCATGATAAATTAGCACTATAGTGCTGGCCTCTTTGCCATTCATCTTTCATCTGGTAGTTGTAGCATCTGTTGCTGATCCTTGTAAGGCTAACTTCAGTTTCGTTTGTTGGTCTATAGATGGAAGCAGAATCAGAGGATTTTGTAAAATATCCTGTGCAGCTGTATGTATTAATCAGATTCTGATTTTGTGGATTTTTAAGATTTTTAATTATGAATTTAAGTCTCCTGTTATGCATTAAAGAAAGACACCTAGCTTAAAAAAATGGTAAAATTCTTTTTTTTTTCTTTGTATTTTTCTGAAGTGAGGAGTAGGGAGGCAGAGACAGATTCCCACATGTACCCAACTGGGATTCACCTGGCCTGCCCACTAGGGGGCGATGCTCTGCCCATCTGGGGTGTTGCTCTGTTGCAACTGGAGTCATTCTAGCACCTGAGGTGGAGGCCATATAGCCATCCTCAGTGCCTGGGCCAACTGCTCCCATGGAGCCTTGGGTGTGGGAGGGGAAGAGAGAAATAGAGAGAAAGGAGAGGGGGAAGGGTGGAGAAGCAGATGGGTGCTTTTCCTGTGTGCCCTTAAATGGGAGTGAAATCACAGACATCCACATACTGGGCTGACACTCTATAACAGCCAATCGTCCAGGGCCAAAAATGGTAAGCCCCCCCCCCCCCCTTTTTTTTTACAGCGACAGAGAGAGAGTCAGACAGGGACAGGCAGACAGAAACGGAGAGATGAGAAGCATCAATCATTAGTTTTTTGTTGCGCGTTGTGACACCTTAATTGTTCATTGATTGCTTTCTCATATGTGCCTTGACCAAGGGCCTTCAGTAGACTGAGTAACCCCTTGCTCGAGCCAGTGACCTTGGGTCCAAGCTGTTGAGCTTTTGGTCAAACCAGATGAGCCCACGCTCAAGCTGGTGACCTCGAGGTCTCGAACCTGGGTCTTTGGCATCCCAGTTTGATGCTCTACCCACTGCGCCACCGCCTGGTCAGGCAAAAAATGGTAAAAATTAATGCTGTATTTTTCCCTGTGTTCTCACTCAAGGAGTGTGTTTCTTTTAAATTTTTCTTAGCCAATATTTGTTGCACAGGAATAACCAGAAATATAATAACGGAAGAGTAGATTTACTAAAAAACATTTTGAGAAACTGTCCATTTTCTGGTGTAATGAAGGAGTACTGGATTAAGAGAAGATCTAAATTGTTTTCCTAATTCCAACACTATGTGGTTTTCTTTTTAAACGTTATTCTGTTCTAATTTCATAATGATTAAATTAGTAAACATGAATTTCTGATAACAGATGATGTTGATTACATTTGGAGGTGAACCTCATTTTAATTAAGCCAGATCAAAATAAATCAAAATACATGTAAGTTTATTTCCCAACTAATTAACTGACATTTGGTAATTATTTTTAAAAAGGGTTAATAATAGAATTTACTAAACTAACACATTCTCTCATTAGTACTATGATTTAATTAGTGGAACAATTTACATGAAATTTTCCCACACATCCTTTGTAAATCAGGATTGAACTGTATATGTGGAAATAAAAAACCTTTTTTATATCCTGAAGTGTTTTGTGAGGTATATCTACATCTGTATATACCCACAATTATAAGACATGTGTCTGTATAACTTCATCTTTTGTCTTGAATATTGAATATTCCTGGGATTTATTGGGAACATTGGCTGACTTCCTTTCTCTTGGTCGTTAATTACATTATTATTTTTTGTAACATTAAATTTTTGCCTTTATTGTTAGTTGTCTTAGATTTATTGACTTTTATTGATTTTAATTTTTAAAAAATTTTTATTTATTCATTTTAGAGGAGAGAGAGAGAGAAGGGGGAGGAGCAGGAAGCATCAACTCTCATATGTGCCTTGACTGGGCAAGCCCAGGGTTTTGCCAGCGACTTCAGCATTCCAGGTCGTCGCTTTATCCACTGCGCCACCACAGGTCAGGCGAGAATTTGTAGCTGCCTCTTCTGAGCCCTGAGGTTGTTTTAAGTATCAGCTGCACTCCTAGTCTGGCTTTTATCTACTCTTGGCCAGTGTGTGTGGCCTCTATTCCTGATAGGACATTGCCCTCCCCCCCACCTCACCTGGCACTTGGGCACTGATGTGCGCTCGCTGGCTGCAGCTCAGGCTACTCTGCTGGCGTGGGGGGCCTCCTCTCCTCACTGGGCTCTCCCCCCATGGCAGGTGTGAGGGATGCCTCTTCAGGCTCCGCTCCTGGCTGTTGCTGTGCATTGCCTGGCTCCGCCCCCTGTTGGCGCGGCAGGATCCCTTGCTGGGCTCTACCACCTCTCAGTCTGCTGGATTCCTCATCCCACTGCCCCCCCTTTCCCACAGGAGGCCTTTCTGTGCTGGGCTCCTCCCTGTCCTCTGAGTGGACCAAGCTTCGGCCCCCCAGCCGGCTCTCTGGCTCCTCGGAGGGTACTCAGCAGGTTGAGGGAGCTGTGTAGCCCAGACCTCAGCACTCAAAACCTGTGTCCCTGATGCGCCTCTTGCTTCTAAGTATCTTTCTGCACTGACTGGGGCAGGGTAATTGCTTCCTTCTGCTGGCTTGGTTCTCCCAGGAAGAATGGGCACTTTAGGTTTGGGGAGTGGCCCAGTACAAGGGTCAGGGTGGCTGTCACCCACAGTCTTTTCCTGTGCCCCTGAGACTATATTCTCTTCTCGCAAATCCAGTCCTCTAAGCGCTCTCGGCTCCAGGAGCCCCAGGTATGGTTGTGAACGAGGTTTCCTGCATGGTCCCTTTAAGACAGTGCTTGGGGTTGAGAGTTCTGTCTCCCTCTTTTTTTTTTTTTTTTTTTTACAGAAACAGAGAGAGTCAGAGAGAGGGATAGACAGACAGGAACAGAGAGAGATGAGAAGCATCAATCATCAGTTTTTCGTTGCGACACCTTAGTTGTTCATTGATTGGTTTCTCATATAAGCCTTGACCGTAGGCCTTCAGCAGACCTAGTAACCCCTTGCTCGAGCCAGCGACTTTGGGTCCAAGCTGGTGAGCTTTAAGCTCAAATCAGATGAGCCCGCGCTCAAGCTGGTGACCTTGGGGGTCTCGAACCTGGGTCCTCCACATCCCAGTCCGACGCTCTATCCACTGCGCCACCACCTGGTCAGGCGAGTTCTGTCTCCCTCTTGCAAACAGTGTTCCAGCTCTTCTTTCAGCTAAATACTGTCTGTATGCCTCCTATAGTGTCTGGGGATCCAGGTTGGGGTCCGGTCCTGTGGCTGAGGACCCACAACTCTTTGGGCAACCCACTCTGCTGTGAGAGACCCTCTGGGCTGCTCTCTTCTCCGCCTTTACTACCAGCTCAGTGTGGTTCCTTCGGTGATGCTTGATTATAGATTCCTCTTAGTTTAGTCCAAAGTTGGTTTTTCAAGATGATTGTTCCTAAGTTAAGTTGTAATCCACTTTGGTTATTGGAGGTGGGAGTTGTAACATCCGCCCACTCCCTCACTATTTTCCCTCTCCTTTATTTAGATTGTTTCTTAAATTTTTTGTTATACTTTCTTTTTCCCATTGACATGAGGATAGGAATAGTCTTTGGAGTCCTTTTTGTAACTATCACACTGCATTTCTTAAATGTCCTCAGTGTCCCAGTCTGATGCTCTATCCACTGTACCACCGCCTGGTCGTTAAATGTCCTCAAGAGTGTTTTGTTTGAGATTCATAGTATCATAAATTTAAAAAGCACTGTATGGTTTATACACTTTGAAAGTTTTTCTAATTGTAGTTTTTTCACCCATATGTGCAGGTAATCATTTCGTGTGGGACTTAATAATTAATCATGACAAATCAAAAGAATAGGTTTTTTTTTCCTTAGGTGAAAGGACTCCCACATGTACCTGACCAGGATCCACTCTGCAACCCCATCTGGGGCCAATGCTTGAGTACAGAGCTATTTTAGCACCTGTGGCTGACACTCCCAGCTATCCCCAGCACCTGGGGTGATGTAATCAAACCAGTCAAGCCACTGGCTACAGGAGGGGGAGAATGAAGAGAGTGAAAGACAGGGAAGAGGGAAGGGTGGAGAAGCAGAAGATCACTTCTCGTGTGGCCTGACTGTGAATTAAACCTGGGAAGTCCATATGCTGGACCAATGCTCTGTCCACTGAGCCACTGGCCAGGGCCCAAAAGAATAGTTTAATGTGTGATTTTATCAGCATTCTTTTGGTAACTTCCAAATTGGGACCCCTAGTGGGCACTACCTTGGGACAAATGTTTCTAGAGCACTCTGCATCTGCCTCTACAGTTGCACTTACCACATTGCTCTATAAGAGTCTCTGTGTACTCTACCAGGAATTTAGCTCTTCAAGGGCAGAGGCAGTGTTTTGTTGATTTTGGTGCTCCAACATCTAGAACAGTGCTTGGAACCAGATTTTTATAAAATAGAGAATTGGCAAACAGAAAGGACTACCCTTTGCAGTGTTACAAGATTCTTTTTTCCCTCCAAGATTCATTAAAGATGTTGCCTACCAAATCTCTGATTTATGAAAGTTTTGTTTTGTTTTATTTGCATTTACTGGTAGGCACTTAAAAATACTCATTTAATCTTCAGTAGCAACTCATTGAATTAGTTACCGTTATTATACCCGTGAGGGAACTGAAACATAGACAGCTGCTTGCCTGTGTTCACATTTCTTGTGTGTGAGGGAGCTGGGACTTGAATGCAGGTAGTGGCTTGGGAACCTATGCTCTGAACAGCTGCACCATGCTGCCTCTCTGCTGTGTCATGGCAGCCAGAAAATTGGGTTTGCTCTACCAAAGTGGTACTATCATTTATGGAATACCTACTGTGTACTCTGGTGGGGCGAGCATTCCAGGAGGCTTTGAAGATGAGGCAACAGTTGAACCAAATTAACTAAATTAGCAAACCCTACACATTGACTGATTGTGATTGTAATGTTTATTGAAAAAAACACCGTAAATACAGAAAAGATACGGAAGAAAATAGAAGTAGTAAGCAATTAAGAGTATGAACTTGGGAGTCAGACCTGAATGTGAGTTCCAGCTTTACTATTTAACCTCTTTAAGCCTCACTTTCCTTATCTGTAAAGTAGAGATAAATGTACCTAATTCATAGATTTTAATGAGGTTTAAATGAGATAATATATTTAAGTGTTTTTCAATTGCTGGTCCATGGATCAGTCACCAGAAATTTCATGCTGGTCTGCAAAAGTTAATCACCCTGATGTTGTGTGAAGATTATAGACCCAATGATCTTAGTCAAATTTGCTTATGCTCAGGGTGATCTCTGCCTTAGTGGTTCCTAAAATAATTCTGTTTTCACTGATTCTCAAGTGTAAAAAAGGTTGAAAACCACTGATAAGTTGAGTATGTGCCTAGTATATAATAAATGTTCAAAAACGTTATCAGTTATTATAGAAATCTATAGTCTACACAGGTGTAAACCAAAATTAATTTTAGACTGTAATGAAAATTAAAAATGTGTATTTGAACAAAAGGATCTGCAGCCCAGGATACAGATTCAGGTAGCAACCTAAATTGTGCTCCACTGAGACAAAAGGGAGGCTGCCTTTTAGAGTGAAAATTCCTGCCCAGGTCCCAATTGGGTTTGTTTTATGTAAATAAGGTATCAAAATTGTGCAGTTCCTATTGGACAGGGTATGTCTCAGTCTCTTAGTAGAAAGACGAAGCCAGGGTTTCCTCCTCTTCCTCCCCCTCCCCTTCTTTCTCCTCCACTTCTTCCTCTTCCTCCTCTTCCTCCTCCTTTCTCCTCTTCCTCCTTCTGCTCTTCCTCCTCCTCCTCCTCTTTCTGCTCTTCCTCCTCCTCCTCCTCCTCTTCTTCCTTCTCTTCCTCTTTCTCTTTGTCTTTCTCTTCCTCCTCCTCCTCTTCTTCCTTCCCTTCTCCTCCCTCCTCCTTCCTCCTCCTTTTTCTCCTTTTTCCTCCTTCTTCCTCCTTCCTCCTCCTTTCATATGTGCCTTGACCACGCAAGCCAGAGGATTCATACTGGCAACCTTAACATTCCAGGTTGATGCTTTATTCACTGCGCCACCATAGGTGAGTCAAATGAATCTTCTTTTTTTTTTTTTTTACAGGGACAGAGAGAGAGTCAGAGAGAGGGATAGACAGGGACAGACAGACAGGAATGAAGAGAGATGAGAAGCATCAATCATCAGTTTTTTGTTGCGACACTTGAGTCATTCATCGATTGCTTTCTCATATCTACCTTGACCGCAGGCCTTCAGCAGACCAAGCAACCCCCTGCTCGAGCCAGCAACCTTGGGTCCAAGCTGGTGAGCTTTTTGCTCAAGCCAGATGAGCCCATGCTCAAGCTGGCAACCTCGGGGTCTTGAACCTGGGTCCTCTGCATCCCAGTCCGACGCTGTATCTACTGCGCCACCACCTGGTCAAGGCAAATGAATCTTCTTGGCATTTGTATTTCCCCATTGGGGGAAAGCCCCAAAAGTCTAAATTCGGGATCGATTCCGAAGGACTGACACAGTCTTTTTTTTTCTTTTTTTACAGGGACAGAGAGGGATAGATAGGGACAGACAGACAGGAACGGAGAGAGATGAGAAGCATCAATCATCAGTTTTTTGTTATGACACCTTAGCTGTTCATTGATTGCCTTCTCATATGTGCCTTGACCAGGGGGCTACAGCAGACTGAGTGACCCCTTGCTCAAGCCAGCGACCTTGGGCTCAAGCTGCTGAGCCTTGCTTAAACCAGTTGAGCCTGCGCTCAAGCTGGCAACCTCAGGGTCTCAAACCTGGGTCCTCCGCATCCCAGTCCGATGCTCTAACCACTGTGCCACCGCCTGGTCAGGCTGACACATGGTCTTATTCAAATTGATAAGAGCTTTAATAGGAGAAACTTACATACAAAGGCAAAGCAGCTGCTCCTGGTGGTGGCAGGCTGGGGAAAATCTGTACTCCTCCCAGAAAAGGGTCCCTTTTTATAGGGGTTAACACCATAAAGGGGGTTGGTTAATAGCAAAACCATATGATGGGTAGTCACGTAGACCATCAGGAAGAACAGTGCATCTCTAAGTTAAAAGATAACAGGAAGTTACTATACTTATAACATTCATTAACTTTCCTCCTAGGGCATGAAGTTTGACATCCAGCTTTCCGAGCAGTCATAGAAAGTGCAGCACCTCTTAGTTGCCATTGCTGCTGGAGCCATGTTGCATCTCTAAGTGAGTTCTACACCTCAACCCCGATGTAATATGGATTCTTTCATTCTATGCAATGATTTTCCATAAATTCCCTCAGACTATTCGTGCCCTAACGGGGTGGGCATCTGGGTAGAGGAAGGCATTTCTTCTCAGATCCAGCAGTCGTTCTCATACTAGGGTAATGACAACTTGTGAGCACAGGTGGCAGATAGGTTACCTGGCACACTATGTCTGGAAAGACAGAGGAGTTACAGGCACCAGCAACAGCCGATCATAAGCCTCAGGCAAAATATGGGCTACTTTGTCATCTGTACTAAGAACTGTGGCTGGGAGCAGTGTCTGCCCTGATTTGCAAAACCCATGGAGCAGTTGGAGGCACTAACATAGGGGAGGAATGATAACACTTCAAAACACTGAAAAGGTGTGCCCTTAGTGTTTGGTCTTACAGGTTCTGCACCATCAGCTGACAAGTGGGTGTTGGAAGCAATCAAGGTGTTATCTGCAAGTTAAGATATTTTCCTTCCCTGTAGGCTCCAGTGAGCCCAGACCATCTGGGGGGAACCTGCCATATCCAGGGGGAGATTGGTCTCTGGTCCTAGGTCATGTGGAGTGGTCAGTAATATAGCATTATGTGACCTCAGGTATGCGTCCATTCAGCAGCCAAGCTCTCCAGCTGCATCCTTTTTGCTGTCAGTGGTCTACTGGTTAAGATGTGGTACACACTAGGTTGTGCTTGTCTGGTGTAGCTGCTGAGTTCCAGCAGAGCTTCTGGTAGCATGTGCATCCATCCCTGCAAGGAATGAGTCTGTCTTTGCAAAGCCTGCGTCAATAGTTCATTCTTCCTCTCAATCGATCCAGATGCTTTAAGATTATAGGGCAGACGTGAGTGCCATGTTACATTGTCCTTGGTTCATTCCTGCATCTGGTGACCAGTGAAATGAGTCCCTGTACAGTAGCCTTCTGGGTTGCTTGCAGTAGGCCAGTGACAGTGTCGACACTTGTCAGAGTGTACCTGCAGTTGTGAGACAGTAGTAGCAAGGGCCCCATGTAATATACCTGCCATCTCATGGCCAATGCTCCTGCACTTGCTGTGTGCCCAAGATGCCATGGCAACTGTCTGTTGTGTTCAAGAGAACAAGGGGTACAGTCCTGGCAGGCTTCCTAATATGGGCATATGTGAGGTACAAGCCCATTTGGTGATTTCCCAAAGAGTGTGTACCCTCTTGCATCCAGTCTTTCTCTGTAGCCAGTGAGCCACTTCGTGAGGATCACTTCCTTCCTCTGTGTATTGGACCTGGGCCAGTTGATTGCCTCCTGATCTGGAGGTGACTTTATACTGTGGGCCAGCCCATGATTCACTGTGATCTCCAAGCCTCTTGTCCTTTCCCAGATCTTGTCCCACATTTCAGGTCTCCAAAGTGGGCAGTGCTGAACTTCCCAGTTGTCTATTTTCCATTGTCCCATCCACAAAGTGAGGCCTTTGTACATAGCCCAGCTGTCAGTCACCAGAATGATGGGGCTCCGTTCTTGCATCAGTTTCATCCAAGCCATTCACATCTCTGCCCATTGACTGCTTTGCTGGCGTCCTCCATCCAGCCCTATAGTGTCTGTCCTGGGCTCTGTGGCTACTGTGATCCAGTGGGGCCAGTTCCCCTTAGCAGACCTATCAGTGTACCAGACAGTGACAGGAATTGATGCTCAACCTTTAATATGTGACTCTTTTTAGCGAGAGAGCAAGTGAGAGGGACAGACAAGGGAGAGAGATGAGAAGCATCAACTCATAGTTTTGGCACCTTATTAGTTCATTGATTGCTTATCATATGTGCCTTGACCAAGGGGCTTCAGCCGAGCTAGTGACCCCTTGCTCAAGCCAGCAAACTTTGGGCTCAAGCCAGCGACCCTGCACTCAAGCTGGTGAACCTGCGCTAAAGTCAGATAAGCCCATGCTCAAGCCAGCCACCTCAGGGTTTAGAACCTGGGTCCTCAGTATCCCAGGCTGATGCTCTATCCACTGCACCACTGCCTGGTTAAGCTGATATGTGACTCTTAATGGTGGGTGTGTCTGCAGGCCCATGTCAGTATCCTCAGGCATTTCATTAATATATGTGATGGGCCCAGGATGGCATGTAGCTCAGTACTGAGTGGACTAGTAGATAGGGCACATCGTTGCTGCAGATGGGCATACCACTTGTGCAGGGTAGTGAACTGGGCCACCCCGACTGGGGTTAGCAAACTCATAGACCCATTGGCAATAGGTTATTGCAGTGGTAGTCAGCCTGGTCCCACAGTGGGCGTTCCAACTTTCATGGTGGGCGGTAGTGGAGCTACCAAGGTATAAATAAAAAGATAGATTTACCTATAGTAAGTTGTTTTATAAAGATTTATTCTGCCAAACTTAGCAAAAATCCGACATAAAGTACTTGGTAAGTATTATATGCTTTAACTTGCTGTAACTCTGCTTTATAAATTTTATAAAGAAAGTTACTTCCCTACTTTCTAAATCACCATTACTATGGAACCAGTGGGCAGTTAGAAAATTTTACTATTAACAGAGATACAAAAGTGGGCGGTAGGTATAAAAAGGTTGACTACCCCTGGGTTATTGTGTTCTTTGTGACACTGGCAGGGCTTTTGTGAAGCTTACTACATGCTGTAAACTAAGGTACACTGCCAACACTTGTTTCTTCATGGGTCTGTACCTCTCAGCTCCCTTCCATTATTGGGACCAGGAACCTAGGGGCACCTTTCTCTGATTTTATTTTAGCTATAAACCCCACACAAAGCCTTCTGGATAAATTGAAACATCCAATTCACAAGGGTAGGTTGCACCCACCACCACCAGTCCTGAGTTTAATTGCCACCTTTGCACTGGTAAAGGCATCAGTGTGCTCCTGTCTCCAATCACAATCTGTACAAGGACCCAACAGCTGCAGTAGGTGGAGAAAAGGCCTCCAATATTTCAGCAATGCCAAGATTGATTACAGTTGTACCATTGATTCTGGCATAGGGTAATTCTGAATGTTGTCCAGCATAGCTGCTGGAATGAATTTTATCTTACTAGACCAGACAACTCCCAAGAATTTGTTGGAGGACCCAGACCTTTGCACTTTGACTGTGGTTTATGGCTCATCTCTGTCTTCTAGGTGCTCCACATCGATACAGTATATATACTG
The DNA here is from genome assembly GCF_036850995.1 of Saccopteryx leptura. NCBI lineage: Eukaryota > Metazoa > Chordata > Mammalia > Chiroptera > Emballonuridae > Saccopteryx > Saccopteryx leptura. The sequence continues at coordinate 1,317,735 of NC_089509.1, forward strand.
CTCACAAAAATTAGGAGATATTTCAAAATGAATATGAAGTGATAAAAAAAGAAGCATTTGATTTTTTTTTTTATTAAACAAGAACATCAGAAAAGCAAAAAACGAGTCAAAGAAAGTTGTTCAGTTATGCAGATGAGATGCAAAACTAACTTTTATATCATTGGTGAAAACGCACTATACAAAAGGCTGAAAGTACTGGAGTATCTACATGTTCCCTGATCCCCTAATTTTTGTGAGCAGTATACTTTGCTCTTAAACCATGACAGATGGCAGGACTATGAGATAGCCTTGCAGAACACCCGAAATGTCCAGTGTTCTCCTTTCCAGTTGAAGGCAAACTGGTCTTGGCTTTGCAGAACTGTGGAAATAATGAAGAAGGCATTAGCATCTAATACAAAGTGAAGTGTCCCCAGAGACTGACAGACTTCGTTTAGTAATTGAGCAATGTTAGGAATGGCATGTGGATTGGGGGAACTTTTATTTTTTTATTCACTTTAGAGAGGAGAGAGAGTGAGAGGGAGAGAGAGAAAGGGGGGGGGGAGGAGCTGGAAGCATCAACTCCCATGTGTGCCTTGACCAGACAAGTGCAGGGTTTTGAACTGGCAACCTCAGCATTCCAGGTGGACACTTTATCCACTTCACCACCACAGTTCAGGCTGGGGGAACTTACTTTATTAAGCTCCCTGTACTCCATGTCATTCTCCATGATTTGTGTGGCTTATGGACGGGTCATACAGGGATGTAAAAAGGACTATTGGTGGGGCAGACTATGCCCACTCTGTATAGTTCTTTAACTGTACTGGTGATTTCTGCATGTCCCCCCAGGTGACTGATATTGATTGCCTCACTCATATCACCTGCTTCTGTGTGAGGAACTTCTCTGGTGTCTATTATGCCTTTCCCCTAAACCATGGGCTTGTACTTGCAAATGGAGATTTGCGATTGTTGTGGATATTTGACCTAATGGAGCTAAGATGTCAATGCCCAATTTATATTCAGCAAGGTGAAATAAACACTTGATAGGATCTTGGTGGCAACCAACAAGACAAATGTGCATGCAGAGCGAGACTTCCTTCACCTTTAATTAGGTGACCAATCATCCTCCTTTAGGAAGTTTTGTCCTCCCTTGAAAATAGTCCTCCTACATGTCCTCGTTTTTGATATTGGAAGACTAATCTGTAAATGTCCCTATACGATCGATGCAGAGTTGATCCATTGAGTGTGATATGAAATATTTGTATCTAAATTAGTACTTTTTTCCTTACAATTATTATTAAAAATTAATAGGCATGTGAGCATAATTACAATAGAAAATATTACAAATGTTTTTATTTTTATTTTTTAAAATTTATTAAATTTAATGCAGTGACATTGATAAATCAGGGTACATATGTTGAAAGAAAACATCTCTAGATTATTTTGACATTTGATTGTGCTGTGTACCCCTCCCCCAAAGTTAAATTGTCTTCTGTCACCTTCTATCTGGTTTTCTTGTGCCCCTCCCCTCCCCTAACCCCTATCTCCTTCTTCACCCCATCCCCCAACCCCCACCCCAGTTGCCATCACATTCTTGTTCATGTCTCTGAGTCTCATTTTTATGTCCCTTCTATGTATGGATTCATATAGTTCTTAGTTTTTTTCTGATTTACTTATTTCACTCCGTATAATGTTATCAAGGTCCATCCATGTTATTGTAAATGATCCGATGTCATCATTTCTTATGGCTGAGTAGTATTCCATAGTATATATGTACCAAAGCTTTTTAATCCACTCGTCCTCTGACGGACACTTGGGCTGTTTCCAGATCTTTGCTATTGTGAACAATGCTGCCACAAACATGGGGGTGCATTTCTCCTTTTGAGCCGTTCTATGGTGTCCTTGGGGTATATTCCTAAAAGTGGGATAGCTGGGTCAAAAGGCAGTTCGATTTTCAGTTTTTTGAGGAATCTCCATACTGTTTTCCACAGTGGCTGCACCAGTCTGCATTCCCACCAGCAGTGCAGGAGGGTTCCCTTTTCTCCACATCCTCGCCAGCACATATTCTGTGTTGTTTTGTTGATGAGCGCCATTCTGGCTGGTGTGAGGTGATATCTCATTGTGGTTTTAATTTGCATTTCTCTAATGATTAGCGATGTTGAGCATTTTTTCATATGCCTATTGGCCATCTGTATGTCCTCTTTGGAGAAATGTCTATTCATCTCTTTTGCCCATTTTTGGATTGGATTGTTTGTCTTCCTGGTGTTGAGATTTACAAGTTCTTTATAAATTTTGGTTATTAACCCCTTATCAGAGACGTATTGTCAAATACATTCTCCCATTGTGTAGTTTGTGTTTTTATTCTGTTCTTGTTGTCTTTAGCTGTGCAATAGCTTCTTAGTTTGATATAGTCCCATTTGTTTATCCTGTCTTTTATTTCACTTCCCTGTGGAGATAAATCAGCAAATATATTGCTGCGAGAGATGTCGGAGAGCTTACTGCCTATGTTTTCTTCTAAGATGCTTATGGTTTCACGGCCTACATTTAAATCTTTTATCCATTTTGAGTTTATTTTTGTGAGTGGTGTAAGCTGATGATCTAGTTTCATTTTTTTGCAGGTAGCTATCCAATTTTCCCAACACCGTTTGTTAAAGAAGCTGTCTTTACTCCATTGTATTTCCTTGTCTCCTTTGTCAAATATCAGTTGTCCATAGAACTGTGGGTTTATTTCTGGGTTCTCTGTTCTGTTCCATTGATCTATATGCCTGTTCTTATGCTAGTACCAGGCTGTTTTGAGTACAATGACCTTGTAGTATAACTTGATATCAGGAAGTGTGATACCTCCCACTTTATTCTTCTTTTTTAAGATTGCTGAGGCTATTCGTGTTCTCTTTTGGTTCCATATAAATTTTTGGAATATGTGGTCTATGTCTTTGAAGTATGTCATTGGTATTTTAATTGGTATTGCATTGAATTTATAGATTGCTTTGGGTAAAATAGACATTTTAATGATGTTTATTCTTCCTAACCATGAGCACGGTATATGCTTCCACTTGTTTGTATCTTCCTTGATTTCTTTTATCAATGCTTTGTAATTTTCCGAGTACAAGTCTTTAGTCTCCTTGGTTAAGTTTACTCCTAGGTACTTTATTTTTTTGGTTGTAATTGTGAAGGGGATTGTTTCCTTAATTTCTCTTTCTGACTGTTCATTGTTGGTGTATAAAAATGCCTCTGATTTCTGAGTATTGATTTTATATCCTACCACTTTGCTGAATTCATTTATCAGGTCCAGTAGCTTTTTGACTGAGACTTTAGGGTTTTCTATATACAATATCATATCACCTGCAAATAATGATAGTTTTACTTCTTCTTTTCCAACTTGAATGCCTTTTATTTCTTCTTCTTGTCTGATTGCTGTGGCTAGGACTTCCAGAACTATGTTACAATAAATAAGAGTGGTAAAAGGGGGCACCCTGCCTTGTTCCTGATCTTAAGGGTATTGCTTTTAAGTTTTGCCCATTGAGTATGATGTTGGCTGTGGGTTTGTCATAGATGGCCTTTATCATGTTGAGGTATGTTCCCTGTATTCCCACTTTGCTGAGAGTTTTGATGATGAATGGGTGCTGGATTTTATCAAATGCTTTTTCTGCATCTATTGAAATTATCATATGGTTTTTCTCCTTCTTTTTGTTTATGTGATGAATCACATTGATTGATTTACGAATATTGTACCATCCTTGTCTCCCCAGAATAAATCCCACTTGATCATGGTGTATGATTTTTTCCATATATTGTTGGATCCGGTTTGCTAATATTTTGTTGAGAATTTTAGCATCTATATTCATCAGAGATATTGGCCTATAATTTTCTTTTTTCTTTTTTAATTTTTCTGAAGCTGGAAACGGGGAGGCAGTCAGACAGACTCCCGCATGCACCCGACTGGGATCCACCTGGCACGCCCACCAGAAGGCGATGCTCTGCCCATCCGGGGCATCACTCTGTCACGACCAGAGCCACTCTAGCGCCTGGGGCAGAGGCCATGGAGCCATCCCCAGCGCCCAGGCTGTCCTTTGCTCCAGTGGAGCCTTGGCTGCGGGAGGGGAAGAAAGAGACAGAGAGGAGAGGGGGAGGGGTGGAGAAGCAGATGGGCGCCTCTCCTGTGTGCCCTGGCCGGGAATTGAACCCGGGACTTCCGCACGCCAGGCCAACGCTCTATCACTGAGCCAACCGGCCTGGGCCTATAATTTTCTTTCTTTATGTTGTCTTTGCCTGGTTTTGGAAGCAGAATTATGCTCGCCTCATAAAAGGAGCTTGGAAGTCTTCCTTCCTCTTGAATTTTTTGAAATAGTTTGAGAAGGATAGGAGTTAGTTCTTCTTTGAATATTTGGTAGAATTCCGTTGTGAAGCCATCGGGCCCCGGACTTTTCTTTGTTGGGAGTTTTTTGATAACTGTTTCGATCTCATTTGTTGTAATCGGTCTGTTTAGGTTTTCTGATTCTTCCAGATTGATTTTTGGAAGATTGTATGTTTCAAGGAATTTGTCCATTTCATCTAGTTTGTCTAGGTTTTTGGCATACAGTTCTTCATAGTATTTTCTTACAATATTTTGTATTTCTGTTGTGTCAGTTGTTATTTCTCCTCTCTCATTTCTAATTTTATTTATTTGAGTCCTCTCTCTCTTTTTCTTGGTGAGTCTAGTTAAAGGTTCATCAATCTTGTTTACCTTTTCAAAGAACCAGCTCCTAGTTTCATTGATCTTTTGTATTGTTTCTTTAGCCTCTATGTCATTTATTTCTGCTCTGACCTTTATTATTTCCTTCCTTCTACTACATTTGGGCTTTACTTGCTGTTCTTTTTCTAATTCTTTTAGATGCAGGGTTAAGTTGTTTATTTGAGCTTTTTCTAGCTTCTGAAAGTGTGCCTGTAGTGCTATGAACTTCCTTTTCTGTACTGCTTTTGCTGTGTCCCATAAATTTTGAGTTGTTGTATGCTCATTGTCATTTGTTTCTAGGAATTTTTTTATTTCTTCTTTGAGCTCATTCTTAATCCATTCATTATTGAACAATCTGCTATTTAGTTTCCATGTGTTTGAGAATTTTTGAGCTTTTCTGTTGTGGTTCATTTCTAGTTTCATGCCATTATGATCAGAGAAAGTGCTTGATATGATTTCAGTCTTCTTAAATTTGTTGAGAGCACTTTTGTGCCCTAACATGTGGTCTATCCTAGAGAATGTACCATGAGCACTTGAAAAGAATGTACATTCTGCTGCTTTAGGGTGAAAGGTTCTGAAGATATCTATTAAATCGAGTTGATCTAGTGTTTCCAATAAGTCTGCTGTTTCTTTGTTAATTTTCTTTCTTGAGGATCTATCTATTGATGTTAGTGGGGTATTGAAATCCCCTACTATTATAGTATTGCTGTTGATCTCGCCCTTTAAATCCATCAAAGTCTGCTTTATATATTTGGGTGCTCCTATATTAGGTGCATAGATATTTATAATAGTTATATCTTCCTGTTGGATTACTCCCTTTATCATTATGTAGTGGCCTTCTTTATCTCTTACTATATCCTTTGTTTTAAAGTCCAATTTGTCTGATATAAGTATTGCTACCCCAGCTTTTTTTTCATTTCCATTTGCATGAAATGTTTTTTTCCATCCTTTTATCTTCAATCTATGTGTATCTTTTGTTCTAAGGTGTGTCTCTTGTAGACAGCATATGTATGGGTCCTGTTTTCTTGTCCACGCAGCTACCCTATGTCTTTTGATTGGATCATTTAATCCATTTACGTTTAAGGTTATTATTGATATGTAGTTGTTTATTGCCATTTTCTTCTTTAAAGGTGTATTCCTTGTTTGCTATATTCTTTTCCCACTTTGATCTGTTTACAACAGGCCCCTTAACATTTCCTTTAGCATTGGTTTGGATGTAATGAATTCCTTGAGTTGTTTTTTGTCTGGGAAGCTTTTTATTTCTTCTTTGATTTTAAACGATAGCCTTGCTGGATAAAGTAGTCTTGGTTGTAGGTTCTTGTTCTGCATTACTTTGAATATTTCTTGCCATTCCCTTCTGGCCTCAAGTGTTTCTGTTGAGAAGTCGGATGTCATCCTTATGGGGGCTCCTTTGTAGGTGATAACTTTTTTTTTCTCTTGCAGCTTTTAATATTTTCTCTTTATCGCTTAGCTTTGGTATTTCAGTTATGATGTGTCTTGATGTAGGTTTCTTTGGGTTTCTCTTTAATGGAGTCCTCTGTGCTTCTTGGACTTGTGAGAGTTTCTCTTGCATTAATTTAGGGAAGTTTTCAGCTATGATATGATTGAACAAAGTCTCTATCCCTTGTTCTTTTTCTTCTTCAGGAACCCCTATGATGCGGATGTTATTTCTCTTCATGTTGTCACAGAGCTCTCTAAGGGTTTCCTCTGACTCTTTGAGTCTCTTTTCTCTTTTTTTCTCTGCTTTCATGCCTTCATTCCAGTTGTCCTCCAACTCGCTGATTCGATCCTCAGCTCTGTCTATCCTGTTTTTAATTCCTTCCATTGTGGTCTTTATTTCTGATACTGTATTTGTCATCTCCGACTGATTCTTTTTTATACTTGCTATTTCTTTATTTAGGTGTTCATAAGACCATCCATTGTTGTTCTAAGATCCCTAAGCATCCTTACAATCATTATTTTGAACTCCGTATCTGGAAGTTTGATTATTTCCATATCACTCAGTTCATCTCCTGAAGGTGTCTCTTGTGGTTTCATTTGGATTGCACTTCTTTGTCTTCTCATTGTCTGTTTTTGGGTTTTTTATTTGTAGAGTTGGTTGAGTCTAGGCTTGGTGTTGTCTGCCTCCAGTTTTCAGTTATTTCTAGCTCTTCTTGGTTGGTATCAGCTGTTATCTGTAATCCACTTTCGGATTTTGGGCAGCTTTGAAGTCTTGATTTGTTTGTTTTCTTAACAGGTGATAGTCTTTTTACTGATATCAGTAGGGGGCTTCCTTGAAACTGTATCCAGGAATGCGGTGGGTGTAACCTGAGACTCTGAAGGCCTCTTTATCCAATTAATCTCTCTGGGGGCAGGGTGTTTTCTCAGCTTCAGTAGGGGGAGGTGTATCTCAGATCTCCATGGAGACCTGAGTTACTGCCCCTCCTCCCCACTTCTTGTTTTCAGCTGTGTCTTGTTGCCCTGATTGGAGCCGAATAGATGTCCGGAGATCTCTGATCTGGAAGCAATTCAGCTTTGTTTTGTGAAAGGTTCAGTCCCTCCCCCAGCTATGGCCGCCTCCAGCACGGATGAGTCAGCTTTTTTAGGTCATCTCCTTCATTCCTTAGCCCCTCACAGCCTGTCCCTCTCTCTTTCCTTTCCACTTGGGAATAAGCTGGTCTTTTCAACACACCTCACTCTCTGGTCGCCAGGCAAGTGGCTGTGAGCAGTAGTTTCTGCCCTTTTCCCTTGTGTGAGATCCCCTCTGGGCTCTCAACCTCACCCCCCCCTCCGTTCCTGTAAGCAGGGGAGATTCAGGTGCTTTCTACCAGGTTTGTTGTGGCTTCTTCTTTGCTCCTTGGTTTTTGAGTGCTGTTCTTGTAGTTCAGAGTTGGTTTTTCATGCTGATTTTTCCTAAATTGATTTGTATTCCAGTTTGGTGGTGAGAGCTGGGCGTCTGTGCATCTGCCTACTCCGCTGCCATCTTTTCCTCCTCACAAATGTTTTTATTTTGCATTTTTTATATTATAATGTATTGTTGCAATGAATAAAATGTTTCTTTTATTTATGATATTCTTCAAGTTATATTTGTCCTCCTTTTCTTGTAAAAAAGTTGGTCACCTTAACCTTTAAGGAACTTCCCTCATAGCCATCTATAGCAGCAGCACATCCTGTAAATTTATGCATATTATCATCACTCAATGTGCATTCTGCTCCAGTATATGCTAGAGCCAAGACCCATTGTTTATTTTGGGATGTCCAGTAGATGGTTGGTTCTAAACATGGCCTCTACACCCTTCTTACTGAGGGACATTTTTTTTTTTTAAATAAATTTTTATTTTAATGGGGTGACATCAATAAATCAGGGTACATACATTCAAAGAAAACATTTCCAGATTATCTTGTCATTTAGTTCTGTTGCATACCCATCACCCGAAGCGAGATCATCCTCCGCCACCTTCCATCCAGTTCTCTCTGTACCCCTCCCCCTCCCCCTCTCCCTCCTTCCCTCCCCCCACCTCCCCATAGCCACCACACTCCTGTCCATGCCTCTTAGTCTCGCTTTTATGTCCCACCAATGTATGGAATCCTGCAGTTCCTGTTTTTTTCTGATTCGCTTATTTCACCCCGCACAATGCTACCAAGACTCCACCATTCCTCTATAAGTGATCCAATGTCACCATTTCTCCTAGCTGAATAGTATACCATGGTGTATATGTGCCCCATCTTCTTCATCCAGTCCTCTATTTTTTTTTACAGTGATTAAAAGCCTTTAAGCAAACTCTTGGCCAATACAGCGAGAATCCCTAAAAGAGTAGTGTCCTTAACATGTTCCCCAAGTCCAAGTTGGCCCCATCACCATGCCAAATCCCTGAAAAATGCAACCCAACCACAGTTCAGTCTGTTAGGAGCTGTTACAGGGAGCAGGAGTCCAGGAAAGTTCCACACAGGAAAAGTCCGCATGGCACTGGAATTGTTGTCACCATTCTATATTTTGAAGCTCATGTCCAAGTCCCAATGACCGCTGCTTCTAGCTGGTAATGATTCAGGTAGACTGGAAAAAGCCATTTGCAGCATGCGTGGATATGAAGCTTCTGTTCTCCTCTGCCTGGAGAGTTGAGACCAGGTAGCTTTTTCCTGGAGCTCTGTGACTGTGGCCTGGTAAAGAGAACCTTGGGATACACTAAGCTGGGTGGCAAAGGTAAATTCATAATACAAGTTGGCTAAAGGAGGAAAGAGAGCTCTAAATTAGGAGTAGGTCCCAGCCTGAAATATGAGTGGGGCTCAGGTAGTAGTTTCTGATTGCTGCTCAGGCTTTTAGCCTCTGCCACAGTAATAACCAAAAGAGTTTGTCTGCCTATCAGGTTTCTCTAAAGGTGTGCCTGCCTTAATTAAATCGAACCATAGACGTCAGCGGCAGACCTGATCTGGCCCTTCTCTCTGCACTTACCACCCTTCTTGCTGGTTGCCTGAATATTAGCCAGTCTTCTGTCTCTCTCTGTTTCTCCTAAATCCACAATAGCCTGGGCTACTTGATTTGATTGCTGTCAAACCATAAAGTTCAGGATCAATACTAGAAATTTATACTGATTGGGAGAAGACTGTAAAATAATGTCATTCATGTGGGAGGTAAAGAGCTCATTATCAGGCCCTCTGAAATGCTGCAAAGAAATAGCATTCCTCATTTGTAACTTTCTAATCAATTTCTGTAGCTCTTCTATTGTCTGCCAGTGAGGTGGTGGTGGGGGGCAGATTACCCACATTTGGCCAAGCTCCTTGGCATGCCCTTGTATCCATGTCAGCAAGGAGACTACCTGCTCTTCCTCACACCTCCAGAGAGGCACTGTCTCAGAGATGGTGGTGTGGTTACTGAGGCTAATTTTCACCTTTCTCCCCTTGTCAGGAGGATACTCCCACAAGCACAGCCTATACGTGTTTCCTAATTCGCCTGACTCGGCTACAGTCACAAGGAGACCCACAGGGTACACCTGCTGCGCCTGGAGCTGTTCTGTCTTAATCTTTGTTATTAATCCCGGTCGTGCTTGTAAGTCTGGTGTTTCTCTTCCTTCTCTGGTGAGGGGGAGAAGAGGGCTGAATTTCTCTTGGGGTTCCCAGTCTTGGGATCCCAGTTTGCCTTCACCATGACCACCTGATTTGGTGATATGGCACTCTTCCCTTGCAGTTTTGCTACCCTGCAGGCTAAGGTTTCTGCCTTCTCATCACTTTCCTGCAAACATTGCAAGAGCTCTTCCGTAGCAGCTGCCTGTGCCAGGCTGGCTTCCCTTTCTAAGTAGAGGTTGGGTAGGGAAAGCCTCATCCTATTGCTTGAAATACAATTCCAGGAAACATAAGGGCTCAGGTGACAGAAACACAGAGTAAGCATTCACTGCAGGCTTCTACGCTCTCCCTGAAGTTTGCGTGACAGGACCCTGTTTAGAAATGGCTACTAGGTTCATTCTATATCTATCTATCTATCTATCTATCTATCTATCTATCTATCTATCTATCTATCTATTTATCTATCTATCTATCATCTATCATCTATGTGACAGACAGAGAGAGGGACAGATAGAGACAGACAGGAAGAGAGATGAAAAGCATCAACTCTTTGTTGCAGCACCGTAGTTGTTCATTGATTGCTTTCTCATATGTGCCTTGACTGGAGGGCTCCAGCCCAGCCAGTGACCCCTTGCTCAAGCCAGCAACCGTGGGGTCATGTCTATGATCCCATGGTCAAGCCAGCAACGCCTCGATAAAGCTGGTGAGCCTGCGCTCAAGCTGGCAACATCAGGGTTTCGAACCTGGGTCCTCTGCGTCCCAGTCCCATACTCTATCCACAGCGCTACCACCTACCTGTTCAGGTGGCTACTAGGTTCTTTTTAATATTTGAACCCAGTTAGTCATCAGGAGTCCTTCCTGGTATCATCTTTCTTAGGGACCACAGTTGGCTGTGCTTTTGGTGTCACTTTTAAGAAATTATTGCCTAATCCAAGGTCATGAAGGTTTACACTTCTGTTCCCTTCCAAGAGTTGTATAAATTGAGCTTTCCATTTAGGTCTTTGCTCCATTTTGAATTGGTTTTCACATATTGTGTGAGATTGGGGTCTAACTTTATATTTTGGCATGTTAATATCTAGTCCAGTACTATTTATTGAATTCTTTATTTATATCCTGGCACCCTTATGAAAAATCATTTGGCCATAGATATTTGAATTTATTTTTGGAATCCCATTTCTATTCCACTAGTCTAGATTCTTATGTCATTAACCCCACTGTTTTTGATTGCTATAACTTTTTAGTAAAATTTGAAATCAGAAAGCGTGAATCCTCCCAAGTTTTTTTCCTCCAGTATTTGAGGTTTTTATCTCTATATATGTAAATTAAGGATCAGCTTTTCCATTTCCGCCAAAAAGAAAAAAGCCATTGGAATTTTGATACAGATTACATTGAATCTGGAGATCGCTTAGAGAGTATTGCTGTCTGAAAAGTATTCTTTCAATCCATGAGCCTAGTATGTCTTTCCATATATTGAGATCTGTTTCTAAATAAGAGTGGCAAGACTGGACTAACTACCTTGTCTGTTTTTAATATTAGAGGGCATGCTTTCACAATTAGGTATGATGTTAGCTGTGGTGGATGCCCTTTACCAACCTGAGGAAATTTCTTTCTATTCATAGTATTCAAGTATTAAAAGGCAGTTGTATTTAGGCATGTGCATTTTCTATGTCTATTGAGATGATATTGTTTTTGTCGTTTATTAATGTGGTTTACTACATTGATTTTTGTATGCTGAACCTACCTTGCTTTTGTGGGTTATATCTCACATGTATTGTGTATAATCCTTTTTTTTATGTTCCAGATTAGTTTTGCTGGTATTTCATTGAGGATTTTTGTATCTATGTTCACAACGGTATTATTGAACTGTAGTTTTTCTCTTGTAATGTCGCTTTCGTTTGGTTATAAGAATACTACTGGCTTCAGTATTCTCTTTTTAAAAAAATATAGTTGGTGGTATCTGGTCAGGGGCTTATTTGTGGAAAGTTTTAAAAAAATTTCTATTTCAAACTTTTTTTATATATAATTCTATAGTTTCTAGTAATTTGTTTCATCTAGGTGGTCTAATTTGTTAACATAGTTGTTTATACTATTTTATAATTTTTTTTTTCTGTAAGGTTGGTAATAATACTACTTCTTTAATTCCTCAGTTTATTATTTGTCTTTACTTTTTTTTCTTGGTTAGTCTAGCTAGAAGTTTGTGGATTTTATTGATCTTTTCAGCAAACCATTTTTTTTTGTTTCATTGATCTTTAAAATTTTCTATTTTTTATTTTACAGTTTCATTTTCACTTTAATTTTATTGTTCATTTTCCTTTGGGTTCAGAACATTCTTCTTGATTCATTGTCATAAGGTAGAAGTTTAGGTTACTGAGTTGAGATCTTGTTTTTTAATATGAACTTTTACAGTTATATATTTCTAAGTTGTACGTTAGGTGCATCCAGTAAGTTTCAGTATGTTTTGTTTTAATTTTTATTTATCTCAAAGTATTTTTTAATTTTCCTTTTGACTTGTTTTTTTATTGTTGTTTGTTTGTTTTCTTGTATTTTTCTGAAGTGAGAAGCAGGAAGGCAGATAGACTCCTCCATGCGCCCAACCGGGATCCACCTGGCATGCCCACCAGGGGCGGTGCTCTGCCCATCTGGGGTGTTGCTCTGTTGCAACTGGAGCCATTCTAGCACCTGAGGCGGAGGCCATGGAGCTTTCCTCAGTGTCCGGGCCAACTTTGCTCCCATGAAGCCTTGGCTGTGGGAGGGGAAGAGAGAAAGGAGAGGGGGAAGGGGGGATGCAGATGGGCACTTCTCTTGTGTGCCCTGGTCAGGAATCAAACCCAGGACTTTATTACGCCAGGCCAATGCTCTACCACTGAGCCAACTGGTAACCAATGACTTGTTTTTTGACATTGGTTCTTGAGGAGAGTGTTTTTAATTTTCACATATTTGTGAATTCTTCACAATTCTTCTGTTATTAATTTATAATTTCATTACAGTTGTCAGGGAACATACTTCATATGACTTCAGCCCATTTGTAATTACTGTGATTAGTTTTATTGCCTTAACTTTTGGTGTCTGGGAAAAATGTATTCCTTGCATTTGAGAAGAATATGTTTCCAACTATTATTTTAAATTGTCTACTTTTATATCTATCATTTTTTTCTTTACATATTTGAAAGTGTTATGTACATACATATTTATAATTACTGTATCTTGTTGATGAGTTGGCCTTTTAATTATAAATATTTTTCTTTGTCTCTAATAACAATTTTATACTGTGTTCTATTTTATCTGCTATTATCACAGCCACTCCCAAGTATCTCATTGGCACTGTTTGCATGGTCTGTTTTTCCCCAGCTTTTTATTTTCAGCATATTTGTCTTTGAAGTTAAAGTCTTTCTGTTATAGTTGGATCATGTTTTTAAAATTTATTCTGCTACTCTCTGTCTTCTGAATGATTTGTACATTTCATTTCTATTTAATATAATTACAAATAAGGTAGGATTACATCTATCATTTCTTATTTTATTTTCTTTGTTTTGTGTTTTTTGTTCCTTTCTTCATTACTGCCTTCTTTTGTGTTAGGTATTTTTAGTGTGCTATGTTCTCTTATTTTTTTTGCTGTTTAAAAATTATACTTTTTAATGGTTGACCTGTGGTTAAAATTAAGGTGTCAGATAAAACAATGTATTTTGACTCAATATCAGCTTACACAGTGGTGTACAGTCTTCTTTTTATATAATTTCATCTTGCCTCTTCCCTTTGTGCTGTTATTGTTGTACAAATTGTATCTTTATGTATTGTATGCCCAACAACACAATTATGATTATTGCTTTATGCAGTTTCTTTAAATTTGTGTATTAGTTTCCTGTTGCTGCTTGTGTAGAAAAGAGTTAACGTAGCAGGCCTCACTGCTTATCAGAACGAACTACCAGTGAGGTTCACCCTTGACTTTCATCTGAGAACTTGGATTTCAGAAGGGTTCTCTCACCTGCATAACTGCTAAGCATGGCTTACTATGCTTCTGTTGTACAAACAATATAGTTTATGCTGAACACTAATTTTTTGTCTGGGAATCTGAAATTTTGGTATGTGCTAGGCATAAGGTGTCTATATAATCAGCCCCTATATTTTGAGTTCTTTGGGTTCCTCTAGCAAGTCATTGAAACTGGATGGTCTTAAATACTCCCTAAATACTGCTGTAACAGATTCCGACAAATTTGGTGGCTTAAAACAACTTATTATCTTACAGTTTTGGAAGAAATCTGAAATGAGTTTTAGTGGGCTAAAATCAAGGTACCAGCATTGGTGTGTTCTTTCAGGAAGTTCTAGAGGAGAATTCATTTTCTTGCTTTTTCCACTTTCTGGAAGCTTTCTTCATTCATCCACTTATGGCCACCTTGAATGTTGGTGGTCCATGCCAGGAGGTTTACATTGGATTCAGGCAGACAGTAGAGGAACTGTGGAGCTGGAAAGTATTGGGCCATTCCCATTTAATAGATTCCCACAACAGTGGACGAGCTAACAGGCAGGGAAAAACTGCTTCTCATGGCAGCAAGCAAATGAACAGCAAAATGGCCCCTCGTAGTGATGGGCAAGCAATTGGCAGTCTTCCCTGAGGGCAAGCCCCTTAGCCTTATGTAGGCTATACACATGCAGCTCTGCCACATGCGTATGCACTAATCATGCAAAGGGCAAGCAAGCAAGCCTAATGTAGCTGTTTTTCCTAAATTCCACGACTTTAGGGTTGCTTGCCTTGAAATCTATGTGATAGGTATCTTCCGTAATGGTTCCTGTGTGAGGAGTGAAGTCCATTACATCACAGAAATAGTACAAACTATAGCAACCAAGTTACACAAGCTATACCAATAATGACAGTAATTACAAAGGTGCTTTTCACAATTTCTCTCTGAGGACTCTTTCCAGGGAGTTAACCGGAGGCCCACGTCTAGCCCCCTACCCCATGGTGTCAACAAGGCCACCCATTGTAGGTGGGGGGGTTTGTACAGTCCCAGGCCATGTCCATTGAAGAAAATGTTCTTGGTGCATCTCTGCAACTAGATGGGAGCAGCCGCATGGTGCAAGAGGGCCTCCACAGGTGCTGAGCCCCCTGTCAGGGTCTCATACTGTCCACACGTGGCATGTTCATCCAGCGAGGGAGCTAGTCTCCCCCCCCCCCCCCCCCCGTTGTAGTCCCTGCTTCAAGAGTTCATTACATTGCTCAATGATCAGTCCATGATAGACAACAGCCCAGTTGTCTGTGCAAATCACCAAAGTTGAAGGTTCATTACAGGCAACTAACCATACATCTCTTTATTAACAGACCTCAATGCTTTTCCATAAGCACTCTGTCCATTGCCACATGCCCCTTCCAAATCCCTTGGAGACCAGGTCCTGGTGGCAAAATGAGTTTAAGGCATTATATACTAGCTTGCTTGCTTGCTTGCTTTAAATACATTTTGTAAATTAAGACAAAATGGTTCTTTTTAATGAATGATGCAAGATGTAATTTAAACACATTTAAGGCCTGTGCTGTTCTCTTAGCTGAACCTTGCAGCTATGCAACATGAGCTTCAGCTATTTTTTTGGTAGCTGCGGGGCAACCTGCATCTCCCCGCTTTTTCAGAGGCTGGAACCTCTGTTTTGGTTCAAGCTGCTGCCAAAGCTCTAATAGGCCTCTATTAGACCTGCTATTTAATTTCTGTCTGCTTCAGAGGCAATTAAATCTACCCATATCTGTGTTTGGGTAACCTCTACCAGCCCATTTCTCTTGTTAGTTGGAAGGTCAGCATGGGCAGCAGCCCACACAGCCTTATGGTGCTGTGCTGCCTTCACCTCCCCCAAATCTGCCACCATCTGTTAATGGGGTGCCCTGGATAGGGGCTCAACATAGCTACTAGTGACCCCAAAACAGCTAACGGTATGCTACAGAGAATAAGGTCCCTCATTTCTGCTGTGAATACTTTCTTATTTGGCCCACAGGATCTCAGGTTGAAAGCAGCATTCCTCATACCCAGTTTCTTAAGGATCTGCTGCAGTTTAGTATATAACTGCCACTGACCCAGTGCTCCTGGCAAGTCTCCAGCATTCTGCCAGATCGTATGAATGGCAGCCATCACCCATTCTGACAGGGTATGATTTCCTTGGTTGTCATGGCAGTTTTGAAGGCGCTGCCTTGAGGAGTGCATGGTAATGGCAGCTAATTTCTCCATCTCTGCTCCATAGAGCACAATACCATCCACCCCTACATCCTACAACTGCAGCAACCAAGCTGCCAGATAGTTGGTGGGTTTCTGTCTAAATTTTTTTTTTTTTTTTTTTTTTAAATTTTTTTTATTTATTCATTTCAGAGAGGAGAGGGAGAGACACAGAGAGAGAAGGGGGGGAGGAGCTGGAAGCATCAACTTCCATATGTGCCTTGACCAGGCAAGCCCAGGATTTCGAACCAGCAACCTCAGCATTTCCAGGTCGACGCTTCATCCACTGCGCCACCACAAGTCAGGCTCTGTCTAAATTTTGCCCCTAACTCTATATCAACTCTGTATGGGTATAGGGCCCAACCACAGAGTGAGTTCTCCACTACTTGCAGAGGGTGTTGTGTCTGCCCCTATGGCACTCTTGGCTGATCAGTTTTTACTTTTTGGGTGACCACTGGCTGGTTTCTTGAGTCTGCCGATGGAAGTTTCAGCTCAAACCTCCTCTTCCTCAGAGGAGTTGGAAATGCCTGCTACCTGCCACCAACTCAGAGTCACTTTGCCTACACGAATGCAGCTCCTTCTTCAGCACCCATTTCAGCTCTTGTGGCTTCCAGCTCTCAGCCTAACACTGAAACTCAGGCTCTTGAACCTGTAGCTGTGTCTCTAACAACTGCTTATGCCAGTGTTCAGCTTCTTGGGCAAACTGGAGCTCTCAAACTCGGGTGGCCTCTTGCATAGAGCTTTCAGTTTCTTTTTGCAGGGCTGTAAAAAACACCCAGCCCAAGACCCCCAACAAGGTAACTACAGGGAACCATGTGCTTAAGATTGCTACCCCTCTATCCCACCATTCAGGGGTGTTGGTGGCTCCATACTGATCTGATCCGAATCCTGCCCACTATGCCAGATGTAATGCTGGTGACCAAGGCCAGGCAGGTCACATTGGATTCAGGGAGACAGTAGAGGAACTGTGGAGCCGGAAAGCATTGGGCCATACCCATTTAATAGATTCTCTCAGTGGCAGATGAGCAAACAGGCAGGGGAAAACGCTTCTCATGGCAGCAGGCAAATGAACAGCAAAACGGCCCCTTGCAGTGGTGGGCGAGCGCTCAGCAATTTGCCCTGGCGGCAAGTGCCTGTAGCCTTACATAGACTAAACACATGTGGCTCTGCCATGTGCTCATGTGTTAATCATGCAAAGTGCAAGCAACCAAGTGTAACACAGCTTTTCCCCTACACCAGGTGTCCCCAAACTACGGCCCGCGGGCCGCAATGCGGCCCCCTGAGGCCATTTATCCAGCCCCCACTGCACTTCTGGAAGGGGCACCTCTTTCTTGGTGGTCAGTGAGAGGACCACTGTATTTGGCAGCCCTCCAATGGTCTGAGGGACAGTGAACTGGCCCCCTGTGTAAAAAGTTTGGAGACCCCTGCTACACCATGCCATTCCATTTGCAAAGCTAACAGTGACTAGGCACGTCTTTGTTATGCAGCATGACTCAAACACTCAACTTTCCTTATTGTTCCTGTCATAAGGTCCACTATGATTATGTGCGGTTCAACCAAATAATCCAGGTTAATCTTCACATCTTTAATTACTTTTTTTAGCAAGAGAGACAGGGACAGAGAGGGACAGACAGGTGGGAAGGGAAGAGATGAGGAGCATCAGTTCTTTGTTGCAGCACCTTCGTTCATTGATTGCTTTCTCATGTGCCTTGACGGGGGCGGGGGGGGGGGGCTTCAGCAGAGCAAGTGACCCCATGCTCAAGCCAGAGTCTATGAGGTCATGTCTATACTCCGATGCTCAAGCCAGTGACTCTGCACTCAAGCTGGTGAGCCCCGTGCTCAAGCTGGATGAGCCTGTGCTCAAGCCAGATGAGTCTGTGGTTAAGCTGGAGACCTTGGGGTTTTGAATGTGGGTCTTCTGCTCCCCAGTCCGATGCTCTATCCACTGTGCCACCACCTGATCAGGCATGATTTCTTTATTTTCCTGTATATGGAATCATGCTGTCCTTGTATGACTCATGAATTTTCTTGAAAACTGGACATTTTAAATATAGCATGCCACCTTGGAAATCAGATTCTCCTCCCTTCCCAATTATTTTTGTTTGTTTATTCTTATTTATTCATATAGTGGTTTTAAGAACTAAATTTTTAAAGTCCATATTTTTTGTTGTGTGTGGTGACTGAAGACTGCTCAATTAGTTTAATTATTAATTAGAGATTTCCTTAGATGCCTAGAACCAATAAGTCTCACAGGCTTTTTTGAGAGGTTCTCTGGTGTGTGTTGGGGCTGGCCTTCAGCATTCTTCTAGGCATTCACAATTCCATTTATGTCAATTTACTGCTGTGCAGAGCCTCAAGGTTAGCCAGAGGTGAAAGCCTCAGGACCTTCCTAGGCCTTTCTTCAGTATGCAACAGCCTGGACATTTCTGTGACTTCTAGCTACCTAGGAATCTGTTGGAGCTTCTCAAAGGTTTCTATTGACATCTCGTTCCTCAGCTTTTCTTAAAAAAATTTTTTTCTTAACATTGTTTTGCCCCCAACTGTTTTCCCCTTCCTTAGACAGTTGAAATAATATAGTAATTTCCTGATTGGTTTTTAACAAATACCCCAAGCTTTTTGCACTGGAAGAGCTTTGAGTTGGGTTAAATAAAGATAGCCTTTCAAATGGGGTCTACCATCCTACTACTGGAGAGGTCAGTTAGATAATGACAATTTTGGGAGAATTGGACTTTGAAGGCATTCCTGCCCCATTCTGTCCTCTCCCATGGCTTCCCTGCTGCTCGTTTTCATGGTGACTGTAGACTGTTGGTTTACCTTGTTGCTCTAGCGCTGGGAGTAGAGGACAGGGGGATGGGAATAGGAACCCTCAGAAACACCACAAGCCTCCCTCTTTGTATTGAGTTACTTACATGCTGCCTAGATGGGTGCAAGCCTTTGGTTATAGAGTTCTGAAAAAGCTGATTGTGATAATTTTTTCTTTTATGGAAGAGATACGTTTTGTAGGTCTTTACTGTTTTTGTTGATGCTCTCTCTTTTGTCTCTAAACATTACTTTTTTACTTACTTTATGTCTGCCATTGTCCTGTAGGAATTTGACTTGACTAGATTATCTCAAAATTTTTGACTCTCAAAAATTATTTTTTTAGCGTAGATAGGCAAAAGCCTGAAAAACACTGAGTTAAACTTAATATAAAATAATAATGATTTTTTTGGTTCATTCTCAGTAATTGAGTGGGAAAATTAAGGAACTCCTCAGCAAAATGTATAAAGTATTAATATTGTATGTTTCTCATTGATGTTTTTTATACTGCCTCTTCTGTTTCTTCTCATTATTGTTTGTTTTTTACCTCGTAACGCAGTAAAGAATGCTGATGGAAGAACCATTTCCCTAATTTTCAGACTGTTGAGCTGGTTGCCATAATGGGTGAGTTCAAACTAAAAGAATTTTCTGTCTATAATCAAAGGATAAAATAAGAGAGAAAAAGCTTTCTCTGTGTGCATGATACACTTGCAGCCACTATGGGAAACAGTATGGAGGTTCCTCAAAACATTAAAAATGTAACTACCTAACGACCAGAGATTTACTTTTGGATAATATACTGAAGAAACTCAAAACACTAATTCAAAAGAATATTTGCCCCACTATATTCATTGCATTATTTACAATAGCCAAACTATGAAAGCATTCTAAGTGCGCATCAGTAAATGAGTGGGTAAAAAGACACACATACACACACACACACACACACACACACACACACACACACACACGAAATATTACTCAGCCATAAAAAGGAATGACATGTTACCATTTGTGACAGCATGGATGGACCTAGAGCGTATAGTGCTGAGTGAAATAGGTCAAAGACAAGTACTGTACCATATAATTTTACTTATGTGTAGAATCTAACGAACAGTATAAGTGAACAAAGAGAGACTCGTAGATACAAAGAACAGACTGATGGTTGTCAGGAGGGGGTTTGGGGTACTGGGTGAAAAAGGTGAGGAAGTGAGAAGTACAGATTGGCAGTTACAGATTAGGCACATTGCTGTAGGGATGTAAAGTACATCACAGGGAATATAGTTAACAGTAGTGTAATAATGATGTATGGTGTCAGGTGGGTACTGGAAACATCAGGGGGAACACTGTGTAATGTATATGATTATCTATAATCATTGTGCTGCACACCTTTAAAACAAAATAATGAATGTAAAATGTAATTGAAAATAATTAAAAAGATAAAGATGTAAGGTGTAATAGATTTTCACTCAAAGCATGTCTTATATTAATTGTTACAGTTTTGGAATGACTATTTTATGCAGGACATTGAAAGGGCATTAAAAATAAACTATTAAGATGGATTTTCTTAGAGTCTGATGGCCAGAGAGATTACTTGATAAATAAACTGACTTTTAAGGATTAAATAAATGCTGAGGAATTGTTGTAATTACCCAACAGTGTAATGATATGGACTATAGAAAAGCTGCCTTAAAATAATAAATCAAAATATTATAATGGAATAGAGCAACAAATCATTGGCACTCAGATAGGATATATTTTGCAACTCTTGTGGATATCCTATGGTATCATAATGTTTATGGACAAGGAGGCTAAAGAATGGGAATGGATTGTGGGTGTTCAGTTTACCTATCAGTTTTTCTTCTTTACCTCTTTTCTGTATTCCTTGGGTTTGAGGTTTCCAGTGTAAGTCAGGGATTGAACAGGGAAACACTAGACGGAGATAAGGGGTAAATGGCCCACCCAAGCTAAGTTTTTAAACTCAGATTGTTAGTATCTTAACTCTGACGTATATTTGCCCATGTTTGTCGTAGTCACACTTTTCCTGCTACTTGCTTAACAAATGTATATTCACTCTTTTTTTTTTTTTTTTTTTTTTTTTTACAGAGACAGAGAGTCAGAGAAAGGGACAGATGGGGACAGATAGGAATGGAGAGAGATGAGAAGCATCAATCATTAGTTTCTCGTTGCGACACCTTAGTTGTTCATTGATTGCTTTCTCATATGTGCCTTGACCATGGGGGCTTCAGCAGATTGAGTAACACCTTGCTCAAGCCAGTGACCTTGGGTCCAAGCTGGTGAGCTTTGCTCTCAACCAGATGAGCTCGCGCTAAAGCTGGTGAGCTCGGGGTCTCGAACCTGGGTCCTCCACATCCCAGTATGATGCTCTATCCACTGCGCCACCGCCTGGTCAGGCTGTATATTCACTCTTATGTGTATGTATATAACATGATATGGGCCAAAGAGCTCAGCTTCATCCATGTTCTGTAATGGCAGCACTAGTGCATTTTCAGAGTGTTTACTTATGAATGTGCGTAAGGTGAAGTGCCCCCCTTCTACTCTTAAATTGCTCCTCCACTTGTTCTTTGTAACCATGAATGTGCAGTGCCATCATGTGGTCCAAATTCTCCACTTTGGTCAACTTCAAATTGAAAATCCTTTTATTGAACTTATATCAACTTTTCATTTTGGTTTTTCTTACTTGAAATCTAAGCTGTATTAATCAAATTAATTTCTACCATATTTCTCAAATAATACTTCCCCATAGTAAACAACAAAGCAAAGAACAACCATTGCTTAAATGTATATCAAAGTAGTCATTGAAAAACATGAATATTTTATAGTGTGACTCACAGATATTTGAATCTTTTATTGGAGATGTTCTATAATTATTTTTTAAGTACAATGAATAAGCATATACAGTATGTAATTAAAGTTGTCTAATAAAATATTTTATTTGAAATTATTTTACAAATATTTTGTTTTTGTGCTCAACTAAATGTCCTTTCAGCATGTGTCAGAAACCAACTGCTTTCTCTGTGTGACTGTTCGTCAGACTGTGGGATCCTCTGGGCATCCTTACTGCCTATTGAATCAATGCATGACCCTTATGACATTTATAACTGTCTCACTTGCTTAGTACCTGTGACCATAACAGAGATTCTTTTTTTTTTAAGTCTTTTTAAATTTATTCATTCTAGGGAAAGGATAGAGAGAGAGAGAGAGAGAGAGAGAGAGAGAGAGAGAGAGAGAGGGAGAGGGAGAGAGAAAGAGAAAGGGGAGGAGCAGGAAGCATCAATTCCCATATGTGCCTCGACCAGGCTATTCCAGGGTTTCGAACTGGTGACCTCAGCATTCCAGGTCAACGCTTTATCCACTGCATCACCACAGGTCACAGAGATTCTTAATAAAATAGTTTAAGAATTATTAGAATACTGCTCCTGGTGTATCTCAGTTTATCACTTTGCTTGATCTTTTGAGGATTTGTTAGCTTACATCTTGTTAGCTTCCAGAAAGTAAGTTTTCTTCTGGGTGTTTATCTACTGTGTGATTCTTTTTCAAGCTAGAAGAAGAAGGAACTCAATTAAATTGCTCTTTATAGTAATCATCTCTCTAAGAAGTGACTTTTATTCCAGTGGTCCTCTTCACTTTAGTACATGTACAATAGAAAATAATAGTAGTGTACTCTTTTTTTTTAAAACATGGAAATCAGTATATATAAATGTGAAAAGAGATTTAAGCTAAAGCCTTCCCAGGCATGCATGTATTTTCGCATGGTAATATTTATCATGTGAAAATGCCTAAATTCAAGTGTTTTAAGTTTTTTCAAAAGAAGAAAATAATAAACATATAGATATATTTAAGTATTAGAATTCCCTTTACCCAATGCTGAAGTAAGGATCTTACATTTCTCAAGAGGGTTACATCAGATAAATTTATTCCAGTAGAGTCATCCTCAGGTAATTTTTTTCTAAGGGAAGTATATTTATCAATAAATGATATAGTCTGGCTTGGCTGCAAGAACAGTGCACACATAGTGATTATATTATACCCACTGGCTCAGTTACTCTTTGGCTAAGCTAACATAATGAAATTTTAATTTAAAAAGGTTACTTATAAAATTTTTACCTAAACCTGGAATTTCTTAGTAAAACCCTTGGAGCTATTAATCTTAATTTTAATATGCAAATAATTTCACTACAGAACAGAATATTTTGAGTGTCTCAAGAAATGAATACATTAGAGAAGTCAGCTATTTGTGTGTTTGGGAGATGGATGAAGCCATTGAATTGCCACTTTTTTTTTTTTTTAACAGAGACAGAGAGTCAGAGAGAAGAATAGATAGGGACAGACAGACAGGAATGGAGAGAGATGAGAAGCATCAATCATCAGTTTTTCATTGTGACACCTTAGTTCATTGATTGCTTTCTCATATGTGCCTTGACCACAGGCCTTCAGCAGACCGAGCTCCTTGCTGAAGCCAGCGACCTTGGATCCAAGCTGGTGAGCTTTGCTCAAACCAGATGAGCCCACACTCAAGCTGGCGACCTCAGGGTCTCGAACCTGGGTCCTCCTCATCCCAGTCTGACTCTCTGTCCACTGAGCCACCGCCTGGTTAGGCGCCACTTTTTTTTTTTGTAATCTTAGAGGAGGGGAGGAGGGGAGGCATGGAGAGACTCCCACATGCGCCCCATTTGGGATCCACCCAGCTATCCCACTAGGGGGCGATGCTCTGCCCATCTGGGGCCCTTGATCCATTGCAACTGGAGCCATTTTTTTTAGCGTCTGAGGCAGAGGCCATGGAGCCATCCTCAGCGCCTGGGGCCAACTCTCTCTAATCGAGCCTTGGCTGCAGGAGGGGAGGAAAAGAAAGAGAGAGAGAAGGAAAGAAAGAAGCGAGAGGGGGACAGGTGGAGAAGCAAATGGGTGCTTCTCCTGTGTGTCCTGACTGGGAATTAAACCCGGGACTTCCACATGCAGGGCCGACGCTCTACCACAGAGCCAACCAGCCACATTTTTAAAAGTGATTTTTCCTTACAAGGTAAAGCATGTTTTCATTATTACTACTCTGGAACACAAATTATTTCTCTCCAGAATTTCAAAATGTCAGCTGTCAAGTCCCTCAATTCCTTAATTTACCAATTGTTGATTATTATTAGTAGAATTGATTTACTGGTGAAAATCAATTACATTGTCCCTGAGGTTTTCCAGAGAGCATGTAATGTACATTATGAGGGGGTTCATGCTTATAGTCTTAGGAAGAAATTTTTGATATGTTTGGACAAAATTAAAAGTTTATAGTTAATGATTCAGTTTTATGGGTTTAGTATTATTTTCTTTGGAATGGATTTTTCTTGTATTCTTACCTTTTGTTAAGATCATTAAATAGCCTTAAATGTTTGTAGTCTTTTAAAATATATTTATTGGTTAATTTTAGAGATAGAAGAAGGGAAAGAGAAAGAGTGAAACATCGATTGTTGTTCCACTTATTTATGCATTCATTGGTTGACCTTTTTTTTTTTTTTGGTATTTTTCTGAAGTTGGAAACGGGGAGGCAGTCAGACTCCCGCATGCGCTGGACCGGGATCCACCCGGCATGCCCACCTGGGGGCGATACTCCGCCCATCTGGGGCATTGCTCTGTTGCAACCAGAGGCATTCTAGTGCCTGAGGCAGAGGCCATAGAGCCATCCTCAGCGCCCAGGCCAACTTTGCTCTAATAGAGCCTTGACTATGGGAGGGGAAGAGAGAGAAGAGAGGAAGGAGAGGGGGAAGGGTGGAGAAGCAGATGGGCGCTTCTCCTGTGTGCCCTGGCCGGGAATCGAACCCGGGACTCCTGCACGCCAGGCTGACGCTCTACCACTGAGCCAACCGGCCAGGGCCATTGGTTGACTTTTAAATGTGCCCTGACCAAGGCTCAAACCAACAACCTTAGCATATCGGGACAGTTTGCGAATCAACTGAGCTACAAGACCAGGACTGTTTGTAGTCTTTATTGAACCTTTTGGGGAAGAAGTTCAATAGAACACTTCATTACCCACAAATAAAGTCTTTTATTGTTTCTGACTTGAAGTTCTGATAAAAGAGAAAACTCTAAAAGGAGTTCTGTACTTTGAACATATAAATGTAAGTAGTGATGGTATTTATAGAAAGTTGTTTATTTCCCTCTTACTTGTTTTGTTTTCGATGTCTTGTAATGTTTTGTTTAGATGTCATAGAAACGAATTTGTCATAACAAAGCTGTTTTGACCCATATCCCAGTACGTTACATCATTAGAAGAAGCAGAAGGACTTTTTCTTGCCTGTAGTGCTTGAGTCCAGTGCTATTTTAATGTTACTGGCCTTTAGTTTATAAATAATTAAAATTTTATTTTACCACAATAAATAACAGAAGCAAAGGTATTAAAAACATTCTAGACGCATTTTTGCATTAAATTTCATTATAAATTCTGTGTGTGATGTCATATTGAAATTATAATTCTGAGTATGTTATTTTAAAAATACCTAGATGATCAGCAAGCTTTGAACTCAATCATGCAAGATTTGGCTGTTCTTCATAAGGCCAGTCGACCAGCATTATCCTTACAGGAAACCAGAAAGACAAAATCTTTATCCCCCAAAAAGCAGGTATTGGTTTCAATAATATTTTAATAAATTTATATTATTGTTCTATGAATTATTTTTCTTTAATATCTTGATCTTAGAGAAGTTTTGTTTAAAGTGTTTAGCTTTTATACTTTTGGGTCAAATATATATATATTTTTTTGTATTTTTCCGAAGCTGGAAACGGGGAGAGACAGTCAGACAGACTCCCACATGCACCCGACCGAGATCCACCCGGCACGCCCACCAGGGGGCGATGCTCTGCCCCTCCGGGGCGCCACTTTGTCGAGACCAGAGCCACTCTAGCGCCTGGGGCAGAGGCCAAGGAGCCATCCCCAGAGCCCGGGCCATCTTTGCTCCAATGGAGCCTTGCTGCGGGAGGGGAAGAGAGAGACAGAGAGGAAGGAGAGGGGGAGGGGTGGAGAAGCAGATGGGCGCTTCTCCTGTGTGCCCTGGTCGGGAATTGAACCCGGGACCCCTTGCACGCCAGGCCGACACTCTACCACTGAGCCAACCGGCCAGGGCCTTGGGTCAAATATTTTGTTAAACATTTTTTCCATAAGGGTGTGTGTTTTCTAAAAAATGGTAGTTTGATTTGTTGTGGTAAGTGAGGCTGGCATTTCATTCATTCACTTTTTTTTTTTTAAAGATTTTATGTATTGTTTTCACAGAGAGTGAAGAGAGGGACGGGGAGCGAGAAGTATGAACTAATAGTTGCTTCACTTTAGTTTTTCATTGATTGCTTGCTTGCTGTATGTGCCTTGACTGGGCCAGCCCAGGGTTTTCAGCTGGTGACTTCACTGTTCCTGGTCACCGCTGCATCCACTGTACTACCACAGGCGAGGCTCATCCATTCTTAAGGCACTTAAACAGTTGTTTTTGATTGAAGTAATCTATTTTGTATATATACAATTGAGGATCATTTTGATTTTTATAAATAAAATGGGATGTTGCCATAAAAAGTGGAACTATAGTATTCTATATTTCCCTGTAACAGGGCTAGCAGTTGTCTCATACCCATGAGGCCATTACTAGCAGATCGTGGTGATCTTTCCTGTTTAGCCCAGATTTAGCAACATAATTTTCAACTTGGCTCTTTGGCAGATCCTATCAGTTGATTGGAGTTGATACTGAAATGAAACCTCTTTACCCCCTCTGCTTTGTTTTAAGTGAGTGATTAAGAAAAAAATGACTTAGAAATTCTAGAAATTTTATCTGATTTCTGAAATGATTTATCATTTCATTACAGAATGATGTCCGAGTCAAATTTGAACATAGAGGAGAAAAAAGGTAAGAGAAAAAAAACATTGTATTTCAGATTACTGATTTAATTGTGAGTTTTAGTTAAAGCCATTAGAGGTTCTTTCTATATTTAATGAAGATTCATGTTAGAAATTGAGAATGGAATAATCCTTGGTAATGTGTAACATGTATATGTCGACTTAAGATAGAAGCTGTCAAAATTCAGGTTAAACATTAGAAATGATAAATGTTTTTACTTTGTAATTACTCTGTGGAAATTAACTATATTTCCTGTTTTCTAAATTATATTATTGCTTCAAACACTATACAGAATTTATGTACGTGGACTTGACATTCACAATTTTGATTATTCCCAAGAGGTATCAGTCTATTTTGATTAGTTACATTGAGGGAGGTGAGTTGGAATGGTAGCTGTGAAGCATTTAGCAGAGGAGAGATTCTGGTCCTACTCCAGTTCCTATGTCTCACTCAGAACAGTAGTGGAGGTGAGTGCTGATAGTTAACAGCAGAATTATTAGCACGCTTCATAGGAGTTGGAGAATATGGGACTTCATTTTTGTTATTTGTGTCTTATTAAATTAATTTAATGAAAAATCTATTCATTTTAAGGACTTTTAAAAGGCTCACAGATCATATAACCTGAGATGTAAAAATGTTTTTACACAGAGATGTTTAAAAAAGTGGGATATGCCAGGTAATTTTACAAGTGTTGTCCAATCTACTTTTTTTCTTTTATAATTCTTTTATGGGTATTTTCACAAGCACCCCCCCCTCCCCAATTCATGTAGCACTGTTTATTGAGTGCTTACTCTATGCTGGGCTATGAAGGAATCCCTTTGCAAAGCTTAGTACTGCAGAATGGTCTCCCAGCAGGCTCCTCCTCAGGAGCAGCACAGGCCAATCCATGCAGTGTAGGGAGAAAATACTAGTTAAAATATGTTAAGTGTTTAAAAATACTTACATTTAAATGTTGAATTGATAAGAGTACAGAAATAGAAATTTGAATCTCCAAAGAACAGTTTCGGTCCATTCTACTGTGTGGATGTCACATAGTTTAATTACTTCCTTCAGTGAACAATTTGTATTTCTCTTTATTTATATAACAGTTTCAGTGCAACTTATAAACTGCAGAACATTTTGAGAATTTCCTTTTTATAATTTTTATTAGGATAGAACAAACTTCAGAGTTTTTGAATTTTGTGTTGAGAATTAATGCACTTGATCAAAAGTAAGCCATTGTAGTGTTCAAGTAAAGTATATCTATTTTACCTAATTTCTCTAAGAGATAACTGTTGTATGTTATTTATCTATGCCTAAGAAAATAAAATATTTTAAAACTCTGTTTATACAGAATCCTTCAGTTTCCACGACCAATTAAACTGGAAGATCTGAGATCTAAAACTAAAATTGCCTTTGGGCAGTCTATGGATCTACATTATACCAATAATGAGGTGAACATGTAAAGTTTAATTTTAAGTAGTTCTTATTTTGGAAAGTATTGTATTCATTTCAGAGATTGTTTTAGGATTGTTGTGCTTTTTTAATTTTTGGACTGATAAGAATATGTTAGACTGGAATGATACAGCACAATTAACTTTGTAAATTTTAACTAAAGTGGATTTTTTTCTATTGTCAAAAATGGTAAAGGTATAACTATGAAAATGAATGAGAATCTATTAAAGGAGGAAATTATTTAGAACTTTGCTGCTTATTTATGTTTTATTTTACTCTATAGACTTTGTTGATAAATTATTTTTTCTCATACTCCATACTTGGCTATTGAAATAACAGAGCTTTGGTAGTGAGATAGTTTAGTTAAACCTACAGGATTATTTTCATGTTGAATAAGACATGATTAGATCATGTTTATATTTGAAAATCAGTCCATGACCATAAGGGCTTGCTGTAGCACTGAGAAGTTCTGGGTTCTGGGCTCATGGACAAGCAAAAAACTCATTTAAAGATTTTATTTATTGATTTTAGAGAGAGGAGAGAGAGAAAGGCTGGGGGAGGAGTAGGAGGCATCAACTCGTAGTAGTTGATTCTCATATGTGCCTTGACCAGGCAAGCTTGGGGTTTCGAACTGGCGACCTCAGCATTCCAGGTTGAGGGTTTATCTACTGCGCTACCACAGGTCAGGCAAAAACTTCATTTATATTGCTTGTTATTTCATGTCTATAAATATTTTTTTCCTAGTGTAATATAAATTTTTTTCCAAAAGAATTATCATTTTTATAAATTTCTAGCTTGCCAAAATCAAAACAACCAGAAATTTTAAGTCAGAATTGATTGGATTTGTTTGTTGGACTCCTGTTTATGAGTGAAGTGTCAGGTGTGCATGTGTTTGTGTGTGCGTTGTTGTGGGGGATATGTGGGAGTGCACATTGAAAATAAGTGGGTTTTTAAGATTGTTCCCATTTTAGATGGGCAGAGGAGGAAATTTTTTTATGGAATGTTTTCATTTCTTTCCATCTTAGTTAGTGGGTTTTTTAATTCAATTTTTAGCTTCCTTTCCAGCAGGGATTTATATTAATACACAACTGATTTTAGTGGTGATAGAATTGGGAGAGCAAAACAGTGTAAATACATATATTCATTTAGAATTTCATGTAGAGAAAGGCATTTCATGAATGAGGCTAAAATGAACTTATGAAGCAGGAAAACTGTGATTTGTTCAGTATAATTTAGACCAGCAGGGACGTACTTTAAATTTCGTAATAGGTGACTTAGAACATGTGAAGGATCACAGCAGAACCATAGGCCTTAGTCCAAACCCTACCCCAGGTACTCCTCCAGAATGTCCACACTGCAGGTTGGCATACTGGGAGGAATAGCATAGTTTTCCTTAGGTTTTGTTACTGTGCGTTTGTTACTGTCTTTCCCTCCAAAGCAGATCTTGCAGAGGAGAACCTTCCAATTATTAACAAATGTGTAGTAAAAGTAACTACTCAGCTTTCCCCTCAAATGAAACATGGCAAAACAATCTTCATCATTTCTCTAAAATGTTTTCTAGTGCTTAGAATATAATGAAAAAGAATATTAACGATAGAAACAAGATGTACCAATATGGTTCATAATTGATAGGATAATGAAAAGGATTTAATTAAGTAGATCAGGCTTGTTCTGTGATACTCAACATTTAATTTTTCTGTTATTAGAAAAAAATTGTAGATTTAAAAAGGGTCTGTTAAATTGATAAATTGTAACATATAAAATCAGCTACATACAGAAATTGGGACTGTAATCTCAAGCACAGATTAAGTAAGCATAAGCATTTTGTGTGATGGAATTCTTACTAGTTCTGCTCTATATGGTGGGTCCTTACTTAACAGTGTAGACATATTCTGCAACTTTAAGTGAAACAACTTACAATGAAACCAGTTTTATCTTAGGCTGATTGATAAAACAAAAGTTATTATGCATTAGGACCTGCTGTATTTGTGTCTGGCAGCCTTTCTTCAAACAAAGGATTTTTTATAAAGAAATCTGTAGACAGTGAATTGCACACCATGTCAGCTATTGAGTTTGGCTGCAGATGCAGCTTTCACCCTATGATAGTTACTGAGCAACACTTAGGTGTTTCTCTTCTCTGGACTCCATGTCAGTGCTGGTATGTGTGTTAGGGGTGTCTTTATCTTCAAGGAATTTATACTGTACAGGACCCAAAGTCAATGAGGCCTTTCCATTTTAATGGCTCAGATGCTATGCAGGCTAAGTGTAGGTAGGTTCACTTATTTTTATTGTTTTTTTTTTTTTTAATGAAATGGAATATACTTTTAAGGTTATTGAAGGGGTCGTCTTATGCTACTAAGTTTGCATTTTTTTAAAAAAGGAAAGGTATTTTGATTTTGTTAAAGTGTATGAATGATACTTTGTTTTCATATACTTCCCCAGTGTTTTTGTCCTTTATAATGTCTGACCATTTAGAAAACTAATGAAATCAGGTTTCAACATTCAGGATTCACTGTGGGATGGTTGACTTATTTAGCTTATATTTGTTTAGATTGTAGTGGTCAAGTCACCAGGTTTAGTGATATGAGCCCCTCCACTGTAGTTGTCACAGATGCTCATTGTATTTGATATGTTGATAAGCACACCCATTGAGAATGTAAATCCATGGTTACTACTGGAAAAAAACCTGAAAGTTTCATGAGTGCAGATGATAGATAGTACCTTTTATTTTATACAGTTTTTGTGTGTACTCCTTAATGTGTTTTTGGAGTGAAGATACTGTACCTTAAGTTTACCAATAGTATGGATATCCTAGAAAATTAATTTTCAAGTATGTTTTCTAAAAGAATTTAATGATTAATAAAGCAAAAAGGATGTTCATATTTATCCTATGATTTTAGCAGTGGTTGAATTGGAAGAGCAAAACAACCTAGATATGTATATTCATTCAGAATTTCATTATATTAACAAGTCAAAGAGGAAGGAATTTTGAAAATTAAGAGTGATAATTTCATAGTAATGAACATATTCCTGGAGGGACTTGCTGTGTAAGATGGCTTCATGATTCCCAATGTTCCTTTTTGCTTAGTTGGTAATCCCATTAACTACTCAAGATGACCTGGACAAAGCTGTGGAACTGCTGGATCGTAGTATTCATATGAAGAGCCTCAAGATATTACTTGTAATAAATGGAAGTACACAGGTATGAGTGGTGATTTTTTTCAGTAAGGATTATAGGATTTATACCTGTAAAAGTCAATATATGAAACATAGTTACTACATTCTATAGTCATTGATATATTTTCAATATGATTAAATGAAAATTCACACATTGTAATTACTGTGGTTAATATCCTTCTCAAAACTATATAGCCAAAATTACAAGTATATTGTACACATGAAACTAGCAGAAACTAAGAATTTGGGAAGAATTATGTTAAAATGTCAAAGAGTAGGTTTGGTAAGACCTACAAACATATGGAATATGTAGGTTTTTTTTAGTAGGGGAGAGGATTCTGTTTAAAGCTATAAAGGGAAAAAGAATAACATTAATTATCCTTTTTCCTCTGTAGGCTACTAATTTAGAACCATTGCCATCAGTAGACGATTTGGATAAGACAGTATTAGGAGCAGAGAGGAAAAAACGGCTTTCTGTAATAGGTAAGAAAGCTAGTGTCTGAATCATGAAATGGGTGATTGCTCAGTTTCTTCTCTATCCTTTTATGCAACCTGAGCTAACCTTGATAAATAGCAGCCTATCTCTGTACTCTCTGTAATTTATCTCAGTTAACCATATTTTAGTATCTGATAATCCTTGAAAAATTATGTCAGTATTATAGGATTAACAGTCTTTACCTTTAATATTTTCTTTCTTTATATACTGCCAGGGCATTTTAGTGTTGAACAAATTCAAATTACTCAAATTTTAATTATGCAGATAAACTGGAGGGAAATAATTAAAAGCAGTATTTTATATTAAAATTAATGTATGGACTATGTTCATATGGCTTTCTCTAAACTTTAGTACCATGAATGTTATCAAAATAAAGATCACTAAGAGTTTCCAGATTATGCTTTATTATATTATTACTTTATTAGTATTCAGTTTTTATTTCTCACTGATAATGTACAGTTATGATTAAGCTTGTGGTTTTTTTTTAAAGGAGGCCTATCCAGAGGGGCAGTGGGCTGGGCAGAGATCTTTAAACTCCCACTCTTTAATTTACATAAAACATTGATAATCTATATTTTATATTATAAGAGCATTACATTGCTCAAAACCCACTGGAATCAATGTTTTTAACAGATTGATCAGTAACTGTGTCATTAAAGATAGTATGAAAACATGTTTGAATGATAGGTTTGAAGGAGGGAAAACAGGGAAGAAGCAGGAGAGGATGACAGAATTAGATATGAGATTGGGAATCTGATAGCAAAAGAAAAGAGTAAATTCATTTTGAATTAACATTGAATTAACATCTCACTCCTGTTCTACTAATAAATATTCTTGCTTGACCTTACTACCAGCATAAGAAGAAACTGGAAATTGTAAAGTATAAAATTACTGGTGTTTCATTGGCACCTCTTTAAACTTGGAATGGCTTTGATAAATATGACCATCATCTTTTTTCCTTATTTACTAACAGTCCCTTTAATTATTTTCATAAAGGATAGCTAGAAGGAGATTTCCTCTTGGATAGGAATCTGCTGATGTGTAGGTCCTGACCAAGAGCACATTGGCATGCCCATTACTAACAAAGTTAAGAAAGTGGGTTTTAAGGAGATGAAAAATTTTCAGTCTTTTTTCTTCCCTATCTCCTTTTAGTAGTGAGCATATTGGTTTTCTTTTATAATGAAGGATATATGGAAGGAATAAAATGTTAGGGATTATATTTGCTATTATTAAACTATACTATTCACAAAAATTAAGGGATATTTCAAAATGAGTATGAAGCGATAAAAAGGAAGCATTTGTTTTTTGTTTTGTTTTGTTTTGTTTTTGTATTTTTCTGAAGCTGGAAACAGGGAGAGACAGTCAGACAGACTCCCGCATGCGCCCGACCGGGATCCACCTGGCACACCCACCAGGGGCGCTGCTCTGCCCACCAGGGGGCGATGCTCTGCCCCTTCAGGGCGTCGCTCTGCCGAGACCAGAGCCACTCTAGCGCCTGGGGCAGAGGGCAAGGAGCCATCCCCAGCGCCCGGGCCATCTTTGCTCCAGTGGAGCCTTGGCTGCAGGAGGGGAAGAGAGAGACAGAGAGGAAGGAGGGGGTTGGGGGTGAAGAAGCAAATGGGTGCTTCTCCTATGTGCCCTGGCCGGGAATCGAACCCGGGTCCCCCACACACCAGGCCGACGCTCTACTGCTGAGCCAACCGGCCAGGGCTAGCATTTGTTTTTTTTTTATTAAACAAGAACATCAGAAAAGCAAACAAGTCAAAGAAAGTTTGATTATGCAGATGAGATGCAAAACCAACTTTTATTTCATTAGTGAAAAGGCACTATACAAAAGGCTGAAAGTACTGGAGAATCTGCACATTCCCCGATTCCCTAATTTTTGTGAGCAGTGTATTAGGGATCATATTTGTTACAAAGCCTAAATTAGTCCCCCACCCACTGGTCTAGAGTTAGGTCCCTAATCATTTCAGCATGAAGTGTGCAAAAGTCTCTGTTTTGTGCACATCTCTTAGTAATCATTTTATTTCCTTTTTTCTGATCTCATCACTAACAAGTACTGGCATGTACTCACTGTGACCTCTTTACATAAGGTAGAACCTGCTTTGTTTCAACCTGACCAGAGCTTTTAATACTGATATAACTTCCCCGTATGTTTTTTATAGTTTAATTTCCAAAAATTAGGAGCAAAGGGAGAAACTGTTAATAGATCTAGCATTATTTCTGTAAAACCAGGTGAAAATAAAGTGAATTATCGTTTAGTAAGAAATTAAGTGATTACCGTATTTCCCCATGTATAAGACACTCCCAAGTATAAGACACACCTTCATTTTGG
This sequence comes from Saccopteryx leptura, assembly GCF_036850995.1. Lineage (NCBI taxonomy): Eukaryota > Metazoa > Chordata > Mammalia > Chiroptera > Emballonuridae > Saccopteryx > Saccopteryx leptura. Next base: position 1,351,771 of record NC_089509.1, read on the forward strand.
AGCCTGAAATTTGAAAAAAAAAAAGTATTACATAAAGTTATTGAACTCAAGTTTTATTCATTATAAATTTTATACAACTCACCACTGTCAAAACTCCCATCCATTAGCTTGTCCTCATCTGTGTCTGATAACGAATCATTGTCTTCATATATTGCCTCGTCCTCAGTTCCATCTATGGCATTTTAAATGCCACAGCCACTGTATAAGACACACCCAGTTTTTAGACCCCAAATTTTTTTGAAAAAGGGTGCATCTTATACATGGGGAAATACGGTAACTAGGTAAACTATGTTAGCTTCTTTGATTTTCTAAACTATGGAGAAATGTACATTCCAGGAGCATGGCTTACCACGAAAAAAGCCTAATTTTAAGTACTCAAGACTAAGCTGAAAAACTCTAATATGGGCTAAGTAATTAAGAAATCTTCTCACTTTTGGTTTCTAATGATTAAAAAGAGAGAATGGAAAGAAAATCTTGGAGCCAAATATGCATAGTGTGTGTTCATGATGAATAATTTTACAATCATAATTATCTTGCAGAGGAGAGACTTAATCCTATCTTTAAAGGAGTGGAAATAGGTTTCTGGAGGTTGGATAACGTCCCAAAGACATACAGCTGATAAGTAACCAGAACAGGGATTTAAGCATAGATCTGACTCTAAACCCATATTCTTTACTATGTCAGTTTGCCTTCCCTAAATTATGTTGAGGGGTAACACACTGGAGTACAAGTGACCTCTGGAAATTTAGAAGCAGTGAAATTTATCTAAAAACCTTTATTATATTCTCAACCCCATAATGCAGCTGTCAGCAGTCAGTAGAGCATTCCACCTAATAAGTATATGAATATTACAGTGAGGTTAATACACTAAGGTGGGAGTTTAGAAAGGTATAAAAATACTTGAAGTTTTGCAGATATGAATGTTTTGATACCTTTTTTTTTTTTTTTTTACAGAGAGAGAGGGATAGACAGGGACAGACAGACAGACAGGAACGGAGAGATGAGAAGCATCAATTATTAGTTTTTCATTGTGCGTTGCAACACCTTAGTTGTTCATTGATTGCTTTCTCATATGTGCCTTGACCGCGGGCCTTCAGCAGACGGAGTAACCCCTTGCTTGAGCCAGCTACCTTGGGCTCAAGCTGGTGAGCTTTTTGCTCAAGCCAGATGAGCCGCGCTAAAGTTGCGACCTCGGGGTCTCGAACCTGGGTCTTCCGCATCCCAGTCCGACGCTTTATCCACTGCGCCACCGCTTGGTCAGGCAATGTTTTGATAACTTTTAATAAAATCTCAGTTTCAGGTGCTAAAATCATTGGTACTATAGTCCAGAAATTCTGTTTAATTAAAATCAAAATTGATTCCATGCTGATATTTATAAAACCATGTAATTTTCTTCTTTGAGGTCCCACTAGTAGAGATCAAAGCTCCCCTCCCCCAGGATACATTCCAGATGAACTACACCAGGTTGCTCGCAATGGGTCATTCACCAGTATCAACAGTGAAGGAGAGTTTATTCCAGAGAGCATGGACCAAGTAAGCAAAGACTGGGTGTGGTTTTACATTTTATTCAAAAGGATGCTGGCATGGGCAGTGTGGTATGGAGTGTGTGTGTGTATGTGTGTGTGCATGCACACCTTTTCTCTAATTCGTATCTCCCTTAAGTGAACAAAAACAGTAAAAGATGTAGAAAAATACCCACTCATGGACATGTACTTGTGTTCATTCATGCACAAAGAAAGCTGCGCTGAGACAGACTATCTTTATTGCCTGCCCATAAATGATTGAATGCATATGTGTATAATCCTGGGGTTAATACTCAGATTTTTAAATTAATGTTTGAAAGATACAGTAAAATTATCAACATTTAACGTTGTGCAAGTGAAGTTTGTCGACTCTCTAAAACATTTGAAAATGTTATTAAGTGCTTACTTTGGCAGCACATACAGTAAAGCTGGAACCATACAGAGAAGATTAGCATGGCCCTGCGCAAGGATGACATACAGATTCAAGAAGCATTCCATAGTTTTGTGGAATCTAATGAACAAAATAAACAAAATAGAACTAAATGCTATTAGACATTTTGTAGTATTGAAGTATTTCTGTGAAGTTCCTGTTGTTTCCTTAATGTTACATTGGTGGCTTACTGTTGCAGTTTTCATTTCTTGATAGTGAAGCACCATGCTGTCATTAGTTTCATTTCCCTGGGGCCTTTATGCAGTTTACAGTGAGCAGAATTAAGTGAAATCTTTTAGCTTTTGATTGCCTAGCTAGTAGTCCATAGATAAACAATATTTTTCTCTTAAGGAAATTTGAATTTGTAGCCTACTGATAAGGGATAACTACATTTTAAAAATTTAAAAATGAATACTCTTGGAGAGAGGTGACTGCTCTTGGGCATGGGGTTTCTGTTTTGGGTACTGAAAGTGTTCTGAGATTGTTGTGAAGGTCACGCAATTCTCAGTATACTAAAAACCATTAAATTGTACACTTTAAATGGGTGAATTTTATATTAAGTGATTTATATCTCAAAACTGTTTTTTAAGAAAAACAATGACTTCTGATTGTATCACATTAAATGGTCAAACTCTATTTTTCTAGATGCTGGACCCATTATTTCTAAGCAGTCCTGAAAATTCTGGCTCAGGAAGTTGTCCATCACTTGATAGTCCTTTGGATGGGTAATGTTAATTGTCGTCTTTGCTCTTAGTGTATGTGGTGCACGTACAGTGCGTGGGACAGCAGTGTTTCTATGCTGCATGTAGAGGGGTGTTTTCGATGCCCATCTGTACTTGGGACGATGGAGTTTTCTAGTATGTAGTCTGGGCAAACCCTTAACCTCATGGGGCTCAGTGTTATTATTAATTAAATCATACCTCGTTACCATGTATTGAGTATTCCTGCTTGCCAAAATTGTGTTTTGAAGCTAAACGCAAACTTAGAAGTTATGTAAGTTTACTTTTAAAACTGTGTTGACAAAACTTCTATCACTTTTTTTATTAATATGTTTTGGAGATTTTGTGAGTTGTTTCACCTGTTCAGGATTATGTTCATTCTGGACCAAATTATTAGTAATTTAACATTCTTGGTAGTTTTTGCCCAGTATATTGATTGTGATTTAGTATTTAAGTACTTTTGCTTAGAAATATAAGGCGGGTCAAGTTGCAGCTGAATCTTTTTGTTACAAGGCTCCTCCCTCCTGTTCTCAGTTAGGAGAGTGTTCACTGCAGCACACACAGAATCAGTATCTTCATTACAATCTCCACCTAGTTAATGTCCTCTCAGATTGCTTTGTGAAAGCAATTGTAAAAATATAGCTAATGTTGTATGGGAATGTACATTTAATTTTGTTACCTGTGTACATGAAGCCTTTGCCCACATCTACTTCAAGGTAGCCATTGAAAACATTCAAGGAATTCAAGGAAATAGTAATGTGAACTATACATGATGAGTTAGGAATAATCTTTTTATAAAAGCTCTGGAAACAGTCTCAGAACAGTGATTTGCCAAGGTAATAACAGCTAGTTAAGTGGTAGAGCTAAGATTGAAATGAAGGAATTTCCAGACACCTGTAATTCCAAAGTGTATCATTCTTTACCACTGTACTCTGTGTGTTCATTTTAAAAGCCAGGCTTTTTGCCAGCATGTACCAAATTAAGCATTTAAGAAAAGTTTATCTTTTTTCATTTAGGTTAGCATTTCAGAGTGAGCTCCTTTACACACTCACATACACACAGATATACATATTGGGTTGGGGAATAATTTCTAAGCGTTTTTATATTTTCTTTTCTTTTACAATGATTTGTTTGCTGTTTGGCAAAGGGTAAGTATTCATTCGATAAAACTCTTTCTGCTCTACAAAACTATATTAATTGTATTTTTGAATTATTTAATTTTTTTATTAGTTTTGAGGCTTAGAAATGGAATACCCAGGAGGCAAAAATCAACATTTTCGACACCTGCTCTTCTTTGCTTTTCATCGAGGTCAAAAAGCTGCCGAAGCAGCCCGGGACATTTGCGACGTATATGGAGAAGGTGTTATAGGCGAGTCTACAGCACGGAAATGGTTTGCAAAGTTCAAAAATGGTGACTTTGACGTCGATGACACGTCCCGCAGCGGAAGGCCTTCTGAATTCGATGAAGAACGTCTCAAATCACTTTTGAAGGAGAACGGTCGCCAAACCAGTCGTGAATTGGCGGAAAAAATGAACTGCGATCATAAAATGATTCTCTCTCTCTTTTTTTTTTTCTTGAAGCTGGAAACGAGGAGAGACAGTCAGACAGACTCCCGCATGCGCCCGACCAGGATCCACCTGGCCCGCCCACCAGGGGGCGATGCTCTGCCCCTCTGGGGCGTCGCTCTGCCGGGACCAGAGCCACTCTAGCGCCTGGGGCAGAGGCCAAGGAGCCATCCCCAGCACCCGGGCCATCTTTGCTCCAATGGAGCCTTGGCTGCGGGAGGGGACGAGAGAGACAGAGAGGAAGGAGGGGGTTGGGGGTGGAGAAGCAAATGGGCGCTTCTCCTATGTGCCCTGGGCGGGAATTGAACCCGGGTCCCCCGCATGCCACCAGGGCCTACGATTCTGAATCACCTTCATTCAATGGGATTTACCGAAAAATTGGGAGCCTGGGTGCCTCACGAGCTCAACGAAAGAAACAAAGAAAGTCTCCTTCAAATTGCTTCTCAGCATCTTGCCCGCCATCGAGCAACATGCGGTCATAAACAGCGCTTTTTGTACCGAATCGTCATCGTAGATGAGAAATGGTGCCTATACATCAATATGAAGCAGAGAAAGGAGTGGGTGGCTCCAGGAGATACGCCAAAGCCGAGAGTCAAGCCAGACCTTCATCCAAAGAAGATCATGATATGTGTTTGGTGGGACTGGGAGGGCACGGTGCACTGGGAAATGCTCGAGAAGAGTGCCATGGTCAACAAGGAGCTCTACATTGCCCAGCTACACCGTGTGAATGAGGCTATTCGACTGAAAAGACCTGATCGACATGGTCAAACCATACTCCTTCACGACAACGCCAGGCCCCATGTTGCACAAGTTGTCAAAGCTGCACTCCGAGAGCTCGAATGGGTGGTCCTTCAGCATCCGCCGTATTCTCCGGACCTTGCACCGACCGATTACCATCTTTTCCGCTCCCTGTCAAACCATATGAAGGGCGTTACCTTCGATAACAAAGAGGTCCTTAAAAACTGGCTCAACAACTTCTTTGACACCAGACCAGGCGATTTTTGGCGGAACGGCATCAACAAATTGGTCGAGAGGTGGGAAGAGGTTGTAAACAGAAACGGCGAATATATAATTGATTAACTTATTGATATAATTATTGTTTTTTGTTTAAATAAAAGTCTTCGGTAAAAACGCTACAAACTTATTCCCCAACACAATACATCTATATATTTATAGTCTGCACACATACATACAGATATTGATACTGCGTAAAATTTTTTAAATGTCTTATTTACATTCTCTCAATTTAATGTGACATTTTCTACTTTTAGAGAAAGCTATCCAAAATCACGAATGCCTAGGGCACAGAGCTACCCAGATAATCATCAGGAATTTTCAGGTTAGCTTGTCTACATTCTAAATGCTTAATGTTTATGTCATTGAATAATATTTTAGCTGGGAGGGAGAGGGGAATTTTTTTTTAAACCAAATAAAAATTTGTAAATTTGGTTTTCATCATTAGAAATATTTGACTTTTTTTAATAACGTAAGTTTCTTATGTGTTTTAATAGACTATGATAATCCTATCTTTGAGAAATTTGGAAAAGGGGGTACATATCCAAGGAGATACCATGTTTCATATCACCATCAAGACTATAATGATGGTAAGTTGCTGGCAGACTATAAGAACAGTTTGTGAAAATTCCCAAAAATAATAAAAATTCCCTTGGAAATAAAGTTGTTTCTCAGTCATTTAGTTTTCTGCCTAGAAAAAATTTTAAGATGTTGGATCATAACTAAAACTATAATAACATCTTAGCTTTATGCCAACTTACCTCATAATATTTATTTTCCTTGAGAAGAAAAGGAGTAATTAAAAATATTATTTTTTAAAAATATGATATTATTTAGAAAATTACTCTTTCATGAAATTCGTACTTGCATGGTCATTTTAAGGAAAAATAAATACACTTACTAATTTTGGTTTATATTTTAAATCATAATTAGAAGTGAGAATAGAATACATTTTATCCCAGAGTGAGGGAGTTCTATTCTATGGTTTTATGAATGTGTGTTAGCAGAAGAGATTATTTGAATTTGTACTGAATTTGTTTCTTTTTTCCCTACTTTCCATTTCTGCTTTCATCTTTTTTCTTCTTTGTATTTTCATCATTGACTTTATGATTTACTGTTAATAGGGCTATTTCCTTGAACTCTTTAAAAATACTAATCTTAGGTTTAAAACACACAGTAAAAACTGTTTGTTTCCTGGCCGAGTCACAGGACACATTTCTGTTCTTTACATTATAAATTTTGAAAACATTCAATTACAACATACAGTACTAATAAAAGTTGTAAGGTAATTATATTTTCATTTCATAGGTCGTAAAACTTTTCCAAGAGCTAGAAGGACCCAGGGGACCAGCTTCCGGTCTCCTGTGAGTTTCAGTCCTACTGATCACTCCTTAAGTACTAGTAGTGGAAGCAGCATCTTCACCCCAGAGTATGATGATAGTCGAATAAGAAGAAGGGGAAGTGACATAGATAATCCTACTTTGACTGTAATGGATATCAGCCCACCCAGCCGCTGTAAGTACTAGAAATTGGCGTAGTGAGATGTGTGCAGGATTTTATAGTACTAAAAGAAATAAATACCAAACCAGTCCTCAGTGTGAGATCAACTTCTCAAAAGAGATAAAAGTGGTATTTCTAAAGGTGATTGCAATGTCAGGTATGAGCATGGTGTTACTGCTAAATTACTTTATCATTCTGTCCTTCACTTTTATTAGGAAAATTGTTACCAATTATTCATTCATTCATTTCACATTTCCTTCTTGAGTTCCTGCACTGACATTTCAAATACGTGCTTTAAGATACAGTCTAATGGGGGAATGATGTCTAGAGCAGTAATTGTAGTTTAATTTAAGCTATAATTTAATCTAGATCTTAAGTATGGGTAGGAATTCACCAGTTAAGGAGATGACATGTACAAGAGACCATGGCATATTCTGAAAGTGGGGATAGTTTATTTTTTGGCCGAAGTAGAAGGTATCTTACTTGAAAGAGGGGAATAGGACTAGAATGGTAACTGAGGCCAAATTGTGAAGTATTTGGACTTGACCATGGAAGCAGTGCATACACAGGTTCTAGTAATATTGGCATACTCTGAAGTCCTCCCTTTCATTACAGTGTTGACATATTTTACGTTTACATCTGTGACCTCACTACCTTGCTGCTATTTTTGCTTTAGACAGCTATCTTTTAAAGTGATTAGAAATATGAGAATATCTTATAAATATATTCAGTTTATTTCTATACATCTTTATTTATGTAGATCCAAAATTCTGCCAGATATCAAATTTCTTTTGCCTGAATAATTACTTTAAGCTTTCTTGTAATACAAGTCTGCTTGTGATAAACTCTTTTATCTTTTGTTTGTTTGAAAAAGGTCCTCTTTATTTTTTGGGTGTGGAATTCTGGGCAATTTTTTTTCCTTCAGCACTTTAAAGCTACTTCTCTATTGTTTTCTAGCTTTTCTACTTTGAGGAGAAGTGTTCTGTAATTTTTTTTTTTTTTTTTTTTTTTTTTTTTTTTGTATTTTTCTGAAGTTGGAAATGGGGAGGCAGTCAGACAGACTCCCGTATGCACCGGACCGGGATCCACCCGGCATGCCCACCAGGGGGCGATGCTTTGCCCATCTGGGGCGTTGCTTTGTTGCAACCAGGGCCATTCTAGCACCTGAAGCAGAGGCCACGGAGCCATCCTCAGTGCCCAGGCCAACTTTGTTCCAGTGAAGCCTTGGCTGCAGGAGGGGAAGAGAGAGACAGAGAGGAAGGAGAGGGGGAGGGGTGGAGAAGTAGATGGGCGCTTCTCCTGTGTGCCCTGGCTGGGAATCGAACCCAGGACTCCCTGCACGCCAGGCCGACGCTCTACCACTGAGCCAACCGGCCAGGGCCTGTTCTGTAATTTTTAACTTTATCCCTCTGCCTGTTTGCTTCTTTCCCACTGGCTGCTTTCAGGATTTCCTTTTGTTATATTGTGATAGTGCTCTCTAGCTTTCTACATCACAGGCAGGTGGAGACCTACTTACAAGTAGTCTGCAGTGAAGGCTGGAAATAGTCTATCTTACAGTCTTAGGTTGCATGAAAGAAACAAGAAAGAAAATACCTAATCTCATTGGAAAAAATGAGTTATGGTATTATGAACGTTCTTTGGGTTTAGAATTCTTAGAAAATTGACAGAAAAGTTTTCAGAGGTGATAATTATTAAAAACTTGGATGATCATGGTTTCCCTTACACCCAAGCAGATTCAATTAAGGGTAATTGTTTCATTCAATTAAGCATAATCATTTAGTCTTTAACCATTTTTTTTGCTATCTAGCTATTCCATTTTAAGCAAATATTCTCTTTTAGCACCTCGTGCTCCTACCAACTGGAGATTGGGCAAACTCCTTGGCCAGGGAGCCTTTGGCAGGGTCTACCTCTGTTATGATGTCGATACGGGAAGAGAGCTGGCTGTTAAGCAAGTTCAGTTTGATCCTGATAGACCCGAGACCAGCAAGGTAAGAATCACGGCACAGACTGCAGTCACTGCCCACAGAAAAAAGCAATTTTAATAAAATAAATATCACATGATAGAATTTTTGTTTTCTAATTTTATTAGCTCCCTGGAAATGTTAAGGAAAGAAATGAGCCAAGAAGGGGCCTTGGAGACAGGTTCAGGGGGTTAGCCTGGAACGAGCTGCCACAGCCCACTGCACCCCTGGTTGCAGGTCTTGTGGGGTAGCTTCGTGCTTAGGAGATATACACATGTGGGGGAAGAGGAGAGAAAAGGGAAAAAAGAGGGAAGAAAAGACATGAGCATGCTCCATGGAGGGAGCAACACAATAGAATTATTAATATTCCTTTATTCAAGTTATTTGCAAAACAAATAGATAACTAGATATGTTTACTTTGCACTGTGGATGCTGCTCTTTTAGTGCTCAGGTATGTTCCTGTCTGATTTTGTGTTGCTCTATCATACAGTCAAAGGCTGTTATAAAAATTATTGCTGAGAGACTTTAAAGTGTTTATTTCTTAAGAAGTAAAATTTCAGAATTAAATCGCCTTGATGGTTAATGAAATTTGAGTTTTTTGCTTTTACTAACAATGCTGTGAAGAATTAACAGTGACTTCTGTCTTTTAGGAAGTGAATGCACTTGAGTGTGAAATTCAGTTGTTGAAAAATTTGCTGCACGAGCGGATTGTTCAGTATTATGGCTGTTTGCGGGATCCCCAGGAGAAAACACTTTCCATATTTATGGAATATATGCCAGGGGTAAGTTCATATATACCCTTTGAAATTAGAAAAATTCTATTTACAGGATTAGCTGAGGAAAGAAAAACAATAAAACTTTGATTATAAAATGTTAAACTTAATGATATTTTGAAAGAGTTTTAGATTTGTATTGTAACTTTATTTCTTCTTCACCTATCTATGTCTTTTTAACTCACTTTTTAAAATGCTGACATATACTAAAATAGATAATAGATATCATAGCAGTCCATGCTCAAATTTCTCTAAGAGCCTTAAAAATACCCATAAAAGCTGATTTATCCGAACCAGAATCCAGTTCAGGACCACACATTACATTTAGCTAATCTATCTTTTACTTCTTTTTTTTTTTTTTTAAGATTTTATTTATTGATTTAAGAGAGAGAGAGAGAGAAAGAGAAGGGGTGGGGAGCAGGAAGCATCAACTCATATTATGTAATTGCTTCTCACACTGCCTTGACCAGGCGAGCCCAGGGTTTTTAATTGGCACCCTCAGTGTTCCAGGTCGACACTCCGTCTACTGCACCACCAGGTTGGGCTCTTTTACTCCTCTTTAAATCTAGAACAATTTTTATATGACATAGATTTGACAGGTAGTCCAGGGTATTATTCTATTACCTCATGGCCTTGTATAATATGTTTTCTTTATCCCCTTATTTTCTATAAACTCCAAGTTAGATTTAAAGTCTAAAGTAAATTCAAATTCAACATTTTTTATTATAATGTATCATAGATGATGTTGTATACTTTGTGTTGGATCTCATTAGGAGATAAACAATTTTTGGTTGTTGTTTGTGGTGCTAAGATTGACTGCTAGATTAGGGTGCTTGTAACTCTGATTCCTCCATTATAAACTTTTATTTTTTTCCCTTCAGACCAGAACATAATGAGCTATAGCAGTAGCATATAGAAATGTCCAGTTCCTTTTCAGCCATCCATGTAATGATTTTAGCACAGGTTGATGATCATCACCTCAGCCAATAATTTCATTAGGTGCTACAAAATGTGATTGCAAACTCTGTTATTCCTTCTATATTATTATTGTAATATGTAGAATACATTCTAAAACTAATGATTTTCCATGTGGTGGTACATTTACTCATTTTAAAATACATGTATTCCCATAGTTCATTTGGCAGTATATGATAGAATAAAGGTTTGCTTTATGGGTCCTTGGAGTAGCTTATTGGAATTACATATAGGATGTGCAAGATTGCAGTTTAAGTTTATGGATATGAAACTGGACCACTGTCTGATAGTAATGGTCTTGACTATCCTCAGTCTCACAAGAGCAACAACAAACTTTACTTTGTTTCTTAGCTTTTTTTTTTTTTTTTTGTGAAAGAGACAGAGAGAGGGATGGACAGGGACAGACAGGCAGGCAGGGAGAGAGATGAGATGCATCAATTCTTTGATGCAGCACCTTAGTTGTTCATTGATTGCTTTCTCATATGTGCCTTGACTGGGGGGCTACAGTAGAGTGAGGGACCCCTTGCTCAAGCCAGTGACCTTCGGCTCAAGCCAGCAACCTTTGGGCTCAAGCCAGTGACCATGGTTTCATGTCTATGATCCCATGCTCAAGCCAGCAACCCCGTGCTCATGCTGGTGAGCCTGCACTCAAGCCGGATGAGCCTGCACTTAATACAGTGATCTCAGGGTTTCGAACCTAGGTTCTCTGCATCCCAGTTCGATGCTCTATCCACTGCGCCACCGCCTGGTCAGGCTGTTTCTTAGCATCTTGAATTATTATTGTTTATAGTCATACTATTGTTACCCATTATTCTACTTTTTATTTTCAAATATTCTGTTAGCAATGTAAATTAGTCTTTTTTGAAAAATCCCCTTTGGAAAACAAATTGGTGGGATGCATTAAAATTTATAAAAATATTGAAACTTTTTGACCTAATCTCACAGAAATTTATTTTATAGAAGTAACACAAAAGAAGGACAAACCTGAACACATTTATTTTATTTACTTCAGTATTGTCTGTGATAGAAATAAAAGTAAATTCATTGTCCATGGCGGAAATAAATTATTATGGCATTGTCCAAGAGAATATATGTTAAATATTAAAGTTGTGAAGGCTATGTGTGTAGTATAGTTGGAGGAAGTACTTACATAAAAGAGGAAAAAAGGAACATAAAATGCTTTTAAAGAATGATTATGATATTTAAAATATCTATTTGGACAAGGACAGCAGAAACTTAGAAAAATGAAAATCTGTTACGTTGGCATTGCAATTTCTTTAATTTAGGTTTTCATTACTGTTTGTGCAATAAATATTTAAATTAAAATAGGAAATAATTATGAATAAGGGTGAATAGAGATTTAGATGTTGAAGAAAAGGTTAGTTAAAATGGATATTGGTTAGAATTGATTTATATCACAAATGGAGATGGGTAATCTTTATGTAGTTAGCAATCTTAGGACTAAACCAGGACTATTCAGGAAGAGGGTTAGATCATGTTTCTACTAGCTACACTTGATTTTGTGAGAACAGCTATCTCCTCAAAGTATAGATTGTCATTCCTTGAATTTGAAAAGTACATTATCAAATTAGTAATAGTTCATTGACAATCTAAATGAATTGTACATATGATAAGTCCTTGGCATGGGTTGGACATACATGTTCCTAGACTTTCCTGAATCTCCAAGCTTTTGAAGGATGGTATATAATTTCTCTCATTGCTCATGAATAGTGGTAACAGCAATGGTTTAATCTGTAAAATTCAAGGATCTACTTTTGTATGACAAAGTACATTTTACCAAAATTCAAGGAAAGGCAGAAAATTTTGAATATATTGTTTAAAAGAAAAGATTTGCCTGACCAGGCAGTGGCGCAGTGGATAGAGCATTGGACTGGGATGCAAAGGACCCAGGTTCGAGACCCCGAGGTCGCCAGATTGAGCATGGGCTCATCTGGTTTGAGCAAAAAGCCCACCAGGTTGAACCCAAGGTCGCTGGCTCCAGCAAGGGGTTACTCGGTCTGCTGAAGGCCCGCGGTCAAGGCACATATGAGAAAGCAATCAATGAACAACTAAGGTGTTGCAACGCGCAATGAAAAACTAATGATTGATGCTTCTCATCTCTCTCCATTCCTGTCTGTCTGTCCCTGTCTATCCCTCTCTCTCTCTCTGAAAAAAAAAAAAAAAAGAAAAGAAAAGATTTGTCCCAGGAAACATTTCATTTCTACTTTTAAAGTGGTTGATTATTCATCAGATTTGCACTTTGGAATCAGTAGGGAAGCTTGTGTAAAATTCCAGTGTCTGTGACTCACAGATGGAGTCAGCATTCTCAGAGATGGCACCTCCCCCTGCCTTAAAGACACTGTAGAAAATTTGAAATTCCTTCTTAATATATTTTCTCATGTTTTGAACTAGAATGTCAAGTATATAAAAGAAAAACTTAAAAATCACATGTGTTCTGATTTTCTAATCATACCCATTCTTTCCCCTGAGAAATAAATTAGCAAATATCAATAAAACACTTTTAAAAACGGAGGAAGAAAAGAAGTAAATAAAAAATAAAATTGAACATAATGTAGAAGAGTAAGTAGGAAAAACAAAAATACATTTTGGGCAAAAAAACAAACAAACCCCTGATGAAAAAATACTGGAGAATTTTTAAAAACATGGTTGTAAGGAATAGGAGATAGTTAGAACTGGCCCTGGCCGGTTGGCTCAGCGGTAGAGCGTCAGCCTGGCGTGCGGGGGACCCGGGTTCGATTCCCGGCCAGGGCACATAGGAGAAGCACCCATTTGCTTCTCCACGCCCCCCTCCTCTCTGTCTCTCTCTTCCCCTCCCGCAGCCAAGGCTCCATTGGAGCAAAGATGGCCCGGGCGCTGGGGATGGCTCCTTGGCCTCTGCCCCAGGCACTAGAGTGGCTCTGGTCACGGCAAAGCGACGCCCCGGAGGGGCAGAGGGTCGCCCCTGGTGGGCGTGCCGGGTGGATCCCGGTCGGGCGCATGCGGGAGTCTGACTGTCTCTCCCCGTTTCCAGCTTCAGAAAAAGAAAATAAAAAAAAAAAAGAAAAAAGAAAAAAAAGATAGTTAGAACTAACATACTCAAAGAAACAAAGGTATTGGTCAAGAAACAGTTTTATAGGCTTCCTTTAGCTGTAACCCAGTGATTGGCAATCTTTTGAGCTTGGTGTGTCAAAATTCGCCAAAACAAGTATAGCTCTGGTGGTGTGTCACTTCGAGAAAAAAAACATAATTTCGTGATATTTATAGTTTAAATAACAAAAATGTATAATTGTAATATATAACTGTATTTAATAAACCAAAAACTAATTACTTAACTTACCTGCTTAGTGACTTCTTTGTCTATCAGTCGGATTCTTTTGTTGGTCTTGATATTATTTAACTTGTGTGGGGTGCCGTGAACTAAGATAAATGAGAGGGAGGGGGAATTCTTTAACTAACCTGCCTATTAGTGACTTTTGTGTTGCTGAATTTCACTGGCTAAATCAGAGGGAAATATTGTGAGTAAAGCCATTGCTATATTTTTCAGGGTGCTAAAAGTATCTGGTAATCATTTCCAGGCACTCCAAATTTTCTGTTCATAGTGGCACTCCTCTTTTTTTTTTTTAAACAAAGAGGCAAGCTTCTGTAATGTTTGACTAGTTAGGAAATAGAATGGGGGTCTTAAACAGGGGATTCCTCCTAGGGGTAGGGATGTCATTTCCCTCCCATTGTGTTACAGAGACCTTCGAGGTGCCGTTAAACACAGTTCTATTTTGATTCTAAAAAATGGACGTAGGTCCATGCACGCCCCCTTCCCACAAAGGTCCCAGCATCCAAACAAGAAATGGATGGCTTGCCGTGGGCTGCGTACTGCATATGGTTGCAAGGCACATTACACAAATTACAACAACATGACAAATCATACAATTTCAACAATTACAAAGATACACTTCACCAGTATCTGAGCACTTTGCCAAAAGCACAAAATCTCCTTGGCCTTCTTTCTAGCCATGGGAAAAGCTTCCTGGGGCAGGGGAAGGGCCTCCAGCAAAGCCATCCCCCACCCCCACCAGGGCATCCCACACTGTCCAAAATCCGCAAGTCCATCCAACAAAGGAGCCAGTGCTCACTTGGGTTGTAGTCCAGGAAATCAGTGCATGCACATGAGGCCTCAGCCACCCTCCTCATCCCTGCCGTCCTGGCAGATCTTACACTTTCCCAAAGAGGAGCATGTGGCACTCCTCTTGATTCTCCAAGCGGCACCTTTCCAGATTCTCAAGCTTTGACCTCAAGTCGACAAACACCTGAGCCCAGATGCTGTCTTGAAATTCTGCAAGTTGCATCTTATGTAAATTAAGATGGCTGCCACTATTTTTAATGGTGGAAAACGGCACCCACAGCACAGGCCTCACCTCTCCCAGCCTCCCCCTCACTTATCTCAGTAATGATGGTCAATTAGAAATCCACAACACCCCAGAACAGTAGATTGGATGATGACTGCTGTGGTTATGTGGTTGCTGGTAATGGCAATCACAGGGCCCCCAGAGATGCGTCCCCTGTGCGGCATTCCGCTGCTCCCTTCTCTGCCAGCCGGAAGTGAGGTCAAAGATCCCCTAACGGCCTAACCAGAAGTCCCAGGACCAGGACCGGACGCTCTGTGCCAGAGTTCTGTTGTTTTGGCCTACAGACCCTCCGGCACAGAGTGTCTACACTACAGCAAATGTTTTATCCTTGGCTACTGTACCTGGCCATGCAGGAGCTGAGGATGAAACGTCCTTCTCGGCATGCAGCTCCATACTTCTCTGGTTAGCGGCCGCATATCGTTGAAAATGGCTAAATGTGACAGTGCTGACACGTGTGTCATAGGTTCGCCATCACGGCCCTAACCCGTACTTTTCCCCAGTTTAGTCAGGGAAGATAAAGACTTGTATGTAAAGGAGATGTCCTGTGTGTTCTTCCTGAGAATTCTGGTGCTGTCTAGCTGAAGCCTCCCATTGATGAAGTAGGAATCTATCTGTTCAAGTAAAGATTTAATATAGTGGTTTTCATTTCAAACTGTGGCAGTTTTCTTTTGTTTTCTTTTAGGGTTCCATTAAGGACCAATTAAAAGCATATGGAGCTCTGACTGAAAATGTGACTAGGAAATACACCCGTCAGATTCTGGAGGGTGTCCATTATTTGCACAGTAATATGATTGTTCATAGAGATATCAAAGGTAAGTTTGAGGTATTTTTTGAAGTATTTTATTTTAGGTTTTTGTGTGTAAATGTGAATGAAATGAATAATATGATTAATACATTTAACATTTAAGTTAATACATCTACCCTTAAAACACCAATGGAAGACAGTCTGCTATCTCGTGGACTTGGCAGTCTTCCAACTAGTCCTGATGCTTGGTCTCCACAGCAGAAAGCTCCCCTGCAGGGTTCACAGAGTCTAAGTAAAGTTCAAATGATCATAAAAATAACATTGTATTTTCATATACAGTGGTACCTTGACACACGAGCACTTTAAATCACGAGCAATTTGAGAGATGAGCAGTCACTAGCAGGATTTTTTTTAAGTCACAAGCGGATATGTGAATCATGAGCTCTGCCACACTCCATTAGATGGCCTGCCGAACGTTCTGAAAGGGAGGGAGAAACAAACTTCTATGCAAAGATTTTTATTGAGACAGCCTCTTAAGTGAAAGCGAGGAAAGTGGCAAAAGCCAAAAGTCAGTGAAGAAAATGATGATGATTATGCAAAGTAAAAAAATAGCAATTAAGTTTAGTGATAAAGTTACATATTGTATGTAGTCTGTAAGTTAAAATTTGCAATTAAATATAGCGTTAAGTGTGTAGAGTAAGTTATCCAGTGGTCTGCAAACCGCGGCTCAGGAGCCACATATGGTGGCTCTTTGTCCTTTGGCCCCTTGAGTGTAGCCAGTTTAGGAGTATGCTAATTAAGTTAATAACCGTGTTACCTACCTATATAGTTTAAGTTTAAAAAATTTGGCTCTCAAAAGAAATTTCAATCATTGTACTATTGATATTTGGCTCTGCTAATGAGTTTGCTGACCACTGTGTTAAATGATAGCACACGAAATGAAAACCTTCTCTGGCAGTTTCCTCCCCCTCCGCCAGCATCTTCACCTGACCTTGAAGGTAAATATACTTCATAAACCAGTTTATTTCTTTTCATTCTCTCTTATTATGTGTGTGTGTATTTGTTATTTGTAAAGTACATTTTCTTATTTAAAAGCATATAAAACAAAAATTTTGTATGGTTTTTGGGGGCTGGAATGGATTAATTGCATTCCCATTAATTTAAATGGCGACATTTGATTTGACATATGAGCAAATTGAGTCATGAGCTTGGCCATGAAACAAATTAAACTCGTGTGTCAAGGTACCACTGAATAGAGTTTAGTCATTAGACTAGTGGTTAAGAGAAAGGGCTCTGACATTAGATGGCCTGGTACAAGGTTAGGCTTTATCCGCCATAAACCATGTGACCTTGTGCAAGATACATAATTCCTCTGTGCCTCAGTGCCTCATATTTAACAAGGGTGATAATAATGCCCAACTCATAAAATTCTTGTAAGGATTGAATGAATTCATGCATAAATATGCCTAAAATAATGTCTGCTATCTAGAAAGCATTCAGACAGCTATGAATCTGATGTACTTTATGTTGAGATTCCATTTAATTAAAGCCATTGGAATGGGAGAAAATAATATGAGGGAGAAAGAGAGCCTTAGATTGTGCTTTGATGAACTTCAACTAAGTTAAGTTCATTTTTGAGAGCTGTTCTTGTAGTCCAGATTTGGTTTTTCATGCTGATTGTTCATAAATTAGTTTATAATCCAGTTCAGTGGTGTGAGCTGGGAGTCTGTGCATCTGCCTACTCCGCTGCCATCTTCAGGTCTCTAAGTTCACTTTTTATTTATTATTTTTTTGAGAGAGAGACAGAGACCGAGAGGGACAGGAAGGGAGAGAGATGAGAAGCATCAGCTCATAGTTGCAGCACTTTAGTTGTTCATTGATTGATTTTCATATGTGTGTTGACTGAGGGGCTTCAGCCGAGCCAGTGACCTCTTGCTCACGCTTGTGACCTTGGGCTTCAGCCAGCGACCACTGGCCTCCAGCCAGCAGCCATGGGGTCATGTCTATGATCCTTCGCTCAAGCCGGTGACTTTGCACTCGTGCTGGTGAGCCCACACTCAAGTGGGATGAGCCCATGCTCAAGCCTGCAACCTTGGTGTTTCGAATCTGTGTCCTCAGCGTCCCAGGCCAGTGCTGTAGTTACTGTGCCACTGCCTGGTCAGGCCAGTGAAGTTTACTTTTTAAAACTCAGCTGTTTTCAGGGATCGGGTATGTAAGGTAAAATGCATGAAGTAAGACCGAAGTGAATGGTGGAGATGTGTAACATTTGAGAAGGCTTAAAACTCTGTACTACAAAGTAAACCTGATGGATTCTACCTGAAGTTTGGTTCCATAAAATTTGGGTTATGACCCCATATTTAAAGACTGAATAAAGACTCTATTCAGTCAACTGATAAGAACAATAAATACACACATATATAAATAAAAATAAAAGTATTTTTTTCATTGGTCTTTCTGAGGATTCCTATGAGGTATTTATTGCCTTCCTATGGTGAGTCACATCCTGAATATGGCCATATGTAGGCTAAAGAGACCATTCCTAACCAGTGTCTGGTGACAGAGTGAATCCGCTGCGGGATGCTGAGCCAGGCCTTATGTGCTCGGGTGGAGCTTCTGAGTGAATCTGAGAATGAGTACAGGGCTCACGATCAGAAGGAAGTAGGAGCCTGTCTTTCATTTCAAGTTCTACCCAGCTCAAGCAGCTCAATTGTCAAGTACAAAAGCCGAGAGCTCACAGAACCACATTGGGAGCTTATTTGAATGTGAGTTATTCTATTAGGAATGAGCTTTATTCAAGACAATTTCTCTTTAGCTGCCCCCAAGTGGACCTTGCCAGAAAGCATGACAAACTACACTGGTAAATGAGGAGGTTGGAAATGTGCTGTCTTAAAGTCATTATAGGGCAACTGTATTAACAGGAGAAAATTAAGACATAACATTAGATGTGCAATATGATCTCAAGATTGTGAAATTAGATCAGTGATTTTCAACCTTTTTTGAGCCGCGGCACATTTTTTACATTTACAAAATCATGGGGCACACCACCTACCAAAATGACACAAAATGACACTCTAACACAGTACATATTATACATAGAGTTAATAATATAGTTTCTAAATGTATTTATACTCACACCTGACCATGTCTCGTGGCAAACTGGTTGAAAAACACTGAATTAGGTGACCTAGAAGAAAAGTATTCATAAAATAAACCGCTTATTTCTAAATGGCAGGATGCATGATTATTTTCTTTGGAGTATTACTTACTTTTTCTATATTTCCCAAATTTTTATAATGAGCAATTTTTAAATTATGAAAGGAAAAAGAAATTTAATTGATGACTTTTAAATTTAAACCCATGAGTTTATAATGAAACTTAGGATAAAAACTAATTAAGCATGTTGCTAGGAAACCAACTCGTTATTTTATAATAGTGGTTCTTTATTCTGCCTTTCTGTTACTGACTGTGTTAGTGAGGACTAATAGTGGATGAAAGGAAACTCACCTTCATAGAATTATTTTGACTAACAAATGAAGAAAGAGTAATGGAATAGCACCATTTTGCAACTACTACTGAATAGGTATGAGCATGAAAAATGAACAACTGCTGACCTTACTAAAACAGAGATAGTTAATTATGACCTACTTTCTATCCTTGGAATACATCATCATATTTATGAAGTAGTTTTGCATTAAAAAAAATTCTGAGTGGCCCTGGCCGGTTGGCTCAGTGGTAGAGCATCGGCCTGGCATGCAGGAGTCCCGGGTTCAAGTCCCGGCCAGGGCACACAGGAGAAGCGCCCATCTGCTTCTCCACCCCTCCTCCTCTCCTTCCTCTCCTCTCTCCTCCCCTCCCGCAGCCAAGGCTCCATTGGAGCAAAGTTGGCCCAGGTGCTGAGGATGGCTCTGTGGCCTCTGCCTCAGGCGCTAGAGTGGCTCTGATTGCAACAGAGTGACATACCAGATGGGCAGAGCATCGCCCCCTGGTGGGCATGCCGGGTGGATCCCGGTCTGGCGCATGCAGGACTCTGTCTGACTGCCTCCCCATTTCCAACTTCAGAAAAATACAAAAAAAAAAATGAGTCTGATTAAGCCTCTAGATTCAGCCACCAAATTTTAGAATTATAGAACTTCGTTTATACTAGACAGATGAACATGTTCCATATGATCTTTTGGGATGAACTCAGCAAAATCTAGACAATAGGAAACTACAGGTGAATAACTTAGATCCTTCATAAATTGTAAAGGCAAAAGGATTAGAGAGAACTTTAGGAAAAGACCTAAGGATGTAACATTGAGTCCTATTGTGTGGAACTTACTTGGATTCTGATTTTTAAAAAACTAAAAAGTAGCCTGCCCTGTGGTGGCGCAGTGGATAAAGTATTGACCTGGAATGCTGAGATTGCTGGTTCAAAACCCTGGGCTTGCCTGGTCAAGGCACATATGGGAGTTGATGCTTCCTGCTCCTCCCCCTGTTTTCTCTCTCTCTCTTCTCTCTCTCTCTCTCTCTCTCTCTCTCTCTCTCTAATAAAAATGGATAAGATCTTAATAAAAAAAACCTAAAAAGTATTGACTATATATTTAACATTATTAAGGAGTTACTGTTCATCTTGTTAGGTGTATTAAGAGTGCTTTTAAAGCTATGTACTGAACTCTTCTTTTTTTTTATTAAATAATTTTATTTTTTTAATGGGGCGACATCAATAAATCAGGATACATATATTCAAAGATAACAAGTCCAGGTTATCTTGTCGTTCAATTATGTTGCATACCCATCACCCAAAGTCAGATTGTCCTCTGTCACCTTCTATCTAGTTTTCTTTGTGCCCCTCCCCCTCCCCCTTTCCCTCTCCCTCTCCCCCCTCCTCCTGTAACCACCACACTCTTATCAATGTCTCTTAGTTTCGCTTGTATGTCCCACCTACGTATGGAATAATGCAATTCCTGGTTTTTTCTGATTTACTTATTTCACTTCGTATAATGTTATCAAGATCCCACCATTTTGCTGTAAATGATCCGATGTCATCATTTCTTATGGCTGAGTAGTATTCCATAGTGTATATGTGCCACATCTTCTTTATCCAGTCATCTATTGATGGGCTTTTTGGTTGTTTCCATGTCCTGGCCACTGTGAACAATGCTGAAATGAACACGGGGGTACATGTGTCTTTACGTATCAATGTTTCTGAGTTTTGGGGGTATATACCCAGTAGAGGGATTGCTGGGTCATAAGGTAGTTCTATTTTCAGTTTTTTGAGGAACCACCATACTTTCTTTCATAATTGTTGTACTACTTTACATTCCCACCAACAGTGTATGAGGGTTCCTTTTTCTCCACAGCCTCTCCAACATTTGCTATTACCTGTCTTGTTAATAAAAGCTAATCTAACAGGTGTGAGGTGGTATCTCATTGCAGTTTTGATTTGCATTTCTCCAATAACTAAAGAAGATGAGCATCTTTTCATATATCTGTTGGCCATTTGTATTTCTTCCTGGGAGAAGTGTCTGTTCATGTCCTCTTCCCATTTTTTATTGGATTGTTTTTTTGTTTGTTGTTGAGTTTTATGAGTTCTTTGTATATTTTGGATATTAGGCGCTTATCTGAGCTGTTGTTTGAAAATATCATTTCCCATTTAGTTGGCTTTCTGTTTATTTTGTTACCAGTTTCTCTTGCTGAGCAAAAACTTCTTAGTCTGATATAGTCCCATTCATTAATTTTTGCCTTCACTTCTCTTGCCTTTGGAGTCAAATTCATAAAATGTTCTTTAAAACCCAGGTCCATGAGTTGAGTACCTATGTCTTCTTCTATGTACTTAATTGTTTCAGGTCTTATGTTTAGATCTTTGATCCATTTTGAGTTAATTTTAGTACAGGGGGACAAACTGTAGTCCAGTTTCATTCTTTTGCATGTGGCTTTCCAGTTTTCCCAGCACCATTTATTGAAGAGGCTTTCTTATCTCCATTGTGTGTTGTTGGCCCCTTTATCAAAAATTATTTGACTATATATATGTGGTTTTATTTCTGGACTTTCTGTTCTGTTCCATTGGTCTGAGTGTCTATTTTTCTGCCAATACCATGCTGTTTTGATTGTCGTGGCCCTATAATATAGTTTGAAGTCAGGTATTGTAATGCCCCCAGCTTCATTCTTTTTCTTTAGGATTGCTTTGGCTATTCAGGGTTTTTTATAGTTCCATATAAATCTGATGATTTTTTGCTCTATTTCTTTAAAAAATGTCATTGGAATTTTGATGGGAATTGCATTAAATTTGTATATTGTTTTGGGTAATATGGCCATCTTGATTATATTTATTCTTCCTAACCAAGAACAAGGTATATTCTTCCATCTCATTATATCTTTTTCGATTTCCCTTAACAATGGTTTATAGTTTTCATTATATAAGTCCATTACATTCTTTGTTTTGTTTATTCCTAAGTATTTTATTTTTTTGCTGCAATCGTGAAGGGGGATGATTATTTTGAGTTCGTTCTCAATTGTTTCATTGTTGGCATATAGAAAGGCCATTGACTTCTGTATGTTAATTTTGTATCCTGCAACCTTACTGTATTGGCTTATTGTTTCTAGTAGTCTTTTTGTGGATTCTTTGGAGTTTTCGATTTATAGGATCATATCATCTGCAAAAAGTGATACCTTTACTTCTTCTTTTCCAATATGGATGCCTTTTATTTCTTTGTCTTGTCTGATGGCTCTGGCTAGAACCTCTAGTACCACATTAAATAAGAGTGGAGAGAGTGGACAACCCTGTCTTGTTCCTGATTTAAGGGGGAAAGCCTTCAGTTTGGTGCCATTTAATATGATGTTAGCTGATGGTTTATCATATATGGCCTTTATCATGTTGAGATATTTTCCTTCTATACCCATTTTGTTGAGAGTCTTAAACATAAAATTGTGTTGTATTTTATCGAAAGCCTTTTCTGCGTCTATTGATAAGATCATGTGGTTTTTGTTCTTTGTTTGGTTGATATGGTGTATTACGTTAACCGTTTTACGTATGTTGAACCATCCTTGAGATTCTGGGATGAATCCCACTTGATCATGATGTATTATTTTTTTAATATGTTGTTGTATTCGATTTGCTAGTATTTTGTTTAGTATTTTAGCATCTGTATTCATTAGAGATATTGTTCTGTAGTTTTCTTTTTTTGTGCCATCCTTGCCTGGTTTTGGTATGAGGGTTATGTTGGCCTCATAAAATGTGTTTGGAAGTATTGCTTCTTCTTCAATTTTTTGGAAGACTTTGAGTAGAATAGAAACCAAGTCTTCTTTGAATGTTTGATAAAATTCGCTGGTATAGCCGTCAGGGCCTGGACTTTTATTTTTGGGGAGGTTTTTAATGGTTTTTTCTATTTCTTCTCTACTAATAGGTCTTTTTAGGCTTTCTGCTTCTTCTTGACTCAGACTAGGAAGGTTGTATTGTTCTAGGAATTTATCCATTTCTTCTAGGTTGTTGAATTTAGTGGCATAAAGTTTTTCATAGTATTCTACAATAATTCTTTGTATATCTACGGTGTCCATGGTGATTTCTCCTCTTTCATTTTGGATTTTGTTTATATGAGTTCTTTCTCTTTTTTCCTTGGTAAGTCTTGCCAAGGGTTTGTTAATTTTGATGATCTTTTCAATCATGCTTTCCTCGACAAGGCTGGGAGATTTCTGAGAAAAAAAAAATGATGGTCTTATTTCTTCCCATAAGATCAGAAGTGTGAACTGGGGTCACCTTGGTTCTGATGATCTTTTCAAAGAACCAGCTCCTATTCTATTAATTTTGTCTATAGTTTTTCTGTTCTCTATTTCATTTATTTCTGCTCTGATTTTTATTATCTCCTTTCTTCGGCTGGTTTTGGGTTGTCTTTGTTCTTCTTTTTCTAGTTCCTTAAGGTGTGAAGTTAAGTGGTTCACTTGGGCTCTCTCTTGTTTGTTCATATATGCCTGAAGTGATATGAACTTCCCTCTTATCACTGCTTTTGCTGCATCCCATAGATTCTGATATGTCGTATTGTCATTTTCATTACTCTGTATATATTGTGATCTCTGCACTTATTTCTTCTTTGACCCATTCATTTTTTAAAAGTATGTTGTTTAGTTTCCACATTTTTGTGGATTTTTCCCCTCTTTTTTGCAGTTGAATTCTAGTTTCAAGGCTTTATGATCAGAAAAGATGCTTGGTACAACTTCGATTTTTCTGAATTTGCTGATGTTGTTTTTGTGGCCCAACATATGGTCAATTCTTGAGAATGATCCATGTACACTGGAGAAAAATGTATACTCAGTCACTTTGGGATGAAATGTCCTGTAGATGTCTATCATATCCAGGTGCTCTAGTGTTTTGTTTAAGGCCACTATGTCTTTGTTGATTCTCTGTTTGGATGACCGATCTAGAGCCGTCAGCGATGTATTGAGGTCTCCAAGTATGATTGTATTTTTGTCAGTTTTTGTTTTAAGGTCAATAAGTAGCTGTCTTACATATTTTGGTGCTCCTTGGTTTGGTGCATATATATTAAGAATTGTTATGTCTTCTTGATTCAGTGTCCCCTTAGCCATTATGAAATGGCCATTTTTGTCTCTGAGTACTTTTGCTGTCTTGTAGTCAGCATTATCAGATATGAATATTGCTACGCCTGCTTTTTTTTGGATGTTATTTGGTTGGAGTATTGTTTTCCAGCCTTTCACTTTGAATTTGTTTTTATCCTTGTTACTTAGATGAGTTTTTTGTAGGCAGCATACAGTTGGATTTTCTTTTTTAATCCATTCTGCTACTCTGTGTCTTTTTATTGGTGAGTTTAATCCGTTTACATTTAGTGTAATTATTGACACTTGTGAGTTCCCTATTGCCATTTTATATCTTGCTTTCTGTTAGTTTTGTGTCTTGTTTGATCCTTCGCTTTTGTTTTTCTATCTTTTGTTTTTATTTGGTTGTATTCTATACATCTTTCCTCTGTTGCTATCTTTTTTATCTCATGTGCTTCTGTGGTGGTTTTTTTAATGGTGGTTACCTTTAAGTAATGAAAAGTGTTCCTACCCTGTTCATTATAGCGCACTATTTTGTGAGTACTTTTGCACTCCATCGTCCTTTGCTACTGTTAATCTCCATCCTCTTCCCCCCCCCCCCCCTTTCTTTTTGTTGTTGTCACAGTTTAAATTTGGTTTTATTGTGTTCTTCTTGGAGCTTTTACTTGTGGCTTTGTTTTTTTTGTTCTTTGTATCTGATTGGAGAACCCCCTTTAGTAATTCCTGGAGTGGGGGTTTTGTGATGATAAATTCTCTCATCTTTTCTGTATCTGTGAATGTTTTTATTTCTCCTTCATATTTGTAGGATAGCTTTGATGGGTATAGTATTCGTGGCTGAAAGTTCCTCTCTTTCAGGACATTAAATATTGGGGTCCACTCTCTTCTAGCTTTTAGAGTTTCTGCTGAGAAATGTGTTATAATCTAATGGGCCTTCCTTTATATGTTGTATTCTTCTTTTCCCTGGCTGCCTTGAGAATTTTTTCTTTGCCGTTGGTTTGTGCCAATTTCATTATGATGTGCCTTGGAGTAGGTTTGTTGGGGTTAAGAAAACTTGGAGTTCTGTTTGCTTCTTGAATTTGAGGTTTTAATTCTTTCCCCAGGCTTGGGAAGTTCTCATCTATTATTTGTTTGAATATGTTCTCCATTCCATTTTCTCTCTCTTCTCCCTCTGATATAGCTATTATTCTTATGTTATTCTTTTTGATGGAGTCGGATAATTCTTGTAGGGCTATTTCTTTTTTTTTTAATTTTTGAGTCTGTTTCTTCTTCTCTCTGTTGTGCCTCAAGTTGCTTGTCTTCGATTTCACTAATCCTCTCTTCTGTCTGGCCTGTTCTATTAGCTAAGCTTGTTATCTCGTTTTTTCATCTCTGTTTTATTTGTTTTTATAGTTTCAGTTTCCTTGGAAATATATTCTTTGTGTTCATTGAGTTGTTTTCTGAGCTCCCTAAATTGCCTTTCTGTGTTTTCTTGTATATCTCAGAGGTTTTTTAGGATTTCTATCTTGAATTCTCTGTCATTTAGCTCAAAGGTTTCCAATATATTAAATTTTTTCTTCATTGATTTTTCCTCATCTAGCTGTGTTACCTTTCTTTCTTTTGTATCCATGATATTCGATTTTCTCTTCCTTAATGGCATCTGAGGGTGGTTTTGTTGATAGTATTAATGAGATTTAATAAAGAATAAAAAGTTAAAAAAAATAAAAAATCGAAGTTGTTTTTTTAAAAAAAAATTAATAATGAAATAAAGAAAAATAAAATAAAAAAAAAAAAATCCCTTCCCCTCCTTTTTTCCTCTCCCTTCTTTCTTGAGAAAATCTTGTGGTGAACTGTGAATTATATTGTATTAAAGCAGGGGTCCCCAAACTTTTTACACAGGCGGCCAGGTCACTGTCCCTCAGACCATTGGAGGGCCAGAGTATAAAAAAAAGCTGTGAACAAATCCCTATGCACACTGCACATATCTTAAAGTAAAAAAACAAAATGGGAACAAATACAATATTTAAAATAAAGAACAAGTAAATTTAAATCAAACTGACCAGTATTTCAATGGGAACTATGGGCCTGCTTTTGGCTAATGAGATGGTCAATGTCCGGTTCCATATTATGTCACTGCTAGCTGTAACAAGTAATATGATGCGCTTCCAGAGCCGTGAGGCGTCACCGGAAGTAGTACTGTACGTAAGCGCCGGCATCTTTGCGGCGCCGCCACATACAGTACTCCAGGAGCACAGGATGCATCCTCTCACTGACCACCAATGAAAGAGATGCCCCTCAAGGCACATATGGGAGTTGATGCTTCCAGCTCCTCCCCCCTTCTCTCTCTCTGTCTCTCCTTTCTCTCTCTCTCTCTCTCTCTCTCCCTCTCCTCTCTTAAAAAAAAAAAATGAATAAATGAAAGAGATGCCCCTTCTGGAAGTGCTGCGGGGGCCGGATAAATGGCCTCAGGGGGCCGCACCCGCGGGCCGTAGTTTGGGGACCCCTATATTAAATAGAACAAACAATGCCTGTAATGGAGGGCCTGAATTGAGGAAAAGTAATAAAGGGGGAAAAAAAGAAAAGAAAAAAGAAGGGTGTATGGTTCCACAAAAAGCAAATAAGGAAAAAATTTGGGTCAAGAATAAAATGATTTGCTTTTAGGTGTTGGTTGACTGAGTTATGATGAGAGGAATAAGAGGGAAACAGGAAAATGGGGGGACAAATTAAAAAATTACTATTGTATTTAGTGGAACAAGAACTAGATAAAATGGAGAGCCAGGGATGGGAGCACTGCTAGTGAGTTAAAAAGGTGAACTAAAAACCCCCCAAAATGCCACAATCATAAATTTGAGTCCCAGATAAGATAATTTGTTCGTTATTGAGGTTTGAATGAGAGGAGACGTAAAGGAGAAAGGAAGAAACTAATATAGAGGGAGAAAAGAAGGAGAGAGAGAGAAAAAAAGAGGGAACCACTAAAAGAAGAAAAAAAAAAGAAGAGAGAGAGAGAGAGTTAAGGGTTTTGGAGTGCAACCTTCATAGAGAGAATGGAAGAGGAAAGAAGATAATGGGAGATGTAACACTTATGGGTAGTGTACTTCAAGGAGAGGAGAGAGTAAGACCGGCAGAGAGTTAATCGACCAAATTGGAGGAGGAAAAAAAAAATATCAAGAATGCAGATAAGAGAAACAAACGAACAAATATAATAAAATGGGATAGGTTATAAAGTTTGCGGATTATTCTTGATTTTGAGAGGTTATCTTCTTGCTTTTTCTTTTCTCTCCCTCTTCCTGGTCAGTGACTCTGTACCCTGGGTTCTGCCCCTTTGGCACGCTCAGGTAGAGGTTTGCAGTTGATAAGTCTCTATGACGATGTCATGTATTGTGCTTTAGTCTAGTTGGCAGTCGAGGCTCATTAGCATTTATAGGCTCCGCCAGTGAGAGAGTCCATGTACCTGGAGCCTTTCTCCTAGTCTTTCCTTCCTCAATTAGTAGCCTGATAATCCAGCTATGGGGTTGCTGCTGCCTCTGCCTGGATAGTAAGAGGCTCAAAGAGCTGGCAACTCCCCACTCTATTCCCACTCAGCACAGAGCTCTGGGTAAGGCTTAGTCAGAGCTGCTAGCATAATCAGGCGGGGCTTCCGCCCACTCAAAGACCTCTGGCTCTGCCACTCTGTCCGGTAACACGGGCGGGCGCCCACTCCCGGGGCGCTTGGAGGAAACTCTCGCTCACTATCTGCGTGCGCAGACCAGGATATCCGGCTTGCAGTCTCACACTCTGAGTGTAACCCCCACCTGCATGGAAAAGTTACAGCGTTGGAATTGGCTCTCTCTCCATCCCCATGCGCGGCTTTTTGAAGGCGCTGGGGCAGCCTGAGATTCCGCTTTTGGCCCACACAAAGGCCCCTGACTCTGCCCATCTGTGGGATAACACGGGTGCACACTGCCGAGGCTCTCGAAGGAATCTCTCGCTCACTATCTGCGCGCGCAGACCAGGATAGCAGGCCGGCCACCTCACCCTCTGAGTGAAACCCCCACCCGCACGGAAAAGTTCTAGCGTTGGAATTAGTTCTCGCTCCCTCCCCGTGCGTGGCTTTTTAAGGGTGCTGGGGCAGCCCGAGATTCCGCTTTCAGCCCACACAAAGGCCTCTGACTCTGCCTCTCTGTGCGGTAACACGGGCGCCCACTCCTGGGGCTTTGGAAGGAATCTCTCGTCCACTATCTGCGCGCCCCGACCAGGGGATCGGGGAAAATGGCTGCCCCACTTGTCTTTCTTTGTCTGGGTTTGGCGTGAGTGTTAGCTTGTATTGCCCGGGTTGCCACAGGAACAGTTTTTCCTTTGCTTGGATCTCCATGCCACAGCCTGGTTCGGCCGTTTGTGCCTCGGCCTGGATCTATTCACCCCCTTTGCCCGCCTTAGTTTCTATATTCTCAGTTCCCAGTGAAAGCCACCCTGTTTAGGTTAGTGAGGAAGGCGAGCATTTCTTACTCCCTATTTCCTTCGGGGTTTGATTATATATTTAGCCAATTTTTCGCTCGACCATACCTTCAGGTGTATTGCGAAACATCTGAGGCTCCAAGGATAGGTTTTTCTGTTTCTGGTTGAAGATCTTGTTGATGGGGGAGATTTATCGGTATCGCTTCCTATCCCGCCATTACTCTGACGTCATCTGTACTGAACTATTGATCATTATGTCTTGAATTTGCTTCAGATGATATGAGGGGGTGGAGTGAGTGGCTGGCAGTGTGGCTGGGGAAGATTTTCAGGTGTATGCTGGGGCTGGGTGATGGGTCTGTATACTGTTCTCCCTGCTTTTGTGTACAGTGGTACCTTGAGATAGGAACAGACCAAAATACAAAATTTTTTCTTTTTTCTTTTTTTTTTTAAAGATACGAGCTGCAATTCAGTCCATATTTTTGTTCGAGATCGGAGTAAAATTCGAGATATGAGTCGTGATTCCGGAAGCTGCTGCTAGTTGGCACGTTGGTGCATGGGTCCAGTACTGGCAGTTTGATATATGAGTTGACTGACTTATGAGCTCGGTTACAAAACGAATTAAATTTGTATCTCAAGGTACCACTTTATGTTTGAAGAATCTCCTTAATAGTTTACTTTTAGGGAATACAAAATAAGTTTTAAAACATTAGGAGAGTATGTTGGGAACCTGGCTAAACATTTTCTCCTCAGTACTTTGTATTGGTGGGCCTTGGTTCAGCATTGGTGATTCCTCTACACCAGGGGTCTCAACTCAACTCAGCATGTGGGCCGCAGAGCAAGATCACAGCCGTTTGGCGGGCCGCACTAGGTCTACAAAAGGCAACTGTTACGCAACACTTTTCTCACTGCAGTTGAAAACAAAAAAAAATCAGTAGAAAATTGTTCATCAGGCCGCGAGTTTGAGACCCCTGCATCTACACAGACAGTTCTTTTTGTTCCTTTTCAGCTTGTTCCTTTTCAGCTTGCAGCCATTAAGCTTGCTTGCTCTTCCTCCCTTGCTTAAATATTGTATTTTAGAGATAGGGTCTGTTTTTGAAAGAGTCCTCTTTATGTATTGGATAGTGAGGTGTTAAGTAGGGTCGACAGTGCTGCTTTACAGGGTCCCTGGTGCTGTGTCTAAATTAAGCTTATGGCATGCAGGGTGGATCCTGTACCCCTGCCCCGAAGAGAAGATTCAGAGAAGCTGTCATCCACTGGAGGTGGGGGAGAAGGGGAGATTTGCTGGGAGTACAGAAGCTCATGGTGGAAATTGGCAGTATACATTCTCATTCTTCTCCAATGTAGCTTTTCCCACTATTAATTCTTCTTCTTAGAGACCATTATAGCTAGGAAGGAAAGAAGGGGGAAAGGAAGGCGGGGATAAAATAAGGATTTTAAAACATGGTTAAGGTACAGGAGACTTAAAAATAACAAAGTTTAAAAATTAAAATTAGACGTTAGGAGGATTCCAAAATGGTGATGGAGTAGGCAGCTGTTCCAGTTGCCACCTCTTAGGACAGAACTTGAGTTATAATTAAGGTAGGAACAATTCTTTTGAAAAACCAACTTAGGACTAAATGAATAGGAATCTATAACCAAGGAGTCATAGAAGAATCCACATCAAGACTGGTAGGAATGGTGGAGATGTGAAAAGGGTTGTCCCCACTTCCAGGAGCAAACTGTGATTGAGGGTATGAAGGGACTCTCAGCTGGGGGAGGTTTTCCTTTAGAGGTTTTCCCTGAGAGGTGTGAGTCCTAAACCCCAGGCCTGGCACACCAGCGTTAGGCACCAGAACCTAGAAGAGGTGCCCGCATAGCATCAGGTGGTAAAAAGAAGCAAAGTTTATTTTTTGTGTGTGACAGAGACAGAGGGACAGATAGGGACAGACAGGAAGGAGGAAATATGAGAAGCATCAGTTCTTCCTTGTGGCACTTTAGTTGTTCATTGATTGCTTTCTCGTATGTACCTTGACTGATGGGCCACTGCAGACTGAGTGACCCCTTGCTCAAGCCAGTGACCTTGGGCTCAAGCTGGTGAGCCCACACTCAAGCTGGATGAGCCCGTGCTCAAGCCAGTGACCTTAAGTTTCGAATCTTGTTCCTCCATGTCCCAGTCTGATGTTCTATCCACTGCACCACCACCTGGTCAAGTGAAACAAAGTTTTTGTCTGTTGGAAAGAGATGAGACTTCTTAGAG
Source organism: Saccopteryx leptura (assembly GCF_036850995.1). Taxonomy (NCBI): domain Eukaryota; kingdom Metazoa; phylum Chordata; class Mammalia; order Chiroptera; family Emballonuridae; genus Saccopteryx; species Saccopteryx leptura. The sequence continues at coordinate 1,382,546 of NC_089509.1, forward strand.
ACCCAGGTACCCTCTTTAAAGGGCCTGCACAGAAAATCTTGTTCACACCCACTTACCCCGGGGCTCTGGCAGAGGGAGGCCTGAGAGGACTAGAGTTGTGTTAGGAGAGTATGGTGGCCTCAGGTAGAGCTGCGGTGGGAGACGGCCACCAGAACCCCTGTACTAAATCATTCTCCAGTGCTCCAGATGCTGTCTTTCTTAGGTAGAGCAATCCCCTACATGTGGCAGCACCCTGGGGGAAAGCAACTGCCCCACCCTTGGGAATCTCTCCTGTCCTGCCCTATGGAGATTGGCTTTGCTGAGAAATAAGCAGCCTTGGCTAGGAAGCAGGGGTGGGGGGTGACAGTGACTCAGTTGTCTGGCGTTGAGGCTGGAACTTTTCCCCCACTTTCCTGAGAACATGACTGGTATTTCTGCCTCACAGGATATTTAATAGAGACTGCCTGGACAGTGGGCAGACCAAATCTCTGGGTTTCACAGCCACACCCACTGAACTCTTAGTGGCTACACCCTACCAGTGTAAAAAAAAAATTCAGTACAGACTGACACTTGGGGCACTGAGGTGGGAACCACACCTATCACCTTTCCTAATCCCTGAACTGCATCACCCTCCACACTCTACCCAAGTTCTTTTCAAGGGCTGAGCACAACAAGTAGCCAGTAGAGGAGGCAGCAGGAGGTGGAGAGCAGGGAACCTTGGACGTTTTGCTGACTTGCTCCCAGGCCCAGTGCTCGTAAAAGCCAGCCTTGGTTTGTAGCTTGTTCCTTCCATGTGCACCTAAGCCCAGCAGAGACAGTTTATAGCTCCAAAAAGGTTGCTGAGGGTCAGTGATGGGCAGTGTCTTCTACTGGTCTGTACCACATTCCCTTTTAAGAGGTCCAGAACCAACACATTCAGAGGCCAGCTACAGAGAACATCAGAGCAGGACCCAACCAACCTTACTAACAGCATATCCAAAGGGAGAGCACATCAGGCACCAAACCCAGCTGAGGCTAGTTCTCTTTTCTGCGGTCAGCACCTACACAACAGCTTGCGTGCATTGGATGAGGTAGAGCCTCAGGATCATCTAGCTGAAGTTCTGGATATCCTGCCCAATGGGGCTAAGATCCACAGGAGGAAGGGAGAGAGGCTTAGAGCTCAGGCATTGAAACTGAGTTCCTTGGAGCTTGTTATTGGGACTGATTGAGGGGCTTAGCCACTATCTGGCGGGGCACAATCAGCCCCAGTGGAATACTGAATCTTTCTCCCTGAGACCAGAGGCTCCCCAGCTGAAAGAACTTCTGCAGAGGGGACTCTTGGCCCTACTCGATCTGAACCTACTGCTCACTTTGCTGGGAAGAAATAAAATTTGAGTATTCAGCAGTGGCTGAGGAATTAGGCTCTGGAGTACGGGGTACTTTCCCCATTCTGAGTTCCTGATCAAGAGACCCCTGAAGTAGGAGGTCCCACTAACATTGTATTCCCAACCTCAGCTGCCCTAACCCATCAAGCTTGCAACCTGTAGAGGGGGTGGTTGATTAAGGCCAGTCTGAGCCCACTCTACAGTCTTTCTACAGAAAACTCTGTGGGAAGACTAGGCAGCTGCTAAAGGAGGTGGAACAGCTGAAAAAGGAAGGCAAATCTTGCGGAGGTTGGGCCCTTTTACGGAGCTGCTGTCACCTCTAAGCAGGAGGAAACTGATCTTTATACATAAGTTGGCCCCTCCCACACTACCCAGGCACAGAAAGCACAGACACAAACAGTGAACAGGGCAGTAGCTCCAGACAATTGGTACAAACAACGTCTGACATCAACCCATATCCAAACCCTGCCTAAGAGGACTCAGGAACAACACAACCAGTAGTGAGTGGCAGACACCAATGCTAGACTTAGTTAACTACAGAAGCAGCACGCCCAAAGGAGGAGTACAGCAGGCACCAGACGCTGAAGAATAACTACGCCCCATAGGACAGACACTGCGCAGCATCTAATACATGTGATCGAGGTTGACCCTTAGAGCCAGCCGGCCAGGTTAACCACCCACAAAAGGACCAATAGTATTCAAGAGTCACATACAACAGGAGGGTAAATATAGCCCTCAAGAAACATTCTTAGAGCAAGGAGCTCAGGTGGCCCAGAGGTTTATACCACTGAGCCCACCTTCCTCATAAAGACATCACAGAACATTTAGGAGTCAGAGTAGAGATCCTAGTGCACAGACAAAATAGGCAGACAAAGAAGTATGACCTAAATGTACCAACAAGAGAAATCCCCAGAAGAAAAGAATTAAATGAAATGGAAGTAACCAAACTACCAGATGCAGAGTTTAAAATAATAGTTATTAGGATGCTTAAGGATGTTAGAGTAAGAATGGATGATTACAATGAGAACTTAGTAAGCATTAAAAAGGACATTGAAACCATAAAAAACCAGTCAGAAATGGCAGATACAATAGCTGAACTGAAGACTGCACTAGAAGGAATCAATAGCAGGCTGGATGAAGCAGAGGATTGAATCAGTGATTTAGAGGATGAGATAAATGAAAGCACATAAGCCGAGCAGCAAAAAGAAAGGCTCAGAAAGACTGAGGAAACTCTAAGAGACCTCTGTGATAACATGAAGAGAAAAAACATCTGCATCATAGGGGTTCCTGAAGGAGAAGAGAATGAGCAAGAGAATTTGTATTGAAGAAATCATAGCTGAAAATTAACCTAAACTGATGAAAGAAAAAGTCCTACAAGTTCCAGAAGCACAGAGAGTTCCTATAAAGAGGAACCCAAGGAGGCCTACACCAAGACACATAATTAAAATGCCAAAGATAGATAAAGAAAGAATCCTAAGAGCTGCAAGAGAAAAGCAATTAATTACCTCAAGAGGAGCCCCTCTAAAGCTGTCATCTGACTTCTCAACATTAACTCTTCAGAAGGGGTTGGCAAGAAATATTCAAAGTAATGTAAAACAAGAACCTACAACCAAGACTCTCTATCCAGCAAGCTACTGTTTAAAATTGAAGGAGAAATAAAGAGCTTCCCAGACAAAAAAAAAAAAAAAAAAAAAAAGAAAAAGGAAAAAAGAAAAAGAAAAGAAAGGCTCAAGGAGTTTATTACCACCAAACCAGTACTGCAAGAAATCTTAAAGGGCCTGCTATAAGAAAAGGAAAGAGAAAAGAAACCAAAGAGAAATCAAGAGGATTATAGGTTTAAAGAATAAATGGCAATAAACAATTACATATCAGTAATAACCTTAAATGTAAATTGATTAAATGCTCCAATCAAAAGACAGGGTAACTGCATAGAAAAGAAAATGAGCCATATATATGCTGTTTACAAGAGATCTACCTCAGAACAAAAATACACACAGACTAAAAAGTGAAGAGATGGAAAATAGTATTCCAAACAAATGGGAATGAAGGAAGAAAAAAAAGCTGTACTTATGTCTGATAATATATGCTTTCAACCAGACTGTAGTAAGGGACAGAGAAGGTCACTCACTACATAAAATGATAAACGGAGCAACACAACAAGAGGATATAACAATTGTAAATATCTATGCAGCCAATATAGAGTACCTAAATATACATATAAAGCAGATTTTGATGAACATAAAAGGGGAGATTGACAGCAATAGAGTAAGTAATAGGGGATTTTGGTACCCCACGAACATCAATGGATAGATCTTTCTGACAGAAAACAAAGAACCAACAACCTTAAATGACCCACTAGATCAACTGGATTTAATTGATATCATCAGAACATTTTACCCCAAGGCACCAAATTGAAAACATTTCAGTGTTGAAAAACATTCAGAACACTTGGAGGCTAAATAGCATGTTATTAAATAACAAGTGGGTTAACAAAGAGATCAAGGAAAAAATAAGTTTCCTTGAAATAAATGAAAATGAACATACAACAACCAAAAATCTATGGGACACAGCAAAAGCAGTCCCATATAGGTATACCTTAAGGAGCCAGAAAATCTCAAGTAAACAATTTAACCCTGCACCTAGAAGAACTAGAAAAAGCAAAGAGGAAGTCGAATGAATGAAATAATAGAGATCACAGGGGAAATAAATGGACACAGGTGTTTAAAAACCCCCAAAAGATCAATGAAACCAAGAGCTGGTTCTTTGAAGAGGTAAACAAGATTGAAAAACCTTTAACTAGACTCATTAATGAAAAGAGAGGACCCAAATAAATAAGAATTGAAAGAGGAGAAGTATCAACTGACATCACAGAAATACAGAAGATCTATGAAGATCTATATTCCAAAAAACTGGACAACCTGTGGGAAATGGATAAATTCCTAGAAACATACAATTTTCCAAAACTCAATCTGGAAGAATCAGAAAACTTGAGACCAATGACAACAAATGAAATTGAAACAGTTATCAAAAAACTTCAAGCAAACAAAAATCCTTGACCAAATGGCTTCACAGGTGAATTTTACCAAACATTCAAAGAACTAACACCTGTCCTCAAGCTATTCCAAAAAAAAAATATCAATAGAAGGGGGGACATTCAAGCTCATTTTATGAGACAAGCATTATCCTAATTCCAAAACCGGGTAAAGACACTACAAAGAAAGAAAACTATAGTCCAATATCCCTGATGAACATAGTTGCTAAAATTCTCATCAAAATATTAGCAAACCAGATCCAGCAATACATTAAAAAGACCATACACCATGATCAAATGTAAGTTATTCCAAAGAGGCAAGGCTGGTACAATATTCGCTAATCAATTAATGTGACATCACATAAAATGAAGGATAAATATTACATGATTATATCAATTGATGCAGAAAAAGATTTGATAAAAGCCAGTACCCATTTATGATCAAAACTCAGGAAGGGGGGAGTACAGGGAACATACCTCAAAATATTAAAGGCCATAAATGACAAACTGACAGCCAACATCATACTCAATGGGCAAAAATTAAAAGCAATCCCGTAAGATCAGGAACAAGATGGGTGCCCCACGCCCTTTCCCCACTCTTATTCAAAATAGTTCTGAAAATCATAGCCACAGCAATCAGACAAGAAGAAGAAATTAAGACCACTCCCATTGGAAAATAAGTAAAACTATCATTTGCTGATGACATGATACTGTACATAGAAAACTGTAAAGTCTCAGTCAAAAAAGTAGTAGACCTAATAAATGAATTCAGCAAAGTGGCAGGATATAAAATTAATATTCAGAAGTCAGTGGCATTTTTATACATCAATAATGAACTGTCAGAGAAATAAAACAATCTCATTCACTATTGCAACAAAAATAAATAAAGTGCCTAGGAATACATTTAACCAAGGAGGTAAAAGACTTGTATTGGAAAATTGTAAGACACTGAAAAAAGAAATTGAGGAAGATACCAACAAGTGGAAACATATACGTACGGTGTTCATAGATAGGATGAGTTAATATCATTAAAATGTCTATACTACCCAAAGCAATCTATAGACTCAATGCAATTTCTGTTAAAGTACCAGTAGCATACTTCACAGATCTAGAACAAAGAAAAGAAGAAAGCTGGCCCTGGCCAGTTAGCTCAGTTGGATAAGAGTGTCATCTGAAAACACCAAGGTTGCAGGTTCAATCCCCAGTTATGGTACATACAAGAAGTGACCAATGAATGCAGAATAAGTGGGATGACAAGTGTATGCATCTCTTTCCCTCTTCCTCTCTCTATCTCTAAAATCATCAATAAAAAGTAAGAAAATGCTGAAAACAACTCCAAAGGCAGACAAGAACGCAGTGTTTGGAGTGGAACGAAGGGACACAGGAGCCAGTAGAAAGAATTCCCAGTGGAATGACTAGAGCAAAAAGCAAACCAGCAAAAAGTCACATTGGTTTATAACCCAAGATACAAAAAGTACTCATATGTTCATATTGATATGAATGAATGGTTGAATAAATAAAATACATGGAAGAAAGGATACAATACAGATTTCCTGTGCAGAATAATTCCAAATAATTCATGTGTCTAATCCTGGAGCAGAGGGCTGTGCATAGTGAGCTCTCCCAGAGAATGCAGTATGAAAGGGGGAAAGTGGAACATTGCTGTAGAGAATTCAGCACACTTCCTCAAGCCAGACAGGCAAAGTCCATTTATAATAAATAAATTAAGGTTATTAATAAAAGTAAGTGAAATTTTAAGACAAAGCTCATAGCTTCCTTAGAAGAGATTTAAAATATGTAGAAATTTTGAAGTAAAATTTTTTTTTAATTTTTATTTTTTTTACAGAGACAGAGAGAGAGAGAGTCAGAAGGATAGACAGGGACAGACAGACAGGAACGGAGAGATGAGAAACATTAATCATTAGTTTTTTGTTGCGCATTGCGACACCTTAGTTGTTCATTGATTGCTTTCTCATATGTGCGTTGACCACGGGCCTTCAGCAGACCAAGTAACCCCTTGCTGGAGCCAGCGACCTTGAGTCCAAGCTGGTGAGCTTTTGCTCGAACCAGATGAGCCCACGCTCAAGCTGGCGACCTTGGGGTCTCGAACCTGGGTCCTTGGCATCCCAGTTCGATGCTCTATCCACTGCGCCACCGCCTGGTCAGGCTTGAAGTAAAATTAATGTGAAAAACCCAATATTTAGAAAAACTGAACTGTCAAGACAAAAGCAGGGGGAAAGTGCTGAAAGTTTTGGTTAGGAGGGTCTCAGGAATTTCTTCAGAAGATAAACTTCAGCTGTGAGCCTCCTGCTTTATTGAGTATCACAGGGCAGTGGAGCCCGACAGCCTGCTGTTGCTTTCTGTCCTCTGGGCTGTTTCCCCTTTCTCTTTTTTGTTTCATCCTCACCTCCCTCCACATTGGTCCGTTTTAGTGGGAGAAACGTTCTTAGTTTTAAAAGCACAGATTTGACTCATACAAGGTTTGTGTTGTAAACCCTTAGTGAACTCCCTCTGTGTGACTGGCATTATGACAGTGACAGGTACTGTTTGGAAGATGAAAAGCAGCCTCTTTTACGAGACAGATTGAAGAGTCTGCTAAGACAATTCGCTGCTGTTCTTTTATATTACATGACAAATTGCCAATAAAAATAATGAAATGAGGATGTTTCTTATTTTTAGGTGCAAATATTCTGCGAGACTCAACAGGCAATGTCAAACTAGGAGATTTCGGGGCCAGCAGACGACTTCAAACCATCTGTCTTTCAGGGACAGGAATGAAATCTGTCACAGGCACGCCATACTGGATGAGCCCTGAAGTAATTAGTGGAGAAGGCTATGGCAGAAAAGCAGATATCTGGTAGGTTTTGATGCTAGGTTTGCCTGAAAACATTTCTCTGAAGAACTTTAGAAGTAATCAATTTTATTAAAGATTTATTGATTGATTTTACAGAGAGTGGAGGGGGGAGTGAGAAGTATCAACTCATAATTCCTTCACTTTAGCTGTTCATTGCTTACTTGTCATATGTGCTTTTACCAGGCAAGCTCAGGGTTTCGAACCAGCGACCTCAGCATTCCAGGTCAATGCTCTCTATCCGCTGTGTCACCACAGGCCAGGTTAAAAGTAATTAACCTTTATTGTTAGTCTCTTATAATTCAGTTAATCTTTAACTGCTTAATAATTTTAAGCTAGAACATAAAATGGCCATTTTCTGCTTCTCACCAGAACAGTTTTTAATGGATATTCCTTTTAGGTACCTAAAGGCAAAAATAATTTTTAATGTCTGTATTTGTAAGATAAGGACAAAAAAATTGTATTTAATATCAGGTTAGAAAATTACGTAAATCAGAATTTATAAAATGAGTCGTACTTTTTGCTTAACTATTTGAGTCAGTCCTTAAATTGTGGTTTGTTTTCATTGACTTTTATGTTTAAATTATGTCATATATATTTACAACCTTTTAATGAAACTGAACTTGAAATCAAGTCATACTTACGTATATATGGACTTTACTCCTGTTTCTTGTTTTATAGTTAACTGGCTTTCTTTCATGATGATATTGTTTGTGTAATTAAAACAATTTTTTTAGGAGTGTGGGCTGTACTGTGGTAGAAATGCTAACTGAAAAGCCTCCATGGGCGGAGTACGAAGCAATGGCTGCCATCTTTAAAATTGCTACTCAGCCAACAAACCCGAAGCTGCCAACTCACGTCTCAGACTATACTCGAGACTTCCTCAGGCAGATCTTTACAGAGGCCAAGCTGAGACCCTCCGCAGATGAGCTCTTAAGGCATGTGTTTGTGCACCATCACTAGCAGCCAGCAGCCTCCTCATATGCCTCTGCCTGGCACACTCTGTTCATCCACCTTCTCTCTGACTGCACTTTTCTTTTTTATAAAAAGAGAGATGGGGAGAAAAAAAGACAAGAGGGAAAGTGTTTCTCTTGATTCTTGGTTAAATTTGTTTAATAGTAGTAACCTAAATTTTTATATTTAATATTTTTTTTCCTTACAAGAACTTGAAACTTAAAAAATTTTTTTTTATAATGTACTGATGTGGTTCAGAGACGTAAAGCACTTTAGTACATGGTCACTCTTTTTCGTACAAACAAATCATGGAAATACCTAAAGATTGTAGTCTTTCTCTGGGTCACTGACATCTTAGCAGTGATGGGGAAGACATGGAAAATGAGAAGAAAATGATATATAATTTGTTTTTAATGATAGTATTTAAACTAGAGTCTCATTTGTGGGTTTGAACCCTAAACTTGAGTTTAGAGTAGGTACTCAACTTAAAAGAATATAGGTTCCTTCTTATATCTGTATTCTTTAGATCCTAATCTCTTGTCTACCAAGCTTTTGCTCTGTAGGAATCTTGATAGAAAACATGAATCTCTAAGAGGTATGTTTGTTTGTTAATTCTAACCAGAAAAATAAGCAAATATACTATAAAAGATCCATGTTATTGGAATCTATAAATCTTAAGGGATAGCTTTCTGTTTAAAATATATATATATATATACTATTTTATTTTAAAACATATATGGAAAGTCAAGGAGCAAATCCAAATTCAAAGACAAAGGAGGTTGCTTTAAATGTGTGAACAGTAGTAGAGACCATGTTTGCCAGTCAGCAGAAATAATGAAAAGAAGAGCTAAGTGTTGTTTAGTGTATTTTAAACTGTGTTCTTTACCTGAGGAGAAAGTCCTAAAATGAAGGGAAAGGAGAAATAGTCATATTATATCTTCCTACTTCTAGATCCTGATTCCTCATGGATAACATTTCTTAAGTGCTAAGAGTATATAACCTGGAGTGCCATAAAACTAGTGTTATAAGATAAAGCCCTTGTTCTCGGGATCACAGAATACTAAAGCACCTCAAAAAGCAGTAAGACAGTTCAGAAGGATGAGGTACAGCTTACTTCTCTTGGCATTTGGCAATGCCTGGAGACAGTTTTGTCACAACTTAAGAGGATGCTAATGGCATCTAGTGAGTAGAGGCCAAGGATGCTGTGAAACGAACAGTATAAATGGACAGAGTCTGCTGCCCCCAATCCTGCTCAAATGTTAACAGGGCCAAACCTGAGGAACCCTGCCTGTTATAAAGACCAGCCTCAGTGAAAACTGGGAACAGCCCTTAGAAAGAAGTTCCTTGCAAAGTCAGTTTCAGAGAGAAAGTAGTATAACACATAGTGGGGGTTTTGCAGGAGCAGACACCACTACTTCAGGTTAAGGGCAAATGATCCCAGTAGCAAGCAGCAGTCTGTTCCTCACCAGCTGCATGGTGCGCCCAAATCAGTAACTTCCATTTTAGAAACAGAATGAATATAATCACACAGCTTAGTGAACTCATCTGTCTGTATATATTCTTTCCTTGGCTCAATTTATAATTGTGGGAAAAGAACCAGGTATTTCTAGTATAATGTCTCTACTAAGAGCAAGGACATTAAATGGAAGGAGACAAGTAGGAGAATTACACTATCTCTCATGGACTTGTGCTACTGAAAAATATGTATGATACCAGTAACTTGGCCACTCGCCATTTTTTTCAGTATATTAAAGCAAAGTGCTAAAGAGCTAGAAAATAGTAGTTTTTCTGAAGGCCCTAAATATAAATACCTTTTATGAGATTCATAGGGGACTCCGGTATTTTATTTCCTGCTAAAAAGTGTGATCTTTAGGGACTCTTAAAATACTGTTTCTGAAGTTAAGTAGATTTTGGCTTACTGTATCAGAGTCCTATCTGACATTCCCTGTAGGAAATACGAAATTCTTCTAGCTAGTTTGAGAAGCAGTCCAAGCACAAAGGTTCTCCCATGCTCTTAATCGAAGGAAGCGGTTCACCAGGAAGATTATAAATGAGTGGCCCCTTCCCTAGAAAACCAGCTGTCAAATCCTGTTCTGTAAACAGTCCCCAAGGGTATGGATACGCTGCATTTCTTTATCTGTTTTGAGTGAAGGCATCTCTTCTGCTTGAGCAAGACCATGGTGTCTGTCCTTTGTTTCTGTCTTGTGTGACTGTAATTTCATTCTTACTCATTCTTGGTCTTGGTCTGTCAGGATAACCAGTGGTGCAGAACATGAGACAAACAATCTTTAGAAAGAAATCTTGCGGGACTGGGAAACCCAAAGCAAGACTGCAGTCTCTTTTTCCTTTTTAATGCTATAGAAAGTCAGTCACCTGAAAGGAAACAACTACCTTAACACTGCTGCAGAAGACCTTTGTTGTATAAGAGAAATATTGTTCTTTATGTAGAGATTTAAAGATAGACAAATAGTTTACAGAGTTATTATATAAAGTGATGTGAATTTATTTTAAACAAGTTGTAAAGGTACCAAAACCACAAGAAAAGTTAATATATATAAAAGCTACTAGAACAAAAAAGCTTGAAGTGTGATGGGGTATGGAAGACCAAAAGTAAATTTAAAAAAGAAAATTTTGAAACAAAACACTTCTATTGGGGCAGTTATATGTAACACTCCCAACTTTTTCTTTTTAAGAACAGTGTGGATCAACAAATGAAATTTGAACTTTTTAAGATGACTGTAAATGTATTTTGTTTTTTAAATGCACAACTGATTCTTCTATACTGTAATGTTCCTTTGCTGAGGCTGGAAAATGGTCAGACTGCTGACTTTGTGCCTTTAAAATGCATTCTGCTTTGATTGTGGCAGACTTTCTGGTGCTGGAGAAGATTCACTAGCAGTCTTACTGTGCTTTTCAGGAAGTATCTTTCTACCTAGGCCTTGAGAGAGTCAAAATGTCATGACTTAGGTTTGGGCCAAATACAAGATCTTTTACATTGCAAACAAAGTGTATTGAATAAAGGGTTGAAAACTATAATGACTATTGGGAATTTTGATGATTGGTAATTCTTTCAAATGTATTTAAAAGATTACAGACTTTGAAATTTTCAGTATATGAATATCTTTAAATTTTTTCTCATTTACAAAACATTTCTAACTTGGAAAAATGGTTAAAGACTGTTGCCTTAATTTTCAAAGGCATTGTCAACCTTACATAGTTAATGGGATTGAAATGCAGAGGCTGAACTACAAAAAAATTAAAACTTATTTCAGAATAAATTGAATTGGCTTTCACTTGAGAGTCTTTATCTTGTTCTCAATAGAAACTACATTAAAAAGTGATATTTCTTTACAGTAGCTTTCTGCTCCTTTACCTCTTACATGTGTCAAATCTGGTCTGTTGTATTACGGAGTTGGAGTTATGATAAGATACGTGCAGTCATTAAGAAAATTAAGTCTGAATAGTTTATCAAAATGACCAAGGTTGGGTTCAGTGGCCCAGAGGTTTGCCACATGCAGACCCTTGGCCCACGGCAGAGTTCTGAGCGAGTGATTTCATTTGGGATCTAGGGACCAATAGCTTGGATGTGAAATCACCTGGTGTCAATCAAGTATACTAATCTATAAACATTTTAGAACCAGGGTGAATCTTTTTCATTTGCTTATTCAAAAATTGTGGCTTATTGTGTCAGGTACTAAATTAATTTATTCTTGAGGTCACAGTATAGGAGGAGACATGGGCATACCCTGACTCTGAAAGTTCAGCGGTTGTTTTAAAATCTTACTATTTTTTGTGATGTAAGGGAAAAGCAATTTTGGATAATTATTGGCTGTTATAAACGAAAATGTCATTAACAACATGAATTAAAAGTATCCCCAAACTAGAGGGACCTCCATGGGCCAGGCAGCCTCTCTCTCTCTCAGGACTCCCTCTTCTAAAACCCAGCCTCTGCTCAGCAGTTCAGTAATGGAGGGCATTTATTCATAACATAGTGTTTTTTCCTGCTGTTTCTTTTAAAGAGAAAAGAAATGCTTTCTTTTGGTGTAAACTGTTAAAATACCTAAAACATTTTATAGAAATTGAATTCTGTGAACAGTGTTATTTATATTAAGATTAGGACAATTTCTTGATACTGTTTCCCATTAAGTTTGATCTTTGTTACAATTGTAATGTTCATATTTTGAATTTTAAGATTGGTTAAATATTAATGAAAAGCAATTTAATTGTTAATTTTTGGTAGTGCCTTTTTCTCTGTATGCCTTAATTTTATTTTATATCAATAATTCACATCACCCACCGGAATGAAGATTTTTCTCCAAAATCAGTAGTTTCAAGAGTTGATTTGGCCTTAAACTCTGTATTGGCCCTTAAATATTTCTTAATGCCTGCTCCTTCTCCTACCCTTTTCTACCTCTTAGTTTTTTGCATGAAAGGAAAGACATTGTCGTTAGTCTGTGATAGACAACTGCAGTCTCCACTAGATTAGAGCTCCTAAGATAAGGACAGAAGGATTCAGATTCTAAAGAGACATAGAGTCAGTTGTTTTCCAGGCTGATTACTTGATTTTCAATCACATTGACACTGTCCAGGTTCTTTGTACATCATGGTTTAGTTAGGGTTTTCATAGCAGAGGTAGAATGGTTGTTTTGCCCTAAAGAGGTTAAGTGGTTTACAAATGTAAAGGCAATGAAGCTTAGGACAGTGAGCAAGAAAATCCAGGGGTAGCAAATTCTAATCTAACATTTCAAGGAAAATTCTAGCTTTTCTGTGAAGTGTGTGTGTGTGTGTGTGTGTGTGTGTGTGTGTGTGTGGAGTTGAGGCAGGGATTGGAAGAGAGAAAAGGTATGAGTGTTCATTAGATTAGTTTCTGTTCTTGGAGGATCAAAAATTTGTGTGACCTACTGATGACCGGTGAGTGTAATCGTCCTCAGGTGGGAGTGCCAGCACATTTTCCACAAGTCACTGTTTAAAAAGGTATTGTAAATTGCCAAGTTCTTGGTTGGTAAAAGTAGATTAAAATAGAATTTGTATGTGTTGTGTAATAGTATATATATAATCCTTAAATAGAAAGTAATTGGTTTTGCATAGTTCTTCATGAACTCTTTGGAATAGAAATTCTGCTAGACATCATCAAAACAAGCTTCCTTAGCTTATGAAACATTCAAAAGGAAATTTTCTTATACCTCTTTTGGTTGGCTAGGGAAGAAGTGCTGTAAAGCCACTGTCCCTACTTCACAGTTGTCTCAGCTTTGCTCTGACTTCTGCCGGCATTTGGAACAGGACGCCATAACAGGTGTGGGAAGTGCCAGAGCCAACCATTTTTCATAATCGCCTTTCAGAGCTGTAAATGGTAATGAGCTCTCAGGGGAGTCCAGAGAATCTTCTCTCAGTGATAGAGTGGACATGATTTAGTTTCTGAAAGTTGAAGGGAGGGGTCATAGCTATTGTAGAAAAAAAGGGAATAAATTTTATCTGTTGTCTGCATAGTCTTTTATGTAATTCTTCATGTTTTTCATAATTCATTTAATAGACAGTAATGTGATATCTTTATTAATAATAGTGAAGGCATAAATCTGTCCCTATAGCTGATTACTTCTTCTTTGCTTTCACAATCTGTATTATTAGAATCAATTTAAACCAAAGCTTTTCTATTCCATGCACCCATTACCAAAATGATTATCACTGTTACTTCTGTCCACCTGTTTGTTAATAGGGTAAAAATGATAAAGCTGATACTAGTAGAATTTGTATTTCAATCTGTCCTTCAAGTGAAAGGAGAGGTGCTTAGTGTTTGCATTTAGACATGCAAAATTTCAACTATGGAACTGAATAGACATTACAAACTTGAGCTTTTACATGTGCCAATCTTACTAACATTGGTTGACAGTCAATGCATTGAAACATGATGCCTCGGGTTGGTGGTGTACTTTCTAGTGTCTTAACATTCATGAACTTATGTTTGACTTGAGGGGCATTTCAGGAAAGCTTTGAGGAAAATTAAATTATAGACTGATGTCTGCTTTGTGCCATAGGCATTTTGGAACATAAGGAAGGATGCATTCCAGAATGCATGCAGAATTTGTCTCCAAATAAGGTTCTGAGTCCCTTAATGACCATTGAGACAGTCAAGTTTGTGACTATACTGAAAAGCACTTTTATGTTCATTTATTTATTTATATTTTTAGATTTTATTTTTTAAAAAAGATATATGGTGATGATTTTAGCATTAGCATTACTTGGAGGGGAGAGATAAGTAACAAAATTACATCTTAAACTCTAGCAGGTACTTAAGACTCCAAAATGGAATTGACATATTCTTATTTTTCCAAAGACTTTTCTTCCACCTGGAATAAGAAGAGAGGACTAGTGGAAATGTTTGAGCTGAAAAGGGTTACGAGCACAAGAAAGTGGGCCAAACTCTTACACCATACCCTCTCCAAGTGAGAGCACAGTGTCTAAGGATGAGAGTACTTTAAAAACGTGGTTGTTTTTAATACAGTCTTAATTAGTAAAAGGTTTACATTTTTTCTATTGCTATTGGTTTTAAATTTTGCTACCCTGCATTCAGAAATATTATAAAAGAGTTAATACCAAAAATACTTTTCAATGTCTGACATCTCTTATATTTCACATGGTTCTTTTTATTCAAATATCATTGTAAATAAAAGTAAACTTGGATAAATTTAAGAATAAACTTTAATTATTTCAAACTATGATTATCAATTTGTATATTTACCTTTTGGCTTAATGTACATTTTTTTAATATAGCTATTCTTTATATTTAACCTTATTAGTTTCTCTCTGTAAACATTTTTAATCTCAGTTGAATGCTGGGCAGTTTATAATTATGTACAAAGGTTTTTTTTTTTTTTTTCATATCAAGGTTGACTTTTTTGCACATTTTGGGAAATGTGTCATGTGTACACTGATTTACTACTCTGACCAATACTTGTTGATTTGTGTATGAGCATCATGAATGTGTGCATTGAACTACTGTCTGTGTCTCTATCTTTTAACTTTCTTCAACATGTAGCCATCAGTAACTGCATTGCTGTTACCGACTTCAGTGGACCTTATTGCTTTTACAAAGTACACTTACCTATGGTTCTGTCTTTGTTGAAGAACTCAGGAGTTCACCATCACTTTCTGATTTAATATGTATTTTAAAATCCATGACTAAGTTGAAAGTATGCTTGTAACTCTGTGTATCAGGGGATATGTGTGTGGAAATGTCTAGTCTGTAGGCACATTTGTATATTTCAGTAATTTCTATTTTCATTTTAATTCTACATTTTTATGAACTTGTTTTATATAAGGGTACTGTTTAGTTAGAATTAAATATATATAAAAGCTTTTTGAGAGATTATTTACTATATGAAGATATTTTCAGCTGGCTGATCAAAAATATTTTTAAAATTTTGTTTTTAACCATTTAAAATATGTATTTCCAGAATTTGATGAATATGTACTTTGCTATCAGTTAAAATACTCTTGCAAGGAAGAACATTGACTTCTCTTGAGAATTCTCTAAAATGCAATTAAAAGGAAAAAATTGGTTTTAAGCAGTAGCAAAAATATGCTGTCCACTAAAAATGGCCGTTGAATTCTTAAGAGCTATGACAAATGTGAGAAACTAAATTGTCTTGGAAAGGTGCCAAGATTTATATATCTCCAGTTTCTCTTGGCTGGTCCTACTATTGTTTTAAATGTTTCTTTTATTGTGCCCTAAAATTTCAACTCTTAGTTTTTTTCTTACTGGGCAAGGTCAGATCTTGTTTATGAAACAATACATTGATATATTGTGATTCTCTGAAATTGACTATAAATTGGTTCAGAAATGTCCAAATATGTATTGAGTGTCTTTATACTGTGCTGTGTATGTTAAGTAACTGGCAGACAAAAAATTGGAAATTAAATTTCCAATCTGACAATGTTATTGTACTTAAGAAAAACCCTGTTTTTAATATGCGGTACCACATACAATTACTTGTGTGAGAAATAAAGTCCACTGTTGCAGTTGAATGTCACGTAGCTTATTATGTTATAAGGAGCCAGTATGATTAGCAAAACCTCCCAAAGGCCAGATACAGTGTGGTATGTGCCACATTTCATGCATATTTTGACTTTGTGTTGTTCACTGAAAGTTGTACTTGTAAAAATGTATAAAATTTCTGAGTTTAACAGTTTTTATGTATCTGTTTTTCTTGCTGGAAAATAGCTTTTTAAAAATCTAATGTGAAAAAAACCATGTTTATATTTTGTTAGTAATCAATTTGTTTATATGGAAATTCGTATATTGTTGGCACACATCTTTGTTTAGGTTTATCATGCATGAAGGCCTGCAATAATTAGCACAATGAAAATTGCCCTTTTTTTTTTAACATGTTAATTCATTTTTTGAAAGATTGTGGTGCGAAGGGTTACTTTTAAGTAACCTGGATTATGGAATATAAATGAATGGCACTTTCAGTGTTAATAAAGCTGATATTTATTTCCACTATGATTGGTTTGTCCAGATCTGTTCTTGGACACAATGTATTCCCAAGTGTCCCTCCTCCACCTGTGTTGATCACTTTCTAGGAGACCAAGCATATACTAACCTGGAAACATTGCAATGGAATCTTTCTAGAAGATTCTATACTGTCTTACCCAACATGCTCTCTGGCATATCTTCTTCTGGATACTTTGATTACCTAAATTAGAAATTTACAGTGATTAAAAATAGCATATAGAAACAGTGCTTTGGACCTTATGTGTCGTGTTGGCAACTTTATAGGCCTGGCAACAGTGCTTTAGAGCTCAGGACTTATTACAGTGGGGCTTTTCAGCACTCACTGAAGTGTTCTTTTAAAAACAAGATACCCTGGCTGGTTGGCTCAGTGGTAGAGCGTCGGCCCAGCGTGTGGATGTCCTGGGTTTGATTCATGGTCAGGGCACACAGGAGAAGCACCCATCTGTTTCTCCCCCCTCTCCCCTCCTTTCTCTCTATCTCTTTCTTCCCTTTTTGCAGCCAAGGCTCCATTGGAACAAAGTTGGCCCGGGTGCTGAGGATGGCTCCATGACTTCCACCTCAGGCACTAGAATGGCTTTGGTTGTAATGGAGCAATGCCCCAGATGGGCAGAGCATTGCTCCCTAGTAGGCATGCCGGGTGGATCCCGGTTGGGAGCATGCGGGGGTCTGTCTCTCTGCCTCCCTGCTTCTCACTTCAGAAAAATACACACACACAAAATAAAAATAAATAAATAGCCTGACCTGGCGGTGGCACAGGAGATAGAGCGTCAGACTGGGACGCAGAGGACCCAAGTTCAAAACCCCAAGGTGGCCATCTTGAGTATAGGCTCATCTGCTTTGAGCAAGGCTCACCTGCTTGAGCCCAAGGTTGCTGGCTTGAGCAAGGGGTCACTTGGTCTGCTGTAGCGCCCTGGTCAAAGCACATATGAGAAAGCAATCAATGAACAACTAAGGTGCCACAATGAAGAATTGATGCTTCTCATCTCTTTCCCTTCTTGTCTGTCGCTATCTCTGTCTCTGTCACAAAATAAATAAATAGATAAAAAACAAAATAAACGAAGCCCACTGTCAACGTATAAAGAATGAATGTTCCCACAGTATTGCAGATCATTTAAATGAATACTTTTATAGAGAGGGCAACTTAGCAATGCAAGTCAAAAGCCTCAGAATTTGTGTTCTTTCTGACCCATCAGTGGTGTATCTAGGAATTAATTCTGTGGAATGATTACACGTGTTAAGATATAGCTATAAAAGCCCCAAATTAAGGCTGTGTCCAACAATGGGGGTTAGTATAACAAAGTACCACACACTGGGTGGCTTACATCAGAAATTTGTCTCAGCTCTGGAGGCTAGAAGTCTAAAATGCTTCCTCTGGAACCTGTGGGGAAAACCTCCTGGGCTTCTTCCTAGGTGTTCCTTGGCTCACAGTAACCTAACTCCAGTCTCTGCCTCTGTCTTCACATGGCGTTCTCCCTTAGTATCTGTCCCTCTGTATACTTCTCTTTTTTATGAGGACACCACAGTCATATGGGATGAAGGCCCACCCTAATGACCTCTAAAAACCCTGTTTCCACATAAGGTCACATTGCGAGGGACTGGAGGTTATGACATCAAAATAACTTTTTTTTCGGGGGGTAATGCAAACCCATTATAGTCTATTCTGTGGCCCCTAAAATTTCATATCCTACCCACATGCAAAATACAGTCACCCTATCCCACTATACCTCCCAGCTTTAATCATTCCAGTATCCATGCTAAGTCCTATATTTTATCTAAACATCAAATTAAATTATCTAAATCATTCAAGTCAATTATGGGTAAGACTTGATATATGATTCATACAGGAACAAAATTCATTTTCATCTGTGAACCTATCAAACCAGACTAGTTATCTACTTTCAAGGGGGACAGATGGAGGATAGACATTTCTATTTTAGAAGGGAGAAGAAATCCAAAGGAAAAGCCTGGGTCCCAAGCAAGTCTGAAACCTAACAGGGAAACAGACCACATTCAATTTTAAGGCTCAGTGAAAGTCCTCATTGACTCCATGCTATGACCTGAGGAGACTACAGGGGTGGTGGAGTTGCCTCCTCAGAACCAAGGAGGTGGCCCAAAGTCATTGGACCTGCAGCCTGGGCCTGGGCCCCACTCTGGCCCATGGTGGCAGGCAGCAGCAGCCCTGCTGTTCTCTGAACTGCCCTCACATCATTCTTCCCTTTTCTGAAATAGATCAGATTTGCAGCCAGACAGCTATGTCAGTCCCTTTCTTGCCCATAGAATTCCAGAAGACTGATGGCCTTCACCTAGCCCCACATCTGCCCCCTTTCAAACTGGCACAGTTTCTGCTGAGGTCTTTGATTGCATCCATAAGTCACATTTTGGGTGGTTTTCTTTCTCCCCATTTTTGGCTGCCTTTTTGTGTTTGTTTCTATATAGTAGATAGATCTCCTGTGATTCCTATTCTTTATGGGGTAGCCTTATATAGTAGGTATTCTGTTGGGTCCATTGGTGTAGACTCCTTGATCACCTGCGCTGGGTGCTTCAGGACTGTCCCTTGTGTGGGTTATATTGGCCATCATGTAATTGAGTCTTGAATTCTATTGGCCTGTTGTGCATGGGATCAACCCTCAGGCTGGCTCTGAGGCTCTACCTTGACCAAAGCATGCAAGCAGAATATGCCTCAACTGGGTTGTTGCCTGAAAAATCTCCGTTTACATGTGCTGCTCTGATGTCTAAAGCTGGCCATTGGGTGTGTTGGTGCAGGCCAATGTAAGACCCTTTCTGTGACTGGCCCTCTGCCACCTGTTTGGAGCTACAAGTGATCCCCAGTTTGTAGCTGTCTCTGCATAACTAGGGTGGGCATGGGAAGGATCAGGCTGCACACCAAGGCCCACTTTTACCAGCACTGGGCCCAGGGGCAGGTCAGCAAAAGTCCCAAGGCACCCTGTGACTCACCTCTGGCTGCCTCAGCTTGCTGACTGCCTGTTAGGTCTGTCACTAAGAGAGTCTTTGGTAGAATCGGGATGATGGGGCTGTTGGATCTCATCTGAGAGGTAGGTGCCTGTTCGGCTTCAGGGAGGGTGGTGGATGTGACCCCCATCACAGAGCCACAGGTCTCAGTCTGTCCTGGATTTTGACTTGACCTCAGCAGAGCAGAGCCACTAGGAGTCACGCAGGTCAGGCATTGGAACCCAGAGCGTGGGTCTGCTGGAAGCCAGGAATGTGGTTCTATCAAATCTCTCATGAGGAGAAGCACCAGTCAGACTCACAGGAAAGTGGGGGGAATAGCTCCTACCTCAAAGCCAGACAACTGAGGCACTCTGTCCAGACCTCACTCCTTGGCCAAGCAACTGAATTCCCAGCAGGCCTAATCTTCAGGTTGGGGCAAATTTCTTTCCCCCAGGCTGTTGCCAGATGGAGGGGAGTGCTCTGCCCAAGAATGATGGTGACTGTGGTATAGGAGAATGCCTCTGTACAGGGATTTTGGTAGCTGTTCCCCTCTCTCTCCCCAGAGCCACAAACAGCAGACTCCTGAAATGATTCTAGTCTGCTCAGCCTTCCCTCCACCAGAGCCAAGGGTAAGTGACTGCTAATGAGATTTCTGCATTGGCTCTTTAAGAGGGTGCCTGAGTCTCTGCAGATTCCCATCTCTTTCCAGCAGACAGAAACCTTGCTACTTTTTACAGCAAAATACTATGTGGTTGCCTTTTCATGGTTCTGGTGCTCTGGGCTGGGTAGCCTGGCTTGGAGTTTAGACCCCTCCTTCTCAGGAGGATTTCCCCCACAGCTGAGATTTCCCTCGTGAACCTCAGCTGCAGGTCGTGGGATTGGGACCAATGCTTTTTGCATCTCTACCCTTCCTGCCAGGCTCAATGTGGCTTCTTCTGTGAATCCTTGGTTATAAGACACTTCTTCATTTAGTCTTGAGTTGGTTATTCAGGATGGTTTTTCTTAAATTTAGTTATAACTCCAGTTTGGTCCTGAGAAGAAGTGAGTGTAACATTCACCTACTCTGCCACAATCTTGGATCCTTCCCGCAAGTATATCTTTATGGTGTAAAAACACAGAAAGAAAAAATAAGCCAAAAACAATATAGCTAGAAGGTGTTATGTATGCTTTAAATAGTTTTTGCTATGCTTTATTTTGTTTTCCAAGACTTTTGCATGACATGTATTGATTTAAGCAGAGAAAATCTTGAAATGCTAAAGCTGGTTTTAAAGGTTTGGTTCCCCTACTTCTTGCAATTTATGTGAAGTAGGGACCAACAAACCTTCAACTTATTGAAGGCCATTTAGCTGAGAACTGACCTCTACATTGCAAATCCTGTGGCTGGGTCTGTCTTCAAGCTGCTCAGCTTGTCAGCAGCATCTAGAAGGATCAGTTCCTCCACCTTGAAATAAAATGAATTGAAAGCGGGACTTCCAGGACTCCTGATTTTCCTGTCTTACACTCTTCCCCAACCAGGGTTGCCCAATTCTCCCTCTCATTTTCCAGCCTCTTCACTAAAATGTTCTCTGATCTTTTCTCTTACCTGGGTTCATTCCCTAGGTAACTTCAGTTAGTTCTAATGGCTTCAGTACCATAGATATGTTGACAATTCCCAAACTTATTCTAGGTCCCAGAACTTCAGACTTAAACCTAGCTACCTTCTTGACACTTTATTTGATTGTCTAACAGGTTACTTCTATGGTCTGAATCGCATCTTACCCACAATTCACATGTCAAAGGCCTAACCCCTAATGTGACTATATTTGGAGACAGAGCCTGTGAGGAGGTGATAAAGGTTAAATGAGGTAGTAAGGGCCCTGCCTTTTTACCCACCCTTATTGGAAGAGACACCAGAGGGCCTGCTCTTTCTCCAGCCCATATGTGAGGATATAGGGAGAAGGCCAGAAGTCACTCATCTCCAAGCCAGGAATAGAGCAGGACCTGATCATGAACTTCCAGTCTTTAGAACTTTTGAGAAAATCAATTTCTGTTGTTTATATCACAGAGTCTGTGGTATTATGTTATTACCCTGAAGCAGACTAATACACCTACTTAAAACCTGTACCTTCCGCCTGACCTGTGGTGGCACAGTGGATAAAGCGTCAACCTGGAAATGCTGAGGTTGCCGGTTCAAAACCCTGGGCTTGCCTGGTCAAGGCACATATGGGAGTTGATGCTTCCTGCTCCTCCCCGCCTTCTCCCCCCCCTCTCCCTTCTAAAATGAATAAATTAAAAAAAAAAAACCAAAAAAAAAAACCTGTACCTTCCATTAGGTATATACTTTCTGTAGTTTCTTCAGCCAAAAATCTTAAGAGTTAATTTTTACTCCTCTCTCTCATTTTTCCATATCTAGCCAGTCAGCAAATCCAGCTCTAACTTCAAAATATATATATTTAGAAAGGAACCACTGTTCATTACCTTTACCCTACCACACTCGTAAAGCCAGTGATTTCTTTTTTTCACCAAAATAACCAAATACTTTATCTTTTTAAGCAGATAAACAGCAAAGTACAATGCAGTATCCATATTCATTATAAAAATAACTACTGAAGCTTCCAAAACATCAAATGAAGCTGAATCAATGGTTACAACTCTATAATTTTTAGCCAATATAAAGAGTTTTGTTCGAGGTCTAAGCTTGATTTCTACATAATAGTATTCACATGCATTCCTTGTGCCTATTTATTTTCAAAATGAGGACACTTGAAGGGCGAGTCTGGCTTTGTCTTGATTTCAAAGATAATGCAGCAGCAACTTGTCTTAGAAATCCCGTCTCCTGATGTTATAGCACAAATTCTGTTTCTGAAAATAAGATCAGACTAGATTCCTTTGAACTAGTTCAGGTCCCCAAGCTTTTCAAGCACCATGGTATCTGGATATGCTCACACATAATCTTTTTTTTTTTTGTCTTTCGACCAGAAATCCAAAAAGGGGCCCCACTTTCAGAGTCCTGTTATTGAGGATTTTAAGAACCACAGTAAAGCCAAGTAAAGGCAATGGATGCAATTATCCATTACATTTTCTATTAAGGAAAAATATATATGAGAGTACCCTGTCAAATGGGAAAATGATACCAATTATATGGTTATTGAAAAATAGTTCTACAAATTCCTTCTTTCAAAATTATGTTCAGAGGTATTTAAGACCAGAAAGTCGAGAAACTGTTAATACAAATAATTTCTTCACAAGGAAAAAGAACTCGTGGAAAGTGGCTGAGGATCCAGCACAGTGGACCAAGGGAAGATGGACCAATGATGAGCTCGGGCTCTGCATCTCCAGCATGTGTTTATGACATGGATGTGTGCCTAGACCAGTGATGGGCATCTTTTGAGCTTGGTGTGTCAAAATTTGCCAAAAAACCGAGCATAGCTTGGGTGGTATCACTTTGAGAAAAAACCATAATTTTGTGATATTTATAGTTTAACAAAAATGTATAATTGTAATATATAACTGTATTTAATAAACCAAAAACTAATTATTTAACTTACCTGCTTAGTGACTTCTTTGTTCATCTATCAGTCGGATTCTTTTGTTGGTCTTGATATTATTTAACTTGTGTGGGGTGCTGTGAACTAAGATAAGTGAGGGGGAGGGGGAATTCTTTAACTAACCTGCCTATTAGTGACTTTTTGTTGCTGAATTTCATTGGCTAAATCTTCAATTGAAGGTTGGTATTTGTACACTTCAAGCCCAAGTAAGCGCTACTAACTTCATCAGTCAATCTGTTTCTTTTGTTGGTTTTGATATTATTTAACGCTGAGAATAAAGTCTCACAAAAGTACGAAGAGGGAAAAATTGTGAGTAAAGCCATTGCTGTATTTTTCAGGGTGCTAAAAGTGTCTGGTAATCGGTTCCAGGCACTCCAAATTTCCTGTTCGTAGTGGCACTCTTGATTCGTCAAGCAGCACCTTTCCAGATTCTCAAGCTTTGACCTCAAGTCGACAAACACCTGAGCCCAGATGCTGTCTTGAAATTCTGCAAGTTGCATCTTATGTAAATTAAGATGGCTGCCGCTATTTCTAATGGTGGGAAACGGCACCCATAGCACAGGCCCTCGCCTCTCCCAGCTGCCCCTCACTTATCTCAGTAATGATGGTCAATTAGAAATCCACGACACCCCAGAACAGTAGATTGGATGATGACTGCTGTGGTTATGTGGTTGCTGGTAATGGCGATCACAGGGCCCCCAGAGATGCGTCCCCTGCGCGGCATTCCGCTGCTCCCTTCTCTGCCAGCCGGAAGTGAGGTCAAAGATCCCCTAACGGCCTAACCGGAAGTCCCAGGACTAGACGCTCTGTGCTGGAGTTCTGTTGTTTTGGCCTACAGACCTCCGGCACAGACTGTCTACACTACAGCAAATGCTCGGCATGTGGCCCCATACTTCTCTGGTATGCGGCTGCATGTCATTGAAAATGCCTACGTGTGTCAGTGCTGACATGCATGTCATAGCCTAGACTGTGGATAGTTCCTCCGTGTACTTAAAAAACAAGTTAAGACATTAAAGTGAATTTTTGTGTTAGTGAAAAGCCTGCATACAGAAATTGAAAGCCAAGGCCTTAAGGCAAGATTTTTGTCGTCAGACTTGAGAACAGTTGGACATGATGGTAGGCACTGAAGGCTGGCTTAGCTGTATTCAGGCCGGAACAGTATCAAAAATAAGGCAACCTGTGCCTTCTCAGTTTGAGCACATCATCAGAAAGGCCCACTGAGGCAAAAAAAGAAGCTGGCAAGGCAAGTCATAAGATATTCAGACAGGATGATGATCACAGTTAGATGGGATGATTTGGGTTGTGGGCAGGTGCAAAACCCTTGACCCAGCACCCAAAGTAAATGTCTCTGCATGTCCTGTGCACAACTCTGAGCAGCAATTTCTGTGTTTTGGAGGCAACATTTTCTCCCCCAAAGACACAAAGTTGGAGCCCCCTGAAGAGGTGAGACCACCAAGGTGGAACCTCCATCAGGGGTGGAGCTGAGTGAGAATCACAGAGGACTTCCTGTCACAGATGGCTCCTTCCAGGTCTGGTCAAGTCCTATGAACGAATGTTTGTAGGTGCCTGGAAGAGCTTTGCAGGAATGGTTCATGTCCTGCAGGGTGTCCACACAAAAAGGGATAAAGCAGCAGTTCGCTGTGCACCTGAGTAGGCATATGCTCCCACAGGAGAGCAGGTGAGGGCACTAGTGTTATAGGACAGCTGGTCACAACCATCTTGTTGCAGGAAGGGCAACACATTTGGACCAAGTTGTCGAAAAAAAGAGATTGGCTGCTGCACATAGATAGACCGTGTTGTGTTTGGATTCCTTTCTCTATTTCTTGTGTATCTCTTGTATGCTTGTGTTCTGTAGTTACCACATGCTTCATATATACCAGACTAGGTTTATAGCACTCTACTTTAAGTCAATAGTGGTTTAAGTTTGAACACATTTTAAAATCAGTACCATTTTTACTCACTTCCTCCGTTTGTTTTTGTCATTTTTTAAAACTTTTGTGTGTATGTATACCTTAATTTACTGTTGTAATTGCACATAAATTTACTACTTTTGCCTTTTAACCTTTGTACAGTGTTGGTTAACGCACTGATTTTATTATTTGCCTTTGCCAGTGAGAATTTTTTCTTTGTGGTATTTCCTTATTTATATTTTTTATGACCCCCTCAACCCCTAATTTTTGAAGAAGTCCTTTTAACAGTTTTTGTAATACTGACTTAGTGGTGATAAATTTTAGATTTTCCTTGACTGGGAAGCTCTTCATTTCTCCTTTGATTTGGAATGATAGCCTTTCTAGATAGAGTCATCTTGCTTGTAGGTGCTTATTTTTCATCTTTTTGAGTTGTGGACAAAAATGGGGAGTTCCATGAAAAGTAAACTCATAGATGATCTGATCATAAATTTCTAATGGGGACAGGTCATAGGAGGTAGTCATGCCCCAGGTCTATAACTTTTTAGTAAAAGGTTTACCTTTGCCTTAAGCAAGTCCTATCCATTGTTTCTGTGCATATATGTTAACACACTTTTTTTTTTTTTTTTTTGGTATTTTTATGAAGTGAGAAGCAGGGAGGCAGAGACTCCCACATGAGCCCTACCAGGATCTACTGGGCAAGCCCACCAGTGGGTGATGCTCTGTCCATCTGGGGCGTTGCTCCTTTGCAACCAGAGCCATTCTAGTGCCTGATGCGGAGGCCATGGAGCCATCCTCAGTGTCCGGGCCAACTTTGCTCCAATGAATGTTGGCTGCGTGAGGGGAAGAGAGAGAGAAAACGGAGAGGGGGAAGGGTGGAGAAGCAGATGGGCACACTTCTTCTGTGTGCCCTGGCTAGGTATCAAACCTAGGACTTCCACATGTTGGGCCGACGCTCTAACCACTGAGCCAACTGGCCAGGGCAACACACTTTTTTAATTAATTAATTAATTTATTTATTTTTTATTTTTTTTTGTATTTTTCTGAAGCTGGAAACGGGGAGAGACAGTCAGACAGACTCCCGCATGCGCCCGACTGGGATCCACCTGGCACGCCCACCAGGGGCGACACTCTGCCCACCAGGGGGTGATGCTCTGCCCCTCCGGGGCGTCGCTCTGCCGCGACCAGAGCCACTCTAGTGCCTGGGGCAGAGGCCAAGGAGCCATCCCCAGCACCCGGGCCATCCCTGCTCCAATGGAGCCTTGGCTGCGGGAGGGGAAGAGAGAGACAGAGAGGAAGGAGGGGGGGAGGGGGGGAGAAGCAAATGGGCGCTTCTCCTATGTACCCTGGCTGGGAATCGAACCCGGGTCCCCCGCACGCCAGGCCGACGCTCTACCGCTGAGCCAACCAGCCAGGGCGGGCAACACACTTTTTTATAACACAGTTTTGTGTGTTCACCACCCCAAGTCTCCGCTCATCACTATTTATCTCCCCTATGCCCTCCTCCACCTCCCTCACTACCTCCCAGTAATCACCACACTGTTGTCTATGTCCACAATTTTTTCTTTTTCCCCTTTTGCTCAATCATTCCACCTTATTCATCCAGCACTCCCTCACTTTTTAAATAAGCTGTAACCACCCTCAAGAGCGCATATAATATTTTTTTAAAGGTGCTTCTTTATTATTGGTCAGACTAATGCATAATTTTTCCTAATGAAGAACTCTGGTAAGGCTGAGTGGTGGTATGTGTCCTAGCTAATTGCAATGGCAGTATTCAAGGTAAGCGATGGTGGCCTAGATTAGAGTAGTGATGGTAAAGATGGAGAAGAGTGAATTGATTCAACAGATATTTATTCTGTAGGCATGAAGTCACACTAGAGCTATAAGTAGGACATGGAGGAAAAGATAAAGGGAGGCTTCATGGGAATGCTGACATTCAAGGCAATGTGGTATAACTGAAAAATCCCTGGACCAGAGCCCAGGTGTATTTGAATCTTAATTCCAACTCTGCCCTTGAGCTGATTATGTGATCTCTGAGCCTCTCTACAATGAGTGAATTGAAGTAGATAATTCTCCCCATTTCTGTTCAGGGGAAGGAGCATAACATAAGAGCTATGATCTTGGGTCTGGGAATTCCATTTATGGAATCCACTGCCTGGATTCCATTTATGAAGAGTGCATATAATCTTGTTAACTATCCTGTAGTCCAATTTCCACCTTGCTGTCACTTCCATGTAATCTTTATAGTCCCTTCTTAATTTTAAATGTATAAAAGAAGCTGCAAAACTGTTATTTTTTGGAGCACTTGCGATCCTGTTCCCCAACATATGTCATCAGTTTGGCTCAAATAAAGTCATAAAAATTCTCTACAGATTGGGACACTTCTTACATTGACAGAATATTTCATGTCAATCCCTTTTGACCTGCAAAGTTTCTGTTGAGAAATCAGCTGAGAGTCTTATAGAAGCTACCTTGGAAGTAATTGCTTTTCTCTTGCTGTTTTTAAGATTTTCTCTTAACCTTTGGCATTTTAATTATGATGTTTCTTGTGTGGGCCTTTCTTGGTTCATAAGCCAGCCATTTCTCAACTGGAGTGCTGCAAAAAGAAGCATTTCAAAGATATGTTAACCTAGATGCACAAGAACAAAGGACAGGGCTTGCTTAAGGAAAAGACTGACCTTTGCTAAGGATGCTAAAGTCCAAGGAGTGACTGCCTACTGTACCTGCCCAGTTAGAAATTTATAATCTGATCATCCTGTGAGGTTACTTTCAGTAACTGGACTCGTTAGATTTATTATAGAGCCCAATTTTGATCCATACTCTTATTACCAAACCTGTTGGACCCTGAAAAGAAGATACCTACTAAAAAGGGCTATTGGTGTCTAACTGGCTCAAATTAACAACAAACAAAAAGCAGAGCTTAGCAGACATTTCTGCCCAGGAGCCGCTCATGCAAATTGCACTTCAGGGAGAAGGTTGCACTGAACTACCCACCTTTGTGCTCATCTGCCGGCCTACAGTGGGTTCCTCCCATGTAAACCCTGCTGAAGGTCTACTGGAATCCTGTTTCAACCAATAGGACTGAGGCTTTCTTCATCCTATCAGAGCTGTGCAGCTACATGGCCCCTCATAAACTTTAGCAATCAAGCAGAGCGGCTCCATTCTGACTAATCAGGACAGTGCTTTCTGGACCAATCCAACTGTGAGGCTTTGGCGTTCTCATTTGATGAGGAGGGGCCTCCTGTCTATATAAGTCAGAGTGCACGTCCATTTGCACGGGGTACTGAAGACTGTTTCCCAGACTGGAATGAGATGGCGCCAGAGCAGAGAGCAGACAGCACAGCACAGGGTAGCGCCGTCCAGCTGGAGAGGGGCCTGGCCCCAGGGAGTGTCACAGCGCTCCTGCTTCATAATGGAGCTGAGGCACCATTGAGCTGTTCTTACAGCGGTGCTCTATCATAGCTGAGCTGTTTGCACTGAATCAAGTGTCCTTCACTGCACCCCACATTGGGGATTCCTGCTGGTGCTGAGTCGGCTCCTAGGACCATGGGCTGACACTGCTGGCTCACATCTAGGCTGCTGCAGCCCAGGCCCACACACACAGACCCACCCACACTCCAACTCCTTGGTGTTTACACGACAGTCGCGTGGGCTGCACTAACCGCACCTGTGTGAGAAACGCCTGTCACCAGAGCATTGCTCAGTTCTCCTAGCTCAATGCCCACCTGTGAGCGTCGCAGTTCGTTCACTGTCCCACCACAACGGCACACTTGTGCCCGCCGGTCCTCACCGGCGCTCAGGAGGAAAGTACGGGACGAACAGACCGTGTAACATCAAATACCAGCGTCTCTCCCAGAGGCCTGCAGTCCCATCCCGCCTCCTGGAGCGCAGAGGCGGGACTTTCTGTCTGGTTGCCGACAGCTTCCGGGGTGGGCCGGAAGTGCTTGGAGAGGAGTTGTCGCCCGGGAGGCGGCACGGAGGTGCTGCTGTGTGTTGGGCGCCATGGGCAAAAGGGACCGGGCGGAGCGCGGTGAGAGCTGGCTAGGGCGCGGGCGCGCCGGGGTTTGCCCGCGAGTCCAGCGGCTCCCAGCGGCGGTCGACCCGCACCCTGGGGCTCGAGACGAGGGCAACCCCGGCGCTGGGTCTGCGGCCGCGGCTGAGGGGGAAGCCAGCAGCAGTCGAACCGAGGGGGGGGTGCGCCGGCTCGCGGGGTCCGCTTGCGGTCGCCAGGCGTCTGCAGAGCCCGCTCCTCTGTCCGCGTCTGCAGATAAGAAGAAGTCCAAGAAGCGGCACTACGAGGAAGAGGACGAAGATGAAGACGACGTCCCGGGGAACGACTCTCAGGAGGCGGTGCCCTCGGCCGCGGGGAAGCAGGTGGATGAGTCCAGCACCAAACTGGACGAATACGGGGCTAAGGACTACCGGCTGCAGATGCCGCTGAAGGCCGACCACGCGTCGCGGCCGCTGTGGGTGGTGAGCACGCGAAGGCGGGCGGGCGGCCTCCCGGGCTGCCGCGCCCCGGGGTGCGGGTGCGGGATGGGCGGGCGCGCGCCGGTGCTGCCGCACCTGTCTCCCTGCTCTCCAGTCCTGCCTTTCAGGACGTTCTCCTTCCAATTCTGCCACAGCTTTGCGTTCTTCGCTGTAAAAAAATTAACGGAAGACATATTCGTTAGGCAGCTGTTTTGCTCAGCTGGAAGTAACTAATGTTCTGCAGTCATCTGAATTCTAGTCTGAAGGTAACCCGAGGAAAGCTGGTACGGCGGACTTTTCTGTGGACAGCAGTGGGAAGCGCTGCTGATTTGTGAACCTCGTCTGTTCTCTGCCCTTTTTGTATCTGGTCAAAGTCACAGGTCCAGGTTGGCTGAGGCATGCTTACAGCAATAGCCCTAGTGTTGGGTCGGTGGTGACAGGTTGCTTTTCCGGCAGCTTCTCTTTGATGCATAATGACAGGGAAGAGTCTCATCGTCAGGAACGCATCAGTGTCTTTGTGTCTGGTGTTTTCCAGGCTCCAGATGGTCACATTTTCTTAGAAGCCTTCTCTCCAGTTTACAAGTATGCTCAAGACTTCCTGGTGGCCATCGCGGAGCCTGTGTGCCGGCCAACCCACGTGCACGAGTACAAGCTGACGGCCTACTCCCTGTATGCCGCAGTCAGCGTTGGGCTGCAGACCAGCGACATCACGGAGTACCTTCGGAAGCTCAGCAAGACAGGCGTCCCCGAGGGCATTATTCAGTTTATTAAGGCAAGTGGGGGGCTTGGGCTGGCACTTTTGCCCTCCAGATTGGGAACAGGTGTGACACATTGTTAACTTTGGCATTCAAGACAGTACCATTCAGGACTAGTGTGTGGAGCATAATGACTGACTCCTGCAGCTGTTCCTCTGTGTTTCTTCTGCTGAGCTCATGCTTCCCAGGAGCTGTTCACAGCCAGTGGGGGCTCATACAGTGGGGAAGTAATTCAAATCCATTCTGGCCAGGGGTATTTGGGAATGCAGTCCAAAGTTAATGGTGTTCCTATTCTCTCCAAAATTCATATTTTGGAGCCTAACTACTAATGTGTTGTATTTGGTGTAAGGAAATAGTAATTAAGGTTAAGTGAAGTTATAGGAGTAGGCCGCTGAGTCAAAAGGATTAGTGTCCTTAGAAGAAGAAACTCCAGAAGGCATGTGTGCGCTCTTTCTCTCTCTGCATGTATGCAAGGAAGGGGTCATGCCAGCACACTATGAGAAAGTAGCCCTCTACAAGTCAGGAGGAGAACCTTCACTAGAAGCTGCACCACTGGCACATTGACTGGACTCCTAGAAATAACTTGCTGTTATTAAACCACCCAGTCCAGATTGTTCTGCATGACAGCTCAAGTAGACTAATATGGATGGTAAACTCTGACTAAGGCTGAATGCCTGCATTGGACAAATAGTCAACAACTCTCATTAGGGAGATGCAGAGAGAATTTCAGATGTTGAAGTGGGTAGGGTTCCATGTGCAGAGCGGTTGAACATGCTTGGGTTTGTTCTGAGGAATAGCTGAATGCCTTTCAGAAGAGATAGACAGTGTCCTTTGTTGCCCTCTGCTGATCTAAGGGGAGTTGGATTCAGACCCCAAATCTGGAGTTGCATAAGAGGAGTTCCACAGACCTCCAGCATAGTAATATATCCAGCCTCAGAGAAGCTGGCAGGGGCCCTGGAGGGAATTCTCTTCACTGGTGATATGGAAGGCCACCTGAGAGAGCCTGCACCTTGCTGAAATGAACCACATTGGAACCCTGCTGGGAGCTTCCTGCGGAAGGGTTGGTACAGTGCAGAGGCTGATCCAAGAGGGCAGCAGTGGAGGCAGGCAGCAGCCCTGGGTCTTAGTGGTGGCTTTTCATGACTGCCACACAATCTCTGCTGCATTCCACCTTAAAGACTGTCGGGAACCTAGTAGGATGTACCTTGTATTCTCTACCATAAAGAAGCTTATATACTAGTTGGGGAAATAGGGACATTGGTGAGGGGGCCGGAAGGCTTTGCATTAAATTCACACAGCAAACAATTACAAACACACACTAGCCAGCTTTGTGCAGGGAGCTGAAGTAGTACCGACGTGGTGGGATGCACCTGTGGAATAGGGTAGGGCCTGTTGAAATGGAGAGGAGGGGAGACGGAAAATAAAAGATTTCAGCTGTGTTTTATTAAAAGACATGCATTAAAATTAGCCAGGCAAGAGGTAGATTTTGCTCTGAAAAAGAAGAAGCTAATAGAAAAGGCTCAGTTTAGGGAGCTCTGATCTCATTAGCTCACACATTGGGTTTTCCTACAGTAACACAAACTCTTCATTTGGTTGGTAGGTGGTAGAAATGTGCTGTGAGTGAGCTGCGTGTTGCTAATTCACCTGTTTTATGTGTCACTTTTTGTAGTTATGTACTGTCAGTTATGGAAAAGTCAAGCTGGTCCTAAAGCACAACAGGTAAGGGGTCCTGTGACAAGCCCATTCAAGGTACTTTCACTCTCTGTGCTCTGATGTTAAGAAGCTAACAGTGAACTGTCCACTCTGTACCAACACCTGCTCCCCGAGTAAGGTGAGAAAAGCAGTCAGCAAAGTAATGTGGGCAAAACTGGAAATTTGTTCACTGGTCACCATGTTCCACTAAGCAGTGCAGCTGGGGCTCAGAGTCCAACCTACTTGTCTTTAGAAGATGGCATTGCCCACCACCCTCATATGTTGTGTCATAGCCAGTAGTGCATATAGCTCAGATTTGGCAGAGGGTTGTGGGAGAGTGAGAGTGTGGAGAGAGTTATGAGACCCCTGTTTGTACACTGTTGAACAATGGAACACTCTGAACATGTGCTGGTAAGTAGGCACACCTTTCCTCTTGTAGGTACTTCGTGGAAAGCTCCCACCCTGATGTCATCCAGCACCTTCTCCAGGATCCAGTGATTCGGGAGTGCCGCCTGAGGAGCTCTGACGGAGAGGAGACCGAGCTCATCACAGAGACCTTCACGAGCAGATCAGCTGTACGTGGGCTTTTGGGTCACCCCGGGCAAAAGCATTTAGTACTGAAGCTTCTGTTTCAGAAGCACTGGTTACAACCCAGTGGCCATGCAATTTTCTTGCAACATTCAATCTTGCTTGGAAACAGTGGGGTTAAATGTTCCCTGCAAATCCAAAGTCTTTATCTTACAGATAACAAAGACTGCTGAAGGCAGTGGTGGGCCCTCCACTTCCCGGATGACAGATCCACAGGGAAAATCTGATATCCCCACAGACCTATTTGACTTTTATGAGCAAATGGACAAGGATGAGGAAGAAGAAGAAGAGACACAGACAGTATCTTTTGAAGTCAAGCAGGTTAGTGGACAGGTTTCCTAGTTCCTTCCCTAAGCTGGTGTAAGAAGCTGATCCAGCCCTGCACAGACACTTTCTATGGTCTGTGTGAGAGGAAGGAATGCCCACCTGTTCCTGAATTGCTTTTCCCTTCTTGGTGTTTGGGCTGTAGCACCAATTTTCCTATTGGAGTTAAGTCTGGATGTCTTAGTCCTCACATTGGTGGGTCAGACTTCACAAGTTCTTAGGGAAGTACAAGAAATGGTGCCAGTGGGGCATTTTTGGTGGCTGGTTGGGTTTCATGTTGCCTGTGCTCCTTGTTTGGTTTCCTTTCCCGTGGTGTAGCCCGGCTGTTATTAAGCAAGATCTGAAGTTGTAAAAGTCTAGATAGACTGCTATTCTTTTGACCACATGGCACTGTAGAGTGTGTTCTGATTATGAGCATGCTTTGGAGTTAAGAAGGTTATGAAACTTCCCTTGTGCTCTCCCCAGGATATGATTGAGGAACTTCAGAAGCGTTGCATCCACCTAGAGTACCCTCTGTTGGCAGAATATGACTTTCGGAATGATTCCATTAACCCTGATATCAACATTGACCTGAAACCCACAGCTGTCCTTAGACCTTATCAGGAGAAAAGCTTGAGGAAGATGTTTGGGAATGGGCGTGCACGTTCAGGGGTCATTGTTCTTCCTTGTGGTAAGTGATACTTAAATGGAGATGTCCAGGCTGCCTCCCATTCTCCCTGGACACATTTCACTAAGTCACTGAGCTGGCTAGGAAACAGCCATGGTCCGATGCCTCCCTAATGCCTGACTTGACAGATACTTGAATGCTTGCTTTATGCAGGGCCCCAACTTCCACCCTGGGGATGGAGTGGTGGAGAGAACAACACTCTCATCGCCAGCTTGTTCTGGGGAGTTGGAGAGAGACATTAGACAAATCACCTAAGCAGTGTGTGAGATCTTGGATGGTGAAGCAGAGCAGAGTGAGGGGTGGGCCTGTGGTATGGGGAGGGTGTTATTTTACATGCTGGAGTTGGGTTCTTGTCCTGTACAGTTAGTCTCATGAGGCTGTCTGTGTGAAGGCCCCAGCACAGAAACTTGGGCCTGTTATGCTCTGCACATTCATGAAGGGGCAATAGCAGCCCCCTTGGCTGCTCTCTAAGGACACTAAGTCATGTCAGTTCTCTAAGGGCACTAGATTCATGGCCAGCAGTCACACAGACTTACCCAGAGGCCCTGCTCCAGATGTAGGGAGGCAGAAGCTCCACAGGAGGGACCTGTGCCTTCAGGTGGTAGTGGTTCTTTTTTTGAGGCTGCATGAGTTATTTTGACATGCATCCCTGGTAAAGGAAGAGTTGCTGTTTGAAGGAGTAGCTTGATTTTTATCTTGATCTTCAAACGATGGATGGCTGTAAATGTGGAAGCTCCTGGAATTCCACCTTCTCTGTCTTTACCATGAGTATGTAACCATAACCGCCATCTTTCACTGACCCCTGCTTTGTGCATCTGTGTACTGGGCTCATGGACCCAGCAGCACCACTTTCCCATGGCTTTGAGCAAGTCATGCCTTGGTTGTAGTCTTACTGTGTTTAAAATGGCCATAATAGTGTCTCTTATCTCTGATTTGTTGTGAGATTTCAGCATTTGAACAAGATGCATGTAAAACACTACAACAGGGCTGGCACTTGTCTCTTTTACTGCTTACATTTGTGTGGAAAGTGGGCATGTTTCCTGTTTGTGAAGAAGTTAGGCTCTGGAGCAGTAAGTGTCGGCTGTGTGCAGATAACGGGGTCAGATCTGTGTGTTGATGAGTCTGTTTGTCTCTGTCCTTCACTTCGGCCTGGCCTTGGTTAGGAGTTGTCTTTGGTTTCTTGTAGGTGCTGGGAAGTCACTGGTGGGCGTGACAGCTGCATGCACGGTCAGAAAACGCTGCCTTGTGCTGGGCAACTCAGCTGTGTCTGTGGAGCAGTGGAAAGCCCAGTTCAAGATGTGGTCCACCATCGATGACAGCCAGATCTGCCGCTTCACCTCCGATGCCAAGGACAAGCCCATAGGCTGCTCCATCGCCATTAGCACCTACTCCATGCTGGGCCATACCACCAAAAGGTCTTGGGAGGCTGAGCGGGTCATGGAATGGCTCAAAACCCAGGAATGGGGCCTCATGATCCTAGACGAAGTGCACACCATCCCAGGTGAGCAGGAGGAAAGCTGGGCTGCCCACTTATTGTGAAACGGAAGCTGATTTTCAGCTGTTGGGTTGTGGGAGGGGCTGCTGTGTAGTGTGCCCATTTTGCCTGAAAGACTTAGCGGGGAACTCTCTTAAATAAATCATGAGCATGTGGAGTGAGGGTGGGGTGGGCAGGAGCATAGCCATAGCTTCCTCAGTCACTGGCCCAGAGTGACTGTTAGAAAATGATTTTTTCTTTCTTCTTCCATCTTATGCTTACTCTTTCCCCAGTCCTGGGAAAGTGTCTAGGAGTCCTGCAGTGTGTTGGTTATTTCATTTGAAGGCTAAGGTATTGGTCTGTAATATGTTACAGAAGCCCTACTTCCAACAGGCAGTCTGTTTCTAAAAACAACTATATTGAGCCTGAGTAGGCGGTGGTGCAGTGGATAGAGCATCGGACTGGGACGTGGAGGACCCAGGTTTGAGACCCCGAGGTTGCCAGCTTGAGCGCAGGCTCATCAGATTTGAACAAGGCTCACCAGCTTGAGCCCAAGGTCGCTGGCTTGAGCAAGGGGTCACTTGATCTGCTGTAGCCTCCTGGTCATGGCTCATATGAGAAATCAATCAATGGACAACTAAGGAACCACAATGAAGAATTGATGTTTCTCATCTCTCTCCCTTCCTGTCTGTCTATCCCTCTCTCTGACTCTCTCTGTCTCTGCCACAAAAAACAAACAAACAACAAAAAAAAACCAAAAACACACAACTGTATTGATATAATTTATATACCATAAAATCTCCTCGTAAGGATACAATTCAAGACTTTTAGTCAATTTATGGAGCTGTGCAGCCATCTCTGTGATCCAGTGTTAGAACTTCTTCCTCACACGTGCTTATTCAGTACTTTCCTCCCTGGGCCCAGGTGGCCACCGTGCACCGCTCTCTATCTCTTGTGACCTGGCCTTTTCTGGAAACACTGTGTTACAGGGTCATGCATGCTTTCTTGTGTCTGGCTTCTTACACATCATATCCTGGTTCCCCCACATAGTACCTTGTATTGATAGTATGCAGTCCTGACAGAGCACAGAGCATTCAGAGGAAGTGCAAACCATATGCCTCAGCAGTCCCACTGTGGCATCTGTCCTAGCGAAGTGGGTCCCACAAAACCTGGTGTGTGAATGGGTAGTCAGCTCTATTCCAATCTCCAAAACCAGCCCTAATCTACATGCTCACCAGTGGGCTACTGGAGAGACAGATTTGTGCGTGTGGACATACTTAGTAGTGTAAAGGGACACACTTGCTGCATGTTATGCCCTGGCCGAATGTCAGGCGGTGTGCTGAGTGCGTTGGCCTGTCAGAGCTTGCAGAGTGTGTGCTGCCTTTGATAGGACAGTCTTGCAACAAAACTCCAGTGATGTGGACAGATCGGCGGGTATTTGGGTCAGGTGGGGGCAGCTGTGACTATAATGGGAGGGCACAAGGAAGGTTTTCAGGGTGATGGATTAGTCTGGGTCCTGATTGTGGTGGTGGTTACACAAATCTCATGGGTTAAAATTTATAGAACTGATCCCTTCCCCACCCTGAGAAGGGTCAGTTTTACCATGTGATAATTTAAAAACTAAATTAAAAGAACATTTGGAAGAGGGTGGGTATTTGGTCTGATTGGATTGGAAATCATTGATAACTGAGAATCATATCATATGTGTTTGAAGCTTAGGAAGGCTCAGGCTTTCTGCTGAAGTATCAGGTCTACCAGAAAGTTCTGTTCGTTTCTATCACAAGTTTCGACACGTAAGCACATGTTTATTTGGCGCATGTGTGCCTCTCAATTTTTTTTTTATTTTTTTTATTTTTCTGAAGCTGGAAATGGGGAGAGACAGACAGACTCCCGCATGCGCCCGACCGGGATCCACCTGGCACACCCACCAGGGGCTACGCTCTGCCCACCAGGGGGCGATGCTCTGCCCCTCCGGGGCGTGGCTGTGTTGCGACCAGAGCCACTCTAGCGCCTGGGGCAGAGGCCAAGGAGCCATTCCCAGCGCCTGGGCCATCCTTGCTCCAATGGAGCCCCGGCTGCGGGAGGGGAAGAGAGAGACAGAGAGGAAGGAGGGGGTGGGGAGTGGAGAAGCAAATGGGCGCTTCTCCTATGTGCCCTGGCCAGGAATCGAACCCAGGTCCCCTGCACGCCAGGCCAACGCTGTACCGCTGAGCCAACTGGCCAGGGCCTGCCTCTCTATTTTTATCACTTAATGTATACATACTGACGTAGCAAATTAACTAAAACAAAGTTGATTCACATTAGTCTTATGTGTGAAGTGATAGTTTACCCATGGCTACTGATAAAATTCATTTACACCACTGTATTTGATACGAATTTCAACAAGGAAGAAATGCTACAGAAGCATGTAGAAATTTATTGAAAGTGTTTGGTGAAGGTACAGTTTCTGATAGGACATGCAGAAGATGGTTCGAAAAATTTGAAACAGGTGATTTCGACCTTTCTGATAAGCCACGTTCTGGGCGACCATCTTTGATCGATGACGATGTTGTTAAGACCATGTTGGAGCAAGATCCTTTTCTGACAACATCGGAGATCGCAGAAAGGCTTAATTCAGCTCAGCAAACCATTTTGGACCATATTCGGAAGATAGGATTGGTGTGGAAATATTCAAGATGGGTGCCACATGAATTAAGTCAGAAGACTTTGGATGATTGAGTCGTCATATGCACATCTCTGCTTGCTCAGAAAAAAATCGAGCCCTTCTTGAACCGGATGATAGCTGGGGATGAAAAGTGGATTACCTACGAAAACATCGTAAGGAAAAGGGCATATTGTGAACCCGGAAAACCTAGCCCTTCCACTTCTAAACCAAATTTGACTCTGAGTAAGAGAATGTTGTGTATATGGTGGGACATTCGAGGACCAATACATTATGAGCTTTTAAAACCGAACAAAAAGCTCAATTCGGAGAAGTATTGTCAGCAACTGGATAATTTAAAGACAGCAGTCCAAGAAAAGAGGCCGGCGATGTTCAATAGGAAGAACATCATACTGTATCATGATAATGCCAGGCCACATGCTGCTTTGGAGACTTGTCAAAAAATGGCAGAACTAGGCTGGGAAATTCTGTCGCATCTACCATATTCCCCAGACTTAGCACCCTCCGACTATCACTTGTTTTTGTCCTTACAAAATTTTTTGAAGATCAAAAAATTCAAAAATGAAGAAGATATCAAACAAGCACTGGTTCAATTTTTCACATCAAAAGATAAAACATTTTTCAAAAATGGGATATACAAATTGCCCTCACGCTGGCAAGAAATCATTAATAATAATGGCAATTATTTAATAAAGTTTATTGACAGTAAGAAAAATTTGTATTTTGTTTTATTCCAAAAACGGGCAGAACTTTCCGGTAGACCGTATATATAGGTAGTATCTTGATGTTCCTCTTTAACCTGAGTCCCAGGTCCCAGAGGGTGGCAGCCAGGCTTGGGATTGGGTATCTGGTGATGAGGCGGTAGCAGTGTACCTCACAAGTTCATGTGTTTGTCTTTCTCCTGTGGTTCACTGGAGTACTCTGTCTCTGGTTGGGGAATAGTGAAGCTAAACGGCTCTAAAGAATTTTGAGCCTGACCAGTGGTGGTGCACTGGATAGAGCATCAACCTGAGATGCTGAGGTCACTGGGTTTGAAACCCCGAGGTTGCCGGCTTGAGTGCAGGCTCACGAGCTTGAGTGTGGGGTTGCTGGCTTGAGCGTGGAATCATCAACATGATCCCATGGTTACTGATTTGAAGGCCATAGTTGCTGGCTTGAGCAAGGGGTCACTGGCTTGCCCTGAGTCCCCTGGGTCAAGACACATGAAAAGCAATCAATGAACAACTAAAGTGCTGCAACTAAGAGTTGATGCTTCTCATATTTCCTTTTGTCTCTGTCTTGAAAAAAAAAATTTTTTTTTTTAGTTCAGGCCCTCACCAGGGCAGAGAACAAATGTTAAATAAGGGAATTTGAACAAATCAGAGTGTTTCTTGACTGTTAAATATTTAGCACACTGGACTAGGTAAAATGATAAATCGTTGAGATTTATTCAAAAAAAATGAAGATTGCTGTGTTCCTTTACAGATCTTCCAAAAGGAGCACTGCTGGGGACCGAATAAATAAACGGTATTTTTGCAATCTGGACAGAGGTGCTAGGCCCAACCCCCACCTCATCTGCCTAGTTAACAAAGAGCTACACCTGATTCTCATTTGTCTCAACCATGTTCTCTGGAGGAGGCTAGAAGCTAGTTTCTTATTAGTGTAAAGTTGGATTTCAGTGGTATGGTGTGGATTGTCTTTGAGTTGCCTTGGAAACTTAATTGAATTGCTAATGGACCATGTTTTTTCCCATGAAAAAAGGCGGATGCGCTTTTGGGAGCAGTGGTGTTACAGCTGAGGAACAGTAGAGACTGTTCACAGTGGCGTTCTCCTGAACCCATCTGTGTATATATATATATCTTTAAGTCCCTATCATTTATTTCAGTTCCATACCTTTTCCCATTCGGGACCCCGGTATATACTTGTTGTGGCTGGACCATGACAGAGCCTTATTGTATCATTATATTAATAAGAAATTTCTATTACAGTACTTGTGTATCGTAAGGGCTTGTGAATACTAATTGCTTGCACCATGGGCGGCACTGTGCCAGTTTCATTGTTTTCACAAGTAGTTATTGAGAACCTTTTAAGTAGCAGTACTTTGCTTGGCACTGGAGACAAAGTGGGAGGAACAAACAGTCAAAGAATCACAAAGTAAATGTCAAATAACAACTGTGATACAATGTGCAATGAAACAGGCCACACACAAACAGTACTACTACTGTGATTCCATTTATGTGACATTCAAAACCCAGCAGGCATCGTGTCTGATTACTGAAGCCAGAGTCACAGTGCCTGTGAGGGAGAGTGCTGGGGTTGACAGGATGGGTCAGAGGAGAGACTTCTGGATGCTAAGATCACTCAGATCTTGACCAGGTGGTCCCAGAGGTGAATTTATCAAGCCGTGTATTTCATCATATGTCCATTCTTCCCCTGTGACAGCTGTCACGGCTGTAAGAGAATATAACAGCTGTGTGACTAGTTTGCAGGGCAGCCCTAGGGCAGGCTGTTTCTGGCTACTGTATGCCCAAGAAGGGTCCAATGCATGCTTCCCTGGAGTGGGTAATCCCTGGGCTATCCGCTGCCTCCCAGGGCCCATGTTAGGTTGGTGTCTCCATTGCTTTGGCTGCCATTTCTTTCTGACATGAGAAATTTTCCCTGGGTCCTTGGTGACCCTATTTTGGAGCTGGCAGAGTTTTCAGAGGTAACCCCAAACCTGTTTTTTTCTTTCTTTGTTTTCCAAGTTTGTAATCCACATTAGGCTTTGGTATGTGAAATTTTAAGACCTGGATGTTTACTTGGGTTAGACAGCCCTCTTATTTCAGAATGACTTTTTTGGTGCAGTCTGACTTCATTCTGCAGATTGTTATCATTAACCTTACCTTTCATTGTTGTAAGGGAAGCACTTCAGCTTTCCTTCAGGGGTTAGGGGTTGGGGTTAGGGACGCAGGTCCATGTGAATCAAAAGTTGGAGTATAACCTAAGTGGTCTTCTGCATATGCTGATTCCCTGCCTCAGGTCACAAATACAGTAGACTCTTTTGGACCACACAGTTTAAACCTATGTTATTCAAGGGTGAGCAATTTGAATTTTTAAAAGATGAGCCCATGTAATTCCATATATTGGGTCTTTTAAGATGAATATTTAATACCCTTTTATGTGTTTGTTTAATTTGATAAGTCAAAGAATTACAACATTCTAAAGAAAGGAAGACAGAGGAGGTTGGTGATTTACCAGCTAATTGGAGGAGTGTGGCGAATGGAGTTTCCCTAAGGCGGGCCTGGGCTCCTGGAGTTCATCTTTCCGTTTTGTCCTTGGTTTCTGGGAAGGTGAAGGGAAGTCTATGGATCTGGCTTCTTTTGTTCCTCTGATTGCCAGGTGCCCAGCCCTGTCCCTGTAACCTCGGTGCTAGTTTCAGGGTGACAGCTCCCTTGGGAAATGCAGGGCTCAGTGGTTTGTCAAGTGCAGTGCCGCTGCTGCAACCCTGTGAGGGTGCTGGATTCGCTCACAGGGAGCTTCCTCTTCTCTGTCCTTCTCTTGAGGTCTGGCCGTGCTGATTCAGATTCCCACACAGTTGTTCTTGTCTAGAGCCAGGTCCCTGTGGTCCAGAAACCTGGAGTGTGCCCACACGGTGTCACAGGCCCGCGTGAGGTCACAAGGCCGTGTGTGGTACTTGAACATTAGAAAGTGACAATGTGAATTGCCAATTGTTTCCCCAGCCAAGATGTTTCGACGGGTGCTCACCATTGTGCAGGCCCACTGCAAACTGGGCTTGACCGCAACCCTCGTCCGGGAAGATGACAAAATTGTGGACCTAAATTTTCTGATCGGGCCCAAGCTCTACGAAGCCAATTGGATGGAACTGCAGAACAGCGGCTACATCGCCAAAGTCCAGTGTGCTGAGGTAGTTGCCCCTCCTTTCCCTTTCCTGGTCAGGGGGCACAGATCAGGTGGAGTCCTCACAGGTATGAGCACAGGTCAGGGCCTGAGCACAGGTGCTGCTGCCTCATGTGGTCCCCTCCCCCCTGTGAGGTGGGTGGTGCTCTGCCACTTCACAGATATGAAACGCAGTCACTGTCCGGAGCATACAGGGCACGGTGGCCTGGGGGGGGGGGTGCACAGGACATGGTGAAGTGAGGGTGCCCATCCGGGTGCTTGGCCGGCTCTGCTCCACCGGCCATACTCCTGCCTTCTGGGAGTGAGTGCTACAGGGTCTTCTCCCACCTTCCCTTGAGTGTCGTGCATGGACAATCATGTAGCCACCGCAGGGCCAAAGCATGTTGATTTTGATGCCCCAGAAGGCACTGGTGGCCTTCATCATTTTATTTCTAAGAAGACATTTCCCTAATGTTCTATAGTGAATACCTGCACATGTATATTTAAAACATACATCCTCAAAGGTAAGGCTTCTCAGAAGGAACAGGAGGAACCCTTTTTGGCACTTACAGGTGTCTGACTCAGTGGTTAACATATGGTGCCTTTGTCATGAAAGGATAGAAAGGGGCCTATTTGGTCAGCGTGAGTGTGAGGACCAGGTGCAGGTAGACTTGCTTTGTCGAGAAATTTCCTTACCTTTTAGTTGCATCTTTGTATTCTACACCCATGGTCTGAGACAGAGTTGCCAGGGCCATTTGGGCCTGTTCCTTGCTAGATACGCTCACCCTGCCAGGGTGACCGCAGGCTTAGACACGGCTCTCCCAGCCCCCTGCTTTCCTCTGTTGTTTTACCTTCTGTTTATAATTGCTTGAGCACGTGCTGTTTCATGTTACTTTGATAAAAATCCTTATGTATATATGAGTAGAAACATGTTATTCATACTGTGTGACTTCTGTCGTTTGCTTTACTTTTATTCCTTGCACAATATGTTGTTTTGTGATGATGAACATAGCTATAGTTCATCCTGCTGAATGACTCTATAGTATTCCATTTTACAAATATGCCACGATTTGACATATAATGGAATTTTACACAGCAGTAAAAAGATCTTTACCAGTGTTGATAGGCATTTGGTTTGCTACGTTATTTAAAATTTTTAACAGTTCTGTCAAGGTTTAGTTTACATTCTTAACCTTCACGTGTTGTAAGTAAATACTGTGCTTTATAACTTCAGAACATTTCCATTAACCCCAAAGTTCCCTTGTAACAGTTTGCATTGAATCCCTGCTTCTCCTGCCGTAGAAAGAATTTATTGTCTGTCTCTGTAAATTTGGAGCTTAGTGTTTTGTTTTGTTTTGTTTTGCTATTATGAAAAATATTACTGCAAATGTTTTAGTAACTGTTTTGTACCTGTGTCAGAATTTTTCTAAAGCATTATTGTTCACACTGTGGACTGTGACCCTGTAGTAGATGAGACATC
Organism: Saccopteryx leptura; assembly: GCF_036850995.1. NCBI lineage: Eukaryota > Metazoa > Chordata > Mammalia > Chiroptera > Emballonuridae > Saccopteryx > Saccopteryx leptura. Next base: position 1,425,587 of record NC_089509.1, read on the forward strand.
ACTTTGGTGGATCATGATCAGATAGAATAAATAGAATCTACCAGAATGTGTAATATTTATTAGGTGTATGTATTGTTTCATAAAACTGTGTGCATGTGTGAATGTCTAGTTTGTGATGTAAAGTAATCCCAGGTGTAAAGGCCACTGCTCTAACAGGTAGACCTAGAAAGAGCATTGCTGGGTCAAAGCTCTGTAGAGGTTCGCTGTATGAGTCCTGTCACGGCAGACTGCTCTTCAGCGTGATGTACCAGACAGCACCCATCTCCTCTCCAATACCTGCTATCTCATTGTTGTCTTTTCATTTTTGCTAACCTGGTAAGTGAAGTGCTATTCATTCATGGCCTCAATTTGTGTTTTCTTCTTTATAGTGACATTGAGCATCTTTCCATATATTTATTGGCCATTTGTGTTCCATATTCTGTGAAACGCAGGATTTTAAACAGTTTATGGTGAGAAAAGAATTACTGTGGTTATGAAGAACTGCAGACTCTCGTGGAGTCCTAACAGGATATGACTCAGAGGGAACCAGAGAACATTAACAGTAAAGTTTATGGACTTGAGATCAGCATGGAGTTTGGCATAAACTTGGATTACTTTATATCACATACTGAACATTCACACGCACACACAATTTTATGAAACAAGTATGCCTCATTCCACAGTGCTGGCAGCATGAGGAAATGGTTTATGGTAGTCACACAGAAGTGGCACTGGTTATAGCCAAATGTTGGAGTCTGCTAGTGTAGTTTGTGGCCTGTTCAGTGCCAAGCTCCCAGAGGTCCACTTTGTGTGTACCTAACCCTGATACCTTTAGAGCTTGTGGTACTTCACATTTGCCTGTGCTACTTCAGCATGGCAGCAGCCTAGGCATGGGGTCAGCATGGAGGAAACTCTTGGGAGGGCCACTCTCCTCGTCCAGGTGCTCAGACTGTCTTAGCTGTGACCAATGGGACCAACTTCAAACCGTCTTCAGTGTTCTTTGAGCAGTTCCTTGCTCCCATTGTTCTTTGAGCACTTTCTTGCTTTTTGGCCCAGCAGGATGTTTCTGACTCATCTGGACTTGTCCTGCCCTAGCCCTGCCATTGGCCATTCTCCATGGATCTCTTTCAGTAGAGGATGTAATTTACAAACATACATCTTGGTGTTGGGTGTGTTCATTGCCACTGGGGTACTGCTAGGTTCACTCAGTAGACAGTGCTGGAAGTGTATATGCAGTTCTTCGTGTAGCACTGTGGACCGCATGGAGGTGTGATGTGAGTGAGAGGGGCTGCTTGTACCACTGGTTGAGAGCCTGCTGTCCTTCACTTGGAGCTGTTGTGAAAATCACTCCCTGGATATCAGTACAGTTAAAACTTTGAAGTAATTAGCATGTAAGAGTGTCCTGGTTCAACACTAAGTGTTAGGTTTTATTTTGAGGTCTCTGTGTGTATGTGCTTATAGTTACAATGAGGTATAATTCACATACTGTTGGTTTTGTTTTGATGTGTTTTAATGTTAATTTTGCTAAATGAAAAGTCTTCAGAAGTTTCAAAATTTGAATTTGCAGAATAACCCTGATCCTTGCTGTGCCACAGGTTTGGTGCCCGATGTCTCCTGAGTTTTACAGGGAATATGTGGCAATCAAAACCAAGAAACGGATCTTGCTGTACACCATGAACCCCAACAAATTCAGAGCTTGCCAGTTTCTGATCAAGTTTCATGAAAGGAGGAATGACAAGATTATTGTCTTTGCTGATAATGTGTTTGCCCTGAAGGAGTATGCCATTCGGCTAAACAAGTAAGAATTGATCAGTTGAAATTGTCTCTTAAGCCAGTCTGTCCTTCCTTTGTGAGAGTTCAGAGGTACCTGTTTTCTTAAGCTCTCAGGAACTCGTAGGATCTAGGTCTGGTTCTGTGGCCCCAGTCCCAGGAACCAGATAAGACAGAGGAGCAGGTGGTTGGAGTCTAAGATCAGAATGTGTAGGGAAGAGAATCTGGTTTCCCTGAGTGCAGGGAGCAGTGGGCTACTGTCATGCTGTTTTGGAGCTAGAATCCAAAGATAGGCACAAGTTGGCACTGGGAATTTGGGCCGAGTGAGCACTGTGTGGTGATGAGTCCAGACTGTGGGCCAAGACCAGAAGGCAAAGCAGACTGGGCCAGCAGCCCGGTTATGGCCTGGGATTGGGAAAGAGCATCTTAGGAAATACCCACCAAGGCCCTCAGTAGCCCTCAGCCCCAGCCTGTGTTTAATCCTGCTCTATAAATTCCCTGCCAAGTATGAGGGGGAGGACTGGGTTTCCCACTGGAGTGACTGTCACTGTCGACCCTAGAAAGCTGCAGAAACTAAGTCATTCCACGAGCAGCAGGGGAGTTGTAGTGCCAGGTACCAAGAGGTGATGGATGACCAGTGAGGCTGTCACATGGGGTTGTACCCTTTGGCTGAGAGCTGGGAATTAAATAGAAGGATTTGGATTTAGTGTTTTAGGAGGTTGGTGGAGAAAAGTCTGGAAGGGGCTCTTTGTTTCATTCTACCCCTCTTTTGGAGAAGGCCTGTGTCATTAGGAAACAGTTGTTTCCAAACTTGTGTTTGCAAATAGCAGTGTTTCCTTTGTCACCCTTATTGGGCTTCACAAAATCCAGAGGATTCTCTAGAAACTAAGCTAAGAATAGAGACCTCAGTCCAAAAACAAAGGAAAATGTTAAGAGAGAATCCAAGAGAGGGGTGACAGTGAACCTCAGCTCAGTGGGGAGGGTGGACTGTGTGTGTTCTAGTAGGTAGGGTGTGTTGCTGCTCCTCTTTATGGGGCTCCGGTAATCCTGTGTGACAGGGCTTCCTGGAAGAGAGTGCTGCAGGAGCTCTTCTTCCTCTGATGTGCCTTCAGGGTAATGGAGGAGTGTCTCTCTGGTTTTCCTGACACAGCTTTGTTCTTCCTCAGACCCTATATCTATGGCCCTACATCCCAGGGAGAGAGGATGCAGATTCTCCAGAATTTTAAGCACAACCCCAAAATCAACAGCATCTTCATATCCAAGGTCTGTGTGGCATACAGGGTGGTGGCACAGTCCCAGCAACACCAGGGTAGGGGAGGGGGCACTGGATGACTTCTGGACACTGCATTGGTGTTTGTTGAAGAATACCGCATGTCGGTTTTCTTTTCTGCACATCTGGGTATTGGAAGAAGCAGATTTAGTATTTTATGACTAAAGTTTTTCCCACCTATTTTGGGGATTCAGGAATTTTAAGTTGTATTTTCTTTATAAAAGGGATAAAAGTTTATCACCTACTCTGCCAGGAGCAGGCATTTGGATGAGACTCCCTTTGAGGAGTTGGAGATTGCAGTGGGTCATGGGCAGCCTTTGTCCTGGATCCTGGTGGTGGGTGGTGAATGTAAGCACAGTGCACGCTCATGGAGGCCTAGTTTGGGGCAGTTTTAATTTATAGTTAGAAGCTGTGGCCAGCTGTTTAGAACAGTCATTCAGATTAGGCTAGACCCAGAGCCCAAAAGAAATCGGATTTCCCTATAAAGTGATCTTGGTTGGGTCTATAAGTACCAAACCCTGAGAACTGTGGGGGAATCTAGTATATGGTTGGAGCCCCCAAACAGAGGCAGCTCCCCTGAGTCAGAAGCCAGCTCAGTGAAGGCGGTGGCACCCACTAGGGCACCTGTCTGGCACGTGTGCTGGTCTCAGTGCCTCTATTGAAGAGTGTGGCTGGTTTTAGGCAGACCTGCTTCCGTAGCAGAAGTAAGAAGAGTCACTTACAGAAAGCTCTGCTGACAGGGCCCCTTCCGTCTCTGGGCCCTACTCCTCACACTGGGAATGTGTGGGATGTGCCACACTAGATGGATGGTGGTGGCTGCTGGTGCTGATGGCTCCTTATGGACATCTCTCAGGAGAATTTGCACTAGGTTTGAGGGGCCTGCTTGCACCCTAGGAACCAGCAGAGATAGAGGAGGATAGTAATTGTTTGCCTAAACTATCTACAGACCTTATTTAGACTGGAGACCAGTGGGCTGTTTTTTCTTTTTGTCTCATGTATAAGCACCATCCCAGATGCAGCTGCTTCATTTCCATAGGTGGGTGACACATCCTTCGACCTACCTGAAGCAAATGTCCTCATTCAGATCTCGTCTCATGGGGGTTCCCGGCGACAGGAGGCCCAGCGGCTAGGGCGAGTGCTCCGAGCCAAAAAAGGTAAAGGTGATCTCCCTCTGCTCAAGAGGCTTCTCCTTCTGAACCACCTGGAGAGGAAGAGAGTAGCAGGGTCACGTTACATTTGTGTTTGCGATGGCGGGCTTGTGCTCCAGGTCAGGTGCACATGGGGGGAGGGAGGGGAGAGTGGTAGGCACAGCAGCGTCCAGGGTCTTCTTAGCCTTGTAATTTCTTAGGCTTTGGGGGTGAGTATGTGGGTATTTCCTCTGGCAGCTGCCTGAGCTCACACAAATCTCCTTTAAGCCGAGCTCTTCTATTGGTAGATAGTGAGAGGAACCAGGACAGCAGTGTTCAGGGATGTCACAGAGAAGGGAGAAAGCAGAGCTGGACTACCCATGGAAGTGTTGGAGCTGGAAATTGTCCCCTAAGCCTCGAGTGAGGAGTGAGGAGTGAGGGGAGGCCCGAGGAGCAGCTTGAACAGCTTGAGCAGCCTCAGGTGGATGCCTCCTTCATAGCCTGTGAATCGTGGTGGTCTAAGTGGCAGCTTGCATCAGGGGTGTCAGAGGCTCAATGAATGAGGAAGCAAAGGTGTGGGTGCCTTGCTAGCTAACTGCACTGACAGGGCTTAGTCTTGAGCTGTAGGCATGCAGGAACAGACACTGCTGCTTAGAGTGAGCATGGCCCTGAGACTAGGCCTGTCCTCAAGGAATTAACTTCTCTTGGGAGGCACTGGGACTGGTAGGTGTTTGAAAATAACAAGATTAGTGGGCACATGATGGGATTATACTCTTTGAATAGGTTTAAGAAGCAGCTGATTGATGGGGTTTTTTTTGTTTTTTTGTTTTTTTTTATAATTTTATTTTTTTAATGGGGTGACATCAATAAATCAGGATACATATATTCAAAGATAACAAGTCCAGGTTGTCTTGTCGTTCAATTATGTTGCATACCCACCACCCAAAGTCAGATTGTCCTCTGTCACCTTCTATCTTGTTTTCTTTGTGCCCCTCCCCACCCCCTTTCCCTCTCCCATTCCCCCCTCCCCCCTGTAACCACCACACTCTTATCAATGTCTCTTAGTTTCACTATTATGTCCCACCTACGTATGGAATAATACAGTTCCTGTTTTTTTCTGATTTACTTATTTTGCTTCGTATCATGTTATCAAGATCCCACCATTTTGCTGTAAATGTTCCGATGTCATCATTTCTTATGGCTGAGTAGTATTCCATAGTGTATATGTGCCACATCTTCTTTATCCAGTCATCTATTGATGGGCTTTTTGGTTGTTTCCATGTCCTGGCCACTGTGAACAATGCTGCAATAAACATGGGGCTGCATGTGTCTTTACGTATCAATGTTTCTGAGTTTTTGGGATATATACCCAGTAGAGGGATTGCTGGGTCATAAGGTAGTTCTATTTTCAGTTTTTTGAGGAACCACCATACTTTCTTCCATAATGGTTGTACTACTTTACATTCCCACCAACAGTGTATGAGGGTTCCTTTTTCTCCACAGCCTCTCCAACATTTGCTATTACCTGTCTTGCTAATAACAGCTAATCGAACAGGTGTGAGGTGGTATCTCATTGCCGTTTTGATTTGCATTTCTCTAATAGCTAAAGAAGATGAGCATCTTTTTTTTTTTTTTAATTTATTTTATTTATTCATTTTTAGAGAGGAGAGAGAGAGGGAGAGAGAGACAGAGAGAAGGGGGGAGGAGCTGGAAGCATCAACTCCCATATGTGCCTTGACCAGGCGAGCCCAGGGTTTCGAACTGGTGACCTCAGCATTCCAGGTCAACGCTTTATCCACTGCACCACCACAGGTCAGGCAGATGAGCATCTTTTCATATATCTGTTGGCCATTTGTATTTCTTCCTGGGAGAAGTGTCTATTCATATCCTCTTCCCATTTTTTTATTGGATTGTTTGTTTGTTTGTTGTTGAGTTTTATGAGTTCTTTGTATATTTTGGATATTAGGCCCTTATCTGAGCTGTTGTTTGAAAATATCATTTCCCATTTAGTTGGCTTTCTGTTTATTTTGTTATCAGTTTCTCTTGCTGAGCAAAAACTTCTTAGTCTGATGTAGTCCCATTCATTAATTTTTGCCTTCACTTCTCTTGCCTGTGGAGTCAAATTCATAAAATGCTCTTTAAAACCCAGGTCCATGAGTTGAGTACCTATGTCTTCTTCTATGTACTTAATTGTTTCAGGTCTTATGTTTAGATCTTTGATCCATTTTGAGTTAATTTTTGTACAGGGGGAGAGACTGTAGTCCAGTTTCATTCTTTTGCATGTGGCTTTCCAGTTTTCCCAGCACCATTTATTGAAGAGGCTTTCTTTTCTCCATTGTGTGTTGTTGGCCTCTTTATCAAAAATTATTTGACTATATATATGTGGTTTTATTTCTGGACTTTCTATTCTGTTCCATTGGTCTGATTGTCTATTTTTCTGCCAATACCATGCTGTTTTGATTGTCGTGGCCCTATAATATAGTTTGAAGTCAGGTATTGTAATGCCCCCAGCTTCATTCTTTTTCTTTAGGATTGCTTTGGCTATTCGGGGTTTTTTATAGTTCCATATAAATCTGATGATTTTTTTGCTCTATTTCTTTAAAAAACGTCATTGGAAGTTTGATGGGAATTGCATTAAATTTGTGTATTGCTTTGGGTAATATAGCCATCTTGATTATATTTATTCTTCCTAGCCAAGAACAAGGTATATTCTTCCATCTCATTATATCTTTTTCGATTTCCCTTAACAATGGTTTATAGTTTTCATTATATAAGTCCTTTACATTCTTTGTTATGTTTATTCCTAAGTATTTTATTTTTTTTGTTGCAATCGTGAAGGGGATTATTCTTTTGAGTTCGTTCTCAGTTGTTTCATTGTTGGCATATAGAAAGGCTATTGACTTCTGTATGTTAATTTTGTATCCTGCGACCTTACTGTATTGGCTTATTATTTCTAGTAGTCTTTTTGTGGATTCTTTGGGGTTTTCGATGTATAGGATCATATCAGCTGCAAAAAGTGATACCTTTACTTCTTCTTTTCCGATATGGATGCCTTTTATTTCTTTGTCTTGTCTGATTGCTCTGGCTAGAACCTCTAGTACCACATTAAATAAGAGTGGAGAGAGTGGACAACCCTGTCTTGTTCCTGATTTAAGGGGGAAAGCCTTCAGTTTGGTGCCATTTAATATGATGTTAGCTGATGGTTTATCATATATGGCCTTTATCATGTTGAGATATTTTCCTTCTATACCCATTTTGTTGAGAGTCTTAAACATAAAATTGTGTTGTATTTTATCGAAAGCCTTTTCTGCGTCTATTGATAAGATCATGTGGTTTTTGTTCTTTGTTTGGTTGATACGGTGTATTACGTTAACCGTTTTACGTATGTTGAACCATCCTTGAGATTCTGGGATGAATCCCACTTGATCATGATGTATTATTTTTTTAATATGTTGTTGTATTCGATTTGCTAGTATTTTGTGATTGATGGTTTTTAAAGTGAGGAACAGGACAAGGTAGAAATAGCAAGCATGAATTTAGGCACTAGACCAGTTGTGTGACCTGGGACAAGGATTTGGCTCCTCTGAGCCTTAATGTCCTATCTAAAGTAGGAGTGGCAATCCTATCTTGTAGAACTATTATGAGGAATGAGGCTTACTTAACAGAGTATGGTAGGCTGCTGGATAAGTTACAGATTTTATAAACTGAGAAGCATATAATTGACTAGCATCTGTGAAAGTAAGTCATTGCTTATTCCTTACTCTTCACCATAAAAAAGAAACAATATAATTTGTAAACCCCTTTGAATTTGATTTAGAATTTTATTTATTTATATTTTTGAATACTGTTTGACTTATTTTCCAAGGCCATAACCAAAGCCGGAGAAGGACACTACAGAAAAGAAAATGACAGACCCAATATCCCTAATGAATTTAGGTGCAGAATTCTTAGTAAAATCCTAGCAGACCGAATGCTAGCAGATAGCAGTGGTGAAGGGCTGAAAGCTCTCCCTCTAAGGTGGGGAAAAAGGCAGGAGTGTCTACTCTTAGCACTTTCATTCAATACCGCACTGGAAGTCCTAACCAAGTAATCAGTCAAGAAAAGGAACTAAAAAGCATCAGAATTGGAAAGGAAGAAGTAAAATTGTTTTTCTTTGGTGGTGATATGATTTTGTATATAGAAAATCTTAAAGACTTCACCTAAAAACTGTTAGATTTAATCAACAAATTTAGTAAAGTTGCAGTTTATTAAAATTTAAAATACACAAGTTAACATAAAAAAACACTAGTAGTGGAGAGGAAGTGGGAGAAAGGGTATAAAGAGGGATTAAATAGAAGGTGACAGGAAGTGATTTGACTTTGGGTGATGGGCACACAACATAATCAAAGTTCAAATGCTATAGAAATGTTCACCTGAAACCTGTGTGCTCTTATTGATCAGTGTCACCCTGTTAAAGTTAATTTTCTAAATAAAATTTAAAAAATAAATAAGTAAATAAAACAGTAGTGTTTTTATATACTAACAACGAATTATCTGAAAGAAATAAAATTATTCTGTTTACAGTAGTATCAAAAACAACAAAATCCTTAGGAAAAAATTTAATTAAGGATGTCAAATGATCCCTACACTGAAAACTGCAAGAAGGAAATCAAATACAAGTAAATGGCAGGTTATCCTGCATACATGGATTAGAAGAATTAATATTGTTAAAATGTCCACACTACCCAAAACCTATAGATTCAATGCAATACATGTGAAGACTCCAATGACATTTTTACAGAAGTAGAAAAAATAATCCTGAAACTTACATGGGACCGCACAAGACCCCAAATAGCCAAACCAATCCCAAGAAAGAAGAACAAAATGGGAGGCATCACACTTTGTCATTTTGAACTGTGTTATAAAGCTATAATATCAGAATGGTGTGGCACTGGCATACAAACAGACAGATAAACCGGTGTTACAGAATTAGAGCCCAGGAAAGAACCCAAGCCAAGAATACTCAGTGGAGAAGACAGTCTCGTCAGTAAATGGTGCTGGGAAAATTGGATATTTGCATGTAAAAGAATGAAACTAGACCCCTATCTTACATTACTTACAAAATTAAAGACTTAAATGTAAGACCAGAAAATATAAAACTTGTAGAGGAAAACATAGGAAAAAAGCTCCTTGGGTCTTGGCCATGATTCTTTGGCTAGGACATCTATAGCAAAAAATAAGCAAGTTGGCATTACGTCAAAGTAAAAAGCTTCTGCACGGCGAAAGAAGTTATCAACAAAATTAAAGGCAACCTGTGGAATTGAGAAAATATTTGCAAATCATATATCTAGTAAGGGGTTAAAATAAAGATCTTATATAACTCAATTGCAAAAAACCCTAAATAACCCCATTAAAGAATGGGCAAAGGACCTGAATGGACTTTTTATTTTTTCCAAAGAAGACATACAAGTGTCCAACAGTCACATGAAGAGATGCTCAGCATCACTAATACTCAGAGAAATGCAAATCAAAACCATATGAGAGATCACTACATGCCTGTTAGAATGACTGTCATTAAAAAAAGATGAGAGGTAACAAATGGGAAAGATGTGAACAAAACACAACCCTTGTGCCTGTTTTCGGTGGGATTGTAACTTGGTATAAGCCACTATGGAAAACAACATGACAAATCCTCAAAAAAAGTAGGAGTAGAACCACTATATCACCCAGCAGTTCCACTTTGGGTGTGTATCTGACAGAATTGAAATCAGTGGGTGGGAGAAAACTGCACCAGCATGTCAACTGCAGCACTATTTGTAAAACCAAGACTTGCTAACAAGCCAAGTGCCTTGACAAGTGAAGGCCTGAAGAGAATGTAGTATCTATACATTAAAATACTGTGCAGTCATCAAAAAAGGAAATCCTGCCATTTGCAACATGGATGAACCTTGAAGGCATTATGCTAAATGAAATAAGTTAGAGAAAGACATATACTGTATGATCTCACTTATATGTGAAATACAAAAAACCCAAAACCAAACTCAGAAAAGTTCAAATTTGTTATTACCAGAGACAGGGTAGGAGTGAGGTCATTGAGTGAAGGTGTTCAAAGGATTAAACTTTCAGCTATAAGGTAAATAAGTACTGGGGATATAATGTGCAATATGGTGATTATTATTTAAAAAATTATAAAAACGGAGCCCGTCTATAATGAGCTTCCATCCCAGAGGAACTGTCTTCCACGTCTTCTAAATCCTTTGGAACTGTTAAAACAGAAAAATAACCTTTGGGCTAGGCCTAAAGCAACATTGGAACTATTTACAGAAGATAATAGGAAAGCAGATATGACTACCTGACTGAAAATTGAAAAGTGTTTAGAACTAACATCACTACATTAGCTCATCTTCACCAATAAAAATGCCTTCCCTCTATTGATGTCATTTTTCTCCTTCCCTTCTCATCAATACCCATGGCCTTGGTCTCTTAATCTGAACACTATTTGGGCTTCTGCTTACATCACTACTTGAACAGCTATCCTTTTTTACTTCGAATAAATGCTTGTTGCCTTTCACTTGGCCTTTTATTTTTAGATTAACATAGTTAACACTGCTGTATGGTATATTTGGAAGTTAAGAGGTGTAAGTCCTAAAATTTCTCATTGCAAGAAAAAAGAAACACTTTTTTTTTGTATCAGTATAAAATGATATTAACTAAATTTATTGTGGCAATTATTTCACAATATATTTAAGTCATTATGCTGTGCACCTTAAACTTACATAGTCTCTATGTCAGTTTTATTGAGATAAAAAAAACTATTTCATAAGGACTTTGGCCTCTGTCTTTGTATCTGAGCTGTTAGACTGACTAGAAGACAATTGAGTTCAGAAGTAGTACACAGACAGCCCACTGACATTTGAATTGTGAAGTGTAAGTGTTCAGGTTTTCCTGAAAGATCAGGTGTTACAAGCTACAGTATTTTCTGTGCTTAAATCTCCTGTTATGTTTTCTCACTGAGCTACTTTTTGAGCAGCCTTTTTGAGATATAATTCACACACCATACAATAGATCTATTTCAAGTGTACACAATTCAGTGATTTTCAATATATTCACAAAGTTACATAATTGTTGCCATGATCTATATTTAGAAGCTCTTCCACTGAGTTACTTGATTACTTGCATTTGGGCCCTGAATGCTCAGGTTCTGCATTCTTACAGCTGATGTTGCCCTTTTTCTTTTCTCTCCCCAGGGATGGTTGCGGAGGAGTACAACGCCTTCTTCTACTCGCTGGTGTCCCAGGACACACAGGAAATGGCGTATTCAACCAAGCGGCAGAGGTTCTTAGTCGATCAGGGTTATAGCTTTAAGGTATACTTCCATTCTGTCTCTGGTCAGAGTAGGACCACAGCTGATTTTGTACTCAGGCCTCCAGGAAAAGTGGGGCTAGCGTGAGGCAGAGCTCAGGCAGGCACGGAGCATGGGGACAAGAGGCCTACTATAGATCCCCTAGTCTGGGCAAGAAACCAAGGGCCATGCGGGGAACACTGTAGGGTTGCCCTGTCCCAGCTTCCCTCAGTAGTGGTCAGAGGACAAGCCTCTGAAGCAAGAGGCTGTGCTCTTTGCTTATTGACCTTGTTACAGCTGTCTTGTGCACAAAACACTAGGTATCAGTGGGAACATAACTTGGGAAATTCTAAAGCTTTGGCTTTCATTTCCTGAGGCATTTTCTTTCTTTCCTGTTGACACAGTAGTAAGTTTATATCAGGACTTTATATCCTAAAGTGTTTTCATTTGTGGGTTGGGTAGAAGATGCTGGAAGTAGGGGACTAAGAGAACCCCACTCGAGCTTGGAGGTACAGGTTCCCTGGTTCTTGATTTGAGGAGGACTATAGGCTGTTTCATACACATAGCTGAGGCGGTATCTTTTTATAAGTTGATGAGAGTTTTGTCCTTAGCCTCAGCCAAGAGCATAGGGTTGTCTGACACCTTCGTTAGCCAGACACTTTTCAGACTTCTCATGCTGGGCTAGAGGACAGGACTTGGGTCAGTTTTTTTGAGGATTGCATTGTGACCTTTTTCTATATCTGTAAAGCATGCACTGCTGACAACATTCATACCTGCTCTCAGAGAGTCATAGGGCAGGAGGAGCCTCCATTCAGGAAGTGCTCTGGGTTCTCCGAAGGGTGAGCTGACGCAAAGGCATCTGACATGCCTGTCTGTGTGGGCTGCAGCCTCTGTCTTTCTCAACCTCAGTGTTGCAGCTGGGAGCAGCCGGGTCAGCTCCAGAATCAGGACTCTGGATGGGTGTGACCAGGCCAGGGCAGAGCTATCCCATGCCAGTACTTCCAATCTGTGGCCTCCAGAAGGCTCAGCCAGATACTTGCTTCTAGCCATTTTCTTTTAATTAAAATTATTATATGAATTAGAGAGGGGCAAAAAGTTCCTTTTATAAAATGAATGCAAGCTTTCTGCAGGGATAGGTAGACTTTTACCCTCAAGGAAACAAAAACCAACTCCACACTTTGTCAGTCTACTCTCAACACTTTGTTATTGGTGTGTGCTCCCTCCTGCTGGAAGTCCTGGGTCCCAACTGGGAGGGTGAATGCCCTTCTGTGGGGCAGCAGGCTGCACCTTTCAGTCTGGTCCCTTTCTTCACCTGCCAGAAGATGGGACAACTACAGGAGCGGGTGTTTCAGAATCACCATGATCCTGTTGATACTCTGTAAGTGTATGCAGCTGCCGTGTGCAGTCACTGGATATAGTTCATATTGAAGGTGACTTTTATTTCTTTTGTGTGTGTGTGTGTGTGTGTGTGTGTGTGTGTGTGTGTGTGTGTGTGTGGCAGAGACAGAGAGAGTCAGAGAGAGGGACAGACGGGAAGGGAAAGAGATGAGAAACATCAATTCTTCATTGCAGCTCCTTAGTTGTTCATTGATTGATTTCTCATATGTGCCTTGACTGGGGGCTACAGCAGACTGAGTGACCCCTTGCTCAAGCCAGCAACCTTGGGTCCAAGCTGGTGAGCTTTGCTCAAACCAGATGAGCCTGTGCTCAAGCTGGCGACCTCCGGGTCTCGAACCTGGGTCCTCCACATCCCAGTCCAATGCTCTATCCACTGCGCCACCGCCTGTTCAGGCTTGAAGGTGACTTGATTCAGGTCTCTGGCTGCCCAAAGTAGCTCTGCACTGTTAGTCACCTGCACCACTGGGCTGAGGGCAGAAAGTGAACAGAGCATGTGGAACCAGGAGAAGGCAGCAGGCTAGAGCCAAGGGGGAGAAAGCAAAACGGAACAGTGCCTGTGCTGGGTTTGGCTTTGCAGGTGATTACAAAGCTTGCTGGCATGGAAGAGGAAGAGCTGGCCTTTTCGACGAAAGAGGAACAGCAGCAGCTCTTACAGAAAGTCCTAGCAGCCACAGACTTGGATGCTGAAGAGGAGGTCGTGGCCGGAGAGTATGGCTCCAAATCCAGCCAGGTGAGTCCCCTGAAGGACTGAATTCTCAGACACAAAGCTGTACATAGTGTGCCCGAGTAGTGTTGTGAGAACCGTGAAGAGAAGGGAGCAAGACCACCCGCTGAGCTGTCATGTGTCTCCTGCATCCTGTTCTCCTGGCCGAGGCCTGGAGCTTTGCCTGGGCTTTTGCTCTGCTGGCACACAGTCTGGTCCAAGGAGTGCTGGTGCTTTTGTGTTGGGGCTCCCAGCGGCTGCAGGAGTGACGGGCCTGGGCTGCCACCCTGGGCTCGGGTAAGTCACTCCATCCCTGGGGTCCTCCTCAGTCCATTAGGTGAGCCCCCAACCTGGAGGGAGAGGTTGAGGAGCTGCTCATTGTAGTGTCAGTAATTACTTTTTTAAAAATTTAGTTTTGTGAAAATGCTCAACTTTTTATTCAGATATTTATAGAATGCCTGCTGTGTGTCAGGCAAACATAACCTGGCATAATTGATGCAAGTTTAGTTATGAGGAGGTCTTCATGAGGCGCTGCAAGGAGGGAAGTCTAGTTGGGTGACTTTGGAACTAAGTTGGTGTTGGAGCCAACCGGTGAGCAATGACTGGAACAGGAAGGAGGGAAGCAGTACCATCTGGGGCTGGGGCTACCTCTCTGGCACTTGACATGGGCGTCCCAGAGAGCGTCCTTCCTCTGACCATCTCAGAGGCAAAGGTGTGTTGGTTCATGTCATAGTTGGGTCACCTGCAGTCAGGCTGTGAGAGGCATTGCTTCAGTGCCTGTCTGTCTAGTCCCTGTAGTCTGGTCCATGTGATGTGCCAGACTCTGGGACAAACCCTGGATAGGAGCAGTTTCTGTCCATAACCACACATCTCGGCAGATGTGGCTGTCCCCTGTAACAGATGACTTCCCTGAGGTAAGGCATTCACTGTTGGCCCACAGTCACCCAGTGAGGTGTAGTGCCAAGGATCAAGCTCAGGATTTCTGGTTTCCACTTAATTCAGAGCCTTATGGTGAGTCTCAGAAAATTTTGAGAGACTGCCTCACTGTTAAAAAATTCTCTTTAAAAGTTGTAAGAGAGGCAGGGTAGGGTTAGGTTGAGTGTGGGGGATCTGAAGCCAGACCACCTGTAGTCAGGGCCAGTGTCTTTAATGGGGGCCACATCATCTCATGCAGCCCTTTCCTCCTCATGAAGTGCAGGTGGGAATGGGATGAGGATGACACAGTCAGTACGTGTACTTGTGTGCATGCTGTTTAGAACCATTCCTGAGACATAGTAAGTGGTTGTTGTTAAAAGTAGTAAAACTTGTTTAACTTAAAAAATTTATGAAATTATTATAAATGTTATATAAGGTGTGTCTTTCCCGTGAAACTAACAGTGGGTGCCCCCCCCTCAGGTGTCCCGGCGTGTCGGCGCCATGAGCTCCATGTCTGGGGCTGACGACACCGTGTATCTGGAGTATCAGGCAGCGCGCAGCAGGGCAGCCTCCAAGCATGTGCACCCGCTCTTCAGGCGCTTCCGGAAATGACGCATAGCTGCGGGGGTGAGGCGTGTTCTCTCCTCCAGTGTCAGCCAAGCCCACCCAGACATAGTACCTGTGACTGTGTTCAAGAAAGGCGTCAAGAACTTGGTTCTGTCTTCATGGGGTATCCAGCGTTTAAAAAAAGAAGGGGAAACTGTATTTTTGGTCTTTACGGCCACTTTTCAAACGTGTTGGGGTGTGGTTGTCCCTGTATATAAAACTTTGTAATGTTGAAGGTGTATTTATCTTACTGTTTTCTTGAGTAAACAAATGGCCCATTTAACACTCTTTGCTATAGATGTCCTTATTTCTTGTCATAGCATGTGTCCTGTCTGGTTGTCAGCCCTCTCCCTGGGCCACCCTTTGTAGTGGGCAGAGGTGGGAGGTGGAGCCCACTCCCAGGGGGCTGCTGGGGCGATGAGGAGACTTGCTTCTTGGTGCGCAGGTGCTGACAGGGCCTGGCCCCGGGAGCTGGGGGAGGGCTGGCAGTTTTCAGGGCTGCCTGTGCCTGTTGAGCTCAAGTGGAGTCACAGGTGCTGCAGTGTGCAGGTCTTGTAGGTCACCTGATGGCCGTCACCTCCTCCGGACACTGGTGCACACAGCTCCTGATGGCTGCTCTCCGAGAAATGACCACTGCTCTCATTCTCAGATACAATTCTGATGTTTCGAGAAGGCTGGATTCTTCTAATAGTAGCTTGGTACCCTTGGGTCTTCGGTAGCTAGTTCCTTTCTTCCGAAAAAAAAATATTTGAACTTTTTTCTTTTGTTTCTGGTATGAAAGAAGAGGCACAAACAGGCATAGGTCATGAGAGAAACTTATTTGATGTGGAGGCTCATTCTGATGGGCAGCATTATTCACACCGGGGGTGGTGGTGCAGTACTGAGAGCTGTGTGAAATAAGTAAGGCCTTTACCTTACCTGTGGAGCCCCAGGTCCCAGTGGTCAGTGCCCCACTCAGCAGTCCCTGGGCAGCCCTAGGGAGCTGGCAGTATTTATTCTGTCAGGGTGCGCTGAACCCGTGCCCATCTTCCCTGAGTTCCACTTCTCTGATCCGGCCTTTTGGGGACACACATGCACTCACAGGCTGGCCAGCAGCTGGTGCTGACCGGCAGCTAGGCTCCGTGTCACCCTGGAAATGGCTCTGCCTATGCTCCAGCTCGTAGGTGCTAAGGCCTGCTGACCTGCCTGTCGCTCCCCAGTGGGCTGCTGCCACTCTCTGTTCCTTGTTCCCTAACCTGTTTAACTGAGCCTTGTGATCTCCAAACAGGGACTGTTAAACCTCCCATCTTTTGTGTGCTGAAAAACATGAGCCCCTTCACATACGACTTGGATAAGAGTCATGGATGCCACCTTGATTACCTGGTCAGGGCCAGACACAGACCTTCTAAATACCCATTCTTTGCCTCAGATGATGAGTTTGCTTGTCCCCTGGTCAATTGGAACAGAATGCCTGTTACCCAGACATTGTTTAAGATGATCTCCTCCCCGCTGGCCCACCCTTGGCCAACAGCCCCTCCTGAGAAGAGGCTAGGCTCCAGGGTAGAATATCAGCTGATCTGCCTGACTATGCCTTCCCATTCATTCTACTGATGCCATTTCTGTAACTGGAAAGTCAGCTAGTGCTGCCTGTCACACACAGATAAGCCAGAGATGGGTCGAATCTTTGTGGGTGTTTTATTCAGATGGCTGGCGATCTGAGAAGATGGGGATTTGTACCCTAATAACTGTCTTAATATCTCTGCCAGCCTTTTTATAAAAAATAAGGGGTGGGTAAAGGGTTTGGAATTCCAGAGGTTACTTGCTTGTGGAGTCAGGGCTCAGGGAAGAATTGTCAGTGCTGCTCAGCCTCCTGGAGACAGGTCCAGTCCGGCATTTTAGACACTGACTGCAGCTTTCCTGAGAAACATGGTTAATCACTCTCAGGCCTGAAACAACTATTTACATGCCTTAATCCCTAAACCCGTCAATTAATACTTAAAATTTAAGTGTTAAACACTAAGCCTATTGACTACAGCCAAAGCTAAAAACTTAAAACTGCAGAGTTCCCCTCTCATTTCTACTTGTTTCATTCTCCCTGTAAAAGAAAATCGTTTTTTGCTTGAGCCTTTAAGACACATCCTATGGTCAGGACATTCTTCCTGTTGCAATTGCTGCTCCCCACCCCCTTTGAAATAAAGCACAGGAATATAGCCAATAGTACTGTAAGAACCATGTGTGGTGTCACATCGGGGTTGTCTAGTTGGGGCGATCACTTTGTCAGTTGTATAAATGTCTAATTCAGGGGTCCCCAAACTTTACACAGGGGGCCAGTTCACTGTCCCTCAGACCATTGGAGGGCCGGACTATAAAAAAAACTTTGAACAAATCCCTATGCACACTGCACATATCTATTTTAAAGTAAAAAAACAAAATGGGAACAAATATTTAAAATAAAGAACAAGTAAATTTAAATAAAAAAACTGACCAGTATTTCAATGGGAACTATAGGCCTGCTTTTGGCTAATGAGATGGTCAATGTCTGGTTCCATATTTGTCACTGCTAGCCGTAACAAGTGATATGACGTGCTTCCGGAAGTAGTACTGTACGTGAGTGATGCCACGCTTTGCAGCGCCGCCACATACAGTACTCCAGGACTGACCACCAATGAAAGAGGTGCCCCTTCCAGAAGTGCAGCGGGGGCCGGATAAATGGCCTCAGGGGGTCGCATGCGGCTCGCGGGCAGTAGTTTGGGGACCCCTGGTCTAATTACTATTTGTATGCCTGAAATTAACATGCTATTGTATGTCAACTCTAATTGAAAAATAAAACATAATAAAAAGTATGGGCTTTAAAGGTATGTTAGATTTAGCACCCGTGACTCATAGAATGATTTGAATTAAATCATTAAATCTGTGACTTTTAGAATTAAAAGACACAGAGGTACCTGGTTCCATCTCCGTCCTGTCTGGCCCTTTTCTGAGCTCTCAGTAGGTGGCTTGATGGTTCCTTTCCCCTGACCTGTGGCTGTCCTTTACTGTGAAATAGGCTTTGAGTGAAAAGCACTCCTTATCCAGGCCAGGTCTGTGTTCTTGGCAAGGGTCTCCTCCCTTTGGCCATGGTAGCCTCTCAGTACACACTTGAACTGACTTGTCTTGTGTATTCTCTCAGCCCTGACTCCTATGCCATGTCTTGTCACCACTTGCCACCAGGGCCCCTTGGTTCTTCTTTTGGACATGCTCCATCTGATGTCTCCATGCCTTAATTATTATTTTAAGTGAAAGGAGGGGAGATAGATAGGCTCCTGCATGTACCCCCACCTAGATCTACCCAGCAACCTCCATCTGGAGCCAATGCTCAAATCAATGGAGCTATCCTCAGTGCCTGAGACTGATGCTCAGACCAATCAAGCCACTGACTGCTGGAGGGGAAGAGAGAGAAGGGGGGGAGGGAAGGGAAGAGAAGCTGATGGTCACTTCTTCTGTGTGCCCTGATCGGGAGTCAACCACAGGATGTCCATATGTGGGGCTGATGCTCTGTCCACTGAGCCAGTCTGCCAGCCCTTTTTAATGTGTGGTCCTCAGAGCTGGTCCAGGACATGGGAAGCCTGTGACATGGCCAGTTCAATGATCAGGTTGATCAGCACTTCTGTGACATGGACATTATACATCCAATAACCCAGATAGGATGTGGGTAACCTTCTTAACACCCCATCACCATTAGCTCTCTTGGAGCCTGAGAAAAATGTAACCTTGTCTTTCCTTCCACATGAGGAAGTAACACCCTTCTCCAGCACTCCTCCACCCTGCCAGACTTAATAATTCTTTTTTTAGCGAGAGAGAGAGAGAGAAAAGGAGAGAAATGAGAAGCATCAACTCACAATTGCAGCACTTAGTTTTAGTTGTTTATTGATTGCTTTCTCATATGTGCCTTGATGGGGCGGGGGTGGGGGGAACAGCTCCAGCTGAGCCAGTGACCCCTTGCTCAAGCCAGCAACCTTGGGCTTTATGCCATCAGCTTTTGAGCTCAAGACAGCAACCATTGGGTCATGTCTATGATCCCAAGCTCAAGCTGGTGACCCTGTGCTCAAGCTGGTGAGTCTGCACTCAAGCTGGTGACTATGCTCAAGCTGTTGACCTCTTGAGTTTTGAACCTGGGACCTCAACATCCCAGATAGATGCTCTATCCACTGAGCCACCACCAGTGAGGCTGCTCTGCCAGACTCTTGTCTTCACGGGTGTTAGCCTGTTGTTCTGTGGACTGTATCATGTTTATAACTTTGGTTTTATTAACTCAAATGTTGACTGACCCTTCGGGCACTGTGTGGGCCACAGTTGTGGCAACCATAGTTCTGATGTTCATGCGAGTCACTGGCAGAAACAAATGGGACTGATTGCTTCACAGCAACCCAGCAGTGATCTCCGCATTTCATTGCTCAGAGCCCTGTTGCTGCAGTCATGTACCCCTACCCCAGGTCTCCCAGGCGGACCCACATGTGCCCATTGGAGTTCTCTGGGGCTCTTGCTCTCCTGAAGCCTTGTTTAGGTCTACCAGTGGCTGTGCCCCACGCATGTGGGGTTATTGCCTGGTGAACGTCATCTCTGCTTTAGACAAGCTCTCCGGACAGCCTGAGCTCTGAGGCCTCACCACCAAAGCTATTGCCTTCCTTCTATGCTTTTCATGGAGCTCTGCCTGGTTTGCCCCAGAGGTGCGGAGATGGACCCCTCTCCCCACTCTAAGCTCCCCTTTTCCCCTCCCCTGAGTGTGTGCACACAGTGCATGGACACTGTACTTCCCACCTTCCTGTCTTCTTGGATTACCTAGGGGCTTCTCCAGCGTGGTTCCTTTAGGACGACCACAGCTGAGATCAGGCTTGCCTCCACCAGGCTTGTGGTACTCCAGGACCCTCTGCCTCCTTCCTCTGCTTTACTCTTCACCACCACCCTTGGGATGGATCCAGTATCTCCACTTTTGGCAGATAAGAAAACAGAGGCTCAGAGATACTACAAAGCTTGCTCAAAAAGGATGGTAAGTGACAGATCTGGGTTTGATCTAAGCCTTTCGTGCAGTCAGCAGGCATTTAGTCAGCATCTACGAGATATTGTTGCTTCCAAAGCTCTTCTGCCTGATGCCTCTCCAACTGTTGACTCCCACTGAGTGGGTGGGGAGGCATGGGGCAGTGCCAGGCACCCCGAGGAGATGCTCTTGTCTCTGTCTTACCACCAGGTGGGGCTGCTGGCCCGCTGTCTCAGGCCAGTGCTGGGGAAGCTGTCCTCCCCCACCAGCCTCTCCCAGGGCCCACAGTAGCCGTCTGAACAGGACTCCCCCAGCCATGCATGGAGAACACATTAACAGGTCCTGGAAACCACCATGAGTGACTGCATCATGAGAAGCTACAGCCAAAGGGGACTCAGAGACCTGTTTCAGGACATACATTTACCTTTCTCAGAAGCCGCAACTGTGGGAAGCCCCACAAAGCTGGTGGGCCTAAGGAGATGCTGGAGCACAGACCCTAAACCCAACTTTTACTAGTTCTACTGGCAGGAGGTAGACAGGGGTAATCCTGGAACTGTAGGATTCATTTGTAGTCTTTACCCCCACCAATAAAATTTTGAAAAGTTTCAAGCTTATACAGACATTGAAAGATCAGAACAATGCTTAGTCATTTCTTTGTCACCTAGATCTGCTGCTGGGTAGCACGTGCTTGGCACTTACTCACTATATGTATGTGAGATGTGAAAATCAGGTGAAGACAGCCCTGTCCAGTCAGTAGTAGAGCATCTGCCCAGTGTTTGGATGTCTCGAGTTTGATTCCCAGTCAGGGCACACAGGAGAAGCAACCATGTGTTTCTCCACCCCTCCCCCTTCTCTCCCTTCTCTCTCTCTTCTGTAGCCATGGCTCGATTGGTTCAAGCGAGTTGGCCCTCGGCACTGAGGATGGCTCCATGGAGCCTCAGTCTCAGGAGCTAAAAATAGCTAGATTGCAGAAAGACCAGCAATGCCCCAGCTAGACAGAGCATCGCCCCCTGGTGGGCTTGCTGGGCGGATTCTCGTTGGGGTGCATGTGGGAGTCTATCTCTCTGTTTCTCCTCCTCTCAGTTAAAAAAAGAAGAGAGCCTGACCTGGGGTGGAGCAGTGGATAAAGCGTCAACCTGGAATGCTGAGACTGTGAGTTCGAAACCCTGGCTTCCCTGGTCAAGGCACATATGGGAGCTGATGCTTCCTACTCCTCCCCCACTTCTTTCTCTTTCTCTCTCTTTCCTCTCTAAAATGAATAAATAAAATCTTTTTTTTTAAAAAAAAAGAAGAGAGAAAATCAATTGAAGACATGATGATGCTTCTCCCTAGGCACTTCAGCATGTAGACCCTAGAAACAAGGATAGTCTCTGACATTATCATGTCCTGGTGGCCCCATGGTGATGGATTTGAAGGATGGACAGATGACTTGCCACTTGCACCTGGGAACAGCACACCACCCCTCTTTAGATGTCCAAGGTGAAGCTGATGAATAGTCTTGGTGCCAAAGTGAGACCTAAGGGTGCCTGGCCACTGTCATGGAGGAGTCCTTCTCTAATAGTCTCAGGAGATACTTGAACTCTTAAAAATTACAAAACTCTATGGCCCTGGCCGGTTGGCTCAGTGGTAGAGCGTTGGCCTGGCGTGCAAGGGTCCTGGGTTCACTTCCCGGCCAGGGCACACAGGGGAAGCGCCCATTTGCTTCTCCACCCTTCCCCCTCTCCTTCCTCTCTGTTTCTCTCTCTTCCCCTCCCGCAGCGAGGCTCCATTGGAGCAAAGATGGCCCGGGCGCTGGGGATGGCTCCTTGGCCTCTGCCTGTGGCTCCTGTGGCTCTGGTCGCAGCAGAGCGACGCCCCGGAGGGGCAGAGCATCGCCCCCTGGTGGGCGTGCCGGGTGGATCCCAGTCGGGCACATACGGGAGTCTGTCTGACTGTCTCCCCGTTTCCAGCTTCAGAAAAATACAAAAAAAAAAAAAATTACAAAACTCTAAATAACATTAGCTGATATGGGTTATATGCATAGATACTGAGCATATTAAAAAGTTAAAATTTAAAAACATGAATTTCAGCCCTGGCTGGTTGGCTCAGTGGATCAACTGTCGGCCTAGCATATAAATGTCCTGGGTTCAATTCCAGGTCAGGTCACACAGGAGAAGCAACCATCTGTTTCTCTTCTTGTCCCTCTCTCCCTGCCCTCTCTCTTCCTCTCTCTCAGCCAGTGGCCCAATTGATCCAAGTGTGGCCTCAGGTACTAAAAATAGCTTGGTTGGTTTGAGCACTGGCCTTAGATGGGGTTGCCAGGTGGGTTCTTGTCAGGGACCATGTGGGAGTCTGTCTCACTATCTCCCCTCCTCTCACTTAAAAAAAAAAGTAAAAACATTGGGTAATTTCTTTCACTGAGTATTTTTATACTTTGGCCCTCAGTACCCTCAGCTGCTTCAAAGTGTGTCCTCTGTCATCCTGTCACCTCTGCTATTGCCTCAGAAGCTACAGGCTTTGAGACGATCTACCCCTTTAGTGCATGCTCACATGCAGAAAAAAGCTCATGTGTCCAGTGAGAAAAAGCCACAAGGAGGTTTCCTGAGAGCTACGGTGTAAATGACTGTTGGCCCTGGAGCTTCCAGGAAAACCCGATCAGGAGAGGAGGCATATATTAATACAAAGAATTCTCTCTTTCCTTAGCTGTTCTAGCAATGTGACAATAGAATGAGCGTGCATCCTACTTCTGTGGGGGTGAATGTGCACCCCTTAGATTCTGATTTCTACACGTCCTGCTGCTCAGAGGTGCTTTCACTCTCCCACTTCTGAGCTCTTGCGACAATTCCCTTGATTGGTCCTCGAGCATCCTTGTGTGTGTCTTCCTAAATGAATATGCAGCCACTGGCATGCTTCACACAAGGTTGGCACCCAATCGCAGCCCTTGACCTAATGGGCTAAAGGTTTTTGCAGCAGGACAGCCAGCTTCATCTCTGATGTACTGGCTTTAGGTGCATTTAGGCATGAAAATTAAGGTCTAAAACTCCTGGGTCTTAGGCTGTCTTTTCAGTCTTCACAGTTACTGAGGACTCCAGGGAGTTTTTTTTTTTTTAAATAATTTTATTTAGAAAATTAAATTTAACAGGATGACATTGACCAACAAGAGTACATAGGTTTCAGGTAAACGACTCTATAGCATTTGAATCGTTGATTTCACGTTGTATACCCATCACCCAAAGTCAAATCATTTTCCGTCACCGTATATTTGTCCCACTTTACACCCTTCCCCCACCCTCTCCCTCATATCTTTTCTCCCTGGTAACCACTTCATTTTCATTTATATCCATGAGTCTCAGTTTTATATCCCACCTATGTGTGAAATCATACAGCTTTTTCTGGTTTACTTATTGCACTCCGTATAATGTTCTCAAGGTCCATCCATGTTGTTATATATGGCAATATATCATCATTTCTTATGGCTGAGTAGTATTCCATTGTGTATATGTACCACATCTTCTTTATCCAATCCTCTATCAAGGGGCACTTTGGTTGTTTCAATGTGTTGGCCACTGTAAATAAAGCTGCAACAAACATTATCCTTGTTTTATTGTGGCCTTGTTGGTCTTTTACCTGTAGTTTTGTTCTTTGTATTTGGTTGAATAACTCCCTTGAGTATTTCCTGAAGTTGGGGTTCTCTGTTGATAAATTCCCTCAGCTTCTGTATGTCTATAAAAGTTTTTATTTCTCCTTCACATTTGAAGGATAACTTTAATGGGTATAGTATTCTTGGCTAGCAATTACTCTCTTTCAGTACTTTGAATGTTTGGGTCCACTTTCTTCTGGCTTGTAGAGTTTCTGCTGAGAAGTCTGAAGATAACCTAATGGGCTTTCCTTTATATGTTATGTTCTTTTTTTCCCTGGCTGTCTTGAGGATTCTTTCTTTCTCATTTATTTTTGACAATTTTATTACAATGTGCCTTGGGGTAGGTCTGTTTGGGTTGAGATAACTCGGTGTTCTGTTTGCTTCTTGGATTCGAGGCTCTAACTCTTTCCACAGGCTTGGAAAATTCTCATCAACTATTTGTTTGAATAGACTCTCCATTCCCTTCTCCTTTCTTTTTTCTTCTATATACTCATTATTCTTTTATATTGCTTTTTCTGATGGAGTCACACAATTCTTGTACAGCTCTCTCATTTTTTAAAATTTGTGAATCTCTCTCCTCTTCTCTCTGTAGCATCTCTAGTTGCCTGTCTTTGATGTCACTGATTCTCTGCTCTATCTGGCCTGTTCTATTAGCTAAACTTGCTACTTCAGTTTCCAATTCATGTATTAAGTTCTTCATCTCTGCTTTTAAAGTTTCATTCTCCTTGGTGAGGTATTTGTTTTGTTTCCTGAGCTCACTAAGTTTCCTGTTGGTGTTTTCTAGCATCTTGTAGAGTATTTTCAGAACTTCATTTTTGAATTCTCTATCATTTAACTCAGAGGTTTCCATGTGATTGAGATGTTTTTCCGGAGACTTTTCATTTTCTTTATGAACTATATCTCTGTCTTGTATAGTCACTCGGTATTCAATTTCTTCTTCCTTGATGGCATTTGAGTGGTATTGTTAAAGACCCCAACAACAACAAAAAAAAAACAACTAAAAAATTGAAAATTCTAAAGTAAAAAAATACAATAAAAGGTGTAAAAATTTAAAAAATAATGATAAGTAAAACACAACCACAGAAAACAAAGATCGAAAGCAAAAAAAAAACCCAAAACAAACAAAATACACACAAAAAATAAGAATAAAATTATAAAAATTAAAGAAAATGAAATTCAAAAGAGAAAAAAAGAAAAAAGAAGAAGAAAAGGAAAAATAAATTTCAGGTTTGAGGGGTTACTGTTTTCTTCCAGTAGGTATTGCTGTACTACAGGTTTTAGCTCTGTGAAATTCCTGGGCTGTCTTTTGCTGAGATGTTGCTGTCACAAGGATGTAAGCGAGATTGCAGTTGCATTGGTGGGTGGGGCATGTTGTGAGGACTTACTTTACTGCTTTGGCTTTATAGCTTCCACTTTCCAGCTTATGACTCTAGCAATGGCGATCTCAGGCCTCTGGTCACTCCTCCCCATGTTTCAAGAGACCAGGGACCAGACGCAGAGCACTTCTGTTCTTCAGGGGAGAGAGCAGCTCTGGAGAGCTAGCTGTGGGGTTTGTCTCTGCCACTCTCTGTAGCCACGAGATGAGGGAGGTGGTATCTGGGAGGCTGTGGGCCACACTTTAGCTTCCTCTGTCTCTGCCGAGTGCAGGCTGCAGGCAGACTGTGGGAATACTGGCCATAACCCTGTGCTCTGGCCGCTTTGGTTTATCTCTGCTTCTTCCCCTTTATCTCCCAGCTCCTCCCAGCAGAAGGTGACTCAGTTGCTTCGTATTTCCCTCTCCATACCCCTCAGACAAAACCCAGACAGTCCAAGCTTACCTAGGAGAATTCTTGATATTCTAAGAAACCCTGTCCCAGTGGAGAGCCCTGTCAATATATCACCAGATGAAAGAGACATCTGAGAATCTTTGTGGGTCCTGTAACCCATGTTAGAAGAGAGTTGAGTCTGGAGTCCCAGGCAAAGTTACTGTGATGAAGACTATCTTGCTTTTGGTTGTGCAATGCATAGGGACAAAGGTCCTTCCAAGCTGTCAGGATGCATCAGCTCCACCCCTTGGATTTCAAGGGGTATGTCAAATGGATACACTTTCAACTCAGGCACTCTCAAGAGAGGCCTCCTGGGGCTCCTCAGCTTTATTCCCCATGCTGCTGCATTGTGAGTCAAGTTCACACTGCTGAGCTCACTAACTAAGCAGGACAGCACAGCTGAGGAGCCAGCTCATCTTTCTCCCAGGATGTAGCCATGGGGATCCGGAGCCCTTCCTGCACCACAGCATGCTGCTAAGAATAGTGAGAGTACAGCATGTGTGCCTTCAAGGACTTACCCTGAGTCACAAGTCTTTGCGGCCCTTCCCGGAATGAAGAGACAGTCAACCTCCAGTGCTTCTTGAGAGCCTTCTGGCTTCTCCCCTCAAAGCTCAGCCTCAGTTCCCTCCTCCAGCAGATCTGTATTTTAGCAAGCTTCTCTGAATTTCTGGCTGATGAATAGATCAGTGTTGCCTGAGGATTAGGTCTGTTGGGTTGTGTGGAAGGACTAGCCCCAGTACTTTCTTTTCAGTCCATTTATTCTCTTTTTGGGTAAATTGATATATAACATGAATATTAGTTATAACTTTTTGTTGCAAGTGTCAGAAACCCAAACTAAACTTAAATAGTAGCTGGGCTGATGGAACTAGGGACTCGGTGCTACCAGGATGTTCCCTCCATTGTGACTTCTACTTCTCTTTGGATGCTCCCTTTTTTCTCTCCCTGGGCACACGGGCTTTCTCACACTGGGAAGAGCATGACCCTAGAATCTTCCGGGATGACTTCCTCATGTATTTGCTGGCCTGACCTGAGTCAGGTGCTGAGGTGGGTCAACTATGCAGCTGAGGAGAGGGGAATTCTACCAAGGAAGGAGGTACCTCCCATAGAGGAATAAGAGCAGCAGTGGGCAGGTAAACAAAGGACCTTTCCGGATGCTTTGATGATGAAGCTGCCTGTGGTGGTCAGCTCCTGAGAGAGCAGACTGAGGGTGACATTCGCTATTTTTTGTCTGCTTAACACTCATCCCTCTTTTCCATATAGCCACCTCAGTTTCCTTTGTGGGACCACCTGGCTGCTCTCAGCCTGTGTGTTGAGATGGGACCCACCCCAGCCAGGAGTGGGACACATGGCCCAGATGGGTCAGTTAGCATCTTTTATTCCCTGTGAGTAAATTGAGGGCAGGGCTATGGGCCACTCAGTTCTGGACACCCTCTCCCCACAGCAGTGGTTCCCAGACCAGGATGACTTAGGGGTCCTCCCCAGATGCTCTTAATCTTCAAACTTGGGGCTGGCCCTGGGCATCTGTATTTTTACTGAGCTTGCTAGCTCATAAGGATGGCTCAGTTTGGGAGTCATTGCCCCCACAGTGTCTGCATACAGCAGGTGTTTTATAGTTGCTGGTATAACAAAAAGGCTGGAGTCAGTATTTTCTGACCCATGTGACCATGCTAACAATCGAATCGCCCTTAGAAACAGAGCTGCCAGGACTCTCTCTCTCTCTGTGCGTGCTTTGAGGTGGACCTGCCATTTTCAGTTGGTGAACCAGGTCCTTCCCATTGGTGAGACGGCACTTGCTGTTGGGAATAATGCCTCTCAATTCCAGGAGCTGGCAGAGGCCAGAGGTCTGGGACACCTGACGAGAAAGCCCAGTTAGTTCCAATCAGGCCACCTCAGGATGACTCATTTGGAAAGGCAGGGCCTTCTAAAATTAATCCACAGCCACCCTGAACTCAGCAGCTTGCACAAAGTCACCAGCCTCTTCTGAGCCCACAGAGGGCTTGGAAGCCTGGAGAGCTGGGCCTGCTTTGTCTCTATCTGTTAGTGCCTGAGACAGTGGTTGGATTTTAGACGTCACTAGCAGACAGTTTCCTTCTGCGTTTCCTCTTATTTTAAAGCTCTCTTCTAATTGCACATGAAGGCTATTTTTATGGCCAGGCATTTCATTTCTCAAAAGGGGCATGACAGGTGACAGATATTTTAGCACCGTGTCCTTCATGCTGATTAAAGGAATTTGGGTATGCATTTAATCCAAGATATTCAAAGCTTAAAAAAATTTTTTTTATTAAAAGGGTTGAATATAATCATTGTAAATAATCAGATATTACTGAAACCTCTAAAGAAGAAAGCCTTGATTTCCTCCTAATGTGTTTTAACAAACCCTTACATCCCACAGATTAAAATAATGTATAATTTGTGCAAATAAATGGTCAGTCCAAGCAAGTCCTTGGATTTGTTGTACAGTGCAGTCTCCTGGAGGGAGGAAGTCAGATATTTGGAGTCTACATCAATGTTGTTCCTAAACTTTCTTTCACTTTCACAGTCTGTTGGTTACAATGTAAATAAAAACCTTCTGGAAGGCAATTTGGAGTTATGTATGAAAAAAACCACACCTGCCTTCCTTTTGATGTGGCAAATGCCATTATATAGGAATTTATTCCAGCGCAAAGCTGCCCAAACTTTCTCGGTTCTGGGTGACTTCAGAGTCTCAGGAGTTTTTTTCACAGATCCCTCTGGGCCAAAGGAAGCATTAATGAAGAAGTTAGCTCCAAACTTTAGTATTTCTGTTTTAACAACTTAGTGGTCATTTGAAAAAAAGTAATATACATAATATGAAAAAAAATGCTTAAGTAATACCGGACAGTAACATTGGAAACTAGAAGGCAATGGAACAATGTTATCAAAATTCTATAGAAAAATGATTTGCCACCTGAATATTCTGTCTTCCATTGTTCATCCTGCCTACTATGCACCTAACCAGGTTTTTGCTCAAAGCAGGTACTCAATGAGTATATGTTGCATACTCAGGGAGTATGGATGAATGAATGAATTTTTAGGGCCTGCCAGTTTCTAATTTTTCCTGAAAGTCTGGGGAAAAAAGGCTTTATGTATCACTGAAGGCCAAGTCTTAGGAAGGTGCTCTGCATCAGAAGCCAGGCAGAAATGTAATGGGGAGAATATCATACCCTGGCACCCCAAAATATACCATTTGACAGTAGGGAAGAGGACAGGGAAGCAGGCACAGAAAACAAATGGGCTTTTGCCTTTAAAGCCTGGTTTGGAAGAGAGCATGATTCCATAGTCAAGGAGACCAAAGATCTGATTTCAGTCTCTCTCTCACCAGCTCATTTATTTATTTATTTTTTATTTTATTTTTATTTTTTTACAGATACAGAGAGAGAGTCAGAGAGAGGGATAGATAGGGACAGACAGCGTCTACGGCCATACCACCCTGAACGCACCCGATCTCGTCTGATACGGACAGACAGACAGGAACGAAAGAGATGAGAAGCATCAATCATTAGTTTTTCATTGCGACATCTTAGTTGTTCATTGATTGCTTTTTCATATGTGCCTTGACCATGGGCCTTCAGCAGACCAAGAAACCCTTGCTCAAGCCAGCGACCTTGGGTCCAAGCTGGTGAGCTTTGCTCAAACCAGATGAGCGCTTAAGCTGGCGAGCTCGGGGTCTTGAACCTGGGTCCTCCACATCCTAGTCCGACGCTCTACCCACTGCGCCACTGCCTGGTCAGGCTCTCACCAGCTCATTTAAATCATCTGCCAAACAGGGATAAGAATGATATCTATTCTCATAGAATTAAACGAGTTTAACAGCATCTTGGCAAAATGATTGGCACTCCATAATATTAGAACCATTTTCTTGTTTCTGCAGTGGAGCTGACATCCAGCTCACAGCGAGAACTGGGGAAGACCCCTGTGGGCATGGCCCAGGCTCGCTGTGGTGCCTCTCCTCTAGGCTCTGACGCCAGCTGCCTGGGCACACTTGCTGTGTTATAAAGTACTGCACCTCAGATTCTGAAAGGCACTTATAAAGCCAGTAGCCAGGGCTACCATCACAGCAGTCTGGACCATGCAGGTTCACATTGGATTCGGACAGTCGGCAAAGAAACAGCAGAGCCAAAAGCTGGTGGGCCATCATCTTTAATTCTAGCTTGCACCCGGCGGGCAAGTAAAAACACACACTGGGCTCCAAAACCCACTCACATTCAGTGCTCACAAAGCTACTGACTTATCCGAGTTTCCTAGAATCAAAGGTTTCTAGCTCACCAGACTTATTCACCTCTGTTCCCCATCTCCTTCCTTCTCCCTGCACAAACTGCACTAACTGGCCTCTCACTCAACACTCCGCCATCTTGGCTGTTTCTCCTGGCCTCCTCCACATGGCCTTTCTCTGCTCTGCTCTCTAATGCTAATCCCAGGAACCGAGAGAGCAAGCTCCCGTTCTTCCCTCATTTTATACTGTAGATTCATAACCTTTAATCCAATATACAAAATAGGGTAGTCTCTAATACAAAGTCACTTATCTGGGGCATGATGGGATTGCACCACCCCACATCAAAAAGGGTGGGAAAGGCTTAGTCCTAAAACCAAGCCCCCAGGCTATAAGGATCCTGCCTGCCCACAACCCCCCCCCCACATTAATATCACCTGAGCGACAGCTTCCACGTGGGCAGCGCCATCTTTAACAAAGCGAGCACTCCACCATCTTGGCTGCCTCTCTCTGCTCTCCTCTCTGCTTTCTCCTCTAATGCTAATCTCAGGAACCGAGAGAGCAAGTTCCTGTTCTGCATCCATTTTATAGTGTAGAAATCAAAGCCTTTAATCCAATATACAAAAGAGGGAAGCCTCTAATACAAAGTCACTTATCCTGGGCATGATGGGATTGCACCACCCCACATCAAAAAAGGTGGGAAAGGCTTAGTCCTAAAACCAAGCCCCAGGCTACAAGGATCCTGCTTTTCCACAGCCATCCCCTAACACACATTAATATCACTTGGGCGACAGGCTTCCATGTGGGCAGCGCCATCTTTAACAAAGTGAGCATAATATATTTTATCTGCTCAACAAGTCCCAAATCGTGTGTGTCATTAATATTCTAGGGGCTGGTTATATACCCTTAATTATACATGGGCGGGAAAAACCTGACATCACAGCATAAGCTTATAACCTTTGTTTTCTCCTACACAGGTTTGGGAAAGGATGAAGGGAGGGGCATGAAACACAATTCATTAGCAAGTTTATAACATTTGTCTATAGGATTCATAAAAAACATTACTACACATTAAAACTTATAAGGTAACATAATAGTAAAAATGTCACTCTACATATTAAAAGATATTCCTATATTTTCTAGCGTTCACCTGCCACTCCTTTGTTCAGATATTTATATACATTAACTACACGCTTTCAGGAGGGGAAGGGTAGTTTCCATGAGGACAAATGCCTGTAAAGGGCCCATCAATATAAGAAAAGGTTTAATTTAATCTTTTCTCTTCCTGCACCTGGCTAGCTATTCACTCGCTTCCTCACAGGTGTGTGTGTGTGTGGGGGGGGAGCAGTCAGAGAATTCAACTCTCCTTCCCCTCTGCATTTACAATACAATGCCATCAGCCATCCTGGTTTTATGCTAATCACACAAGCATAGAAATCCCATCTACAAAATATCTGCGCCTAGCCCAAATTAATAAAATGTTCTTTAAGCTTCCTAAAATATTAATATTAATTCTGTAACTTTTGATAACTTAACAACAGCTGTGTTCCCCTCTGGCCTTTCTCTTTGTGTCCCTTTCTTTCTACTTTCTCTTCCACCCCTCCTGCTTTACACACTCAAGAGGAACAGGAAGTGAAAGCAATAAAAGTAGAAAAAGACCCTTTCCTGTACATTAAGGCTGTTTCCTGACATGCTGGGCTCTTGTCCACCCTAATCTTGGATTTGGGCTCTTTGTGGGCAGCCAACAGGCTTTCTGGTGTGTTCTTTGTGAAATTTCCTCGGTCATAGGCTTAAGACAAGATCTAGCTCTCATAAGATACAGGTCTTGGTGGGCTTCCTCACTCATGAGCTGAGGGGTCTGATGGACCTTTGCCCTACAGCCCCCAAGCTGCTCACTCCTGGAAATCCTGCCAGTCTAGGGGCTCTGTATGGCCAGTGGCTGCTGCAGGTTCTCATTGGATTTGTGCAGACAGTAAAGAAACAGTGGAGCCCCAAAATGGTGGGCCATTCCATTTATTAAAGTCTCATACTGGCGGACGAGCAAACCGGCAGGGAAGACCACTTCCCTCTCATTCAGAGCTCCCAAAGCCCTGACACATTCTCTGGTTCCACAACCTGGAAAATCATCTCTGGTTCCTCCTCGAATCAAAAGCCAGTCTCAGCGAAGCTCTCAAAGCCCCTCAGCTTCAGTTCCACATCTGTACTTCTCCTCTTCCTGCAAATCCCAGGCTGGAGAAAAATCCCTTCTCCAGCAAATTTCAGCAACACAATGGCTCCTCCCAAGCAGGAAGGTAATCCGCAATTTGCAATCTGCCGCCCTGAGAGCAAGCACCGTAGCCTTTCACAGACTACATACACATGGCGCCGCCCAGTCCAATGTAAAATACAAACGAGCAAACCTAAAAAATACATTTTACAAATTTATTTGCCCAACAGGCTTACTGGCAGTGACTGGGGTTTTGAGGGCTGGGGGTGGTGATGGAGGAAAGCTACTTGTAACACCCCTTGGACACTGAGTTCAAATAAGCTAATTGTTTTGGGTAATGCTTGAAGCAGACAGGGGCAGTTACTAGGCAGGAATCCTAGGAGAAAAAACTGGAAATCATTATCATAGCTATTGCAGAGCAGCTGCTAATTTGTCACCTGGAGTGAACTAGAGCCATATCAGGCCTTTCATGTACTTCCTCTCACTGAATAACAACAGGTAGTACATGCAGTAGATGTCAACTCTGGTATGTGCCTTGACCAGACAAGTGCAGGGTTTCGAACCGGCGACCTCAGCGTTCCAGGTCGACGCTTTATTCACTTCACCACCACAGGTCAGGCATCCTCTATCTCATTTTGCAGATGAGGAAACAGGTTAAAATTTGTCCAAGGTCGCCCTGGCCGGTTGGCTCAGCGGTAGAGCGTCGGCCTGGCATGTGGGGGACCCGGGTTCGATTCCTGGCCAGGGCACATAGGAGAAGCGCCCATTTGCTTCTCCACCCCCCCTCCTTCCTCTCTGTCTCTCTCTTCCCCTCCCGCAGCGAGGCTCCGTTGGAGCAAAGATGGCCCGGGCGCTGGGGATGGCTCCTTGGCCTCTGCCCCAGGCGCTAAAGTGGCTCTGGTCGCGGCAGAGCGACTCCCCGGAGGGGCAGAGCATCGCCCCCTGGTGGGCGTGCCGGGTGGATCCCGGTCGGGCGCATGCGGGAGTCTGTCTGACTGTCTCTCCCCGTTTCCAGCTTCAGAAAAATACAAAAAAAAAATTTGTCCAAGGTCACACAGGTGGCAAAGTTAATATTGACCACTGTCTGTCTGATGTGAAGATTAGTAATCATGGTGGCTCTGTCATATAATTTGAAGTCAAGTAGTGTGATATATCCGGCTTTATTCTTTTTTCTCAGGATTTGCTTTGACTATTTGGGGTCTTTTATGGTTCCTTACAAACCCGGTGATTTTTTGTTCCATTTCTTTAAAAAATGACATTAGGTTTGTGATGGGGATTGCATTAAATTTGTATATTGCCTTGGGTAATATGGCCATTTTAACTATGTTGATTCTTCCATCTATGAACATGGAATATTTTTCCATTTCATTGTGTCTTTTTCAATTTCTTTCAATAATGCTTTGTAGTTTTCAGTATATAGGTCCTCCACATCCTTTGTTAAGTTTATTCCTCAGTATTTTTCTATATGAATTTTAGTACAGAGAGGAGAGAGAGGAGAAGCATTGTAAAACCAGTAGTTGCAGCCATCATGGCCACCAAGCACGTGCAAGTTCGCATTTGATTTGGACAGACAGTAATGAAACAATGGAGCAAAGACCTGGTGGGCCATTAGCTTTAATTCTAGCTCATACCCGACAAGCGAGTAAATACACGCAGTGGGAAAAACACTTCCCTTTCCATTCAGGGCTCCCAAAGCCACTTACTCATCCAAATTTTCCTAGAATCAAAGGCCCCCACCAGTTCAGTGGAGTTTACAAAGCCCTCACCTCTGTTCCCCTTCAGCACGCCTCCATCTTGGTTGCCTGCCTCTTCTGCAACCACGTGGCCTCTTTCCCCTGCAACAACTTGATCTCCTCTAAAATGGCCTACTAGTTCCTCCTTTTAAAACTTTTCAGTGGGACAACCCTTTCTCCAGCACACATTAGCAAAACCTAGCACGAAGGTAATTAGCCGTATCACCTGGGTGATGTCCATTCACATGGGCAGCACCATTTTTAACAATAAAAGAAAATACCAGAAAATACAGATTTTACAAACTCATTTGCCCAACAAGCATCAACTCATAGTTGTGGTACTGTAGTTGTTCATTGATTGCTTGTCTCATATGTGCCTTGACTGGGGGGTTCCAGCAGAGCCAGTGACCCCTTGCTCAAGCCAGCAATCATGGGCTCAAGCTAGCAACCTGAGCTTCAAACCAATAACCTTGGGTCAAGCCAGTGACCATGGGGTCATGTTGATGATCTCACACTCAAACCAGTGACTCCTCATTCAGGCTGGATAAGCCCTTGCTCAAGTTGGTGACCTCAGGGTTCCGAACCTGGGACCTGAGCATCCCAGGTTGACACTCTATTCACTGCAGAACCACTGGTCAGGCAAGGCAGTTCCATTTTTAATTTTCTGAGAAAAACTTCATACTGTTTTCCACAGTGGCTGCACCTCTCTGCATTCTTATCAACAGTTCACAAGGGTTCCCTTTTCTCCACATTCTCTCCAACACTTGTTTGTTGATTTATTAATGATAGTCATTGTGACAAGAGTGAGGTGATACCTCATTGTGGTTTTACCATATTTCCCCATGTATAAGATGCACCTTAATTTTGGGACTTGAATTTTGAAAAAAAAGTTATTGAACTCAAGTTTTATTTATCATAAAATTCATACAACTCCTTATCACTGTCAAAACTCCTATCCATTAGCTTGTCCTCATCTGTAGCTGATGATGAATCACTATCTTCATATATTGCCTCATCCTCAGTTCCATGTATGGCATTTGAAATGCCACACTTCTTAAATGACTTAACAATCTCAATCTTGATATTCTCCCAGGATCTTTTCACCCAGGTACAAACTTTTCCTATAGTTAATTTCTTCACTCTTGCTGCTGGTATCAGATTGTCCTCAGAAAACTTCATCCATTGGTTCCATTCATCTCTCATGGCAGCTTTGAAGGGTTTGCTAATGCTGGCATCAAGTGGTTGGAGTTGGGATGTCAAGCCTCCAGGTATGATGGCAAGTTTTGTTTTTTGCTCTGCAGCAAGCAATCTTTGTGTTTTTTGTTATGTGTGCCCTGAAATGATCAAGCATCAATAGGGCAGGTTTGCGTAAGAGCTCACCTGCTCTCCTTCTCCAAACTTTCTCAAACCAGATCTTTATCCCATCCTGATCCATCCAACCCTTGTCATGAATGTGGACAATCACTCCTCGAGGAATGTCTTATTTTGGCATTGTTTTGCATTTGGAAATCAGCATAGGAGGCAGCTTGGTTCCATCAGCACAACAAGCTAGAACAACTGTGTAGGCTCTTTTCATGTCCACTTATCTTTACAGGTACAATTTTTACCCCCTTCTTATCAACAGTTCTGTTACTTGGGACATCAAATTGAAGGAGGACTTTGTCCATATTTGCAATCTGTCCTAACTCAAACTGATGTGTCTTCTGACATTGAATGACAAAACAATGAAATTCAAGGACCTTCTGCTCATAGCTTTCAGGCATTTTTTGGGCAAGTCTGGTACGTGTACTCATGCTTAGTCTATTTCATTTCATGAACCTGAAGCACCAATTGTGTCCTTTAAAATAAGTAACTTCTTTTTCATCAACAATTCTTGCCTCATGTTGAACCATCTTTGTGGATCCAGAAATTCAAATTGTCCTTTGCTCTTCAATCCATATCTTCAATTCCCTCTCTAAATCAGGCCATTTTGCTGACTTGCCTCTCATGGCCTTCTTCTGCTGTAGTGTTTTCAGTAGGGTTTCTTCTTCCTGTAACCAGTCTCAGATTGATTTCTCAGTTGGAGGAGGACCAAACTTATGTTCAGCAGCACAATTTCCATTCGCTTTTGCAAACTGGATCACTTTTAACTTGAATTCAGCACTGTACGAAAATCTTTTTTGAGCTATTTCTGGGCAGAACATGGCAAAATGTAACCTACTGTATTGTACCAGTAACAAGTGCAAAACAATGAGCGCAAAGACAACAAGGGCAAAAAAGCAGGATGTGAAAATAAAAAAAATCTGTAACAATGAGCACAAAAACAAGTGCAAAAAAGTGGGATATGCAAGTGAAAAATACTACAACCACTGTATAAGATGCAACCAGGTTTTTGTTTGTTTGTTTTTTACAGGCACAAAGAGAGAGTCAGATAGGGATAGACAGGGACAGACAGACAGGAACAGAGAGAGATGAGAAGCATCAATCATCAGTTTTTCGTTGCAACACTTTAGTTGTTCATTGATTGCTTTCTCATATGTGCCTTGACCACGGGCCTTCAGCAGACCGAGTGACCCCTTGCTCGAGCCAGCGACCTTGGGTCCCAGCTGGTGAGCTTTGCTCAAACCAGATGAGCCTGCACTCAAGCTGGTAACCTTGGGTGTCTCAAACCTGGGTCCTCCACATCTCAGTTCGACGTTCTATCACTGCACCACCCTCTGGTCAGGCAAGATGCACCCAGTTTTTAGACCACAGATTTTTCAAAAATGGATGCGTTTTATACATGGGAAAACACAATAATTTGCACTTAGATGATTAGTGACATTGAGCATTTTTTAATATGTGTATTGGCCATCTGTATGTCCTCTTTCTTTTTTTTTGGTATGTCCTCTTCAGAGAAGTATCTATTCAGGTCTCTTGTCCATTTTTGAATTGGATTGCTTGTTTTTGTTGGTGTTGAGTTGTATAAGTTCTTTATAAATCCTGGATATTAATGTCTTATCAGATGTATCATTAGCAAGTGTGTTCTACCATTCAGTGAGTTGTCTTTTCATTTTGTTGGTGGTTTCTTTGCTGTGAATAACCTTTTTAGCTTGGTGTAGTCCCATTTGTTTACTTTTTTCTTTTGTTTCCTTTGGGCACTGTGAAATATCAGAAAAAATATTGCTATAAGGAATGTTCAAGATTTTATTGCCCAAGTTTTCTTTAGGATTTTTATAGTTTTGAGTCTAACATTTAAGTCTTTAATCCATTTTGAGTTTATTCTTGTGTATGGTGTAAGAAGGTGGTCTAGTTTTATTTTTGGCATGTATCTGTCCAATTTTTCTCAATATCATTTGATTGTGATGAGGATTGTATTATTAAAGAGACTGTCTTTTCTATTGTTTCTTCTTGCCTCCTTTATCAAATATTAGTTGACAATAAAGGTATAGGTTTATTTTGGGCCTCTCTATTCTGTTCCATTGATCTAGATGTCTGTTTTTATCTCAGTGTCATGCTTTTTTGATTATGATGGCCTTGTAGTACAGTTTGATATCATGCAGCATGATTCCTCCAACTTCGTTCTATTTTCTCAAGATTGCTGTGGTTATTTGGGGTCTTTCTTGGTTTTATTTCAACTTTTGAACATTTGTTCTAGTTCTGTGAAAAATGCCATTGATATCTTGATAGGAATTTATAGATTGCTTTGGGTAGTATGACCATTTTAATTGATAAAATATCTCATTCATAAACAGCGTACATGTTTCCACTTATTAGTATCTTCTTCAATTTCTTTCTTCAGTGTCTTATAATTTTCTGAGTACAGGCCTTTTACACCATTGGTTAAATTTAGTCTTAGGTACTTTATTTTATTTTATTTATTTATTTGAAGCAATTGTGAATGGGATTGTTTTCTCAGTTTCCCTTTCTGATAATTCATTATTGGTGTATAAAAATGCAGCTGATTTCTGGGTACTTATTTTGTATCTTGCCACTTTACTGAATTCATTGATCAGTTCTAGTGATTTTTCAGTAGAATTTTTGCAGTTCTTTATATACAATATCATGTCATCTGCAAATAACAGTTTTACTTCATCTGTTGCAATTTGGATGCCTTTTATTTTTTATTTTTTCCTGATTATTGTGACTAGAACTTCCAGTACTATGTTGAATAAGAAGTGATGGAAACAAACATCCTTGTCTTATTCCTGATCTTAAGATAAAAATTTGCCATTTTTGCCCATTGAATATGATGTTGGGTATAGATTTGTTATGAATGGCATTTATTACATTGAGGTATATCCTTTCTATTCCCACTTTACTGAAAGTTTTTATAATAAGTGGGTACTTCATTTTATCAATTGCTTTTTCTGCAACTATTGATATAATCATGTAGATTTTATTTTCATTTTGTTTATGTGCTGTATCACATTAATTGATTTTCAGATATTGTATCCAACTTTGCTGTCTTGGAATAAATCCCACTTGATTATGGTGTATGACCTTTGTAATGTATTGTTGGATCTGGTTTGCTACTACTCTGTTGAGGATTTTAACATCTATTTTCATCAGGAATATTGGCCTATACTTTTCTTTCTTTGTAGTGTCTTCATCTGGTCTCATAAAACAAACTTGGGAGTCTTCCTTCTTGAAGTTTTTTGAATAGTTTGAGAAGAAAAGGTGTTAGTTCTTCTAGGAATTTATCCATTTTGTACAGATTGTTCAATTTTGGCATATAGTTGTTCATAATAGTTTTTTTTTTTTTACAATCCTTTGTATTTCTTTGGTTTTAGTTTTTACCTCTCTTTGATCTCCAATTTTATTTATTTGGGTCTTCTCTCTTTTTTTCTTGATGAGTATGGTTAAAAGTTTGTCTATCTTGTTTATATTTTCAAGTAACAAGCTCTTGGTTTTATTTATCTTTTGTATTTTTTAGACTCTATTTTGTTTACTTATGCTCTGATATTTATTATTTCCCTTTCTACACACTTTGTTTATTGTTCTTTTACAAGTTTCTTTAAGTGTAAAGTTAGATTGACTGTGATTTTTCTTGTTTTTTGAATTATGGCTGTAATGCTATGAATTTCCCTCTTAGAATTGCTTTTGCTGTGTCCCATAGATTTGGGGCTGTTGTGTTCTCACTTTCATTTGTTTCAAGGTATCTGTTGATATCTTTCTTGATTTAATTGTTAACCCATTTTTTGCTTAGTAACATGTTATTTAGCCTCTATGTCTTTGTGTGTTTTTCAATTTTTTTTCCTTGTCATTAATTTTTAGTTTAATACCATTATGGTCAGAGAAGATGCTCAACATAAGTTCAATTTTTATAATTTGAAACTTGTTTTGTGGTGACGTCAGAGAAATGGCACCGTGAAGAGTGATACCAATAAATCTCCCCAAAATTTCAACAAGTTCTTCAACCAGAAACAGAAAAATCTATTCTTGGAGCATCTAGAAGTCCCACACTGAACACAAAGGTATGATTGAGTGAAAAATTGACTAAATATATAATCAACCCCAAAGGAAATAAGATGGAGAAAGGAACACTCCACCTTCCTCACTAACCTAAGCAAGGGCTGCTTTCACTTGGAACTGAGAGAATAGGAGCTAAGGCGGGCAAAGGGGGTGAATAGAGCCAGGCTGTGGCACAGATGTCCGAGCCAAGCTGTGGCACAGATGTCCAAGCCAAGGAAAGACTGAGCCTGTGGCGACTCAGCCAACACAAGCTAATGCCCATGCCAAACCCAGACAAAGACGGACGAGAGGTGGCAGCCATTAGCCCCGATATCCTGGTCAGCGAGTACGGATAGTGTGCGAGAGGTTCCTCCTAGTGCCCTGGGAGTGGGCGCCTATGTTACCAGACAGAAGGGCAGAGTCAGAGGTCTTCATTTGGGCTGTGGCCAGAGTCTTGGTGTGGACCCTGCACCCTGAAGAGCAGTGTGCGGGGAGTGCATGAAAGCGAACTTCCCTATGCCCGAACTTCTCCGGACAGGCGGGACGCCTCACCTAGCCATACAAGCTAACAGACCCATGAAAGATTAGCTTAACCCACAGTCTGCTCACGTCCCAGCTGACCTATGCAACTCTAACTGACAAGATCTCTCGCAGTTCAGCGATCTAAGAAAAGAGGTGTGCCTTTTGCTATGCACATAGGAGTGAGGCAACTTCTGATTGGCAGAGCTTTCATACTCAGGGCTATATGTTAAAAAGAGGGATTTGGCAGCTTGTAAGACCGCCTGTTTTGGAAACAGTGACTAGGGCATCTTCTACCAAGCCAAAACAGGTTACAAAGTGCAAAAAGGCTGAGGAAAGTGGTCCCACAGAATGCTGAGGCATACTGGACATGCCTCGAGGTACATAGAAAGGCACCATGAAAGCAATTGGCTCCCAGCCCCGCCTGAGTATTCTAACAGCTCTGACTGACAGAGCCTTACCCAGAGCCCTGCGCTGAGTAGGGATTTGCCAGCTCTTTGAGCCTCTTACTCTCCAGGCAGAGGCAGCAACAACCCCATAGCTGGACCATCAGGCTGCTAATTCAGGAAGGAAAAACTAGGAGAGAGGCTCCGGGAAAACAAACTCTCTCATTGTCGGAGCCTGCAAATGCTAATGAGCCTCGACTGCCAACGAGACTGAAGCCTAATATATGACATCGCCATAGAGACTTATCAACTGCAAACCTCTACCTAAGTGTGCCACAGGGGCAGAGCCTGCAGTACAGAGTCACTGACCAGGAAGAGGGAGAGAAAAGAAAAAGCAGGAAGATAACCTTTCAAAATCAAGAAAAATCCACAGACTTTATAACCTTTTCCATTTTATTTTGTTTGTTTGTTTGTTTCATCTTCTTGACTTCATTATTTTGTTCTTCTTCCACTTTTGTTGTTTTATTCTCTGCCTGTCTTATTCTTTCCTCTTCTTGAACTACACTACCCATAAGTGTTACATTTCTCATTTTCTTTTCTTTCTTCTTCCTTTCTTTCGATGAGGGTTGCACTGCAAAACCCTTAACTCTCTCTCTCTTTTTGTTCTTTTTTCTTCTTTTTGTTTTTTCTTCTTTCTTTTTTTCTCCCTCTATACTAATTTCTTTTTTCTCCTTTACTTTTCCTCTCATTCAATCCTCAATCATGATCAAATTATTTTATTTGGGACTCAAATTTTTCTTTGTGGCACTTTGGGTGCTTTTTACTTTGCTTTTTAACTCATTAGCAGTGCTCTCAACATTAGCTCTCCATTTTATCTAGTTTTTGTTCCACTTAATACAATAGTAATTTTAAAATTTTTTTCCCTTTTTCCTGTTTCCCTCTTATCCCTCTCATTATATCTCTTAGTCGACCATCACTTACAAGCAAATCATTTTATCCTTAACCCAAATTTTTTTCATTTTTGTATTTTGTGGGTCCATACCTCCTTTTTTGCCCCTTTATCACTTCTCCACAGCTCAGGCCCCTCAATTATAGGTTAGTTTTTTGTTCTATTTAGCACAATATAATTCACAGTTCATCACAATTTTTTTTCAAGAAGGAAGGGAGAGGAGAGGAGAGAAAAATAAAAGGAAATAATAAATTTTCTTTTATTTATTTTTTATTTTTATATTTACTTTTTTTTCTTCATTAATTCTTATTAGTACTATCAACAAAACCACCCTTGGATGCCATTAAGGAAAAGGAAATCGAATATTATGGATACAAAAGACAGAGATGTAGCACAGACAGATGAGGAAAAATCTATGGAGAAAAAATTTAATATATTGAAAAACTTGGAGCTAAATGACAGAGAATTTAAAATAGAAATTCTAAAAATGCTCAGAGATATACAAGAAAACACAGAAAGGCAATTTAGGGAGCTCAGAAAACAACTCAATGAACACAAAGAATATATTACCAAGGAAATTGAAACTATAAAAACAAATCAAACAGAGATGAAAAACTCAATTCACGAACTGAAAAACAAGGTAACAAGCTTAGCTAATAGAAAAGGCCAGATAGAAGGTAAGATTAGTGAAATAAAAGACAAGCAACTTGAGGCAAAACAGAGAGAAGAAGAAAGAGACTCAAAAATTTTTAAAAAATGAGAAAGCCCTACAGGAATTCTCTGACTCCATCAAAAAGAATAACATAAGTATAATAGGTATATCAGAGGGAGAAGAGAGAGACTGAATGGAGAACATATTCAAACAAATCATAGATGAAAACTACCCAAGACTGTGGAAAGAACTAAAGCCTCAAATTCAAGAAGCAAACAGAACATCGAGTTTTTTTAAACCCAACAAATCTACTCCAAGGCACATCATAATGAAATTGGCACAAAACAATGACAGAAAAAATTCTCAAGGCAGCCAGGAAAAGAAGAATACAACATATAAAGGAAAACCTATTAGATTATCATCGGATTTCTCAGCAGAAACACTACAAGCTAGAAGAGAGTGGACCCCAATATTTAAAGTCCTAAAAGAGAAGAACTTTCAGCCAAGAATACTATACCCATCAAAGCTATCCTTCAAATACAAAGGAGAAATAAAAACATTCACATATACAGAAAAGATGAGGGAATTTATCATCAGAAACCCCCACTCCAGGACTACTAAAGGGGGTTTTCCAACCAGATACAAAGAACAAAACAAAAGAAAACCACAAGTAAAAGCTCCACCAAGAACAGAATAAAACCAAATTTAAACTGTGACAACAAAAACAAAAACAACAAAAATAAAAGGGGAGAGGACAGAGATTAACAGTAGCAAAGGACAATGGAGTGCAGAAGTACTCATAAGATAGTGTACTACAATGAACATGGTAGGAACCCTTTTCATTACTTAATG
The DNA here is from genome assembly GCF_036850995.1 of Saccopteryx leptura. Taxonomy (NCBI): domain Eukaryota; kingdom Metazoa; phylum Chordata; class Mammalia; order Chiroptera; family Emballonuridae; genus Saccopteryx; species Saccopteryx leptura. The sequence goes on from NC_089509.1 coordinate 1,468,030, forward strand.
GTAACCACCCTTAAAAAAACCACCACAGAAACACATGACTTAAAAAAGATAGCAACAGAGGAAAGAAGTATGGAATACAACCAAATGAAAACAAAGGATAGAAAAACAAAAGAGAAGAATCAAACAAGATACAAAACTAACAGAAAGCAATTTATAAAATGGCAATAGGGAACCCACAAGTGTCAATAATTACACTAAATGTAAATGGATTAAACTCACCAATAAAAAGAGAGAGTAGCAGAATGGATTAAAAAAGAAAATCCAACTGTATGCTGCCTACAAGAAACACATCTAAGCAACAAGGATAAAAACAAATTCAAAGTGAAAGGCTGGAGAACAATACTCCAAGCAAATAACATCCAAAAAAAAAAAAGCAGGCGTAGCAATACTCATATCTAATAATCTACAAGACAGCAAATGTACTCAGAGACAAAAATGGTCATTTCATAATGATTAAAGGGACACTGAATCAAGAAGACATAACAATCCTTAATATATATGCACCAAACTAAGGAGCACCAAAATATATAAGACAGCAACTTATTGACCTTAAAACAAAAACTGACAAAAATACAATCATACTTGGAGACCTCAATACTCCGCTGACAGCTCTTGATCGTTCATCCAAACAGAAAATGAATAAAGATATATTGGCCTTAGACAAAACACTAGAGCACCTAGATATGATAGACATCTACAGGACATTTCATCCAAAGTGACAGAGTATACATTTTTCTCTAGTGTACATGAAACATTCTCAAGAACTGACCATATGTTGGGCCACAAAAATATCATCAGCAAATTAAAAAAAATTGAAATTGTACCAAGCATATTTTCTGATCATAAAGCCTTGAAACTAGAATTCAACTGCAAAAAAGAGGAAAAAAATCCACAAAAATGTGAAAATTAAACAACATACTTTTAAAAAATCAATGGGTCAAAGAAGAAATAAGCACAGAGATCAAAAGATATATACAGACAAATGAAAATGACAATATGACATATCAGAATCTATGGGATGCAGCAAAAGCAGTGATAAGAGGGAAGTTCATATCATTTCAGGCCTATATGAACAAACAAGAGAGAGCCTAAGTGAACCACTTAACTTCACACCTTAAGGAACTAGAAAAAGAAGAACAAATACAACCCAAAACCAGCCAAAGAAAGGAAATAATAAAAATCAGAGCAGAAATAAATGAAATAGAGAACAGAAAAACTATAGAAAAAATTAATAGAACAAGGAGCTGGTTCTTTGAAAAGATCAACAAAATTGACAAACCCTTGGCAAGACTCACCAAGGAAAAAAGAGAAAGCACTCATATAAGCAAAATCCAAAATGAAAGAGGAGACATCACCACAGATATCATAGATATACAAAGAATTATTGTAGAATACTATGAAAAACTATATGCCATTAAATTCAACAATCTAGAAGAAATGGATAAATTCCTAGAAAAATACAACCTTCCTAGACTGAGTCAAGAAGAAGCAGAAAGCCTAAACAGACCAATTAGCAGGGAAGAAATAGAAAAAACTATTAAAAACTCCCCAAAAATAAAAGTCTAGGCCCAGATGGTTATACTAGCGAATTCTATCAAACATTCAAAGAAGACTTGGTTCCTATTCTGCTCAAAGTCTTCCAATAAATTAAAGAAGAAGCAATACTTCCAAACACATTTTATGAGGCCAACATAACCCTCATACCGAAACCTGGCCAGGATGGCACAAAAAAAGAAAAGTACAGACCAATATCTCTAATGAATACAGATGCTAAAATACTAAACAAAATACTAGCAAATCAAATACAACAACATATTTAAAAAAATAATACATCATGATCAAGTGGGATTCATCCCAGAATCTCAAGGATGGTTCAACATATGTAAAATGGTTAATGTAATACACCATATCAACAAAACAAAGAATAAAAATTACATGATCTTATCAATAGATGCAGAAAAGGCATTTGATAAAATATAACACAATTTTATGTTTAAGACACTCAACAAAATGGGTATAGAAGGAAAATATCTCAACATGATAAAGGCCATATATGATGGTTATCAGTTAACATCATTTAAAATGGCATAAAACTGAAGGTTTTCCCCCTTAAATCAGGAACAAGACAGGGTTGTCCACTCTCTCCACTCTGATTTTACATGGTGCTAGAGGTTCTAGCCAGAGCAATCAGACAAGATAAATAAATAAAAGGCATCCATGTCAGAAAAGAAGAAGTAAAGTATCACTTTTTGCAGATGATATTATCCTATACATCGAAAACCCCAAAGACTCTACAAAAAGATTACTAGAAACAATAAGCCAATACAGTAAGGTCGCAGGATACAAAATTAATATACAAAAGTCCATAGCCTTTCTATATGCCAACAATGAAACATTTGAGAATGAACTAAAAAAAATAATCCCCTTCACGATTGCAACAACAACAACAAAAAAATACCTAGGAATAAACATAACAAAGAATGTAAAGGACCTATATAATGAAAACTACAAAGCATTGTTAATGGAAATCGAAAAAGATACAATGAGATGGAAAAATATTCCTTGTTCTTGGATAGGAAGAATAAATATAATCAAAATGGCCATATTACCCAAAGCAATATATAAATTTATATATTTTTATTTTTTTTATTTATTTATTTTAGAGAGGAGGGAGGGAGGGAGACAGAGAGAGAGGAGAGAGAGAGAGAGAGAGAGAGAGAGAGAGAGAGAGAGAAAAGGGGGAGGGGGAGTAGCAGGAAGCATCAACTCCATATATGCCTTGACCAGACAAGTGCAGGGTTTTGAACCAGCAACCTCAGTGTTCCCAGGTCGACGCTTTATCCACTGCACCACCAGAGGTCAGGCGCAATATATAAATTTAATGCACTTCCCATCAAAATTCCAATGACATTTTTTAAAGAAATGGAACAAAAAATCATCAGATTTATATGGAACTATAAAAGCCCCCGAATAGCCAAAGCAATCCTAAAGAAAAAGATTGAAGTTGGGGGCATTACAATACCTGACTTCATACTATATTATAGAGCCATGACAATCAAAACAGCATGGTATTGGCAGAAAAATAGACACTCAACCAATGGAACAGAATAGAAAGTCCAGAAATAAAACCACATATATATGGTCAAATAATTTTTTTAATTTTTTTAATTCATTTTAGAGAGGAGAGAGAAAGGGAGAGAGAGAGACAGAGAGGGAGAGAGAGGAGAGAGAGACAGAGAGAGAAGGTGGGGAGGAGCTGGAAGCATCAACTCCCATATGTGCCTTGACCAGGCAAGACCAGGGTTTCAAACCAGCGACCTCAGCATTTCCACTGCACTACCACAGGTCAGGCTGGTCAAATAATTTTTGATAAATGGGCCAACAACACACCATGGAGAAAAGAAAGCCTCTTCAATGAATGGTGCTGGGAAAACTGGAAAGTCACATGCAAAAGAATAAAACTGGACTACAGTTTGTCCCCTTGTACTAAAATTAATTCAAAATGGATCAAAGACCTAAATATAAGACCTGAAACAATAAAGTACATAGAAGAAGACATCGGTTCTAAACTCATGGACCTTGGTTTTAAAGAGCATTTTATGAATCTGACTCCAAAGGCAAGGGAAGTGAAGGCAAAAATTAATGAATGGGACTACATCAGACTAAGAAGTTTCTGCTCAGCAAGAGAAACTGACAACAAAATAAACAGACAGACAACTAAATGGGAAATGATATTTTCAAACAACAGCTCAGATAAGCGCCTAATATCCAAAATATACAAAGAACTCATAAAACTCAACAAGAAACAAACAAACAAACAATCCAATGAAAAAATTGGAAGAGGATATGAACAGACACTTCTCCCAGGAAGAAATACAAATGGCCAACAGATATATGAAAAGATACTCATCTTCATTAGTTATTAGAGAAATGCAAATCAAAACTGCAATGAGATATCACCTCACACCTGTTAGATTAGCTATTATTAACAAGACAGGTAATAGCAAGTGTTGGAGAGGCTGTGGAGGAAAAGGAACCCTCATTCACTGTTGGTGGGAATGTAAAGTAGTACAACCATTATGGAAGAAAGTATGGTGGTTCCTCAAAAAACTGAAAATAGAACTACCTTATGACCCAGCAATCCCTCTACTGTGTATATACCCCCAAAACTCAGAAACATTGATACGTAAAGACACATGCAGCCCCATGTTCATTGCAGCATTGTTCACAGTGGCCAAGACATGGAAACAACCAAAAAGCCCTTCAATAGATGCCTGGATAAAGAAGATGTGGCACATATACACTATGGAATACTACTCAGCCATAAGAAATGATGACATCGGATCATTCACAAGAAAGTGGTGGGATCTTGATAACATAATACGGAGTTGAATAAGTAAATCAGAAAACATCAAGAACTTCATTATTCCATATGTAGGTGGTACTTAAAAATGAGACTAAGAGACATGGACAAGAGTGTGGTGGTTACCAGGTAGGGGAGGGCTGGGAGGAGAGGGAGGGAAAGGGGGAGGGGAGGGGCACAAAGAAAACTAGATAGAAGGTGACAGAGGACAATCTGACTTTGGGTAATGGATATGCAACGTGATTGAATGACAAGATAACCTGGACATGTTTGTTTTGAACATACATACTCTGATTTATTGATGTCATCCCATTAAAATTAATAAAAATTAAAAAAAAAGAAACTGTTTTGTGTCCTAACATATAGACTATTCTAGAAACTTCCGTGGGCACGTGAAAAGAATGTATATTCTGCTGCTTTATGGTAAAATACTCTGAAGATATCAATTAAATCCTTCTGAACTAATGTGTGATTTAACACTGCCACTTACTTGTTGATTTTCAGTCTGGAAGATTTATCCTTAATGTCAAATGGGTGTTAAAATCCCCTACTATGCCTGTGTTACTGTCAATCTTTTCCTTTTTGTATATCAAGATTTGCTTTACATATTTAGATGCCTCTATGTTGAGTGTATAAAAGTTTATAAGGGTTCTATCCTCTTGTTGGATTGCTCCCTTTATCATTATGTTGTGTTCTTCTTTGTTTCTGCCTATAGTCTTTTTTTTTTTTTTTTGTATTTTTCTGAAGTTGGAAACGGGAAGGCAGTCAGACTCCCACATGCGCCCAACCGGGATCCATCCGGCACGCCCACCAAGGGGGATGCTCTACCCATCTGGGGCATCGCTCTGTTGTGACCAGAACCACTCTAGTGCCTGAGGCAGAGGTTACAGAGCCATCCTCAGTGCCCGGGCCAACTTTGCTCCAATGGAGCCTTGGCTGTGGGAGGGGAAGAGAGAGACAGAGAGGAAGGAGAGGGGGAGGGATGGAGAAGCAGATGGGTGTTTCTCCTGTGTGCCCTGGCAGGGAATCGAACCCAGGACTCCTGCACACCAGGCCAACGCTCTACCACTGAACCAACCGGCCAGGGCATATAATCTTTGTTTTAAAGTTTATTTTGTCAGATATAAGTATTACTATCCCAGATTTTTTAAAATTTGCATAAAATATCTTTTTCCATCCCTTTACTTTTAGTCTGTGTGTATCTCTTGTTCTGAGGTGAACCTTTTGTAGACAACGTATGTACGAGTCCTGTTTTCTTATTCATTCATCTACCTTATGTCTTTTGATTGGAGCATTTAATCCATTTACATTTAAAATGATTACTGACAGGTATGCATTTAGTTCCATTTTATTCTTTTAACTATGTTTCTATTCTTCTTCTTCCCTTCCTCCTCCTTCTTCTTCCTTCAAGGACCTTCAACATGTCTTGTAATACTGGTTTGGTGGTAATGAACTCCTTTAGCTTTTTCTTGTCTGGGAAGTTCTTTATCTTTCCTTCAATTTTAAAATTATTAGCCTTAGTTGTAAGTCCTTGCTTTTTATCACTTTGGATATTCCATGGCAATCCCTTTGGCCTGAAATGTTTTGGTTGAAAAATCAACTCACTGTCTTCTGAGAGCTCCCTTGTAGGTAACTAACTGTCTTTTTTTTTTTTGCTGCTTTTAAGATTCTCTGTTTGTTTTTAACCTTTGTCATAATTATGATGTGTCCTGGAGTAAGCCTTTTTGGGTGTATCTTGTCTGGAACTCTCTGCACTTCTTGGACCTGGATGTCTTTTTCCTTCACCAAATAAAGGAAGTTTTCAGTCATTATTTCTTTAAATAGGTTCTCAATCCCTTGCTCTCTCTCTTCTCCTTCTGGCACCCCAATGATGCAAATGTTATTGCACTTCATGTTGTCCCCAAGATCCCTTACACTAATTTTATTTTTTAAATTATTTTTTCTGCTTTAATTGGGTGTTTTTATTTCCACTTTGTCTTTCAAAATCACTGATTCAATCTTCTGCTTTATACAATCTACTCTTTGTTCCTCTCAGTGTATTTTTCATTTCAGATATTGAATTCTTCATTTGTGACTGGTTCCTTTTTATGGTTTCTGTGTTCTTTTTTATGCTGTTGTAGTTCTCACTGGATTCCTTGTAGTTTTCACTAAGCTTCTTGAGAATCCTTATAACGATTTTTCTGAACTTTGTATCTGATAAGTTGCTTGCCTCCATTTCATTTAGCTTTTTTTTCCTGAAGATTTTTTCCCATTTCATTTGGGGCTTTTTTGTATCCCCATTTTGGCTGTGTTTTTGTGTTTGTTTCTATGTATCAGGTATATCTTCTATCCCAGATTTAGTAGGGTGGCCTTGTGCAGAAGGTGTCTTTTGGTGTCCTGTAGCACAGTCTCTTTGCTCACTTGAGCTAGATGCTCCAGGAATGTCTCTTGTATGTGTTATGTGGGCCTTCCTGTTGTAATTGAGTCTTGATTTCTATTGGCCCACTTGCGTGTGGAATTGACCCTAAGGCTGGCTGATTGTGATGCTCAACTCCTACTAGAGCTTCCAACTTGCTGTGCAGGGTCTGATCACATGAAGCAGAATTTGTTTCAGCAGGATCTGGAACCTGCTGACATCTCCCTTTGGATATGCTGCTTATGAAGCTTATTAGATCCTGTTCTGATGTTTTCTAAAGCTGGCCACTGTGTGTGTTGGTTCTGGGCTTATACCAGCACCAGGCATGAGGCCAGGCAAGCAAAAGTCTCTAGGTACCTTGAGATTCACCTCTACCTGCCTCTGCCTGATGGGTACCTGTTAGGCTCAGTCATTGAAAGAGCCTCTGGCTATGCTCGAGTTGTTTGAGGTAAGTTCTCTGTGATTCACCAGATAGGGATGTAAGGTCAGTGGCCACTGCCATGGCCATACAGGTTCCCATTGGATTCAGGCAGATGATAAAGAAACTGTGGAGTCAGAAAATGGTGAGCCATTTAATTTATTAGAGTCTCGTAATGGCAGCCAAGGAAACAGGCAGGGAAAACTGCTTCCCTCTCTGTCTCCAGGCTCACCGGACTCACAGGCATTCCACCAACCTCAGTACTCCCTCTCTCTCTCTCTGCCTCTCCAGCCAAAACAGGTTGGGAGAAGAAAAACCCTTCTCCAGCAAACAATAGCAAACAATGGACCCTCCCAAGCAGAAAAGCAATCCGCAATTTGAAACTGCCGCCCTGAGGGCAAGCACCTGCAGTCTTCCACAGACTACATACACATGGTGCTGCCCCATGCCAATGCTACAATTAGGCAAAATATAAGTGAGCAAACCTAACACACTTTGTTTCACACTTGAAACATGTTGGTTTGCCCCACATTCTACCCCTTTAGGATTGCTCCTTACACAATCTACACCACAGGCACCTCTGTGCGAGGCATGAGGTACACTACATAAACAGACTATAGCAACAGCACAAGTTATACAAATGCAAATGCAAGTATTACAAAGGTGCCCTTTACAATGTCTCCTTGAACACTCTGCACAGGGTGTAAACGGGAGACCCATCTCTAGCCCCCTACTCTGCAGTAGGTAGGAGGGCCTGAATAGCCCAGGGCTGTGTCCATAGAAACCTTAAAGTAACTTTGGTGTGTCTCTCCAACTGGACAAGAGCAGCTTTCTGGTGTGGGAGGGCCTCCACCAGAGCTGGGATCCACCCATCAGGGTCTCTCATACTGTCCCAAAACAGCATGTCCATCCAACAAGGGAGCTGATGCCCCCCTCTGCTTGTAGTTCAAGAGTCAGTCCATGATAGACAGCCCAGCTGTTTGTGCAAATCACCAAGGTAAAGGTCCATTATAGGCAACTAGGTTCACATAGAGCCTCAGGCCTCCCCCCTCATCCCTGCCATCACAGCAGCTTTGAAGATGCTGCTCCAAGGAGAAGTGAGTGACAACGGTAGCTAACCTCTCCATCTCTGCTCTGGAGAGCATGAGGCCATCCACCCCTATGTCCCACAACCTCAGCAAGTGTACCAGGGGCTCAGTAGGTACTCTTTGCTGGTGGGTTTTTACCTTCTGTATGAACACTGGCCAAGTTCTGAGTGTGTGGACAGCAGCTTTAGCTTGAGCCTCCTCATCCTCGGAAGAGGAGCTGGAAACACCTGCTCCCACTGACTCAGAGCCACTCTGCCAGCGCAGCTCCATCTTTGGCTCCTGTGGCTGCTGGCTCTTGGCCTGAAACTGAATCCGCAGTTATTTCTACAACAACTGCTACTGCCAGCATTCAACTTCCAAAGCAAACTGTAACTCACGAACCTGTAGATCATTCCAGTTCTAGGTGCCATATGTGTTCAGCAGCTCTTGAATCTGGCCAGACTCCTTCTCCAACACTCGTTCCTGTTCAAGCTGTTGCTGGTTCTCAGCCTTTAGCCTGACCTGCAGTTCTTGGATCTGCAGCTCTTTCTCCAGTGGCTGTTCCAGCTCATGCTGTTGCTGCTGTTTGGTTTGCAGACCTCGGACAACCTCTTGCACAGAGTTCTTGGTTTCCTTTTGCAAGACTGTAAAGAACAGCCAGCTCACAGTCCCCAAAAGGAATGCCATGGGGAACCATACACTGGGAAGCAACAACCACTCCCCTACCCCACACCTCAAGGGTGTCTGTGGCTCCTTACCAATCTGATCTGAATCCTGCTGGCTGCGCCAGATGTAGGTCTGGTGTCCACTACCATGGCCATACAGGTTTCCATTAGATTTGGGCAGATGATAAAGAAACTGTGGAGCCAGAAAATGGTGGGCCATTCTGTTTATTAGAGTCTCGTAATGGCAGACGAGCAAACAAGCAGGGAAGAATGCTTCCCTCTCTGTCTCCTGACTCACTGGGACTCACAGGCATTCCACCAACCTCAGCACTTCCTTTCTCTCTCTGCCTCTCCAGCCAAAACAGGCTGTGTTGGTTAAATAAGTTTGTAAATATGATGTATATGTTTGCTCACTTATAGTTTGTATTGGGTGTGGGAGATAGGCTGTAAGTAGGCAGGGTGGTTGTAGCCTAAGGCTTAGTTTTAAGACTAAGCTTTTCCCCACACCCTGACTGTTGCATGATGTGGGGTGGGGCACTCTCATGAGGAATCCCATTATGCCTCAGATAAGTGACTTTGTTCAGAGACTTCTTTGTTTGTATATTGGATTAAAGGTTTTGATTTCTACACTATAAAATGGGGCAGAGGAGCCCATGATGGAGGAGAGCACAGAAAGGCCACGTGGAGGAGAGGAAAAGCAGCCAAGATGGCAGAGTGCTGAAGGAGAAGCCAGTTTGTGTAGAGTTTGTGCAGAGAGAAGGAGATGGGGAACAGAGGTGAATAAGGCTGGTGAGATAGAAACCTTTGATTCTAGGAAACTCGGATAAGTTTTGGGAGCCATGAATGGAAAGAGAAATGTTTTTCCACTGTGTGTATTACTTGCCCGCCAGGTGTGAGCTAGGATTAAAGCTAATGGCCCACCAGTTCTTTTTTATTTATTTATTTTTATTTTTTATTTTTTTATGAATAAATTTTTATTTTAATGGGGTGACATCAATAAATCAGGGTACATATATTCAAAGAAAACATTTCCAGGTTATCTTGTCATTTAGTTCTGTTGCATACCCATCACCCAAAGAGAGATCGTCCTCCGTCACCCTCTATCCAGTTTTCTTTGTACCCCTCCCCCCTCCCCTCCCCCTCTCCCTCCTTCCCTCCTCCCACCCCCCGTAACCACCACACTCCTGTCCATGTCTCTTAGTCTCGCTTTTATGTCCCACCAATGTATGGAATTATGCAGTTCTTGTTTTTTTCTGATTCACTTATTTCACTCCACATAATGTTATCAAGATTCCACCATTCTGCTGTAAGTGATCCGATGTCATCATTTCTTCTAGCTGAATAGTATACCATGGTGTACATATGCCCCATCTTCTTTATCCAGTCTTCTATTTTTTTTTACAGTGATTAAAAGCCTTTAAGCAAACTCTTGGCCAATACAGCAAGAATCCATAAAAGAGTAGTGTCCTTAACATGTTCACCAAGTTCAAGTTGGCCCCATTACCATGCCAAATCCCTGAAAAATGCAACCCAACCACAGTTCAGTCTGTTAGGAGCTGTCACAGGGAGCAGGAGTCCAGGAAAAGTCCACATCCAGGAAAAGTCTGCATGGCACTAGAATTGTTGTCACCATTCTATAATTTGCAGCTCATGTCCAAGTCCCAATGACCACTGCTTCTAGCTGGTAATGATTCAGGTAGACTGGAAAGGCCATTTGCAGCATGTGTGGATATGGAGCTTCTGTTCTCCTCTGCCTGGAGAGATGAGACCAGGTTGCTTTTCCCGGAGCTCTGCGACTGTGGCATGGTAAAGAGAACCTTGGGATACACTAAGCTGAGTGGCAAAGGTAGATTCATAATACAAGTTGGCAAAAGGGGGAAAGAGAGCTCTAAATTAGGAGTAGGTCCCAGCCTGAAATATGAGTGGGGCATTGAGGTAGGAGGGATAAAGGAAACACTATATATTAACCAAAGCAGCAGAAAATAGGACTATCAACACCCACAACAGAGATCTTTGAGGGAAGAATAAAAAGCCTGACTATTCAGGCAAGACATAGTTAAGTGGCCCTTGTGCAAATGAGATCAGTTTACCTGCTTCTTGGAAGAAATACCCTAGGCTCGTCCACAGTGTGGTAGATGGGGCCGATGGCCCTGGGCACCTTCAGCCTTCAGTGGCAAACCTCAGCTTTCTGGGCAAGGTTAGGTCATAGGTGGCTGGAGCAGGGCTGGAAGAGACTGAACTCTCCCTTAGAGGAGCGAGGGGGAAGCCTACCTTCCAGTGTCCCTGTTTCCTCACAGCAGAGGCATGTAAGCCTGGCAGGCTTTAGCTCAATGACCTTCCTTTCCACTATTGAAGCAGGACCCAGATGGCATCCTATGAGACCCCTTTGGGGCGTTGGAGCCTTTAAGGGTGTATCCTAAAAGCTGGTAGTTCCCCTGATCTCTATTGGGCTTTTTCTGCCTCTAGGTATCTTAAAAGCCATGCTCAGAAGATCTCGCTGAGGGGTTTGAGGATCTCCATCTGCCTATATAAATCTTTTCCATATATCTGGAGCTATTTGGAAAAAGACAAAACAGTGTTATTAGCTGGATCTAATAAAGAAGGTAGTAGTTTGCAGGCGAAAAAGATTTGGTGTCTCCTGTTCATCAGCATTCAAAAGAAATGTAAAAAAAAATTTTTTTTAAGTGAAAAGCATGATATAGTAGACCCGTAGGAGTTCCAGGATATGACTACCCCCTTTTAATTTTTTTTAATTGCCCTTAAAATGTTTGCTGAGTACACTTTAATAATACCTTAACTTTAAAGATTGTAAGCATGACGAAATACAGTAAATGCTTTTGCTCCATATGCAGGAGCATTTTCAGTTTAGCCAGTTTAGGAAATCCAAAAATAGAACAATGCATACAGACAATGAGCTATAACATGCTTAGCAGCCTCTCCTGTTCTGACAGAGGTTACTATAGATCCGGAATATGTATCCACTGTAATATGGACATATGACTGTTTGCCAAATGAAGGTATATGAGTAACATCCCTCTGCCAAAGTTGTCCTGGTTGGGGTCCTTGAGGGTTAACTCCAAATGAAGGGGCAGTATAGGACCCCTTGGACAGGATTTTCCGATCTGCCGTGCTGCTTCCCGAGAAAGTTGAAACTGTTTACACCGGGCTGCAGCGTTCTGGTGATGAATAGTATGAGACTGACTTGCTCGGTCTGTCATGGTTGCTCCATACAATTTTCTTTTGGGTAGCTTGATCAACAAGGGCATTCCTAGACCCTGGCCGGTTGGCTCAGTGGTAGAGCATCGGCCTGGTGTGCAGGAGTCCCAGGTTCAATTCCCGGCCAGAGCACACAGAAGAAGTGCCCATCTACTTCTCTACCCCTCCCCCTCTCCCTCCTCCCCGTCTCTCCCCTCCCCTCCTGCAGCCAAGGCTCCACCAGAGCAAAGCCACCCCAGGCACTAAGGATGGCCCCATGGCCTCTGCCTCAGTCACCAGAATGGCTCTGGTTGCAACAGAGCAACACTCCAGATGGGCAGAGCATCCCCCCCCCCCCCCGGTAGGCATGCCAAGTGGATCCCGGTCAGGCACATGCAGGAGTCTGTCCGACTGCCTCCCCATTTTCATCTTCAGAAAAACACACACAAAAAATAAATAAATAAAAAAAAAGAGAAAAGAGAAAAAAAAAAAGAAAAGAAAAGAGAAAAAAAAAGGGCATTCCCTTGTGCTAAAGCTCCAGGGAGCATGGAGTGAGCTTGAGTATGTCCTATGAAACATGGAGCTTTTTGTTGACATATAAGTCTTTGAAAAAGGAGGAACTGCTGAAATAGTTCATCAGCATTTGTCCCTTAGACAGCAGTCTTTATAGTGGAAACACCATAAGTAAATATTTGCTGTCTGTCTATACATTAAAGGGGGAATATGGCAAATGCTGAAAAGCCATGATCTTTGTGCCCCTCCCCTCCCCCAACCCCCTCCCTCTCCTCCCCCCACCCTGTAACCCCAACACTGTTGTCCATGTCTCTGAGTCTCATCTTTATGTCCCACCTATGTATGGAATCATATAGTTCTTAGTTTTTTCTGATTTACTTCTTTTGCTCAATATAATGTTATCAAGGTCCATCCATGTTGTTGTAAAAGATCCTATGTCATCATTTCTTATGGCTGAGTAGTATTTCATTGTATAGCTTTTTAATACCAAAGCTTTTTAATCCACTCGTCCTCTGATGGACACTTGGGCTGTTTCCAGATCTTTGCTATTGTGAATAATGCTGCCATAAACATGGGAGTGCATTTCTTCTTTTCAAACAGTGCTATGGTGTTCTTGGGGTATATTCCTAACAGTGGTATAGCTGGGTCAAAAGGCAGTTCGATTTTTAATTTCTTGAGGAATCTCCATACTGTTTTCCACAGTGGCTGCACCAGTCTGCATTCCCACCAGCAGTGCAGGAGGGTTCCCTTTTCTCCACATCCTCGCCAGCACTTATTCTGTGTTGTTTTATTGATGAGCACCATTCTGACTGCTGTGAGGTGATATCTCATTGTGGTTTTAATTTGCATTTCTCTAATCATTAGTGATGTTGAACATTCTTTCATATGCCTATTTGCCATCTGTGTGTCCTCTTTGGAGAAGTGTCTATTCATTTCTTTTGCCCATTTTTGGATTGGATTGTTTGTCTTCCTGGTATTAAGTTTTATAAGTTCTTTATAAATTTTGGTTATTAACCCCTTATCAGACGCAATGTCAAATATATTCTCCCATTGTGTAGTTTGTCTTTTTATTCTGTTCTTATTGTCTTTAGCTGTGCAGAAGCTTTTTAGTTTGATATAGTCCCATTTGTTTATCCTGTCTTTTATTTCACTTGTCTGTGGAGACAAATCAGCAAATATATTGCTGCGAGAGATGTCAGAGAGCTTACTGCCTATGTTTTCTTCTAAGATGCTTATGGTTTCATGGCTTACATTTAAGTATTTTATCCATTTTCAGTTTATTTTTGTGAGTGGTGTAAGTTGGTGGTCTAGTTTCATTTTTTTGCAGGTAGCTGTCCAATTTTCCCAACACCATTTGTTGAAAAGGCTGTCTTTACTCCATTGTATGTCCTTACCTCCTTTGTCAAATATCAGTTGTCCATAGAGCTGTGGGTTTATTTCTGGGTTCTCTGTTCTGTTCCATTGATCTATGTGCCTGTTCTTATGCCAGTACCATGCTGTTTTGAGTACAATGGCCTTATAATATAACTTGATATCCAGAAGTGTGATACCTCCCACTTTATTGTTCCTTTTCAAGATTGCTGAGGCTATTCGTGTTCTCTTTTGGTTCCATATAAATTTTTGGAATATGTGTTCTATATCTTTGAAGTAAGTCATTGGTATTTTAATCGGTATTGCATTGAATTTATAAATTGCTTTGGGTAATATAGACATTTTAATGATGTTTATTCTTCCTAACCATGAGCACGGTATATGCCTCCACTTATTCGTATCTTCCCTGATTTCTTTTTTCAATGTTTTATAATTTTCTGAGTACAAGTCTTTAATCTCCTTGGTTAGATTTATTCCTAGATAATTTATTTTTTTGGTTGCAATTTTAAAGGGGATTGATTCCTTAATTTCTCTTTCTGACAGTTCATTATTAGTGTATAAAAATGCCTCTGATTTCTGACTATTAATTTCATATCCTGCCACCTTGCCAAATTCATTTATCAGGTCTAGTAGTTTTTTTTGTTTTTATTTGTTTTTATTTTTTATTTTTTTTCATTTTTCTGAAGCTGGAAACAGGGAGAGACAGTCAGATTCCCGCATGCGCCCGACGGGGATCCACCCGGCACGCCCACCATGGGGCGACGCTCTGCCCACCAGGGGGCGATGCTCTGCCCATCCTGGGCTTTGCCATGTTGTGACCAGAGCCACTCCAGCACCTAGGGCAGAGGCCACAGAGCCATCTCCAGCGCCCGGGCCATCTTTGCTCCAATGGAGCCTTGGCTGCGGGAGGGGAAGAGAGAGACAGAGAGGAAAGCGTGGCGGAGGGGTGGAGAAGCAAATGGGCACTTCTCCTGTATGCCATGGCCGGGAATCGAACCCGGGTCCTCCGCACACTAGGCCGACGCTCTACCGCTGAGCCAACCGGCCAGGGCAGGTCTAGTAGTTTTTTGACTGAGACTTTAGGGTTTTCTATATACAATATCATATCATCTGCAAATTATGATAGTTTTACTTCTTCTTTTCCAATTCAGATGCCTTTTATTTCTTTTTCTTGTCTGATTGCTGTGGCTAGGACTTCCAGAACTATGTTGAATAAGAGTGGTGAAAGGGGGCACCCCTGCCTTGTTCCTGATCTTAAGGGGATTGCTTTTAATTTTTGCCCATTGCGTATGATGTTGGCTGTGGGTTTGTCATAGATGGCCTTTATCATGTTGAGGTATGTTTCCTGTATTCCCACTTTGCTGAGAGTTTTGATGATGAATGGGTGCTGGATTTTATGAAATGCTTTTTCTGCATCTATTGAAATTATCATGTGGTTTTTCTCCTTTCTTTTGTTTATGTGATGAATCACATTGATTGATTTGCGAATATTGTACCAGCCTTGCCTCACAAGAATAAATCCCACTTGATCATGGTGTATGACTTTTTTCATATATTGCTGGATCCAGTTTGTTAATATTTTGTTGAGGATTTTTGCATCTAAATTCATCAGGGATATTGGCCTATAATTTTCTTATTTTGTGTTGTCTTTGCCTGGTTTTGGAATCAGAATTATACTCGCCTCATAAAAGGAGTTTCGAAGTCTTCCTTCCTCTTGAATTTTTTGAAATAGCTTGAGAAGGATAGGAATTAGTTCTTCTTTGAATATTTGGTAGAATTTACTTGTGAAGCCATTAGGCCCAGGACTTTTCTTTTTTGGGAATTTTTTGATAGCTGTTTTAATCTCATTTCTTGTAATTGGTCTGTTTAGGTTTTCTGATTCTTCCAGATTGATTTTTGGAAGATTATATGATTCAAGGAATTTGTCCATTTCATCTAGGTTGTCTAGTTTTTTGGCATACAGTTCTTCATAGTATTTTCTTACAATGTTTTGTATTTCTGTTGTGTCAGTTGTTATTTCTCCAATCTCGTTTCTAATTTTATTTGAGTCCTGTCTCTTTTTTTCTTGGTGAGTCTTGTTAAAGGTCATTGATCTTGTTTACCTTTTCAAAGAACCAGCTCCTGGTTTCATTGATCCTCTGTAATGTTTCTTTAGCCTCTATGTCATTTATTTCTGCTCTGCTCTTTATTATTTCCTTCCTTCTACTAGCTCTGGGCTTTACTTGCTGTTCCTTTTCTAGTTCTTTTAGATGCAGGGTTAGGTTGTTTATTTGAGCTTTTTCTAGCTTCTTGAGGTATGCCTGTAATGCTATAAACTTCCCTCTCAGGAATGCTTTTGCTGTGTTCCATATATTTTGAGTTGATATATGCTCATTATCGTTTGTTTCTAGGAATTTTTAAATTTCTTCTTTGATCTCAATGTTAACCCATTAGTTATTTAATAACATGCTATTTAGTTTCCAAGTGTTTGAATGTTTTACAATTTTTCTATTGTGGTTGATTTCTAGTTTAATGCCATTGTGATCAGAGAAAGTACTCGATATGATTTCAATCTTCTTAAATTTGTTGAGACCGCTTTTGTGCCCTAACCTTTGGTCTATTCTAGAGAATGTACCATGAGCACTTGAAAAGAATGTATATTCTGCTGTTTTAGGGTGAAAGGTTCTGAATATATCTATTAAATCGAGTTGATCTAATATGTCCTTTAAGTCTGCTGTTTCTTTGTTAATTTTCTTTCTTGAGGATCTATCTAATGATGTTAATGGGGTATTGAAATCCCCTACTATTATAGTATTGCTGTTGATCTCACCCTTTAAGTCCATCAAAGTCTGCTTTATATATTTAGGTGCTCCTATATTATGTACGTAGATGTTTATAATGGTTATATCTTCCTTTTGGATTGCTCCCTTTATCATTATGTAATGACCTTCTTTATCTCTAACTATGGTCTTTGTTTTAAAGTCCATTTCGTCTGATATAAGTATTGCTACCCCCGCTTTTTTTTCATTTCCATTTGCGTGAAATAATTTTTTCCATCCTTTTATCTTCAGTCTGTGTGCATCTTTTGATTTAAGGTGTGTCTCTTGTAGACAGCATATGTATGGATCCTGTTTTCTTATCCACACAGCTACCCTATGTCTCTTGATCGGATCATTTAATCCATTAACATTTAAGGTTATTACTGATATGTAATTGTTTATTGCCATTTTTTTTCTTTAAAACTGTTTTCCTCTTTTGCTATATTCTTTTTTTCCTTTTATCTGTTTATAACAGGTCCCTTAGCATTTCTTGCAGCCTTGGTTTGGTTGCAGTGAATATCTTGAATTTGTTTTGGCTGTAAAGCTTTTTATTTCTCCTTCAATTTTAAATGGTAGCCTTGCTGGATGAGGTAGTCTTGGTTGTAGGTTCTTGTTCTGCATTACTTTGAATATTTCTTGCCATTCCCTTCTGGCCTCAAGTGTTTCTGTTGAGAAGTCAGAAGTCATCCTTATGGGGGCTCCTTTGTAGGTGATAGTCTTTTTTTCTCTAGCAGCTTTTAGTATTTTCTCTTTATCATTTAGCTTTGGTATTTTAATTATGATGTGTCTTGGTGTTGGTTTCTTTGGGTTTCTCCTTAATGGAGTTCTCTGTGCTTCCTGAACATGTGAGATGTTTTCCTGCCTTAATTGGGGGAAGTTTTCCACTATGATATGTTTGAACAAAGTCTCTATCCCTTGTTCTTTCTCTTCTTCTTCAGGAACCCCTATGATGCGGATTTTATTTCTCTTCATGTTGTCACAGAGCTCTCTTAGAGTTTCCTCAGACTTTTTGAGTCTCTTTTCTTTTTTCTTCTCTGCTTCCGTGCCTTTATTTATCGTGTCCTCTATCTCGCTGATTCGATTCTCTGCTTCATCCATCCTGCTTTTAATTCTTTCCATTGTATTCTTCATTTCAGATATTGTATTTGTCATTTCTGACTGATTCTTTTTTATTATTTCAATGTCCTTTTTTATATTTGTTATCTCTTTATTTAGGTTTTGGTAATGGCCATCTATGGTTGTTCTAATATCTTTAAGCATCCTAACAATCATTATTTTAAACTCTGCATCTGGTAATTTGGTTATATCTGATTCACTTAGGTCCCTTTCTGGGGATTTCTCTTGGTTTATTTGTGTTGTATTTCTCTGCCTCCTTATTTTCTCTTCACAGGAGTGGCTGTGATCACGTGCTCGGGTGCACAAGCTTTGGTGGCCTTGGCCTTTGCCCCGCCACTGTGTGTGACGTTATGCTCGGTCCTGAGGGCACTGGCGAGCACTTTTGCTCAGCTGTGGGTGTCCGCCTGTTTCCGGGCTTTTGCCCTGCTCTTGTAGAAGTAGCCTGCTCGAGGAATGGCTGCTAGCCTTGGCTCTACTGCCGGGCAAGACTGCGTGCCCAAGCTCAGCTCAGTAGCGGAACTCTGCCTATTCTGGGCTTTTGGCTCCACCCCCGTGGGAGGAGCTGGCTCCTAAGTCAGACCGCAAGCCTGGGTTGCACGGGTGGGGCAAGGCTGTGCTCCTGTGCCCTTGCTCAGGGGCTGGTCTCCACCCTTTCCAGGGTTCCCGCCTTCTCCCGCAGGCTGGATTACAGGCTGCCGGCAGCTGAGCTTGACCGCTTTTGCATGCCCCCTTCTCCCTAGCCGGGAAAGATTGGGCTCACACCTGAGCCCAGTGGTGGCCAGCTGGCTTCCACCCCTGCCAGCAGAACCGCGCTTTTGTCTCCCGCTGCCGCCTGCCCTCTGGCGAGCCCTCTCCCGAGTGGGTGGGGGCGTTGCAGCTTCGACCCTAAGACTCACTACTGTAGACCCAAAAGCTCCCTCCTTCTATGCAACTCTGCTCTGAGTGCTGCGGGGGAGCTTGTTTGGCTGCTCTCCTGCTTCCCTTTGCTGGTATTGCTGTTTCCGGAGGAAATATTCACTTCAGCTTTGGGGAGTGACTCGTCCCAGGGGTTAGGGTGTCTATCTCCCAAAATGTTTCTCCCTATGCCTCCTAGATTACACTCTCTTCCTGTTACTCTGGTCCTCTCCTCTCTCCCCATCCCCAGGAGCCCCAGGTGAGTAGTTGTGAAAGAGATGTTCTGTGCGTTCCCTTTAAGAAGGATCCTGGGTCTGAGAAATCAGACTCTTTCTCACAAACAATATCCTGACTTGTTTCCAGCTAAATACTGTCCTTACGCCTCTTCTAGGTTCTGGGGCTGCAGGCTGGGGCTTTGTTCCTGGGGCTCAGGACCCTTTCCCCTCTGCTAAACTGAGTTCCTGCCACGCGAGTCTCTCCCTGCTGCCGTTCGCTCCGGGGAGCTGGGCAGCCCTCTCCACGTTTCCGCTTT
This sequence comes from Saccopteryx leptura, assembly GCF_036850995.1. Classification (NCBI taxonomy): domain Eukaryota; kingdom Metazoa; phylum Chordata; class Mammalia; order Chiroptera; family Emballonuridae; genus Saccopteryx; species Saccopteryx leptura. The sequence continues at coordinate 1,487,357 of NC_089509.1, forward strand.
TCCTACCAGTCTCGGTGTGGCTTCTTCAGTGTTCCTTGGTTGAAGAGTCCTCTTAGTTTAGTCCAAAGTTGGTTTTTCCAGATGATAGTTCTTAAAATTAGTTTGTAATCCACTTTGGTTCTGGGAGGTAGATGTTGGTACGTCCGCCTACTCCAGCACCATCTTGTCTAATCTGGCCCACCAGTTCTTGGCTCCGTTGTTTCATTACCGTTTGTCCGAAGCAAATGTGAACCTGCATGGGCCAGGTGGCTATGATGGTGACCGTGGCTATTTGTTTTACAGGGTGGGAGAAAAAAAATCCCTTTCCAGCAAACAAAAGCAAAAATCACCCCTCCTCATGGAGGCAAGCAATCTGCAATTTGTAATCTGCTGCCCTGAGGGCAAGCACAGCAGCCTTTCACAGACTACATACATATGATGCTGCCCTGCACCAATGCAACAATTAGGCAAAATATAAGCAAGCAAACCTAACACACGTTACAAACTTGAAACACATTGGTTTGTCCCAGAAGGGGCAAGTGGTGTTCATCAGATTAGTACAGGTTCGAACTCAGTGACTATGCTGGGTCTGAGGCCATTCAGCAAAAGTCTCATGGTATATCAAGTCTAGCTGCTACCTGCTGGGTATCTGCACACCTTTGTGGTGGGGAGGTGTTGGGCAAATAAGTTTAATGTGATTTTTATGCTCACTCTTATTGTTAAAAATGGCTGCTGCTCATGTGATGATGCTCTCACGTGATACAGCTAATTGCCTTTCATGTTTGGGGAGGGGCTTGGTTATACTAATGTGTGCTGAGGAAGGACTTTTGCACTAACAAATTTTAAAAGGAGGAGCTAGGAGGCCATTTTGCAGAGGGACCCTGTTCTTGTAGAGAGGGGAGAAAACCATGTTGTAGCAAGGCAGAGAGAGTTCATGTGGTGGTTGGAGAGAGGAGGTAAGATGGCAGAGTGTTGAGGGAGAAGCCAGTATGTGCAGAGTTTGTGCAGAGAGAAAGAGATGGGGAACAGGAGTGAATAAGGCTGGCGGAACCTTTGATTCTAGGAAAAAAACAGAGAAAGTCAATGGCTTTGGAGCCCTGAATGGAAAGGGAAGTGTTTTCCCGTTATGTGTATTTTCTCGCCTGCCAGTTGTGAGCAGAAATTAAAAAATTGCCCATCAGTTCTTGAATCAATTGTTTCATTACTGTCTTATCCAAATCAAATACAAACCTGTATGTGAATGGCAACGATAGCGGTGGCGGCCCTTGGCCTTACAGGAGGGTTCTCAGGGATTCATCAGGGTGAAGCCAGCAGAGTTTATCAGGCCCAAACAGACCAAGATTTGCTTATCTGAAGGGAGAGTTCTGCACTGCTTGGGCACATGAAGAAAATATAGCTTCTAACATAGAATCATACAACTCAGACTGTTCCAGATTCTTCTGGGAGGAACCTGAGCTCAGCAGGGCAGGGCCACCAGGAGTTGGGAGCATGGGGCTAGTAGATCTCCTTTGGGAGAAAGTGCCAATCAGGCTTCAGGGAAGTTGAGGGAGGTGTGATTCCTGTCACAGGCCCCACAACTCAGTCTGTCCTAGACTTTGCCCAGGCCTTGGCAGGATGTAGCTTCCAGGATTCAGGCACGTGGGGCATTCAGGAGCCTTAATGGTAGAGCTAGAAGATCTCTGTGAGGGGAAGTGCCAATCAGGTTCATGGGAAAGTGGGGGAAATGACCTCCTACCCTAAAGCTACAGATCGCAGTCACTGATACCCCCTGAGTCTTTGCAGACCTCTACAATTGGGCCAAGGCAGCTGACTCATCAGTAGGACATAATCTCCATAGGGTAGGGTGAGAGGGAGTCCAGAGGCTGGAGCTATTGCAATCCCTCAGGGCTGATGTGGTATGGAGAGGAGTGCTTCACCCAAGAAAGATGACAATACAGGACAATGAATCAGCACAGGTAACATGGGGGCTGCCCTTGATTTATCTCCCCAGGGCCACAAACCCAGGCTCTCCTCACATGACTCTAGTCCCTTTCGCAGTCCTTCCACCAGAACCCAGGGTGAATGGATGTGAACAAATTTTGTGGACTGGCCATTTAAGAGGGCACCTGTATCTCTAGCAGACTCCCATCTCTCCTTGCCAAACAGAATCCCCACTGATTTCACAGCCAGATGTTACATGGATGCCTCTTCTTGGCTATGGTGTTCTGGGCTGGGGAGTTGTTTTGGGGTTGAGACCTCATCCTTCTATGGGAGAACCCCCTAAGCTGAGATATCCCTCAAGAACTTCAGCCCCCACCCCTGGAGTGGGGCCAGCTTTTTGGTGTCTCTGCCCTTCCTACCAGTCTTAACGTGACTTCTATAAATCTTTGGTTATAAGATTTTTCTTTAGCTAGACTTCAGTGGTTATTAAGGATGATTGTTCTATAATTTAGTTATAACTCCATTTTGGTCCTGGAAGGAAGTGAGTGTAACATTCACCTACTCTGCTGTCATCTTAGATCCCCATCCCCCGGGAGTTTTAACACAGCCACAAACTCTTAGGTACTCCTCCCAATGAAAGGTGAGGACTATGCCCCACCACTTGAAACTTATGTTTATTTTGACCACAGTGATTCTACTTGACTTTTGAAACTAGGTCAGGAAAAGCTGTGCAACTTCTGCCTTCTTTGGTCTAACATTAGCTCTTGGAGACCTGAGACCCCTATGCTAAGAGAAAGTCTGAGCTACCTGGAAAAACCACACTTGGGGCATCTGGTCAATAGTTCTAACTAAGCATGGGGCCGGATGTATGAATGAAGAGGCTCTAGGAAATGCCAATCTTAGCCATTTGGGTCTTTCTAGTTAAGACCTTAACCATTATTGGAACAGAGGAAAACACCCCCCAACACCCCAGGAACCTTGAAAATTTTCTATTTTATGCTGCTAAGTTTAGAGTATTTTGTTACTCAATAGTAGATACCTGGAAGACTACTTTAGTGGGAGGAGAGGAGAACACATGCAGGTATATGTGCATTGACTGTCTCTAGACGACCTCACAAGAAACTAGCCCCAGTTAGAGGCGGATTAAGGTCAGTTGAAGCCCCAGGCGTAGAAGAAAATATTGGTTGGGCCTCTTAAAAAAAAGAATGAGGCAATAAAAATAAAATATATGTTAACCATATTTTTAAATAAATAAAAAATATTATGTACTATTAATGTTAAAATTGTACACTTGAAACCAATCTTGGTGTCATTAGAAAAAAGTGTAAAGTTGGGGTTTTGTGGGTCCCTTCAGTAGTTGGGGCCCAGGGTGCGCGCCTGCTGTACCCTCTGTTAAATCCGCCTCTGGTCCCACTGGTGACATTCAGGGAAGGGACTCTGGTAATTAGGGGCTAGGAAGAAGAGAGACTGCCCTCTACTTTTGGGACCTGTGACCAAAAAGGAAATACAATGCACAAATACTAGAAAGGAGCAGACAACATTGTTCTTGTCGGCAGATAGTACATTCTTCTACCCAGATAACCCAAGGGAGTTATTTGGCAAATAATGAAAATTAATAAGAGAATTCAGCATGCTGGTCAGGTGATAAAGTCATTAAGCTAACATGGGCTTAATGACTTTTTTTTTTTTTTTTATGGTCAGCAAGAAAGGAGTTGAAAATGCCACAGCAATAATTTACCATTAGTGATTTATTTTCTTCACTAGACTGTCGTTTTAAAATTAAAATTTCCAGATTAACCATCTTTAATTGCCTAATATTTCATGCCCTTTTAACATGAAATTCTCCAGAAAAACCATATTTAATCCCTAACATCTCATGTTGAATGTCCTTTCTCTGGAGTGGAAGAAACAGATGGGAGAGCTCAGCTCAGGGTAGATGTCGGGAGGATGAATGGGGAAGACGGATGCAGAGAGGGTGTAGAGTACCATGCTGACCTTGAATCACTGAACTTTGGAAGAGCTTCTGTTTCAGGCAAGACCAAAGCTGGCAGCACAGAGGATCACTTGGCCAGAAGTGAGAGGGCCCAGCTCATAATTCCCTGACTCCCCACCTTCCATTATGGCCAGTTTGTTTGTACTGGGTATTGGGCTAGGACCTCATCTCATTTTCTCTTAACAACAAACCCACAAGGAAGCCCTGTGTTTCTTGTTTCTGCACACTTGGGGTGAACAAGTGAACATTCTGCCATTCTTACAGATGAGGGCTTCTCTAGAAACTGCCTGCTTCAGGCTTTGACATAGAATGATGACCCAACAGGGACAGATGTGTAGCCCAGCACTCTGTCGGCCAACTCTCACCAGGTCCAGGATGCCTGTCCTAACAGTTCTGCCTGGCTGCTTCTCCCCTTGTCCCTAAAACCCAGAAATTAAGATTCCCCAGCATCACAGAATGACTCATCCTTTATTAACCTGTCCATGTCATCAGAGCATCATTTTAGGTTAAAGCCTGGAAGAGCGGAGCTACACTGAGCTCTTCCTGTCTGTCCATCCATCCATCCATCCGTTCATGAAGCAGTGCTGCTTTGTGCAGGCTTCCAGACTCAGCTGTTTACAGGACCACGTGGATATCATGAGTGAGTGGACCAAAGCAGAAGCTGGATGATCAGTGCTGTTTGATGCTTGTCTTGTGCTGGAAGTGCAATGGAGGGTGGTGAAGACTTGGGGAAACTAAGGAGCAGGGTCTGACAGAGAGGATTCAACTTAGCCAATTACGGTCAAGAGGAAGTGTGGGCTCAGTGGGGTCCAATAATATGATTTTTTTTAGAGAGTACAGAAATGTGAGCTCTATGTAAAGTCTCCTGATAGAATTATATACCTGAAAGCTATATAATTTTATTATATAGGTTACCCCTAATAATTTAAATAAAAATATTTTATGGCCCTGGCCAGTTGGCTCAGTGGTAGAGCATTGGCCTGGCGTGCGGGGGACCCGGGTTTGATTCCCGGCCAGGGCACATAGGAGAAGCGCCAATTTGCTTCTCCACCCTCCCTTCCTCTCTGTCTCTCTCTTCCCCTCCCGCAGCCAAGGCTCCATTGGAGCAAAGATGGCCCGGGTGCTGGGGATGGCTCCTTGGCCTCTGCCCCAGGCACTAGAGTGGCTCTGGTTGCCGCAGAGCGACGCCCCGGAGGGGCAGAGCATCGCCCCCTGGTGGGCGTGCCAGGTGGATCCCGGTCGGGCACATGTGGGAGTCTGTCTGACTGTCTCTCCCCGTTTCCAGCTTCAGAAAAATACAAATATATATATATATATGTGTGTGTGTGTATATATATACACATATATATATATTTTAGAATAGTAAATGTTGACAACAAATCCAATTTAAAGCAGTGGGCAGGCAGCAATTGTGTGAGTCAAGCAAATGTGTGTGCAGGCTGCAGTCAGGCCTGGGGCCCTCACTCCGTAGCCTCTCGCATGGGATCCAGAACATAGGCTTTGGAATTGGATTCTCTATGCCTGGCTTTTTAAGAGATTTGGGGACACATCACTCAGCCACTCAGAAAGGTAGGGTAAGATCTACCAGCCTCACTGGGTTAGTATGAAAGGTGAAGTAGATACTGCATGGAAAGCACCATGCTCCATGCCTACTTGGAGCACAGGCTCAACAGGGGACTCTTGTTAAGTGCTTTTCTTAACAGCATGACTGCTCCGAACTTGTCATGGTAGTAGACGTGGTGAGTAAGGACCCTCCTAGGGAAGTCCCTGCAGGGTAGTGGTGCAGGCCTCAGTGGGGGTGGCTCCCAGCACCACCTGAGGACAAGGAGGAGATGGAGGAAGAGGGGCTCCCAGTCTTAATGGAAACTTACCCTTTCTTTCTCCTTCCACCTTCTCTTTACATCCTTCCCTAATCTTCTCTGGTGACTTCTGCTGAAAGTTAAAAGAGAAAAAAGAAACTAAAAACAAAAAAACAAAAACAAAAAACCCTCGGCAGAAAAGAGGTTTGGGCTTTATGTTTTTGTTTGTTTCCTTTTAAAACCTAAAGTCTTGGTTTCCAGAAAATTCAGCGTAGGTTTTGGTGGGTGTTGGGCAGTTAAATACATAATATTATGGGCCCTGGCCAGTTTGCTCAGTGGTAGAGCGTCGGCCTGGCGTGTGGGAGTCCCGGGTTCGATTCCTGGCCAGGGCATACAGGAGAGGTGCCCATCTGCTTCTCCACCCCTCCCCCCTCTCCTTTCTCTCTGTCTCTCTCTTCCCCTCCTGCAGCCAAGGCTCCATTGGAGCAAAGTTGGCCCGGGCACTGAGGATGGCTCCATGGCCTCTGCCTCAGGCACTAGAATGGCCCTGGTTGCAATAGAACAATGCCTCAGATGGGCAGAGCATCGCCCCCTGGTGGGCATGCTAGGTGGATCCCGGTCGGGTGCATGCGGGAGTCTGTCTGACTGCCTCCCTGTTTCCAGCTTCAGAAAAAAAAAAAAATTATGTTCACTTCGTTAAAGATGGCGCTGCCCACATGGAAGCCCGTCACCCAGGTGATAATATTAGTTGCCCTTCTTGCTTGGGATGGGCGTGATTATGTTAATATGTGTTGAGGGAGGGCTTTTGCACCAAAAGGTTTTAAAAGGAAGAGAGATCACGTTGTTTGGGGAGAAGAGTGATTACGTTCTAGAAGCCCATGCTGAAGGAGAGCAGAGAAAGGCCACATGGAGGAGGCCAGGAGAAGCAGTCAAGATGGTGGAGTGCTGAAGGAGAAGCCAGTTTGTGTTGAGTTTGTGCACAGAGAAGGAGATGGGGAACAGAAGTGAAAAAGGCTGATGAATTAGAAACCTTTGATTCTAGGAAACTCGCATGAGTTTTGGGACCCCTGAATAAAAAGAGAAGTGTTTTCCCACTGTGTGTATTTCTTGCCCACTGGTGCAAGCTAGGATTAAAGGTAATGGCCCACCAGTTTTTGGCTCCATTGTTCATTACCATCTGTCCAAATCTAACGCGAACCTGCATGGGCCAGGCTGCTGTGGTGGTGGTCGTGGCTACTGGCCTTACAGTAGGAGTGCAGGGAGGAAACAAAGTGGTCATTTTGGGGTGAGGACTGAGGTCCTGGGCACTGGGGACCTCTACCCTCAGACCCTTTACTCCTCTTTGGGTCACTGCTCAGTGTTCTGTGGGAAGAGGGGCTGAGTGAAGAGTTGGTGTTGGGGAGGTAAACACAGGGAGAGGCGAGCCCCTTGAGTTGATCAAATAAGTTTATAAATATGAAATATATGTTTGCTTGCTTATAGTTTGCATTGGATGTGGGGGACAGGCTGTACGCAGGCCAGGTCATTATAGCCTAAGGCTTAGTTTTAAGACTAAGCTTTTCCCCACACCCTTGACTGATTGCATGATGTGGGGTGGGGAACTCTCATGAGGAATCCCATTATGCCTCAGATAAGTGACTTTGTTCAGAGACTTCCTTGTTTATATATTGGATTAAAGGTTTTGATTTCTACACTATAAAGTGGGGCAGACCGAGAGCTTGCTCTCTCTCCATTCCTGAGATTAGTATTAGAGAGGAGAGCAGAGAAAGGCCACGTGGAGGAGGCCAGGAGAAGCAGCCAAGATGGTGGAGTGCTGAGGGAGAAGCCAGTTTGTGCAGAGTTTGCGCAGGGAGAAGGAAGGAGAGGGAGAACAGAGGTTGTAAAGCCAGTATCCACGGCCATCACCACAGCTGACTGGCCCATGCAGGTTCTCATTGGATTCGGACAGTTGGTAAAGAAACAACGGAGCCAAAAACTGGTGGGCCATCATCTTTAATCCTAGCTTGCACCCGGCAGGCTCCAAAACCCACTCATTCAGTGCCCACAAAGCTACTGACTTATTCAAGTTTCCTAGAATCAAAGGTTTCTAAATCACCAGACTTATTCACCTCTGTTCCCCATCTCCTTCCTTCTCTCTGCACTCTACCATCTTGGCTGCTTCTCCTGGCCTCCTCCACATGGCTTTTCTCTGCTCTCCTCTCTAATGCTAATCTCAGGAACTGAGAGAGCAAGCTTTATAGTGCAGAAATCAAAACCTTTAATCCAATATACAAAATAGGGACGTCCCTAATACAAAGTCACTTATCTGAGGCATGATGGGATTGCACCACCCACATCAAAAAGGGTGGGAAAGGCTTAGTCCTAAAACCAAACCCCAGGCTACAAGGATCCTGCCTGCCCAAAGCCCACCCCCAACACACATTAATATCACCTGGGCGACAGGCTTCCACATGGCAGCACCATCTTTAACAAAGTGAGCATAATATGTTTTATCTGCCCAACAGAGGTGAATAAGTCCGGTGAGCTAGAAACCTTTGATTCTAGGAAACTCAGATAAGTCAGTGGCTTTGGGAGCCCTGAATGGAAAGGGAAGTGTTTTTCCACTGTGTGTATTACTTGTCCACTGGGTGCAAGCTAGGATTAAAGATGATGGCCCACCAGTTCTTAGCTCTGTTGTTTCATTACTGTCTGTCCGAATCTAATGCGAACCTGCATGGGCCAGGAAGCTGTGATGGTGGCTGCGGCTACTGGCTTTACATTTGGCGTAGTCTGTGGCAGGATTTGATACAGTTTGGTATGGAGCCATGTTGGGCAGTTAAAATGTATTATGCTCACTTTGTTAAAGATTACGCTGCCCACGAGGAGGCCGTCGCCCAGGTGATATTAATGTGTGTTGGGGTGGGCTAAAGGCAGGCAGAATCCTTGTAGCCTGGGGCTTGGTTTTGTGATTAAATCTTTCCTACCCTTTTTGATGTGGGGCGGTACAATCCTATCATGCCTCAGAGAAGTGACTTTGTAGTAGAGACTTCCCTATTTTGTATATTAGATTAAGGGTTTGGATTTCTACACTATAAAATGGGGACGGAGCGGGAGCTTGTGCTCTTGGTTCCTGGGATGATTAGCATGAGAGAGCAGAGGGAGCAGAGCAGAGAGCAGAAAGAGGCCATGTGGCCAGGAGAAGCAGCCAAGATGGTGGAGTGCTGAGTGAGATGCCAGATTGTGTAGGGAGAAGGAAGGAGATGGGGAACTGAGGAGAATAAGGCTGGTGAGCTAGAAACCTTTGATTCTAGGAAACTCGGATAAGTCAGTGGCTTTGTGAGCACTGAATGTGAGTGGGTTTTTGAGCCCAGTGTGTATGTTTTTACTTGCCCGCCGGGTACAAGCTAGAATTAAAGACTATGGCCCACCAGTTCTTGGCTCCGTTGTTTCTTTACTGACTGTCCGAATCCAATGCGAACCTGCATGGGCTGGGCTGCTCTGATGGTGGGCCTGGCCCTGGCTGCTGGCTTTACAAGCCACCACCACTTTTGAGCTGTGTAGTAGAGGACTGGCTGCTGTTATGGTTCTCCATGGCTGTCCTTTTGGGGACCATAGGCTGGCTGACTTTTATAGCCATGCATGAGGAAACTGAGAGCTCTGTGGAAGAGGCTGCCTGGGACCTGCAAACCAAGCAGTGGTAGGAGCTGGAGCAAACGTGGGAGAAAGAGATGCTGACCCTAGAGCTGGAGCAAGCACCGGAGAAGGAGGCCAACCCGGTTCACGAGATTTGCTTGGAAATACAGCAGCTGCTGGAGGAGGAATCACAGGTTCGTGAATTGCAGCTTGCCCTGGATGTTGTGAAGAGCCAGCAGCGGCAGGAGGCTAGGGCTGAGGTCGGGTCTGGGGCTGCAAGGCCCGCAGAGCAGAAAGCGGTAGCAGCCCAGGGCTCGAGCTTGGTGGCAGGAGCTGGCATTTTCAGTTCCTCTTTGGAGGATGAGGAGACTTACGATCTGCAGTCTCCAGAAGGTGAGAGCCCAGCCACAAAAAATATTTACTACACCCCTGGTAGGTCTGCGATTTTGGGACATAGGGGTGGATGTTCTCCAGAGCAGAGATGGAAATGCTGACTGCCATTGCCATGTGCTCCTCCTTGGGAAAGTGTAAGACCTGCCAGGATGGCAAGGATGAGGTGGGTGGCTGAGGCCCCATGTGTGTGGACTGATTCCTAGACTATGACCGGAGTGGGCACTGGCTCCTTTGTTGGATGGACTCATGGATTTTGGACAGTGTGAAATACCCTGACGGGGGTGGGGGCAGCTTTGCTGGAAGTACTCCCCTGCCCTGGGAAGCTTTTTCTATGGCTAGAAAAAAAGGCCAAGGACATTTTGCAATTTTGGCAAAGTGCTCAGAGACTGGTGAAGTGTATCTTTGTAATTGTTGAAATTGTATGATTTGTCAGGTTGTTGTAATTTGTGTAATGTGTCTAATTTCCTTGTGCAGGAATACCTGTGCTTTAGGTTGTGAAGAGAGCAAAAGGAGTGGAATGTTGGTCAAATAGGTTTGTAAATATAATATATATGTTTGCTTGCTTGTAGTTTGCATTGGGTGTGGAAATAGGCTGTAAGCAGGAAGGGTGGTTATAGCCTAAGGCTTAGTTTTAAGACTAAGCTTTTCCCCACACCCTTGACTGATTGCATGATGTGGGGTGGTGTACTCTCATGAGGAATCCAATTATGCCTCAGATAAATGACTTTGTATCAGAGACTTCCTTGTTTGCATATTGGATTAAAGGTTTTGGTTTCTACACTATAAAGTGGTGCAGACCAGGAGGTTGCTCTCTCTCGGTTTCTGAGATTAGTATTAAAGAGGAGAGCAGAGAAAGGCCACGTGGAGGAGGCCAGGAGAAGCAGCCAAGATGGTGGAGTGCTGAGGGAGAAGCCAGTTTGTGCAGAGTTTGTGCAGGGAGAAGGAAGGAGATGGGGAACAGAATAAATCTGGTGCGCTAAAAACCTTTGATTCTAGGAAACTTCGATAAGTCAGTGGCTTTGGGAGCCCTGAATGGAAAGGGAAGTATTTTCCCATTGTGTGTATTTACTACCTGCTGGGTGCAAGCTAGGCTTAAAGGTGATGGCCCACCAGTTCTTGGCTCCATTGTTTCATTACTGTCTGTCCAAATCTAATGCGAACCTGCATGGGCGAACCTGCATGGGCCAGGCGGCTGTGATGGTGGCCGTGGATACTGGCTTTACACCTTGAATATCATCTGTATCTATGTTATACATTCTCCTGATTGCTTGAGCTGACCTTTATCTAGTTTTTGTTATTTAAACCCTAGATGGTGTTGTTTTAATATCAGGGAGAAGTGACATTCTTACAGATTGTCCACATTCTTTTTTTTTTAAATTTTATTCTTTTTTTTAAATTTTATTTATTCAATTTTAGAGAGGAGAGAGACAGAGACAGAGAGGGAGGGAGAGGAGAGAGACACAGAGAGAGAGAGAGAAGGGGGGAGGAGCTGGAAGCATCAACTCCCATATGTGCCTTGACCAGGCAAGCCCAGGGTTTCGAACCGGCGACCTCAGCATTTCCAGGTCGACACTTTATTCACTGCGCCACCACAGGTCAGGCGATTGTCCACATTCTTATAGATTGAGGAGTGGTTCACTGTAGGTCCCTGTGCCTCTGCCCTGGGTGTGGCCACGCCGGGTTTGTTCTTGCTTCCTATGGTGTCACTACAGCTTCTGCCTCTCCTGTGGACTGCTGTAGGTTCTGCTACTTTGTGCTGGAGGTCTAGGCATGCCTGGGTCCTTGGCATTGCTCCTGTCCTTGCCTTGCATGTGAGCTTTCCTCACTGGCTCCCCCTCCCCTCTCACCTCTCACCTCTTCCTCTTTTCCTCTTCTCACCTCACCTCAGTCTCTACCACGTGTTCCTTTATACCTGGGGTATTTCTACCTCATCCATTTCCCCATCTATATCCCTTGTTGACCCATTGGTCTTCTCTGTGTTTTCAATTCAAAGAAAAAAGAAACTTGGGAAGAGGGGTCATGAGAAACTTTCTGACTCACTAGGCTCATCAAAATGGTAATAATGTTTTTGGTTGCTGGCATTTTCCAAGGCTGACTCCCCTGTATGGGTCTGGTGTCGATTCTTTTTTCTATTTTTTTTTTGTATTTTTGTATTTTTTTTTTGTATTTTTCTGAAGCTGGAAACGGGGAGAGACAGTCAGACAGACTCCCACATGCGCCCGAACAGGATCCACCCGGCATGCCCACCAGGGGCTACGCTCTGCCCACCAGGGGGCAATGCTCTGCCCCTCCGGGGAGTCGCTCTGCGGCGACCAGAGCCAGTCTAGCGCCTGGGGCAGAGGCCAAGGAGCCATCCCCAGCGCCCGGGCCATCTTTGCTCCAATGGAGCCTCACTGTGTGAGGGGAAGAGAGAGACAGAGAGGAAGGAGGGGGTGGGGGTGGAGAAGCAAATTGGCGCTTCTCCTATGTGCCCTGGCCGGGAATCGAACCCGGGTCCCCCGCACGCCAGGCCGACCCTCTACCGCTGAGCCAACCGGCCAGGGCCAAAATTTTTTATTTTTATTTATTTATTCATTTTTTTAGAGAGGAGAGGGAGAGACAGAGAGAGAGAAGGGGGGAAGGAGCTGGAAGCATCAACTCCCATATGTGCCTTGACCAGGCAAGCCCAGGGTTTCGAACCGGCAACCTCGGCATTTCCAGGTCGATGCTTTATCCACTGTGCCACCACAGGTCAGGTCAATTCTCAGTACTGAGTGAGCTTGAGCAAACTCCTTTACCTCTCTGAGCCTCCATGTATCTCATCTGACAAATGAAGACAATAATATTTATCTTACAGAATTGTGAGAACGGCAAATATATGATCCCAGTGCTGTGAATTCCTTGAGGTCAGAGACAATGTCTTATTCATGTCTGGATACTTAGATTCAGGTTTGTGATAAGTGCTGAGCAAATAATCTGTTGAATTAAGTTGTTTGTAGGTGGTGTGTGTATGTGTCAATTAAAAATGCTTTTTGCTACAAGAAACAGAAAATCCCTAGTCATATAACTGTAGTAAGGTACCAAAAAGCTACAAAATTAATATTAATATTTTAGGGAAAGAAATGTAAAAATTTCCTGGCTTGCAGAAATGCACTGTGTAGGAGGCTCCCTTCTACTAGGAAGATTAAAGAGCATTTTATTAATTTGGGCTAGGCATGCAGAGAGATTTTGTAGATATGGTTTTTATGCTTGTGTGATTTGTACCAAGTCAGGATGGCTGATAGCATTGTATTGTAAATGAAGAGGGGAAGGAGATTCAGATTCTTGTCCTTACCCCCACACCTGTAAGGAAGCAGGTAAATAGCTAGCCAAGTACAGAAAGAGAGAGATTGAAAAAACCTTTTCTTATTTGATGAGCCATTTGCAGGCATTTATCCCCTAGTGCCATGGAAATCACCCCTCCCCTCCTAAAAGCATGTAATTAATGTATATATCTCTAAATAAAAGAATGGCAAATGAATACTAGAAAATTTCGGAATATCTTTTAATATGTGGAATAACATTTTTGCTATTGTGTTACCTTATATGTTTTGATGTGTAGAAATGTTTTTTATAGGGCCTATAGACAAATGTTGTAAGCTTGCTAATGAATTATGTCTCATCCCCCTCCTCCTTTTCCCACCAACGTGTGTGTGTGTGTGTGTGTGTGTGTGTGTGTGTGTGTGTGTGAGTGAACAAAGTTATATAACCTGCTGCAAGGGCTGTGCCTAGACACACACACGATTTGGGTCTGCGAATGCCCTGTGTTAGTCATATGCGGCTGGCATAGTTTATAAATCTTCTCCTTTAATAAAACTTTTTAAAATTCATCTGGACTTGGTGTCTCTATGTAAACCTGTGGAACTGAGGTACGGTACATTACAACATTTGGCGCCCAATGTGGGACTGCGGTGTTTTGCATCACCAGGTAGAGACACCCCCAATCAGACGGTCTCTCTGGGGAACTGCCCAACCCCGCTGGAATCTCGAGGAGAGGCGTGCCACTTGAGATGTTTTCAGGGCTCCCAGTTTTCCTATGGGTCTGGAAAGTTCTTTGGTAGATGCCCCTAGTTCCCAAATTCAATAATTTGGACAATTTGGCAGAGAAATCAAGGAGGTAGGTAAAGCAACTCTTTTGCTTTACTGAATTCTGGCTTTCCTCTGAATTCTTGCTTTTGCTTTTCTGTTTGAGGCTAAGATATAGGTAAGGTAGATTTGTGGCCTTGCTGATTTGTAATTCTGGAGATGTGTAGGTAAGGCAAATCTCCTGCTTTGCTGTTTGGAACTAGTCTGTCTGTTTGGGCTATTGCGTGGAGACCAGACGTGGTTTCAGCCATGCATTAGGCTCGCCAAAGACCGAGACATAGGTGGAGAGTTTTTAGGTCCTGCCTGGGGCTTTGCTGGGAGATGTCTGATTATATTCTAGAAAGACATTAGTGGGAACCAGGTCCCGTCTCGGACTTTCAGAGGTATCTAGTTGTGCTCTCAGTAAAAGACATTAGTGGGGACTTAGTTTATGATCTAGGAAGGCATTAGTGGAGATTGAATTAGCCAGAATTAGTCAGTCTCACATCACTGCATCAGTGGAGACTGAGCTAACCTGGATTGATAGATCTTGCCTTGGACTTCCAGAGACTTCTCTGTGTTTGTCAGATCTCAGTCTTTGCTTTTATTGTTTCTGTCTAAAACCCCTGAGTTTGCATCTAAAGTCCTTCCAGGGACACAGCCTGAGTGTACCTGAGAGGCCACTAGGGGTTCTGGGGTCCTGCTCTGGGGTGGATCCAGGGGTCCCACAGGAAGAGACAGCATCAGCATAAAATGAGTGAGAGAGCTAAATTCTTTAGCATTCACTGCCAGGCATCTCTGCCAATGGCTAGTATAGCTTTATTTTTATACACTAGGTTATAATCACATGGTATGCAGAATACATTGAAGTTATAATTGCATAGTATGTGGAATATATTGATTAACAGTTATTTTTGCTTTAATATGAGTAAATATTCCAGGAAAGGGTTAGTACATTTCTTTAACTATGAATCAGGTGGTAAGTCATTAAGTACAGTTATACAATAACTTGTGCAGCAGCAACAACAATATTGGCGCAAGCTTCTAAAAAGACCCTATTGATTCTATGTTACTTAGCAGCCTATTGTCTAGTAAAAATTATATTTGTCTACTATTTTCATCTACTAGTCAAGTTCTAACTATTTTCCCCAGAACGTTTTACTACTTGAAGGCTAGGTATGTGAGAGGCTATGTTAGAAGAATGAAAAGTTTTTCTATTCTTCTATAATGTAAAAAGGCTAGGGGGGTAAAGCAATAGGATGAGTAAAGGCTGAAAGGTGCTTTTGTGTTTAGTCTCTGTTTCCTACCTATTCATAAGTCACAACCTATATTTTCCTAATATGATTTTTAGGAGGGAGATTTTCTACAGACCTAGCCCCTTAAGGGGGATATTCAGCCTCCTATGTCTATAAGCCTAGGCAAGGAGATATATAGGCTTTTCTGTGGAATTTACACCTTCTGTCTCATTTACAGAGAAATTACTGCAAATCTGCAGGGAAAGTAATCTGCAGAGAAAGCATGGTGCTATTATCCCTGTGCCATAAATGATAGCACACACACCCAGATAAAGGGAGGGAAGAAAATTCAGATAAATCCAAAAAATTAGGGCGAAAGTGTCATTGCACCTCTTCTTCATTGCTGTGACTGTGTCAACCAGCAAGCCTTTTCTTCTTTGCTGTGACTGTGTCAAGCAGCAGCTGTTGATGGGCTTCCGACATAGGGGAAAACCTTCCCTCATCTATGGAGCTTTGTCTATGTTTGTCAGAAAAATATCCGGTATAATTTTAATTGAAATAAAGTGGGCTCATTTAAATTTATTAATTTATATTAGAGTATGTAAAGTCTTTGTTTAATGTTTAAATGTGTCTGATTTTAAGGCCTGGCTTGAGTTTTTGTGTCAAAATTAGAGGTTTCTGGCTTAAAACTAGAAAGCAATCTTAAATGGTGAATTGTTTGTACTGAAGAAATTATTCTCTTCTGTTGGCTCCTTCCCCTTGTCTTGTGTAGTAATTAATACCTCTATAAGTCAAACACCCTTTATTCTGGGTGCTAGTTAATTATCTGTCTCATCTTTCTGCCTTTTTTTTTTCAGAGAGAGTCAGAGAGAGGGATAGACAGGGAAAAACAGACAGGAACGGAGAGAGATGAGAAGCATCAATCATCAGTTTTTCATTGCAACACCTTAGTTGTTCATTGATTGCTTTCTCATATGTGCCTTGACCGTGGGCCTTCAGCAGACCGAGTAACCCCTTGCTCTAGCCAGTGACCTTGGGTCCAAGATGGTGAGCTTTACTCAAACCAGATGAGCCCGCACTCAAGCTGATGACCGTGGGGTCTCAAACCTGGGTCCTTTGCATCCTAGTCCGACACTCTATCCACTGTGCCACCACCTGGTCAGGGTCATTTTTCTGCTTTTATTAGTGTGCTAATTCCCGTATTTTCCAGGACAAGTTTTAATATTGTAAAAAGTCAGTCCTGGGGCCAGGAGGGGGATCAATGGAGGAAGGAAGCAATTCAAGAAGGACTAAGGCTCTGCTAGGAAAGAATCAATGTACATATTTCAAGAAAGAAGGACATTGGAAAAATAAATGTCCCAAGTTACAAGCAGCCAATGGGAGTGAGAGAAAAGCAGAGCCCACAAATTATAAGTGTTTCTCCAGCATCTGGGAAAGGGCTGGCAAGTAAGTAATTTGAGTGAGCGAAGAGTGGAAGGTAGGGCTGGGACGTGCTGTGTGCTGAATGGCGGGGGGAAGGGTGCTAGAGTAATGGTGAGGTGACTAGAGAAAGTATAGAGTAGAAACTAGTTTCAAATATCCACCTACTGACCAGAAAAGGTTTTGATCATTTGGAAAATACAGGGTAGGAATAGTATTAAAAATTAAAACTTTGCTTTAGAAAAATCTTAGAGAAAAGAGAAAGGATTTAGAGATTACCAAACCATGGGTGTGGACCTTGCTAGTTAATTGTCAGTTTCTTGAATTAAATTGCAGCTCTAGAAGGAGTGATGGAATCATAAGTAACAGGATTAAAGGGAAAATAAATGTAAAATGTACAAGACTAGCATTGGGAGAAAGGTTCCAACTCTCTCCCGTGGGGCCAAGGCGGGTGGTAGGTCCCCTCCAAGTCTCTCAGTTCCTTCATGTAGCATGGTTGTTGTCTGACATGGGAGGCATGGCATTCACGGGTGAGACCCACTGCTTTAGCCATAATAGTAAAAATTGTAAAAAGAATTTTCAGAGAATTGTGAGGAAATTAGAAAACTCATGTAGGCTAAAGCAGCCCCCTGTTAGGAAGGTAAATTTGTAAAATTTATATTTTTAATTTGCTGCTTTTGTTGTAAGAAATAAAGTTAGACAACTGCCAGGAGGAAAGGAGTAAAAGTAGGCTCAGTTTTTGGAAATGCTGGGTCCAAACACCTGCCTGTCCATGTCACCTCTCCCACGGCAGCCACATCCTTAAACTGGCGGCAGAGGAAGAGGAAACGGTAGCCCTGGGAAGGTTGGGTGCCGCCTTGGGACTAAGCACGGACCTCGCTGCCACTGCCATCCTGCACTTGGTCAGGCTAGGGTTCAGCCAGCCTCAGGATGTACAAGAGGGGACAGGCCCATCAGATGTCTCTTCCTTCTTCTTCTCTTTCCTAAGAACCCTGGTTGGCAAACTGCCACTTGCAAACAGCTCACAGACCACATGAGGCCTTCTGCCCTCTGAGGTATAGCTCTCCAACAGAGTGCCACATGTGGGTGCTGCCTCAGTAGAGAATGTGCCTACCTATATAGTTTAAATGTAAAATTTGGCTCTCAAAAGAAATTTCAATTGTTGTACTGTTAATAATTGGCTCTATTAACTAATAAGTTTTCTGACCACTGGGTTAGGAGTGATGACTTATTGTCCCCCACTGATGTATGAAAAAGTATTTTTCATGTTAGAAATGTATATGTTATTTCAAAAGCCTTTTGTTAACTATTTTTATTTGCTGTCTCATAGCCCTGTAATATTAAAATCTTAGTTTCAATATTAGGAAATATGTAATAATTGTTAATAATGTTTTTTTATATAATGTTTACTTTATTATCATTTTGAAACAGTATTGTTAAGAATTTCTTTTAAATGCTAATGTACTTAGTTATTCAGCAGTGGAGAGACTCTGGAATCCTAAAGGAGATGCCAAACCTGTTTCTCTTGCAAACTTTTACCTTCTTTTATTTGATTCAGCTAATAATGCTGTTTTTGTCTTTTTCCAAAAGTTTATATAGGCAGATATGAACCCTTAAGCCCCTCAGCGAGATCTTCTGAGCGTGGCTTTTAAGGTCTATAATGACCAAGAGAGGAATAGAAAAGGCAAATAGAGCCCAAAAGAGATCAGGAAAAATATAAGCTCTTGGCAAACACCCTTAAAGGCTCCAGTGCCCTGAAGGGGCTTCATAGGACTCCATCAGGGCCCTGCTTTAAGAGTGGAAAAGAAGGTCATTGAGCTAAGGCCTGCCAGGCTTTTCGGCCCTCACCAGGGATATGTCTTTGCTGTAAGAAAAAGGGACACTGGAAGGTAAGCTGCCTCCTTGCTTCTGGAAGGGAGAGTTCAGTCTCTTCCAGCCCTAATCCAGCCACCTGTGGCCTAACCTTGCCCAGCCTGCTGGAACTTGCCACTGAAGGCTAAAGGTGCCCAGTGCTGTCAGCCCCATCTTACATCACCATGAATGAGCCTAGGATATTTCTTCCAAGTTGCAGGTAAACTGATCTCATTTCTTGTAAACACAAGGGCCACTTACTATTCCTTGCCTAATATTCAATTTTTATTTATCCCTCGAAGATCTCTATTGTGGATATTGACAGTCTTATTTTCTGTTGCTTTGTTTAATGTATAATGTCCCTTTATTCCTTTTGTCTCAATGCCCATGCCTATTTTAGGCTGGGACCTGCTACTAATTCCAGCTAGAAGCAGTGGTCATTGGGACTTAGACTCTAGCTGCAGAGTGTGGAATGTGACCACAGTTCCAGTGCCTTGTGGACTTTTCCTGAATCTGTTTGACTCCTGCTCTTTGAAACAATTCTTAGACTGAAGTGAGATTGGGTTACATTTGCAAATAATACGAAACAATAATAATGTCAACATGAACTTAGTAAAATTACATTAACATGTTAACTAAGAATTTTATTTTGAATCTTGTTATGTTGGTTAAGACTTTGTTTAATAATCTAGTAGGCTTTGGTCACTTTATTGTATTAGAGCACTTGTTGTAGTATTTGTTAACATTAGCTGTTTTAATTTTATTGTTTATTTTATATTTTTCCAGTCTACCTCAAAATCAGAACATAGGAATTCAAATAAATAGAAAGATGCCACCCAAAACCTATTGCCAAAGGTTTATTCAAAACCAATTAGAAAAAGATTTTGCAACAAGTAAGAGATAATTAGAGAAGCCGGACTTAGAATCCATTACAGAAGGCATAATATCTGAATGTTTAGTTTATGTCCAATTAAATACTAAGCAAAATAAGGAAATTATAGAAAAAACAGGGAGAAAGAAATTTTCCCAGGTAAACATTTAGAAATAGACTTTAATAAAATAATTGACAAATAGATAAAAGTTTTTTCTTTTAAAATAGGGCACAGTGACAATTGTTAGGAAGTTACTATATAGAATTTTTTCCAGGTTTAACTTGCCCATTCTAGTGTTGGGCCTGCATTTGTGTTCACATTCTCAAGTCTGGTAGGAAAGGAACCCCATATTAATTAGAAACTAATTTGAAGTTACATTGTGCCCACAGGCACCAAAAGGTTCAGGGCAAATAAAATGCATGAATCAAATCATAACAAAAACATAACCACCCCTTCCTTAACTACTTGCAGAGTTTGCAGGTTACTCAGCAAACTGTTCAAAAGACTGTCCAAGAGGTGCTTCCAGCATTGCCAGGAGATCCAGTACATCCTTTTCAGCCTAGAGACTCAGTCTAGGTAAAGAAGTACATTACCCAAGGACTGACTCCCATGTGAACGGGTCCACACACCGTGATCCTGACCACTTCCACTGCTGCCAAGGTAGAAGGATGGCATGCCCTATTCCAACCACAAACTGGAAGCTGGTTGGTCTACGTATGACTGAAGAATGAAGAAACTCACTAAGGACTCCCTTTTTAATCAGACTTTGGGGTAAAGAAAACTAGGGTAAAACAAAAGCCAGTTTTTTTTATGTAAGTTACAAAAGGTTTGTATTGTTCATGGGAAATCAATCAGTAACATTTGTTTCTTTAGTGAACTGTATTGCTATTAATGTTGTCTGTTAAATATCTGTTACATGTTATAAGCTAATATTTCTCATGCTCTATTGTTAAATTAAGTCAAAGATTTTACTTAGGATATAAAATCAGTGGGGAATATAGTAAGGTACCAAAAAGCTACAAAATTAATATTAATATTTTAGGGAAAGAAATGTGAAAGTTTTCTGGCTTGCAGAAACGTGCTGTGTAGGAAGCTCCCTTCTACTAGGAAGCTTAAAGAGCATTTTATTAATTTGGGCTAAGCATGCAGAGAGATTTCTGTAGATATAGTTTTTATGCTTGTGTGATTTGCATCAAGTCAGGATGGCTGATAGCATTGTATTGTAAATGAAGAGGGGAAGGAGATTTAGATTCCTGTCCTTCCCCAACACCTGTGAGGAAGCAGGTAAATAGCTAGCCAGGTACAGAAAGGGAGAGATTGAAAAAAACCTTTTCTTATTTGATAAGCCATTTGCAGGCATTTATCCCCTAGTGCCATGGAAACCACCCCTCCCCTCCTGAAATCATGTAATTAATGTATATATTTATATATATCTCTAAATAAAGGAATGTCAAATGAACACTAGAAAATTTAGGAATATCTTTTAATATGTGGAATAACATTTTTGCTATTGTGTTACCTTATATATTTTGATGTGTAGAAATGTTTTTTATAAGTTCTATAGACAAATGTTGTAAGCTTGCTAATAAATTGTGTCCCATCCTCCACCTCCTTTTCCCGCCAACGTGTGTGTGTGTGTGTGTGTGTGTGTGTGTGTATATGAACAAAGTTATATAACCTGCTGCAAGGGCTGTGCCCGGACACACACATGATTTGGGTCTGCGAATGCCCCATGTTAGT
The DNA here is from genome assembly GCF_036850995.1 of Saccopteryx leptura. Classification (NCBI taxonomy): domain Eukaryota; kingdom Metazoa; phylum Chordata; class Mammalia; order Chiroptera; family Emballonuridae; genus Saccopteryx; species Saccopteryx leptura. The sequence continues at coordinate 1,508,253 of NC_089509.1, forward strand.
CATATGTGGCCGGCATAGTTAATAAATCTTCTCCTTTAATAAAACTCCTTAAAATTCATCTGGACTTGGTGTCTCTGCGTGAACCCGCGGAATTGAGGTTTGGGTACTTTACAACATAACAAGATTCTCCAGGTTAAGTAACTTCTTGAATTGGTTCTACAACTCATGATGCCAGGGCAAGCCTATCTGTGTTTGTTGCTGTTGTTGCCTCATGATTACAAAATAGCTGCTGCAGCACCAGACATTTTATTTGTGTTCAAGATAACATGCAGGAGAAAGAGAAGGTGCCAGCTGACCACTTTCCTTTAATCAAGAAAAGCAGAAACCTTACCTAATCCCAGGAAATTTTCACTTAAATCCCCTTCTCCAGAGCTATGTCAAATGTCTGCTCAGCTTTAGAGGAGGATAATAAATTACACATTTAACTTTCTCAGGCTTTTTAAGGGAGGCAGCAAGGAATTGAGGGGGGAATCCTGTTGGTTGAGTCCATTGCTGTCTGCCCTGTCTGTGGTCTTGGTGCCCTTCCTTTTTCAGGAGAAAAGTGTTTTTCAACTTTTTAGGGTTGTGTCTATAGTGCACAGGAGAGAAAAGTCAAGGACAGAATTTAGGTCTGGGGGCAGGAACATGTGGCCATCAGCTATTTTTTCACCTCCTTGGACTTTGGGTTCTAGGCTCCTAAATGAGGTGGTTGAACAAGATGGTGTGTGAAAGTCCTTCTAGCTTTTATGACCTAGCATCACGAAATCACTGTGTGAAGGTCAGAGAGGAAGTAAGAGCAGGGTTGAAGGCAACCTATGTACACACATGCACAGATGTGGATACATTTATAGGCAACATGCATTGAAAAACTTTCCCTCCTTCTGGTCAGGTTGGTGGAGTAAATAAACACTGTACCTGCCTCCTCCCACAACCACATCAAAATCACAATTAAATTATAGAATAACCACCATGAAGAATTCCCTGAAGACAAGCTGAATAGAAGTCCTGTGACTAAGGACACACAGAAGAAACCACATTGACACTGGTGGGAGAGGCAGAGATGCGGAACAGGCTTGTCCCATAACCGCCTGTGGTGGCTGAGAATCTGGAGGGATGTCTCTGCTGCAGGCGGAGGTTCCTCTTGAATAACAAGAGGCATCCTGCCCAGGGTTTCCGTGCTGAGAAGGGAAGTCCTCATAACTTCTGGCCATGAAAACCAGTGGGGACCGTGTTCAAGGGGATTATAGCTGAGTGAGATGGAAAGTGCAGGAGACAGGCATTCCTTAAGGGCCTGCAAATGGACTTACCTGGACTCCCTCACTCTGGTTCTAATGTGGGACAGCAGATCAGAAAAAATCACCACCGACATACAAGGAGAAAATATGTTATCTGGCTTTGGGGTGAGGGCTGGAGAGGCAACTTCCTCCAAGGCACAAAGCTGGCAGAAGCTATTGTTCCTTTGTTACCCCCCCCCCACCCGCCCCATCCCAGTCTGCAAGCACAAGTGGGCATCAAGTTTGAGTCTCCATCAACCTGGATAAACCATCTACCAGCCCTGGTGATTCCATGAGATCCTAACCCATTGAACTTGTGGGCCCATTCAAGACACTTCCAATGGCTTTTCCATACAAATGGCCTGTCTTGGTTTATGTTGCAAATTTTCTTCAAAAATCTCTCAAAGGTTCACAATCCCCAAACAAGAAGTGTCTGGCCTTGGCACAAGTGGCAACCATCTGCACATCACTTTGTAGCTCATACCAGGAGGCCCTATGGAAGGTACAAACAGCAGCTGACTTTGACCTGAACCAGAGCCCCTCCAAGAGGCCCCAGAATCAATATTCTTGGTGGCCAGCTTCAGACCACACCTGACCCCACCCAAAGACCTCCATAAATGGCATAGCCAAAAAGCAGACTCAACAAGTACCAGAGCCCTGCTAAAGTGATTACTGTTCTGTGGGGTCAGCCCCTGCTCAACAGCTCCTCCATTGTAGTCATGGCCAGTCCTCATAGCCACTCAGGTGGAGGGTGAATTCCTCCCACTGATATGCCAACAGCAATCAAGGCTCAAGTACAACAGGAGGGCACATACAGCTCTCACAAAGGACAAACCTAGATCACCTGGCACACCTGGACCTGATGACCAGGAAGATGATGCCACTTAACTCCCTAGGACACCTACTACCATGGGCCACTTTACCAAGACCAAGGGACATAGCAGCTCTGCTTAATACATGGAAACAAATACAGGAGGGCAGCCAAAATGAGAAAATAAAAGAACATGTCCCAGATGAAACAACAGAGCAAAAACCCAGAAAGGAACTAAACAAGATCAAGACAAATAATTGAATGCAGAATTCAAAGCACTGGTTATAAGGATGCTTAATTAACTTGCATAAACAATAGAGGAACTCAGTGAGAACTTACAATAGAGAGAGAAAATATAGAAATGTAGACAGAAAACATAAAAAGGAACCAGTTAGAAATGAAGAATACAATAACTGAAATGAAGAAGAAGGAATCAACAACAGATTAAATAAAGAAGTGAATCAGCAACTGGAAATTCAAGGCAGCAGAAACAACCCACTCAAAACAGCAAAAAGAAAAAAGAGTGTAAAAAAAAATGAGAGTAATTTAAAGGGGCCACTTGAACAACACCCAGCATACCAACATTCTCATCCTAGGGATATCAGAAGGAGCACAGAGAGATCAAGGAATTGAAAAACTATTTTGAGAAGTAATGATGCAAAACTTCTCTAACATGGACAAGGGAATAGATGTACCAGTTTAGGAAGCTGAGACTGTCCCAAACAAGATGAACTCAGAGAGGCCCATGCCAAGACACATCACAATTAAAATGACAAAGGTTAAAAACCCAGAGAGAATGTTAAAGGGAGTTGGAGAAAGACAATTAGTTACCTACAAGGGAGCTCCCATAAAACTGATTTCTCAACAGAAACATTTCAGGCCAGAGGAGATTGGCATGACATTTTAAAAGTGATGAAAAACAAGGACCAAGACTACTCTACCCAGCAAGGCTATCAGTTAAAATGGAAAGAGAGATAAGGAGCTTCTCAGACAAGAGAAAGCTAAAGGAATTCATCATCATCAAACCAGCATTACAAGAAATGTTAAAGAGTCCTCTAAAGAGGAAGACAAAGAAGAAAAAAAGATATAAAATATAAATAATACAATGGTGATAACTACATACTTATCAATAATTACTTAAAATATAAATAGATGAAATGCTCCGATCACAAGACATAGGGCAGCTAAATCGATAAGAAAACAAGACTCATACATATGCTATCTACAAGAAGCACACTTCAGATCAAAGGACACACACAGACTGAAATTAAGGGGATGGAAAAAATATTTTATGAAAAACTGGGATAGCAACTCTTACATCAGAAAAAAATAGATTTTAAAACAAGGGCCACAATAAGAGAAGGACTCAGCAATTCTACTTCTGAGTATTTATTTAAAGAAACCCAAAGCACTAATTCAAAAAAGACATCTACATCCATATACAGCAGGGGTCCCCAAACTACGGCCCGCGGGCCGCATGCGGCCCCCTCAGGCCATTTATCCGGCCCCCACCGCACTTCCGGAAGGGGCACCTCTTTCATTGGTGGTCAGTGAGAGGAGCACATTGACCATCTCATTAGCCAAAAGCAGGCCCATAGTTCCCATTGAAATACTGGTCAGTTTGTTGATTTAAATTTACTTGTTCTTTATTTTAAATATTATATTTGTTCCCGTTTTGTTTTTTTACTTTAAAATAAGATATGTGCAGTGTGCATAGGGATTTGTTCATAGTTTTTTTATAGTTCGGCCCTCCAACGGTCTGAGGGACAGTGAACTGGCCCCCTGTGTAAAAAGTTTGGGGACCTCTGATATACAGTATGTTCATTGCAGCATTATTTACAATAGTGAAGATATAGAGGCAACCTAAGTGTCCATCGATGGTTGAACAGATGAAGAAGTAGTATATATTTACAATGGTATATTATTCAGCCACAAAAAAAGAATAAAATTTTTCCATTTGTGACATTATGAATGGACCCAGAGGATATTATACCCAAGTAAAGTGGGTGAGACAGAGAAAGACAAATGCCATGTGATTTCACTTATAATGTGGAATCTAAAATATAAAATCTATAAACGAACCAACAGAACAAACAAACTCATAGAGGCAGAGAACATTTTGATGGTTACCAGATGGGAGGGAGGCTAGTGGGATGGATGAAAAAGTGTGTGGGGTTAAGGTGTACAAATTGCAAGGACAGTACAAATTATAAAAACAATCATGTGAATATAAAGTATAGCGAAGGAATACAGCCAGTAATTTTATACTTGGCATGGAGTCAGATAGGTACAAGACTAATTGGGGTGATCACTTCATAAGTTATACAAATATCTAACCACTATGTTGTATGCCTAAAACTAATATAATATTGTATATCAACTCTAATTGAAAAATTAAAAATTATTATTTTATTTCTTAAAGTGAGAGGAGGGGAGATAGAGAGACAGACTCCTGTGTGTGCCCCGACTGGGATCTAACCCATCTGGGGCTGATGCTCAGTGCCGAACTATTTTTAGTGCCTGAGGCTAATGTGATCCAATGAAGCTATCCTTGGCACCTGGGCCATGATTAAACCGACAGAACCACTGGCTGTGGGAACAGCCAGAGAGAAGGGAGAGAAGCTGATGATTGCTTTTCCTGGGTGCCCTGATTGGGAATCGAACCTAGGATGTCCATATGCTGGGCCATCGCTCTATCCACTGAGCCACTGACCAGGGCCTAAAAATTATTAAAAAAAAAAAAATTGGAATAGCCATATAAAATAATGTGTGGGGGGAAGAGATGACAAAAATATTTAAATAAATATTTTTTAAAAACATTGATAACATTTTAGATACATTTAAATAAAAGAAACAACAACAAAAATTACTCCCTGAACTGAGTCAACCAAGACAGAAGTGAGAAAGCTTTGGGTTAATGTGTGTTGCAGTATCCACTGGATGGGCAGTGGCCCAGCCTTGGAGATGGCTCCAGCTACTATGGCTGGATCAGAGTGGGGGGAGGAGGGCAGCATGGACCAGCCCCTCACTTTCTGCCATAAAATAACAGGTCAGGGTGGTATCTTGAACTTCCTCTGGCCTCATCCTTCTAACAGCAATAGAAAAATCTACCCTTCATTGAATGAGTGTTTGTTGCTTTTTCTAAAAGCCAAGTCTGGGCCTACAGTGGCGTTTGTCATCTCTAAAAAAAGACATTGTCCTATTCCAAGTATGAGCTCAAATAATATTTTTTAAAGTTTTGCTTTTTAAAATTATTTAATAGTTTGAAGGAATAATACAGGCTTATTATAGAAGTTACTCAGTATAAGAAAAATATAAAGTAAGAATTTGTGAATTTTAAAATTAATTTTCTACATCATCTTGCTATTTAAGAAAGATGGACATATGACTGAAATCACAATGACACCTTTACTTGAAATTGTGCCTTAAATTGTTTTAATTATAATATTTCTTAATATGTACATATAATTGAGCTTAAATTTTTTATGTTGATAATTCTAACACTACTATAAGACCAAAACAAATTTAAAAAACATATTTAAAAACACTACAAAATACAGTAATCAAAATTAAAAAATAATATTAATTTAACTTCAGGAATGATAATGTTTTACTAAAAGTAACTTACAGTATGACTGAGAGGCATAAGGCTTTACTTTTCCAAACATTTTATTATCGAAAAATTTTAAAATGACAGTTGATATACAATATTTATTGTACAACATAGAGGGACATTTATATGACTTATAAAGTTATCACTCCAGTACATCTACCTGGCACCATATGTAGTTATTACAATAATAATATTAGCTGTATTCCCTGTACATCCCTGTGACTGTTTTTATAACTGGCAATTTGTACATCTTAATTCCATCACCCCCAAACCCCTCTTCCATCTAGCAACTTATTAATTTGTTCACTGTATCTATGACTTTGTTTCTGTTTTGTTTGTTAATTTTGTTTTTTTAGGTTCCACATGCAAGTGAAATCACATGGGATTTGTTGTTCTGTCTGACTTAATACACTCTAAGTTGTCCATGTTGTTGCAAATACAAGATTTCATTTCATTTTATGACCAAGTAATATTAGTATACATATACCACTTCTTTATATAATCATCTATTGATGGACACTTAGGTTGCTTCCATATCTTGATTATTATAAATAATGCTGAAATGACCATAGGGATACATAAGTCTTTTAGAATTAGTATTTGGGATTTCTTCAGATAAATACCTAGGAGTGGAACTGCTGGATCATATGGTAGTTAAAGTTTTAATTTTTTGAGAAATCTATATACTGTTTTCAGTCAGTAGTAGTTGTTGTGTGTTGATTTATTGATGATAGCCAGACATTCTAATAGGTGTGAGATGATATCTCAATGTGGTTTTCATCTGCATTTCCTGATGATTAGTGATGAACATCTTTTCAAATGTCTATTGGCATCTGCATGTTCCTCTTTGGAGAAATGTCCTCTGCTAATTTGTTTTTATGAGATTGTTTTATTTTGGTGTTGAGTTGTATGAGATCCTTCCATATTTTGATTGTCTTCATTTTGTTGAAAATTTCCTACACTGTGCAAAACCTTTTTTGTTTGACATATTCCCATTTGTTTATTTTTTCCCCTTTCCTGAGGAGACATATCCCCCCAAAATATTACTAAGAGTATTGTCGAAGACTTTACTGCCTGTGTTTTCTTCTAGGAATTTTGTGGTTTCAAGGCTTACATTGAAGTCTTTCATCCATTTTTGTTTATTTCGTATATGGTGTAGGAAAGTGATCTGGATTTATTCTTTTGCATGTACCTGTTCAGTTTTCCCAACACCACTTACTGAAGAGACTGTCGTTACCTTATTGTATATTTTTGTTTCCTTATTTTTTACTTTTTTGCATCTTTTAATTTATTGTTGCTCTATTTCTACTTTTGATTTTTAACCTTTTAACTATCTTTGTAGTTGGCTGTTCTGCTTTTAATGTGTTTTATTTGTTAGTGAGAATTATTTTTCTGTATTTTTTATTTATATTTTTGATATTTTCTACTTAAAGGTCGCTTTAGCATTTTTTGTAATACTAGTTTAATGGTGATGAACTCCTTAAACTCTTTATCTGTCCTTTGATTCTAAATGAGCGCCTTGCTGTGTTGAGTATCTTGGTTGTAGGTTCTTGCTTTTCATCACTTTGAATATTTTATGCCACTCCCTGCTGGCCTGCAAAGTTTCTACTGACAATCAGCTGACAGTCTTGTGGGAGCTCTCTTGTACATAACTAACTGGTTTTCTCTTGCTGCTTTTAAGATTCTATCTTTGTCCTTAACCTTTGACATTTTACTTATGATGTGTCTTTGGGTTCATCTTGTTAAGGATTCTCTGCTCTTCTTGTACTTGTTTGTTTATTTCCTTTGCCAGGTTAGGAAAATATTCAGTCATTGTTTTTTAAAAAGGTTTTTAAGCCCTTTTTCTTTCTCTTTTCCTTCTGGTACCCCGATGATGCTAATATTGGTACATTTGATGTTGCCCTAGAAGTCCCTTAAACTATCCTTATTTTTATAATTCTTTTCCTTTTTTTGCTGTTCTGGGTGGGCATTTTCTACTACCTTGTCTTCTCAATTGATAATTCAAACCTTTATCTAATCTGCTCTTGATTCCCTCCAATGTATTCTTAATTTCCATTATTTATTTTATTTTTGACTGGTTCTATTTTTCTGGTTTCTATATTTTTGTGAGGTTCTCACTGGGTCCATCTATTCTTCTCCTAAGTTCATTGAGCATCCTTATAACTAGTGGTTTAAACTTGGGATAAGGTAGATGGCTTGTTTCCATTTCGTTTAGTTCTTTTTCTGAAGATTTTTCCTGTGTTTATTTTTTGTTTGTTTGTTTGTTTTCATTTGGGACATATTTCTTTGTCTCCCCATTTTTGCTGCCTTTCTGTATTTGTTTCTATGTTTTATGTAGATCTTCTATGTCTCCCAAGTCCTGGCAAGGTGGACTTACGTAGTAGGTGTCCTGGTGGGTCCAATGTTGCAATCCTCTTAGCCATCGGAGCTGGGTGCTCCAGGTGTGTTTCTTATATGGTTTTGCGTGCCTTCTGTTGTAGTTGACCCTTGACTGGTATTGGCACATCAGCTGGAGTATTCCCTTAGGCTGACTGGCAGTGGGGGCTGGCTATGACTACAGTGGATAGCTGTTGTGCAGGGGCTGACTTCACTGAATGGGAATTACTTTAGCAGGCTCTGGTGCCAGCTGAATCTTCTCATTGGGTGAATCATTTGTGGATTTGGATGGTTGGCACTGTAGTCATCTGAATCTGGTCACCCAGTGTGTTGGATCTGGAAGTTGTTGGGAGGGCTTCAGTGTCGGTCCAGTACAGCTGCTGTTTTTCCCTCGCTTGGGGCTGCCTGGTGGGAACTACAGTTTTCTGCAGTTGTTTGCTGCTTGTGTTTAACTTGAAGGTAGTTGGGTGAGGTTATCCCATGAACTGAGACTGGTTACCACTAATGCTATCTTGGTACCTTTTGATGGGCACCACAATGCTGGCTGAGTTCAGTTGCTTCTTGTGGTTTCTTAGTTGAAGCCATGTTTCAGTCCAACACTGGCTTTAGCTTATGCTAGGCTTGGGACCATCTGCTGGTAGTTACAATGTGAGTTGAGACAGGCTGCTGCTTGTGCTGTGCTTGGGGCTGCTTAGTAAGAGGCAGGGTGAGAAGCATCAACCTGCAGTTGCTTTCACTTTAGTTGTGCATTGATTTCTTCTCCTATGTGCCCTGACCAGGGCTGAGTCAGTGTCCCCTTGCTCAAGCTAGCGACCTTTGGGCTCAAGCTGGTGAGCTTTGGGATCATGTGAACATTTTTTTTTTGTTCAAGTCAGTGACCCCTTGCTGACAAGCCCATGCTCAGAGCTGGTGACCTTGAGGCTTTGAACCAGTGACCCCAGTGTTCTATTTTGATGCTTTATCCACCACGCCACCACTGGTTGGGCCCAAATTTTGATTTTTAATACCATTTTCCAATGAAAGAAATTGGAAATCTTAGAGAAATGACTGATTCTAAAAATGGAGAGAAAAAAATATAAGGTGAGTTTTGGAATTTCTTATGCCAGCAAATTAGAAAGCCTTTTGTGATGGTAAATTTTATATGTCAACCTGAAAAGGCTGTGGTCCCCAGTTATTTGGTCAAATATTAGTCTAGATGCTGCTGTGAGTGTATTTATCAATGTGGTTAACATCTACAATCAATTAATTTCAATGAAAGGGGTTGACCCTTGATAACATAGGTGACATTTATCTTAAAGTTGAAGGCTTTAAGAGCAAAAACTGAGGTTTGTTTTCTTTTCTTTTTTTCTTCTTTCTCTTTCTTTTCTTCCTTCCTTCCTTCCTTCCTTCCTTCCTTCCTTCCTTCCTTCCTTCCTTCCTTCCTTCTTTCTTTTCTTTCTTTCTTTCTTTCTTTCTTTCTTTCTTTCTTTCTTTCTTTCTTTCTTTCTTTCTTTCTTTCTTTCTTTCTTTTTCTTTCTGCAGAAAGCAGTCTGCCTAAAAGTAACATAAAAGTCCTGTGGGCTGCCCTGTAGATTTCCAACTTGCTCATCCCCAACAAGTGTGTGAGCCAAATCCTTAAAATTATATATATACAGAACCAGTCTGACACACACACACACTCACACTCACACTGACACATCTTGGTTCTGTTTCTCTGGAGAACCCTTCTGATACACCTTCAAAGACTAACAGGGGTTTATCAAAAGGACAGAAAGCCAGGTGGAAGGGACTCTTATTGGATAAATAAATACTTATAAGTCCCTAAATTTTAAAATTACTGGTTTATAGTGTTTCATAACTGTTACAATTGAGGAAAATTGGGTAGAGGGTACCTGGGATCTCTCTATATACCACCAGGCAACTTCTTGTGAATTTGTCATTATTTCAAAATTAAAAGTAAAGGAAAAATGGTGGCAAAATACAGACTTCTTTAGAAAAAAATTACAGCAGAGTGTATGAACCTCCTCACACACTTCCACAGACCTCATATACCTCTGGGGCCTACAACCCCAATTTGAGAATCACAGAGGTGAGTGGTGGGGGGGGGGCAGTAGGGAAGGGCTGGGATTAAGCATTATTATGTGCAGGCACTATCTAGGTGAGATCCTGATAAAGTCAGTGGTGCTTGTGGCAGAGGAAGGCTCTTGGTCATAAAAGGGACAAGTAATATGACATTCCTTGCTTTCTCCCAAGCATTTGAGTACATTACACATCTGGTTTTGTTGGGCACTGAGGCTGTGTTGATGAATGAACTGGGGCCTGCTCCTTAGAAGGACATATCATAAAGTAAAAGTAGTGCTTGGGGAGGGGGTCTCAAAGCACAGTCACTGACCCAGCAGGCAGAACTGGGGAGGCTTTCTGGATGGCAGGACTCTGGAACTGGGCCTAGGAAGATGAGCTGGCCTCACTCAGACAAAGAAGGTGGTGCTGGTTGGGCAGAGGGAACAGCTTGTGCCAAGGCCTGGCATGGAGGGTCAGCAGGAGAGGACAGGTTGGTTGAGCCCGGGCATGCAGGGAGAAGAAGGTGTAGAGGTGGGTGGGAGTGGGGCCACCTGGTGGCTGTATATTAATCAAAGGTATTTAGGATTTATTCTAAAACCTGGGAGGCAGTGAGAGGCATGGTCAGAACAATTATGAAGAGGGCAGGTTGGAGGGAAGGGGCCAGAATCCAACCAGCAGGGCAAAGCAGATGAAGTGGGAGTCCTGGAGGAGGCTGAGGGGAGAAGGTTCAGAGGCAGGCAGTGTTGGGGGGCAGAGTGAACCAGGGCTGTGTAGATAAAACACAACTATAAAGGTTTTAGAGACCAGATCAGGCCCCTCCAGAAATTATTGGAAAATGCTTCTTTCTGGCTACCAAACTGTCTCTGTCTGGACATTGGGGCATCTTCTAAGCTCCTGGTCAAAAGCCTGCTCACTGCTTGGGACTGTTTTGTTTCTGCTGATGACTGGAACAAAGGTTAGGCTTTTTGAATGCGTATGTCATGATGTCCCTGCAGGGACCTCCCACCCACTGGAGAGCTGCAGCTGCAGACAGTCTAGACCTCAGGTAAAGGTCCCACAGCTATAGGTATGAGGAAGATGCTCTCCTGCAGAGGTGGCTACATTTGTATCTGTAATTCAAAACTAATTGAAAATGTTTATTCGTGCTCAGGTATTTCTCCCATTTGAGGAAGTCTGGGCAAGAGGCAGCCGTTTGCTGTGTTACAGATGATCATTCACTATGGGTTGTTCATAGAGAATCATCTGTCTCCTTCCAGACTGAGGATTGCTGCTGCTGGGGACCTGTTGCATTCTCCCCTGGCCCCCAGAGTTCAGGGCTGCCTGCTTGGCACCTAGTGCATCCTGATGGGGGCTTTCTCTGCCTGGGAGGCAGGTTCACTCTCAACAGTCTTCTTGGACTGTACAAAACACCTCTCTGCTTTATGCTTACCCTGGGATCTGCATAAACTGGTTACATATATAAACCATATATAGTAATGTACACAGGACGGTATTTGGAATGCTAACTAGGGCTTATCTGCTCCAGCATTTTCTATCACCCCCCCTTCTTATTTTTGACAGATGAACTCTCTGCTCTCATTGCTTCAGGAATGGATTTTTTACTTTGAAAAGCGTCGACCTGTTTATTAAACCGATAGACTGGGGACAGTACCTCAAGCGTTAGTCTAAAGCAAGTCTTCCTTTGGTCAGATCCAAGGGCATTTCATTCAGCAGGATTTCGGGGCACCAGAGGCATTGAGAACATTGATGATGCTTCTAGGTTCTTGAGAGATGCTCTGGCCCTGCCTCTGGGATCAATCCCCAGGAACAGGGAGAGTGAGAAAACCCCCAGCTGGGTTTGAGAGAATCTAAGAGCAGAGTACAGCCACCCTGCAGGAGGTAGGAGAAATGCTGCTCTTCTGTGTGGGAGGTGGGCCTCCAGATGCCTTGGACAGGCATACCTGTGACCCCAGTCTGGAGGGCAAAGCCACACGATTCCTTATGTCTGCCTGCTGGCCTGAGAGGCCGCCAGAATTGGGTGTCTTCAGACCCTGTCACCAAGGATGTTTCTCCCTGGACCTGGAACAGACCTGTGATGCAATCGTATGCGTGACACGCAGACCCAGGCTGGAGAGAGGCAGGAAGGAGCACACTGAGGTGGCGAGACATGGCCAGAAGACAGATGTAAGGACCAGAGCTTTCTAACTCTGGAGAAGTGAAAGCAGAGGGTGGTAGAGACCTGGCAGTGACATAAGCATTTGAGAGATGAGAGTGAAGGAAGTCAATTATTTCTTCACAGCTAGAACTGTGCATTGAGATCTTTCCCACTCCCTATGAGTACACATATTTGCATTCTTTTTTGTATTGTTGTTGTTTAAGAAAAGCATTGCTATTTTGGGGGAAGAACCTATTGAATTGGGCATTGTCAGATGTTTACTCAGAATGAACACAGTCATTATGTTCTGTGTCCTGCTCTGCGACATCTAAATGTGAGAAACATGATTTCATCGCGAGAGTCATGCTGGCCACCTGCACACTGTGAATATGTATTTCTGTCTGCTCTGCTGTACCTGACACCCAGAGGCCCAGTAGCTAGAGCTCAGCCACATCCTCAGTGCTTTCCCCAGCTCCCAGGGCCCAGGAATGAGGCTGCTCTGATAGAAGCTAATTTTAGAAGTAATACAGGTTGTCAGGAAATAAGTGGATTAAGCATGGCCAATGACTTATAAAACTGTAGCACCATACTCACGCTTACCAAACCAAATATGAGAGAGGAAGTGACAAGGATGGGATATAAGAGAAAAGACAAAAAGTCAGGAGACTTTGAACAAATGCCGCTTACCCACTAGTGAGATATCAGCTCCAGGTGTCTCACTCTTGGGTCTTGAGCACCTTCCCTGATCTTGGGTAAACTACTCCCAGAATCAGGCACAGTGGTAGCATCCAACACACATTTAACGGGTGCCTGATCTATGCCTGGCCTCGTGGAGGGCATGGGGGTCGGAGCCTATTAGACCTAGTCCCTGCCACCTTGAAGCCTCAGTCAAAGGCTGTGGTTCTGAAACTGAGCATCATGTACATTCAAAGGCAAGCATGGTTCTGTGCAGGCAGCTGTCATGTCTCCAGCTGGGATCTGAGAAAGAAATGATTCTTTTTCCCCAAAGGAACATAAGCTCCTCCCCCAACTCCGGTCAGCACCAGGCCTGGAGGAACACAGTAGATGCATGCTCACTAAATGTCAGTATTAGGGATTGGCTCCCAAAGTGCCTTCCACCAAATATTACAGAATAACTTTTTGGGGTTGGTGGTTGTAGGTGTATCAGAAAGGCAAGTATATAGGATTCTGAGAAGTACAGAGGAGGGCCACTTAGCCCTGCTAAGGGTTGAAGTAGGCTCTGTGGAGCAGGTGACATGTGAGTAGATCTGAAGGATGAGGAGGGATTGTTAGGTTGCCAGGTGAAGAAATGAGGGGAGAGTTGGGTATGTGCATGCATGTGTTTAGGAAGGACATAGTAAAAGCCCAGCGTGCACAGGTCATCTGAGTTGGGTGGTGCATGCTCAGGGAGGGGGGAAACATTCAACAGGCCCACAGTTAGAATTCTGGTACATAGAATGAACTTGAGCAGAACATGTAGGAGGAAAAGATAGAAAAGGAGAAATTCTCATCATGATGAAAGGAGAAGGAATCTGGTACAAGGTATAAATGGCTCTAGGCAGAGTTCCAGCTGCTCTACATCCTCACCAACATTGGATGTTGTCATTCTTTTTAATTTTAGCCATTTGGAGGAAAGTGTGTAGTGTTAGCTCGTTGTGGTTTTAATTTGTGTTTTCCTAAAGACTAATGAAGTTTAGCATCTTTTCATGTGCTATTGCCATCTGCTTATGTGATCTCTTCAAAGCATTTGACATTTTTTTTAGTGGGTTGTTTGCCCTCTTGCAACAATGATTTATTCTGGCACAAGTCACAAGTCCTTTGTTAGTTATAAGTATCACGAGTAGTTTTTAATCTGAGTGAATTACTCTTCATTTTAATAACGATGTCTTTGAAAGAGCAGACTTTTAGGTTTTAAGAAGTTCCACTTAACAACTTTTAATAGTAGCTCAATATTCAAATATCAATATGCCAAAACTTAGAAATTGTAACTTGTCAATGAAGTCTAGTTTCAAGGAAACGGCTAGTCCTCTTAGTAGTACCATAGCTGGTTGTTTATAAATCAATGAAATTTTAGAAATGCTTAAAGAGGCCTTCTTCCTGGAGAAGTGCCCAGCAGGGTTCCTTTCTTCCTTTCAATAAGGCCTGTTACTCTGGTCTTTCGGACTCCCATGGATTCCAACATTTGGTACCGAAACCCGGGACAGGGTTTGGCCGGCAATCTGTCCCTGTCCCGAACCCGTGCCGGACCAGAAGTTCCTGCAGGCTCGAATGAGGGAAATCTCCAGGATTACCTACAATCAAATGCTTTTCCAACCCCTACTCTAACTACTCCAGGGTGGGGTTCACAAAGGAGGCTCCCAATAGGAATAACAGCAGGAAGTAGCTCCAGAAGATGGCCCGTCGAGGACAAACCTCCTTCCTGAACCCCATATTCTCTCCTTCCCCCACCTCTTTTTCTTTTTATCATACCACAGAGTTGAGAAATGATAGATATATGAATTTACCAGAAATTCCAACTGCCCTTTGGTTGTTCCACCTGGCTGCCTGACCTCACCCTTACTTAATGGAAAATCGCCCCTGAGGCAGAAGAGTTCGAGGAATCTAATCAACCACTCCAAGGAGGAGCATTCCAGAAAGCTGAAACCATAAAACTGCAGAAGGGAACATACCAGAACTTCTGACTCAGTACCCCCTCAGGTTCTCCCAAACCCTATAAAATTCACCTCACAGTCTGTAACCAGTGCCTTTCTCCCTGGAGAAGTGCCTGATGGGGTTCCTTTCTTCCTTTCAATAAAGCCTGTTACTGGTAAAAAAAAAAAAAAAAAAAAAAAAAAATAAATAAATAAATAAATGCTTAAAGAACACACATGTGGAACCCTGTCACTGTCCTTTGTTTAGTAAACTGTATCTTTTTTCATAAAGATAATTAAAGTAAATTTCCAATGAGCCATTAAAGAAGCTAGAGTCTCATTTCTGATGGAAGTCAGCGCTGAGTCATTGAAGGCATGCTGGGTAGAGTTTGCTTCTCTGCAACTCTGCTTAACCCATCTGTGGAGCTGACAAAGATCAGCCCACTGGGTTATACCAGCAAGTAGACCACAAACCAGATTAACTAAGAGACATTTCCTAATCTTCAGAACAGGATATCTTAATAGTGCCCACCATTTACCCAGGCCACTGCACCCTGGGTCAGGTACTGCCTGGGTTACCTTCAATCTTAAACAACAGCCTTGCCTGCTCTTACTGTTCCATTGAAAAGGAGCAGGCAGTGACTGGCCCAAGGTCACATGGCTCATAACAACAGAGCCAAAGACTTCTAGTCTGAGGCCTATGTTGTTGTCATCTTCTTGCTCTACTTACCTGTTAGCCATACCAGAGACCACACTCTGGTCACAGAAAGTTTAAGACTGTAAGAGAAACAAAAGAAAGCCATTTATTTATTTATTTATTTATTGGCTCTTGGAGAGAATTCATTTGTCAGTGGCAAAAGAGAATAAGAGAATACCTTTTTTTTTTTTTTTTCCTGGAAGGCTTGGAAACACCCTGGAGCCAGCTAGTGATTCCCTGACTGGCCAGGCCACTCCTGCAGGGCATGGTTCAACTGGGTCAAGACTGGAGCTAAACATGTAGGTCAATTCCAAACAACATTGTAAACCAATAAGGGAAGCCTAGGGGACATGTCCCCTTTCAGAAGGTCCTCTGGAGTGTCACCCACCCCTCTCTGCCAGGATTCCATAAAAGGACGGCTGCACAGGCACGGAGAATGGACGGGTACAGTGGTCTGCATCAGCTTTAGCACCCATCCTTACCTTTACTCTTAACTCGTACCCCACAACCCAGGTGCTCAAACATCTCGATTTATACAAGATGGTCCTGGCTTATGCCTTCTAGCTGGTGTAACTATTTTTACCCCCCTTGTACTCAAAACTATCTGTTTTGGATATTCTCTATTAATTTAGATAGACCAGGTAGAGACACTCTAGAGAAACTCTAACTTAAAGCTTCATTAGGGCTGTGTTTAAGAAGGACATTTTATGATGACTTATATTAGCCATGACCCTTAAATTGCAAGTGTGTCAGGGGCCCTTCTTAGATGCCATAACATACATGTGCTGCCCTGAGAGAATGCTTCTGGGAAGACAAATCTCCTTCTGGTTCTGCCTGTAGAATCTCCTGGATCCTCCCTGTCTCTCCAACATGAAGCCCAAGGGCCCCAAACCAAGGTGTGATGCCTTTCCGTCCTAAAGCTGGAGCTGGCCAGATACTAAGTGATGTGTGCCTGCTGGTGGACTCATGTTCTCCAAGTCTCTGGGTAGAAAAGTCCCGCTGCTGTTGAACACAGGATTGTTCTGACCATCAAAAAGTATATACAAAAAAAAAATTATTGCTCTTGAAGGCAGAATAAGAATGCTGATGTGGTGTTGGCTCAGAGCCTCTTACTCAATTCTTGAAGAATAGGGGAGAAACATAGGGTGGTGCTCTGTCCTTCCGGGGAAGGGAGCACTGCTCTTTGCCTGTCTAAATTCTTCATGGTTTGAAAAAAGTCCCTTTCCCAGATGTCACAGTTCAGATGCACAGGCACCGCACGCACACCTCTATCTGTGCTCTCTCTTCCTACTATGCCACGTTGTGGTTGCCCAACCAGAGTCTTGGGGGACTGTGTCCTCAATAAAAATAATTATATTTTTAATAGCATTTCTCCCTGATTACAAAATTAATATGTGTAAAATTTGGAAAATGAAAAAAAAAGAGGGATAAAAAACCTCCCCCTGAATTGCTCTACCCAGAGATACCAAACACACTTGGACAGCAGTGGGCAGTACATACTGTCATGCAATTTAATATTCCATGTTTTGTCAACAACATATGACAAGCACTTCGCCATCACCAAAAATTTTATGTGCATTATTGTTCTCATAAACATTTCATGTATGTTTATACTGTAGTTAATCACAGGTGGTAATAGGTCTTTTGCAGATGTCTGAGGGTAGATTGGGTATGTGGGGCCAGGGTTCTGTGCTGTGGAGAGCTGGGGTGCTGGAGGGGCAGAAGGAAAGGCAGGCCAATAATGTGCTCGACACTGGCTCATCTGGTCATTTCTTCCAGCCTTAACATTTTTGGGCTCCCCCAGGCACCAGGCTCCCTCCTTGCTTTTATGTCAATACTGACTTCATGTCTTCAATGACTGGCCTTCAAAGAGCCTCTGATCCCTCCCAGACCTCCCTCTCCCCCTCCCCACCCCACATGGGCATGTACCCCTTGGTACGTGGGGTCAGGAATACTATCTCAATGATTTGATTAACTTTCTTTTTCCCTGGTAAAACTGAACCCATTTATTGATCATTTGAATTGTCCATTTCTACTATCTATCTACCCATTTATATATATAATAGAATCTTAATTTTTAAAAAATGAACTGTAAGAGTTCTACTTTATTTTCAAAAATATTTCCCTAGTTTCTTACACTTGAATTCTTTCGTATATCAAAATTCTTGTCAAAATAGTAATATCTTTTCTTTTTAGTTCTGATAGTAAAGACAATGGACTACCAAGGTAAAAAAAAAAAAAAAATCAAACACTATAGAAAATTACACAGAAGTAAAAATCTCCCACATTCTTACCCCTGGACTGCAAAAGTAGGTTCACAGTGTGAGTGCATGGCACAGTTTATTTCTGTATTATTATTTATTATTAGACATTTTTGGAGCATTTCCTTCCAAACTTTTACCCTATGTGTTGATGGTATTTTTTGAACTTTAAAAAATTTTAATTTTTATTTAACACCAAGCTAACATTTAAAAATATATTTCAATATAATCTCTAATGCTTTTGTGCTTGGAAAAGTCTTTCCAATCTAGAGATCAAACAAAGAATTACATTCTTTAAAGACAAAGCTGTGTGTGTGTTTTGTTAGTTACAAAGGCAAAATAGATTATAAAATACTTAGGAAATAAGGGAAAAAATCAGTTATGTCACCTTGACCTTAACACATCTACTTCCTTTGTGCATGGCTCCTTCAAGTCTCCAAAATTATAAATAATGAGCATTTATAATTATTCTTATGTGGTTGCAAGCATAACGCATGCACAATTTATCTTCTTCTTTCACTAGTAATTATACCATAAGCATTATTTCCATGTTGTTACATGGAAATGTAATGATTGTTAAAAATGACCCCCTCTGGTGGCTGCACCATCTAGTTAACCTTATCCTGCTGAAAACCATGAGAGTTGCTTTCAATTTTTCTGTCAAGTGGTATTTTAGGATACCAAAGACCAGTGAAGCAGACTCTCCCGCTATCCCTGGGGCTGACTGCAATGGAGATGACTTCTGCTCATTCCCTCCTTTGCTCAGAGGACTGCTGGAAGAAGCTGCTCTCAGAGAATGGTTAGAGAAATGACAAACACAAAATGAGGAGAGACTGCGAGGTCAGAGTGTGTTGAGCTTTTAGGAAAAAGCTGCCTTAAAACTCAGGCTGCGCTATCTAGGTTTTGTTTCTGTAACTTACACATTGGCCATGAGTTTATAATAGTAATTTTTTTCTTCTTCTTTTTCCAAGTGAGAGTAGGGGAGATACAGTGACAGATGCCCACATGCACCTGTACCAGGATCCACCCAGCAACCCCTGTCTGGGGCCAATGCCCATCTGGGGCCATGCTTATAAACGAGCTATTTTTAGAGTCTGAGGTGAGGCTCCAGGGACTGGAGTGCCTGGGCCAATGTGCTTCAACCAATGAGCCATGGCTGTGGGAGAGGGAGGGAGACAGAGAAAGAGAGAGAGAGAGAGAGAGAGAGAGAGAGGTGGGGGAGGGGTGGAGAAGCAAACGGTTGCTTCTCCTATGTGTTCTGACTGGGAATTGAACCCAGAACATCCACAGGCTGGGCAGAATCTGTACCACTGAGCCAACCAGCCAGGGCCTATAATAGTTTTGACAAAATGCTTTCCATTCATGCAGTGCTCGGTACTTTTTCTGGGAAGCAGTTCATGGTATTAACTCAGGGCTTTAGTGTAGAAGGGCCTGGGTCTGGAACTCTGTTTATCTGTTGTGACTTTCAGCAGCTGCAGAGCCTCTTTCTGCAGAGTCTGTCTTTTGGCCAAGAGAGAGGGCTGATTAAAATTCTCACTTATAGGTGCTGAGCAGTAATGGGGGGAACCAGGAGTATCCAAATAGTGTAAGGGGGCCTGCCAGGCAGAGGGAAGGGAGAACTAGCTGTGGAACTCATACTGGACCTCTTATCCTTGGGCCTTTTTTCCGCTTGTATAAGGGTCTTGGCTTATGGTCTTTAAGAGCCCTTGCTGCTCCTGTCCACAAACTGCACATTCTCATTCTCATCAGGGCCACCTTGACACTTCTCTCCATTCAGCTCCGCCCACTGTTCCTGAGAACCCTTCCAGGGTGGCAAAGAGCTCTGGCATCCTTCACAGCCCTGACGTGACTTGGGGGAGAGGTGTGGGTAAGATACATACAGGGTGGGGCAAAAGTAGGTTTACAGTTGAGTATGTGAAACAGTTTATTCTTGATTATTTATTATCACATTTTTTCCCCATATGGTCAACTGTTACACCTGCTTCTGCCTCCCCAACCCCCGTATTGATTCACGTTGAATAAGTGTCATTGGTCTGTTGGCAAAGCCAGTGAGTGGTACCCTTATTTTCTCTTTGAATAATGGCCATTAATTATTTTTCTTGGAGCAAGGAAGAGGAGATCCAATGTATAGTAGAAAGCCTGAGAGTCAAACATCTGGTTCCAGGACTGTCTCTGTGCCTCATCTGTAAGGTGGGAGTAACACTTTTATTATTATTAATAGAATCATAATTGTTATTAATTAAAATGCATTTTAATAATAGCACCTACCTCCTGGAGCTGTTATCGAGGTTGAATGCAATAATGCCCGTCCAGGAGGCCCCGACAAAGTGTAAGCCCACAGTGTGCGCTCAGTAATGTTAGGTTGTTAATATTATAGAATAAAAGAACTCTCAGCAAACTGGAAGACTGAGTGAGTGGTTGGATGGGACCAGGCGATTGGAACAGAAATGGGAACGTGTCGCGGAGGGGTCGAGAGAACTCAGATGGAAACCGCTGAGTCTGCGGGAAAGTCTGCCAGAGGAGGCTAAGTGCGCAGCGCGGAGTCAGAGAAGCACCGTGAAGGAGCCGCGGACTCCTGGATTCAGGGGACCAGCATCTATCGCCGCACGTTAGCTCTGCTTTTTGAAAGCACCGTGCTACTCCATCTGGCCTCCTTTTCCAGGCTGTGGGAGCTGGCTACTGGTGAGGAGAAACGGCGCGCGGCGGTGCGGTACCCACGGCTGTCTTATTAGTCCCGGTCGGTCCTGGGAATCCCGCACACGTGCGCGCCGCTCCCTCCGCGCCGGCTGAGGGGTCCACACGTGGGAGAGGCCCTTTAAAGGGCCCTGTCTGGTCGGGTCCAGCGAGAGGGCGGCGCTGGGGGAGGTGCTGACCGCCGCCGCAGGCCAAGCCCCTCCTCCCCTCCCCCTGCTGTCCCTCCCTCGGTCCCCGCGTCGCGCGCTCGCTGGCTGCCCCGGCGAACGCTCCGCCTCCGCCAGTCGGCTGGGCTCTCCAGTGCGCGGCGTGGAGCCGGACTGGAACCGGCGGCCGGGGCTGGGAGCTGTGCGCCCGACATCGGGCGAGGCTGGAGGCGCGATGGCGGAGATGGGCAGCAAGGGGGTGACGGCGGGGAAGATTGCCAGCAACGTGCAGAAGAAGCTCACCCGCGCGCAAGAGAAGGTGAGTGAGCCCAGGACCCGGCCGCCGCGCGGTCCAGATCACCTGCCTCCATTCCCGCCTCGGGGGCCGGTCCTCCCCGGAGGTCGCGCGCTGTTACCCCCCGGACGAGCGCGGCAGAAGGCCTTCGGGGGACCGCAGGCTGTGCTGCAGGTGCTCGAATCGCCCTGTCTCGCCCGACTCATCTGTCTTCTCCCACCCCCGCGGCGGGACCAGAGAGGGCGCCGCTGCCCGCCCGCTCGCCCTCCCGCTCGCCCTCCTTCCCTAGCCACTTTGTGTGGTCGCCGCTCGTCCGCGGAGACGCGGCGGCCCGCGCTGACCTCCGTTGCGTGAGGTCCGGGCTGACCGCGCCCTGGAGGCCGAGGGCCGGGAGAATTGGGACGCGGGGCGCCCCGGCCGTGCAGGCCTCTGCCCGTGTCCCTGTCGGCCGTCGGAGGGCTGGGCTTCCTTTCCCAAGGGTGCCTGCGGCCTGGAAGTTCCGGGGATGCAGCGTTGCGCGCCCCTCGGGGGCTCCGCGTTTCCGGTGCCGGGGGCGGAGTGGCAGTCGCTTTAGAGGCCCACTGCCACTGTAGGGAGCGGCCCGGAGCAGGGCGGCGGGCCGGAGGAGCGAGGAGGGCGCCGCGTGAAACCTGAGCCCCGGGGCCAGGAGCAGCTGGCCGTGGGCGGGGGCCGGAGCCTGACCTCCTGCGGCGCCCTGACTGTTCAGGAAACGTAGAACAGGGGGCGGGGGTCCGCGCTCGCGCGGCCTTGTGTCCCAGGCCATCTCTGCTTTATTGCATTGGATCTTGTCAGGTGCTGACGCCACTTCCCCTGCCTACACAGACTCTGAAATCTGAGATTGCAGAATACGGGCTCTTGCCGGGGTGGTCCTCAGCCCCCAGCCTGGGGCTCAGCCCCGCGCCCTCGCATGTGCGGCAGAGTGGGAACCCGGGGACCCCCGGCTTTCCCTTGCTAGGCTTGTGGCTGTTTATAAACAATGACTTTTTTAGCTGGGACCTGCGGGCTCACTAAGGATGCCGCCATGTGATGGAGCGGGTGCAGGGGGTGCAGGGACTAGAGCTTCCCAGCGTTTCCCTCCGAGTCGTGCTGCTCACCCTGGTGGTCCCGGGCTGAGGAGGTAGATGGCTGTGGGTGGAGGTGAAGGCCCACAGCCAAGCTGTAGATCTGGCCTGCTCAGCTGTCTTCTTCTACCCCTCTCCCTACCCCCCAAGCCTAGAGGACAGATTAGAACCCTATAGGTTGCCAAGGGGTGCTGGGAAGGCTTCAGTCTCTCAGGTGGGGGAGGGCAGATGCACCTGCCCTTCCTCACCCTCCTACTCCCCTTCTGTGTATGGGTAATCCTCCTAGGTGCCTGGAGGCCTAAGCCTGCTTCCTGCCCTTAAGGGACCAGGAGTATGAATGGGAAGCTGAGTGTTAGCTGAGACCTGTTCCCTGCCCCCACACCACTGAGGTCCTCCTCCTTCCTGGGTCCCCTTTGCTCTTCCTGTGTCCCTTTTGCTGTGGTTGCCTTGTCCCTGCAAGCAGCATCTTTGAGTAATTCAGAGGCAATAGGACTGGGCTGTGTCCTACGTCATCACTGACCCCATTGAGCTGCCACCCCTTCCTCTTCAGCTCCTGTTCTGTGGCCACAGGCAGTTGGCTTACAGCTGGTCATCTGTGGATGCTGGCCTTGCCCAAGGGCTGTCCCTTACTGAGCCAGCGCTTCATGGGACTGGAGCAGCTTAATGCTACTGGTGGACAATAGTTAGGAGATGGTCCCCTGTCAGACGGTAGAACAACACAACAGGTTTCCTGGCTGAGTCTTGGAGAGTAGACTTCCTTCTCTCCTCTCCCTTGTTAGCCCAGTGAGTACCTCTTCCCAGGAAATTTGATGTCTCAACCTGCAGGGACCTCTCTCCTCACTTCTCCTGCAGCTCAGGGTCTGACAGAGCCTGAGAGCTGTGATCTGGCTGTCTCCTAGCACCTCTGGTGGTGGCAGGACCATATCTACCTCACAATGTCAGTGGTCTCACAGGAGCCCCTGCTGTCCCACTTGCCTCAGTCAAATCAATGATTAATGTGGTTCCAGTGGTCCAGCTGCCACAGGAACGCATTCCCTGAGCAGGGACAAGCAGTAGCTCAGTCCGAAAGTACCCAGAGGGCGATGGTGTGATCAAGGAAAGTTTGCCTTCTGGTGCTTGCAGCCAGGTCTCCTGTCCCCTCAGTTCAGTGTCTTTCTCTGTGGGTCCTGGCTCAGCCAACCCATCGACCAGCCTGCCTCCGCCACTGCTCTGGTGCTTCCTGAGTGACGGAGCCTTCATCTGGGTGCTGAGTGACTGTGTATGAACAAAAACAAGGGCCTTTGGGGGCTTGGCTTGAGAGCCTTGCCCTGCCTGTGGGTGGGCTGGTTTGTGCTGTGTGCTCCAGTCTTTCCTTCTTTAGCAGATCTTGGCTGGACACATGTCCTGTGGCTGATCCTGGGCTGAACCCAGGGACAGTGGGGGCAGGGAGCATGGTGTGTGTGTCTCAGGTTGGTGTGGAGCTATGGTCATAAGTCCTGTGGCCTGCGCCTGGTGGTGGGAGAACCAGAGAATATATGGGGGGGGGGGGAGGGATCAATGCTGCTCACCTTCCAGCCCCTGGCTGTCCCTGAGTGCCTGGGATGCAGACTGCATGCCTGGAGTTCAGGCCCAGGGTGTGAGGTCATCTTCCCATTGTGTTGGCTTCTTGGACCCTCTATAAATGGCACTGTCCATTTTTGGGCTTCAGTAGAGTGGCTGGGCAGAGCTAACTTAGGGTGGAGCTGGGTCAGATGACAGAGGATTAGAGGTTGTCTGGTTTGGCCCCTTGGGGGGAGGGGATGCTTGTGGAGCAGGGACAGCTGGGGTGGAGGTGGAATCTGGCCTGCTCCCCGCCACCCGCCCGCTGAGGTCCACTGCCCAGAAGTCCTCAAAGACCGTGCATAAGGTGGTTGCTGGCCGTGAGCTGGGGAGCTGGTTGGATGATAGGGAAGAAGGCCCTGCCAGGATGAGAGTGTGCATTCTGTCTGGTGGGACGCCCCTCCGAGAGGGGCAGGGCCCAGGGCTGTCCGTGGACAGAAATCCCTGGCACTTGGGAGCAGATGCTTACTGGAGGGAAGGTGTAATGGGAGGTATTTATAGAGCCCTGACACATGGCCAGGACAGCACCGTGCTCATCTGGTGATCAAGGGCTCGGCCCGTGCCCTCAGTTTAACAGCATCCATTTTGGCCACCTCAGTAGGAGTCCAGCCTTTACAACCAACCCTTACCTTCATGGCAGCCTCAAGAGTAGCCTTGCTACACCGAAGGTCAGGCTCTGGGAGCAGGGAGCCCCCCAGGTCTCCTGGAGGGACTCCGAGGCCCGGGGACCCAGCACTTCCCCCTTCCCAGGCTCCAATCCGGAGGGACTCCTCTCCACCCATATTCTCCTTTTCTCTTTCCCCCTGGTGTCCGTCTCTGTCCGTGACCATCTAGAGATGTCCTGTTCCTCCTGCTCGTCAGTCTTCCACCTCCCTTGGCCTTGCTCTTTCTCTGCGTCCCTGGCCTGCGTACTCTTTTCTTCTGAGCTTGGGCAAGCTTTTTTGCACCTCTGCAGTCTTCAGATCAGCTTCTCCCTGAGCTCTAGTTACTGACTGACATGGTTCATCTTGCCTGAGGACAGAAGGCTCCTGAGCAGGGCATTATCTCTGGGTGGGATGTTTATGGGGGCTTGGTGGACATTTGGCTAAGAAATGTGAGTGTGGGGAAGTTGGAAGCCTGGCCTCCAGCCTCCCCTGAGGCCCAATGGGCCCCATGTGGTGGGTTGAGTGTCTACTGAGTCAAGTCTGCTAGTTCAAAGGAGGGCTCAAAGCAAGGCAAAGGCTGTTTTGCAGAGAAAGTGAGTGCATTGTGTTGCATGGGATGTGGAGATGTTCCATCTGGGACCAAGGTATTGACCAAGGTGTGGGGTCAGTGTCAGGACTGCAGAGGTGTCTGTACACCTGAAGAGAAGGGGAGTGGTATGTCAGGAGTGATGAGGGGGTGCCATAGATTTGGGCCAGATTTGATTAAGTCTTGAATTCGGGGGTATCTTTGTACTTTGTAGGTTCTAGAGAAGTTGAAGCTTGCGCTCTTCTACTGCATTCTAACCCTACCAAGGCCCGATCGTACCTGTTCTCTCTGGCCTCTGGGCAGGCCTTGCCCAGGACTCTGCTGTCTCAGCCCAGCCCGTCCTGTGCATGCTGTGTGAGCTGGACACCATGAGGAGAATGCTTCTGCACCCCTTCCTGTCTTGTGTCAAGACCAGGCCTTGCATGGTTCTTTTTCTATGAGGTTCTGGAATTCCTGGGTCCTACCCTTGATGTTAGGACCAAAGGAGAAGAGAGTGTGTGTAGGGGCTTGGCAGGCAGGTGCTCCTGGGTTCCCTGTTAGTCAGGACCTTGGGCAAGTCATAGGACCTTTCTGAGCCCAGTATCTTGATGTATAAGACAGGAATGATAATGGTTCCTCCTCACATGCTGGGGAGGAAAGCCCTGGACACGTGCCCAGACATAGCAAGTGCTCATGGAATATCAGCTCTGGGGGGGTGAGCAGTGTGAGTGAACCCACATTTGAGTCCATTCTTCCTGCACAGGTACCTCTTCCCAGACTCCCTCCCCCCAGTGTCCATCACAGGCCTCTCTGTAGACAGCTAATCCCCGCTGAGCCCTTGGCTGATCAGGGCTTCTGCTGTCGTCCTGGTCCCGGGTGGTGCATGCATACATGTGTGTGAGAATGGAGAGGGGCGGCATGTGGCGGGGGAGTGAGTCAGACAGTTTCCGGGTAATCTTGACTTACCTGCCCATAAACTGTAGGTCTGGCTCAGTTTACCCTGTCTGGGTTTCACTATGGCCATCAGCCAAAGGATGCTGCTGCTTGTTTATTCATTGGTTCATGAAAGTAATATTGCGTGCCCCCTAGGTGATGGGCAATGTTCTAGGGATGGGGGTCCAGGCCAAACAGAACCAAGCCCCAAACTCAGGAAGCAGATGTCCTAGCTGGACAGTAAAAAAAAATCTGTGGTGTCAGGGATAAGGGCAGTGAAGCAGGGCTGGCCTTTAGCTTTTCCTCGGTGGAATTGGGCTGGTTGCTCCAGCTCTGCCATTCCTGAGCACCCCCAGGGCAGGTGCTGAGGATTCAGGTGTGGCTGTGAGTAGGGGTCCTCTTGCAGCACAAGTGATTGTGTGAAGAGAGGCCGAGTGGAAGCTTCTGGTCTCCAGGTGAGAGGGCACCTGGGGAAAGATGGCTTCCTGTCGGATGTCACCCTTGTATACTCCTTCTAAGGCTGCCTCTTTGGCAAATCTCCTTTTGGGATTAAAAGTGCAAAGAAAAGGACACCAATGTTAAAACCACTCATCAGGGCTCCGATAGAAGGCAGATCTGGGTAGCCTTGGTGGGCAGGGGTTCTTGCCCAGGATGTAGGATGGGGAAGTGGGAGAGGAAGGCTGCAGAGACGGCCCAGCCTGGGAGGGCCATGTGTCAGCTTCCACACCAAGCCACACTGCAGTGTGGGGAGACCGCGCGGGCTCAGCTCTGGGGCTCTGGGTTTGGGTCCCTCCCCACCAGTTGCCACCCCGGGAACATCCTGGCAACCTCTCTGAGTTTCAGTGTCCTTAACTGAAATAAATGGCTGTGTAGGTTAATAAATGGCAGGTTAAATATCATGGAGATTAAGTGGACAGGAGCAAAGAGGAGGGGCCCCTGTTTCCCTGAAGGAGCTGTTTTTGTCTGTGAAAGGGGCACACCTTGTGGGAACTAGGTAGTGCCCAGGGTTCCTGGTGCTTCCCCAAAGTGGTGCCACCTCCCAAAGAGGCCACATGGTTCTAGACTGGGCGGGGAACCTGGCTCCATGCCAAGTCTGGGGACTGGAGAAGAGAAAGGCAGGTTCTCCCTGCCTCAAGGGAACCCTTTGTTAAATATTAACTTAATAGTAATGGTCGTGCTTATGTGTAGCTGCTGAGTGCCAGGTGCTTGGTGAAAGTTCTCATTCTTTTTTTTTTCTTTCTGAAGTTGGAAATGGGGAGGCACTCAGACAGACTCCTGCATGCGCCTGACCGGGATCCACCCGGCATGCCCACCAGGGGGTGATGCTCTGCCCATCTGGGGCGTTGCTCTGTTGTAACCAGAGCCATTTTAGCACCTGAGGCAGAGGCCATGGAGCCATCCTCAGCGCCCAGGCCAACTTTGTTCCAATGGAGCCTTGGCTGTGGGAGGGGAAGAGAGAGACAGAGAGGAAGGAGAGGGGGAGGGGTGGAGAAGCAGATGGGTGCTTCTCCTGTGTGCCCTGGCTGGGAATCAAACCCGGGACTTCTGCACGCCAGGCTGATGCTCTACCACGGAGCCAACCGGCCAGGGCCTGAAAGTTCTCATTCTTATTGCCGCCAGAGAGGTTATTGTGATTCCCATTCAGCAGATGAAGAAACTGAAGCTCAGAGCAGTGATGTGCCTTACCCGTGTGCTCTCCTGGTCAACCGTCTGTGTGGCTTGAGGACATGCAACTAAGAAGAGTGAGACCCTCCTGACCAGGAAGTCTATCTATTAGGAGGGGCCATTTGGCAGATTTTGGTCACTGAAGCCTTCTCTCTTTTTCCTATTAAATGAGATTTGGGGCCCAGTTTCTCCTTGGACCCCACCTAGTATCTAGGCTTACACTTTGGGATGTGACTTTCCCCTTTTGAGATATGTGGTGGGTTCTGGGGTCAAGGGATGGCCTGCAGTTTCCTGATGCAGATCTAAGACTGTGTTCCTGTGTACAAATGAGGCCATGTGGTGTGTGTGTCCCAAGTATCAAAGCTGCGTCCAGTTTATTCAATATAAAAGTACACCCTGTCTCTGATATTGTCTGTCTACTTTTGTTTAAATGTTTATTTGATGAGATGGTGGTAAACTACTTGTTTCTTAACATTCTTGGGAAGAAATAGTCATGCTGTGTGCACGCACTCACATGCACACACACACACACACACACACACACACACACACACTGAGAAGACTTTTAGGTATGAAGTCCAAAAGTCTGGAACCTTCTGCTCTGGGAACTTGCTGTTCACCCCTGTGGCCTGACCACGTGCATGGGGAGGTGACTGTCCTGGGTCCAGGCTGGAGGCAGGCCCATGGTGGCCTGGGGCAAACCCCCTAGAATATCTACTCTGTGAAGCTGGGTACTGCTTTCTGCGGTCACAGTAGTGTCCCCAGCTTGGTCCACAGGTGCTCCATGCAGACCTGTTGCACAGATGCATGGATCGTCAGGCAGCGAGGAGATAGGGGTGGGGTGAGGTAGGTTGGGGGGGGGGGATGGCTGACAGAGGCCCAGGAAGCTCCCTGGGTTCCAGGGGACAGAAGGAGGAAGCTGTGACCACAGGATTTAAGGCCTTCAGAGGGCAGGAGAGGCAGTGGTGAGAGCTAAGATCTTGGATCAGATGGAGGGGCAGACTGCACCCCCGCACTGGCCTTCAGAGGGACAGGCATCCCACGCAGCACCTCCTGCCACAGTGGAGTGGCTCAGAGCTGTGGTGGTGCTGGCCTGAGCCAGGGGCTGCAGTGTTTGGAGCTGGGGACCCTCTGGGGAGTCCTACCTGGCTTTAGGTCACATGCTCGGGCCCTCTGCAGGGTACTCTTCCAACCTGAGAGAGCTTTTAGATGACTGAAGTGTCGGGGTCCCTGACCCGGGGGTTTGCTGGATCCGAGAGTTCGCTGCTGCCCTCACAACCCATGTTGCCCTTTGCCTCTGTTCTCTCCTCCCAGGACTTTTCCTTTCACCCAGCTCCTGACTCAGGTGCCCATGCCACTGAAGGCGGTCAGGACCACAGCATGAGCCAAGGGTGGGATTGGAGCCTGGCAGTGGGGCTGTGGTCTCTGAGCATTGAGAGCTGTCCGTGGTGGCCCAGGGAGTGGGTATTGGTGACCCCAAGCTGTACCCAAGCTTGGGGCAATGGGCTGCGTCCCCACTGCTACGTCCGTCCCCTGGAAGGCCAGTGAGCTGCAGAGACCTCCACCTCTGCAGTTTGAGGTCACCGAGCAGCGAGTCTGGGGCTGAGGGTGTCAGGGAGTGGCTGCAGCTACCACAGGGCTGGAGGGAGGGACTCCACACTAGCTTGCTGGGCTGGGCTTCTGGGCAACCCTGGAGCCCCCAAAGCCCCTTTGTAGGGACATTTTCGCTGGCCCTTGTTTTACATGCCTCAGCCTCTTACACTGAATTATCTCTAGTGGCTGTGATGACCATATGCATGGCCAGTGTCATTCTCTCACTTCTGGCCTGCCCACTGCGGGTGAGGATGGCGCTAAGGAGCTTGAGAAGAAGCTGCTCGGCCTGCACACAGTGCCCAGCACAGCACTGGGCAGTCTAGGGCTGGGTCCTTGGGGCCCTGAAGGGCTTCCTATACATCCCGGGCAGCCCAGGAGGGCAGGTTGGGGGTTGGGGAAGGATCCTCTGGAAGCCTATTGCAAGCGGCTGGGACATGTGTGGAGGGGACTGGGTGGGCTGAGCCTGGGCCTGAAAAGACAGCTGAGGGAGATCAGGCCCTGAGCACCGGGAGGGCCAGCAGGCTCTGTCCCTACCTACCACTGGCCCTGGCCTGCTCACCTTCCTTCCTCAGCTTCGTCCCCCAGTCTGGGCTCACTGAAGATCCAGTGTCTTACTGTCTTGGTCCTCGAAGCTTGAGGAAGGGGAGGAGATGGGGTAATGGGTGAGTCCCAAGTCCCCTGAGGGAATGACCTGGGCCTCAGACAGGTTAGTGTGCAGCCTGGACCAGGCTGGTGCCAGGGGGCCTGGGGAGGGCTGCTGTCCCAGTATTCACCCCCAGCTGGGGTCAGGGGAGGGGGCTGGGTGCTGCCTGTTCCCAGGCCTTGCTGGAAAGGCTGTACCTCCCTCCATTACATGGCTACCCATTCATCTCTCTGTTTGGGGGCTCCACGGTGACACTGAGGAGGCGGTGATACTGACGCGCTTAGAGGGCTTCAGAGCTGGGAGGGGCCATCAGTGGGTCAGTTCACCTCTCTTCAAGGCAGGCCATTGACCAGATGGCTCTGTGGGGTCCCCTGGCTCCAGGATCCAAGCGGGGGAGGCTCCTCAGAGGAGGATGGTTCTTACAGGGGAAGGGAGGGCAGGCCAGCTGGTAGGGATCCAGCCTCTGGGTGAGGAATGTTCAGGGAGTGGCAGCAGCCTGGACAGGAGTCTGGATTTCCACCTGTGACTGTGACTGTCCCTGGAGGAGCCTCAGAGAGGCTGCAGGGCTGGAGGGGGTTGGGCTGACAGGAGAGCCTTCACCAGCCTGGCCAGTTTCTCCAACAGCTCCTGCTACTTTCTTTGGACCCTTCACTCAGTCTGGCCTCTCCCCAGGACCATGGCCAACATGCCTGAGCCCGGGGCGAGCCTGGGCCTGCATTGGGCACTAGGGACAGACCTGGTGCAGGCAGACCTAGGCCAGGACAGACTCCTCAGGGGGACCCCTGCTTCCACCCACCCCATCTGTAGCGGCTCCACTATTTCTCTCTCAGAGCACGTCCTCCACCCCATTAATAACTATCTCAGGCCGGACAGGGTTGATGGTAGCTGAGGTGCAAATCCCAGGCCCCGGAGCACCGCAGCCGGCACGGTGGAGGAGAGATTGAACCAGGAAAGGGAAATACAGTTGACGAGGTTTGTGGTTTGTGCTGCAGGAAGACAGACCTGAACAGAGAAAGGAGTGTGGCCCCCGTGATAACTTGACCTCTTCAGGGCGCTGGCAAACCATGCCTTCCCTGGACCCTCAGTTCATGCTCTGTGGGAATGGGAATAGGAGTTGCTCCCCCTGGGCTTGTGCAGAGGGTCCAGGAGAAGGTGAATGTGTTCAGTGCCTGGTTCTTGGTGGGGGCCATCTTGGGGAAGCCTCCAAGAGTCCACGTCTGTGGACCATCCTGACTTTTATGTTTTGAGCCATGTATCTTTGTGTGCGACAGGATTCTTGAAACTGAACAACTGCATGGCACCCCCCCTCCTTTTTCCTGCACAGGCTGAGGAAGCTAAATCAGGAGGTGGTGGCCTCACTTCCCTGGGGTAGGATGTAGGAGCCTGTGATTGGAGAGGCCAGATGACGGGCAGGGATCTGGGGACGGAGGAGAGGGGTATCTTTTCTTTTCTTTTCTTTTCTTTTCTTTTCTTTTCTTTTCTTTTCTTTTCTTTTCTTTTCTTTTCTTTTCTTTTCCTTTCCTTTTCTTTTTCATTCATTCATTCATTCATTCATTCATTCATTCATGGATGGATGGGGCCTGGTATGTATCAAAAGAGTACAGGCTCCAGAGCCTTGTGCTGAACCCTACCTGGGCCCCAGAGCTTGTGTCCACCAGGGAGCTGGGAAGCCTGAGCTCCTGGGCGGTGAGAGACGGTGAGCTCAGTCCTGCTGGGTCCAGGTAGGTCTGGATGGTTCAGAAGGGGAGGACAATCTTAGCATCTCTGCGGCATTTTATAATTTACTGAGTACCCTCACACCCACTATTTTTCATTTGTCTCTGTCATCTGTGAAGTACTGAGCTCAGGTATTCCCTGGGTGTTTCTCTCTGTCATCACCCCAGTTGGCCCCAAGTTGGTCTTTCCCAGGTGCTGCTGTGCCATCTCTGAACCCATCTGGGGATTCTGAGTGAATGCTTAAGTGTTTTCAAGTGAAAATCAAGTGGGGACAGCCTTTGTGGGGTGCACCTATGGGGTGTGTGTGTGTGTGTGTGTGTGTGTGTGTAGCTTGGGACTCTTGGTTGCCTCAGGAGGCTGGCACACTGGAGGAGACCTTGAACCTGCAGAGTGGGTTCACTTTTGGGATCCCCCAAAGACTCCATGAGGGGTGGAGGGCGGTGGTTTTTGGGTGGAGCTGGCCCAGCTCAGCACTCCCCAGGGAGCCTCCAGGTAGGGGAGAGGAAGGTACCGATACCACAGCGCCCACATCCCACGGAGAGAAAGGGGGGGATCTTAAGGGAGACTTAAGACATGTTAATGGTTGGGAATACAAATTGAATCCTGTGATCTAAACCACAAAAAGAATCCACAATTAATCAGATGTGTTTGCTGAACCTGGGATAGGACCCAAGTATTGTTTTGTTTCTGAAACTTGAACGAAGCGGACTGTATTCATTAGTGTCCTCCCTGCCCTCTTCCCTGAGGACTCAGTGTAGCAGTCTGTCCTGGGAGCAGGCCTGGCAGAGCTGGGATGTCACCATCTTCTCCAGGCACAGCCCTCCTGTTTAGACTGTGGGCTTGGTGGAGGCCACAACCCAGGGTGGCCCTAGGTCCCTTCTGAGGATGTGCAGCACGGCCCTGAAACTGCTGGATCTGAGGGGGAGCCATCCTGGGGCCTGATCCTGGCTTTGTTGGTCTGGGCACTGGGGAAGCTGCCCCGAGGGCGGGGCCTGTGGGGAGGGCTGAGTCAGCGCCATGGGAAGCCTGTGTCAGCAGCAGGGCAGAGCCTGATGCCTGTGTCCAGACTCTGTGCCACTGCACTCATGAGTCACCTTGCCTGCTGTGTGCCCTAAGAGACCAAAGGAGGCCACCGCCGTGTTCTGCACAGTGCCACTCCTGAGCAGGGTGGTGGAGGGGGGGGAGGCCTGAGTGGTCAAATGCTCTCAGCACACCTGGAGTCCTGTCTGATCCAGAGCCTGCTCCTCGTCCCCTCTACCTGGGACTAGGACTAGCTATGTCACCCCTGTCACTTTAGTTTGCTCCTCCATAAAGGGGGGGGGACCATATCTCTCCTGCACCTCGAGCCTTTGGGGGTGGAGGTTGTGACTCTGGCACCACACAGAGTAGGCACTTAATGCCCAGTGAATCGGAGTGTGAGCCTCCTGTGCGTGAGGGGCGGGAAAGGTTTTGCGAAGCATCGTATGTAGCATGGCGGGGCGGAAGGCTCAGAGTCCCGTCTCAGCTCCGCTCTTCTCAAGCCCTTGACCTGCGGCCAGTCCCTTGTCTCCCCTGAGCCTTCATTTCCATATCTTTGAGGGTTAAATGGCAGAACAGTGTCTCCATGTCATACACGAGGACACAAGGTTGGGGCAGCAGTGTGTGGGCCTAATTCTTCTGTGGGGTGGGGTGACCGAGGGGCCTGAGGTGAAAGGGAGGTGTTCAGCTGCACCTGTGCCCCCTCAGTGTGTGTCCTGCTGGGCCATCCTGCCCAAGTCCAGGCCAGCTGGGTCCACTGTCAGCAAAGGAGTCCAGGCCCAGCTTGCGATCCAGATGATGGGGTCTGAAGCCTTAGGGAAGGGCATTGCCCAGAAAGGGCCTTTGAAGGCAAGGGTCCAGGTGCCAGGGTAGACCCCTCCATTTCCCACTATTCCAGCCCTCCACCCTGACCCCCTCTCCCTGTAGGCAGCAGGGATCCTTCCAGCTTGTAGATGATCTGGAAGTGTCCAGAGCTACAGGGTGGGGTGGCCAAGGGGTAGCCTCTGGGCACCCAGGACTGACCCCACTCTGCTATTTTCTGTTTTCCTCCTTTGGCATGTTTCTGTGATTTTTTTTCTTTCTTAAAAGGGACTGGTAACTGTGTGGCTGCTCAGCTTTCCCTAACTGTTAAGCTATGTTTCTCCCGGTAAAGAGGGCCCCCTGGGGAGAAAGGGGACAGTAGGCACGAGCCCCCACCCCCCAGCAGGCAGGAAACGTGTGGTGTTAGCTGTGATTTGGAGGAGGGGCCTCTGCCACCCCTTCCTGTCCTCCCTGCTTAGGATGCGGGGTTAGTAGAAGCAAGCCCAGAAAAACCTATCCCGTTCCCTGGACATTCATTCCACCTGTCGGGAGCTGGAGTAGCCACATGACTTCCCTGGTCTGTTCTTGGTCTCCCCTTGCTCTAATGCCCTCCAACCTTGACCCTTCACCTGTAAGCTGAACAAAGACCCCTTCCTCTTCTAGTCCCTTCCCACTCTCTCCCAGCCTTGGCTCCAGAGAAGTGCAAAGGGGTAGCCCTGAGCTGGAAGTGTGGCCTCCCTGGAACCAGCAAGTCCCTGCCTCTGGTTCTCCATTCACAAAGGGAGGAGTCCCTGCGGTGCCCTCACAGGTCCTGGCAACTTGTGGACCAAGCAGGGCTCAGGCAGGAAAGCCATTAGCACAGCTCCCAGGCAGAGGAGGGGCTGGAGTGACTTCAGGGCCTCCCCCAGACAGCCCTCTTCCCTCTGGGCCATGTGTGGTGCACACTTAGGTGGGGAGGACTGGATGGGTGGGAGCTGTTCAAAGCTGACTCCGCACATCGCACATCGATGGACTCTTACGAATAACAAAAATAACAATAACCAAAATAATAGCCATAAGGTGTTCAGAAAAAAAAAATACCGCAAATCTTGTCTCCTTTTGTTACTATTTAATCTTTCCAATTGCACAGACCTGGAAACGGAGAACTATGGTTGGGATAACGAATGAATAACCTGTTTGCAAGTTTAAGTTGAGCTGCTTAGACAGGACCAGACATATGTAAAGGGCTGAGGGCATCTGGAGGGACACGTAAGTCTCTTTGCTTGGGGCGGGGTCAGGGAAGGCTGCCTGGAGGAGGTGACCTGAAGGGCCAGCATAGTCAGGCGCTAGTAGGGAAGTAGGGTTACCTGATGAAGACTGGGGGATTCCATGGTCCTCCACTGGTCAGACCTTTGCTTAGCTCCCAGGCAAGGCAGGTGGGTATGGGCAGGGCCTCCACCATCCCCTCTCCTGGCCCTGTTCTCTGCTGTGGCCTGGACCTCCTCCCCACAGGCTGTTCTCCCATGGAGCTCAGGAGGCTGGTGATGGGAGGAGGTGGGTGGTCTGGGGGGCAGATTCTAGCCCTGTGTTGATGGCCAGCGTCCAGGACCCTTGGCTGAGAATAGCACCCACACTTGCATGGAAGGGACAGCTGGGCGGGCAGTGACTGTGGAGGTGGCTGTGTGACATCTCTGAACAGGTGGTATTGAGCACTGGGCCAAGGGTGGGGACATGCCTGTCCTTCGGAAGGCCCCACTCAGTGTGACATAGAGGCCAGTGGGTGGCCTGGTCTGTGGCCCTCTCTGAGCCTCTCCACACAGTGGGCTGCGCCTGGACTTGGCTCTGGGATACTGGATATCAGAGGCCATTGGGCTGCTCATGGTGGCGGCTGCTGGTGGTCGGGAGAGGCCAGTGTTTTCTGCTGCTGTTTGGTTTCTGTGGGCCCTCGTCCTATCATTTACCAAAGGGGCAGGATGTGTGTGGGGCTTGCTTGGCCCCACAGAGTGAGGGTGAGGAAGCTGCTGAGGTGAAGTGGACTGGTGTTTGCTCTCAGTGGGAAATGTCCTATGTGAGCCCCAGTGAGTCATGGGGACCAGGCAAGGCAAGTGCGGGCTGGCTGGTGAGGAGGGGAAGGTGGGGCTGGGTGGGAGAGACCGTCGGAGCTTTCTGGGTTGGGTGGGAGGAATCTCAGGTCAATATATAGTCATAGGGCAGGAAGGAAACTGGCCAACTGTCTGTGCTGGGTCCTCCTACCTGTAATACATCCACATGTTCATCTTTAAATCCCCCCTTGACAGAGAAAGCCTGGCTCTGTGTTACTGATGAGGCTCAGGGCTCAGGAAGGTAGGGTTCTCTACCAGGGCAGTACACCTGGGCCTTTCCCACTGATAGGGGTTCAGGGCAGGAGATGCTCTTCCCACCCCGACTCTCCTTCCCTTTCTTGTAGCAGCTGTCTGGACCAGACACTCTGAGCTGGTCACCGCCCTGAGCTGCTTGCTGGAGTGGGTATGACTGAGACAGGTGGGCGGGGAATGGGGAGTGAATGGCAGGAGTCTGATGGTGGGGCCTGTCTTGACCACCCCAGCTCCCCAGGGTCCCTGGCTGGTGTGCCCCCGTCCCTGACATCTCTTTGTACCTCACACTCACCATGAATGATCCCCAGGTATCCCCATCTTGGATGATGACAGCTCCTTCCTTCTCATGGCTCAGGCCCTGGAGTCCCCTTTGCTTCTCTCTTTGTCATCTCTTTTTTGCCTACTCACCACCGCCTTTCACCTGGGTCACTGCAGTCACCTTCCAAACCGGCTGCATGCCATCTTACTCTGCAGTGTGCCCCTACTCAGTGGCCTGCGATCTTTTAAAATCGCAAGTCAGGTCAGAGCTCTTCAGTGTCAATGTCAGAAATATCCAAACCTTTAGAGGGTTTTTATGGATTTATTTGAGCCAAACTGATGGTGTATGCTGGGGAGTGGGATCTCAAGGGTTCTGAGAATGCCAGTTTTGTAGCTTCTGCACACATTTGAAGTTACGGAGGGATGGAAGGATGATTCCATGAAGGTGGGAAATAGCCAGATGGGTATTGGTGATAATGTGCTGTCTTTAGTGTTAATAACCTCTGTGAGGGGCCTTACTTCTGGTGGATCAACGGTGTGCTAACCTAGGTGCGGAGATAACGGACAGGGCTTACTAAAGAAGTTATGTGCCTGGGTTGTGAGTACCCACTATGCCTGCCTGCCCAGTTAGGAATTTATGAGCAGATCACCCTGTCAGGTTGCTTTCCTTAGAACCTCTTTTTTTTCACGCCCCTGTCTTCAGACATGTTGGCCTTGCTCTTTCCGCCTCAGGGCCTTTGCATGTGCTGTGCCCTTTGCTGGGCCAGGTCTCAGAGGTCACTTCCCTGAGCTCCTCCCTAA
This sequence comes from Saccopteryx leptura, assembly GCF_036850995.1. NCBI lineage: Eukaryota > Metazoa > Chordata > Mammalia > Chiroptera > Emballonuridae > Saccopteryx > Saccopteryx leptura. The sequence continues at coordinate 1,544,832 of NC_089509.1, forward strand.
GAGCAGTACCTCCCTTGCCCCACTCCCCTCTGTGCCCTGCAGGGTTTTTATTGGTAGACTTAGAGTACCACATGCTTGTCCCTTGGAGCATTGGCTTTGTTCCCTGCAGGGCATAGCTAGGCAGTCTGAGGAAAGGCATCCAAGATGAACCCAGGGGACATGGCTCAGTATCTAGAATCGGTGTCCTCTTGGGCTTGACTGTGAAGGGTGAAGTCAGATGGAGACCACCGGGAGGGAGCAGTGGTGAGTGAACAGTGCTTTCATCTACTGGAGAGTGGATTCATTAGGGTGGGTGGAGGGCTAGTTGAGAGATCTGCTTAGTTGGGTGGGGGCAAATCTTGGTCTGGGTGGCTTTGGCCCTTCCCGAAGCCCTCCTCCCTGTGCATCCCTGGTTCTGTGAGCTTGGGGGCGTCCCTGAGGGGAGAGAGCTTATGCTCACCCAGCCAGGGCTCTCAGCACTCCCTTGGGGCTCCAGTGCTGCCTCAGCCTGTGCCCCTCTTGGCAGAGTCCCCCACCCCTGGGCAAGGTGGTGCCTTGCCTTGGGAGCTGAGGGCTGTGTTCACATTCTAGCTACTCAGCACTTGGCTGAGTTTCTTCGCCTGTGGAGCACCTCTTTCTTCTCACGGGACTTGGGGGACACGTGTAAGGCATTTGGACACCTTTGGATTTGTGGCTGCTGCTGTTCTATGACCTCCACCTCACCCTAGCAGCCCAGCCTGGCCCCTCGGAGCACCCCCAACCCATTCCCCACCCTGACTCCAGCCGCTGCTGCCTCTGGTCCTTGTGCTCTGTCTCACGTTGGTCCAGTCATAGAGCCACTTTGGCTTCCTCTGGGGCCTGGGTGGTCCTGCCCTGGCCGGACACAGGCTTATCTGCTGACCAGAATGGAATTTCAAGAACACTGGCAGTGGATGGTGAGAGAAAGGGGGGAGGGAGTCTTCCAGGCTGGAGTCAACTAGAAACTCCTTACCTGGGGTAGGGAGCCTTCCCTTCTACCTGGAGAGATGGATGTGGAGGAGGAGGAGGAGACCCCATCCTCCACATTTCTCAGGGGTGGACTTAAGCCGCCAGCCCTAGGAGGGGTCACCGTAGAAAGGGCCTGGGCTTCTGGGAGGGGGTCATCTCTGCACTTTGGCTTCTGACCACCCAGTCACATTTTGAGGCATTGTGGGGCTGACCGTGCTTTTATGTGTCCAGTTAAGGATGTAAAAGAGGAAACCAAACATCACTTTTTACTCTTGCCAATATTTCATAAAGGAAAGAGAAAGTCACCAAAAGAGGAAGGAGATAATTTTAGAGGTATAGTCTCCCAAGAAACACCCGTTGGCTTCCTCAGGCAGTCAGCTGTTCTGACCAGGAGCTGCAGAAAAGGATGAGGAGTATTTTTGGACTGGTGTCAGGGCACAGCGACTTTCAGTACACAAGGACTTAAAAATAAAAAAGGTATTGCCAAGTGAGGGTGAGGCCTTGGAGCTCTGTTGGGGAGGGGGCAACCCAGCTTCACTTGGCCTGTAGGGACCTGAAAATGTTTTTCTAGTTTTACATGTCATTGTCAAATCTTTGCAAACATCGTACTCTGCCTCACAATCTGCCTCTCTGTGTTGGTTACGTGACAGAAGTGTTGTCTTGACCAGTTCATGTTCTGGAACTCAGCGAGATAGAGCCTGAATCTTTTTGCAGTAAACCCTGGACGCAGCTGCCTGTTTTGCCCGGGTGCCTGGGGATCCCCTGTTTGCGAGTCACACTTGATTTTGGGCTTTGGAATCATCAGGTTTAAGGGTCCTGGTTCTGCCATCATTAGCTTAATGACTTCTCTCTGAGCCTTGGTTTCTTCATCTGTAAAATGGGACTAATAGCACCTCAGTTTGCCCTGGTGATGTGAGACCATGTGTACAGGTGTCAGGGTGGTGGGCCTCCCTCAAGGTGGGTCTTTGGACCAGGCTTTCTGGGGTCCTGTCTTGCTGTGTGATTTCAGTGGAGCTCATTGGAGCTCAGAAGGAGGGGCAGTCAGTATCTGCCACTGGTGTCTGTGGAGAGTTTGTGGGGCTGGGCTTGTAGGTGTGTGGTTGAGAGATGGCATCTGATGTTTCGGGGTCCCCTGTGGAGTGTGAGCCAGGCTTGTGTGGTATTTGCCCAGGGAGGAAGGCAGGATGTCAGACAGCCTGGCCCTAGAGTTAGCCTGGGGGACAGAGGTCCACGGGAGGGTAGGGGACAGAGAGACTGGGGAGGGGACTGAGGCCCCTGGGCCAGGCCTGACTCTCAGGCAGCCCTGTGTGTGTGTGTGTGAGTGTGCCCCAGAGCTGGGGGCACAGCTCTGGGCTTCCACCCTGGGCTTCTGTTGGTTCCCTGTCTGGTTCTTCTCACAGTTTCTCCTAGCCTTTGCCTCTTGCCGGGCTCTGTGGCCTCCTTGCTCTCCCTGCCGCCCTCCTGCTGTACCTGGAAGCAACTAACTGAGGGGCCGCGGGCAGGAGCCTGTGGGGAGGGCGTGTGTGTTTGTGCACAGACAGATGGCGGCACCAGCTGTGTACCTGTGCGTGCTGGGTGCGCCTGCTGCGTGGGCACCGGGAGTGGACTGCGGGGAGCGGCGCGGGGTCCTGAGGACCCAGGAGCGCTTTTGCCTCTGAGGGATGGAATGCAGGCCCTGGCTCTCGTCCAAGGCCAGTGTTGCAATATTTATCTTTCTTAAAAAGTCATCGAGCCTTTGGGAAGTTGTAAGGCAAAGCCTCTCCGTGCTTCAGTAGTTCCAAGGAGTGTTTTGGTCAAAGTCTCTCAGCCATGTGTCCTGAACTTTCTTTCTGGGACCCAGGGCCCTGCTCCCAAGCAGGAGCCTGAGCTGCTGCTCCCTCCAGCTGGGCTGGAGTGGGCCAAGGCTTGGGTGCATGGGCTTGACGCCCTTGCAGGGGGAGCCAGTTCTTTCTGCCCCTCTCTCCATGGTCCCCTTTTAAGTCCAGGGCACTGCATCTGCCCTGGAGCTGCTGACCATGCCAGACTTGTCCCAGGAAGGAGATCACCAGCCTTGAGGGGGAGGCACTGCTGCTCTGAGGGCAGAGTTGCCCAATTCCCTTACATGAGTTAGTTTTCTGGGCTCTTGGGAGGGAGAGGCTGAGTTTCCTGGGCCGGATGAGAGGTGCAGTTACCCACCAGCCCAGGGTTGAGAGCTGTATCCCAGGAGAGGGGCCTGGGGAAAGGACCCAGGAGTTAGAACACCCAGGTCTGGTCCTGGCCAGCCCTGGGCCAGCTTAGTACTTTGTGCCTGTCCTCTGACCCACTTAGAAGCAAGCTGGGAAGCAGGCCCTGGGAGGGCTTGGGCTGCATACAGCTCCTGGCTGTGGTGCCCTGGGCTGGAGCTGCCTGTGCAGGAGCCTGTCCTCTCTGCAGCCCCACCTTGCTCAGTCCCTGCCCCCAGCGGCCTTGACAGGGACACCGTCGTGGACCCACAGGGCACTCGTGGACCCTGTCAGTCTTGTTGGTTTGCCAGCACAGAAGAGACCTGAGCCATACTTGTTATAGCCACCACACGGCCACAGGCCTAACTTTGCTCCTTCTTAGCCATGTGTCCAAATTACTTAATGTATCAGCATTCTTTTTCTTATCTCTGAATTAGGGGTGAGTGTAGCTAGCCCAGGGCATGGCCTGAAGATGAAATGGGATGCCTAGGAGTGAGGACACCCTCTCCTTGTTCACAGCATGAGCACCCTCCCTCTGGAGGGAGCCAGGGCTCCTTGTGGAACCTGTGGATTCTGGGGTGGGCAGGGAAAATATGGGCACACCCTGTAGCGTCTAGTAGTGCTGGAAGGCAAGGAAATGCTTGAAGAGCCATAGGGACATGTCCACAGGCTCGTACTAGCCACATTTAGGGGAGTTGGAGTATTACAAGGAATAAAGATAGTAATAGATTCTAACACATTGAGTGCAAAACATGGTGATATCCCCACCCCTCCTCACAGAGGAACAACCAGGGGGCTGTTCTGTGCAGAATGTTGGGTCACAGGGAGGATGTGATAGATGCCCAGGGGGTGCGCTGGCTCAGGTAAAACTGAGATGTCAGGTGCTTCGCAGACTTTTGTGCGTGAACAGAGCCCTGGGGAGTCTTAGTTCGTCAGGTCTGGGGCCGGGTGTGGAGATGCTGAGATGCTGTTTGTACCAGCCAGACGCCCTGCTGGCTGTGAGGCTGTTGGCCTCTGGACCCCACTTTGAGGAGGGAAGTATTAGAGGCTGGGCAAGGCGCCCTGTGCAGAATCATTGGCCTCAGACACACACAGTGACCATGTACTGCTCCTCAGGGGACTGGCTGATCACCGTGAGGGATGTTCCCATTACAGCAGAGACCTGGTCAGCACTGGCCCCCAGGTGGTCAAGTTCAGCCCGCTACACAGGGCACACCCCCATGCAATGTGACGGGAAGGACACAGCAGCATCTCTCTACTCTTCTTGCCAAAACACATGTTTAATCTGAACTTTATCAAAAAGAGAGGGTCAGGGCAATCTAGAGTGTGGGGGGGTTCCCTGTGGGACTGGTTTGTATCATGAAAGTGTCAGTATCATGAGAGAGAAAACAATATGTCCAATAGTGCATAGTTAATAGGTGTGTGGGGAGTATCTTGGATTAAAGGAAATAAGAGATATGACAGTTCAAAAGCAACATGAGAACCATATCAGATCCTAGATGGAAAAACAACAGAGACATAAGGAACGTTTTGGGAGACAGCTAGGGACACTTGTCCGGGCTGCTTGGTCAGATAACAGCACTAAACAAATACTCAGCATATGGGGTGTGCTCACGGTCCTGTGGGTGGTGAGGAGAAGCACTCGAGTCCTCGGGGAGGGTCCTGATGTCCGCAGCTCACTCGGCCGTGGTTTGACAAACACTTACACGGTCACCCGCACCATCCATGGAGAGAGGGGGCTGCCTGGGCAACTGGCTGGGTGGCGGAGGTCAGTGCATGGCGGGGGGCACATCAGGCAGTTTGTGGTGCTGTTCTTGCAGCTTGTGTTGAGGTTTACATTTCAGACCCAGAGACTGAGGGGTGTATGCAGTGTGGCAGGCCTGCTGAGCTGGGGCTGACCCTCTCCCTAGGCCTGCTGAGCTGGGGCTGACCCTCTCCCTAGGCCTGCTGAGCTGGGGCTGACCCTCTCCCTAGGCCTGCTGAGCTGGGGCTGACCCTCTCCCTAGGCCTGCTGAGCTGGGGCTGACCCTCTCCCTAGGCCTGCTGAGCTGGGGCTGACCCTCTCCCTAGGCCTGCTGAGCTGGGGCTGACCCTCTCCCTAGGCCTGCTGAGCTGGGGCTGACCCTCTCCCTAGGCCTGCTGAGCTGGGGCTGACCCTCTCCCTAGGGCTGCTGAACTGGGGCTGACCCTCTCCCTAGGCCTGCTGAGCTGGGGCTGACCCTCTCCCTAGGCCTGCTGAGCTGGGGCTGACCCTCTCCCTGGGCTCCTTGCTGTTTTGTAGGCACTCCTGGGGCCCTGCCCAGACAGCTCCTGGGTTCCTGGGAGGAGTGTGGGAATGGGCTTAGCCCACTTTCGTGTCAGATCCTTCACAGGGTTGGAGGGGCCCCTGTGGTTCGGAGCCTTCAAGCCCAAGGCCGGCGCTGTGCTCAGCAACCTCTCCAGTGTGGTCTGGCACTCACGCGAGAAGGGCCCCCAGTGTAGGGGCGAGTCAGGAATCCAGGGGCCCGCAGGCAGAGTATCCCATCTTGTTATATCTGCTTGGGGGAGGGCAGCTCTGGCTACTGTGTGGCCTTTGGCTGGATGCCACTGGCCCCCCCCTCACTCTTTCCTGTTGGGGTGTCACTCCCAGAACAGGGAGCTGTGTGTGCCGAGTGACCAGTGGGGAACCTGGCCTTGCCCCTGCCTGCTCATCTGTGTGCTGGCCCCTGTGGGGTGTGAAGGCGCTCATCCTGTTGTGGTCCCCACAGCTCTGCTGGGGGAGCGGTGACGTGGCGCCACCCACCACCCTGCACAGCTCACAGCTGCCTCACTCCCAGACCCAGGCTGACTGAGGCGGTGGCCAGGCAGGCGCTGCAGGAGATGAGGCAGGTGAAGGCCCTCTGGGGTGCAGCGTCTGGGTTTTGGGTCCCTTCGGAGGAGCTGGATGAAGCCCTCCGTGGGTGTGTGTGTGTTGGGGACACTCTGGGTGAGGGGTGGGTGTGAGATACCTCCTGCGCAGCTGTGACAGGTGCTGTGGCTGCTGGAGGATCTCCCAGCTTTCCTGTCTGGCCCGGCACCTGGGGGCAGGGCTGACTTGGAAAAAGGGTCCTGCCTCCCTCGGGCTTCCCTCCTTCTCCCCAGCCTCAGGTCCTAGAACGTACTTACTCCTGCCCTCTGCCACGTCATTCAGATGTGTGCCTATGTCATCACCAATGTGGGGGTCCAGCTTCTCTGGGAGAGAGAGGCCCCAAGAGGGGCTGGCCTGGGCTCCGGGCTCAGCAATTCCAGCAGGGCTGCCCAGTGCCAGCACCACGGTGAGCCTGCAGACCTGCTGATCTACGCAGTGGGCCAGGGAGTGATGTGGGCATGGCAAGGTCTACCGGTTGCTTAGGGACAGCAGGGTTCAGCGCTCTGTCCTGAGTGTGAGACTTTAGGCTCGGTGTCCAGCTTTGTCTGTGCCCACCTGCCATTTGATTGTGGCGGTGAAGACGCACACCTCTGAGGAGGGTGCCTTTGGCGCCTGTGAAGTCTCAGGCTCGGTGGGCAGTAAGTAATGAACTGCTCTTAGTCAAATAAGACTGCCCTGGAGCTCTGCCCCTGTGGGTTTGGTGTGTGCAGCACAGGTGTGCGGAGGCCCATGTTGGTTGGGCCTGTCTGTCCCCCGGGCTGCTCGCTGGCTGGCATGGGGAGAGGACAGGGCTTGGTGGCCGTTGTCCGTAGCATGGACTGTGAGGAAGCCCACAGCAGAGGCTGGGGAAAGACCCCCTTTCTCCATAGCACCCTGGTCACAGGGAGCTCCTGCTGAGCCTGGGCGCTATGGGGTATTAATTTGTGTCTGGTGGGCGTCCTTCCTCTAGGGCTGTCCCTGCTCACAGCCCTATTCAGGGAGGCTGAACTGCGGATGTTGTCGGCAGGTCCCCTCCTGCCGTCAGCTCCTCTCTGCCCCGTGCTGGTTTTCACTTCTGAGGCACTTGAGCTCCACTTCTGTCTGTCTGAGCTGAGGATGTGGTGAGAGGCACCCGGGTGACAGTGACAAGACTTGCTGGACAGCTGGCACTTGTGCTCCTGAACTGGTCCTACTCTCTTCTTTGGGGCTAACAGCAAGTGTAGTGGGGCCTGTGTGTGTGCCTGTCTTCTGTCCCATCTGAAGGTCCTCCCTGTTTGTTGCAAAGGGAGTCATGTGTGATTAGTGGCTGATGTGTGGCGCAGGAGTGTCTGGGCTTCCCTGGTGAACCCCCCTGGACAGAGAGTAGGGATCTTGGCTCTGCCATCAGCCTCTGCTCCCCACCTGACTTCTGCTTGTCCTTCTAAACCCAACTCAGTCGTCCTGCATTCTCTGAGCCCCTTAGGCCAGGCCCCGCTGCTCTGTGGTCTGTCTGTGAGCTTCGCACATGGAGGCCCCACCAACAGTGTGCCGGGTAGACAGAGCAGCAGTGCCACAGCGCCCCTGTCAGCAGGCGAAGAGTGTGTGTGTGTGTGTGTGTGTGTGTGTGTCTCCCCCAGGAAAGTACTGGTGGGGTGGGAGAGAGCAGCCATGGGGCCTGCCCATGAAGAACAGCACAGACACTGGGATGGCTGAGCAGCTTGGAGGTGGCCAGAGGAGGTGGGTTGTGGCCTGGGCACCCAGTGGCTGAGGTGTGGCAGCAGTCCCAGTACGGAGGGTGGGAGATAGGAAGCAGGTAGCAGTCGAGCCTGTGGGGTTCTGCTGGGCTGAGTTGTGTCCTAGCCCTTGCCCTAGGGAAGGTGTGCTCAGATGGTTTTTTCTAGTAAACACACTGGGAGCTCTTTGAGTACAAGCGCCATGTGCCTTCCTTCCCACATCTGTAAAACTGGGGGGGGGGGGGGATTTAAATGAGGATTAAATGAGGGCAAGGCCACCGTGCATTTGCCAAGTCTATTCCTAAGCCTCTGTCCCGTCAGAGGTGGGTCCCTGAGGTGTAGAGAGGTTGAGCCATCAGCCTGAGATCATCCAGAGCCTCCTGAGCTGGTCACACTGCTTCTTTAAGGCTGGGTCTCCCTGGAGCCAGCCTGGAGCACCCAATACCAGACTGGATTAACATGAATGCCTGTTATCATCCTAATTCTGATAGCTACCTCCGAAGGCATGCTTTCTCTGTGTTAAGCTGAGTCCTCGTTATAAATGACCACAAGAGGCAACTGCACGAGAGGAGACAAGCTGAGAGATAGGATATTTTGTTTGAGGTCATGGCTCTACTCTCAAAGCCCATGATTCAGATCAGCCAGTGGCCACCAAGAACATGTTGTGCATCTGTCCTTTGCACAGCCCTGTGTAGGATCTAGAAACAGGGAGGTGGACACTGTCCCTGACCTCAGACTGTTCCGTGGATAGGTCAGGGCCAGAGGCAGACACACGGACACCATTAGTTCCCAGACCCTAAATTCTGCAGAGTGGTATGGGAGAGGGAGAGGGCAGGGGCAGCTTCATGGAAACGGTGTCACCAGAGCAAGGTTTTGAAGGATGAATAGAAGTTTGCAGTATATACATTTATGCCCACGCATACATGAACAGTGTATGCATGTGACTTCTGTCCAGCATCTGGAGATGCCATCAATCTGGACCTGGCGTGAGGGTGAGTTGTCGGGCCTGGGCCCTGATCATGTGAAGGCTTCTTAGGGGCTTGCTATTACTTGAGTCTGTGCTGCTGGCCAGGTACAGAGATGTGTTTTATGGACATGAGCCATAGGTGGGTGCTATGTTCTCTTTATTTTCCAGACAAGACACTTGAAGCAGAGAAAAACAGTAGGAGTCCCTTTTCTCAACGGTCCCCTCACTGCCTGGCATGGTCTTACTGTATGTAGCTGGCCATTTTTAAGCCCTGAAGCGTCTCTGGTGGCTTTGGCTGTCTGAGTGGAGCACACTGCTGTGTCTGGAAACGGGGCTGGCTGTGCTTGTCTGTGTGCACATTGGGGGTCCTGACGGCAGGGACAAGGAGAGGCAGGGTGTAGACAGGGCCACCTCCCTGGTCCCGCAGGCTTGAGGGCTGGGCAGACGTGGACCCTGCTCCCTGGGAGGCTGTGGCTGACTTGGAGTCTCTGCTGATTCCTGGACAGTTTTTTCTGCACATGGGTCCATCTCTGTCTTTGAAGGCAGTGGGCAGCTGATCTGGGTGAGTCACCTCACTCAGCGCGGGCACCTCCACAGCTCCCTGTGTCCATGAGACCAGTTGGAGGTGATTGCCATGGGAGAAGGGGGCCTGTGGGTGTGCCAGTGGCTTTTATTGCTTTCCTCCTCTCATGTGGCTCGGTCCTGGCTGCAGCTCTAGCCCTGTGGACTGTGTCATGACCAGGTAGTGTAGAATGATTTGCAGGATGCTCCCCAAGGCCCACTACTGTCCCTCCTGCAATTCATACCCTCTCTCATTATCCTCTGTGACCCCTAGTTGCCTTGAGAGATTAGAAATTCTCTGATAATGGACCTCATCTTTCGGATCTCCTTGCCTTTGCTGTAAGTTTCCCCCAGAAAGTCCTCTTTGATTGCCCAGGTTAGATGGGGTCTCTACCCTGGGCTCCCACAGGCCCTTGTGTCTCTCTGTCTCTTGGGGTTGGACCCATGTCTGGTTGGTCTCCGCTGCCCCAGCAGGTATGCCCAGGACTGGGCACAGAGTGGGCGCTTGGCGAGGGAAGGCCAAATACACATGATGAGAGAGCAAACCTGAGAGCTGATTGGCCTGCTGTGGCTTCTGGGCCAGTCAGGGGCAGGACGGGTCCAGGATCTGCCCAGAACTGGACACCTCTCAGTCCAGGACTCAAGCCTGAGTCTCGGATGGGCAGCGCTGGTGCTCCAGGCAGTGTGGCCTGTGTCAGGGTCTTTGAAGGGATAACATAACATGGGGGTTACCTGCTGGCCCTTGATAGCTGCTGGGCTGGCTCCGCTGGTTCCATGGGGCCCCGCCCCATTGGATACTCATTCTTGTCCAGTCTCAGCTTCTCCCCTCTGCCTGCCACACCCACTGTCCCCTGTTTCCTTCTCATTGTTGGGCTTTGGCCACTGCTTCTACTGAGCATCTCAGTGTTCCCCCTGTTGCTCAGTGGAGGCCCCTGTCCAGGGCTGCAGATGGCAGCCTGTCTCCCTCTCCCTACAGACCCGCCTCGTCTCACCCCAGCACCCCTTTCTGCGCCCCATCTCTGAGAGTCTTTCTCTGCTGTCCTCTCATGGCCCTCTTTTCTCCTTGTCTCTCCTCTCTCCTCTCCCCGCTCCTCTTCTCTCTCTCATCAGAGAAGACTTTGGGCCTGGAGGGGACAGGACCTGAGGGAGGGGAATCTGGGAGAACCGGACGGGCCAGCCCTTGTGGTCAGGGCTTCTTCTCAGGCCCCTCTCGGGGCTGTGGGTCTCTCTTTGTTCTGCACCTCTGCCGGCTGTGGGCCTGTGTGCTGTGTGTGCTGTGTGTGCTTGTGCCCAGGGTGGCCTGCTGGGCTGTGGGGAAGGGAGCAGGGTGGTCAGAGTGTGTATCTGAGAATCTAGTCAAATTGGGCACTGACTCCCACTGACACAAAGAGCCTGTACCCTGCCACCCCCACCCCCCACCTTCCTCACCTTGGGTGGTGACCTCCTAGTCAGGGGCTGCTCTGCTCCTCCTGGGATTCATGAGCCTTGAGCCCAGGACATGGAGCCATGCAGGGAGGCAGGCCGCCCCTTGCATTCAGCTCACTCTTCAGCCACCAGGGTAGGGGTGGAGCACCCAGGGGTGCAGTGTGACATCAGCAAGGGGGGGCACCTGCTCTTGGTTGCAGCTGCTATAGCAAGTCTGTCCCAGGTTCTCCTCTGGGCTGATGGGAGGCCCTGGAGAGTTGGTGGGGAGGTCTCAGGACTTGATGTACTCAGTCCTGTCCTGCCCTTGGGAGTTATAGCAGCTCTCCTGGTAGTCCCAGGGCCCTGGGCTGGTGGTGTTGGCAGTGTGCCTCCCAGTCAAACCCTGGCTAGAGGGTGGGGAGGGGCCTGAGGCATTGATAACTGGGCGCTCTTGGTTGGGCCAGTCTCTTTCTTGGGTAACACTCTCCTTTTCCCTCTGCCTCTGCAGGTCCTCCAGAAACTGGGGAAGGCGGACGAGACCAAGGATGAGCAGTTTGAACAGTGTGTCCAGAACTTCAACAAGCAGCTGGTGAGTACAGGCAGCCCCTGGCCGAGGGAGCTGATGGAAATGGAACTGTGGCCTCCAGGTGGGAGCTGTCGAAAGCTGAGTTTGTGGAGCAGGGGGTTGGTTTGGGCTGGTGAGGTCACGAGAGACCTGGCACGGGACATGGACTGAGGGAAAGAGGAGAGGTGGGATTATGCACTAGGTTAGGTCCTTGGGAAGGCATAGCAAAAGCAGGGGTGGAGGGTGGAGGCTGGGTAGGAGTCGACAATAGATCGTGGCCAGACACTGAAAAGCCTTGAATTTGTCAAGGCAGAAATAGTGGGAGCTATTTAAGCTTCTTGTAAGGAGCAGGGTTTAAAGTGGGAGCAGAGCAGGTTGGCTCCCTGTGAGCATCGGCTGTGCTTGGTGGTATGACAGGCATTAAGCAAGGCCATTTGTCCTTGGCTTGTGGGGCCTGTAAACAGCACTGTAAAGGCAGTCAATGTCCTTGCTTCCAGCCTGCAGAGCAAACATTGCAGGCTCAGAGAGGTTGGGTGATTTCCCCAAGGGCATCCAAGTGTTGGGAGCAGATTCAGACCTGTACTTATCTGGTTTCACAGATTGCAAGGGACTTTAGGGCAGCCTTACCAAGTTCCTCTGTAGGTCAGGGGCCAGTGACAACCCGCTGGAGCCTGGGGGCAGGGCTTTCTGACCAAAGGCTCTGAATACACTGCCTGGGCTAGGCCTGAATCTGCTGAGTCTAGAATAAACCACTTGCTGTGCCTGAGACAGTAGGAGGGGGTGTGAGAGGACCTTGCTGATTTTCCCTTCCCCAGGCAGGGCCAGGGTAGCAGGAAGGGAGGGCTTCTCTGACACTATAGCTTCTGCAATTTTGCCCCAGTGAGTGACTGATGGAGGTGGAGGCCAGAAGAGGCTGTAGGAGAGGGAAGTGAGGGTAGGGTCTAAGCTCTGCCAGGAAAGGGGCCGGTGGGCTCACACGGAGCTAAGCTGCTCCTGTTCTCAGCGGCCCATTACCTGTTGGGGCTGGGGTAGCAGGGGTATGGGCTTCAAGGAAGCAGATTCCTTGCTCGTCCTGTGGAAGATGAGTCCTAGGAGAGGGGTAGGGCACTTGCTGTCACTCGTTCTCACAGCCCCTCCTGGGCCCACTCAGCTCTGGTCATAGAGCACTGTGTCTTCCATCCCTGCACTGAAACCTTCTGCAGGCCTCTTGTCCCCCTCCGCTCCCCCGAGTGCTGCAAACCCAGCTTAGGCAATCCTGGGCACCACCCAGGGTCCTACAGGTAGGCTAAGCTCGTCTCCTAGTGGCCATCAATAGCCTGTCCCCCAGGACTTGTCCCCAGGAACCACCCAGGCTCTGCTCCAAGTAGGCATTGCTGGCCCTGAGTGAAGACCCTCTGGTGTTGATGCAGAGGCGAGAGTCAGCTGGAGCTGGGTGGGGCCATGCAGGAGGGGTGCCCCTGACCTTAGGCCCACTGGGAAGATGGATCACAGCCTTCAGGCCACCCTTAAGGGGGCAGATGTCAGGGAGTTACGGTGGAGACATGGGTCTCTGGCAGAGCTGCCACCTGAGAGCTGTCCTGGGTATTGGTCCTGGGCTGTGGTGATCTTCTAGACTTCGGAGCCTGGAGAGCAGCCCTGGGGGACAGTGGGTCTAGAACTTTGTCCTCCCCCACCCGCTCCTCAAGCAGTGTTAGAGCTCCATGGAGCTCCGGAGAAGGGCTTTTCAGATACCCACTTGGGGGCCTCGGGAGCCCTGTGGAAGGGAGCACGTGGTTCTGTGCCGGCTGCCCGGGTTCTGCCCTGCAGAGAGCAGCTGGATGGGGAAGGGCTGTGTCTGACCTGGAGATGACTCTGAAGCTGTCCTAGGGACCCAGCTGCAGTTGCATGTGGGTGGCTGACTCTGGGCGGCCCTGTGTACATCTGGGTCCCGCATGCCTGCTCACAGTGTGGTCTTGTTCTGGAGGCACAAGGGGCCCTGGTACAGCCTGACACCCGGCCAAGCGCAGCATCCCATGCCCTGGATGACCCCTTCCTCGGGGTGCAGTGTGCAGGCGTGGCCGCTGGTGGGCAGGGCGTGAGGTGATGGACGGTTGGCAGGAAGACAGGCTGAGTTTGGAAGGGTGATCCCAGTGGATCTGGTCCAGCTTCATTACCTGGCCCACTCCCCTTGACCAACCTTTTCCTCTTGTGTCCCACACCCTCCCTCTTAGCTGGGCCAGTGTGCAGGGAGTCCTGGATATGACCCCCACACTTCTCTGCACTCTGGCTAGGTCGTCCCCTTCTAGAGGTCTCCTCTCAGAGCCGTCGTCCTTGCCTGGCATGGTTCAGTGGGAGCCCGCTGGCCTTGGGCACCACCTAACCTTTGGAAACAAGGTGCCCCCGGCCCCTGCCCATATTTCTGTGCTCCCTGGTCACCTGGTCCTGTCACACTCGTGTGCTGTGCCGTATGTGTGTCCTGTAGCCTCCAGCATCTTGTCCAGGGTGCCAGTGTCTCTGTTTCTCTAATGCTGTTTGGGGCTGAGAATAGTGCCCAGAAGAGACAGACAGGTGCTGACAAACTGTGCTGAGTGTGCCCTGGGCACAGAACTCCCGCTGCAGGGATGCTGCTGAGGACACAGCGGGTGCTCATTGCGGGTGTTTCATCTGAGAGGCAACAGCTGCTGTGCTCTGCGTTGAGCTCTTGACATTCACACTCTCTCTTCTCTAGTCCTGCTGATGGGAAGGAGAACATGGGGTACAGGGTATGCCCCTGGCCTTGCACCTGTTCTCATCTTTCTCTCTGCAGAGTGAGGGCAGCCGGCTACAGAAGGACCTCCGGACCTACCTGGCCTCAGTCAAAGGTAAGGGGCACACCTGGTCTGGGTGTCCCGGACTTCCCAGGATGCCGAGGCGGGGGGGGGGGGCTCCCCAGGTGGAATGGACGTGTCAAGAGCTAGGAAAGGTGTCGGGGGACTTTGGGGAAGGGGCGGGGACTGTTGTGGAGATCCACATATCTGCTGGTGGACCTGCTGTCCCAGGTCCCTGGGGCCCTGGGGCCCTGGCTGCAGCATGGCCCTTCTGCCCTACAGCCATGCACGAAGCCTCCAAGAAGCTGAGCGAGTGTCTGCAGGAAGTGTACGAGCCCGACTGGCCCGGCCGGGAGGAAGCAAACAAGATTGCTGAGGTGAGCTGGGGCAGGTGGCTCAGCCCTCCCACGGGGCCCCACTGGTTTCGGCTGCCGGCCCATTTTATAGATGAAGAAACTGAGGTTTTGAGAAGTCCGCGAGCCTTGAAGAGATGGGGCAAGGGCTGGGGGCAGGGGTGGGGTGACTGGCAGCCCTGGTGGTGCAGTTGTGTGTTCTTGCTCCTTCAGAACAATGACCTGCTCTGGATGGATTACCACCAGAAGCTGGTGGACCAGGCACTGCTCACCATGGACACGTACCTGGGCCAGTTCCCTGACATCAAGGTGAGAGACTGTCTATCTGGCAGCTGTGCAGGGAAATGGGAGAGGGGGCCAGGGATGGCGGGGGCAGTCCTCTTCACTGTGCATTTCATCCTGCAGGGCTGCTCCTGCTGAAGCCAGCCTGCTAACCCCCTGGATTGGGCTTTTCTGAGCTGAGGGAGCTTTAAACCTTGGACCCCTGGGTCTCTGAATTAGGGGAAGTGACCCCGTGGTATGTGAATGTCATGCTACCGTGGAGTCTGTAGGATTGTGTAAGATGTAGTCAAGGGATGTCTGGCCTGGGCATCTGTGCCTAGAGGTGCATTGTGTTAGGCTGGCTGTGCTTGGAAGAGAATGTGTACACACTTGTGCTTGTGCACCGCCCTTCCTCTGGGTGTATTTTTGTGACTATACATGTTCGGGAAGCCTGCTGCCTCCGTGGGCCTGGGTATGTGCTGCAAAGTGTTGGTGTGCCTCCACCAAGGTCGGTGGGATCTTGGGGCTTCGGCCATGGAAGAAGAAGTGTCTGGAGCCCAGGTGCTGGCCATCATGCTGGACCTGATGATGCACAGGGCAGGGGGTGGGGGTCATGCTCCTTGCTGGCCTACTCAGCCACCCAGAGTGGATGCCTCAGGCTCCCAAAGGTGTCCTGTGGGGAGTGGAAGAGAGGCTGATGGTGGTGGCCCTGGAGAAGACAAGCCTGGCTCAGAAGGCACCCTCAGGATTTGGGGGCCAGGCCAGGGAAGAGGCTTGTCTGATACAGCACTGGCTGATGGGTACCGACGAATGGGTTAATATGTGCGAGGAAATAGTTTGACCTCTAGATACAAAAGGACCACAGAGGGCACAGGTTGCTTAGAAGAAGCGAGCTCCTTGCCACCAGAGATGTGGAGCAGCGGTGTCTCAGAATGTCTTGGATGCTCTTGTTGAGCCTGGGGTGTACTGTGTGGGCCCTCTGGCTTCACCTAGTCCCCGTTTGCCCGGGCCCAGCGTGTCAGCACCACAGGAGGCCCTTTGCTGGGCCCTGTTCAGCCCTCCCCTCCCCCGTTTGTCTCCCAGTCACGCATTGCCAAGCGGGGGCGGAAGCTGGTGGACTATGACAGTGCCCGGCATCACTACGAGTCTCTTCAAACGGCCAAAAAGAAGGATGAAGCCAAAATTGCCAAGGTGAGGGCTAGAGAGGGGCCTGGGCAGTGTTCAGGGAGATGGGGGTGGGGAAGGGTGGGGGGAATTCGTGGGCCCAGGGAGCCTCCCTCTGGGCCACCCTCACCTGCACCTTTGTGCCCTGGCTCTCATGCTCCCCTGGTGTGGGAATTCTCAGCCCTCCTTGGATGGGCTTCCACCTGTGACTAGTATGAGTTCCCAGGGCTAAGGTGGGGGGGGGGGAAGGTCCTCGTGGTCCCCTGGGTGAGGGCCCGCCTGTGGCTCAGTCTGTGGTACCTTCCTTGGCCCCTGGCCCCTCTGCTCGCTCTGACACCGCTCTCCGCAAGACGAGCAGGCTTGGGTTTCACCTCGCCCAGCCTGCTGTGCTTTGAGGGAAATTGTGTCAGGTCTGATGTGAGAGACCTTCACATCAGTAGGGTGTACAGGTGGGGTGTACAGCAGTAGAGGTGCACGGGTGGGGGACCAGCGCTTGCCTGGGCCACCAGCTGCATTCTCCACGGAGCCCTGAAGATGAGTGTCCCCACCCTGGGGGGTGGGCAGGATCGAGCTTGCTCAGACCCTCTGCCCCTGCTAACAGCTCTCACATTTTGCTTTGCAGCTGGAGTTCACCCCTCTTTGTGCCCCGCTGGGGACTTCTCTTAATTCTCTCAGCCTGCTGAGAGGGCTGGGTCCCTGGAGGGCCAGCCATCTTGTTTGTCACTGCGCTGAGACGTTTGGACTTGGTGTTTAATATCTGTGTCTCTGTTTCTCTCCCCACTTCCCTCCCGTTTTTTTCCACCCTCCCTTGCCTTGACCTCCCTTCTGCACCCACCCCCCAGCCTGTCTCGCTGCTTGAGAAAGCCGCCCCCCAGTGGTGCCAAGGCAAACTGCAGGCTCATCTTGTAGCTCAAACTAACCTGCTCCGAAATCAGGTGACACTGGCTTCTAACCTTGCACATGCTGGTGCCTCTGGTCTGTTGTGTCCTGTCCTTGTGCTTGCACTGCCCTGGATGGGGAGGGCTGAGCCCTTTCCTGGGTTGGGAGGCAGGGCTGGGAGACTGCTGCTACATATAAGCCCTGAGGGCAGATAAGGAGTGGGTAGAGCCTCGGGGCTCTGGGTGGCGGGGGGCGGGCTCAGGGCTGTTGCTCAGCACCAGGGTCTCTCTGAAATCCCAGTGTCCAGACACCCAGGAGAGCCTGGAGCCCTTTGTCCTCTGTGCGAGCGCCAGCAGGGAGGGACATGATGTCACGAGGGCTCCTGTCCTGACGTATTGACATGTGTTGTTCTTCAAGCCTCATAAGAACTGTGAGGTGATTCTGAATTTACAGAGGAAACAGACGTGCAGAGAGAGGCAGAATCTCCTGCCAGGGTCCCAGAACCGCTTAGTAGCTGAGTTGGAGCTCACATGACTCAAGGCCTGGCCTGTTTTCCTAGCTCCCTGGCCTGATGCTCCATGTAGATGGTCCTGCACAGGAGTCTAGACTCATGGAGACCCTTGGGACCTGTGAGCCCCCATGAAGCCCCTGGAGGGGACATTTGGAGAGCTCTTTAGTCTGGCTGATATGCTGAGACCTGGGGTTGGCCCTTGGGGAGTTCATGGAGGATAGTCTATACCAGGGGTCCCCAAACTACGGCCCGCGGGCCACATGCGGCCCCCTGAGGCCATTTATCCGGCCCCTGCCGCACTTCTGGAAGGGGCACCTCTTTCATTGGTGGTCAGTGAGAGGAGCATAGTTCCCATTAAAATACTGGTCAGTTTGTTGATTTAAATTTACTTGTTCTTTATTTTAAATATTGTATTTGTTCCCGTTTTGTTTTTTTTACTTTAAAATAAGATATGTGCAGTGTGCATAGGGATTTGTTCATAGTTTTTTTTATAGTCTGGCCCTCCAATGGTCTGAGGGTCAGTGAACTGGCCCCCTGTGTAAAAAGTTTGGGGACCCCTGGTCTATACCATGGTGGTCCTGGAGGGCTTCCTGAAGGAGGTTGTGGTGCAGAATTCTATGTGATACTACTACCCTGGCAACACTTCGTCCCTGCTCTTGGAATGGGCTTGGTGTGGCCAGGGGCCACTGGGGGCCATGTCCTGGGAGAGGTCACCTTGTGGTTTTCTCCTGAGTGAAACTGACGTGACTCCAGTACCCTTTCTGGTCTTGGGGTGGCGGCAGCCGGCAGGCCCAACCCAGGGGGTTGGGTTTCTGTCTGGGCAGTGGCCCCATTTATTCTGGGCCCCTTCTGATTTCATCTTCAGCCTACGTGTCCTGAGTGCCTGTGATGTGGACAGTTCTCAGCTCAGCACGGGTGTGTGGCCCAATTTCTAATCTGCCTGCTGCCTGATTTCTCTCAGGCCAAAGCTGTGGACTGATTTTGGAGGGCAGGGGACCTCTGGGTTCTGAGAGAGACAGCTTCAGGTTTTTTTCAGGATACAGGAGGGGCTAGAGGGGGCCTCCTATAGAGTTCAGGGCTTTGGCTGGGGCGGGGGGGGGGGAGTGGGGCGCTGACCCAGAGACAGGGTTTGGCAGGAGGCCAGCTGAACATTTTTATCAGGTAGGATTAGCTGCTGAGAGACTGTGGGGCCTGGGGCGAGGCCTGGGGCTGCTTTTGGGCTCCTGGGGTGAGTGTAGTTGGGGATGCACCAAGAGGGCCCCACACTCCGCCCTTCGGGGAATGACAGGCAGCTAAGCACATGATGTCATCCATGAATGCTGGACTGCAGATGTTTGCCCTTCAGCCACACTGGCTTTTCCGTTGGACTCATTCTTACTGGAGTATATCCCCCTGCGCACCCCCCCGCCCCATCCTGCCTCACCCCTGGCTGGGAGTGGGGGAGCCTTTGGGGTTCCCTGGGCAGCTGGCTGGCTGCGAGCTGGGTATTGGAGGCCTGAGGCTGCCCTGAGGGCTGGCTTGACTTTAGACAAACAGTGCAGCCTCATAGGCTGTGCTCTCCTGAGCTGACCAGCTCCAGGTGTGCCTGGACTAGTTTTGAGCTGTGCTTCACACTTGCCATAGTCTCCCAAAACCTACCTGCAGGGTGCTGGGCCCTGGTGTGTGGCAAGCAGGCCGACTTTGGGTCTGCTGTCCACGTCCGCTCGTCAGTATGTAGCAGAGCCACCAGGGCTGCACAAGGCCTCCTCTGCAGTGGACGGCTCTCCTGTACTCCCTGCCATCCACCCGGCGCTGCTCCACGACCCAGGAAATGAGAGTGAGTCACAGGGAAGAGGATACATAGGTCCTGACCTTCGGGACCTCCAGACTGGAGCCACCCTGTTCTTTGCAGTGTTGCTGGAACATGGGGACAAATGCCTGGCACAGTGGTGAGATGCTGTGTCATTGTTATCGTCATGGTCACGATTGTTTATTGGAGAATTAGGACCAACATGGTGGGGTGGAGATTGAATCCTTAGCGAGAGGAGGTGTCCCACTGCACGGGAGCTGGGACTGTTGAGGCAGGCTCCCGGGGACGAAGGCCTGGAGTCAGACTCTCGGTTGTCAGGTGGGGGAGTATAGGGCAGATATATGGGGAGTCACTCATTTTGTGGGTTTTACAAACTGTCCTCAGTAGCCCCTAATCAGGCACAGGGGTGACCAGACTAGATCTAATTCATCCAGAGGTAGCAAGGCATGCATGTGTAGAGATATTTCTTTTTTTTCTACCTTCTACCTTTAGTTTTTAAATTACATTTTTAAAAGTTAGACAAGGAGCTCAAGCTCCCTTGAGCATATTCCAGCAATGAAGGGAGTTGTAGTCAGAGCAGTGGTGGCCCTTCTGCTCCAGACCTGCCCCCGTCACCAGGCTCAGCTCTGGGCACAGTGGGGACAGGGCTGACTGGGCTGGCGGGCCAGTGTGGTGGGCTTGGGGAGATCTTGTGCTTTGTGGCAATTAAGCATTCTGGCCAGTTGGATGCCTTTGTCAGAGGCCTGAGAATTTGAGGCTGCTGGCAGGAGTTTTCTCCTGGGTGGGACCTGTCACGTTCCTGGGTTGTGACTCAGACCCTGAATTGAAGTCATCCCCTCCCTGAGTTACTGTTTCTAGCAGTGCCCTCCAGAGTGAGCCAGCAGAGCCCCTTCTGGGATGGGGGTCTTGTGAAGCACCCTACCCTTGTCTGGTCCTCCACCATTAGAGGGAGCACCTCCGCTGCCTTTCTCTATATTCTTGGATCTGGGACGGGGCCTCAGTGCTGCTGCCTGGGGGGTGTGAGCAGCTGGAGGGGCAGGGCTGCCTGGGGAAGTGAAGGCCTTGGGAGTGGGCTCAGGCACCATGCCCAGTGGCTCAGCTCTATCTCGTACGGACAGGAGAGAGTGGTAGGGGAGGGTAAAAGAGACTGTCCCAGGGAGGTGACGTGCAGGCTGGTAACTAAGGCTGAGTGGGAGGCAGACTTGAGAAGGGGGAAAGGGTATTCTGGAGGGTATAGCAAGGACAGAGAGCTAGGCAGCAGGCTGACACCAGCTCAGAGGGCTTCACTGTAACTGGGCAAGGCCCTCATATATCTGGGTCTGGGTCTGCCTGTGCCCCAGCACCCCAGACCCTGTCTGCGTCGTCTCATTGTGCCCTACTCATCCCTCGGCCCTGTGCGGGCACGCTTGGGCCAGAGAGAAAGGCTGTCCCTTTTGCCATGGCTGTTTTCCCTTCCCCTCCCTGGAGCAGCCCTTGTGGGTCTGGCTGCAGGGTCCCTGGGGGAGAGGCTGCAAGGGGTGGTCTGTCTGGGTGTCCACATTCATTTGCACATCTGTCTTGCCCAGAGGCCTGGTCTGAGCACACTGGGTGGGAGATTGGGGAGCGGGTCTTGGTGTGTGTGTGGGGGTGGGCCTGGGCTGGCCTGGGCTGGCTGGCACAGAGGCCCAGCAGAGGGAATGACTGGTCCTGCCCCTCAGGCCGAGGAGGAGCTTATTAAAGCCCAGAAGGTATTTGAGGAGATGAATGTAGACCTGCAGGAGGAGCTGCCATCTCTGTGGAACAGGTGAGAGCCTGGAGGGGTTGTAGGAACCCCGGCCTCCTATCCCCAAGGCTGCATGACCAACATGTCGCGTCTCTCTGTCTCTCTGTACCGGGTGCCCAGCCTCTTGAGGCTGTGCTGCTGGTGAGGGTGGCGGGGTGTCAGCATGTGTGTGGTTCTGCTTGCCCGCCCAACCTGCGTGTTCATTTTGTCTCCTCCGTTCCCTGCTGCAGCCGCGTAGGCTTCTATGTCAACACGTTTCAGAGCATTGCGGGCCTGGAGGAGAACTTCCACAAGGAGATGAGTAAGGTAGGCAGGGCCTCTGGGCCTCGCTTCACGCTGCCCAGGTCGGCCTCAGAGGCCCAGCAGGGGCAGACGAGCTCCCTTCTTCCAGCTGAGGCTCTGCACACACCAGTGACCGCTGCACTCCCTCTGGTCCTCAGGGAGCTCTTGTCAGTGTTCTGCCCTGTGGGGGCTGCTGGGCGGCTGGGTCAGCAGAGCCCCGAGGTCCAGCCCAGCCCAGCCTCATCCTACTGCCAGGCCTCTTCTTGCCTGAGCGAACCAGCTTAGACCGTGACACAGGAGCGCCATGTCAGAAGATGGCGGTGGCTTCCCAGTTTTCAGGGACAGTTCATAAATAAGCTACTAGAATTTTCTCAGTTTTTACTGTTTTTTCATGTGTCTTAAGACATTGTAGTAGGTCTGCTTTATCTACCAGAGTCCAGAGTGGGAGAGGTTCTGGTTAGTTTAAAATGCCATGCTGTTTTCTTTTCTTTCTTTTTTTTCTCTTCTTTTCCATGTTAGAGGAGGGGAGATAGACCCCCGCATGCACACTGATCAGATTTCGCCTGGCAGCTCCTGTCTGGGGCTGATGCTCTCTGCCCATCTGGGGCCATGCTTGCAACTGAGCTATTTTAGTACCTGAGGCAGAGGCTCTATGGAGCCATCCTCAGCGCCTGGGGCCGATGCGCTGGAACCAATTGAGCTATGGCTGTGGGAGGGGAAGAGAGAGAGACAGAAGGGGCAAGGGGAGGGGTAGAGAAGCAAATAGTTGCGTCTCCTGTGTGCCCTGACTGGGAATCGAACCCTGGACATCTACATGCGAGGCCGATGTTCTACCACTGAGCCAACTGGCCAGGGTCAAGTTATTTTCATTTTAACTTAACCGGCAGTTATACTGCAAAGCTGAGTTGGGGAGACCAGTGCTGCCAGCTCCGTACCTCTGTCCAGGTGTGGGGGGGTCTGACCTTGTCTCTTGGGCCCAGAGGAATGAAATGATGGTGGTGGACTCTGAGCCTGCCCAGGTAGGGGAACAGGAAGAGTGAGCTGGGGGGCCTGCCCTGGGTCCCCACCCTGAGGATGAGTTCCTGCCTGAGAGGCTGTCCCTCTCCTTCCTTCTTATTTATCTCTTCAAAGACTTGAGATAGCCTAAGAAAATTTGTAAAACAGACGGAGAGAGGTTGTGTTGGGGAAGAAGACATTTATGTAAAGTAGGAGGAAAATTCATGTCTGAGCTTCCTAGTGGCCGACACAGAGGGAGTAATCTCAGCAGTGAGTCTCACCCTGTGCATGGGATCAACTTCCTCTCTCGCCTGTGCACTTGGTGATGTCTCTGACAGAGTGACCTTAACAATTAGGGTCAACAGTTTGCAAAGACAGTTAAAAAATTTTAAGAGCAGTACAAGGTCTATGTGGGATTTATGAAATCCCCACGAGTGGAAAGGAAAGCAGAGCTGGTCCCCAGCGATGGTAACTGAGCGGAGCAGCCCTCCCCGTGTCCCGCCTTGATCTCCCGCATTGGGGTGCCGGTCGGTCCCCAGCTCCCACTGAGGAGGAGCCTCCGCTCCTGGTTTCAGGTAGGGACAGCGGTGCAGGGAGGGGTTTGCAGGGGAGAAACAGGATGGTGTTGGGGAGAGCCGGGCTGCTTGGTGGCTCCAGAGGTCCTCCTCCCTGGTTACTGTCCCCCTGCAGCTCAACCAGAACCTCAGCGACGTGCTGGTCAGCCTGGAGAAGCAGCACGGCAGCAACACCTTCACGGTCAAGGCCCAGCCCAGGTGTGTGAGGCCCACCCAGGCTGGGATGGGGTGGGAGGCGTGGCCGGGCCGGCTGCTGTTGCTCGTGGACGTGTGCGAGGCTGGGATGGGGCTTCTTCCTGTGGTCTCATGGGTTTGGCCATCCTGGTGTGGCCTCCCTGTGCTCAGGGGGACGGGGGAGGGCATGGCCACTTCTCCTACATCTCCCATCGGGAGAGGAGCATGCCTTGGCACTGAGCAGATCGCCTGGGCCTAGGCCTTTCTTGCTCATCTGCTGGAATAGCTGGGGGCCTGTGTAGCTTTGGGAGGGGGTGGGAGGTAACAATGATTCACAAACATGGAGCCTTCTGGAAAGGGAGCTGGGAGTGGTGTCACGTTTCCCTCTTCTGCTCCCAGGAAGCCTGGGTCCTGGGATGGTGGCCTTCTTCACACCCACACAGATACCCTTGCTCCTGCCCTTAGCCCAACCCTGGCCTCTCTCACCTCATGGTCTTGAGCACACGACCCTGTATCCTGACGGGCGAGTGTGAGGGAGGAGGAGAAGGTGCCCCTGGGAAATAGGAGGGAGTCGGGGGTTCTCCCTTTCTGGCCGTTGTGGCACAATGTGGAGAGCACAGGGGACCTCAAGTTTCTGTCAAATGGGGTGACAGTGTCTGTTTCTTGTGGTGATTTGGGTGTTCCCCAGGACAAAGGAGGTTTTCAGTGACTGCCGTGGCCCCTCCCCTGAAAACAGTGATGTGAGGCAGCGGGGCCCCCAGGGGCTGTGGGCTGAGGAGACTGCTGACGGGAGTGGGGGTAATAGAAAGGCTGAGAGCAGCTCCCCAGGTCGCTGGGGGAAGGACCAGCCTCCCCTTGGACTGCACGGGCTGGGTGTAGGGGGATGGGGAGAGCTGTGGCCATCCTGGGCAATGCGTGCCCTCCGACAGTGGACATTGTATGGGGAAGTGGCTGGTCATTCTGAGAGGAGAGGGAGGGGTGTGGAAGCTTGTGAGCCTTCTCTACCCCAAAGGAGGCTGCCTGCCTCCTCGCAGGCCCCGTGCTGGTCGCTGAGCCCTCTGTCCTGGCACTCTGGGTCCTGGAACGTCTGTGGACTGGGCCCAGCCTGAGTGCCCTGCAGCTCGCCAGGCTGTTTTGGGGTGGCACCTCTTTGGCTTGTTTTGTCAGGGCCACCCTAGGGCACCTGGCAGCATGTGAAGCCAGGGGGCCCTGGGACTGGACGACGGTGGCCTGAGGGCAGGGTCAGGCTTTCTTCATGGTCCCTGGGTGTTAGAGGAGGCTTTGCCTCTGCCCAGCCCTTTTATGGTGGGTCGCTGTGCTGTATGGAGACAGGCCAGCCCCACATCCCGTAATTCCCCCAAACGAAGGCCTCCGCGTCCCGTCCATCCCCACAGAAAGAAAACTAAACTGTTCTCCCGACTGCGCAGAAAGAAGAACAGGTACCGGCAGTGAGTGCTGCATTGTGGGGGTGCTCGAGGCCAGCGTGCTGGCTGGCGGCCCTGTGCATGCGCCTCGCGCCCTGCTCTGAGGGCGCCACTAACCCCTAACCCACCTTCCTGGTGTGATGCTGCCCGCAGGGCCGGGGTTGCACTGTGCCGTGGGCGGCCGCGGGCAGGGCAGAGGGCTCTGGGGGTGGATGGTGGGCAGACATCTTGGGCTCAGTGTAGCGCCTTTCTCTGTAAAACTGTGTGCACCGGCTGCGGCCGGACCCAGAGCATTCACAGGTGGACAGTGTCACAGAGAAGGAGGCCTGGGGAGGCGTGGGGAGGGATGCTGCGTGTGGTGGTTCTAAACCTAGTGCCTGGGTACTGTCCTTATGTATACTCTTCAAGGGGGCAAATGCATCCCATGAAACACAAATTTAAAAACGGGGATGGTACCAGCAGTGTCGCCCACACATCTGGGTCCCCTCCCCCAAGTGACTCAGTTACTAGTTTCTATGTATTTTTCCAGACCTGCCCTGTCCAACATGGTGGCCACTCACCTCCTGGGACTGGCCAGTGCCAGCATTTGGAATGTGGCCAGTGTGACTGAGGAGCTGAGTTTTTAGTTTAATTTACGTACAAATTTAACATAGTCACCTGTGGCAAGTGCTAATCTTGGTCAGCACTGCCCTGGAGTTTATGTGAGCACAGACACAGCTGTTCTATTTGCTGCCCTCTGCACCCAACTGAGGTTCATTCACACGGGGTCTGGTTTCTGGTGCTGAATGACATGGCTTAGAGACCTCCCTCTTACCCCAGCTCCTGGTCTGTAGGGCGCTGCCCTTTGTCCACCTGTGTGCCCATGGCCTCGGGGGGGGGGGTTCCCACATTTCCATGGAAGGGCCTGGGGAAGCAAAGGTTTGGAGACAGTGATGGTGTGGTGTGGATGGGAGCATGGTGTGGAGGGGAGCCGGGCTATGCTGGGCATTCTGGTGTAAGTGGGTGGGTATCAGGGTGCAGCTCAGGGGCCTGTGGGGTCTGGCTGAGGCGGGGAGCCCAGCCTGAGCACAGGAGCTGCTGTGTGGTGTGTGGGATGAGACTCACTCTGCCTCTAGGATGTTTGGCTTTCTTCTGCTGGAAAGCTCAGGCCCTCGGTGGGGCTACTGGGCTGCCTCTGGTGGTGGGCTCTCTGGACCTGTCCCTGACCCTGGGGACATGGCTTCTAGCTAAGCGCTGTCCCATGTGCTGCTGCCGGCATGTGTGGGCCATTGTCAGCAGTCCTTGGGCACATGGACATGCAGTTTCGCACACTGCTCTATAGGCGCGCGCTCGTGCGCGCGCGCACACACACACACACACACAGATTTTCATGTACACGGACCCCAGGGCCTTTGTGTGTGCATACACCCTCACACACACCTGCAGGTCTGCACGTCCCCTCTCAGATGTGGGGCCCTCCCTCCACTGGGCTCCCTTCTTTCTTGCCTCCACAGTGACAGCGCCCCCGGAAAAGGGAACAAGAGCCCTTCGCCTCCGCCGGATAGCTCCCCTGCGGCCACCCCGGAAATCAGAGTCAACCATGAGCCTGAACTGGCCAGTGCAGTTATCCCTGGGGCTGCCCTCCCCAAGTCCCCATCTCAGGTACGCACTGTATTTCAGTGGCCTGTCCCCTCCCCTCCTTGCTCCTCTTCCTGCTTTGCTTTTATTCCCCACTCCCCAACCCTTCCCAGTGCTCTGTCTTCTGCCCGGGCCTGGACAGGTTTGGAACCAGAGGGGGCTGAGTCTGGCATTGTTCTCCCTTGGGCCCTGCCTGGCCCAGGCTCCCCTTCATGGCCCTGGCCCTTTCAGGGGCATTCATGACTGTTTCTTTCCTCCTTGGTGTCCCCTGCCTCACTGCAGTGCCCTTTCCCTTCTCTCCCTGCATTGTGGGCAGCTTGACTTCCTCCATCTTACTTTCCGCCCGAGACTCAGGCTCAGGTTCTCAAGAGCGTCCAGGTCTTTGGACGCAGCTGCCTCCCTGGTCCTCACCTTCTCTGTCCTGCACAGGGTCATGCAAGAGAACGGGCACAGTGAGGGTTATGTGAAGTGGGTCAGAGGCCAGGCCCTGGGCTTCCTGTCTGGCCCTCTGGGGAAGCCTAGCCTCTGCCCCCGCTGGGCTTCTCCGGGTTTTTGCAGTCTCCAGTGCTGGGAGGGGAGCAAGTGCAGCATCTGCACAGACCTCAGAGCCAGGCAGGCTGTCTTGGCAGCAGCTCTGCTGGGTTGTGCCGACACCCTGTTGGACACGCTGATTAGGATGAGGATGCTAATAGTGACGAGAGCCCACACTTGAGGAGTAGTTACTCTGGGCTGGACACTGCCAGCACTTTCCCTGTTCTCGTTCCCTGAATCCTGACTGTCACCTGGGAGGCAGATGCTGTGTCAGCCCAGCTTGATAAAGGGGGAAACCCAGGCTGCGGGGTGTGGTGTGACTTGCCTGAGCTCCCACCCCTACAGTGGACAAGTGTGTGACCATTGTCCTTAGGCCTCCTCCGGGCCCTGGCTCTGGGCTGGCCTCCATGGCTCAGCGTGGAGGGACCCTGGGTGTGAGGAGAGCGGAGGCTGGGGTGGGTGGGGCATAGGAAACAGGCAGTTATCTCACCAGCTGGGGAGCCTTCTTGTGGCCATCCTTCCTTCTTCCCTCTTTTCTCTTCTTTCTCTCTTGCCTTCCCCCACCCCTTCTGTCTTTCTCTCTGTGCAGCATGTCTGGACCTCCTACCAAGGGAAGGCAGTAGTCCTGGTGTCTGTCCTGGGGAGTGGTGGCTCTTCTTGCCTCTTCTTCAGTTGACTGGTTGGGGCTGAGGCCTGGGGTGTGACTAACCATGGCTTTGTCTCTATCTCCCCCATTCTCCGCGCTCTGCTGCATCTCCTTGTGCGGCCCCTCACCCACTGTTGACTCACAGCTCCGGAAAGGCCCACCAGTCCCTCCGCCTCCCAAACACACCCCGTCCAAGGAAGTAAAGCAGGAGCAGATCCTCAGCCTGTTTGATGACACCTTTGTCCCTGAAATCAGCGTGACCACCCCTTCCCAGGTCAGCCGCGGCCGCCGCGGCCCAGCTCCCTCCTCTTGCTCTCGTGGGACATGCATGGCCTTCCTCTCTGTCTCACACCCATCTGCTGCCTCAGGAGCCAGGAATCTGGCCAGAGGTCAGCCCTGGGCCTCCCTCACTTCCTGTTCGTCCTTTCATCTGTCATCCCTCATTTATCTCTGAGCATGTGCTGTGGACAGAGTCTGGGACATAGGTGAATGGTCTTAACAGAGATCCTCAGCTCAGCAATGACCTTGTGGTTCCATTGATTCTATGAGGAGAGATGGGGAGCATGGAGCACACCTGGGCAAGTCAGGGAAGGCTTCCTGGAGCAGGTGACATATGCCAGGTGACTAGAAGCAGAGACAGCAGCTTGTGTGTAGACGAGGGGGGTGAGACAGGGGCTCAGGAACTTCTGGAGTTCAATGTGCTCATCAGTGCCCTCAGAGAGCATGCAAGGCCCACTCACAGACAAAAGGAGGCCGGGCAGGAAGGTCGCTGTGGTAGCCCTAGAGCAGGCTGCATGCTGTCAGCGCAGTTGACATGTGGTAGCCCTAGAGCAGGCTGCATGCTGTCAGCGCAGTTGACATGTGGTAGCCCTAGAGCAGGCTGCATGCTGTCAGCGCAGTTGACATGTGGTAGCCCTAGAGCAGGCTGCATGCTGTCAGCGCAGTTCGCTCGGGCCATATGTGCTAACGGCGCCGAGCATGGCGTCAGGCCTCCCAGGCAGGCCCTTGCCACGCAAGGCCTGCTCCCTGAGTGGACTGCTGATCCCAGGCTGTGGGGTGCTGCTGCTATGGGGTTTCCCTGCCTGGGGTGCTCTGGGCTCTGTCTCCTTAGCATTGCCTCAGAGGTCTGGAGGGGAGGGGCAGAGCCAGAAGTTGTGAGTACGGAGGGAGAGGCAGATGGGATCTGAGGACAGTGGTCTCTGCTGAGAGGGCTCGGGGTGAGTGGGCTTCCTTCCAGCCCCTGGGGAGGACTTTGGGTCATAAGTAAGAACTTTCAGTATGGGGTCCTAGGTGGGTGTGGGGTGATGCCCTGGCTCAGGTTCTAGGAGGCAAGGGAGCCCCTGTTTGTAGACGGTGGCTGAGGCTGGCCCGGGGCCCTCCAGGAGCACTGGGGAGACAGTGTAAGACCCCACTCCCCCAAGGCAGTATGAACCAGCACTTACTGCACGGCCTGGTTCAGTTTTCACCCGCCCTCTAGGAAAGGTCGTCTCCATGTGACGGGTGAGTGCAGGCCTGACCTGTAGTAGACCACCTACCCTGAGCGTGTCCATCTCTGCACTCACTGCATGTTGCCCTTGTTGCCCCTCCACTCATTTCAGGGAGCTGGGTGTCTGCCTGGTGGGGGCATAAGTGGACACTGTGGGTGCTGTTGCCTGGGTTTGGGGTGGGCTGGGCACGCCCAGGAAGCTGTGCTGGCAGGCTGCTCTCCTGGGCCATGGTGAGGAGCCTCCTCCCTGTCCCAAGGACAGTCCTGGTGGGGATGGCCTGCTGGAAAGAGGCAGGGAGGATAAGGTTTGCCCTTTGGGCTGGTGACTGTGTCCCCTTGGGGCATGAGGGGGCAGCAGTCCGGGCCTGGATGACATCTGAGAAAGGGCGGGTGGTGGGGCTACTTAGGGGGAGAAATGCCCCCTGCCGGTCAGTGGGGGGCAAGAGAGGCCATGAACCTAGGGTGCCTGGAGCATGCATTCCCTTACAGAAAGAAGGGGATGGGAATGGTGCAGCAATCTCTCTCCCCGTCTCATCAGACAGGGTTTGCCCTAAAGGGAGAGTTGGTGACTGGGACAAGCCTGGGGCAGGGCCGTGGGGACCAGAGCCTCTTGTCTAGGAAGTGAGGCCATGTGGCCTGGGCCCTCTCAACTCTGTGGCTTGGTTCTGAGGGGATGCCTTGTCCCCTCAGCTGTGGGATGGCTGGCACCAAGTTTTCTCGGGCCTGAGGGTCCTAGTTCTCTCCCAACAGGCTACACCTCAGCTGTGCAAAGCCTCCTGGGACACCCCTCCTCATTCTCCAGGTCATGGGTCCTTTATGGAGGGCCTCGGAGGGACAGGGCTGCAGTGTGTCCCCTATCCGTACTGGGCGTCCACTGAGAGCAAGCAGAGCCAGGCTGGGATGGGCTCCTGGGGGCTGCGGCCCTCCCAGGACTGCGTGAGGGAGGGATAGGAGGACACAGGCTGAGCCAGCTCCCTTCCTGGCCCTCATACCAGATGGAGGCAGCATGTACTCTGCGCTCTGGTGCTGAGCTGGCTATCCTCTGCAGGTGGCCTTTTCTCCTACGGTTGTGAGGCCTAACTTCACTGTGGGGCCACTTTTCCCAGCCTGAGCAAGGCCACCACCTCCCAGTCTCCCAGGACTGTCCCTCTCACAGGCACATCCCTGAGCTGCACCCCGACCCACTGAATGATAATCTCGGGGGTGCCTGGGCGGAATCTTTAGTTTGAAACGGGTGCTACAGGTGCTGGGGATGCTGCCTAAATGGTTGAGCTCCTAGGCAGTGTGGCTGTCATTCTGTCCTTGCTTCCTGTGGCTGGCCAGGGGGTGGTTGTCATCACAGTGTGGCCTGTTTATCTGGTGCAGTGAGGGGAGGCTGGAGCCTGTCCTAGGGGCCCTCTGGGTCAGGGCGACCAAGTGTGGTCTTGTCCTATCTTGGGGTTTGTGGTGCAGGGAGTTGCTGGGCGGAGACCAGTGAGGGAGTGGGACCAGCAGGTAGTTGGTCCATTGCCCATGACTGAGGTGGGAACGTGTGCCCGGTTTCTGGTGTGGACGGCGCTGCTGTGTGTGTGAGGTGGAAGTGTCCCTGAGTTGGTGCCTGCTGTGTGCGTTGTGCGATGCTTTCTCCCGTCACTAACTGCCATCCTCCTCTGCCACTGCTGCCAAGTTTGAGGCACTGGGGCCTTTCTCAGAGCAGGCCAGCCTGCTGGACCTGGACTTTGACCCGCTCCCACCTGTGGCGAGCCCTGTGAAGGCACCCATGCCCTCCAGTCAGGTTGGTCTGAGTCTGCCATGACCCATGAACCCACCAGCCCCTTGGCCAGTGGGCTCATGTCTGCCCCCTAGCTGTGTGGGCCATTGTAGGCCTGGGCCTTTGGGGGTCCTGGGGTCACCAGGCTCTCTTCCCACTCACACTCTGGCCCTTGGCCCTTGTCACCTCTTCTGGTCCTGACTGTAGGGGAAGGAAAGAGAGCAGACAGACGCTGGTGAGGGACCCTTGGGAGTAGGGTCAGCTGAGCACTTACTGGGCAGTGTGCTGTCCATCCCAGCACCCTGTGCCTCTGCTGACAGTCGCCTTGTATTTGGCTACTCCCAGGCCTGGGGTTGTCGCCCACTGAGAGGTGTCCATGACTCAGCCCTCCAGGGACCTCAGAGCCTGGCTCTGGGTCTGTGCCAGCTCTGGGCTGGCTGGAGGGCCCTGGGTGGGCATGGAGTAGGGATCACTGGGGGGCTGCTTACCTGCCCCAGCTCTAACTGTGTGCTAACTCTGTCCTTCTCCCTCTACTGTGCTCAGCCAATCCCGTGGGACCTCTGGGAGGTAAGCATGTGTGCTCTGTGCCTGTCCCCTGGGGGGGAGCCGCTCCTCTGCGTAAGCTGGGCCCACTCTTCCTATAGCTAGTCGTCCACAGGTGCATGCACGCTGTGCTCCCATGCACAGGGGCTGGCCACCGCTGCCTGTGTCCATCTGTTCTGCTGCTTCCCTGCTGTGGAGGCACTATGGCCCTAGTTAGGCCCTGTGGGAAAGGGTGTAGTCTGAGAAAGAGGGTCCTTCTTGGTGTGGCCCAGCTGGCACGGCCTGTGAGTGGCCCTGGACAGTGACCAGCGGATCACTTAGGATAAACATGGTATTCTCAGGCTGGGCTGAGGTTGTAGAACTAGGGTGACTCTGGTTGGAGGGTCCTGGCCCTTGAGGAGCTTTCTGTCTGCAGGGGCCACAGGGCGGTGACATCAGGGGGCTCTTGGTACAGAGGAAGGAGGGAGGGAAAGGCAAGCTGAATTAGGTGCCTTCATGAGCAGGACCTGCTGGGCTCATGGCAACATCACCTTGTGGCTCTGACATGGAGGCTCAGGGAGGGTGTGGGACTTGCCCAGTAAGTGGTGATAGCTCCTGCCAGAGCGGTGGTAGGGGTGCTGGTGTGGCAAGTGTGAAAGGGAGGGCAGCCCCGGGTCCTGGAAGCTTGGGGAACTCCTCAGTAGGGATCACTTTGGAGGAGGCCAGGTGTGGTGGGCAGAGCCCTTCTGAAGAGCAGATTTCCGTGGGTGCTGAGCGAGGGGCACATTCACACCTGTTCCTTGGCAGTGGGAGGTTCCTGGAGGTGGACACGGGTGTCCCATCAGGGATGCATCAGTCCCCTGCTGGGCTCTAGCCAGGCGGCCTGCCGCAGGCACCACCTCTCCCCTCTGCCCACACTGGCGGCTCATGCCTGTCTTCTGTCTTGTGCCCTGCCCAACTCCTTGTCCTCCCCACCTCCCACCCCATCATCCCTGGTGGCCGTCACCAGCCCACAGAGAGTCCAGCTGGCAGCTTACCTTCCAGGGAGCCCAGTGCTGCCGAGGGCACCTTTGCTGTGGCCTGGCCCAGCCAGATGGTCGAGCCAGGGCCTGTGCAAGTAAGTGCTCACCTGCCAGCCCCCCACCTGTCCACAGTATCTGGGGGTGTAGCATGGAAGACGAGCCCAGAGGAAGGGGCACAGGATGGACAAGACCACCGTGAGCCTGAGGGTGAAGCCAGGGCCATGAGCTAGGGGCTTGTCCCTGTGTTTGGGGTAGCTGGGGTTGGATCTGCCCCTGTTCCCTTCTCTGAGCCCAGCCTAGCCTCCCAGCGCAGGGCTCTCACGGAGGAGGAAGGAACACATGCAGCTCCCCCTGGTTTGTGGTGGAGACTTCTCAGCATTTCTCTTTTAACCTTCACCCTGCACTAGCCATTTCCTCCTTTCACAGAGTTAGCAGGGTTGAGGGGATTGCTGCCAGAGCTCAGGAGTGGCTGAGTTTGAGTGTTGGCCCAGGGCAGCCTGAATGCAGCCAGGTAGCATCCTCTTGGACTTGCCTAGGCCCTGTCGTGGTGCCCAGTCCATGCTGCGTCCTCTTGCGAGAGCAAGCTGTGAGGGCCAGTGGGCCACATGGGTTCAGGGAGCTGAGGCTGGGCCAGCTCTTGGCTTAGGGGCAGGGCCTGTGAGGGAGGGGCAGGGGTAGCCCCTGGGGCCTGTGCTGGCCTCACACCTGCTGGCACCTTCTCCAGCTGCTCCTCACACCCAGGACCTTGCCTTTCCTCCAGGGACTCCCTGTGTTTTGCAGACACACTGCTCAACTCTAGACACCAGTGGGTGCTGCCCTCTGGCTCCTTCCCTTGTTCTGGTGGCAGTGTCCCAGCATGTGTCTGACCCTCTACTGGGGTTTATGTTGCAGCCAGCAGAGGCCTCGGAGGTGGCGAGTGGGACCCAACCTGCCGTGGGAGCCCAGGAGCCTGGGGAGGCGGCCACGAGTGAAGCAGCCTCCGTAAGACTCAGGGACCGGGGCCCTGGCTTTTTCCCTTGCTGTCTGTCTGCCTGCCTGCCTGCCTGTGCCCCCCAGCTCTGCATCTGGCCTATCCTCCTTGCTTTGTCCGTTTGTCCAGGTCATAGATCCTGCTGAGGAGACTGGAGGCTGGCTGGCCTGGTATCAGGCCCAGACATCCCCTTCCCCTGCCTGTCGCCCCTGTCCTCTCGGGACCCCCTCCTGCTCATGCTGACCTGTGCTCCCTCCCCAGAACTCTCTGCCTGCTGTCGTGGTGGAGACCTTCTCAGCAGCTGTGAACGGCACCGTGGAGGGTGGCAGTGCAGCTGTGCGCTTGGACCTGCCCCCGGGCTTTATGTTTAAGGTGAGCCCCGGTTACTGACCCCACAGCCTGATTGCCGCTGTCAGACAGTGTCGGGGGGGGGGTGTCACCCCCTTCATAGATGAGAACACACAGTCCCGGAAGCTGTGTGATCGGCCCAGAGTCGTCCTGTTCCTCCAGCCCCTGCCACCCACTCGGCACAGTGGTATCTGTGCCCTGGTCCTGCGATGTTCACATGTTCCTGGTCGCTGTGTCGCACATCCCAACAAAGCCAAGCCACTGCAAGGCCTGGTACCCTGCACAGGCTTAAAAGTGGGACCAAGGGCCTCAGGAGAGGGTGCCCAGCTCTCCTACACAACCTCTGCAGGTGCAGGCCCAGCATGACTACACGGCTACCGATACAGACGAGCTGCAGCTTAAAGCTGGGGATGTTGTGCTGGTGATCCCCTTCCAGAATCCCGAGGAGCAGGTGAGGCTGCATTTGGGCAGGGCTGGCAGCGGGGCACGGCCAGCTGGGCAGCAGAGCCCACAGGCTGCCACGCAGCGGGCCTGTCCCCTCTCCTTGCCTGTCCTCGTCTCTCATCATTCGTCGCCCCCCCCCTTTCTTTCCTCCTTCGTCTACCCGTTCCTGCTGCCTTTTCTTCAGACCATCTCCCTTGCTGGCACATCCCTTCTGGTGCTGTTCCCGTTTCTGTCTCTTCTTTCTTTCCTCCCTGTCTTCCTCAGACTTTGTCCTCCCCCCTTTCCTTGGGCTCTGCTGCCTTCTCTGAGCATTCTGCTCGTTTCTCTCTCCACTTCTCCCTTCTCTGCCCCAAAGTTCTCCCTCTGCTGGGATAGGACCCCTGGCTGTCCCTCCATGAACCTTCAGCCCTGCTCACCGCTCCTGGCCTCACGGTGGGCTCCCATTGGCCCCATGTACCACCCCCTCCAGGCTGACCCCATATCCGTCCACACAGGACCCACAGGGACAGTGTAATTTCTAGCAGAACCCCTGAGCAATCCCCACTATGTCTTCAGCTGTTTCTGACCCCAAATGCCTTTCAGAACCTTCTCTTCTTGCTGTCACTTCTCTTTGTTAATGTATCCCTCAGGGTGGGCTCCCTGGAGACAGAACCACCTCCCAGGTTGGGGCAGGCTGCTTTGTGCACAGAGCTATGGCCCTGTGGCAGGACTCTCCTTGTCGGTGTCGAGTGAGCCTTTGCAGGGGGTTGGTGAGGGGCTGGGGGCTCCCATCCTGAGGGTTCTGGTTAGACTGACCCATTTAGAACTCAGCGTGTCCATGTGGTTTAGTTGTCAGGGTGAGAGGGGAGCTGGACTTGGGGGGGTCCTGGGCTGGGCTTTAGGGCACCAGATATGTACGAAGCCATACTGGGCTGGGAAGTTTCTGGGCTGGCACTCAATCTGCTGATTCTCCTAAACTTCAGGTCTCCACTGATCTCCCTCGTGGACTAGCTCTGTGCTGGGTGGGATTTTCAGAAGCAGAATCCTGGTCCATAGCTGGAGTTATCTGGGGTGGGGGGATAGCTGTGGTTCAGAGAAGATATCCATAGGGTTTGTAACAGGCAAATAGTGACACAGAATGAAACAACAAAGACATAAGTGGGTGCCAAGCATAGCCCAACCGCAGGGCTCAGCCACAGGCCAGGTTTATGGCTCCTGCAGGCCCAGGGTCAGGGTCTGGGGCCAAGGAGGCTGTCGTGACCCTGGGAGGGGTCAGGATTAGGCAAAGGTCCAGGTGGAGGGTTTGGTGGGATAGCCTCAGGCCGTTCTAGAAGGTTTTGACTGGTCAGCGCTCAATAGAACTCTCTGGAATTATCTGTAGGAGTCTGGAAGGAGAGCCTCTGTCCTCAGTGATGTGTCCTCTGTGGGCAGCAGAAAGGGAAAGCTTGTTGGCTGGGCCCAAGGGCGTTGCTCAGACCAGTGCCGCAGTCAGTCTACCTCTGCAGAGGGAAGAGGACCTGCCAGAGGGCAAAGAGTTAAATCCACCTGTTGAAGGGCAGATAGCTCCTGGGGCCATTATGTTTGGGTCTGGGAGATTAGCAGGGAATGCTGCCTGGAGGAGGTGTTCTTTAAGGCAGCCTCACAAGCTAGAGGAGGGGACATCCTCCCAGCAGCTCCCCAGCCAGACATACCCCGTAGGGTCCAGGTCTCTTCCTTTCCCACCCCCGTGCAGCCTGGTGCTCTGCCCCCCTCAGGATGAAGGCTGGCTGATGGGTGTGAAGGAGAGCGACTGGAACCAGCACAAGGACTTGGACAAATGCCGGGGCGTCTTCCCTGAGAACTTTACTGAGCGCGTTCAGTGAGGGCAGCGCGGCTGGTGCAGCTCTCTGGATGTGTGAAGAACACCTTTTCCCGAAAAATGTGGTTTTTTGTTTGTTTGTTTTTTGTTTTTGTTTTGTTTTTAAACTTTTGGAAAGCAAAGGAGAATCTAGAGAGACCTACACCAAGAGGTGTTCTCCCAAATATTATGTTGTTTTCCAAAGAGCCTGGTTTCGGCAGGTTTGGTCGAATCACCAGTGCTCCTGAAGCTGCTGTGTTCCCTAGTTGAGTTCCTGGCTGCCTCACCTGTGCCAGCGCCTTTTGTGCCCAGCTGAAGGCAGGACCTTGGGGGCCGCAGAGTCACCGTGCTTGCCTGATGCTTTGGCTGAGCCACCTGGGCAAGGGTACTCCTTTCCTGGCAGCTGCTGTGGGTGGGGTCCTGTCTCTCCAGACACCTCGGGACCCAGACAACCATCTGGCCTGGCCCTGCTCTGCAGACCGTTCTGTGTGCTGTTTGAAAATAAATCTTAGTGTTCAAAACAAAATGAAAAAAACAAAAACAAAACAAAACCTGATGAAAGCACTTGGAGACTGTGTTTATTCTTCTCCCTCCATTCCTGTGCATTGTAACTGGGCTGATCCATGGCTGTTCTACCAACACAGTTCACCCCTGGGGGAACTCCTCTGGGTCAGTGCTCCTGGGCAAGAGGCTGGAGTCTTGGCAGTCCCCCACCAGCTACAGGGCTACCACCACTTCCTTTTGAGTTTGGCTGGGCTCAGCCAGTAGAAGGCTGTAGCCCCTCTCCCCTCTCAGTTTTGCTGGTGGACAGGAACTGGGTGACAGCAGGGAAGATGAGAAGCTTGAAGAACCAGCTGTGTGCCCCGGAGTCTGCTAGGTGCTGCCCTAAGTGGTGTGATTCAATGCATGAGTGAACTGGGGTCAGGAGCCAGATTCCCTTTAGCAGAGGAAGAAACAGGCCCCAGGGGGTGTGGAGGCTTGCAGGGGAGCAGTGAGGCTGGTCTGAACCTGAGCAGCTGGCCCTACCTGGGGAAGCCTGAGCCTGGAGCTCCAGTCCATCCAGTTCATCAAGAAGGCCAGTGCGTCATCGGGAACCTAACCCATGTGCATCTGTGTTCCAGGACAAGTGTGCATCTGACCTCCCTGCCCCTCCACCTCCATGCCCTAGAGCCTGTCCACCACTGCTTACAGCACAAGCGACGTTTGGCTTTCCTCAGCCATTTGGAGACTTGTGGCAGGGGTTGTACCTGTGTATAAATTCGGCCTCCTGAACATTCATTTACTTCCTCACCACTTCCCATGTCAGCACTGCCATCACAGAATTTTTTTCTTTTTATTCAGTGAGAGGTGGGGAAGCAGAGACAGACTTCCTCATACACCCCCAACTGGAATCCACCCGGCAAGCCCACTAAGGGATGATGATCTATCTGCTCATCTGATCAGCCCAACTGAGCTCTTAGTGAAGGTGATGGAGCCATCCTCAACTCCCTCCAGTTGAGCCATGGCTGCAGGAGGGTGAGAGAGAAACAGAGAGAGAGAAGCAAAAGGGGGAGGGGTGGAGAAGCAGATGGGTGCTTCTCCTGTGCACTCTGACCGGTAATCAAACCCGGGACATTTGCATGCTAAGCCAACACTCTACCAGTAAGCTATGGTGCAGTCACAGAAATTAAAGTGTGATTCCTAGCCCAGTGCACTCACAGTTTGGGGGAAGGCAGAACAGCTAAGAGCACAGCAGGGCTGTTAAGGATGTGTGTGCTCAGAGTTCTGCAGACAAGATGCCACTACTCTGGCTTCACATGGGAGGTGTTTGCTGAGCCTTTAGAGGTAATGGGGGTCCCTAGGAGCTGACCCAGGGAAGGCCCATGTTGGGCAGACAGAAGCAAGTGGTAGAGTAGGCAAGTCTGGCTAGGAGGGCATTTACCATCCATAACAGCCAAACTAGCCACATGGCAGGGCTAGATGGAGAGAGATGTTGGGCCAGCACCCTGCTGGAGAGCCAGACATGTGAATGAAGAAATCATCTTCAGAGTTTAGCCCAGTTGAGTCTTTGATGACCTCAACTCTAGGCACCTTCGGACTGGAGTCACCAGCTGATCCCAGTTAACCCACACAATGTTAAGGGGATCATGATAAATTATTGTTTTAAGCCATTAAGTTTTGTGATATAGTTTACATTGCATAACAAAGATAACCCAAATTTTTAAATTTCAAGGTGATATAGGTATTTCTTGGCCACTGAAAATTGAAACTTCCCGAAGGCAGAACCCACATCTTAACCTTTTTGGTATTGCTAACTAGGCCCTGCAGGCTGGACTGCTCACAGAGCACTTTACTGGAAGCCTTGGAATAACAAAAGACACATAAAGAAAAAGGCACGAACTTTGCTAATCTGCCTACAAAATGTAGCCTTCATTTTCTGCTTGTGGTTCCCATGGAATGCGGCCCTATCAGCTCCTGGTCAGTCTCCATGTGACAGAGGCTCATTTTCTTTTTTCTTTATATATTTTTGAAAGAGTCAATACACTTTTTGAATCTAAGTTTAAAATGAAAAGATACAAAAGTCTCATCCTCATGCCTGTCCAAAAACTACTTAGTTCCCCTCCCCAAAGCCTCCAATATTACTGGTTTCTTATGTAGCCTTCTAGAAATATTCGATTGCATACATTTTACACACACACACATGTGTATGCTAGTGTACTATGTACTTTCTTCCTGTAACACTATCGTGATTTTCCTTTTTATTTAAGTG
The DNA here is from genome assembly GCF_036850995.1 of Saccopteryx leptura. Lineage (NCBI taxonomy): Eukaryota > Metazoa > Chordata > Mammalia > Chiroptera > Emballonuridae > Saccopteryx > Saccopteryx leptura. The sequence continues at coordinate 1,582,931 of NC_089509.1, forward strand.
AGAGGTGGAGAGGCATGGAGGCTGGGAGACAGACTCCCGCATGCACCCCTACCAGGATCCACCTGGCAAGCCCTTTACAGGGCAATGCTCTGCCCATCTGGGGCTGCTGCTTTGTTGCTCAACAACCAAGCTATTTCAGTGCCTGAGGCTAGGCCATGGAACCATCCTCAGCACCCTGAGGCCAGCTTCCTTCAACTGATCCATGGCTGTGGGAGAGGAAGAGAAAAAGGGGGGGGTGAGGGTGAGGGGTGGAAAAGCAGATGGGTGCTTCTCCTGTGTTCCCTGACCCGGAATTGAACCCAGGACTTCCACACTTCGAGCCGATGCTCTATGGCTGAGCCAAGAGATTTTCCATATTATTCCTTTATTGCGGCTAGTCATGTATGGCACCACGATTCCTTTTCTATTCTCTTTTTGAGACATTCGTATTACTGCTCATTCTTTGCTATTAAAAACACTCCTATGAATGGATTTATTCAAACAGAATTTCACTATAGTGTGTTTCACAATAATGTATTCCTAGAAATGACACTGTTGTGCCATTTGGCTGTCTGAGGTCACGACTACCATGGGAGATGGGGCCTTTGCAGGAGACACTCCATGCGGGCACTGTATACCCAGAGACAAGAAGGGCACCCAGACATGTCAGTTACAAGGGGTGTAACATCCTTGAGAAGATGTTATCTTTCTCTGACGACCTGAGGCAGGACATGCTGGGTGGGGGTAGGTGGGCTGATGGAGTGCCAAGGGCCAGAAGCGTGAGGAGCCTGGATAAAACACACTAAGTTCTGAAGGGCGAAACCCAGAGTGATTTCCATGTGTAAAACAAAGACTGAGCGAGTTGCTGCCTCTAACCCATCAGGAACTCCCAGTGTCCTGGGAGACGAGACCAGTCTTGGCCTGCCTCGGGCCCAGTTACTGTTACTGTAAGCTCTTGAAAATTTTAAAACCATTGTCTTACTCAGAAAAGATCACTGGCTCAGACTTTTTGCAAAGTCAGACTGGTCTTTCCCTGCACTAGAAGTAAAGGACAAGGCCTCTCCTGCATTGAGGGCAGATAGGCTCATTACTGTAGCTCCTTCCCTCGTAGATCTGGGCAGTGGCTGAGAGATGGCGCTAAAAACAAACGACTCTTCCAGGTTTCGAGGCCATGGTTGCTCTCAGAGCTGTCTTAGTAACCCAAATCCTGCTTGAGCTTCCTGGCCTGTTTTTAAGCTTCTAAGCACGTAAGCACATAATCCTTAGTAGAACAGGATGTTAACAAAGAAGGCAAAAATGGAAAAATGACAGCAAGCCAGCAAACAAAACAGTCTTGAACACAGGACTAACGAGTCTGCTCTCCCATCAAAGGGGTGGCTAGCTGGCTGCGTCTTGCCCTGCGTCAAGAGGGCGTTAGGGCAGCTCACTCTCCCTTACCCCCAGCTCAGACCATCTGTTCTTATTCAGGCACCTTGGGCATAGGGATAGGCTGTGGTGACATACATTTCCATCTGAATCCCCTAATTGGGGCTGGGGCTGTGAGTCTAGTCCCTGGAGGCACTTCCCACACCTTCCTGCCCCCGGGCATGACCTTCTTCTTCTGTTTCTGCATTCCTGGTTTTCCAGTCATACTCAGGTTCAGGACTCTGCACCCACTGGCTCGAGGCGCCTCTGGTCACACTGGCTGAGTCTATGCCCTGGATCTGTCTGGCCACCCCAGGGTAACTGCCAGCAGGAGTCAGACCTGGGAAGTTTCCAGCACCAGCCATAAAGGTGACAATGCATCAGTGACTGTCACAGTATTGTCATCTCTTAAACATCTGTTGAATAAACCAAACAATAACTGGGCTTCACATGGTGTAAAGGAGGGGTAGTCAGGGGTACCATCCACTTTTGTATCTCTGTTAGTAAAATTTTCTAACCACCCACCGGTTCCACAGTAATGGTGATTTATAAAGTAGGGAAGTAACTTTACTTTATAAAATTTATAAAGCAGAGTTACAGCAAGTTAAAGCATATAATAATTACTTACCAAGTACTTTATGTTGGATTTTTGCTAAGTTTGGCAGAATAAATCTTTATAAAACAACTTACTATACTTAAATCTATCTTTTATTTATACTTTGGTTGCTCTGCTATCACCCACCATGAAAGCTGGAATGCCCACTAGTGGGCGGTAGGGACCAGGTTGACTGTCACTGGTAAAGGAACTGCAGAAGGCTAGGTGGAAGGCTGTGTCTCTGAGCAGAGGCCAGGCCCGCCGCCTCTGTTCCCTCCTGACCACTGGGGCTTTGGAGAGCTACGTGTACCTGCGTGTCTCTGCTGTCTGACAGCAGCTGCCAGGAGCTTCTTCAGCCCCTGCTGGGCAGATAAAATATATTATGCTCACTTTGTTAAAGATGGTGCTGCCCACGTGGAGGCTGTTGCCCAGGTGATATTAATGTGTGTTGGGGGTGGGCTAAAGGCAGGCAGAATCCTTGTAGCCTGGGGCTTAGTTTTGGGATTAAGCCTTTCCCACCCTTTTTGATGTGGGGTGGTATAATCCCATCATGCCTCAGAAAAGTGACTTTGTATTAGAGACTTCCCTATTTTGTATATTGGATTAAAGGTTTTGATTTCTACTCTATAAAATGGAGGCAGAACGGGAGCTTACTCTCTCGGTTCCTGAGATTAGCATTGGAGGAGAGAGCAGAGCAGAGAGCAGAAGGAGGCCACATGGAGTAGGCCAGGAGAAGCAGCCAAGATGGCGGAATGTTGAGTGAGAGGCCAGTTTGTGCAGAGAGGAGGAAGGAGATGGGGAACAGAGGTGAATAAGTCTGGTGAGCTAGAAACCTTTGATTCTAGGAAACTCGGATAAGTCAGTAGCTTTGTGAGCACTGAATGTGAGTGGGTTCTGGAGCCCAGTGTGTGTTTTTACTTGCCCGCCGGGTGCAAGCTAGAATTAAAGATGATGGCCCACCAGTTTTTGGCTCTGTTGTTTCTTTACCGACTGTCCGAATCCAATGCGAACCTGCATGGGTCAGGCTGCTGTGATAGTGGCCATGGATACTGGCTTTACAGCCCCCAATCTCCATTTCTTTCCTAAGTGAGGGCATGTGGCAGAGGTTGGAGATACCATGGCTACTGGGCACAGGGCAGAGCTGCCTTCTCTTTTTAAGCATGTGGTTCAAACTGGCCTGTATCTGGACAGGTTTCCTGGGACCTGTAGCCAGAGGGCTGCCTTTTCCAGAGACCTAAGTGGTGGGATGGGGAACGCTTTCCCAGCTCACACAGAGACCTAGGTCTAGATGAAGTTTGGGGTGGTGGAACTGTTGGAGCCCAGTGTGGCAGTCGCCTCATCAGCCTCTGTGAGACAGGGCCTTCTCACCTGACATGTACTGTTTTATGGACTATGCACTCCCACCGATCGTGGCTCAGATCTGTGTGGCTCCTGTTTCCGCCTGGTGCTGTGCGAGGGACATGTGGTCCAGGAGAAAGCTGGAGAGACACAGGTTATGACATTCTGATACCCAGCGGCTCTGTAGAGAAGGTGAAGTCAGTGTCGGGCAGATAAAATATATTATGCTCACTTTGTTAAAGATAGCACTACCCACATGGAAGCCCATTACCCAGGTGATTGCTTGGGATGGGTGTGATTATGTTAATATGTGTTGGGGGAGGGCTTTCTCGCCAAAAGGTTTTAAAAGGAAGAGAGATCACATTGTTCCGGGAGGAGTGATTACATTCTAGAAGCCCATGCTGTAGGAGAGCAGAGAAAGGCCACATAGAGGAAGCCAGGAGAAGCAGCCAAGATGGCAGAGTGCTGAAGGAGAAGCCAGTTTGTGCAGAGTTTGTACAGGGAGAAGGAGACGGGGAACAGAGGTGAATAAGGCTGGTGAGGTAGACACCTTTGATTCTAGGAAACTCAGATAAATCAGTAGCTTTGTGAGCACTGAATGAGTGGGTTTTGGAGCCCAGTGTGTGTTTTTACTTGCTGCCAGGTGTGAGCTACGATTAAAGGTAATGGCCCACCAGTTCTTGGCTTCGTTGTTTCATTACCATCTGTCTGAATCTAATGCGAACCTGCATGGGCCAGGTGGTTGTGATGGTGGCCGCAGCTACTGGCTTTACATTTAGCATAGTCTGTGGCAGGATTTGATACAGTTTGGTATGGAGCCACCACCACCTTTGAGTGGTGGAGTAGAGAACTGGCTGCTGTTATGGTTCTCCATGGCTGTCCTTTTGGGGGGCGTAGGCTGGCTGACTCTTACAGACATGCATGAGGACACCGTGAGTTCTGTGGAAGAGGCTGCCGGGGACCTGCAAACTGAGCAGTGGAAGGAGCTGGAGCAAACGTGGGAGAAAGAGATACTGACCCTGGAGCTGGAGCAAGCACCGGAGGAGAAGGCCAACCAGGTTTGCAAGATTCGCCTGGAAATGGAGCAGATGCTGGAGAAGGAATCACAGGTTCAGGAGTTGCAGCTTGCCCTGGACGTTGTGGAGAGCCAGCAGCAGCAGGAAGCCGGGGCTGCAAGGCCTGCTGAGTAGAAGGCGGCGGTGGCCCGGGGCTCGAGCCTGGCAGCAGGAGCTGATGTTTTCAGTTCCTCTTTGGAGGATGAGGAGAATCAGTCTGGAGTTGCAATCGCAGCCTCTGGAAGGTGATAGCCCAGCAGCAAGGAGTACCTACTACGGCCCTGGTAGGTCTGTGATTTTGGGACATAGGGGTGAATGCCATCATGCTCTCTGGAGCAGAGATGGAAATGCTGACTGCCATTGCCACGTGCTCCTCCTTGGGACAGTGTCATACCTGCCAGGATGGCAGGAATGAGGGGGGTGGCTGAGGCCCCATGTGTGTGAACTGATTCCTGGACTATGACCAGAGTGGGCACTGGCTCCTTTGTTGGATGGACTTACGGATTTTGGACATTGTGAAATACCCTAACTACCCTGACGGGGGTGGGGGCAGCTTTGCTGGAAGTACTCCCCTGCTCCGGGAAGCTTTTCCTATGGCTAGAAAGAAGGCTAAGGACATTTTGTACTTTTGGCAAAGTGCTCAGAGACTGGTGAAGTGTATCTTTGTAATTGTTGAAATTGTATGATTTGTCAGGTTGTTGTAATTTGTGTAATGTGCCTAATTTCCTTGCACAGGGATGCCAGTGATGTAGATTGTGGGTAGTAAAGTGAGCATAGGGGTGGATTGTTGGGCAGATAAAATATATTATGTTCACTTTGTTAAAGATGGTGCTGCCCACATGGAAGCCCATCTGCCCAGGTGATTGCTTGGGATGGGTGTGATTATGTTAATATGTGTTGGGGGCGGGCTTTTGCACCAAAAGGTTTTAAAAGGAAGAGAGATCACGTTGTTCCGGGAGAAAGAGTGATTATGTTCTAGGACCGTGATGGTGAACCTGTGATATGCTTGTCAGCACTGACACGTTTAGCCATTTTCGATGATACGTGGCCGCATGTGGCCACATACCAGAGAAGTATGGGGCCGCATGCCAAAAGGACGTTTCATCTTCGGCTCCTGCATGGCCAGGTGCAGTAGCCGAGGATAAAACATTTGCTGTAGTGTAGACACTCTGTGCCGGAGGTCTGTAGGCCTTTAAAACAACAGAACTCTGGCACAGAGCGTCTAGTTCTGGGACTTCCAGTTAGGCTGTTAGGGGATCTTTGACCTCACTTCTGGCCAGTGGAGCAGGGAGCAGTGGAATGCCACACAGGGGACGCATCTCTGGGGGCCCTGTGATCGCCATTACCAGCAACCACATAACCACAGCAACCATCATCCAATCTACTGTTCTGGGGTGTCGTGGATTTCTAATTGACCATCATTACTGAGATAAGTGAGGGGGAGGTTGGGAGAGGCGAGGGCCTGTGCTATGGGTGCCGTTTCCCATCATTAGAAATAGCGGCAGCCATCTTAATTTACATAAGATGCAACTTGCAGAATTTCAAGACAGCATCTGGGCTCAGGTGTTTGTTGACTTGAGGTCAAAGCTTGAGAATCTGGAAAGGTGCCACTTGGAGAATCAAGAGGAGTGCCACTACGAACAGGAAATTTGGAGTGCCTGGAACCGATTACCAGACACTTTTAGCACCCTGAAAAATATAGCAATGGCTTTACTCACAATTTTTCCCTCTTCGTACTTTTGTGAGACCTTATTCTCAGTGTTAAATAATGTCAAAATCAACAAAAGAAACAGATTGACAGATGAAGTTAGTAGTGCTTGCTTGGGCTTGAAGTGTACAAAATACCAACCTTTATTGAAGATTTAGCCATTGAAATTCAGCAAAAAAAAGTCACTAATAGGCAGGTTAGTTAAAGAATTCCCCCTCCCCCTCACTTATCTTAGTTCACGGCATCCCACACAAGTTAAATAATATCAAGACCAATAAAAGAAACTGACTGACAGATGAACAAAGAAGTCACTAAGCAGGTAAATTAGGTTTTGATTTATGAAATACAATTATATATTACAATTATACATTTTTGTTATTTAAACTATAAATATCACAAAATTATGGTTTTTTTCTTGAAGTGACACACCACTTGAGTTATGCTTGGTTATTTGGCGAATTTTGACACACCAAGCTCAAAAGATTGCCAATCATTGTTCTAGGAGAAGCCCATGCTATAGGAGAGCAGAGAAAGGCCACGTGGAGGACAGGAGAAGCAGCCAAGATGGCAGAGTGCTGAAGGAGAAGCCAGTTTGTGCAGAGAGGAGATGGGGGAACAGAAGTGAATAAGGCTGGTGAGCTAGAAACCTTTGATTCTAGGAAACTCAAATAAGTCAGTAGCTTTGTGAGCACTGAATGAGGGGTTTTTCGAGCCCAGTGTGTGTTTTTACTTGCCTGCCGGGCGCAAGCTAGGATTAAAGCTAATGGCCCACTAGTTCTTGGCTCCGTTGTTTCATTACTGTCTGTCCGAATCTAATGTGAACCTGCATGGGCCAGGAAGCTGTGATGGTGGCCCTGGCTACTGGCTTTACAGTCAGGAATGTGGATAAGCCTCAAGTCTTCACTTTGGAGAGGCACAGTAGGAGAGAAGGAATAAGACAAACAGAGAAAGGAGAGGCAAAGCATTAAAAAAGCGAAAATCTTCGGAGCCTCAGTGAGCCTACTATCTAGATTGGGAAGAGCACTGGGGACATGGGTTGGAGCGTGGCATGAAGTCTGACTTCCCGAGACCAAAGCTTCCGCAGGACAAAGGAAGGGGCAAGGAAAGGGCAGCACTGTCCTATTAAGCAAGCTTTTTCTTATTTTATGCTCATGGAACATTCACCAAAGGGGTGAGAACAGTCTAGCTGCACAGCCAGCTTCTGCCGCTGGCCCTGCTCAGGTAACACTGTGATGGGTGGTTGGGCAGTGGGCAGACCCCGTCAAGGGCAGAGAATTACAGAGCTCCTGCTTCTCTTCCACAAGGTGGACAACTGCCGTCCCTTATTGATCGCTTAGGACACACCAGTTTCTGTACTGAGTTTTGTACTCACCTCTCTTTACTTAGAGCTGGCTTCTGCTTTATGGGCAAGGTTCCACTATTAACCCCATTTTACAGATGAGAACAGTGAGCCCCTGGCTGGAGGATTCCACACTGCCATGTGGACCTGATTAGAAGCCAGGATTCAGAGTACCATTGCTCTTGTTATGAATGAGGTGAGATCCTGTTGTTTATGCTCAAACCCACAGGTCCAAGGTCCAGAGAAAAACATGCTCACAAGTTTTGGGAAAGTCAGAAAAACTGCACTGCCTCCACTCCCAGCTTTGACCACATGCTTTCTGTCCTGCTCTCCTGTCACTGGACCTCCCTTGGCCCCCTGCCCATAGTCATGGAAAAAGGGGTGAACATTTGGGATTGCTCAGAAACATTCTCTTATGTGAGAGAGGTTTTGGGGAGGCAGGAAATAGGGAAGAAAAAATGGAAAATGTTAGAGCAAAATTTGTCCCACCTGCTGGCTGAGAGGCCTCTGGCTTTTAGGTCAGAGGTGGGCAAAGAGGGCAAAACTGGCAGTGTCTGGCAGCTGAGTCTCCTTTCTCTTGGCCTCTCTTCTTCTTTAAGTGCATTGTCCATCCTTTCTAGGGGAAGAGGATGTGACTGCCCGCACACTGCCCCTTAGTGACTGGTGGCCTCTGCTCGGGGTAGCCAAGGCTGCTGAGCAGTGTGGGCTGTGGGGAGGCCCCAGCTGGAAGGTGGCATATGCCCGGGGTGTTAAAACTGCTGTTCAGGGAGTGTGGAGGCTGAGGGGAGGGTGGTCCCACTGCTGAGAAGAGTGGAAGTGAGAGGGGAAGGGGGCCCTTGCTGTGTATCAAGTTGGAGCTCGCAGTAGTGTTCCCCACCTTGTTTAAACCTAAGTATAGTTCTGACAGTGTACTGGAAATGCCACTCCCTGCTTGTGGGCCTTACCTCTGCCTGCGGAGCATCTCCGGCCTGTGTCCCTGTTGGCTAAGGCAGTGATGGACAGGCAGTTGCCACCCGTTCAAGAGGCTGAGCTGAACCAATCGGATTCATTCTCTCAGCTTGAACTTAAATTGAGACACAGAGACAGAGGTTGAAGAGAGTCTGTGGAAGAGGTCATGGCCTCAAAGAGGGCTGCAGAGTGGATGTGGAAGAAAAGTGGGAACAGAGATCCAGGCTGAGGCCAGCTGGTGGAGAGCAGGCTGGAGAATAAGAGCCTGAGAAACAAATGGACATTAGAGGGACAACAGATGGACACTAGAGCTATACCCCATAGGTATAGCTATTCCCTGCGGGAAAGCACCTGGCCACCAGTGGGAGCTGAAACCAGCCTGGAGCCCTCCCAGGCCAGGCTCTGCCCACCAGCGGGAGCTGAAACCAGCCTGGAGCCCTCCCAGGCCAGGCTCTGCCCACCAGCGGGAGCTGAAACCAGCCTGGAGCCCTCCCAGGCCAGGCTCTGCCCACCAGCGGGAGCTGAAACCAGCCTGGAGCCCTCCCAGGCCAGGCTCTGCCCACCAGCGGGAGCTGAAACCAGCCTGGAGCCCTCCCAGGCCAGGCTCTGCCCACCAGCGGGAGGGGTGCCCAAACATGCTCATTCGGGAAGCTGTCCCCCTGCCTTTCCAAGAGAGTCCTGTTCTGTGGATGACCCCACAACCTTCCTTGTGCGTGGTCCCTCTCTAACTGAGGACAGGTGGCCACTGTCTTCCTAACCACTCCAGCCTATTGTCTGTGTCTTACAAGTGAGGAAACCGAGGCTCGGAGACTGGCTGCGGTCACTGTCCCAGGAGATCCTGACTAGCTCCTTGCCTGCAGTTCCATGGGGGGTTTTGAATTCTTTTTAATTTTCTTTTTCTTCTTCTTCTTTTTTTTTTTTTTTTTTTTGGTGAGAGAGAGAGAAAGAGAGAGAGTCAGGAAGGGAGAAAGATGAGAAACATCAATTCTTCACTGCGGCACCTTAGTTGTTCATTGATTGCTTTCTCATATGTGCCTTGACTGGGGGGTTCCAGTGGTGCCAGTGACCCTTTGCTCAAGTCACTGGTCATAGGGTCATGTCTATGATCCCACACTAAGGCCAGTGACCTTGAGGTTTCGAACCTGGGTCCTCAGCATTCCAAGCTGAAGCTCTGTCCACTACGCCACCACCTGGTCAGGCCATAGGAGGTTTTGTAAGTGGGTCTTCCAAGTGAGCAAGTCCAGAAAAATATGGGGTTGGGGAAGTGAGGGGCCCTGGGAGAGGGTGGTGGGGTGGCCCAGGGCTGTGGTGACCCAGTGCCCACTGGTCTCCTGGCATAGCCCCCTGTGCAGGGCTGCAAGCCTCCCCCTGGCTGACTGGCCTCTCTGTCCCCATCTGAAAGGGCCCATGTGCACTGGCGTTTTGGATCTCGGTGGCACCTCTTGGGACAACGAATTTTGGTTACCTTATCCAAAGATGTGCTGCCTTTGGGGCAGATCTGATGAAGACATGACATTGCAATTTCCACTGAGCTTCTTTAACATAGCTCCAGGCTGCTGCGCCAGTCACCACAAGGGAATGCTGCTGACTGACCCAGAGAGACGTCGGTGCCCCAGGTCCTGTGTGTGAAGTGCTGTCCTGTCCAGTGCGGGTGGCTGCTTGTAGTGCAGAGTGGCAGTGTCCACGGTTTCTGGGCAGGTCTTCTTTTTTTTTTTTAGATTTTTTTTTAAATTTTATTTATTCATTTTTAGAGAGGGGGGAGAGAGAGAGAGAGAGAGAGAGAGAGAGAGAGAGAGAGAGAAGGGGGGAGGAGCTGGAAGCATCAACTCCCATATGTGCCTTGACCAGGCAAGCCCAGGGTTTCGAACCAGCAACCTCAGCATTTCCAGGTCAACGCTTTATCCACTGCGCCACCACAGGTCAGGTCGGGCAGGTCTTCTTATAGCACCCTTCTCCTCTGCCTTTGGGAGCTGTGGTGGGGAGGGCGGGGCTGTCTTCTCAGCAGAGCAGAGTCAGAATGGCAGGGACCACCCCTCCTTCTCCTTTCCCTGCCAAAGCCGTGTGTGGGTTTATATATATGTATATGTGTGTTTGTACATATGTACGTGTGCATGTATATATGTGTGTATATATGTGTGTGTGTATGTGTGTTTCTGTATGCATAGGGGGAGTGCTCTGCCCCATTTGGAGGAAAGGCCTGAAGAGAATTGCCTGTGAAGTTTCAATGTGACTCAGGGACATGGGCAAGAAGTCCGTGTCTAATAGCTGAGTGCCAAGCAGAGTGTGCCCTGGGAAGTGCTGGAATGGAAGCCTGTTACGTGACCTGCGGTAGCAGGGCAGCCTTCCACCAGCATCTGCTGTTTCTGGGAGGCCGGGAGGGACCTGGAAGGTTCCATGTTCTCACCATCAAGTACAGATATCTGGAGGTTAGCTAAGGCAAGAGTCAGGGGGCTGCCATGGAAGAGAGAAACCCTTCCCCAAAGGCAGTAGAGGATGGCGGTGTCTAGCAGGGGCCAGGGGAGAAGGTGGGCCAGCCCCTTGCTGAGCCAGAACAGAGGGACTGTCCCCTGTAGCGTGCATCTTCTACAGAAGAACCACAGTTGGCCACAGTGCACAGTGCAAGAGCCCCGAAAGGGGACCACTGTCCTGTGCACACCTGGAGGGGAGGGAAGGAGAAAGCTGTGGCCGAGCAAGGGAAGTGTCTGCCCCGTCTCCATGGTGCTTAGACAGCTCTGTGCAGCTTGACTCTCTGTGCGGAAGGGCAGCAGAGGGAGGGCAGGCTGCCCGCCCCCACTGCCCCTGAAGGCATCTGCCCTGGCGCTGGGGCGGAGGATTGGATTAGTTATCAGTGAGCATGACCACATCTATCTGTAACCAGATTGATCTGAAATGGTCCTGCTGTAAGGAGAGGTCATGAGAAATCATCAAAAGGCCAAAGATGTTGCTTTGGAAAAACCAGATTTCTTCCCTCCTTCCCCTCTTCCTGCAGCCAAGACTCTCTCTTACCACTGAGGAGAGGGGGTACTGAGAAAGAAGAATTGCTACAGTCAGCATACACAGAAAGCTGCAGGTTTGTGTGGGCTCAGTGGAGACGGCTCAGTTTTTACCCACTTTACTTGGGAGTCCTGTTGTGAACCCTTAAAAAGTTGGTAGTGTTTCTGGACTGCTATGGAAGAGCTTGGTCATTGTGAAGCCAGGGCTGGGCTGGGGACTGAAGGGGTACAGAGGCAGATGCTGGGGGAAGTCACCAGCGTGGAGACGGGGAGAGAAATCAGGGTGAGGGGCAAAGTTATCAAAAGGCTCTTCTCAGGCTTGCATTTGTAAGGTCTGGCTTTCTTCTCAAAGAACAGAGGCAAACTAAACCATGCATATGGTGCCCTGGGCCAGACAGAGCATGTTTATGGAATGGCTGGATGTCCAGAGTTGGCCAGAAAGAAGGCATTGGTGAGGAGGCCAAGGTCTGGGGCAGTGGGCGTGGAGAAGAATCATGTGGTCCCCTGGACTGGTCAGCCTGATTCTGGAGAACGGGTGACTGAGGCGGGGTCCCACCAGAACTGGCATCAGAGGACAAATGGTATGGGAACACAGAGAGGGCATGAACTGGCACTCCTGGGTCATGGCATCAGCAGTGACCCACTATTCCTGCATCCCTGTGTGAGGGGCAGCTCAGCTGAGAGCCATGGAGCTGCCTGGGACAGGTGGGGTGCCCCACATCTGTCGCATCTACCTTCTGGGCTGTGGGGTCACAGGTGTTTGAGGACAGGTGTTCTGCCTGCTATTCCCATATTTGTATCCTCCATGTCCTCTGGCCATGACAAGTTTTCCGGCCTTACAGGCTTTTTGGGACAATCTCTCACCCTCTGTTCTGAACCCACAATTACAAATGAACAAGAAAATGCCCCCTGCCCCTATTTGCAGGTCAGCCCAGGGTGTCTGTACCCAGGACTTGCCTCTGGCTGAGTGCCCAATGCACCTGTGAGGTGAGCATAATTGTCCTACCCAGCTACAGGAGTCCAGGACACTCCCAACCACCTACTGCAGATTTACTGTGACTTTATTTAACTCTCCCTGGACCTGTTTATGTTTCATTAAACTCTTTTATCGAGCCTGTTAATTTTCTTCTCTCTGCTGATTTATTCTGGGCCCTACCTCCACTCGCACTCCGTGGCTTCAACCTCAGGGTTTCTGGAGTGTGTCTGCACCTCAAGCCTCAACCAATTGGCAGAGCTGCAGTGGTCCTTCAGGCCCTCTGGTCACCTCTCACACAGCCTTGTCCTCCTAAAGAACCCAGAGGCTGTTTTCATGACACCCCCACTGCTGCCCCGTGCCCTACATTTGTCTTTTAAATGCTTAACTTAGAACAAGGAATCTTTGCTAGTGAACATCAAGCTGCCTTTGGCTAGTGGTAAAGATGTTTTCGGTCAGGGATGCCTTTGAACCCCACTTCTATTGTGTGTGCGGGATACTATGTGACTGTCTATGTGAGGTCTGATCCCACTGAGGCAGTGAGCAGTTTGCAGGACAGCTGGATCAACTTGGGAAATCTGCAGATGACCTTGTGACCCAGTGGGGGTCAGCCAGCTGATGATGGACTACCATTTCTGTGATTGATTTGCAATCACACTTGGGGGCTTTTTTCTTTTCTTTTCTTTTTTTCTTTTTTTTTTTTTCTTCCATTTTTCCGAAGCTGGAAATGGGGAGGCAGTCAGACAGACTCCCGCATGCGCCTGACTGGGATCCACCTGGCATGCCCACCAGGGGGTGATGCTCCTCCCATCTGGGGCGTCACTCTGTTGCATCCAGAGCCATTCTAGTGCCTGAGGCAGAGGCCACAGAGCCATCCTCAGCGCCCGGGCCATCTTTGCTCCAATGGAGCCTTGGCTGCGGGAGGGGAAGAGAGAGACAGAGAGGAAGGAGAGGGGGAGGGGTGAAGAAGCAGATGGGCGCTTCTCCTGTGTGCCCTGGCCGGGAATCGAATCTGGGACTCCTGCACGCCAGGCCGACGCTCTACCACTGAGCCAACCGGCCAGGGCGCATTTTTATTTTTAAAACAACAGATGCCATCTTGGCCTGACCTGTGGTAAAACATAGACCTGGAACACTGAGGTTGCCAGTTAGAAACCTTGGGATTACCTGGTCAAGGCACATGCAACAACTAAAGTGAAGCAATGATGAGTTGATACTTCTTGCTCCCCCCTCCTGTTTGTAAAATCAATCAATAAAAACAAATATATTTTTGCTTGCTCCATTCTTTTTTTTTAATGATTTTAATTTGTGTTTACATAGATGCAAGTGTCCCACCGAATATATCTCCCCACACCCCCTTATTCCCCTCGGCCCCCCCAATACCCCCTACCCCCAGTGCCTTCCCCCTTTCCCTCCAGGATTTGCTGTCCTGCTCTCTATAATGCCGTGTTATGTATATATAATTTCATTAATCTCTTTCCCTTCTCTGATCCCATCTTCTCTTCTACTTTCCCTCTGACCACATTCCCTCTGGTCCCTTTGATCCCACCTCTGTCTCTCTTCTGTTGCTCAGTTCACATTGTTCATTCAATTCCTCAAATGAGTGAGGTCATATGATATTTTTCTTTCTCTGCCTGGCTTATTTTACTTAACATAATAGTTTCCAGTTCCATCCATGTTGTTGCGAAAGGTAAGATTTTCTTCTTTTCCATGGTCCCATAGTATTCCATTGTGTACCACTGCTTTTTAATCCACTCGTCCACTGACAGACACTTGTGCTGTTTCCAGATCTTCGCTATTGTGAACAATGCTGCCATAAACATGGGGGCGCATTTCTCCTTTTGAAACAGTACTATGGTATTCTTGGGGTATATTCCTAAAAGTGGGATAGCTGGGTCAAAAGGTAGTTCGATTTTCAATTTTTTGAGGAAACTCCGTACTGTTTTCCATAGTGGCTGCACCAGTCTGCATCCCCACCAGCAGTGCAGGAGGGTTCCCTTTTCTCCACATCCTCGCCAGCACTTATTCTGTGTTGTTTTGTTGATGAGCGCCATTCTGACTGGTGTGAGGTGATATTTCATTGTGGTTTTAATTTGCATTTCTCTAATGATTAGTGATGTTGAGCATTTTTTCATATGCCTATTGGCCATCTGTATGTCTTCTTTGGAGAATTGTCTATTTATTTTTTTTGCTCAGTTTTTGATTGGATTGTTTATCTTCCTGGTGTTGAGTTTTACAAGTTCTTTATGAATTTTGGTTATTAACCCCTTATCAGACATACTGGCAAATATATTCTCCCATTGTGTGGGTTGTCTTTTTATTTTGTTAATGGTGCCTTTTGCTGTGCAAAACTTTTTAGTTTGATATAGTCCCATTTGTTCATCCTGTCCTTTATTTCACTTGCCGGTGGAGATAAATCAGCAAAAATATTGCTATGAGAGATATCGGAGAGTTTACAGCCTATGTTTTCTTCCAAGATGTTTATGGTTTCACGACTTACATTTAAGTTTTTTATCCATTTTGAGTTTACTTTTGTAAGTGGTGTAAATTGGTGATCCAGTTTCGTTTTTTTGCAAGTATCTGTCCAATTTTCCCAACACCATTTGTTAAAGAGGCTGTCTTTACTCCATTGTATGCTCTTACCTACTTTGTCAAATATCAGTTGTCCATAAAGGTGTGGGTTTGTTTCTGGGTTCTCTGTTCTGTTCCATTGACCTATATGCCTGTTCTTATGCCAGTACCAGGTTGTTTTGAGTACGATGGACTTGTAGTATAACTTGATATCAGGAAGTGTGATAGCAGCCACTTTTTTCTTATTTTTCAGGATGTTGAGGCTATTTGTGTTTTTTTTTGGTTCCATATAAATTTTTGGAATATGTGTTCTATATCTTTGAAGTATGTCATTGGTATTTTAATAGAAACTGCATTGAATTTATAAATTGCTTTGGGTAATATAAACATTTTAATGATGTTTATTTTTCCTATCCATGAGCATGGTATATGCTTTCACTTGTTTGTATCTTTCTTGATTTCCTTTATCAATATTTTATAATTTTCCGAGTACAAGTCTTTAACCTCTTTGGTTAAATTTACTCCTAGGTACTTCTTTTTTTTGTTGTTGTTGCAATAGTGAAGGGGATTGTTTTCTTAATTTCTCTTTTTTTTATTTTAAGTTATTATTATTATTTTTTATAAATTTTTATTCATTTTAATGGGGTGGCATTAATAAATCAGGGTACATATGTTCAAAGAAAACATCTCCAGGTTATCTTGTCATTCAATTATGTTGCATACCCGTCATCCAAAGTCAAGTTGTCCTCTGTCACCTTCTATCTGGTTTTCTTTGTGCCCCTTTCCTCCCCCCTCTCCCTTCCTGTCCTCCCTCCCTGCCCCATAACCACCAAAGTCTTGTCCATGTCTCTTAGTCTCATTTTTATGTCCCACCTATGTATGGAATCATGCAGTTCTTAGTTTTTTCTGATTTACTTATTTCACTCCATATAATGTTATCAAGACCCATCCATTTTGTTGTAAATGATCCGATATCATAATTTCTTATGGCTGAGTAGTATTCTATAGTATATATGTACCACATCTTCTTTATCCAGTCATCAATTGAAGGGCTTTTTGGTTGTTTCCATGTCTTGGCCACTGTGAACAATGCTGCAATGAACATGGGACTGCATGTGTCTTTACGTACCAATGTTTTTGAGTTTTGGGGGTTTATACCCAGTAGAGGGATTGCTGGGTCATATGGTAGTTCTATTTTTAGTTTTTTGAGGAACAACCATACTTTCTTCCATAATGGTTGTACTACTTTACATTCCCACCAACAGTGGATGAGGGTTCGTTTTTCTCCACAGCCTCTCCAGCATTTGCTATTACCTGTCTTGTTGATAATAGCTAATCTAACAGGTGTGAGGTGGTATCTCATTGTAGTTTTGATTTGCATTTCTCTAATAACTAATGATGATGAGCATCTTTTTATATATCGATTGGCCATTTGTATTTCTTCCTGGGAGAAGTGTCTGTTCATGTCCTCTTCCCATTTTTTTATTGGATTGTTTATTTGTTTGTGGTTGAGTTTTATGAGTTCTTTGTATATTTTGGATATTAGGCCCTTATCTGTGCTGTCTTTTGAAAATATCATCTCCCTTTTAGTTGGCTGTCTGTTTATTTTGTTGTCAGTTTCTCTTGCTGTGCACAAACTACTTAGTCTCATGTGGTCCCATTCATTTATCTTTGCCTTCACTTCCCTTGCCTTTGGAGTCAAATTCATAAAATGTTCTTTAAAACCAAGGTCCATGAGTTTAGTACCTACGTTTTCTTCTATATACTTTATTGTTTCAGGTCTTATATTTAGTTCTTTGAGCCATTTTGAATTAATTTTAGTACAAGGGGACAAACTGTTGTCAAGTTTCATTCTTTTGCATGTGACTTTCCAGTTTTCCCAGCACCATTTGTTGAAGAGGCTTTCTTTTCTCCATGGTGTGTTGTTGGCCCCTTTATCGAAAATTATTTAACCATATATATGTGGTTTTATTTCTGGACTTTCTATTCTGTTTTATTGGTCTGAGTGTTTATTTTTCTTCCAATACCATGCTGTTTTGATTGTCATGGCTCTATAATATAATTTGAAGTCAGGTATTGTAATGCCTCCAGCTTAGTTCTTTTTCCTTAGGATTGCTCTGGTTATTCAGGGTTTTTTATGTAGTTCCATATAAATCTGATGATTTTTTGTTTCATTTCTTTAAAAAATGTCATTGGAATTTTGATGGAAATTGCATTAGATTTGTATATTGCTTTTGGTCATTTTGATTATATTTATATTTTCTATCCAAGAACAGGGAATATTTTTCCATTTCATTGTATCTTTTTTGATTTACCTTAACAATGCTTTATAGTTTTCATTATATAGGTCCTTTACATTCTTTGTTATGTTTATTCCTAGGTATTTTATATTTTTTGTTGCAACCGTGAAGGAGATTATTTTTTTTAGCTCATTTTCTAATGTTTTGTTGTTGGCATATAGAAAGGCTATGGACATTTGTATATTAATTTTGTATCCTATGACCTTACTGTATTGGTTTATTGTTTCTAGTAATCTTTTTGTGGAGTCTTTGGGGTTTTTGATGAATAGGATCATATCATCTGCAAAAAGTGAAACCTTTACTTCTTCT
The DNA here is from genome assembly GCF_036850995.1 of Saccopteryx leptura. Taxonomy (NCBI): domain Eukaryota; kingdom Metazoa; phylum Chordata; class Mammalia; order Chiroptera; family Emballonuridae; genus Saccopteryx; species Saccopteryx leptura. The sequence continues at coordinate 1,600,443 of NC_089509.1, forward strand.
TTTCTGATATGGGTGCCTTTTATTTCTTTATCTTGTCTGATTGCTCGGGGTAGAACTTCTAGCACCATGTTAAATAAGAGTGTAGAGAGCGGACAACCCTGTCTTGTTCCTGATTTAAGGGAGAAAGTCCTCAGTTTTATGCCATTTAGTATGATGTTAGCTGATGGTTTATCATATATGGCCTTTATCATGTTGAGATATTTTCCTTCTATATCCATTATGTTGAATGTTTTAAACATAAGTTGTGTTGTATTTTGTCAAATGCCTTTTCTGCATCTATTGATAGGATCATGTAATTTTTGTTCTTTGTTTTGTTGATATGGTGTATTAAATTAACTGTTTTACATATGTTGAACCATCCTTGAGATTCTGGAATGAATCCCACTTGATCATGATGTATTATTTTTTTAATATGTTGTATTCAGTTTGCTAGTATTTTCTTTAGTATTTTAGCATCTGTATTCATTAAAGATATTATTCTGTAGTTTTCTTTTTTTGTACCATCCTTGCCAGGTTTCGGTATGAGGGTTATGTTGACCTCATAAAATGTGTTTGGAAGTATTGCTTCTTCTTCAATTTTTTGGAAGACTTTGAGTAGAATAGGAACCAAGTCTTCTTTGAATGTTTGGTAGATTTCACTAGTAGAGTCATCTGGGCCTGGACTGTTATTTTTGAGGGGGTTTTTAATAGTTTTTTCTATTTTCTTCCTGCTTATTGGTCTGTTTAGGCTTTCTACTTCTTCATGACTCAGTCTGGGAAGATTGTATTGTTCTAGGAATTTATCCATTTCTTCTAGATTGTTGAATTTGGTGGCATATAGTTTTTTATAGTATTCTACAATAATTCTTTGTATATCTTTGATATCTCTGGTGATTTCTCTTTTATTTTGGATTTTGTTTATATAAGTGCTTTCTCTTTTTTCCTCAGTGAGTCTTGCCAAGGGTGTGTAAAATTTTTTGATCTTTTCAAAGAACCAGCTCCTTTTTTTATTAATTTTTTTTATTGTTTTTCTGTTCTCTAGTTTATTTCTGCTCTGATTTTTATTATTTTCTTTCTTTGGCTGGTTTTGCATTGTCTTTGCTCTTCTTTTTCTAGTTCCTTAAGGTGTGAAGTTAAGTGGTTTACTTGGGCTTTCTCTTTTTTTTAAAATTAATTTTAATGGGGTGATATTGATAAATCAGGGTACATATGTTCAGAGAAAACAGCTCTAGGTTATTTTGCCATTTGTTTATGCTGCATTCCCATCACCCAAAGTCCAATTGTCTTTTGTCACCTTCTAACTGGTTTTCTTTGTGCCCCTCCCCTCCTGCATTTCCCTCCCCTTCCTCCCCCCCCATCCTGTAACCCCCGCACTCTTGTCCATATCTCTGAGTCTCATTTTTATGTCCCACCTATGTATGAAATCATATAGTTTTTAGTTTTTTCTGATTTACTTATTTCACTCAGTATAATGTTATCAAGTTTCATCCATGTTGTAAATGATCTGATATCATCCTTTCTTATGGCTTAGTAGTATTCTATAGTATAAATGTACCACTGCTTTTTAATCCACCAGTCTGCAGACAGACACTTGGGCTGTTTCCAGATTTTCGCTGTTGTGAACAATGCTCCCATAAACATGGGGGTGCATTTCTTCTTTTCGTACAGTGCTATGGTGTTTTTGGGGTATATTCCTATCAGTGGGATAGCTGGGTCAAAAGGCAGTTCGATTTTTAATTTTTTTGAGCTATCTCTATACTGTTTTCCACAGTGGCTACATTAGTCTGCATTCTCACCAGCAGGGCAGGAGGTTTCCCTTTTCTCCACATCCTTGCCAGTACTTATTCTGTGTTGTTTTGTTGATGAGCGCCATTCTGACTGGTGTGAGGTGATATCTCATTGTGGTTTTAATTTGCATTTCTCTAATGATTAGTGATGTTGAGCATTTTTTCATATGCCTATTGGCCATCTGTATGTTTTCTTTGGAGAAGTGTCTATTCATTTCTTTTGCCTATTTTTGGATTGGATTATTTGTCTTCGTGGTATTAAGTTTTATGAGTTCTTTATAAATTTTGGTTATTAACCCCTTATCAGACACATTGTCAAATATATTCTCCCATTGTGTAGTTTGTCTTTTTATTCTGTTCTTATTGTCTTTAGCTTTTTCCAGCTTGATGCTTTATCTACTGTGCCACCACAGGCAAACTATTGTCTTTAGCTGTGCAGAAGCTTTTTAGTTTGATATAGTCCCATTTGTTTATCCTATCTTTTATTTCACTTGACTGTGGAGACAAATTGGCAAATATATTGCTGCGAGAAATGTCAGAGAGCTTACTGCCTATGTTTTCTCCTAAGATGCTTATGGTTTCACGGCTTACATTTAAGTCTTTTAACCATTTTGAGTTTATTTTTGTGAATGGTGTAATTTGCTGGTCTAGTTTCACTTTTTTGCAGGTAGCTTTCCAATATTCCCAACATCATTTGTTGAAGAGGCTGTCTTAACTCCAATATATGCTCTTACCTCCTTTGTCAAATATCAGTTGTTCATAAAGGTGTGAGTTTATTTCTGGGTTCTCAGTTCTGTTCCATTGATCTAAATGCCTGTTCTTATGCCAGTACCAAGCTGTTTTTTTAGTACAGTGGCCTTATAGTATAACTTGATATCCAGAAGTGTGATACCTCCCACTCTATTCTTCCTTTTCAAGATTGCTAAGGTTATTCGTGTTCTCTTTTGGTTCCATATAAATTTTTGGAATACGTGTTCTATATCTTTGAAGTAAGTCATTGGTATTTTAATCAACATTGCATTGAATTTATAAATTGCTTTGGGTAATATAGACATTTTAATGATGTTTATTCTTCCTAACCATGAGCATGGTATATGCTTCCACTTGTTTGTATCTTTCCTGATTTTTTTTTAATCAATGTTTTATAATTTTCCAAGTACAAGTCTTTAATCTCCCTGGTTAAATTTATTCCTAGGCACTTTTTTTTTTGGTTGCAATGGTAAAGGGGATTGATTTCTTAATATCTCTATCTGACAGTTCATTGTTAGTGTATAAAAATGCCTCTGATTTCTGAGTATTAATTTTATATCCTGCCACCTTGCTGAATTCATTTATCAGGTCTAGTAGTTTTTTGACTGCGACTTTAGGGTTTTCTATATACAATATCATATCATCTGCAAATTATGATAGTTTTACTTCTTCTTTTCCAATTTGGATGCCTTTTTTTTTTCTTTTTCTTTTCTGATTGCTGTGACTAGGACTTCCATAACTATATTGAATAAGAGTGGTGAAAGGGGTCACCCCTGCCTTGTTCCTGATCTTAAGGGGATTGCTTTTAATTTTTGCCCATTGAGTATGATGTTGGCTGTGGGTTTGTCATAGATGGCCTTTATCATGTTGATGTATGTTCCCTGTATTCCCACTTTGCTGAGAGTTTTGATCATGAATGGGTACTGGATTTTATGAAATGCTTTTTTTTGCATCTATTGAAATTATCATGTGGTTTATGTGATGAATCACACTGATTGATTTGTGAATATTGTACCAGCCTTGCCTCCCCAGAATAAATCCCACTTGATCATGGTGTATAATTTTTTTATATATATTGTTGAATCCGGTTTGCTAATATTTTTTTGAGGATTTTAGCATCTAAATTCATCAGGGCTATTGGCCTATAATTTTCTTTCTTTGTGTTGTCTTTGCCTGGTTTTGGAATCAGAATTATGCTCGCCTCATAAAAGGAGCTTGGAAGTCTTCCTTCCTCTTGAATTTTTTGAAATAGCTTGAGAAGGATAGGAGTTAGTTCTTCTTTGAATATTTGGTAGAATTCACTTGTGAAGCCATCAGTCCCAGGACTTTTCTTTTTTGAGAGCTTTTTGATAACTGTTTCAATCTCATTTGTTGTAATTGGTCTGTTTAGGTTTTCTAATTCTTCCAGATTAATTTTTTGAAGATTATATGTTTCAAGGAATTTGTCCATTTCATCTAGGTTGTCTAGTTTTTTGGCGTACAGTTCTTCATAGTATTTTCTGACAATATTTTGTATTTCTGTTGTGTCAGTTGTTATTTCTCCACTCTCCTTTCTAATTTTATTTATTTGAGTCCTGTCTCTTTTTTTCTTGGTGAGTCTGGTTAAAGGTTCATTGATCTTGTTTACCTTTTCAAAGAACCAGCTCCTGGTTTCATTGATCCTCTGTATTGTTTCTTTAGCCTCTATGTCATTTATTTCTTCTCTGATCTTTATTATTTCCTTCCTTCTACTACCTCTGGGCTTTACTTGCTGTTTTTTTTCTAGTTCTTTTAGATGTAGGGTCAAGTTATTTATTTGAGCTTTTTCCACCTTCTTGAGGTATGCCTGTAATGCTATGAACTTCCCTCTCAAGACTGCTTTTGCTGTGTTCCATAAATTTTGAGTTGATGTATGCTCATTATCATTCGTTTCTAGGAATTTTTAAATTTTTTCTTTGATCTCATTGTTAACCCATTCATTATTTAATAACGTGCTATTTAGTTTCCAACTGTTTGAGTATTTTTCAGTTTTTCTATTGTGGTTGATTTCTAGTTTTATTCCATTGTGGTCAGAGAAAGTGCTCGGTATGATTTCAATCTTCTTAAATTTGTTGAGACCGCTTTTGTTGTCCTAACATGTTGTCTATTCTAGAGAATGTTCCATGAGCACTTGAAAAGAATGTATATTCTGCTGCTTTAGTGTGAAAGGTTCTGAAAATATCTATTAAATCGAGTTGATCTAGTATGTCCATTAAGTCTGCTGTTTCTTTGTTAATTTTCTTTCTTGAGGGTCTATCTAGTTATGTTAGTGGGGTATTGAAATCCCCTACTATTATAGTATTGCTATTGATCTCTCCCTTTAAATCCATCAAAGTCTGCTTTATATATTTAGGTGCTCCTATATTAGGTGCGTAGATATTTATGATGGTTATATCTTGCTGGTGGATTGCTCCCTTTATCATTATGTAGTGACCTTCTTTATCTCTTACTATAGTCTTTGTTTGAAAGTCTATTTTGTCTGATAGAAGTATTGCTACCCCAGCTTTTTTTCATTTCCATTTGCGTGAAATATTTTTTTCCATCCATTTATCTTCAGTTTATGTGCATCTTTTTTTTAAAGGTGTGTCTCTTGTAGACAGCATATGTATGGATCCTGTTTTCTTATCCACGAGCTACCCTATGTCTTTTGATTGAATCATTTAATCCATTTACATTTAAGGTTATTATTGATATGTAATTGTTTATTGTCATTTTATTCTTTAAAATAGTATTCCTCTTTTGCTATATTCTTTTTCTCCTTTGATCTGTTTACAACAGGCCCCTTAGCATTTCTTGCAGCCTTGGTTTGGTTGTAGTGAATTCCTTGAGTTTTTTTTTTTTTTGTCTGGAAAGCTTTTTATTTCTCCTTCAATTTTAAATGATAGCCTTGCTGGATAAAGTAGTCTTGGTTGTAGGCTCTTGTTCTGCATTACTTTGAATATTTCTTGCCATTCCCTTCTGGCCTCAAGTGTTTCTGTTGAGAAGTTGGAAGTCATCCTTATGGGGGCTCCTTTTCAGGTGATAGTCTTTTTTTCTCTAGCAGCTTTTAATATTTTCTCTTTATCACTTAGCTTTTGTATTTTAATTATGATGTGTCTTGGTGTTGATTTCTTTGGGTTTCTCTTTAATGGCGTTCTCTGTGCTTCCTGAACATGTGAGATGTTTTCCTGCTTTAATTGAGGGAAGTTTTCAGCTATAATATGCTTGAACAAAGTCTCTATCCCTTGTTCTTTCTTTTCTTCTTCAGGAACCCCTATGATGCGGATGTTATTTCTCTTCACGTTGTCACAGAGCTCTCTTAGAGTTTCCTCAGACTTTTTTGGTCTCTTTTCTTTTTTCTGCTTTGCTTCCGTGCCTTTATTTATTGTGTACTCTAACTCGCTGATTCGATTCTCAGCTTCATCCATCCTGCTTTTAATTTTTTCCATTGTGTTCTTCATTTTTATATTGCATTTGTCATTTCTGACTGATTCTTTTTTATTATTTCAGTGTCTTTTTTTATATCTGCTATCTCTTTATTTAGGTGTTCGTAATGGCCATCTATTGTTGTTCTAATATCTTTGAGCACCCTAATAATCATTATTTTAGTCTCTGCATCTGGTAATTTGGTAATATCTGATTCATTCAGGTCCTTTTCTGGGGATTTCTCTGGACTCATTTGTCTTGCATTTCTCTGCCTTCTCATCTTCTCTGTGTAAAAGAACATCTTGGCCACTGTAGTCCACTGGGTGTGGCCTCTGTTCCCTAGGTGTGGTCTGTCTGCAGGTCCACCACCCCCTCTGCTGTTGCTGCCTAGGGCGTTTGGGTATGGGCATTGCCGGTGCCTTCCCACAGGGGCTGTTGCTGTGGTTTCTGCCTTTCCTTCATGGGGTGGCTGTGATCACGTGCTCGGTTATACAAGCCTTGGTGGCTTTGGCCTTCCCCCCGTCCCTGTGGGTGGCATTATGCTCAGCTCTGAGGACAGTGGCGAGCACCTTTGCTCAGTTGCGGGTCTCCACCTGTTTCCGTGCTTTCACCCTGCCCTTGTAGGAGGAGCCCGTTCGTGGGACTGCTGCAAGCCTTGGCTGCACAGGCCGGGCGGGACTTTGTGCCCACGCTCAGTAGCAGGACTCTGCCTGTTCTGTGCTTTTGGCTCCACCCCTGTGGGAGGAGCCGGCTCCCAAGTCCGGCCACAAGCCTCGGTTCTCTGGGCGGGGCAAGGCTGTGCTCCTGCGCCCTTGCTCAAGGGACTGTCTCCACCCCTTCCAGGGTTCCTGCCCTTCTCCTTCAGGCTGGATTATAGGCAGCCCACAGCTGGGCTTGACCACTTTTGGACACCGCCTCCTCCTCAGCTGGGCAAGACTGAGCTCACAGCTGGGCCCAGTGGTGGCCAGCTGGCTTCCGCCCTTGCCAACAGAACAGCACTTTTGTGTCCCACTGCCGCCCATCCTCCGACAGCCGTCAGCCGTGTGGGTGTGGGTGCTGCAGCTCAGACCCTAAGACTCACTACTGTCTTCCTGCTACTTCGGTCCTCTCCTCTCTCCCTGTTCCCTGGATCCCCGGGTGAGTGGTTGTGAGATAGGTTTTATGCATGGTCCCTTTAAGAAGAATCCTGGGTCTGAGAAATCAGTCTCTTTCTCACAAACAGTATCTTGACTTGTTTCCAGCTAAATACTGTCCATACGCCTCTTCTAGGTTCTGGGGCTGCAGGCTGGGGCTTTGTTCCTGGGATTCAGGATCCTCCCCTCTCTGCTAAATTTACTTCCCACCACGTGAGTCTCTCCCAGCTGCCGTTCACTCCGGGGAGCTGGACAGCCCTCTCTGTGTTTCCGCTTTTTCTACCAGTCTCAGTGTGGCTTCTTCAGTGTTTCTTGGTTGAAGAGTCCTCTTAGTTTAGTCCAAAGTTGGTTTTTCCAGATAATAGTTCTTAAAAGTAGTTTGTAATCCACTTTGGTTCTGGGAGGTGGGAGTTGGGATGTCCACCTACTCCAGTGCCATCTTGTCTTCCTCCAGCTTTCTTTTGTTTGTTCATATAGACCTGAAGTGATATGAACTTCCCTCTTATTACTGCTTTTGCTGCATCCCAGAGATTCTGATATGTCGAATTGTCATTTTCAGTTGTCTGTATATATCTTTTGATCTCTGAGCTTATTTCTTCTTTGACCCACTCATTTTTTAAAAGTATGTTGTTTAGTTTCCACATTTTTGTGGTTTTTTTTTTTTTTTTACCTCTTTTTTGCAGTTGAATTCTAGCTTCAAGGCTTCATGATCAGAAAATATGCTTGGTACAGTTTCAATTTTTCTGAATTTGGTGATGTTATTTTTGTGGCCCAACATATGGTCAATTCTTGAGAATGTTTCATGTACACTAGAGAAAAATGTGTAGTCTGTCACTTTGGAATGAAATGTCCTGTAGGTGTTTATCATATCCAGTTGCTCTAGTGTTCATTTAAGGCCAATATTTCATTATTGATTTTCTGTTTGGATAAATGATCTAGAGCTGTCAGCGCCATATTGAGGTCTCCAGGTATGATTGTATTTTTGTCAGTTTTTGTTTTTAGGTCAATCAGTAGCTGTCCTATATATTTTGGTGCTCCTTGGTTTGGTGCATATATATTAAAAAGTTTTATGTCTTCTTGATTCAGTGTCCCCTTAATCATTATGAAATGACCATTTTTTGTCTCTGATTACTTTTGCTGTCTTGTAGTCAGCACTGTTAGATATGAGAATTACTACACCTGCTTTTTTTTGGATGTTATTTGTTTGAAGTATTGTTTTCCAGCCTTTCACTTTGAATTTGTTTTTATCATTGTTGCTTAGATGTGTTTCTTGTAGGCAGCATACAGTTGGATTTTCTTTTTTAATCCTGCTAGTCTGTTTCTTTTTATTGGTGAGTTTAATTTGCTTACATTTAGTGTAATTATTGACAATTGAGGGTTCCCTATTGCCATTTTATATATTGCTTTCTGTTAGTTTTGTATCTTCCTTGATTCTTCTCTTTTGTTTTTCTATCATTTGTTTTTGTTTGGTTGTAATCCATACTTCTTTTCTCTGTTACTACCTTTTGTAAGACATGTGCTTCTGTGTTGGTTTTTTCAGGAGTGGTTACCATTAAGTAACGAAAAGGGTTCCTACCATGTTCATTGTAGTACATTATCTCATGAGTGCTTCTGCACTCCATTGTCCTCTCTCCTTTTTTTGTTTTTGTTGTCACAGTTTAAATTTGGTTTTATTGTGTTCTTGGTGGAGCTTTTACTTGTGGTTTTGTTTTGTTTTGATTTTGTATCTGGTGGGAAAACCCCCTTTAGTATTTCCTAAAGTGGGGGTTTTCTGATGATAAATTCCCTCATCTTTTCTGTATCTGTGAATGTTTTTATTTCTCCTTTGTATTTAAAGGATAGCTTAGATGGGTATAGTTTTCTTGGCTGGAAGTTTCTCTCTTTCAGAACTTTAAATATTGGGGTTTACTCTCTTCTAGCTTGTAGAGCAGGGATTTCCAAACTTTTTACACAGGGGGCCAGTTCACTGTCCCTCAGACCATTGGAGGGCCGGACTATAAAAAAAACTATGAACAAATCCCTATGTACACTGCACATATCTTATTATAAAGTAAAAAAAACAAAACAGGAACAAATACAATATTTAAAATAAAGAACAAGTAAATTAAAATCAACAAACCAGTATTTCAATGGGAACTATGGGCCTGCTTTTGGCTAATGAGATGGTCAATGTGCTCCTCTCACTGACCACCAATGAAAGAGGTGCCCCTTCTGAAGTGCGGTGGGGGCCAGATAAATGGCCTCAGGGGGCCACATGTGGCCCACGGGCTGTAGTTTGGGGACCCCTGTTGTAGAGTTTCTGCTGAGAAATCCAATAATAGGCCTTCCTTTATATGTTGTATTCTTCTTTTCCCTGGCTGCCTTGAGAATTTTTTCTTTGTCGTTGGTTTGTGCCAATTTCATTATGATGTGCCTTGGAGTAGGTTTGTTGGGGTTAAGAAAACCTGGTGTTCTGTTTACTTCTTGAATTTGAGGCTTTAGTTCTTTCCACAGGCTTGGGAAGTTCTCGTCTATTATTTGTCTGAATATGTTCTCCATCCCATTTTCTCTCTCTTCTCCTTCTGATATACCTATTATTCTTATGTTACTCTTTTTGATGGAGTCAAACAATTCCTGTAGGGCTGTCTCATTTTTTTTAATTCTTGAGTTTCTCTCTTCTTCTTTCTGTTGTGCCTCAAGTTGCCTTTCTTCTATGTCACTTATCCTGTATTCTATCTGGCCTGTTCTATTAGCTGAGCTTGTTACCTTGTTTTTCAGTTCATGATTTGAGTTTTTCATCTCTGTTTGATTTGTTTTTTTCTTTTTTTTATTTCATTAATTGTGTTTACATAGATTCTAGGGTCACCCCAAATGCATCCCCCTGCCCCCCTATTTCCCTCAACATCTCCCTTGTCACCTTTCCTACAGCACTCTTCCCCCCTTCCCTTCGGGTTTATCCCATTCTATTATTCCCTTTCCCTCTTTGTTCTTTTCCTCTGGTCCCTTTGATCCTTCCTCTGTCTCAATTCCATTCCTCAGTTCTCATTATTCCTTGGATTCCTCAAATGAGTGAGGTCATATGATATTTTTCTTTCTCTGCCTGGCTTATTTTACTCAACATAATAGTTTCCAGGTCCCTCCATATTGTTGCAAAAGGTAGCATTTCATTTTTTTCCATAGCCCAATAGTATTCCGTTGTATATATGTACCACAGCTTTTTAATCCACTCATCCACTGATGGACACTTGGGCTGTTTCCAGATCTTCGCTATTGTGAACAATGCTGCCATAAACATGGGGATGCATTTCTTTTTTTCAGTGGGTGATATGATGTCCTTGGCATATATTCCTATAAGTGGGACAGCTGGGTCAAAGGGCAGTTTTATTTCTAATTTTTTGAGGAATCTCCATATTGTTTTCCACAGTGGCTGCACCAGTCACATTCCCACCAGTAATGCAGGAGGGTTCCCCTTTCTTCACATCCTTGCCAGCACTTATTCTGTGTTGTTTTGTTGATGAGCGCCATTCTGACTGGTGTGAGGTGATATTTCATTGTGGTTTTAATTTGCATTTCTCTAATGATTAGTGATGTTGAGCATTTTTTTCATTTGTCTATTGATCATCTGTATGTCCTCTTTGGAGAAGTGTCTATTCATTTCTTTTGCCAATTTTTAATTGGATTTTTATTTTCCTGGTGTTGAGTTTTACAAGTTCTTTATTTTTGAGAGGAGAGAGAGAGAGGGGGAGAGAAGGAGGGAGGAGCAGGATGCATCAACTCCCATATGTGCCTTGACCAGGCAAATCCAGGGTTTTGAACTGGCAACCTCAGCATTTCTAGGTCGACACTTAATCTATTGTGCCACCACAGGTCCAGCTACAAGTTCTTTATAAATTTTGGTTATTAATCCCTTATCAGATGTATTGTCGAATATGTTCTTCCATTGTGTGGTTTGTCTTTTTATTCTGTTTATATTGTCTTTAGCTGTGCAAAAGCATTTTAGTTTGATATAGTCCCATTTGTTTATCCTGTCTTTTATTTCATTTGCCTTTGGAGATAATTCAGCAAAGATATTGCTGCGATAGATGTTGGTGAGCTTACTGACTAAATTTTCTTCTAGGATACTTATGGTTTCATGATTTACATTTAAGTCCTTTATCCATTTTGAGTTTATTTTTGTTCATGGTGTAAGTTGGTGGTCTAGTTTCATTTTTTTGCAGGTAGCTGTCCAGTTTTTCTAACACCATTTGTTAAAGAAACTGTCTTTACTTCACTGTACGCTCTTACTCCCTTTGTCAAATATCAATTGTCCATAAAGATGTGGGTTTATTTCTGGGTTCTCAGTTCTGTTCCATTGATCTATATGTCTGTTCTTATGCTAATACCAAGCTGTTTTGAGTACAATGGCCTTGTAGTATAACTTGATATTAGGAAGTGTGATACCTCCCACTTTATTCTTCTTTTTCAAGATTGCTGAGGTTATTCGTGTTCTCTTTTGGTTCCATATAAATTTTTGGAATATGTGTTCTATATCTTTGAAGTATGTCATTGGTATTTTCATTGGCATTGCATTGAATTTATAAATTGCTTTGGATGATATAGACATTTTAATGATGTTTGTTCTTCCTAACCATGAGCATGGTACATGCTTCCACTTGTTTGTGTCTTTGTTGATTTGTTTTTTCAATGTTTTATAATTTTCTGAGTACAAGTCTTTAACCTCCTTGGTTAAATTTACTCCTAGGTACTTTATTTATTTTTTGTTGCAATAGCGAAGGGGATTGATTTCTTAATTTCTCTTTCTGACAGTTCCTTGTTCATGTATAGAAATGCCTCTGATTTCTGAGTATTAATTTTATATCCTGCCACCTTGCTGAATTTGTTTATTAGGTCCAGTAATTTTTTGACTGAGATTTTAGGTTTTTCTATATACGGTATCATATCATCTGCAAATAATGATAGGTTTACTTCTTCTTTTTCAGTTTGGATGGCTTTTATTTTTTCTTCTTGTCTGATTGCTGTAGCTAGGACTTCCAGTACTATGTTGAATAAGAGTAGTGAAAGGGGGCACCCCTGCCTTGTTCCTGATTTTAGGGGAATTGCTATTAATTTTTGTTTATTAATTATAATGTTGGCTGTGGGTTTGTCATAGATGGTGCTTATAATGTTGAGGTATGTTTCCTGTATTCCCACTTTGCTAAGAATTTTGATCATAAATGGGTACTGGATTTTATCCAATGCTTTTTCTGCATCTATTGAAATTATCATGCAGTTTTTCTCCTTCCTTTTGTTTATATGGTGAATCACATTAATTGATTTACAAATGTTGTACCATCCTTGCCTCCTCAGAATAAATCCCACTTGATCATGATGTATGATTTTTTTTATGTATTGCTGGATCCGGTTTGCTAATATTTTGTTGAGGATTTTAGCATCTAAATTAATCAGGGATATTGGTCTATAATTTTCTGTCTTTGTGTTGTGTTGCCTGGATTTGGAATCAGAATTAGCTTGCCTCATAAAAGGAACTTGGAAGTGTTCCTTCCTCCTGAATTTTTTGAAATAGCTTGAGGAGGATAGGAGTTAGTTCTTTGAATGTTTGGTAGAATTTACCAGTGAAGCCATTGGGCCCAGGAGTTTTGTTTTTTGAGAGCTTTTTGATAATTGTTTCAATCTCTTTTGTTGTAATCGGTCTGTTTAGGTTTTCTGTTTTTTCCAGATTTATTTTTTGAAGATTATATGTTTCAAGGAATTTGTCCATTTCACCTTGGTTGTTTAATTTTTTGGCGTATAGTTCTTCATAGTATTTTCTTACAATATTTTGTATTTCTGTTGTGTCAGTTGTTATTTCTCCACTCTCATTTCTAATTTTATTTATTTGAGTCCTCTCTCTTCTTTTCTTGGTGAGTCTTGTTAAAGGTTCATCGATCTTGTTTTCCCTTTTGAAGAACCAGCTCTTGGTTTCATTCATCCTCCATATTGATTCTTTAGTTTCTATGTCATTTATTTTTGCTCTGATCTTTATTATTTCCTTCCTTCTACTACCTCTGGTCCTTACTTGCTGTTCTTTTTCTAGTTCTTTTAGATAAAGGGTTAGGTTGTTTATTTGAGTTTTTTCAAGCTTCTTAAGGAATGCCTATATTGCTATGAACTTCCCTCTCAGGACTGTTTGTGCTGTGTTCCATAAATTTTGAGTTATTGTTTGCTCATTATCATTTGTTTCTAGAATTTTTTTTATTTCTTTGATTTCTTTGTTAACCCATTCATTATTTAATAACATGCTATTTAGTTTCCATGTCTTTGAGTATTTTTCAGTTTTTCTGTTGTGGTTGATTTCTAGTTTCATGCCATTGTGATCAGAAAAAATGCTTAATATGATTTCAATCTTCTTAAATTTGTTGAGACTGCTTTTGTGTCTAACATGTGGTCTATCTTAGAGAATGTACCATGAGCACTTGAAAAAAATGTGTATTCTGCTGCCTTAGGGTGAAAGGTTCTAAAGATATTTATTAAATCAAGATGATCTAGTGTGTTATTTAAGTCTGCTCTTTGTATGTTAATTTTCTTTCTTGAGGATCTATCTAGTGATGTTAGTGGGGTATTGAAATCTCCTACTAGTATTATGTTGATGTTGATCTCACCCTTTAAATCCATCAAAGTCTGCTTTATATATTTAGGTGCTCCTATATTAGGTGATTATATCTATGATGATTATATCTTCCAGTTGGATTGCTCCCTTTATTTTTATGTAGTGACCTTCTTTATCTTTTACTATATTCTTTGTTTTAAAGTCCATTTTGTCTGATGTAAGTATTGCTACCCCAGCTTTTTTTTCATTTTTATTTGCATGAAAGATTTTTTCCATCCTTTTTCCTTCAGTCTATGTGCATCTTTTGTTTTAAGGTGTGTCTCTTTGAAACAGCATATATACGAGTCCTTTTTTTTTTTTTTTTTTTTTTTTTTTTTTTATCCAGGCAGCTACCTTATTTTTTTATTGGGTCATTTAAGCCATTTACATTTAAGGTTGTTATTTTTATGTCGTTGTTTATTGCCATTTTATTCTTTAAAGCTGTATTTCTCTTTTGCTATGTTTCCCCCCCACTTTGATCTGTTTACAATGTGCCCCTTAATATTTCCTGCAGCATTGGTTTGGTTGTAATGAATTCCTTGAATTTATTTGTTTCTGAGATGCTTTTTATTTCTCCTTCAATTTTAAATGATAGCCTTGCTAAATAAAGTAGTCTTGGTTGTATGCTTTTTTGTTTTGCATTACTTTGAATATTTCTTGCCATTCCCTTCTGCCCTCAAGTGTTTCTGTTGAGAAGTTGGATGTCATCCTTATGTGGTTCCTTTGTAGGTGATAGCCTTCTTTTCTCTAGCATCTTTCAATATTTTCTCTTTATTGCTTATATTTGATATTTTAATTATGATGTTTCTTGGTGTAGGTCTTTTTGGGTTTCTCTTTAATGGAGTTCTCTCTGCTTCTTGAATTTGTGAGACCCTTCCTTGCATCAATTTAGGGAAGTTGTCAGCTATGATTTAATTGAATAATGTTTTTATCCCTTGTTCTTTCTCTTCTTCCTTAGGAACCTTTATGATGTGGAAGTTATTTCTCTTCATGTTGTCTCAGAGCTCTCTTAGAGTTTCCTCTGACTTTTTGAATCTCTTTTCCTTTTTCTGCTCTGCTTTCATGCCTTTGTTCATCTTGATCTTGCAGATTCAATCCTCAGCTTCATCCATCCTGCTTTTAATTCCTTCCATTGTGGTCTTCATTTCTGATATTGTAATTGTCACCTCTGACTGATTCTTTTTTAATATTTCAATGTTCTTTTTTATACTTGCTATCTCTTTATTTAGGTGTTCATAATGACCATCCATTGTTGTTCTAAGATTCCTTAGCATCCAAACAATCATTATTCTAAACTCTGCATCTGGCAGTTTGTTTATTTCCATATCACTCAGTTCCTTTTTTGGAGATTTCTCTTGTGGTTTCATTTGGATTGCACTTCTCTGTCTGCTCATTATGTCTGTGTGTTTGGGTGTGTTGTTTGTATGGCTGGTTCAGTCTAGGTTTGGTGTTGTCCGCCTCCAATTTTCAGTTGTGTTATTTCTAGGTCTTCTTGGGTTGCCATCAGCTGTTATTTGTAATCCACTTTCGAATTTGGGCTGCTTTGAAGTCTTGATTTGTTTGTTTTCTTCTCACCTGTAGTCTTCTTTACTAATCTCAGCAGGGGGCTTATTTGAAACTGTATCCAGGAATGCCTTGGGTATGTCCTGAGACTCTGAAGTCCTGATCTGCCAGTTACTCTCTCTGGGGGCAGAGTGCTTTCTCTGCTTCAGTAGGGGGAGGGGTTTATCTCAGATCTCTATGGAAACCTGAGTTACTGCCCTTCCTCACCACTTCTTGTTTTCAGCTGTGTCTTGTTGTGCTGAGTGGAGCTGGAGAGATGTCTAGAGATGTATGACCTGGAAGCACTTTAGTCCTGTGTTATGTGGAAGGATCAACCCCTCCCCCAGCTATGGCCACCTCCAGCACTGGATGAGTCAGCTTCTCAGGTCATCCCCTGCCCCTCACTGTCTGTCTCTCTCTCCCTCCTTTCATTTTGGAATATAAGCTAGCCCTTTCAACACACCTCTTTCCCAGGTTCCCAGGCAAGTGGCTGTGAGCAATATTTTCTGCTCTTTTCCTTGGAGTGACAGCCCTTCTGGTCTCTCAGCCTCATATCTCCTTTGTTCTTGTAAGCAGCGGAGACTCACCACTCCTTGGAACTCCCCACCAGGCTCAGTGTGGCTTCTTCTTTGCTCCTTTTGAGAGCTGCTCTTATAGTCCAGAGTTGGTTTTTCATGCTGATTGTTCCTAAATTAATTTGTAATTCAGTTTGGTGGTGTGAGCTGGGAGTCTGTGCATCTGCCTACTCTGCTGCCATCTTCATGATGATTTGTTTTCATAGTTTCAGTTTCCTTGGTTATATATTCTTTGTTTTCATTGAGTTGTTTTTGGAGCTCCCTAAATTGCCTTTCTGTGTTTTCTTGTATATCTCTGAGTATTTTTCAAATTTCTATTTTAAATTCTCTGTCATTTAACTCCAAGGTTTCCAATCTATTAAACTTTTTTTTCTATAGATTTTTTTTCTCATCTACCTATGCTACATCTCTGTCTTTTTTATCCATGATATTCAATTTCCCTTTTCTTAATGGTATCTGAGGGCAGTTTTGTTAATACCATTAATGAGAATTAATAAAGAATAAAAAGTAAAAAAAAAGACAACAATAAAAAATAATTAAAAATTATTATTTTTTCCTTTCCTTCTTTGAGAAAATACCATGAAAAACTGAGAATTATATTATGATAAATGGAACAAAATCTACCTATAATGGAAGGCCTGAGTTTGGGAGAATTGATAAAGGGGCAAAAAAGAGGTAGGGAACCACAAAATGCAAAAAAGGAAAATATTCGGATCAAGAATAAAATAATTTGCTTGTAAATGATAGTCAACTGAGACATATAGTGAAAGGGATAAGAGGGAAACAAGAAAAAGAAAAAAAAAGTATTGTATTAAGTGGAACAAAGACTACATAGAATGGAGAGCTGGGGTTGGGGAGAATGCTAATGAGTTAAAAAGCAAAGTAAATAGCACACAAAATGCCACAAAGAAAAAATGTGAATACAAAATAAAATAATTTGTTCATGAGTGAGGATCAAATGTGAGGAAAAGTAAAGGAGAAAAGAAGAAATTAAGAGGGAGAAAAAAGAAAAAGGGGAAAAAGAAAAAAGAAAAAAAAGGAGAGAGTTAAGGAATTTGGAGTGTAACCCTCATAGAAAGAAAAAAGAGAAGAAAAAAAATTGAAAATGTAACACTTATGGGTAATGTAGTTCAAGATGAAGAGAAAAGAATAAGACAAGCAGAGAATAAAAGGACCAAGGTGGAAGAAGAAGAAAAAATAAAGATAAGAAGATGAAAGAAACAAAAAAAAAAGTGGAAAAAATTATAAAGACTGTTAAAGACTGTGGATTTTTCTTGATTTTGAGAGGTTCTCTTTCTTTTTCTTTCCTCTCCCTCTTCCTGGTCAGTAGCTTTGTACCCCAGGCTCTGCCCCTGTGGCACACTTAGGTAGAGATTTGCAGTTGATGTGTCTCTATGGAGATGTCAAATACTAGACCTCAGTCTTGTTGTTAGTCGGGGCTTGTTAGCATTTGCAGGCTCCAACAATGGGAGAGTCTGTTTTCCTGGAGCCTCTCTCCTAGTCTCTCCTTCCTGAATTAGCAACCTGATGATCCAGCTATAAGGTTGCCGCTGTCACTACCTGGAGATTAAGAGGCTCAAAGAGCTGGCAAATCCCCACTCAGCACAGATCTCTGGGTAAGGCTCTGTCAGTCAGAGCCACCAGCATAGTCAAGTAGGGCTGAGAGCCAATTGCTCTCAAGGTATCTTTCTATGAGCCTCCAGGCATGTCCAGTATGCCTCAGTACTCTGTTGGACCACTCTCCCTAGGCTTTTTGCACTTTGTAACCTGTATTGACTGGGAAGAAGATGCCCTAGTCGCTGCCTGCAGAACAGGAGGTCTTAAAAGCTGCCAAGTCCCTCTTTGTAGTGCACAGCCCTGAGTATGAAAGCTCTGCCAATCAGAGCCACCAGCTTAAGCAGGTAGGGGGGCATGTTGACTTCTGTGCAGTTCCACAGGTATATCTAGTTAAATTTGTCTTAGCATTCTGTGGGATTGCTTTCTGCAGGCTTCTTCCTTGTTAAAAAGCCTACAGCCAATCTTGTCTAACTTCTGCAGTGTTCTCTGAGGTTTGTTCCATAGGAATGTGTTTTTCACCCTGTATCAGCTGACAGGAAGTTGCTCCCACCCCTACGTGCAGAGCAAGAGGGACTAAAAAATATCACGTATCTTGTCTTAGATTGCTGATCTGAGAGAGACCTTGCCAACTAGAGCTGCATAAGCCAGTTGGGCGGTGAGCAGACTGTGCTTTAAGCTAATTTCAGAGATTGAATCCACAGATCTGTTCCAGAGACAGTCTGCAAGCTGCCTGTGCGTCCCTGCCCCTAACGCTTCCGTATTTTTTCCCCCCAGATGTTAACCTGAATGGCTGGGTGACGTGCCCTGCCTGCCTAAGGAAGTCTGGGCATAGGGAAGTTTGCTTTTGCACACTCCCCTCTTGCTGTTGCTGGGGTAGCAGGGACCACACTGAGACTCTGGTTGCAGCCCACACAGAAGCCTCTGACACTGTGCCTCTGTCCGGAAACATGGGCATCCACACCCAGGGCGCTAGGAGGAGCCTCTCGCAAACTGCCTGCACTCACCGACCAGGATATTGGGGGTAATGGAGGCTGCCGCTCGCCAGCCTTTGCCAGGGTCTGGTGCCGGTGTTAGCTCACGTGGGCTGAGTCGCCATGGGCACACTTTTTCCTCTGCTTTGACATCTGTGCCCCAGCCTGGCTCTCTCCATGCCCCCCAGCCCCCACTCTCTCTCAGTTCCAAGTGAAAGCAGCCCTTGCTCATGTTAGTGAGGAAGGCAGAGTGTTCCATTCTCCATCTTATTTCCTTCAGGGTTGATTATATATTTAGCCAACTTTTCACCCAATCATACCTTCTTGTTCAGGGTGTGGCACTTCCAGATGCTCCAGGGATAGATTTTTCTGTCTCTGGTTGTAGAACTTGTTGAAATTTTGGGGAGAGGTATCAGGAGCGCTCCTCAGAGTGCCATTTCTGACATCACCTAATTTTTCTTTTAGTCAGTTCATTGTTGGTGTATAAAAATGCCACTGATTTCTGAATATTGATTTTATATCCTGCCACCTTGCCGAATTCATTTATCAGGTCCAGTGTTTTTTTGACTGAGAGTTTTCTATGTACAGTATCATATTATCAGCAAATAATGATAGTTTTACTTCTTTTCCAATTTGGATGCTTTTTATCTCTTCTGATTGCTGTGGCTAGGACTTCCAAAACTATGTTGAATAAGAGTGGTGAAAGGGGGCACCCCTGCCTTGTTCCTGATCTTAAGGGGATTTCTTTTAATTTTTACCCATTGATTATGATGTTGGCTTTGGGTTTGTCATAGGTGGCTTTTATCATGTTGAGGCATGATCCCTGTATCCCCACTTTGCTGAGAGTTTTGATCATAAATGTGTGCTGGATTTTATCAAATGCTTTTTCTGTATCTATTGATATTATCATGTGATTTTTATCCCTTCTTTTGTTTATGTGTTGAATCACATTGATTGATTTGTGGATATTATACCAGCCTTGTCTCCCTAGAATAAAGCCCACCTGATCATGATGTATGAGTTTTTTCATGTATTGATGGATCTGGTTTGCTAATATTTTGTTGGGAATTTTAACATCTAAGTTCATCAGGGATATTGGGCTATAGTTTTCTTTCCTTTTTTTTGTAGTGTCTTTGCCTGGTTTTGGAATCAGTATTATAGTCATCTCATAAAAGGAGTTTGGTAGTCTTCCCTCCTCTTGAATTTTTTGAAATCCTTGAAAAGGGCAGGAGGTAGTTCTTTGAATATTTGGTAAAATTTACCTGTAGAGCCATCTGGCCCAGGACTTTTGTTTGTTGGGAGTTTTTTGATAACTGTTTCAATCTCATTTGATGAAATCAGCTGTTTATGTTTTCTGATTCTTCTATATTGATTTTTTGAAAGATTATGTGTTTTGAGGAACTTGTCTATTTTGCTTAGGTTGTCTAATTTTATGGCATACAGATCTTCATAGTATTTTCTTGCAATCCTTTGTATTTCTGCTGTCAGTTGTTACTTCTCTCTCATTTCTAATTTTATTTATTTGAGTCCTCTCTCTTTTTTTCTTGGTGAGTCTGGTTAAAGGTTCATCAATCTTGTTAACCTTTTCAAAGAACCAGTTCTTGGTTTCATTGATCCTCTGTATTGTTTTTTTTTTTAGCCTCTATGTCATTTATTTCTGCTCTGATCTTTATTATTTCCTTCCTTCTACTTCCTCTGGGTTTTACTTGCTGTTCTTTTTCTAGTTCTTTTAGATGCAGGGTTAACTTGTTTATTTGAGCTTTTTCTACCTTCTTAAGGTATGCCTGTAGTGCTATGAACTTCCCTCTCAGAACTGCTTTTGTTGTGTCCCATAAATTTTGAATTATTGTTTGCTCATTTTCATTTGTTTCAAGAAAAATTTTGATTTGTTCCTTGATCTCATTGTAAACCCATTCATTATTTAATAACATACTATTTAGTTTCCAAGTGTTTGAGAGTTTTTAGTTTTTCTATTGTAGTTGATTTCTACTTTCATGCCATTGTGATCAGAGAAGATTTTTTGATATGATTTCAATCTTCTTAAATTTGTTGAGACTCATTTTGTGTCCTAGGATGTGGTCTATCCTAGAGAATATACCATGAGCATGTAAAAAATGTATATTTTGCTGCTTTAGGATGAAAGGTTTTGAAGATATCGATTAAATCCAGTTGATCTAGTGTGTTCTTTAAGTCTGCTGTTTCTTTGTTAATTTTTTTCTTGAGGATCTATCCAGTGATCTTAATGGGGTATTAAAATCCCCTACTATTATAGTATTGATGTTGATCTCGCCCTTTATGCCCATCAAAATCTGCTTTATATATTTAGGTGCTCCTATATTAGGTGCGTAGATATTTATATTGGTTATATCTTCCTGTTGGATTGCTCCCTTATAATTATGTAGTGATCTTCTTTATCCCTTTGTTTTAAAATCTATTTTGTCTGATATAAGTATTGCTACCCCAGCATTTTTTTATTTCCATTTGCATGAAATATTTTTTTCCATCCTTTTACTTTCAGTCTATGTGTATTTTTTGTTTTGAGATGGGTCTCTTGTAGATAGCATATGTATGGGTCCTGTTTTCTTATCCATGCAGCTACCCTCTGTCTTTTGATTGAAACATTTAATCCATTTACATTTAAGGTTATTATTGATATATAGTTTTTTATTGCTATTTTATTCTTTAAATCTACATTCTTTTTTTACTAGACTATTTCCCCCCTTTGTTCTGTTTATAGGAGGCCTCTTAACATTTCTTATAGCATTAGTTTGGTTGTAATGAATTCCTTGAGTTTTTCTTTATGTCTGAGAAGGTTTTCATATCTTCTTCAATTTTAAATGATATCCTTGCTGAATAGAGAATTCTTGGTTGTAGGCTCTTGTTTTGCATTACTTTGAATATTTCTTGCCATTTTCTTCTGGTTTCTAATGTTTCTGTTGAGAAATCAGATGTCATCCTTATGGGAGCTCCTTTGTAGGTAATAGACTGCATTTCTCTTACAGCTTTTAGTATTCTTTATCTCTTAAATTTGTATTTTAATTATGATATGTCTTGGTGTTGGCCTTTTTGGGTTCATCCTTAATGGAATTCTTTGTGCTTCTTGAACTTGTGTGACTTTTTTCTTCATCAATTTAGGGAAGTTTTCAGCTATGATTTCTTGAATCAGATTCTCTATTCCTTGTTCTTTCTCTTCTCCTTTAGGAACCCCTATGATGCAGATGTTGTTTCTCTTAATGTTGTCACAGAGCTGTCTTAGAATTTTCAGACTTTTTGATCCTTTTTTTTGGTGCTGCTCTGCTTTGTACTTTCTTTTATTTTTACCTCCAACTTGCTGATTTGATCCTTAACTTCATCCATTCTACTTTTAATTCCTTCCAGTGTGATCTTCATATCTGATATTTTATTTGTCATTTCTGACTGATTCTTTTTTATTATTTCAATGTCCTTCTTTATACTTGCTATTTCTTTATTTAGGTGCTTGTTATGTCCTTCCATTGTTGCTCTAAGACCTTTGAGCATCCTAACAATTATTATTTTAAACTCTGCATTCAGTTTTTTGGTTATTTCCATCTCATTTAAATCTTTTTTTGAGGATTTCTCTTGTCGATTCTTTTGGGTTGTATTTCTCTGCCTTTCTATTTTGTCTGTGTATAAGAAGGGTGTGGCCACAAGAGTCTGTTGGGTGTGGCCTCTGTGTTCTCTACGTGTGGTCTGTTTGCGGGTCCACCACTTCTTCTGCTGCTGCCTCAGGTGTTCTGGCATGGGTATTGCCAGCTCCGACCTGCTGTGGTGGTTGCTGTGGTTTCCATCTCACCTCTGTGGGCAGGACTGTGTTCTTGTGACCTGACTGCAAACCTTGGCTGGCCTGGCCTCCACATTGCTTCTGAGGTTGGGAGTGTGCTCGTACATCTCGGCTACAAGCCCCGGCTGGCCCCCAACCTTCACCTCACCCCCTGCGGGGGAGACTGTGTTCATGTGTTTGGGCTGTAATCCCTGGCCTTCCACCTGCCTCAGCCCCACCTCTGCATGTGGAACTGTGCTCCTGCATCCAGGTTACAAGCCTTGGTTGGCCTTTGGCCTTTGCCCCCCACCCGCAAGTCTCAGCTCATTCCCCATTTTTTGCCTTGCCCATGTGGGTGGGACTGCAGGCCAGACAGCTCTCACATGCCCAGCCCACAGCCGTGGGTTGAAGAGTTTTTGTGCACCCCTTTTGCTGCTGTGGCTGCCCTTGGCCTCTGCCCCCACCAGGCGGGACTGTGCTTGTGCCTGGGCCGCAGCTGTGGTCAGCCCCTGGCTTCCTCCCCTGCTGATGGGACTGTGTTTCTGCATCCTGCCACCACCCACCCTCCAGCAAGCACTCAGCAGTGTGAGGGTGGCGTTGCAGCTCAGACCTTAGCACTCAATACTGTATCCCTGATGACTCCCTGCTTCTAAGCTATTCTTTGCTCTGACTGAAGCAGTAGAGCTTCTGTTTGGCTGGTGACTTGCTTCCCTTTTCTAGTATTGCTGGTTCCAGAAAAAATATTCACTTTAGATTTGGGGAGTGATTCAGCCCAGGAGTTAAGATGGCTGTCCCTCAAAGTGTTTCTCCCTGTGCCTCCTAGATTACACTCTCTTCCTGCTACTCTGGTCCTCTCAGCTCTTCCTGTCCCCCAAAGCCCCAGGTGCGTGGTTGTGAAAGAGTGTTTCTGTGTGGACCCTTTAAGACAAATCCTGGGTCTGAGAAATCTGTCTCTTTCTTGCAAACATTATCTTGGCTTGTTTCACAGCTAAATACTGTCCATACACCTCTTCTAGGCTCTGGGGCTGCAGGCTGAGGCTTTGTTCCTGGGGCCCAGGACCTCCCCTCTTCGCTAAACTTATTTCCCGCCACACGAGTCCCTCTGGGCTGCTGCTTGCTCCCAGGAGTGGGCAGCTCTCTCCATGTTTCTGCTTTTCCTTCCAGTCTCAGTGTGGCTTCTTCAGTGATCCTTGGTTAAAGCATCCTCTTAGTTTAGTCCAAAGTTGGTTCCAGATGATTATTTTTAAAATTAAGTTGTAATCCACTTTGGTTCTGGGAAGTGGAAGTTGGTACATCCGCCTACTCCATCGCCATCTTGCCACCTCCTTGCTCCATTCTTATTTCTGTATCCTGGCACTGTGTTGGGTCCTCAGAGGGTCTGTAGACTCAATAATAAAAATATTAAAAAAGAAAACAAAAACCAAAACAAACTGCAGATGTCATCTTGCAGGGATGCTGATCTCTAACGTGTTCTGACTGAGGAGGTGAGACGTGTCACAGAAGCCTTTCCGTAAATGTATTTAAAACTCTGGTGGTGACATGGCTAAAGGTTGGGCATGACAAAGTTGACCTTCACAATACTTGGCTTCTGATGTGCCTCCTCTGAATGGCATTCTAGAATGAAAGTTTTTCACTGATACTGTTCTGCGCCAGATTAAAAAATATGTATAAAAAAGCCTGACCAGGAGTGGTGCAGTAGGGAGAGCATTGGACTGGGTTGCAGAGGACCCAGGTTTGAAATCCGAAGGTCACCAGTTTGAGCATAGGCTCATCTGATTTGAACAAGGCTCACCAGCTTGAGCCCAAGGTTGCTGGCTTGAGCAAGGGGTCACTTGGTTTGTTATAGCTCCCGGTCAAGGCACATATGAGAAAGCAATCAATGAACAACTAAGATGCCACAACAAAGAATCAACACTTCTCATCTTCCTTTCTGTCTGTTGGTCCCTATCTGTCACTCTCTCTGTATCTCTCTGTCTCTGTTACATACATACACACACACACACACACACACACACACACACACACACACACACACACACAAAATAACATGTAAAAAAGTCCACTTAATTCATTCAATCCATTCTTCCTTGCATATCCAAACTGAGTTCTGGTTGTACCTGGCACATGGCAAAGTGGTTAGATGATTCCATGGTTCAGACACTCTCACCATGCTGCTCATTACATGAGGGCACAGCTTTCCTGGTCCTGTTCTTCTGGGGACCTTCCTCATCTTTTGTTGGTGTATCTCCTTCCCAGTGTCATTGGGAAGTGAGGTTTGTAATTACAAGGGGTCCTCGGGTTACGACATTCTCGACATATGACATTTTGAGTTTATGACTCTGACTCTCATTAAACCTTAAAAAAATTTAGATGTGTTTCAGCTTATGCCATTAGTGTTCCTACAGACTACGTGGGTGAACTAGTTTGGTTGCACAGTGGAAGAATACTCAGTAATGTGGTACATGAGTTGAGGGAGTTGGCGTCCCCTAGTTTGCTTACCCAGGCCAATTTGGACTGTTAAAAGTGCAAGTGTTCTGTTTGTGTTGCTTTGTTTGGCAACATTTTGGCTCTTATCATGGCTCCTAAACAAAAGTCAGAGTCTTCAGATGGAAGTGCTTCAAAGAAGAGGAAAGATATCACAATGGATGTCACAGAGCTACTGGCATCACATGGAGAGGAGCTGCCTGCTGAGGACCTCATTCAGCTGGAGAAGCAACTGATCGAAGAGGAAGAGATACAAATCCCAGAACCCAAGAGATTTACTACCAAGGGTCTAGCAGAAGGTGTTTCTATGGTAGAGGACAGGGTGGCAGAATTTCAGGCTGAGGACCCCAGTGATGACAGATTCAGTAGGTCTACAGAGCTATTTTGGATGCTTGTAATGCTATAGGCAGATTTTGAAAGAGAAGAAGTCATCAACTTTCCAGGCTAGCATGGAACAATACTTTAAAAAGGGAGAGAGGCCTGCAACAGATCCTGTACCCTCTACATCAGCTGCTTCTCGAGAGAAAACACCTGTAGTACAGGTAGAGTCATCACCAATGTCTTCTGCATATTCCTTCCTGATTCAGCTGACCCAGTATCTCCAGTACCTTCTGCAGGTTCTCCTGCCTCTCCAGCTTCCTCTTCCCAATAGGTCACTCTCCCCCACCTTGCAAAGCCCCCTCCTGTGTGCAAGCCAACCACAGGAATAAAGGTAAGGGATTTTTTTTTTACACAATTTTTTTGTCATTTTTTTCTGTTACTACAGTACAGTGTACAGTATATTTACATCCTTTTCCCTTTTTTGTGGCTTAGTTGTGTTTTTATACTCTAGATTATGATTTTAAAACTGTGTTAGGATTAGGTGAGTGACTTAGGCTAGGGTGTGTTTCAACTTACACCAAAATTTGGGAACATCACTGTTGTAGGAACTACATACTCTGTTATCTGACTTATAAAAAAAATTAAAAAAATAGTTTATAAAATGTTTTTAGTGTTATTTTATGTAGAATACTTGTGTATATGTGGCAGAAGGGTTTATGGTAGCTTATTTTACCATTATCACAAAACCAGAAGTTTCCTGCTTCTATTTTCCTAAGGAGAGACATGTGTTGAATGGTAAGGTCATTTTCAATACACAGGCTGACACCTTCTCTACCTTCTTTTCTCACTCCCTCCAAGTTCCCTAAGTCAGAGTGAGTAATACACAATCTTGCACAGAAAGGCGGATTGATCTTCCATCAGAGCTAAGAAGCCCATCTTGACTCCTCCCTTTCTCCATGGTCTCAGATCAGCAGATGCACTCCCCTGGGCCTGGTACTTTTTGTGGCTGTGAGCATCCTCTTGGAGGCCCTGGCCTTGCTTCCTGGCTGTGAGCTCTCTGCAGTGGCCACTGATAGGGTATGGACCATACTCCACTTGTGTGGCAATGTCTGGAGACATGGTGGGTGGAGGCCAGGGAGGCTGCTAAACATCTTATAATGTACAGGACAACCTCCCTCCCCATGACACAGAATTACCCAGTCTAAACCATCAGCAGTGCTGAGGATGAGAAATTCTGCTCTATAGTGGCTTAGGGTACCTTCTACATTGAGGATGGTGCAAAGGTCTCCTCTCTATGGCACTCTGAGTCATTTCTTGTGTGCTTGCTGTCCTTTTTCCTTATAATGGCCTGCCAACCTTGGTTCAACAGGCAAACACTTATTCATTCTTCAAAACCCATCTCAAGTGGGCATCCCCAGCCTTCCAGAACCCTGACTGCGAGTGTAAATGAATCCTTTCTCTCTCTTATTTCTCTCTACCTGGAAAATATTTTGAATACGGTTGGGTTTCAGCTGCACAGTAATTTGTTTCTATTCTGTCTCCTTGTTACTTTTGAGGAGAGAGAGCCTCAGGCCCAAGTCCTTGGGAAAAAAGCCCAGGGAGCTCACCACATTTAGTAGCCAAAATTTTATTTTTTTAAAAGTTAGTGAAAATCATCCTAAACTGGATCATACAAACCCCAGTCCTTCTAAACAGATTCTTCTTGACTTTCATCTTCCAGCACAGGGCCCAACATAGTCATTGTTCCATAAAACACTGTAAATTGAAAGAATAATGAGAAGAAAGGTTTTTTTTTGTTTGTTTTTTTTTTTCAGAGACAGAGAGAGTCAGAGAGAGGGCTAGACAGGGACAGACAGACAGGAATGGAGAGTTGAGAAGCATCAATCATTAGTTTTTCGTTGCACATTGCGACACCTTAATTGTTCACTGATTGCTTTCTCATATGTGCCTTGACTGCGGGCTTTCAGCAGACCGAGTAACCCCTTGCTGGAGCCAGTGACCTTGGGCCCAAGCTGGTGGGCTTTTGCTCAAACCAGATGAGCCCGCGCTCAAGCTGGCGACCTTGGGGTCTCAAACCTGGGTCCTCGGCATCCCAGTCCGACACTCTATCCACTGCGCCACTGCCTGGTCAGGCGAAGAAAGGGTTTTACAAAATGAAAATGGTCAACCAATGGATACATTTCAGGAAAGCATTGGAGATTTTTGTTCCTTCTTAGGTTTGATGTTTTGATCTTTTGATCTTGGTTTTGTGACTTTTCGTGGTCAAATGAAGAACTGTAGCTATGAAGGATTGTGTGTGGCCTTTCCTGGTTGGCTCAGTGGTAGAGTGTTGGCCTGGCATGTGGATGTCCTAGGTTTGATTTTCAGTCAGGGCACACAGGATAAGTGACCATCTGCTTCTCCAACCCTTCCCCTCCCCCTTCTCTCTCTCTCTATATCTCCCTCTTCTCCTCACCTGCAGCCATGGCTCAATTGGTTTGACTGGTTCGAGTGTATCGGCCCCAGGCACTGAGGATGGCTCCACAGAGCCTCTGTCTCAGATGCTAAAAATAGCTTGGTTGTGAGCATGGCCCCAGATGGGCAGATCATCAGCCCCAGATGGGGGTTGCCAGGTGGATCCCAGTTGGGTGCATGCGGGAGTCTGTCTCTCTATCTCTCCTCTTGTCAATTTGGAAAAGAAGAAAAAATAAAAAAGAAAGTGTGTGTGTGTGTGTGTGTGTGTGTGTGTGTGTGTGTGGTCTGAAATGGTAAATGTTGCTAAGTGGCCCCTTCTTGAGAACGAATGGCTCATTTCTTGTCATGCCGAGCAGGTGCAGAGAAAGTGTTTGCCCTAAAGCAATGTGCAATCTTAAATACAGTGTGTTCGTAAAGTCATGGTGCACTTTTGATCGGTCATAGGAAAGCAACAAAAGATGACAGAAATGTGAAATCTGCACCAAATAAAAGGAAAACTCTCCCAGTTTCATACCTATTCAGTGCAGTTCAATGTGGGCTTATGCACAGATTTTTTAGGGCTCCTTAGGTAGCTATCCCGTGTAGCCTCTATAGACTTGTCACTGACTGATGGCCTACCAGAACAGGGTTTCTCCACCAAACTGCCGATTTCCTTCAACTGCTTATCCCACTGAGTAATGTTATTCCTATGTGGTGGCGCTTTCTTATAAACACGCCGATATTCACGTTACACTTTGGTCACAGATTCAAATTTAGCGAGCCACAGAACACACTGAACTTTCCTCTGGACCATCCACATCTTAACTGGAATGGCCGTGGGCTGCTCCACTGTATACACGGTGTTACGTCATCATCTGCGCATGTGCACATGCTGCCACTCATCCTACAGAAACTGGGAGGGTTTTCCTTTTATTTGGTGTAGATTTCACATTTCTATCGTTTTTTCTTGCTTTCCTGTGACTGGTCAAAAGTGCACCATGACTTTACGGACACACTGTATAGATTTACTTAATGAGGGATGAGTCTTGCTAAGTAAAGAAGGCTATCTGTTTTATTCCATAATTTCTGAAGCCCCAACTCTCCTTTGCGGAGGGCTCTGTAAGAATTGTGGACTTTTGCAGAGAAGGGGAATGACTTTCATTCTTATTAACTATTTCTAGGCTGTAGCTGGAGTCAGCTCTGCTTCAGGACTGTTTCTGTGGCTTGAATTAATCCACACAATCTTTATAAGTAGGGAGATAATGTCAGTAACACATGTGGGCTCACACTTGTTCTCTTTCATCATGTTAAGGGTTCAAGCCATGGGAAATGAGGTATGGCAACCTGTCTCACAACAGCAGAGAGAGCCTCAGCAATACAGGAAGACCTTGAGAAAAAAAACTTAAAATCATGTAGAACAAATTACTTTAGTGTGAATAATGGCTGGTTTGGTGGCTTCAAGACCTATGTCTTCCACAAAGTGAAGTTGTCCTATGAAGCCATGAATGCAACAGGGAGAAACTGAGAGGACATTTCCATTTATTAAAAGTGATGGGCATTGCCTGACCAGGTGATGTCTCTATCTCTGTCTCTCTCATGTTAAAACAAACAAAACAAAACAAACAAAAGATAGGCAAATCAGGTTCCACACTGAGTCAGATTTTTAGTTCTGATGCAACTGGTTTTTACTGGGTGCAGATGCTCCCTAAGGAGGGGCAGTTCACCCCAAGGCTCAGTGTTTAGGCACCAAGTACCCATGACATTGGGTATACATGCCAAATGGGATTGAACTCTGGGTATTTTTATTAGGCTGTTGTTTTTATTAGTACTCTGGTTATCTATCACTCTTAGGTTTTGAGTAGTTTATCTGCCTCAAATCCTATTTTTCTCATTATCTACTTTTTTTTAAAAAGTAGTGTACGATTTTGTAAAACCCAAGACTTTTAGAAGCCCATTTTAGCAGAAGTGCTGGTGTCTGCATGGGTCCTGTAGGTGACTCCAGTTGCCCCTTCACACTGCCCTGGAGGGCAGCAGTGTGCCTGGTGCTGCAGATGAGGGACCAAGAAGGCTTAGGGGACTCACCCAGGTGGCTCAGGGGGTGAGTGGTCCAGGTTCCTGTGACTCCTCAGGCTGCCTCAGATGGGGAGGCAGAGGCACTGAATGTGGATAACTTAGTTCAATAAAGTTCAGCTCAGGTCACTTCCTTTCCAAAGTGTACAGTCGTGCCCTTGGCTGGAGCGGCTGGGGTCTGGAGGGGGTTCCAAGCAGAGATGAAGTTGAAGTTGTCAGTTGGCCCAGCAAGTGGCAGGTACTGGGGAAACGAAAGCTTCTTGTTTATAATCTGACACACTGCCAGTTACACAGCTTCAGAATGCTCTGTCGTGGAGAGTTCAGGGCCTTCAAAAGAGGGCACAGCTGGCCTCGCAAAGATCAGATCCCACCAAATTAGAGTTTCACCAGGCTTGCTAGATAAAACCCAGGTTGCCCACTTTTGAATTTCAGATAAACAATAAGTACTTCAGATAAACATAGTATTTTTTTAGTGTAAATACATCCCACGTAACATTTTGGATATACTTATACTGAAAACTTGTTCACAATTTATCTGAAATTCAAAGGTAACTATATATCTTGTGCTTTTATTTGATGAATCTAGCAACTCTGAGCTTCATATCCCTGCAGAGCATTTGAAAAGGTGCAGTTGTCCCTCAAGTAAGTGGTTAGAGGGATCAGAACATTGCAGACTGTGTATCCTGGGAGAGAATTAAGGTGACAACTATAAATGCCACTCATTGAGAGTCTGCCTTGTGTCAGGCACTGGGCTGGGTATTCAGCTGCATTCTCACCTTCTCCTAAAAACCTTAGAAAATAAGCAGTCATCAGACTATTCCTGTTTTACAGATGAGAATGTTGAGGCTCAGAGGATCAGCACCTCATCCAGGGGCTGAACCAGCTGTCTGTTCTCAAAGCTGTGCCACCCTGTCTAGTAAACTGCCCCGATGCAGCTGGGTACACAGGGAACCAGCACTGGCTTGGCTCTGTGCTCCCCGTAGGAAGTCCAATAGGACACATGAGTTGTGCTTCCACAGGGACAATACTCAGGGGACCATTTGGGACTCCTGTTGGAGCCAGGCAGTGTGATGAGCTGGAGGTCCAGGACCGCCATTACATACTCTGCCTTCCAGGGGCAGACTGAGGCTGAGCGGAGGGATGACAGGGGAGGAGAGGCATTAGGTGAGTGAACGGGATGATAAACACCATGGGAGTGCAGACACAGGCACCTGACCTAGCCAGTGTGTGTGCATCTGTGTGGGTGTGGACCTGTGTGCCCAGTCCTGGAACATGGGGTGCCCCTCTCTCCTCTGGGATGTTGACCATAGATGGGCCTTCAGGGCTTAGATTCCTCCAGGCCCTGAAATTTAGGAGGGTATAGAATGTGTCAATTCTAGTTTCAATATAGCTGAACATTTGAGATATCTGGCCATTTTCTTGTAATCTGCCACAGGTGGAGTTGGTGGTAAACAGGGTGGTCCACGGATCTCAAATGTCAGAACCAGGGGACATGCCCTGCTGTTGGTAACAAGGATGACCTTGTTGGGCTGCAAGAGGCTCGTTAAATCCCCCTTCCCTCACCTTGGTCTTCCATCAGTTGAGCAGGAGCTCACTTTGGGCAGGTAAATGTCATAGCCACTACCTGAGCATGCCTCCCATAAGGAATCTGGGCAGACCTGAGAAGTCCCTTCCTTGAACACCCTCTGCTTGGTGTCCTCTGGTAACTTCTGTGATACTCTTTAAGCTGTGGCATTAAAATGTGACTGGTATAACCTTCATGTGCTACAGTTCTCATCTTGCCATGTCATACTCAGCCCTATGGCACTCTCCTCCTGTGGAGACTTGGGAGCTGTTCTCTCTAGTCTATGCTGCCACACAAGACACTTCAAAAGGCTAAGATACAGTGCTTCAGTGGGGGTCCTTGGGTGAGTATTATATCGACAGAGGATATAATGGCACACAGATTTCTCCAAACTGGCCAGTTAGTGGTTACAGTGATGTCATTAGAAGTTAGAGAGGACAGAGATGTGTTTTAGGGAAAGGGAGGGTGAGTTATGGAAGATCTAATGCGCAGAGATGAGGAAGATAGGCAGGTACAGCTGGGACAACCAACCTTTCCTCGAAGCAGCTTGAGAAATGGTGGTTTTGGTTGGCTCCTGGAGGAGAATGGGTGTGTGCTTTAGAAACTTACAGAAGTGGCAGCAGAGGCGGTGATCCAATCATCCATTATGCCTGGGGTGTCAGGACCCTGCTTCCCTCAGCAACTTTATTAATGATCTGAGAGAGAGACCAGAAATGCCTTTGTTAGAGTCACAAATGATTCTGGACTGGGAAGCCTTAGGGACCACAGCAGGGAGGCCTGGCAAATTAATACCCACGTTAGAAGGTTGAAAATATATGGGCAGCAAATAAGAGGAACTTGCCCTGGATGAAAGAAAACCCAGCAGAGATTTAATGACTGTCTGTGCATATTCAGGAGGTAAAAATTCCCCTAGCTAAATCCAGTTCTTTAGAAAGTCTGTGTGGTTTGAAATACTGTTAATAATTTTATTTCAAAAATTTATTTTCCCCAAAATTAATCCACTGCTTGTTTTTTCTCCCTTATGTCAATGTGTGCAGACACTCAACTCATCAAATACAATCCCGGAAAGGAGTGTTATTTATAATTACCTGGGTCCCAAGGTTTCATAAAATCATATGCTGGAACTAACTCATTGAATATATAAAGGGACCTTGGAAATTACAAGCTTCAAGTCTTCATTGCACAGGTGAGACACAGGTTGATCAGAAGCCTTGCCTTGAGTTCTGGGGCTGGCAGGGTTGGCCAGTCTAAGTGGCGCCTGGCTCAGACCACACCAGCATGCCACTTCCTCCTCCATGCCAAGTCATTCTGTCTCATTTTTCCTTCTCCACCCTAAGGAGACCATGAAACCAGGCCAGAATCCCTTCTTAGCAAAGCCTCTTCACTTTTGCGCTTATAAGGCAACAGACTCACCTCCCTTTTCTTTACGTTCACCTGAGTCAATTTTCTCAGGCATGTTTCAGGGGTTTGGGGTACTGGACCTCACTCAGGAATTATAGATAACATGTTGATGTACACTTTGAGTTGTTTTTACAGGGACTAAAAAACCTCTGCTGACTCATACTGACCCAGTTACATAAATGCTAGACTATCTGTCACCAGAGGATTGATGACCAGAAATCCTAAAATATGTCTTTGTAACTCCAGCTCTAACCAGATACCTGAGGGCTGATCACATATTGAATGTGTGATCACATTTAAAACCAACTACCAATAAGTAAATGTCTTTGAGCACTGTCCATTGTCCTTTCAGGGGCACCCATGAAACAAAGCTACTTTTGTTTCACTCACCTCAGTGGCCATGTAATTGGCCATCTGCAGTATTGGGTAACCTGACCCTTGGTATGGTAACAGCCATAGGCAAGTTCTTGATAGCACACAAAGGGAAGTGACACAACTTCTGACACCAAAATGTGTGGGTTTTTTCCTACATTAATTCCGTAACTCTCTAACACTAATTGGGTGCCCAACAATCCAATTCAATCTTCCCACTAACTCCTGGAGTTAGCACAGACTTACATGATAAGGACTTAGTCCAGCAAGACTCAGTCCAACATTTTAGATGCCAGGGCATGTTAACACAGGCAGGTAGCTAGATATTAATAGGGTAAGAGAGCAAAGGGGATTGAACATTATATTTTAATAAAACTAGAAAGCTTGCTTCAGTGGAACAGTTCCAGACACCTCCAAGAGATTGCCCTGCTAAAGAGATAAAGACTCCCTCCCTCTCTTATGTCGTGAGGAAGACTGGTTTTTCCAGCTCCCCAATTCATACCCAAACTGTGGGGGGCAGGTGCTTCTGTGCTTCCACTTTAAAGCATGTGCAGTGGAAGCCAAGATGGCGGCCATAGAGGACTGTCAGTCTAGCCTAGAAGAAGGATCTGGTTGGTTAGTGGGAAGAATCAATGAGCCCATAAAATTTTAAAGAAACTGATTGGTTGGCTTAAGGAAAAGCTAGTCCTTCCAAGCCCACAGCTAAAATTCAGGTTAAGCAAGCTCTTTCTCTTCTTCTTGCTTGGAAATGTGCACTTGCCCCATTCATTCGTGAGTCTTTTGTTTTTATTATTATTATTATTATTATTATTATTATTATTATTATTTTGTATTTTTCTGAAGCTGGAAACGGGGAGAGACAGTCAGACAGACTCTCGCATGCGCCCGACCGGGATCCACCCCGCACGCCCACCAGGGGCGACGCTCTGCCCACCAGGGGGCGATGCTCTGCCCCTCCAGGGCATCGCTCTGCTGCGACCAGAGCCACTCTAGCACCTGGGGCAGAGCCAAGGAGCCATCCCCAGCGCCTGGGCCATCTTTGCTCCAAAGGAGCCTTGGCTGTGGGAGGGGAAGAGAGAGACAGACAGGAAGGAGGGGGTAGGGGTGGAGAAGCAAATGGGCGCTTCTCCTATGTGCCCTGGCCGGGAATCGAACCCAGGTCCCCCACACGCCAGGCCGACGCTCTACCGCTGAGCCAACCGGCCAGGGCTGTGAGTCTTTTCAAGTAGCCATGTGGTCCTAAAAAAATACCGCAGAAGTCAGCCAGCTGTTGGACACAGTGCCAAATGAGGGCACAGCTGGGAACAGGGAGTATGCTAGCCAGACTAGGACTGATTGGATTGAACCACAGCACAGAATCTCTGGAATCTAATTTTCTTCCTGAACCTGATGAAGACAAGACTGGACATTTTCCTGAATGGGACTTATGGAAATAAGACATTGGAAACCTATGATCAGACTTCTATTTAAATGCCAAATAAATCTTACTGTGAAAACCTGACCTTTTTCCAAATGCAGGTCTTGTAAATCCCTTTTCTGTGACTGCATACAAGAACCACGTCTCCACCAGCAACATGCCCACTTATCTTCTGACTGGCTATATTGGAAGTTCCTTCAACTCCCTCTTCAGTTTTTATAACTTGTTAGAATAACTCGCAAAATTCAAAAAAACACATATATTTTTGATTTGTTTTAAGAGATATAATTCAGGAACAGCCAGATAGAACAGATGCACTAGGGAAAATACTGGGGAGCAGGGCCCATGTAGAACATTTATATCTTCTCCCAGCATGCCACCTCTCAGCACCTCTATATGTATTCACCAATCTGGAAATTTTCTGAAACCTGTTGTTAGAAGTTTTTATAAAGGTTTTATTATTCAGGCAAGATGAATTAAATTATTGGCCATGTGATAGAAATTAATTTTCAGTTCTTGTCCTCTTCCCAGAGACTAGGGTGGGACTCAAAATTTTAACTCATGGGTTTCTTTTTCTAGCTACCAGCCCCATCCTGAAGCTCTCTTGGACCCCCTTCACATGAGCCATCTTATTAGCACACAAAACACATTGAATTTTAAAGATGTTAGGAGGAGTTCTGTGCCAAAAACTGGGGACAAAGACCAAATATTTATTTTTTTATTGTATCACAGGCCCCTGAGGGAACTAGGATTTAATAAGAGCTAACTGAAGTGTGGAGTAAGCTGAGCTAGTGTCCCAAGACGGAATGTCCAGAGAAGGAGGTGGTGAGGCTATTTATGGCTAATGAGGAAGAAGGAAAAAAAAATTTTCTGGGAAAAAATGACAAATGACAACAAAGCAGTGATTTGGGAGGGGAAGGGCTTAGTTGCACGGAAATGGAGAGAGAGCATTTGTGATGGGCAGGCAGAGCAAGCAAGGGAGAAAGAAGAACAAGAAAGTGGTCCCAAGATAGCAGAGACCCACGTTCTATGACTGGAATGTGGCTTTCTGGGTAGAAGGACAAGGGGCTAGATATTAGGTTGGTCTTTTGGGGTCTGATTGTGGTTAGCCTAGTCTATTAGGATTTTGGTATCAGAAGGGGTCACTCAGCTGTTGATGAAGGGATGAAGGGTGTGACTTGACAGGGTTAAGTTCTCAGAGGGCTTATATCTGATGAGCTCTGGCAGCACCCTGTGGTGTGGCCCAAGGCTGCCTGAGACTGGAGGGGCATGGGGGGGGGGCTCAAGTAGAATTCCACATTGGAGCTATAGAGCAGAATGATTAAAATACAAAGTTCTCATGATGTCTATGGCTTGTAGAATCTCCTTTTTCTGAGAAGTGCTTTTCCCCACCTACAGAGCCAAAGCCAAGGTGGTCCCAGTGGGTTTGTTTCCATGGTGACCAAAGTGAAAGGATGTGGAAGGCCCTCGGGCATCCCATTTCTGTCAAGACCAAAGATTGAGGGGCTCTATAGAGGGAAAAGAGGCTGGCTAGCAAAGAGAAATAGAAATCAGAAGTTTCTGGTCTCAGGAAGAAAAAAACCGAAGACAAATTCACTTGGAGTCCTGTCTCCTTAATCCATCTGCTTAATCTACCATCAATGGATTTTATGTAATCCTCCTTCTGTTTCCTTCTTTGATTCCAAATACATAAAATACACTGAAAAACTGCCATGTCGAAGAAGCCCATCCTGGACCCACTGCTAGGTACTAGCAAGAGTTCATTAAACCCCACCAACTCTTCACTTTTGCATCAAGTGAAGCTGGTTGAGTTTTCTCTTTGCTTTGCTTGTGGGTAGCAGGTCTGACTTTATTTGAGTTACTTGTAGAAGATCCTGAAGGTGGTGCTAAAAGATAGGAGTTACAACGAGGGGCTGTTTTTAATTTCCGTTGAAACTACTTATTGTGAATCTGAACAAAATATTTCTGCTAAATAAATAAAAGTCTGAAGTTATTTCACTCTAAAGATAAGGGGTATGGACTCCTTCAACCTTGAATTTCAGGTACTGTGAGGTGATTGAGAATCTTTGTGGAGGTGGCTGAAGGAACCACTCAAGACAAGTACTAGCCCCACAGGGAGTTCCAACATGGCTGTAATTAAATAATTGACCTGACCAGAACATGCCCATAATGGCTGGTTACCCGGTACTCCTGAGTTATCACAGTTTTATTAGACAGCCAAGAAGAGAAACTGATCTACTCAAGAAGGTTGAAGAGACTTAGGGAGTGAGAGCCCCTGGCATCTTAACCCTTAAACAGCACCCTTCAATCTACCATTACAATATCCCTAGAAATTTGTTCAGAACCTGCAGATGTCAAAAGAAAAGGAAAATTAACATGCAAAGTTGTGCCTCTGCAGCCCCAAATCACAAGAACCCCAGCCCCCCAATTAATATTTTCATAGGATATATTTATAATTCATAGGGAACCTCCACTTGTAAGTGCCTACAGAAATGGGAAAGTTGAACCAAAAATGATATCAGCTGGAGATGGCCTAAGTGTGAAACTTTTGACACCTACAAATTAATTTTTTCTTTGTGTGTGTGTGTGTGTGTGTGTGTGTGTGCATGTGCATGCACGTATGTGCATGCAGTTAGGAAAAGAGGCTCTAAAATTAAACTCAATGACTGGGAAACCAACCTTGATTGGAAATTAAAAGCTTCTAGACCAGTGGTAGTCAACCTGGTCCCTACCGCCCACTAGGGGGCGCTCCAGCTTTCATGTTGGGCGGTAGTAGAGCAACCAAAGTATAAATAAAAAGATAGATTTAATTATAGTAAGTTGTTTTATAAAGATTTTTCTGCCAAACTTAGAAAAATCTGACATAAAGTACTTGGTAAGTAATTATTATTATATGCTTTAACTTGCTGTAACTCTGCTTTATAAATTTTATAAAGTAAAGTTACTTCCCTACTTTATAAATCACCATTACTGTGGAACCGGTGGGCTGTCAGAAAATTTTACTACTAACAGAGATACAAAAGTGGGCGGTAGGTATAAAAAGGTTGACTACCCCTGTTCTAGGCAAAGCATAGATAAATCTTCTTCCCTATGGGAAGTTAATAAGAAAAAATTTGAGGCTGTCTCTGAACTACAGATAGCTTTGAAGCTGATAAATGCCAACATCTCATTCCTTCCTCATCTGGCTGATTCACTATATCCTTTGCTTTCTGAGCTTCCTTGTCTGGATTTCCTGTCTTCCTTCCCCTTCCATTTTCTCTCTGTCTCTTCCACCACCACTTCCTACTAACCTGGGAAAAAAATGAAAATAGAAAGCCAGACTAAAACCAGAAAAAAACCAGAAATTCTGGCAGCTTTCTGTAGGGAAAAGCCAGTATGGACAGAGGGGAGCCATCAGTGGTATATATTCCTTGGACTAGAACAGAATTAAGAAATCTAACTAAAGTTTTCTTGGACCCTCTTTGGGACCCTGATGGGTGGCAAAGGATTTAACTATTACAACTTATGACCCTGGCTATTCTAATCTCTGTCAATTAATACACCTACTGGTTTCTGAGAGCAAAGCAAGAGAACAGCAAAGTGTGTTTCATGGGGAAACTTGTAGAGAATGTTCTAAACAGAAAGATAGACTGGGGAAAATGTAGAGAATTAGCCCACCGGCTATACTAAGTCATATCTGAGATTTCCATTGGAAAACAGATAGGACCGTGATATGGTAGTGTAAGAGAAAACTGATAAACCAGTGCCAGATTCTTGGAATGTCTTGAAAAAATTTGCAAACAATACTCAGTTCTGTCTCCAGACAGTTTCAATGATTATAAAAATGATCTCTGACTAAATTAAGCTTTTTTTGGGGAGGACGAAATGGAGAGTTTGTAACTCTGATTAAACAACACAAATTAAAATGTTCAACCACGTGTACTGATAAACTTGTAATCTGAGATGATTAATTATTTAAAACTATTCAAAAGAAAGAAAAAGACAAAGCTGCCAAAATCATGAACTTATAGTTCCAGCAATAAAACAATCAGGCTAGATCTCCCCAAAGGTTTTTCAGACAAAGGAAAAAGGGAGTCTGCTTTTACTGTAGAAAGTCAGGTCACCTTAAGAAGGATTTTAGAAAGTGGAAATGGAATTTAGAAAAACAAAAGGAACAGAAACAAGCATAGGGTTTCTCCAATGACTATGAGAAGGCATTTTCCCTTCCTTTTTACTAATACTTTAGGAGAAATTAAAATTACCATTAAAGTTCCTTGAAGATACTTGGGCTATTTTACTCTACCCAATTAAGCTGTCTTCCTCCCAGAGTAAAACTTATGTGCACTTGGTAAAGTGTATGATTGTCTAACCACTATCCTATACATCTGAAACTAATACAAAACAATACTACTATAAACTCTAATACTATGATGAATTTCTTCTCTGTCTAAGCATCTATATATATGGTTTTTCTCTAGTAGATTAATATGAAGAGGTCTTTCTCTTATTTTCCACTAGGTGATGCTGAATCACAAATGTTTTAGCTCTGTGAAATCTCAGTGCTGTCCTCCACAGCGAGATTCTGTTGTTAGTATAGCTATAATGCATGGGGTCGGGAGGGTGGAGTGGGGGAAACAGGCCAGT
Organism: Saccopteryx leptura; assembly: GCF_036850995.1. Lineage (NCBI taxonomy): Eukaryota > Metazoa > Chordata > Mammalia > Chiroptera > Emballonuridae > Saccopteryx > Saccopteryx leptura. The sequence continues at coordinate 1,639,230 of NC_089509.1, forward strand.
GTCTTTGTTTGTTTTTTTAGTCTCCTGGTAATGATGACCTCAGAACCCTGCAGGGTCCTCACTATGCCCTGACCCTAGGACTGGTCCAAGAGTTCATTCTTTGCTCAGGAAAAAAAAAGTGATTCTGTAGTACCATCTCTTAAGTTTGCTGATAAAGTGCTCTGCAACCCTACACCAAGGACAAAGGGAGGCTACCTCTGGGAGGCTACAAGGAAGCAGGGCTTTCTGACTTTCTTTCCCTGTCTGGAATGCTGACCACGCAACAACCATGGCTGTGCTTTTGCCTAGGTCTCTGGGCTCAGCTGCGGTTTGTACTGCCCACTCCAGCTGGAATGCCCACTGACTCTGCTTGTCCCAGATGAAGGGAGTGCCAGCCACAACTGGATTTGTCCCCTCTCCAGGATGAGCCCTGCTGTGAGCTCTTGGTTGAAGTGCTGTGTTTGTGGCTTGTCTCAGCCCTTTTCTCTTCTAGCCTTCTTTTTTTTGATCTCACTTGCCTACATTTGGATGTTTTAATGTGAGGATCTCTCAGGCAGGTGTTTGTGTGTTGAGAGGGAAATCCTTTGTTGATTTCAAATTGTTGAAAATTTAAGGAGAAACACCAAACGGATCTCTTACTTTCCCATTTCTATGATGTTCCTTTAATCCATTTTGAGTTTATTCTTGAATATGGTATAAGAAGGTAGTCTATTTTTATTTTTTTGCATGTATCTTCCCAATCTTCTTAGCACTATGTATTGAATAGATTGTCTTTACCTCTTATATGTTCTTGCCTTCTTTGTCAAATATTAATTGACCATATACACATGGATTAATATCTGGGCTCTGTATTCTGTTCCATTGATCTATATGTTTAATTTTATGCCAGTATCATGCTGTTTTCATTATTATGGCTTTGTAAAATAGTTTAATATCATTTAGTGTGATTCCTCCAACCTTGCTCTTTCTTAAGATTGTTATAGCTATTTTTTGTGGTTTTATATAATTATATATATATATATTTTTTTTTTTGTTCTGTGAAATACATAATTTGTATATTGATAGGAATTGCATTGGTCTATAATTTGCTTTGAGTAGTATGGACATTTTAACAATGTTAATTCTTACTATCCACGAATATGACATATGCTTTTATTTATTTGTATATTCTTCAATTTCTTTCCTCAGTGTCTTACTATGTTCTGAGAAATTTTGTTTTTTTACCTTTTTGGTTAAACTTATTCCTAGGTATTTTATTCTTTATGAAGCACTTGTGAATGGAATTGTTTTCTTAGTTTCCCTTTCAGATAGCTCATTATTGGTGTATAAAAATACAAGTGATTTGTAAATATTTATTTTTTATCCTGCTACCTTACTGAATTTACTTATTAAATTTAGTAGTTTCTGGTGAAATCTCTAGGGTTCTTTATATACATTACTATGCCATTTACATATAATGACAGTTTTACCTATTCTTTTCCATTTTGAATGCCTATGTCTTTTTGTCTGATGGCTGTGGTTAAGGGTTCCAGTATTATGTTGAATAACAGTGGTGAAAGTAGACATCTTTGTCTTGCTTATGATCTTAAGGGAAATGCTTAATTTTTTTCTCACTGAGTATGTTATCTGTGAGTTTGTCATAGATGGCTTTTATTATATTGAAATATGTTGGCAGCCTTGTCTTGTTCCTGACTTTAGAGGAAAAGCCTTCATCTTTTCACCATTTAGTGTGATATTAACTGACGATTTGTCATATATGGCCTTTATTATTTTGTGATACTTTCCTTCTATACTCATTTTATAGAGTGTCTTAAACATAAAGTGATGTTTATCATATCAAAGGACTTTTCTGCATCTATTGATAGTATCATATGATTTTTGTTCTTTGTTTTGTTGATATAGTATATTAATCTCTCCACTCTTTTTCAACATAGTACTGGAAGTCTTAGCCAGAGCAATAAGGCAAAAGGAAAAAAATAAAAGGCATCTATATTAGAAAAGAAGAAGTAAAGGTATCACTTTTTGCAGACGACATGATCTTGTATATAGAAAACTCCAAAGACTCCACTGAAAACTATTAGAAACAATAAACCAATGAAATAAAATTGCAGGATACAAAATCAATATACAAAAGTCTATGGCTTTCTTATATGCCAAAGATAAAGCTTAAGAAAATGAACTAAAAGAAACCACACAACCGTTTTTACAATTGCAACAAAAACAACAATAGCAGCAAAATACCTGTGAATAAACTGAAAACTACAAAGCATTATTGAAAGAAATTGAAAAAGATACAATAAAATGGAAAAATATTCCATGTCATGGGTTGGTAGAATCAACATAGTTAATTTAAAATGGCCATATTACTCAAAGCAATATACAAATTTAATGCAATCCCCATCAAAATTACAACATCATTTTTTAAAGAAATAAAACAAAAAATCACCAGGTTTGTATGGAACCATAAAAATCCCCACACAGCCTTGAGGAAAAACAATGATGCTGAAGATATCACACTACCTGACTTCAAATTATACTGTAGAGACATGATAATCAAAACAGCATGGTATTGGCAGAAAAACAGACATACAGAATAGAACTGAGGGCCCAGAAATAAAACCACATATACATGGACAAATAATCTTCAACAAGGAAGCCAAAAACACACCATGGAGAAAAGAAAGCCTCTTCAATGAGTCGTGCTGAGAAAATTGGAAAGCCACATGCAAAAGAATGAAATGATTACAGTTTGTCCCTCTGTACAAAAATTAATTCAAAATGATAGAAGACCTAAATATAAGATCTGAAACAATAAATTACATGGAAGAAAACATAGGTACTAAACTCATTGACCTTGGCTATAGAGTACAATTATGAATATAACCCCAAAGGCAAGGAGAGTAAAGGCAACAATAAATGAATGGGACTGTATCAAACTAAAAATCTTCTGCACAGCAATACTGAGGAAAAACAATGAAGCTGGAGATATCACACTACCTGACTTCAAATTATACTATAGAGCCATGATAATCAAAACAGAATGGTATTGGCAACAAAACAAATAAGCAGCCAAGCAAATGAGAGGTGATATTTACAAACAACAGCTCCAATAAGGGGTTAATATCTAAAATATATAAAGAACTCACAAAGCTCAGCAACAAAGAAGCAAACAATCTAATTAAGAAATGGGGAGAGGACTTGAACAGACACTTCTCCCAAGAAGTCATACAAATGGCTAAAAGATATGTGAAAATAATGCTCCTCTTCATTAGCTATTAGAGTAATGCAAGTCAAAACTATATACAATGAGATACCACCTCACACCTGACAGATTGGCTATCATCAACAAGACAGGTAATAACAAGTGTTGGAGAGGTTGTGGAAAAAAAGGAACCCCCAATTCACTGCCGGTAGAAATGCAAATTAGTATAGCCATTATGTTAGAAAGTATGGTCGTTCTTCAAAAAATTAAGAATAGAACTACCAAAAAAAAAAAAAAACAAAAAAAAAGAATAGAACTACCACATGACCCAGCAATCTCTCTACTGGGTATCTACCAAACAATCTTGCAAACATTGGTACATAAAGACACATGCGCCTGCATATTCATCATAGCATTATTTATACATGTGTTCTGCTTATTGATACTTTCTTTTTTCTAGGAATGATTCATAGGAAACTACCATAGATAATGCTGACTTAATTTGGTTTACAGATGGATCTTATCTGAAAGTTGAGCAGGAAGATTATTGAGCTGGATATGAAATAACTTCCATGGTGGACATAATTGAAAATTTTTATTTACCTGAAATAAGATCTTCTCAGCAAGCCAATTAATTACTCTCAGTAGAGCTTGTCCATTGGCAAAAATCAAATAGCCAATATTTATTTATACTTACAGTTACTATGTCTCTGGTGTAATTCATGATTTTGGAATGTTAATGAATCAGTGAAGCTTTTTAGCTTCCTTAGGGCAGCCTATAAAGAATAAGAAAAAGAACCCCAGATTGTAGATATATTAGATGCCATACAGAAACCAAAACTATCGGCAATTATCAAAATTTCAAGACATTCTAAAGTTGTCATGGAAACCAAAGAAAATTATTTAGTTGACCCTGCAACTAGACAAGCAGCACTAAGGAGACAAATTATTGAGATTGAGAATGTTCCTTGCATCCTATTAAATTAATAAGACACTTTATTGTGTCATTCCAATGGATAGCTACAAAAGAAGAAAAGAAGATGTGGCAACTGAAAGGAGGGACATCTGACCCAGACCAACAGCCATGGTGCAGTGCCACTCAGACCAGTCTTACCTCTGGGGTTCTCAGCTGCATGTCCTTCAACATGTACATGAGCTAATAACACCTTTAGGTCTTGAAAAGATTTCATCTAGTAAATAATATTAATAGAAACCTTCTTTCACTTTAGCTCATAACAGTGAGTAGAGTAGGTGTTCCACCTGTCCAAAATATAACCCAGGAAAAGCACTCCATGGGTCACAGGGCCACGTCCCACTTCCTTTAGGTCCGCTTGAAGTGTGGTAATTGTATTTTATGCAAATACCACCCTGTCAGGGACAGAAGCAGGTGTTAGTTATGATTTGTCTGTTTTCTCACTGGATGGAGGCATTCCCTTACAGGAGTGCAATAGCCTTACTTATAAGTAAATTGTTATCGGGGAAAAAATTCCCAAGCGGGGAATTACCTCCAAGTTATGTAGTGACTAAGGGACTCATTTCACTGGGCAAACAGTGCAATCCATCTGTAACATTTGGCCTATTGTACTGAATTTTCATTGATCTTATCACTCCAGTCCTCTGGGTTGGAGGAATGTACTAATGATATAATCAAAACTCAACTGGCTAAAATTTCATTTCCTTTTAATCTCCATTGGTTAAAGGGCTTGAGATCAAGTCATTTTGGTGAACATAGTCTTTTAGTCACTGGCTGTCCCATGCATCTAGATGAAGAGACATATAAATTAACTTTGCTAAAAGGAGACATTATACATTGTTTTCAAGGATTTATTAACCAGCTTGAACAAACTGACAAATTAATAACTGACTCATTTCACAATGTGCTCTTGGGAAACCAAGATTTAAAAAACCATGGCTTACAACCAGGAGATTTTGTCCACTGGAAAAGTCATCAAATAAAAAACTTTACTATCTCATTGGAAGGAAACTTTTCAGATGTTTTAAAGTAATCCATGTACAGCCAAAGTTAAAGGAATTAACTTATGGGTTAACACCTCATTTCAAAAAGGTGTCTACCCATTAATGGGCATCTACTCCTGTCTCTGATGTGCCTTTGTCTGCAGTGAAGATTAAAGACTTTTCAAGGATGAGGAGCTGCCAATATCAAAGGCAGGCAGCTAACTCATTAGATGAACAAGGCTGTATATCCACACAGTAATAGGTCACTCAGCAACCTCATTTGGGGATGATGCTGGAGTATCAAGGTATTTTTAGTGACTGAGGCTGATGTGCTCCAAAGGAGCTATCCTCATCCCTTGGGGTAATGCTCCAACCAATCAAGCCACCACTTGTAGGAGGGGCAGAGGGAGAGAAGGGGGGTGGAGAAGCAGATGATCACTTCTCCTGTGTGCCCTGACTGGGAATCAAACCTAGGATGTCCATACACCAGGCTGACACTTTCCACTGAGCCACTGGTCAGGCCCTAAAACCTTGCTCTTATATTACCTAATATTAATAATCATTGAAAATATATAAAATATTTTTATATTGTTATTATTGTTCTTAAGGTTTCCTACTAGAAACAATATCTGTCTCCTCAGACCACCTTCCTTATTTGTTATAAAAATTTTACCTTGGGTGCCTGTTACTCTTTCCCATTAATTAGACAATGATATTTTGATTATCCACCATGATAATAAAGTTAACATCTTGTTTGCCACACATTGTTTTTTTTTAATTATTATTATAGCCTAGATATATTAATATAAAAGGCCAATCTTGGGCAAATATCTTCAAACATAACTGCCTGATAACTCTCCTGGTAGAATTATATATGGGATCTAATTTAGATGAACATTATATAGCCATAGGAATGAATAATAAAAAAAGAAAAAAGAAAAACACCTGGATATGATGGAAAAAAAAAAGAAAAAAAAAGAAAAAGGCTTTCAGTAGCCTGCCTGATCTGTTCTTAGATTTACTAAATATGCTCTTGTGGCTGGAGGCCTATAAAATGTGAAATAATTCAATGACTCTCCTTTTTCAGAATAATTGGGATTCCTTGATGAGCAGATATGTCTGTAACTACCCCTCCCTCATTATATCCATACACCTACGAGAAACCCTTAATATCTTGCTCATTTGGGGGTTCCACTACTCACTTAACTATGAAATGGGAAATACAACATTTTTGGGTCCATTTAGTCTATCCCAGTTGCTACCATAGTAGAGTTAATCAATGCCAACAGCATTTCTGGTGGCTCTGACAACAATATTGGCCCTCTATAGGAAATGACAAGGCAATGCTTGAAAGACCAGGGTCTGGCCTTGCTAGTGGGACAATATGAATTTGCAGTTAACAAAGAAGGTTGTTTTTTTTAGGAAAAGACTCTATCTAGAAGGTGATATGGAATGTTATTTGAAGAATGAAAAGGATGGAAGGCAACATGAAAAGATAATGGGCCTAGGCTCAATTAATGGGAAGGACTAACAGACTATAAAAGCTTATGTAAAAACCCAACCACAGGAATGTGCCTGTATCCTACTCAACAGGCTTATTAAATATACCATACTATAAGACAATGGCTGACTCCAAAAGGTGCAAAAGCCCATGTCTGACATGTGTGAGATTCTTTTGGTCCCCTTGGATTTTGGAAAATTTTAAGTGTAAACTGTGATCAACAGCATTGTATCATAAAAACCCAGACACTTTGATTGAATCATAAGCTAATATTTTTTTAATAGTTCAAACTGTTAATATAGGGTCTATTCTTAATAACTCTAGAATACTACTCATGGAAAAGTAAATGGGCTATGTTAAACCACAAATGGGAGCCAGTTTTGTATCAGATTATGAAAATTAAAAAAGTGAATGATTGCATCAGCAATCTATGTAGAATTCTTTTCATCAAAACCTGGCCTATTTTATTTACCTCCTCCTAAACAAAGAAATAAACCATTATATGGTATGTGGGAAAGGAACATTTTTTTATTGGAAAGGATTAGAAAATTCTTCTGTTACACAAAGCAACTTCTATTATAATGACACCAAGTTAACATGAAATATTCTGGGAATATGATGTAGTACTGAGATTACGGGCAAGATAACTTTGTTCAAGGTTAATGAAACCTATGATAATATTGATACTGAAAATTTAATGTATTGGAAAATTCAACTTAAGTCTTCCTCATCATGTCGTTTTTATGGAAATTAATTGACCAGAATAAAAATTGGAGCTTCTGGATCATGAACAGTAGAGAGTCTTCATTCATTTGGTCAAATGCATCATGAGCTACAAATGATAGTAGAAAAAGATGGAAAATATATTATTAGCTTAATAAAAAGTTATGATAACATTATGTAAAGAATTCTTTCATTGGCTGAGTGTTTGTTCCCCTCAGACTGATCCTTGGCTAGTATTAAACATTTTCTGTTCCTAATCTGCAGACAAATAGCACCCTCCCTCTCCAAATCATGATAGCTCAAAGGTGAGAAATAATCTGCAATATTCTTTATGAAGAAAAATAAGGTCTGATACTTCCTATTTACCCATTTTTCCTTTTGAAAAAGTTGGCTTTGACTTTTATCCAAGGTTACAGTGTTTCCCCCCATCCCTCCCAGTGGTCCACAATTCCAGCAAGACAAATGTAGACACTAAGACTTTCTTAGAATGAGCCTTCCTTGTACATTATCTAACCAAAATTGGTCACCAATGCACTTTTCAGATTGATTTGTAACAAAAAAGGGGGATGGTGAGCAAAGTAGGTGTCATGTACTAGACCTGACAATCAGGGGAGGCACACCTGGGGGTCTTACAAGTTCAGAGATCAAAGATAACCACATAGAATGGGCTGAACATAAAAATTCCTAACCAAAATTAGGTCATGGTGGACAGTCATGTCTTAGGCCTGTAGCTTTCTTGATAAGCAGGTTAATCTTTACCTTAAGTAAGTCTGTTTATTGTCCTTGTATATCTGAGATAACATACGTTTGAAATGTCAGAACAGTTTCATTTTCCAGACCCCCGCAGGGCACAAGGACCAGCACCAGATCAAGAGACCACAGAAGCTCTCACTGCTATCTTGTTGCCCACTTACCATCTCTTTAGTGCTATAATGTTAGCTATCCTGGATCATCAAAATAAAGGAAGTATGTGTCTCTTAATTGTGCTTTTTATCCAATCATAGAGATTTTTTAATTGATTTTAATTTATTGTATTTACATAGATTCTAGTGTTGCCCTGAATGCACCCCCCCTCCCCCATATTCCCCTCAACATCTCCCTTGTCCCCCTCCCCATAGTGCCTGCCCCCTTCCCTTCAGGTTTATCCCCTCCTATCATCCCTGTTCCCTCTGTTCTATTTTCCTCTGGCCCCTTTGATCCCTTCTCTGTCACAATTCCATTCCTCAGTTCACAATGTTCATTGGATTCCTCAAATGAGTGAGGTCATATGATATTTTTCTTTTTCTGCCTGACTTATTTCACTTAGCATAATAGTTTCCAGGTCCATACATGTTGTCGCAAAAGGTAAGATTTCCTTCTTTTTCATAGCCCCATAGTATTCCATTGAATACACACACACACACACACACACACACACACACACACACACACACACACACATATATATACATACATACGTACCATTGCTTTTTAATCCACTCGTCCACTGATGGACACTTGGGCTGTTTCCAGATCTTCACTATCATGAACAATGCTGCCATAAACATGGGGGCGCATTTCTCCTTTTGAAACAGTGCTATGGTGTTCTTGGGGTATATTCCTAAAAGTGGAATATCTGGGTCAAAAGGCAGTTTGATTTTTAATTTTTTGAGGAATCTCCATACTGTTTTCCATAGTGGCTGCACCAGTCTGCATTCCCACCAGCAGTGCAGGAGGGCTCCCTTTTCTCCACATCCTCGCCAGCACTTATTCTGTGTTGTTTTGTTGATGAGTGCCATTCTGACTGGTGTGAGCTGATATATCTCATTGTGGTTTTAATTTGCATTTCTTTAATGATTAGTGATGTTGAGCATTTTTTCATATGCCTATTGGCCATCTGTATGTCCTCTTTGGAAAAGTGTCTATTCATTTTTTTGCCCATTCTTTGATTGGATTGTCTTCCTGGTGTTGAGTTTTACAAATTCTTTATAAATTTTGGATATTAACCCCTTATCAGACATATTGTTGAAAATGTTCTCCCATTGTGTAATTTGTCTTTTTATTCTGTTCTTATTGTTTTTAGCTGTGCAAAAGCTTTTTAGTTTGATACAGTCCCATTTGTTTATCCTGTCTTTTATTTCCCTTGCCCATGGAGATAAATCAGCAAATATGATATATTGTTGCGAGAGATGTTGGAGAGCTTACTGCCTATGTCTTCTTCTAAAACGCTTGTGGTTTCACGGCTTACATTTAAGTCTTTTATCGATTTTGAGTTTATTTTTGTGAATGGTGTAAGTTGGTGGTCTAGTTTCATTATTTTGCAGGTAGCTGTCCAATTTTCCCAATACCATTTGTTGAAGAGGCCCTCTTTACTCCATTGTATGCTCTTACCTCCTTTGTCAAATATCAGTTGTACATAAAGGTGTGGGTTTATTTTTGGGTTCTCTGTTCTGTTCTATTGATCTATAAGCCTGTTCTTATGCCAGTACCAAGCTGTTTTGAGTACAATGACCTTGTGGTATAACTTGATATCAGGAAGTGTGATGCCTCCCACTTTATTATTTCTTTTCAAGATTGCTGAGGCTATTCATGTTCTTTTTTGGTTCGATATAAATTTTTGAAATATGTATTCTATATCTTTGAAGTATGTCATTGATATTTTATGAAAAAATCATACACCATGATCAAGTAGGATTTATTCTGGAGGGCAAGGCTGGTACAATATTTGAAAATCAATCAATGTGATTTATCACATAAACAAAAGGAAGGAGAAAAACCACATGATAATTTCAATAGATACAGAAAAAGTATTTGATAAAATCCAGCACCCATTCATGATAAAAATTCTCAGCAAAGTGGGAATATACCTCAACATAATAAATGCCATCTATGACAAACACACAGCCAACATCATACTCAATGGGCAAAAATTAAAAGCAATCCCCTTAAGATCAGGAACAAGGCAGGGGTGACCCCTTTCACCACTCTTATTCAACATAGTTCTGAAAGTCCTAGCCACAGCAATCAGACAAGAAGAAATAAAAGGCATTCAAATTGGAAAAGAAGAAGTAAAACTATCATTATTTGCATATGATATGATATTGTATATAGAAAACCCTGAAGTCTCAGTCAAAAAACTACTGGACCTGATAAATTAATTCAGCAAGGTGGCAGGATATAAAATTAATACTCAGAAATCAGAGACATTTTTATACACCAACAATGAACTATCAGAAAGAGAAATTAAGAAAACTGTTCCCTTTACTATTACAACCAAAAAAATAAAGTACCTAGGAGTAAATTTCACCAAAGAAATTAAAGACTTGTACTCGAAAAATTATAAAACATTGGTAAAAGAAATCAAGGAAGATACAAACAAGTGGAAGCATATACCGTGTTCATGGTTAGGAAGAATAAACATCATTAAAATGTCTATATTACCCAAAGGAATTTATAAATTCAATACAATTAACCAATTAAAATACTAATCATAGTGCTTTCTCCTGCCTCCTCAATTTACCACCAGTGGATTTCATGTAACCCTTCTTATCCCTCCCACCTTTAATTTTAATGTGTAAGATAAGGTGTAAAATTGCCATTTACTGAAGCATTATTTTAGTTCATTGAGATTTTGCTTCCTGGCACTTGTCATTTTGGTCAAATAAACTCTTGTAAGACCTTTCTTGGGATAGGCATTCTCTCCTCAGGTGCCCTTATTAAGAATTCCAGTTATATGTCCATTTTAAGACAGTATCTCTCGAAAAGTTTACACTTAATATACTGTTTAGAACACCAAAAAGATTTGTTTTTGTAGATTGTATTTATTGATATTTATAGTTATTTATAATTTAAAACTGGGATGTTTAAACAAATATTTATTACTGCATTGAAAAATAGCAATGATAAAAGTTTCACAAATCTTTTTAATGATATGCTTCTAGAACAAAGCTGGGTTCTTTTATCTGTTTCTACATTTAATCTGCTACAATGTTGCATACAGATAACTTCTGGAAAATTCCACTGCTTGCTTATGAGAGAATAAGCATAGAAAGGCAAATAATATTTCTGAAAGTGAATCATAGTTTCAGAACCTCTACCTTAAGTGCTTCTGAGTTTGGTTTTTGTGATTAAACAAGGAATTTACCTAAGACGGTGATTGACCGCTCAGCCTCAGGAATATGGCTTTGATTTACAAATGGTCCCTGAAGGATAATTCTTATGAATCAATAGATAATCATATAGGTTAGAAATGGAAAAAAGAAAGAAAGAAAGAAATGGAGTGGTCACTCCAAAGACAATTTATTGATTTTCTGATGTGTAGTAGTTAGTACTCATGTAAGCACTCCAACAAAGACACACACACAAACACGCACTTAACAAAAGCCGCTGATGAAATTGTCAAGGTACTGTGAATGCAGATCTAATGCTTTCTTTTCAAAATACTTTCTTTTTACTAAACAAGTGATTCATGCTCACTGTATAAAAATCAGGAAATTTAGGTAGAGAAAGGAAAAGAATAACATTACTCCCACTACCTAACCAAGTTAATCTTTGATAACATTTTGGCTACAGTTTCTCTAGAGATATGTTTGTTTTAAAACAAAAAATAGAAACACACTGAACAAAATTGGCATAGCCTTGCTTTTTGGTATTTCAGAATATATGATATTTATCCCTGAAAATAATACATATTTCCATAACATTTTTAGAAGGCTGCTTTGTGTATTCTGTAATATAAATGTGTCAACTTATTTGAAATCTATTTTTGTACATTTACTTTGTGTTTTGTTGTGTTATGAATATGCATCTCTCTGCATCCATTATCATATCTGTTTTTAAATAAAAAAAATTTCAAGCAAACACAAAAGGTAAGGAGTTGGGTAACCAACTTTTACTTACCCATTACCCAGCTTCAAAATTCATCAAAATATTCAATCTTGTTTCATCGATAGCCCCTCCAATGCCTGCTTGATTTAGTGCAAGTCTAAGCTCTCATATCATTTTTTCCCATAAATACTTTAGTACCATGCCCACAATTCCATTATAAATCTATAAAAGTTAATAATTTTACTCAAAAAAATTGAGAGTGTAATCTCAAAAAGATATTTGCACAACCATGTTCATGGCAGCATCATTCACATTTGCAAAGAGGAGGAAGCAGCCCAAGGGTCCATAGATGAATGAGTGAATAAACAAAGTAGGGCATAAACATACAGTAGAATGTGATGTTGCGATTTATAATAAAAAAATATCTGGTCTTCATTCTCTTGTCCTGTCATAGAGCTCTTAAAACCTTTGGAATTTTCTAAGTGAAGAAAGCAATAAAAGTGTCTTTTGTTATGTTAATGAGGCAGCTTTTGGACTTCAAAGGAATAGAAACTGGTTGCCAGGGGACCCAACCTTATGTTTAGGGGGTTGGAAATATTAGCTGCATCTCCTGAACTCCAGAGAGAGAAGAGGAGCTGAAGGTTGAGTCAATTGCCAATGAGTCATGCCTATGTAATAAAACCTCCGTAAAACTCCAAAAGACTGGGTTTAGAGAACTTCCAGGTTGGTGACCACATTGAGCTTTTAGGAGGGTGCCACACTCAGAAAGGTCATGGTAGCCCCACACCCTCTCCCTACATCTTGTCCTCTGCATCTCTTTTGTCTGGCTATTCCTGAGTTACAGCCTTTTTATAATAAATTGGTAATTCAGTAAGTGAAATGCTTCTCTGATTCTCTGAGCTGCTCTAGCAAATTAATCAAATCCAAAATGAAAGGGATTTATATCCAGTTGGTCAGAAATAGAGGATCCCTAAATATACAGCCCTGTCAATCCGAGGTCCTGGTAACAACCTGGTTTGTGATTGGTGTCCTGAAGTGTTTGGCTGGGGTGGGGGTGGTGCCTTAAGCTGTAGAATCCGACACCATTGCCAGGGAGATAGTGTCAGAATTGAGTTTAGTAGTAGGATATGTAGCTCATGTCCAGAGCACTGTTTGTTGTTGGTGTGGGGAAATTTCCTTAACTGCCCCACACTTGGGGATTGGGCCTAGGAATCTAAATAGAGTATGATTCAGCCTTAAAGAGGAAAGAAATTCTGGAACATGCTACTGCATGAATGAATCTTGGGGATGTCACAAAGCTGAGTGAAATAAGCCAGTCCCCAAAAGACAAATGCTACTGCGTGATTCCACTCACAAGATGTAGACAGAGTCATCAAAGTCACAGGGCAGAGGGCAGAATGGTGGATGTCAGAGGCTGGAAAAACGGGGAGTTATTGTTTAATTGAATAGAGTCAGTTTTCAAGATGGAAAAAATGCTGGAGACAGATGTTAATGAGATGAATAACAATGTGAATGTGCTTAATGACACTGTATTGGACATTCAGAAATGGTTAAGGTTGAAAATGTAGTATAGTACAGTGGTCCCTTGTCTATGTGGGGATTTGGTTCCAGACACTCCGCGATAGGCAAAGATCCGCAAAGTAGCAACTTTATATTTATTTTATTATTTGTATATATTTTAAGGCTTTATAAACCCTCCCCACACTCTTATAAACCTTTTCCACACTTATTTTGCTTATTTTATTGCAAAAATAATTAAAATTATAGATATATAAAAATATCTATATACCATAAAATCCTGTGATATAGTGAAAAATCCACGATACAAAATTAGATATGTACTGTGACAAGATACCAAGAAAGTGTAACAATGTTAGCTTAAACAATTCCATTTTGTGCCTTCTGAATCCAGTATTTTGCAATGTTTAAAACTTTTGTATTTTTGTAAATGTAAACTGCAAATTGAGCTAAACTGCAAGTTGTGCTGTCAGCAAGATGTTTTAACATGTCAGGAACTTGTGCTGCAGGGACTTCCTGATAAGCTAACCACCTCCAGTTCTGCTTCTGTAACTGCCACTTAAACCTGCTAACTGAGCCTTGTGGTTTTTGCCTTTATAAACCCTGTACCCCAAGTATTCAGGGCTGCATGATTTGGGTCTCTACTAACCCCCATGCAGCCACTGGATTAATAAACTCCTCTTAAATTCTTCTGTAACTTTGGTGTCTCTCTGGAACTCACTGGTCACTTTACAACACTTGGAGGCCCCAGCAAGATACCAATGTTCTGTGTCACCGAGTTGAGACACCCGAACAAATTGGCCTCTCTGGGAGGTTGCCCAACCTTGCTGGATCTCTAGGAGGGGTGCCCCCTGAGATGTTTTTACTTGTTAAAATTCTTGGGTTGCCTTGGAAACATAATCAGAAATCTCATTGATTTGCTAATGGCCTACTTTGCCCTATAAATAAAGCAAGATGCAGTTTTTGGTGTGCTCTCTTCTTGCCAGCAGCAATTGTAGAGCCCTCTAGAACCTGTTCTTTAATTCTTTAAGTGTATTTTATTAATTCCATGCCATTTCCATTCAGAAACTGAAATTACTAGTTGTGTTGGTTTGTGACATTCTCCTCAATTTAGTTGTCATTATCTGTCCATTGTTTGTCTCTGCTTTGTTGAGATCTCGTTCTTTGTTTTGCTTTATTATTTTTGTCTCCAAACTATAACCCCTGAGTGATTGGTGTGTGAATGGGTGTCTTTGGTGCCTGCACCTGAGCTTCCAGTTTGTGGCTCCACAGTGAATAACTATGGAGTCTGAGTGGGCTCCAACTTGCGGTTCTGTGGCGATCCTCATACGGCTTAGGGTGGTATCAGACACACTCTGATCCCAGTTGGGGCTTTATACTGACCCACCCATGTTAAGAGGTGCCTAAGCTCCCATGATAGACGTGGTCAGGTGGGCACCTGAGAGGCTCCTCATGGGGCACCCCCTTCCCTTGTTTGCTAAGCTGTGTCCAAAAGCCAGGTGTTGTTGTAAATGGTAAAGTATCTGTTCTGTAGATTCTCTTTGTTCATCTGAGAAACCTCGTGACATTTTTTGGTTTGAGCCACTCTCCTTGGATCTGCTAGATCTCTTTTCTTGGATTCAACACCTCTGGTTTCAGGGCACTCTGTATGATTTTTCCCCAGAGGAAATTGCCTTTTTCTGTTGGCTCCAACCTTTTCTCTTGTGTGATGATTGACACTTCTGTAGTTAAACACCCTCTATTCTGAATACTAATAGTCCTTATCAGTCTATTCTTTCTTGCCTTATATTGGTGTGCTAGTTCCTACCTCCTCCCTGCTGGTTTGAATTTTATGGATCGGTGCCCTAAGAATTAAAGATGAGTAGGGGGCCAAGTATGCAAAAGACTCCTTTAGGTTGTCTCCTATAACATTTCAAAGAAACCTTCATAGACGAAGGCGGGTTTAGGATTAAGTGGTCAAAAGGAAAACTACAAACTCTCTGTGAACCAAAATGGCCCACATTTGGAGTCCGGTGGCCAGATACAGGGACCTTCAACCCTTGGGTAGTAAGAGCTGTATGGAATGTTGTTACTGGGAACCAGAACACCCAGACCAATTTCTTTACATTGATCAGTGGCTAAATGTAACTACATGCCTACCTCCATGGCTCAAAGCATGTTCTGTACAGAGAGGGTGCCATATCTTCTTAGTCCAGCCAGACTTAAATCAAGAGAGAAAAAGGAATAAAAAGAAAAATCTTGGACCCCCCAGTTCTTGCAGAACCTCCTGAGGAGGCCAAAATACCTCTTCCTTATAATCTCCAGGCTATAGCCCCTGAGCCTGCACAGCACCTTCAGGAGAAGGCTGTGACCTCCACTGTTACATCCCCTTCCCACACCTGGAGTGGGTCTGAATATACCCAGGCAGGCACCCCCTCCAGGAACTAAACACAGAGAATGACCATTCCTTGTGTATGTCCCATCCTCCACCAGTGATCTGCATAATTGGAAAGCCCCAAATTTTCCATTTTCAGAAAAGCCCCAAGCTCTAATAGGGCTCATAGAAAACTGTCTTACAGACTCACAGAGCTACCTAGGAGGACTGCCAGCAACTCATAAATACCTTCTTCACTTTGGAAGAGAGGGACAGAATTAAGCAAGAAGGAAGAAAGGTAGTCCAAAGACCAGGGGGAGGATGGCTGGAGGAGAATAAGGACCACATTGAGGAGGTTTTCCCCTCTACCAGACCACAGTGGAACCGCAGTTCCCGAGAAGGGAAGGCTTCCTTGAAAACTTTTCACCAGTATTCTCTGTCAGGGCTAAAAGCTGAGGTCCAAAAGTGCACCAACATCTCGAAGGTTTCTGAAATTGTTTAAGGCCAGCAGAAATTCCCAGGGGTCTTTCTTAAATGCCTCTATGAAGTGTACCAAGTGTACATGCTTATAGATCTGGACACGACCGAGAACAGTATGGCTATTAATTTGGCTTTTGTGATTCAGTCCGCCCCAACATTAAAAAGAAACTCCAGAAAATAGAAAGGTTTGAAGGCATGAACTGGTCCCAATTAATAGGAATAACTCAGAAGGTCTTCAACAACAAGGACACAATAGGGGAAAAGCAAGACAAAAAAATTGCTGAAGTAGTAGTAGTTGCACTCCAAGAAGCTAATTCATGAAGGGGAAGAGGACCTCCAGGGAAGAGAGGTAAAGAAATATAAAAGAGAAGACAGAAATATAGAAGAAAATACTATATCCCCACTAGGGAAAACCAGATTGCAATTTGTAAAGAGGAAGGGCACTGGAAAAATGAATGCCTTAAGAAACAACCATCTGCCAAGGCAGGCCCCCAGATCCTGAACCTCAAAGACTGATGGGGTCAAAGCTCCTTTTCACTGAGCCCCTGGGAGCCTATAGTGACTGCAGTCATAAGGGGAAAGAAAAACTGTAGACTTTCTAGTAGACACTGGAGCAACTCATTAGGTTTTAACTGAACCTTTTGGACCCATCACCACTCACAAAACTCCAGCACAAGAGGCCACTGGAAAAACTGCATACTATCCATGGACCACTCAGCAGACAGTCAATCTAGGGCAAGGAACCATTACCCATTTGTTCTTGGTCATGCTGGAATATCTCTACCCCCTAATAGGATGAGATTTATTATAAAAGCTTCAGGCCACAATTTCCTTCCAGGTGGAGAATGCAACTTTAACCATAGGGGCCAATAAGGAAACTTCAGACACCAGATTACAGCTACTTCTAACTTTCCCTCTCTCTGAGGAATATCTTTTACAGAAATTGACAAAGCCAGGAGACACCCAAAGCCCAGCTCTTCTCCGACAGCTTCAGGAGAGTTTTCCAAGAGTATGGGCTGAAACCAACCCTCCCAGACTAGCTGCCCACCAGCCACCTGTGGTCATACGGTTGCTATCCACTGTAATGCCAGTAGTGGTAAGACAATACCCAATGAGTCAGGAAGCAAAGGAGGGAATAGCTGTCCTCATACAGCAGCATCTCTGGGAAGCAAGGATCTTGGTACCCTGACAATCCCCATGGAACACTACCTATTACTGGTCCTGAAGCTTGGGACAAAAGACTACTGACCGGTCCAGGACCTTCGGGAAGTAAACAAACAGGTGGAGACCATACACCCTACAGTCCCTAACTTGTACACCTTGCTCAGACTCCTGCATCCTGAGCATTGGGTCTATACAGTCTTAGACCTTAAAGATGCCTTCTTCAGCATCCCACTAGCCCCTAAAAGCCAGCTCATTTTTGCCTTTGAGTGGATAGACCCGGCAGGAGAATTCTCCAGCCAACTTACATGGACTAGACTGCCCCAAGGCTTCAAAAACTCTCCTACTATCTTTGATGAGGCCCTAAGCACAGACCTGGTAGCCTTCAGGCAGGGACACCAAGACTGTACGCTACTCCAGTACATAGATGACCAGCGCTGTCTTGAGGCCATTCGAGATCTCCTAGCCTCACTACAAGCACTAGGGTACCGAGTGTCAGCCAAAAAGGCTCCACTCTGCACCCCAGAGGTTACTTATTTAGGCTGCAGGGTCAAAGAAGGCAGAAGACTCTGTCACACGACTGCATCGAGGCCATCCTCCGGGTCCCCACTCCAACAACTAAAAGGCAAGTAAGGGAATTCCTTGGGGCTGTTGGATATTGCAGACTATGGATTCTGAATTTTGCTGAATTATCAAAGCCCCTCTATGCTTTCATGGGTGGGTCACAATCCCTAGAATGGACTGGGACTACACAAAAAGCCTTTTAGGACCTTAGGAAGGCCCTGACATCTGCCCAGACTAGTGCCCTACCTGACATCTCTAAGCCCTTTTAGCTATTCATTCATGAGGCTCTGGGAATTGCAAAAGGGGTCATAACTCAGCCCTTAGGACCTTGGAAACAACTGGTGGTGTACCTGTCAAAATGGCTAGACCCTGTAGCAGTCGGATGGCCTGCCTGCCTGCGAGCCATAGCAGCTACCGTAATCCTTGTCAAGGAGGCTGACAAGGTCACACTGGGGCAAGAGCTGACTCTGATGGTGCCACATGCAGTTGAGGCGCTCCTAAGGGGAACTCCAGAGAGATACATGGCAAACACCCGAGTAACCCAGTTCCAAGCATTACTCCTAGACCAGCCCAGGATAAGGTTCCAGAAGACAGCTGTCATTAACCTCACAAGCCTACTCCCAGATGATGACTCAGCCACCGCATTGCATGACTGCACAGAGGTAATCAATGTCACACAGACTGCCTGACCAGACTTAAAGGACTGATTTACCTGGTGCCAATGAGGTACTGTACACAGATGGGAGCAGTTAGGTATAGGACAGCATCAGGTATATGGGGGCTGCAGTAGTGACCATGGACAGGGTCATCTGGTCACAGGCACTGAGTCAAGAGACTTCAGCACAAAAGGTGGAACTAATAGCCCTTATCCAGGCCCTCAGAGAGGGGAGACGAAAGGCAGTTTTCATTTACACAGACAGCAGATATGCTTCTGCCACAGCATATGTACGTAGTGCCATTTATAAAGAAAGGGGACTACTTACCTCGGCTGGGAAAGATACCAAAAACAAAGAAGAAATCTTAGTATTATTGGAGGCAATTCAACTCCCCTCTGCAGTGGCAATCATATTATACAATGTAAAGGGCACCAAAGAGGAGATTCCAAAGAAGCTCGAGAGAACTGAGCAGTGGACCAACAGGCCTGGGCAGTAGCCATTAAACCAGTGGGGCCTCTCCAAGTTTTAGTGATTCTGTCCTTGCCTGAGTTGCCTGACACCCCTTGTTAAACTCAAGAAGAAATCACCTTAGCAAAGGAGAAAGAGACTGCTAAAAATGCCACTGGCTAGTGGGTCCTACCAGATGAAAGAATCATAATCCCAGAGGCATTAGGGTGGATGATAGCCAAGTACATCAAGCTTCTCACCTGGGAAAATCCAAAATGACTGAATTGCTGCAAGCCGGGTATCTCATACAGCACCTGGACTGGATACAGATACTAAGTAGCACTGTAGGATGTTGCCAGTCTTGCAGGTGAGAAAATGCCTTTGGGAGTTAGAGAAAAGGGAGCCATGCCAGGAGAACATTGGGAAATTGACTGTACTGAAATAAAACCACCCCATGCAGGGTACAGGTATCTCCTAGTCTGTATAGATACTTTCTCTGGGTAGGTTGAAGCCTTCCCCACTAGGTCAGAGACTGCTACTACAGTACTTAGGAAATTATTCCATGAGATAATTCCCTGGCACAGTCTCCCTACTACCATAGGTTCTGATAATGGCCTGGCCCTCATTGCCAAAATATCACAGGACTTAGCCAAGATCTTAAATATCAATTGGAAATTTCATTGTGCCTACAGGCCCCAAAGTTCAGGACAGGTAGAAAGCATGAATTGAACCTTAAAGGAGACTTGAACCAAATTTGTTCTTTAAATCGGTGAAAACTGGCCAACACTGTTTCCCTTAGCCTTCCTTAGGGCAAGGTGCATCCCCTATGGGGAAGGATTTACCCTCTTTGAAATAATGTTCAGGAGACCTCCTCCCATACTACCAAAACTCAAGGAAGAAATAAAAGCTAAATTAAATAACTACACCTTCCCTAAGTACTTACAGGGTCTGCAGATTACTCAGCAGGCCATCTAGAAGTCTGTCTGAGAGGCACTTCCAGCCCTGCCAGGAGACTCAGTACATCCCTTCCAGCCGGAGACTCAGTCCGGGTAAAGAAGTACACCACCTGGGGACTAACTCCTATGTGCATGGGCCCGCACACTGTGATCCTGACCACTCTCACCGCCGTCAAGGTAGACCAAATCCCGACCTGGTTGCATCATTCGAAAGTCAAGCTCAGCAAAGAAGAATAGGAGAGTCACCTTGGAGAAGATCCATTAAAGCTAAGACTTTTGCACCACTCAGTTTCTTGTTAATAATGTGTACTGTACTTAAAGGTCAAGGAAATCCCCATAAGCCACGGCCTAATGTTACATGGGAACTGATAACTGGTCTTACTGGGGAAGTCCTTTCCACCTACTGGGAAATAGAAAGCCCCACCCCCTCAGTAGACAACTACTGGAAAAGTTTCACTGTGGACGTCTGTACTCTTTTTCCAGGAATTAGAAACAATTGGCATAAATGGCGATTAGTAGGGTGCGGGAATGTTGGGCAAGAGAAAATCTTACGTAAATACAACATAAGGGGCCCAGGAGATTGGAAAAGGGGCATCTATTTAGGCCCAGGGTTCTATCCAAGAGGCTTATCTTGCCTAACCAGCACAGAATTCTATTGCCTAAACTGCAACTGTAATACATGGTCAAATAACCTGAGCTTTATCGAAGGCTGGGAAACAAATATTGCCATGGACATTGTGAAATTTGACCCCAACACCTTCATGTCCTGCACTCTTGGCAAATGTAATCCCATAAATATTGAAGTCAAAACACCCATTAGCCACCTCTGGAATTCTGAGTGGACTTGGGGAATAAGGATGACAGATCTTAGGGCCACATATCCAGGGGCCTTCCTTACTATTTGAAAGAAGGTTCCTAAGAGGGTAAACATGCCCAGCAGTCCTCTTAGTAAACTGGCTTTACCCATTTCAATCAGAGCTAGATCCACCCAGTTACCAGAGAGCCACCTAAACTCTAATAGCTCAAGGGCTCTCCTATCCCCATAAGCTCCATCACTTCTTTCTATACTTAAATTAAGGGTGTGCACTGCTCTATAAACACTTCCCAGCCTAATCTAGGAGAGGACTGTTGGCTATGCCTCAATGCAAAACCCTCATATTATATACAGCTAGTGCTCGACTTACAACCACGGTTGGTTCCGACAGACGGGTTGTAACACAATTTGGTCATAAGATGAGTAGGCTATATGTATAGTACTGTGAAATGATGTTATAAAAATCTTTAAGTCATATTTTATCATAATTTTCTTTCATTATTATTATGTATCATAATTTTCTTTGTTCATTTTATGCCATTTGTATCATCTCTACACCATTTTGTTTCTTATTTTTACATTCGTCAGGTTTAAGTAAAACACTGCATTACCAGTACAACTGGTTTAATATTTGCAAAACATACAAAATTACAAAATACAGGTGTAAAAAATACCATAGGAAACATTTTTCCAATTGCAAAACATATCAAAATATGAAATAAGTAAATCAGAAAAAACCAGGAACTGCATTATTCCATACGTAGATGGGACATAAAAGTGAGACCAAGAGACATTGATAAGAGTGTGGTGGTTACGGGGGGAGGGGGGAGAGGGAGAGGGAAGGGGAGGGGGAGGGGCACAAAGAGAACTAGATAGAGAGTGACAGGACAATCTGACTTTGGGTGATGGGTATGCAACATAATTGAACGATAAGATAACCTGGACATGTTATCTTTGAATATATGCATCTTGATTTACTGATGTCACCCCATTAAAAATAAATACAATAAAATAAAAAAATATATAAACATGTATGAAACATTTTATTGCCCGCTGGTGCTTGGCTGCTGATCGTTGATGTCATCATCTGAGGCAGCAGTTGGGGTTACTGGAGTTGGTTTTTTCATAAACATGTGCGATCACATTCACTTTCTTTACTCCTTCGTACTTGTTCATTGATTGCTTTCTCATATGTGCCTTGACCAGGGGGTTACAGCAGAGTGAGTGGCCCCTTGCTCAAGCCAGTGACCTTGGGCTCAAACCAGTGGCCATGGGGTCATGTCTATGGTCCCATGCTCAAGCCAGCGCCCCTGCACTCAAGCTGGTGAACCCACGCTCAAGTTGGATGAGCCCGCGCTCATTTTCATATCAAGATCGATGGCCTTTCTTTCCTTCTTGGCAGGCTGAGGCATAGACAAAGACAATTTCCTCTAAAAAGACATCTTGGGAGGGATTTGATAAAAAATATCTAAGACACAAAACACAAATTGCTGTACCGAGTCTGGGATAACAGTTGATAAGGTGCAAGCGAAGATGGTAGTGCTGCCAGAAGCTGGTCCGCACTGTCGTACACCCAGCTGGGCAACACTTGCGCTGCCAGATGAGGAGCAATCATGGCTAGCAATTGTGGTTGTAAAGTTGAATGGTCATAAGTTGCATAGGTTGTAAGTAGATCAATATGTGTAGGTATAGGACTATCTGTGCCATTCCCCTAACAACTAACTCCTCTGCCTGCGATTGGGACCAACCCAAACTCACCTTTGGGGATATACAGAGGAAGGGGACTTGTATTCTCTCCCCAGATTACCCCTTAAGTAAGTTCCCCTATACTAACTATTGCAATGCCACCGGCTTCGGAAATAGTAGCACCACCATTTATCATTAGCCCCTGAGCACTCATGACTGGCATGCACCAACAGCCTAACCAAATGTGCTTACTTCTGACCTGTTCAAGCCCAAGAAAGACCTCCTTTGTATACTAGTTTATATTTTACCCCAGGTCTCCCTCTATAATGGGAAAATTGAAAGAACATATATATATCCAGCTCTAGGTCATCCACACTGCCAGAAGCGGGTATCCATTCTAATACTCCTAGTAGTAGGACTAGAAATTGTAGGGCCGGCCACTCTCAGTACCACAGCCTTAGTCAAGAATAATATGGACCTGAAGGAATTAGCAGCCAGATAGAGGCTGACATAGAGTACTTGAAAGGCTCCATTTCCCAACTCGAGCAGCAAGTTGACTCTTTAGCAGAGATGGTTTACAAAATAGAAGAGGACTAGACCAACTGTTTCTAAAACATGAAGGGCTTTGCATAGCCCTCAGGGAAGACTGTTGTTTCTATGCCAACAACTCAGGAGTAATTCAGGAAAGCTTATCACTGGTCCAGCAAAACTTAGAAAGGCAAAAGTTAGAAAGAGAAAAATCCCAAACCTGGTTCCAAAGTATGTACAATTGGTCATCATGGCTAACTACCTTGATCTCAGCCATCGCAAGGACCCTACTCTTAACAGTTCTGGCCTAACCATAAGCCCTTGTTTGCTAAACAGCCTTTTGTGTCTCATTCAACAATGAATAAATACAATAAAATTAATGGTCCTCCAAAGTACACTTTTGTACCAAAGGAGGAAAATGAGTCAATGATTTAACACATAATATAAAAACTAGTAGGGAATGTGACAAGGTATCAGGAAAGTGTAACAATGTTCGCATAAGCAATGCCATTTTGTGTCTTCTGAATCCAGCATTTTGAAATTTTTGAAACTTTTGTATTTTTAAAGTGCAAACTTGCAAACAGAGCTAAACCGCAAGTTGTGCTGTCAGCAAGATGTTTTAACATGTCAGGAACTTGTGCTGCAGGGACTTCCTGATAAGCTAACCACCTCCAGTTCTGCTTCTGTAACTGCCACTTAAACCTGCTAACTGAGCCTTGTGGTTTTTGCCTTTATAAACCCTGTACCCCAAGTATTCAGGGCTGCATGATTTGGGTCTCTACTAACCCCCATGCAGCCACTGGATTAATAAACTCCTCTTAAATTCTTTTGTAACTTTGGTGTCTCTTTGGAACTTGCTGGTCACTTTACAACAATATAATTTAAAAAATACATGATGCAGTGAGACCGTGAAAAGTGAACTGTGATATGGTGAGGGACGACTGTATGTTATATGTATTTTACCAACATTAACAATAGAATAAAAATAAAAAATAATGTGTTTTATAAAAATGAAGGCAAGCTGAATACAACATAGACTTTAATGGGTAAAATATTAATGATTCCTGAATATTCTCAAGTCTCTAGCCACAATCTAAGCTTTCTGGATAATCTCATAAAAAATTTTTTTTCAAACAAAACAAAAATAACAAACATCTTCAGTTTGCTGACAGTGGAAGCCAAACAATGTCCCCAGGACTGTGTTTGGGGTCACTGCAGCTTCAGGATAAATTCTTGGAAGTGAAATTGTTGGGTCAAAGTATATACATATATTATATATCATTAAGCTCCTATGTCCCCCTGTAAAGCCAGAAGCCAAGGCCAGAGCCACTATCACAGCAGCTGCCTGGCTCATGCAGGTTCGCATTGGATTCGGACAGTCGGTAAAGAAACAGCGGAGCCAAAAACTGATGGGCCATAGTCTTTAATTCTAGCTTGCACCCGGCGGGCAAGTAAAAATACACACTGGGCTCCAAAACCCAGTCACATTCAGTGCTCACAAAGCCACTGACTTATCCGAGTTTCCGAGAATCAAAGGTTTCTAGCTCACCAGACTTATTCACCTCTGTTCCCCATCTCCTTCCTTATCCCAAATACAAACTCTACACAAACTGGCATCTCACTCAGCACTCTACCATCTTGCCTGCTTCTCCTGGCCACATGGCCTCTTTCTGCTCTCTCTTCTAATGATAATCTCAGGAACCAAGAGGGCAAACTCCCGTTTTGCCCCCACTTTATACTGTAGCTTCACAACCTCTAATCCAATATACAAAGTAGGGAAGTCTCTAATACAAAGTCACCTCTCTGAGGCATGATTGGATTGTACCACCCCACATCAAAAAGGGTGGGAAAGGTTTAATCCCAAAACCAAGCCCCAGGCTACAAGGATTCTCAACACACATTAATATCACCTGGGCGACGGCCTCACGTGGGCAGCGCCGTTTTTAACAAAGTGAGCATAATATATTTTATCTGCCCAACACCCCCCCCCCCCTTTTAAATGCTGAACTTTGAAACAACTTCTGAAGAGAGTGCCTCCAAGGTGAGCATTTGTCCTGAGGCTCTTCCTTCTCTTGCTGGCATCTGTTCCCACCTTTGTCCAGCTTCTTTGCTAACATGACCCTCAAATATTTTACTGTCATGTTGTCACTCAAACTGGGACCATGTGAGAAAGCTGTTAGCTCACCCAGACTTCTCAATCTTCTGTTCGCCATCTTCAAGGCTCACCACTGGAGCAGGTAGCTATCCTTGTGCCCAGAGCACATGTTCCTCTTCCCTCCACCCTTCATCTCTTCACACCTTTTATTGGATGGCAGCAGGGGTCTTTGATGTGACCTTGACTTGGGCTCATGACCTAAGTAACCAGGAGGCAGGGTGCATAAAGGGATGAAGGATGGGGAGAGAGGCCGTCATGTATGTGGAAACCAGGGTTGTAGGAGGAGCAGAAACAGCTTTGGGGGGATGTGAGGTGACAATCACTTGCTCAAGTAGACATTTCTGCTCCTTTAATGCCTTTACCTCTATTTTATGAGTTTGGCTTCATAGTTGCAGTCTTCCCAGAATTTGAGCTTAGAGCCATGTAAAATGATGGTGTGTGTGTGTGTGTGTGTGTGTGTGTGTGTGTGTGTGTGTGTGAATGTGGAACTATGAAAGGGGAAGAAAGATAACTTTGATTGAGCAATTATTAGGTGCTCAGTGGTCAGTGGGAGGAGCCTAAACACACCTAAGTGTAAATCAGGGTTTTTTTTTGTGCCTTTGGGGTTGGATGGGCTGAACAGGGCCAGCAGCAGTTCAGGTCCCTCAGTGCCTTCCACAAACAGGCTTTCCCTGAGAAATGACTTCCTTTCTCAGCAGGGTTCATGAACAAACACTTTCTATGGAAATGAGGGCTGACTGTGAAGAAAGAATGAGAAAGAAGGGAGGAAGTATCTTCAGTTTGGTTTGGAGGAAGTATCTTCAGTTTGGTTTGGGGAACTGAATTTACACCAGCCCCTAGTTGGTAACTGCATTTGTCATTTTTTGGTTCATTCATTCTATACCAATATGTAACATAAGCACTGGTCATGGTTCTGGCTGAGGACATAACAGTGAACAAACCGAAAAAATTACTGCCCTGTTGGGGGAGGCAGGCATCATGAGCAAGAAATGTGACTGTCAGATGTCGAGAAGTAATACAAAGAAAAAGAAAGAGGTCCGACTACAAAGGGGCAAAACACTGCGGTGTTGCTGGTTCACAAGTGGTCAGGGACTTTTCTCAGAGGAGATATTAGAGCAGAGGCCTAAAGAAAACTAAAAAAAGAGAAATTGCAGCAAAATGAAAACCAAATGCCATCCTTCAAGTTGGGAGTATGCTTCTCATCTTCATGGTCTTCACTTGAAGGTAAGACACCTAATGCTAAAGGAAGTTAAATAATATGCAGGAAGTTAAATAATATGCAGGAAGTTAAATAAACCCAGGTAGATGTTCTATCCACTGTGCAACCATTGGTCAAGCTATTTATATTTTTAAGTACATTTATGGAGTCATACAACCATTACCACAAATCAGTTTTAGAATTTTTTTTTTATTTCTCTCAATAAGTTCTCTTGTGCCTGTTTATGATTAATCTCTGTTCTCAGCTCGAGAGAACAACTTTTCTACTTTCTGTCGGGATAGAGTTGTCTTTCATTTCCATGCAGACTTTTAAGGTAAATGAGTGCTTGACCTTTGAAATCTTCCTCTGCTGTCCCCCCTCTTCTGATAAGGATCAGCGTGGTGGTCTTGTAATTCCTCAGGGTCCCACAATATAGACCCTGGTGACTCATCTAGAGTGGAGTCCTGGGGTCCTCACCTGCAAACTGGCACTTGTAGGGACATGAGAATGATGGTGTTATCAATGACAGCTGGGCGTTTTGATAGGACCTTGCACATAATAATTGGCCCTTGTCACGGCCCAGCCACCACGAGTCTATTACGGGGTCTTCGAATGGGAAAAGGTATGGAATTGAAATAAATGATAGACAGGGACTTAAAGATACACACACACACACACACACACACACACACACACACACACACACACACACACACGGATTCAGGAGGACGCCATGGCAAACAGTCTCTACTGTTCTTTAGCTGTAACGTGCCTGCTCCCAGAAACACATCCACTTTTATTCATAGAAAAAAATGTGGTCCATTAGCAATTCAATTAAGTTTCCAAGGCAATTCAAAGAGAAGCCCTACCATACCATCCAAATCTACTTTACACTAATAAGAAACTAGCTTCCAGCCTCCTGAAAGCTAGTGGGTGAGACAAATGAGAATCAGGTGTAGCTCTTTGTTAACGAGGCAAATGAAGTGGGGTTGGGCCTAGCACCTCTGTCCAGATTGCAAAAATACCCTGTTTATTTATTTGGTCCCCAACAGGCCCTAATGAGGGGAAACATACATCTTCATGAGAGGCCCGAGGAGCGGGAATTTGAGTCCTTGTTTTACTGGAGTTCGGAAGTCTGACAACAGCTTAAAATGTTGAAATGAGATTGTAATTCAGGTCTCCTCTCATTGACACACGGGGTTTGGAAATGGAAGTTCCTGTGGTCTAGGACACTCAGGTTCTCCATCTGCTTCAAGATACATTTCCAAAAAGCTGCATATAAATTGACTTGTTCATGGTGAAAATAAATTTGAATGAAAAATTTTACTAACTATAGTGTTGCAGTGAATCCATTCTGTGAGCACAGAATCTGAAAACAGTGTTGTCATTTGTTGATTTTCCCCAGGCTGGAGTTCCTGGGTTACAAGTCCATCAATTATGTCAGTCAGGGGTGGGGGTAGGGGCCCCAATGGTCAGCGGGAGGAGCCTAAACACGCCTAAATGTAAATCGGGGCTTTTTTTTTATGCCTTTGGGGTTGGATGGGCTGAACAGGGCCAGCAGC
Organism: Saccopteryx leptura; assembly: GCF_036850995.1. NCBI lineage: Eukaryota > Metazoa > Chordata > Mammalia > Chiroptera > Emballonuridae > Saccopteryx > Saccopteryx leptura. Next base: position 1,667,475 of record NC_089509.1, read on the forward strand.
AGTTCAGGTCCCTCAGTGCCTTCCACAAACAGGCTTTCCCTAAGAAATGACTTCCTTTCTCAGCAGGGTTCATAAACAAACACTTTCTATGGAAATGAGGGCTGACTGTGAAGAAAGAATGAGAAAGAAGGGAGGAAGTATCTTCAGTTTGGTTTGGGGAACTGAATTTACACCAGCCCCCAGTTGGTAACTGCGTTTGTGCATCAAAATTGTCACTGATGAGGCATATTATTTAACTTCCTGCATATTATTTAACTTCCTGCATATTATTTAACTCCCTGCATATTATTTAACTTCCTTTAGATCAGGTGTCTTACCTTCAAGTGAAGACCATGAAGATGAGAAGCATACTCCCAACTTGAAGGATGGCATTTGGTTTTCATTTTGCTGCAATTTCTCTTTTTTTAGTTTTCTTTAGGCCTCTGCTCTAATATCTCCTTTGAGAAAAGTCCCTGACCACTTGTGAACCAGCAACACCGCAGTGTTTTGCCCCTTTGTAGTCGGACCTCTTTCTTTTTCTTTGTATTACTTCTCGACATCTGACAGTCACATTTCTTGCTCATGATGCCTGCCCCCCCCAACAGGGCAGTAATTTTTTCGATTTGTTCACTGTTATGTCCTCAGCCAGAACCATGACCAGTGCTTATGTTACATATTGGTATAGAATGAATGAACCAACAAATGACAAAACTGTTGGGTTGCATTCTAACTGCCATCTAAAGTTATCTTGAGACTAGAGTACAGGTGAGTGAGCTGGACCTTACCTAAAGACCCTGTTCTCTCTCTTCACTTTTTTTAAAGAAACAGTTTTATGGAGGTCTAATTCACATACCATATAATTCACTCATTTAAAGTGTAAATTATTTTTTAAAAGTTTATTGATTTTAGAGAGACAGAAAGGGAAGGGTGGGGAGAGAAACATTGATTTGTTGTTTCACTTATTTATGCATTCATTGGCCGATTATTGTATATGCCCTGACTAGGGATCAAACTTGAAACCTTGGCATATGGTGATGATGCTCTAACCAATGGAGGTATCCAGCCAGGGCTTAAAGTGTAAATTCAGTGATTTTTAGTATATTTGCAGAGTCGTGCAACCATTATCACAATCGATTTTAGAACATTTTTGTCACTCATAAAAGAAGGCCTTCAGCTGTCACCTCCATCCCCATTCTCCCCTGTCCTCCATTCACTAGGTCTCCATGTCTAGTCATTGTTTATCATGGCATTTCATATAAATGAAATCACATGATATGTGGCTTTATGTGTGTGACTTCTTTTACCTAGTCAGATTTTTCAAGGTTCATCCATGTTGTAGCATTAATCAACATCCATCCCTTTGTGTGAATAGACCACGTTTTGTTTATATAATCATCATTTGTTGGACGTTTATGTTGTTTCTACTTTTCAGTTAAATAAAACCAGAGATCAAATGGTCTGTGACTCAGTGCTGGTGCTCAGTCTATAGAGTTAGCTCAACGATCCAATTATCAAATCAATATTAGCTGGGAATGCTGACTGGTGCTCTCACCAGGGAATGTCTTTCAAATTTAGCAGCATTTGCTTATTGATTAGCGCTGTCTGATTCTGCAGTGAGGTGGGGTGGGGGAGCCCAGAGAGCCTAATTCACCATGGGGATAGTGGTACCCCTCAGCTTCCTGCTTCTTCTTAGCAGGCATCTGCAGGCAAAAGGCCCCTGGTGTAGAGGCACCACACAGCACTGCCAGGTCAGGTCTCTCCCTGACTTTGTCTGCTGGAAGAAACATGGCTGTGAATTCAGACACACCTGCTAATTTAAGCCTTGTTTGGCTGGAATGGTCTGTAAAACTCAGCCCTAAGGGCTGGAGGAGAGCCATGGAAGGACTTCTCTGCAGGCTTCAAGTTATTGGTTTAAATTGGCCATGCTAAAACTGACATAAACAACATATACTCCCATGCTTGCTGTAAATCTTTTTTTTTTTTTTTTTTGTATTTTTCTGAAGCTGGAAACGGGGAGAGACAGTCAGACAGACTCCCGCATGCGCCCGATCAGGATCCACCCGGCACGCCCACCAGGGGCGACGCTCTGCCCACCAGGGGGCGATGCTCTGCCCCTCCGGGGCGTCGCTCTGCCGCGACCAGAGCCACTCTAGCGCCTGGGGCAGAGGCCAAGGAGCCATCCCCAGCGCCCGGGCCATCTTTGCTCCAATGGAGCCTTGGCTGTGGGAGGGGAAGAGAGAGACAGAGAGGAAGGAGGGGGGTGGGGGTGGAGAAGCAAATGGTGCTTCTCCTATGTGCCCTGGCCGGGAATCGAACCCGGGTCCCCCGCACACCAGGCCGACGCTCTACCGCTGAGCCAACCGGCCAGGGCGCTTGCTGTAAATCTTAAAACAGCAGAAGCAGAATAAGGGAGAAAAGTGTTCTTCTACATTTCTCCCTCGACCCATCTGCCCTCTCCAGCCCAACAGAACCAAGATCACTGTTAGCAAGCAGCATGCCTCTTGGAGGGCCTCTCAGTCTTTTCATCTGACTTCCTGTCTCTCCTGTTCCTCACTCAGAATGTGCCGTCAGCTACCCACTCTCTGACTGAGTCTGAGCAACAGAGCATCCTCACCCTTCAGAGAAAAGCACCTCTCCTGCTGTACTGATTTCCTTTTATACACAACTCTGATGTGCTGTTGAGTGCAAAGATCTCTTACCTATTAAGAGTGAGACTGGGATTGAGCCACACAGATGAAGGGGACAGTGAACTCTGTTCTGTCTCATGTACACACACACACACACACACACACACACTTACACACACACTTATAGTTATTTTTTACATGAACATAATTATGGCTTAAGTATTATTTTTCAGCTAGCTTTCTCCTCCACATCATGTTTTGAAGGTCTTTCATGGATGGTTATCAACTACTAAGCAGTTCTTCTTCTTTATTTTATTTTTTACTTTTTTTTTGTATTTTTCCGATGTGGGGGGGGGGGAGCAGAGGCAGACAGACAGACTACTGCATGTGCCCAACCAGGATCCACCCAGCATGCCCACCAGGGGGTGATGCTCCCCATCTGGGGTGTTGCTCCACTGCAATTGGAGCCATTCTAGTGCTTGAGGTGGAGGTTATGGATCCATTCTCAGTGCCTGGGCCAATTTTGCTCCAATGGAGCCTTGGTTGTGGGAGGAGAAGAGAGAGGTAGAGAGAAAGGAGAGGAGGAAGGGTGGGGAAGCAGATAGGCACTTCTCCTATGTACCCTGGCCAGAAATTGAACCTGGGACTTCCACATGCCGGGCCGACGCTCTACTGCTGAGCCAACTGGCCAGGGCTAAGCAGTTTTTCTTAAGTACTGCTTAGTAGTTGATGACTTTGGAGCCAATGTATTGAACAAGCATGACTAGAGAAATGTTAATCAGAATGTCAGAGTGCAGCTTCATTTGATTTTCTACTGTTTCTTAACATGTTCTCAGTGGAGAATTTTTCTCCATGGCTTAGGTAAAAAAAACTCAGGTGGTCTAATCATTGGTAGGCCACTCTGAGCAGCAAAACAGCATCTTGGTTCAGAAATGAGAATATGAGGTCCAACACATTAACCCTTTAACCCTTCTCTCTCTTCCAGGTTATGGCATGGGGATAGTGGGGCCATCAGGCTGTGGAGAAGGGGATGTGGAGAAAGTGGGTCACTATTTTCTTTCCTTCTTCTCCTCATCTAGGGTTAAACATGGAGTGTGTGTGTGTGTGTGGAGGGGAGGGCAGGAAAGTTCCACACTGATTGGTGCTGTCACAAGATGACTCTGAACTTGCTTGCTGGAGTTCCTCCAACTGCAACTCCTCTGCCAGGGTCAGCATGCTGGGTTCCTCTCACTTCTGTTTCCCACTCAGCCCCCAGTCTGCAACAGTCCCCTCTCTCTAGATGTTAGAGACCCACTGCTCTTTCCTGTGATCTCTAGGCTGCCTTCATCCCGAAAACCCACATCTGGTTCACATGAAGCCCTTGTACAACCCCCACTGGAAAGAGCTGGGAACACTGACCAGCCCAGTGCAGCCCACTCCCTATTCTTCATTTCTCAAGCAGACAGTCTGCTTCCCTTGCCCTCTCAGTTTTGGGGCAAGATTTAGAATGTGCTTCCCAAAGTCCGGGGAACACCTGTGTTCACTGGAAAGGCACTCTTTCTAGATTTGCCTCCTGGTACTCTAGTACTTTTTTTTTTGCCTTCCAGTACTCTGCTTCCCAGGTAGGTAAGTCTCATGGACTTCAATGAAAGCTCCAAAATCCTGCTCACAACATTTTCTTCAGCCCCTTGACACACCTCTGGTGTTTGGGGAGAGAACTGGAGGTGCCGTGACTGGCATTCAGGTATCTACTTTGGTGAATCCTCCAGACAGTCTCTCTGGGTTATGTGATATCAATGATCTTTTGGCATCTCAGTCAAAACTCGTGATGTGGTATTGATCACATGAGTCCACTCCCTATTAATAAACATTTTGATTATTTCTCCTCTACCCTTTGCTATATATAAACACCACTACTGTGAATGTCCTTTAAAAATATGGTGTGCACATGCAAATATTTCTTTTGACTGAACTCCACACCTTGGTCATCTGCTTTCTTAACCCATTTGGAGATTTAGGAAGAGCTTAGCAGAATTTTGTATGCATGCGTTCATGTATGAGTGTGTGCATGTGTGCGTGTGTGTAGACTGAATGGGTGCATTAATAGTTGAGAGAACTGAGGGTTTGGAACAGGACTGAGGTAAGACATCTCTAGGAGCAGATGGATCTGCAGACATGTCAGCTCCATAGTGCTGAACAAGCAGCTGGGTGGGCTGATGGCTGAAATGCTGGGCAGCCAGTATTTTGAGATGTCAGTTAAGACAGGACCGTAGGACAGTGCACGTTTTTATAAGGAAGTAAAACTTTCAAAATGATTTCTAAAGAATTGGGAATGTTAATAAACTATGATATTATCAGGAATATCTAAAGAATTTAAAGGTAAAAAATTAAAATATTAAGTTTTGGTTTTTCAAAAATTTACTTATATGGGTTCACTTATTTCCTGATGATGCAAATAAACATTATTATAAAAACTAATGATGCCTGACCTGTGGTGGCACAGTAGATAAAGCATCAACCTGAAAAACCGGGAGGCCACTGGTTTGAATCCCTGGGCTTGCCGGGTCAAGGCAAATATGGGAAGCAACTACTACAAGTTGATGCTTCTCGCTTCTCCCTCCTCTTTCTCACTGTCCCTTTCTTTTTCTCTCTTTCTCTCCAAAAATCCATCAGTAAAAAAGAAACCCCAATGATATTCAGAGATGCATAGTTATTTATTTAATCTTGGTGTCTAATAATTTCTTATTGATCATGTAATATGAATAACACTGGGTACCTTTGGGACCTGTCCTTTCTTGGTTTTTGTTCAAAAGAGTCATATGTCTAATAATAAAAAAATACTAAAAAGGAAAGAGTTCATGTATCTATTGTAGCACTCAGTCATTCTATACCTGGACATTCACTAAAGAGAAATAAAGCACATGTCCACACAAACATGGGTGAATGTTCACAGCAGCTTTGGTCACCACAGCTAAGTACTGGAAACAGCCCCAGCGTCCATGAGCAGGTGTGAAGGGTTCCCCACGATGGGTATCTCCCTTAATGGGAGATCACTCAGTAGTGAGTAGGAATAAAGCCTGGACAGGAGCAACATGAATGAATCTCAAAATCTTTATGGATGCAATTTATTGCATGTAATTATTTCTCAGTACCACTTGATAAGAAAAAATAAGTCAAGTGTCTGCTGAAGTCTCTTGGAGTGACTATTAGTGATACCTTAAAATAAAATTTAATTCTTTTAAAAATTTATTTTTATTGATTTTAGATAGTGAGGAAGGGAGAGAGAGAGAGAGAGAGAGAGAGAGAGAGAGAGAGAGAAATATTGATTTGCTCCTGTATGTGCTCTGACTGGGAATATAACTGGCAACTTCTGTGCTTCAGAAAGATGCTATAACCAACTGAACTATCTAGCCAGGGTGAATTTAACTACTTTATTAAATTTTATTTATTTATTTATTTATTTATTTATTTATTTATTTATTGGGAGGAAGGGAGGCAGAGACAGACTCCTGCATGCACGGCCAACTGAGATCCATCTGGCAAGCCTACTAGGGGGCAATGCTCCGCCTAGCTGGGGCATTGTTCTGTTGCTCAGCAACCGAGCTCTTCTTAGTGTCTGAGGCTGAGGCCATGGAGCCATTTTCTGGGTCCAGAGCCAACTCACTCTAATCGAGCCATGGCTGTAGGAGAGGGAGAGAGAGAGAAGTGAGAGGGGATGAGTTGGAGAAGCCGATGGTCACTTCTCCTGTGTGCCTTGGCTGGGAATCAAACCTGGGATATTTACATACTAGGCCAATGCTCTACCACTGAGCCAACCAGCCAAGGCCAATTTAATTACTTTTTAACTTGATATAAAAAATGAAGGTGGCATATGTAAAATTTCCTGGACAGTGGCTGGTACACACAAGTGGTCAGAAGATAAAAGCCAGATGTAACTGTTATTGCCATGAAGACAAGCAGGCATGTGCACACACATGTTTTATGAATACTTTTATTGTTAGTACCTCTCTGGGTATTGGGCACATTGCTGTTCTTCAGTAAATGCATTGTGATGAATGAAAGAAATTTTAGGTCATATCAACCAGTACTTCAATTTATGCCCTAGTTGGGGTCTGAAGGCAGAAGGAAAAAGACATTCTGGTGGAAGACCACTATGGGCAGTGGAAGGCATGCCTGGGGGCATGTGAAGACTGCCTGAGTCCCCTCTGTGTAAGCACATACATCTCTTTAGGTGTGTCATGATGTTTAGAGTTTGAGGCTCACAGAGAGAGCTGGAGCCCGGCAAGGGGCTTGCCTGCCCTGTACCTGGAGGAGGAAGAGCTTTCTCTAAGCACTACCTGGGCGGGGGATAATGTGCCTGCATCACAATGTCATCTCCCAATTATCAAGTATTGATGATGGTCTTGTTGCTGAACGGAGAGCAGTAGATACCCCCTTGGAGGCACTGTTTGCTGGCAGGTGCTGAATGATTAATGAATGAAAAATAAAATATTGATATTCTGAGTCACACATCAGGCCTTTTCACACCCGAAAGGGTTTTTGTCTTGTATTATTAAAGCAAAAATTCAGAGAATAGATTACTTGGCTTCCACTTGGGATGACAGTTTTGGCTAGCTATGACTTGCAGATATGCTGGAATAGTAAGATTGAGTGCCCTTGACAACTTGGTTGGAGAAATATTTGGAAACAACAAAAGGAAATCTTACTTTCCCTGTGTAGAAAACTTATAATTACAGCTTTGTTGATGAATTCTAAAATTATGTCCATGATAGTTGCAGATGCACATAACAGACAAATAGATCTATAGGAAAAATAGCATTCTCTTAGGACCCCTGAGCCATTCATTTTGTCCTCTGCATATGTGAATATTTTCAACCTTTTTTAAGCTTAATCTTCTTGTGTCATCTTCATATCACCAAATAACATGCTTTTATTACTACTTCTTGATTTAAAAAATGTTCAGAGTATCTATTGACTCTCTTTTGTAGAGAATACATGTTTGATTCTTACAGCACCACATAAACACACAGGCCCTTCTCATATCCTCCATGATTCCAATATAATTACATTAGAAATCTGGCTACAACAGATTTGGTATTTCCATGATTATGAACACAGCTCATCAAGCAGTGCCTCCTTTTCTTCTCCCTCTTCTTTTCCTCCTCCTCTACCTCTTCCCCCTCCTCCTCCTCCTTCTTCTTCTTCTTCTTCTTCTTCTTCTTCTTCTTCTTCTTCTTCTTCTTCTTCTTCTTCTTCTTCTCTTCTCCTTCTTCTTCTTCTCTTCTTCTTCTTCTTCTTCTTCTTCTTCTTCTTCTTCTTCTTCTTCTTCTTCTTCTTCTTCTTCTTCTTCCTATTCTTTTCCTTCTTCATCGTCCTCCTTCTTTCTTCCTTTCCTCCTCCTCCTCTTCCTCCTCCTTTTTCTCTCTTCTCTTTCTCCTTCTTCTTCTTAAAGAAGAACCTTTAACATTTCTTGTAATACTGGTTTGGTTGTGATGAATTCTTTTAGCTTTTTCTTGTCTGGTAAGCTCCTTATCTGTCCTTTGAATCTAAATGATAGCTTTGCTGGGTGGAGTAATCTTGGTTGTAGGTCTTGCTTTTCATCATTTTGAATATTTCATGCCAATCTCTTTTGGCTTGCAAAGTTTCAGTTGAGAAATCAGCTGATAGTCTTATGGGAGCTCCCTTGTAGGTAACTAACTACTTTTCTCTTGCTGCTTTTAAGATTCTTATTTTGTTTTTAACCTTTGGTATTTTAATTATGATGTCTTGGTGATGGCCTTTTTGGATTCATCTTGTTTGGGACTCTCTTCCCCTCCTAGACTTAAGTGTATTTTTTCTTCACCAGGTTAGGGAAGTTTTCATTATTTCTTCAAATAGATTTTTAATTTCTGGGTCTCTTTGTCTTCCTTCTGGTACCCCCTGTGATGTGATGTTGTTATGCTTGATGTTGTCTCAGAGGTCCCTTAAACAATCCTCACTTTTTAAAAACTCTTTTTGCTCTGATTGGGTGTTTTCTGTTAACTTGTCTTTCAAATCACTGATTTAATACTCTGCTTTATTTAATCTGCTATTTATTCATTCTAGGGTATTATTCATTTCAATTATTGTATTTTTCATTTATGACTAGTTCTTTTCTATGATTTCCATGTCTTTTCTTATGCTATTGAAGTTATCACTAAGTTTCTTGATAATCCTTATAACCATTGTTTTAAACTCTGTACCTGTTAGATTGTCTTCATTTTTTTAGTTCTCTTTCTGGAGATTTCAGCTGGTCTTTTATTTGGGACATATTTCTTTGTCTCCTCATATTGACTGTCTCTTTGATTTTTTTCTAATGTATTAGATAGATCTGCTAGTCTCCCAGTCTTGGTAGAGTGGCTTTATGTTGTAGTAATTCTGTAGGGCCCAGTAGTGCAACTTCCCCAGTTATCCAAGCTTTGTCTTCCAGGTATGACCCTTAATGAGATGTGTATACCCTCCTGTTATATTTAAGCCTTGATTATTGTTGGTGTATCAGTGGGAGAGGTTTACCATCAAGTAGCTTGGCTGTGAATACCAGCCATGACTACAATGGAGGAGCTGCTAGGCAGGGACTGACCCCATGGAACAGGACTCATTTCAGTGGGGCTCTGATGCTCAATGAATCCACCCTTTTAGTTTGTTACTTATCGAGGTGGTTGTGTGGTGGTCTGGGGTGGTATGAACTGTCCACTGGGTGTGCTGGCTTTGGGAACTCTTGGGAAGTACAGGCTAAGGTCAGCTGCCACCTGTATTCTGCCTGGGGCCACCTGGCATGAGCTACAAAGTGATCTGCATATGGCTACTACTTGTGCTGGGCTTGGAGATATCCAAAAGAGTCCAAGCTGTGAGCCAAATTCAGTTGCCAGTAGTGTCAGGCCTGGGGCTACTTAACAAAAGCTATGGGGCATGTTGAGGCCAGATGCTGTTTATTTGGGTTTGTGAATTTTTAAGAGAATTCAGAAAAGTCTGCAGCATGAGCCAAGACAGGTCGTTTGTAAGGTAACACCACTGGCATCAGCTTGGGTGGGCTTGCAAGATGGGTGGAATGGGGTCATAAGGAATAACCAAGGTAGGGAAAAGTGTTAGCCAGGTTTATAGAAACTTAGATATGGTGCTTGCTTGCTGAGTCTGTGAGAAGAAGGCTCAGAAAAAAATAGAATGGTCTCTAAAGAAATAGCCTTAAATGACACAGTAGACCAAATGGACATAATAGATATTTATAGGACATTTTATCCTAGAACATCAGATTATACATTTTTCCCCAGTATGCATGAAACATTCTCAAAGATAACCCATTTGCTGGACCACAAAACTAAACTCAAGAAACTCAGAAAGATTGAAATTATACCAAGCACTTCCTCTGACCATATGGCTTTGAAAATTAGAATTAAATTAAAAAGGAAGTAAGAAAACCCACTAAAACATAAAAATTAAACAATATACTTAAAAAAATGACTGGGCCAAAGAAGAAATAAAAACAGAGATCAAAAGATATATACAGACAAATTACAATGACAATATGACATATAAAAATTTCTGCAATGCAGCAAAAGCAGTAATAAATAAAAATTTATATAATTAAAGGCTTATTTCAAGAAACAAGAGAGATCCCAGGTAAGCAATCTAACATTACATCTGAAATTACTAGAAAAAGTAGAATAAAAATAAGCCAAAGTCAGCAGAAGAAAAAAAAATAATAACAGAGCAGAATTAAATGAAATAGAGAACAAAAAATGTATATAGAGAGGGAAAATGGTGACAGAGTAGGTGGACGTTACAACTCCCACCTCCCAGAACCAAAGTGGATTACAACTTAACTTAGGAACAATTGGATCTTGAAAAACCAACTTTGAACTAAACTAAGAGGAATCTATAACCAAGCATAACTGAAGGAACCACACTGAATTGGTAGAAAGGGCGGAGATGTGGAAAGGGCTGCCCCGCTCCCAGGAGTGAGAGGAGGTCTGGAGGGTCTTTCATGGTGAGGTGGATTGCACAGAGAGTTGTGGGCCCTCAGCCACAATACTGGAACCCCAGCCTGGAGCCCCAGAGACTAGAGGAGGCATACGGACAGTATTTAGCTGAAAGAAGAGCAGGTTACTGTTTGCGAGAGAGAGAGACAGAACTCTCAGACCCAGGCTCTGTCTTAAAGGGATCATGCAGAAAACTTCATTCACAGTCACTTAGCCAGGGCTCTGAGAGTGGGGAGCGATGAGAGGACTGGAGTTGCAAGAGGAGAGTGTAGTCTCTGGGGCACAAGGAGAGATTGTGGGGGACAGCCACCCTGACCCCTGTATTGGGTCACTCCTCAAACCTAAAGTGTCAATTTTTCTTGGGAGAACCAAACCAGCAAAGAGAAACAATTAACCCACCCACCAGAGGCTCTCTTGCTCAAATCTGTGTAGACAGACTTAGAAACAAGGGGTGCAACAGGGACACAGGTTTTTGAGGTCTGGGCTAAATGCCCCCCCCAACCTGCTGAGTACACTCTGAAGGATTGGAGGGCCTGGCTATGGCAGTGACTGTGGTGTTTGGCCTGTGTGGATGATGGGGTGGAGCCCAGTGAGGCAGCCAGCATGGTGGCAGGGGGAAGAGCTAGGCAGCTCACACTGTGATGGCAAAGGGCAGAGTCTGGAGAGGTACCCAGCATGCCTGTTGGGGGCAGAGCCCAGTGGCCCATGTCCCAAAGGTGAGGGGTGGAGTCCAAAAAGGTATCCCTCATGCCTGTGTGGGGGGGTGGAGCCCAGAGAGGTTAAAAGTCTTTAATGCCCATGAAGTGGCCTGAGCTGTGGCCTGTGAGCCCATGAGCCAGGCAGTGCCAGTGCCCAGGTGCCCGAGTGTCTGAAGAGGCAGAGGCAGCAGGGGGGGGGGGTCATTGAAAAGACCACATTTCAGGAATAGAGAGGCCACACACACTGGCCAAGGGTAGATTAAAGCCAGACTAGGAGTGCAGCTGAGATTTACAATGGCATCAGGGCCCAGCAGAGGCAGTGACAAACACTGAATTGCCTGTAGCTTCAAGAAGATGGCTAAGAGCTAGTCAAAGAAAGTGAGCCCCACTGGTCTGTGCCAGGTTCCAGCTAGGGAGATCCAGGGCTGGTCCATCCAATGGACTGATATGGAAAGCATCAGCTCAGGACTTAACAACCATAGTTAGAGTGTTATCTTAAGGAAATGCTCCTCACACCTGACCTAGCTTAGGCATAGAAAACGCTGTCAAAAGCAGCAAAAAGAGCAGTAGCAGCAGACAAGTAGCTCACAGTGGATTACAAATAACAGCAGAAGCCAAACCAAGAAGATCTAGAAACAACACAACTGAAATCCAGAGGCAGACATTACCAACCCTATACTCAGCTAGCTACACAAAAAACACATCCAAAGGAGCAGTCTATACAGAGACAAAATGGGAAGACAGAGAAATGCAATTCAAATGAATCAAAAGAAGAAATCCCCAGAAAAAGAAATGAATAAGATGGAAATAAACAATATACTGGATGCTCAAGGATCTTAGAACAACAATAGACAGATATAATTAGCACCTAAAAAAAGAGATAGCAGGCATCAAAAAGGACATTGAAATCATAAAAAAGAATCAGACAGAAATGACAAACACAATATCAGAAATGAAGACTACACTAGAGGGAATTAAAAGCAGGACAGATGAAATAGAGGTTCGAAACAGCAATTTAGGGAGGACAAGATAAGCAAAAACACAGAAGCAGAACAGCAAAAAGAAACAAGGAGCAAAAAGTCTGAGGATACTGTAAGAAAGTTCTGTGACAACATGAAGAGAAACAACATCTGCATAATAGGGGTTCCTGAAGGAGAAGAGAAAGAACAAGGGATAGAGAACCTGACTGAAGAAGTGATAGCTGAAAACTTCCCTAAATTGCTGAAGGAAAAAGTCACACAAGTTCAAGAAGCATAGAGAATTCTATTAAAGAGGAACCCAAAGAGACTTACACCAAGACACACCATAATTAACATATCAAAGCTAAGAGATGAAGAAAGAATACTAAAAGCTGCAAGAGAAAGTCAGTCAATCACCTACAAAGGAGCCCTCATAAAAATGAATCCAACTTTTCAACAAAAACGCTTGAGGCCAGAAAGGAATGGCAAGAAATATTCAGAGTAATGCAAAACAAGAGCCTACAACCAAGACCTCTTGATCCAGCAAGGTTATTGTTTAAAAATAAAGGAGAGAGGTAGGAAGACAAGATGGCATTGGAGTAGGTGGATGTACCAACATCCACCTCCCAGAACCAAAGTGGATTACAAACTAATTTTAAGAACTATCATCTGGAAAAACCAACATTGGACTAAACTAAGAGGACTCTTTAACCAAGGAACACTGGAAAAGCCACACTGAGACTGCTAGGAAAAGAGGAAATGTGGAGAAGGCTGTCCAGCTCCCCGGAGTGAATGGCAGCCGGGAGAGACTTGCGTGGTGGGAGTGAGTTTACCAGAGAAGGGAGGGTCCTGAGTTCCAGGAACAAAGCCCCAGCCTGCAGCCCCAAAGCTTAGAAGAGGCGTATGGACAGTATTGAGCTGGAAACAAGTCAGGAAATTGTTTTTGAGAAAGAGACTGATTTCTCAGACCCAGGATTCTTCTTAAAGGGACCACGCAGAACACCTCTCTCACAACCACTCACCCGGGGCTCTGGGGGATGGGGAGAGAGGAGATTACCAGAGTAGCAGGAAGAGAGTGCAATCTAGGAGGCACAGGAAAAACATTTTGGGAGACAGCCACCCTAACCCCTGGGATGAGTCACTCCCCAAATCTGAAGAGAATATTTTCCCTGGAAACAGCAATACCAGCAAAGGGAAGCAGGACACCAGCCAAACAAGGTCTCCCATCGTACTCAGAGCAGAGTTGCTTAGAAGGAGGAAGCTTTTGGGACTATGTAGGGAGTCTTAGGGTCTGAGCTGCAGTGCCCGCACCCACATGGCTGAGGGCTCGCCAGATGGTGGGCGGCGGCAGGACATGGAAGCACGGTTCTGTCGGCAAGGGCAAAAGCTGGCTGACTACCACTGGGCCCAGGTGTGAGCTCAGTCTTGCCTGACTGGGGAGGAGTAGACATGCAAAAGTGGTCAAACCCAGCTGTGGGCAGCCTGTAATCCAGCCTGTGGGAGAAGAGCAAGAACACCAGAAGGGTTGGAGACCAGCCCTTGAGCAAGGGTGCAGGAGCACACCTTGCCCCGACTGTAGAACTGAGGCTTGTGGCTTGAATTGGGAGCCAGCTCCTCCCATGGGGGTGGAGCCAAAAACCCAGAACAGGCAGAATCCCACAACTGAGTGTGGGCACACAGTTCACCTGGCCTGTGGAGTCAAGACTTACAGCCATCCCATGAGCGGGCTCCTCCTGCAAGGGTGGGGCGAAAGCCTGGAAACAGGCAGAGATCCACAACTGAGCAAACGTGCTTGCCACTGCCCTCAGGGCCGAGCATAACACCACCCATCGGGTGGGGCAAAGGCCAAGTCCACTAAGGCTTGTAAACATGAACACGTGATCACAGCCACTTCTGTGAAGGAGAGGCAGAAACCACAGCAACAGCCCCTGTGGGCAGGCACCGGCAATGCCCATACCCAAACGCCATAGGCAGCAACAGAAAGGGGGTGGTGGGCCTGCAGACAGGCCATACCTAGGGAAAAGAGGCCACACCCAGTGGACTCCAGTGGCCAAAACCTTTTTTTACACAGAGAAAATGAGAAGGCAAAAAAAAAAATGCAACACAAATGAATCAAGAGAAATCCCCAGAAAAGGACCTGAATGAATCAGATATAACTAAATTACCAGATGCAGAGTTTAAAATAATGATTGTTAGGATGATCAAAGATATTAGAACAACAATAGATGGTCATTATGAACACCTAAATAAAGAGCAAGTATAAAATAGGACATTGAAATAATAAAAAAGAATCAGTCAGAAATGACAAATACAATATCAGAAATGAAGAACACAGTGGAAGAAATTAAAAGCAGAATGGATGAAGTGGAGAATCAAATGAGTGAGTTATAGGACATGATAAATAAAGGCACGGAAGCAGAGCAGAAAAAAGAAAAGAGACTCAAAAAGTCTGAGGAAACTTTAAAAGAGCTCTGTGACAACATGAGGAGAAATAATGTCCACATCATAGGGGTTCCTTCCTGAAGAAGAGAAAGAACAAGGGATAGAGACTTTGTTCAAGCATATCATAGCTGAAAACTTCCCTCAATTAAGGCAGGAACACATCTCACATGTTCAAGAAGCACAGAGAACTCCATTAAAGAGAAACCCAAAGAAATCAACACCAAGATACATCATAATTAAAATAACAAAGCTAAGTGATAAAGAGAAAATATTAAAAGCTGCTAGAAAAAAAAAGACTATCACATACAAAGGAGCCCCCATAAGGATGACTTCTGACTTCTCAACAGAAACACTTGAGGCCAGAAGGGAATGGCAAGAAATATTCAAAGTAATGCAGAACAAGAGTCTACAACCAAGATTACTTTATCCAGCAAGGCTATCATTTAAAATAGAAGGAGAAATAAAAAGCTTTCCAGACAAAAAAACCCCTCAAGGAATTCACTACAACCAAACCAAGACTGAAAGAAATGCTAAGGGGCCTGTTTTAAAAAGATCAAAGGAGAAAAAGAATATAGCAAAAGAGGAATAGATTTTTAAAGAATAAACTGGGAATAAACAATTACATATCAATAATAACCTTAAATGTAAATGGATTAAATGATTTGATTAAAAAACATAGGATAGCTGCATGGATAAAAAAACAGGACCCATACATATGCTGTCTACAAGAGAAATATCTTAAAACAAAAGATGCATATAGACTGAAGATAAAAAGATAGAAAATAATATTTCACGCAAATGAAAATGAAAAAGAAACTGGGGTAGCAATACTTATATCAGACAAAATGGACTTTAAAACAAAGACTATAGTTAGAGATAAAGAAGGTCACAACATAATGATAAAGGGAGCAATCCAACTCAATATCTTCAGAACTTTTCACCCTAAAACAGCAGAATATACATTCTTTTCAAGTGCTCATGGTACATTCTCTAGAATAAACCACATGTTAGGGCACAAAAGCGGTCTCAAGAAATTTAAAAGATTAAAATCATATCGAGTTCATTCTTAGATCACAATGGCATGAAACTAGAAATCAAAGCACAACAGAAAAACAGAAAAATACTCCAACACTAGGAAACTAAATAGCATGTTATTAAATAATGAATGGGTAAACAATGAGATCAAAGAAAAAATAAAAAATTTCTAGAAACGAACGATAATGAGCATACATTAACTCAAAATTTATGGGACAAAGCAGAGGCAGTCCTAAGAGGGAAGTTCATAGCATAACAGGCATATCTCAAGAGCTAGAAAAAGCTCAAATAAACAACTTAACCCTGAATCTAAAAGAACTAGAAAAAAAAACAGCAAGTAAAGCCCAGAGGTAGTAGAAGAAAGGAAATAATAAAGATCAGAGCAGAAATAAATGACATAGAAACTAAAGAAACAATACAGAGGATCAATGAAACCAGGAGCTGGTTCTTTGAAAAGGTAAACAAGATCAATGAACCTTTAACCAGACTCACCAAGAAAAAAAGAGAGAGGACTCAAATAAATAAAATTAGAAAGGAGAGTGGAGAAATAACAACTGACACAACAGAAATACAAAATATTGTAAGGAAATACAATGAAGAACTGTATGCCAAAATACTAGACAACCTAGAGGAAATGGACAAATTCCTTGAAACATATAATCTTCCAAAAATTAATCTGAAAGAATCAGAAAACCTAAACAGACCAATTACAACACAGGAGATTGAAAAGTTATCAAAAAGCTCCCAAAAAAGAAAAGCCCTGGGCCTGATGGCTTCACAAGTGAATTCTGCCAAATATTCAAAAAAGAACTAACTCCTATCCTTCTCAAGCTATTTCAAAAAATTCAAGAGGAAGGAAGACTTCCAAGCTCCTTTTATGAGGCAAGCATAATTCTGATTCCAAAACCAGGCAAAGGCAACACAAAGAAAGTAAATTATAGGCCAATATCCCTGATGAATTTAGATGCTAAAATCCTCAACAAAATATTAGCAAACTGGATAAAGCAATATATGAAAAAAATCATACACCATGATCAAGTGGGATTTATTCTCGGGAGGCAAGGCTGGTACAATATTTGCAAATCAATCAATGTGATTCATCACATAAACAAAAGGAAGGAGAAAAACCACCTGATAATTTTAATAGATGTAGAAAAAGCATTTGATAAAATCCAGCACGCTTTTATGATCAAAACTCTCAGGAAAGTGGGAATAAAGGGAACATACCTCAACATGATAAAGGCCATCTATGACAAACCCACAGCCAACATCATACTCAATGGGCAAAAATTAAAAGAAATCCCCTTAAGATCAGAAACAAGGCAGGGGTGCCCCCTTTCACCACTCTTATTTAACATAGTTCTGGAAGTCCTAGCCACAACAATCAGACAAGAAGAAGACAAAAAAGTTATGCAAACTAGAAAAGAAAAAGTAAAACTATCATTATTTGCAGATGATATGATATTGTGTATAGAAAACCCTAAAGTCGCAGTCAAAAAACTACTAGACCTGATGAATGAATTCAGCAAGGTGGCAGGATATGAAATTAATGCTCAGAAATCAGAGGCATTTTTATACACTAACAATGAACTGTCAGAAAGAGAAATTATGGAAGCAATCCCCTTTACCTTTGCAACCAAAAAAATTAAGTACCTAGGAATAAATTTAACCAGGGAGATTAAAGACTTCTACTCAGAAAATTATAAAACATAGATAAAAACATCAAGGAAGAGACAAACAAGTAAAAGCGTATACCATGCTTATGGTTAGGAAGAATAAACATCATTAAAATGTCTATATTACCCAAAGCAATTTATAAATTCAATGCAATATTGATTAAAATACCAATGACTTACTTCAAAGATATAGAACACATATTCCAAAAATTTATATGAAACCAAAAGACATCATGAATATCCTCAGCAATCTTGAAAAGGAAAAATAAAGTGGGAGTTATCACACTTCTGGATATCGTTATACTACAAGGCCATTGTACTCAAAACAGCCTCGTACTGGCGTAAGAACAGGCATATAGATGAATGGAACAGAACTGAGAACCCAGAAATAAAGCCACACTTTTATGGACAACTAATATTTGACAAAGGAGGTAAGAGCATACATTGGGATAAAGACAGCCTCTTCAACAAATCGTGCTGGGAAAATTGGACAGCTATCTGCAAAAAAAATGAAACTAGACCACCAACTTACACCACTCACAAAAATAAACTCAAAATGGATTATAGACTTAAATGTAAGCCGTAAAACCATAAGCATCTTAAAAGAAAACATAGGCAGTAAGTTCTCTGACATCTCTCGCAGCAATATATTTGCCAATTTGTCTCCATAGGCAAATGAAATAAAAGACAGGATAAACAAATCGGACTTTATCAAACTAAAAAGCTTTTGCACAGCTAAAGACAATAAGAACAGAATAAAAAGACAAACTACACAATGGGAGAACATATTTGACAATGCATCTGATAAGGTTTTCATAACCAAAATTTATAAAGAACTTGTAAAACTTAATACCAGGAAGACAAATAATCCAATCCAAAAATGGGCAAAAATAATGAATAGACACTTCTCCAAAGAGGACATACAGATGGCCAATAGGCATATGAAAAAATGCTCAACATCACTAATCATTAGAGACATGCAAATTAAAACCACAATGAGATATCATCTCACACCAGTCAGAATGGCGCTCATCAACAAAACAACACAGAATAAGTGCTGGCAAGGATGTGGAGAAAAGGGAACCCTCCTGCCCTGCTGGTGGGAATGCAGAGTGGCGCAGCCACTATGGAAAACAGTATGGAGATTCCTCAAGAAATTAAAAATCGAACTGCCTTTTGACCCAGCTATACCACTGTTAGGAATATACCCCAAGAACACCATAGCACTGTTTGAAAAGAAGAAATACACCCCCATGTTTACAGCAGCATTGTTCACAATAGTGAAGATATGGAGAGAGCCCAAGTGTCTGTCAGTGGACGAGTGGAGTAAAAAGCTTTGGTACCTAGCAATAAACATAACAAAGAATGTAAAGGACCTATATAATGAAAACTACAAAGCATTGTTAAGGGAAATCGAAAAAACTACAATGAGATGAAAAAATATTCCTTGTTTGTGGATAGGAAGAATAAATATAATCAAAATGGGCATATTATGCAAAGCAATATATAAATTTAATGCAATTCCCATCAAAATTCCTATGACATTCTTTAAAGAAATGGAACAAGGCCCTGGCCGGTTGGCTCAGCGGTAGAGCATCGGCCTGGCGTGCGGGGGACCCGGGTTCAATTCCCGGCCAGGGCACATAGGAGAGGTGCCCATTTGCTTCTCCACCCCCCCTTCCTCTTTGTCTCTCTCTTCCCCTCCCGCAGCCAGGGCTCCATTGGAGCAAAGATGGCCTGGGCGCTGGGGATGGCTCCTTGGCCTCTGCCCCAGGCACTAGAGTGGCTCTGGTCGCAGCAGAGCGATGCCCTGGAGGAGCAGAGCATTGCCCCCTGGTGGGCAGAGCATCGCCCCCTGGTGGGCGTGCTGGGTGGATCCCAGCCAGGCGCATGCGGGAGTCTGTCTGACTGTCTCTCCCCGTTTCCACTTCAGAAAAAAAAAAAAAAAAAAAAAAAAGAAATGGAACAAAAAATCATCAGATTTGGATGATGTCAGAGTAATGGCGGGGTAGGAAGCGATATCGATAAATCTCCCCCAAAACTCAACAAGATCTTCAACCAGAAACAGAAAAACCTATACTTGGAGCCTCCAGATGCTTCGCAATACACCCGAAGGTATGGTCGAGTGAAAAATTGGCTAAATATTAAACAAACCCCGAAGGAAATAGGGAGTAAGAAATGCTCCGCCTTCCTCACTAACCTAAACAGGGCGGCTTTCTCTGGTAACTGTGAATATAGAAACTGAGGCAGGCAAAGGGGGTGAATAGATCCAGGCTGCGGCACAAACGGTCGAACCAGGCTGTGGCACGGAGATCCAAGCCGAGGAAAAACTGATCCTGTGGCAACCCGGGCAATACAAGCTAACACTTGCGCCAAACCCAAATAAAGAAAAACAAGTGGGGCAGCCATTTTACCCGATCTCCTGGTCGGTGCGCAGTTAGTGGGCGAGAGATTTCTTCCTAAGCCCCGGGAGTGGGTGCCCGTGTTACCCCACAGAAAGGCAGAGTCAGAGGCCTTTCTGTGGGCCGAAAGCAGAATCTCTGGGCAGCCCCAGCGCCCTGGGAAAGCCGCGCATGGGAGGGAGCGAGAACTAATTACAACGGTGGATTTTTCCGTGCTGGTGGGGGTTTCACTCAGAGGGAAACGCGGCCGGCCTCATATCCTGATCTGCGCGCAGATAGTGAGTGCGAGATTCCTCCGAGTGCCTCGGCAGTGTGTGCCTGTGTTATCGCACAGAGGGGCAGTCAGGGGCCTTTGTGTGGGCCAAAGTGGGATCTTGGGCCGCCCCAGCACCTTGCAAAGGCCGCGCACGGGGACGGAGCGAGAGCCAATTCCAACGCTGCAACTTTTCCATGCAGTTGGGGGTTTCACTCAGAGCATGAGACTGCTGGCTGGATATTCTGGTCTGCGCATGCAGATAGTGAGGAGAGTTTCCTCCAAGCACCCCGGAAGTGGGCGCCTGCATGTGTTACCGGACAGAGTGGCAGAGCCAGTGGTCTTTGAGTAGAAGGAAAGCCCACCTGATTATGCTAGCAGCTCTGACTGACTGAGCCTTACCCAGAGCCCTGTGCTGCGTGGAAATAGAGTGGGGAGTTGCCAGCTCTTTGAGCCTCTTACTATCCAGGCAGAGGCAGCAGCAACCCCATAGCTGGATTATCAGTCTACTAATTGAGGAAGGAAAGACTAGGAGAAAGGCTCCAGGAACACGGACTCTCTCACTGTAGGAGCCTATAAATGCTAATGAGCCTCGACTGCCAATGAGACTAAAGCACAATACATGACATTGCCATAGAGACTTATCAACTGCAAACCTCTACCTGAGCATGCCAAAGGGGCAGAACCCGGGGTACAGAGTCACCGACCAGGAAGAGGGAGAGAAAAGAAAAAGCAAGAAGATAACCTCTCAAAATCAAGAATAATCTGCAGACTTTATAACCTATCCCATTTTATTATATTTGTTCGTTTGTTTCTCTTATCTTCATTCTTGATACTTTTTTTCCTCCTCCAATTTGGCCGATTAACTCTCTGCCGGTCTTACTCTCTCCTCTCCTTGAACTACACTACCCATAAGTCTTACATCTCCCATTATCTTTTTTCTTTTCTTCCTTTCTCTCTATGAGGGCTGCACTCCAAAACCCGTAACTCTCTCTCTCTCTCCTTTCTTTTTTCTTCTTTTAGTGGTTCCCTCTTTTTTTCTCTCTCTCTCTTTCTTTTCTCCCTCTATATTAGTTTCTTCCTTTCTCCTTTACATCTCCTCTCATTCAAACCTCAATAACAAACAAATTATCTTATCTGGGACTCAAACTTATGTTTGTGGCATTTTGGGGGGTTTTTACTTCACCTTTTTAACTCACTAGCAGTGCTCCCATCCCTGGCTCTCCATTTTATCTAGTTCTTGTTCCACTAAATACAATAGTAATTTTTTAATTTGTCCCCCCATTTTTCTGTTTTCCTCTTATTCCTCTCATCATAACTCTTAGACAACCAACACCTAAAAGCAAATCATTTTATTCTTGCCCCAAATTTTTTACTTATTTGCTTTTTGTGGGTCCATACCCTCTTTTTTTTTCTTTTTTTTTGCCCCTTTATTACTTTTCCCCAATTCAGGCCCTCCATCACAGTCATTGTTTGCTATAATTCACAGTTCACCACAAGATTTTCTCAAGAAAGAGGGGAGAGGAGAGGAGAGGAAAAAAGGAGGGGGGCAATAATTTCCTTTTTTAAAATTTTTATTTTATTTTATTTTTCTTTATTTCATTATTAATTTTTTTTAAAAAACAACTCTTTCAGATTTTTTATTTTTTTTAACTTTTTATTCTTTATTAAATCTCATTAATACTATCAACAAAACCACCCTCAGATGCCATTAAGGAAGAGAAAATCGAATATCATGGATACAAAAGAAAGAGAGGTAACACAGCTAGATGAGGAAAAATCTATGGAGAAAAAATTTAATATATTGGAAACGTTGGAGCTAAATGACAGAGAATTCAAGATAGAAATCCTAAAAATCCTCCGAGATATACAAGAAAACACAGAAAGGCAATTTAGGGAGCTCAGAAAACAACTCAATGAACACAAAGAATATATGTCCAAGGAAATTGAAACTATAAAAACAAATGAAACAGAGATGAAAAACTCAATCCAGGAGCTGAAAAACGAAATAACAAACTTAGCTAATAGAACAGGTCAGATAGAAGAGAGGATTAGTGAAATAGAAGACAAGCAACTTGAGGCACAACAGAGAGAAGAAGAAAGAGACTCAAAAATTAAAAAAAATGAGATAGCCCTACAAGAATTATCTGACTCCATCAAAAAGAATAACATAAGAATAATAGGTATATCAGAGGGAGAAGAGAGAGAAAATGGAATGGAGAACATACTCAAATAAATAATAGATGAGAACTTCCCAAGCCTGTGGAAAGAACTAAAGCCTCAAGTTCAAGAAGCAAACAGAACTCCAAGTTTTCTTAACCCCAACAAACCTACTCCAAGGCATATCATAATGAAATTGACACAAACCAACAGCAAAGAAAAAATTCTCAAGGCAGCCAGGGAAAAGAAGAATACAACATATAAAGGAAGGCCCATTAGATTATCATCAGATTTCTCAGCAGAAACTCTACAAGCTAGAAGAGAGTGGACCCCAATATTTAAAGTCCTGAAAGAGAGGAACTTTCAGCCATGAATACTATACCCATCAAAGCTATCCTTCAAATATGAAGGAGAAATAAAAACATTCACAGATACAGAAAAGATGAGGGAATTTATCATCAGAAAACCCCCACTCCAGGAATTACTAAAGGGGGTTCTCCAATCAGATACAAAGAACAAAAAAAAAAAAAACAGAGCCACAAGTAAAAGCTCCAAGAAGAACACAATAAAACCAAATTTAAACTGTGACAACAACAAAAAGAAAGAGGGGGAGAAGATTAACAGTAGCAAAGGACAATGGAGTGCAAAAGTACTCACAAAATAGTTTGCTATAATGAACAGGGTAGGGACCCTTTTCATTATTCAAAGGTAACCACCATTGAAAAAACCACCACAGAAGCACATGAGATAAAAAAGATAGCAAGAGAGGAAAGATGTATGAAATAAAAACAAAAGATAGAAAAACGAAAGAGAAGGATCAAACAAGACACAAAACTAACAGAAAGCAAGATATAAAATGGCAATAGGGAACTCACAAGTATCAATAATTACACTAAATGTAAACAGATTAAACTCACCAATAAAAAGGCACAGTGTAGCAGAATGGATTAAAAAAGAAAATCCAACTGTATGCTGCCTACAGGAAACTCATCCTAGTAACAAGGATAAAAACAAATTTAAAGTGAAAGGCTGGAAAACAATACTCCAAGCAAATAAGATCCGAAAAAAAGCAGGTGTAGCAATACTCATATCAGATAATGCTGACTACAAGACAGCAAAAATACTCAGAGATAAAAATGGCCATTTCATAATGGCTAAGGGGACACTGAATCAAGAAGATATAACAATTCTTAATATATATGCACCAAACCAAGGAGCACCAAAATATATAAGACAGCTACTTATTGATCTTAAAACAAAAACTGACAAAAATACAATCATACTTGGAGACCTCAATACACCGCTGACGGCCCTAGATCGGTCATCCAAACAGAGAATCAAAAAAGACATAGTGGCCTTAAACAAAACACTAGAGCATATGGATATGATAGACATCTACAGGACATTTCATCCCAAAGTGACTGAGTATACATTTTTCTCCAGTGTACATGGATCATTCTCAAGAATTGACCATATGTTGGGCCACAAAAACAACATCAGCAAATTCAGAAAAATTGAAGTTGTACCAAGCATATTTTCTGATCATAAAGCCTTGAAACTAGAATTCAACTGCAAAAAAGAGGAAAAAAATCCCAGAAAAATGTGGAAACTAAACAACATACTTTTAAAAAAATGAGTGGGTCAAAGAAGAAATAAGTGCAGAGATCAAAAGATATATACAGACTAATGAAAATGACAATACGACATATCAGAATCTATGGGATGCAGCAAAAGCAGTGATAAGAGGGAAGTTCATATCACTTCAGGCATATATGAACAAACAAGAGAGAGCCCAAGTGAACCACTTAACTTCACACCTTAAGGAACTAGAAAAAGAAGAACAAAGAAAACCCAAAGCCAGCCGAAGAAAGGAGATAATAAAAATCAGAGCAGAAATAAATGAATTAGAGAACAGAAAAACTATAGAAAAATTAATAGAACAAGGAGCTGGTTCTTTGAAAAGATCAACAAAATTGACAAACCCTTGGCAAGACTTACCAAGGAAAAAAGAGAAAGAACTCATATAAACAAAATCCAAAATGAAAGAGGAGAAATCACCACGGACACCGTAGATATACAAAGAATTATTGTAGAATACTATGAAAAAACTTTATGCCACTAAATTCAACAAACTAGAAGAAATGGATAAATTTCTAGAACAATACAACCTTCCTAGACTGAGTCAAGAAGAAGCAGAAAGCCTAAACAGACCTATCAGTAGAAAAGAAATAGAAAAAACCATTAAAAACCTCCCCAAAAATAAAAGTCCAGGCCCTGACGGCTATACAAGCGAATTTTATCAAACATTCAAAGAAGACTTGGTTCCTATTCTACTCAAAGTCTTCCAAAATATTGAAGAAGAAGCAATACTTCCAAACACATTTTATGAGGCCAACATAACCCTCATACCAAAACCAGGCAAGGATGGCACAAAAAAAGAAAACTACAGACCAATATCTCTAATGAATACAGATGCTAAAATACTAAACAAAATACTAGCAAATCGAATACAACAACATATTAAAAAAAATACATCATGATCAAGTGGGATTCATCCCAGAATCTCAAGGATGGTTCAACATACGTAAAACGGTTAACGTAATACACCATATCAACAAAACAAAGAACAAAAACCACATGATCTTATCAATAGACGCAGAAAAGGCTTTCGATAAAATACAACACAATTTTATGTTTAAGACTCTCAACAAAATGGGTATAGAAGGAAAATATCTCAACATAATAAAGGCCATATATAATAAACCATCAGCTAACATCATATTAAATGGCACTAAACTGAAGGCTTTCCCCCTTAAATCAGGAACAAGACAGGGTTGTCCACTCTCTCCACTCTTATTTAATGTGGTACTAGAGGATCTTGCCAGAGCAATCAGACAAGACAAAGAAATAAAATGCTTCCATATCTTAAAAGAAGAAGTAAAGGTATCACTTTTTGCAGATGATATGATCCTATACATTGAAAACCCCAAAGAATCCACAAAAAGACTACTAGAAACAATAAGCCAATACAGTAAGGTCGCAGGATACAAAATTAATATACAGAAGTCAATAGCCTTTCTATATGCCAACAATGAAACAATTGAGAACGAACTCAAAAGAATAATCCCCTTTACGATTGCAACAAAAAAAATAAAATACTTAGGAATAAACATAACAAAAAATGTAAAGGACTTATATATAATGAAAACTATAAACTATTGTTAAGGGAAATCGAAAAAGATATAATGAGATGGAAGAATATACCTTGTTCTTGGCTAGGAAGAATAAATATAATCAAGATGGCTATATTACCCAAAGCAATATACAAATTTAATGCAATTCCCATCAAACTTCCAATGACGTTTTTTAAAGAAATAGAGCAAAAAATCATCAGATTTTTATGGAACTATAAAAAACCCCAAATAGCCAAAGCAATCCTAAAGAAAAAGAATGAAGCTGGGGGCATTACAATACCTGACTTCAAACTATATTATAGGGCCACGACAATCAATACAGCATGGTACTGGCAGAAAAATAGACAATCAGACCAATGGAACAGAATAGAAAGTCCAGAAATAAAACCACATATATATAGTCAAATAATTTTTGATAAAGGGGCCAACAACACACAATGGAGAAAAGAAAGCCTCTTCAATAAATGGTGCTGAAAAAATTGGAAAGCCACATGCAAAAGAATGAAACTGGACTACAGTCTCTCCCCCTGTACAAAAATTAACTCAAAATGGATCAAAGATCTAAACATAAGACCTGAAACAATTAAGTACATAGAAGAAGACATAGGTACTCAACTCATGGACCTGGGTTTTAAAGAGCATTTTATGAATTTGACTCTACAAGCAAGAGAAGTGAAGGCAAAAATTAATGAATGGGACTACATCAGACTAAGAAGTTTTTGCTCAGCAAGAGAAACTGATAACAAAATAAACAGACAGCCAACTAAATGGGAAATGATATTTTCAAACAACAGCTCAGATAAGGGCCTAATATCCAAAATATACAAAGAACTCATAAAACTCAACAACAAACAAACAAAGAATCCAATAAATAAATGGGAAGAGGATATGAACAGACACTTCTCCCAGGAAGAAATACAAATGGCAAACAGATATATGAAAAGATGCTCATCTTCTTTAGCTATTAGAGAAATGCAAATCAAAACTACAATGAGATACCACCTCACACTTGTTCGATTAGCTATTATTAACAAGACAGGTAATAGCAAATGTTGGAGAGGCTGTGGAGAAAAAGGAACCCTCATACACTGTTGGTGGGAATGTAAAGTAGTACAACCATTATGGAAGAAAGTATGGTGGTTCCTCAAAAAACTGAAAATAGAACTACCTTATGACCCAGCAATCCCTCTACTGGGTATATACCCCCAAAACTCAGAAACATTGATACGTAAAGACACATGCAGCTCCATGTTTATTGCAGCATTGTTCACAGTGGCCAGGACATGGAAACAACCAAAAAGCCCGTCAATAGATGACTGGATAAAGAAGATGTGGCACATATACACTATGAATACTACTCAGCCATAAGAAATGTTGACATCGGAACATTTACAGCAAAATGGTGGGATCTTGATAACATGATACGAAGCGAAATAAGTAAATCAGAAAAAATCAGGAACTGCATTATTCCATACGTAGGTGGGACATAAAAGTGAAACTAAGAGACATTGATAAGAGTGTGGTGGTTACGGGGGGGAGGGGGGAATGGGAGAGGGAAAGGGGGTGGGGAGGGGCACAAAGAAAACAAGATAGAAGGTGACAATGGACAATCTGACTTTGGATGATGGGTATGCAACATAATTGAACGACAAGATAACCTGGACTTGTTATCTTTGAATATATGTATCCTGATTTATTGATGTCACCCCATTAAAAAAAATTATTAATTAAAAAAAAATCAGATTTATATGGAACTATAAAAAACCCCAATTAGCCAAAGCAATCTTAAGGAAAAAGAATGAAGCTGGGGGCATTACAATACTTGACTTCAAACTATATTATAGGGCCACGACAATCAAAACAGCATGGTTTTGGCAGAAAAATATTCACTCAGACCAATGGAACAGAATAGAAAGTCCAGAAATAAAACCACATATATATGGTCAAATAATTTTGATAAAGGCACCAACAACACACAATGGAGAAAAGAACGCCTCTTCAACAAATGGTGCTGGAAAAACTGGAAATCACATGCAAAAGAATGAAACTTGACTACAGTTTGTCCCCTTGTACAAAAATTAATTCAAAATGGATCAAAGACCTAAATATAAGACTTGAAACAATAAAAGTACATAGAAGAAGACATAGGTACTAAACTCATGGACCTGGGTTTTAAAGAACATTTATGAATTTGACTCCACAGGCAAGAGAAGTGAAGGCAAAGATAAATGAATGGGACTACATCAGACTAAAAAGTTTTTGCTCAGCAGGAGAAACTGACAACAAAATAAACAGACAGCCAACTAAATGGGAAATGATATTTTCAAACAACAGCTCAGATAAGGGCCTAATATCCAGAATTTACAAAGAACTTATAAAACTCAACAGCAAACAAACAATCCAGTAAAAAAATAGGAAGAGGACATGAACAAACACTTCTCCCAGGAAGAAATACAAATGGCCAACAGATATATGAAGGGATGCTCATCTTCATTAGTTATTAGAGAAATGCAAATCAAAACTACAATGCGATACCACCTCACACCTGTTAGATTAGCTATTATCAACAAGACAGGTAATAGCAAATGCTGGAGAGGCTGTGGAGAAAAAGGAACCCTCACTCACTGTTGGTGGGACTGTAAAGTAGTGCAACCATTATGGAAAAAAGAATGGTGGTTCCTCAAAACACTGAAAATAGAACTACCTTATGACCCAGCAATCCCTCTACTGGGTATATACCCCCAAAACTCAGAAACATTGATACGTAAAGACACATGTAGCCCCATGTTCATTGCAACATTGTTCACAGTGGCCAAGACATGGAAACAACCAAAAAGCCCCTCAATAGTAGATTGGATAAAGAAGATGTGGCACATATACACTATGGAATACTACTCAGCCATAAGAAATTATGACATCGGATCATTTACAACAAAATGGTGTGATCTTGATAACATTATATGGAGTGAAATTAGTAAGCTAGAAAAAACCAAGAACTACATGATTCCATACATTGCTGGGACATAAAAATGAGACTAAGAGACATGGACAAGAGTGTGGTGGTTACCGGGGGTGGGGGGGAGGGGGGGCGCGGTAGGGAAGGAGGAGAGGGGGAGGGGAGGGGGAGGGGCACAAAGAAAACTAGATAAAAGTTGACGGAGGACAATCTGACTTTGGGTGATGGGTATGCAACATAATTGAATGACAAGATAATCTGGACATGTTTTCTTTGAATAAATGTACCCTGATTTATTGATGTCACTCCATTAACATTAATAAAAATTTATATAAAAAAATGCTTTGTACATATATACCATGGAATACTACTGAGCCATAAGAAATGGTGACATCGGATCATTTACAACAACATGGATGGACCTTTATAACATTATACTGAGCGAAATAAGTAAATCAGAATAAACTAAGAACTATATGATTTCATACATAGGTGGGACATATAAAAATGAGACTCAGAGACATGGACAAGAGTGTGGGGATTACCGGGTTGGGGGGAAGGAGATGGAGGGGGTTGGGGGAGGGGAGGGGCATGAAGAAAATCAGTTAGAAGGTGACAGAAGACAATTGGACTTTGGTCTATGGGAATGCAGCATAATCAAATGTCAAAATAACCTAGAGATATTTTCTCTGATCATTTGAACCCTGATTTACCAATGTCACCCCATTAAAATTAATTAAAAAAATAAGAATTTGTCTCATGGCTCATTCAGGCAGTTAGAAGAATAGTATAAGGAATGCTAATTCTGCTTCTCAGGCCACATCCTGCAAAAGGGACCCCAAGTGGATTGGTGATTTGGCTCCTCTGATTTTTCAAATTGGGTTTAAAAAAATAGGTCAGGAATGCTCTGAAATGGAACTAACAATACATGGGCATAAATTTAAAGGACTTTTAGATACTGGAGCTGATGTATCTGTTATTGTTAAGCTACATTGGCCTCCTTCCTGGCCCACTTATGCAGCAGGCACAGAATTACAAGGTATAGGGCAGAGTAAATCCCTCAACAAAGTTCTAGTTTTTTACATTGGGAAGATTAAGAAGGTCATTCTGGATTTTTTAGGCTTTATGTGCCCCCTGGATGGCCAGTTAATTTGTGGGGTAGAGATGTTTTGAAAAATACGGGAGCATTGCTTGTCAGTCCTAATGGTCTAGTCTAGTCAGTACTCAGATGCTTGATCAGGGATTTTTGCCTAAGGGACTAGGGAAAGAACAGCAAGGAATTCTCACCCCCATAGAAGTGGCACCCAATACCAGAAGGTGTGGATTAGAATATAAAAATTTATCATAGGGGCCTTGGTAGCTCCTGCTACCTCAATAATTCATTGTGCAGACACAATTACTTGGAAATCAGATAATCCTGTATGGGTAGACCAATGGCCCCTTCCTCAGGAGAAACTTAGGGCAGCTGCTCAATTGGTACAAGAGCAGCTACAGCTTGGGCACATTGAACCATCTAATAGCCCATGGAATACACTTCCATATTTTGATCTTGATGCCTCCTGGATTATCAAGGGGCATAGGCGACCCTTACAGTTTATAGGTTTTGAGCCTCAAAATTATTCTTGTTCCTTTTTTCAAAGGATCAACAAATGGCTTTCTGGGAAACTTCCACTAAATGGCAAATTGCTTTTGCAAATCAATGGACAACTTTATACTGAAACAGTCAACTCTAAATCAGCTCAAAGACTAGAACTATATGCCATTATCATGGCTTTTCAGCATTTGCCATATTCCTCCTTTAATCTATATACAGACAGTAAATATTTACTTATGGTTGTTTCCACTATAAAGACTGCTGTCTTAGGGACAACTGCTGATGAACTATTTCAGCAGTCCCTCCTCCTTCAAAGACTTGTATGTCAACATAGAGCTCCATGTTTTATAGGACATACTTGAGCTCACTCCATGCTCCCTGGAGCTATAGCACAAGAGGATGCCCTTGTTGATCAAGCTACCCAAAAGAAAATTATTTGGAGCAACCATGACAGATCGAGCAATTCATTCTCATACTATTCATCACCAGAATGCTGCAGCCCTGTGTTAACAGTTTCAACTTCCTTGGGAAGCAGCATGGCAGATTGGTAAAACCTGTCCAAGGGGTCTTATACTACAATTTTTCCCTTCATTTGGAGTTAACCCTCAAGGACTCCTACCAGGACAACTTTGGCAAATGGATGTTACTCATATACCTTCATTTGGCAAATAGTCTTATGTCCACGTTACAGTGGATACCTATTCTGGATTTATAGTAACCTGTTTCAGAACAGGAGAGGCTGCTAAGCATGTTTTAGCTCATTTTCTGCATGCATTTTTCTATTATTGGATATCCTAAACTGGTTAAACTGACAATGCTCCTGCATATGTAGCAAAAACATTTACTGTATTTTGTCAAACCTTTTGAATTATGGGTATTTCTTACAATCATTAAAGTCAAGGTATTATTAAAGTGTACCCAGAAAATATTTTAAGGTCAATTTAAAAAAATTTAAAAGGGGGGAGTCATTTTCTGAAACTCCTATGGGTCTACCATATCATGCTTTTTACTTAAAAATTTAAAAATTTTTTTTGAATGCTGATGAACAGGAGATGCCAAATCTTTTTCTCCTGCAAACGTCTACCTTCTTTTATTTGTTCCAGCTAATAACACTGTTTTGTTTTTTTTCAAATAGCTCCAGATATACAGAAAAGATTTATATAGGCGGATGGGGATCCTCAAACCCCTCAGCGAGATCTTCTGAGCATGACTTTTAAGGTACCAAGAGGCAGAAAAAGCCCAATAGAGATCAGGTGAACTACCAGCTTTTAGGATACGCCCTTAAAGGCTCCAATGCCCCAAAGGGGTCTCATAGAATTCCATCTGGGTCCTGCTTCAATAGTGAATAGGAAGGTCACTGAGCTAAAGCTTGCCAGGCTTACATGCTTTTGCTGTGAGGAAAAAGGGACACTGGAAGGTAGGCTTCCCCCTCGCTCCTCTAAGGGAGGGTTCAGTCTCTTCCAGCCCTGCTCCAGCCACCTATGACCTAACATGCCTAGAATGCTGGGGTTTGCCACTGAAGGCTGAAGGTGCCCATGGTCATCAGCCCCATCTATGGCACTGTGGACAAGCCTAGGGTATTTCTTCCAAGAAGCAGGTAAACTGATCTCACTTGCACAAGGGCCACTCAACTATGTCTTGCCTGAATAGTCAGGTTTTTTATTCTTCCCTCAAAGATCTCTGTTGTGGGTGTTGATAGTCCTATTTTCTGCTGCTTGTTTAATATATAGTGTTTCCTTTATTCCTCCTATCTCAATGCCCCACTCATATTTCAGGCTGGGATCTACTCCTAATTAGAGCTCTCTTTCCCCTTTCTGCCAACTTCTATTATGAATTTACCTTTGCCACTCAGCTTAGTGTCTCCCAAGGTTCTCTTTACCACACCACAGTCACAGAGCTCCAGGGAAAAGCAATCTGTTCTCATCTCTCCAGGCAGAGGAGAACAGAATCTCCATCTCCACACATGGTGCCGATGGCTTTTCCAGTCTATCTGAATCATTACCAGCTAGAAGCAGTGGTTATTGGGACTTGGACATGACCTGCAAAGTATAGAATGGTGACAACATTTCCAGTGCCATGCGGACTTTTCCTGGATGTGGACTTTTCCTGGACTCCTGCTCCTTGTGACAGCTCCTAATGAACTGAACTGGGGTTGGGTTGCATTTGCAGGGATTTGGCATGGTGTTGGTGCCAACTTGGACTTGGTGAACATGTTAAGGACACTACTCTTTTATGAATTCTTGCTGTATTGGCCAAGAGTTTGCTTAAAGGCCTTAATCACTGTAAAAAAAATAGAAGACTGGATAAATAAGTTGTGGCACATATACACTATGGTATACTACTCAGTCATAAGAAATGATGACATTGGATCATTTACAACAAAATGGTGGGATCTTGATAACATTATATGGAGTGAAATAAGTAAATCAGAAAAAAACAAGAACTGCATAATTCCATACATTTGTGGGACATAAAAATGAGACTAAGAGACATGGATAAGAGTGTAGTGGTTGGGGAGGGAGGAAAGAAAGAGGGGGAGGAAGAGGGGCACAAAGAAAACTAGATAAAAGGTGAAAGAGGACAATCTGACTTTGGGTGATGGGTATGCAACATAATTGAATGACGAGATAACCTGGACATGTTTTCTTTGAATATATGTACCGTGATTTATTGATGTCACCCCATTAAAATGAATAAAAATTAAAAAAAATTAAAGGAGAAATAAAAAGCTTCCCAGACAAAAAAACTCAAGAAATTTATTACAACCAAACCAATGCTGCAAGAAATGTTCAGGGATCTGCTGTAAACAGAACAACAACAACAAAAATTTAGTAAAAGAGGAATTTAGATTTAAAGAATAAAATGGCAATAAAACTCTACATAT
Source organism: Saccopteryx leptura (assembly GCF_036850995.1). NCBI lineage: Eukaryota > Metazoa > Chordata > Mammalia > Chiroptera > Emballonuridae > Saccopteryx > Saccopteryx leptura. Next base: position 1,700,307 of record NC_089509.1, read on the forward strand.
CAATAATAACCTTAAATGTAAATGGATTACATACGCCAATCAAAAGACATAGGGTAGCTGCATGGATAAGAAAACAGGACCCGTATATATGCTGTCTACAAGAGACCCACCTCAAAACAAAAGATACACATAGACTGAAAGTAAAAGGATGGAAAAAATATTTCATGGAAATGTAAATGCAAAAAAACTGGAGTAGCAATACTTATATCAGACAAAATAGACTTTCAAACAAAGGCAATAGTAAGAGATAAAGAAGGTTACTACATAATGATAAGGGGAGCAATCCAACAGGAGGATATAACCATTATAAATATCTATGCACCTAATATAGAGAAACTAAATATATAAAGCAGATTTTTATGGACATAATGGGTGAGATTAACAGCAATACTATGATAGGAGGGCATTTTAATACCCCACTGAGATCACTGGGTAGATCCTCAAGAAAGAAAATTAACAAAGAAACAGCAAACTTAAAGGACACACTAGATCAACTGGATTCAATAGATATCTTCAGAACCGTTCACCCTAAAGCAGCAGAATATACACTCTTTTCAAGTGCTCATGGTACATTCTCTAAGATAGTGCACATGTTAAGACACAAAAATAATCTCAATAAATTTAAAAAGATTGAAATGATATCAAACATCTTCTCTGATCAAAATGGCATAAAACTAGAATCAAATGCAATAAAAACTGAAAATTACTCAAACACTTGGAAACTAAATAGTATGTTATTAAGTAATGAATGGGTTAACAATGAGATCAAGGAAAAAATAAAAAATTTTCTTAAAATAAATAAAATGAACATACCACAATTCAAAATTTATGGGACACAGCAAAAGCAGTCCTGAGAGGGAAGTTCATAGCATTACAAGCATATGTTAAGAAGCAAGAAAAAGCTCAAATAACTTAACCCTGCATCTAAAAGAACTAGAAAAAGGACAGAAAGTAAAAAGAATAAATGTCAGAGCAGAAATAAATCACATAGAGGCTATAAAAAAAATACAGAGGATCAATGAAACCAAGAGCTGGTTCTTTGAAAATGTAAACAAGATTGATGAACCTTTAACCAGACACACCAAAAAAAAAATAAAAAAAAAAAAAAAAAAGAAAGAAGACTCAAATAAATAAAATTAGAAATGAGAGTGGGGAAGGTACAACTGACAGCAGAAATACAAAGGATTGTACAAAAATACTATGAAGAGATGTATGCCAAAAAAATTAGACAACCAAGGTAAATGGACAAATTGCTTAAAACATATAATCTTTCAAAAATCAATCTGGAAAAATGAGAAAACCTAAACAGACAAATTACATCAAATGAGATCAAAACAGTTATCAAAAAACTCCCAACAAACATAAGCCCTGGGCCAGATGGCTTTACAAGCAAATTCTGCCAAATATTCAAAGAAGAACTAACTCCTATCCTTCTCAAGCTATTTCCAAAAATTCAAGAGGAGAAAATACTTCCAAGCACCTTTTATGAGGCAAGCATAATTCTGATTTCAAAACCACACAAAACAATACAAAGAAAGAAACTATAGGCCAATATCCATGATGAATTTAGATGCTAAAATTCTCAAAAAATATTAGCAAACTGGATCCAACAATACATGAAAAAAATCATACATCATGATCAAGTGGGATTTATTCTTGAGAGGCAAGGCTAGTACAATATCCGAAAATCAATCAATCAATGTGATTCATCATATAAAAAAGAGGAAGGAGAAAAATTATATGATAATATCAATAGATGCAGTAAAAGCATTTGACAAAATCCAGCATTCAATTACCACCAAAACTTTCAGCAAAGTGGAGATACAAGAGTCATACCTCAACAAGATAAAGGCCATCTATGACAAACCCATCACTAACATCATACTCAATGGGCAAAAGTTAAAAACAATCCCCTTGCCTGACCAGGCAGTGCCTCAGTGGATAGAGTGTCAGTCTGGAGTGTGGAAGACCCAGGTTCAAGACCCCGAGTTTGCCAGCTTGAGCGTGGGCTCATTTGGTTTGAGCAAGGCTCACCACCTTGAGCACAAGGTCACTGGCTTGAGTAAGGAATCACTCAGTCTGCTGTAGCCCCTTGGTCAAGGCACATATAAAAAAATCAATCAGTGATCAACTAAGGAGCCACAATAAAGAATTGATATTTCTTATGTCTCTTCCTTCCTGTCTGTCTGTCTGTCCCTATCTCTTTCTCTCTCTGACTCTCCCTGTCTCTTTCCACAAAAAAGCAATCCCCTTAAGATCAGGAACTAGGCAGGGGTGCTCCCTTTCACCACTCCTATTCAACATAGTTCTGGGAGTTCTAGCCACAACAATCAGATAAGAAGAAGGAATAAAGGGCATCCAAATTGGAAAAGAAGAAGTAAAACTATCACTATTTGCAGATGATATGGTACAGTACTTGGAAAGCCCTAAAGTCTCAGTCAAAAAATTACTGGACCTGATAAATGAATTCAGCAAGGTGGCAGGATATTAATAAAATTAATATTCAGAAATCAGCAGTATTTTTATATACCAACAATGAACTGTCTGGAAGAGAAATTAAGAAAACAATCCTCTTCACTATTGCAACAACAACAAAAATAAAGTACCTAGGAGTAAATTTAACCAAGGATGATAAAGAATTTTACTTGGAAAATGATAAAACATTGATAAAGGAAATCGAGGAGGATACAAATAAGTGGAAGCATATACCATGTTCATGGATTGGAAGAATAAACTCACTAAAATGTCTATATTACCCAACGCAATCTATAAATTCAATGCAATTCTTATGAAAATACCAATGACATTCTTCAAAGATATAAAACAAATATTCCAATAATTTATACAGAACAAATAAAGAACACGAATAGCCTCAGCAATTCTGAAAAAGAAAAATAAAGTGGGTGGTATCACACTTTCTGATATCAAGTTATACTACAAAGCCATTGTACTCAAAACAGCTTGATACTGGCATAAGAAAAGGCATATAATAGTCAATGAAACAGAACACAGTACCCAGAAATAAACCCACACCTTTATATGGACAACTGATATTTAACAAAGGAGGTAAGAGCATACAATGGAGTAAAGACAGTCTCTTTAAAAAATTGTGTTCACCAACAGATATATGAAAAGATGCTCAGCTTCATTAGTTATTAGAGAAATGCAAATCAAAACTATAATGAGATACCACCTCACCCCTGTTAGATTAGCTATTATCAACAAGACGGGTAACAGCAAATGTTGGAGAGGCTGTGGAGAAAAAGGAACCCTCATACACTGTTGGTGGGAATGTAAAGTAGTACAACCATTATGGAGGAAAGTATGGTGGTTCCTCAAAAAACTGCAAATAGAACTACCTTATGACCCAGCAATCCCTCTACTGGGTATATATCCCAAAACCTCAGAATCATTGATACGTAAAGACACATGTAGCCCCATGTTCATTGCAGCACTGTTCACAGTGGCCAAGACATGGAAACAACCAAAAAACCCTTCAATAGAAGACTGGATAAAGAAGATGTGGCACATATACACTATGGAATACTACTCAGCCATAAGAAATGATGACATCAGATCATTTACAGCAAAATGGTGGGATCTTGATAACATTATACGGAGTGAAATAAGTAAATCAGAAAAAAACAAGAACTACATGATTCCATACATTGGTGGAACATAAAAACGAGACTAAGTGACATGGACAAGAGAGTGGTGGTTACCAGGGGTGGGGGGAGGGAGGACACAGGAGGGAGGGAGGGAGAGAGTTAGGGGGAGGGGGAGGGGCACAGAGAAAACTAGACAGAGGGTGACGGAGGACAATCTGACTCTGGGTGAGGGGTATGCAACATAATTTAATGACAAGATAACCTAGACATGTTTTCTTTGAATATATGTACCCTGAATTATTAATGTCATCCCATTAACATTAATAAAAATTTATAAAAAAAAAGAAAAGAAAAAAAATTGTGTTCAGAAAATTAGACATCTACCTGCAAAAAAATAAAACTAGACCAACAACTTACACCATTCACAAAAATAAACTCAAAATAGATTAAAGACTTAAATAAGTATGTTGTAAAACCATAATTATCTTAAAAGAAAACATAGGCAGTGAACTCTGACATATCTCTCAGCAATATATTTGCTGATTTACCTCCACTGGCAGGAGAAATAAAGGACAGGATGAAAAAATGGAACTATATTAAGCTAAAACCTTTTGCACAGTTAAAGACAATATGAACAGAATAAAAAGACAACCTGCACAATGAAAGAACATATTCACCATATGTCTGATAAGGGGTTAATAACCAAAATTTATAAAGAATTTGTAAAACTCAACACCAGAAAGACAAACAATCCATTCAAAAATGGGCAAAAGAAATGAATAGACACTTCTCCAAAGAAGACATACAAATGGCCAATAGGCAGGTGAAAAAATGTTCAACATCTCTAATCATTCGAGCAATGCAAATTAAAACCAAAGTGAGATATCACCTTACAACAGCCAGAATGGCGCTCATCAACAAAACAACACACAGTAGGTGTTGGTGAGGATGTGGAGAAAAGGGAACCCTCCTGCACTGCTGGTGGAAATGCAGACTTGTGCAGCCACTATGGAAAACTGTTTGGAGATTCCTGAAAAAATTAGAAATGGAGCTGCCTTTTGACCTAACTATCCCACTTTTAGGAATATATCCTAAGAACACCAAATCACTGATTCAAAAGAAGAAATTTATCCCTAGTTTATTGCAGCATTGTTTACAATATCCAAGATCTGGAATCAGCACAGGTGTCCATCAGTTAATGAGTGGATTAAAAAGCAGTGGTACATATACACAATGCAATACTATGCGGCCGTGAGGAAGAAGGAAATCTTACCTTTCGCGACGGTATGGATGGACCTGGAAACTATCTAAGTGAAACTATGCTAAGTGAAATAAGACAGGCAGAGAAAGAAAAATATCATATGACCTCACTCGTTTGAGGAATCCAATGAACAATTTGAAATGAGGAACAAAATAGAGACAGGTGGGATCAAAGGGACCAGATGTGAAGTGAGCAGAGGGAAAGAGGATAAGAGGATGGGAACAGAGAAGGAAAAGAGATTGGTGAAATTATATATACACAGCACAGAATTATAGAAAGCAGGACAGCAAATCCTGGAAGTAAGGGGGGAGGACATTAAGAGGAGGGTGATAAAAAAGATGTTGAGGGGAACATGGGGGTGGGAGAGATATATTTGGTGGAACAGTTGAATCTATGTAAACACAATAAATTGAAATCAATTAAAATTAAATAGAACAGCCATGGAAAGGTTGAAAAAAAAGTATAGAAAAAATTAATACAACAAAGCAGTTCTTTGAAAATATCAATAAAATTGACAAAGTTATAGCTAGATTAACTGATGAACTAAAGAGAAATGACTCATATAATCAAAATCCAAATTTAAAGCGGAGAAGTTACAACAGACATAGATATATAAAAGTTGGATTCTTTATCAGTGAATTTTTATTTTTCTTTGGATAGGCCTATAATGCTATGAATTTTCCTCTTAGAAATGCTTTTGCTGTATTCCATAGATTTTGGGGTTATTGCTCTAAATTTGTTTCTATCATTGTAAAATGTCGATAATTTTATCTAACTTGCAGGGTTATTGTGAATATTAAAAGAGCCCATCACAGTTGTAGGAAGTAGCATGGCACATGGGTAACATCTTTTCTTTAGCTTCCTTACAAGTTTCCCCAACAGGCTGATTTTCCTGGGAGTAGCCTTTTCTTTTTTTAAAATTATTATTAATTTAAATGGGGTGACATTGATAAATCGGGGTACATATGTTCAGGAAAAACATCTCCAGGTTATTTTGACATTTGATTATGTTGCATACCCCTCACCCAAAGTCAAATTGTCCTCAGTCACCTTCTATCAGCTTTTCTTTGGGTCCCCCCTCTTCTCTGCCCCCCCTCTGTAACCATCACCTTCTTGTCCATATCTCTGAGTCTCATTTTTATGTCCCACATATGTATGTAATTATATAGTTCTTAGTTTTTTCTGATTTACTTATTTCACTCAGTATAATGTTATCAAGGTCCATCCATGTTGTTGTAAATGATCTAATGTTATCATTTCTTATGGCTGAGAAGTACTCCATAGTATATATGAACCAAAGCTTTTTAATCTATTCAACCACTGACGGACACTTAGGCTGTTTCCAGATCTTTGATATTGTGAACAATGCTGCCATAAATATGGGGGTGCATTTCTCCTTTTGAAACAGTGCTATGGTGTTCTTGGGGTATATTCCTAACAGTGGTATAGCTGGGTCAAAAGGCAGTTTGATTTTTAATTTCTTGAGGAATCTCCATACTGTTTTCCACAGTGGCTGCGCCACTCTGCATTCTCACCAGCAGCAGAGGAGGGTTTCCTTTCTCCACATCCTCGTCAGCACTTATTCTGTTTTGTTTTGTTGATGAGCGCCATTCTGACTGGTGTGAGGTGATATTTCATTGTGGTTTTAATTAGCATTTCTCTAATGATTAGTGATGTTGAGCATTTTTTCATATGCTTATTGGCTATCTGTATGTGTCTATTCACTTCTTTTACCCATTTTTTGATTGAATTGTTTGTTTTTCTGGTGTTGAGTTTTACAAGTTCTTTATAAATTTTGGTTATTAACCCTTTATCAGATGTATTGTCGAATATGTTCTCCCTATTTGTAGTTTGTCTTTTTATTCTGTTCTTATTGTCTTTAGCTGTGCAAAAGCTTTTTAGTTTGATATAGTCCCATTTGCTTATCCTGTCTTTTATTTCACTTACCTGTGGAGATAAATCGGCAAAGATGTTGCTGCGAAAGATGTCGGAGAGTTCACTGCCTATGTTTTCTTCTAAGATGCTTATGGTTTCATGGCTTACAATTAAGTCTTTTATTCATTTTGGTGTAATGGTGTAAGTTGGTGGTCTAGTTTCATTTTTTTGCAGGTAGCTGTCCAATTTTCCCAATATCATTTGTTGAAGACTCTGTCTTTACTCCATTGTATGCTCTTAACTCCTTTGTCAAATATCAGTTGTCCATAAAGTTGTGGGCTTATTTCTGAGTTCTCTGTTCTGTTCCTTTGAGCTATATGCCTGTTCTTATGCCAGTACCAGGCTGTTTTGAGTATAATGGCCTTGTAGTATAACTTGATATCAGGAAGTGTGATACCTCCCTTTTTATTCTTTTTTTTCAAGATTGCTGAGGCAATGTGTTCTCTTTTAATTCCGTATAAATTTTTGGAATATGTGTTCTATATCTTTGAAGTATGTCATTGGTATTTTAATGGGTATTGCATTAAATTTATAAATTTCTTGGATAATATAGACATTTTAATGATGTTTATTCTTCCTGACCATGAGCCCAGTATATGCTTCCACTTATTTGTATCTTCCTTGATTTCTTTTATCAATGTTTTATAATTTTCTGAGTACAAGTCTTTAATCTCCCTGGTTCAGTTTACTTCTAGGTTTTTTTTGCAATAGTGAAAAGGATTGTTTCCTTAATTTCTCTTTCTGACAGTTTATTGTTGGTGTATAAGAATGCCTCTGATTTCTGAGTATTCATTTATTAATATCCTGCCACCTTGCTGAATTCATTTATCAGGTCCAGTAGTTTTTTGACTGAGACTTTAGGGTTTTCTATATACAATATTATATCATCTCCAAATATGATAGTTCCACTTTTTCTTTTTCAATTTGATTCCCTTTTATTTCTTCTTCTTGTCTGATTGCTGTGGCTAGGACTTCCAAAACTATATTAAATAAGAGTGGTAAAAGGGAGCACATCTGCCTTGTTTCTGATCTTATGGGGATTGGTTTCAATTTTTGCCCATTGAGTATGATGTTAGCTATGGGTTTGTCATTGATGGCCTTTATCATGTTGAGGTATGTTTCCTGTATTTTTACTTTGCTGAGAGTTTTGATCATGAATGGGTGCTGGATTTTATCAAATGCTTTTTCTGCATCTATTGAAATTATCATGTGGTTTTTCTCCTTCCTTTTGTTTATGTGATGACTCATATTGACTGATTTACAAATATTGTACCAGCCTTGCCTCCCAAGAATAAATCCCACTTGTCATGGTGTATGATTTTTTTTTTATATATTGCTGGATCCCATTTGCTAATATTTTGTTGAGGATTTTAGCATCTAAACTCATCAGGGGTATTAGCCTATAACTTTATTTTTTTGTGTTGTCTTTGCCTGGTTTTGGAATCAGAATTATGCATGCCTCATAAAAGGAGCTTGGAAGTCTTTCTTCCTCTTGAATTTTTTAAAATAACTCGAGAAGAATAGGAGTTAGTTCTTTTTTGAATATTTGGTAGAATTCACTTGTGAAGCCATCAGGCCAAGGACATTTTTTTTCTTTTTTATTAAATTTAATGCAGTGACATTGATAAATTAGGGTACATATGTTGAGAGAAAACATCTCTAGATTATTTTGACATTTGATTGTGCTGTACACCCCTCCCCAAAGTTAAATTGTCTTCTGTCACCTTCTATTTGGTTTTCTTGGTGCCCCTCCCCTCCCCCAACCCCTCACTCCTTCTTCGCCCCATCCCCCCTCCCCCTACCCCCCACCCCTGTTGCCATCACATTCTTGTTCATGTCTCTGAGTCTCATTTTTATGTCCCTTCTATGTATGGATTCATATTGTTCTTAGTTTTTTTTTCTGATTTACTTATTTCACTTCGTATAATGTTATCAAGGTCCATCCATGTTATTGTAAATGATCTGATGTCATCATTCCTTATGGCTGAGTAGTATTCCATAGTATATATGTACCAAAGCTTTTTAATCCACTCATCCTTTGACGGACACTTGGGCTGTTTCCAGATCTTCGCTATTGTGAACAATGCTGTCACAAACATGGGGGTACATTTCTCCTTTTGGAGCCGTTCTATGGTGTCCTTGGGGTATATACCTAAAAGTGGGATGGCTGAGTCAAAAGGCAGTTTGATTTTCAGTTTTTTGAGGAATCTCCATACTGTTTTCCACAGTGGCTGCACCAGTCTGCATTCCCACCAGCAGTGCAGGAGGGTTCCCTTTTCTCCACATCCTTGCCAGCACTTATTCTGTGTTGTTTTGTTAATGAGCGCCATTTTGGCTGGTCTGAGGTGATATTTCGTTGTGGTTTTAATTTGCATTTCTCTAATGATTAGTGATGTTGAGCATTTTTTCATATGCCTATTGACCATCTGTATGTCCTCTTTGGAGAAGTGTCTATTCATCTCTTTTGCACATTTTTGTTTTTTTTTCTTTTTTTTTTTTTTTTTTAAATAAATTTTTATTAATGGTAATGGGATGACATTAATAAATCAGGGTACATATATTCAAAGAAAACATGTCTAGGTTATTTTGTCATTAAATTATGTTGCATACCCCTCGCCCAAAGTCAGATTGTCCTTCGCCACCCTCTATCTAGTTCTCTGTGCCCCTCCCCCTCCCCCTAACTCTCCCCCTGTCCTCCCTCCCCCCACCCCTGGTAACCACCACACTCTTGTCCATGTCTCTTAGTCTCATTTTTATGTTCCACCAATGTATGGAATCATGTAGTTCTTGTTTTTTTCTGATTTACTTATTTCACTCCTTATAATGTTATCAAGATCCCACCATTTTGCTGTAAATGATCTGATGTCATCGTTTCTTATGGCTGAGTAGTATTCCATAGTGTATATGTGCCACATCTTCTTTATCCAGTCTTCTATTGAAGGGCTTTTTGGTTGTTTCCATGTCTTGGCCACTGTGAACAGTGCTGCAATGAACATGGGGCTACATGTGTCTTCACGTATCAATGTTTCTGAGGTTTTGGGGTATATACCCAGTAGAGGGATTGCTGGGTCATAAGGTAGTTCTATTTGCAGTTTTTTGAGGAACCACCATACTTTCCTACATAATGGTTGTACTACTTTACAGTCCCACCAACAGTGAATGAGGGTTCCTTTTTCTCCACAGCCTCTCCAACATTTGCTATTACCCGTCTTGTTGATCATAGCTAATCTAACAGGGGTGAGGTGGTATCTCATTGTAGTTTTGATTTGCATTTCCCTAATAACTAATGAAGCTGAGCATTTTTTCATATATCTGTTGGCCATTTGTATCTCTTCCTGGGAGAAGTGTCTATTCATGTCTTCTTCCCATTTTTTTATTGGATTGTTTGTTTGTTTGTTGTTGAGTTTTATGAGTTCTTTGTAAATTTTGGAAATTAGGCCCTTATCTGAGCTGTTGTTTGAAAATATCATTTCCCATTTAGTTGGCTGTCTGTTTATTTTTATATCAGTTTCTCTTGCTGAGCAAAAACTTTTTATTCTGATGTAGTCCCATTCATTTATCTTTGCCTTCACTTCTCTTGCCATTGGAGTCAAGTTCATAAAATGTTCTTTAAAACCCAGGTCCATGAGTTTAGTACCTATGTCTTCTTCTATGTACTTTATTGTTTCAGGTCTTATATTTAGGTCTTTGATCCATTTTGAATTAATTTTAGTACACGGGGACAGGCTGTAGTCGAGTTTCATTCTTTTGCATGTGGCTTTCCAGTTTTCCCAACACCATTTGTTGAAGAGGCTTTCTTTTCTCCATTGTGTGTTGTTGGCCCCTTTATCAAAGATTATTTGACCATATATATGTGGTTTTATTTCTGGGCTTTCTATTCTGTTCCATTGGTCTGAGTGTCTATTTTTCTGCCAATACCATGCTGTTTTGATTATTGTGGCCCTATAATATAGTTTAAAGTCAGGTATTGTAATGCCCCCAGCTTCATTCTTTTTCCTTAGGATTGTTTTGGCTATTCGGGGTTTTTTATAGTTCCATATAAATCTGATGATTTTTTGTTCCATTTCTTTAAAAAATCTCATAGGAATTTTGATGGGAATTGCATTAAATTTGTATATTGCTTTGGGTAATATGGCCATTTTGATTATATTTATTCTTCCTATCCAAGAACAAGGAATATTTTTCCATCTCATTGTATCTTTTTCGATTTCCCTTAACAATGCTTTGTAATTTTCATTATATAGGTCCTTTACGTTCTTTGTTATGTTTATTCCTAGGTATTTTATTTTTTTTGTTGCAATCGTGAAGGGGATTATTTTTTTGAGTTCATTTTCTAATATTTCATTGTTGGCATAGAGAAAGGCTATGGACTTCTGTATGTTAATTTTGTATCCTGCGACCTTACTGTATTGGTTTATTGTTTCTAATAATCTTTTTGTGGAGTCCTTCGGGTTTTCGATGTATAGGATCATATCATCAGCAAAAAGTGATACCTTTACTTCTTCTTTTCCAATATGGATGCCTTTTATTTCTTTGTCTTGTCTGATTGCTCTGGCCAGAACTTCTAGCACCACGTTAAATAAGAGTGGAGAGAGTGGACAACCCTGTCTTGTTCCTGATTTAAGGGGGAAAGCCTTCAGTTTAGTGCCATTTAATATGATGTTAGCTGATGGTTTATCATATATGGCCTTTATCATGTTGAGATATTTTCCTTCTATACCCATTTTGTTGAGAGTCTTAAACATAAAATTGTGTTGTATTTTATCAAAAGCCTTTTCTGCATCTATTGATAAGATCATGTGGTTTTTGTTCTTTGTTTTGTTGATATGGTGTATTACGTTAACCATTTTGCGTATGTTGAACCATCCTTGAGATTCTGGGATGAATCCCACTTGATCATGATGTATTATTTTTTTAATATGTTGTTGTATTCGGTTTGCCAGTATTTTGTTTAGAATTTTAGCATCTGTATTCATTAGAGATATTGGTCTGTAGTTTTCTTTCTTTGTGCCATCCTTGCCAGGTTTTGGTATGAGGGTTATGTTGGCCTCATAAAATGTGTTTGGAAGTATTGCTTCTTCTTCAATTTTTTGGAAGACTTTGAGTAGAATAGGAACCAAGTCTTCTTTGAATGTTTGATAGAATTCACTAGTATAACCGTCTGGGCCTGGACTTTTATTTTTGGGGAGGTTTTTAATAGTTTTTTCTATTTCCTCCCTGCTGATTGGTCTGTTTAGGCTTTCTGCTTCTTCATGACTCAGTCTAGGAAGGTTGTATTGTTCTAGGAATTTATCCATTTCTTCTAGATTGTTGTATTTGGTGGCATATAATTTTTCATAGTATTCTACAATAATTCTTTGTATATCTATGATGTCTGTGGTGATCTCTCCTCTTTCATTTTGGATTTTATTTATTTGAGTCCTGTGCCTTTTTTCCTTGGTGAGTCTTGCCAAGGGTTTGTCAATTTTGTTGACCTTTTCAAAGAACCAGCTCCTTGTTTTATTGATTTTTTCTATAGTTTTTCTGTTCTCTATTTCATTTATTTCTGCTCTGATTTTTATTATCTCCTTTCTTCGGCTGGTTTTGGGTTGTCTTTGTTCTTCTTTTTCTAGTTCCTTAAGGTGTGAAGTTAAGTGGTTTACTTCGGCTCTCTCTTGTTTGTTCATATAGGCCTGAAGTGATATGAACTTTCCTCTTATTACTGCTTTTGCTGCATCCCAGAGATTCTGATATGTGGTATTTTCATTTTCATTTGTCTGTATGTATCTTTTGATCTCTGCGCTTATTTCTTCTTTGACCCATTCATTTTTTAGAAGTATGTTGTTTAGTTTCCACATTTTTGTGGGTTTTTCCCCCTCTTTTTTGCAGTTGAATTCTAGTTTCAAGGCTTTATGATCAGAAAATATGCTTGGTACAATTTCAATTTTTCTAAATTTGCTGATATTGTCTTTGTGGCCCAACATATGGTCAATTCTTGAGAATGTTCCATGTACACTAGAGAAAAATGTATACTCTGTCGCTTTGGGATGAAGTGTCCTGTAGATGTCTATCATATCCAGGTGTTCTAGTATTTCGTTCAAGGCCACTATATCTTTATTGATTCTCTGTTTGGATGACCGATCTAGAGCCGTCAGCGGAGTATTGAGGTCTCCAAGTATGATTGTATTTTTGTTAGTTTTTGTTTTAAGGTCAATAAGTAGCTGTCTTATATATTTTGGTGCTCCTTGGTTTGGTGCATATATATTAAGGATTGTTATGTCTTCTTGATTCAGTGTCCCCTTAATCATTATGAAGTGACCATTTTTGTCTCTGAGTACTTTTTCTGTCTTGTAGTCAGCATTATCAGATATGAGTATTGCTACACCTGCTTTTTTTTGGGTGTTGTTTGCTTGGAGTATTGTTTTCCAGCCTTTCACTTTGAATTTGTTTTTATCCTTGTTGCTTAGATGTTTCTTGTAGGCAGCATATAGTTGGATTTTCTTTTTTAATCCATTCTGCTACTCTGTGTCTTTTTATTGGTAAGTTTAATCCATTTACATTTAGTGTAATTATTGACACTTGTGGGTTCCCTACTGCCATTTTATAAATTGCTTTCTGTTAGTTTTGTATCTAGTTTGATTCTTCTCTTTTGTTTTTCTATCATTTGTTTCTGTTTGTTTGTGTTCCATACTTCTTTCCTCTGTTGTTACCTTTTTTAAGTCGTGTATTTTTGTGGTGGTTTTTTCTAGGGTGGTTACCATTAAGTAATGAAAAGGGTACCTACCATATTCATTGTAGTACCCTATCTTATAAGTATTTCTGCACTTCATCGTCCTTTGCTACTGTTAATCTCCATTCTCTCCCCCCCTTTTTTTTCCTTTGTTGTCACAGTTTAAGTTTGGTTTTATTGTGTTCTTGGTGGAGCTGTTACTTGTGGTGTTGTTTTCTTTTGTTCTTTGAATCTGGTTGGAAAACCCCCTTTAGTATTTCCTGGAGTGGGGGCTTTCTCGTGATAAATTCTCTCATCTTTTCTGTATTTGTGAATGTTTTTATATCTCCTTCATACTTGAAGGATAGCTTTGATGGGTATAGTATTCTTGGCTGAAAGTTACTCTCTTTCAGGGCTTTAAATATTGGGGTCCACTCTCTTCTAGCTTGTAGAGTTTCTGCTGAGAAATCTGATGATAATCTAATAGGCCTTCCTTTATATGTTGTACTCTTCTTTTCCCTGGCTGCCTTGAGAATTTTTTCTTTGTCATTGGTTTGTGTCATCTTTATTATGATGTGCCTTGGAGTGGGTTTGTTGGGGTTAAGAAAACTCGGTGTTCTGTTTGCTTCTTGAATTTGAGGCTTTAGTTCTTTCCACAGGCTTGGGAAGTTCTCGTCTATTATTTGTTTGAGTATATTCTCCATTCCATTTTCTTTCTCTTCTCCCTCTGATATACCTATTATTCTTATGTTATTCTTTCTGATGGAGTCAGATAATTCCTGTAGGGCTTTCTCGTTTTTTATTATTTTTGAGTCTCTTTCTTCTTCTCTCTGTTGTGCCTCAAGTTGTTTGTCTTCTATTTCACTAATCCTATCTTCAATCTGGGTTGTTCTGCTAGCTAAGCTTGTTACCTCGTTTTTCAGTTCGTGAATTTAGTTTTTCATTTCTGTTTGATTTGTTTTTATAGTTTCAATTTCCTTGGTAATATATTCTTTGTGTTCATTGAGTTGTTTTCTGATCTCCCTATATTGCCTTTCCGTGTTTTCTTGTATATCTCTGAGTATTTTTAAGATTTCTATTTTAAATTCTCTGTCATTTAGCTCCAAGGCTTCCAATATGTTAAGTCTTTTCTCCATAGATTTTTCCACATCTATTTGTGTTACCTCTCTTTCTTTTGTATCCATAATATTCGATTTCCTCTTTCTTATTGGCATCTGAGGGTGGTCTTGTTGATAGCGCTAATTAGAATTAATAAAGAGTAAAAGTAAAAAACAAACAAACAAAAAAAAACAAAAAACAAAAAACAAAAACAAAAACCAAAAAAAAAACCAAAAAAAAAAAACAAAAAACCAAAAAAAAAACAAAAACAAAGGGTAAAACACCCCACAAAAAAAAAGCAGTAATAATTTATTATTTCCCCCCTTTTTTTTTCTTTGTTCTCCTTCCCTCCTCTCCCCTCCTCAGGGAAATATCGTGCCTATAATGGAGGGCCTGGTTTGCGGTGAAGAGTTCAAGGGGGCAAAAAATAAAAAAATTAAAAAAAATAAAAATAAAAATAAAAAAAATAAAATAAAGGAAGAAAATCTTAGACAAGCATAAGTTGATCTGCCTGCGGGTGACGGTCAACCAAGAGATATAATGAGAGGGACAAGAGGGAACCAGAAAAAAGGACAAAAAAAGGAATAATCAAGAAGAAAAAATAAAAATAATAAGTAAAAATACATTGTATTAAGTGGAGCAAAGACCAAATACAATGGAGACCTTGGGTTGGGAGGACCCAAAATGCCACAAAAACAAACCAACCAGAAAAAAAACAAAAACAAAACCGAAAAAGAAAAACAAAGCCAAAAAAAACCTTGAGTCCCAAATTAACTAATTTGTTCGTGATTGAGGATTAAATGGGAGGAAAGTAAAACGAGAAAAGAAAAAACGAATAGAAAGGAAAAAATAAGAAAAAGAGAAAAACGAAGGAAGAAATAAAAAAGGAAGAGAAAAAAACAAAATAAGGCAAAAAAAAAACAAAAGAGGAGAGAGTGAGAATTAAGTGTCCTGGAGTATAACCCCAAAGGAGGGTGAGGATGAAGAA
The DNA here is from genome assembly GCF_036850995.1 of Saccopteryx leptura. Taxonomy (NCBI): domain Eukaryota; kingdom Metazoa; phylum Chordata; class Mammalia; order Chiroptera; family Emballonuridae; genus Saccopteryx; species Saccopteryx leptura. The sequence goes on from NC_089509.1 coordinate 1,715,885, forward strand.
GAGAAATAAAATGTAACACTTATGGGTAGTGTAGTTCAAGAAAAGGGAAGCATAAGATGGGCAGAGAATAGAAGGACTGAGGTGGAGGAAATAAAGGCAATAAGATAGAAGGAACAAACAACAACAACAAAAAAACAAAACAAAAAAAAACAAATAAACAGTGGAACAAGCTGCAAAGTCTGTGGATTTTTCCTGATTTTGAGATGTCGACCTCTTCCTCCTTCTCCTCTCTCCCTCTTCCCAGTCGGCGACTCTGCACCCCAGGCCCTGCCCGTGCACCACACCCAGGCAGGGACTTGCAGTTGATGGGGTTCTACGGCAATGTCACACAATTGGCTTTAGTCTTGTTGGTAGTCAAGGCCTGCCGGCGTCTGCAGGGTCTAACGACGAGAGAGTTCGCCTTCGTGGATTCTCTCTCCCAGTCCCCCCCTCCCGAACCAGCAGCCTGGCGATCCAGCCCCAAGGCTGCCACTGCTTCTGCCTGGGGAGTAAGAGGCTCAAAGAGCTGGGAAATCCCCACTCTATCCCCACTCAGTGCAAGGCTCTGGGAAGGGCTCTGACAGTCAGGGCCTCCAGTGTAATCAGGCGGGGGTGGGAGTCAATTGTTGTCAAGGTGATTGTTCAGCGCCTAGCATTCCGTTGGACCTCTCAGCCCAGGCTTTCCACACTTTGTAGCCTGTTTTGGCCGGTAAGGAGAGGCACTAGTCTCTGCTTGCGACTAGTGTGGTATAGATCTTATTATCTGCCAAGTCCTTTTTGTTAGCGTTTATCCCTGAATATGGAGGCTCTATCAATCAGAAGTTGCCCCCGCCCCTTTAGCGAGAGGCACCAAAAAATATCACGCCTCTTGTCTTGGGTCGGTGAACTGAGAGAGATCTTATCAATTAGAACCGAGGGTGCGCAGATTTCACGGGTTAAGTTAATTTTAGTAATTGGGTCGCAGCTGTGCTCCCGAAGGTATTTCAGGCTGCATGCGCGCGCCCCTCCCCCAACGCTTGATTGTTAGCTTGAATGGCTGGGTGAGGTGCCCCGCCCGCGGAGAGAATCTCCCAAGTAGGGAATACCGCCCTGGGGCCTCTCCCGCTCCCCGTGCGCGGGCCGCTGGGAACGTTAGCGGTGCTCGGTCTGCAATGCTCGGTCTGCAATCAGACCGGGAGCGCGCCAGCGGCTGCTTGCCACTCGCCCCGCAACCGACCCGGGCGCTGTTCGCGGCGGCTGGCCGCGGCGGCTGGCGGCGGCGGCGGCCGGAGGCGGCTTCCGAGTGCGGGATGACTTACCACAGGCGCACTTTCTCGCGGCTTGAATTAACGTCCCTGCGGTAGCTTCCTCCACACCCTCGTCTCTCAGATTCGAGTGATAACAGTCCTTTTGCTTTCAGTTTGCTCCGAAGATAAATTTTCCTGTTTCTAGTTGATAAATTTGTTGTGATTTGGGGGAGATCTGTCGGACGCGCTGCTCACGGCGCCATTTCCGTGACGTCACTCTCTTTTGCCCATTTTTGGGTTGGATTGTTTGTCTTCCTGGAGTTGAGATTTACAAGTTCTTTATAAATTTTGGTTATTAACCCTTTATCAGATGTATTGTCAAAAATGTTCTCCCATTGTGTAGTTTGTCTTTTTATTCTGTTCTTGTTGTCTTTAGCTGTGCAAAAGCTTTTCAGTTTGATATAGTCCCATTTGTTTATCCTGTCTTTTATTTCACTTCCCTGTGGAGATAAATCAGCAAATATATTGCTCTGAGAGATGTTGGAGAGCTTACTTCCTATGATTTCTTCTAAGATGCTTATGGTTTCATGGCCTACATTTAAGTCTTTTATTCATTTTGAGTTTATTTTTGTGAGTGGTGTAAGCTGGTGATCTAGTTTCATTTTTTTGCAGGTAGCTGTCCAATTTTCTTAACACCATTTGTTAAAGAGGCTGTCTTTACTCCATTGTATTTCCTTACCTTCTTTGTCAAATATCAGTTGTCCATAGAACTATGGGTTTATTTCTGGGTTCTCTGTTCTGTTCCATTGATCTATATGCCTGTTCTTATGCCAGTACCAGACTGTTTTGAGTACAATGGCCTTGTCGTATAACTTGATATCAGGAAGTGTGATACCTCCCACTTTATTCTTCTTTTTTAAGATTGCTGAGGCTATTTGTGTTCTTTTATTTATTTATTTATTTTTTAATTTTTATTTTAATGGGGTGACATCAATAAATCAGGGTACATACATTCAAAGAAAACATTTCCAGGTTATCATGTAATTTAGTTCTGTTGCATACCCATCACCCGAAGAGATATCATCCTCCACCACCCTCCATCCAGTTCTCTCTGTACCCTTCCCCCTCCCCCTCCCCCTCTCCTTCCTTCCCTCCCCCCACCCCCATAGCCACCACACTCCTGTCCATGCCTCTTAGTCTCGCTTTTATGTCCCACCAATGAATGGAATCCTGCAGTTCCTGTTTTTTCTGATTCGCTTATTTCATCCCGCACAATGCTACCAAGACTCCACCATTCCTCTATAAGTGATCCGCTGTCACCATTTCTCCTAGCTGAATAATATACCATGGTGTATATGTGCCCCATCTTCTTCATCCAGTCCTCTATTTTTTTTACAGTGATTAAAAGCCTTTAAGCAAACTCTTGGCCAATACAGCAAGAATCCCTAAAAGAGTAGTGTCCTTAACATGTTCCCCAAGTCCAAGTTGGCCCCATCAGCATGCCAAATCCCTGAAAAATGCAACCCAATCACAGTTCAGTCTGTTAGGAGCTGTCACAGGGAGCAGGAGTCCAGGAAAGTTCCCCACAGGAAAAGTCCGCATGGCACTGGAATTGTTGTCACCATTCTATACTTTGCAGCTCATGTCCAAGTCCCAATGACCGCTGCTTCTAGCTGGTAATGATTCTGGTAGACTGGAAAAAGCCATTTGCAGCATGTGTGGATATGGAGCTTCTGTTCTCCTCTGCCTGGAGAGTTGAGACCAGGTTGCTTTTCCCTGGAGCTCTGCGACTGTGGCCTGGTAAAGAGAACCTTGGAATACACTAAGTTGGGTGGCAAAGGTAAATTCATAATACAAGTTGGCAAAAGGAGGAAAGAGAGCTCTAAATTAGGAATAGGTCCCAGCCTGAAATATGAGTGGGGCATTGAGGTAGGGGGGATAAGGGAAACACTATATATTAAGCAAAGCAGCAGAAAATAGGACTATCAACACCCACAACAGAGATCTTTGAGGGAAGAATAAAAAACCTGACTATTCAGGCAAAACATAGTTAAGTGGCCCTTGTGCAAATGAGATCAGTTTACCTGCTTCTTGGAAAAAATACCCTATGCTCGTCCACAGTGTCGTAGATGGGGCCAACGGCCCTGGGCACCTTCAGCCTTCAGTGGCAAACCCCAGCTTTCTGGGCAAGGTTAGGTCATAGGTGGCTGGAGTAGGGCTGGAAGAGACTGAACCCTCCCTTAGAGGAGCGAGGGGGAAGCCCACATTCCAGTGTCCCTGTTTCCTCACAGCAGAGGTGTGTAAGCCTGGCAGGCTTTAGCTCAATGACCTTCCTTTCCACTATTGAAGCAGGACCCAGATGGCATCCTATGAGACCCCTTTGGGGTGTTGGATCCTTTAAGGGTGTATCCTAAAAGCTGGTAGTTCCCCTGATCTCTATTGGGCTTTTTCTGCCTCTAGGTATCTTAAAAGCCATTCTCAGAAGATCTCGCTGAGGGGTTTGAGGATCCCCATCCGCCTTTATAAATCTTTTCCATATATCTGGAGCTATTTGGAAAAAAGACAGAACAGTGTTATTAGCTAGATCTAATAAAGAAGGTAGTAGTTTGCAGACGAAAAAGATTTGGTGTCTCCTGTTCATCAGTAATCAAAAGAAATGTGAATTTTTTTTTTTTAAGTAAAAAGCATGATATGGTAGACCCGTCGGAGTCATTGGCCTGGTGTGCAGGATTCCCGGGTTCGATTCCTGGCCAGAGCACACAGGAGAAGCACCCATCTACATCTCCACCCCTCCCCCTCTCCTTCCTCTTCGCTCTCTCCTCCTGCCCGCAGCCAAGGCTCCACCAAAGCAAATCCACCCTGGGCACTAAGGATGGCCCCATGGCCTCCACCCCAGTTGCTAGAATGGCTCCGGTTGTAACAGAGCAACATCCCAGATGGGCAGAGCATTCCCCCCGGTAGGCATGCCAGGTGGATCCCAGTCAGGCGCATGCAGGAGTCTGTCTGACTGCCTCCCCATCCCCATCCTCAGAAATATACAAAAAATAAATAAATAAAAGAAAAAATACTAAAAAAAAGGGGGGGGGCATTCCCTTGTGCTAAAGCTCCAGAGAGCATGGAGTGAGCTTGAGTATGTCCTATGAAACATGAAGCTCTATGTTTACATATAAGTCTTTGAAGAAGGAGGAACCGCTGAAATAGTTTATCAGCATTTGTCCCTAAGACAGCAGTCTTTATAGTGGGAACACCATACGTAAATATTTGCTGTCTGTCTATAGATTAAGGGGGGGATATGGCAAATGCTGAAAAGCCATGATCTTTGTGCTCCTCTTCTCCCCCAACCCCCTCCCTCTCCTCCCCCCACCCTGTAACCCCAACACTGTTGTTCATGTCTCTGAGTCTCATCTTTATGTCCCACCTATGTATGGAAACATATAGTTCTTAGTTTTTTCTGATTTACTTCTTTCACTCAGTATAATGTTATCAAGGCCCATCCATGTTGTTGTAAAAGATCCTATGTCATCATTTCTTATGGCTGAGTAGTATTCCAGCCTCCGGGAGAAGGGCGGGAAACCCGGAAAGAGTAGAAACCAGCCCCGGAGCAAGGGCAGAGGAGCACATCCCTGCCCCGCCCGTGCAACTCAGGCTTGCGGTCTGACTTGGTAGCCGGCTCCTCCCACGGGGGTGGAGCCAAAAGCCCAGAAGAGGCGGAGTTCTGCTACGGAGCTGAGCTTGGGCACGCAGCCCTGCCTGGTGGTAGAGCCAAGGCTAGCAGCTGTTCCTTGAGTGGGATCATCCTGCAAAGGCAGGGTGAAAGCTCGGAAACAGGTGGAGACCTGCAGCTGAGCAAAGGTGCTCGCCAGTGCCCTCAGGACCGAGCATAACATCACACACGGGGGTGGGGCAAAGGCCAAGGCCACCAACCCTTGTGCACCCGAGCACGTGATCACAGCCACTCCCATGAAGAGATAGCCTTGCTGGATAAAGTATTCTTGGTTGTAGGTTCTTGTTCTTCATTACTTTGAATATTTCTTGCCATTCCCTTCTGGCCTCAAGTGTTTCTGTTGAGAAGTCGGATGTCATCCTTATGGGGGCTTCTTTGTAGGTGATAACTTTTTTTTCTCTTGCAGCTTTTAATATTTTCTCTTTATCGCTTACCTTTGGTATTTTAATTATGATGTGTCTTGGTGTAGGTTTCTTTGGGTTTCTCTTTAATGGAGTCCTCTTTGCTTCTTGGACTTGTGAGAGTTTCTCTTGCATTAATTTAGGGAAGTTTTCAGCTATGATATGATTGAACAAAGTCTCTATCCCTTGTTCTTTTTTTTCTTCTTCAGGAACCCCTATAATGCGGATGTTATTTCTCTTCATGTTGTCGCAGAGCTCTCTAAGAGTTTCCTCTGACTTTTTGAGTCTCGTTTCTTTTTTTTCCTCTGCTTTCATGCCTTCATTCCAGTTGTCCTCCAACTTGCTGATTCGATCTCAGCTCTATCTATTCAGTTTTTAATTCCTTCTATTGTCGTCTTTATTTCTGATATTGTAATTGTCATCTCCGACTGATTCTTTTTTATACTTGCTATTTCTTTATTTAGGTGTTCATAATGACCATCCATTGTTGTTCTAAGATCCCTAAGCATCCTTACAATCATTATTTTGAATTCCGCATCTGGAAGTTTGATTACTTCCATATCACTCAGTTCATCTCCTGAAGGTGTCTCTTCTGGTTTCATTTGGATTGCACTTCTTTGTCTTCTCATTGTCTGTTTTTGGGTGTTTTATTTGTAGGGTTTGTTGAGTCTAGGCTTGGTGTTGTCTGCCTCTAGTTTTCAGTTGTGTTATTTCTAGGTCTTCTTGGGTTGATATCAGCTGTTATCTGTAATCCACTTTAGGATTTGGGCAGCTTTGAAGTCTTGATTTGTTTGTTTTCTTAACAGGTGATAGTCTTGTTAATGATCTCAGCAGGGGGCTTCCTTGAAACTGTATCCAGGAATGCGATGGGTGTAACCTGAGTCTCCGAAGGCCTCTTTAGTCAACTCATCTCACTGGGGGCAAGGTGTTTTCTTAGCTTCAGTAGGGGGAGGTGTATTTCAGATCACCATGGAGACCTGAGTTACTGCCCCTCCTCCCCACTTCTTGTTTTCAGCTGTGTCTTGTTGCGCTGATTGGAGCTGGATAGATGTCCAGAGATCTCTGATCCGGAAGCAATTCAGCTCTGTTTTGTGAAAGGTTCAGACCCTCCCAGCTATGGCCGCCTCCAGCACAGATGAGTCAGCTTTTTTAGGTCGTCTCCTTCATTTCTTAGGCCCTCACAGTCTGTCCCTCTCTCTTTCCTTTCCACTTGGGAGATAAGCTGGTCTTTTCAACACACCTTGTCCCTGGTCACCAGGCAAGTGGCTGTGAGCAGTAGTTTCTTCTCTTTTTCCTTGTGTGGGATCCCCTCTGGGCTCTCAGTCTCACCCCCCCCCCCTTTGTTCCTGTAAGCAGGGGAGATTCAGGCACTCCCTACCAGGTTTGTTGTGGCTTCTTCTTTGCTCCTAGGTTTTTGAGAGCTGTTCTTGCAGTTCAGAGTTGGTTTTTCATGCTGATTTTTCCTAAATTGATTTGTATTCCAGTTTGGTGGTGAGAGCTGGGTGTCTGTGCATCTGCCTACTCTGCTGCCATCTTTTTCTCCCAGGACTTTTTTTTGTTTGGAGTTTTTTGATAACTATTTCAATCTCATTTGTTGTAATTGGTCTGTTTAGGTTTTCTGATTCTTTCAGATCAATTTTTGGAAGATCATATGTTTCAAGGAATTTGTCCATTTTATCTAGGCTGTCTAGTTTTTTGGCATACAGTTCTTCATAGTATTTTCTTAAAATTTTTTGTATTTCTGTGTGTCAGTTGTTTTTTCTGCACTCTTTTTTTTATTTTTCTGAAGTTGGAAACAGGGAAGCAGTCAGACAGACTTCCAAATGCACCTGACCGGGATCCACTTGGCATGCCCACCAGGGGGCAATGCTCTGCCCATCTGGGGCATTGCTCTGTTGCAACCAGAGCCATTCTAGCACTTGAGGCAGAGGCCATGGAGCCATCCTCAGTGCCCAGGCCCACTTTGCTCCAATGGAGCTTTGGCTGCAGAAGGGGAAGAGAGAGACAGAGATGAAGGAGGGAAGAGGGGTGGAGAAGCAGATGGGCACTTCTCCTGTGTGCCCTGGCTGGGAATCAAACCCAGAACTCCTGCATGTCAATTTGACGCTCTATCACTGAGCTGACTGGCCAGGGCCAGCACTCTCATTTTTAATTTTATTTATTTGAGTCTTCTTTTTTTCTTGGTGAGTCTGGTTAAAGGTTCATCAATCTTGTGTACGTTTTCAAAGAACCAGCTCCTGGTTTTGTTGATCCTCTGTATTGTTTCTTTATCCTCTTTGTCATTTATTTCCACTCTGATCTTTATTATTTTCTCTCTTCTGCTACCTCTGGGTTTTCTTTGCTGTTCTATTTTTCATTCTTTTTGATGCAAGGTCAAGTCGTTTATTTGAGCTTTGTCTTGCTTCTTAAAGTATACCTGTAATATTATTAACTTCTCTCTCAGGACTGCTTTTGCTGTGTCCCATAAATTTTCAGTTGATGTATGCTCATTATCATTCGTTTCTAGAAATTTTTTAATTTTTTCTTTGATCTCATTGGTAACCCATTTGTTATTTAATAACATGCTATTTTGTTTCCAAGTGTTTGAGTATTTTTTGCTTTTCTTTTGTGGTTGATTTTCAGTTTCATGCCATTGTGATTGGAGAAAATGCTTGATATAATTTCAATATTCTTAAATTTGTTATGACCACTTTTGTGCCCTAACATGTGGTCTATCCTAGAGAATGTACCATGAGCACTTGAAAAGAATGTATATTCTGCTGCTTTAGTGTGAAAGGTTCTAAAGATATCTATTAAATCCAGTTGGTCTAGTTCAGGGGTCTCAAACTCGCGGCCCACAGGCTGCATGCGGCCCGCTGAACAATTTTGTGTGGCCCACAGACTAATCCACGAAGTTCAAAATATTTTGGATAAAATTAAGTACGCCTAGGGGCCTACTTGTATTTTTCATTTCTCTAGCATCCTAGCTAGATATTAGCTTAGTTAACAGCAGTTGTGATGCGAACTACAGTTTCTGGTCGTTTTGTGACACTGAGTAAACTGCATGTACGATTGTGCTTGTTGTACTGATTTTTTTTTGTTTTCAACTGCAGTGAGAAAAGTGTTGCGTAACTGTTGCCTTTTGTAGACCTAGTGCGGCCCACCAAACGGCTGTGATCTTTCTCTGTGGCCCACATGCTGAGTTGAGTTTGAGACCCCTGGTCTAGTTTGTCCTTTTAGTCTGCTGTTTCTTTGTTAATTTTTGTTTTGAGGATTTAGCTAGTGATGTTAGTGGGGTATTGAAATCTCCTCCTATTATAGTATTTTTGTTGATCTTGCCCTTTATATCCATCTAAGTCTGCTTTATATATTTAGATGCTTCTATATTAGGTATGTAGAAATTTATGATGGTTATATCTTCCTGTTGGATAGTTCCCTTTATCATTATGTAGTGACCTTCTTTATCTCTTATTATAGCCTTTGTTTTAAAGTCTATTTTGTCTGATATAAGTATTGCTACCCTGCTTTCTTTTCATTTCTATTTGCATAAAATATTTTTTATCCTTTTATCTTCAGTCTATTTGCATCTTTTGTTTTAAAGTGTATCTCTTGTAGACAGCATATGTATGAGTCCTGCTTTCTTATCCAAGCAGCTATCCTATGTCTTTTATTAGATCATTTAATCCATTTACATTTAAGGTTATTATTGAAATGTAGTTGTTTTTGCCATTTTATTCTTTTTAGCTGTATTCCTCTTTTGCTATATTTTTCCCCTCTTTGATCTGTTTACAACAGGCCCCTTAGCATTTTTCTTGCAGCACTGGTTTGGTTGTAGTGAATTCCTTAATTTTTTTTTTGTCTGGGAAGCTTTTTATGTCTTCTTCAATTTTAAACAATAGCCTTGCTGGTAAAGTAGTCTTGGTTGCAGGTTCTTGTTCTGCATTACTTTGAATATTTCTTGCCATTTTCTTCTGGCCTCAAGTGTTTCTGTTGAGAAGTTGGATGCCATCTTTTTGGGTGATATCCTACAAAGGGCTCCTTTGTAGGTGATAGCCTTTTTTCTCTAGCAACTTTTAATATTTTCTCTTTATCACTTAGCTTTGTTATTTTAATTATGATGTGTCTTGGTGTAGATTTCTTTGGGTTTCTCTTTAATGGAGTTGTCTGTCCTTCTTGAATGTGTGAGACTTTTTCCTGCATTAATTTAAGGAAGTTTTCAACTATGATATGATTGAACAAAGTCTCTATCCCTTGTTCTTTCTCTTCTTTTCTGAAGAAACCCCTATGATGCAGATGTTATTTCTCTTATTGTTGTCACAGAGGTCTCTTAGTGTTTCCTTTTTGAGTTTCTTTTCTTTTTACTGCTCTGTTACTTTGCCTTCATTTATCTTGTCCTGTAACTCGCTGATTTGGTCCTCAGTTTCATCCATTCTGCTTGTATTTTCTTCCATTGTGTTCTTCATTTCTGATATTGTATTTGTCATTTCAGAATGATTGTTTTTTATTGTTTCAATGTCCTTTTTCATACTTGCTATCTCTTTATTTAGGTTTTTGTTATGTTCATCTATTGTTGTTCTAAGATCTTTGAGCATCCTAACTATTCTTATTTTAAACTCTTTATCCGGTAATTTGGTTATATCTGACTCATTCAAGTCCTTTCCTTGGGATTTTTTGAATCATTTTTGTTGCATCTCTCTGCCTTTCTATTTTGTCTGTGTATAAGGAGGTTTTGTTCACTTGAGTTCAATGGCTGTGGCCTCTGTGTTCCCTAGGTGTGGTCTTCTGCAGGCCCATCACCGCCTCTGCTGTTGCTGCCTAGGGCATTTGGGCATGTGTGTTGCCTGCTCCATACCGCTGTGGCTGTCGGCTCTCCTTTGGTTTCTGCCTCTCCTCCATGGAAGGGGCTGTGATTATGTGCACAGGTTTACAAGCCTCCATGGCCTTGGCCTTTGCCCCACCTTCATGGGTGGGGTTATGCTCTGTGCCTTGGGCCACAAGCCTCAGCACCACAGGCAGGGGTGAGCACCTTTGTTCAGTTGTGGGTCTCAGCCTGTTTCTGAGCTTTTGCCCTGCCCTTGTGGGAGGAGCCCGCTCGTGGGTCAAGCACAGCTGTGTGCCCGCACTCAGTCATGGGACTTTGCCTGTTCTGGGTTTTTGCCCCACCTCTGTGGGAGGAACTGGCTTGCGCGTTCCTTGTGCTGGGTGAGGCTGCACGCCTGTGCACCCTTGCTCAGTGGCAGGTCTCTGCCCCTTTTGAGCTCCCGCCCTTCTTCCACAGGCAGGATTGCAGGCGGGCTGCAGCTGGGCCTTACCACTTTGGCACGTCCCCTCCACCTCTGCTGGGCAAGACTGAGCTCATAGCCAGGCCTCAGTCATGGCCGGCCGGCTTCTGCCCTTGCTGATGGAAACGTGCTTCTGTGGCCCACCTCCGCCCACCTTCCTGTGAGCCCTCAGTCATGTGGGTGGGGGTGCTGCAGCTCAGATCCTAACACTCAATACTGTAGAGTCTAAGTGTCTCTGTTCTGAGTGCTATGGGAGAGCTTGTTTGGCTGGTGTCCTGCTTCCCTTTGCTGCTATTGCTGTTTACAGGGGAAATATTCACTTCAGATTTGGGGAGTGACTCAGCCTAGGGATTAGGGTGGCTGTCCTTCAAAGTGTTTCTTCCTGTGCTTCCTAGATTACACTGTCTTCCCACTGCTCTGGTCCTCTCCTCTCTCCTGTCCCCTGGAGCCCCAGGTGAGTGGTTGCGAGAGAGGTTTTCTGCACGGTCCCTTTAAGAAGAATCCTGGGTCTGAGAAATCTGTCTCTTTCTCAAAAACAGTATCATGACTTGTTTCACCGCTACTGTCCATATGCCTCTTCTAGGCTCTGGGGCTGCAGGCTGGGGCTTTGTTCCTGGGGCTCAGGACCCTCTCCTCTCTGCTAAATTCACTTCCCACCATATGTTTCCCTCTGGGCTGCCATTTGCTCTGGGGAGCTGGGCAGCTCTCTCGCATTTCTGCTTTTCCTACCAGTCTCAGTGTGGCCTCTTAAGTGTTCCTCGGTTGAAGAGTCCTCTTAGTTTAAAGTTGGTTTTTCCAGATTATGGTTCTTAAAATTAAGTTGTAATCCACTTTGGTCATGAGAGGTGGAAGTTGGTACATCCGCCTACTCCCCATCACCATCTTACCCAACTGTGAGTAGCCTATTCCTCAAATGTGGTTGCTGGCCATTCAATTAACTAAGATAGTACAGCTACTTTCTGAACCCCTCATTGCATTTTCATTGTGTTTTCTAGCAGAGGCAGTGCCATGAGGCTAGGTTATAAAGATGATAGTATCATAAGTTGTTCTGACTCAAGTTCCCAGGGAACTTTGGGGAGTGCCGTGGGAAGTCAAATGGATGTTAGCTTGGCCATCTTTACAAGAGGGTGATGAATGATGATCTGGTGCAGCAGTAAGCTTTGATGGGGACATGTGGTACAATTCATATAAGTCTCTCTGTGTCACCCTATACCCCTCCTTGTCAACAGGTGTCAACTCACAGAGGACTAAGGAGTCCAGGGCTGACTCCAGGCTATAAAATAGATGCTAAGCATCCATGAGGAGCAACTGAACCTACAATGGGGAAGAAGTTAAATAAAACATATCAAAGGTCAATATATTTCCAGGCCAGTCTTCTTTTTATTTATTTATTTTTTGTTAGAGAGAGAGAGAGAGAGAAAGAGAAAGAGAGAGAGAGAGATACATAGAAAGAAACAGATAAAGAAAGAAACAGATAAAGAAAGACAGGCAGAAAGGGAGAGAGATGAGAAGTATCAATACTTTGTTGTGGCACCTTAGTTGTTCATTGATTGATTTGTTATATGTGCCTTGACTGGGGGGCTACAGCAGATTGAGTGACCCCTTGCTCAAACCAGTGACCTTGGGCTCAAGTCAGTGACCATGGGGTCATGTCTATGATCCCATGCTAGCGACATAGCACTCAAACTGGTGAGCCCACACTCAAGCCAGATGAGCCTGCAGTCAAGCTGTGACCTCGGGGTTTCACACTTGCATCCTCTGCATCCCAGTCCAATGCTCTATCCACTGAACTACCGCCTGGTTAGGTCAGGCCAGTCTTCTTGAAGCACCTTGAATTTGTCTTGCTTGGATGATGTTCTCTCTTCTTGGTGCAGGCTTCAGCCTGCTCTGCAGCAAACTCTCCTGCCTTTGAACTCCTCCAGCTCAGTCAGTCACATAATTCATTTAGCAATTAATCATATCCTGCCTTGTGGCATCTCTCCTACCGCTCTTATAAAGTCCAATTTCTCTCTTGAATTCTTATTTGAATTTTTTAAGAGTTTGGATCTTATAGCTGATGTTTCTAGTGCCCCAATGCAGGGTGACCTGAATTTCCCTGGGTCCCACCATGCCTACTGTTGTGCCAGGAACAGTGCCTGACCTTGGGGAGGACTCATGGAACATATTTTCTTTTTAATTGTCATTTGATTATGTCTCTGTGCCCTTGGTTTCTCAGTTTCTACTTCTCCCAGTTTATCTATTTCCGTCAAAGCAGATCCATGTCATTTTGGAAAATAATGTCTCAAATCTTTGCCATTCATTATAAAAGGAACCCTAGAAAAGGCAATCATGCTTACCTCTGATGTTTATCTTCCAAGATCTTCCCTTTATATATTTATATCCTGATACAACTGTCTATAGAAACAAGTAGGCTTTCTTTGTTTCTGCAAGAGAGCTATTATTCTCTGTGCATTATTCTGCAGTTAGCTTTCCCCCCACTTACAAACTATCCTGAAGGTCTTTCCATGTTGTCAGTATGGATAGCTGTACCTCATTTTCTTTTAACTGTTACATAGAATTCCACACTACAGAAACACCACAGGTAATGAAGGCAGGTCCCTATTAATGGGCATGCAAATTTATTATTATCTTTTTGGTGTTTCAAACTATGATTCAGGGGACATTCTGATACATATCTCTTTCTGCACATACACAATGGTTTTTCTAGGAGGGATTCAGAAGAATCCTTAGGTCAAAGGCTATTCATATTTAATGTTTTAAGATGTGCTACCAAATTGCCCTCTGTAAATTCTGAACCTAAACTATGTTTTGAATGTGTTTTTATTTATTTTTTAAAAATTGCATGTATCCTAAATCCTCTACCTCAGAAGATTGTGATACACTCTTTATTCCCTTGAGAATCATTGACTCATACTTCAGTATGAATATAAATGATTATGTTTTGTCAACCAGAGAAATCTGTGTTCAAAGGCTACTAATTGTGAAATATGGTACATTGTTTTCTGTTGAAGTAGTTTCAGGCATCAGTGAACAAGTAAGAGAGATATCTTGAGGTGTGCAATCTTTTGTGGCCCTGAAGTTGCCCCATCCTGGTAGCTGGCTACCCCTGTGAGGCACACAATATACCTTGCTTTCCTCGGCCTTCCACAGCTTCAGGGAGTTGGGTCTATGCTTAAAGCTTGGTTTAGAATGGAAAGACCTTAGAAATAAGAACTTAACTTTTTAATTCTTGGTTTCTCTTTGCAGAGGGCTGTAGTTAGACCTGGCAAAACAGACCCCCAACACTCACAGGAGGGACCTCAGCTACCATCTCAGGAGCACCTGAGCATCCCAGCACTGCAGAAAGGGTCGAGGCAGTCACACACCGGGCAGGGGGGCTTCATCAGGATGCAGCTGGGAGATGGCCTTCTGGAGAAGGAGTGGGAATGCAAAGCACAAATCTGGTGAGCCGGGCATGTGTCACGACCATCATGGTAGCACTGGGCAGCATCTGTCCTCAGGAAGTGCTGGCCACATGCTTCAGGGTGGGTGGGCTGGCATGGAGGGCTTTAAAGCTGTGTGTGTGTGATGGATGGTGGAGGAGGAGGGGGCTTGAAGAATAAACTGGAAGGCACAGAACTCTCACTGCCACTCTGAGAGATGGATCTCAGTGCCACTGCATCCAGCAGGAGAGAACACGTGCTCAGAGACAGTTCACAAGTTCTAGCGGCAGAGGCATGGTTTGCATCCATATCTGTCCGGCTTGGAGATTTATGCTCAGCCCCTGGGAAAAAGGTAATGCAGATGTTTGTTCTACTGCCATCTGTCCTGGGGACTGTGTGTGAGGTTCCCAGGGCTCATAGTAGATCTTTAGCATGTGTTTGGGGAGTGGCCAAATAAATGAATAAATGAATGAGTGAATTTAAAGCGCTTCCCATCGTGAGGTGGCACCATCTGCAAGGGTGAGAGTTAAGAAGTCTCCTTCATTTCTAAAAAGTTCATCTGTAAACTCTCTCAGGGATGATGCACCTCATGCATAGCAAGCCCATGAAATGCCTGTGTCCTGACCTGTAACCGATCCCAGGCATGTGAGGACAGTAGAGAAGTGAGCCAGCCTTCTTGCAGGGCTCAGCTAAGAGAAGGATGGGGGGTGGTGCAGTAATGTTCTGAGCACTGAGGACCAAATGTCTCCTCTTGTCTTGTTTTGGCAGGAATTAGTCCCTAAACTACTTAGTGATGGATACATGAATCTACCAAAACTTCCAAACTGCCCTTTTGCTGTTCTGCTTGGCTATCTGACCCCATCCTTACTGGACTATCGCCCCTGAAACAGAAAAGTTCTAGGAAGCTGGTCAGCCACCCCGAGGAGAAGCATTCCAAGAAGCCGATATTGTAGGACTGCAGAAGGGAGCATACCAGAATTGCTGATGCAACACACACTTGCTCAAAGCTCTCCCTTAACCATATATAAAAATTTGCCTCAGAATCTGTTTGGGTGCACTTCTCCTGGAGGAGTGCCCCAGCAGGTCTTTCTCCTCTAATAAAGCCTGCACACCTAGTGTTCGAGTGCTGTCTCCTTCTTACATCTGGTGCTGAAACCCGGGACAGGGTACTAACTGCCTGAATGATCCCTCTTTGCCATCCAAATTTACAATCAGGGAAGCAATGGGCAGTGGCAGCTCATCCCGGGCTTACTCCCTGATTCTGTTCGGATGTGTAATTGTAGGTTGATTGGCCGGCAGTTTAACACTGTCCTGAACCCCTGCTGGACCAGGAAGGTAAGGAGTTTCTCCCTTCCCCTTCCCCGGTTGGCCTCTAAATTTCTCTCTAAAAACACCCCTTTCTGGTCAGATGGTTTTCTCTGACACACCTCACATTTTGAAGGGTTTGACCTTTAGTCTCAGTGGACTGCATGGAAGACTAGGCACCTAGCCAAACCTCTTCACTCTCTTGAACTTCTCATCCTTGGTGCTCTCTGACAGGTGGTGACGACCTCTATCAGGGATGACTCCCCCATACGGAGATTCTCTCCTCTTGGGACAGTGACAAAAGGTGGGGACACCCCCTCTTGCTCACCTGTCTCCGCTATGGGCTCTTCAGGGTCTAAGCCTTCTGACCAGACTCCTTTAGGATGTCTCATAAAAAACCTCACTAAGTTAGACCTCTCTGTTCTTAAGCCAAAATAACTCATTTTCTTCTGTAACACGGCATGGCCTCAGTACAAATTAGACAATGACTGCCATTGGCCTGAAAATGGGACATTCGATTACAATATCCTAAGAGTTCTTGACAACTTCTGCCACTGGACGGGGAAGGCAACAGAAATTCCTTATGTACAGGCCTTCTTCTATCTCCGGTCTAGGCCTTCTTCTATCTCCGGTCTAGACCTTCTCTTTGCTCTTCATGCTCTACTTATCAAGTTCTTCTGGCCAGAACTTTCTCACATTCTACCCACTCTCCTCTCTCTGAACCCTCCATCTGATACTTTTGACCCTCAAGACCACTCTGCTATCCCTTCCACACCTACTCCTCCATCTTCTTCTTCTACTGCTCCACCTCCCCATCAATCACAATCACCTGAAAACACTCCATTACCTCCTTCTCCTAATTCCTCTCCTCCAATTTCTCCCCCTCACCTATGCCCACGTAAGCCACCCCAGTCAAGCATGTACCCTCTCCGGGAAGTTGCGGGAGCTGAGGGAATTGTTAGGGTCACTATCCCTTTCTCCCTCTCTGACCTTGCCCAAATTGAGCGCCACCTAGAGTCATTCTCCTCAGACCCAGACACTTACATGAA
Organism: Saccopteryx leptura; assembly: GCF_036850995.1. NCBI lineage: Eukaryota > Metazoa > Chordata > Mammalia > Chiroptera > Emballonuridae > Saccopteryx > Saccopteryx leptura. The sequence goes on from NC_089509.1 coordinate 1,732,252, forward strand.
AGAATTCAAATACCTTACCCACTCCTATGACTTAACCTGGCACGATTTAAGTATTATTCTCACCTCCTCAGTCAGCCAGTGACAAGGACCAAATATGGACCATTGCCCAACAAATTACAGATGAGGCAAACAGTAGGAAGAACAACCTCCCCATGGGTCATCTAGCAGTTCCCTCGGATGATCCCAATTGGAATTACCAGCTCAATCATGCTGATTGAAAACTCAGAGATCAAATGATTGATTACCTACAACAGGCCCTCAGCAAACTTGCCAATAAGGCTGTTAATTATGACAAAATTAAGGAAATCATTCAAAGGCCCCAAGAGAACCCTGGGGAATTTATGGAATGCCTATCCCAGGCTTTTCAAAGGTACACTTGCCTGGACCCAACAACTCCAGCAGGGACCACCCTCTTACACTCACACTTCATCTCCCAATCTGCTCCAGACATCAGGTGCAAGCTTAAGAAACTTGAGAACAGGCCTGAGACTTCCCAGAGAGACCTCTTAAATCTAGCCTTTAAGGTCTTCAATAATCGGGAGGACACGGAGAAGGAGGAACAACAAAAGAGGAATCAGGAGAATTACCTAATGCTAGTGAAGGCCCTAAAAGGGAACCCTGCTATGGGCTCAAAGACCAAACCCTTCCAGGGTCAGTCTTTTAAATCCAGGCCATGTGATCCTCCAGGTCCTTGTTACCATTGCAAGTGGCCAGGCCACTGGGCTAAGGAATGCCTTAACCCTCGTCCACCACCAGGGCCTTGCCTGCATTGTCAGCAGGAGGGTCATTGGGGAGTCGATTGCCCCAGTCACCAGAGAGGAATCAGGTCAAACCTCCTCACTAATACCCAGTCAGTGACTGATTTTCTAGGCCTGGCAACAGAGGACTGAGGAAGTCCTGGGACACTGGCCCCGGTACAAATCACCAACAGTGAGCCCAGGGTAAAACTTCATGTAGCAGGTAAGGAAATCTCCTTCCTCATTGACACCAGGGCCACCTACTCCACCCTCTCTGAATTTGGAGGACCTCTGAGTCCTTCTAATACCTTTATAGTCGGGGTCTCAGGTCTACGCACTAGCCCTCTTTTAACTCCACCACTTACTTGCATACTAGGACTGACATCATTCACACATCAACTTCTAGTTATTCCACAATGCCCCACTCCATTCCTAGGACGGGACATCCTAACTAAACTCAATACTACACTCCAATTATTTCCATTTAGCTCTACTCAAACATCACAACAACAAACTTCCAATATTCTCCTTTTGTTGGCCAGTGGTTCATCACCTGACCTTACTGACTACCCATTTCTCTCTCCTCCCCTTCCTTCCTCTCTAGTAGACCCATTGGTTTGGGACATTCAACACCCATCCATAGCTAGTCATCATATTCCTGTCCAAATCTTTCTTAAGGATCCCTCCCTCTTTCCTAATGTACCCCAGTATCCCATTTCCCACAAACACCTCCAAGGACTAAAATTCCTTAATGCAAGACTTCTTATCCCTACCAGTTCACCATACAACACTCCTATCTTTCTGGTAGTCAAACCCAACGGCACTTATAGGCTGGTGCAGGACCTGCGAGCCGTTAACTCGGCAGTTTTTCCCATCACTCCCATAGTTCCTAACTCCTACACTATCCTATCTACCATACCTGCCAATACTACACACTTTACAGTGATAGATCTTAAGGATGCTTTTTTTTTTTACTATTCCTTTACATCCTGACTGTCAAAATCTCTTCGCATTTACTTGGACCGATCCTGACACTTTACATTCACAACAGCTAACCTGGACGGTCCTACCTCAGGGCTTCTGGAATAGCCCCCACTTTTTTGGACAGGCATTAGCTAATGACCTCAAATCACTAACTTTGTCCCAGAGCACCATCTTATAGTATGTTGATGATCTCCTTCTTTGCAGTCCATCATTGGAAATTTCTAAATCAAACACTATTCAACTACTCAATTTCTTAGCTCACCTAGGCTACCGGGTAGCTCCTGCTAAGGCACAGCTCTCCCTATCACAGGTCACATATTTGGGGCTACAGTTGACCCCAGGACAAAAGGCCATCACCACTGATAGAAAACATTTAATATCCTTTATACCAACACCCTCTACCAAAGAGGAGCTTCTCTCCTTCCTGGGAATTGCGTGTTTCCTCAGATCATGGATCCCTAACTACAGTCTGTTAGCAAAACCTCTCTATAAGGCCATGAAAGGGGACCTCACCGAACCCCTAGACCCTAAATTCCCAATACAAACACCCTTCACTGAACTCAAACAGGCTCTCCTTCAAGCCACCTGCCTTACAACTTCCAGACTTAAACTCAGAATTCATACTCTATGTTACAGAAAAACAAGGGCTTTCCCTTGGAGTCCTTGGACATCAAAAGGGACCCTCCTTCACACCAGTTGCTTATCTTTCTAAACAGCTTGACCCCATTTGTAAGGGATGGGCACCCTGCCTCAGAGCTCTGGCAGCTGCTGCTCTGTTAGCCCTTGAGAGCAAAAAGCTCTCATTAGGACAAAAGGTCATCATCAGGTCTCCTCACAACCTACAGGACCTTGTTACTCATAAGGCCTTAGCTCATTTATCACCCTCTCGATTACAACAAGTTTATATCATCTTTCTTGAAAATCCCAAATTCTCTTTCCAGCCCTGTTCTAGTCTAAATCTGGCCACACTCCTCCCTACCTCCTCCTTACCCCCAGCACATTGTTGCATCGAAACTCTCACAAGTTTTCCTATCCCCTTCCCTCACCTCTCTTCCACACCTCTTCCCACTCCAGACCTCACCCTCTTCATTGACAGGAGCGCACTTAAGACCAGACAACAGTCCACTCAGGCAGGCTATGCAATCATCACTGACCAACACCTCATCCTCGAAGCTCAGCCCCTACCACAGGGTACTACCTCACAACAGGCTGAACTTATAGCTCTTACAAGAGCTCTGACTCTCAGCTCTAACAAAATGGCTAATATTTACACAAATTCAAAATACTGCTATCATATTCTTCACACAGCTGCAGCTATTTGGAGGGAGCACGGATTCCTTACTACCAAAGGTGATCCCCTCCAAAACCACACATACATACAAAATCTTTTAAATGCAGCTCTACTTCCCAAACAAGCAGCCATTATTCATTGTAAGGGACATCAGAAGAGCACCTGATGAAACCCTTCCTATATCCACTGGAAATAACTTAGCCGATCAGGTAGCCAGGAAAGTTGCCACCCAGTCTCCTAATTCACAAATTTATTTCCTCACCTCACTTACTCCACAATATTCCACTAAGAAGAAAACTATCTACTCCTCTCTCCCACAAAGGGAAGAATGTTTTCTCAAGGATGGAAAACTCCTCCTTCCACAATCCCAGACTGAGACCATCTTGCAGTCCATACACGAGTCTTTCCATGTAGGCTACCAACCTCTTTTAATCTACATCTCCTCCTTCCTCATGGTAATAATATTTCTACAATTCTTGAATGCATAACCTCATCTTGCCATATCTGTACCTCTTGCACCTCACAGGGAGTAATACATCCCAAGTTTTTCCCTGCTCACAAGGCTCGGGGACAACTACCAGCCCAAAATTGGCAAATAGACTTTACACATATGCCTAAATATAAGGGATTCAAATACCTCCTCACCATAATAGATACCTTTTCAGGATAGATTGAGGCATTCTCAACTAAACGGGAAGATGCTGGCACTGTTGCCACCATCCTAACTGAACACGTAATTCCTCGATTTGGTCTCCCTTCTGCACTCCAATCTGACAATGGCCCTGCCTTCATTTCTCACATCACCCAATCTCTCTCATCCTACCTAGGACTCAAATGGCAGTTACACATTCCATACCACCCTCAATCCTCAGGGAAGGTTGAATGAGCAAACCAGGTCCTCAAAAATCATCTTACAAAACTCATCCTAGAACTACACCTACCTTGGCCTCAGCTTCTTCCCTTAGCCCTCATGAGAATTCGAGCTATGCCCAGGAAACCATTGAACCTAAGCCCCTTTGAGATTATGTATGGTAAACTCTTCGTCTTAGACTCTAGTGCCCTTATACCCTCTGATCCAGCTATAGGATCCTACTTTCCTGCCCTGGCTCACATGCGAACCAACTTACACGCTGAGGTCAACAAACTGCTACCCCAACCTTTCCCCACAACTAAAACACATTTTTTCCTTCTGCCCGGAGACCAGGTATACAAGAGGACCTGAGGAAAAATACCACTCCAACCAGTTTGGACGGGACCCCACACAGTCATCCTGAGTACTCCCACAGCTGTTAAAATAGAAGAAGATACCCACTGGACTCACCTCTCTCATATCAAACCCTACATTAGCAAACCTCCTAAATCCTATCTGTCCACCCCTACAGGACCTCTAACTCTCAAACTCTCCTCTATTTCGGAGGAATGAGCCCACTTCTTTGCCAAGTTGGCTTAGCTCTACACTCTCCTGTCATTCTCTTGCTCCCAATCCTATGGCCAAGAGCATGTCTGGAGATTCTTCATAAATGAAACTGTTGGGCCTTCATATTCACCACAACCTCCACATACAGTAGGAACTGCGGATTGTTCCCATGCAGGGTGCTAATCTTCCATAACTGTCCCAGTTCTATTACAAAATCTCCAATCCCTACAAAAATCTACCTCCTCAGATCCTACCTTATGTTTTCCCCATATTACAAAGCAAACCTTACTGTTCTGCCAGGAAATCTGGACCCTGGGGGGCATGCCCTGGGGGACCCAAAGAGGCCATAACTACTAGCTGCGAATTCTCACCCCTTCCCTCTACAGACTATTTCAATTTCACTATAAATGACCCCTAGGCCCCATTTTGGGAGAGAGGCATAACAGCTTCTATCTTCTGATCCTCATCATCGCAGAACCCCTCTGGAATACTTTCTTTAAACTGACAATGGGTGAGGAAAAAATCTCCTACAAAACTTCTAGAGGAGCTAACTATTTCTATCCTTACCCATGAGGATAAACTTATAACACAAACCTCCAACCCCTACTCCCGACCCTTCTCATGGCTAGGACTCATCAATCAGGGCATCCAAGTTCTCAACCTCACTTCTGTATACAACACTTCTCACTGCTTTCTCTGCATCTTTCTAAACAAACCTCCCATCACCACAGTTCCTTTACCATATCCACTCAACACCACCAAAATTCAAGACCCTTTTTCTCTCTCTGGAGTTCCTCTCTTCTTAGAAGACGCCACTTCAACCCTGAATGTCTGCTACACTAATCAGCCCACCCCATCATGTAATAATATTATCCCAATCAAAACTTCTCTAACTAGACCTAATGGAACTCACTTCTGGTGCAATAGAACTATTCTAAAAACTGTGAACGCCTTCCCCCCCCCCCCTTGTGTCCTGGCACCACAACTAACATATTATGGAGAGGAAGAATTCTCAAACCAGCTGAGGACAGGTAGAAATAAACAGGCTGCCTTCCTCCCAGTCCTCCTTGGCCTTACCCTTGCCACCTCTATAGAGGCTATAGAAATAGGTGGGGCTAGCCTGGGCCATAGTATATGGACTACTAACCAACTAAAGGCAGACCTGGAACAGGCCCTTGATAATTCAGTCACCTCTCTAGCCTCCCTCCAGAGACAACTGACCTCTCTAGCTCAGGTTGCCCTACAAAACCAGAGGGCTTTAGATCTGCTAACAGCAGAGAAGGGTGGTACTTTTCTCTTTTTACAGGAACAGTGTTGCTACTACATCAACGAGTCTGGCCTGGTTGAGGAGAATGTCAACTTTCTCTGAAAACTTCAAGAACGAATCCGCAGTGGTTAGGCTGGTACCAACCCCTATTTCGAACAATGGTGGAAAAACCCCTTGTTCTCCATGCTAGTACCAATTACAGGACCAATCCTAATTCTGTGCCCAATACTAATACTTGCCCCTTTCTTTATCAAGTTCCTACAAGCCCAAATGAGAGTAATCTCCAGGATTGCCTACAATCAAATGCTTTTGCAACCCCTACTCCAACTGCCCCAGGGAGAGGTCTATGAAGGAGGCCCCAATAGGGATAACAGCAGGAAGCAGCTCCAGAGGATAGCTGGCCAAGACAAACCTCCTTCCTGGACCTCATACCCCCTTATTTTTCTTTTTTTCGTTTCTTCCCCTCACCTCTTTTTCTTTTATCATACCACAGAGATGAGAAATGATGGATACATGAATCTACCAAAACTTCCAAACTGCCCTTTTGCTGTTCTGCTTGGCTATCTGACCCCACCCTTACTGGACTATCGCCCCTGAAACAGAAAAGTTCTAGGAAGCTGGCCAGCCACCTCGAGGAGAAGCATTCCAAGAAGCAGATATCGTAGGACTGCAGAAGGGAGCATACCAGAACTGCTGACGCAACACACACTTGCTCAAAGCTCTCCCTTAACCATATATAAAATTTTGCCTCAGAATCTGTTTGGGTGCACTTCTCCTGGAGGAGTGCCCCAGCAGGTCTTTCTCCTCTAATAAAGCCTGCACACCTGGTGTTCGAGTGCTGTCTCATTCTTACACTTAGCAGCTCCTCTTACTCCCTTTCACCATTGTCCTGAGTCTGCTCCTCCTAGCTCTCATGGCTTCTACTGACCTCATGTCTACCTGTGTTTCACATGTCCATATCACTTGGACATTATTATGAGGAGGCAGTAAGTCTATAGGTGAGGAAATTGAGACTCTCAGGGGTAAACCAGTGCATGGGCTTACACAGATAACAGGCTGTGTGACCTTACAACTCCCTCCCCACCTAGCTGGGGAGGTGTAGCATTCATTGAAGATTTGATTATTGACCTCAAGCTTCTAAGAGAAAAGGGATCACTTCCGTGGAGCAGCTGTCACTGCCTCACTGTGACAATGAAGTTTATCACCTGTGAAGTTCTCTGCTGGACCTTGGCTCTAAAGCAAATTTATGACCACATGAATAAATGCCCTCATCAGTACGGCTTCTGTGGGCTACCAAGGGTCACTGGACTTCCTGGCCAGGGTGGTTGCAGCTTGCCTGGATCCCCTCCCTGCCCAAGTGGCCCTGAGCTGTGTAGAGGACAGTGTCAGGAACACCTGTGTTGTCGGGCTCAGGCTTCAGGACCCTCTGACAAGGAGGTGGCTTGGTGCCCGTCCTTCTGCACTGCAGGCTTGGCCCCATGTTGCCACACAGCTGCCCACATTTTGGAACACAGTGCTCCCTCTTGCTTTCCTATCAGACATGTTCTTTAAAACCAAGGCTTTCATTGTGTCCTACCTTCTGAGTCTTACTGATGAATAATCTTGCTAAAAAGAATTCTACCTATACATTCTTTCACTTCATTCAGTATTTATTGAGTGCCTATTGTGTGCTGAGCACCAGGCTCCACACTGTGAAGTCACAAAAGAGGATAGACTGCATTCAGCTAGAGGAGAGAGGGTGACTGTGGTTGAGACCTAAGATTAATGCATAGGGACTTGGAGGCGCTCAGGACAGGGATTTGATTAAGACCCACAGGTTGAGATATAATAATGTTGATGAGTTCAGGGAAAGTTGAGGGATTGGGGAGGGCTGGGTGGGAGGAAATGGGATGTAAACTTGGTTTTGGGCATGAGAAGAGCTGGGATTGCCATGTACCAGCGTGGCTAGTAATTCCAGGTCCTAAGTGGGAACAGTGTGGGGCTTGAGAAGTCTCTTTGCAATGAAAGAGATAGCTTGTAAAAGGCCGACCTCCACCCCCCCACCTGCTTTATTTATATGACAAAATGAGGCCATTAGCAAAGCAAAGGGATCATTAAAACAAAGTCACATTTCCAAGGCAACCCAAGAATTCTACCAAGTGCAGAAACCCCCCACCATACATAACATCTTAACTTGACAAAACAAAGAATAAAAGGAAATTGCCTCCATTCTTTCCGAGGGACATGGGAGGTAGGACAAGTATAAACAATCCAGCACCATAGCAAACATGAAAGTGTGGAAAAAATTAGCCTTTAGCAACTTCACAGAATAAGTGAGGTGTGGGGTTGGGAAGACTGTCATTTTACTGCCAGTTCCCCACACTTCTGTCCCTCAAAAATCTAAACTGCAAAGACCCTGTTGGCTTCCGGTCCCCAACAGGGATAAATTGAACAGGAAGATGAGCATTCAATAGGAGTGAGAGGACAGCATAAATAATCTTGCAGAGGCAGGAATGAGCGTGTTATTCCCCACTTGAAGGACAGAGATGGGGGGAGCGGTCAAAACAATTTGGCAAACTTGGTCAAACTGCTTCTCCCAGTGATTTGTCAATAGTGATGACTTCATTGACAATAGGTATCTTTATTTTTCTGTGATTCTTGGTAATATTTGAATAAATTAGAATGGTTTTGCAAAAATGTGGGTGTCCTTGAGAAGTTTTGTTAATTTTTCAGAATTGCATTTTTTTTTCTAATTTTTTCCTTTCTTTTATGTCTAATGTTAGATTTTAGCCATGTATTCCTCCATTTGTGCTATTCACAACAGGACAATTTGGATTGCTGCAAATACCTTGTGGGATTAGTTGGCAAAATCTGTTAGACATAAATGGGTGCATATATCTGCTTAAGAAAAGGTCTGGAGAGATGCAGTCCAAGGTGCTTTATCTATTTTCTGTGAGTGGGCAGAATAGGAGTGTTCCTCATCTTTTCTTTTTGCTTGTATTCCCACGTTCTCTCATAGAAGTGGCTTGCTTTTGTAAACAAAAATCCACAACAAAACTCAGTCAGAAAAAAGAAAAGAAAGAAAGAAAAAAATAGCAGAAAATATTTATCTGGAGTTTATCAGGGTTTAGAGTTCCTTGTCATCAAGTTTTGAATTCATTAAAGCAACCGTGCCCACTTTGTGGCTCTGCCCATGCTTTCAGCGTTGTCCACGGTTGGAAGGATTTAAAACTTGCATTCTGACCAGCTTGCTTTCAGCCAGATTATTTTCTGCCCAGTGGCCAGGGCTTGTGATGGACCGACTGAGAGGCAGGTGGTGTCAACAAAGTGGGTGGTCACCTCTGGATGCCATTTGAGGGCACGGACCCTTTCCTAGTTGGTCCTGGCCGGTCCTGGCCATGTGTCAGCATCTGAAAGCCAGGGAGCTTTAAGAATCTGCAGCTGCCCAGATAAGATGCTGACCCATTTGTAGTTTCTGGCCTTCATAGTTTTTAAAAAGCCATGCTGATGATTCCATTATGCAGTCAGGCCAAGACCCAGAGAGCTATAATATTCCTGAGGTCCACTCCGCAGCCTTCTTCCTGGGTCAGCATATGCTGCGGTCTCCAGGCTGTGTCTCAGCACTGGGTGTGACCTCTGTGTCCATGAAGACCCACCACCCAAGCAACATTTCTAGATATATCGGGCCTGAGAATTCAAATTTTCATCAGCTCCTTGGTAATTCTTTTATACTGTATTTGAAAATGTGATGATGCTGGTTATATTTCCTCTTCAGTCTTGTCCTGTCCCTCAGTCTATGATGGCATTTAGCATTTCCACAGCCCAACTCTCACCTCCAGTTACCACTTTTCTTGTAGAGATAGATCATAAAACGTATAACACAAAACTGTGTCAACTGGATGGAAAGATGAATTCATCCATTTTATAACTGAATCTATTATACAAATATATTTCCCCAATATAAAAATAATGTATACTTATTATATAAAAATTTGGAAACAAAGAGAAATTAGATCAATAAAATTGCTCATATTCCCACTGCTCGAAGACAACAGCTACCTACAATTTGTGCTTTTATCTTTGCCTTTTCCTAAAAAAATTTATAGGGTTTCTTTTTTTAAAAATCATAATTATTATTCTATTGTGGAAACTGGGCATTGCAGCCTTTAGTTTCATAGCCTTACTTTTTTAGATAAAGTAAGTTATAATAATATTTAATGGGAAGCCAGTGGACCTTCACTGTTATGTTGGACTTGTTTTCTTTCCTCATGTTACTGGCAATTAATGAGAGGAAGGAAGGCTGGCAAGTCCAATGATTTAGTCACAAAGACTTGGAAACCAGGTTTGTTAAGGAAACTGTATTTGTTCATCTAAGTTAGAAAATATATTGGTTAGAAGAAATTGTATTTACTAACTTAAGCTGGGAAATATCCTTGCTTTCTATGTATTAATTTAAATTCCTGGTATATATACACCAAGTGTGTTCTATTGGATCATAGGCTCAGAATCTTGATGATTTGTTCACAGAAGGAAAGGCGGAGGACACATTAGCCTTCACATACTGTTATTTGGTCAGCCACAGGAAGACCCACAGCCCTACTGACCTTCAAGTGGTGAGTCATAATGTCCACAATGCTTGGAGGTGTGGGGGCCAGATGTTGGTGAGGAATAGTTTGTCTGCTCACTTGGGTTTCACTCTGTCCCTGTAGTCTGAGTAACTAGAGAGTGGCTCTAACACATCCTTGTTCTTCATTTGTGGGTCATTGACCATTATTTCCTCTGTTTTTCTTAATTTATATAATTTCTTCACAAGAAACTTACTGGGGGTGTGTTAAACATTATACTCTCTCAGACAATCTTTTATAAAAGGTCAGTACACTTTTATGTAAATCACCCCATCAGACAGTTCATGGAGACTCTGGACAGTTGTCCTCAAAAGAGAAGGAAGACTAAGGGAAGGGCATGTGCTTGGGAATGTATCCAGGGATGTGGTCACTGGACATAGCTTTTCCTAGAACAGTCTTGGATAGATTGTATTTCTCCTCCAGTTCTTTGTTCTCCTGGAGTTTTCTGTGTGTGTCTGCCACACCCCTTCCACGAGGAAGGTAACCCCATACCAGAAAAATTTCATGCAACCACTCCACCCTGTACAGGGGATCCTTGAGTTATGACACAGTTCCGTTCCTATGATAGTGTCGTAACCTGAATTTTGGTGTAAGCCAAAACACACCCTAGCCTAAGTCACTTAATTATCCTAACAAAGTTGTAAAATCATAATCTAGAACATAAAAACATAATTAAGCCACAGAAAAAGGAAGAAGACATAAATATACTGTACTGTACACTGTACTGTATTAACAGAAAAAAAGACAAAAAATGAGTGTAAAAAAATTCCTTACTTTTGTTCCTGTGGGTGGCTTGCACCCTGAAAGGGGCACTGCAGGGTGGGAGAGAGTGACCTATTGGGAGGAGAAAGCTGGAGAGGAAGGAGAACTTACAGAAGGTGCTGGAGATACTGGGTCAGCTGAATCAGGATTGCCTAAGGAACATGCTGAAGACATTGGAGATTATTCTACCTGCACTACAGGTGTTTCATCTAGGAAAGCAGTTGATGTAGAGGGCACAGGATCTGTTGCAGGCCTCTCTACCTTCTTAAAGAATTGTTCCAGGTTAGTCTGTAAGTACAATGCTAACAGAATAAGCCAAAACAATCATGTCCCAATTTTTTAAAGTTTCAATGGGAGTGAGTGTCGTAAACACAAAATGCCATATGTTGAGACTGTCATAACCTGAAGACTCCCTTATATGATGCCCACAGAGACCAGTGACCAGATTCATCCTAGCCAGAGGGCATCTAGTCCATGGTGGGATTCAGCAAGTTTGCAGTGGTTCAGCAGAACTGATACCTAACTTTTTGTTGAATTTGGCAAACTGTTGTTAACATGGTACTTGTAATCAGGGTTCTCTCTAAGGTGGATGCCTGGGCAGCCACCCAATGTGAACATCACAAATTTATATTCCTTACCCTTTTTTAATGTTCATCTGAGCAACAGTGTATTCTAAGCATCTGCAGTAATGTTTATTCCATCCACAGGTGAAAAAAATTGCAAGTGAGGATGCCAATCAAGAAGCAATATGGAAACATCTTAAATAAAAGTTTTATTGCTTTTTTTGTCAGATAGTATTTAATATTTTCTCATTACTATTTTAAACTCATAACATATTCTAGTTTTGTGTACCTCTTTTATTGTTCTTATTTAAGTATTAAATGCATGAAATAATAAACTACCTTTCAGTATATATTTTTTGTACTTAAAATGGTTTTTAGGGCAGAGAACCGGTTGTGAAATTATTTGAATCCCACCACTGATCATTCCAATAAAACACTCAGAAAAGTGGATCAGATTGGCTGTGATTAAGTGTAAACTAGCTTCCAGTGGGTGCTGATTTTCTCAAAGGGCACAAATCTGTCCCAATGATGGATACTTCAGGCTTAAAAAAAACAGAGCAGTGAGGAAAATTAGAGGGACAAGGGAGAGATTTATCCTGAGTCACATCACAACATACACAGGTCTTGATGTCTAACCAAACTGAGGATACTCCCAAGCATCTGGGTGTCCTGGGTTTACGGGGTCTCTGGAGGAAGGGACAGCCTCTAAAAAAGTGGTCAGAGGAGCACTGCTTTGCCTGCCTGGGCCTGCGGGGCGTGGGGGTCGAGTGTGTACTTGCTTTTGGAGCTCAGTACTGCCTGGCTGTGTCTTCCATTCCATTTAGCTTATAATAGCAGATATGAAAATCTCATTAGCTTTTCTGCTTTACTTTAGTGAAATGTAAGGTCTACCGGAAAGTTCTGTCTGTTTTTGGAATAAAACAAAATACAAATTTTTCTTACCATCAATAAACTTTATTAAATAATATAATTGCTATTATTATTAATGATTTCTTACCAGTGTGAGGGCAATTTGTACAATATATCCCATTTTTGAAAAATGTTTTATCTTTTGATGCAAAAAATTGAACCAGTGCTTGTTTGATATCTTCTTCATTTTTGAATTTTTTGCCCTTCAAAAAATTTTGTAAGGACAAAAACAAGTGATAGTCGGAGGGTGCTAAGTCGGGGGAATATGGTGGATGCGACAGACATGCTTTTGTAGCATTTCTTACTTGTTGAAATTTGTAAAAATTACTGTGGTGTAAATGAAGTTTATCAGTAGCCATGGGTACACTATCGCTTCACACATAAGACTAACGTGAATGAACTTTGTTTTAGTTAATTTGCTACATCAGTATGTATACATTAAGTGATAAAAATAGAGAGGCACATATGCGCCAAATAAACATGTGCTTACGTGTCGAAACTTGTTGTGATAGAAATGGACAGAACTTTCTGGTAGACCTTATATTAAACATTTTAATAAATTATTCAGCCCAATGTAAATATCACCAATGTTTATAGATTTTATCAAGGGGTGTTTCAGAAGCACGTCTGTTCCAGGGCTATTTCAAGCAAAGCAATCTGCTCCAGGAAGGGGTGCCTTTTTCCCTTCTTCTCTATTTGTGGGCCCTGAACAGGGAAGTGCCTATTCTGGGGTTCAGGCACTACAAGTGAGCTAGCTCATAGGGGAGCCAAATTCTGTGTATGTAGCTGCTTCAGGTATTCAGGGAAGACTGTGGGCAGGATCTGGAAGCTATGTCTGGGGAGAAGGCAATAAAACTGAGGTTGTGGGGCCCAAACTTGAGATTAATGACACTGTGTGTCCCCAAGTGTCCTTTTCTCTTAGCTCAAGATTGAAGTAAAGTCTCCAATGCCTACAAGAAGTTTGCCATCCATTCAAATAGAGATCTGTTTGGCCTGTGTGTAGGGTCACCAGGAGTGACCACTCCCTGTGTGGCCAAACTTTTTTCCAGAGACAACTTTAGAAAACCCTTTTGTTACTCCTCTTCCCGTTTTGTTACATCCTCTCCCTAGACTGGAGGGTAATTAGTGGAAAGGGCATTGACATTAGAATCTGCCTTCTTTGGTTGTAATTCTGACTCTGCTGCAAAAGGAGAAAATAGCTCCATGATGTTGGAAAAGTCACTTGAACTCTATTAAGTTGAAGAGTTAACTGTTATCTGTTAGAATCCATCAGAGTTTGAAAAGACCAGAGTAACACGCTTTATTGAAAGGAAGAAAGAAACCCTGCTGGGCTGACTCATAAGGGAGAGTCATGCCAGGCACAGCCTGGGACTTGGGTTTTAAGGGTTTTGGGGAGGGGGAGTGAGAAGGGTTGTATGGCATTCAATCATCCAGGACTTCTTGGCTTGTGATGTCAGACATTTTTTTGCAGTTGGTCATCTGCTGCAAGCCCTGAAACAGACTTACTGGCAGTGTTAAAGAAATGAAACCTAAGATTCCAGACTATTTGATATATAAAAAAAGAAAGAGAGTGTTTTCTAGAGAGGCCTCAAGGGAAAAGGGACAAAGGTCATTATCTTCAGTAACTTCTTCCTGCTCAGTAGGGATGGTGAAGGGTTATGGCCTCTCTAAGGATTACTCTCAGTGAGGAGTAGACAGATACAGTGATGGCTTCTTGTCAGGTAGGGGTGTATTTATAGGGTTTCAGATTTTTCTGTTTCACAAGGGCAGGTTTCAGGGTTGGTGTGTAGGGTTAGGTAAATTTTTCCAATTTTTTGATTGGTGAAGGTCTGCATGCAGTTCTGTAAGAAACTAGTGAATAAATGTAAGAGGCAGGGTCCAAAAGTTAGAAAAATAAATAGGAGAGTGAGTGGACCAATGAAAGGCAATAGTCAAGACACCCAGTTAGTGCGAAACCACTGATTCCATGACTTGGTGTTTTTTTTTTTATGAATTTGCTGGGCTTCAGAGAGAGAGAGAGTGGAAATAAGATAGGGCAGTGGTCAGTCCCCTATCCCTAGACCTATTTTTTATAGAAATTTTTAAAGCAACAAGGAGAGGAATTACCTGTATAGCTCGTTTGGTCTTTAGATTGACGGGTAGTGTACTAGAAACTGGAAGAGGCTCATGGGGTGGGATTAGGTTGATATTTGGGGTGAGATAGATTAGGGTACAGGTTTCTGTTCAATTAGCAGGGAGACACATATAGGTGTTGGTCTCACACGAGTAAAAAGCCTCTGATTGGTTGATACAGGATGAGAGGTGGATAGAGAGTAGAAGGACAAGGGGTCAGTTACATTTCTCTGTTTCTGAGCTTCAGATGGTCAGGGTGGAGGAAAAAGCCACCCTGATAAGTGGGGAGAGTAGAAGATTGTTAGCTAGGATGACTAATTAACATTTTTCAAAAAACAGTTTTCTGACTGTTCAAATTTTTTTCTCTGTACAAACCTCCTACAACCTGCATAAACCTTCTACAACTTACATAAACCTTCAGCTTTCATGCACTTTCTTATTCAAAAATAACTGGCTTTCATAACAACTTGCTTTTTCCTTTTTCTTTCAAAAGTATTTCCATACCTTATACCTTCTATTATCAAAACCATACAATTCCTTTCTAGTCAGAACTCTTGATTTAAAAATCTTTAACCTTTAATGACAATTAAGTTGACTTTTGTTTTACTCTAGTTTTCCTTTTCCCAAAGTCTGATGAAAAGAGTCCTTAGTTTCTTCATATATTTGCCATATGTAGACCAACCAGCTTCCAGTTTGTGTTTGGAGTAAGGCATGCCATTTTTCTACTTTAGCAGCAGTGGGAGTTGTCAGGATTATGGTGTGTGGACCTGTCCACGTGAAAGTCAGTCCTTGGATGATGTAATGCTAAAAGTGCCTCTTGGACAGTCTTTGAACAGTTTGCTGAGTAACCTGTAAATCCTGCAAGTATGTAGGGAAAGAATGGTTACATTTCTACACTTTTCAGCTAGAGTTTAAGTCCTAGTGACCACTGCTTCTAGCTGGAATTAGCAGCAGGTCTCAGCCTACAATAGGCATGGGCATTGAGACAAGAGAAATAAAGGAGATACTATACATTAAATAAAGTAACAAAATCAGACTGTCAATACCCACAGTAGAAATCTTTGAGGGATAAATAAAACTTAAATATTCAAACAAGGCAAAGTAGATGGCTCTGTGTTTACAAGAAATGAGATCAGTTTATCTGCTACTTGAAAGAAATACCTTAGGCTCCTGAATGATGTCCTTGGGCCTTCAGTGGCAATTCCCAGCTTGCTGGGCAAGGTCAGATCACAGGTAGCTGGAGCAGGGCTAGAAGAGACTGAA
Organism: Saccopteryx leptura; assembly: GCF_036850995.1. Lineage (NCBI taxonomy): Eukaryota > Metazoa > Chordata > Mammalia > Chiroptera > Emballonuridae > Saccopteryx > Saccopteryx leptura. The sequence continues at coordinate 1,748,161 of NC_089509.1, forward strand.
CCCTCTCTCCATGGAGCAAGGGGGTAGCTTACTTTCTGGTGTTCCTTTTTCACAGCAAAGATGTGTCAACCGGTGGGGCTGGAAAGCCTGGCAGGCTTCAGTTCAATGACCTTTCTTTCCACTCTTGAAGCAGGGCCTTGATGGAATCCTATGAAGCTCTTTAGGGTTCTGGAGCCTTTAAGAGCATATGCCAAAAGCTGGTATTTCCTGACCTCTTTTGGGCCTTATTTGCCTTTTCTGTTACTCCCTTGGCCATTATAGACCTTAAAAGCCATGCTCAGAAGATCTCACTGAGGGGCAAAAGAGCAAAATTGGGAATCCAGTGTCTAAAGAAGCCTATTAGACTGAGGAAAGAAAGAATTTGATTTGTGGTAGTAGGTGGTTGGAGACTGCGGAGGGTCTGAGTTTGATCTAGGGTGAGACCTCAGGTGGTGGGGGTTAAGGTGATGCCCAGATAGGCTATGGACTAAGAGTGAAGTTGAGCCTTAGCAGAGAAGACACAATATCCCTTCACAGTGAGGAAGTTAAGAAGGGTGACGGTGTGTCTCCTTGAGGCAGGCAGGGAGGGGCTGAAGAGAAGTAGGTTATTTACATATTGTAAGAGAGTACTAGTTTTGAGATTGTATGCTGTTAAATCTTGAGCTAGTGCCTGCCCAAACAGGTGTGGGCTGTTTTTGAACCCCAGGGGTAAGACAGTCCATGTAAATTGCTGGGCTGCATTAGTGTTCAGGTCAGTCCAAATAAAGGTAAACAGAAAGTAAAAGTCAGGGTGTAGAGGAATGGTAAGAAGACATTCTTGATTGAGGTCTAGGACCATGAAGTGAGTGGTGTTTGAAGGAATGTGTGACAGTAATCTATAGAGATTAGGGACTACTAGTTGGAGGGCACCTACTGCCTCATTGATTAGACATAAATCTCATATGAGGTGATAAGCCCCTGAAGGTTGTTGAACAGGAAGAATGGGGATATTGCAGGGAGAGTCCGTGAGGATGAGTAAGCCTTGATTTAAGAGGTGGGTTAATGACAACTCTGCCTTTTTAAGCTTTTTGAGATGGCAGGGAGTTGTCAGCATAGAGCAGAGGAAGGAAGGAAGCAGATGGATGGACAGCATGAGCAACTTGATGGAAGAAAGGAGGGTCAGAATCTGCAGGAGGAGGGTGAGGAGGTTGAAGTGCTGGTGGTGCAGCTTATAAGAAAGGGGGAGGGGACAAAGAGGAGAGAGGTATTTGCAAGTGAATAAGAAACAGGATTCACGAAGGGAGGGGGCTTTCTGGAGGGAAGAGACTTGAGCGGCTGCAGAGAAACCAGAGAGAGGTCCTGAGAGAGGGGCGTCTCCAGGGGTCAGGCAGGAGGAGGAGAAAGTTGGGAGTTCGTGGAGAAGGAAAGATTAGAAGCAGAGGTTTTAGGTGAGGTTTATTTGGCCAAAAACGTCCTGCGTGTAGAGCAGGCGGCACAGAGATTAAGGGCAGGAACGAAGGTAGAAGAAAGCGTGCACATAAGGAATCTCCAAGACCTTCCCATTCTGGTGGCAGAAATTATTGAGATTTTTTAAAGAGGCATCCCAAAGGAGTAGTCTCTGAGTTTGAGATTGAGAGGAGTTAGGCTGAGAATAGAGAAAGAAAAGAGCGTCCTCAAACTCTTTCACTTATTCTGGGTAGAGTAGAATGTGTGGGATGTGAGGAAACCAATTGTTGCTGGAGACCTCAGTTCCAGAGTAGTAGCAGAAAGCAACCTGGCTAGGTGCCTAGATTTTCAAGGAAGTCCATAGAAGCAGGCTGCTTGGAGTAGAAACCTCCCAAACTGTGAACCTCAGAGAGCAGAGTGAGGGTGAGGGAAGGAGAGGAGCCTACCAGAGATTGGGAAAGGGCAGAAATTCCTTACTGTCTGGTCCAGCAGGGGTTTGAGACAGGGTTGGGTAGCCGCCAATCAACCTACATTCACACAGCCAAACACAATCAGGGAGTTAGCCTGGGATGAGCTGCTGCTGCCCACTGCTTTCCTGGTAATAAGTTTGGCTGGTGAAAGGGATCATCCAGGCATTGGTACCCTGTCCTGGGTTTTGGCACCAAGTGTTAGAATCTATCAGAGTCTGAAAAGACCAGAGTAACAGGCTTTATTGAAAGGAAGAAAAGTACCCTGCCAGGCTGATTTGTAAGGGAGAGTCATGCCAGGCACAGCCTGGGACTTGGTTGTTAAAGGTTTTGAGGAGGGGCAGTGAGAAGGGTGGTATGGCTTTCAGGACTTCTCGGCTTGTGACATCAGACATTCCTTTGTGGTTGGTCATCTGCTGCAAGCCCTGAAACAGATTTACTGGCAGGGTTAAAGAAATGAAACCTGAGATTATCTACCTTACTAAATTTTCAGGAGAATGTGTCAGGTAGAGCAAGACTTACATACAAGTATGGCATTGTTATTTATTGCTGACTAAGAGTTCTGGGCAAAATGACCAATGAAGTGAAGGTTGACTTGGCTCTGCCTCCTCACAATGCTCCTCTACTCCCTTGGATGGAATCATCATCTAATGACCATCTCTCTGAATCATCAGCTTTTCTTCTTTCCTGTAGTTTTCTTTTTCCTCCCTCCCTTTCTTTCCTTTCCTCCCTCCCTCCGTTCCTCCCTCTCTCCCTCTTTTCTTTGTTTTTTTTTCTTTCTTTCTCTTTCTTTCTTTCTTTCTTTCTTTCTTTCTTTCTTTCATTCTTTCATTCATTCTTTCATTTTTCTTTCTTTTTAAAACCTGAGAGGAGAGGAGATAGAGAAACAGACTCCTGCATGTGCCCCCATAAAGATCCACCCAGCAACCCCTGTCTGGAGCTGGTGCTCTGCTCAACTGAGGTCATGCTCACAACCGAGCTATTTTTAGCACTTGAGGTAGAAGCTCACAGAGTCATCCTCAGTGCCTGGGGCTGATGCACTTGAACCAATGAAGTCATGACTGAGGGAGGGAAAGAGAGAGACATAAAGAGAGAAAGAAGGAGGAGGGGAATGAGGAGGAAGGGAGTGGAGAAGCAGATGGTAGCTTCTTCTGTGTGCCCTGTCTGGGACATCTACATGCCAGGTGATGCTCTACCATTGAGTCAACTGGCCAGGCTCTTCTGTACTTTTCATTAAAAATCAAAGTATGTTCTGAAAATGATCTGAGTACCAAACTCGTACCAAGGTGCTAATGATTGATAAAACTTTCCCACATTTAACAGTCTCAAAGGCATTCTCCTTAAGTCAAGAATCTTATGCTCAAAGCATATCTTTCCATATTGGAATATCAAGAGTGTGGGAAAAAGAGAATAGAATTGTGGAAGTTGAGGGTAGAGACCCCCCCGGTCCAGATAGACCTTTTTTTGTTTGTTTGTTGAATCATACCATGTGGATACTGTTTATTTACACACATAAATGTCCAGGCCTGCACAAATGTCACAAGAACTGAACAATAATGAAACAAGAATGAGATGGTGAAGAGCTGCCAAAATAGTTCTATAATCTCTTCTTACCTTCTCTTTTTCTGTGTCCATATTGGTTTCCTCAATTTTGGGGGTTGAATGTACCCAGATACATGTTGTATTTGTTGTTTTATTGTCCATACAAAGCCCCTTTTGTTTGAGTGTATATCCCTGACCTAAGGAAGATGTGTTAGGCCCAATACCAGCCTCCTGGTATTTATGCCCTGTGTAACACCTCCCTTGTGTTGGATTGGATTTAGTGAAGTTCTAGTAAATAATATCATAATGCCACTTCAGAGATTGGACTATGAATTCACTGTGGCTTCTACTGGGGGGCTATCTCTGTTTCTCAGACCCCTTGCTCTGGGAAAATCAAGCTGCTGTATTGTGAGTCACTCCATAGACCCACATTGTGAGGGGCAGAGGCCTATCTACAACCATGTAAGTGAGCCTAGAAGCAGGTTTCCACCCCCTCAACCTACCATTCAGCTGAACCTTTAGATGAAACTGCAGCTTTGAGTGACAAATGACCTCCCGTGATGGGGCAGGGCACAGTCAGAAGAGGATAAAGATGGGGTCTTCTAGGCTGCAGAGCCTAGCACAAGGAGCCTGGTTTCCAGGGAATAATTGTGGTGCTAAAAAACTCTTCAAGAGGGCCTAGACACTGCTTTCCTTTAAGGTGTTATAAAATAGATTAGTAAGAAGGAGTATTAGTGTCTTTCCAAAGCTCTGTTCTGAGATTTTTCTATTTGCTAGTAGGAGACATTGCAGCGGAAATAGTTTTTATTCTGATTTTAAATAAGATAAGAGAATTCTGGCATGGCAGGGCCAAAGAGCTACTTTTAAGAGAATGAAAATGGTTACCAAATTACGGCTAGTGCATAGCAAGAGCATAATTAGAATGTTCTGGCCCACACTGGGGGCTAGTTCATTTTTAGGAACCTGGAATTAGAGTAGATAGTCATATCACTAAAAGTTTACTTGATCTCTGGAGCAAACTAATAAAAATTCTGTAAAAATGTGGTGATGAAGTTATGGCCCTTAACTAACACCTGATCCAAGTCAGTGGCTGAAGCTGAGGCTGTGAACCAAAGGGAAGACAGGCTTCCTTGGAGGGAAAACATGCAGGATCATCACAAGGATGTAGGTACTATGACTCTTTCTTTGCACAGGGTCTGTGTCTGTTTGGAGAGTAACTGTGTACTGGGGGCAGGTATAACCAGTCCTTTTGGGGAGTATTATTTTTTTTATTATTTTTCTTAAGTTAGAAGAGGGGAGGCAGAGAGACAGACTCCTGCATGTGCCCCAACCAGGATCCACCTGGCAAGCTCACTAGTGGGTGATGCTCTGCCCATCTGGGGCGTTGCTCAGCAGAGCTCTTCTTAGTGCCTGAGGTTGAGGCCATGGAGCCATCCTCAGTGCCTGGGACCAACTTGCAGCAATAGAGCCATGGCTATAGGGAGGGTTAGAGAGAGAGAAAAAGAGAGAGAGAGAGAGAGAAGCAAGAGGGGGAGGGCTGCAAAAGCAGATGGTGGCCTCTCCTGTGTGCCCTAACCAGGAATTGACCGGGGATTTCCACACACTGGGCCGATACTCTACCACTGGGCCAACCGGCCAGGGTAGGGAATATTATTAACACTAGTTCTGATATAGGTCTAATTTCTGTGAAATAAGAATATTAATGTTGTTTACTGTTTTTTGGAGGGAGTAAAAAACAGATTTATGGATTTTGGCCTGAGTTTGCTTTGCTTTATTTGAGATTTTTCTTGTTTCTTGAGTTAGGCTTGTAATAAAGTTCCCTCTTAGGATTGCTTTCACTGCTATTGTATAGATTTTGGGTTATATTTTCATTTGTTTCCAGGTATCTTCTGATTTCTTCCTTGATCTCATTGTTAACCAATTCATTGTTGAGTGATATGTGAGTTAGTTTTCAGTGCTTGTGTGTTTCTCATTTTTCTTATGATTGAGTTCTATTTTCATACAATTGTGGTCAGAGAAGATGCTTAATATGGTTTCAATCTCTTTAAATTAATTGAAACTTGTTTTGTGTCCTAACATATTGTCTATCCTAAAATATATTTCATGTGAACTTGAAAAGAATGTCTATTCTTCTGCTTTGGGGTGAAATGCTCTGAAGATATTAGTTAAATCCAGCTGATTTAGTGTGTCATTTAAGGCCACTGTTTCCTTGTTGATTTTCTGTCTAGAAGATCTATCCATTGATGTCAATGGGATGTTAAAATCCCCTTCTATGACTGTCTTGTTGTCAGTCTTTCTCTTTATTCCCATCAAAATATGCTTCATATATCGTATATTTAGGTGCTCCTATGTTGGGTGCATAAATGTTTACAAGGGTTATATCCTCTTGTTGGATTGATCCCTTTATCATTATGTAGTGACCTTCTTTATCTGTTATTATAGCCTTTGTTCTAAAGTCTTTTTTAAAATTTATTATCTATCTATCTATCTATCTATCATCATCATCATCATCATCATTATCATCTATTATTTTTAATTGAGATTTTATTGGGATGACACTGGTTTACACAATTATATAAGTTTCAGGTGCCCAGTTCTATAACACATCTCTGTACACCATATTATATGTTCACCATCTCCCCTCCCAACTCAAGTCAAGTCTTTGCCCATCACTATTTATCCCCCTACACCCTCCTCCACTTCCCTCTTGCTGTGATCACCACTGTCATCTGTGTCCATGAGGGATTTTTTGTCCTTTTTTACTCTATCCCTCCACCTCCCTCACCAAGACTCCTCCTGATAGTTGTCAATCTGTTTTCTATGAGTCTGTATCTATTTTACTTGTTAATTTTTTTCATTAGATCCCACATATAAGTGAGATTATATGATATTTGTCTTTCTCTGACTGGCTTATTTCACTTAACATAATACTTTTCAGGTCCATCCATGCTATTGTGAAAGATAAGATTTCCTTTTTTATGGCCATGTAGTTTTACGTTGTGCCATAGCTTTTTCATCTACTCATCTACTGATGGACACTTGTCTATTGTAAATAATGCTGCAGTGAACATGGGAATGCATATATATTTTCAAATTATTGTTTTGGGATTCTTAGGATATATTCCCAGAAGTGGGATAGCTGGGTCATAAGGCAGGCAGTTCCATTCATTTTTAATTTTTTGAGATAATTTTATACTGCTTTCCACAGTGGCTACACTGATCTGCATTCTCACCAACAGTGCAGGAGGGTTCCCTTTTCTCCATATCCTCACTAGCACTTGTTTGCTGGTGTAGTGATGGCAGTCATTCTGACAGGTGTGAGGTTTCAGTGTGGTTTTAATTGGCATTTCTCTGATGATTAGTGATGTTGGGCATTTTTTCACATGTTTATTGGCCATCTATCTGTATGTCCTCTTTCGAAGACTGTCTATTCAGGTCCTTTGACCATTTTTTAATTGGATTTTTTTTTGATGTTGAGTTTTGTAAGTTCTTTATACATTTTGAGTATTAATTCCTTAGCAGATATATCAGTGAATATGTTTTCCCATTCAGTGGGTTGTCTTTTCATTTTATTGATGGTTTTCTTTGCTGTGCAAAAGCATTTTAACCTTGCTGGGTGGGTAAAGTAGTATTGGTTGTAGGTCTTTGCTTTCCATCACTTAGCATGTTTTATGAAAATCTCTTCTAGCCTAAAGTTTTTCTGTTGAGAAATCAGCTGACAGTATTATGGGGGCTTGCTTGTAAGTGAGTAACTTTCTCATTTGTTTTTGAAATTCTATTTTTGTGTTTAACCATTTTAATTATCATGTGTCTTGGTGTGGACCTCTCTGGGTTCATCTTGTTTGGTACCCTCTGTGCTTCCTGAACTTATATGTCTTTTTCCTTCACCAGGTTAAGGGAGTTTTCAGTCATTATTTTTTCAAATAGGTTCTCAATCCCTTGTTCTCTTTCCTCCTTCTAGTACTTATATGTTGTGGATATTGTTATACTTCATGTTGTCCCAAAGGTCCCTTAAACTATCCTCTTAAATTTTTTATTTTCTTTTTGCCGCTCTGTTGTTTTCTGCTACCTTATCTTCCAAGTCACTAATTCTACCATCTACTTCATCTAACCTACTATTTAGTTCTTCTAGTGTATTCTTAATTTCAGATACTGTATTCTTCATTTCTGACTGGTTCATTTTTTATGGTTTCTATGTCTTTTGTCATGCTATTGTAATTTTAAGTTTCTTGAGCATTATTTTAACTCTTATTTTGAACTTTATATCTGGTAGATTGCTTTCTTCCATTTTCTTTAGTTTTTTTTTTCATGATATTTCAACTGTTTTTTTATTTGGGGCATGTTTTTTAGTCTCTTCATTTTGGCTGCTTTGAAAAAATATATCTCTATCTATATATCTATATCTATATCTATATATCTATATATCTATATGCTAGAACTCCTATATTGTCTTTCTCTGACCCATAAAGTCTAGGATATTATGGGAGAAATGGTCAAATTAAACTATCCTTCACTACTAAAATAGTAAAGCAAAGTAATTCTGCATTTCAGGTGAATTGTAATTTTGAGAGCAACATCAAATCTTGACTTTTATTCAATTTGGCCAGTATAGAATAAAAATAGGTCTTAAAATAAAAACTTTGAATTATTGCAAACTGAATAATATGATTATAGTTGGGTTCACCAGCTAATCTTCTTTTAAGGTCAGCTGATTATTAACCTTAATTCCCTTTTGTCATGTAAGCAAACATATTCTCAGGTTCCAGGGATTAGGTTGCAAACATTTTGAAGAGGCCATTCTTATTGTTGTGTCCTCCGATAAATTACTTCTCCCTTGAATACTAAAACTTTAAAACTAGGATATTCCAGACTCACAGGGTTGGAAATCAATGTTTTAAGTTATAATCATTGGGCTTGGGAAAATTTATTGAGATGACAAGCCCAAGTATTTTCATGGTGTTATTTCTGACTCTGTGTACTTACCAAGTTGTCTAGTAAAAATGCAATTTTCTGAGTACCCTGTCAGTATGATGTCATTGCCCATACTTTGAGTGAGTATAATATTCTGGATGATGGTGACGTGGGAAATATTTCTGTGGATTAGAATACTGCACAAAGCTGGTGATTTAACAGCTCCCAAAACAAGGTAGTAAAGGAACATTGACTATTTTGAGAGCAACATCAAATCTTGACTTTTATTCAATTTGGCCAGTATAGAATAAAAACTTAACATACCTCTCTAAGCTATGTTAAGTTTTACACTTGATCTTAGCCAAAAGGCCGAGAAGCGATAAACTATGTTAAATTTTAAAATTTTGTTTTGTTTTTCTTTTCTGCTCATTGAAATAGAGTATTTCCGAGTTGATAGCTTATATAACAGGTGCCAGGGAGTAAGAGAACATGAGATAAGCAATGAAGGTCAGGAGATATCATTACTGTGTTTCATACACATGGACTGTATCCTCTAATTCTTTGTCTTATCTTTTAATATATATGTTTCTAATTATAATTGATTTCTTATCTTTTTCCTTTCTCTCACTACTGACTATAGCTTTGATGATGGCTATTTTATAATTAATACCTAGAATACTGAATATAGAGACAGGATGGCAAGAGAAGTGGAAGCAGAATATATAGGGACTAGAAATCTTTGATTGGGGTAGAATTACTGATATATGAGGGATGGCTCACCCTGGGGAGGGTGAAAAGTATTTTCAGTACTTTAAAGGATATTTGTATTATGTTAGGACAATTTTAGGCCATTTAAATGTGGGAAGAAGAGAGTAAAGATTTTTTGAGGAGCCGAAGGGATATAGTGCCATATACATATTATTTTTTTTGACATACTAGTCTCCAAATAACCCACTTCAAGAAATAAAATGGGACAGTTATCATCTATCCTGGCTTCCTGGCAACAAGGGTGCAAGCATGTTACCTAACTTGAGTCAACTGAATGTTCTTGCTTAGGACTTTAAAGTGAGTGACAGTTGTACAGGATATGCAGAGATTATCTTCTATGGCTGACAGGCAAAAGTCCAGTGACAATGGTCCAAGTGATGGTGTGCTATGAAGACTGCCCTCAGGGTACAATCTTCTCAATGCCTTATTTTTCTTAGTACTGCTTTCTCTTCTGCACCTGAACCCCCAAACTTTCATTAATTCTGTGAGCTGGCCAATGCACTGCAAGTAAATTCTTTTTTCTCTTGGGCATAGCTAGAATAGTTTTTTCTTTGTTATTTGTTTTCCACAACACTGACTGTTAGAGTGTTCAGTACTAGCTAACTCACTTTGTGTGCATGAGTGTGTGTGTGTGTGTGTATGTGTGTGTGTATTTTAAGATTTCATTGGGGATATTAGAGAATTAGCAATGGGGACTTCCAAAAGCCTGCATTAGAGAAGGAACCAAGCTAATTTACCTATAGACATCATCCTAAAAAAGCTCGGGGCAGAAATTGTCACTAGAACAAATGGGCTGGTTCACATCTGGGCTAGAACTATGGAAAATTTTGTTTGAGTTGTTTTCTACTTTTCACACTCTACCGCTCTGCCCAACATTTAAAGAGGAGGCCAGGGACACTTTGCTTGTGCAGAAGCCCCTCAGAAGATATTTTGACTTCTGAGTTTAACAGAGAAGATGAATGTTTTGGGTAATGTTTCACCAATCTTTGCAAGTGCCTGGCACTTCAAAAGTGTGCCCCATGACAGATAAGAGGAGTGGGAGGCTAAAGGTTAAAACGTTGAATGGAATGACCTTGCTTTGCCTCAGTTTACCACCAGGTCCAAATCTCAGTCTGGAGACTCAGAAACTACTGAAATGTTTGCATTCGCCTGGATGTGAATTGAGAACAGCCTTTGTTGGAGTTTATTTCTAAGTGAGCAGAGAAGCTTAGGGATAAAGAGATGGTTTCCCAGGCCTTTAAGCCAAAATAAAAATTGAAGCTCAGTGTTTCTTTGGCAAAACAACTTCTGCTGGGGCCACTGGATTCTTGTTCCTTTTTTCCAATGGCTTCGTGATTTCACTGAGGTGGCTATAGTTTGGGGATTCCTGACCACAGCATGAGTGACTTGCTGTGCACCTGTATCCTTCTCTTCATATGCCCATGGCCCATGCTCTCCACAGTCGTGTCTGTGCAAGCACCATGCACAGGCCTGCTCTCTGCTAATGCCTCTCTCTTGAAATGATATGATAGCTGTACAACCCCTTTCCCCAATATCACCATCTGTACAAATCCCCAAAATATCACCATCACAGTCCATCCTGAGTTAAGCAGTTCCCTCCCTAGGCTGACTCAGAGACCCAAGCTAATTTTACTTCATGGCTTTGCCATCTTGCACTACAATGAGGCAGGTCTTGTGTTATCCACCTGGAAGATGGGGGAAAGGTGTGGAAAATCAAGCTCCTAGTACTCAACCACGTCATTCCGGAAGTGACATATATCACTTTCTTCCACATTCTGTTGGCAAGCTGTGCAGGTACACCCAAATGCAAGGGGAGCTGGAAATGTAGTCCCTGGCTGGGCTTCCCCACCAACAACTTGATGCCATAGAGGGGAGCATGTGGCCATCTCTGCTGTTCCACCTGATACCAAACACCTTCTTCAAAACCAACCTTTGACTCACCACCATGGGGGAAGCAATTCTCCCTGTGCCTTGAGTATCTGAAAACATTTCACTTCATTTTTACTCCAGAATATTTATAATTTTCAAAAGAAGAATAGAAAGATATCCCACTGGAGACCTCTATGGTAGGGGAGGTGCTTGGAATAGGGGGATTCCTGTTGTCTTCAGGTCATGTGCCGAGAGACACACACTCACCTCTGTGCTAAGGAGGGTCAATGTCAAGTCTTGAAGTCTGTCCTGATCAGAGAAGGGGCAGAAAAACCCTTAGCATAGATTTTCAACCATTAGAGATTTCCAGTGGGCTATCTTCACAAGCTTGCGAAACACACTATTTCACCATTCAAACGCTGATCTGACATGATCTCAGATGTGATTGTTATTCCCTTGGGGAACATGCCCTAATAACCCCACACTCCAGTAACAAGAGGTATTAGAGAAGCAATAAGCTTTTATTTACTAGCTGCACTCAAGATATGCTACCTATGAGAGATGCTGAAGGCAGAAGAGCTTTTTTTTTTTTTTTAAAGATATTTATTAATTTATTTGAGAAAGGAGAGAGACAGGGGGGAGGAGCAGAAGCATCAACTCCCATATGTGCCTTGACCAGGCAAGCCCAGGGTTTTGAACCAGCAACCTCAGTATTCCAGGTCAACGCTTTATCCACTGCACCACCACAGGTCAGGCCTAGGAGCTTTTGTTTATTCAAAGATTTACTTAAAAAAATTAGAGTAGCCTGTTTTTCTAATGGTAAAATAAATACTCATTAAAAACAGTTAACAATAAAAAGTGGTGTAGAAATAGGGAAATTACTTCTAATTCTACCCCCCACCCCCAGGGACAGCCTCTAGAGATTTTCAGGGTTTCTATTTGGTTTTCTTTCTAAGCACCTGCACATGTATGTGTGTGTCCTCCTTGTTCTTTCCCATAATAGAATTGTGCTATATAACTAGAATTGTATATAAACTGTCTCCCTGCTCTCCCTTTAAAACATTTTTTTATTATGAAAGCTTACAAACACATACTAAAGTAGACTCAATAATATATATGGCTAATCTCCATTTATAACTAATCTAGTTTCATCTTCAGCTCAGTTTATAACCACCTCAGATTATTTTGACACAAATCCTAGCCATCATATTATTCACATAGAACAGTGTTTATCTCTACAAGAGAGAGACCCTTGGGAAATGACAATACCCTTGTCACACCTAGGTCATTAACAGCAATAGCTTAAAGTCCTTCAGTATCATCACTGTTAAAATTTCTCTCATTGCCTTATGATTTGTTTGGATCAGGATCAAGGTATACTTGTGACTAATTTCTTTGGTTGGTATGTTTCTACAATCTCTTCAATTCAGGGATTCCTCCTTTATTTTTTCCAATATAGTTTATTTATGGAGAAAAATTGCATCGTCTGTTCTATAGAGTTTCTCAGTCTGAACTTTGCTGATATCTTTGCCACAGTGGTCATTTATCATTTTCCTCTACATTGCCAGTTAGAGCCTGAAGCTTGATCAGGTTCAGATGCTCTTTTTATTTGTTACATCTGTTTCACATATGGAATTGTATCCATTGCTCAGGAGGCCCGAGATGTCTGCTATCACTCTTTTTTGTAATGTCACTTAGATCTATTGTTATGGGCTGAACCTTCCCAACATTCCTATGTTGAAGTCCTAACCCCATAGTACCTCAGAAAGGTGACTGTGTTTGGAGATAGGGTGTTTAAAGAGGTGATTAATGTGAAATGAGGTCATTAGGTGTCCTTATAAGACACATTCCTTGGGGACCATTCATAATTTATATACATAACCAGTGAAAATGTATTTTTAACATGGAGAAATAACCGAATAACAAGCACAGCTTATTGAGCATTTTGTACATGAAGTAGGCCTAATGTAGTGGCTGCATGCCCATAGTTAGCATGGAACTTCTTACATGGGTTAGAGAATTTATGAATTGTAAGCCTAGGGGTGGAGTTCTTATGATTGACAGCTGAGATGATTATGTAACATTTGTTATACTGCACATGCTCTTCCCCACAATGAACTGGGTTTGCCCATGAGGGCTGGGGCAGGGGCGCACACTGCAATGGTAATTTAATATAATGATATGCTGAAGAGAGTGAGATTAAGGGAGGACCTGCCAGGTTTGGTTCTAGTCTAGGGGCAGTCCCCTTTTTATTTCGGGCTCATTCATTGGTGGGCCCACCAGCACCATGCATCTGCCCTACTTACTCATATCTCTTCTACCTGAAAGTGAGACATTACCTCCTTTATCTTCCATTTCTGCCGTCAGATGGTGAATGAGAACAAAAACAAGTCTCACATCTACTTCTGTCACAGGTGATCCATTTATTATCAAGCTATAGGGATTAGAAGCAGCAAAGGAGACATTTACAAGCTCTTTCTCTAAGCTTAGGTTAAGTCCACACCCTATGCTTGGGCTCTCTGACAAGCAGCTTGTGTGAAAGGTACACTTGGAGGCAGAGAGCACCGTATTCTGATGGTGGAATCAGAAAGTGTTCTGGCCAGGTGACAGAATGTTACTTTGAGACCTGGAATGTTGTTGTCCTGGTGAAGCCCATGGGGTTTGACAGATGATTTCTCACACCTTACTTTTGCAAATGCAGCAAAATGCCTGCTAGTCCTTCCAGTCAGCCATATTCCTTGAGGACCATTCATAATTCATATACAAAACTAGTAAAAATGTGTTTTAATATGGAGAAAAGGGTGGTTAACAACAAGTCTTCTACCTCATCCTTTCCTTTTTTAGGGGGTGGTGGGATGCTCTGGAAGGGAAGAAGACAGGTAAAACTCCTGTAAACATGCCAGTTATAGCCCTCCTGACAAGCCACTGATGATAATACTCATGGTATCTGACAGGGGTGATTTTAGCAGGATGGAGCTGGTCTGTGTAAGATTGCTATAGTCAGAGAATGTAAAATTTATGGGTTTTATGGCCAGTGACTCTCTGGAAAGTGTCATGAATGCTATGTGACAATTTGAGTATAAAAACAAAAATATCTCTTAACCTACCCATCTCCATTTGTGTAAGCAGTGAAGCTCCAGGCAATGATTAGAGACCTCAGAAAGCATGCTCATGTTGCAAGGCAGGACCCGTGCAGTCATGCTAGGGCCCCAGACCTCTGTTTGCTTTACCTTGCCTCCCAATGACTTGTGTCCTTGAAATTATTAGTGAGTTTTGGTACTAGGTAAGATCTTTGGCTTGCATGAGTCTTACTTGACAGTTTTACACTTTATGTTCTCTCTCATCCTGTAAGCTAACTGATGTACCTCTGGTGTAAACATAGATAAAAACAATGCATGGCAAGGCTTTACTTACTCCTGCAGTGTGGACTTATGATGATGAAATGACTTGCATATTATTCAACCACTCCTGAGTATAGTTTACAGTTATTTTGTATACATATTCTTTAATTGCACCATGCTGTTCATACCAGGATATTGTAAGGGATATGTCTGTAAAATTATGTCTGCAAGATTATGTCTTCTGTGGTCACTTGTGATGGTTCTTAACAATAATGACAAAATGGCATTAGCACTTGTCAGTCCTTGCCAACTCTTTTATGATGGCTCTGTGCTGGGCACTGTGCATATAGTGGTTCAATAAACTTGTCAGGCCTCTGCATTCTTTCCACAGATGTAGAAACATAGTTTCAGAAGGGATGTGTGACTTGCCCAAGGTCAAATCAGTGTATGACCTCAAGTCTGTGTCCCCAGAGCATTAGACTGGCTATGACACTACACTTCCCCTGATATTGACACAAAGCACTATGGTGACTAGGAACTTGGGTTTTCAGTAGGGTAACTATCACAATGGCTTTAAGTAAGTTATCTGTGAGCCTCATTGTTCTATTTACCCTTCATTTAGGAGGGTGATATGACTAATAATGGTTTCAAATTTAGGAATTGGCAATTCAAAGGTATGGTCATAAGGCTAGATGGCATTATTTTGCCAAGCCTAGTGGGGTCAGGGACTTACCCACATGGAGATTTTGCTCAGAATTATGAGAGTTGAGATCCAAGCTGTTAGGTAGTGGAGCTACACCAGTTGCAATGACTGGTGAGACAGTCTACCAACAGTTCTTTCTACCACCTTTGACCTTGACTGCTTCCTTTTTTTAATGTCTGACTAGTAACTGGGTGGGTGGGTAGGGGGTAAAGGTGGTAATGAAAGAGTGAAGGTGAGCCACTCTGACAGAGAGTGGCATCCAGTGCTGTGATTCTGGGGCACTCTGCATGCAAGTCTGTGAACACATGAGGAGCACTGTGGCTACTGAGCAGTTTTCAACCTCTTGTACAGGCATGTACATCTGGTGGGGGCAGGGAGCTGCTTCTTCTTCTTCTTCCTCCTCCCCCCTCTTCCTCTTCCCCCCTCCTCCTCCTCTTCTTCCTCTTCTTCTTCCTCCTCCTCCTTCTCTTCCTCCTCCTCCTCTTCTTCCTCTTCCTCTTCCTCCTCCTTCTCTTCCTCTTCCTTCTCCTCTTCTTCCTCTTCCTCCTCTTTCTCCTCCTCCTCCTCTTCTTTCTCCTCCTCCTCTTCCTCTTTCTCCTCTTTCTCCTCTTTTTCTTCTTCTTCTTCTTCTTCTTCTTCTTCTTCTTCTTCTTCTTCTTCTTCTTCTTCTTCTTCTTCTTCTTCTTCTTCTTCTTCTTAAATGAGAGGCAGGGAGGCAGAGAGACAGACTCCCGCACGTGTCCCAACCAGGATCCACTGGGCAAGCTACCTACTGGACAATGCTCTGCCCATTTGGGGCCATTGTTCCATGGCTCAGCAACCAAGCTATTTTAGCACCTCAGGCAAGGCCATGGAGCCATCCTACCCAGGGCCAACTTGCTCAAACCAATCAAGCCATGGCTACAGGAGGGGGAGAGAGAGAGAGAGAGAGAGAGAGAGAAGGAGAGAGAGAGAGAGAAAGGGGAGAAGAAGGGGTAGAGAAGCTGATGATCACTTCTCCTGTGTGCCCTGATTGGGAAGGCTGATGCTCTACCACTGAGCTAATCAGCCAGGGCCATAGGGAGCTTCTTATAGACACTGCTATATCACCAGTATTCAGAATAGAGCCTGCCAGGGGATTGGTGCATGATGAGTATGTGTCAATGACTAGCCTCCTAATATAGGCATTTTGCTATGAGCTGGATGTTTGTGTCCTTCCCAGATTTATATGTTGAAGCCCTCAACCCCAATGGGATGGCATGAGGAGGTGGGGCCTTTGAGAGGGAATTAAGTTTGAATGAGGTCGTGAAGGTTAGGCTCTCATGATGGAATTAGTGCCCTCAGAAGAGGGAGAAGAATGAGAGCTGTCTCTCAGTTCATGAGCTTACACATCAAGGAGAAGCCATGTGAGGACACAGTGAGAAACTAACCATCTACAACCCAGGAAGCGAGCACTCACAAGACACGGAATTTCCCAGCCCCTTGATATTGGGCTCCTGGACTCTGGAATTGTGAATTTAAGCCCCCTACACCCACCTTGAGCCTGTTGTATTTTGTTATAGCTGTCTGAGCTAAGACACATTTTGGATATCTGACTGTTTCTACTCAACCCAGTGAAAGCTCATGAGGACTAGATTTTGCTTTCTTCATTTCATGTGTGTGTTTATATTGTCCTCCAAACTGGGCTGCAGACATCTTGAGTGCAAGCTGTAAACCCTCCTCCAGTGTTTGCCCCACTACACCGCCAGGTGGGTGCATATCCCGAGCACTTGGAAAATACACGTTGCCGGCGGGGACTGTTGGCCATGGCCCAGATCTGGACAGGCTGTGGCATCTGGCTGCCTTGCAGCTCCCACATTTCTAGCCATCTCATTAGCTTCGCTGGATGAAGGCTTGTGTCTGATGGGGAAAGGGTGACCTTGCTCTGAGTAAGCAGCAGTTATATTTCCCTTCCTCCATTCCTCTCCCATTCTCTAACTTATAGCCTGTGCAGTAGGGAGAAAGGCAGGGGACATAAAACCACAGAGGGATGTGCCTTACTTCTTTGAATTGTCAGGCACTGTGGTCAGAAAGGCTTCAACTTCAGTTCATGGCCCATGCCAACATGTGAGAAGCAGACCATAATTTCATGCAATGACCTTTCTGGCTTAGAGATGACAAGTAAGGTTGTGTGTATGTTTTTTATTTGCTCTTAAAGATGTGAAGGGCAGAGGGTTGGAAGGTGGGATGAGGGACTTTGCATCTCTGAACTTTTCTCTTAATGCAAATAGAATCCATTCTTTCTGTGAAATGTGTTCTGCTGAGACCTTAAAGGTCTGAATGAGTTGCATTGGATTTCTGAAAAAGTTGCCACTAGCTCTTATTTAGACGACTGAGAGAGTGGCCATATAACTTATTCTCCAAATGTGGCCATATAATTTATTCACTTTTGAGAGTGAAACGGTGTTCTTACATGAAACACAGGACTATCCTAGGTGAACAGGACAATCCAGGCGTAGGTCCCTAAATGACAGAAAAGGTTCACCTTTTTCAGCTAGCACAGGATCTGAGAGTGTGAGGAGAGCTGTGTGCATGGGTGAAGGTGGGATTCGGACATTGGCACCACCGACCAGCATTGTCACTACCAGGGCACAGAACCCTCATCTGCATACCCCTCTCTTCCATCTTGTCTGTGGGAGGTTATAATAACCATTATTACCAGCAAGACAGCTGCTCAGGTGTAATGAGCATGCAGTTCACTGCGCTCGGCAATGAGCAACTCCTGTAATTGGCTTGTAAGAGTGACAAGGTATAGGCATGCAGTTAAGGCCTTTCTGATTCACATACACTGTCAGTGGGAGCTCATTAAAGATGGGAGGAAGCAGGAAATGTAAATAAAGGGTCCTGCTCTCTGTAATTACAACCAAGCATCTAATGGCTTCTCAATGGTTGGCTGAAGACAGCCTGAGTGGGAGCCCCTGGCCTCCCCTTTCTGCTGCTCTTATATGCGGTTCCTCAGTGCCTCCCTTCACAGGGTTGCAGGCAGGGGTCATGGCTTGCGAAGAGGCTGTGATGGATCGCACTGCTCACACATAGGTGGGCATCACCAGGGTTCCCATTGGCATTTCCAGAGCCCAGGCAGGGAGGTCCTAGTGAACCCCCATACCCACTGCCTCTTGGAGACAGGTCTGGGAGCCTGAGCATGTGCTGAGAGACTCAGGTGGGTTACATGGGACTCTCTCAACTGTTTTCCCTGCTGTGTAATTAAAAGTATGTAACAACCAAGACCTAAAACAGTGTGCTTTATGTGTCATCTATAACCCTCTGTTGAAGAATTACTCTGTTTTGGGACATTCTTGCTTGATCTGAACATGTTTCTCACCGCGTGGTGTCACCAAAGCCCAGCTCTATCCATAGGCAGCTCGATAACTTAGCTGCATGGTGTGATTGAAGGCTCGAAAAAGGCATTTATTTTATTTTATTTTTTTAAAAAAGCCTCCCAAACCAACAAAACATTGTAGAAAAAAACAAGAACCAACTCCCCCCAAAACACCTGATAATGACTTGTAGCTGATGCCTGGAATCTCACCTGATTGAGTCCTACCGGTGGGCGTCGGCATTGTTTTCTTTTCAATTCTGAGGTGCAGAGTCGCTGGGATCAGTCATCTGAATGTGTTCTGCAATTGGCTAATCTGGTCATTAATCCTCAGGCTGTGGACCTGAATGTTTGGGTGGAGGCGTTGCTGACGTGGGGCCCAGGGTGCTGGGAACTACTAGGGGTAGAAGGGGGGCAGCAGCCCTGAAGACGCCCTTTTCTTAGCTAGCATTTTCCTAAGATCTGGTGGTACCTGATCCCTGGAGCCTGCTGAGAGAGGATGGGGTGGGTGGTGTCCTCACAGCTCCCAGATACCAGCCACTGATGAATGGCTTCTCTATGAGTTGCTCCTCACTTTTCTGCCTCCTGCAGGAAAATTTATGGGGAATGTGGGATGTTAAGGAATTGCCTGGGAGGGGAATGAGTTTACTGATGAACTCTGTGCTTTCTGCACACCAGGAGCAGTGGGTCTGTGGTCAGGTCTTACCGTCCAGACCATGCTTCTCAAACTTCCTTCATTATGACCCATCTCATGTCCCAGGGAAATGCCTTTGCTCCTAACTGCCTCTCTCCCATGAAATTGTATTTATTTATTTAGAATATATTTGTCTAAAAATTATTTATTTATTAATTTTAGAGAGAGGAAGAAGGGAGGGAGAAAGAGAAAGAAAGAGAGAGAGAGGAGAGCGAGAGAGAAATATTGATTTGTTGTTCCACTTGTTTATGCATCATTAGTTGATTCTTATATGTGCCCTGACCAGGGATCAATCCCACAACCTTGATGTGTTGGGACAATGCTCTAACCAACTGAACTACTCATCCAGGGCTCCTTCCCATAAAATGTTAATACCTTGGGTATACTGTGTATCTGATTTTGTGTTGAATGTATATTTGTGCTTTCTACACAAAAAGAGTAAGGCTTTTATCCTCTTCAATCACCCTATTGAAATGCAGACAATTAGCTAGACCGTGGATGAAGGTGAGGGTGCACCTTTGCTGGGGGTATAGAAAATACCTAGTATTCACTCTGTGGGCACCATCCAAGGACTTTATGTATAGTAGTTAATCCTTGTGGCAACTCTGAGAAGTGCTTAAGAGATGGGGACACTGAGGCAAAAGGGTTTGTCTGCAGAGGCTTCTGCACTTGGAGTGGGCAATCACAGGGCCAGGACTGTGGTCAGCCCTCCCATGTCTGGCAATGCTGCCAAGTATTCCAGAGTGTCTGATATTTTCTCAATCACTTGAAGAGAAGCGAATTTTGGAGATCCCACCTCCCTTATTCCAGCATGGGCCATGCTGACTTGGTGGAAAGAAAATAGATCTGTTTAAGAAAGATAGGGAATGCTAAGCATGTGTATGAGTGGGGGTCATTTGGTTTGAAAAAGGTTTGAAAACTGGCCTAATGGAGAAGGTAGCATTTGGGTGACAATTGAAGGGGTGGAAGAAAAGAGCCATGAGCATGTCTGAAAGTGTTCCCGAGAAGAGGTGACAGGCTTCAGGGTACTCAGGGGCAGGTAGCTGGCACAAAACAGAGTGGTGAGGAGCCCAGTGGGGCTGGAGTGGGAAGAAGGGAGGGGAGAAACCTGGTAGCCTGCTCCCTATGGGTATGCAGACAGGCAGTGCAGGGGGGGGGGTGAGGGCCCCATGGAGCAGCCTCTTGGAAGTTTCCAACTATGACTTTGGAATAAACAAAAGTGGAACTTCCTGACATTCTGAGTTTAAAAACTAGTTAAGAAAAGTGAGCAGTAACATCTATAACCCTGGCCTATGATAAGATTTTGGCAAAACCAGGCTCTGGTGACCACAGGTGGCTCCAAGCCATTTACATCTGCAGATATATGCATTCCATTATGGGAGAAAAGGTCTGAAATAAACTTCTTCCAGTTCTTTATCCAAAAATCACTCCTTGGGTAATTTTACTCCCCAAATAAAAGACCCTTATACTGTTGACCTCCTTTATAATCTGTTCTTTGTTATTATATGGAATTGACTGTTTTGCCCACTAGTCACATCCTCATAAAGTATAAAAATTTTGTACAGAAAGGTTAATAAGTACAACAGATATTTCCTGTAGCATTGATCCTTTTTATGAAGGAGGATAATAGCATCTCTCCCAGGGTTGGAACTAATGTAAGTGCTCAGCACATTGATGGCTCGCAGAAAGCATCAGCAAATGTTAGCTGACATGAATGATAACTTCTTATTAGATGACTGACATGAATAGCACGTCAAACACCAACCAGAGCACCACAGCCTGTGTTAGTGGAAATTATATTCTTTGTAGGCAAATTGTGCTTCTGAGGTATTTAATCCTTTTATTCTTTCAAGTAGGTAAATATTTCTTTTGTAATTTGATTTTACCCTGGAAGATGAGCATAGTGAATTATTTTGTCCCAAATGGAGACATCAATTGCATGCATCCAAATTTACATGGACCCAACATTAGAGAAGGAAAACTTGTATGGAGGAAAATTAACAGTACATCGCAGGTAGCACATTCATTCAGATGTGTAGATAAAGTACAGTTTTTTTATGTTTTCCATGAACTTAGTGTTTCTCTGAATTAACTTTTAAATACTTCATGGTTTAAAAGTCTTACCTGATTAATGGATTAAGAAATACATTTAAATCTTTTAGGCAAAAAACAAAAACAAAAAAAGCACATAGTCTTTCTATCCCCTCATGTCTCCCCCTCCCATCTCCCAAGGTGGTGACTGGTATCCTGGGGTGACCGAAATGAATAGATTCTTGGAAGGGCATTTGAGATGGCTTCTTTCAAGTATGCCTCTTGATAAGGGACAGGGTCTTCTAACCTCAGGTGCCCATGACCCTCATCTGACACCTACCCCTTTGCTTTTCCCACTCTTTTCATAGTTCTTTGGGCCAGAGGAGGTGGTTTTCCCTTTCTTTTCCAGTTGGCCCAGTTTCCCCTTGCGGAAAAATGTTAGAGTATGCAATTTCTCAGTCCTGGCCAAAGAGGTAGAATCTACTGATTCTAAAGAAACTTACCAACTGTATTTTTTTTCAGTGACTTTTAAGCCTTGTTGTCTTATTCAAGGGGTCCTGGCCTGACCACCTTCTGCCCTGAAGCAATGAGCCACTGTCCAGGAAATGGGAGGTTGCAAATGGCAAATGAGGAGGTGGGGTTAAAAAGCTTCAATTAATATTGACAAAATATTATTTCTGTAACTGTGTTTTGGAAATGAGTGAATACCTGGTCATCTGAATGGCCAAGTAGCTTGGATAACTTCCACATGTGAGCAACATGCAAAAGTGGGAGAATGTACCAGATGGTTTATAATGGTGGCCAAGGAGTGCATGAGGAATTCATGGTCGATAATTATTAGAACGCTGACTGATGGCACTTCTAACACCAAGAGCTTCAGTGAACACACTCAATGACAATGGAAAGAGGAAGAAGAAGAAGGGGTGTCCAAGTCTGTGTTTATTGAGTTCCTACCTGCACACAAGACTGCTGCTCTGTTGATTTCTGCTATTTGAGGACGATTTGCTTCCTCACATCAGCATTATTTAACATTAAAAGATAGGCCATCCACCATAAATTCTGAAAAATAAACGAGTAGCTTGATCTAATGACAAGAATGTTGATCTTAATATATTAGTTTTCATTCTCCC
This sequence comes from Saccopteryx leptura, assembly GCF_036850995.1. Classification (NCBI taxonomy): domain Eukaryota; kingdom Metazoa; phylum Chordata; class Mammalia; order Chiroptera; family Emballonuridae; genus Saccopteryx; species Saccopteryx leptura. Next base: position 1,770,355 of record NC_089509.1, read on the forward strand.
CGTTATTGAGGAGACCCATGCACTGTAACTTTCCCACTTATTGTTGTCTACCCAACTCTGGTATCTTCTTTTTTCTTTCCTATCCTTCCCTCTTTTCCTCACCTCCTGCCCTTTTCTCTCCCTCCCTCCCTCCTTTTCTCCATCCTTTCATCCTTTCATCCTTTTGTTCTCTTTTCTTCCCTCCTTTTTCCTTTTCCTCCTTTCTGTCATTCAATGACAAAGTCTCTGACTGCTTCAGCCTCACTGGTCACCTCTTCTTCCTCATTCCTGTTACAGGTAGTCAGCATTGTACAATTGGACATTTGACTTAGTGCTATGCACTAAGTCTTATTTATGTAAGTAAAAAATAATATTTATTATATGTTAAGGTTATCTACTCAGTGGGACAATAGACGCTACAGTAGAAAGGCATCTAGAGTTTAGCTTGTGCTTCCCCTCTTGCATTAGGGAATGTTACATGAACACTTCATGACTGATGACTAATAGTTGTGAGAACAACAACAACATAGTATTTTAGAATATGGTGGTCTATAGAGTGTTGAGTGGTCTTGTTTGGTTATGCCCTTCCTGGGTGCTCTATAGTGTCATAGAGTGACCACAGAGATGTACTTTGCATTGTCATCTTGGTACCAAAACACTGTTACTACTCATTTAGTGACCCTCTTCTCAGTGCTGGATACGTTACGTTATTAAATTCTCAAAATAGTCTTAACAACTGAAGTGTTATTACTTCTTCAGTTTTGTAAATGAGAAAGCAGGCCTCTAGGAGCTTATTGACTTTATTTAGTATAATAAATTCACCAAATATGAATAGAGTATTCTGGGGTTCTCTAAATTTTATCACACGTAATTCTCAAAACAATCTTAATGAGGTAAGGTGTCATTGTTCCTATTTTACAGATGAGAAAAGTAAAGATCTCAGTAAGTTTAGGAACTTAAGTAATTAGTCAAGGAATTACTGAGTTCAAATTATATGTCAAATTACTGTTCCAGGTGCTGAGGATGCAGTGGTGGAAAAGTTTGGTTCAGTGTTTGTTGCCTGAAGTTCAGAGTCTAGTAGAGAAGTCCACAGTCTAGTGGTGTGTGCTAAGCTTCCCATTTTAACCAAGTTCACACACTAAAAAAATGGTAAAGTTCAGTGAATGGCCTTGGGTCCAGTATAATTGACTGCATTTAGATGCAGGCCTAAGGCACCAACAAGGGGAATCCCCACCCTGTGTCCTCCATCTTAGAGAGTCTTGCACAGTACAAACACCCAGAATACATTTGTTGTAGAACATGTGGGGTCTTCTGCCTCTTGGAACTCAGTACTGGCATTGAGTGACTGTATTCTTAAACATATGCTCTGGTGACTAACACCATTCAGCCCCCATGGAAACACATTTCACAGCTCTGACCTTATCTCCTCAAAATAATAGACAACTGTGTTGGCCAATAACAAAGGTATGGGCTGTGCTACTGTGGACTTTGGCGATGAGCAGGACTTCAGGAGGCCAGGAGGGCTTCTGAAGCCCTTAGGTAGAGGTAAAGATAATCTAATTAGATGTCAAATTTTTCCTCAAAGGCAGACTAATTATATTGTCAAATTCTTTTGCTCAGAACTTGTTAATACAGAGTCTTGCAAAACAAAGTGTCATTTCCTCACTGTTGTCAACATTCATTTTCTTTCTTCTTTTCCTATTTCAATTGGAAGTACTCCCCTACTAGGCCACTATCACAAACTTTGCACATGATGGCTAAGAAACATCTTGCAACATTGTGTGTATGTAGGTTCAGATACAACTTCAGAAAACATAGTCCTGTTCTTCACATTGGCATTGAGATAGATAAGGTATGTCAGAATCACACATAATTTTATTTTTGGATGTCTTGTAAGAGATTTAATTACAGTTTCAAAAAGTTTTAAAAAAACTTTGACTACATTTGATTTTAAAAGTCAATATTCATTAATTATAATTTTATACTTTTTAACTTCAGTAAGCAAGTTTGCCTCTTTTTGAAGAAAAATAACTTCCTGGAAAGTAGAAGAACATATATATATATATTCTTACCTTATTCACCCAAGGTGAATTTTTGTTCACCTTGGGAGGTAAGGTGTGGGTCTGAATCCTACTTGACCCTCTTGCTATGGGCATGTGGACTGGTGACTCAAGCACTCTAAGCTTTAGTTTTCTTACCTGTGACAGGTACCTAATACACCCTCAGGATACTTTAAAGATGAGTTCATCTGTGGATGTAAAGCTCATAGCACAGTCCTTGATGCAGGGAAGGTGTCCACAGTTACAGCTGCCTGCCATATATATATATATATATATATATATATATATATATATATATATATACACACACACACACACACACACACACACACACACACACATATACACACACACATACCTTGCATGTATAGACACATAACACATATATTTATTATAATATGCTTGTTTTCTGTCTTCCTCTGGACTGATCTATCTGTCTTGCTCACCACTTGCTCCTGTCTGTGTTGTGAGCACACTCACCCTTCACATCAGCAGACACAGTGTGTGAATGGCTGTGTGTTGGGAGAACCAGACTCTACTAAAGGCTGTGGAGTAGCTCAGAAGAACCGCTGAGGAATTTTTGTTCACCTTGGGAGGTAAGGTGTGGGTCTGAATCCTACTTGACCCTCTTGCTATGGGCATGTGGACTGGTGACTCAAGCACTCTAAGCTTTAGTTTTCTTACCTGTGACAGGTACCTAATATACCCTCAAGATACTTTAAAGATGAGTTCATCTATGGATGTAAAGCTCATAGCACAGTCCTTGATGCAGGGAAGGTGTCCACAGTTACAGCTGCCTGCCCTTCTTATACAATATTCTCATCCCCCTTTGAAATGCATGCTCCCCTACCCTCTGCCCCAGAAACACATGACTTTGGCCTGCCAATCAGAGCCACAGCATCTGGTTCAGGTGTGGGTGTGCCACTCTGTGCAGTATAACTAGAGCTCAACTCTTTTGAGACTTTTGCTGGAACAACTTGGGCAGTGAAAACTGGGCTGGGGAGTGGGGTCCTTTGGCTTGATGCCCACTGAGGGGCTGTTGTGGGAGCAGATCCCTGAGGATAGTTCTGTGAGGGGTAGGGAAGAAGGAGAGACAGTTGGACTGATGTGTCTGGTACCGTTCCAGGCTTTCATGCTGGTGTGATCTGCATCTCGCTGTTGCTCCTCTTTACTTGTTGCTCTGTGGAGACTGCCTGCTTCATGTGGTATCACACCCATGTCCACCCACATCCAGGAACTTGTGCTGTTTGTGACAACAAAAGAATGAGCTGGATAGGAAGCATTCTGAAGAAAAACATCAAGAGTGAGCAGGCAGTTTCCCTCACTAGTGACCCAGAAATGCACTCAGTTGATCCATAAGCCCTGAGAGTAAAGTCATCAGTCACAACACTGTCAGGTAAAAAAGAGAGATGAAGTTAGCCATGAATATCATTCTGGAATCAAGTACACACTGGTGCCCCTTCTGCATGGCTCAGTGCCTGAGCCAAGCTGGCTGGGTTAATTACTGTTTCCTCTGCATGGTATGAAGCCAGGGACCTGACCAGCACAACTGAGTATCAGTGAGGGGTCTGTTCTCAGCCACAGGGAGGCTGGCTCTCATTTTATCTGAGGGGAGGGGCCTGAGCTTCCTTGCAGTGGGTTGACACCGACTGGAGGGCCCCTTGTCCTGTCAGTTTTGAGTACCATAGAGTACAATTCTCAATGGTGATGCAGAAAGGGACCCAACATCATTTCTAAGACATCTCTAGTTCAAGAATGGGAAAGAGAAAGAAATATTAGAATAGCAATGGTGCGACTCAAGAACACATTCTTGGCTTGGAGATGAGAGCTTGCTTTGGGATGGGGATGCTTCCTTGTTTTCTAGGTAGTGACTTGCTGCAAACATTTGTAACCATCAGTTTGCTACTAGACTATAAACTCAAAGAGGGCAATATACTTGCTTTACTCTCCATACCAATAACAAGAACAATAATAGTGAAACTGGCCTTAACAATGAAACCGGACTCTAAAATTTTTTCTTCTATCAATAGTTTTAACTGTTGTTTGGGAGATAACAACAGCTTACTAGATACCACCAGCTCATAATGAATCAGGCTTCAGTGGGAGGAAGTTAATAGCTAATATAACCCTAAGCTGATCACGAGAGCACAGGAAAACCAAAATCCATGAACTCAAAAAGTTGAGGGTGCTACTTTTACTGCTTTGTCCATAAGGGAGACCTGGTACAGAGATCAAATCTGGACACACATAAGACAGATAAACTCAGCCAGACTGTAATTTCTTTGTTCTTTGTGGCCCCTTTTACACCCGTCACCTTAGATGGCTTCATTTTAAGACCACCCAATCAGACCCCCTGAGTAAGAACTAATAAATTTGGATGTTTTCGCAATCACATCAGACGCCAGGAGGAACACAGGCCTGAATACGGCACTGTAACAGTACAGGAAATAGTCATGTGCACAATAATTGGCATCTTTGCCCAGGAATGGGGTGTCCAGGGCAGCAAGCAGGGACTGACTGAGGCAGAGCTGAACGTGCTGTCAATGTAAGAAACATCCAAACCTGTAGAGAATATTGATGAGGTCCTTTGAACCAAGCTGATGATGTATGCTGGGGAGCAAGATCTCAGAGCTTTGCAGAATAGCTGTTTTTCAGCTTCTATTGTGCATTTGAAATTAAGGAGGGAAGATGAAGAAGGTTCCAGGGAGGTGGGAGAGAACAGAAGTTACAGGCTTTGGGCCCTGACCTGTGGGCTCAGTGGTAGAGCGTTGGCCTGGCGTGCAGGAGTCCCGAGTTCGACTCCCGGCCAGGGCACACAGAAGAAGTGCCCATCTGCTTCTCCACCCCACCCCCTCTCCTTCTTCTCTGTTTCTCTCTTCCCCTCCCGCAGCCAAGGCTCCATTGGAGCAAAGTTGGCCCGGGTACTGAGGAAGGCTCTATGGCCTCTGCCTCAGGTGCTAGAATGGCTCTGTTTGCAACAGAGCAACGCCCCAGATGGGCAGAGCATCGCCCCTGGTGGGCATGTCGAGTGGATCCCGGTCTGGCGCATGTGGGAGTCTGTCTGACTGCCTCCCCATTTCCAACTTCAGAAAAATACAAAAAGTTACAGGCTTGGGGTGTGAGTACTCACTATGACCTGCCCGGTTAGAAATGTATGATCAGATCTCCCTTTGAGAGTACTTTCCATAGAAGCCCTTTTTTCCTTCTACAGTGCTTCTGAAGAAGGAGCTCTAGGCTTCCTACTGATGAGGGCCCAGGTCTGCCTGGGTGCAGGGCCAGCTTGGTAAGGAAAGCATGAGGAGGGTTAGGGAGTACAGTGTGGGGAGGAGAAAGAAGGGTGTGGAAGGCAGAAGAGACAGACAGGGCCAAACCCAGCTGCTCTATAGAGATGGCTGAGGGGTAGAGCAGCTAAAAAGTAAGGCCAGCTCCCACTGGTTAAGAAATGGCTCTGCTGACCCAGGTGCTGGGCACTCTGGAGCTTCTGAACAGGGAGAAGTTGTGGCAATCCTGCAGGTAGACCAGAACAGTGTTCCCTCCCGTCTGCTTTCTTGAAGTGGGGGTGGGTATGAGCAATGGTGTCAGGCACTTCCATGGAGAAGAGTGCTTATGGTTCCCAGAGAGGTCCTGAGGATAGTTCTGTGAGGGGTAGGGAAGAAGGAGAAACAGTTGGACTGATGCGTCTGGTACCGTTCCAGGCTTTCATGCTGGTGTGATCCGCACCTCGCTGTTGCTCCTCTTTACTTGTTGCTCTGTGGAGACTACCCACTTCACACCTTTTCTCTTCAATCCTTTTCTCTCATGTTGTTCAGAAGCTGTCTCCTCAACACACTTGTCTCACAGGATAACGTATGTGTTCTCTGTATGGGTGCACATGTTCATGGGTTCGTGGGAAGGGATGAGTCTGTTGGAATCCATGGGAGTTTGAAAGACCAGAGTAACAGGCTTTATTGAAAGGAAGAAAAAAACCCTACTGGGAACTTCTCCTGGGGAGAAGAGCACTGGTTACAGACTAGGGGTGAGTTATATAGTGTTTGGGAGAGCCTGAGGGGATACTGAGGCAAAAGTCCTGGTATGTCCAGAATGCTCCTCCTTGGGGGGCTTCAAGCATGTGGATGTTGAATCAAAAGTCCTGGTATGTCCAGAGCCCCTCCTTGGGGCGGCTTGTCAGCTTCTTGGAATTCCTCTGTCTCAGAGGCAATAGTCCAGTAAGGGTGAGGTCTGACAGATAAGCGGAACATCAAGAGGGCAGTTTGGAATACACATATCTATCATTTATCAACTCTGTGGTTACATATAAAAGAAAGGCAGTTATTAATTTTAGAATATACAGTGAGGGGTGATGAGGAGAAAGAGGAGAAAAAATTGAAAAATTATGCTTCTTCTGGAGAGAACTCAAGAAGAGAACCTTGCCAAGTCAAGTTTCTCATCCAGTTAAGGAGGTTGTCAATTTTCATGCTGTAAGGTCTAAACCAGATAATGTCCTCAAAAACCTAAGTGAGGAAGTAAAAAATTTTGCGAGGTAATAATTGTGAATTGCTTGCTGTGAGTGCCGAGTGGACAGAGTGACATGGTGATACATGGTCTTCTGGATGAGCCTCATGAAATGTGCTGGTTTGGTTTCTCTCAAATGGGAGAACATGTGGAGATTTTTAGAGACAGGGAACCTGTTGGCGTAAGTTTTAGAAGGACTGAGTATGTGTGGTTTAAAGGAAGGGGGTTTGGAGAACATTCAGGAGGGAACTTCTCTGGCTGAGGGGCGGCTTCTTCATGCTGTCATCCCTACCTATTTGATATTTTCCTCATGAAGTTCTCCTTGGGGTATTGGAGAATAGGAGTTTAGGAGCATTTGATTGTAGGTAATCCTAGAGATTTCTCTCATCTGGGCCTGTAGGAACTTGATGAAGAAGGGGACAAGTATTTGGAGATCAGAAATGCAGAGATAAGGAGGGTTGAATAACAGGGGGTGAAAGTTCTTTCATGGTAAAGTTAGATATTTTTTTCTGGCAGCCCTGGAGAGTGCAGTTAGCTTGAGCTAAAAGAAATGTTTCATGTCTGTTTGTAGGCCCTTCTTCAGCCAAGAAGACCCAGCAATCTTGTCCCCTTACTATGTGAAGGGTAAAAAGACTGAGAAGCATTAAGAAGTGAATGCTATTTATTCTCCTAGTTATTCAGGGATACAAGAGAGCTTTAGGGTTAGGGGACCTGTAGGGGTTGAAAGATAGGATTTAGAAGGTTTCCTGATATAGGGTTTCAGATTTTTCTGTTTTGTGAGGGCAGGTTTCAGGGTTGGTGTGTAGGGTTAGGTAGATTTTTCCACTTTTCTGATTGGCAAAGGTCTGCATGTGGTTCTGTAAGAAACTAGTGAACAAATGTAAGAGGCATGGTCTAAAAGTTAGAAAAATAAAGGAGAGTGAGTGGACCAGTGGAGGGCAATTGTCAAGACACCCAGTTTGTGTGAAATCACTGATTCTATGTATACAAATTTGCTAGGCTTCAGAGAGAGAGAGAGAGAGAGAGAGAGAGAGAGAAAGAGAGAGAAAGAGAGAGAGAGAGAGTAGGAATAAGACAGGGAAGTGGCCAGTCCCCCTGCCCCTAGACCTACTTTTATAGAAATTCCTAAAGCAACAAGGAGAGGAATTACCTGTATAACTTGTTTGGTCCTTAGATTGATGGGTAGTGTACTAGGAATTGAAAGAGGCTTATGGGGTGGGATTAGGTTGATATTTGGGATGAGGTAAATTAGGGTACAGGTTACTGTCCAATTAGTAGGGAGATATATATAGGTGTTGGTCCCACACGAGTAGAAAGTCCCTGATTGGGTGAGGTAGGTTGAGAGGTAAATAGAGAATAGAAGGACAAAGGGTTGGTTTCATTTCTCTGTTTCTGAGCTCCAGATGGTCAGGGTAGAGGAAAGAGTTGTCCCAATAAGTGGGGAGAGTAGAGGATTGTTAGCTAGGGTGACTGATTGAACATTCTTTGAAAACCAGTTTTCTGACTGTAAAGCCAGTATCCAAAGCTACCATCACAGCCACCTGGCCCATGCAAGTTCGCATTGGATTTGGACAGTCGGTAAAGAAACAACGAAGCCAAAAACTGGTGGGCCATCATCTTTAATCCTAGCTTGCACCAGGCGGGCAAGTAAAAACACACACTGGGCTCCAAAACCCACTCACATTCAGTGCTCACAAAGCTACTGACTTATCCAAGTTTCCTAGAATCAAAGATTTCTAGCTCACCAGACTTATTCACCTCTGTTTTCCATCTCCTTCCTTCTCCCTGCACAAACTCTGCACAAACTGGCTTCTCACTTAGCACTCCACCATCTTGGCTGCTTCTCTAGCCTCCTCCACATGGCCTTTCTCTACTCTCTAATGTTTTTTTTAATCTTATTTTTATTAATTTTAATGGAGTGACATTGATAAATCAGGGTACATATGTTCCGAGAAAACATCTCCAGATTATTTTGACCTTTGATTATGCTGCATACCCCTCACTCAAAGTCAAATTGTCCTCCGTCACCTTCTATCAGGTTTTCTTTGTGCCCCTACCCTCCCCCCACCCCTGCCCTTTCCTTCCTCGCCCTTCCCCACCCCTCCACCCCACTCCCTCCATTTCCTTCCTCACCCTTCCCCACCCCTCCACCCCACTCCCTGTTACCATCACATTTTTGTCCGTATTTCTGAGTCTCATTTTTATGTCCCATCTATGCATTGGTTCATATAGTTCTTAGTTTTTTTCTGATTTACTTATTATACTCCGTATAATGTTATCAAGATCCATCCATGTTATTGTAAATGATCCGATGTCATCATTTCTTATAGCTGAGTCGTATTCCATAGTATATATGTACCAGAGCTTTTTAATCCACTCGGCCTCTGACGGACACTTGGGCTGTTTCCAGATCTTCGCTATTGTGAACAATGCTGCTATAAACATTGGGGTGCATTTCTCCTTCTGGAACCGTTCTATGGTGTCCTTGGGGTATATTCCTAAAAGTGGAATGGCTGGGTCAAAAGGCAGTTCGATTTTCAATCTTTTGAGGAATCTCCATACTGTTTTCCACAGAGGCTGCACCAGTCTGCATTCCCACCAGCAGTGCAGGAGGGCTCCCTTTTCTCCACATCCTCACCAGCACTTACTCTGTGTTGTTTTGTTGATGAGCGCCATTCTAAAGGGTGTGAGGTGATATCTCATTGTGGTTTTAATTTGCATTTCTCTAATGATTAATGATGTTGAGCATTTTTTCATATGCCTATTGGCCATCTGTATATCCTCTTTGGAGAAGTGTCTATTTATTCCTTTTGCCCATTTTTTGATTGGATTGTTTGTCTTTCTGGTGTTGAGATATACAAGTTCTTTATAAATTTTGGTTATTAACCCCTTATCAGACATACTGTCAAATATGTTTTCCTATTGTGTAGTTTGTCTTTTTATTCTGTTCTTTGGCTTTTTAGTTTGATATAGTCCCATTTGTTTATCCTGTCTTTTATTTCCCTTGCCCGTGGAGATAAATCAGCAAATATATCGCTGCGAGAGATGTCAGAGAGCTTACTGCCTATGTTTTCTTCTAAGATGCTTATGGTTTCACGGCTTACATTTAAGTCTTTTATCCATTTTGAGTTTATTTTTGTGAATGCTGTAAGTTGTTGGTCTAGTTTCATTTTTTTGCAGGTTGCTGTCCAATTTTCCCAACACCATTTGTTGAAGAGGCTGTCTTTACTTCATTGTATTGTCTTACCTCCTTTGTCAAATATCAGTTGTCCATAGAGCTGTGGGTTTATTTCTAGGTTCTCTGTTCTGTTCCATTGATCTATGTGCCTGTTCTTATGCCAGTACCAGGCTGTTTTGAGTACAATGGCCTTGTAGTATAGCTTGATATCAGGAAGTGTGATACCTCCCCCTTCATTCTTTTTTTTTTAAGATTGCTGAGGCTATTCGTGTTCTCTTTTGGTTCCATATAAATTTTTGGAATATGTGATCTATATATTTAAAGTATGTCACTGGTATTTTAATTGGTATTGCATTGAATTTATAAATTACTTTGGGTAATATAGACATCTTAATGATGTTTATTCTTCCTAACCATGAGCCTGGTATATGCTTCCACTTGTTTGTATCTTCCTTGATTTCTTTGATCAATGTTTTATAATTTTCTGAGTACAAGTCTTTAGTCTTCTTGGTTAAATGTACTCCTAGGTACTTAATTTTTTTGGTTGTGATAGGGAAGGGGATTGTTTCCTTAATTTCTCTTTCTGATTGTTCATTGTTGGTGTATAAAAATGCCTCTGATTTCTGAGTATTAATTTTATAACCTGCCACCTTACTGAATTCATTTATCAGGTCCAGTAGTTTTTTGACTGAGACTTTAGGATTTTCTACATACAATATCATATCATCTTCAAATAATGATAGCTTTACTTCTTCTTTTCCAATTTGAATGCCTTTTATTTCTTCTTCTTGTCTGATTGCTGTGGCTAGGACTTCCAGAACTATGTTACAATAAATAAGAGTGGTGAAAGGGGTCACCCCTGCCTTATTCCTGATCTTAAGGGGATTGCTTTTAATTTTTGCCCATTGAGTATGATGTTGGCTGTGGGTTTGTCATAGATGGCTTTTATCATGTTGAGGTATGTTCCCTGTATTCCCACTTTGCTGAGAGTTTTGATCATAAATGGGTGCTGGATTTTATCAAATGCTTTTTCTGCATCTATTGAAATTATCATGTGGTTTTTCTCCTTCCTTTCATTTATGTGATGAATAACTGATAGATTTGTAAATATTGTACCAGCCTTGCCTACCCAGAATAAATCCCACTTCACCATGGTGTATACTTTTATCCATATATTGTTGGATCCGGTTTGCTAATATTTTGTTGAGGATTTTAGCATCTATATTGATCAGGGATATTGGCCTATAATTTTTATTCTTTGTGTTGTCTTTGCCTGGTTTTGGAATCAGAATTATGCTCGCCTCATAAAAGGAGCTTGGAAGTCTTCCTTCCTCTTGAATTTTTTGAAATAGCTTGAGAAGGATAGGAGTTAATTCTTCTTTGAAAAATTGGTAGAATTCACTTGTGAAGCCATCTGGCCCAGGACTTTTCTTTGTTGGGAGTTTTTTGATAACTGTTTTGATCTCATTTGGTGTAATCGGTCTGTTTAGGTTTTCTGATTCTTCCAGACTGATTTTTGGAAGATTGTATGTTTCAAGGAATTTTCTATTTCATCTAGGTTGTCTAGTTTTTTGGCATACAGTTCTTCATAATATTTTCTTACAATCCTTTGTATTTCTGTTGTATCAGTTGTTATTTCTCTCCTCTCATTTTTAATTTTAGTTATTTGAGTCCTCTCTCTCTTTTTCTTGGTGAGTCTAGTTAAAGGTTCATCAATCTTGTTTACCTTTTCAAAAAAACAGCTCTTAGTTTCATTGATCCTCTGTATTGTTTCTTTGGCCTCTATGTCATTTATTTCTGCTCTGATATTTATTGTTTCCTTCCTTCTACTACATTTAGGCTTTACTTGCTGTTCTTTTTCTAGTTCTTTTAGATGCAGGGTCAAGTTGTTTAATTGAGCTTTTTCTAGCTTCTTAAAGTGTGCCTGTAGTGCTATGAACTTCCCTCTCAATACTGCTTTTGCTGTGTCCCATAAATTTTGAGTTGTTGTATGCTAATTATCATTCATTTCTAGGAATTTTTTTATTTCTTCTTTGATCTCATTCTTTTTTTTTTTTTATATATATATAATTTTATTTTTTTAATGGGGTGACATCAATAAATCAGGATACATATATTCAAAGATAACAAGTCCAGGTTATCTTGTCGTTCAATTATGTTGCATACCCACCACCCAAAGTCAGATTGTCCTCTGTCACCTTCTATCTTGTTTTCTTTGTGCCCCTCCCCACCCCCTATCCCTCTCCCATTCCCCCCTCCCCCCCGTAACCACCACACTCTTATAAATGTCTCTTAGTTTCACTATTATGTCCCACCTACGTATGGAATAATACAGTTCCTGTTTTTTTCTGATTTACTTATTTCGCTTCGTATCATGTTATCTAGATCCCACCATTTTGCTGTAAATGTTCCGATGTCATCATTTCTTATGGCTGAGTAGTATTCCATAGTGTATATGTGCCACATCTTCTTTATCCAGTCATCTATTGATGGGCTTTTTGGTTGTTTCCATGTCCTGGCCACTGTGAACAATGCTGCAATAAACATGGGGCTGCATGTGTCTTTACGTATCAATGTTTCTGAGTTTTTGGGATATATACCCAGTAGAGGGATTGCTGGGTCATAAGGTAGTTCTATTTTCAGTTTTTTGAGGAACCACCATACTTTCTTCCATAATGGTTGTACTACTTTACATTCCCACCAACAGTGTATGAGGGTTCCTTTTTCTCCACAGCCTCTCCAACATTTGCTGTTACCTGACTTGCTAATAACAGCTAATCGAACAGGTGTGAGGTGGTATCTCATTGCCGTTTTGATTTGCATTTCTCTAATAGCTAAAGAAGATGAGCATCTTTTCATATATCTGTTGGCCATTTGTATTTCTTCCTGGGAGAAGTGTCTATTCATATCCTCTTCCCATTTTTTTATTGGATTGTTTGTTTGTTTGTTGTTGAGTTTTATGAGTTCTTTGTATATTTTGGATATTAGGCCCTTATCTGAGCTGTCGTTTGAAAAAATCATTTCCCATTTAGTTGGCTTTCTGTTTATTTTGTTATCAGTTTCTCTTGCTGAGCAAAAACTTTTAATTCTGATGTAGTCCCATTCATTAATTTTTGCCTTCACTTCTCTTGCCATTGGAGTCAAATTCATAAAATGCTCTTTAAAACCCAGGTCCCTGAGTTGAGTACCTATGTCTTCTTCTATGTACTTAATTGTTTCAGGTCTTATGTTTAGATCTTTGATCCATTTTGAGTTAATTTTTGTACAGGGGGAGAGACTGTAGTCCAGTTTCATTCTTTTGCATGTGGCTTTCCAGTTTTCCCAGCACCATTTATTGAAGAGGCTTTCTTTTTTCCATTGTGTGTTGTTGGCCCCTTTATCAAAAATTATTTGACTATATATATGTGGTTTTATTTCTGGACTTTCTATTCTGTTCCATTGGTCTGAGTGTCTATTTTTCTGCCAATACCATGCTGTTTTGATTGTCGTGGCCCTATAATAGAGTTTGAAGTCAGGTATTGAAATGCCCCCAGCTTCATTCTTTTTCTTTAGGATTGCTTTGGCTATTCAGGGTTTTTTATAGTTCCATATAAATCTGATGATTTTTTGCTCTATTTCTTTAAAAAATGTCATTGGAAGTTTGATGGGAATTGCATTAAATTTGTATATTGCTTTGGGTAATATAGCCATCTTGATTATATTTATTCTTCCTAGCCAAGAACAAGGTATATTCTTCCATCTAATTATATCTTTTTCGATTTCCCTTAACAATGTTTTATAGTTTTCATTATATAAGTCCTTTACATTCTTTGTTATGTTTATTCCTAAGTATTTTATTTTTTTTGTTGCAATCGTGAAGGGGATTATTCTTTTGAGTTCCTTCTTAGTTGTTTCATTGTTGGCATATAGAAAGGCTATTGACTTCTGTATGTTAATTTTGTATCCTGCGACCTTACTGTATTGGCTTATTGTTTCTAGTAGTCTTTTTGTGGATTCTTTGGGGTTTTCGATGTATAGTATCATATCATCTGCAAAAAGTGATACCTTTACTTCTTCTTTTCCGATATGGATGCCTTTTATTTCTTTGTCTTCTCTGATTGCTCTGGCTAGAACCTCTAGTACCACATTAAATAAGAGTGGAGAGAGTGGACAACCCTGTCTTGTTCCTGATTTAAGGGGGAAAGCCTTCAGTTTGGTGCCATTTAATATGATGTTAGCTGATGGTTTATCATATATGGCCTTTATCATGTTGAGATATTTTCCTTCTATACCCATTTTGTTGAGAGTCTTAAACATAAAATTGTGTTGTATTTTATCGAAAGCCTTTTCTGTGTCTATTGATAAGATCATGTGGTTTTTGTTCTTTGTTTTGTTAATATGGTGTATTACATTAACCGTTTTACGTATGTTGAACCATCCTTGAGATTCTGGGATGAATCCCACTTGATCATGATGTATTATTTTTTTAATATGTTGTTGTATTCGATTTGCTAGTATTTTGTTTAGTATTTTAGCATCTGTATTCATTAGAGATATTGGTCTGTAGTTTTCTTTTTTTGTGCCATCCTTGCCTGGTTTTGGTATGAGGGTTATGTTGGCTTCGTAAAATGTGTTTGGAAGTATTGCTTCTTCTTCAATTTTTTGGAAGACTTTGAGTAGAATAGGAACCAAGTCTTCTTTGAATGTTTGATAAAATTCACTGGTATAGCCGTCAGGGCCTGGACTTTTATTTTTGGGGAGGTTTTTAATGGTTTTTTCTATTTCTTCTCTACTGATAGGTCTGTTTAGGCTTTCTGCTTCTTCTTGACTCAGTCTAGGAAGGTTGTATTTTTCTAGGAATTTATCCATTTCTTCTAGGTTGTTGAATTTAGTAGCATAAAGTTTTTCATAGTATTCTACAATAATTCTTTGTATATCTACGGTGTCCGTGGTGATTTCTCCTCTTTCATTTTGGATTTTGTTTATATGAGTTCTTTCTCTTTTTTCCTTGGTAAGTCTTGCCAAGGGTTTGTCAATTTTGTTGATCTTTTCAAAGAACCAGCTCCTTGTTCTATTAATTTTTTCTATAGTTTTTCTGTTCTCTAATTCATTTATTTCTGCTCTGATTTTTATTATCTCCTTTCTTCGGCTGGTTTTGGGTTGTCTTTGTTCTTCTTTTTCTAGTTCCTTAAGGTGGGAAGTTAAGTGGTTCACTTGGGCTCTCTCTTGTTTGTTCATATAGGCCTGAAGTGATATGAACTTCCCTCTTATCACTGCTTTTGCTGCATCCCATAGATTCTGATATGTCGTATTGTCATTTTCATTAGTCTGTATATATCTTTTGATCTCTGCACTTATTTCTTCTTTGACCCATTCATTTTTTAAAAGTATGTTGTTTAGTTTCCACATTTTTGGGGGATTTTTTCCTCTTTTTTGCAGTTGAATTCTAGTTTCAAGGCTTTATGATCAGAAAATATGCTTGGTACAACTTCAATTTTTCTGAATTTGCTGATGTTGTTTTTGTGGCCCAACATATGGTCAATTCTTGAGAATGATCCATGTACACTGGAGAAAAATGTATACTCAGTCACTTTGGGATGAAATGTCCTGTAGATGTCTATCATATCCAGGTGCTCTAGCGTTTTGTTTAAGGCCACTATGTCTTTGTTGATTCTCTGTTTGGATGACCGATCTAGAGCCGTCAGTGGTGTATTGAGGTCTCCAAGTATGATTGTATTTTTGTCAGTTTTTGTTTTAAGGTCAATAAGTAGCTGTCTTATATATTTTGGTGCTCCTTGGTTTGGTGCATATATATTAAGAATTGTTATGTCTTCTTGATTCAGTGTCCCCTTAGCCATTATAAAATGGCCATTTTTGTCTCTGAGTACTTTTCCTGTCTTGTAGTCAGCATTATCCGATATGAGTATTGCTACACCTGCTTTTTTTTGGATGTTATTTGCTTGGAGTATTGTTTTCCAGCCTTTCACTTTGAATTTGTTTTTATCCTTGTTACTTAGATGATTTTCCTGTAGGCAGCATACAGTTGGATTTTCTTTTTTAATCCATTCTGCTACTCTGTGCCTTTTTATTGGTGAGTTTAATCCGTTTACATTTAGTGTAATTATTGATACTTGTGAGTTCCCTATTGCCATTTTATATCTTGCTTTCTGTTAGTTTTGTGTCTTGTTTGATCCTTCTCTTTTGTTTTTCTATCTTTTGTTTTTATTTGGTTGTATTCCATACATCTTTCCACTGTTGCTATCTTTTTTATCTCATGTGCTTCTGTGGTGGTTTTTTCAATGGTGGTTACCTTTGAATAATGAAAAGGGTCTCTACCCTGTTCATTGTAGCGAACTATTTTGTGAGTACTTTTGCACTCCATCGTCCTTTGCTACTGTTAATCTCCATCTTCTCCCCCTCTTTCTTTTTGTTGTTGTCACAGTTTAAATTTGGTTTTATTGTGTTCTTCTTGGAGCTTTTACTTGTGGCTCTGTTTTTTTTTGTTCTTTGTATCTGATTGGAGAACCCCCTTTAGTAATTCCTGGAGTGGGGGTTTTCTGATGATAAATTCCCTCATCTTTTCTGTATCTGTGAATGTTTTTATTTCTCCTTCATATTTGAAGGATAGCTTTGATGGGTATAGTATTCATGGCTGAAAGTTCCTCTCTTTCAGGACTTTAAATATTGGGGTCCACTCTCTTCTAGCTTGTAGAGTTTCTGCTGAGAAATCTGATGATAATCTAATGGGCCTTCCTTTATATGTTGTATTCTTCTTTTCCCTGGCTGCCTTGAGAATTTTTTCTTTGCTGTTGGTTTGTGTCAATTTCATTATGATATGCCTTGGAGTAGGTTTGTTGGGGTTAAGAAAACTTGGAGTTCTGTTTGCTTCTTGAACTTGAGGCTTTAGTTCTTTCCACAGGCTTGGGAAGTTCTCATCTATTATTTATTTGAGTATGTTCTCCATTCCATTTTCTCTCTCTTCTCCCTCTGATATACCTATTATTCTTATGTTATTCTTTTTGATGGAGTCAGATAATTCTTGTAGGGCTATCTCATTTTTTTTAATTTTTGAGTCTCTTTCTTCTTCTCTCTGTTGTGCCTCAAGTTGCTTGTCTTCTATTTCACTAATCCTCTCTTCTATCTGACCTGTTCTATTAGCTAAGCTTGTTACTTCGTTTTTCAGCTCGTGAATTGAGTTTTTCATCTCTGTTTGATTTGTTTTTATAGTTTCAATTTCCTTGGACATATATTCTTTGTGTTCATTGAGTTGTTTTCTGAGCTCCCTAAATTGCCTTTCTGTGTTTTCTTGTATATCTCGGAGGATTTTTAGGATTTCTATCTTGAATTCTCTGTCATTTAGCTCCAAGGTTTCCAATATATTAAATTTTTTCTCCATAGATTTTTTCCTCATCTAGCTGTGTTACCTCTCTTTCTTTTGTATCCATGATATTCGATTTTCTCTTCCTTAATGGCATCTGAGGGTGGTTTTTTGATAGTATTAATGAGATTTAATAAAGAATAAAAAGTTTAAAAAAATCATAAAAAAAAAATCGAAGAGTTGTTTTTTTAAAAAAAAATTAATAATGAAATAAAGAAAAATAAAATAAAATAAAAATTAAAAAAAAAAGAAAAAAGAAAATTATTCCCCCCCTCCTTTTTTCCTCTCCTCTCCTCTCCCCTCTTTCTTGATAAAATCTTGTGGTGTACTGTGAATTATAACAAACAATGCCTGTGATGGAGGGCCTGAATTGGGGAAAAGTAATAAAGGGGCAAAAAAAAAAAAAAAAGAAAGAAAAAAGAAAAAAAAGAGCGTATGGACCCACAAAAAGCAAATAAGGAAAAAATTTGGGTCAAGAATAAAATTATTTGCTTTTAGGTGTTGGTTGTCTAAGAGTTATGATGAGAGGATTAAGAGGAAAACGGAAAAATGGGGGGACAAATTAAAAAATTACTATTGTATTTAGTGGAACAAGAACTAGATAATATGGAGAGCCAGGGATGGGAGCACTGCTAGTGAGTTAAAAAGGTGAAGTAAAAACCCCCCAAAATGTCACAAACATAAGTTTGAGTCCCAGATAAGATAATTTGTTTGTTATTGAGGTTTGAATGAGAGGAGATGTAAAGGAAAAAGGAAGAAACTAATATAGAGGGAGAAAAGAAAGATAGAGAGAGGAAAAAAAAAAAAGAGGGAACCACTAAAAGAAGAAAAACGAAAGGAGAGAGAGAGAGAGAGAGTTAAGGGTTTTGGAGTGCAACCCTCATAGAGAGAAAGGAAGAGAAGAGAAAAGATAATGGGAGATGTAACACTTATGGGTAGTGTAGTTCAAGGAGAGGAGAGAGTAAGACCGGTAGAGAGTTAATCGGCCAAATTGGAGGAGGAAAAAAAAAAGTATCAAGAATGAAGATAAGAGAAACAAACGAACAAATATAATAAAATGGGATAGGTTATAAAGTCTGCAGATTATTCTTGATTTTGAGAGGTTATCTTCTTGCTTTTTCTTTTCTCTCCCTCTTCCTGGTCGGTGACTCTGTACCCCGGGTTTTGCCCCTTTGCCACGCTCAGGTGGAGGTTTGCAGTTGATAAGTCTCTATGGCAATGTCATGTATTGTGCTTTAGTCTCGTTGGCAGTCGAGGCTATTAGCATTTATAGGCTCTGACAGTGAGAGAGTCCGTGTTCCTGGAGCCTTTCTCCTAGTCTTTCCTTCCTCAATTAGTAGCCTGATAATCCAGCTATGGGGTTGCTGCTGCCTCTGCCTGGATAGTAAGAGGCTCAAAGAGCTGGCAACTCCCCACTCTATTTCCACTCAGCACAGGGCTCTGGGTAAGGCTCAGTCAGTCAGAGCTGCTAGCATAATCAGGCGGGCTTTCCACCCACTCACAGACCTCTGGCTCTGCCACTCTGTCCGGTAACACAAGCGGGTGCCCACTTCCGGGGCACTTGGAGAAAAGTCTCACTCACTGGCTGCGCGCGCAGACCAGGATATCCGGCCAGCAGTCTCACGCTCTGAGTGAAACCCCCAACCGCAGGGAAAAGTTGCAGCGTTGGAATTGAGTCTCACTCCGTCCCCGTGCGTGGCTTTTGCAAGGCGCTGGGGCGGCCCGAGATTCCGCTTTGGCCCACACAAAGGCCCCTGACTCTGCTCCTCTATGCGATGACACGGGTGCACACTGCCGAGGCACTCCGAGGAATCGCTCACTCATCTGCGCGCGCAAACCAGGATATGAGGCCGGCCGCTTTCCCTCTGAGTGAAACACCCTCGGCAAGGAAAATCTCCACCATTGGAATTAGTTCTCACTCCCTCCCGTGCGTGGCTTTCCCAGGGCGCTGGGGCTGCCCAGAGACTCTGCCCTCGGCCCACAGAAAGGCCTCTGACCCTGCCTCTCCGTGAGGCAACACGGGCACTGACTCCCGGGGCCTAGGAAGAAATCTCTCGCCCACTAACTGCGCACCAGCCAGGAGACCGGGTAAAATGGCCATGCCGCTTGTCTTTGTTTGGGTTTGGCGCGAGTGTTAGCTTGTATTGCCCGGGTTGCCACAGGATCAGATTTTCCTCGGCTTGGATCTCCGTGCCACAGCCTGGTTCGGCCGTTTGTATTCACCCCCTTTGTCCACCTCAGCTTCTATATTCACAGTTACCAGAGAAAGCCGCCCTGTTTAGGTTAGTGAGGAAGGCAGAGCATTTCTTACTCCCTATTTCCTTCGGGGTTTGGTTATATATTTAGCCAATTTTTCACTCAATCATACCTTTGGGTGTATTGCGAAGCATCTGGAAGCTCCAAGTATAGGTTTTTCTGTTTCTGGTTGAAGATCTTGTTGAGTTTTGGGGGAGATTTATCGGTATCGCTTCCTACCCTGCCATTACTCTGACGTCATCCTCATTCTTAATCCATTCATTATTTAACAACCTACTTTTTAGTTTCCATGTGTTTGAGAATTTTTGAGCTTTTGTGTTGTGGTTGATTTCTAGTTTCATGCCATTGTGATCAGAGAAAGTGTTTGATATGATTTCAATCTTGTTAAATTTGTTGAGACCACTCTTATGCCCTAATATGTGGTCTATCCTAGAGAATGTACCATGAGCTCTTGAAAAGAATGTATATTCTGCTGCTTTAGGGTGAAAGGTTCTGTAGATATCTATTAAATCGAGTTGATCTAGTGTGTCCTTTAATTCTGCTGTTTCTTTGTTAATTTTCTTTCTTGAGGATCTATCTAGTGATGTTAGTGGGGTATCAAAATCCCCTACTATTATAGTGTTGCTGCTGATCTCACTCTTTATATCCATCAAGGTATGCTTTATATATTTAGGTGCTCCTATATTAGGTGCATAGATATTTATAATAGTTATATCTTCCTGTTAGATTGCTCCCTTTATCATTATGTAGAGGCCTTCTTTATCTCTTACTATAATCTTTGTTTTAAAGTCCATTTTGTCTGACATAAGTATTGCTACCCCAGCTTTTTTTTCATTTCCATTTGCATGAAATGTTCTTTTCCATCCTTTTACCTTCAACCTATGTGCATCTTTTGTTTTAAGGTGTGTCTCTTGTAGACAGCATATGTATGGGTCCTGTTTTCTTATCCACACAGCTACCCTATGTTTTTTGATTGGATCATTTAATCCATTTACATTTAAGATTATTATTGACATGTAGTTGTTTATTGCCATTTTATTCTTTAAAGCTGTATTTCCCTTTTGCTATATTCTTTTCCCACTTTGATCTGTTTACACCATGCCCCTTAACATTTCCTGCAGCATTCGTTTGGTTGTAATGAATTCTTGAAGTTTTTTTTGTCTGGGAAACTTTTTATTTCTCCTTCAATTTTAAGTGATTGCCTTGCTGGATAAAGTAGTCTTGGTTGTAGGTTCTTATTCTGAATTACTTTGAATATTTCTTGCCATTCCCTTCTGGCTTCTAGTGTTTCTGTTGAGAAGTCTGATGTCATCCTTATGGGGGCTCCTTTGTAGGTGATAGCCTTTTTTTCTCACAGCTTTTAATATTTTCTCTTTATCACTTACCTTTGGTATTTTAATTATGATGTGTCTTGGTGTAGGTTTCTTTGGGTTTCTTTTTAGTGAAGTTCTCTGTGCTTCTTGAATTTGTGACAGTTTCTCCTGCATTAATTTAGGGAAGTTTTCAGCTATGATATGATTGAACAAAGTCTCTATCCCTTCTTCTTTCTCTTCTTCTTCAGGAACCCCTATGATGCGGATGTTATTTCTCTTTATGTTGTCACAGAGCTCTCTAAGAGATTCCTCAGACTTTTTGAGTCTCTTTTTTTTTTATTCTCTGCTTTCATGCCTTCATTCCAGTTGTCCTCTAACTCGCTGATTCGATCCTCAGCTGTATCCATCCTGTTTTAAATTCCTTCCATTGTGGTCTTTATTTCTGATATTGTATTTGTCATCTCTGACTGATTCTTTTTTAATATTTCAATATCCTTTTTTATTCTTGTTATTTCTTTATTTAGGTGTTCGTGATGACCATCCATTGTTGTTCTAAGATCCCTAAGCATCCTTACAATCATTATTTTAAACTCTGCATCCAGAAGTTTGATTATTTCCATATCACTCAGTTCACCTCCTGAAGGTCTCTCTTGTGGTTTCATTTGGATTGCACTTTTTTGTCTTCTCATTATGCCTACCCAGGGTGTTTTCTTTGTAGAGCTGGTTGAGTCTAGGCTTGGTGTTGTCTGCCTCTAGTTTTTACTTGTGTTGTTTCTAAGTCTTCTTGGGTTGGCATCAGCTATTATTTGTAATCCACTTTAGGATTTGGGCAGCTTTGAAGTCTTGATTTGTTTGTTTTCTTAACAGGTGATTGTCTTGTTTGCTGATCTCAGCAGGGGGCTTATTTGAAACTGTATCCAGGAATGCAGTGGGTGTGACCTGAGGCTCTGAAATCCTCTTCTGCCAGTTAATTTCTCTGGGGGCGGGTTGCTTTCTCAGCTTCAGTAGGGGGAGGTGTATCTCAGATCTCCAAGGAGACATGAGTTACTGCCCCTCCTCCCCACTTCTTGTTTTCAGCTGTGTCTTGTTGCACTAATTGCAGCTGGAGAGATGTCTGTATCTCTGTGACCTGGAAGTACTTTTGTATTTTGCTTTGTGGAAGGATCAGCCCCTCCCCCAGTATGGCCGCCTCCAGCACTGAATGAGTCAGCTTTTTATGCCATCACCTATATTCCTCTCCCTCTCACCATCCATCTCTCTCTTTCTCTTCTTTTTGGAAGACAAGCAGGCCCTTTCAACACACCTCGTTCCCTGGTCACCAGGTAAGTGGCTGTGAGCAGTACTTACTTCTCTCCTCCTTGGAATTGAGAGCCCAGCCTCACCCCCCCATTCCTGTAAGCAGGGGAGATTCAGATGCTCCCTACCAGGTTTGTTGTGGCTTCTTCTTTGCTCCTTGATTTTTGAAAGCTGTTCTTGTAGTCCAGATTTGGTTTTTCATGCTGATTGTTCATAAATTAGTTTATAATCCAGTTCGGTGGTGTGAGCTGGGAGTCTGTGCATCTGCCTACTCCGCTGCCATCTTCAGGTCTCCCTCTGCTCTGTAATGTTAATCTCAGAAACCAAGAGAGCAAGCTCCCGTTCTGCCCCCATTTTATAGTGTAGAAATCAAATATACAAAATAGGGAAGTCTCTAATACAAAGTCGCTTATCTTTGGCATGATGGGATTGTACCACCCTACATCAAAAAAGGTGGAAAAGGCTTAGTCCTAAAACCAAGCCCCAGGCTACAAGTATCCTGCCTGCCCACAGCCCACCCCCAACACACATTAATATCACCTGGGCAACAGGCCTCCACGTGGGCAGCGCCATCTTTAACAAAGTGAGCATAATATATTTTATCTGCCCAACACTGACTGTACAAATTCTTTTTTCTCAGTACAAACTTCCTACAACCTGCACAAACCTTCTACAACTTACATAAACCTTCAGCTTTCATGCACTTTCTTATCCATAAATAACTGGCCTTCATAACAACTTGCTTTTTCTTTTCCTTTCAAAAGTATTTTCATACCTTATTCCTTCTATTATCAAAACCATACAATTCCTTTCTAGTCAGAACTCTTAATTTAAAAATCTTTAACCTCTAGTGACAATTAAGTTGACTTTCTTTTTATCCTAGTTTCCCTTTTCCCAAAGCCTGATAAAAGATTTCTTAGTTTTTTCATATATTCACCATACATAGACCAACCAGCTTCCAGTTTGTGTTTGGAGTAAGGCATGCCGTTTTTCTACTTTAGCAGCAGTGGGAGTTGTCAGGATCACGGTGTGTGAACCTGTCCGTGTGAAAGTCAGTCCTTGGGTCAGTAATGCTGGAAGTGCCTCTTGGACAGTCTTTGGACAGTTTGCTGAGTAACCTGTAAATCCTGCAAGTACGTAGGGAAAGGGTGGTTACATTTCTACACTTTGCAGTTAGAGTTTAAGTCCTAGTGACCACTGCTTCTAGCTGGAATTAGCAGCAGGTCTCAGCCTACAATAGGCATGGGCATTGAGACAAGAGAAATAAAGGAGATACTATACATTAAATAAAGTAACAAACTCACACTGTCAATACCCACAGTAGAGACCTTCGAGGGTTAAATAAAATTTAAATATTCAGACAAGACATAGTAGATGTCCCTTGTGTTTACAAGAAATGAGATCAGCTTATCTGCTACTTGAAAGAAATACCTTAGACTCCTGAACAATGTCCTTGGGCCTTCAGTGGTAATTCCCAGCATGCTGGGCAAGGTCAGGTCACAGGTAGCTGGAGAAGGGCTAGAAGAGACTGAACCCTCCCTCCATGGAGCAAGGGGGCAGCTTACCTTCTCATGTCTCTCTTTCTACAGCAGAAGTGTGTCCCCTGATGGGGCCGGGAAGCCTGGCAGGCTTCAGTTCAATGACCTCTCTTTCCACTCTGGAGTAGGGCCCTGATGGAATCCTGTGAAACCCTTTAGGGAGCTGGAGCCTTTAGAGTGTATGCCAAAAGCCATTATTTCCTGACTTCTTTTGGGCCTTATTTGCCTTTTCTGTTACTTCCTTGGCCATTATAGACCTTAAAAGCCATGCTCAGAAGATCTCACTGAGGGGCAGAAGAGCAAAATTGGAAATCCAGTGTCTTAAGGAGCCTATTAGATTAAGGAAAGAAAGGATTTGATTTGTGGTGCTAGGTGGTTTGAGATTGTGGAGGGTATGAGTTCAATCTAGGGTGAGACCTCAGGTGGTGGGTGTTAAGGCGATGCCTAGATAGACTACAGACTAAGAATGAAGTTGAGCCTTAGCAGAGAAGACACAATATCCCTTCACAGTGAGGAAATTAAGAAGGGTGGTGGTGTGTCTTCTTGAGGCAGTCAGGGAGGGGCTGCAGAGGAATAGGTTATTTACATATTGTAAGAGAGTACTAGTTTTGAGATTGCATGTTGCTAAATCCTGAGCTAGTGCCTGCCAAAACAGGTGTGGGCTGTTTTTGATTCCCTGGGATAAGACAATCCATGTAAATTGCTAGGCTGCATTAGTGTCCAGGTAAAGCCAAACAGAAAGTAAAAGTCAGGGTGTAGAGGCATTCTTGAGGTCTAGGATTGTGAAGTGAATGTTTTTTGTGGGAATGTTTGACAGTAATTTATAGAGATTAGGGACTACTGGATGGAGGGGAATTACCACCTCATTGATTAGATGTAAGTCTTATATGAGGGGATAAGCCCCTGAAGGTTTTTGAACAGGAAGGATGGAGGTATTGCAGGAAGAGTCCATGGGGAAGAGTAAGCCTTGATTTAAGAGATAGGTAATTATTGGTTTAAGGCCTTAGAAACAGACACAGTTATACATTAAACAAAGACTTTACATAAAAGTTATGAATTAAAAAATTTAAATGAGTGCACTTTACTTATTTCAATTAAAATTATACTGGAAATATTTTCTGACAAAGAGATAAGACGGATTACTTAATCACATAGCTTAATATACAATTCTGTTTTTTTAAGTTTTTCAAGATGGCAGGGAGTTGCCAGCATAGAGGGGAAGAAGAGAGAAAGCAGTCAGATGGACAGTGTGAGCAGCTGGATGGAAAGAAGGAGGGTCAGAATCTGTAAGAGGAGGAGGAGATTAAAGCACCACATGGTCAGATGAGTCAAAAAAGTTTTAGAGCTTTGAGGAGAGAGGAGAAGGGAGGAGGCAAGGAAGAAAGAGGCACAGTCACAGTTTGTAAGGAGGGAGGAGGGGTCAGAGAAGAAACAGGCAATGCAACCAGAACCACAGCTTCTAAGGAGGGTGGAGGGGATGAAGAACAAAGTGGAGAAGGGAGGGTGCTCTTGGAGGGAAGAGACTGGAGTGGAAAAGATTTGTAGAGGGACCAGAGAGGGGTCACAAGAGAGGGGTGCCCTCAGGGGTCAGGCAGGATGGAGAGAGTTGGGAGTCTGAGGAGAAGGAAAGATTAGGAGAGAAGGTTTTAGATGAGGTTTCTTTGGCCAAAAACGGCCTGCATGTAGAACAGAAGGCACAGAATTTATGGACAGGAGAGAAGGGAGAAGAAAAGCCTGCATGTAAGGAATCTCTAATGCCCTCCCCGTCTGGTGGAAAAAGTTGTCAAGATCTCTTAGGATATTGTAATGGTAGCAGAAAGCAACCTGGCTAGGCACTTAGACTTTCGAGGAAGTTCGTAGAAGCTTGCCACTCAGAGTAGAAACCTCCCAAACCGTGAACCTCAGAGAGTAGAGGAGTCCCAAAGGAGTAGAGGAGTAGTCTCTGAGGCCTGAGATTTGGAGGAGCCCATGTTCTGAGGGGAGCCTGGCTGGATGGTTTGGACTGAGAGGAGCCCACAGTAGAGAAGACTAGTGAGAGAAGGAGGCGTCACCACCTTTAGTCACAGTTCTGAGAGGAGAAAATCTTTGTAGAAAGAGAGTCTCAGACAAGAGGTCATCACCCCAAAGCTGAGATCCTGGGACATAGAAAAGTGGCCTGGCTAGGTGCGCCTAGACTTTTGTGGAAGTCCATAAAGGAGTAGAGGCAGAACACCTGTAGATATGGGGTCTAAAGTCAAAACCATTTGATCAGGAAGGGATGTTTTTAGAGAGAAATTTGGAGGCCAACCGGGGAAGGGGAAGGGAGAAACTCCTTACCTTCTGGTCCAGCAAGGGTTCAGACAGGGGTAGGTGCAATCAACCTACAATTGCACATCCAAACAGAATCAGGGAGTAAGCCCGGGATGAGCTGCCACTGCCCATTTCCCTGGTTGTAAGTTTGGATGGTAAAGAGGGATCGTCCAGGCAGTTAGTACCCTGTCCTGGGTTTTGGCACCAAATGTTGGAATCCATGAGAGTCTGAAAGACCAGAGTAACAGGCTTTATTGAAAGGAAGAAAGGAACCCTGCCAGGCACTTCTCTTGGGGAGAATAGCACTGGTTACAGACGAGGGGCGAGTTATATAGTGTTTGGGAGAGCCTTAGGGGATACTGAGGCAAAAGTCTTGGTATGTCTGGAATGCTCCTCTTTGGGGGGCTTCAAGCATGTGGGTGTTGAATCAAAAGTCCTGGTATGTCTGGAGCCCCTCCTTGGGGTGGCTTGTCAGCTTTTTGGAATTCCTCTGTCTCAGGGGCGATAGTCCAGTAAGGGTGAGGTCTGACAGATAAGCGGAACATCAAGAGGACAGTTTGGAATACACATATCTATCAGAGTCCAGCACCTTCTGTGCTGCCACTATGCTGTGTTGCTTCAGGCACCTCATTCTTATTTTTGCCTTTCTCTTGGGGTCTGGTAGCACACATTGGGAGGGAGTTCCTGATTCCTGGAGAGAGAAAATGTCACACAAATGTCATAGTAGAAAAGTGTAAATAAAACTGTAAAACTCAGTTCTCTAAACCTTGGTCATTTTAAGATTTCACATACAAGAATTCTAAAAGTTAAACCCAGTCCAATTCTGTTCAATTTCCCAAGCACTGGGCCTGCACCCCTCTGCATCTGGTATGGAGCTGAGCCTGGGGTGTAGAATGCCTGTCTCATGATGCTCACACTCAGGTTCCTGGAGAAGGGGAGGACATTTCAGTGAACAGCTTGAAACATAGGACCCTTTGGTGCAACATAGAACTACATACAAGTCCCCAAAAATGACATAGAAAAATTAAGGTGGGTGGGAGGTCAAGGTGCGGGTGAAGTTTCCTGGGTAAAGTCATGAAATAACTTGAATTTGAAGGGTTATTGGGGAAGGAAGGTAGAAAAGGCTGTCCCAGCACAGGAACCAGAATGTGAGAGACATGGAGAGATGGAGAGGTGAAGCTGCTATGAAGAAGTCCAGCAGAAAGTTTCTAGCACTGCAGGCAGAATTCTTGGGCTGTCCTCCAAAATTCACTGGACTTTAGGTAATCTGAGCATACCTTGGGCCAGAGTGTTTGGGGGATGTTTTTTGGAAAATGTGGATCTCTGCTCATTTAAAAGTCATCATCCCTCCCACCCTCACCCCTCATCTCCAGTAGATGATGCTGAGGTCAGGTTTACATATTTTGCATGGCTATTCCCCCCTACTCCTTCTTCACAAATAGTCTCATAGCATAATTTATTCCTTTGTTCAAAAATGATATTTTGATAATGTTGGAATCCATGGGAGTCCGAAAGACCAGAGTAACAGGCTTTATTGAAAGGAAGAAAGGAACCCTGCCGGGCACTCCTCCTGGGGGAGAAGAGCACCGGTTACAGACTAGGGGCGAGTTATGTAGTGTTTGGGAGAGCCTGAGGGGATACTGAGGCAAAAGTCCTGGTATGTCCAGAATGCTCCTCCTTGGGGGGCTTTGAGCATGTGGGTGTTGAATCAAAAGTCCTGGTGTGTCCGGAGCCCCTCCTTGGGGCGGCTTCTCAGCTTTTTGGAATTCCTCTGTCTCAGGGTCAATAGTCCAGTAAGGGTGAGGTCTAACAGATAAGCGGAACATCAAGAGAGCAGTTTGGAATTCACGTATCTATCAGATAATTGCTGAAATGTGCAGGAGAGGGGATATTTAAGTGGACAATTACAGGGCCAGTTGTACCTACACTGGGTCTTATGTAAGCCTGCTTCTCTTGGTGCTCACAGGACAGTACAGCCTTCACAATCCTTGGTAGAAAAGCTTTCCTGCTTGGTTACATTTAATTTACATGTTAATCACCTTATCTACTCACAAAACCAGAGTTTGGAGAAAGAGGGTGGGTAAATTTCAGTGGGTGAATGAGATGCAGCATTTACTAAGTGCCTGGAGCAGGAACTCTCTTGAAGCTAGAATTTCCTCTAACAATTGTGAAGGTAGGCATAGTTAGCTCCATTCCTAGTAGGGAAATGGGAGACTCAGACAGATTAAGTGACTTGCCGAAGGTCACACAGACTGAATGTGCCTGCAAGGATTGCAGTCTAGATTGGATGTGCTTGACAGCCCAGCTCTGAAGGTACACTCTGCAGGTTCCCCCACTCTGAACTTGTTCTGCCTGAGCCTGTGTTGTAAAGCAGTGGTCTCCAACCCCTGGGCCGTGGACCGGTACCGGTCCGTGGGCCATTTGGTATTGGTCCACAGAGAAAAAATAAATAACTTACATTATTTCCATTTTATTTATACTTAAGTCTAAAAGATGTTTTATTTTTAAAAAATGACCAAATTCCCTCTGTTACATCCATCTAAGACTCACTCTTGATGCTTGTCTTGGTCATGTGATACATTTTCCATCCCACCCTAAAGGCCGGTTTGTGAAAGTATTTTCTGACATTAAACAATCCGTGGCCCAAAAAAGGTTGGGGACCACTGTTGTAAAGTACCGTACCCCAGATGCTGAAAAGTACTGTACCTCTCTTCTGTGGGTTTATGTAGAGACACCAATTCCAGATGAGTTTTGAAGGGTTTTACTAAAGAAGGAGATTTATTAAATATGCCAGCCGCAAATGGCTGACATGGGGCATTTGCAGACCCAAATTGTGTGTGTCCAAATACATCTCAGGGCCTGGTTATATACCCTTGATCACACAGGCTGAATGGGAAGCATGGCATCATGACACAAGCTTATAACATTTGTTTAGGGGATCCACAGAAACATTAAGACTTTCAAGGTAACACAATCAAAGATATTTACAATCTTTTAGGATTCATCTTCCCTCCTTTGCCTAGAGGTATGTTACTCTCAGGATTCCAGGAAGGGGGTGGAACTACAGTCAATGCAGGGTGGTATGTAAATTCTGTCTCTTATTGAAAGAGAAGAAGTTTTTCAGTTAACCTTTATTTTAGATTTAAAACTAAATGACCCATTGTCCTTGCAAGCCAGAAACTTCTACATTCTCCTCCCTCCTCTCCCTAAAGGAAGGATGGGACAGGAAAGCCTAACCTTTCCTCCTAGAACATCAATATTAATTTTGCAGCATTTTCATACCTTACTACACCTGTAGCTGCTTGTCCTATGTGGCCATGAGCATTTGAAAGGGGCTGGTGTGACAAAACAAACTTTTACCTTTCTGGAATTTTATTTTATTCATATTTAAAATAAAAAAACCTGATACTTCATTTAGTTACTGGAGAGCTTTTATGTATGTTTGGGTATGTGTTATCTACTCTTTCAACTGTAAATCTGACAAACTCTAAAAGAGAGATCAAGTATTTCTGATGCAAATAACTGTACCTGTCAAGATATGCCTGGAGGTATAAAATGGACCTTATATTTGGAGGTGTGTTGATTACACATTGAAGTAATAATATTTTGGATATATTTGAGTAAATAAAATATTTTAAACATATTTTCACCTGTTTCTTTTCACTTTTTAAAATGTGGCTATTGAAAATTAAATATGTGGTCTGAGCAGGTAGTGGTGCAGGGGATAGAGTATTGATCTGGAATGCTGAGGACCCAGGTTAAAATTGACATTGCCGGCTTGAGTGTGGGCTCACCAGCTTGAGCATGGAGTCGCTGGCTTGAGAGTGGGATCATTGACATTACCCCATGTTTACTAGCTTGAGCCTAAGATTGTTGGTTTGACACCAAGGTCACTAGCTTGAGCAAGGGGTCACTGGCTCAGCTGAAGCCCCCCTGGTCAGGTACATATAACAAAAGCAATCAATGAACAGCTAAGGTGCCCCAACAACAAGTTGATGCTAGTTATCTCTCTATCTTTTTGTCTACCTGTCCCTGCCTGTCCCTGTGTCTCTCTTTTGAAATAAAAAAAAGAAGAAAGAAAGAAAACTAAATATTATATGTGGTTGGCATCTAATTCCTATTGAGAAGTGCTGTTCTAAGCCAGAATTTTAAATAAATTAATAAACTTTGTTAACTCATCAGGGCTTTAGTATGCCGAACAGACTGGTAATAAAGTACATTCTGAAAGCACACTCATTTTCCTGTCTCAGCTGACCTTTCTAGCTCTCAGGTCACAAGCCTCAGGAACCCTTTATTTGTATGCAGGAGGACACCACCATTTCACAGGTCCTTGTCAGAGTCTGTGGCACCCAGTGTAGAACAAGTCAGGGCAGTGATTAGACCAGCAGTGACTAGGGGTGGGCAAGGGAACTCACAATGATTCTGATTGGGATGTTAGAAGCTGCAGCTTTCAAAACCCAGGGGACCATGCCCCACACTCAGACAAGGGCCATATGAGAAGCTGTGGGGACTCTGCTGCCCTAAGAGCACAACAGTCTGTATGAACAACTCAGACTTCACTATTGTAGCTGGCTTGGGGTTTTATTTTTTTCTGAGTCAATTATGACAAAAGGGAGATTCCAAGATGGCAATGGAGTAGGCAGACATTCCAACAGCCACAGCCCAGGACCAAATTGGATTACAACTCAATTTAAGAACAATCATTTTGAAAAACTAACTTTGGACTAAATGAAGAGGAGTCTATAACTAAGGATCACTGAAGAAGCCACATTGAGACTGGTAGGAAGGGCAGAGACACGAAGAGGACTGCCCTGCTCCCAGGAGCGAGCAGCGGCTGAGGGCCTGAAGAGACACTCATTGTGGAGATGGTCACCCTGAGAGTTGTGGGTCTTCAGCTCCAGGACTGGAGCCCCAACCTAGAGCACCCGAGCCTAGAAGAGGCACCCACACAACATTTGGAGGTGAAAAGAGCTGGGTTTCTGTCTGCAAGAAAGAAACAGAGCTCTCAGAGATGCAGGCACTGTTTTAAAGAACCGGCACAGAAAATCTCAATCACAACCACTTTCCATGGACTCTGGTGGAGGGAGAGATGAGCTGACTAGAGTTGAGAGGCCCAAGGAGAGACACTGTGGGGGACAACCACCAGAACCCTTGTGCTGAGTCATTCTCTAATACTGCAGTCACCATCGTTCATGGGCAGAGCATCCCCTATGTGCAGCATCAGCCTGGGGAAAACAACTGCTCTGCTTTCTGGAGTCTCTCCTGCCTCAATCATGGCAAAGGGTTGTTCTGAGAGGCCAGGGAGCAGAGGGCAGGTCACTGACTCAGTTTTCTGGTGTTGAGGCTGCAGCTTTCCCCCCACATGCTTCCGACTCTAAGACTGTTGCTTCTGTATCACTAGAGACTCAGCAAAACTGTCTGGACTTCAGGGAGACCATACATCTGGTCTCAGAACCACATCCACCAGACTCTTGGGGCCAAAACCTCCTGAGGTCTGTGAAAAAAGTCTGGACAGGCTTAATACCTGGGGCCAAGAGGTGGAAACACACCCACCACCCTTCCTAATCCCAGAATTCCAACTGGCCCTAGACCAGGGGTCGGGAACCTTTTTGGCTGAGAGAGCCATGAACGCCACATATTTTAAAATGTAATTCCATGAGAGCCATACAATATGTTTAACACTAAATTCAAGTAAATGTGTGCATTTTATGTAAGACTAACACTTTTAAAGTACAATAAATCTCTGAATTCTTTTTAATAACGTTGTTATGCTGTTGCTAACCAATGATGAATAAAGTACTTCTTACCATTAATGCAACTTCTGGTGCTGCATGGTTTTGCTGATGGCTTTGTAGTGTGGTTGATACGTGGTGAGGTTAAGCTTCATGCAGGCATTGAGACTTCCATCGTTAAATGTGATCATAGGTTGGTCTTAACATTCTTTAGATGTAAAAAAGACTGCTCAAATGCATATGTAGAGCCAAACATTGTCAGTACAGCAATACTCACATGCTGCAGTGTGTGGTATGTGATGAGAAGCATGTTTCAAGTTTTGACAATCAGCTGGTCTGCAGATTGAAGTTTTTTTATTTTTCCCCACTTGTGTTTGCTCGTCAATTCTGCTTGCTGCCGTGCAAGTCTTTCCAAATCTTCATTCAGTGACTTGAACTTATTCACCCACATGTCTGAGGCCTCAGGTCAGCAGCTTGTAGCTCAAAATCTCTGATGGAGACACCGGGGATATAACTCAGGTCAGCGCTGTCCATTGCACACTCGTGTGGATGAGTGATGAACTTAAAAAGATGAGTGCACTCAGGAAATTCTCCAAAGCGCACTTTGAATGACTGCAGGAGATTTGATGTGAAGCCCGCTAGCTGCTGGAGATCAAGATGTTGAGCAGGGTCACTTGCTGTGCATGCATCTTTAAACTCTCCCAGTTTTTCAAAGTGTAGTAAGTGACCTGTTTCAATATCAGTGATGAAGAGTTCCAGCTTGTTTTCAAATGCAAACACTGCTTGTTGAAGGCATAAGACTATTTCCAATGCCTTATATTTTCACATTGAGCTGGTTCAGATGTTTATTCATATCCATGGGATAGTAGAACTTCAGGAGCCACTCAGTGTTAGCTAACTCAGGATGCTCTACATCTTTCATTTCAAGAAAAGTCCAGATTTTGTTCAGACAAGCTGTGAAATGGCTGAGCACCTTCCCTCTTGACAACCAATGCACATTGCTGTGCAGAAGCAGACCAGGATAATTATTCCCAACTTCATCCAACAGAGTTATAAAACTGGCGATCATTTAAAGCTTGGGTAACAATAAAGTTGACCACCTGAATAACCAGTGACATCACCTAACCAAGCTGCTCGTCACACATTTGAGAACAAAATGTCTCCTGATGCAGGATGCAGTGAAAACTTAGGATGGGTCTCTTTTCATGTTCACGAAGAAGTGCTACGAATCCTCTGTTTTTCCCCACCATGCATGGAGCACCATCAGTACACACCAAAATAAGTTTATCCATCGGTAGATTTTTTTCTTTAGCAAACTTAGTGAAAGACTTGAATAAATCCTCGCCTCTTGTTGTCTCTTTCATAGGCAAAACAGCAAAATTTTCCTCATGTAGTGTGTCACTGACAGTATACCTTGCAATCACACTGAACTGGAATAAATGGCTTATGACTGTTGACTCATCCAAAGCGAGAGAAAAGAATGGTGCTGCATCTGTGTCCTTCACTTGTGTTGCCTCAATTTGAATTGCCATAATGATGGTATGATTGTGAACAGTTCTTGCCAACAGAGGCATGTCTTTTTTTTTTTTAATATTTTATTTATTGATTTTTTTAGAGAGAGGAGTGAGAGAGAGAGACAGAGAGAGAGAGAGAGAGAGAGAAGGGGGAGGAGCAGGAAGCATCAACTCCCATATGTGCCTTGACCAGGCAAACCCAAGGTTTCGAACCAGCGACCTCAGTGTTCCAGGTCGACGCTTTATCCCACTGCGCCACCACAGGTCAGGCCCAGAGGCATGTCTTTTATTCATTGATTATCTTATCTTTATCTGAAAAGTCATCAAAAAGTTTATTGGCAACATCAAGCATGAATGTTTTGGCATACTCCCCATCTGTGAATGGCTTTCTGTTTCTCAAAATTGCTAAAGCACCAGCAAAGCTAGCCAAATTCAATTCACCTTGTTGGGTCCAAACATGAAGTTGCTTCTGACTAGCTTGCACTCTGCACAGTAGCTTTTGACATGCTGTCTTTCTGTTGTTCTCCGCTGGATATTTTGATGCAAATGTAGTATGGTATGTGTCAAAGTGCTGCTTTATATTTGACTATTTCAACGATGCAATTTTATCATTGTATATTAGACGCACTGCAGAACCTCCTCTCTCCACAAAAGCAAATTCCTCTGTCCATTCCTGCTAAAAAGTACGATACTCCTCATCTTTTATTCTTTATCCATCTTCTTCGTCAAAAGGGTTTCTGCAATTAGCTAGCTGACTACTTGATTAAAAGAAGGGAAGTTTACTTCCTGACCTAACAATGACCTGTGTACATTACACATTATCCAATAAAAATTTGGTGTTGTCTCAGAGAACAACTGTAATTGGCTCCAGCCACCTGCAACCATAAACATGAGTGGTAGGAAATGAATGGATTGTAATACATGAGAATGTTTTATATTTTTAACGTTATTATTTTTTTTATTAAAGATTTGTCTGCAAGCCAGATTCAGCCATCAAAAGAGCCACATCTGGTTTGCAAGCCATAGGTTCCTGACCCCTGTCCTAGATTCTAGGAAAGTTTTTTCATTGGACAAGCCCAACAAGCACCAGCAGACAGAAGATCCAGAACACAAGACTCACAGAACCTTGGGCTTTTAAGCAGAGCTTACCCAGGCCCAGAGAGGGTAAAAGCCAGACTAGGTGTGCAGCTGGTATTTCCATGAGCACCTGGGTCCAGCAGAGGCAGCCACAAACTCTGGATTGCTTGTAGCTCCAAGAAGGTTGCTGAAGGCCAGTTACAAGCAGTGTCTCCCACTGGTCTGCACCAGGTTGCTACTAGGGAGGCCCAGGGCTGGCACATCCAGTGATGAGCTGTGAAAAGCATCAGTTAAGACCTAACAACGCTTGCTAGAGTGCTATCCTAAGGAAAATCTCCTCACAACTGGCCCAGCTGAGGCAAGTTCCACTCTCTGTGATCAGCACCAGCACAGGGGTTCATGTGCATCGGGTAGGGTAGAGCTTCACAGTCAGCTGTCCTGGGTTCTGGATATCCTGCCTGGGCTAGATTCCACAGGGGGAAGGAAGAGAGGCTTGGAGCATGTATATTTGAAGTATGGGTCCCTAAGAGCCTATTGTTAGATCTGGATGAAGGGCTTAGCCACTTTCTTGGGAACTACCCCAGTAGAGGATTCTCTTAGTGTTCCTCCCTGAGACCAGGGTCTCACCAGCTGTAAGAACTTCTGCAGAGGGGACTGTCAGCCCCACTTCAATCTGAACATGCAACTCACCTTGTTGGGGAGAAATAAAATTTGAGTATCCAGCAGTGGCTTAGGAATTAGGCTCTGGAGTAGAGGCCACATTCCCCATACAGAGCTACTGACCAAGAGACCACAGAAGTAGAGTGTCCCACTAACATTGTATTTCCAACCTCAGCTGCCTCACAATAAGCTTGCAACATGCAGAGGGGTTGGTTGGATGAGGCCAATCTGAACCCACACTACATTCTTTCTAAAGAAGACCCTGTGGGAAGACCAGGCAGCTGCAAGAGGAGATGGAATGCTGAAAAGTGGAGGCAAATCTTATGGAGCTTGGAGCTTTTAAGGAGTGCAGTCATCTTAGAGCAGAAGAAAGTTGATCCTCATACAATGATTGACCCCTCCCACACCAACCAGGTACAGAAAACACAGACACAAACAATGGAAGGAGCCATAGCTGCTGACAAGTAGTATACAGCAGGTTAGAAACAACAGATGATGCCAACCCCAAAATATCTAGAACCAACATAACTGGTAGTGGGTGGCAGACAGCACCAACCCTAGACTCAGCTACTACACAAGCAGCACACCCCCAAAAAATGTCTAGGAGGCACCAGAAACTGTGGAGAATAAATATACACAAGAGGACAGACATTGTACAGTGTGTAATACACATGATCATGGTTAATCATTAGAAGCAGCCAGCCTGAAAAGATAACTATACCCAAGAAAAGGACCAACTGCATTCAATACTCACATACAACAGGAGGGAAAATAGTACCCTCAAGTAGCATTCCTAGAACAAGAAAAACAGGTGGCCTGGAGATCAGTGCCACTGAGGCTATCTTCCTCATAAAGACACCATAAAATTTTCGAAATCAGACAGTGCTACCTAATATACAGACAAAATGGGCAAAGAAAGGCAACCCAAATGAATCAACAAGAGACATCCCCAGAAAAAGAACTAAATGAAATGGAAGTAACCAAATTACCAGACGCAGAGTTAAAAATAATGATTTTTAGAATGCTCAAGGATCTTAGAGCAACAATAGATGGACATAATAACCACTAAATAAAGAGATAGCAAGCATAAAAAAGGACATTAAAATAATTAAAAAAAACCAGTCAGAAATGACAAATATAATATCAGAAATGAAGACTGCCGTAGAAGAAATCAACAGCAAGCTTGATGAAGCAGAGAGTTGAATCAGTAGTTTAGAGGACAAGATAAACAGAATTAGAGACACAGAGCAGCAAAATAAAAAGAAGCACAAAAAGACTGAGGAAACTCTTAGAGACCTCTGTGACAACATGAAGAGAAACAATATCTGCATTGTAGAGGTTCCTGAAGGAAAAGAGAACAAACAAGGGATAGAGGACTTGTTTGAAGAAATCATAACTGAAAAATTTCCTAAACTAATGAAAGAAAACATCACACAAGTTTCAGAAGCACAGAGAGTTCCATTAAAAAGGAACATAACAAGGTCTACACCAAGACACATCATAATTAAAGTGCCAAAGTTAAGAGACAAAGAAAGAATACTAAAAGCTGCAAGAGAAAAGCAATTAATTAGCTACAGAAGAGCTCCTATAAAGATGACATCCAACTTCTAAACAGAAACATTTAAGACCAGAAGGGGTTGGCAAGAAATATTCAAAGTGATGCAAAACAAGAACCTACAAGCAAGACCTTTTAATCCGTCATGGTTACTGTTTAAAATTGAGAAAAAATAAAAACTTCCCAGACAAAAAAACAAAACAAAACAAAAGAAAACAAAAAATCCCCCTCATGGACTTCATTACAACCAATCCAGTACTAAAAGAAATAGTAAGAGGCCTGCTGTAAAAAAAGCTAAGGAATAAAAAAAAAATCAAGTAAATGAAGAATGTAGATTTAACAAATTAGATGACAATAAATAAGTACATGTCAATAATAACTTAAATGTAAATGGACTAAATGCTTTAATCAAAAGACATAAGGTAGCTGTATGGATAAGAAAACAGCACCCGTACATATGCTGTGTACAAGAGACCGACCTCAAAACAAAAGATACACATAGACTGAAAGTAAAGGAATGGAAAAAAGCATTTCATGCAAATGGAAATAAAAAAAAAGCTGGGGTAGCAATACTTAATTCTGACAAAATAGACTTTAAAACAAAGGCTATAGTAAGAGATAAAGAAGATCACTATATAATGATAAAGGGAGCAATACAACAGGATGATATAACTATTGTAAATATTTATGTGCCTAATATAGGAGCACCCAAATATATAAAGCATATTTTGATGGATATAAAGGGTGAGATTAACAGAAATACTAAAATAGTAGATTTTATAACCCCAAAACATCAATAGAAAGATCTTCCAGACAGAAAATTAACAAAGAAACAGCAGCCTTAAATGACACATTAGATCAACTGGATTTAATTGATATCTTCATAACCTTTCACCCCAAAAGAGCAGAATGTACATTCTTTTCAAGTGCATATGGTACATTCTCTAGGATAAACCACATGTTAGGACACAAAACAAATCTCAATAAATTTAAGAACATTGAAATCACATCAAGCATCCTTTTGGATCACAATGGCAAGAAACTAGAAATAAACTACAATATAAAAAATAAAAAACATTCAAACATGTGAAGACTAAATAGCATGTTATTAAATAAAAAATGGGTTAACAATGAGATTAAGGAAGAAATAAAAAATTTTCTTGAAACAAATGAAAATGAACATACAACAACTCAAAATTTTTGGGACAAAGCAAAAGCAGTCCTGATAGGTAAGTTCATAGCATTATAGGAATACCTTAAGAAGCAGGAAAATCTCAAATAAACAACTTAACCTTGCATCTAAAATAACTAGAAAAAGAATAACAAATAAAGCCCAGAAGAAGCAGAAGGAAGGAAATAATAAATATTAGAGTAAATAATAAATAATAAATAAATGACATAGAGGCAAAAATAAAATACAAAAGATCAATGAAATCAAGAGCTGGATTTTTGAAAAGGTAAACAAGATAGCCAAACCTTTAACCAGACTCAAAAAAAAAAAAAAAAAGAGAGAATGAGAGATACAGAAAACTCTAATAAATAAAATTAGAAATAAAAGTGGAGAAGTAAGAACTGACACTGCAGAAATACAAGGGATTGTAAGAAAATACTATGTGGATCTATATGCCTAAATATTGTACAACCTAGGTAAAATAGATAAATTTCTAGAAATATTCAGTCTTCCAAAACTCAATCTGGATGAATTAACAAACCTAAACAGGCCAATTACAACAAATGAAACAGTTATCAAAAACTTCCAGTAAACAAAAGTCCTGGACTGGATGGTTTAACAGACAAATTTTACCAAATATTCAAAGAAGAACTAACTCCTATCCTTCTCAAGCTATTTCAAAAAATTCTGGAGAAAGGAAGGCTTTCAAGATCCTTTTATAAGTCAAGCATTATTCTCATTCTAAAACCAGGTAAGGACACTACAAAAAAATAAAACTATAGGCCAATATCCCTGATAAATATAGATGATAAAATTCTCAGCATAATATTAGCAAACTGGATCCTGCAGTACATTTAAAAAATCATAAATTATGATCAAGTGGCATTTATTCTAGGGAAGCAGGGCTGGTACAATATTCACAAATAAATAAATGTGATTCATCACATAAACAAAAGGAAGCAGAAAAATCACATGATTATATCAATAGATGCATAAAAAGCATTTGATAAAATCCAGCACCCATTTATGATCAAAACTCTCAGCAAAGTGGGAATACAGGGAACATACCTCAACATGATAAAGGCCATCTATGACAAACCCACAGCCAACATCATACTTAATGGGCAAATATTAAAATCAATCCACTTAAGATCAGGAACAAGGCAGAGGTGTCCCCTTTAACTACTCCTATTCAACATAGTTCTCAAAGTTCTAGCTACAGCTACAGCAATCAGACAAGAAGAAGAAGAGATAAAAGGTTTCCAAATTGGAAAAGAAGTTGTCAAACTATCATTATTTGCTGATGACATGATACTGTACATAGAAAACCTTAAAGTCTTAGTAAAAAAACTACTAGACCTGATAATTTGGCAAGGTGGCATGGTATACAATAGATATTCAGAAACCAGTGTCATTTTTATTCACCAACAATGTAATTTCTGGAAGAGAAATTAAGAAAACAATCCCCTTTAATACTGCAACAAAAAAATAAAGTACCTAGGAGTAAATTTAACCAAGGATGTAAAAGACTTGTACTCGGAAAATTTTAAAACATTGAAAAAAGAAATCAAGGAAGACATAAACAAGTGGAAGTATATACCATGTTCATGGATAGGTAGAATAAACATAATTAAAATATCTATATTACATAGAGCAATCTATAAATTCAATGCACTTCCTATTAAAATACCAATGATATACTTCAAAGATATAGAATAAATATTCCAAAAATTTATATGGAATAAAAAAAAAAACATGAACAGTCTCAATAATGTAGAAAAAGAAGAACAAAGTGGGAAGTAACACACTTTCTGATATAAAGTTATACTACAAGGCATTGTAGTCAAAACAGCTGGGTACTGGCATAGGAACAGGCATACAGGTCAATGGAACAGAACAGATAACCCAGAAATAAACTTACGGCTTTATGGTCAATTGATATTTGACAAAGGAAGTAAGAGCATACAATGGAGTAAAGACAGTCTTTTTAATAAATGGTGTTGGAAAAATTAGACAAGTACATGAAAAAAAAAAGAAACTAGACCACCAACTTACACCATTCACAAAAATAAACTAAAAATGGATTAAAGACTTATATGTAAGTCGTGAAACCATATACATCGTGAAAGAAAACATAGGCAATAAAATCTCTGATATCTCTCATAGTAATATTTTTGTAGATTTATCTCCATGGGCATATGAAATAAAGGACAAAGTAAATGAATAGGATTATATCAAACTGAAAAGTTTTTGCATAGCCAAAGACACCATGAGGAAAATAAAAGGACAACCCATACAATGGGAGAACATATTCACCAATATGTCTCATAAGGGGTTAATAACCAAAATTTATGAAGAACTTCTAAAACTCAACACCAGGAAGGTAAACAATCCAATAATGGGTAAAAGATCTGAATAGAGACTTCTCCAAAGAAGACATACAGATGGCCAATAGGCATATGAAAAAATGTTCAACATCACTAATCGTCAGAGAAATGCAAGTTAAAACCACAATGAGATACCACCTCATACCTGTCAGAATGGCATTCATTAACAAATCGATTCACAATAAGTTCTGGCAAGGGTGTGGAGAAAAGGAAACCCTCCTGCACTGCTGGTGGGAATGCAGACTGGTGCAGCCACTGTGGAAAACAGTATGGAGATTCCTTAAGAAATTAAAAATGGAACTGCCCTTTGACCCAGCTATTCTACTTTTAGAAATATATCCTAAGAATACCAAATCACTGATTCAAAAGAAGAAATGCACCCCCATGTTTATTGCAGCATTGTTTACAATAGCCAAGTTCTGAAAACAAGCCCCATGTCTGTCAGTGGATGAGTGGAATAAAAGGCAGTGATACATATACACAATGGAATACTACACAGCAGTGAAAAAGAAGGAAAGCTTTCCTTTTGCAATGGCATGGATATACCAGCTGATCATTATTATAAGTGAAATAAACCAGGCAGAGAAAGACAAATATCATATGATCTCACTTATATGTGGAATCTAATGAACAAAGTGAACTGAGGAATGGAATAGAGGCAGAGGTGGGGTCACAGAGAGCAGAGGGACAGCTGTCAGAGGGAAGGGGGATGAGGGGATGGTATCAGAGAAGGTGAAAGGATTAGTGAAACTATATATACATAACACATAGATACAGATAATAAGACAGCAACTTCCAGAGGGAAGGGGTAAGGAAGTTTGAGGGAGGGGGGCAAAAGGGGTGTAATGGAAGACACAGGGGTGGGGGTGGGTGAGTTATATTGAGTGGGACACTTGAATCTATGTTAACACAAAAATTAAAATTAATAAAAATTAATAAAAACAGTCAGAAAATAAAAAAAGAGAAAATGTAGCTAATCACAGAAGAAACCGAAGGGCCAGTAAACACATGAGAACATTTTCAGCCTCATGGGGATTTGTTAAAACAGAAATTCAAACAACAACAGCCACCACTTCACAGTCAGGACCATGAAGCCAGAGTTTGTGCAGGGAGTCTGATAATATGTAGTGAAGGTGACCTCATCAGCCCTGGTTCTTGGTCTTCAGTGACAGAAACTGACCTCTGCTTTAAGCAGAAAGCATAATTATTAAAAGTACTTGGGTTTGGATTTATATGGCTTCTTGGCGTCAGAAAAAAATCTATCCCTTGATAATTCACCTTTATGATATTGTTTTTTTTTTATAAATAAATTTTTATTTTAATGGGGTGACATCGATAAATCAGGATACATACATTCAAAGAAAACATTTCCGGTTATCTTGTCATTTAGTCCTGTTGAATACCCATCACCCGAAGAGAGATCGTCCTCCACCACCCTCCATCCAGTTCTCTCTGTACCCCTCCACCTCCCCCTCTCCCTTCTTCCCTCCCCCCAACCCCCCACCTGTAACCACCACACTCCTGTCCATGCCTCTTAGTCTCGCTTTTATGACCCACCAATGTATGGAATCCTGCAGTTCCTGTTTTTTTCTGATTTGCTTATTTCACCCCGCACAATGCTACCAAGACTCCACCATTCTGCTGTAAGTGATCCGATGTCATAATTTCTCCTAGCTGAATAGTATACCATGGTGTATATGTGCCCCATCTTCTTCATCCAGTCCTCTATTTTATTTTACAGTGATTAAAAGTCTTTAAGAAAACTCTTGGCCAATACAGCAAGAATCCCTAAAAGAGTAGTGTCCTTAACATGTTCACCAAGACCAAGTTGGCCCCATCACCATGCCAAATCCCTGAAAAATGCGTCCCAAGCACAGTTCAGTCTGTTAGGAGCTGTCACAGGGAGTAGGAGTCCAGGAAAGTTCCCCACAGGAAAAGTCTGCATGGCACTGGAATTGTTGTCACCATTCTATACTTTGCAGCTCATGTCCAAGTCCCAATGACCGCTGCTTCTAGTGGCAATGATTCAGGTAGACTGGAAAAAGCCATTTGCAGCATGCGTGGATATGGAGCTTCCATTCTCCTCTGCCTGGAGAGTTGAGACCAGGTTGCTTTTTTTTGGAGCTCTGTGACTGTGGCATGGTAAAGAGAACCTTGGGCTACACTAAGCTGGGTGGCAAAGGTAAATTCATAATACAAGTTGGCAAAAGGAGGAAAGAGAGCTGTAAATTAGGAGTAGGTCCCAGCCTGAAATATGAGTGGGGCATTGAGGTAGGAGGGATAAAGGAAACACCATATATTAAGCAAAGCAGC
The DNA here is from genome assembly GCF_036850995.1 of Saccopteryx leptura. NCBI lineage: Eukaryota > Metazoa > Chordata > Mammalia > Chiroptera > Emballonuridae > Saccopteryx > Saccopteryx leptura. The sequence continues at coordinate 1,812,521 of NC_089509.1, forward strand.
AGAAAATAGGACTATCAACACCCACAACAGAGATCTTTGAGGGAAGAATAAAAAACCTGACTATTCAGGCAAAACATAGTTAAGTGGCCCTTGTGCAAATGAGATCAGTTTACCTGCTTCTTGGAAGAAACACCCCAGGCTCGTCCACAGTGTCATAGATGGGGCCGACGGCCCTGGGCACCTTCAACCTTCAGTGGCAAACCCCAGCTTTCTAGGCAAGGTTAGGTCATAGGAGGCTGAAGCGGGGCTGGAAGAGACTGAACCCTCCCTTAGAGGAGCGAGGGGGAAGCCCACCTTCCAGTGTCCCTGTTTCCTCACAGCAAAGCCATGTAAGCCTGGCAGGCTTTAGCTCAATGACCTTCCTTTCCACTATTGAAGCAGGACCCAGATGGCATCCTATGAGACCCCTTTGGGGCATTGGAGCCTTTAAGGGTGTATCCTAAAAGCTGGTAGTTCCCCTGATCTCTATTGGGCTTTTTCTACCTCTAGGTATCTTAAAAGCCATTCTCAGAAGATCTCGCTGAGGGGTTTGAAGATCCCCATCCGCCCATATAAATCTTTTCCATATATCTGGAGCCATTTGGAAAAAGACAAAACAGTGTTATTAGCTAGATCTAATAAAGAAGGTAGTAGTTTGCAGGCGAAAAAGATTTGGTCTCTCCTGTTCATCAGCATTCAGAAGAAATGTAAATTTTTTTTTTTAAGTAAAAAGCATGATATGGTAGACCCGTTGGAGTAATTGGCCTGGTGTGCAGGATTCCCGGGTTTGATTCCTAGCCAGAGCATACAGGAGAAGCACCCATGTACCTCTCCACCCCTCCCCCTCTCCATCCTCTTCGTCTCTCTCCTCCCACCCGCAGCCAAGGCTCCACCGGAGCAAAGCCACCCCGGGCACTAAGGATGGCCCCATGGCCTCCGCCCCAGTCACTAGAATGGCTCCGGTTGTAACAAAGCAACACCCCAGATGGGCAGAGCGTTCCCCCCTGGTAGGCATGCCAGGTGGATCCCAGACAGACGCATGCAGGAGTCTGTCTGACTGCCTCCCCATCTCCATCCTCAGAAAAATACAAAAAATAAATAAATAAATAAAATACTACCCCCCCCAAAAAAGGAGGGGGCATTCCTTTGTGCTAAAGCTCCAGGGAGCATGGAGTGAGCTCGAGTATGTCTCACGAAGCATGGAGCTCTATGTTGACATACAAGTCCCCGAAGAAGGAGGAACTGCTGAAACAATTTATCAGCATTTGTCCCTAAGACAGCAGTTGGGAACACCATACGTAAATATTTGCTGTCTGTCCACAGATTAAGGGGAGAACATGGCAAATGCTGAAAAGCCATGATCTTTGTGCCCCTCCCCTGACCCAACCCCCTCCCTCTCCTCCCCCCACCCTGTAACCCCAACACTGTTGTTCATGTCTCTGAGTCTCATCTTTATGTCCCACCTATGTATGGAAACATATAGTTCTTAGTTTTTTCTGATTTACTTCTTTCACTCAGTATAATGTTACCAAGGCCCATCCATGTTGTTGTAAAAGATCCTATGTCATCATTTCTTATGGCTGAGTAGTATTCCATAGTATATATATACCAAAGCTTTTTAATCCACTTGTCCTCTGATGGACACTTGGGCTGTTTCCAAATCTTTCCTATTGTGAACAATGCTGCCATAAACATGGGGGTGAATTTCTTCTTTTCAAACAGTGCTATGGTGTTCTTGGGGTATATTCCTAACAGTGGTATAGCTGGGTCAAAAGGCAGTTCGATTTTTAATTTCTTGAGGAATCTCCATACTGTTTTCCATAGTGGCTGCACCAGTCTGCATTCCCACCAGCAGTGCTGGAGGGTTTCCTTTTCTCCACATCCTCGCCAGCACTTATTCTGTGTTGTTGTATGATGAGCGCCATTCTGACTGGTGTGAGGTGATATCTCATTGTGGTTTTAATTTGCATTTCTCTAATCATTAGTGATGTTGATCATTTTTTCAGATGCCTGTTGGCCATCTGTGTGTCCTCTTTGGAGAAGTGTCTATTCATTTCTTTTGCCCATTTTTGGATTGGATTGTTTGTCTTCCTGGTATTAAGTTTTACAAGTTCTTCATAAATTTTGATTATTAACCCCTTATCAGACGCTATGTCAAATATATTCTCCCATTGTGTAGTTTGTCTTTTTATTCTGTTCTTATTGTCTTTAGCTGTGCGGAAGCTTTTTAGTTTGATAAAGTCCCATTTGTTTATCCTGTCTTTTCTTTCACTTGCCTGTGGAGACAAATCAGCAAATATATTGCTGCGAGAGATGTCAGAGAGCTTTTTGCCTATATTTTCTTCTAAGATGCGTATGGTTTCATGGCTTACATTCAAGTCTTTTATCCATTTTGAGTTTATTTTTGTGAGTGGTGTAAGTTGGTGGTCTAGTTTCATTTTTTTGCAGGTAGCTGTCCAGTTTTCCCAACACCATTTGTTGAAGAGGGTGTCTTTACTCCATTGTATTGTCTTACCTCCTTTGTCAAATATCAGTTGTCCATAGAGCTGTGGGTTTATTTCTGGGTTCTCTGTTCTGTTCCGTTGATCTATGTGCCTGTTTTTATGCCAGTACCATGCTGTTTTGAGTACAATGGCCTTATAATATAACTTGATATCTGGAAGTGTGATACCTCCCGCTTTTTTCTTCCTTTTCAAGATTGCTGAGGCTATTCGTGTTATCTTTTGGTTCTATATAAATTTTTGGAATATGTGTTCTATGTCTTTGAAGTAAGCCATTGGTATTTTAATCGGTATTGCATTGAATTTATAAATTGCTTTGATTATATAGACATTTTAATGATGTTTATTCTTCCTAGCCATGAGCACGGTATATGCCTCCACTTATTCGTATCTTCCCTGATTTCTTTGATCAATGTTTTATAATTTTCCGAGTACAAGTCTTTAATCTCCCTGGTTAGATTTATTTCTAGGTACTTTATTTTTTTGGTTGCAATGGTAAAGGGGATTGATTCCTTGATTTCTCTTTCTGACAGTTCATTATTAGTGTATAAAAATGCCTCTGATTTCTGAGTATTGATTTTATATCCTGCCACCTTGCCAAATTCATTTATCAGGTCTAGTAGTTTTTTGACTGAGACTTTAGGGTTTTCTATATACAATATCATGTCATCTGCAAATAATGATAGTTTTACTTCTTCTTTTCCAATTTGGATGCCTTTTATTTCTTTTTCTTGTCTGATTGCTGTGGCTAGGACTTCCAGAACTATGTTGAATAAGAGTGGTGAAAGGGGTGCACCCCTGCCTTGTTCCTGAACTTAAGGGGATTGCTTTTAATTTTTGCCCATTGAGTATGATGTTGGCTGTGTGTTTGTCATAGATGGCCTTTATCATGTTGAGGTATGTTCCCTGTATTCCCACTTTGCTGACAGTTTTGATCATGAATGGGTGCTGGACTTTATCAAATGCTTTTTCTGCATCTATTGAAATTATCATGTGGTTTTTCTCCTTCAATTTGTTTATGTGACGAATCACATTGATTGATTTGCGAATATTGTACCACCCTTGCCTCCCAAGAATAAATCCTACTTGATCATGGTGTATGATTTTTTCCATATATTGCTGAATCCGGTTTGCTAATATTTTGTTGAGGATTTTTGCATCTAAGTTCATCAGGGATATTGGCCTATATATTTTTTTTGTGTGTTGTCTTTGCATGGTTTTGGAATCAGAATTATGCTAGCCTCATAAAAGGAGTTTGGAAGTCTTCCTTCCTCTTGAATTTTTTGAAATAGCTTGAGAAGGATAGGAGTTAGTTCTTCTTTGATTATTTGGTAGAATTCACTTGTGAAGCCATCAGGCCCAGGACTTTTCTTTGTTGGGAGTTTTTTGATAACTGTTTTGATCTCATTTGGTATAATCGGTCTGTTTAGGTTTTCTGATTCTTCCAGACTGATTTTTGGAAGATTGTATGATTCAAGGAACTTGTCCATTTCATCTAGGTTGTCTAGTTTTTTGGTGTACAGTTCTTCATAGTATTTTCTTACAATATTTTGTATTTCTGTTGTGTCAGTTGTTATTTCTCCACTGTTGTTTCTAATTTTATTTATTTGAGTCCTCTCTCTTTTTTTCTTGGTGAGTCTCGTTAAAGGTTCATCGATCTTGTTTACCTTTTCAAAGAACCAGCTCCTGGTTTCATTGATCCTCTGTATTGTTTCTTTAGCCTCTATGTCATTTATTTCTGCTCTGATCTTTATTATTTCCTTCCTTCTACTAGCTCTGGGCTTTATTTGCTGTTCTTTTTCTAGTTCTTTTAGATTCAGGGTTAAGTTGTTTATTTGAGCTTTTTCTAGCTTCTTGAGGTATGCCTGTAATGCTATAAACTTTCTTCTCAGGACTGCTTTTGCTGTGTCCCATAAATTTTGAGTTGATGTATGCTCATTATCATTTGTTTCTAGGAATTTTTAAATTTCTTCTTTGATCTCAATGTTAAACCATTCATTGTTTAATAACGTGCTATTTAGTTTCCAAGTGTTTGAATGTTTTTCAATTTTTTAATTGTGGTTGATTTCTAGTTTAAAGCCATTGTGATCAGAGAAAGTGCTCAATATGATTTCAATTTTCTTAATATTGTTGAGCCCGCTTTATAGCCCTAACATGTGATCTATTCTAGAGAATGTACCATGAGCGCTTGAAAAGAATGTATATTCTGCTGTTTTAGGTTGAAAGGTTCTGAAGATATCTATTAAATCAAGTTGATCTAATATGTCCTTTAATTCTGCTGTTTCTTTGTTAATTTTTTTCTTGAGGATCTATCTAATGCTGTTAATGGGGTATTGAAATCCCCTACTATTATAGTATTGCTGTTGATCTCGCCCTTTAAGTCCATCAAAGTCTGCTTTATATATTTAGGTGCTCCTATATTAGGTGCGTAGATATTTATAATTGTTATATCTTCCTTTTGGATTGCTCCCTTTATCATTATGTAGTGACCTTCTTTATCTCTAACTATGGTCTTTGTTTTAAAGTCCATTTTGTCTGATATAAGTATTGCTACCCCAGCTTTTTTTTCATTTCCATTTGCGTGAAATATTTTTTTCCATCCATTTATCTTCAGTCTGTGTGCATCTTTTGATTTAAGGTGTGTCTCTTGTAGACAGCATATGTATGGGTCCGTTTTTCTGATCAATGCAGCTACCCTATGGCTCTTGATCAGATCATTTAATCCATTAATATTTAAGGTTATTACTGATATGTAATTGTTTATTGCCATTTTTTTCTTTAAAACTGTATTTCTCTTTTGCTATATTCTTTTTTTCCTTTGATCTGTTTACAACAGGTCCCTTAGCATTTCTTGCAGCCTTGGTTTGGTTGCAGTGAAATCCTTGAGTTTTTTTTTTTTGTCTGTAAAGCTTTTTATTTCTCCTTCAATTTTAAATGATAGCCTTGCTTGATAAAGTAGTCTTCATTGTAGGCTATTGTTCTGCATTACTTTGAATATTTCTTGCCATTCCCTTCTGGCCTCAAGTGTTTCTGTTGAGAAGTCTGAAGTCATCCTTATGGGGGCTCCTTTGTAGTTGATAGTGTTTTTTTCTCTAGCAGCTTTTAATATTTTCTCTTTATCATTTAGCTTTCGTATTTTAATTATGATGTGTCTTGTTGTTAGTTTCTTTGGGTTTCTGCTTAATGGAGTTCTCTGTGATTCCTGAACATATGAAATGTTTTCCTGCCTTAATTGGAGGAAGTTTTCTGCTATAATATGTTTGAACAAAGTCTCTATCCCTTGTTCTTTCTCTTCTTCTTCAGGAACCCCTATGATGCGGATGTTATTTCTCTTCATGTTGTCACAAAGCTCTCTTAGAGTTTCCTTAGACTTTTTGAGTCTCTTTTCTTTTTTCTGCTCTGCTTCCGTGCCTTTATTTATTGTGTCCTCTAACTCACTGATTCGATTCTCTGCTTCATCCATCCTGCTTTTATTCCTTCCATTGTATTCTTTATTTCAGATATTGTATTTGTCATTTCTGACTGATTCTTTTTTATTATTTCAATGTCCTTTTTTTATATTTGTTATCTCTTTATTTAGGTTTTCGTAATGGCCATCTACGGTTGTTCTAATATCTTTGAGCACCCTAACAATTGTTATTTTAAACTCTGCATCTGGTAATTTGGTTATATCTGATTCACTTAGGTCCTTTTCTGGGGATTTCTCTTGTTTTTTTTGTGTTGTATTTCTCTGACTCTGCATTTTCTCTTCACGGGAGTGGCTGTGATCATGTGCTCAGGTGCAGAAGGGTTGATGGCCTTGGCCTTTGCCCCGCCCCCATGTGTGACGTTATGCTTGGTCCTGCGGGCGCTGGCGAGCACCTTTACTCAGCTGCGGGTAGCGAAATTCTGCCTCTTCTGGGCTTTTGGCTCCATCCCCACGGGAGGAGCTGGCTACCAAGTCAGACCGCAAGCCTGGGTTGCTCGGGGGGGGGGCATGGCTGTGCTCCTCTGCCCTTCCTCCGGGGCTGGTATCCACCCTTTCTGGGGTTCCCGCCCTTCTCCCAGAGGCTGGATTACAGGCTGCTGGCAGCTGAGCTTGACCACTTTTGCATGCCCCCTTCTCCCCAGCTGGGCAAGATTGAGCCCACACCTGAGCCCAGTGGTGGCCAGCCGACTTCCACCCTTGCCAGCAGAACCGCACTTTTGTCTCCCGCTGCTGCCAGCTCTCCGGTGCGCCCTCAGCCACGTGGGTGGGGGCGTTGTAGCTCAGGCCCTAAGACTCACTACTGTAGACCCAAAAGCTCCCTCCTTCTATGCAACTCTGCTCTGAGTGCTGCAGGAGAGCTTGTTTGGCTGCTCTCCTTCTTCCCTTTGCTGGTATTGCTGTTTCCAGGGGAAAAATTCACTTCAGCTTTGGGGAGTGACTCATCCCAGGGGTTAGGGTGGCTATCTCCCAAAATGTTTCTCCCTATGCCTCCTAGATTACACTCTCTTCCTGTTACTGTGGTCCTCTCCTGTCTCCCCCCGTCCCCAGGAGCCCCAGGTGATTGTTTTTGAGAGAGATGTTCTACGAGGTCCCTTTAAGAAGGATCCTGGGTCTGAGATATCAGACTCTCTCACAAACAGTATCCTGACTTGTTTCCAGCTAAATACTGTTCTTACGCCTCTTCTGGGCTCTGGGGCTGCAGGCTGGGGCTTTGTTCCTGGGGCTCAGGACCCTTCCCCCTCTGCTAAATTGAGTTTCCGCCACGCGAGTCTCTCCCTGCTGCCGTTCGCTCTGAGGAGCTGGGCAGCCCTCTCCACGTTTCCACGTTCCTGCTTTTCCTACCAGTCTCGGTGTGGCTTCTTCAGTGTTCCTTGGTTGAAGAGTCCTCTTAGTTTAGTCCAAAGTTGGTTTTTCCAGATGATAGTTCATAAAATTAGTTTGTAATCCACTTTGGTTCTGGGAGGTAGATGCTGGTACGTCCGCCTACTCCAGCGCCATCTTGTCTCTCCCTTTATGATATTGTTATATTCATTATTATTTTATCTGAATTTCTTCTTTTCTTTAACCCAGCAATTTTAAACTGGTATGCCACAAGAATTTTTAAAACACGCAATATCTGACTATTTAGTCAGAGGCACTAACCTTTTTCTCTTTAGATTGTCAAATAAAGAAATGACAGTAGCCAACACAACAATAGCTGTCCAGTTTGAACCAACCAATCAAAATCATACCTACATTTTTTTGTCAGGTGAGCAAAAAAAAAATACATATTTTGGGATGTGCCACAGAATTTTAGTAATTACTTTATGCATGCCATGAGATGAGAAAGGTTGAAATCACTGACCTAATCAATAAGTTTAAAGTTGACTTTATATATCTCCCAAGTAGTAGTTTGTCATTTTTCATTTGCTTTATTGGAGTGTTCTAAATCACTTTTCCAGATTGCACCACCTAAGTCAACTTCTGAGTTAATTTTGCATCTCATTTGGACAAATAAAAGGTATATAGAATGATAGACTGGCACTCAGGAGTTGGCAAAGTGACAGTTCATAGTGTGCCTTTCAGAAGCAAAGCCCAAAAATCATAGCAGACCTGGCTGGCTCACCCTCACCACCCAGGGCCTCACCCTCTCTATCCACCACCCAGAGTCCGACTGGGTTTCTGCTTGTTATGCAGAGCCTGGGAAACCATGAGACTGGTGATACCTGAGTCCCACACCTGCTCCAGTGGGGAGGAAGGCAGAAAAAAGGAGAACCTCTATTTCCAGCTCCAATGGGAAATGGGCCCAGACCCATAAAGGTGTGGAATCTGCTAAACACGGACAGGGAGCTAAATCAGTCTTTGCACCCCTAGGTTTCTAACCCACAGGTCACCCAAAAGCTCACTCGGGACTGCCAAGACCCCTCCCTCTCTTCATGCATTAACATATGAATACATCAAGGACCCCCACCCCCACCCCTACCCACCACAACTCACTTTCTTCTGGGCACTGAGGCAGCAGCTAGAAATATATTATGGAGTGGAGCTGCCTGCCTCCTTTCTCCTGGAGGAGGTCTTCCCTGGTCACTGACCTCTGACCTTCTCATCTCCTCATACCCTAACTTGTAGATGCAGTAGACTGACGCTGCTCTCATCTCCCATGTGCAGCCCTGTGCAGTTCTCTGCACGTTTTACATTCCACTGTGTGATGTATTGCATACATGTCTTGAAGTCCCATGGAAACAGAGATTACCTTCTGTCTTAATGTATAAGTCCAGGGCTTATCATGACACTGGGAACATATTGGGTTCCTAGTCCATAAAGTTCATTTCAAGAACTTACCAACCAGAAGACTTTGTGCTTTCCTGGATCTCTAGGCACTTATCAAAGAGCAAGAATGTGGACTTTTTCTGCCTAATATTTATGAATATCTCAGCTATAGCAAACAATATTTATGGACATTTGCCTGATTAATAATTTCAGCCTATTTATTTTTCTAAACAAGAACTCACAAATGGGTAGCCCAAAACTAGGATGGTCCTTGGGAATGTTTAGTTTGGTCTTACAGCATTTTTAAGTGTGACTCGAATGTCCTTACCCCATTTGATACTCCCCACCAGTCCCTGTTGTCACTCCATTTGGTACTCCCCACCAGTCTTGGTAGGCACAGGCATCATTAGTTACTAACCCCTCCCCCCACCTTAAAAGCATTTGGGTTTAGATCCCTCCTGCTCAGATATGCTGCAGGTTACCTTCAGAGTAAGTTCAAGGTCAGACTGCCCCATCCATGCCTCGGTCTCACTGTTTTGGTACCATGTCCATTGAACTGAATTGAGATGGAGTGTTCTCAGCCTATATGAAGGACACAAGACAAATAATCTGGTAAAAGGCCCTTCTCCCTGTAGTTTTATGAGGATGGTTTAGTGATGTGATCCTTTTTTTTTTTTTTACAGAGACAGAGAGAGAATCAGAGAGAGGGATAGATAGGGACAGACAGACAGGAATAAAGAGAGATGAGAAGCATCAATCATTAGTTTTTCATTGCAGACACCTTAGTTGTTCATTGATTGATTTCTCATATGTGCCTTGACTGTGACCCCTTGCTACAGCAGACTGAGTGACCCTTTGCTCTAGCCAGTGACCTTGGGTCCAAGCTGGTGAGCTTTGCTCAAACCAGATGAGCCTGCACTCAAGCTGGCGACCTTGGAGTCTCGAACCTGGGTCCTCTGCATCCCAGTCCAATGCTCTATCCACTGCACCACTGCCTGGTCAAGCTTATGTAATTCTTTAAGTGAGGGCCTTGTGAGCTTTTAGCAGAATCCACTGGAGACATTTGTACCAGGCAGTGCTTGTTCTTATGGAATTCCATAAATCCTGAAAAAGTGACAGTGACAATGATTGCGTTTTCCTTTTCAGTTAGCATTTAGAATAACAGAGGCCTACAGTTTTGGTCCATCTCCAGAAAACTGTCTGAGCCCCATAGATTATTTTAAGTAAAAACCATTCCTCTGGCTTCATGACTTTCCATTTTCTTCTCTTCTTATATATAATATTTAAACAGCAATGCTCCTTTCTAATCAACCATTTTAAAAGAATATAAATGAGAAACAGTGATATTAAAGACAGTCTACTAATTGATGGGCTGGACGTTACTAAAGGGACACAGTAGATGAAGAGTGAGAAAAGACAAATCCAACAATTTCTCTACCTGGTGAAGAGCCAAAAGCCTCACATGGGACCTAGCACCACAACAGGTGCTCCTTCTACAGCCACTGAACTTTTGAAAATTATTTACTAAAGGAATGAATAAACTCTCAGAACTAAACATGGCAAGATCTGGCTCACAGAAGGAAATCAAGAAGTGTTTGTTGAGTAAATGAATGAATAGTAATCAGACTGAACAATTGAATAAGCAGAGTGGTAAATAAAGGTCTGGAACTTGAAACTCCTGAACTGTGCTGACTTCCAAAGCATGGAGTAGTATCAGCATCTCTATGACAAAGGTAAGTCCATAGGAGAAATAGCCAGTAGACAAAAGATACTTCCATGATCTTCAGCTAAGACCAGCCCAGGAAAGGCAATACCCAGCACAAACCCCACTGAAACAGGGAGTATGATGCCAGAACCAAAGAAGCAGACATCTTGGCTAGCAAGCCCAATCCCTACAGTTGAGCATTTCCTTACACCCTGCACAGTTCAGTTATCACTGATGTAGTCAACAGTTTCTATGCAATATTCCTGAGAAACAATACCAAAGTTGTTAGAGCAACACTATCCATTCAGAACTTCCCCAAAGCTTCCTGTTCCAACTGATAAGGATGTTCTCTTGAGATACTTGATAATTTCAGAATTTCTGAGTACCCATAGGATACAACATCCCCCATTAAATATACAAAGTATAGCTAAAAACATTTAGGGAACTTTTTAAATCCTTCATGAAAATTATTCTGTACTCCAATGAGCAAAGAAAACACCTAGATCAAAGAGAGCTGGCTGGCTGGCTTCATGCACCAGCTCCTCCGCACCAGCTTCATGCTTCCCAGGAATCACATTTTGTCTCAAAATGAGCATTTAACATGTTAAGGGCTCTTTTGGAATACTCTCCAAATAAGAAGTTGAAACCAGAAATATTAAGTCAGCCAATATTAAGGGTATAAAGTCATTCTTACCCCAAAATTAATTTGCCACTCTCTTCTCCCTCTCTCCTCTTTCCCTATCCTCCTCTCTCCCCCACCCTCTCTCACTCTCTCTTTTTCTCCTTCCCTTTCCCCAGCCTCAGAAAAAAAACTATTAAAGTATAGATGTTAAAACTCTGAGTAGTAGTCTTATTAATTATGGAGAAGCAAGTACCTCAGAAAGTACTGAAAACAGAATTGAAAAGAAATAAAAAACAATTACTTTTTCCAAATTACCAAAATAACTCACTCTCACACTTATGTTTCTTCATTCAATCTAAAGTTTACCTCATTTTATTTCCCTCTCTCCCCCACAAAGCTTTCTTTATTGCTCTGTCAGTAAATTTTGATATGAAGGAACATTCAGACAGACTTCTGCTCTTAAAATCTCAGCTTGACAAATAGTCATAATGGGAAAATCAGACAGAAACTTATGTCAAAATTATTTTAATATTTATTAATTTTAATTATTTTTTTAACATGGATTCAAGTGTCCCACTGAATATAACACCTTCATCCTACCCCTATGTCTTTATTTACATCTGCTTCCCCCCCCCCCCAACCTAACTCCTTTCCCCCTTCCTTCTGGGATTTGCTGTCTTTTTATCTGTATATATGTGTTATGTATATACAGTGAGTCTGTAAAGTCATGGTGCACTTTTGACTGGTCACAGGAAAGCAACAACAACAAAAAAAATAGAAATGTGAAATCTGCACCAAATAAAAGGAAAACCCTCCCAGTTTCTGTAGGATGATGTGGCAGCATGTGCGCATGCGCAGAAGATGACATAACACCGTGTATACAGCAGAGCAGCCCACGGCCATGCCAGTCGAGATATGGATGGTCCAGAGGAAAGTCCAGTGTGTTCTGTGGCTCGCTAAATTGAATCCGTGACCAAAGTGCAACGTGAATATCGGTGCATTTATAACAAAGAGCCACCACATAGGAATAACATGACTTGGTGGGATAAGCAGTTGAAGGAAACCAGCAGTTTGGTGGAGAAACCCCGTTCTGGTAGGCCATCAGTCAGTGACGAGTCTGTAGAGGCTATACGGGATAGCTACCTAAGGAGCCCTAAAAAATCTGTGTGTGAGCCCACATCAAACTGCACTGAATAGGTATGAAACTGGGAGAGTTTTCCTTTTATTTGGTGCAGATTTCACATTTCTATTGTCTTTTGTTGCTTTCCTGTGACTGTTCAAATGTGCACCATGACTTTATGAACACACTGTATAATTTTACTAATCCCTTCATCTTCTCTGATCCCATCCCCTCATCCCCCTTTCACTCTGACAGCTGTCCCTCTGCTTCCTGTGACTCTCTCTCTTCCTCTATCCTGTTCTTCAGTTCACTTTGTTCATTAGATTCCACATATAAGTGAGATCATACAATATTTGTCTTTCTCTGCCTGGCTTAGTTCACTTAGCATAATAATTGCCAGATCCATTCATGCCCTCGCAAAAGTTAAGATTTCCTTCTTTTTCATGGCTGTGTAGTATTCCATTGTGTATATGTATATATGTACCACTGCTTTTTAATTCACTCGTCCACTGAAGGACACAGGGCTGTTACCAGATTATGGTTATTGTAAACAATGCTGCCATAAACATGAGGGTGCATATCTTCTTTTGAATCAGTGATCTGGTATTCTTAGGATATATTCTTAAAAGTGGAATAGTTGGGTCAAAAGGCAGTTCCATTTTTAAATTTTTGATGAAATGTCATACAGTTTTCAACAGTGGCTGCACAAATCCTCATTTCCAACAGCAATGCACCAGAGTGCACCTGTGTGTTGATTTGTTAATGAGCTCCATTCTGACAGGTGTGAGGTGGTATTTCATTGTAGTTTTAATTTGCATTTCTCTGATGATTAGTGATGTTGAACACTTTTTCATATGCCTATTGGCCATCTGTATGTCTTCTTTGGAGAAGTGTCTGTTCAGTTCTTTTGCCCATTTTTTAATTGGATTGTTTACCTTCCTGGTGTTAAATTTTAGAAGTTCTTTATAAATTTTGGTTATTAACCCCTTATCAGATGTATTGGTGAATATGTTCTCCTATTGTGTGGGTTGTCTTTTTATTTTGTTCATGGTATCTCTTGCTATGCAAAAGCTTTTTTTGTTTGATATATTCCCATTTGTTTATTTAGTCCTTTATTTCACTGGCTCATAGAGATAAATTGGCAAAAACATTGCTATGAGAGATATCAGAGTTTATTGCCTATGTTTTCTTTCAAGATATATATGGTTTCATGACTTACATTTAAGTTGTTTATCCATTTTAAGTTTATTTTTGTGAATGGTGTAAGTTGATGATCTAGTATTATTTATTTTCATTTTCTTAACACCATTCATTACACAGTCTTTACTCCATTGTATGCTCTTACCTCCTTTGTCAAATATCAATTGACCATAAAGGTGTGGGTTTATTCCTGAATTCTCTGTTCTGTTCCATTGACCTGTATGCCTGTTTCTCAGCACGCCAGTGGCCGGGGACTCTCCGTACCGTGGCACGGGGTGCGCACGCGGTTTCTCAGCACGCCAGTGGATGGGGACTCTCCGGACCGCGGCATGGGGCGTGCGCGCAGTTTCTCGTCACGCCAGTGGCTTGGGACTCTCCGGACTGCGGCACGGGGTGTGCGCACGCGGTTTCTTAGGGCATGCAGCGGCGGCCGCCAGTGCCCAGGTTGCCGTCCCCAAGTGTGGGCGGGCAGCTGCACGTGTGGGTTGATTCACCACAGGTGTACTCCCTCCTTGGCAACAGTCCTTTTGCTTTCAGTGTGTGTGTGGAACTCCGGAATGCTCCGAGGATAAATTTTTCTGTTTCTAGTTGATAAATTTGTTGAGATTTTGGGGAGATCTGTCGGACGCGCTGCTCATGGCGCCATTTCCGTGACGTCACCCGATTATTAACCCTTTATCATATGTATTGTCAAATATATATGTTCTCCCATTGTGTGGTTTGTTTTTATATTCTGTTCTTATTGTCTTTACCTGTGCAAAATGTTTTTAGTTTGATTAGTCCTATTTGTTAATGCTGTCTTTTATTTCCCTTGCTCGTGGAGATAAATCAGCAAATATATTGCTGCAAAAGATGTCAGAGAGCTTACTGCCTATGTTTTCCTCTAAGATGTTTATAGTTTCATGGCTTACATTTTAGTCTTTTATCCATGTTGAGTTTATTTTTGTGAATGGTGTAAGTTGGTGGTCTAGTTTAAATTTTATGCATAGCTGTCCAATTTTTCCCAACACCATTTATTAAAGAGGCTGTCTTTACACCATTGTATGCTCTTACCTCCTTTGTCAAATATCAGTTGTCCATAAAGGTGCGGGTTTATTTCTGGGTTCTCTGTTCTGTTCCATTGATCTATATGCCTATTCTTATGCCAGTATCAAGCTGTTTTGAATACAATGGCCTTGTAGTATAACTTGATATCAGGAAGTGTGATACCTCCCACTTTATTCTTCCTTTTTAAGATTGCTGAGGCTATTTGTATTCTATTTTGGCTATATATAAATTTTTGTAATATGTGTTCTATATCTTTGAAGTATGTCATTGGTATTTTAATTGGTATAGCATTGAATTTATAAATTGCTATGGGTAATGTAGACATTTTAATAATGTTTATTTTTCCTAACCATGAGCACAGTATATGCTTCCACTTGTTTGTATCTTTTTTGATTTCTTTGATCAATGTTTTATAGTTCTTCAAGTACAAGTCTTTAATCTCCTTCATTAAATTTACTCCTAGGCACTTTATTTTTTGGTTGCAATAGTGAAGGGTTTTGTTTCTTTAATTTCTCTTCCTGACAGTTCATTTTTGGTGTATAAAAATGCCTCTGATTTTTGAGTATTAATTTTATATCCTGCCACTTTACTGAATTCATTTATCAGGTCCGGTAGTTTTTTGACTGAGACTCTAGGTTTTTCTATATACAATATCATGTCATCTGCAAATAATGATAGTTTTACTTCTTTTCCAGTTTGGATGCCTTTTATTTTTTCTTCTTGTCTGATTGCTTTGGCTAGGACTTCCAGGACTATGTTGAATAAGAGCGGCTAAATGGGGCAGCCCTCTCTTGTTCCTGATCTTAAGGGGATTGATTTTAATTTTTGCCTGTTGAGTATGATGTTGGCTCTGGGTTTGTCATAGATGGTTTTTATTATGTTGAGGTATTATTCCTGTATTTCCACTTTGCTGAGAATTTTGATCATGAATGAGTGCTGGATTTTATCAAATACTTTTTCTGCATCTATTGAAATTATCATGTGGTTTTTCTCCTTCCTTTTGTTTATGTGATAAATCACATTGATTGATTTGTGAATATTGTGCCAATCTTGCCTCCCCAGAATAAATTCCACTTGATCATGGTGTATGATTTTTTTCATATATTGCTGGATTTGGTTTGCTAATATATTGTTGAAGATTTTTGCATCTAGATTCATCAGGGATATTGGCCTATAATTTTCATTTTTTGTGCTGTCTTTGCCTGATGTTGGGTTCAGAATTATGCTCGCCTCATAAAATGAGCTTGGAAGTTTTCCTTCCTCTTGAATGTTTTGAAATAGCTTGAGAAAGATAGAAGTTAGTTCTTCTTGAATATTTGTTAGAATTTACTTGTGAAGCCATTGGGCTCTGGGCTTTTGTTACTTGAAATATTTTTATTTTATTTTATTTATTTTTGTTTTTTTCTTAAGTTGGAAATGGAGAGGCAGTCAGACAGGTTGTTGTAAATGATCTGATGTCAGCATTTTTTATGGCTGAGTAGTATTCCATAATGTATATGTGCCACATCTTCTTTATCCAGTTATCTATTGAAGGGCTTTTTGTTGTTTCCATGTCCTGGCCACTGTGAATAATGCTGCAATGAACATGGGGCTGCATGTGTCTTTATGTACCAGTGTTTTTGAGTTTTGGGGGTAAATACTCAGTAGAGGGATTGCTGGGTCATATAGTAGTTCTCTTTTTAATTTTTTGAGGAACCACCATACTTTCTTCCATAATGGTTGTACTACTTTACAATCTCACCAATAGTGAATGAGGATTCCTTTTTCTCCACAGCCTCTCCAATACTTATTATTACCTATCTTGTTGATAATTGCTAATCTAACAGGTGTGAGGTGGTATCTCATTGTAGTTTTGATTTGCATTACTGTAATAGCTAGTGAAGATGAGCATCTTTTCATATATCTGTTGGCCACTTGTATTTTTTCCTGGGAGAAGTGACTATTCATGTCCTCTTCCTACTTTTTTATTGGATTTTTTGCTTGTTAGTTGTTGAGTTTTATGGGTTCTTTGTATATTTTGGATATTAGACCCTTATCTGTGCTGTTGTTTGAAAATATCCTCTCTCATTTAGTTGGCTGTCTGTTTATTTTGTTGTCAGTTTCTTTTGCTGTGCAAAAGCTTCTTAGTCTGATACAATCCCATTCATTTATTTTTGCCTTCACTTCCCTTGCCTTTGGAGTCAAATTCATAAAGTGCTCTTTATAATCCAGGTCCATAAGTTTAGTACCTATATCTTTTTCTATGTAAGTTATTATTTCAGGTCTTATATTTAAGTCTTTGATCCATTTTGAATTAATTTTAGTGCAAGGGGACAAACTCTAGTCATGTTTCATTCTTTTGCATGTGGCTTTCCAGTTTTTTCAGCACCATTTGTTGAAAAGGCTTTCTTTTCTCCCTGTGTGTTGTTGGCCCCTTTATCAAAAATTATTTGACTATATACATGTGGTTTTATTTCTGGGCTCTCTATTCCATTCCATTGGTCTGAGTGTCTATTTTTCTGCCAATACCTTGCTGTTTTGATTATTGTGGCTCTATAATATAATTTGAAGTCAGGTATCGTAATGCTCCCTTCTTCGTTCTTTTTCTTTAGGATTGCTCTGGCTATTCTGTTTTTTTTCTTTTTTTTCTTCTTATTTTTATTAATTTTAATGCAGTGACATTGATAACTCGTGGTACATAAGTCCCGAGAAAACATCTCTAGATTATTTTGACATTTGATTATCTTGAATACCCCTCACCCAAAGTCAAATTGTCTTCTGTCCCCTTCTATCTGGTGTTCTTTGTGCCCCTCCCCTCCTTCCACATCCTCTATCTTCTTCCTCACCCCCTCCCCATCCCCACCCCACCCCTGGTTCCCATCACATTCTTGTCCATGTTTCTGAGTTTTATTTTTATGTCCCATCTATGTTTGGGTTCATATAGTTCTTAGTTTTTTCTGATTTACTTATTTCACTCCGTATAACTATTAAGTTATCAAGGTCCATCCATGTTATTGTAAATGATCTGATGTCATCATTTCTTATGGCTGAGTAGTATTCCATAGTATATATGTACCAAAGCTTTTTAATCCAGTCATCCTCTGATGGACACTTAGGCTGTTTCCAGATCTTTGCAATTGTGAACAATGCTGCCATAAACATGGGGGTGCATTTCTCCTATGGTGCTCTTGGGGTATATTCCTAAAAGTAGTATAGCTGGATCAAAAGGCAGTTAGATTTTCAATTTTTTTGTGGAATCTCCATACTGTTTTTTACAGAGGCTGCACCAGTCTGCATTCCTACCAGCAGTGCAGGAGAGTTCCATTTTCTCCACATCCTCCCAGCACTGATTCTGTGTTGTTTTGTTGATGAGCGCCATTCTGACCGGTGTGAGGTGATATCTCATTGTGGTTTTAATTTGCATTTCTCTAATGATTAATGATGTTCAGAATTTTTTATATGCCTATTGGCCATCTGTATGTCCTTTTTGCAGAAGTGTCTATTCATTTCTTTTTCCCATTTTTTGATTGGATTGTTTGTCTTTCTGGTGTTGAGATTTACAAGTTCTTTATAAATTTTGGTTATTAATCCCTTATCAGAAGTACTTTCCAATATGTTCTCCCATTGTGTAGTTTGTCTTTTTATTCTGTTCTCATTGTCTTTGGCTGTTCAAAAGCTTTTTAGTTTTATATAGTCCCATTTGTTTATCCTGTCCTTTATTTCACTTGCCCGTGGAGATAAATCAGCAAATACATCGCTGCGAGAGATATTGGAGAGATTGCTGCCTATGTTTTCTTCTAAGATGCTTATAGTTTCACAGCTTATTTTTAAGTCTTTTATCCATTTTGAGTTTATTTTTGTGAATGGTGTAAATTGGTGATCTAATTTCATTTTTTTTTGCAGGTAGCTGTCCAATTTTCCCAACACCATTTATTAACGATGCTGTCTTTACTCCATTTTATGCCTTTACCTCCTTTGTCAAATATCAGTTGTCCATAGAGCTATGGGTTTATTTCTGGGTTCTTTGTTCTGTTTCATTGATCTACATGTCTGTTTTTATGCCAGTACTGGGCTGTTTTGAGTACAACAGCCATGTAGTATTACTTGATATCAGGAAGTGTGATACCTCCCCCTTTATTCTTCCTTTTTAAGATTGCTGAGGATATTCTTGTTCTCTTTTGGTTCCATATAAATTTTTGGAATATGTGATCTATATCTTGAAAGTATGTTATTGGTACTTTAATTGGTATTGCATTGAATTTATAAATTGCTTTGGGTAATATAGACATTTTATTCTTCCTAACCATGGGCACAGTATATGCTTCTACTTGTTTGTATCTTCCTTGATTTTTTTATCAATGTTTTATAATTTTCCAAGTACAAGTCTTTAGTGTTCTTGGTTAAATATACTCCTATGTACTTTACTTTTTTGGTTGTAATAGTGAAGGGGATTATTTACTTAATTTCTCTTTCTGACTGTTCATTGCTTGTGTATAAAAATGCCTCTGATTTCTGAGTATTAATTTTATATCCTGCCACTTTGCTGAATTAATTTATCAAGTCCAGTAGTTTTTTGACTGAGACTTTAGGGTTTTCTATATACAATATCATATCATCTGCAAATAATGATAGTTTTACTTCTTCTTTTCCAACTTGGATGCCTTTTATTTCTACTTCTTGTCTGATTGCTGTGGCTAAGACTTCCAAGACTATATTGAATAACACTGGTGAAAGGGTCAGCCCTGCCTTGTTCCTGATCTTAAGGGGATTGCTTTTACTATTTGCCCATTGAGTATGATGTTAGCTGTGGGTTTGTCATAGATGGCTTTTATCATGCTGAGGTATGTTCCCTGTATTCCCATTTTGTTGAGAGTTTCGATCTTGAATGGGTGCTGGATTTTATCAAATGTTTTTTCTGCATCTATTGAAATTATCATGTGGTTTTTCTCCTTCCTTTTGTTTATGTGATGAATCACATTGATTGATTTGCAAATATTGCACTGGCCTTGCTTCTCCAGCATAAATCCCACTTGATCATGGTGTATAATTATTTCCATCTATTGTTGGATCTGGTGTGATAACATTTTGTTGAGAATTTTAGCATCTATATTCATCAGGGATATTGTTCTATAATTTTTATTCTTTGTGTTGTCTTTGCCTGGTTTTGGAATCAGAATTATGCTCGCCTCATAAAAAGAGTTTGGAAGTCTTTTTTTCCTCTTGAAGTTTTTGAAATAACTTTAGAAGGATAAGAGTTAGTTCTTCTTTGAATATTTGGCAGAATTCACTTGTGAGGCCCTCTGGCCCAGGGCTTTTCTTTGTTGGGAGTTTTTTTGATAACTGTTTTAATCTCATTTGGTGTAGTTTATTTTGGTTTTCTGATTTTTCCAGATTGATTTTTGGAAGATTGTATGTTTCAAGAAATTTGTCCATTTCATCTAGGTTGTCTAGTTTTTTGGCATACAGTTCTTCATAGTATTTTCTTACAATATTTTATATTTCTGTTGTGTCAGTTATTTCTCCACTTTGATTTTTAATTTTATTTGAGTCCTCTCTCTTTTTTTCTTGGTGAGTTTTGTTAAAGGTTCATTGATCTTGTTTACCTTTTCAATGAACCAGCTACTAGTTTAATTGATCCTATGTATTGTTTCTTTAGCCTCTATGTCAATTATTTTTGTTCTGATCTTTACTATTTTCTTCCTTCTACTACATTTAAGCTTTACTTGCTGTTCGTTTTCTAGTTCTTTTAGATGCAGGGTTAAGTTGTTTATTTGAGCTTTTTCTAGTTTCTTAAAGTGTGCCTGTAGTGCTATGAACTTTCCTCTCAGTACTGCTTTTGCTGTGTCCCATAAATTTTTTTTTGTAATTTTCTGAAGTTGGAAACAGGGAGGCAGTCTGATAGACTCCCGCGTGTGCCCGCTGGGATCCACCTGGCATGCCCACCAGGGGATGATGCTCTGCCCATCTTAGGTGTTGCTCTGTTGCATCCAGAGCCATTCTAGCACCTGAGGCAGAGGCCATGGAACCATTCTCAGCACATGGGCTAACTTTGCTTCAATGGAGCCTTGGCTGCAGGAGGGGAAGAGAGAGAGACAAAGAGCAAGGAGAGGGGGAGGGGTGGAGAAGTAGATGGGCGCTTCTTCTGTTTGCCCTGTCTGGGAATCAAACCTGGGACTCCTGCATGCCAGGCCAATGCTCTACCACTGAGCCAACCGGCCAGGTCTGTGTTTCATAAATTTTGAGTTGTTGCATGCTCGTTATTATTCGTTTCTAAAATTTTTTTTATTTCTTCTTTGATCTCATTGTTAATCCATTCATCATTTAACAACCTGCTATTCAGTTTTCATGTCTTTTAAAATTTTTGAGCTTTTCTATTGTGGTTGATTTCTAGTTTCATGCCATTGTGATCAGAGAAAGTGTTTGATATGATTTTAATCTTCTTTAATTTGTTGAGACCACTTTTGTGCCCTAAAATCTGGTCCATCCTAGAGAATGTACCATAAGCACTTGAAAAGAATGTATATTCTGCTGTTTTAGGGTGAAAGGTTCTGAAGGCATGTATTAAATCGAATTGATCTAGTGTGTTCTTTATGTCTGCTGTTTCTTTGTTAATTTTCTTTCTTGAGAATCTATCTAGCAATGTTTGTGGGGTATTAAAATTACCTACTATTATAGTATTGCTGTTGATCTCTCCTTTTATATCCATCAAAGTCTGCTTTATTTATTTAGGTGTGTAGATATTTATAATAGTTACATCTTCCTGTTGGATTGCTCCCTTTATCATTATGTAGTGGCCATTGTTATCTCTTACTATAGTCTTTGTTTTTAATTCCACTTTGTCTGATATAAGTATTGCTACCCCAGCTTTTTTTTCATTTCCATTTGCATGAAATGGTTTTTTTTGCATTTTTTTTTACCTTCAATCTATATGCATCTTTTGTTTTATGGTGTGTCTCTTATAGACAGCATATGTACAGGTCCTGTTTTCTTATCTATACAGCTACCCTATATCTTTTGATTGGATCATTTAATCCATTTACATTTAAGGTTATTATTGATATATAGTTGTTTATTTCCATTTTTTTCTTTAAAGCTGTATTTCACTTTTGTTGTATTCTTTTCACACTTTGATCTGTTAACACCGTGCCCCTTAACATTTCCTGCAGCATTGGTTTGATTCTAATGAATTCCTTGTGTTTGTTTTTTTTGTTTTGCCTGGGAAGCTTTTTATTTCTCCTTCAATTTTAAATGATAGCCTTTCTGGAGAAAGTAGTCTTGGTTGTAGGTTCTTATTCTGCATTACTTTGAATATTTCTTGTCATTTTCTTCTGGCCTCAAGTGTTTCTGTTGAGAAGTCTGATGTCATCCTTATGGGGGCTCCTTTGTAGGTGATAGCCTTTTTTTCTCTCGCAGCTTTTAATATTTTCTCTTTATAACTTAGCTTTATTATTTTAATTATGATGTTTCTTGGTTTAGGTTTCTTTGGGTTTCTCTTTAATGAAGTTCTCTGTACTTCTTGAACTTGTAGAGTTTCTCCTGCATTAATTTAGGGAAGTTTTCAGCTATGATATGATTGAACAAAGTCTCTATCTCTTGTTCTTTCTCTTCTTCAGGAACCCCTATAATATGGTTGTTATTTCTCTTTATGTTGTCACAGAGCTCTCTAAGAGTTTCCTCAGACTTTTTGAGTCTCTTTTCTTTTTTCTTTTCTGATTTTATTCCTTCATTCCAGTTGTCCTCCAACTCACTGTTTCAATCCTCAGTTCTATCCATCCTGTTTTTAATTCCTCCCATTGTGTTCTTCACTTCTGATATTGTATTTGTCATCTCTGACTGATTTTTAAAAATATTTCAATATCCTTTTTTATACTTGCTATTTCTTTATTTAGCTTTTTTTAATGACCATCCATTTTTGTTCTAAGATCCCTAAGCATCCTTACAATCAATATTTTGAACTATGCATCTGGAAGTTTGGTTATTTCCATATTACTCAGTTCATTTCTTGATTTTTCTCTGTGGTTTTATTTGGATTGTACTTCTCTGTCTTCTCATTATATCTGTGTGTTTGAGTGTTTTGTTTATAAAGATGGTTGAGTCTAGGCTTGGTGTTGTCTGCCTCCAGTTTTCAATTGTGTTATTTCTAGGTCTTCTTGAGTTGGCATCAGCTATTACTTGTCATATACTTTCGAATTTGGGCTGCTTTGAAGTCTTGATTTGTTTTTTTTCTTAACAGGTGATTTTCTTGTTTGCTGATCTCAGCAAGGGGCTCATTTGAAACTGTATCTAGAAATACGGTGGGTGTAACCTGAGCTTTCCAGTTAATTTCTCTGGGGGCAGGTTGCTTTCTCAGCTTCAGTAGGGGGAGGTATATCTCAGATCTCCATGGAGACCTGAGTTACTGTCCCTCCTCCCCACTTCTTGTTTTCAGCTGTGCCTTGTGCTGATTGGAGCTGGACAGATTTCTGGAGATCTGTGCCCTGGAAGCACTTTGACTTTTGTTTTGTGCAATGATCAGCTCCTCCCCCAGCTATGGCCACCTTCAGCACTGGATGTGTCAGCTTTTCAGGTCATCCTCTGCATTCCTCTGCCCCTCACCATCTGTCTCTCTTTTTCCTGTTTCTTTTTGGAAGACGTGCTGGCCCTTTCAACACACCTCATTCCCTTGTTGCCAGGCAAGTGGCTCTGAGCAGTATTTACTGCTCTTTTCCTTGGAGTGAGATTCCTTCTGGGCTCTCAGCCTCAGCCCCACTCTGGTCCTGTAAGCAAGGGGGATTCAGGTGCTCCCTACCCGGTTTATTGTGGCTTTTTCTTTGCTCCTTGGTTTTTGAGAGCTGTTCTTGTAGTTCAGATTTGGTTTTTCACACTGATTATTCATAAATTTGTTTGTAATCCAGTTTGGTGGTTTGAGCTGAGAGTCTGTGTGTCTGCCTATTCTGCTGCCATCTTCAGGCCCCCCTATTTGGGTTTTTTTATAGTTCCAGATACACTTGATGTTTTTTTGTTCCATTTCCTTAAAAAATGACATTGGATTTTGATGAAAATTGCATTAGATTTGTATATTGCTCTGGGTAATATAGTCATTTTGACTATATTTATTCTTCCTATCCAAGAACAAGAAATATTTTTCCATTTTATTATATCTTTTTTGATTTCCCTTAACAATGCTTTGTAGTTTTTATTATATAGGTCTTTTACATTCTTTGTTATGTTTATTCCTAGGTATTTTATTTTTTTTATTGCAACCATGAAGGGGATTATTTTTCTGAGTTAATTTTCTGATGTTTCATTGTTGTCATATAGGAAGGCAATGGACTTTTGTATATTAATTTTGTATCCTGAGACCTTACTGTATTTGTTTATTGTTTCTAGTAGTCTTTTTCTGGAGTCTTTGGGGTTTTCGATGTATAGTATCATATCATTTGCAAAAAGTGAAAACTTTACTTCTTCTTTCCCAATATGAATGCTTTTTATTTCTTTCTCTTGTCTGGTTCCTCTGGCTGGAACTTCCAGCACTATGTTGAATAGGAGTGGAGAGAGTGGACAACCTTGATCCTGATTTTAGGGGAGAAATCCTTAGTTTTATGCCATTTAATATAATGTTAACTGATGGTTTATCATAAATGGCCTTTATTATTTTGTTGAGATATTTTTCTTCTATACCCATTTTGTTAAGTGTTTTAAACATAAAATAATGTTATATTTTATCAAACGACTTTTTTGCATCTATTAATAAGATCATATGTTTTTTGTTCTTTGTTTTGTTGATATGGTGTATTACGTTAACCATTTTTGTATGTTGAACCATCCTTCTGATTCTAGGATGAATCCCACTTGATCATTGGTTCTTCATGACTCAGTCTAGGAAGGTTGTATTTTTCTAGAAATTTATCCATTTCTTCTAGATTGTTAAATTTGGTGGCATATAGTTTCCCATAATATTCTACAATAATTCTTTATATATCTATGATATCTGTAGTGATTTATTCTCTTTCATTTTTTATTTTGTTTATATGAGTCTTTTCTTTTTTTTCCTTGGTGAGCTTTGCCAACAGTTTTTCGATTTTTTTGATCTTTTCAAAGAACCAGCTCCTTGTTTTATTAATTTTTTCTATAGTTTTTCTGTTCTCTATTTTGTTTATTTCTGCTCTGATTTTTATTATTTCCTTTCTCCTGCTGGTTGTCTTTGTTTTTCTTTTTCTAGTTTCTTAAGATGTAAAGTTAAGTGGTTTACTTGGATTCTCTGTTGTTTGTTCATATAGGCCTGTAGTGATATGAACTTCCTGCTTATTACTGCTTTTGCTGCATCTGAGAGATTCTGATATGTCATATTGTTATTTTTGTTTGCCTGTATATATCTTTTGATCTTTGCTTTTATTTCTTCTTTGACCCATTCATTTTTTCAAAGTATATTTAGTTTCCACATTTGTATGGGTTTGTTTACCTCTTTTTTGCAGTTGAATTCTAGTTTCAAGGCTTTATGATCAGAAAATATGCTTGGTATAATTTTAATCTTTCTGAATTTGTTGATGTTACTTTTGTGGCCCAAGATATGGTCGATTCTTGAGAATGTTCCATGTACACTAGAGAAAAATGTATACTCTGGCATTTTGGATGAAATGTCCTGTAGATATCCATCATATCCAATTGTTCTAGTGTTTCATTTAAGGCCAATATTTTTTAATTTATTTTCTGTTTGATTGAACAATCTAAAGCTTTCAGTGGTGTATTGAGGTCTCCCAGTATGATTGTATTTTTGTCAGTTTTTGTTTTTAGGTCAGTCTGTAGCTGTCTTATATATTTTGGTGCTCCTTGGTTTGGTGCATATATATTAAGAAGTGTTATGTCTTCTTGATTCAATGTCCCCTTTATCATTATGAAATGACTGTTATTGTCTCTGATTACCTTTGCCATCTTGTAGTCAATATTGTTAGATATGAGTATTGCTAC
The DNA here is from genome assembly GCF_036850995.1 of Saccopteryx leptura. NCBI lineage: Eukaryota > Metazoa > Chordata > Mammalia > Chiroptera > Emballonuridae > Saccopteryx > Saccopteryx leptura. The sequence continues at coordinate 1,837,838 of NC_089509.1, forward strand.
ACCTGCTTTTTTTGGATGTTATTTGCTTGGAGTATTGTTTTCCAAACTTTCACTCTGAATTTGTTTTTATCCTTGTAGACTAGATGTGTTTCTTGTAGGCAGCATACAGATGGATTTTTTAAAAATCCATTCTGCTACTCTGTGTCTTTTTATTGGTGCGTTCAATCCATTTATGTTTAGTGTAATTATTGATACTTGAGGGTTTTTTATTGCCATTTTATATATTGTTTTTTGATAGTTTTGTATCTTGTTAGGTTCTTCTCTTTTGTTTTTCTATCATTTGTTTTTGTTTGGTTGTAATCCATACTTCTTTTCTCTGTTACTTCTTTTTTCAAGCCATGTGCTTCTGTGGTGGTTTTTTCAGGGTTGTTTACCATTAAGTAATGGAAAGGATACATATCATGTTCATTGTGGTACATTATCTCATGAGTACTTCTGCACTCCATCCTCCTTTGCTACTGTTAATCTTTGTCCTTTCCCCTTTTTTGTTTTTATTGTCACAGATTAATGTTGTTTTTATTGCAATCTTGATGGAGTTTTTACTTGTAGTTTTGTTTTGTTTTGTTCTTTGTATCTGTTCTGAAAACCCCCTTTAGTATTTCCTGAAGTGGGCGTTTTCTGGTGATAAATTCCTTCATCTTTTTTGGTACCTGTGAATGTTTTTATTTCTCCTTTGTATTTGAAGGATAGCTTTGATGGGTATAGTATTCTTGGCTGGAAGTTCCTCTCTTTCAGAACTTTAAATATTGGGGTCCACTCTCTTCTAGCTTGTAGAGTTTCTGCTGAGAAATCTCTTGATAATCTAATGGGCCTTCCTTTATTTGTTTTATTCTTCTTTTCCCTAGCTGCCTTGAGAATTTTTTATGTCATTGGTTTGTGCCAATTTCATTATGATGTGCCTTGGAGTATGTTTGTTAGGGTTAAGATAACTCGGTGTTCTGTTTGCTTCTTGAATTCAAGGCTTTAGATTTTTCCACAGGCTTGGGATGTTCTCATTTATTATTTGTTTGAATATATTCTCCATTCCATTTTTTCTCTCTTCTCCTTCTGATATACCCATTATTCTTATGTTGCTCTTTCTGATGGAGTCAGACAATTCCTGTAGGGCTTTCTCATTTTTTTTTAAATTTGTGAGTTTCTCTCCTCTTCTCTCTGTAGTGCCTCTATTTGCCTGTCTTCTATATTACTAATTCTTTCCTCTATCTGGCCTGTTCTATTGGCTAAGCTTGTTACCTCAGTTTTCAGTTCATGAATTACGTTTTTCATCTCTGTTTGATTCATTTTCATAGTTTCAATTTCCTTGGTGATGTATTCTTTCTGTTCATTGAATTGTTTTTTGAGCTCCCTAAATTGTCTTTCTGTTTTTTCTTGTGTATCCCTGAGCATTTTTAGGACTTCAATTTTAAATTCTCTGTTATTTAACTTCAATGTTTCCAAGCAATTAAAATTTTTTTTCTGTACATTTTTTCTCATCTATCTGAGCTACTTCTCTGTCTATTGTATCCATTATATTTTATTTTTTCTCTTTAGTAGCATTTGAGAGTGGTATTGTTAATATCACTAATAAGAGTTGATAACAAAAAAAAATTTGGGGGGGAAAATGCAGTGTAAAACTGAAGATTTTATTGTGTTAAGTGGAACAAAAATATGTAGAACGGAGGTCCTGAGATGGGGGGAAGTGACAAAGAAGCAAAAAACAAGGCAAGAACACACAAAATGCCACAAGAAAAAATTGTGGATCAAGAATAAATTAATTTGTTTGTAAATGATGGCCGACTGAGAGAAATAGTGTATGAGAAGATAATAAAGAAAGAAAAAGAGAAAAAAGAAAAAAATACAGTAAAAAATTAAAATTTTATTGTATTAAGTGGAACAAAAATTACATAGAATGGAGAGCCAGAGTTGGGGCAGATGCTAAAGAGATAAAAAGTGGAGTAAAAAGCACACAAAAATGCCACAAAGAAAAAAATTTGAATTCACAATAAAATAATTTCTTTGTGTGTGAGATTCAAATGAGAGAAAAAGTGAAAGAGTAAAGAAGAAACAAAAAGAAAGAGAGAAAAAAATAATTGAGTTCATTTTTTTGAAATGTAACACTCATAAAAAAAAAAGAATAAAAAATGTAACACCTATGGGTAATAATGTTCAAAATGAAAAGAAAAGAATAAAACTGAAAAAATAAAATAACCAAGATAGAAGAAAAAAAATATAAAAAAGATAAAAAATACAGGAAAAAAATGGAAAACATTATAAAGAGTGTGTAGTTTTCCTGGTTTTGAGAGATTATCTTCTTTCTTTTTCTTTCTTCTCTCTTTTTATGTCTGTTGGTGTTGTACCCCACGTTCTGCCCCTGTGGCACTCTTAGGCAGAGATTTGCTGTTGTTTTGCTATGGTGACGAGATAACTAGGCCTCAGTCCTGTTGGTAGGCGGGGCTTGTTAATGTTTGCAGGCTCTGACAATGGGAGAGTCCGTTTTGTCGGAGCCTCTCCCCAAATCTCTCCTTCCTGAACCAGCAGCCTTGGACCCAGTTGTGAAGTTGCCCCAGCCACTGCCTGGACAGCAAGAAGCTCTAAGAACTATCAAGCTCCTCCTCTGGGTCTGTGTAAATCACTGTCCTGGGAAAGAAGGCTTTGTCATCCAGAGCTGCTAGCCTAAACCAGCCGGGAAGTGAGCAGATTGCGGGTTAGGCTCCTTTTGGCATTCCATGGGTCTGCTTTACAGAGGCTTCCTGCAAGCTGCCTGTGCGCCCTTCCCCCCAGTGCTTCCACAGTTCTCTTTTCAGGGAATGTGCTTTGTTAGCCTGTATGGCTGGTGGAGGTGCTATGCCTGGACAGGTCCTGGCATAGGGAATCTGGCTCTGGTGCACTTTCTGCGCGCTGTTATTCAGGAAGCTGAGATTATACAGGAACTCTGGTTTCAGCCCATGCAGAGGACCACTACTTGACAGTCTCTGACCCAGCTCCTCTCTCTGGGAATGCAGGAACCCACGTCCGAAATGCCAGGTGGATCCACTCGCACACTGCCTGCGCTCACTGCGCTCGCCGACCTTTGTTTGATGTATGTGTATTTCAGATGCTCCTGTGATTGTTTTTCTGTCTCTAGTTGTTAAATTTGTTGAAATTTCAGGGAGAGGTGTCCGGAGCTCCCCTCATGATGCCATTTCTTTGACGTCACCTCCTAGTTGGCACAATTTAAATTGGCCTCCAACAGTGTTTCTTACCAGTAGTGTATGAAAACGCCTGATTCTCTCTGGAATTTTCCAATATATGCCAAAAATCATGGGAGAAAAACAATTCTTTCATTTGTTCAGTCAATGAAAAATATTAATGAGCGCCCACTGTTACCAGATATGGATGAGTCTGGGAATAGGTTCTTTCAGGGTCATGGGAAAGGAATTTTAGGAACACTGGTAAAAGAGCATTTGACTAATAGTGGCAAGATTTATTAGAAGGGTGCACAGGACACAGATGCCCTGGAAAAGTCTGCTTCACTCCACGAACCACTTCCCCAGTGGGTCCAGCAGCAGAAACTGGTTGATGTTGTCAGTCTGCCCCCAGGTACACCATGCCAGATGCCTCATCCATGACCAGATGGTTTAGCTCCATCTCACTGTAGGAGAAATTCAGCTTCCAGGACCATAGACCCACACCCTGCCCACCAGAACCAGTAGGGCCAGATCCCAGAGCTGCAGGGACATCATCACCAGCACCCAATGCTCCAGTGGTCCAGTGCAGTCTCTGCTTCCAGCTGTGCTCAGGCCCACACAGCTGCCCCAAAAGAGACTGGGGCCTTTGTTAAGCTTCTCTGTATTTTCTTGCCTTGGAAAAGGAGTCCTATCCAGCCTCTTTCCTGCCTTTTCCTGGGACTTGCATCCTTATCCTATCAGATCTTTCCCCAGATTTTCCCAAGTTTGTCACCTCCCTTTTGTAGTCACCATTTTGGCTTCCATTTTGTGCATGCACCCAGCAAAAGGACTTCCCCCAGTGCTGACTTCTCCCTTCCCCCTCCCCCCTTACTCCGTTAACCCAGGGATGGTGCAGGTTGTTTCCTGGGGTGAGTGGAAAGCAGGTTTTTCTTGCTCACTCAGATGTTACTCCGTTTGGCTAGTGATAGTGGCTGTTCCCTGGAGTGACTCTAAAACTGCTTCTTCCTAGTTAATTTGACTTACTGTGTGGCTCCCTTTTCTTCCATTACTATATAACCAACTGCCTACCATAACACTCTATGCCAAGCATGTGTCTGAGGTTCTGGAAATACAATGGAGAAACAGAGTCAAATGGCAGGATCCTGTCTCCCTGAGCTCATGGTACAGATGGGGAGACAAACACTAATGAAAAGATCACATAAGTAACTGAGAATTACCACTTTTACAAGTACTATAAAAGAGAAATACATGACAGTTAGGGAAACATAGAAAAGAGAGAGCTGCTTTAATTAGGGCATGGGCTGGGTGGCCAGGGAAAGCTTTCTCTAGGAAGGGACAGGGGAGCTGCAACCTGAAGAGTGAGTAGAAACTCATGAAGTGAAGGAAGAAAGAAGAGGGAAACAACATCGAAAGAAGAGGGAATAAACCTTGAGAAAGGTACTACAAGAAAATCTAGGTGGGGAGAAGTTGGACAGGGGAGGCAGGAGTAGGGCCAGACCGCAGAGTGCCCACAGAGGATTTAGACCCTTTCCTAAGTGTGGGAACCTTTGAAGCAGTTTAAACAAGGAGAGACACAATTAGAGTTGTCATCTGGAGAGATTGTTGTGTTTGCTCTGAGAGGATAACTCTTGTTGCTATGATTCACATTTATTTACTTTCAAGTGAGATTGGTCATTTGTTTTCACATGATGACCAAATGCATTTCATTTGCTTCAATTTGCCTTGACAACTTTTATTTTTCTCCTGGGTTTATTTTCTTCTATTTATACAAGCTCTTTGTATATGAAGAAAATGAGCCTTTCCACCTACCAAAAGTTATAAATATTTCTCCAATGTTGTCTTTTAGCTATATTTAGATGTTTTAAAATATTTATGTGGTCAGATATATTAATATTTCTCTTAATAGCTTCTCAATTTCATGTCATGCTCATAAAAATTTTCTCTCCTCTGAGACTATAAATATATATTTTTATTTTCCTGGTGACCATGGTTTTATTTCTTACACTTCAATTGATTTATCTAAAATTTATTATGTCGGAATTAAAATCAGCTACTGATATATTTTTGCTTATTGCTGGATAGTTGTAAACTACCATTTTATTTTTATCATCAATTTGAAATGCTACATTAATTACCTCCAAATTTTCATTTGTAAAATATGCATATAGATATAACTTTATTCTTCCTTTTTTAAATTCTTTTTTTCTTCTGTACAAGCACAAATGCTAAAAATTAGAGTAGCTTATCCCAGGCAAGAAGGGCAATCAATATTATCACCTGAGTGACGGGCTTCCACGTGGGCAGCGCCATCTTTAATAAAGTGAGCATAATATATTTTATCTGCCCAACACCACCAACTTTTCTAAAATAAAAAGAAGAAAGAAAAAAAATCAAGTCAGGGTTAAAAGAAAGTTCTCCTGCATAATGGACTTTTCCTGGCAGTTTATGAAGTGTGTGCTCTAAAAAGCCACTGCTGATACTTGCAGCTATCAAGACTGAAGGAAGTTTTAATCACTGTGGTATATCTTTAACATTAACGGAGTGGTTACCAGGCTCTCTGGTCAAGGGTGGAGAATGTAAGTTTGACAGCAATATGGAAATGCAGGGAGCTGGCTCCAGTAAGATGGCCGCACTTGGATGTGAAAGGTACAAGCCTTCACTAGGTGATAAATACCAAGTGCTGAGGAGGGCTTGTGATGGATAAACTTGAAAAGAGCAGGGGCCAGAGGAGCAGCGAGTGATGTGATGTGAGGGACACAGGAGTAGACACAGAGGATGGTGCCATTAAAGAGCCTTCAGTCAGATGTCCAGGCTGTCCCCACCCCCATGGCTCTGCTCAGCTTTGAGGGACAAAGGCTTACACAGAAGCACCAGGACACCAGGACACCAGGACGTTTGAAGCCCTCAGTGAGGAAGGGGCAGGATGAGGGCAGGGGTGTGCAGACCAGCGCCCTCTGGGACCTTATAGGGATGTGGATTTAGGACACCTGTCAAATTAGGGCTGTAGCAGTATCTCCTCTCCCCTTAGTGGGGTCTCTGGCCTGTTGCCTGGCCCAGCCTCCCATGTCTGCTCACCCCACAACTGCTGGCCTTCTCTGCCACACCTCTACACCTGTGCCTCACATCCTGCCCCACTGTCTTCCTCGCTGACTCTCACTTGTTCCTCAGACCTGAGCTTAAGCGGCATTTTCTTCAGAAAGTTTCTGTGGTGCTTCTACTGGCCTGGGAAACTCCAAGCTGGGCTAGAACCCCTCTGAGCCTCAGAGAGCCCATGCCTCCCTCTGTCTCGGCACTGCCCTGACTGCACTGAGCTGTTGGCTCACCTGTTACCTCTCTCACTAGGTTTGATTATCTGTCCTTGTGTCTCCAGGCTGGGCTTCCCAGGAAGCAGACTCTGGGACTGAGTTTAGCTGGAAGGAGGTGTGTTGGAGGTGCCTTTGGGAACCACACCTGTGGACTAGGTGGGGAGGGAAAAACAGGGAAGGGCAGAGGAGGAGTGGGCCTGACAGTAGCTCAGCACAGCCCACGGGAACACTGATCTAGCCCAGCACATCAGCCATGTGACTCCTTAGGCTCATGCAGCCTGGGCCTTCTACCCTTACCTGAATTAGCCATTGTACATGGGTTGCCCTGAGAAGCATGTCACCTTAGGGAGTGGGCTCTCAGTGGCTGAGGAACACCCAAGGAGGGCTGAGAACTGTTTGGCCTGCTGATAGCATCCCAGCAGCTGAAGCCACAGGTCCCCAGTGTAATCGGATCTTGGCAGCAGGGCGCTCTGTCCATGCAGAAACTAAAAATATTAGGATGAATTAACACTCAAGCAGTCCTGGTATGTTTTGGGATTCTATGCTGGAGTTGAGTTGTCCTTCTTGGTACCCTCTAGGCATATTTGTTCTCATTCAGCAGATACCTGAGCACCAACATCAGGTCAAGCACACCATGCTTCAGGTCCTGGGACAGACAGGGTTGCTGCTCTCCTGAAGGGGGAAACATAATAAACACATTGACATACATATAATGCAATTTCCCCACCTCACCGAGGCCCTTCAGAGAGTAAAGAGGGAGCTCTGAGAGTGTCAAGGAGCAGGGTGAGGGATGAAGCTGTTTTTAAACAGGGCATTTGCAAGATCCTCTGCAAGGAAGTGACATTTTACCTATGACCGAAGGGTAAGGCAGAGTCAGCCAGGAGCACTTTTGACAGAGACAGGAGTGAGTGGGTTGTGAGAGGAAAGAAGGCTATTTGTGGGAGAACCGGTACCAGGGAGGAAGAGGGGAAGATGAGGTCAAAGAGAAGGGCAAGGACAGGGCCTTTGATTTGAAAATCAGCACAGACAGCTTTGACCTTATGGCAGGTACAACAAGAGCTTCCAGAGACTTACAGCAGGGAGCGTGAGTTTATCTGACTTGGGTTTGGAGTTCATAGTATTCCCTGCTATAGATAGTAGGACAAGACTGGAAGTGAGCAGGTTTGTCAGGAGGTGACAACAATACTAGGTAATAGGTGATGGGGACCGAAGCAGGGAGATGGAGAGAGTGGACAGAAGGGACTAAAGAGGAGCACTGATGGAAGTTGTTGATGGACCGTATGCATCCTGTGAAGGATGTTGGCGAGAACAGGGAATGCCTGGCACATATGTCTGAGCTTTTTTTTGAAATGATGTCCCTCCATCCCTGCCTCAATTTTCCTGTCAAGCATTTTCTGTTTATATCCCATTTCCTTGCATAAAGAGCTTGCTCCTGAGATGTTCAACAAACCAACTTCCATGAATGTTTCAAATGACTGACAGGTGATTTATCCACAAACTATGTCTGTGCTGGTGGGACTTGAGAAAAGGAAAGGTCCTTTCTTACACATGCATTTGTGTTTTTATGACATTTTACCTCCTGTTTCATGTGCAAACAAAAGCAGATAATGACAAAGAAATGGGAACCTAAGGTCAAAGTCATGGAACCTTCTAAGTGGGTGAATTATAAATAAAGAAGGGCAAGTATTTTGAGCAAAGTATTTCAACATGTCACAGCCTCTCCAGCGACAGGGACATTGGTGGGGGCTGTATTCTTATTTATTTATTTACTTTTTATTCTTGTCATTTCAAAAATAATTTGAGTTCTTTTTTAAAAAAAAATTAAAAATTTTTTTTTATTAATTTTTACTTTATAGTCCCGGTCGTCCTCGCGTCTCTGCCGGCTCGCTGCGGGCCGCTCCCGCCGGTGTTGCTTGCCTGGGTGCCTCCGTGCGCTGGGCCAACGGCCTCTGGCAGCGCCCACCCGAGCGCCGCGGCAGCCGGCGGGCCGTGGCCCTCGCCGGGGACACTCCGGCGGGCCCAGGGGGACAAAAGCGGCTGCTCTAAATCCAGCACGTACACACTGAGCAAGCTGAAGGATTTACTATGAAGCACAGAAGCAGATAGTGTCAAATAGGAAGTAGTGATTGAGTGAGTGGGGCAGCATTTCCTTCCCCCACTGCTGCCGAGATGGCGGAGATCAGTCGAATTCAATATGAAATGGAATACACTGAAGGCATTAGTCAACAAATGAGGGTCCCGGAAAAATTAAAGGTAGCACCACCAAATGCTGACCTGGAGCAGGAATTCCAAGAAGGAGTTCCGAATGCCAGTGTGATTATGCAGGTTCCAGAGAGGATTGTCGTAGCAGGAAATAATGAAGACATTCCATTTACAAGACCAGGAGATCTTGACCTCATTCAATCAACTTCTTTTAAACCTCTGGCACTAAAAACACCACCTCGTGTACTTATGCTAAGTGAGAGACCACTAGATTTTCTGGATTTAGAAAGACCTCCTCCAACTCCTCAAAATGAAGAAGTCCGTGCGGTTGGCAGGCTAAAAAGAGAGCATTCTAGGAGTTAAAACGCTGTTCGCCAGAACGGACAGCTAGTCAGGACGGACTCCGTACCAGTGTTGCGTGGTGGGTCTGCGGCCGCCACTTCATGACAACGTCAGGTATGGCATTTCAAATATAGATGCAGTAGTTGAGGGACCCGCAGATGACATGACTGTCGTAGATGCAGTTTCATTAACACGACAGATAATCAAACTAAACCGGCATCTCCAGCTTCTGGAAGAGAACAAAGAGCGGGCGAAGAGGGAGATGGTCATGTACTCGATCACCGTAGCCTTCTGGCTGCTGAACAGCTGGCTCTGGTTCCGCCGCTAGAGGTGGCCTCGCTCTCGGCGCTGCTGTCTCGCAGCTAGAAATATAAAGGATTTGCAAACTTCCTTGATTCTGTGTTTGCATTGTCTGCCATTTTCTAGTCCGTGCCCTAAACATGCATTTCTTCCGGAAGGGAAGGGCGGAGACTCTTGTTTGCAGAAGTAGAGGTACATCCTGTCACTCGGCTGTGTTCACTTCTAACCGCTCCTGCAATAACAACGCCCTAAAATTCTTCCTTTGCATGTTTTGTAAATAGGCTCTAATTTGTTTTTTTAAAAGGAATTAATTTTTTGCCTCATTAAGCTGCACAAGTAATTATCTGAATGAGAGGTAGAGAATGGATTTAGAAAAGCATCTGTAAAAGAAAAGTACTTTATTTTGTCCTGTCTCTCAAACACTATTGAATAGTCTTGTTAATAGACATGTTTGCATCCACATTTCAACATTAACACTTCTGAAGTCATGGTCTGGTGTCAGAGTGAATAAAATCAAGTCACCCTAAAAAAAAAGAAAAAAAAATTTTTTTACTTTATTGTGTTTACATGGATTCAAGTGTCCCACTGAATATAACTCCTTCACCGCCCACCCCTGTGTTCCTTTTTATACCCCCTTTTCCTCCTCCCCCTAATCCTTCCCCTTTCCCTCTAAAATTTGCTTTCCTGTTATCCTTATCTCTGCGTTATGTATATGTAGTTTCAAAAATCCCTTTACCTTCTCTGATCCCATCTCATCCCCTTTCCCTCCGACTGCTGTCCCTCTGCTCCCTGTGACACTACCTCTACCTCTACTCTGTTTTGTTGATAAGCGCAATTTTGACTGGTGTGAGATGATATCTCATTGTGGATTTAATTTGCATTTTCCTAATGATTAGTGATGTTGAACACCATTTTTCAACATATGCCTATTGTCCATCTGTATGTCCTCTTTGGAGAAGTGTCTATTTCTTTTGCCCATTTTTTGATTGGATTGTTTATCCTCCTGGTGTTGAGTTTTACAAGTTCTTTATAAATTTTGGTTATTAAGCCCTTATCAGAAGTATTGTCGAATATGTTCTCCCATTGTGTGGTTTGTCTTTTTTTCTGTTCATACTGTCTTTAGCTGTGCAAAAGCTTTTTTGTTTGATATAGTCCCATTTGTTCATCCTGTCCTTTATTTCACTTGTCCGTGGAGATAAATGGGCAAATATATTGCTGCGAGAGATGTCGGAGACCTTACTGCCTATGTCTTCTTCTAAGATGCTTATGGTTTCACGGCTTACATTTCAGTCTTTTATCCATTTTGAGTTTATTTTTGTGAATGGTGTAACTTGGTGGTCTAGTTTCATTTTTTTTGCAGGTAGTTGTTCAATTTCCCCAACACCATTTGTTGAAGAGGCTGTCTTTACTCCATTGTATGCTCTTAACTCCTTTGTCAAATATCAGTTGTCCATAAAGGTGTGAGTTTATTTCTAGGTTCTCCGTTCTATTTCATTGATCTATATGCTTGTTCCTATTCTAGTACCAAGCTGTTTTTTCTTTATAAATAAATTTTTATTTTAATGGGGTGACATCAATAAATTAGGGTACATACATTCAAAGAAAACATTTCCAGGTTATCTTGTCATTTAGTTCTGTTGCATACCCATCACCTGAAGAGAGATCGTCCTCTGCCACCCTCCATCCAGTTCTCTCTGTACCCCTCCCCCTCCCCCTCTCCCTCCTTCCCTCCCCCCACCCCCCGTAAACACCACACTCCTGTCCATGCCTCTTAGTCTCGCTTTTATGTCCCACCAATGTATGGAATCCTGCAGTTACTGTTTTTTTTCTGATTTGCTTATTTCACCCCGCACAATGCTACCAAGACTCCACCATTCCGCTGTAAGTGATCCGATGTCATCATTTCTCCTAGCTGAATCGTATACCATGGTGTATATGTGCCCCATCTTCTTCATCCAGTCCTCTATTTTTTTTACAGTGATTAAAAGCCTTTAAGCAAACTCTTGGCCAATACAGCAAGAATCCCTAAAAGAGTAGTGTCCTTAACATGTTCACCAAGTTCAAGTTGGCCCCATCACCATGCCAAATCCCTGAAAAATGCAACCCAAGCACAGTTCAGTCTGTTAGGAGCTGTCACAGGGAGCAGGAGTCCAGGAAAGTTCCCCACAGGAAAAGCCCGCATGGCACTGGAATTGTTGTCACCATTCTATACTTTGCAGCTCATGTCCAAGTCCCAATGACTGCTGTTTCTAGCTGGTAATGATTCTGGTAGACTGGAAAAAGCCATTTGCAGCATGCGTGGATATGGAGCTTCCATTCTCCTCTGCCTGGAGAGTTGAGACGAGGTTGCTTTTCCCTGGAGCTCTGTGACTGTGGCATGGTAAAGAGAACCTTGGGATACACTCAGCTGGGTGGCAAAGGTATATTCATAATACAAGTTGGAAAAAGGAGGAAAGAGAGCTCTAAATTAGGAGTAGGTCCCACCCTGAAATATGAGTGGGGCATTGAGGTAGGAGGGATAAAGGAAACACTATATATTAAGCAAAGCAGCAGAAAATAGGACTATCAACACCCACAACAGAGATCTTTGAGGGAAGAATAAAAAACCTGACTATTCAGGCAAAACATAGTTAAGTGGCCCTTGTGCAAATGAGATCAGTTTACCTGCTTCTTGGAAGAAATACCCTAGGCTCGTTCACAGTGTCGTAGATGGGGCCGACGGCCCTGGGCACCTTCAGCCTTCAGTGGCAAACCCCAGCTTTCTGGGCAAGGTTAGGACATAGGTGGCTGGAGCAGGGCTGGAAGAGACTGAACCCTCCCTTAGAGGAGCGAGGGGGAAGCCCACATTCCAGTGTCCCTGTTTCCTCACAGCAGAGGTGTGTAAGCCTGGCAGGCTTTAGCTCAATGACCTTCCTTTCCACTATTGAAGCAGGACCCAGATGGCATCCTATGAGACCCCTTTGGGGCATTGGAGCCTTTAAGGGTGTATCCTAAAAGCTGGTAGTTTCCCTGATCTCTATTGGGCTTTTTCTGCCTCTAGGTATCTTAAAAGCCATTCTCAGAAGATCTTGCTGAGGGGTTTGAGGATCCCCATCCGCCTATATAAATCTTTTCCATATATCTGGAGCTATTTGGAAAAAGACAAAACAGTGTTATTAGCTAGATCTAATAAAGAAGGTAGTAGTTTGAAGGCAAAAAAGATTTGGTCTCTCCTGTTCATCAGCATTCAAAAGAAATGTAAATTTTTTTAATTAAAAAGCATGATATAGTAGAGCCGTCGGAGTCATTGGCCTGGTGTGCAGGATTCCTGGGTTCGAGTCCTAGCCAGAGCATACAGGAGAAGTGCCCATCTCCTCTCCACCCCTCCCCTTCTCCTTCCTCTTTGTTTCTCTCCTCCTGCTCACAGCCAATGCTCCACCGGAGCAAAGCCAGCCCGGGCACTAAGGATGGCCCCATGGCCTCTGCCCCAGTCGCTAGAATGGCTCCGGTTGTAACACAGCAACACCCCAGATGGCAGAGCATTCCCCCCTGGTAGGCACCAGGTGGATCTCAGTCAGGCGCATGCAGGAGTCTGTCTGACTGTCTCCCCATCTCCATCCTCAGAAATATACAAAAAAATAAATAAATAAAAGAAAAAATACTACGGAAAAAAAAGGGGAGGGCATTCCCTTGTGCTAAAGCTCCAGGGAGCATGGAGTGAGCTTGAGTATGTCTTATGGAACATGGAGCTCTATGTTGACATATAAGTCTTTGATGAAGGAGGAACTGCTGAAATAGTTTATCAGCATTTGTCCCTAAGACAGCAGTCTTTATAGTGGGAACACCATACGTCAATATTTGTTGTCTGTCTATCGATTAAGGGGAGAATATGGCAAATGCTGAAAAGCCATGATCATTGTGCCCCTCCCCACCCCCAACCCCCTCCCTCTCCTCCTCTCACCCTGTAACCCCAACACTGTTGTTCATGTCTCTGAGTCTCATCTTTATGTCCCACCTATGTATGGAATCATATAGTTCCTAGTTTTCTCTGATTTACTTCTTTCACTCAGTATAATGTTATCAAGGCCCATCCATGTTGTTGTAAAAGATCCTATGTCATCATTTCTTATGGCTGAGTAGTATTCCATAGTATATATATACCAAAGCTTTTTAATCCACTCGTCCTCTGATGGACACTTGGGCTGTTTCCAAATCTTTCCTATTGTGAACAATGCTGCCATAAACATGGGGGTGCATTTCTTCTTTTCAAACAGTGCTATGGTGTTCTTGGGGTATATTCCTAACAGTGGTATAGCTGGGTCAAAAGGCAGTTCGATTTTTAATTTCTTGAGGAATCTCCATACTGTTTTCCACAGTGGCTGCACCAGTCTGCATTCCCACCAGCAGTGCAGGAGGGTTCCCTTTTCTCCACATCCTCGCCAGCACTTATTCTGTGTTATTTTATTGAAAAGCGCCTTTCTGACTGGTGTGAGGTGATATCTCATTGTGGTTTTAATTTGCATTTCTCTAATCATTAGTGATGTTGAACATTTTTTCATATGCCTGTTGGCCATCTGTGTGTCCTCTTTGGAGAAGTGTCTATTCATTTCTTTTGCCCATTTTTGGATTGGATTGTTTGTCTTCCTGGTATTAAGTTTTACAAGTTCTTTACAAATTTTGGTTATTAACCCCTTATTGTATTTAGCTGTGCAGAAGCTTTTTTTTTATAAAGTCCTATTTGTTTATCTTGTCTTTTGTTTCACTAGCCTGTGGAGACAGATCAGCAAATATATTGCTGTGAGAGATGTCAGAGAGCTTATTGCCTATGTTTTCTTCTAAGATGCTAATGGTTTCATGGCTTACATTCAAGTCTTTTATCCACTTTGAGTTTATTTTTGTGAGTGGTGTAAGTTGGTGGTCTAGTTTCATTTTTTTTCAGGTAGCTGTCCAGTTTTCCCAACACCATTTGTTGAAGAGGCTGTCTTTACTCCATTGTATTGTCTTACCTCCTTTGTCAAATATCAGTTGACCATAGAGCTGTGGGTTTATTTCTGGGTTCTCTGTTCTGTTCCATTGATCTATGTGCCTGTTTTTATGCCAGTACCATGCTGTTTTGAGTACAATGGCCTTATAATATAACTTGATATCTGGAAGTGTGATACCTCCCACTTTTTTCTTCCTTTTCAAGATTGCTGAGGCTATTCGTGTTCTCTTTTGGTTCCATACAAATTTTTGGAATATGTGTTCTATATCTTTGAAGTAAGTCATTCGTATTTTAATCGGTATTGCATTGAATTTATAAATTGCTTTGGGTAATATAGACATTTTAATGATGTTTATTCTTCCTAACCATGAGCACGGTATATGCCTCTACTTATTCGTATCTTCCCTGATTTCTTTGATCAATGTTTTATAATTTTCCGAGTACAAGTCTTTAATCTCCTTGGTTAGATTTATTCCTAGGTACTTTATTTTTTTGGTTGCAATGGTAAAGGGGATTGATTTCTTGATTTCTCTTTCTGACAGTTCATTATTAGTGTATAAAAATGCCTCTGATTTCTGAGTATTGATTTTAAATCCTGCCACCTTGCCAAATTCATTTATCAGGTCTAGTAGTTTTTTGACTGAGACTTTAGGGTTTTCTATATACAATATTATGTCATCTGCAAATAATGATAGTTTTACTTATTCTTTTACAATTTGGATGCCTTTTATTTCTTTTTCTTGTCTGATTTCTTTGGCTAGGACTTCCAGAACTATGTTGAATAAGAGTGGTGAAAGGGGGCACCCCTGCCTTGTCCCTGATCTTAAGGAGATTGCTTTTAATTTTTGCCCATTGAGTATGATGTTGGCTGTGTGTTTGTCATAGATGGCCTTTATCATGTTGAGGTATGTTCCCTGTATTCCCACTTTGCTGATAGTTTTGATCATGAATGGGTGCTGGACTTTATCAAATGCTTTTTCTGCATCTATTGAAATTATCATGTGGTTTTTCTCCTTTCCTTTGTTTATGTGATGAATCATATTGTTTGATTTGCGAATATTGTACCAGCCTTGCCTCCCAAGAATAAATCCTACTTGATCATGGTGTATGAATTTTTCCATATATTGCTGGATCCGGTTTGCTAATATTTTGTTGAGGATTTTTGCATCTAAGTTCATCAGGGATATTGGCCTATAATTTTCTTTTTTTGTGTTGTCTTTGCCTGGTTTTGGAATCAAAATTATGCTCGCCTCATAAAAGGAGTTTGGAAGTCTTCCTTCCTCTTGAATTTTTTGAAATAACTTGAGAAAGATAGGAGTTAGTTCTTCTTTGAATATTTGGTAGAATTCACTTGTGAAGCCATCAGGCCCAGGATTTTTTTTTTTTTGGAGTTTTTTGATAGCTGTTTCAATCTCATTTTTTGTAATTGTTCTGTTTAGGTTTTCTGATTCTTCCAGATTGATTTTTAGAAGATTATATGATTCAAGGAATTTGTCCATTTCATCTAGGTTGTCTAGTTTTTTGGCATACAGTACTTCATAGTATGTTCTCACAATATTTTGTATTTCTGTTGTGTCTGTTGTTATTTTTCCACTTTCGTTTCTAATTTTATTTATTTGAGTCCTCTCTCTTTTTTTCTTGGTGAGTCTCGTTAAAGGTTCATTGATCTTGTTTACCTTTTCAAAGAACCAGCTCCTGGTTTCATTGATCCTCTGTATTGTTTCTTTAGCCTCTATGTCATTTATTTCTGCTCTGATCTTTATTATTTCCTTCCTTCTACTAGCTCTGGGCTTTACTTGTTATTCTTTTTCTAGGTCTTTTAGATGCAGGGTTAAGTTGTTTATTTGAGCTTTTTCTAGCTTCTTGAGGTATGCCTGTAATGCTATAAACTTCCTTCTCAGGACTGCTTTTGCTGTGTCCCATAAATTTTGAGTTGATGTATGCTCATTATCGTTTGTTTCTAGGAATTTTTTAATTTTTTCTTTAATCTCAATGTTAACCCATTCATTGTTTGATAACATGCTATTTAGGTCCCAAATGTTTGAGTGTTTTTCAATTTTTCTATTGTGGTTGATTTCTAGTTTAAAGCCATTGTGATCAGAGAAAGTGCTCAATATGATTTCAATCTTCTTAAATTTGTTGAGCCCGCTTTTGTGCCCTAACTTGTGGTCTATTCTAGAGAATGTACCATGAGCCTTGAAAAGAATGTATATTCTCCTGTTTTAGGGTGAAAGGTTCTGAAGATATCTATTAAATCAAGTTGATCTAATATGTCTTTTAATTCTGCTGTTTCTTTTTTAATTTTCTTTCTTGAGGATCTATCTAATGATGTTTGTGGGGTATTGAAATCCCCTACTATTATAGTATTGCTGTTGATCTCGCCCTTTAAGTCCATCAAAGTCTGCTTTATATATTCAGGTGCTCCTATATTAAGTGCGTAGATATTTATAATTGTTATATCTTCCTTTTGAATTACTCCCTCTATCATTATGTAGTTACCTTCTTTATCTTTAACTATGGTCTTTGTTTTAAAGTCCATTTTGTCTGATATCAGTATTGCTACCCCAGCTTTTTTTTCATTTCCATTTGCGTGAAATATTTTTTTCCATCCTTTTATCTTCAGTCTGTGTGCATCTTTTGATTTAAGGTGTGTCTCTTGTAGACAGCATATGTATGGGTCCTGTTTTCTTATCCACGCAGCTACCCTATGTCTCTTGATCGGATCATTTAATCCATTAACATTTAATGTTATTTCTGATATGTAATTGTTTATTGCCATTTTTTTTCTTTAAAGCTGTATTTCTCTTTTGCTATATTCTTTTTTTCCTTTGATCTGTTTACAACAGGTCCCTTAGCATTTTTTGCAGCCTTGGTTTGGTTGCAGAGAAATTCTTGAGGTTTTTTTTTGTCTGTAAAGCTTTTTATTTCTCCTTCAATTTTAAATAATAGCCTTGCTGGATAAAGTAGTCTTGGTTGTAGGTTCGTGTTCTGCATTACTTTGAATATTTCTTGCCATTCCCTTCTGGCCTCAAGTGTTTCTGTTGAGAAGTCTGAAGTCATCCTTATGGGGGCTCCTTTATAGTTGATAGTGTTTTTTTCTCTAGCAGCTTTTAATATTTTCTCTTTATCATTTAGCTTTGGTATTTTAATTATGTTGTGTCTTGGTGTTGGTTTCTTTGGGTTTCTGCTTAATGGAGTTCTCTGTGCTTCCTGAACATGTGAAATGTTTTCCTGCCTTAATTGGGGGAAGTTTTTTGCTATAATATGTTTGAACAAAGTCTCTATTTCTTGTTCTTTCTCTTCTTCTTCAGGAACCCCTATGATGCGGATGTTATTTCTCTTCATGTTGTCACAAAGCTCTCTTAGAGTTTCCTCAGACTTTTTGAGTCTCTTTTCTTTTTTCTGCTCTGCTTCCGTGCCTTTATTTATTGTGTCCTCTAACTCACTGATTTGATTCTCTGCTTCATCCATCCTGCTTTTAATTCCTTCCATTGTATTCTTTATTTCAGATATTGTATTTGTCATTTCTGACTGATTCTTTTTTATTATTTCAATGTCCTTTTTTATATTTGTTATCTCTTTATTTAGGTTTTCGTAATGGCCATCTATGGTTGTTCTAATATCTTTGAGCATCCTAACAATCGTTATTTTAAACTCTGCATCTGGTAATTTGGTTATATCTGATTCACTTAGGTCCTTTTCTGGGGATTTCTCTTGGTTTATTTGTGTGGTATTTCTCTTACTCTGCATTTTCTCTTCACGGGAGTGGCTGTGATCACATGCTCGGGTGCAGAAGGGTTGGTGGCCTTGGCCTTTGCCCCGGCCCTGTGTGAGAGGTTATGCTTGGTCCTGAGGGCACTGGCGAGCATCTTTGCTCAGCTGCAGGTCTCTGCCTGTTTCCGAGCTTTCGCCCTGCCCTTGCAGGAGGATCCCACTCAAGGAACAGCTGCTAGCCTTGGCTCTACCGTCGGGCAGGGCTGCATGCCAAGCTCAGCTCCGTAACAGAACTCCACCTCTTCTGGGCTTTTGGCTCCACTCCAGCTAGAGGAGCCGGCTATCAAGTCAGACTGCAAGCCTGGGTTGCACGGGCGGGGCAGGGCTGTGTTCCTCTGCCCTTGCTCCAGGGCTGGTATCCACCCTTTCCGGGGTTCCTGCCCTTCTCCCAGAGGCTGGATTGCAGGGTGCTGACAGCTGAGCTTGACCACTATTGTACGCCCCCTTCTCCCTCGCTGGGCAAGATTGAGCTCACACCTGAGCCCAGTGGTGGCCAGCCGACTTCTGCCCCTGCCAGCAGAACTGTGCTTTTGTCTCCCGCTGTCGCCTGCTCTCCGGTGCATCCTCAGCTGCATGGGTGGGGGGTTGCAGCTCGGACCCTAAGACTCACTACTGTAGACCCAAAAGCTTCCTCCTTCTATGCGACTCTGCTCTGCATGCCGCGGGGAGCTTGTTTGGCTGCTCTCCTGCTTCCCTTTGCTTGTATTACTGTTTCCGGGGGAAATATTCACTTCAGCTTTGGGGAGTGACTCATCCCAGGGGTTAGGGTGACTATCTCCCAAAATGTTTCTCCCTATGCCTCCTAGATTACACTCTCTTCCTGTTACTGTGGTCCTCTCCTGTCTCCCTCTGTCCCCAGGAGCCCCAGGTGATTGTTTTAGAGAGAGATGTTCTGCGCGGTCCCTTTAAGAAGGATCCTGGGTCTGAGAAATCAGACTCCCTCACAAATAGTATCCTGACTTGTTTCCAGCTAAATACTGTCCTTACGCCTCTTCTGGGCTCTGGGGCTGCAGGATGGGGCTTTGTTCCTGGGGCTCAGGACCCTTCCCCCTCTGCTAAACTCACTTCCCGCCACGTGAGTCTCTCCCTGCTGCCGTTCGCTCTGAGGAACTGGGCAGCCCTCTCCGCATTTCCGCGTTTCCGCTTTTCCGCTTTTCCTACCAGTCTCGGTGTGGCTTCTTCAGTGTTCCTTGGTTGAAGAGTCCTCTTAGTTTGGTCCAAATTTGGTTTTTCCAGATGATAGTTCATAAAATTAGTTTGTAATCCACTTTGGTTCTGGGAGGTAGATGCTGGTACGTCCGCCTACTCCAGCGCCATCTTGTCTCTCCTTCCCAAGCTGTTTTGAGTACAATGACCTTGTAGTATAACTTGATATCAGGAAATGTGATACCAGACACTTTATTCATCTTTTTCAAGATTGCTGAGGTTATTTGTGTTCTTTTTTGGTTCCATATAAATTTTTGGAATATGTGTTCTATATGTTTGAAGTAAGTCATTGGTATTTTAATCGGTATTGCATTGAATTTATAAATTGCTTTGGGTAATATAGACATTTTAATGATGTTTACTCTTCCTATTCATGAACACAGTATATGCTTCCACGTATTTGTATCTTCCTTCATTTCTTTTATGAATGTTTTATAAGTTTCTGAGTGCAAGTCTTTAATCTTCTTGGTTAAGTTTACTCCTAGATACTTTATTTTTTTTGTTGCAATAGTGAAGGGGATTGTTTTCTTAATTTCTCTTTTTGACAGCTCATTGTTGGTATATAAAAATGCCTCTGATTTCTGGGTATTAATTTTGTATCTTGCCACCTTGCTGAATTCATTTATCAGGTCCAGTGGTTTTTTGACTGAGACTTTAGGGTTTTCTACATACAGTATTATTTGCAAATAATGATAGTTTTACTTCTTTTTTTCCAATTTGGATGCCTTTTATTTCTTTTTCTTGTCTGATTGCTGTGTCTAGGACTTCCAGAACTATGTTGAATAAGAGAAAGGGGGCACCCCTTCTTTTTTCTGATCTTAAGAGGATTGCTTTC
The DNA here is from genome assembly GCF_036850995.1 of Saccopteryx leptura. Classification (NCBI taxonomy): domain Eukaryota; kingdom Metazoa; phylum Chordata; class Mammalia; order Chiroptera; family Emballonuridae; genus Saccopteryx; species Saccopteryx leptura. Next base: position 1,857,911 of record NC_089509.1, read on the forward strand.
AATTTTTGCCCATTGAATATGATGTTGGCTTTGGGTTTTCTCATAGATGGCCTTTATCATGTTGAGGTATGTTACCTGTATTTCCACTTTGCTGAGAGTTTTGATCATATATGGGTGCTGGATTTTATCAAATATTTTTCTGCATCTATTGATATTATCATATGATTTTTCTCCTTCCTTTTGTTTATGTGATGAATCATATTTAATTATTTGTGACTATTGTATAGGCCCTGTCTCCCTGGAATAAATGCCACTTGATCATGATGTATGATTTTTTAAATGTACTACTGCAGGATCCAGTTTTCTAATATTGTGCTGAGAATTTTATCATCTATGTTCATCAGGGAAATTGGCCTATAATTTTCTTTCTTTGTGTTGTCTTTGCCTGGCTTTGGAAACAGAAGTGTACTTACCTCATAAAATGAGCTTGGAAGTCTTCCTTCCTCTTGAATTTTTTGAAATAGCTTGAAAAGGATAGGTGTTAGTTCTTCTTTCAATATTTGGTGGAATTCACCTGTGAAGCTATCAAGCCCAGGGCTTTTGTTTATTGATAACTGTTTCAATTTCCTTTGTTGTAATCGGTCTGTTTAGGTTTTCTGATTTTTTCAGATTGAGTTTTGTAAGATTATATGTTTCTAGAAATTTATCATTCTTGCCTAGGTTGTCCAATATTTTGGCATACAGATCTTCATAGTGTTTTCTTACAATTATTTGTATTTCTGCTCTGTCAGTTGTTACTTCTCCACTTTCCTTTTTAATTTTATTTATTTGTGTCCTCTATTTTTTCTTGATGAGTCTGGTTAATGGTTCATCAATCTTGTTTACCTTTTTAAAGAACCAGATTTTGGCCTTATTGATCTTCTGTATTTTTTTTAATGGTTTTAAGAGAGGGGTGAGTGAGAAAGAGGGTGGAGAAGTGGGAAGCATTAACTCATAGTAGTTGCTTCCTGTATGTGCCTTGAGCAGGCAAGCCCAGAGTTTCAAATCTGCAACCTCAGCATTCCAGTTTGATGCCCTATCCACTGTGCCACCACAAGACAGGAACAATGTACAGTCTTAAAATATTAATCCTTTTTTAACGTTTGCACTGCCCCACTTGGCCACCTGCCCCCAAATGAGAAGTAAAACAAAGCCAAGCAAAATTTAACCAAACTACATCTAATCAGAACTACACTGCTGGATGCAGTAGCCTGAGAAAAGGGTATTGAGACCCAGGTGGGTTGGCCTGTGTGCCTAGAGGGTTTGCGTTTGGCTTGGGTTTTCTATTTTGCTTAAGTACATTTGTTATATCATAAAACGGGTAGAGTAGAGTCAATCCCTGATGAAAGTTTTCAGAGTTAAAAAAAGCTTATTCATTTAGATTTTTTCTAATTCAGAACCAAACATGGCATTCCCAAAAGGCAGAGCCAAAACTCATCTTTGTATATATTTTTAAACTGTTAAACAAATTAAGAGTGTACACAAGATTTTAGTGTTGTATTTACCCTATTTAAAATGATAAAGTGTTTTTGCTTTTTTTTCATCAAATCAATGCTACTAATGTGAGATATGTTTGCACTCATTGAAGCCATACCATCCAATGTCTGCTCATGGAGACAGAGTGAGTGATAAGGTTGGGAGTTCATGTGGGCATGTGGGGTAATTTTTCACAGTTTCACATGGTCCATAGCCAAGGCGGTCTGTTTGTTTTGAACACGGAGCATAGTCAGATCTTTTGTGGGAGAAATTGATGGTTCACACAATTTTAACTTTGCCCAAGGCAAGGCCATGCCATGCAGTCATGGGGTCCTTACCCACACCCTGGAGTGCTGTGGGGTACACCATTCTGAGATGTCTGGTCTAAGGTGGGAAAGATCTGTCCTTCATTGAGCTACAGTGCCCATCCCATCATCCTTTGCCACACACATCAAGCCTTTACCCTCAAGCACAAAAGAGCTCTTCAGAAAGTTGCAGGGGCCAGTCAGAGGTCATTTGAACCTTTCAATAGGGACCAAAGTGGACAAGGTCCTTCAGGAGCCAAGTGTAATGAAAGGATGGCTGTGTGGTCTTTATTCCTTCTCTCTCCCTGTCTCTGCAGGTGTGCTGAGGAGAATGGAGAGTAAGGGGAGCACTTCTGTCACCTAAATCCCTCTTGGGAAAGCACCATTTGTGTTTGTAACCTGCTCTAATGAACAGCTTGGGGTGGGTATTGGGTATAAGATATAGTTAGTAAAAGATGGTTAGTTAACTGTCTCCCTTCTGTAATGGGGGAGTCTTGTTTGGATGCACATGGTGCACAAGGGCAGTGGTAGTATTTGGGAAGAGTAGGATTCTCTGAACAATACAGGGTAGAGAAGTTTGAAATAAGGGGGGAGCAAGAGATCCAGGAGGGAGGAACCAGGGAATCTGGGCTTCACCCAGGGGAAGACAAGCAGCCTCCACCAGGGGAAAGGGTGGCCTGAGAGGGACTTTGAGAAGTAAAATAGTGAATGAAGGACTTAAAGCTCCTTCTATGGAAGGTGTTATGCACACTCTGTCCATCATCTCCCCTCAGGATTTTTAGGGAAGTCTCCATACACTAGCTGACTAGTTGCTTTCCAGTGGTTCCCAATGGGGAACATCTGGTTCCTTATAGATGGAGCCCAGAAAAGCAAATGTAAGTGTAGGAACAGAAGACAATGATAGTATATAAGGAGACAGAAAGTTCACAACCTGATTGTTGGTTAAATAAGTTTGTAAAATATGATTTTTATGTTTGCATTGGGGGTTGGGTAGCACCAGGTATATGCGGTCTAAGAAATTACAAATGATCTTCCTGCTTTGTGAAGGGTCATTGTTTTGCTAATGTTTGCTGGAGGAGAGGTTTTCACCCCAGAAAATTTTGAAAAGAGCAGAGAAGATGGAGAAGAGGCAGAAAAGATGACATGTTTGCAGAGGGAGAATAAAGAGAATGCAGAGTGCTGAAGGAGAAACCATGTTGGCAGGGAAAAAGAAAAAGTGCAGATGGGGAACCAGAGCTGAGGGGCTTTGGGAGCTCTACTGAGGTTTGTGGGGGCCTTTGATTCTAAGAGGAACCAGAGAAGATTCTCCTGGTTGTGGAACTGGAGAATATGTCAGTGGCTTTGGGATCCCTGAATTAAGGGAAGTACTCCCTGTGTGTTGCTCGTTGGCCTGTACAAGACTTGAATAAAGGAATGGCCCATCATTTTTTGGCTCCACTGTTTCTTTACAGTCTGCCCAAATCCAATGAGAACCTGCATGTGAATGGTCATGACGGTGGTGGCCATTGGCCATACAATGATGATTCTGAGTTGCTAAGGAAATCAAAAGTTCAAATGAAATGGCCTGAGGTGGTGGTGATCAGGCTTGAATATTGAAACAGAAGGTCTGCCTTCAGCACTGAGTTGAGCTACTGTTAACTGATTTGTAGACCTTGGGATTATTAGGGGCTCTTTGGCACAGATGTGTGCCAAACGTCCTGGTGGGGAAAGTTACTTAGATGCTGAGACTCTGATTAACAAAGCTGCTTCAGCTGCCCCTTCCAAGGGAGCTGTAGCCTGTTCCATAGTACAAGCATCTTGGACTGGGTCCAGTCATGTAGACCTGAGCTGGAGATGGCCTAGCAACCCCACCTGTGGAGTTACAGATGCAGCTCCTCCTCTGAGTCTTGTTACTTAGGAGACACATAAGTGACACAAAGTGGTGGACCTGGTGACTGCTCAGTGTGTCAGCAGGGTAACTGTGGCTGCTGTTCCTGCTGATTTATTTCTTCTTTTCCATTATCTTCCTTTCCCCTCAATTTTATGACCATGAACTAAATTGTTTAACCTTTCTGTTTTATTTCTACCCTCCTGGAATTGTGGGGGTGGTGGTAACAGGGATGAGGATGTCAAGATGCTTTGCTTGGCCTCTGATGCAAAGAAGGCTTTGGAGCAGCCTGACTGTCTCTCTGTCCTTGAAAGTTGTGAGGGACTCCATGCCTCCCATGCCAGAGCCTCTGGTTGGTCCACAGCTTCCCTGGACTCAAGAATAAATAAGTCAGATGCTCGTTGGTATAGTGTAGAAGGTCTGACTGCATAAGGCTGGTGGTTGCTGTGACAACTTGTCTGCCTTCCTGCCAGGTGGCACATCCCATCCCCTCGGAGGACCCTGCTGGAGATTGAATCCTAGCAAAGTGTTGGTCCTCAGCCTTTCGCCTCCCTCATTTGCCAGGAGCAGAGCAGGCCTTGCTGAATGATGTTGTTTCCTTGACTGGCTTCCACTGCTTCTTGAATATGTTCACACCTAGCAGTTTTTCAGCTTTGAGCATGTGTGTGGATCATTTTCAGCTGAAATCTGTCACATGCTTTATATGCATGGGAATGCCAGGTCCAATGTGCAAGATCCAAGCCAGGGATTAATCTGCATTTTAACTAATATGTCAAATAAATTCTTAAATATTCCTGTTTTTGTCTTTAGGAATCTTTCAAAAGAAAAGCCAGGTCTGAACGTCCCTGGTTCTGTAAGCAGTGGGTGCCTTTGGCCCCTGTTTGGGATGGCTAGCTATTGTGGGGCTGGCAGTGAGCCCCAAGCCATGGTGATCTTCTGTATGCATGCTGAAAACACACCGAACTCCTTCTCAGAGGACTAACATGATAGAGCTGCTGTCTAAAAGAAGGTTGTAGGGGAACAGAGGAAGTGCGTAACAGAAAGAGTTGTCAAAATTTCTCAAATTGTTATTTGAAGGTGGCCAATTAATGTTTTATATATATATATATTTATAATCCTTTGAGGCTTCTTAATTCCATGTAAATACATAATGAACATATACATTCTGTATCATTTTATTTACATAAGTGGGATAATTTTGTTTTTCAACTTGTGAAAATTGACCTGGACTTTGTGCCTTAGTTTTTTCTTTAATTGAAGTGTTGGCAAACTATGGCCTTTGGGCTATGTTCTGCTTCACACTTATTTTTGTAAATAAAGTTTTGTTGGAATACAGCTCACTTCTTTTTCTGTTTTCTGTGTGTCCATGGCTGCTTGGGCACTCAAGAAGTGGGATGAAGGAGGCATGATAGGGATCATGTGTCCCACAAAGGCTAAAATATTTACTCTTTGGCCCTTTATAGAAAAGTTTTGCTAATCCCTGTTTTAACTTAATTTGCTTTCAGATTTTTTTTTGTGTGTGTGAGTATATCCAGATCAACAATGTTTTCTTTAACGTCAGTATCATGTGCAGAATAATTTGGCCATTCTCCTGGAATGCATTTTGGATAGCTTTCAACTTTTTTTTATGTTGGAAACAATGACTGCAATGGATGGCTCTAAATGTGACTTTTTGCGCACACAGGTAAGATTCCCTAAAATTACTTGGAGGGGCATTGTAGAGGGAAAGGACCAATCTGTTTTAGATTTGGGTAGAGATGAGTTGCCTTCCAAAAAAGGCTATGCCTAGATACACATTTGCCAATAGGAGACAAAAAGGTAAAATTTTACAAATTAAGAAAAAATATTGCTTTCACAATCCCACCCTCAAGGGAGGTGCAAAGGCTGGGTCAGCCAAAATATGCTTCATGGGCATGTGAACACAGTCCCATTCATGGAAGTAAGGTGAAAACAACAGTGACCATGGCAGCGGGCCAGCACACCTGTGTCCGAATGCCTGAGGCGGTGGAGATGGGGTGGCGGTCCTGCAGACAGACCACACCTAGGGAACACAGAGGTCATACCCATTGGACTCTTATGGCCACACCCTTCTTATACACATACAAAATGGGAAGGCAGAGAAATGCAATCCAAATGAATCAACAAGAGAAATCCCCAGAAAAAGATTTGAATGAGTTGGAAATAACTAAATTACCAAATGCAGAGTTTAAAATAATGATTGTTAGGATGCTCAAAGATCTTAGAGCAACAATGGATGGACATAAAGAGCACCTAAATAAAGAGACAGTGAGTATAAAAAAGGACATTGAAATAATAAAAAGGAATCAGTCAGAAATGACAAATATAATATCAGAAATGAAGACCACACTGGAAGGAATTAAAAGCAGATAGATGAAACAGGATCAAATCAGCAAGTTAGAGGTCAAGATAAATGAAGGCACAGAAGGAGAGCAGTAGAAAGAATAGAGGCTCAAATAGTCTGAGGAAATTCTAAGAGAGCTCTGTGACAACATGAAGAGAAATAACATCCACATCATAGGGGTTCCTGAAGGAAAAGAGAAAGAACAAGGGATAGAGAATTTGATTGAAGAAATGATAGCTGAAAACTTCCCTAAACTGATAAAGGAAAAAGTCACACAAGTTCAAGAAGCACAGAGAATCCCATTAAGGATGAACCTTAAAAGGCCAACACCAAGACACATCATAATTAGGCTGCACAATTTGGGTATGTTGCCCTGTGTTAGCCATATGTGGCCGATATATTTAATAAATTTTCTCTTTTAATAAACTTTTCAAAAACTTACTTGGACTATGTGCCTCTACAAACACCCGTGGATTTGTGGATTTAGTTACTTTACAATATTTGGCACCCACGCCAGGCCTACAGTGTTTTGCATAACCCTGTAGAAGCACCCTGAATCAGATGGACTCTATGGGGAGCCCGGGGCCTGCTTGAGAGCTGAGGAGAAGTGTGCCATCTGAGACTTCCAGGGCTCCCGGTCTTCCTGTGGGGTTCAGATAGTTCTCTGGTAGACATCCCCAGTTCCCAAATTTGACAATTTGGACTATTCAGCAGAGAAATAAAGGAGGTAAAGAAGTTTCAGTGAAAAAGACCTTCAGATGGCAGCAGAGTATGCAGACACACAGACTCCCAGCTCACACCACCAAACTGGATTATAAACTAATTGATGAACAATCAGCATGAATAACCAAATCTGAACTACAAGAACAGCTCTCAAAAACCAAGAAGCAAAAAAGAAGCCACAACAAACCTGGTAGAGAGTGCCTGAATCTCCCCTGCTTACAGGAACAGAAGGGGGCTGAGGCTGAGAGCCCAGAAGGGATCTCACTCTAACGAAAAGAGCCATAAACACTGCTCACAGCCACTTGCCTGGCGACCAGGGAACAAGAGGTGTTGAAAGGGCCTGCTTGTCTTCCAAAAAGAAAGAAGAGAGAAAGAGACAGATGGTGAGGGGCAGATAAATGCAGGAGATGACCTGAAAAGCTGACTCATTCAGTGCTGGAGGCAGCCATAGCTAGGGGAGATTCTGACTCCACAAAAGAGAATACAAAGTGCTTTGAGGTCATAGATCTCCAGACATCTCTCCAGCTCCGATCACTGCAACCAGGCACAGCTGAAAACAAGAAGTGGGGAGGGGGGGCAGTAACTCAGGTCTTCTAAGGGGCAGTAATGGAGAGCTGAGATACACCTCCCCCTACTGAAGCTGAGAAAACAACCCACCCCCAGAGAGATTAACTGGCAGAGCTAAGGTTACACCCACCACATTTCTAAATACAGTTTCAAATGAGCCCCCTGCTGAGATCAACAAACAAGACAATCACCTGTTAAGAAAACAAACAAATCAAGACTTCAAAGGGGCCCAAATCTGAAAGTGGATTAAAAATAATAGCTGATTACCCTGGCCGGTTGGCTCAGCGGTAGAGCGTCAGCCTGGTATGCAGGAGTCCCAGGTTTGATTCTGAGCCAGGGCACACAGGAGAAGTACCCATCTGCTTCTCCACCCCTCCCCCTCTCCTTCCTCTCTGTCTCTCTCTTCCCCTCCGGCAGCCGAGGCTCCATTGGAGCAAAGATGGCCCGGGTGCTGGAGATGGCTCTGTGGCCTCTACCTCAGGCTCTAGAATGGCTCTGGATGTAACAGAGTGACGCCTCAGAGGGGCAGAGCATAGTCCCCTGGTGAGCATGCCGGGTGGATCCCGGTCGGGCGCATGTGGGAGTCTGTGTGACTGCCTCCCCGTTTCCAGCTTCAAAAAAAGGAAAAAAAAATAATAGCTGATGCCAACCCAAGAAGACCTAGAAATAAAACTATTGAAAACTGAAAGCAAACAACACCAAGCCTAGACTTAACCAAACTTCTGGATGCAAAGGTCAAAATAATGATTGTAAGGATGCTTAAGGATCTTAGAACAACAATGGATGGTCATTACGAACACCTAAATAAAGAAACAGCAAGTATAAAAAAAGATACTGAAATATTAAAAAAAGAATCAGTTGGAGATGACAAATATAATATCAGAAATGAAGACCAAAATGGAAGAAATTAAAAACAGGATGGATAGAGCTGAAGATCGAATCAGTGAATTGGAGGACAACTGGAATGAAGGCATGAAAGCAGAGAAGAAAAAAAAAAAGGAACACAAAAAGTCTGAGGAAACACTTAGAGAGCTCTGTGACAACATAAAGAGAAATAACAACCACATTATAGGGGTTCCTGAAGAAGAATAGAAAGAACAAGAGATAAAGACTTTGTTCAATCATATCATAGCTGAAAACTTCCCTAAATTAATGCAGGAGAAACTCTACAAGTTCAAGAAGCACAGAGCACTCCATTAAAGAGAAACCCAAAGAAACCTACACCAAGACACATCATAATTAAAATAACAAAGCTCAGTGATAAAGAGAAAATATTAAAAGCTGCAAGAGAAAAAAAGGCTATCACCTACAAAGGAGCCCCCATAAAGATGACATCAGACTTCTCAACAGAAACACTTGAGGCCAGAAGGTAATGGCAAGAAATATTCAAAATAATTCAGAACAAGAAACTATAACCGAGATTACTTTATCCAGCAAAGCTATCATTTAAAATTGAAGAAGAAATAAAAAGCTTCCCAGACAAAAAAAAAAAACCCTCAAGGAATTCATTACAACCAAATCAATGCTGCAGGAAATGTTAAGAGGCCTGTTGTAAACAGATCAAAGTGTGAAAAGAATATAACAAAAGAGAAATACCCCTTTAAAGAATAAAATGGCAATAAACAACTACATATCAATAATAACCTTAAATGTAAATGGATTAAACGATCCAGTCAAAAGACATAGGGTAGGTGCATGAATAAGAAAACAGGACCCGTACATATGCTGTCTATAAGAGACACACCTTAAAACAAAAGATGCACACAGACCGAAGGTAAAAGGATGGAAAAAAACATTTCATGCAAATGAAAATGAAAAAAAAAGCTAAGGTAGCAATACTTATATCAGACAAAATAAACTTTAAAACAAAGAATATAGCAAGAGATAAAGAAGGCCACTACATAATGATAAAGGGAGCAGTCCAACAGAAAGATATAACTATTATAAATATCTACGTACCTAATATAGGAGCACCTAAATATATAAAGCAGACTTTGATGGATATAAAGGGTGAGATCAACAGCAATACTATAATAGTAGGGGATTTCAATACCCCATGAACATCACTAGATAGATTCTCAAGAAAGAAAATTAACAAAGAAACAGCAGACTTAGAGGACACACTAGATCAACTCGATTTAATAGACATCTTCAGGACCTTTCACCCTAAAGCAGCAGAATATACATTCTTTTCAAGTGCTCATGGTACATTCTCTAGGACACAAAATGTGTTTCAACAAATTTAAGGAGATTGAAATCATATCAAGCATCTTCTCGGATCACAATGGCAAGAAATTAGAAATCAACTACAATAGAAAAACTGAAAAACACCCAAACACTTGGAAACTAACTAGCATGTTATTATTTTTTTTCCATTTTTCTGAAGCTGGAAACAGGGAGAGACAGTCAGACAGACTCCCGCATGCGCCCGACCGGTATCCACCCAGCACGCCCACCAGGGGCGACGCTCTGCCCACCAGGGGGCGATGCTCTGCCCATCCTGGGCATCGCCATGTTGCGACCAGAGCCACTCTAGCGCCTGAGGCAGAGGCCACAGAGCCATCCCCAGCGCCCGGGCCATCTTTGCTCCAATGGAGCCTTGGCTGCGGGAGGGGAAGAGAGAGACAGAGAGGAAAGCGCGGCGGAGGGGTGGAGAAGCAAATGGGCGCTTCTCCTGTGTGCCCTGGCCGGGAATCGAACCCGGGTCCTCCGCACGCTAGGCCGACGTTCTACCGCTGAGCCAACCGGCCAGGGCCTAGCATGTTATTACATAATGTTAGGGCACAAAAGTGGTCTCAACAAATTTAAGAAGATTAAAATCATATCAAGCACTTTCTCAGATCAGAATGGCATGAAACTAGAAATCAACCACAACAGAAAAGTTTAAAAATTCTCAAACACACGGAAACCAAATAGCAGGTTGTTAAATAATCAATAGATTAAGAATGAGATGAAAAATAAAATAAAAAAATTCCTGGAAACGAATGATAATGAGCATTCAACAACTCAAAATTTATGGGACACAGCAAAAGCAGTACTGAGAGGGAAGTTCATATCACTACAGGCACAGTTTAAGAAGCTAGAAAAAGCTCAAATAAACAACTTAACCCTGCATCTAAAAGAACTAGAAAAAGAACAAGTGGAAGCATATACTGTGCTCATGGTTAGGAAGAATAACCGTCATTAAAATGTCTATATTACCCAAAGCAATTTAAAATTCAATGCAATACCAATTAAAATACCAATGACGTACTTTAAAGATATAGATCAAATATTCCAAAAATTTATATGGAACCAAAAGAGAACATGAATAGCCTCAGCAATCTTACAAAAGAAGAATAAAGGGGGAGGTATCACACCTTCTGATATCAAGCTATACTACAAGGCCATTGTACATAAAACAGCCTGGTACTGGCATAAAAACAGGCACATAGATCAATGGAACAGAACAAAGAACTCAGAAATAAACCCACAGCTCTATGGCCAACTGATATTTGACAAAGGAGGTAAGGGCATAAAATCGAGTAAATACCAGCCTCTTCAATAAATGGTTTTGGAAAAATTGGACAACTACCTACAAAATAATGAAACTAGACCACCAACTTACACCATTCACAAAAAAAAAAAAAAAAAACACCTCAAAATGGAGAAAAGAATTAAATGTAAGCTGTGAAATCTTAAGCATCTTAGAAGAAAACATAGGCAATAAGCTCTCCAATATCTCTCTCAGTGATATATTTGCTGATTTATCTCTACGGGCAAGTGAAATAAAAGACAGGATAAACAAATGGGACTATATCAAACTAAAGAGCTTTTGCACAGCTAAAGACAATAAGAACAGAATAAAAAGACAAACTACACAATGGGAGAACATATTTGACAGTACGTCTGATAAGGGGTTAACAACCAAAATTTATAAAGAACTTGTAAAACTCAACACCAGGAAGACAATCCAATCAAAGAATGGGCAAAAAAATGAATAGACACTTCTCCAAAGAGGACATACAGATGGCCAGTAGGCATATAAAAAAATGCTCAACATCACTAATCTTTAGAGAAATGCAAATTAAAACCACAATGAATTATCACCTCACACCAGTCAGAATGGCGCTCATCAACAAAACAACACAGAATAAGTGCTGGCAAGGATGTGGAGAAAAGGAAACCCTCCTGCACTGTTGGTAGGAATGCAGACTGGTGCAGCCTCTCTGGAAAACAGTATAGAGATTCCTCAAAAAATTGAAAATTGAACTGCCTTTTGACCCAGCCATCCACTTTTAGGAATATACCCCAAGAACACCATAGAACTGTTCCAGAAAGAGAAATGCACCCCCATGTTTATGGCAGCATTGTTACAATAGCGAAGATCTGGAAACAGCCCAAGTATTTGTCAGAGGATGAGTAGATTAAAAAGCTTTGGTACATATATACTATGGAATAGTACTCAGCCATAAGAAATGATGACATCGGATCATTTACAATAACATGGATGGACCTTGATAACATTATACGGAGTGAAATAAGTAAACAAGAAAAAACTAAGAACTATATGAACCCATACATAGATGGACATACAAATGGGACTCAGAGACATGGACAAGAATGCGATAGTAATGGGGGGGGGTTTAGGGTGAGTAGGGGGTTAGGAAGGAGATAGAGGGAGTGGGGGGCACAAAAAACCCCAGATAGATGGTGATGGAAGACAATTTGACTTTGGGTGAGAGGTATGCAGCATTATCAAATGTCAAAATAATCTGGAGATGTTCTCTTGGAACATATATACCCTGATTTATCAATGTCACTGCATTAAAATTAATAAAAATAAGACTAAAAAAAGACACATCATAATTAAAACATAAAAATTAAGAAATAAAAAATACTAAAAGCTGTTAGAGAAAAGCAGTCTATTAACTTCAGAAGAGCCCCCATATAGATGACATGTGACCTCTCAACAGAAATATTAGGCCAGAAGGGAATAGGAAGAAATATTTAAAGTAATGCAAAATAAGAGCCTACATTCCAGACTTCTCTATCAAGCAAGGCTATCATTTAAAATTGAAGGAGAAATAAAGTTTCCCAGAAAATAAACTCATAAAATTCATTACAACCAAACCAATGTAACAAAAAATGTTATGAGACCTGCTGTAAACAAAACAAAGGAGGAGCCCTGGCCGGTTGGCTCAGCGGTAGAGCATCGGCCTAGCGTGGGGAGGACCCGGGTTCGATTCCCGGCCAGGGCACACAGGAGAAGCGCCCATTTGCTTCTCCACCCCTCCGCCGCGCTTTCCTCTCTGTCTCTCTCTTCCCCTCCCGCAGCCAAGGCTCCATTGGAGCAAAGATGGCCCGGGCGCTGGGGATGGCTCTGTGGCCTCTGCCTCAGGCGCTAGAGTGGCTCTGGTCACAACATGGCGACGCCCAGGATGGGCAGAGCATTGCCCCCTGGTGGGCAGAGCGTCGCCCCTGGTAGGCGTGCCGGGTGGATCCCGGTCGGGCGCATGCGGGAGTCTGTCTGACTGTCTCTCCCTGTTTCCAGCTTCAGAAAAATGAAAGAAAACAAACAAACAAACAAACAAAAAAAACAGAGGAAAACATTTAGTAAAAGAGAAATGTAGATTTAAGGAAAAAAGTAGCAATAAAGAATTACATATAAATAATAACCTTAAATGAAATTGGAATAAATGCTCCAGTCAAAAGACATAGGGTAGCTGCATGGATAAAAAAACAGGACTTGTACATATGTTGTCTACAAGAGACACACCTCAAAACAAGATACACATAGACTAAAAGTAAAGGGATGAGAAAAAAATATTTCATGCAAATGGAAATGAAAAAAAAAATCTGGGGTAGCAATAGTTATATCAGACAAAATAGACTTTAAAACAAAGGCTACTGTAAGGTATAAAGATGTTCACTACATAATGATAAAAGGTTCAATCCAACAGGAAGATATAACCATTATAAATATCTATGCCGCTAATATCAGAGCATCTAAATATATAAAGCAGATTTTGATGGGCATAAAGGGTGAGATGAACAGCAATACTATAAATAGTAGGGAATTTTAAGACCCACTAACATCACTGGATAGATTCTCTAGAAAGAAAATTAACAAAGAAACAGCAGACTTAAAAAACACACTAGATCAACTGGATTTAATAGATATCTTCAGAACCTTTTAGCCTAAAGCAGCAGAATATACATTCTTTTTAAGTGCTCATGGTACATTATCTAGGATAGACCCCATTCTAGGACACAAAATGTGTTTCAACAAATTTAAGGAGATTGAAATCATATCAAGCATCTTCTCGGATCACAATGGCAAGAAATTAGAAATCAACTACAATAGAAAAACTGAAAAACACCCAAACACTTGGAAACTAAGTAGCATGTTATTAAATAATGAATGGGTTAACAATGAGATCAAGGAATAAATTAAAAATTTCCTTGAAACAAATGATAACAAACATACAACTCAAAATTTATGGGACAGAGCAAAAACAGTCCTAAGAGGGAAGTTCATAGCACTACCAGCATACCTTAAGAAGCTGGGAAAAGCTCAAATAAAAAATTTTACCCTGCATCTAAAAGAATTAGGAAAAGAATAGCAAGTAAAGATGAGAGGAAATGGAAGGAAATAATAAAGATCAGAGAGGAAATAAATGACATATAGGCTAAAAAACACAATACAGAGGATCAATGAAACCAAGAGTTGGTTCTTTGAAAAGGTAAACAAGATTCATAAACCTTTAACAAGATTCACCAAGAAAAAAAGAGAGAGGACTGAAATAAATAAAATTAGAAATGAGAGAGAACAACTGACACAGAAGAAATACAAAGGATTGTAAGAAAATACTCTGAAGAACTGTATGCCATAAAATTAGACAACCTAGGTGAAATGGACAAATTCATTAAACATATAATATTTCACAAATTAATCTGGAAGAATCAGAAAACATAAATATACCGATTTTATGAATGAGATTGAAACAGTTATTAAAAAAACTCCCAAAAAACAAAAGTCCTGAGCCTGATGGCTTTATAGGTGAATTTTACCAAATATTTAAAGAAGAACTAACTCCTATCTTTCTCAAGCTATTTCAAAAAATTCGAGAGGAAGGAAGACTTTCAAACTACTTTTATGAGGTGAGCACAATACTGATTTCTAAAGTAGGCAAAGACATGACAAAGAAAAATATATATAGACAAATAACCCTGATGAACTCAGATGCTAAAATTCTCAAGAAAATTTTAGCAAACTGGCTTCAGCAATTCATTAAAAAAAAATCAGACATCATGATCAAGTGGGATTTATTTTAGGGAGACAAGTCTGGACAATGTCTGCAAAGCAATCAATGTGATTAAACACATGAACAAAAGAAAGGATAAAAATCACATGATAATATCAATAGATGCAGAAAAAGCATTTGATAAAATCCAGCACCCATTTATGATCAAACCTCTTACCAAAGTGGGGATACAGAAATCATACCTTAACATGATAAAGGCCATCTATAACAATCCCAAAGCCAATATCATAATCAGTGGACAAAAATGAAAAGAAATTCCCTTAAGATCAGGAACAAGGCAGGGTGCCCACTTTTACCACTCTTATTCAACATAGTTCTGGAGGTCCGAGACACAGCAAGGAGATAAGAAGAAAAGATAAAGGGCATCCAGATTGGAAAAGATGAAATAACACTATTATTTGTTGATGATATGATACTGTACATAGAAAATCCTAATGACTCAGTAAAAAACTACTGGACCTGATAAATCAATTCAGCAAGGTGGCAGAATATAAAATCAATATTCAGAAATCAGTGGCATTTTTTAATATCAAGAATGAACTGTCAGAAAGAGATATTAAGAAAACAATTTTCTTCACTATTGTAACAACAAAAAAATAAAGTACCTATGAGTAAATTTAACCAAAGAGGTTAAAGACTTTTACTCATAAAATTATAAAACATTGATAAAAGAAATCAAGGAAGATACAAACAAATGGAAGCATATACCATGTTCATGGATAGGAAGAATAAACATCATTAAAATGTCTATATTACCCAAAGCAACCTATAAATTTAATGCTGTTTTTATTAAAATACCAAAGACATACTTCAAAGATATAGAACAAATATTCCAAAAATTTATATGGAACCAAAAAAGAACATGAATAGCCTCAGCAATGTTGAAAATAATGAACAAAGTGGGGGGTATCACACTTTCCGATAATAAGTTATACTGCAAGGCCATCTTACTCAAACAGCTTGCTACTGGCATAAGAACAGGCATACAGATCAATGGACAGAACAGAGAACCCAGAAATCAACCCACACCTATATGGACAATTGATATTTGACAAAGGAGGTAAGAGCATACAATGGAGTAAAGACAGTCTCTTTAACAAATGGTGTTGGGAAATTGGACTGGTACTTGTAAAAAAATGAAATTGAATCAATAACTTACACCATTCACAAAAATAAACTCAAAATGGATAAAAGTCTTAAATGTAAGTTTGTGAAACCATAAACATCTTGGAAGAAAATATAGGCAGAAAACTCTCTGATATGTCTTGTAGCAATACTTTCTCTGATTTATTTCCACAGGCAAGTGAAACAAAGGACAGGCTGCACAAATAGGACTATATGAAACTGTAAAGCTTTTGAACAGCAAAAAACACCATTAACAAAATAAAAAAACAACCCATACAATGGGAGATAATATTTGCCAATGCATCTGATAAAGGGTTAATAACAGAAATTTATAAAGAACTTGTAAAACTCAACACCAGAAGATAAACAATCCAATTAAAAAATGAGCAAAATAAATAAATAGACACTTCTCCAAAGAGGACATACAGATGGCCAATAGGCATATGAAAAAAATGTTCAACATCACTAATCATTAGAGAAATGCAAATTAAAACCACAATGAGATACAACCTCACACCAGTCGGAATAGCACTCATCAACAAAACAACACAGTATAAGTGCTGGCGAGAATGTGGAGAAAAGGGAACCCTCCTGCTCTGCTGGTGGGAATGCAGAGTGGTGCAGTCACTGTGGAAAACAGTATGGAGATTCCTGAAAATATTAAAAACGAAACTGCCCTTTGACCCAGCCATCTCACTTTTAGGAATATATCTTAAGAATATCAAATCACTGATTCAAAAGGAGAAATGCATCCCCTTGCTTATTGCAGCATTGTTTACAATAGCCAATATCTGGAAACAGCCCAAGTGTCTGTCAGTGGACAAATGGATTAAAAAGCAGTAGTACAAATACACAATGGAATATTACACAGCCATAAACTGAAGGAAATTTTACCTTTCACGACAACATGGATGGACCTGAAAACTATCATGCTAAGTGAAATAAGCCAGGCAGAGAAAGAAAATACCATATGACCTCACTCATTTGAGGAATTTAATGAACAATGTGAACTGGAGAACAGAATAGAGGCAGAAGCGGGATCAAAGTGACCAGATGGTAAGCGGTCAGAGGGAAAATAGAAGAGAAGATGGGATTTGAGAAGGGAAAGAGGTTAATGAAATTATATATATGATATATATAACAAAGCATTATAGAGAACAGGACAGCAAATCCTGGAGGGAAGGGGGGACGGCATTGGGGGAAGAAGGTAAAGGGGTGACCGAGGTAGAATAGGTTGGGGAGAGATATATTTGGTGGGACTCTTGAATCTATGTAAACACAAATTAAAATCATTGAAACAAACAATTAAGAAGAAATATATTGCCTTCAATGTCAGGATTGGGGAAATTTTTTCATTCACACCTAATCTAAACCATCCTCTTCGGTGAGTATGATCCTCAGCCTTACCTGCTCAGTGGAGAGGAAAAGGCAAAGACTAGTTGTGAAGTCAAAGTTATTGAGGGCAGTTGAGTGCCAAAGGGAAACAGCATCACAGAATTCAGTGAAGGGGGGGTCTGTTTAGTTGGAGTAGCAGAGAGTCTCTGTGGAGGGGGAGGCCTTGGTCCGGGCTGGAAAACTAAGTGGGGTTGAGAGAAGAGAGGATAATCACTGTGGATGAAGTAGGAACTGGCCTCTGTCTTCCTTGCAGCCCAGCTGCTGCCCAATTCCCAGTGAATCAGGAAGGGAAGTCAGTGTTCATCAGTAGTTCCCAAGGGAAATGTCTCCTTCCAACATTGCTGTTTACAGCAGCAGGGCTGAGGGCAAGGTGTCAGACAGACAGGACTGGACAGTGAAGCTGTCATTGCAGGGCAGGGCGGGGTTGGCAAGATACATGGAAGAGGTAAGCAGGGGATGCCACAAAAACTTTATTACTGTGCAACTGAGGGAACTCTATTTTAGTAAAGGCTTCCACCGAGAAGATACTCTTCCCACCAAGCTGGCAGGTATCCCCTTGTCATTGTCCCTGGGGCAAAGGCAGCAGAAAGGGGAGAAGATGGGGGACAATCTGAGCTCACTGGGAGAGGGCTGCTGCTCCCTGAGCATGGCTGCTCACTCAGACATGTTAGAAAGAGTGCTGGAGGGGATGCATCCCCTTGGGAAAAGTGTCCATTCACAGCAACAGTATTTACTGACTGCTTGTTATGCTCTGGCAATATTCTAAGCATTTTGTAAATTAGCTTATCTAGTGCCACAGCAATTCTATTATTGTTTTTATTTCTTAGGTGACAGAAATAAGTCTTAAAGCAATAATTAAAGGTAGAATCAAGATTTGGGCTCTAGGGATACAGACTCTCAACCCCTGCTCCAAAGTAAACCACTTTGTTATATTAGTGTGACCAATATTGTGTTCTCAGGCCAGTTTCCTAATCCCTCTGTGCCTCCATTTGTTCACTACAAAATAGGTGCCACAGTAATCCCTCAGAGGGATTTTGTGAGGACTAAGTGAGAGGTACATGTAAAGCCTTTGCACTGGGTCTGAATCTTAACTACTACTGTAATTCTTCCTCCTGCATTACAGAGTGCCAGTCTGAGTTTGAAGGCAAGGGATGTAAGGCTGCAAGGAGCTAGGAGCTGAAAGAAGATGCAATGCTGTAGGCAGGTAGGACATGCTTTATTGTGCGGTGGCAGCAACAACAGCAGCAGTACGATGAAGGCAACAACAGCTGACAGTGCACAGGTATTTTAGAGTAAAATCACACAAAAGTGCATTAAGCCATGATTACAAAGAGTTTACATAAGTGAAGGTGCATGTCAGTCGTATTCCTGGCAGAAACAGATATAGACCAGGTCCAACTTCCTGTTGGTTTTACACCTGGCCATGAAAAGTTCAATGTGAATGGTGAGACATTACTCTTTGCTGTCTATTGTTCTTCACCAAACTGTCCTTGCCGGTTGTCCCCCTTTAGTGAGAGCCTACAGAGAGTCTTTTATAGTAGGCTTCCAGGCTGAGCTCAGTTCTCCATTTGAATTTTCTGACAGTGAGTAAGTCTGTAAGCTGGATGAGTAGGCTCAGTGAAACACATCGGAAGCAAGCCACATGAAGAATGGGGGACGCGGTTTTGACATTTTAAGTACAGATACCATTTAAAATCAAGGCAAGGTAATGAACTTTAATTAATTATCCATGTCTCTTTACACTCTTCCATCTTTCACATCCCCCTGCCAGCTGTTAAACATTTAAGAAAATGGTAAATGACATGATTATAAGCAATTATGAGTTTTTCTTTTCAAGACACAGATGGGATCAAAGTTTTTATTTTAAGAAGTTTTTAAATTTAGGGGATATCAACAGAATGCCAAATGACTATGAAGGAAACATATGTTTTCTTTTGGTGCCATTGACATTTCTCTTTAGAATGGGCAGGATCAATGTTGGTATGATGATGCTTCTAAGTTCCTTACATTTTTTTTCTGTACAAGCAAAAAACAAAGTAACTGCTTTTGTTACTAAACTTTAGTCTTGTAGAGAATCATTGGATATTCAGCACCTCTGACAGGTACACAAGTCAATCAGCAAGAGGGCTGGGGCCCTCCCTGCTCTAGGAGCATCTGATTTGACTCCTGACATTGAATAGCTAAGGCCCTAAGGGAATTTGGGATTGACTGTTTCCAAGTTGCTTAAAGCAGAGGCACACAAGTATTAATGTGCTCCAGCATCACATGGGAGGCTTGTTATAATGTGAATTGTTGCCTCTCTGCATTAGGTGTTCTGATCCAGGAGGTCTGGGATGAGGCCTGACAGTGCACTTTCAACAAGGGTACAGGGACTGCTGCTGCTGGCCCAGTGACTGCACTTTCAACAAGGGTACAGGGACTGCTGCTGCTGGCCCAGTGACTGCACTTTCAACAAGGGTACAGGGACTTCTGCTGCTGGCCCAGTGACTGCACTTTCAACAAGGGTACAGGGACTGCTGCTGCTGGCCCAGTGACTGCACTTTCAACAAGGGTACAGGGACTGCTGCTGCTGGCCCAGTGACTGCACTTTCAACAAGGGTACAGGGACTGCTGCTGCTGGCCCAGTGACTGCACTTTCAACAAGGGTACAGGGACTGCTGCTGCTGGCCCAGTGACTGCACTCTGAGAAGGGTTGCCTCGGAGGTTTCAACATGTGCATGGGTCACTCGTTGATATAAAAATGTTATTCAGTAAATAAAAACATCCAATTATAGAGCACCTAGCAAGTGCTAGCACAGTTCTGGGTACTTTATAGGCAGAAGGAAAAAGAGGGAGATGAAGGCAGAAAGCAGCAAGTCTTCAAGGTTTTTTCCCTCAGAGTGGGACGATACAATGACAGGCTCATTGCTTAACTTTGAGCCTCAGAGAAGCAGCCAAAAATTGATGGCTCCTGTGACAGCAGTCACTTGGTGTGAGCTGGACCAGCCTCAAGGCCTGAGGCATGACTATGGTCCTTTGTACACAGGCAGCTTTGTCTCCCCCCAACCCCCACCACAGATGCCCAACTTCTTCAAGTAAGCTGTAAGGAAATGCCCAGCAGGTGCCACTGATGGCTTTGACCCCGAGAAAGAACTGTTAGTTGGTAGTAAGGATTTAAAAGCAATAATTGCCTGACCTGTGGTGGTGCAGTGAATAAAGGTCACTGGTTCAAACCCCTGGTCTTGCCTGGTCAAGGCACATATGGGAGTTGATGCTTCCTGCTCCTCCCACCTTCTCTCTCTCTCTCTCTCTTTCTCTCTCTCTCTCTCTCTCCCTCTCTCTCTCTCTCTCTATCCTTTCTTTAAAATAAATAAGTAAAGTCTTCAAAAAACAATATTCATAACATAAGTATGTCCGGGTTTTTCCTTGCATGCCAGTTTGGTGTGGTCTGAGGTTCTGTGGGCTGTGATGTGTCTGGGGCAGGTGACATGTCTATAGGTCTGAGGGGCCTCTGCTCCACCAGTTGCTGCTTTGTGCCTCATTCATAGGCTTGGTACCTGGAAAGGTAATGACATTATTGCATGTAGCTCTGGCATATGTGGCTATATGCGTGGTTATGTTTCATATGCAGGTAGGAAGCTGCCTGGACATTGTATTATTTTCTTAGGGCACTTGGATTTAAAAACATTATTTTTTCTGTAGCAGATATAGCTTGACGTTTTAAGCTAATGAGCTTATTCCTTTCATCTTGTCCTGTTCTAAGGTAAATTAGATCTGCTTATAAAATGTAGACTCTAAATTTCTATTCTTAAAGGCCATCTCTCTAGGAAAGGTCTGGGTAAATAAGTAATGATTTTCTTTTTAATTAATAGTAAGCAAGGCAGCGACTTGACTCCCACCACCTAAGCAGGAAGAAGCTGGCTTCTTTAGGGACCCAGCCTGACTCACAAGGCTTAAGGAGTGGAAGGAAAGCAGTGAGACTGACCTGGACTGGAACTACACCTGCCCCACTTCTACTACAGAAATGAGCATGTTATTCACCTCCAGGATGTGAGTTCCTCATCTCTGAAGTCAGAATGGGAACATTTACCTTACTAGGTTGTTGTAGGGATGGAAAAATACTGTTTCCAAAGCACCCTGCATGGTACCCAGCACACACCGAGGGCTAGAGAGGTGGTAGCCATTACTAACTGGTCCTGGTTCCACAGGGGTTAGCCCATAGCGAGTAGGGCCTGGGTCTTAGAATATGTAACTGGGCACCGAGAACTCCCACAGACACATCTGGGAACAAGGCAGGGAACAACTCTAAATGATCTGGTGTTGGGAGGCAATTTTCCATGCTGTTTCCACATTTTCCAGACTATCTGTTCAAGCATGTTGGAGTAGCAAACAATCATGGATGTTGGGAATAAGGAAGCTTAGAGATGCCCACCTCTCTGGAGATGTCCCAGGAGAGTAACCCCCCACTCCTCTCCCTAGAGATAATAGTGACTCTGTGCCAAGTGAGAACTCTCTCTCTCTCTCTCTCTCTCTCTCTTTTTCTCTCTCTCAAGTGGGCAGTTGGGGTTCTTATGCTGTGATGCACCCACCGCTGTGCAGATACTTCCTGATTCTCACTATGTTGCCCTGTGGCACAAGATATTGCTATGGCTGCTGTCTTTGCCATGAGAAATCATTGGTCTTTGTCTTTGCCCCAGATGTCTCATGTCTTCTGTTAGCATATGCCCCCAAAATAGGGGCAGCCTACTTGTTAGCTTCCAAGTCGGGTGAGACCTCAAGGTGAAATTAAGTATGTTAACACTTTAATATTTGGTGCCAGGTCTTTGAAAAACAGGTAGTTTTTCTTACCCAGAAGGAGAATTGCTAGGACTATATTATATCATGTATAAAATATTATATGTAAGTAGACAGACAGTTAGATCCTCACCCTCATATGATGCTTCTTTACCTGGCTTTCAAAGAATGATGATGATTTGTAACCAGTTGTTACTGCGTCTGCCAAAACTGCTGTGTGGCTTTTGTCTATGTACACAAGGACAGGGTAACATTAAAGAAGTGAAAAATATGTGAGAAGCATGGTAGGGTGAGAGATTCTCTGTCCACCCCTGGGGCCCATAATGCTCCAGCCCAAGAAGCAATGAGGAAAAGTACACAGAGCCTTGGTCAGGTTCCAACCTGGTGGTCATGGCCACATGTGCTTGAGAAAGTCAGCAGCAAGGCAGGAGCAGGTGGGATGCTTCTCTTGGGAGAAATGAGATGTGCTTATTCCTGGAAGATGTGGGATTGGAGAGAGCTTTTCAAGCTGGGGAGCCCCAGGGCAAAGAATGAGTTCAAAACTCAGTTTGGTCTGTTGCCAAATACGGCATATTTATTCTAGAATGCTGCTCATGTACACCACCCCTTCTCCAGAGCGGTAGCCCTGCCCTCCTGCTGGCCTCAGCATCTCACTAGGACATGTGGTTGTCCCAGAACTGTCCTGTTGTTTGTCTCTCTCTCCCCAGTCAGTTTCCCCAAAGCTGAACCATTTTGGGGGTTTTATTTGCCTCAGAACAAAGGCAAACTTCCTCCTCTGCACAGCCCACCAGACTTTTTGTGGGCTGACTGCCATGTATCACCATGACACTATCTTTCTCTGACCCACCCTAGAACTGTGGCTTCTGCGACTCCGAGGGAGCTGCAGCTCCTTGAATGGGCTCTACATTTCCTTCTGTGATGTCATACCCTTTGCTTGGATGCTACTTTCCTTGGGGAAGAAGGAGGACTCTACTGAGCACGAGATCACTGCCCATCATTCCTTTCTTCCTGGTGCTCTTGCGCCCCAACCTCATTGCTAGGGAGCTCTCTGAAGACAGGCAGGCCCCCTTGGCATTGCCCCCGCAGCATTGGGGAGTGCACCTGACCATGCAAGCACTGCCAGATATCTGTTCATGAAATCTGCTGGGCTAAAGAGCTTGTGAACAGTTAGCTGGGTCAGTCCAGACTAGATGTGGTGGAAGGCAGAAGAGATGCCATCATTGGTTTTGAGAAGTAGAGGGGATCTGAGGTAGAGTGATCAAGAGCTGTTACAGTTTCACCTTAAAAGATAACAAAATGGCAGCACATCCTCCTCTGTGGTTTGGTCAGTGTCCTTTACAGACACTCCTCTGGTTCCAGTACAGGTGGTGAAGGAGAATGAACACATCTATCTACATGTGCTCACCTCCAGCCTTGTGTGTCTGTTTGCACTTTCTTGTCTGTCTGCTGTGTTGTGTGTGGGTGTGCCTAATGCACCTAGTGACCTTGTGAGTAGGTGGGTCTTTGTTTCTGAGGGAGGCTACTTTGGGGTCCTCCAGGGTGGCTCTTTGGAGAAGAAGCCAGAGCTGAGTTATAGGCAGGAAATGACCCTTTCTGAAAATATCTACCACTCTGGTTCAGGACCAAAGGATAGACTTGTCCTGGTGTGGGTGTCTTCATGGTGATGCCAACATGGTACCGCCACAAGCATGTGAGGCGGGACTTGGAGACGGGGCTCCTGGGGGAGGAAGGGAGGGCTGGGAGCTAAAGAGAAAGTTGTCACACTCAGCAATCTGGGACTCTGTCTTCAGAACTAGTTCATTTTTACCACTTACTCTTTTTTTTTTGTGACAGAGAGAGGGACAGATAGGCACAGACAGGAAGGGAGAGAGATAAGAAGCATCAATTGTTCATTACAGCTCCTTACTTGTTCATCGATTGCTTTCTCATATGTGCCTTGACCAGGGGGCTACAGCAGACCGAGTGACCCCTTGCTCAAGCTGGTTATCTTGGTCTCAAGCTGGTGAGCCTTGCTTGAACCAGATGAGCTCGCACTCAAGCTGGCCACCTTGGGGTTTTGAACCTGGGTCCTCTGCATCCCAGTGCGATGCTCTATCCACTGCGCCACAGCCTGGTCAGGTTTACCCCTTACTCTTGACATTTACTTGGGTTGTCATATCTGAATGCACTGGCATCTGACAGGAAGGTCACACATCACCTTTTGGGCCTCATTAACAAAGCCCCTGTCCCCTGTCCCCAAGTCCAGGAGAAGATAACAACTGAAGGACAAAACTGGGTTGTTCAGTTCAAAGCCCCCTCTCCCCCAACCATGGCCATTCCTGAAGTGCTGTGTTCCCTTCCCTAGGAAGGCGGTGACTGCATTCGGGGTCTCTCTCTGATCTTCAACCATATACTGCTCATAGTGACTGCATTACTGCCCATTCATTCTAGTATGGATACCAGTGTGCAAGCATGCCACTTTGGCCAAGAAACTTCCCTTGAAGAGCAGCTACATCTCTTCATCTCCTAGTCCAACAAAGTTTCCTACCTGTAAGAGTAAAGGCTGGGTGTTCTGAGAAGCCTGAATGCCTTGGAGTCCCCACTGCCCTCCCCTCTGCATCACAGCCTGATCACCATTTACCTGAGTCTGGATAGCACCAAGCGGGACATTCTGTTGACAGAATAGGATTGCCCGTGGCAATTTCCTCAATGTGAAATTCGTTGTCACTTTAACTTTTCACGTTTTATAAGATCCTTGCCCCCAACCAGACAATTGTTCTCCTGTGGCTTTTGGTAATGGTTGCATAGCCTACCTCAGTGCCGGAGAGAGGCCCTCATGGACAGGAACAAGAGGGCAGTGGAGTTGTCTCTGAGTGAGTTCGGAAGGGTGGGAGGATGGCTCCGGAGGATGCAGCACCCCTGAGTTTGGTGTGACTGTCAAAGGACCACAAGGTTTCTTGTCATTTATTTTTTATTTTATTGATTTTAATTTATTGTGTTTACATAGATTCTGATATTGCCCTGAATGCATTCTCCCTCCCCCATATTCCCCTTAACATCTTCCTTGTCCTCCCTCCCCTTCTTGTGCCCTTGTGCCCTCATCCCCTTCTCTTCAGGTTTATCCCATCCTATCATCCCCCTTCCCTCTGTCCTCTTTCCCTCTGGTCCCTTTGATCTCTCCTCTCTCTCAATTCTGTTCCTCAGTTCATATTCTTCATTGGATTCCTCAAATGAGTGAGGTCATATATATTTTTCTTTCTCTGCCTGTCTTATTTCACTTAACATAATAGTTTCCAGGTCCATCCATGTTGTCACAAAAGGTAAGATTTCCTGCTTTTTTATGGCCCCATAGTATTTCATTGTATATATGTACCACTGCTTTTAAATTAACTCATCCACTGACGGACACTGTGCTGTTTCCAGATCTTCGCTATTGTGAATAATGCTGCCATAAATATAGGGGTGCATTTCTCCTTTTGAAACAGAGCTATGGTGTTCTTGAATTATATTCCTAAAGGTGGGATAGCTGGGTCTAAAGGCAGTTCAATTTTTAATTTTTTGAGGAATCTCCATACTGTTTTCCACATTGGTGGCACCAGTCTGCATTCCCACCAGCAATGCAGGAGGATTTCCTTTTCTCGACATTCTCACCAGCACTTATTCTGTGTTGTTTTGGTGATGAGCGCTGTTCTAATTGGTGTGAGGTGATATCTCATTGTGGTTTTAATTTGCATTTCTCTAACGATACTGATGTTGAGCATTTTTTCATAGGCCTATTGGCTATCTGTATGTCCTCTATGGAGAAGTGTCTATTCATTTCTTTTTCCCATTTTTTGATTGGATTGTTTATTGTCCTGGTGCTGAGTTTTAGAAGTTCTTTATAAATTTTGGTTATTAACCCTTATCAGACATATTGTCAATTATGTTCTCTCATTGTGTAGTTTGTCTTTTTATTCTGTTCTTATTGTCTTTGGCTGTGCAAAAGCTTTTTAGTTTGATAGAGTCTCATTTGCTTATCCTCTCTTTTATTTCCCTTGCCCATGGAGGTAAATGAGCAAATATATTGCTGCGAGAGATGTCAGAGAGCTAACTGCCTATGTTTTCTTCTAAATGTTTATGGTTTCATGGCTTACAATTAAGTCTTTTATCCATTTTGAGTTTATTTTTGTGAATGGTGTAAGTTGATGGTCTAGTTTCATTTTTATGCAGGTAGCTGTCCAATTTTTCCAACAGCATTTATTAAAAAGGCTGTCTTTATGCCATTGTATGCTCTTACCTTCTTTGTCAAATATCAGTTGTCCATAAAGGTGTGGGTTTATTTCTGGGTTCTCTGTTCTCTTTTATTGATCTATATGCCTGTTCTCCTGCAAATACCAAGCTGTTTTGAGTACAATGGACTTGTAGTATAACTTGATATCAGGAAGTGTGATAACTTCCACTTTATTCTTCCTTTTCAAGATTGCTGAGGCTATTCGTGTTCTTTTATGGTTCCATATAAATTTTTGGAATATGTGTTCTATATCTTTGAAGTATGTCAATGGTATTTTAATTGGTATTGCATTAAATTTATAAATTGCTTTGGGTAATATAGATATTTTAATGATGTTTATTCTTCCTAACCATGAACACTATATATGCTTCCACGTATTTGTATCTTCCTTGATTTCTTTTATCAATGTTTTATAATTTTTCAAGTACAAGTCTTTAATCTCCTTCATTAAATTTACTCATAGGTACTTTATTTTTTTGGTTGCAATAATGAAGGGGACCATTTCCTTAATTTCTCTTTCTGACAGTTCATTTTTGGTGTATAAAAATGCCTTTGATGCAGTGGATAGAGCATCAGACTGGGATGTAGAAGACCCAGGTTCGAGACCCTGAGGTGACTAGTTTGAGCATGGGCTCATATGGTGTGAGGAAAAAAGTTCACCAGCTTGGATCCAAGGTCACTGGCTTGAGCAAGGGGTTACTTGGTCTTCTGAAGGCCCATGGTCAGGCACATATGAGAAAACAATCAATGAACAAGTAAGGTGTTGCAACAAAAAACTGATGATTGGGGGAAGAGACAAGATGGCGCTGGAGTAGGCGGACGTACCAGCATCTACCTCCCAGAACCGAAGTGGATTACAAATTAATTTTATGAACTATCATCTGGACAAACCAACTTTGGACTAAACTAAGAGGACTCCTCAACCAAGGAACACTGAAGTAGCCACACCGAGACTGGTAGGAAAAGCGGAAACACGGAAATGCGGAGAGGGCTGCCCAGCTCCTTGGAGCGAACGGCAGCAGGGAGAGACTCGCGTGGAGGGAAGTGAGTGTAGCAGAGGGGAAAGGGTCCTGAGCCCTAGGAACAAAGCCCCAGCCTGCAGCCCCAGAGCCCAGAAGAGGCGTAAGAACAGTATTTAGCTGGAAACAAGTCAGGATACTGTTTGTGAGAGAGTCTGATTTCTCAGACCCAGGATCCTTCTTAAAGGGACCGCGCAGAACATCTCTCTCAAAAACAATCACCTGGGATCCTGGGGACAGGGGGAGAGAGAAGAGGACCACAGTAACAGGAAGAGAGTGTAATCTAGGAGGCATAGGGAGAAACATTTTGGGGGATAGCCACCCTAACCCCTGGGACGAGTCACTCCCCAAATCTGAAGTGAATATTTCCCCCAGTAACAGCAATTCCAGCAAAGGGAAGCAGGAGAGCAGCCAAACAAGCTCCCCCGTGGCATGCAGAGCAGAGTCACATAGAAGGAGGGAGCTTTCGGGTCTACAGTAGTGAGTCTTAGGATCCGAGCTGCAACGCCCCCACCCACGAGGCTGAGGGTGCACCAGAGAGCGGGCGGAGGCAGGAGACAAAAGCGCGGTTCTGCTGGCAGGGGCGGAAGTCGGCTGGCCACCACTGGGCTCAGGTGTCAGCTCAATCTTGCCCAGCTAGGGAGAAGGGGGTGTGCAAAAGTGGTCAAGCTCAGCTATCGGCAGCCTGTAATCCAGCCTCTGGGAGAAGGGCGGGAACCCCGGAAAGGGTGGATAACAGCCCCGGAGCAAGAGCAGAGGAGCACAGCCCTGCCCCGCCTGTGCAACCCAGGCTGACTTGGTGGCCAGCTCCTCCTGTGGGGGTGGAGCCAAAAGCCCAGAAGAGGCGAAGTTCCGCTACGGAGCTGAGCTTGGGCACGCAGCTTTGCCCAGCGGTAGAGCCAAGGCTAGCAGCTGTTCCTTGAGTGGGATCCTCCTGCAAGGGCAGGGCGAAAGCTTGGAAACAGGAGGAAACCCGCAGCTGAGCAAAGGTGCTCACCAGTACCCTCAGGACCAAGCATAACGTCACACATGGGGGCGGGGCAAAGGCCAAGGCCACCAACCCTTGTGCACCCAAGGATGTGATCACAGCCACTCCCATGAAGAGAAAATGCAGAGTCAAAGAAATACCACACAAATAAACCAAGAGAAATCCCCAGAAAAGGACCTAAGTGAATCAGATATAACCAAATTACCAGATGCAGAGTTTAAAATAATGATTGTTAGGATGCTCAAAGATATTAGAACAACCATAGATGGCCATTACCAAAACCTAAATAAAGAGATAACAAATATAAAAAAGGACATTGAAATAATAAAAAAGAATCAGTCAGAAATAACAAATACAATATCTGAAATAAAGAATACAATGGAAGGAATTAATAGCAGGATGGATGAAGCAGAGAATTGAATCAGTGAGTTAGAGGACACAATAAATAAAGGCACAGCAGCAGAGCAGAAAAA
Source organism: Saccopteryx leptura (assembly GCF_036850995.1). Classification (NCBI taxonomy): domain Eukaryota; kingdom Metazoa; phylum Chordata; class Mammalia; order Chiroptera; family Emballonuridae; genus Saccopteryx; species Saccopteryx leptura. The sequence goes on from NC_089509.1 coordinate 1,886,519, forward strand.
AGAAAAGTCTGAGGAAACTCTAAGAGAGCTCTGTGACAACATGAAGAGAAATAACATCCGCATCATAGGGGTTCCTGAAGAAGAAGAGAAAGAACAAGAAATAGAGACTTTGTTCAAACATATTATAGCGGAAAACTTCCCCCAATTAAGGCAGGAAAACATTTTACATGTTCAGGAAGCACAGAGAACTCCATTTAGGAGAAACCCAAAGAAACCAACACCTAGACAAATCACAATTAAAATACCAAAGCTAAATGATAAAAGAAAATATTAAAAGCTGCTAGAGAAAACAAGACTGTCACCTACAAAGGAGCCCACATAAGGATGACTTCTGACTTCTCAACAGAAACACTTGAGGCCAGAAGGGAATGGCAAGAAATATTCAAAGTAATGCAAAACAAGAACCTACAACCAAGACTACTTTATCCAGCAAGGCCATCATTTAAAATTGAAGGAGAAATAAAAAGCTTTACAGACAAAAAAAAAAAACAAAAAAAAAAACTCAAGGATTTCACTGCAACCAAACCAAGGCTGCAAGAAATGCTAAGGTACGTGTAGTAAACAGATCAAAGGAAAAAAAGAATATAGCAAAAGAGAAATACAGTTTTAAAGAAAAAAAATGGCAATAAACAATTACATATCAGTAATAACTTTAAATGTTAATGGATTAAATGATCCGATCAAGAGCCATAGGGTAGCTCCGTGAATAAGAAAACAGGACCCATACATATGCTGTCTACAAGAGACACACCTTAAATCAAAAGATGCACACAGACTGAAGATAAAAGGATGGAAAAAAATATTTCACGCAAATGGAAATGAAAAAAAAGCTGGGGTAGCAATACTTATATCAGACAAAATGGACTTTAAAACAAAGACCATAGTTAGAGATAAAGAAGGTCACTACATAATGATAAAGGGAGCAATCCAAAAGGAAGATATAACCATTATAAATATGTATGCATCTAATATAGGAGCACCTAAATATATAAAGCAGACTTTGATGGACTTAAAGGGCGAGATCAACAGCAATACTATAATAGTAGGGGATTGCAATTCCCCATTAACGTCATTAGATAGATCCTCAAGAAAGAAATTAACAAAGAAACAGCAGACTTAAAGGACATATTAGATCAACTCGATTTAATAGATATCTTCAGAACCTTTCAACCTAAAACAGCAGAATATACATTCTTTTCAAGCACTCATGGTACATTCTCTAGAATAGACCACATGTTAGGGCAAAAAAGCGGGCTCAACAAATTTAAGAAGATTGAAATCATATTGAGAACTTTCTCTGATCACAATGGCATTAAACTAGAAATCGACCACAATTAAAAAATTGAAAAACATTCAAACACTTGGAAACTAAATAGCATGTTATCAAACAATGAATGGTTTAACATTGAGATCAAAGAAGAAATTTAAAAATTCCTAGAAACAAATGATAATGAGCATACATCAACTCAAAATTTATGGGACACAGCAAAAGCAGTCCTGAGAAGGAAGTTTATAGCATTACAGGCATACCTCAAGAAGCTAGAAAAAGCTCAAATAAACAACTTAACCCTGAATCTAAAAGAACTAGAAAAAGAACAGCAAATAAAGCCCAGAGCTAGTAGAAGGAAGGAAATAATAAAGATCAGAGCAGAAATAAATGACATAGAGGCTAAAGAAACAATACAGAGGATCAATGAAACCAGGAGCTGGTTCTTTGAAAAGGTAAACAAGATCAATGAACCTTTAACGAGACTCACCAAGAAAAAAAGAGAGAGGACTCAAATAAATAAAATTAGAAACAACAGTGGAGAAATAACAACTGACACAACAGAAATACAAAATATTGTAAGAAAATACTATGAAGAACTGTATGCGAAAAAACTAGAAAACCTAGATGAAATGGAAAAGTTCCTTGAATCATATAATCTTCCAAAAATTAATCTGGAAGAATCAGAAAACCTAAACAGACCAATTACAACAAATGAGATTGAAACAGCTATCAAAAAACTCCCAAAAAAGAAAAGTCCTGGGCCTGATGGCTTCACAAGTGAATTCTACCAAATATTCAAAGAAGAACTAACTCCTATCCTTCTCAAACTATTTCAAAAAATTCAAGAGGACGGAAGACTTCCAAACTTCTTTTATGAGGCGAGCATAATTCTGATTCCAAAACCAGGCAAAGACAACACAAAGGAAGAAAATTATAGGCCAATATCCCTGATGAACTTAGATGCAAAAATCCTCAACAAAATATTAGCAAACAAGATCCAGCAATATATGGAAAAAATCATACACCATGATCAAGTAGGATTTATTCTTGGGAGGCAAGGCTGGTACAATATTCGCAAATCAATCAATGTGATTCATCACATAAACAAAAGAAAGGAAAAAAACCACCTGATAATTTCAATACATACAGAAAAAGCATTTGATAAAGTCCAGCACCCATTCATGATCAAAACTATCAGCAAAGTGGGAATACAGGGATCATAGCTCAACATGATAAAGGCCATCTATGACAAACCCACAGCCAACATCATACTCAATGGGCAAAAATTAAAAGCAATCTCCTTAAGATCAGGGACAAGGCAGGGTTGCCCCCTTTCACCACTCTTATTCAACATAGTTCTGGAAGTCCTAGCCACAGCAATCAGACAAGATAAAGAAATAAAAGGCATCCAAATTGGAAAAGAAGAAGTAAAACTATCATTATTTGCAGATGACATGATATTGTATATAGAAAACCCTAAAGTCTCAGTCAAAAAACTACTAGACCTGATAAATGAATTTGGCAAGGTGGCAGGATATAAAATCAATACTCAGAAATCAGAGGCATTTTTATACACTAATAATGAACTGTCAGAAAGAGAAATCAAGGAATCAATCCCCTTTACCATTGCAACCAAAAAAATAAAGTACCTAGGAATAAATCTAACAAAGGAGATTAAAGACTTGTACTCGGAAAATTATAAAACATTGATCGAAGAAATCAGGGAAGATACGACTAAGTGGAGGCATATGCCGTGCTCATGGTTAGGAAGAATAAATATCATTAAAATGTCTATATTACCCAAAGCAATTTACAAATTCAATGCAATACTGATTAAAATACCAATGACTTACTTCAAAGACATAGAACACATATTCCAAAAATTTATATGGAACCAAAAAAGAACACGAATAGCCTCAGCAATCTTGAAAAGGAAAAACAAAAGCAGGAGGTATCACATTTCCAGATATCAAGTTATATTATAAGGCCATTGTACTCAAAACAGCATGGTACTGGCATAAGAACAGGCACAAAGATCAATGGAACAGAACAGAGAACCCAGAAAAAACCCACAGCTCTATGGTCAACTGATATTTGACAAAGGAGGTAAGACAATACAATGGAGTAAAGACAGCCTCTTCAACAAATGGTGTTGGGAAAACTGGACAGCTACCTGCAAAAAAATGAAACTAGACCACCAACTTACACCACTCACAAAAATAAACTCAAAATGGATAAAAGACTTGAATGTAAGCCGTGAAACCATAAGCATCTTAGAAGAAAACATAGGCAGTAAGCTCTCTGACATCTCTCGCAGCAATATATTTGTTGATTCGTCTCCACAGGCAAGTGAAATAAAAGACAAGATAAACAAATGGGACTTTATCAAACTAAAAAACTTCTGCACAGCTAAAGACAATAAGAACAGAATAAAAAGACAAACTACACAATGGGAGAATATATTTGACATAGCGTCTGATAAGGGGTTAATAACCAAAATTTATAAAGAACTTGTCAAACTTAATACCAGAAAGACAAACAATCCAATCCAAAAATGGGCAAAAGAAATGAATAGACACTTCTCCAAAGAGGACATACAGATGGCCAACAGGCATATGAAAAATTGTTCAACATCACTAATGATTAGAGAAATGCAAATTAAAACCACAATGAAATATCACCTCACACCAGTCATAAAGGCGCTTTTCAATAAAATAACACAGAATAAGTGCTGGCGAGGATGTGGAGAAAAGGGAACCCTCCTGCACTGCTGGTGGGCATGCAGACTGGTGCAGCCACTGTGGAAAACAGTATGGAGATTCCTCAAGAAATTAAAAATCGAACTGCCTTTTGACCCAGCTGTACCACTGTTAGGAATATACCCCAAGAACACCATAGCACTGTTTGAAAAGAAGAAATGCACCCCCATGTTTATGACAGCATTGTTCACAATAGCAAACATTTGGAAACAGCCCAAGTGTCCATCAGAGGACGAGTGGATTAAAAAGCTTTGGTACATATATACTATGGAATACTACTCAGCCATAAGAAATGATGACATAGGATCTTTTACAACAACATGGATGGGCCTTGATAACATTATACTGAGTGAAAAAAGTAAATCAGAATAAACTAAGAACTATATGATTTCATACATAGGTGGGACATAAAGATGAGACTCAGAGACATGAACAACAGTGTTGGGGTTACAGGGTAAGGGGAGGAGAGGGAGGGGATTGGGGGAGGGGAGGGGCACAAAGTTTATGGCCTTTCAGCATTTGCCATATTCCCCCCTTAATCGATAGACAGACAGCAAATATTTACATATGGTGTTTCCACTATAAAGACTGCTGTCTTAGGGACAAATGCTGATAAACTATTTCAGCAGTTCCTCCTTCTTCAAAGACTTATATGTCAACATAGAGCTCCATGTTTCATAGGACATACTCAAGCTCACACCATGCTTCCTGGAGCTTTAGCACAAGGGAATGCCCCCCCTTTTTTTTTCTGTAGTATTTATTTATTTATTTATTTATTTATTTATTTATTTATTTATTTATTTATTGTATTTTTCTGAGGATGGAGATGGGGAGGCAGTCATACAGACTCCTGCATGCGCCTGACTGGGATCTACTTGGCATGTCTACCAGGGGGGAATGCTCTACCCATCTGGGGTGTTGCTGTGTTACAACCGGAGCCATTCTAGCGACTGGGGCAGAGGCCATGGGGCCATCCTTAGTGCCCGGGGTGGCTTTGCTCTGGTGGAGCCTTGGCTGAGGGCGGGAGGAGAGAGACGAAGAGGAAGGAGAAGGGGAGGGGTGGAGAGGTAGATGGGCACTTCTCCTGTATGCTCTGGCCAGGAATCGAACCCGGAAATCCTGCACACCAGGCCAATGACTCTAACGGGTCTACCATATCATGCTTTTTACTTAAAAAAAAATTACATTTTTTTTTAATGCTGATGAACAGGAGACACCAAATCTTTTTCACCTGCAAACTACTACCTTCTTTATTAGATCTAGCTAATAACACTGTTTTGTCTTTTTCTAAATAGCTCCAGATATATGGAAAAGATTTATATAGGCGGATGGGGATCCTCAAATCCCCAGCGAGATCTTCTGAGAATGGCTTTTAAGATACCTAGAGGCAGAAAAAGCCCAATAGAGATCAGGGAAACTACCAGCTTTTAGGATACACCCTTAAAGGCTCTAATGTCCCAAAGGGGTCTCATAGGATGCCATCTGGGTCCTGCTTCAATAGTGGAAAGGAAGGTCATTGAGCTAAAGCCTGCCAGGCTTACACACCTCTGCTGTGAGGAAACAGGGACACTGGAATGTGGGCTTCCCCCTCGCTCCTCTAAGGGAGGGTTCAGTCTCTTCCAGCCCTGCTCCAGCCACCTATGACCTAACCTTGCCCAGAAAGCTAGGGTTTGCCACTGAAGGCTGAAGGTGCCCAGGGCCGTTGGCCCCATCTACGACACTGTGGACTGTGGACAAGCCTAGGGTATTTTTTCCAAGAAGCAGGTAAACTGATCTCATTCGCACAAGGGCCACTTAACTATGTTTTGCCTGAATAATCAGGTTTTTTATTCTTCTCTCAAAGATCTCTGTTGTGGGTGTTGATAGTCCCATTTTCTGCTGCTTTGCTTAATATATAGTGTTTCTTTTATTCCTCCTACCTCAATGCCCCGCTCATATTTCAGGCTGGGACCTACTCCTAATTTAGAGCTCTCTTTCCTCCTTTTTCCAACTTGTATTATGAATATACCTTTGCCACCCAGCTGAGTGTATCCCAAGGTTCTCTTTACCATGCCACAGTCACAGAACTCCAGGAAAAAGCACCCTGGTCTCAACTCTCCAGGCAGAGGAGAACAGAAGCTCCATATCCACGCATGCTGCAAATGGCTTTTTCCAGTCTACCAGAATCATTACCAGCTAGAAGCAGCAGTCATTGGGACTTGGACATGAGCTGCAAAGTATAGAATGGTGACAACAATTCCAGTGCCATGCGGACTTTTCCTGTGGGGAACTTTCCTGGACTCCTGCTCCCTGTGACAGCTCCTAACAGACTGAACTGTGCTTGGGTTGCATTTTTCAGGAATTTGGCATGGTGATGGGGCCAACTTGAACTTGGTGAACATGATAAGGACACTATTCTTTTATGGATTCTTGCTGTATTGGCCAAGAATTTGCTTAAAGGCTTTTAATCAGTGTAAAAATAATAGAGGACTGGATGAAGAAGATGGGGCACATATACACCATGGTATACTATTTAGCTAGGAGAAATGATGACATCGGATCACTTACAGCGGAATGGTGGAGTCTTGGTAGCATTGTGCTGGATGAAATAAGCAAATCAGAAAAAAACAAGAACTGCAGGATTCCATACATTGGTGGGACATAAAAGCGAGACTAAGAGGCATGGACAAGAGTGTGGTGGTTAGGGGGGTGGGGGGAGGGAAGGAGGGAGAGGGGGAGGGGGAGGGGTACAGAGAGAACTGGATGGAAGGTGGCGGAGGACAATGTCTCTTCGGGTGATGGGTATGCTACAGAACTTAATGACAAGATAACCTGGAAATGTTTTCTTTGAATGTATGTACCCTGATTTATTGATGTCACCCCATTAAAATAAAAATTTATTTATAAAAAAACCCAAAAAACCCCTGATGATTGATGCTTCTCATCTCTCTTCATTCCTGTCTGTCCCTATCTATCCCTCTCTCTGACTCTCGCTCTGTCTCTGAAAAAAAATAAAAATAAAAATGCCTTTGATTTCTGAGTATTAATTTTATATCCTGCCACTTTGCTCAATTCATTTATCAGGTCCAGTAATTTTTGACTGAGACTTTAGGGTTTTCTATATATAATATCATATCATCCACAAATAATGATAGTTTTACTTCTTCTTTTCGAATTGGATGCCTTTTATTTCTTCTTTTTGTCTAATTGCTCTGTATAGGACTTCCAGAACTATGTTGAATAAGAGTGGTGAAAGGGGCAACCCTGCCTTGTTCCTGATCTTAAGGGGATTGCTTTTAATTTTTGCCCATTGAGTATGATGTTGGCTGTGGGTTTGTCATAGTTGGCCTTTATCATGTTGAGGTGTGTTTCCTGTATTCCCACTTTGCTGAGAGTTTTAATCATAAATGGGTGCTGGATTTTATCAAATGCTTTTCATGCATGTATTGAAATTATTATGTGATTTGTCTTCTTTTCTTTTCTTAATGTGATGAATTACATTGATTGATTTGCAAATATTGTAGCAGCCTTACCTCCCCAGAATAAATCCCACTTCCTCATGGTGTATGATTTTTTTCATATATTGCTGTATTTGGTTTGGTAATATTTTGATTAGGATTTCAGCATCTAAATTCATCAGGGATATTGGCCTATAATTTTCTTTCTCTTTGTTGTCTTTGCCTGGTTTTGGAATCAGAATTATTCTTGCCTCATAAAGGGAACTTGGAAGTCTTCTTTCCTCTTGAATTTTTTGAAATAACTTGAGAAGGATAGGAGTTAGTTCTTCTTTGCATATTTGGTAGAATTCACTTGTGAAGCCATCAGGCCCAGGGCTTTTGTTTGTTGAGAGTTTTTTGATATTTATTTCAATCTCATTTGTTGTAATCAATATGTTTAGGTTTTCTGATTCTTCCTGATTGATTTTAAAATATTATATGTTTGAAGAAATTTGTGCATTTCATCTAGGTTGTCTAGTTTTTTGGCATACAGTTCTTCATAGTACTTTCTTACAATCCTTTGTGTTTCTGTTGTGTCAGTTGTTATTGCTCCACTTTCATTTCTAATTTATTTATTTATTTACTCCTTTCTTTTTTTTTCTTGGTGATTCTTGTTAAAGGTTCATAGATTTTGTTTACTTTTTCAAAAAACCAGCTCTTGGTTTCATTGATTTTCTGTATTGTTTCTTTAGTCTCCATGTCATTTATTTTTGCTCCAATATTTATTATTTCCTTTCTTCTACTACCTCTGGGCCTTACTTGTTTTTTTTTTTTTTTTACTTCTTTTAGATGCAGGGTTAAGTTGTTTATTTGAGCTTTTTCTAGCTCTTAAAGTGTGCCTGTAGTGCTGTGAACTTCCCTCTGATACTGCCTTGGCTGTGTCCCATAAATTTTGAGTTGTTGTATGCTCATTATCATTCGTTCCTAGAAATGTTTTTAGTTTTTCTTTGCTTTCATTGTTAACCAATTTGTTATTTAATAACATGTTATTTAGTTTTCAAGTGTTTTAATGTTTTTCAGTTTTTCTGTTGTGGTTGATTTCTAGTTTCATGCCATGGTGATCAGAGAAAAAGCTTGATAAGATTTCAATCTTCTTACATTTGTTGAGACTGCTTTTATGCCCTAACATGTGGCCTATCCTAAAGAATGTACTCTGAGCACTTGAAAAGAATGTATATTCTGCTGCTTTAGAGTGAAAAGTTCTGAAGATATCTATTAAATCCTGTTGATCTAGTGTGTCCTTTAAGTCTTCTGTTTCATTGTTAATTTTTTTTTCTTGAAGCTCTTTTTAATGATCTTTGTGGGGTATTGAAATCTTCTCCTGTTATAGATTGCTGTTGATCTCGCCTTTATATCTATCAAAGTCTGCTTTATATATTTATATTTTCCTATATTAGGTGCATAAATATTTATAATGGTTATATCTTCCAGTTGGATTGCTACCTTTATTATTATGTAGTGACCTTTTTTATTTTTTACTGTAGCCTTTATTTTAAAGTCCATTTTGTCTGATATAAGTATTGCTCCCCCAGATTTATTTTCATTTCCTTTTGCATGAAATAATTTTTTCATCCTTTTACCTTTAGTCTATGTACATCTTTTGTTTTAAGGTGTGTTCTCTTGTAGACAGCACATGTATAGGTCCTGTTTTCTTATCCATGCAACTACCTATGTCTTTTGATTGGATCATTTAATCCATTTACATTTATAGTTATTATTGATATGTAGTTGTTTATTGCTATTTTATTCTTTAAAGCTGTATTTCTCTTTTGCCATATTTTTTTTCCACCTTTAATCTGTTTACAATAGTACCCTTAACATTTCTTGCAGCATTGGTTTGGTTGTATTGAATTCCTTGAGCTTTTTTTTTTTTTTTTTGGGAAGCTTTTTATTTCTCCTTCAATTTTTTTTCATTCAACTAAAGAATTTTATTAAACAAAGTTATAGTGTTATTTTTTTTCCAGGTTATCTTGTCATTCAATTCTGTTGCATACCCATCACCCAAAGTCAGATTGTCCTCCATCACCTTCTATCTAGTTTTTTTTGTGCCCCTCCCCTTCCCCTCCCTCTTTCCCTCCTTCCCTTCCCCCCACCCCCCATAACCACCACTCTCTTGTCCATGTCTCTTAGTCTTTTTTTATGTCCCCCCAATGTATGGAATCCTGCAGTTCTTGTTTTTTTTTTCTGATTTGCTTATTTCACCCCGTATAATGTTATCAAGATGCCACCATTTTGTTGTAAGTGATCCGATGTCATCATTTCTTATGGCTGAATAGTATACCATGGTGTATATGTGCCACATCTTCTTCATCCAGTCTTCTATTTTTTTTACAGTGATTAAAGCCTTTAAGCAAACTCTTGGCCAATACAGCAAGAATCTATAAAAGAGTAGTGTCCTTAACATGTTCACCAAGTCCAAGTTGGCCCCAACACCATGCCAAATCCCTGAAAAATGCAACCCAACCCCAGTTCAGTCTGTTAGGAGCTGTCACAAGGAGCAGGAGTCCAGGAAAAATCCACCTCCAGGAAAAGTCCGCATGGTACTGAAATTGTTGTCACCATTCTATACTTTGCAGCTCATGTCCAAGACCCAATGACCGCTGCTTCTAGCTGGTAATGATTCAGGTAGACTGGAAAAGCCATCTGCAGCATGTGTGGAGATGGAGCTTCTGTTCTCCTTCAATTTTAAATGATAGCTTTTTTGGATAAAGTAGTCTTGGTTGTAGGGTCTTGTTCTGCATTACTTTGAATATTTCTTGCCATTCCCTTTTGGCCTCAACTGTTTCAGTTTAGAAGTCTGGTGTCATCCTTATGGGGGATCCTTTGTAGGTGATAACCTTTTTTTATTCTCTAGAAGCTTTTAATATGTTCTCTTAATCTATTTGCTTTGGTATTTTAATTATGATGTTTCTTGGTGTAGGTCTTTTTAGGTTTTTCTTTAATGGAATTCTCTGTGCTTCTTCAACTTGTGGGAATTTCTCCTGCATTAATTTAGGAAAGTTTTTAGCCATGATATGATTGAACAAAGTCTCTATCCCTTGTTCTTTCTCTTTTCCTTCAGGAACACCTATGATGAGGATTTTATTTCTCTTCATGTTGTCACAGAGCTCTCTTAGAATTTCCTTAGACGTTTTGAGTCTCTTCTTTTTGCTGCTCTGCTTCCATGCCTTCATTTATCTTGTCATCTAACTCACTGATTTGATCCTCTGCTTCATCAATTGTGCTTTTAATTCCTTCTGATATTGTATTTGTTATTTCTGACTGATTCTTTTTTATTATTTCAATGTGTTTTCTTATACTTGCTATCTCTTTATTTATGTTTTTGTTATGTTCATCAATTGTTCTAAGATCTTCAAGCATCCTAACAATCATTATTTTAAACTCTGCATCCAGTAATTTGGTTATATCTGACTCATTCAAGTCTTTTTCTGGTAATTTTTCTTGATTCATTTGGGTTGCATTTCTCTTCCTTCACATTTTGTCTGTGTATACAAAAAGTGTGGCTACTGAAGTCCATTGGTTGTGACCTCTGTGTCTCCTAGGTGTGGTCTGTCTGCAGGCCCTCCAAAACATCTGCTGCTGCCTTGGGTGTTTGTGTATGGGTGTTGCTGGTGCTGGCTGGCTGCAGCTTTTGCTACGGTTTTCACCTCTTCTCCATGGGAGCAGCTCTGTTCACATGTCCGGTCTACAAGCCTTGTCTGGCCTCAGCCTTCACTGCGCCCCCATGGTTGGGGCTGTGTGTTGAGCCTGGGGCTGCAAGCCTTGGCACTGAGGGCAGGGCTGAGAACCTATGCTCAGCTGTGTGTCTCCGCCCATTCCTGGCTTTTGCCTTTCCCCTGCTGGTAGGATTGCAGGTGGGACTGCTCTTACTCACCTGGCCCTGCAGCTGGCTGGCCCACTTTTGTACACCCCTTCCACCCCCGCCAGGAGAGACTGAGCTCATGCCGGACCTCAGTTGTGGTCCACCCAGCTTCCACCTCTGCCGATGGAACTGCCCTTCCACTTCCCACTACGAACTGCTCTTCATTGAACCCTCAGCTGTGTGGATGAGGTGCTGCAGCTCATACCTAAGCACTCAATACTATATTCCTAAAGGCTCCTTTCTTCTAAGTGACTCTGCTTTGAGTGCCGCAAGAGAAATTGTTTGGCTTGTGTCTTGCTTCTCTTTGCTGGTATTGCTGGTTTCAGTGGAAATATTCACTTTAGATTTGGGAGTTGACTCAATCCAAGGGTTAGGGTGGCTGTCCCTCAAAGTGTTTCTCCCTGTTGCCTCCTAAATTACACCCTCTTCCTGCTGCTCTGGTCCTCTCCTCTCTCCTGTCCCCCAGAGCCCCAGGTGGGTGGTTGTGAGAAAGGTTTTCTGCGTGGTCCCTTTAAGAAGAATCCTGGATCTGAGCAATTTGTCTCTTTCTTACAAACGGTATCCTTACTTGTTTTTCAGCTAAATAGTGTCCATATGCCTCTTCTAGTCTCTGGGGCTGCAGATTGGGGCTCTGATCCTGGGGCCCAGGATCCTCCCCTTTCTGCTAAACTCACTTCCCACCAAGCGAGTCTCTCTGAGCTGCCGTTTGCTCCCAGGAGCTGGGCAGCCCTCTCTGCATTTCTGCTTTTCCTCCCAGTGTCAGTGTGGCTTCTTCAGTGTTTCTTGGTTAAAGAGTCTTTTTAGTTTAGTCCAAAGTTGTTTTTTTCAGATGACTGTTCTTAAAATTAGGTTGTAATCTACTTTGGTTCTGGGAGGTGGAAGTTGTTTTGTCCATCTACTCCATCGCCATCTTTAATTGTTTCTTGTCATTTAATTGAAACATAGTAATTGAGTCCTGAACAAGAGAGGGTGAGGCCAAACAAAAATATATATAACCCAATAATTTATTGAGTGAACCTGACTATTTCCTCCAGTAGTCTTAGAGCAAATTAAGGGTGTGGTTTGAGGTCACATTTATTTACACCTCCCCAAGTCTTTCTATTGTCTCCTGGTAGAGGAGCTCAATCCATGTTGTTAACCTGCTGTTAAAAGATGAGGCTTTTCCACTTGAGATGTCTTATGTTCCATAGCCTCTGGACCATAGCAACAACAGCATCTGCCCAGTGACAAATCTAGGGAATGGAGATGGATAATATGAATTTGCATTTCCAGAACAAGAATGTATGTATTTGGAGCCAGATTGATGAACCCAGCAGACAAAAGAGGTATTGTGAAAAGCAGCATTTCGGGAGGTGTCAGGTCAGAGGGCAGTCCTTGAGCGGCCCATTATCTTTGTAAATCAGCAACAATGAATGTCAAGGGCTTGATTCATCTCTCGGAGGTTCATGCTGACCATTGAGCTTGAAGCAGCTTCTGAAATATTGAGAGCTATTGTTAGAGTCATTTGAGCCTTTTTGTTGTCTTCTTGTATTGGCATTGCCTAGGAAACTGTGCCATTTGATCTTCCAACTAACTGTCTTTGGCTCCTTGTTTTAGGTCTAAAGTCAGGATTTAAATAGGGGGGTGGGTGTGCACAAAGCAGTTGGTGGCTTTGCCGTTGAGCTTTGTGGGGGTGGCACCTCTGACAACTTTCTTTCTCCTGGAGTCTCACTTTTGGGTAGTACAGAGCCCTGAATTCTCTTATTGATTTTGAAAGTGAAAGAATCAGTTCCCAGTCACCACAATTGACAAAGGCTTTGCCTTCATTAGCCATCGGATTAGGCAGCATAATTCATTAAAATTCTGTTTCCTTGGCTGCTCGGAGAGTTTGTCACTTTTTGTCTCTAGCAGACCTTTCTGTCAATGAGTTAATTTCTTTTCTTTTTTTTCCTGATAGAAAAAGTATAAAGTAATTTGCCACAAGGTGTGATATTTAAATGAAATACTGGCCAGGACTCACATGTCCTGGGTTTTCTCCTTCCCTATGGGCTGCTATCTGTCTCTGTGGGTCACTTTCATAAATGCAGCTACTTCTGGCTCTGGTGACATTAATTTGGTATGAATAGTCACAGTTCTTATGATGCCTCTGGCCTATAATTGCTCTCACTTAAATGCAAGCAGGAGAAAGATTAGATGTAATTCTAAAAAAGTTTTTTTCTTTTATTAATACCTAAACATTAAAGAAGTTGTTTTCTGTAGAGTGCCCAAGTTCAGCTGAAGCTAGAGTGCTGGGCATAAATCTTTCTCCTCAGGTATTTTGTGAGGCCATTGCTTACCCTGGTAGAGTAAGGACTTTCTGTTAAAGAAAACACATAATAAATATTTATGCACTATACAGTCTCGGTTGCAATTACTCAGCTCTGCCCTTGGAGTCCAAAAGCACCCATAGATAATATATAAGTATGGCTTTATTTTAATAAACCTTTATCTATAGACACCAAAGGAGAATTTCATAGGATGTTCAAGTATTAAGAATCAGTCCTCCTTCAGTCCTTTACAAATATAAACCCCTACACAGACCATGGTGGTGGTGGTGGTGGTGGGCTTCAGCCTGAGCCTTCTGCCCTAGAGCACGCCTTCTCCCTTATGGGCGAAGGTTGAGCAGCATGGGCACTTCCTGGGAACAGGGAGAGCAGATGAAGGCTGGTCTTTATCTGAGCAGGATAGGGGCTAAGAATTTTTCTAGGTACCTCTGTGGCCTCTATTGCCTGGGTTGTCCTGGTCATACCAAGTGGCGGGTTGTGGGTAGGGATGCAGAGATCACTTGCCATAGACATTAGTGGTAATGATTGAGGCTTAGATTCAAATGGCACCTGCTGTTTGCCTATTTTCTTCAGAGGAAGAATAGGTGAAGCCCTTACATTTCAGTATCTCCTTCACATAACAATGAAAATTGATGTATCATTTACACAGAGTTATTGGGGGTGCTTGCTCCCTGTGCCCTGGACAAAATGTCATATGACAACTACCTCAACCTGCCACTCAACATTGATGTCCCTCTCTGTCATGCTCAGGAAGTCTTAGGCTCTAGAGCTTCAGTTTTCATAGCTGAGTCTGGACATCTAACTTTTTTTTTCTTTTCCAAGTGAGAATAGGGGAGATAGAGAGACAGACTCCCATATGTGCCCCCACCGGGATCCACCTGGCATCCTCCTTCTGGGGTTGATGCTCTGCCCATCTGAGGCCATGCTCACAACTGAGCTATTTTTAGTGCCTGAGGCTCTACAGAGCCATCCTTAGTGCCCGGGACCTATGTGCTTGAACAAGTTGAACCATGGCTGCGGGAGGAGAAAGAGAGAAAGACAGAGAAGGGGGAGCAATGGAGAAGCAGGTGGCCACTTCTGTGTGCCCTGAGAATCAAACCCAGAACATCCACATGCTGAGTTGATGCTCTAGCACTGAGCCAACTGACCAGGGTAAGTTTTAATCTTTATTATAGCAAATACTGATAACTATAACTCACATTCACCAAGCTCTTTGGGTTGCCTCTCTCTGCTGGATTCTTCATTGATCAGTTAAATAAAACTTATTGGCATAAAAATTATGATTTAAAAAATACAAGAATTTCCTTTTGACAAGGGACAAGGGTAGAATGTTGGTTGTGCTGTCTACTCCTTCTTACTTCCTGACTCTGCACATTGGAAGGAACATCAGCCGTGGAGACCCTGTGAGCACGTAGGAAATGATACTCTAGCTGCAACACTGTGCCTGTCCAACCATACATGCTGTACTGTCTTACATACACATGGGACTCTGGCCAATCACACACAACCGTTATCAGGACTCCATAAGCCACACGTGTAGAGTGTCCAGCAGGGTGTCGGCATCTTGTCTAAGCTTCAGGAATCCTGTGTACCACACAGCTTGGGCTTCCACAACAAAATACCTTAGATTAGTTAGTTCAAACAGCCAAAAGTTTATTTTCTAACCATTTTGGAGGCTGACCACAGTGAAGGTGCTGGCAGCGTTGGTGTGGCCTGGGGGCAATTGTGAAGCATCTGTTTCAGGCCCTTCTCTTTGGCCTGGTTTGTGCATAGCCAATGTCTCTATGTGACTGTACATGGTCTCTGCACTATGCACACATGTGTTGGTGTCCCTTTATGTGTCCAAATTTCCCCGTTTTATAAGGACACCAGTCAGATTGGATTAGTGTCAACCCTAATGATCTCATTATAAAATAATTACCTCCTTAAAGGTCCTCTCTCCAAATACAGTTGCATTTGGAGGTACAGGGGGTTAGAATTTCAACATGTGGATTTGGGGGGAACAAAGTATAGCCTGTAACACCAGGTCGGCTGTTGAGGACCACAACACTGTGGGTTGCAAACACCTGAAACCATACAGTGGTAGTCAGCCATAAACAGGTAGCTCACTGCTGGAGTGTGCTTTTGTGTCAAAGGTCAGCGGCAGGCTGGCCAGGTGATCCTGACTTGGCTTGCCCACATTTTCAGGGGTCAGTTGGCTGTGGGCTTATCTGGAGTGGCCTCAGCTGGGACAACTGAGAAGGCTGGGCTCTATTGCCCTATGCTGTCTTTTCCAGCCAATGGGCTGACCATGTTCTCTTCAAGGTGATGGCAGAAGGCACATGCAGCGCAAGTCAATAGTGAAGACACCCACTGAGCCTCTGTTTCTCACTGCCCTTGGCATCCTGCTGCCTAAAGCCAGTTGCTGTGGGCTGAGTGCTTACGTCCATATGCTGAGTCCATGCATTGAAATCCTAGCCCCAATGTCATAGTCTTAAGAGATGAAGCTTTAGGGGGGCTATTAAATCCCAGAATGGAGCCCTCAGGGATGGTATCAGCGTCCTGATAAAGGAGACCATGGAGAGCTCCTGCATCCCTTTTGCCTTGCAAGGACACAGAGAGGAGATGGCCATCTATAAAAAGAAGGTAGTCCTAGCCCTGGCCAGTTGGCTCAGTGGTAGAGCTTCAGTCTGGCATGTGGATGTCCCAGGTTCAATTCCCAGTCAGGCACACAGCAGTGACCATCTATTTCTCTACCTTTCCTCCTCCCTCCTTCTCTCCCTTCTCTCTCTTCTTCTCCTATAGCCATTATTTGATTGGTTCAAGTGCATTGTCCTGGGTGCTGAGGATGGCTCTGTGGAGCCTCTGCCTCAGGTACTAAAAATAGTTTGGTTGTAAGCTTGGCCCCAGATGGGCAGAGCATCGGTCCCAGAGAAGGGTCGCTGGGTGGATCCCAGTCAGAGTGCATGTGGGAGTCTATTTCTCTATTTCCCCTCCTCTCACTTGGAAAAGAAAAGAAAGGAAAAGAAAGCAGACTCTCACAAGACACCGAGCCTGCCTGTGTCTGGACTTCCCCACCTTTGGAATTGTGAGAAACATTGTCTGTTGTTTCCACACCATTCTGTGACAGAAACTGGAACACACCGAGACACCAGCTGCATGACCATCCCAGAGTGAGAGGAGGCATGTATGGCTGAATCACATGGCAATGGGGAGCTGTGCGGGCAGGAGGCAGACACTGTGGTCACTGTGCAGTCTCCACAGACCCTTTGCTCACAGAAGGAAGCTGTTCTTGAATCTTGAATTTCTACTTGCTTTCATCTTACAAAGTGAGGAAGAGAACAAGTGTTTATCATGTACAGGCTGTACTTTAAACATTGTACTATTGCACACAACTTGATTCTTTCAACAACCCTAAGGAATAGGCATCATTACCCACCTTTAACAGGGAAGGAAGCGGAAGCTCCAGAGTTAAGTAACTCATCCAAAATGACTCTGTTAAGGACATATTTTGAACCTGGTTCTGTTGAACTCCAGAAAGCTTTCCCCCTCACCAGTGCTTTTTAAACCTTCCCCTCAGAACCCCTCACAGTCAGAGGAAGGTAAATTCACCCTCTCAGGGAGGCCAGAGGGCTACTGCTTAAATTGCCCATACCAGCATAAAAATTCTTCAATGTTACAGGTTTCATTTTAAGAATCAATATCAGCTTGGCATCCTACTCTGTGACATGTCATGTAAAATATCTCCCCTGATACCTTTAAGTAGGGCAGAGGCTCCTGGATTTCACGTGCTGACCGAGTGTGTCACAGCAGCCCTGGACACACACACAGCTGAGCTCCCTGGGAAACTTGCCTGCTCAGTGCACGGGGCATGGTGATGCCCTGGGCAGCCTTCCTGGAACAAGAACACTGGCTGATTGGATTTGTTTGGTCGTTAGTGTGCACCTTGCAAATGAATATGACAGATTTTGGGCATCTTGTCACTTTCTCACATTCCCAGGACACTTCATTGGTCCTACATTTAATTTTTAAACCAAGTTTGCTCTGAGAATGTAAGGAGCAGCCTCACTGGGACAGGGTAGTGTGGATTCTGGATTTCTGGGGGTGTCGCTCAAATGTGTTTTTAGGCTTGCTCCATTTATTGTCAGACCTCTCTCACACATTGACATCAAAGCTGGCTGCAAGCCTGTTTAGAGGTGAAAGTTTCCTAACTCAACATACTTTTAGGCCGTGGTATTGTCTGTGCCTTCAAGGAGCCTAGATTTCCCCTTAACATCAAGGTTCAGGGTTGCTTTGCAACCTCATAGTAGTGTTGGAATATTACAAAGCAGAATTTTACATTTTTGGCCTTCAAGACAATATATTATATATTGATATAAATGAGTCTCTCTTTAGATGGTGATGATAGGAGCATGGGCTCCCTAAATTTTTCAGTAAAGATCTAGGTTACTGTCACCTCATGTGACATACAGAATATGTTTTAGCATCAGGGGAACAGCTCGGACTGGAGTAGCTCGGACTCTGCTGTTTGCAATAGATCTTTCTGGTGCCCAATGGGCATTCTTCTGAGCTCTTCTCTGAGTTCAGCAAGACCAGTATGGACAGTTTTTTCTTTTTCTTTTTTACAGGGACAGAGAGAGAGTCAGAGAGAGGGACAGATAGGGACAGAAAGATAGGAATGGAGAGAGATGAGAAATATCAATCATCAGTTTTTTGTTGTGACACCTTAGTAGTTCATTGATTGCTTTCTCATATGTGCCTTGACTGGGGGCCTACAGCAGACCAAGTAACCCCTTGCTCAAGCCAGCGACCTTGGGTCCAAGGTGGTGAGCTTTTTTTTTTTTTGCTCAAGCCAGATGAGCCCATGCTCAAGCTGGCAACCTCGGGGCCTCAAACCTGAGTCCTCCGCATCCCAGTCTGATTTTCTATCCACTGCGCCACTGCCTGGTCAGGCAGCATGGACAGTTTTAAGCAAGCTTAGATTCCCTTTCTGCTGATGGTGTCTGCCTTTCATCGGTGTCCTTTGTCTTGGCTTTCTGCTCTGGGTTTTTTTCAATAGTAGAGTTAGAAGGAGCTTGCTTGGTAATGTGTGAGATACAGGGTAGTTAAAAGCTCCAGGGACAATCCTCTACCACACGGGGACAGGCTCTGACAGACAATGCTCCTGCCTCTCATCCTTCTAGCAGACGATCCTGAAGGGCATTCTGTGCACTGCTCAGGGGTCCTATTGAAATCTGAGCTCCTGTTGCCCATTGGTGTGGCCTTGGCAATGCCCTCTTGGGTTGGCTTTCTTCCTTCTCTGTCTCAGACTCCCCAAGCCCTGTTTCTTGAGCTCACTGCTCGCAAAGCCTGCAACCAAGTCTCTGTCTCAGGTACTGCTCTCTGGGGACCCAGCTAAGACACTGTCTTCTCTGACTGGGTTCTTCAGGGAAACAGCTTCACTTTTCTGCTCTTTCCCAATTGTCTTGACTCTTTGAAGATGATTGATTGTCAAAGACCTTTCCAGCCCTGAAAGCCTACAGTTCTACTTGAATGCTTCTTCCCTCCTGGGGACATCTTTTTTTTCCTTGTTCACCATAAACCAAACTTCTGACATCCCAACTTGCTGGTTCTCAGAGTTTAGACGAGCTGCCTCATACCCCTTGGTGCACTGGAACGATGTCACACATCCTTCCTCCTGGGGACCTTCCCTTTTGCTTTGTGTAGGACATGATTACATCCTATTTTTGAAACAAAAGGCAATATTCTTCTAAATCTGGGTTTTAGCACCAAGACATTGTTGGTCATTGGTGAGGCTCATATTTCTTGCTGACAATTTATTTTCTTTTTAAAAAGTCCTGCCTCTCCTTCATTTTTTAAAACTAAACAAAGGCTGTTTATCTAGAGAACGCTAATGGCTGCTTGGCATGGAGAATTTGCTGCCACGAACAGCTGCGGTGAGGCTTAGAGCTATAGGAAGCTGCTGGCTGCCCACTACTTCCTGAAGATCATTTGCTATAAGATCGTGACCAGTGTAAGTGATGAGGGTGGCCCTGGGGGACAGCAAGTTAGTTGGGAGAGACTCACCTCACTCCTGTTTTTATTACTGATCATTTTCTGAGTTGTAGGGATACACTCGAACTCTTGAATAAGAATTCTTATCTTGGATCCCAACCTTGGGTTTTCAGCTTTTATCAATCATGTGTAATAGATCACATCCTAGGCACTTGAGCTAAATTTGTGCAGTAACCCTGCAAAGTAGGTATTATTGTCTTTATTTTGATTAGTGATGAAACAGGTAATTCTGTAGAGTTTATTACTCTTTTTTCCTCATAGTAGGTATATGATAAATATCTGCTGAAGAAATCAATGAGTCAGTGAGAGTCACCTGTTAGAATTTATCCCAGGTGGAATGCCAGCTGGGCTTCAAACACATATCTGGCTATGTCTTAGATCTGCCCTGACCCCGGGCACCTGCTCCCTCTGGCAGGGTCTTTATTTTCTCCAGTCATGTTGTCTTCCTTTAAAACCATATGTTGCGCATGTGTGCACGCACACACACACACACGCACACACACATACACAGCTGAGATTATATAGCATAGAATACATTGTAATATTTTCCACTTAGTCTACATTATTGCAGACTCATTGTAAGTAACATTAGGGTTACATAGATGGAGGCAGGGCTGGATTATGTAGGCTACAGGTTAATGTTGGAGTCATTCACCTGAATGTTAATAAAAAGCTGAAGATCTTAGAATTTAGAGCTAGGATAGGTCTAGTTCCTTATTCTTACCTTAGGATTTTGACCTCCCCAAATATTGCATTTCTTATTTTTTAAAATTTTCAAACTGAGGTGTTGGCTTCCAGTTTCAGTTCTCTTGCACTCTAAGCCATTTAATTTTGTGAAGTCAAGACCAGAAAAATGAATAGTGATAACACTGTTTATAGAACAAGTTTTGTACATAAGACATGTCCCCCTGAGAGTAAGAAGTTAGAGTGAGAGGCAACAATCATTTATTTGAAATAAAAACAAAACAAAACAAAACAAAAAACCCTATTTGTGAAGCATGGACTAAGGCAGAAGCCCAAATTAAGTTCCAATTAGTAGACCATGACAATGGGTATTTATGAGAAAGAGAAGGGAAACAATTACATCAGAAGAAAGGCATTTCTGTTCATGCAGATAAACAAACACAGATATGCTAATTCTAACAGTATGCTTAATTGTCAGTCTGTAATTTTCAGCAAGGTGGTCATAATAGCTGCTTTTCCTGTTACCTTTACAAACAGTTCTGTGGGACACATGCTACTTTAAGAGACTTAGTCCAAAGTTTATTTTTCCCTATTATAACGTTTCAAAGGTTTGAGGCATAAGACCTATGGGAGGCAGTTCCCTCTGGGAAGGCAGCTCCAGCTCCATTTAAAAGTGGTTATATTCATTATACGAAGTGAAATAAGTAAATCAGAAAAAACCAGGAACTGCATTATTCCTGGGACATAAAAGTGGGACTAAGAGACATTGATAAAAGTGTGGTGGTTACGAGGGGAGGGGGGAGAGGGAGAGGAAAAGGGAAGGGGGAGAGGCACAAAGAAAACTAGATAGAGGTGACAGAGGACAATCTGACTTTGGGTGATGGGTATGCAATATAATTGAACGACAAGATAACCTGGACATGTTTTCTTTGAATATATGTATCCTGACTTATTGATGTCACCCCATTAAAAAATAAAATTATAAAAAAAGTGGTTATATTTATATTATTGTTAAATGAGAGGTGGGGAGGCAGATACAAGTCCCATGTGCACCCCAACTGGGATCCACCCAGCAAGCCCCCTATGGGGCAATACTCTACCAATCTGTGGCAGCTGCTCTGTTGCCCAGCAACTGAGCTATTTCAGTGCCTTTGGTGGAGGCCAAGGAGCTATTGTCAGTGCCTGGGGCCAATTTGCTCAAACCATTAGAGCTAGGATAGAGAGAGAGAGAGATAGAGAGAGAGAGAAAGGGAGGGG
Organism: Saccopteryx leptura; assembly: GCF_036850995.1. NCBI lineage: Eukaryota > Metazoa > Chordata > Mammalia > Chiroptera > Emballonuridae > Saccopteryx > Saccopteryx leptura. Next base: position 1,908,163 of record NC_089509.1, read on the forward strand.
GCAGGGTGGAGGGGTGGAGAAGCAGATGGGCGCTTCTCCTGTGTGCCCTGACTGGGAATTGAACCCGGGACATCCACACGCCAGGTCGATGCTCTACTGCTGAGCCAACCTGCCAAGGTTTGTTTATATTATTGTTTACTATTATTTCTGCCATGGTGATCATTGCAGCTTCCCTTTTTGGAAAGCAAGGCTGCTCTGACCTTCAAAGCTATAGCAGCCCTTCACTTCTCAGGCACGGTACTCTCCCTAGTCTCTACCATTATACCCTCCATGGTGTCTGTCAAATGGTGTGGACAGACCAGTTTTACCCTTTCTTTCTCCACTGGTGGGGCTTCCGAGGGTTCAGGTGTCATTGTATCCCTGACTCCCCAGTGCCCACAATTCGGAGGGCCTGTGAATCTTGGAGAGAGTGCCTGACCTTGGAGCCAGGTGCACAGTTCTTCCATCTTCTCAGGCTTCCGTTCTTTCTGCTGCAGAAATATGTTACCATCTTCCTTATAAATAGGCAAGTGTTCAGGGTTGAAAGCGTGCCATCCATGCCACTTTACATGTCTCCAGGTGCTTCAGCTAATGATGTACTGAGGGATAGCACACATCTAAGAATTATAGCTTCTAGCAGCAACATCCTTCCAATGTGTGATCAGCCATCACCAGGTTGGTCCCTCTTGAGACATTCTAATAAGCAGTGCTTTACTCTTCCAAATGAAACATTTCTATATCAAGCTTGCCTTTTATTATTATTGTTTTCTTTTTCAATGTGGAGTATTTTTCAGTTGTTAGGTGTTGTGTTTTGTATGTCTGTTTCTCTCAGGTCAAGTTTGTACCTTTTTCTGCTAGCTCATGGGGTTTGTCTCCATACACCTCTTGTTATCTTTGGTGGCATCCTAGCCATTGTCATGAAGATGTATTTATTGAAATAACTTAAAGTCCAGCATGGTTGTCTCGACATCAACAGACCAATTCCATTGTTTTCACCAAACACAAAGAGGCATGACTTATTCTGAGCTATCTTAATCTAAATTCATTTAATCTAAATTTAGGTTTTCTGGGCCATCATGTGATGTGAAACCAGACCATTGTCTGTGAAAGAGCTTGGTTAACATCCATTTTACTCTCAAGACAAGGTAACAGCATTTTCCTGCTCCCCTCTCTCCTGCTCAAAGTGCAGGCAATTTACCTGGATTTTCTCCCTGGGAAAGCACAAGATTATAATTTTTTACACCTAGTTCCACAAAACCTCAGAAGTGCAGCTCAGTGGTTGGTACCCCAGCTTGACTAGCTAACGGCCCATAACTAAAGCAATCTTGAGCACTGAGCTCAGCTCCTAAGGTTCCAGCACTTTATTGGTTCATCACTGAGTAACACTCACAGTCTTGTTAGTGGATTGATACTTTCAAGAAGATTTTTAAAAATTTCTTGGTTGTTGTTCAGCTTTTTAAAATGGTCTTTAGAGGGGGCCGAGTGACGTCAGAGAAATGGCACCGTAAGGAGTGCTCCCGATACCTCTCCCCAAAATTTCAACAAGTTCTACAACCAGTGGCAGAAAAATCTATCCTTGGAGTGTCTAGTGTGACATTTTAGGATAAGTGGTGCAGGCCACCAGCCATGAAAACTGAGTACATCCAGTACATGGCTGGAGGAAAAAAAAACAAAAAAACAACCGTTAGAAATGTAGCAATATTTTCCACAGAACTCTATTTACCCAACATCAAGGAAGCCCTACCCTAGAGACTTAGCTAAGAACAAGGTCAGCTAATCGCACCTCTCCCACCCTTGTAAATGTTGCTTGCTTGCTTAGCCTAGATAGCCACCCTATAAAAAGGAGCCATTTTAGAAGCTTGGGACTGCAGTGTTCCCTTGCGTGGGTTGCCTGCAGTCCCTGCGCAGGTTTGCAATAAAACTTATAAAATTCACTTTGGGTTTGCTGTGGTCTGTCTCCTGGGATGTAACACATGGAGGACCCAGCGAGATAGGCTGTGTAAGACCCCTCCTCACGAAGTGGGCTGCAGCAGACGTTGGTAGCTGGCCAGCCTCCGGCAGTTGCCATTTGGAAACTGAATTTGGCTGATTCGAAACATTTGGAGTCTTGAGACTGTTTGGTAAGAAAGCTTCCTCTTTGAATATTTGGAAACAGAGCTCTAGTTAGAAAAGGGTATAGTGGAGCAGGTGGGATGCCACCTGATTTCTCCCCACCCGGTTGGTCGGGGAATGCAGGATGCTGCCTTCTCCCTTTGGTTTTGGTTTAGAAGTTTTGTTTGTTTTGTGTGCATATTTGGTTTGTCTGCCTTGCCCATTGCTGCCTCACAGGATTCCTTTGAGAGTCAAGGGCCATGGGTCAGGGGCAATCTGCTGCCCTAATGCCTCTTCAGTACTTGCTTGATAACTTTTCTGATTTCTCTCGCAGGGTACGAGACTATGGGACTCCTGTTGATTCCGCCACGTGCGGACTTTTTGTGAACTAGAATGGCCAACTTAAGAGCAGACTGGCCAAACCAAGGATTGTTAGACCCATAGAAAACATAGAGAGTTTAACGTACTATCACCAGCACCCACCTGCAGGCAGGTGGCATGGTCAGTATACAGCCCAGTATAGCAGCAGAGGTAGAGAAAAAAAAGGCAACCAGGCTGCAGCTGGCTGCAGGAGAAGTGGCAGAGAAAAGGAAGAAAAAAAAAAAAGAAGAAGTGGCAGGCTCCCCTCACAGTTTCAGGCACTTGCCCCTCCCCCTTGGGCACTGGGAATCCCAGGCACCCTGATTCCCTTTTTTGTATAACAAAGAAACTTCTTTCTTAGCTAAGGGGCTGCGCCACTGCTTAGTCAGGCAAAAGATAACAGTGCAGTAGGCTAGAGGTTATCATCACCTTGCTACAGCCCCTGCCCTCCTCTGCTTTGGCTCCGGAAAATCTCCACCTCCATGTGGAGCCAGATCAGAGGAGAAGATTTAGGGAATTATAGCGTTACTATGTCCCTGAGAAAATTGAGGATCTTATGTAAACTAGAATACCCCACTGTTAAGAAAATAAGTTTATAAAATTGTGTGTTTTTTTAGTTTACTACCCTGACCCTTATAATGACTTAATGTTGTAAAGCTCTATAGGTCAAAAAGAGGGTTAGCATCTCTTTGCCAGCTGAAAAGCCACAAAATAGTAACTACATTTTGACCATTTCTTATTTTTCTCTGAAAATCAGTAGTTCATTAGGAATAGTAGTTTATAATCTCTTATTGTAAATCGTACTAAATTTGTACTAATAGTAAAGCATATGGAATTGTATAGTCTGTCAAACACAAAGACTTCCTTTTTGTACCAAGGATCTGTTGTTGTAAAAAACAAAACAAAACATTTTCTATGTTAGAAATGTATATGTTATTTCAACAGTCTTTTGTTAATTCTCCTTTTCATTTGCTATTTCATAGCCTGTGATGTTTAAATATTAGGGGATATATAATAATTCAGTAATTGTTAATTGTTCAATGTTAGGTCACAAAACCCAGAGTAACAAATATTACTATTGATTGGCTTAATAGAAGAATTCTTAACATAATAGGTAGAAAGGGGAACTCTAGAGACATAATCCTGAACGTCCACCTGATTTCAGACCCTCCACAGTCTCCAACCACCTACCACCACAGATCAAATCTTTTCTTTCCTCAGTCTAATAGGCTTCTTTAAATACAGGAGTCCCAATTTTGTTCTCTTAGTCAAGCCCCTCAGTGAGATCTTCTGAGCATGGCTTTTAAGGTCTATAATGACCAAGGAAGTAACAGAAAAGGCAAATAAGGCTCAAAAGAAGTCGAGAAATACCAACTTTTGGCTCCAGCGCCCTAAGGGGCTTCATAGCATTTCATCAAGGCCCTGCTCCATAGTGGAAAGAAAGGTCATTGAACTGAAGCCTGCCAGGCTTCCCAGCCCCACTGGTTGACACGTCTGTGCTGTAGAAGGGGGGATATGAGAAGGTAAGCTGCCCTTTTGCTCAATGGAGGGAGGGTTCAGTCTCTTCTAGCCCTGCTCCAGCTACCTGTGACCTGACCTTGCCCAGCATGCTGGGAATTGCCACTGAAGGCCCAAGGACATCATTCAGGAGCCTAAGGTATTTCTTCCAAGTAGCAGATAAGCTAATTTCACTTCTTGTAAACACAAGGGCCATCTACTATGCCTTGCTTGAATATTTAAGTTTTATTTATCCCTCAAAGATCTCTACTGTGAGTATTGACAGTCTGATTTTATTGCTTTATTTAATGTTTAGTATCTCCTTTATTTCTCTTATCTCAATGCCTCATGCCTATTATAGGCTGTGACCTGCTTCTAATTTCAGCTAGAAGCAGTGTTCACTAGGACTTAAACTCTAACTGCAAAGTGTAGAAATGTAACACCCTTTCCCTAAGTACTTGCAGGTTTTATAGGTTACTCAGTAAACTGTTCAAAGACTGTCCAAGAGGCACTTCTAGCAGTACACCACCCAAGGACTGACTCCCATGTAGACGAGTCCACACACCATGATCCTGACCACTCCCACTACTGCCAAGGTAGAAGGCATACCCGCCTGGGTCCACCACAGCTGGCTGAAGCTTGCATCCCCAGCAGAGACACCTTTGTGGACAGCAAAGACTGACCCTGCCAAACCTTGTAAGCTGAACCTGAGAAGGACAGCATGCCCTGCTTCAGCCACAAACCAGAAGTTAACTGGTCCACGCATGGCTAATGCCTAGAGAAACTCACTAAGGACTTCCTTTTAATTAGACTTTGGGGAGGGAGGGAAACTAAGGTAAAGGAAAGCCAAGTAAGTTATCTTAAGTTTTGATGCATGTACTGCTATGAGTCATACAGAAAGGGGGTGTAGGTCCCTTGGCTGAGAGAGAAGCTACAAGGTAAATGAAAATTATATATGTACTCATAGCTACCACTATAGAATAACCTATGAATATTAGTCATGTGTCCAATAGGCTACTTAGGAAAAGGATACCTCCAAAAAGCAATCTTTAAAAGAGGATTACTTATTACTAACTTAGTCCTCGCTGAAGGTTAAGGTTTTTAGGAATTAAGAATTCTGATTAGTTGGAAAGGAATTGTATGGTTTTAATGATAAAAGGTATGAGGTGTAGAGGTACTTTTGAAAGGAAAGGGAAAGTTGAAGGTTTATGTAAGTTTCAGAAGGTTTGTGCAAGTTGTAAGAAGTTAGTACAAAGAAGAAAAATACAAGGCAGAAAGAAATTAGTATAAAAATTTATTCTCTTAATCCCCTTAGCTCATTACGTTACTTACTGCTCTTACCAGACCCCTCATTTTGCTTATAGTAGGGGGGTCACCATTAGTCTGCATATTATCAACTGCCTCACACAGTATGTACAAAAGAGAATTCAAGCCGTAAAGCTTGTAGTACTAAGGGCACACTATCAGTGTGCCAGCCCATACTAGGGAGGACCCTTGACCCAATTAACTTATAGCTACAGCTAAAGTAGAAAATTCTCATGAGCCTCAGCAAATCTAATCTTGCTAGCAAAGGCAGGACACATTCTTTGTGTATCATCCCTGAAGATATTGCAGGAAAGTAGTTTATTATCTTAGAACAGTGTGTGCTTGTGTACTTTTGCAAAGATATTGTACAAACATGCTGAAAACATTTAAACCTTGTAGGTTTCACCTATAAATACCCCTCTCCCCCTGAGCTCATTGCTGACCATTGTGAGAGGCATAGTAGGCTAATCACTGGCCAGTGTATAAAACCCAAATTGATTACATCAGTATAGGGTCCAGTTCCAGTTTGTTGTGGTTGCACCATGGCATTTGTTATTATACCTGGTTCAGATGAGCAATACCAAAGTTCAATGATTTGAACTAGTAAGAAGAAAATGGAAATGCAACATCTTAGGACAAGCAGTGCAGGCCATCAGCCATGAAAACTGAGTACATCCAGTACATGGCTGGAGGAAAAAACAAAAACAAAAAAACAACCATTAGAAATGTAGCAATATTTTCCACAGAACTCTATGTACCCAACATCAAGGAAGCCCTATCCTAGAGACTTACCTAAGAACAAGGTCAGCTAATTGCACCTCTCCCGCCCTTGTAAATGTTGCTTGCTTGCTCAGCCTAGATAGCCACCCTATAAAAAGGAGCCATTTTAGAAGCTCAGGGCTGCAGTGTTCTCTTGCATGAGTTGCCTGCAGTCCCTGCGCAGGTTTGCAATAAAACTTATAAAATTCACTTTGGGTTTGCTGTGGTCTGTCTCCTGGGATGTAACATCTAGAAGTCCCACACACTGAACACGAAGGTATGATCGAGAAAAAAATTGACTAAACATATAATCAACCCTGAAGGAAATAAGATGGAAAACAGAACACTCCACCTTCCTCACTAACATGAGCAAGGGCTGCTTTCACTTGGAACTGAGAGAGAGTGGGGACTGGGGGCATGGAGGGAGCTGGGCTGGGGCACAGATGTCCAAGCTGGGGAAAGAGTGTGCCTGCGGCAACTCAGCCCACGTGAGCTAACGCTGGTGCTGGACCCTGGCAAAGGCTGGCAAGCAGCAGCCTTCATTACTCATGATATCCTGTTTCGTGAGCACGGATAGTGTGTGAGAGGTTCCTCCTAGTGCCTTGGGAGTGGGCACCATGTTCCTGGACAAAGGGGAAGGGTCAGAGGCCTCTGCATGGGCAGCTACCAGAGTCTCAGTGTAATCCCTGCTCTCCTAACAATAGCACATGGGGAGTGCAGGAAAGCAAACTTCTCCATGCCCAGACTTCTACGGGTGGGTGGGGCACCTCTGCCAGGTTAACAAAGCACATTCCCGGGGAAGAAAAAGTACGGAAGCACTAGAGGGAGAGGTGCACAAGCAGCTTGCAATCTGTCTCTGGAGCAGATCTGAGGATCCAATCACTAAAATTAGCTTAACCCACAGTATGCTCACCTCCTAACTGACTTATGCAGCTCTAGTTGACAAGGTCTCTCTCAGATCAGTGATCTAAGACAAGAGATGTGATATTTTTTAGTGCCTCTTGCTCTGCACGTAGTAGCTGGGGCAACTTCCTGTCAACTGATACAGGGTGAAAAACACATTCCTATGGAACAAACCTCAGAGAACACTGCAGAATTTAAACAGGATAGGCTGTAGGCTTTTTAACAAGGAAGAAGCCTGCAGGAAACAATCCCATGGAATGCTAAGGCAAATTTAACTAGATATACCTGGGGAACTAAACAGAAGTCAACATGCCCCCTACCTGCTTAAGCTGGTGGCTCTGATGGGCAGAGCTTTCATACTCAGAGCTGTACGTTAAAAAGAGGGACTTGGCAGCTTTTAAGATCTCCTGTTCTGCAGGCAGCGACTAGGGCACCTTCTTCCCAGACAAAACAGGTTACAAAGTGCAAAAAACCTGGGGAGAGTGGTCCCACAGAGTGCTGAGCCATACTGGACATGCCTGGAGGGTCATAGAAAGACACCTTGAGAAATATTGGCTCCCAGCACTTCCTGATTACACTGGCGGCTGACTGACAGAGTTTACCCAGAGCCCTGTGCTGAGTGGGGATAAAGTGGGGATTTGCCAGCTCTTTGAGCCTCTTAATCTCCAGGCAGTGGCAGTGGCAACCTTATAGCTGGATCATCAGGCTGCTTATTCAGGAAGGAGAGACTAGGAGAGAGGCTCTGGGAAAACAGACTCTCCCATTGTTGGAGCCTGCAAATGCTAACAAGCCCTGACTAACAAATGAGACTGAGGTCTAGTATTTGACATCGCCATAGAGATATATCAACTGCAAATCTCTACCTAAGCATGCCACAGGGGCAGAGCCTGCGGTACAAAGCAACCAACCAGAAAGAGGGAGAGGAAAGAAAAAGAAAGAAGAGAACCTCTCAGAATAAAAAAATCCAAAGACTTTATAACTTTTTCCACTTTTTTTTGTTTCTTTCATCTTCTTATCTTTATTTTTTTTTCTTCCACCTTGGTCCTTTTATTCTCTGCTCATCTTATTCTTTTCTCTTCATCTTGAACTACATTACCCATAAGTGTTACAGTTTCCATTTTTTTTTCTTTTCTTCCTTTCTCTCTATGAGGGTTACACTCCAAAACCCTTAACTGTCTCTTCTTTTTTCTTCTTTTTTTTCTTTTCTTTTTTACTTTTTTTCTCTTTTCTCCCTCTCTCTTAGTTTCTTCTTTTCTCCTTTACTTTTTCTCTCATTTGATCCTCACTCACAAACAAATTATTTTATTTAGAACTCAAATTTTTTCTTTGCGGCATTTCGTGTGCTTTTTACTTCACTTTTTTTTTTGTATTTTTCTGAAGCTGGAAACGGGGAGAGACAGTCAGACAGACTCCCACATGTGCCCGACCGGGATCCACCTGGCATGCCCACGAGGGGCGATGCTCTGCCCACCAGGGTGCGATGCTCTGCCCCTCCGGGGAGTTGCTCTGCTGCGACCAGAGCCACTCCAGCGCCTGGGGCAGAGTCCAAGGAGCCATCCCAGCACCTGGGCTATCTTTGCTCCAATGTAGCCTTGGCTGTGGGAGGGGAAGAGAGAGACAGAGAGGAAGGAGGGGGGGTGGAGAAGCAAATGGGAGCTTCTCCTATGTGCCCTGGCTGGGAATCGAACCCGGGTTCCCCCACACGCCAAGCCAATGCTCTACCGCTGAGCCAACCGGCCAGGGCTACTTCACTTTTTAACTCATTAGCATCCCTCCCAACCTCGGCTCTCCATTCTATCTAGTTTTTGTTCCACTTAATATAATAGAATTTTTTTTCTTGTTTTCCTCTTATCTCTTTCATTATATCTCTCAGTCAACCATCATTTACAAGCAAATCATTTTATTCTTGAACCAAATTTTTTCCTTTATTGCATTTTGTGGGTCCCTACCTCCTTTTTTGCCCTTTTATCACTTCTCCCCAACTCAGGCCCTCTGTTATAGGTAGTTTTTGTTTAATATAACACAATATAATTCATACTTTTTCATGGTATTTTCTCAAAGAGGAAGAGAAAAAAGGAAAAAGAGAAATATTTTTTTTTTACTTTTTATTTTATTTATTTATTTTTTAATTTTATTCTTTATTAATTCTCATTAGTGTTACTAACAAAATGACCCTCAGATGCCATTAATGAAAAGGAAATCGAATATCAAGGATAAAAAAGACAGATATGTAGCACAGTTAGATGAGAAAAAATCTATAAAAAAAATTTAATAAATTGGAATGCTTGCAGTTAAATGACAGAGAATTTAAAACAGAAATCCTAAAAAGACTCAGAGATATACAAGAAAACACAGAAAGGCAATTTAAGGAGCTCAAAAAACAGCTCAACGAACACAAAGAATATATTACCAAGGAAATTGAAACTATGAAAATAAATCAAACAAAGATGAAAAACTCAATTCATGAACTTGAGATAACAAGCTTAGTTAAAGAACAGGCCAGATATAAGAGAGGATTAGTGACATAGAAGACAAGCAACTTGAGACACAACAGAGAGAAGAAGAGAGAGACTCAAAAATTTAAAAATATGAGAAAGCCCTACAGGAATTGTCTAACTCCATCAAAAAGAATAACATAAGAATAATAGGTATATCAGAAAGAGAAGAGAGAAAAAACAGAATGGAGAACATATTCAAACAAATAATAAATGAGAACTTCCCAAGCCTGTGGAAAGAACTAAAGCCTCAAATTCAAGAAGCAAACAGAACACCAAGTTTTCTTAACCCCAACAAACCTACTCCAAGGCACATAATAAAATTGGCACAAACCAATGACAGAAAAAAAGCTCAAGGCAGCCAGGGAAAAGAAGAATAAAACATATAAAGGAAGGCCTATTAGATTATCATCAGATTTCTCAGCATAAACTGTACAAGCAAGAACAGAATGGACTCCAATATGTAAAGTTCTGAAAGAGAGGTACTTTTAGCCAAGAATACCATACCCATCAAAGCTATCCTTCAAATACAAAGGAGAAATAAAAACATTCACAGATACAGAAATGATGAGGGAATTTATCATCAGAAAAACACCACTGCAGGAATAGTAAAGGGGGTTTTCCAACCAGATACAAAAAACAAAACAAAACAAAACCACAGGTAAAAGCTCCAGCAAGAACACAATAAAACCAAATTTAAACTGTGACAACAATGAAAAGGGGGGAGAGGACAGATATTAACAGTAGCAAAGGATGATGGAGTGCAGAAGCACTCATAAGATAGTATACTACAATAAATATGGTAGGTACTCTTTTCATTACTTAATGGTAACCACTCCTGAAAAAACCACCACAGAAACACATGACTTAAGAAAAGTAGTAACAGAAGAAAGAAAAATGAATTACAACCAAACAAAAACAAATGATAGAAAAACAAAAGAGATGAATCAAACAAGATACAAAAATAACAGAAAGCAATTTATAAAATGGCAATAGAGAACCCTCAAGTGTCAATAATTACACTAAATATAAATGAATTAAACTCATTAATAAAAAAACACAGAGTAGCAGAATGAATTAAAAAAAATCCAACTGTATGCTATCTACAAGAAACACATCTAAGCAACCAGGGTAAAAACAATTCAAAGTGAAAGGCTTGAAAACAATACTCCAAGCAAATAACATCTAAAAAAAAGCAGGTGTAGCAATACTGATATCTAAGAATGCTGACTACAAGACAGCAAAGTAATCAGAGACAAAAATGGTCATTTCATAATGATTAAGGGGACATTGAATCAAGAAGACATATCAATTCTTAATATATATGCACCAAACCAAGGAGCACCAAAATATATAAGACAGCTACTGATTGACCTAAAAACAAAAACTGATAAAAATACAATCATACTTGGAGACCTCAATACACCACTGACAGCTCTAGATCGTTCATCCAAACAGAAAATCAATAAAGAGATACTGTCCTTAAACGAAACATTAGAGCAATGGGATATGATAGATATCTACAGAACATTTCATCCCAAAGCGACAGAGTCTACATTTTTCTTAGTGTACATGGAACATTCTCAAGAATTGACCATATGTTGGGCCACAAAAATAACATCACCAAATTCAGAAAAATTGAAATGGTACCAAGCATATTTTCTGATCATAAGGCCTTGAAACTAGAATTCAGCTGCAAAAAAGAGGTAAACAAACCCACAATAATGTGGAAACTAAACAACATACTTTTAAGAAATAAGTGGGTCAAAGAAGAAATAAGCGCAGAGTTCAAAAGATATATACAGAGAAACGAAAATGACAATACAACATATCAAAATCTCTGAGGTGCAACAAAAGCAGTAATAAGAGGGAAGTTCATATCTCTTCAGGCCTATATGAACAAACAAGAGAGAGCCCACGTAAACCACTTAACTTCACACCTTAATAACCTTGAAAAAGAAGAGCAAAGACAACTGAAAACCAGCTAAAGAAAGGAAATAATAAAAATTAGAGCAGAAATAAATGAAATAGAGATCACAAAAACTATAGAAAAAATTAACAAAACAAAGAGCTGGTTCTGTGAAAAGATCAACAAAATTGACAAAACCTTGGCAAGACTCATCAAGGAAAAAAGAGAAAAGACTCATATAAACAAAATCCAAAATGAAAGAGGAGAAATCACCACAGACATCACAGATATACAAAGAATTATTGTAGAATACTGTGAAAAACTATATGCCACTAAATTCAACAGTCTAGAAGAAATGGATAAATTCCTAGAACAATACAACCTTCCTAGACTGAGTCATGAAGAAGCAGAAAGCCTAAACAGACCAACTATCAGGGAGGAAGTAGAAAAAATTATTAACAACCTCCCCCCCAAAAAAAGTCCAGGCCCAGACGGCTATACTAGTGAATTCTATCAAACATTCAAAGAAGACTTGGTTCCTATTCTACTCAAAGTCTTTTAAAAAAATTGAAGAAGAAGCAATACTTCCAAACACATTTTATGAGGCCAACATAACTCTCTTACTGAAACCTGGCAAGGACAGCACAAACAAACAAAAAACTACAGACCAATATCTCTAATGAATACAGATGCTAAAATATTAGCAAATCAAATACAACAACATATTAAAAAGATAATACATCATGATCAATGGGATTCATCCCAGAATCTCAAGAATGGTTCAACATATGTAAATAGGTTTAATGTAATACACCATATCAACAAAACAAAGAACAAAAACCACATGATCTTATCAATAGATGCAGAAAAGGCATTTGATAAAATACAACACAACTTTATGTTTAAACACTCAACAAAATGGGTATAGAAAAAAAATATCTCAACATGATAAAAGCCATATATGATAAACCATCAGCTAACATTATATCAAATGACATAAAACTGAAGACTTTCCTCCTTAAATCAGGAACAAGACAGGGTTGTCCACTCTCTCCACTCTTATTCAACATGGTGCTAGAAGTTCTAGCCTGAGCAATCAGACAAGATAAAGAAATAAAAGGCATCCATATTGGAAAAGAAAAGGTAAAGGTATCACTTTTTGCAGATGATATGATCCTATACATCAAAAATTCCAAAGACTCCACAAAAAGATTACTAGAAACAATAAACCAATACAGTAAAGTCGCAGGATAAAAAATTAATATACAAAAGTCCATAGTCTGTCTAAATGCCAACAATGAAACATTAGAAAACAAACTCCAAAAAATAATGCCCTTCATGATTGCAAGAAAAAGAAAATAAGATACATAGAAATAAACATAATAAATAATATAAAGGACCTATATAATAAAATCTACAAAGCATTGTTAAGAAAAATCAAAAAAGATACAATGAAATGGAAAAATATTCCTTGTTCTTGTATAGGAAGAATAAATATAATCTAAATGACCATATTATGCAAAGCAATATACAAATTTAATGCAATTCCCATCAAAATTCCAATGACATTTTTTAAAGAATTGGAACAAAAAAATCATCAGATTTGTATAGTACTATAAAAAATGCCTAATAGCCATAGGTATCCTAAGGAAAAAGAACGAAGATGGGGGCATTACAATACGTGACTTCAAATTATATTATAAAGCCACGACAATGAAAATAGCATGGTATTCCCAGAAAAATAGACACTCAGACCATCGTAACAGAATAGAAAGTTCAGAAATAAAACCACATATGTATGGTCAAATAATTTTTGATAAAGGGGCCAACCACACACTATGGAGCAAAGAAAGCATCTTCAACAAATGGTGCTGGGAAAACTGGAAAGCCACATGCAAAAGAATGAAACTCGAGATGACGTCAGAGTAATGGTGGGGTAGGAAGCAATATCGATAAATCTCCCCTAAAACTCAACAAGATCTTCAACCAGAAACAGAAAAACCTATACTTGGAGCCTCCAGAAGCTTCGCAATATACCCAAAGGTATGGTCGAGTGAAAAATTGGCTAAATATATAACCAAACCCCGAAGTAAATAAGGAGTAAGAAATGCTCCGCCTTCCTCACTAACCTAAACAGGGTGGCTTTCTCTGGTAACTGTGAATATAGAAACTGAGGCGGGCAAAGGGGGTGAATAGATCCAGGCCGTGGCACAAACGGCAGAACCAGGCTGTGGCACGGAGATCCAAGCCGAGGAAAAACTGATCTGTGGCAACCCGGGCAATACAAGCTAACACTTGCGCCAAACCCAAACAAAGAAAGACAAGCGGGGCGGCCATTTTACCCGGTCTCCTGGTCAGCGTGTGCGCAGTTAGTGGGCGAGAGATTTCTTCCTAGGCCGCGAGAGTGGGTGCCAGTGTTGCCCCACGGAGAGGCAGGTTCAGAGGCCTTTCTGTGGGCCGAGGGCAGAGTCTCTGCGCAGCCCCAGTGCCCTGGGAAAGCCACGCATGGGAGGGAGTGAGAACTAATTCCAACGGTGGAGATTTTCTGTGCTGGAGGGGTTTCACTCAGAGGGAAACGCGGCCGGCCTCATATCCTGGTTTGCGTGTGCAGATAGTGAATGAGAGATTCCTCCGAGTGCCTCAGCAGTGCGCGCCCGTGTTATAGCACAGAGGGGCAGAGTCAGGGGCCTTTGTGTGGGCCAAAGCAGAATCTCGGGCCACCCCAGTGCCTTGCAAAAGCCGCGCACGGGGACGGAGCGAGACTCAATTCCAACGCTGCAACTTTTCCCTGCAGTTGGGGGTTTAACTCAGAGCGTGAGACTGCTGGCCGGATATCCTGGTCTGCGCACGCAACCAGTGAATGAGAGTTTCCTCCAAGCGCCCTGGAAGTGGGCGCCCGCCTGTGTTACCGGACAGAGTGGCAGACAGAGCCAGAGTTCTTTGAGTGGGCGGAAAGCCCACCTGATTATGCTAGCAGCTCTGACTGACTGAGCCTTACCCAGAGCCCTGTGCTGCGTGGAAATAGAGTGGGGAGTTGCCAGCTCTTTGAGCCTCTTACTATCCAGGCAGAGGCAGCAGCAACCCCATAGCTGGATTATCAGGCTACTAATTGAGGAAGGAAAGACTAGGAGAAAGGCTCCAGGAACACGGACTTTCTCACTGTCGGAGCCTATAAATGCTAATGAGCCTCGACTGCCAACGAGACTAAAGCACAATACATGACATTGCCATAGAGACTTATCAACTGCAAACCTCTACCTGAGCATGCCAAAGGGGCAGAACCTGGGGTACAGAGTCACCGACCAGGAAGAGGGAGAGAAAAGAAAGAGCAAGAAGATAACCTCTCAAAATCAAGAATAATCTGCAGACTTTATAACCTATCCCATTTTATTATATTTGTTCGATTGTTTCTCTTATCTTCATTCTTGATACTTTTTTTCCTCCTCCAATTTGGCCGATTAACTCTCTGCTGGTCTTACTCTCTCCTCTTCTTGAACTACACTACCCATAAGTGTTACATTTCCCATTATCTTTTCTCTTCTCTTCCTTTCTCTCTATGAGGGCTGCACTCCAAAACCCTTAACTCTCTCTCTCTCTCTCTCCTTTCTTTTTTCTTCTTTTAGTGGTTCCCTCTTTTTTTCTCTCTCTCTCTTTCTTTTCTCCCTCTATATTAGTTTCTTCCTTTCTCCTTTACATCTCCTCTCATTCAAACCTCAATAACAAACAAATTATCTTATCTGGGACTCAAACTTATGTTTGTGGCATTTTGGGGGGTTTTTACTTCACCTTTTTAACTCACTAGCAGTGCTCCCATCCCTGGCTCTCCATTTTAATCTAGTTCTTGTTCCACTAAATACAATAGTAATTTTTTAATTTGTCCCCCCATTTTTCCACTTTCCTCTTATTCCTCTCATCATAACTCTTAGACAACCAACACCTAAAAGCAAATCATTTTATTCTTGACCCAAATTTTTTCCTTATTTGCTTTTTGTGGGTCCATATGCTCTTTTTTTTTCTTTTTTCTTTTTTTTCTTTTCTTTTTTTTTTTTTTTTTGCCCCTTTATTACTTTTCCCCATTTCAGGCCCTCCATCACAGGCATTGTTTGTTATAATTCACAGTTCACCACAAGATTTTCTCAAGAAAGAGGGGAGAGGAGAAGAGAGGAAAAAAGGAGGGGGGGAATAATTTCCTTTTTTAAAAATTTTTATTTTATTTTATTTTTCTTTATTTCATTATTAGTTTTTTTTAAAAAAAACAACTCTTTTCAATTTTTTATTTTTTTATTATTATTTTTAACTTTTTATTCTTTATTAAATCTCATTAATACTATCAACAAAACCACCCTCAGATGCCATTAAGGAAGAGAAAATCGAATATCATGGATACAAAAGAAAGAGAGGTAACACAGCTAGATGAGGAAAAATTAATGGAGAAAAAATTTAATATATTGGAAACCTTGGAGCTAAATGACAGAGAATTCAAGATAGAAATCCTAAAAATCCTCCGAGATATACAAGAAATCACAGAAAGGCAATATAGGGAGCTCAGAAAACAACTCAATGAACACAAAGAATATATGTCCAAGGAAATTGAAACTATAAAAACAAATCAAACAGAGATGAAAAACTCAATTCACGAGCTGAAAAACGAAGTAACAAGCTTAGCTAATAGAACAGGTCAGATAGAAGAGAGGATTAGTGAAATAGAAGACAAGCAACTTGAGGCACAACAGAGAGAAGAAGAAAGAGACTCAAAAATTTAAAAAAATGAGATAGCCCTACAAGAATTATCTGAATCCATCAAAAAGAATAACATAAGAATAATAGGTATATCAGAGGGAGAAGAGAGAGAAAATGGAATGGAGAACATACTCAAAAAAATAATAGATGAGAACTTCCCAAGCCTGTGGAAAGAACTAAAGCCTCAAGTTCAAGAAGCAAACAGAACTCCGAGTTTTCTTAACCCCAACAAACCTACTCCAAGGCATATCATAATGAAATTGACACAAACCAACAGCAAAGAAAAAATTCTCAAGGCAGCCAGGGAAAAGAAGAATACAACATATAAAGGAAGGCCCATTAGATTATCATCAGATTTCTCAGCAGAAACTCTACAAGCTAGAAGAGAGTGGACCCCAATATTTAAAGTCCTGAAAGAGAGGAACTTTCAGCCACGAATACTATAACCATCAAAGCTATCCTTCAAATATGAAAGAGAAATAAAAACATTCACAGATACAGAAAAGATGAGGGAATTTATCATCAGAAAACCCCCACTCCAGGAATTACTAAAGGGAGTTCTCCAATCAGATACAAAGAACAAAAAAAAAAAACAGAGCCACAAGTAAAAGCTCCAAGACTAACACAATAAAACCAAATTTAAACTGTGACAACAACAAAAAGAAAGTGGGGGAGAAGATGGAGATTAACAGTAGCAAAGGACGATGGAGTGCAAAAGTACTCACAAAATAGTTCGCTACAATGAACAGGGTAGGGACCCTTTTCATTACTCAAAGGTAACCACCATTGAAAAAACCACCAGAGAAGCACATGAGATAAAAAAGATAGCAACAGAGGAAAGATGTATGGAATACAACCAAATAAAAACAAAAGATAGAAACACGAAAGAGAAGGATCAAACAAGACACAAAACTAACAGAAAGCAATATATAAAATGGCAATAGGGAACTCACAAGTATCAATAATTACACTAAATGTAAACAGATTAAACTCACCAATAAAAAGGCACAGAGTAGCAGAATGGATTAAAAAAGAAAATCCAACTGTATGCTGCCGACAGGAAACTCATCCTAGTAACAAGGATAAAAACAAATTCAAAGTGAAAGGCTGGAAAACAATACTCCAAGTAAATAACATCCAAAAAAAGGCAGGTGTCGCAATACTCATATCGGATAATGCTGACTACAAGACAGGAAAAGTACTCAGAGACAAAAATGGCCATTTCATAATGGCTAAGGGGACACTGAATCAAGAAGACATAACCATTCTTAATATATATGCACCAAACCAAGGAGCACCAAAATATATAAGACAGCTACTTATTGATCTTAAAACAAAAACTGACAAAAACACAATCATACTTGGAGACCTCAATACACCGCTGAAGGCTCTAGATCAGTCATCCAAACAGAGAATCAACAAAGACATAGTGGCCTTAAACAAAACACTAGAGAACCTGGATATGATAGACATCTACAGGACATTTCATCCCAAAGTGACTGAGTATACATTTTTCTCCAGTGTACATGGATCATTCTCAAGAATTGACCATATGTTGGGCCACAAAAACAACATCAGCAAATTCAGAAAAATTGAAGTTGTACCAAGCATATTTTCTGATCATAAAGCCTTGAAACTAGAATTCAACTGCAAAAAAGAGGGAAAAAATCCCAGAAAAATGTGGAAACTAAAGAACATACTTTTAAAAAATGAATGGGTCAATGAAGAAATAAGTGCAGAGATCAAAAGATATATACAGACTAATGAAAATGACAATATGACATATCAGAATCTATGGGATGCAGCAAAAGCAGTAATAAGAGGGAAGTTCATATCACTTCAGGCATATATGAACAAACAAGAGAGAGCCCAAGTGAACCACTTAACTTCACACCTTAAGGAACTAGAAAAAGAAGAACAAAGACAACCCAAAACCAGCCGAAGAAAGGAGATAATAAAAATCAAAGCAGAAATAAATGAATTAGAGAATAGAAAAACTATTGAAAAAATTAATAGAACAAGGAGCTGGTCCTTTGAAAAGATCAACAAAATTGACAAACCCTTGGCAAGACTTACCAAGGAAAAAAGAGAAAGAACTCATATAAACAAAATCCAAAATGAAAGAGGAGAAATCACCACGCACACCGTAGATATACAAAGAATTATTGTAGAATACTATGAAAAACTTTATGCCACTAAATTCAACAACCTAGAAGAAATGCATAAATTCCTAGAACAATACAACCCTCCTAGACTGAGTCAAGAAGAAGCAGAAAGCCTAAACAGACCTATCAGTAGAAAAGAAATAGAAAAAACCATTAAAAACCTCCCCAAAAATAAAAGTCCAGGCCCTGACGGCTATACAAGCGAATTTTATCAAACATTCAAAGAAGACTTGGTTCCTAGTCTACTGAAAGTCTTCCAAAAAATTGAAGAAGAAGCCATACTTCCAAACACATTTTATGAGGCCAACATAACCCTCATACCAAAACCAGGCAAGGATGGCACAAAAAAAGAAAACTACAGACCAATATCTCTAATGAATACAGATGCTAAAATACTAAACAAAATACTAACAAATCGAATACAACAACATATTAAATAAAAATACATCATGATCAAGTGGGATTCATCCCAGAATCTCAAGGATGGTTCAACATACGTAAAACGGTTAACGTAATACACCATATCAACAAAACAAAGAACAAAAACCACATGATCTTATCAATAGACGCAGAAAAGGCTTTTGATAAAATACAACACAATTTTATGTTTAAGACTCTCAACAAAATGGGTATAGAAGGAAAATATCTCAACATGATAAAGGCCATATATGATAAACCATCAGCTAACATCATATTAAGTGGCACTAAACTGAAGGCTTTTCCCCTTAAATCAGGAACAAGACAGGGTTGTCCACTCTCTCCACTCTTATTTAATGTGGTACTAGAGGTTCTAGCCAGAGCAATCAGACAAGACAAAGAAATAAAAGGTATCCATATTGTAAAAGAAGAAGTAAAGGTATCACTTTTTGCAGATGATATGATCCTATACATCGAAAACCCCAAAGAATCCACAAAAAGACTACTAGAAACAATAAGCCAATACAGTAAGGTCACAGGATACAAAATTAACATACAGAAGTCAATAGCCTTTCTATATGCCAACAATGAAACAACTGAGAAGGAACTCAAAAGAATAATCCCCTTCACGATTGCAACAAAAAAAATAAATTACTTAGGAATAAACATAACAAAGAATGTAAAGGACTTATATAATGAAAACTATAAACCATTGTTAAGGGAAATTGAAAAAGATATAATGAGATGGAAGAATATACCTTGTTCTTGGCTAGGAAGAATAAATATAATCAAGATGGCTATATTACCCAAAGCAATATACAAATTTAATGCAATTCCCATCAAACTTCCAATGACGTTTTTTAAAGAAATAGAGCAAAAAATCATCAGATTTATATGGAACTATAAAAAACCCCGAATAGCCAAAGCAATCCTAAAGAAAAAGAATGAAGCTGGGGGCATTACAATACCTGACTTCAAACTATATTATAGGGCCACGACAATCAATACAGCATGGTATTGGCAGAAAAATAGACAATCAGACCAATGGAACAGAATAGAAAGTCCAGAAATAAAACCACATATATATAGTCAAATAATTTTTGATAAAGGGGCCAATTACACACAATGGAGAAAAGAAAGCCTCTTCAATAAATGGTGCTGGGAAAACTGGAAAGCCACATGCAAAAGAATGAAACTGGACTACAGTCTCTCCCCCTGTACAAAATTTAACTCAAAATGGATCAAAGATCTAAACATAAGACCTGAAACAATTAAGTACATAGAAGAAGACAGGTACTCAACTCATGAACCTGGGTTTTAAAGAGCATTTTATGAATTTGACTCCACAGGCAAGAGAAGTGAAGGCAAAAATTAATGAATGGGACTACATCAGACTAAGAAGTTTTTGCTCAGCAAGAGAAACTGATAACAAAATAAAGAGAAAGCCAACTAAATGGAAAATGATATTTTCAAACAACAGCTCAGATAAGGGCCTAATATCCAAAATATACAAAGAACTCATAAAACTCCACAACAAACAAACAAACAATCCAATAAAAAAATGGGAAGAGGATATGAATAGACACTTCTCCCAGGAAGAAATACAAATGGCCAACAGATATATGAAAAGATGCTCATCTTCTTTAGCTATTAGAGAAATGCAAATCAAAACGGCAATGAGATACCACCTCACACCTGTTCGATCAGTTGTTATTAGCAAGACAGGTAATAGCAAATGTTGGAGAGGCTGTGGAGAAAAAGGAACCCTCATACACTGTTGGTGGGAATGTAAAGTAGTTCAACCATTATGGAAGAAAGTATGGTGGTTCCTCAAAAAACTGAAAATAGAACTACCTTATGACCCAGCAATCCTTCTACTGGGTATATATCCCAAAAACTCAGAAACATTGATACGTAAAGACGCATGCAGCCCCATGTTTATTGCAGCATTGTTCACAGTGGCCAGGACATGGAAACAACCAAAAAGCCCATCAATAGATGACTGGATAAAGAAGATGTGGCACATATACACTATGGAATACTACTCAGCCATAAGAAATGATGACATCGGAACATTTACAGCACAATGGTGGGATCTTGATAACATGATACAAAGCGAAATAAGTAAATCAGAAAAAACCAGGAACTGTATTATTCCATACGTAGGTGGGACATAATAGTGAAGCTAAGAGACATTGATAAGAGTGTGGTGGTTACGGGGGGGGGGGGAGGCGAGAATGGGAGAGGGAAAGGGGGTGGGGAGGGGCACAAAGAAAACAAGATAGAGGGTGACAGAGGACAATCTGACTTTGGGTGGTGGGTATGCTACATAGTTGAACGACAAGATAACCTGGACTTGTTGTCTTTGAATATATGTATCCTGATTTATTGATGTCACCCCATTAAAAAATAAAATTATTAAAAAAAAAAGAATGAAACTCAACTACAGTTTGTCCCCTTATACTAAAATTAATTCAAAATGGATCAAAGACCTATATATAAGACCTGAACAATAAAGTACATAAAAGGAAACATAGGTACTAAACTCATGGACCTTGGTGTTAAAGAGCATTTTATGAATTTGACTCCAAAGGCAAGAGAAGTGAAGGCAAAGATAAATGAATGGGACTACATCAGAGTAAGAAGTTTTTGCTCAACAAAGAAACTGACAACAAAATAAACCAACTGCCAACTAAATGGAAAATGATATTTTCAAACAACAGCTCAGATAAGGGCCTAATATCCAAAATATACCAAGAACTCATAAAACTCAACAACAAACAATAAACAATACAATAAAAAAATGGGAAGAGGACATGAACAGACACTTCTCCCAGGAAAAAGTACAAGTGGCCAACAGATATATGAAAAGATGCTCATCTTCATTAGCTATTAGAGAAATGCAAATTAAAACTACAATGAGACACCACCTCACACCTGTTAGATTAGCTATTATCAACAAGACAATAACAAGTGTTGGAGAGGCTATGGAGCAAAAGGAACCCTCATCCACTGTTCGTGGGAATGTAAAGTAATGAAACCATTATGGAATAAAGTATGGTTGTTCCTCAAAAAACTGAAAATGGAACTACCATATGAGCCTGCAATCCCTGTACTGGGTATATACCCCCAAAACTCAGAGACACTGATATGTAACTGACTGTGAACAATCAATTGAGATAACTCACTACCTTCGGACCAGCCAGAAACACTGATACGTAAAGACACATGTAGCCTCATGTTCATTGCAGCATTGTTCACAGTGGCCAAGACATGGAAACAACCAAAAAGCCCTTCAATAGATGACTGGATAAAGAAGAAGTGGTATGTATATAATATGGAATACTTACTACTCAGCCATAAGAAATGATGACATCGAATCATTTACAACAAAATGGATGGATCTTGATAACATAATACAGAGTGAAATAAGTAAATCAGAAAAAACTAAGAACTGCATGATTTCATACATAGGTTTGACATAAAAATGAGACTAAGAGACATGGACAAGAGTGTGGTGCATACGGGGGGTGGATGAGAGGGAGGGGAAAGGGGAGGGAAGGGGCACAAAGGAAACCAGATAAAAGCTGATGGAGAACAATGTGACTTTGAGTGATGGGTATGCAACATAACTTAATTACAAGATAATCTGGAGATGTTTTTTCTTTAACATATATGTACCCTGATTTATTGATGTCACCCCATTAAAATTAATAAAAATTTATAAAAAATGGTCTTTAATGAAAATGTTGGTCTGAGATAGCTTGCTCACTCTTTTTTTAAAAAAATTGAATGTATTGTGATGAGAATGGTTGACAGAATTATACAGGTTGAGGTACCGAATTCTACAGCATATCTCTGTACAATGTTGTGTCTACTCCCCCCAAGTTTAGTCTTCATCTATCACCATTTATTCTTACACCCTCTTCTACCTCCTCCCCTTCCGCAATCACTCATTCTTATTGGATGCAGAAATTCACCACCTGTCTTTAAGAAGATTTCTTAATCTTCTGATCCCAGTTTTCTTCAAGCCTTGGATTATTATTATTATTATTATTATTATTAATATTACAACTCTTTGGCACTTTGTTCTCAGGTTGGCATGTTACATGTTCTCAGAAATAAACTGATGTTTCTACCTTGAATGACAGCTTTGAAATTAGCAACAAGTCATGGGGCTATTGTTAATGTGATGCTCCAGTGAAAATTTTACAAACTATTCTTGTGTTTTTATGGTTTCAAGGAATGTGAAGAAACATGCTTTTTGTTTATTAGTTTTCCACTATGCTTCCAAAGATTTGTACATGAGGATTAACAACATGAATGTGTGTGGGGAATGACAGTAATTGAGGGTTCACAGCTACTTCCCACAAATAAGTGGGAGCCACGTGAATACATGTCTAGTTGTACTCATTTTGGGGTTGATTCATAACACATTTGCACAAGTTAAAAGTTTAAATGTGAGTAAACATTTTGAAATATAAAAAATCAGGTCAAACTGGTGAATAATTTTCCTCCATTTTGATAATAATAATAATAAACCACAGCCATATTTTTCTTTTCTGTGCATAAAATGACTACAGAGAATGGCAATACACGGTATGTACTGAGAACTCACTGCAGGAGAAACATTTTTGTGTGTGACAGAGACAGAGAGAGAGACATAGAGAGGGACAGAAAGAAACAGATGGGAAGGAAAAGAGATGAGAAGCATCAATTTTTTAATTTTTAATTTATTTATTTAACATTCATTTTAGAAAGGAGAGAGAGAGGGAGAGAGAGAGAAGAGAGAGAGAGAGACAGGGAGAGAGCAGGAAGCATCAACTCCTATATGTACCTTGACCAGGCAAGCCCAGGGTTTCGAACTGGCATCCTCAGCATTTCCAGGTCAACGCTTTATCCACTGAGCCACCACAGGTCAGGCCTAAGCATCAATTCTTCATTGCGACATCTTAGTTGTTCCTGGATTGCTTTCTCATATGTGCCTTGACCAGGGGTTACAGCAGACTGAGTGGCCCCTTGCTCAACCAGCAACGTTGGGTTTCAAGCTGGTGAGCCTTGCTCAAACTAGATGAGCCCATGCTCAAGCTGATTACCTTGGAGTTCCAAATCTGGGTCCTCTATGTCCTGGTCCACTGCACCACTACCTGGTCAGGGAGAAAGAAACTTTTTAAAGAGCTTAAGTTATACCTTATTAACCCACTCTCTGTCTCTTATTTATTTATTATTATTATTAATTTTAGTTTATTGTGTTTACATGGACTCAAGCGTCCCACTGAATATAACTATTTCACCCCCACCCCTGTGTCCCTTTTTATACCCCCTTTGCCCCTCCCCCTAATGCCCTTTCACCTTCCCTCTAGGATTTGCTGTCCTGTTATCTATATCTCTGCATTATGTATATATATTTTCACTAGGGCCTTTACCTTTTATAATCTTGTCCCCTCAACCCCCTTCCCTCTGACTGTTGTCCCTCTGGTCCTTGTGACCTCACCTCTGCCTCTGTTCTGTTCCTCAGTTCACTTTGTTCATTAGATTCCACATGTAAGTGAGGTAATATGATATTTGTATTTCTTTGCCTGGCTTACTTCACTTAGCATAATAATCTCCAGGTACATCCATGCTGTCACAAAAGGCAAGATTTTATTCTTTTTCACAGCTGCATAGTATTCCATTGTGTATATGTACCACTGCATTTTAATCCACTTGTCCACTGATGGACACTTGGGTTGTTTCCAGATCTTGTCTTTTGTAAACAATGCTGCAATAAACTCGTGGGTGCATGTCTTATTTTGAATCAGTGATTTGATATTCTTAGTATATATTCCTAAAAGTGGGATAGCTGGGTCGTAATTTTAATTTTTGAGAAAACCCCATACAGTTCTCAATAGTGGCTGCAGAAGTCTGCATTTCTACCAGCAATATAGGAGGGTTCCCTTTTCTCCACACCCTTGCCAACACTTATTGTGTGTTGTTTTGTAAATGATCACCATTCTGACAAGTGTGAGGTGGTATCTCATTGTCGTTTAATTTGCATTTCTCTGATGAATAGTAATAGAGAACATTTTTTCATATGCCTATTGGCCATTTGTATGTGCTCTTTGGAGAAGTATCTTTTCAGTTCTTTTGCTCATTTTTTAAATTGGATTGTTTACCTTACTGGTGTTGAGTTTTAGAAGTTCTTCATAAGTTTTAGTTATTAACCCCTTATTAGATGTATTGGTGAATATGTTCTCCCATTGTGTGGGTTGTTTTTTATTTTGTTAATGGTATTGTTTGCTTTGCAAATGCTTTTTGCTTTGATATAGTCCTATTTGTTCATCCTGTCCTTTATTTCACTTGTCCGTGGAGATAAATCAGCAAATATATTGCTACAAGAGATATCAGAGCATTTACTGCCTATGTTTTCTTCTAAGATGTTTATGGTTTCACGACTTACATTAAGTCTTTTATCCATTTTGAGTTTATTTTTGTGAATGGTGTAAGTTGTTGGTCTAGTTTCATTTTTTTGCATGTACCGGTCCAATTTTTCCAACACCATTTATTAGAGACTGTCTTTACTCCATTGTATACTCTTATCTTCTTTGTCAAATATCAACTGGCCATAAAGGTGTGGATTTATTGCTGGACCTTCAGTTCTGTTCCATTAATCTGTATGCCTGTTCGTATGCCAGTACCAAGCTGTTTTGAGTACAGTGGCCTTTTCGTATAACTTGATATCACGAAGTTTGATATCTTCCACTTTATTCTTCATTTTTAAATTGCTGAAACTATTTGTGTTCTTTTTTGGTTCTATATAAATTTTTTTGGAATGTTTGTTCTATATCTTTGAAGTATGTCATTGGTATTTTAATAATAATTGGATTGAATATATAGATTGTTTTGGGTAATATAGATCTTTTAATGATGTTTATTCTTCCTATCCATGAACATAGTATATGCTTCCACTTGTTTGTATCGTCCTTGATTTCTTTTATCAATGTTTTATAATTTTCTGAGTACAAGTCTTTAATCTCCTTGGTTAAGTTTACGCCTAGGTACTTTATTTTTTTTTGGTTGCAATAGTGAAGGGCATTGTTTTCTTAATTTCTCTTCCAGAAAATATATTGTTAGTGAACAAAAATGACACTGATTTCTGAATATTAATTGTATACCCTGCCACCTTGTCAAATTAATTTATCAGGTCTAGTAGTTTTTTGACTGATACTTTAGTGTTTTCTATGTACAATATCATGTCATCAAGAAATAATGATAGTTTTACTTCTTCTTTTTCAATTTCATTGCCTTTTATTTTTTCTTCTTGTCTGATTTCTATGGCTAGGACTTCCAGAACTATATTGAATAAGAGTGGTGAAAGGGGGCACCCTTGCTTTGTTCCTGATCTTAAGGGGATTGCTTTTAATTTTTGCTCATTGAGTATAATGTTTGCCATGGGTTTGTCATAGATGGTCTTTATCATGTTGAGGTATGTTCCCTGTATTCTCACTTTGCTGAGAGATTTGATCATAAATGGGAGCTGGATTTTATAAAATGCTTTTTCTGCATCTATTGATATAATCATGTGATTTTTATCCTTCCTTTTTTTTATGTAATGGATCACATATATTGATTTGTGAATATTATACCAGCCTTGCCTCCCCAGGATAAATCTTACTTGATCATGATGTATGATTTTTTTTAAAATGTATTGCAGAATCTGGGTTGCTAATGTTTTGTTGAGAATTTTAGCATCTAAATTCATCAGGGTTACTGGCCTATAGTTTTCTTTTTTTGTAGTGTCTTTACCTGGTTTTGAAATGAGGATTATGCTTGCCTCATAAAAGGGGCTTAGAAGTCTTCCCTTCTCTTGAATTTTTTGAAATAGCTTGAGAAGAATAGGTGTTAGTTTTTTTGAATATTTGGTAAAATTTGCCTGTGAAGCCATACAGTCCAGAACTTTTGTTTGTAGGATGTTTTTGATAACTGTTTCAATTTTATATGCTGTAATTGGTCTGTTTAGGTTTTCTGATTCTTCCAGATTGAGTTTTTGAAGATTATATGTTTTTAGAAATTTATCCGTTTTGCATAGGTTGTCCTTTTTTTTTTTTTTTTTGCAAACAGATCTTCATAATATATTCTTACAATTCCTTGTATTTCTGTGGTGTCAGTTACTTCTATTGCATTTCTAATTTTATCTATTTGAGTATTCTCTTTTTTTCTTGATGAATCTGGTTAGAGGTTTATCAATCTTGTTGACCTTTTCAAAGAACCATCTCTTGGTTGCACTGATCTTCTGTGTTGTATTTTTAGCCTCTATGTCATTCATTTCTGCTCCGATCTTTACTATTTTTTTCCTTCTACTTATTTTTTTTCTAGTTCTTTTTTTTTTTTTTGAATTTTTCTGAAGCTGGAAATGGGGAGGCAGTCAGACAGACTCTTGCATGCGCCCAACCGAGATCCACCAGGCATACCCACCAGGGGGTGATACTCTGCCCCTCTGGGGCATTGCTCTGTTGCATCCAGAGCCATTCTAGTGCCTGAGGCAGAGGCCACAGAGCCATCCTCAGTGCCCGGGCCATCTTTGCTCCAATAGAGCCTCGGCTGTGGGAGGGGAAAAGAGAGACAGAGAGGAAGGAGAAGGAAAGGGGTGGAGAAGCAGATGGGCGCTTCTCCTGTGTGCCCTAGCCAGAAATCAACCTGGGACTTTTGCATGCCAGGCCAACGCTCTACCACTGAGCCAACCGGCCAGGGCCTCTAGTTCTTTTAGATGCAGGTTAAGTTGTTTATTTGAGCTTCTTCTTGCTTCTTAAGGTATGCCTATCATGCTATGACCTTCCCTTTCAAGACTGCTTTTGCTGTGTCCCATAAATTTTGAGTTGTTGTATGTTCATTTTTATTTGTTTCAAGAAACTTTTCTATTTCTTCCTTCAACTTATTGTCAACCCATTTGTTATTTAATAACATGCTATTTTGTTTCCAAGTGTTTGAGTGTTTTTCATTTTTTCTATTGTATTTGATTTCTAGTTTCATGCCATTGTGATAAGAAAAGATGCTTTATATGATTTTAATGTTCTTAAATTTAGTGCGACTTGTTTTGTGTCCTAACATGTGGTCTATTCCAGAGAATGTATCATAAGCACTTGAAAAGAATTTATATTCTGTTGCTTTGGGGTGAAAGGTTCTGAAGATATCTATTAAATTCAGTTGATTTAGTGTGTCATTTAAGGCTGCTGGGTTTTTTTTTGTTGTTAATTTTCTGTTCGGAGCATCTATCCATTGATGTTAGTGTGGTATTAAAATCCCCTATTATTGTAGTACTGCTGTTGATTTGCCCTTTATGTTCAATAAAATCTGCTTTATATATTTAGGTGCTACTACATTGGGCATATAAATATTTACAATGGTTATATCTTCCTGTTGTATTTCTCCCTTTATTATTATATAGTGACCTTCTTTTTTCTTACTATAGCCTTTGTTTTAAAGTCTATTTAATCAGTGTCAGCCTGGCATGCAGGAGTCCCGGGTTCGATTCCCAGCCAGGGCACACAGGAGAAGCACCCATCTGCTTCTCCACCCCTCCCCCTCTCCTTCCTCTCTGTCTCTCTCTTCCCCTCCTGCAGCCGAGGCTCCATTGGAGCAAAGATGGCCCAGGCACTGAGGATGGCTCTGTGGCCTCGGCCTCAGGTGCTAGAATGCTCTGGATGCAACAGAGCGACGCCCCAGAGGGGTAGAGCATCACCCCCTGGTGGGCATGCTGGGTGGATCTTGGTTGGGTGCATGCGGGAGTCTGTCTGACTGCCTCCCTGTTTCCAGCTTCAGAAAAATGTAAAAATAAATAAATAAATAAAGTCTATTTGATCAGATATAAGAATTGCTACCCCAGCTTTTTTTTTTTTTTTCATTTCTATTTGCATGAAATACTTTTTTTTCATCCCTTCACTTTTAGTCTATGTGTGTCTTTTGCTCTGAGATGGGTCTCCTGTAGACAGCATATGTATGGTTTCTGTTTCCTCATCCATGCAGCTACCCTATTTTTTTGATTGGAGTATGTAATCCATTTACATTTAAGGCTATTATTGATATATTGTTGTTTATTACCCTTTTGTTCTTTAAATGTACATTCTACTGTTTTAGATTTTTTTTTATTTGCTCTTTTACAGTAGGCCCCTTAACATTTCTTGCAGTACTGGTTTGGTTGTAATGAATTTCTTGAGTTTTTTTTTCTTTTTGTCTGGAAAGCTTTATATTTCATGTTTAATTTTAAATGATAGCTTTGCTGGATAAAGGAGTCTTGCTTGTAGATTTTGCTTTCCAAAACTTTGAATAATTCTTTATTATTCTTTATTATTATTATTATTATTAATTTTAATGGGATGACATTGATAAATCAGAGTACATAGGTTCAGAGAAAACATCTCTAGGTTATTTTGACATTTGATTATGTTGCATATCCAACACCCAAAGTCAAATTGTCTTCTGTCACCTTCTATCTGGTTTTCTTTGTGCACCTCCCCTCCCCCTCTTCTCCCCCCTTTCCCAGTAACCACCACCCTCCTGTCCATGTCTATCAGTCTCATTTTTTTTGTTTAACCTATGTATGGAATCTATAGTTCTTAGTTTTTTCTGATTTAGTTATTTCACTCAGTATAATGTTATCAAGGTCCATCCATGTTGCTGTAAATGATCCAATGTCATCATTTCTTATGGCTAAGTAGTATTTCATACTATATATGTACCAAAGCTTTTTAATCCACTCATTCACTCACAGACACTTAGGCTGTTTTCAGATCTTGGTTATTGCAAACAATGCTGCTAAAAACATGGGGGTGTATTTCTCCTTTTGAAACAGTGCTATGGTGTTCTTGGGGTATATTCCTAAAAGTGGGATAGCTGGGTGAAAAGGCAGTTTGATTTTTAATTTTTTGAGGAATCTCCACACTTTTCCATAGTGGCTGCACCAATTTGCATTTCCACCAGCAGTGCAGGGGGTTCCCTTTTCTCCAGATCCTCGCCAGCACTTATTCTGTGTTGTTTTGTTGATGAGCCCCATTCTGACTGGTGTGAGGTGATATCTCATTGTGGTTTTAATTTGCATTTCTCTAATGATTAGTGATGTTGAGCATGTTTTTAATATGTCTTTTGGCCATCTGTATGTCCTCTTTGGAGAAGTGTCTATTCATTTCTTTTGTCCATTTTTTGATTGGATTGTTTATCTTCCTGGTATTGAGATTTACAAGTTCTTTATAAATTTTGGTTATTAAGCTCTTATCAGACATATTGTCAAATATGTTCTCCCATTGTGTAGTTTCTCTTTTTATTCTGTTCTTATTGTCTTTAGCTGTGCAAAAGCTTTGTAGTTTGATATAGTCCCATTTGTTTATCTAGTCTTTTTATTCCCTTGTCTGTGGAGATAAATCAGCAAATATGTTGCTGGGAGAGATGTCGGAGAGCTTACTGCCTATGTTTTCTTCTAAGATGTTTATGGTTTCACGACTTACATATATGCCTTTTATCCATTTAGAGTTTATTTTCGTGAATGGTGTAAGTTGGTGGTCTAGTTTCATTTTTTTGCAGGTAGATGTCCAATTTTTCCAACACCATTTTTAAAAGAGGCTGTCTTTACTTCATTGTATGCTTTTACTTTCTTTGTCAAATATCAGTTGTCTGTAAAGGTGTGGGTTTATTTATGGGTTCTCTGTTCTGTTCCATTGATCTATATGCTTGTTCTTTTGCCAGTACCAGGCTATTTTGAGTACAATGGCCTTGTAGTATTATTTCATATCAGAAAGTGTGATACCTACCTCTTTATTCTTTCTTTTCAAGATTGCTGAGGCTATTGGTGTTCTTTTTTGGTTTTATATAAATTTTTGGAATATGTGTTTAATATCTTTGAAGTATGTCATTGGTATTTTAATTGGTATTGCATTGAATTTAAAAATTGCTTTGGGTAATATAGATATTTTAATTATGTTTATTATTCCTAACCATGAGTACGGTATATGCTTCTACTTGTTTGTATCTTCCTTGATTTTTTTTATCAATGTTTTATTATTTTTCAACTACAAGTATTTAATTTCCTTGGTTAAATTTACTTCTAGGTACTTTATCTTTTGGGTTGCAATAGTATGGGGATTGTTTCCTTAATTTCTCTTTCTGACAGTTCATTGTTAGTGTATAAAAATGCCTCTGATTTCTGAGTATTAATTTTATATCCTGCCACCTTGCTGAATTCATTTATCAGGTCTAGTAGTTTTTTAACTGAGACTTTAGGGTTTTTTATGTACAGTATCATATTATTAGCAAATAATTATAGTTTTACTTTTTTTTTCTAATTTGGATGCCTTTTATTTCTTCTTCTTGTCTGATTGCTATGGCTAGGACTTCAAGAACTATGTTAAATAAAAGTGGTGAAATGGACTGCCCCTGCCTTGTTCCTGATCTTAAGGGGATTGCTTTTAATTTTTGTCTATTATTTATTATGTTGCCTATGGGTATGTCATAGATGGCCTTTACCATGTTGAGGTATGTCCCCTGTATTCTCACCCTGTTGAGAGTTTTGATCATAAATGGGTGCTGGATTTTATCAAATGCTTTGTCTGTATCTATTAATATTATCATGTGATTTTTCTCCTTTCTTTTGTTTATGTGATGAATCATATTAATTTATTTGCAAATATTGTACAAATCTTCTTTCCCCAGAATAAATCCCACTTGATCACGGTGTATAATTTTTAAAAAAATTTTTTTTATATATTGCTGCATCTGGTTGGCTAATATTTTGTTATGGATTTTAGCATCTAGATTAATCAGGGATCTTGATGTATAATTTTCTTTTTTTGTTGTTGTCTTTTCCTGGTTTTGGAATCAGAATTATGCTTGCTTCATAAAAGGATCTTGGAAGCCTTCTTTCCTCTTGAATTTTTTGAAATAGCTTGAGAAGGATCGAAATTAGCTCTTCTTTGAATGCTTGGTAGAATTCACTTGTGAAGCCATCAGGCCCAGAACTTTTTTTTGTTGGATGTTTTTTGATAACTGTTTTGATCTCATTTTGTTGCAATCGGTCTGTTTAGGTTTTCTGAGTCTTCCAGATTAATTTTTGGAAGATTATATGTTTCATGGAATTTGTCTGTTTCATCTAGGATGTCTAATTTTATGCCATACAGTTCTTCATAGTATTTTCTTACAATATTTTGTAT
Organism: Saccopteryx leptura; assembly: GCF_036850995.1. NCBI lineage: Eukaryota > Metazoa > Chordata > Mammalia > Chiroptera > Emballonuridae > Saccopteryx > Saccopteryx leptura. The sequence continues at coordinate 1,939,958 of NC_089509.1, forward strand.
TTCTGTTGTGTCAGTTGTTATTTCTTTACTCTCACTTCTAAGTTTATTTATTTGATTTACTCTGAATAATTCTTGCCAATCCCTTCTGGCCTCAAGTGTTTCTGTAAGAAGTCTGATGTCATCTGAATGAGGACTTCTCTGTAGGTAATTAACTGCTTTTCTCTTGCAGCCTTTAGTATTCTTTCTTTGTCTCTTAAGTTTGGCATTTTAATTATGATGTGCCATGGTGTAGACCTTTTTGAGTTTCTCTTTAATGAGATTCTTAGTGCTTCTTGAACTTGTGTGACTTTTTTCTTCATCCATTTAGGAAAGTTTGCAGCTATGATTTCTTCAAACAGATTCTCTATCCCTTGTTGTTCTCTTCTCCTTCAGAAACCTCTATGATGCGGATTCTGTTTCTCTTCATGTTGTCACAGAAATCTTAGAGTTTTCTCAAACTTTTTGAGCCTCTTTTTTATGGTGCTCTGCTTCTGTGCTTTTGTTTTTCTTGTCTACTTAATAGCTGATTCAATGCTCTTTTTTATCCAGCCTCCTTTTAATTCCTTCTAGTGCAGCCTTCATTTTTGGTATTGTATTTATCATTTCTGGCTGGTTTTTTTTTTATGATTTCAATGTCCTTTCTGATGCTTTGTATATTTTTATTTAAGTGCTCATTATGTCCATCCATTTTTGCTCTCAGATCCTTGAGTATCCTAAAAATGATTGTTTTAAACTCTGCGGTTGGTAGTTTGGTTTCTTCCATTTTATTCTGTTCTTTTTTTGGTATTTCTCTTGTTGATTGATTTTGGTTGTATTTCTCTGTCTGCCCATTTTGTCTGTGTATTAGGTAGTGCTTTGAAATTTTTGTGTGGTCTTATGAAGAATATGGGCTTGGTGCTATTGACCTCCAGGTCACATTTTTTTTTTTGTTCTAGTAATGCTTTTTGAGGGTACTATTTTTCCTCTTTTTATGTGAGTATTAGATTCAGTTGGTCCTTTTGTGGGTATAGTTATCCCTTCAGTTTGGCTTGCTCTAAGGATCAACCTTGATTATATGCATTACACACTGTGTAGTGTCTGTCCTGTTGGGTGTATTTATTCTCCACTGTTTTTGGTGCCTGCTAGACTTCACCTTTGTGTGTGCTGCTTTTGTAAGTATTTCAGTCTTGGGTTGCTGCTGTTTGCCTCCCACTACCAGTAATGTTGTCTGTAGTTCTTCTTGGTTTGGCATAAGTTGTTTTTTGTAACCTGCTGTGAGCTACCAGTCTGTAGCTATTGCACTTTTCACTCTTTGTGTCTTTGTTTTCTGTGTCTGCATACTCTAGGTGGGGCCAAAGTTTTTTATAAAGATCAGCTTCCTCTTGCTTTGTGATGATAGCAACTCTATAAAAGCCTCAAGTTCTGTAAGATTTTTCTCCATTTTCAGCTGCTCCTTCTTCTCTTGCAGCTGCCTGGTCTTCCCACGGAGTCTTTTGTAGTAAGACTGTAGTGTGTGCTCAGATTGGCCTCACACAACCAACCCTTTTATAGATTGCACACCTGTTGGGTTAGGGCAGCTGAGGTTGTGAATACAATATTTGTGGGACCCCTTACATCAAGATCTCTTGGTCAGGACCTCAGTATGGAAAATTTGGCTCTTACACTGGAACTTGATCCCTCAGTCCCTGCTGGATACTCAAATTTTATTTCTTCCCAAGAAGGTGAGCAGCAGGTTCAGACTGAGTGTGGCCAACAGTATTCTCTGCAGAATTTCTTTCAGCTGGTGAGACCCCAGTTTCAGGAAGAAAGACTGAGAGAGTCCACTCTTGTGAATAACTGTGTTCTTCCTGAAATTGGCTGAGTCCCTTGAACAGATCCAACAATAGACTCACAGGGATGTACATGTTAAATGTCCATGCTCCAAACCTCTCTCCCTTCTCCCTTGGAATCTAGCCTAGCAGGACAGAATATCCAGTGCCCAGGGTGGCTGGGTGTGAAGCTCCACCCTATTCAATGCACATGATCTGCTGTGCTGGTGCTGATCACAAAGAGTGGAACTCACCTCATCTGGGCCCAGTGTGAGGAGCTTTTCCTTAGTATACCACTCTAGCAAGGGTTGTTACATCCTGAACTGATGGTTTCTGCAGCTGGCTCCTGGATATGCCAGCCCTGGGCCTCCCAAACAGGAACCAGCACAGACCAGTGGGATACACTGCCCATGACTGGCCCTCAGCAACCTTCTTGGAGCTACAAACAATTCAGAGTTTGTGGCTGCCTCTGCTGGGTCCAGGTGTACATGGAAATACCAACCTGCACTCCTAGGCTGGCTTTTACCCACTCTGGTTCTGAGGCAAAATCTGCTTAAATGGCCCAGTTTCCTTGAGTCCCGCCTTCTGCAGCCTCTGTCTGCTTGTTGCTTGTTGGGTTCAGCCACTGAAAAAAACCTCTGTTAGAGTCTAGAGCTTGTGGCAATTCAGGGATTAGGAATGGTGGTGGATGTGGTTCCACCATTCAGTCCCATGTGTCAGTCTGTCCAGACATTTTTCACAGACCTCAGTAGGGTGTGGCCCTAGGAGTCCAGTGAATGTGGCCTCTGAGACCCAGTGATGTGGTCTGCCTGCTGTTTGGAAAATTTCAACTTTGTCTCTGTCTCTTGTGTGATGGAAGCACCAGTCATAGGCTTTGGAGAGTGTGTGGGGGAGCTCCAGTTTCAACACTAGAAAACTGAGCCACTGACATTCCCCCTGTTTTCCAGCCTTTCATAACGACCTGAGCCATTGCCATGACTAGGGTATGAGAGACTTTTGAGGGAAAAGAAGCTGGTATTTCCCAGGCTGATGCTACTCAGAGGGGATTGCTCCACTCAAGAAAGATGGCTACTGCAGTATGAGAGAATGACTCAGCACAGGGGTTCCAATGGTCATCCCCCACAGTGTCTCTCCCTGGGCCTCCAACTTTACACTCTTCTCATGCAACTCTAGTCTTCTCAGATCTCCTTTGCCAGAGCCCTGGGTAAGTGTCTGTGAATGAGGTTTTCTGTGCGGGCCCTTTAAGATGGAGTCTGCATCCTAGAGCACTGTGTCTTTCTTGCACACAGAAACCAAGATCTTTTCACAGCTAAATGCTGTATGGACGCCTCTTCTAGGCTCTGGGGCTCTAGGCTGGGGCTGTGGGTCTGGGACTGAGCACCCACACCTCTCAGGGAGAACCTCCCTGCAGTGAGAGTCCCTTCGAGCCCTCAGCCACTGCTCACTTCTGGGAGCAGGCAGCTCTTTCCGTGTCTCCTCCCTTCCTTTCAGTCTCGGTGTGGCTTCTTTGGTGGTCCTTAGTTATAGACTCCTCTTAGTTTAATCCAAATTTGGTTTTTCAAGATGATTGTTCTTAAATTAAGTTGTAATCCAATTTGGTCCTGGGAGATGACAGTTGGAACATCTGTCTACTCTGTCACCACCTTTGTTTACTTTTTTTAAAAATTTTATTTATTGATTTTAGGGTGAGGAGAGAGAAAAGGTGTGTGTGTGTGTGTGTGTGTGTGTGTGTGTGTGTGTGTATGTGTGAACAGAAAGCATCAGTTTGTAGTTGCTTCTCGTATGTGCCTTGACTGGTGTGTTGATTTGAACTGGTGACCTCAGCATTCCAGGTCAACACTTTATCTATTGTGTCACCATAAGGCTAGCTAAACCCACTTTCTAGACAGAGCATGGATCCAGAGCACTTTTCCTCATTTGCACATCAGAGCAGGATTCAGGGGCAGTAGCCTGGGCTCCTGTCCATTCTGCCACAGTGCGAGTGTCTTTCCAATTTACTCTGTAATTCCACTAGTCTAAGAATTACTGCGCCAGGTAGTTGTACCTTCCATGGGTTCAGTGGAGTTACACAGATGTGAGATAGTAGAGGCCTATCTGGTCTGCTTTATGTACAGTTTTGCCTGCTGGGTGGATAGGTGTGGGTGTGTGAGGCCATGTAATGTAGCAAAGGCCAGCCCATCCCACCTTCCTGAGGCCATAGGACCATGCTCACTCAGCTGTCTCTGCTGCTGCTGTTCAGGCTCACTCCATCCCCCCTCCCAGCTGCAAATCACCAGCACTTACACTTCTGCACTGTGTTCCCTCTTACTGTACTCCACTTTTAGGTGCACAAAAGTCTGAGCATGGGGAACGCTGCCCCTTTCACATCTTCCTTCCCTCCCCCATCCTTTTTTCCCCATGTTCAGAGATGGTGTAATGTAATTGGGAAAGTGACCAGGGCAAGACAGAAAATTGTCACCTGTGGTCTTGATTGCTGCTGCCAACTGGGGCTCAGGTTGGTTTCCAGACCCTTGTGGATGAGTCAATGGGAAGAATGCTCTGGGAAGGGCTGCTGGTGGGGTGGAGTAGGCACAGTGACTGGTGGGGATTAGCAATGGGAGTAGCAAGAACTGCAACATGCAAGGGGGCCTGGAGCATTTGGGAAAGAGGCCGGCACTTGGCCACCTGGCTAGCCTGGACCATTTGCTGGAAGTGCTTGGCAGGAAGTGCTGCTGGGAGGGCTAGTCCATGGCTTGATCTCTGACAACATGAGTTGAACATTGATTTAGACTCCAAGAAGCTGAACTTCAGAGCTCACATAAGCCAGTTATCAGTGGCGTGGCCCTGGGGACATCGCTGGCTTCTCTCAGGCTCAGGATCAGCATATGTCAGATGCAAAGGAAATGCACTTAATCCAAATGTAAGGCTGAAGGACTCGGGGAGGTCTTAGGTTGTTCCTGGCCCTTCTGGGGGGCTCAGCACATGATGACTCTAGTGGGACCAGGGCTGGGTTTCTCCACTCACGGTATGGCTTTGTTCTGTAACCCTGTTCTATTGCAACTGAGGTCGGATTCTCACATATTCCTCCAGGTGAGAGAGAACTGCAGTTGTGCAGCTGGGGAAGATAAGATCCCCTTTCTGATGTCTAGGCCACCTTCCTGATGAGGCCAGCAGTCTGTGTGCACACCGCCTTTACATTCCCTAAAAATACCCTGCAGAGACCTGCTCAGAGGTGGATTTAATGGCAGGTGCACTGGGCATGTGTCCTGGGCCCCAACTCCTGAGGGGCCACACAAAACCCCAAATTTACACTTTTTTCTAATTATATTGAATTTGGTTTCATATGTGCAATTTTAACATTAATAGTACATAATATTTTTATTTATTTAAAAATATGGCTAACTTGTATTTTTATTTTCCATGACTGTATCTCTTTTTCTTTTTCTTTTTGGTTAACTCAGTATTTTTTATTATTTTTGATTTTACTTTGTGTTTACATAGATTCAAAAGTCCCACCAAATATATCTCCCCCCAACCCCTTATTCCCCATTGGCCCCACCTTATGCCAGCTGCCTCCAATACCTTCTCCCCTTCCCTCCAGGATTTGAGTCCTGTTCTCTATAATGCTGTGTTATGTATATATAATTTCACCAATCTCTTTCCCTCAGGTCCCTTTCATCCTGCCTCTGACTTTGTTCAGTTGCTCAGTTCATATTGTTCATTGGATTCCATAAATGAGTGAGGTCATATGGTATATTTCTTTCTCTGCCTGACTTATTTCACTTAGCATAATAGTTTCCAGGTCCATTCATGTTGTCTCAAAAGGTAAGATTTCCTTTTTCCTCACAGTTGAGAAATATTCCATTGTGTATATGAACCAGAGCTTTTTAATCCACTCGTCCACTGACAGACACTTGGGCTGTTTCCAGATTTTGGCTATTGTAAACAATGCTTCAGTAAACATGGGGGTGCATTTCTTCTTTTGAATCAGTGATTTGGTATTCATAGGATATATTCCTAAAAGTGGGATAGCTGGGTCAAAGGGCAGTTCCATTTTTAATGTTTTGAGGAATCTCCAAACTGTTTTCCACAGTGGCTGCACCAGTCTGCATTCCCACCAGCAGCGCAGGAGGGTTTCCTTTTCTCTGCACCCTCTCCAGCACTCATTCTGTGTTGTTTTGTTAATGAGCGCCATTCTGACTGGTGTGCGGTGGTATCTCATTGTGGTTTAATTTGCATTTCTCTAATGATTAGTGATGTTGAACAGTTTTTTATATGCCTAATGGCCATCTGTATGTCCTCTTTGGAAAAGTGTATATTCATTTCTTTTGCCCATTTTTGATTGCCCATTTATTTTTCTGGTGTTTAGTTTTACAAGTTCTTTATAAATTTTGGTTATTAACCTTTTATCAGATGTATTGGCGAATATATTCTCCCATTCACTAGGTTGTCTTTTTATTTTGTTAATGGTGTTTTTTGCTGTGAAATGTTTTTTAGTTTTATATAATTTCATTTGTTCATCCTTTCCTTTATTTCACTTGCCTGTGGAGATATATCAGCAAAAATATTGTTACAAAAGATATCAAAGAGCTTACTGCCTATGTGTTCTTCCAAGAGGTTTATGGTTTCACAAGTTACATTTAAGTATTTTATCCATTTTGAGTTTACTTTTGTGAATGGTGTAAGTTGGTGATCCAGTTTGATTTCTTTGCAAGTACCTGTTCAATTTTACCAACACCATTTGTTAAAGAAACTGACTTTACTCCATTGTATGTTTTTATTTCCTTTGTCAAATATCAATTGTGCATTAAGGTGTGAGTTTACTTTTGGGTTCTCTGTTCTGTTCCATTGATCTATATGCCTGTTCTTATGCCAGTTCCAGGCTATTTTGAGTACAATGGCCTTGTAGTATAACTTGATATCAAGAAGTGTGATACCCCCCACTTTGTTCTATTTTTTCAGAATTGCTGAGGCTATCCATGTTCTTTTTTTGGTTCCATATAAATTTTTGGAATATTTGTTCTACATCTTTGAAGTATGTCTTTGGTATTTTAATAAAAACTGCATTGAATTTATATATTGCTTTGGGTAAAATAGACATTTTAATGATGTTTATTCTTCCTATCCATGAACATGGTATATGCTTTTATTTGTTTGTATCCTCCTTGATTTCCTTTTACAATGTTTTATAATTTTCCGAGTACATGTTTTTAACCTCTTTGGTTAAATTTACTCCCAGGTACTTTATTTTTTTGGCTGCAATAGTGAAGGGGATTGTTTTTAATATTTCTATTTCTGACAGTTTATTGTTAGTGTATAAAAATGCCACTGATTTCTGAATATTGATTTTATAGTCTGCTACCTTGCTGAATTTATGTATCAGGTCCAGTAGTTGTTTGACTGAGATTTTAGAGTTTTCTATGTACAGTATTATATCATCAGCAAATAATGATAGTTTTACTTCTTCTTTTCCAATTTGGATGCCTTTTATCTCTTCCTCTTGTCTTATTGCTGTGGCTAGGACTTCCAGAAGTATGTTGAATAAGAGTGGTGCCTTGTTCCTGATCTTAAGGGGATTGCTTTTCATTTTGCCCATTGATTATGATGTTGGCTGTGAATTTGTAATAGATGGCCTTTATTATGTTGAGGTATGATCCCTGTATTACCACTTTGCTGAGAGTTTTGATCATGAATGGGTGCTGGATTATATCAAATGTTTTTTCTGCATTTATTAAAATTATTATTTGATTTTCTTCTTCCTTTTGTTTATGTGTTGAGTCACATTGATTGATTGTAGATATTGTACCAGCCTTGTCTTCCTAGATAAATCCCACCTAATTATGATGTATGATTTTTTAAATGTATTGCTGGATCTGATTTGCTAATACATTGTTGAGAATTTTAGCATCTAAATTCATCAGGGATATTATTGGTCTATAGTTTTCTTTCTTTGTAGTGTCTTTGCTGGTTTTGGAATCAGTCTTGGGCTTGCCTCATAAAAGAAGTTTGGAAGTCTTTCCTCATCTTCAATTTTTTAAGATAGCTTGAGATGAATAGAAATTAGTTCTTCTTTGAATATCTGGTTAAATTTGCCTATGAAGTCATCTGGCCCAGGACTTTTGTTGGTTGGGATTTTTTTGATAACTCTTTCACTCTCATTTGATGAAAGTTGTTTGTTTTGAAATCTGATTCTCTTATATTAATTTATGAAAGATTATATGTTTTGAAGAATTTGTTCATTTTCCCTAGGTTATCTAATTTTATGGCATAGAGTTCTTTATAGTGTTTTTTTACAATTCTTTGTATTTCTGCTCTGTCAGTTGTAACTTCTCCTTTCTCATTTCTAATTTTATTTATCTGAGTTTCTCTTTTTTTTCTTGGTGAGTCTGGTAAAAGGTTCATCATTTTTGTTTACCTTTTCAAAGAACCAGCTCCTGGTTTCATTGATCCTCTGTATTGTTTTATTAGCCTCTATGTCATTTATTTCCTCTCTGATCTTTATTATTTCCTTTCTTCAACTTTCTCTGTGCTTTACTTGCTGTTCTTTTTCTAGTTCCGTTAGATGAAGGGTTAAATTGTTTAATTGAGCTTTTTCTAGCTTCTTAAGGAATGCCTGTAATGCTATGAACTTCCCTCTCAGGATTGTTTTTGCTGTGTCCCATAAATTTTGAGTTGTTGTATGTTTGTTTTCATTTGTTTCAAGGAAATTTTTTATTTTTTCCTTGATCTCATTGTTAACCCATTTATTATTTAATAACATGCTATTTAGTTTCCAAGTGTTTGAGTGTTTTTCATCTTTTCTATTGTATTTGATTTCTACAATAGTTTCATGACATTGTGATCTGAGAAGATGCTTGATACCATTTAAATCTTTTTAAATTTGTTGAGACTTCTTTTGTGTCCTAGCATGTGGTCTATTGTAGAGAATGTACCATGAACACTTGAAAAGAATGTATATTCTCTTGCTTTAGGGTGAAAGGTTCTGAAGATATCCATTAAATCCAGTTGTAGTGTGTGTGTCTTTTAAGTTTCCTGTTTCTTCATTAATTTTCTTTCATGAAGTTGTATCTAGTGATGTTAGTGGGGTATTAAAATTCTCTACTATTATAGTATTGCTGTTGATCTTGTTTTTTAGGCCCATCATAATCTGCTTTATGTATTTAGGTGCTCCCATATTAGGTTCATAGATATTTATAATGTTTATATCTTCCTGTTGGATTGATCCCTTTATCATTATGTAGTGACTTTTTGTATTTCTTACTATAGCCTTTGTTTTAAAGTGTATTTCATCTGATATGAATATTACTACCCCGTTTCTCTTTTTATTTCTATTTGCATAAAATATTTTTTCATCCTTTTACTTTCAATCTATGTGTTTCTTTTGTTTTGAGGTTTGTCTCTTGTAGTCAGTTATGTATGGGTTTTGATTTCTCATCCATGCAGCTACCCTATGCCTTTTGATTGAAGAATTTAATCCATTTACATTTAAGGTTGTTATTGATATGTAGTTGTTTATTGCCATTTTATTTTTTAAATCTACTATCCTCTTTTGCTGGAATTTTTTCCACCTTTGTTCTGTTTAAAGCAGGTCCCTTAACATCTCTTGTAGCATTAGTTTGGTTGTATGAATTCCTTGAGGTTTTTTTTTTCTGGGAAGCTTTTTATTTCTCCTTTAATTTAAAAATGATAGCCTTTCTGGATAGAGAAGTCTTGGTTGTATCTTCTTGTTTTGCATTACTTTAAATATTTCTTGCCATTCCCTTCTGGCTTCTAATGTTTCTGTTGAGGGGTCAGATGTCATCCTTAAGGGGGTTCCTCTGTAGGTAATAGACTGCTTTTCTCTTACATCTTTTAGTATTTTTTTATCTCTTAATTTTTGTATTTTAATTATGATGATGCTTGGTGTTGGCCTTTTTGGTTTCATTCTTTTATTTTTTTAAAGAATTTATTTATTCAATTTTTTTTCAGAGAGGAGAGAGAGAGAGAGGGAGAGAGAGAGAGAGAGAGAGAGAGAGAGAGAAGGGGGGATCAGGAAGTATCAACTCTCACATGTGCCTTGACCAGGCAAGTCCAAGGTTTCGAACCAGTGACCTCAGTGTTCCAAGTTGATGCTTTATCCCACTGTGCCATCACAGGTCAGGCTTGGTTTCATTCTTAATGGAACTGTCTGTGTTTCTTGAACTTGTGTAGCTTTTTTCTTCATCAATTCAGGGAAGTTTTCAGCTATGATTTCTTCAATGAAGTTCTTTATCTTTTCATCTTTCTCTTCTCCTTTTGGAACTGCTATGATGAGGATGTTATTTCTCTTCATGTTGTCACAGACCTCTCTTAGAGTTTCCTCAGACTTTTTGAACCTCTTTTCTTTTTGTTGCTCTGCTTCCATGCTTTTGTTTATCTTGTCTACTAACTTGCTGATTTGATCCTCAGCTACATTCATCCTGCTTTTAATTCCTTCCATGTGGTCTTTATTTCTGACATTGTATTTGCCATTTCTGACTGATCCTTTTTATTATTTCATTGTCCTTTTTTATACTTGCTATCTCTTTATTTAGGTACTCATTATGTCCATCCATTGTTGCTCTAAGATATTTGAGCATCCTAACAATTATTATTTTAAACTCTGCATTTGGTAATTTGGTTATTTCTGTCTCATTCAAATCTTTTTCTGGGGATATCTCTTGATTCATTTGGGTTGCATTTCTTTGCCTTCCCATTCTATCTGTCTATAAGAAAGGTGTGGCCACAGGAGTCTGATGGGCCTTTGTGTTCCCTAGGTGTGGTCTTTCTGCAGGCCCACCACCCCCTCTGCCACCAACTCAGCTTACGGGTACCCGTGTGCTCATGCTGGACTGCTGCTGCGGTTGCCGCAGTTTTCACCTCACCTCCACAGCAGGACTGCTCTCCTGCATCCGGGTTACAAGCCTTTGCCTGCCTCGGACTTCGCTCTTCCCCCAAGGGCAGGGCTGCATTCCTGAGCTCAGCCACTGGTCTCAGCGAGATCCCCCGCTTTTGCCTTGCCCCTGCAGGTGGGACTGCTTTTACTTGTCTGGCCTGCATCCATGTTTCAGACTGCTTTTGTGCACCCCTTCCGCTACTGTGGCCACCGTCAGCCTCCGCCCTTGCCTGGCAGGACTGTGCTCGCTCCTGGTCTCTGTTGCAGCCAACCTTTGATTTCACCCCTCTGACTGGAACACACTTTTGTGTCCTACTGCCACCTGCCCTCTGGTGAGCACTTAGCAGTGGGGGTGGGGTGATGCAACTCAGACCTCAGCACTCAATAGTGTATTCCTAAAGGCTGCCTCCTTCTAAGCGACTCAGCTCTGAGTGCCATGGAAGAGCTTGTTTGGTTGGTGACCTGCTTCCTTTTGCTAGTATTTCTGGTTCCAGGAAAAATATTCACTTTAGATTTGGGGAGTGACTCAGCCCAAGGGTTAAGGTGGCTGTCCCTCAAAGTGTTTCTCCCTGAGTCTCTTAGATTACATTCTTTTCCTGCCACTCTGGTCCTCCTCTCTCCCCATCCCCCAGAGCCCTGTGTGAGTGGTTGTGAAAGAGGTTTTCTGAGCTGTCCTTTTAAGAATAATTCTGGGTCTGAGAAATCTGCCTCTTTCTTGCAAACAGTATCCTGGCTTGTTTCGCCACTAAATGCTGTTTGTAGGCCTTTCTTGGCTCTACAGCTGCAGGCTAGGGCTTTGTTCCTGGGGCCCAGGACCCTCCTCTCTCCACTAACTCACTTCCCACTGCTTGAGTCCTCCAGATTGCTGTTCGCTCCTGGGAGCTGGGAAGCTCTCTCTGCGTTTCCACTTTTCTTTCTAGTTTTAGTGTGGCTTCTTCAGTGATCCTTGGTTAAACAGTCCTCTCAGTTTAGTCTAAAGTTGGTTTTTCCAGATGATTGTTCTTAAAGGTAAGTTGTAATCCACTTTGTTTCTGGGATTGAATTTTGGTACATCCGTCTACTCCATCTCCATTTTACTGCCTCCTCTCTCTCTCTTTTTTAAGGGACTCAATATTTTCTTCTGTGCCTAGGGCTTCAACCAACCTTAATCTGCCTCTGGACCTGCTCTTTCCCAGTTTGTGTGGTGATGGACAGCCCAGAGCCCTCATTTCACAAGCACAGTTGGAGGTATTGTTCCATGCATGGTTACACTCACCTGGAACCTTCTCTCCCTGTCAGTTAGCATTGAAGGTGCTACCACTTGTCCTTTTATTGGATTTCATTACTGGGAAAGCTTGGTGCCAGCTGTCAGCTTGGTTTCACAGGGATATTATCATTTTCTAGTTTTGGCGGTGTTGTTGCTTTCAGAATAGATTCCCCCAAATTTTCCCATTTATTCTTCTGGCTCCAACCTCTAGTCTGGTTGTCTAGTGTGGACAGATGTCCCTTGCTATGTTGTGGGGTTTTCTTTCAAGGACTGTTGGGATATGGGAAAAGGTGTTAGAGTAAGAATGTGACCTGAGTGTTTTCTGTGGGACCCTGGGCATCTTACTTAAACTTGCTGCACTTCAGTTTCTTTGTCTGTAAAAGAGAGAATGCTAACATGTGCTTCACAGGGATGTGATAGGAATAATAATACATTGTCAGCTTAATTAATGCTAATATACTCTTTCTTTAGTTGAGCTTCCACAAGGTTATTGTAAGAAAGAAATAAATTAATAGTGCACTCTTTCTGGTGCACACACTGGCTCCAGGATTTCTACCTAGGCAGGTCATCACTTCATGTTGGGAGATAGCCTCTGCCCCCTGCTCCCCAGTACTGGATTGCATTGGAGGGGTCCCTGCAGGGACATGCTAAGCAGCAGAAACCTGGGATCTAGGTTACCTGCAGCAAATCCTGGCTCGACAGCTTTCTGGCTGTGTGATTCTGAACAAGTTACTTACCCTCTCTGTGCCTAAGTTTCCCCAATTATGCAACAAAGATAACAAAGAGCCTTACCATCATGTTGTTGCAAGGATTCAATAACTTAATATGTTTCATTCACTTATTTTTGCCTTTACTTCCTTTGCCTTTGGGGTCAAATTCATAAACAAAGTTAATTTTCTAAATAAAATTTTAAAATTAAAAAAATTTACTATGTTCCATTCTGATGGTTTTTGGCAATAGCTTATTAATCTGTCTTCTGGAACCCCTCACAGTCCATCCTTAAAATAGCTGACAGAGGAGTCTGACTAAGTCTTCCCCTTAGATCTGTTCCTTGCTCCAGCCAAACCCTATGTGTTTCCCTCAGTTGTGGAAGAAATCTCAAGTCCTCCACAGGCCTGTGTGGCATTCTCCCTGGTGGCCTCTGTCTGGTACCACTTTTTTTCCTCTGCAACTCTTGCTCCCTTCTTCCTAATTCCACACATCTCCTTTTTCTCCACTGGACAACTCTGCCCCAGCTTTTCTCCTGAGACATTTCCCCAGATGTATTCACCTGGTTTGCCCCCTTGTTGTGTGGAATCTCTGCTACCATGCTACATCACCTGAGAGGCCATTGGGAATGCTCTCAGAAAACCAGCTTGTGACTGTCCATCTCCTTAACCTCTATTCTCTTTAAATGGTATTTGTTGGCACCTGGTATGGTTTACATGATTTGTTTGCTTGTCTGCCTCCCCCATCACAGTGAGCTTCATGAAGATGGGCAACTGGTCTGTTAACAGCTGCATTCGCAGCACAGGTAATAGCACCTGGCATGTCATGTAAATCTAAAGTGTGCTTGATTGTGAATGAACAAATGGATTATCTTTAACCCAGCCACTGACTGTTGGTCAATGCTTGAGCATTGACTGTGTACTCAGCACCTAATGCCCTCATGAATTAACTAAGCTCAAGTTACATAAAGCACATGTATGTAAAGATATTGATAGACTTATGACCTATGCAACTTAAGACCATTCTACTTTACGACTATAATTGCTAGCCACGACTGCTCTGAGTCTGGCAGCACAAGCGTTGCCCAGCTGGCTGTATGACACTGTGGACCAGCTTCTGGCAGCACTACCATTTCTGTGTACACCATTTCAACTTTTATCCCAGATTTGGTACAGCAATTTGTGTTTTGTGTCTTGGATATTTTTCATCAAATGCCTCCCAAGATGTCTACCAAGAGGAAATTGTCTTTGTCTATGCCTCATCCTGCCAAGAAGGAAAGAAAGGCCATCAATCTCAATACAAAAAATGAGCATGGGCTCATCCGACTTGAGCATGGGTTCACCAGCTTGAGTGCAGGGGTGCTGGCTTGAGCATGGGATCATAAACATGACCCCATGGTCGCTGGTTTGAACCCAAGGTCACTGGCTTGAGCAAGGGGTCACTCACTCTGCTGTAACCCCCTGGTCAAGGCACATATGAGAAAGCATTCAATGAACAAGTGCAAAGGAGGAAAGAAAGTGAATGTGATTGCACATGTTTATGAAAAAACCAACTCCGGTAACCCCAACTGCTGCCTCAGATGATGACATCAACGATCTGCAGCCAAGCACCAGTGGCCAATAAAATGTTTCATACATGTTTACATATTTTGATATGTTTTGCAATTGGGAAAATCTTTTCTATGGTATTTTTTACATCTGTATTTTTATTTTTGTATGCACCTGTATTTTGTAATTTTCTATGTTTTGCAAATATTAAACCAGTTGTACTGGAAATGCAGTGTTATAGTTAAACCTGACACATGTAAAAATAAGAAACAAAATGGTGTAGAGATGATAAAAATGGCATAAAATGAACAAAGAAAATTATGATATATAACAATAATGAAAGAAAACTATGATAAAATATGACTTAAAGACTTTTATAACATCATTTCACAGTACTGTACATATAGCCTCTCAACTTACAACCAAATTGTGTTACGACCGGTCTGTCAGAAACAATTGTGTTTGTAAGTTGAGCTCTAGCTGTATATAAATATATAATATATATATATATATATATATTATAAAGATATGCCAGGAAAGCCAGGCCTCTCAGATGCCGAGGGGGTGTTGGGGTCACTTTCATTACTGCTGGGCTCTAGCGACCACCGGAGATAGAAGTGTCAGAGCATCTTTGAGCTTCGGTTCATCAGCTTGATGATTCAGTGGACAGTGTCCACCATGGGGCTCTCCTGTGGCTGGCAGGGGTGCCCTGGGGCTCTGTGCCACATGGACAGTTGTTGCTAAGTGTCTGGCAGCTCTACTGGGTCTGAAATTCTACTGGGTCTGGATTTTGACTCTGCTTACAAACTGGGTTAAAGGTGTTTTGCTCTTCCTTAGAAGAGTTGTTTTCTTATAAAGTTTTTTAAAATGAGTTAATCCATCTAATTATTCACTGATATCACAATATTCAGTGAGTCAGTGCTGAGCAGAGAGCATGTCATGGTGATGAAAACAGCTATTGCTTATTGAGCACCTGCTATGTGCCAGGCTCTTGGTCACTTCCCCTTCCCCCAGTTATTCCAGTGATGCTGTATTCTCCCTTGTATATAGGAACATGTAGAGAGGCCTAAAAGTTCATTTGCCAAAGGTCATTGCTAGCAGACAGCGGTGTGGAGTCTGCCCCAGTCCTGTAATCCACTCCTCTTTTTCCTTGTCACTGTAAAGTGTGCCTTGGACAGAGCCATGCCCAGGCCACTTCTTCTGACCTGAGCTGCCTGCAGCTGACAGTGCTCCTTGGGATGCCCTCACCTGGTGACAAGTCCCTCCAGATGATGGATGGCTTCAAGGAAAGCCTGCCCATCATCTTTCTTCACAAGCTTCCCAATCCTCTCCAAACAAGGCCGAGAGAGAGAGAGAGAGAGAGAGAGAGAGAGAGATTGAGAGAACATTCAGTTTCCTAAGAGTGTGGGGACCTCAGTGCACAGTGAGTACTGGGCTTCACGCCCAGCCTGGCTGCTAGCCATCTGCATCTCATTATACCTCCACACTAGGTTAGGCAGAGCCGGGTTTTTCTGTCACCTCCTGGCAGGTAGTGGGCCTAGCTTTTAGCACTGAGCTGATCCTGTGCTTGACAAAGGATGGTTGAGGCAGCTCTAGTGGCAGGCACAGCTCCACGTTGGTTTGAGGCATCGCAATGTTTCTAGAAGCAGTTTTTCCAGGACCCTTAGAGGTAGATGGGGCTCTCTGGATGAGCTGCAGTGTCCAGTGTTCCCCCACCCCTCCTGGGGTGCATACCTGCTGCATGGCCATGCCACGATTAGGCTTGTGATGGAATGTCTGCGGGGCTCAAGAACAATTAGCAGCATCAGCTGAAGGCAAGGTGTTGAACACAGAAGTGGATGGGCGTGGTTCCTGCCCTCCAGGGGCTTATGGTCAGATTCTTCCAATTTCTCTTCAGAGACGCTGACAGCAGCCTCTGTGGCTAACCCCTGGCTCTGCTGCAGAGCTGTGGGTCAGTCGTTGGCCATGACTCTGCCAGGAGCAGGCTGCAGTACCACTGGACCTCAGGCATGTGGGTGGTAAAGAGGAAGGCAGGGAGGTTCATGGGGGCCTCATCCTGGTGGTTAGACTCCCCATGTTAGGACTCCTTCTGGAGGTTCTGGGCAGACTGGTTGGGCATTTGTAAGCTCCCAGGATGATTTGTGTGCCCATCTACATGCACATCAACATTACCAGGGGAGCTTTCTGAATATCACTGATGCCCCAGGCTCACTGCAGACCCATTGAGTCACAGCCCAGAGTGGGATGGGAGGTGAGCAACTGTGTTTATAAAATCCCCACTGCTTCTCTGATTGACAGCCATGGGTTAGATTTATTTTTGTGCCTTACTCTTTGGAGATTCAGTCCATTGTTTGTGAAATGGGCTGCCCTGGAGTGCACAGGGCTGCAGCAGCTTCATGGGATTATGCAGGTCATGTGCTAAGCACCCCTTTCTGAAAGCAGATGTTCAACAATCGTTTTCTTACTGGGATTTTTAGCTTTCACATGGCCCTCCAATTCTGGAGGGCTGGTTAAAGCAATGAACCATGACATGCATTTGTTCTAGACATGCATTTTAAGCAGCATGGACCTCTTATCTTGCTGCTAATCAAACCACCCAGAACTATGCATTTTTTATTTTGAAAGAAAATTTTAATCATTCATGTTCCTTGTCAATTCTGGGGGGAGGTCAATGATCTCACCAGTTCACTGAAGAAACACAGTCAAATTTTATTCTGCATCAAATGTGGCTTTGGCTGTGACCCACTCAACTCTTCAAAGGCCATACAGCCAGAGAGGAGACAGACATCTCAATTAGAAATGATGCTGATCATTAGGTGTGGGTTCTTGGAGGTCTATACGAAGAACTCAGGAGAACCACTTAATCTCTCCCTGTTTGGGACACATTTTTACAATAGCAAACCTGTAAAGCATTTTGAAACAATTGGATTCCCAAATGCCTCAAATACAGTCACTGTCTTCTCCTCACAGTTCCAAAATCAAGATATTTATGTTACGTCGAGAGAATACTAGTTGAAAAATTTGAATTACATTGTGCTTTGGATGGGGCATCTGAGTGTGGCAGTGTGGAACTTGGTAGGTGAGGAGGTGGTGTTGGTGGTGGTGTCCACTCCGTTCTGGAAGAACCAAGAGAGAGACACTGCTGTTATGGGAGAACATGTGGCTGGAAGGGTGGTCTGAAGTGAAGTCTACTGCCTAGCAGGCCAGAGATGCAGGGTTGTCTGGCTCTTAGGTGATTAAATAGACTACTCTACAATTATTCCCTGAGTAAATGGTGCTGTCTCAATTTGGTCATGGATACAGAATGTCCACTTTGTTTGTACCTGGCCCCCGGCATCCCGTTCCAGACCCTCCTTTTACTATATTCAGTGTTTTCAATACAAATATCTGAAGAATTATATCCACACTGAGAAATAGTCATTGACAATATACTTTTATTGTTTTATTTATTTATTTAACTATTATTAATTTTAATAAGGTGACATTGATAAATCAGGATACATATGTTCAGAGAAAATATCTCCAGAATATTTTGACATTTGATTATGTTGCATACCCATCACTTAAAGTCAAATTGTCTTCTGTCACCTTCTACTTGGTTTTCTTTGTGACCCTTCCCCCTTGCCCCTCCAACAATATGCTTTTAGAGTAAACTACTATCCAATTTATTTTTCTTGATCAATTTTTTATGAGATGCAGTTAAAACACCTCCAATTGTTTTCACCTTTATTTCTCTAAACTCACTTTTACCTAAATCAGTTCTTTTCTATAATTTTTTATTATCTTTATTATTAATAAGAAATCTCACAGATTGTGGCCTCCACCATTTTCACATTCTTTTGTGATTGTTCCACAAATGACCAATTTTCTGGGTCAAATTTTACCATGTAAACTTAGTCATTGTCCATTTGAATTTGAGTTGATTATTTCCACCACTGTTTGGCTGGTTAAAAAGTGAACCTTGTCTATTCCTTCACTAAGTCATCAGAAACAAGCTTAGTTTCCTGCACACAATGCATGTGACCAGGATGGTCTGTGATTGGTGGTTCACATGTCCACACTTCCCATGGAGCATGTCACTGTGCATCCTGAGCTTGAATGTGTACACCCTGCTCCTGAGCAACATGCAGATGCTAGGGTCAGAATGGTGTTTAAGTCACCTTTGTATTCCAGGAGCCTGTTCCCATTGAGCTGCTTGATACACAGCCAATGCTGTGGACTTCCAGACCCTGAGGCCCTACTGAGGACTGGAATGAGAGCCCTTTGTGTTCCCCCAGCTGGAACTCTCATCCAACAGGAAGTTAACGGGGTTTATTGAATGAGACGTCAAGAAGCAGAAACAAATGTGTGCTCTTCAGGGAGAGCACTGCAGTCATTTGGAAAAATGGCTTTGAAAAGTTTCTGGGTCAGACAACAAGAACTCATGCTCAACTACCAAACTGTTGTGGCTGACAGACAAGAAAGAGTAAGGAAGGAGATCTCATGAAGAAACTAGCTGGTAAGAGGGACAGCTGAAGCCAATATGAGTCTTCTTGGGCTTCTGGAACAACATACCACACACTAGGTGGCTTAGATGGTGGGAATTAATTTTTACTGGGACTGCCAAGGCCAAGGTGCTGGTAAATTCAGTTTCTGGTGAGAGATAGCCCATGTAACACCCTACTTACTGTGGGTACCAATAGCTAAGTGAACACCCTAGGTTCTCTCCTCTGAAGATTATGTTGGAAGCTAAGGATCCAGCACATTAAGACAATAATTCTCTCCTGCCCAGATGCTTTCTTTTTTTTCTCTCTCTCATAGTTCAAGAATAGAACTAGAGGAGGACAAGATGGCAATGGAGTAGGCAGATGTACCAACTTCCACCTCCCAGAACCAAAGTAGATTACAACCTAATTTTAAGAACCATCATCTGGAAAAACCAACTTTGGACTAAACTAAAAGGACTCCTCAACCAAGGAACACTGAAGAAGCCACACTGAGACTGGTAGGAAAAACAGAAATGAGGAGAGGGCTGCCCAGCTCCCTGGAGCAAATGGCAGCCCAGAGAGACTTGCGTGGTGGGAAGTGAGTTTAGCAGAGAGGGTAGGGCCCTGAGCCCCAGGAACAAAGCCCCAGCTTATAGCCCCAGAGCCTAGAAGAGGCATATGGACAGTATTTAGCTGGAAACAAGTCAGGATACTATTTGTGAGAAAGAGACTGATTTCTCAGACCCAGGATTCTTCTCAAAGGGACCGGGCAGAAACCTTTCTCACAACCACTCACCCGGGGCTCTGGGGGATGGAGAGAGATGAGAGGACTGGAGTAGTAGGGAGAGAGTGTAATCTAGGAGGCACAGGCAGAAACACTTTGAGGGACAGCCACCCTAACCCTGGGCTGAGTCACTCCCTAAATCTGAAGTAAATATTAATATTTGCCCTGAAAACAGCAATACCAGCAAAAGGAAGCAGGACACTGGCCAAATAAGCTCTCCCGTGGCACTTATAGCAGAGTCATTTAGAAAAAGGGAGCTTTGGGGACTACAGTATTGAGTGGTATGGTCTGAACTGCAGTGCCTCCACCCACACAGCTGAGGGCTCGCCTGAGGGCATGAGGTGGTAGGATGTGGAAGCATGGTTCCATCAGCAAGGGCAGAAGCTGGCTGGCCACACCTGAGGCCCAGGTGTAAGCTTAGTCTTGCCAGGCTGGGAAGGAGGGGACGTACAAAAGTGGTCAAGCCCAGCTGTGGGAAGCCTGCAATTCAACCTGCAGGGGAAGGGTGAGAGCCTCAGAAGGGGCAAAGACTCACCCTTGAGCAAGGGCGCAGGAGTGCAGCCTCACCCAGCCCACAGGAACCCAGGTTTTCAGCCTGATGCACTAGCTGGCTCCTCCTGCGGAAGTGAAGTGAAAGCCCAGAACAGGCAGAGTCCCACAACTGAGCAAGGGCATGCAGCTCCACCGGGCTATGGAGCCAAGGCTTGCAGCTGTCCCGCAAGTGGGCTCCTCCCACAGGGTGGGGCGAAAACCCAGAATCAGGCAGAGACCCACAGCTGAGCAAACCTGCCCTCAGGGCCAAGGCTTGTTGCTGGGCACAGTGTATAACCCCACCTGTGGGGGCAGGGCAAAGGCCGAGGCCACTGAGGCTTGTACACATGAGCACATGATCACAGCCCCTCCCATGAAGAAGAGGTGGAAACCACAGCAACAGCCTCAGTGGGTTGGCACTGGCAATCCCTATACCTAATGCCCTAGGCAGCAGTAGCAGAGGGGGTGGTGGGCCTGCAGACAGACCACACCTAGGGAACACAGAAGCCACACCCAGTGGACTCCAGTGGCCAAAACCATCTTTTACACAGACAAAATGGGAATGCAGAGAAATGCAACACAAATGAATCAAGAGAAATCCCCAGAAAAGGACCTAAATGAGTCAGATATAACCAAATTACTAGATGCAGAGTTTAAAATAATGATTGTTAGGATACTCAAAGATCTTAGAACAACAATAGATGGTCATTGTGAACACCTAAATAAAGAGATAGCAAATATAAAAAAGGACACTGAAATAATAAAAAAGAATCAGTCAGAAATGACAAATACAATATCAGAAATAAAGAACAAATGGAAGGAATAAAAAGCAGGATGGATGAAGCTGAGAATCAAATCAGCGAGTTAGAGGACAAGATAAATGAAGGCATGGAAGCAGAGTAGAAAAAAAAAAGAGACTCAAAAACTCTGAGGATACTCTAAGAGAGCTCTGTGACAACATAAAGAGAAATAACATTCGCATCATAGGGGTTCCTGAAGAAGAAGAGAAAGAACAAGGGATAGAGACTTTGTTCAAACATATTATAACTGAAAACTTCCCTAAATTAAGGCAGGAAAACATCTCACAAGTTTAAGAAGCATGGAGAACTCCATTAAAGAGAAACCTAAGGAAATCTACACCAAGACACATCATAATTAAAAAACCAAAGCTAAGTGATAAAGAGAAAATATGAAAAGCTGCTAGAGAAAAAAGACTATCACCTACAAAGGAGCCCCCATAAGGATGACTTCTGACTTCTCAACAGAAACACTTCAGGCCAGAAGAGAATGGCAAGAAATATTCAAAGTAATGCAGAACATGAGTCTACAATAGAGACTACTTTATCAAGTAAGGCTATCATTTAAAATTGAAGGAGAAATAAAAAGCTTTTCAGAAAACAAAAAACTCAAGGAATTCACTACAACCAAATCAACACTGCAAGAAATGCTAAGGGGCCTGTTGTAAACAGATCAAAAGGGGAAAAGAATATAGCAAAAGAAGAATACAGATTTAAAGAATAGAATGGCAATAAACAACTACATATCAATAATAACTTTAAATGTAAATGAACTAAATGATCTGATAAAAGTCATAGGGTAGCTGTGTGGATAAGGAAACAGGACCCATACAAATGCTGTCTACAAGAGACAGACCTTAAAACAAAAGATGCACATAGGCTGAAGATAAAAGGATGGAAAAAAATATTTCATGCTAATGGAAATGAAAAAAAAGATGGGGTAGTAATACTTATATTAGACAAAATGGACTTTAAAACAAAGACTATAGTAAGAGATAAAGAAGGTCAATACATAATGATAAAGAGAGCAATCCAACAGGAAGATATAACCTTTATAAATATCTACGCACCTAATATAGGACCACCTAAATATATATAACAGACGTTGATGGATTTAAAGGGTGAGATCAACAGCAATACTATAATAGTAGGGGATTTCAATACCCCACTAACATAACTAGATAGATCCTCAAGAAAGAAATGAACAAAGAAACAGCAGACTTAAAGGACACACTAGATCCACTCGATTTAATAGATATCTTAAGAACCTTTCACCCCAAAACAGCAGAACATACATTCTTTTCAAATGCTCATTGTACATTCTATAGGATAGACCATATGTTAGGGCACAAAAGCAGTCTCAACAAATTTAAGAAGATTGAAATCATATTGAGCACTTTCTCTGATCACAATGGCTTTAAACTAGAAATCAACCACAATTAAAAAATTGAAAAACATTCAAACACTTGGAAACTAAATAGCACGTTATTAAACAATGAATGGTTTAACATTGAGATCAAAGAAGAAATTTAAAAATTCCTAGAAACAAATGATAATGAGCATACATCAACTCAAAATTTATGGGACACAGCAAAAGCAGTACTGAGAGGTAAGTTCATAGCATTACAGGCATACCTTATGAAGCTAGATAAAGCTCAAATAAACAACTTGACCCTGCATCTAAAAGAACTAGAAAAAGAACAGCATGTAAAGCCCAGAGGTAGTAGACGGAAGGAAATAATAAAGATCAGAGTGGAAATAAATGACATAGAGGCTAAAGAAACAATACGGAGGATCAATGAAACCAGGAGCTGGTTCTTTGAAAAGGTGAACAAGATCAACGAACCTTTAAGCAGACTCACCAAGAAAAAAAGAGAGAGTACTCAAATAAATAAAATTAGAAATGAGTTGAGAAATAACAACTGACATAACAGAAATACAAAATATTGTAAGAAAATACTATGAAGAACTATATGACAAAAACTACACAACCTAGATGAAATGGACAAATTCCTTAAAACTTATAATCTTCCCAAAATTAATCTGGAAGAATTCGAAAACCTAAGCAGACCGATTATACCAAATGATATTGAAACAGTTATCAAAAAACTCCCCAAAAGAAAAGTCCTGGGCCTGATGGCTTCACAACTGAATTTTACCAAATATTCAAAAAAGAACTAACTCCTATCCTTCTCAAGCTATTTCAAAAAATTCAAGAGGAAGAAAGACTTCCCAGCTCCTTTTATGAGGTGAGCATAATTCTGATTCCAAAACCAGGCAAAGACAACACAAAAAAAGAAAATTATAGGCCAATATCCCTGATGAATTTAGATGCTAAAATCCTCAGCAAAATATTAGCAAACTGGATCTAGAAATATATGAAAAAAATCATACACCATGATCAAGTGGGATTTATTCTTGGGAGGCAAGGCTGGTTCAATATTTGCAAATCAATCAATGTGATTCATCACATAAACAAAAGGAAGAAGAGAAACCACATGATAATTTTAATAGATGCAGAAAAAGCATTTGATAAAATCCAGCACCCATTCCTGATCAAAACTCTCAGCAAAGTGGGAATACAGGGAACATACCTCAACATGATAAAGGCCATCTATGAGAAACCCACAGCCAACATAATACTCAATGGGCAAAAATAAAAGCAAACCCCTTAAGATCAGGAACATGGCAGGGGTGCCCCCTTTCACCACTGTTATACAACATTGTTCTGGAAGTCATAGCCACAGCAATCAGCCAAAAAAAAAAAAAAAGAAATAAAAGGCATCCAAATTGGAATAGAAAAATAAAACTATCATTATTTGGAGATGATAAAATATTGTATATAGAAAATCCTAAAGTCTCAGTCAAAAATTACTGGACCTGATAAATGAATTCAGCAAGGTGGCAGGATATAAAATTAATGCTCAGAAATCAAAAGCATTTTTACACACTAACAATAAACTGTCAGAAAGAGAAATTAAGGAAGCAATCCCCTTCACCACTGCAAACAAAAAAATAATGTACCTAGGAATAAATTTAACCAGGGAGATTAAAGACTTGTACTTGGTATATTATAAAACATTGATAAAAGAAAGCAGGGAGGATACAAACAAGTGGAAGCATATGCTGTGTTCACAGTTAGGAAGAATGAACATCATTAAAATGTCTATATTACCTAAAGCAATTTTTAAATTCAATACAATACAAAATTAAAATACCAATGCCATATTTCAAAGATATAGAACACATATTTCAAAAATTTATATGGAACCAAAAGAGTACACGAATAGCTGCAGCAATCTTGAAAAGGAAGAATAAAGTGGGAGGTATCACACTTCCTGATATCAAGTTATACTACAAGGCCATTGTACTCAAAACAGCCTGGTACTGGCATAAGAACAGGCATATAGATCAATGAAACAGAACAGAGAACCCAGAAATAAACCCACATCTTTATGGACAACTGATATTTGACAAAGAAGGTAAGAGCATACAATGGAGTAAAGACAGCCTCTTCAACAAATGGTGTTGGGAAAATTGGACAGCTACCTGCAAAAAAATGATACTAGACTACCAACTTACACCTTTCACAAAAATAAACTCAAAATCGATAAAAGACTTAAGTGTAAGCCATAAAACCATAAATATCTTAGAAGAAAACATAGGCAGTAAGCTCTCTGACATCTCTCGCAGCAATATACTTGTGAAATTATCCCCATGGGCAGGTGAAATAAAAGACAGGATAAACAAATGTGACTATATCAAACTAAAAAGCTTTTGCGCAGCTAAAGACAATAAGAACAGAATAAAAAGACAAACTACACAATGGGAGAACATATTTGACAATACACCTGATAAGGGCTTAATAACCAATATTTATAAAGAACTTGTAAAACTCAACACCAGGAAGACAAACAATCCAATCCAAAAATTGGCAAAAGAAATGAATAGACATTTTCCAAACAGGACATACAGATGGCTAATAGGCAAATGAAAAAATTCTCAACATCACTAATCATTAGAGAAATGCAAATTCAAACCACAATATGATATCACCTAACACCAGTCAAAATGGCGCTCATCAACAAAACAACACAGAATAAGTGCTGGCGAGGATGTGGAAAAAAGGGAACCCTCCTGCACTGCTGGTGGGAATGCAGAATGGTGCAGCCACTGTGGAAAACAGTATAGAGATTCCTCAAAAAATTAATAATTGAACTGCCTTATGACCCAGTTATTCCACTTCTAGGAATATACCCCAAGAACACTATAGCACTGTTTTCAAAGGAGAAATGCACCCTTATGTTTATGGCAACATTGTTCACAATAGCAAAAATCTGGAAACAGCCCAAGTGTCCGTCAGTGAACGAGTGGATTAAAAAGCTTTGATACAGGCCTGACCTGTGGTGGCGCAGTGGATAAAGCGTCGACCTGGAAATGCTGAGGTCGCCAGTTCGAAACTCGGGGCTTGCCTGGTCAAGGCACATAAGGGAGTTGATGCTTCCAGCTCCTCCCCCCCTCTCTGTCTCTCCCTCTCCTCTCTAAAATGAATAAATAAATTAAAAATTAAAAAAAAAGCTTTGGTACATATATACTATGGAATACTACTCAGCCATAAGAAATGATGACATCGGGTCATTTACAACAACATGGATGGACTTTGATAACATTATACTGAGTGAAATAAGTAAATCAGAAAAAACTAAGATTTATATGATTCCATACATAGGTCAGACATAAAAAAGAGACTCAGCGACATGGACAAGAGTGTGGTGGTTACGGGTGTGGGGCGGGAGGAGAGAGAGGGGTTAAGGGGAGGTTAGGGGTACAAAGAAAACCAGTGAGATGGTGATGGAAGACAATTGGACTTTGGGTGATGGGAATGCAGCATAATAAAATGTCAAAATAATCTAGAGCTGTTTTTTTGAACATATGTACCTTGATTTATCAATGTCACCGCATTAAAATTAATAATAAAAAAAATAAATGGCCATATGATACCTAAAAAAAAAGACTAGTTTTAACTTCTGCTCTTCCATGGTGCATCTCTAACCATGTCTCCCATCCGTGCCTCTGAAGTTACAGCCCTTATGGTCTCAATCACACTTAGTAATGGTGTTTTAGGCCATCACTGTACTTGAGTCAAGTAGAGTATGACCTCCCTGTGGAAGAAGACCAACTTGATTTTCACTTTCTGTATCACACAACCCTAGTCATCATATCATCATCTACTTGTATTTTTTTTCAAGTACTTAACACTACCTGAAATGACCTCTTTGTTTATTGTCACTCATCTATCCCCTGTGTTTCCTTCCAGATTATAAATTTTGGTTACATTTACTGCCCTTCATTCTTGATCTGGAATAGTGGGTGTGGAAGCAATTGTGGATCCACTGTGGGTATTTGGGAATAGATGGGCACACCTATGCAGCACCATCCTGCTCCCAGCATAGACCTGAGCACACCTACGGCTCAGCACATGGTTTTTGGGCTGTTGTCAGCTGGTTGACTGAATTGTACGTGGGCTAGCCCCTGTCAACAGACAGTCAGAGATGGGATTATGAATGTCTATGAATGTCTGCACAGGGCAAAAGGATGTGGTTGATTTCATTAGCCCACTTGTGATGGACAGTAGCAGCAATTATCACCAGAAATGGTCTCCACTATGAAGGACAGCACCATCTATCACCAGTGGTTCTCGTATGCATCTGCTGTGAGAACAAGCTTTATGAAAGAACATTGCAATGGGAATGACAGGCTGTGTAATGGAAGCCAAAGATGAAGATGAATTAATGCTTTTGAGACTTATTAGTTATTATTATTATTTTTAATTTAGAAGGCAAATTCTAAAGGGGGAATTAGCAGGTTTATCCTCAAACAGTTTTCAGATAAATTCTATCTTACTTCCTCAATAAAATCCTAGGTTAAGCCATCAATTTCCTTTCAAAAAAATATCCATTTTGTGGAAATGACCTTTGTTCCAACCTCTATGATAAACACAGATTATGGCTCGCTGCAAAGTCATTGAGTGTCAACACGCTGACACCACATTTTTTCTTTAGGGCAGTGGTCCACAACCCCTTGGGTCGCAGACCAGTACCGGTCCATGGGCTATTTGGTACTGGTCTGCAGAGAAAGAATAAATAAATTACATTATTTCTGTTTTATTTATATTTAAGTCTGAACGATGTTTTATTTTTAAAACTGACCAGATTCCCTCTGTTAAATTCGTCTAAGACTCACTCTTGATGCTTGTCTTGGTAACATGATACATTTATCCATCCCACCCTAAAGGCAGGTCCATGAAAATATTTTCTGACATTAAACCGGTCCGTGGCCCAAAAAAAGGTTGGGGACCACTGCTTTAAGGCACTGGGCCATTCCTGCTGTCTGTGTTAAGAGTGAAACATTCTGAAATAAGGGGGTTCCCTTCTATCCTAGCTGTCATTTATCTGCACAATGCCTCTAACAGAAACCATGAAAATCCATCAGGTCCCAGAGAATCCTGGGGCATGATTTCCAAGTCCTGTGTGAGCATGCTGGTAGGACCACCACATAAATAGATGGACCCACTGAACAGAAGCTGGTACCCCATAGACGGAGCTCTATAAGGTTCAGAAGGAACTGCACATTTCCTGGAGGAGGTTGACTAATAGATTTCAAAGTATGCATGGGACTTCACTGTTCAGAGAGGAGGGTAAGAGTGTCCCATGTGTGGAAACCATATGCCCAGGTAGAGGCAGGTGTGAGCATGTCATGGTGATGGGTGAGGGAGAGGGTGCAGAGAGCCATGGGGTTTTCAGAGAGTGACCTGTTTGAAAAGGTAGATTGGGACTTGAACTTAGTAACGACAGTTTACACAGCTGGCAGAGGAAGAGTGGAACAGATTATCCATCATGAGGGCTAGTCAATAGGCAGCAATGACTCTGAGAATGTAAGGCTGTGAGTTCACACTTGGGGCCCTTGTGCATTTTCCTGGGTGACTTGATCTCTTATTTTCCTGTAGCCTTCTTGGCACCCCAGAATATCCAGCCCCAAAATGGCTGATGAGTAGGGTCTGAAGGAATAATCATACATTCAGTACAGCAGGGGTGACTGCGGACAGGTTACTCATAACACAGACCACCAGGAAGGCTTCATCCTCTGCTCTGTTCCAGGCCCTGTGTCTCCTACAGAGGGGAGCCCTCACCACCACAGCATGGCACCAACCCCAGGGTGAGGGCAGCTAGCATGAGGACAACAATATCTGCATGTGGCCTTCTCCAGCCCTCTCCTACTGAACTTGCTAGTGCTACCAAGAGAGATACAGTCACATGCAGTTGTTGAGATTTAAAATAAAAATCAACTTTGCTCCACTAGGTAAGAAAACCTCTCATGGAACTCACAGGAAGAAAGAGAGAACAAGAAAAGCATGCCTGTGCCATGTGTTCCACAGATCAGGGAGTGAGAGAGCATATGCTGACAGACGTGGGCTCCTGCGCCCCGTGTCTCACCCCACCTCCCCTTTTGGCAATAAAGACCTGCTTTTAATGATTTTGTACTTGGATATGTTTATATCACTAAAAATAGGTCATGCTGAAAAAAAAACCACACCAATAAACAACAAAAAAAACATATACCTATGTCTTGGAAAAATGCATGCTTTGGCAATTGCAAAAACCTGTGTTTTGCAATTCACTGGGACTCCTGTGGTCTATAGTCATGGTCATCGCTGTCATGTCCCCTATCAGAAATGTGTTTGGGACTGGAACTGTATTTAGGAGAGATCCAAGCATTCTGTTTTTCTCTGCTGCCGCTGGTAATGATAATATAAAAATATCAAAGGCTAGACATCGTGTAAGCTCATTTGGTCCCTGCAATAGCTTATACACTGTTACTATCCTTATTTCTCAAAAGAGATCACTGAGAGTCAGTGGGACTGAGTTAAGTGCTCAAGGTCCCCAAGTGGGAGATGACTGCTGACATCAAGCTAAGCTCACTTGGCTCCAAGGCTGTGAGCTTCTGTTATTACCTGGCCTACCATCACCAAATGGAATTGCCACTGCTTTGAGAAAAAAAAAAAAAGAATTCCCAATCTCTTTTTAACCTGGGGATTCTTCAGAAAACATCATAATCAGCACCAGGTAATTAATAAAGCCACCCATCTCCTCCAGGAAATCCACCAATCAGAAATGATAACTTTGTAAGTGACACATTTTTATTTAATTACAAAAGCTCGGAGGACAGAATACCATTTTGCACTACATCTCCTTCATTGGCTTACCGCTTTGAGGTGACTGTATCACTGCAAATATTTAAAACAGAAATGGCTGCGGAGGACATAAAAATCCTTCAATGTTTGCATGTAAATAAACTGGTGGGGCTGTTAGAGAATAAAGGGATATTACTAAGCAGTCTGTAATTAAAGTATCTATTCTTTCTGCATGAATAAGAAGCAAAAGGAGATTAATTGGCAGTTAATATAATCTAAGATTCGGGGAAGAGATACTAATGGGAAGCACTCCATCCGGTGCTGAGCAGCACATGGCTTTCCAGTTAGAGTTCTGTCTGAGGAAGGAAGAATTACAGAAAGACAAGTTAATGTTTCTAGTCAATTTAAAGCTGGAATTATTTTGAGGAGTTTGAGACTTTTTCTCTTTCTTTTCTTTCTTTCTTCCTTCCTCTCTTTCTTTTTTTTATTTCTATGAGTTTCTAGGACTGTCAGTGGAGTCTGGAGAACATGGCCATCTGTGCTGAGACAGCCTAAGGGCATGAGGAGCAGTGGAACAGAGCATCAGGCTTCAGGTCCCTGTCCCTGAGACAAGGCGGCAGGCACTCAAATATCGTTCCTGTATCTTTCATGATGAGGGAAATCCCACAGAGAGTAATATATTTCCTTCCTTTCATGATGTAAAGCTTAGAAGGCAGAGTCTTCGAAGGGTGCAAGTGGGGGTCCAGGGCGAGGAGGGTGAGGAAGCTGTGGGGGAAGGGACAGGCTAGAGATAATTAGCAAAGGAAGGGAGGGATTATCACTGAGAAAGGAAGTGAATATGATATCAAATACAGTCCACATAAGAAATGGTCAGCTGCAAGTTCAAGAGGTTGTGAATGTGCCTTCTTTCTGGTCATCAATAAGGACAGTGGGTCTGCTTTTTATCAAATCAGGGTTATGTACCACTTATATCAGGAATTATCAAACCAGAGCTAGCTACTGTACTCAGAAAAAGTGGCTAATCTGACAGAGAACAAGTTGGAATGCATGAGAAAAACATACTATAAGGTTACTGCGATCAGGGCAAAACAGGTGGTTGAAAATATCATGGCAACTAGGTTAACGCAGGCTCCAGAGTTTATGAGATCTCTCAAGTTTACACTGTGGTTCAGCCATGTACCAGCTGAATGAGTTACATTGCTTCCAAAGCTTCAGTTTCTTCATTCATAAAATAAGGGTGAAGGTGTCCCATTAGTGGAATTGTTTAAAGTTTAGAAATAACATGCATAATGCTCAACACATGGTTGATGACTGGATAATAGAAACAATTTTGGGATGATAGGGTATATTTAAACCTGGCTGGAAATGAATGGCATCCAATGTGAGTTGGCAAAGGTGACTTCAGGAGAGAATTAAATTCTTCCTGGGGTAAAGGGAGACCAGGATGAGGTCACATGTCCTGTGGAAAAGCTTCATGTTTGAGGCTACAATATAAAATCTTTCGTTCACTGCAAAATGTAAACTCACTTGCTGAGTAGTAGAAAGTAGGTAGATAAAATCAAATAGCTTAAAAAGAAAAGTAAAGTGCAACACCAGATAAAAAAGAAAACTTTTTTTTTTTTTTGGTGGCAGAGACAGAGAGAGTCAGAGAGAGGGACAGATAGGAACAGACAGACAGGAAGAGAGAGAGACGAGAAACATCAATTCTTCGGTGTGGTTCCTTAGTCGTTCATTGATTGACTTCTCATATGTGCCTTGACCGGGTGGCTACAGCAGACTGAGTGACCCCTTGCTTGAGCCAACAACCTTGGTTGGGCTCAAGCTGGTGAGCCTTGCTCAAACCAGATGAGCCTGCACTCAAGCTGGTGACCTTAGGGGTCTCAAACCTGGGTCGTCCACATCCCAATCCGACGCTCTATCCACTACACCACTACCTGGTCAGGTAAAAGGAAACTTTTATATCAAGCAAATCCATGGAGTATCATATCCACCATTTTTTTCTGACAGCATTTCTGAGCCTATGGGAGTCTAGACTATCAGTGAGCAAGAGAACCAGCTTTAAGGATGAAAGGAAAGGGGCTGCCTTTCTTGTCTTGCTTGTCTTGCTGTGATGGCCAAGGGCAGAAGCCAAGGCTTTCAAAAATGAAAGAGTTGCTGGGCTCTGCATTTCCTAGCTTTCTTCAGAGCTGGCCTGTGTTCCCTTTACTTCCCTTCTCCCTCTAGCTTGCTTTAGGGTGACCCCTTGATGTGTGCTGTGTGCCCCTGCTGGCCAATCTGTCAACTTCTCTGTGTTGTTTTTTTTGTTCCCTGCTTGATGATCTATTGTCTGCTTCCTGACATACACCTGGATAGGCTGTGTCCTGATGTGTGACCTCCCCAGGGGCAGCCTTACTGGAAGTGCCTTCCTTCTCTAGGCTCTGGCCCTGGGGGGCAGTCCTTCAAGAAATTCTTGTTCTCTGGATAGAGAAGGATCTCAGTAACAATGAGACTAAAAAGAGAAGAAGGGGAGAAGAAAAGAAGGCTTCAGTTGCCAGTGTTAAGTTGTTAATATGTAAGACTGGTTTATATGAATTATTTTAATGAAATAAAGCTATCTCCTAGATTGATGGTTCTCAAACTTGTCTCAGGCAGGTCCCCAAGACCCTTCAAGGGGATCTTTGAGATTGCAACTATTTTCATAATACTAAAATGTTAGCTGCTTGTGTTACTTCCTAATTCTCTCATGTGTGTACAGAGGGGCTTTCTGGAATCTCCATAATGTGTGATGACATCATCTTCCTCTCTGTTTTGTGTTTTTAAAAATTTCCCATTTTGAATTTCTAATTTGGCGAATGTTGACAAATGTAATTCAGATTAACAAACCCCCTTTGGAGATGCTCAATAAAATTTAAGAGCAAAGGGATCTTGAAACCAAAATATTTGAGAACTACTGTTCCAGGTTTGGTTTGTGAGATCAACTGAGGGGTGGTGTCAGGGAAGAAATTCTCCAGGATGGAGACGGTGGGGTTATGAGCGTTCCCCAGGCTTTGCCTACACAAAGACGGGTGCAGGACATGCAAGTCACTATTGCGTTAATTAACCAAGTTTGCTTATCCCTTTGCTTATTTCACAAGGTATGTTAGTATACTGTTTAAGCATACAAGGTCTGGTACCAGACGACCTTCAGATTCTGGGTCAGCTATTTTTTAACACTATGATCTTTGACAAGTGAAAGAATCTCCCTGGGCCTTTGTTTCTCTATGTGTATGTAACAAGATTTTAAATCTTCTTCTCATAAGATTACTGTGAAGGAGTAAGTTCCTGTGTGTTGGTTACTCTTCATTTTAACCTGTCTGTTCGCCCTTCCATCTTCCTTCACACATTCTTTCCCCTTCTTTCCCTTGCTGTGTGTTCTGGGAAGGTGAGGACAAGGCTAACTGTGACTCCATTATTTAGAGTTCTTTGCTCTCTGACTTCCCATTGAGTTTGGCCAATCACTGGGAGGCGTCAGCAGGAGAGGAGAGGTGGGAGGAGAGAGAGGTAGGAGTATTTCTTCTTCTGCTCTTCCTTGCTTTGTTGTGAGGCTTTGCATTGACTGGCTGTTCTTTAGCCACACCTGCAGCTACAGCTCCTATAGCTGAGTCCTCCTGGGTTTAAGACCTCACTGCTCCTCCCAGGGACCTTAGCCTTTCCTTGGCTATTGCCCAGTCTATCCCTTTCCCTACCCCCTGTGATATGCTCTTATTTACACCTATAAATAGTCTCCTTGTTAAGTTCTCTTCAAGATGCCCATGAAGAGATCTTCATGGCTGCCTTCTCTGCAGGGATCCTCCACCAAACTGGCAAATAGCAGGTTCTCAGGAGGTGTTAGTGGTGTGAACTACTGCATTTGCTACTTGCTGCTGGTGCTCTGGGATTCTGCCTTATCTTTCTTCCCAAAATTAGAGAGAACTGTTTTTGTACATAAGGGACTTGCCCTCTAGGTAAAGGGATTGGACATTTAGTGACCAAAGAGTTAAGCAGGAACAAAACCACCAATGCTAAGTGCCATGGCTCGTGCTGAACCTAAGCTCTCCTGGTTTATGGAGGAGAGTGAGGAGGCAGTGAGGACTCTTGAGAAACAGGTCACTTTTCCATAGAGTGAGAAAAGCAGAAGTCGCCTGGTCATGGGATCAGCGCTGCGTGGCCCAGGTGTGCGGGGTAGGCAGTGAACTTCTGACTGGTGGGAATGCAGCATGTGGTGAAGGGCAGTGTCCAGACCTTAGTCCCATGGATGAGCTATTGGCTGTCCTCCAGGGCAGTCACTCAATGTTTGCGAGCAGGGTCTGAAGTGACCGAGGCAGTGGTAGGTGGAATGAACCTGGCCCAGAGGTGGGCTAGAGGATTGGGAATTGGAAGCAGACAGTAGGTGACATAACTGCCCAAGTGCAGACTTGGAGCCCTGGACTGAGAAATGGCAGGAAAAGGGAGGAGAGCTGGGCGGAGGTACTGAAAGGAAGGATGCTCTCCTGGCCAGCCAGGGTGTGGGGCCTAGGGCCACTTCTCTGAGTTCAGGACCTCTGTGTGTGAGAGAGTCAGCATGTGCTAGTCTGGATTTTAAGGGACAGCCTGTTATTTCGGCCAGTCACACCCTGGGTGACCTTGGGCAGATGACTCTTCTTCCTTGGGCATCTGTCTCCTCATCAATAAGACACGGGTGACACACATTGTCCTTAAATCCTGTGGTGTGACAGTGTGACATGTTGGGCTCTATGCTATAAACATGACTTTAACCTTCAGTCTGATATACTTTAACTCCAGGAGATACTTTGTTTTCAAAGAAGAAACTGATAAGGGGAGTGGCTGATAATAGTTAGCTTGAGCTGTTTCTTAGGTACTGAGCTCTGCAATGTCCAAACAGTGTCCTGTTTCCTGTTGAATTATCCTGGCAAAGTTCCTTCAGTTAGCACTAAATTTGACTGAAGCAGAAAACTCCACTTGCTGTGGTCTAAAGCAATAGAGTGTATTTTTTTTTTTATGTAAGAAGAAATCTGGAAGCAGTTGCCTGTTGGCCTGATTTAGTGGCTCAGATATGTCATGATGAGCATTTGTGTGTTTATCTTGGCCTTTCTCTGTGGGGGCAACAGCTCATGTGTGAAGCTAGAATGTGGCACAGGGGCAGCCCCAGGTGTACCTGTTCTTTTGGTTAGTGAAGTGTTGCTACTCTCCCTCATTTACACCAGAGGATGCTGAGGTCCAGAGAGGTGGAGCCACTTTCTAAACCCCGAGACTGAGAGCTTCCAGTTCCCTCTTCTTTCCTGTCCTGGACCCACACAATCCGCTTGCTGCATGCCTGACATATTCCATCAAGAGGCACCTGCATGCAAGCCCTGGCCGGTTGGCTCAGCGGTAGAGTGTCGGCCTAGCGTGCGGAGGACCCAGGTTCGATTCCCGGCCAGGGCACACAGGAGAAGCGCCCATTTGCTTCTCCACCCCTCCGCCACGCTTTCCTCTCTGTCTCTCTCTTCCCCTCCCGCAGCCAAGGCTCCATTGGAGCAAAGATGGCCCGGGCGCTGGGGATGGCTCTGTGGCCTCTGCCTCAGGCGCTAGAGTGGCTCTGGTCACAACATGGCGACCCCCAGGACGGGCAGAGCATCGCCCCCTGGTGGGCAGAGTGTCGCCCCATGGTGGGCGTGCTGGGTGGATCCCGGTTGGGTGCATGCGGGAGTCTGTCTGACTGTCTCTCCCTGTTTCTAGCTTCAGAAAAATGAAAAAAAAAAAAAAAAAAAAAAGAGGCACCTGCATGCAGTGGAATCAGATATCAAGGCAAGCTAATGGCTAAAGGGAATCCACACAGGGGGACAGTCTCTTAGTATCTTTATAATGTCCTGAAACTAGTTTTGTTGCTGGGTCTCCTCATTTCGTGGTGGGAATCGAGGACGCCAATGGTTTATAGAAAAAGAACACAGCACTGAATTAAGAAGGAGAATGAGCAGTGTTCTTCCCTCGGTAGTCCTGTTGGAATCTACTGGGTGACATCTGCTCCTCCTGGCACTTGCTCTATCCCCTACCCCTTCCTTCCTTCAAGTCTCCTTCCCAGGAGGCTTACTCCTGTACAGGAAACCATGAACCATTCTTGGAGTCAGCTCTGCCCTTCTGTCCTTGACTGTCAACAGTGCCCTGTCTAGGACCCAGGCAGGCACAGACCCCTGTCCTGGACTTTGAGAATCAGTAAATGGCACTGAGGCATAGGGTAAACATGATTTGTTTTGATATTTTTTCTCCACTGGAAAATTACCCCATGATTTTTTTTTTTTGCAGATTTAATTTAATGGAAGTGGAGGCCTTGACACAATTAGAACCTTACAAATTAGAACTAAGTGTGGAGAACTGGAAACAAGAAGACCAAATTTTCTGCTCTTTTGCATTTCTCTTTTGGGAGGCATGTGGAAATGCCAAGGGCAAGTCAGGGGGTTGCCAGTCCTGGGCAATATCCTCCTACCATGCCCACCAATTGGCTTTGTTCCAACAGGCTTTGATTTCATTTGTGGCTGGTAGAAAGACTGCTGTGCTCACAGCTGGCCACCAGGGATGGGTTGTATTGGGTGAGCAGTGGTGGGGGGAGGGAGTGAATCAGGTCCTTGGACATGCTCTCTTGGTCCCCAGGTTTCCAGCTGATGGAATGCCTGTTTCCTGAGTGTAGAATTAAATCTGGGCACAGCCTGACCTGGCAGTGGTGCAGTGAATAGAACACCGGCCTGGGAAGCAGAGGATCCAGGTTCAAAACCCCAAGTTACTGGCTGGAGCCTGAACTCATCTGGCTTGAATGTAGGTTCATCAGCTTGAACACAGGGTTGCTGGCTTGAGTATGGAATTATAGACACGAGCCCAAGGTCGCTGATTGAACTGAAGGTCACTGGATTGAGCAAGAGCTCACTGACTCGGCTGGAGCCCCCCAGCCAAGGCACACACACATGAGAAAGCAATCTTGAACAATTAAGGTGCTGCAACAAAGAATTGATGCTTCTTATTTCTCTGCCTTCTTGTTTGTATGTTTATGTCTGTCCCCCACACCCCATCACTCTGTCTCTTGCTAAAAAAAATTTTTTTTTTGAGCAATTAGTGCCTACTGTAAAGGTTATTCTGGCCCCTGCACAACTGCAGAGTCTGTCCCTGCCTGCCTCCCACCAGGTAGTATAGAGACAGACTCTGTGGACTCCTTGAATAAAACATAATATTTCTGAGGGCCCTTTGCCAACATTCTCCCTGTTTTTCTAATACATTGGGCTAATATTCACTTACCTGACAGGGTCCAGAAAGCCATACTGACTTCTCAGAACAGATTCCTGACACACCTCTACAATGTGTCTCTCTGTAATACTGAAACGGGCACTCTACTTTTCTTAATTTTTATCAATCGAAGAGCTCTGTGAGCACAGAGTCTATGCCTCACTTATAGAAACTTACATAAGCTTATTAATTTTTCAATGATCAAGGATTGTTATTAAAGACTTTCCTAAACTGTCAAAGTATGGGGATTAGAATAAAAAAAAAATTAGACCATATTTTTAGCACCTGAGAAAAATGACACTATTTTAATATATTTTTGGTCAGTTTTTTTCACATATACATATTTTACACTTACTTAATAAATATGCAAATCTGAAAAGAAAAAATATACAGTATGAGGAAGAGAATGAAAAATCACCCATAACTGAAGTTACGGTAGATTTAAGGACTGTAAGCGACTTGATGTGTAGTCTTTGGAAATGCTTTTCTCTCTCTCTAATAAATAAAAAAAATGAGAACGTGTTATTCATCTTGTTGGCAGCTTGGTTTTTGTCACTTGCTAATATATCACAAACAACTTTTGGAATCAAGAAGCACCAACAACGTTATTTTTAATAACCAGATAACAGCCTATTGTGTAGATGGACCAAAATTTATTTATCAAACTTATTTGTATTTGAAATGTAAGTTGTTTTCAGTGTTTACTATTATACACAGTACTTAGGTAAATATTTTTGACTGTAGAAGAATATACTTTAACACCCTTATTTATTGTTTTGTCAGGATAAATTTGCATAAGGGTAATTTATAGATCACTGGGTTTGCATGCTTTGAAGATATTTGACATGGTCCCACAAATTGCATTCCATAAAAATGATATCAGGTTATTTCTCATGGAGGCATAGGAGAGAGCTAATTTCTCCACACCTTTCCTGCCTCCATTCAAATTTTCCTTTTATTTCATCAGTTTTGGTCGATGCATGTCTTTGAAAGTCAACCATGCTGAGATTTTAACATTTATCATAGAGTTGTACAGAGTTTCCTTTTATAATACACAAACACCTATTTCAGGCCCATGGTGCTAAGTCCTTTCTCACAATATTTTATTACAAAGAATAGCTCTAGGCATATTTCAAAATGGTTCCTTTCCCCTTTCTGTGGTGAGGGGATTTTCATGCAGTCTTTACCTTGAGAACCTGGGTCAACTCATGGAAGTGAAGCTCGCAGAAGTGTGGAGACACCTACACCCAGCCGGGCTGTGGTCGGCAAACTGCGGCTCGCAAGTCACATGCAACTCTTTGGCTCTTCCACAAAATACCACCTGCGGGCGCTACCTTGATCAGGAATGTACCTCCTATATAGTTTAAGTTTAAAAAATTTGGCTCTCAGAAGAAATTTCAATTGTTGTACTGTTGCTATTTGGCTCTGCTGACTGATGAGTTTGCTGCCCACTGGGCTAGCCTATTGTTGGGTACAGTTGGTTGCCTTCCTAGCACTGGCTCCCGGGGTGGCATCTGCCCTGGGCTTTCTGTCTGTTCTGATCCTGCACCCACCTGTCTGGGGCAGGGGTTTGCCTGGTGAGCTCAGTGCTCTGCTGGGTCTAAAAAGAGTTTTTGGTTTCAGTTTGTTTGACTCTTTTTGTGCTATGAGGACAGGAAGTTCTTTACACACAAGGACTGAAAATCAGAAGTCTTCCATGCCCCGTGTTTTCATGTTTTCCTTCTTTTTCTCAGTTAGCCTTGTGAGATGTTTGTCTACATTATGGACTTTCCACAAAACAAGTTTTTATTATTGATTCTACTTTTTTAGAGTTTGAATGAAATATTTCCAATTATTTTTTATATTTCATAATTCTTCCCTTTTTCTTTAGGTTTCACTTTGCAATCATTTTTTCCTAGTTTTTGAGTTAGTTTATTTTTATTGTGTTATCTTTTAACTTGATCTCTGTGCCCAGCTAGAATCCTTGGTGAAAGTATGACCTGTGTGTTACTAGGTCACAGGCTTCTCTGGAGCGAGGGTCACTCATGTTTTCTTCACCATCACACTTCAGTGTGCAGCGTGGACCCCGGAGAGGAGCATGGCCCATAGCAGTAGAGTAAATGATGAACAAATGCATGTGTGTGAGATTGGGGAGGGGGTCTGTTATTTTCGTTCCATATACAGAGGGTCTTCAGGCTATTGCATAGTTCTGTTCCTATGACAGTGACATAACCTGAATTCTGGTGTAAGTTAAAACACACCCTAGCCTAAGTCACTTACCTATCCTAACACAGTTGTAAAATCGTAATTCAGAATATAAAACATTTTTATTTAGGAGCCATGATAATGGCCCAAAAGTCACCAAACAAAGCAACACAAACAGAACACTGGAGCTTTTAACAGTCCAAAGTGGTGTAGGTAAGCATACAGGGGGACGCCAACTCCCTCATGCATGTGCTGCGTAACTGAGTATTCTTCTACCGTGTGCAACCAAACTAGTTAACCCACGTGGTCTGTAAGTACAATGCTAACAGCATAATCCAAAACACTCATGTCTCAAATTTTAGAAGTTTTTATGGGAGTGAGCATTGTAAACTCGAAACATCATTGTATGTTGAGACTGTCGTAACCTGAGGACCACCTATATTTTCCTTATTTAAATTCATGTGACTGTTTCTTCATTGTTACATTTTCTGCATAAAAAGTCTTGCTTCTTTGAACCAATTGTACTACATATACAATTTTATATCTTGCTTTGCAAAATGTAATCTGGTTATCATATGTTTATACAGTTAATAATG
Organism: Saccopteryx leptura; assembly: GCF_036850995.1. Classification (NCBI taxonomy): domain Eukaryota; kingdom Metazoa; phylum Chordata; class Mammalia; order Chiroptera; family Emballonuridae; genus Saccopteryx; species Saccopteryx leptura. Next base: position 1,978,894 of record NC_089509.1, read on the forward strand.
TTATTATAGGCCCCAGCAGGTTGCCTCAGTGAATATAGTGTTGGCCTGTGTATAGACATTTCAGGTTCAATTCCTGGTCTGGGCACACAGGAGAGGTGATCATCTGTTTCTCTCCTGCTCTTTCTCTCTCTCACTTTTCTCCCTCATCCCCTCCTGCAGCCAATGGCTTGATTGGCTCAAGTGTGTCAGCCTCAGGTCCTAAAAATAGCTTGATTGATTTGAACATTGGCCCCAGACAGGGATTGCCGGGTGGATTCTGATTCGGGGGAACATGAAGGAGTCTGTCTCACTATCTTCCTTCCTCCCACTTAAAAATAAATAATAATAATGTTATTATGGATTAATTTCTATTCACTAGAAGATGTATCATATTTTACCTAACTACTGATGTGAAGTTGAGCTATTGCCACTAATTTTTGTTATAAAAATTATGTAAATATTTTTATACATAGAGTTTTTAAAGTATTATAGAAACTTTCTTCACAATAAAATACTGTAGTGAAGTCTGTGGGTCAAAAGCATGGACTTTTGCTTGTTATATTTTGACAAATGGCTTTCCAGAAGGGTAGTACAGAATTTGGCAGCCACCAGCAACATGAATGGAACTATGTCCTTGCAGTTTTCTATGTTGGGTGCTGTCTACCTCTGTCTCCTACCTTTGCCTAGTGCTCCTTGTACTGCATTGTCATGTCTTTCTGTGTCTCTTTTGATCTTCAGAAACTTTTCCAAGTTCCTCAAATGCAAAGAAGCTGGGAGTGAGGAAGATCAAAAATAGAGAGGACTGGCCCTGGCCGGTTGGCTCAGTGGTAGAGTGTCGGCCTGGCGTGCAGGAGTCCCAGGTTCGATTCCCGGCCAGGGCACACAGGAGAAGTGCCCATCTGCTTCTCCACCCCTCCCCCTCTCCTTCCTCTCTCTCTCTTCCCCTCCAGCAGCCAAGGCTCCATTGGAGCAAAGTTGGCCAGGGCGCTGAGGATGGCTCCATGGCCTCTGCCTCAGGCACTGGAATGGCTCTGGTTGCAACAGAGCAACACCCCAGATGGGCAGAGCATCGCCCCCTGGTGGGCATGACAGGTGGATCCTGGTCAGGTGCATGCAGGAGTCTGTCTGACTGCCTCCCGTTTCCAACTTCAGAAAAATACAAAAAAAAAAAAAAAAAAAGAATAGAGAGGATATATTTAAACATTTACTTCATTTAATCTTCTATTTAAAAAAAAAAGATGGATTAAGCCTTTGTAAAGTCACATAAGTACAAAGGAGAAAATAACCTGCAGGTGGCCCCTTTATTATTGGGTAGATCTCACAGGTTGAAAAAGTCAAACTGCTTAGAGCAGAGGAAACAGAAAGCAGAAGCCTCATCTCTGCTTCTGTTCCTGGAGGCAACCACTTATAAATGTGTCTTTGATTCCTTCCAGAATGAACTTAAACTTACCAGCAAATTCATTCTATTTCCTAGAATCTAGGAATGTTTTAGTGTTGGCCCTGTTTAGTCTTCCTGTGAAGTGTCTGTGGAAATTCTGCACACAACCCTTGCAGCTGTACCCTGGCTGGTGGCAGTTGTGAGAGGTTCCAGGCTGGAAGAGGTAGCCCCTCTTTTTTTTTATTTTTTTTATTTTTATTATTATTTTTTTTGATAATAATTATTTTTCTTTATTTATTAAATTTAATTCAGTGACATTGATAAATCAGGGTACATATGTTGAGAGAAAACATCTCTAGATTATTTTGACATTTGATTGTGCTGTATACCCCTCCCCCAAAGTTAAATTGTCTTCTGTCACCTTCTATCTTGGTTTTCTTTGTGCCCCTCCCCTCCCCCAACCCTTCTCTCCTTCTTCAACCCATCCACCCTCCCCTCACCCCACCCCTGTTGCCATCACATTCTTGTTCATGTCTCTGAGTCTCATTTTTATGTCCCTTCTATGTATGGATTCATATAGTTCTTAGTTTTTTTTTCTGATTTACTTATTTCACTCCATATAATGTTATCAAGGTCCATCCATGTTATTGTAAATGATCTGATGTCATCATTTCTAATGGCTGAGTAGTACTCCATAGCATATATGTACCAAAGCTTTTTAATCCACTCGTCCTCTGACGGACACTTGGGTTGTTTCCAGATCTTCACTATTGTGAACAATGCTGCCACAAACATGAGGGTGCATTTCTCCTTTTCGAGCCGTTCTATGGTGTCCTTGGGGTATATTCCTAAAAGTGGGATAGCTGGGTCAAAAGGCAGTTCGATTTTCAGGTTTTTGAGGAATCTCCATACTGTTTTCCACAGAGGCTGCACCAGTCTGCATTCCCACCAGCAGTGCAGGAGGGTTCCCTTTTCTCCACATCCTCGCCAGCACTTATTCTGTGTTGTTTTGTTGGTGAGCACCATTCTGACTGGTGTGAGGTGATATCTCATTGTGGTTTTAATTTGCATTTCTCTAATGATTAGTGATGTTGAGTATTTTTTCATATGCCTATTGGCCATCTGTATGTCCTCTTTGGAGAAGTGTCTATTCATCTCTTTTGCCCATTTTTTGATTGGATTGTTTGTCTTCCTGGTGTTGAGATTTACGAGTTCTTTATAAATTTTGGTTATTAACCCCTTATCAGACGTATTGTCAAATATGTTCTCCCATTGTGTAGTTTGTCTTTTTATTCTGTTCTTGTTGTCTTTAGCTGTGCAAAAGCTTTGTAGTTTGATATAGTCCCATTTGTTTATTCTGTCTTTTATTTCACTTCCCCATGGAGATAAATCAGCAAATATATTGCTCCGAGAGATGTTGGAGAGCTTACTACCTATGTTTTCTTCTAAGATGCTTATGGTTTCACGGCCTACATTTAAGTCTTTTATCCATTTTGAGTTTATTTTTGTGAGTGGTGTAAGCTGGTGATCTAGTTTCATTTTTTTGCAGGTAGCTGTCCAATTTTCCCAACACCATTTGTTAAAGAGGCTGTCTTTACTCCATTGTATTTCCTTGCCTCCTTTGTCAAATATCAGTTGTCCATAGAACTGTGGGTTTATTTCTGGGTTCTCTGTTCTGTTCCATTGATCTATATGCCTGTTCTTATGCCAGTACCAGGCTGTTCTGAATACAATGGCCTTGTAGTATAACTTGATATCAGGAGGTGTGATACCTCCCACTGTATTCTTCTTTTTTAAGATTGCTGAGGCTATTCGTGTTCTCTTTTGGTTCCACATAAATTTTTGGAATATGTGTTCTATATCTTTGAAGTATGTCATTGGTATTTTAATTGGTATTGCATTGAATTTATAGATTGCTTTGGGTAATATAGACATTTTAATGATGTTTATTCTTCCTAACCATGAGCACGGTATATGCTTCCACTTGTTTGTATCTTCCTTGATTTCTTTTATCAATGCTTTGTAATTTCCCGAGTACAAGTCTTTAGTCTCCTTGGTTAAGTTTATTCCTAGGTACTTTATTTTTTTGGTTGTAATTGTGAAGGGGATTGTTTCCTTAATTTTTCTTTCTGACTGTTCATTGTTGGTGTATAAAAATGCCTCTGATTTCTGAGTATTGATTTTATATCCTGCCACTTTGCTGAATTCATTTATCAGGTCCAGTAGCTTTTTGACTGAGACTTTAGGGTTTTCTATATACAATAACATATCATCTGCAAATAATGATAGTTTTACTTCTTCTTTTCCCACTTGAATTGCTTTTATTTCTTCTTCTTGTCTGATAGCTGTGGCTAAGACTTCCAGGACCATGTTAAATAAGAGTGGTGAAAGGGGGCCTGCCTTGTTTCTGATCTTAAGGGTATTGCTTTTAATTTTTTCCCATTGAGTATGATGTTGGCTGTGGGTTTCTCATAGATGGCTTTTATCATGTTGAGGTATGTTCCCTGTATTCCCACTTTGCTGAGAGTTTTGATCAGGAATGGGTGCTGGATTTTATCAAATGCTTTTTCTGCATCTATTGAAATTATCATATGATTTTTCTCCTTCTTTTTGTTTATGTGATGAATCACATTGATTGATTTACAAATATTGTACCATCCTTGCCTCCCCAGAATAAATCCCACTTGATCATGGTTATGATTTTTTCCATATATTGTTGGATCCAGTTTGCTAATATTTTGTTGAAGATTTTAGCATCTATATTCATCAGAGATATTGGCCTATAATTTTCTTTCTTTGTGTTGTCTTTGCCTGGTTTTGGAATCAGAATTATGCTTGCCTCATAAAAGGAGCTTGGAAGTCTTCCTTCCTCTTGAATTTTTTGAAATAGTTTGAGAAGGATAGGAGTTAGTTCTTTTTTGAATATTCGATCACAACTGCATGAAACTAGAAATGAATCACAACAGAAAGGCTCAAAACTTCTCAAACACATGGAAACTAAATAGCAGGTTGTTAAATAATGAATGGATTAAGAATGAGATCAAAGAAGAAATAAAAAAATTCCTAGAAACGAATGACAATGACATACAACAACTCAAAATTTTTGGGACACAGCAAAAGCAGTGCTGAGAGGGAAGTTCATAGCACTACAGGCACACTTTCAGAAGCTAGAAAAAGCTCAAATAAACAACTTAACGCTGCATCTAAAAGAACTAGAAAAAGAACAGCAAGTAAAGCCCAAATGTAGTAGAAGGAAGGAAATAATAAAGATCAGAGCAGAAATAAATGACATAGAGGCTAAAGAAACAATACAGAAGATCAATGAAACTAGGAGCTGGTTCTTTGAAAAGGTAAACAAGATTGATGAACCTTTAACTAGACTTACCAAGAAAAAGAGAGAGAAGACTCAAATAAATAAAATTAGAAACAACAGTGGAGAAATAACAACTGACACAACAGAAATACAAAATATTGTAAGAAAATACTATGAAGAACTGTATGCCAAAAAACTAGACAACCTAGATGAAATGGACAAATTCCTTGAAACATACAATCTTCCAAAAATCAATCTGGAAGAATCAGAAAACCTAAACAGACTGATTACAACAAAGGAGATTGAAACATTCATCAAAAAACTCCCAACAAAGAAAAGTCCAGGCCCGATGGCTTCACAACAGAATTCTACCAAATATTCAAAGAGGTAGCCCCTCTTTAAGAAAGGTGACACGTGCATCTTAGAGTCAGTGAATCAAGGTGTATCTAATTCCATGTTTTTAATCTACATAAATGAGCTATATTGTTTAGACTGCTCTGCATCTTGCAAGGAACTCAAAAGAAATTACAACAGTTCACACAATTAGAAATAGGAAGAGCCAGAATTGGAGAAAGGCTCAGCTGCTAAAGAAGCACAAGTTTTGACCCTGGTGATACCTGCCTCTGCATGGCACACCTGGAACCGGAGGATGAAAGTTGCAGGGAAGCAAATCTGGCTTCTGTGTCAGGGAGAAGCCCACAGTGGGTTTATGTAAGGGACTGCCTGCCTCATGAAAGAGTGTGCTGGAGGTGCCACATTTTGGTGAAATGTCCTTCTAGGTGTTATGGAAATACCTTATTCAAAACAAAGCACCTGCAGGTTCTCTCACATGGAGACAAGGGGAGCTTTCCCAGGACAAGCTCAAGGCAGGTGAAGTGGTTGGTTGTTGAGTATGTTTTGGGTAGAAGGAGGTATAAAGCAAGGTTAATGCACTGACTCTGCCCATGACTCGCAATGAAGCATCAAGTCAGTTATTCCTTTGTGCCTCATCCTCCTCACCTGTGAGGTGAGATAAGCTGGACTCAATGAATGGAACTTTTAACACAACAATTCAATGGCAGTTTTTATAACCTATCGTTTTGTTGGGTAGGAAGAATAATCTGATTAGGAACCAATGATCAGTGATGGAGTCTTTTCAGCTTGGATTACCGGTAGGTAGACTGGGGAATTTGGTCTATCTACAACTCTAGAAAGGAAATACATGATCCTCATGCCTAATCTTTTCAGAATGTCAGGATGGCTGAGAAAAAAGAAGTATGGAAAGGTGAAGAAGTCTGAGGTCATAGTGAGCACATTTATAGCAGAAGTAATGATGCGTCGTGTCCCTGATCGCAAGTGCTGGAGTGTCTTCCTTGCAGATCAATCTGGCATTATTTCTAGGGTGTCATTATTAAGAGCTTGTCCTGTGACAGTGCCTAAGTTGCCAGGGGGATGAACCAGGGCTTTAACCATTCCATGGGACTGTAGACTTGGGGGATAGGTTGCTAGAGTGGGAACACATTTGCTATCCTTTCATATTTATGTGTGGGTTACACAGTTTCTTTCTAACTACCTTTCTCATTCATTCATTCATTCATTCATTCATTCATTCATTCATTCTGCTCATGTCTGCTGAGCATCTGAGATGTATCAGGCATTTTCTTAGATGCTGAAGTTACAGTGAACAGACAGGACAACCTGTGCTCAGGAGCCCACATTCTGCCAAGGAGACAAATTCCTCCCCCCCCATACATGTTTGTTTGGGCAGTGATGTTATAAAGTGCCCAGGGAAGATGGGGCAGGCTAGCAGCCTAGAATGATGATGGAGTTGAGTGAGAGGCAGTTGTGGTGGGTGTTTTAGGTAGGATGGCTAGAGAAGCTTCTTGGATGAGGCAATGTTGGGGTGAAGAGAGAGAGTCTTCCTGAATGGAGGAGTGTCAAGGACAAAAACCCTCGAGAAGAAAGAAGCTTGGTATGTACAAGAAACAACCAGAGGGCCCACATTTCTGGGATGAGGTCAATGGGTGATGAACCCAGACAGCTGGGGAGGACACAGTCCCATAGGCCATGTCGGTCATGGATGTTTGAGTTTGAACTTGGTTCTGCTGGGAAGCCATTTGAGGTTCTGAGGGTTTGTAAGGAAAGGACAGACTTCTAGCTATTGTTTGATGATGGGAGGAATCACTGGACCATCATGTGCCTCCTAGGACTTCTATGGACCTCATTTCTCTCTGTGTAGTTTTGCCTCCGTCCTCAAGAAGGAGCCTTCCAGGATGAAGGGGACATAACAGTCACTCAAGGAGAAGTTATGGAATGAATGCAAATCCAATAATTTTATAGAGGAGTTAGGCTGCATAGTCTTTGTTTTTTCAAGTAAGTGACAAATGTTTGGATAAAAATGGCAGCTTTTAACTTACTATATTTCTCAGAACCAAAAGTTTCACAGGAGTTACCTGAGATTCAATGTGATGAATTCATTAAGTTATTTAATAAATAGCTATTGGTTGTTTATGTGCCAAGTGTTTTTCTAGGCATTGGGGCTAGAACAATGAATAAATAAGTCCTTGCCTTTCCAGAGTTTACATTCCAGTGAGATGATAAATATTAAGCAAGTAAAACAGAAAGTCAGGTAGTTTGTAATGTTATAAATAAAAAGCAAGCACAGTAGGGGGTCAGGGTCTGGTGAAGGTACAGGGTTGGATGGGGTGGTCCAGGAAGGGCCTCTGAGGGGGCATCTTTGGGCCTGACAACTGAATGAAGTGAAGGAGATAGTCATGTGAAGGTCTGACCCTGAGGTGGGAATGAGGGGGCATTCCTAGCCAGCCAGCAAGAAGGTCACTGTGACTGGAGAGAGTGGGAGAGTGGGAGCTACCAGTGGACTTGCAGATCTTAGCCAGAGTTTAGATATTATTCTGTGATCACTGGGGATCCATGGGCTTTTGAATGGAGCAGGAGTGAGATGATTTAATTTAGGTTTTCAAAGGATCCGTCTTGTTGTGTTGTAGATAGTGGGTCACACAGGGCCCAGAATGGAAGTGAGGACACCTGTCAAAAACCTGTGCAGCCAGGTGAGACATGGAGCTGACTTAGAATGGTGACAGAGAAGGAGACAAGAACGGTCAGATCCTGGGTGTATTCTGAGCCTACAGGATTGCTTGTAAATTGGATGTGGGTTGGGAGAGGAAAGGGAAGCCATGGGAACCTCTAAGAGTTTTAGCCAGAGAAACTGGTTGACTGGAATAAGGAAATGCAGCTTGGGATGGTGGCTGGGGGGTGGGTGGTGGGCGGTGGGGTGGGTAGGGGAATGGCCTCGTGCACTCGGGAACCTCTCGTAGGTGTGCAGTACAGAAAGCCACAGGTCTGTGTGCCTTTATCAAGAAAACAAGTTAGCAATGGGGAAGAGAAAGTGGCTACACATGGAGGTGGCATCGGTGTGACATTTTCCTCTCGTTGTTTTGTCCTTACAAAATGGAGAGATAACTGGCCTAGAATTCTTTCTTAGTTGGGGCTAATGTGTCACATGGAAAAACCATTTTCATATCAAAGAAGGTGATGTTCCTCTTAATCTCTGCAAACCAGTTGGAGGCATTCAAAGAGCTGTGCATGACTCCCATGCTCACCAGCAGTGTTTCTTACCAGAAACCTCTCCTGTCTGTCTCTTTGTCCTTTCTTCCTGCCCCTCTGTCTTTTCACCTGTGTTGGCAGAATACACAGCATGGCCAGAATTAAAGTGCACAATATTTTAGTTCTCTAAATACAAAATGCTTGTCCTATAGATCTGCTGTTGGGGGAGAGATACAGAAAAACTGCCCGTATTCTCCTAGGACTGTGTCCCCCAAAACACACCATGAGTTATCTCCACTGCCCGAGAGGAAACACAGAGTACCTCACTCCCTCAGAGAGGTCCAGGCTCCGGAGAGTGTTCCTATCTGACTGCTTCCCTAACAGCAGGCTTGTGATGTTAAGTTAAACATAAAAATGGCCTTTCAATGATAGAGGCAAGAAGCTTTTATTTGAAATTGATAAAAATACCTTTTCAGGAGCATTGACTCAGGCAGAAGCCTAAGCAGTGTTCCAACTAGTAGACAAAAGCAATGAGTATTTAGAAGGGAAAGGGGAACTTTTATCCATAGAAAGCACTTCTATTAGTGCAAATAACATAGTGACGTTGATGTTAAACAATGTTTTAAATTTTTAGTCAAGTTGCCATCAGTCTCCTAGTCAAAAACTGCTTTCTTGTTATCTTTGCAAACAGTTCTGTTAGGACACAACGTACTTTAGGCTCAGTCCAAAGGTTACTTTGCCCTGTTACAACATTGCAAAGGTTTGGGGCATGAAAGGTGCAAGGCAGCACCTCTTGGGCAGCAGCTCCATTTTAAAGTGGCTGTATTTTTGTTATTGTTTACTTTTCCCCCTTTTGATCATTCATTATTTATTAAAAGTATCATGGTTCCTCCATTGTCACGTGGCTCATTTTGTGTCTGTCACCGTATTTTCTGTCGCTCGTCACTGATAAGGCTTGCTTATTCCTGGGTGTTGTGTTCTGTGTATAAGGAAAAGTAGTTTCCTTTTTTCTTGGGAGCCTTGAATCACATTTGAGCACAAAGAGTGTCATAACAGAGGAAAGCTTTACATTCAAGTTTCTCTGAGGACAATCATCCTCTGTAGTTTCTCTTAAGTTTTTGATATGGCCTCATAGGTCTTCATGATCATCTCAAAATGTTGAGTAATCATATTCAGAGTGATGCCTTTATTACACTGAGCTATGTAAAACAAAGTTTTGTAACAACAACTATTCCTACACTATCAAACAAAATGCCAAGTCCGGTGTCAAGACTATATTTGAACCAGGAGACAATACCTGAAGACAGTCAGCTGAAGACATTAAAGAACCATGAGGTGTCAGTGGGCACTGCTTTCAAACGTTTGGCCTGTGCCCAAATTTTAACTAGTTCCATCTCTATTTCACCAGAGGTGTTTTATCCAAGTGCAACAGGAGCTGTTAACAACAGGGCAAACCCCACCTTGCTTAGTTAAGATGTGGTTAAAATAAACTGTATTGCCTAATATGATTTATGTAAGAGAATTTAAAGATTTTTCTGTTTGGCTATTGCTGTGAAGGTCATAATAAAATCTGCCCAAGGGAAAAAGATACTCTTCCAAATCTGGTGCCTTCACAGGGCTGACATCACCAGTATTGAGTTTCCTTGGCTATATGTGCACCCAGCCACACATTCAGACTTCTGAAACAATACCTAATGTGGAGCTATCTTTCCTGTAAGATTTAAGGGGGAAAAAATTGAAACTGATTATAGACTTTTTGGTCTCTTATGTTTTATTTGTTTGTTTTGTTTTGGTGGGATGAACAGAAACTAAAGAAAAATATTAATACAGGTCTGGTCCAAAATTTTGGGTCAGTTGCCCACAACAAATGTTATCTGCTTCATTTCCCAGTGATTTAAATTTCAAATCCTCTGTTGATGAGCAGTCTAGTAAGGTGTAAGAGCTTTCTTTACATTGGGAAACATAAATGTAAGGGTCAATATCCTTCAATTTGATCACCTGTGGTTTAATTATGAGTAGCTGAAATGTTAGAGGGATTAGGTAAAAAAAGGAATATCAATGTTTTAATTTTGTTTCCAAAGGTATAATTTATCAAATTAGTATAAGTCATAGGTGTTTTAGGAAGAAAACCTTTCTGATAGATTTGAAAAACAAAAAAAAAAAGCGGTAATATTTTATATAAAAGCCGTAAAATTATAATCACCCTTATCAGTTTATTTTGTCCCATGTTATTAATTCTTGTTGATCTTGGCTTTTTTTTGTTAGCAGTTTTATGAACCAGCTTTTCCTTAGAGTTCTGTAAACCTTTACTCATTGATGATTTTGAAAAGTTAATTAGAAATATATATTTTAGAGTGTCAGTGTCTTTTTCATTAATTTTTGTCAAGATAAAAAATCTTTGTATAAGTGTTTTTGTAAGAATATCAGAGTGAAACAATTGTCTATAAATAATAAAAGACTTATAAGTAGCCATGGTTAAAGATCTGGTAAGAATTCACATGCATATATACAAATAAATAATGTGATTTATTTAGCTATCCACTTTAATCCTAGTTAGCCCGACCATATATAAAATTTTTTCCTCAAAATCCTTCTTCCATTAACCTTCTGCAACCTATTTATACCTTTCAGTTTTTGTCCTATCTTTTCCTTTCTTATTTTGAAACCATCATTCTTATTAGTACAACATTACTTTGTTTTTTTTTTCTTACTAAAAGAAGTCCTTCATATCCTTCCTTATCCAAAAACACATTCTAGTCTCTTTTCTCTTAAAAGTGTATACCTTTTCCCAACAGAAAAACATGCATCTTATTTTTTCTATACATTTTGTTTAATCATAATTATTTCCTAGCAATTTTGTAAAGTCTTAGCTCTTCTAGAAATCAACATTGACAGAATAGTTATATAGTAGTTTGTGATTTTAAAAGGCCACTTTTTTCCTTAGTCTTTGTGGGCAATGTTTTAGTTAGTTTCTGGGTGTTCACATTTCAAAGACATGATACTATACTGCTCACAAAAATTAGGGGTTATTTCAAAATAAATATGAAGCCATAAAATATTCCCTAATTTTTGTAAGCAGTATAGTTACAACTTTTAGAAACAGCGAAAGGCTGTAAGTTTTTGCATTATTTATTTGACAATGCTTCCTGAGTAATTTTACATACTAAGTAAGCTTTATTAATTTACTATTTCTTTTATTTTATAGAGACATTTTCTTTGACATTTTTCAGGCATCCTTCTGAGAAACTTCAAAGTTATTAAAAATCTCAAATTTCAAGAAAATGACTAATTATTTTTAATCTTTAGAAGTTAGTCAGATATATCAGAAATTTTAAACCATTTGGTCAAATAAAATTATAGGTCATTGTGGAATAAAAGTTAACTTATTAGTATAACTAAAATGACAATAATAGATTTTGCAGGCAAATACACATGTTAAGCCTAATTCGGAGGGACCTGAAATATTGAAGACAGGCACAAGGTCCGTCGGTTACACATCAAAGCTTTATTGTCTAGCTTGGCCAAGCGGCGGCTACTCCAACAGAAATCTGAAGGAAAGCGCGCGCCGGCCCTTTGTTCTACTTAGTTTTTATAGTTTTGTAAGTGGGAAGTACAGAAGCAAAAATTGCAATTAGGAGCCCCTTACCACTATTGGTTATAGCCATATGTCCTTTAACATGATAGGACCATGTTTAATTTGCAAGCCATACATCCTTTTGGGGAAAACAAAGTTTACAAGCCAACACAATGGTAGAAAGATGTCTCTTTACATATTAAAAGGCATTCCTATATTATCTAGTGTTCATCTGCTATCTCTCTGTCCTGAGTCACACATGTTAACCACACGCATTTACATAGGATAGGTAGTTTTGGTGGGACAAATGCCCGCAAATGGCTCATTGCTATGAGAAAAGGTTTATTTTGGCTTTTCTCTCCCTGTACCTGGCTAGCCATTCACCCTTTTCCCCACAGGCATGGTGGAATGTCTGGGGATCCATGTTTTCCTCCCCTTTTGCATTTACAATACAATGCCAAGGGCCATCCTGACTATGCCAATCACACAGTACAGAGACTATTCTAACAATTTCTCTGCACATCTTAACCCAAATCAATAAAATGTTTCTCAAGCCTCCCAAAATATTAATATTAATTCTGTAGCTTTTGGTACTTTACAACACCTGCGGGTAAAGTGGCTCAGTGGCTCCTCACACATAGTTAAAAAATTGTAAGCAAAATTTAGCGTTTACAATATTAAGAAGACTCACTGTATTTATTTAAACAATTAAATACCTAGTGATAAAAAGGAGAACAATATTTTAATAAAATATAGTATCTTTGTTTTCTATGTAATTTCTTATTAAAAGCATACCAACAATAAGGAAAATTTTGTTCTTTTAACAGAGAAATAATATTAAATTTGTAAAAGCTCACCATTTATATTAGAGATTATTTTTAAATTCAGTAAGAATTTAACTTTAGTATGCTCAATATATAAGGTAAAATTCTGAAATAGCCAGTACATTATTTTTATTTTCCTTAATAAAAACATATGTCTAGCCTAACCTGTGGTGGCGCGGTGGATAGAACGTTAGCCTGGAACTGAGGTTGCAGTTTGCAAGCCTGGGCTTGTCTGATCAAGGCACACGTGGGAAGCAGCTATGAGTTGATGCTTCCTGCTCCTACTGCCAGTCTTTCTTTCTCTCTCCTCTCTCTAAAATCAATAAATAAAATCTTAAAAAGAACAAACATTGGTTTTCAACCTTCTTACACTTGAGGACCAGTGAAAATAAGAATTATTTTGGGGACCACTAAGGCAGAAATCAGCCTGAACATAAAAATTTTGACTAAAGTCATTGGGTCTATAATCTTCATACAACATCAGAGTGGTTAACTCTTTCTCTGACTGGCACAAAATTTCTGGTGGCCCAGCCTGCAGACCAGCAGTTAGAAAACACTGCTTTATACTATCTTTCACTGAAAACATCAATTTCCCATGTTAATTAGAATACTTAACCCTCAGAACCTTAATTTCAGTGGCAAATAAAAGTAAGCAATTAGCTAGCATTCTTTAGCTTGGCTAATCTATAAACATATTTCATAGTGTCTACAAATATAGGGTCTTTGGTAAATAGATCTTAAGTTTTTATACTTTAGTAAAATTCTTAGCTTTAAAATTTTTTTTATTTATTAATTTTAAAGAGCAAGAGAGGGAGACAAAGAGGGAAACATCAATTTGTTGTTCTGTCAGTGTGGGTAGCTAGATGTTAATAAGAGAAGAAAGCAAAGAAAATCAGACATTAAAAACCTGCTTGCTTCACTAAGAAATTACAATTTTAGACATCCCAGGAGAGTACAGCCTTGTCATGCTGAGGGGATTAACACTTTCCCCTATTCTTGTAGGGAGGAAGGACCAGATTTCCTATCTCTTCAGGCTTCAACCAGAGGAATAGCAACAGCAGAAATTCTTCTACTGCATGTGCAGTAGGAGTCAAGATAGCACAGGGGGAGGAACTTCTACTTTGAGGCAGCACAGTAGAACAAAGATGGCAGCCACATGGCCTGTCAGTCTAGCCTGGGAAAAGGATCAGATTGGCTAGGGGCACAGAACCCTGGAAGGTCTAGGAAATGGCTGGATTAGGGGGACGATCCAGCACAGTCTGTGAAAGGTTGTGAAGTTGACTGGTTAGTTTAAACTGACTAGTCCTCCCCAGTGAGAGATAATATTAACCAAAGGAACTCTCTCTCTCCTCTCTCTAATTTGGTAATGTGCTTACCCCATTGGTATGTGAGTTCTCCCAGTAGCCATGCAGCTCAAGGAGCCTGGTGGGCTGGCAGCTGCCTGGGGGCTGGCAGACACACGGACTCCTAAATTAGGTTCCCAGTGTGAGTCTGGATATAGCAATACAGTGCTGGCTAGAGTCTGGAACACAGACTATGCTAGCTGGGCAAGAACAAAGACTGGGCTGGACTAAGCTTTGATATAGACTGAATCGCAGCACAGAATTTTTGGACACTGGTCTCTGTATTGGCCCTGATGAAGACAAGATTAGATTTTTTTCCTTGACTAGATGGGTGGAAATGAGGCATTGGGAACCTGTGGACAGTTTTCCACTTCAACCCCAAATAATCTCACCAAGAAGCCTCATCCCCTCATACATGGGTCCCTGGAATGCTTTCCCATGACTCTATGAAAGAATACCTTTTCTGCTGGCATCAATTTCACTTATTTATGCATCATTGGTTGACTCTTGTATGTGACTGGGGATCAAACCTGCCATGTTGGCGTGTTGGGACAACAGCTGAGCTACCTGACCAGGGCATAATTCTTAGCTTTAAAGTTACCAAAAGTCTTTGGCAAATTATTTTTAAGTACCCATATCTACTTCATTTATTAATTATCAATAATCATATTTAGACTATGAAAACATTGAGGCATTAGGCAAAGTTAATTATTATCGTAAGCTATTTTCCTGTTAACAAACCCTGTAACAGCGATAACCAGAGGTGGTTTTAACGGCAGGTGCACCGGGCATGAGCCCTGGTTCTCAACTTCTGAAGGGCCCCACAAAATTCTAACTTTACACTTTTTTCTAATGACACCAAGTTTGGTTTCATATGTGCAATTTTAACATAATAGTACATAGTATTTTTTCATTTATTTAAAAATGTGGTTAACATGTGTTTTATTTGCCTTGTCTCTCTCTTTTTTTTTTGAGGGGCCCAATATTTTCTTCTGTGCCTGGGGCCTCAACCAACCTTAATCTGCCTCTGGAGATAACTAAACTAATATTTTGTAAAATCAGGTAAAATAAAAATATATTAAATGTTAATAATTAATTTTTTTATTGATTTAAGAAAGGAGGGGAGAGAGAGAGAGAGAGAGAGAGAGAAAAGCATCAACTCATTGTTTTACTTAGTTTTTCCATTTAGTTGTGCACTCATTAATTGCTTCTTGTATGTGCCCTGACCAGGGGTCAAACCAATGACCTCTGGCATGCCATGTTGATGCTTTATCTACTTTATTTACTGAGCCACCTGGCCAGGAAACATTAATAAATGTAAAAACATGTCTTTTAATTAAAACAAACTTGTCATTTTTAATATTAAATATTTTCCCATATCAGATAATACTGAAAAGCATTTGATTTAATTTCTGTTATACTTTTTAATTTATATAAGATTTAATTTTTTAAGCCAATTAAACAGAACTTTTTTTGTAAACCAATTTTTAAATTTCTTCTGGAAGTGAACATACATACACATATATAAACAGACACAACAAGCGATGGATGTGGCAGGATGGGCAAGAGAGGCCACTCCAGACTCAACACCGACATCAGCAGGGCCTCCCTTCAGTGGTACAAAAGAAGCTTTATTGAGAGGGGTACGTGAAGGAGCTAAGAATTCCACCAACACATCAAACACCTCCACAGTCACCCAGAAGTCAAACAAATCACCAAGCGACTTCTATGAGTGACTCTGCAAGGCATTTCACCTCTATACCCCCTTTGATCCTGAGTCCCCTGAAAATCTGCGAATGGTAAATGCAGCATTCATTGCCCGATCTTCCCTGAACGTTTGCAGAAAGCTCGAGAAACTAGAAGGCTTCGCCAGGATGAGTGCCACCAGCTCCTAGAAATTGCCATCAAGGTCTTTTTGAATCATGACCTCCAAGCACAGAAGGAAGTTGACAAATGAAGGAAGCAGAAGGTCACCCTCCTTGCTGCTGCACTGGGACAGCCTGATCCCAGCCAGCAATCAGGACCACCTCAGAAAGGGGGAAGACAGCAGCGACCCTCTCTCTGACCTGACAAATGTGCCAACTGCAAGGAATTGGGACACTGGAGAAATGAATGCCCAAGTGAGGGCTCACAGCAGAGTCATCAGGGCAAGAGAAAAATCAGCAGGAGCCAAAGGCGAAGCATTTCATCAGGTTAACATAAATAGAATAGGAAAGACCGGGCTCCTCACAGCTTAGCCCTGGAGAGCTCATGGTCAAGATGAAAGTGGGGGACCAACCAATGACTTGCATGGTTGACACTGGAGTGGAATATTCAGTAGTCACAACCCTGGTGACACCTTTCAGCGAGAGAGAAGCTACCATCATTGGAGCTATAGGAGCACAAGCTGAGCCTCAACCGTTATGTCAGTTGAGAACCTGCCAATTGGGGGGCCACTAGGTCATCCATAAACTTCTCTATCTGCTAGGATGCTCCATCTCTCTACTAGGGAGAGACCTCTTGACCAAACTCAGGAACCAGATAACCTTTCACAAAGGGGGGTCTGCCAGCCTGACATTGAAAGGCCTAGAAGAGAGTTTAATCCTGTAGGTCATACTATTCCACAACAATGAATGGAACTATACACAAAAGAAAGAGCTGAAAAGAATCCAGCAGACTTCTGGGAGGTATTCCTGTCAGTGTGGGTGGAAGGAAATCAACTGGAAGACCAAGAGGCAAAAGCAGCAGCACTAAGGGGAGACCAAAACCCCCCACCATCGGTTATATGCCTAGCTGGAACACTATGGCCAAATAAACCCGAGTACACCCCAAAGAAGAACAGATGGGAGCAAGAGGAAGGTGCCTGTGAAACCCATGAAGGATGGTAGCAGCTCCTGGACCAAAGACTTTTCACACTGAAGAAAACCTAGCCCTCCAGGTTGCAGACTGATACCACCAGTTGACCCACCTTGGCTGGACAGCATTGAGGACACTCCTAGAAAGACATTACTATATAACAGAACTCCCAGGAGTCTGCACAATCATAAGCAACTGATATGTCACCTGCGCCAAGAACAACCTTCCTCAGAGGCCTGTCCAGGCACCTGGAATCCAACAAGTAGGGACCTATTCCTTTGAAGATCTAGAAACAGACTTTACTGAATTAAAGCAGAGCTAAAGCTACAGATATCTATTTGTCATAATATGCACATACTCTGGGTGGGTAGAGGCTGCTCCCACAAGAAATGAAAAAGCCCGTAAAGTAGCCCGAGTGTTCCATCGAGAAATCATTCCTTGGTTCAAACTTCCCCTCACCATCCACAATGACAATGAACCGGCCTTTGTTGCCAAAGTAATACAAACTCTGGCAAGCATTCTACAGATAAAATGGAAGCTCCATAGGGCATACAGGCCCCAAAGCTCAAGGAAAGTAGAACACATGAACTGGACCCTCAAAACCACCTTAGCCAAACTCTGCAAAGAGACTCTAGTCTCCTGGGTAGACTTACTCCCTTTAGCACTACTCCAGGTGTGTTGCACTCCAGGACCCACAGGATATTCGCCCTTTGAAATCCTTTTCAGAAGACCCCCATCCATTATCAGCAAGTTCAAGGGGGATATCAGGCAGTTAGGAGAAACAGATCTAGCAACTCAATTATAGGCTCGAGGGAAAACTTTAGTTCAAATTAGCCAGTCTGTGTCAGCACGGGCTCCCATACCACTAAGGAGTCCAGCACACCCCCATCAACCAGGGGACCAAGTATGGGTTAAAGACTGGAAAAAGGAAACTTTACAACCCATTTGGATTGGGCCCCATATAGTGATACTTATCACCCCAACTGCTCTTAAAGTTACAGGAATGGGTCCATCACTCAAGAGTTAAGAAAGGCCCATCTAGATGACTCTACAAAGGACACCTAGACAGCCCATCCTGATACACGGACACTCTTGTGGTTCTGGCTCCAAAGGGAACATACCAACAGGCCCTCCATACCACATCTTTATTATGATGTCATATAGCAGGGGTTGGGAACATTTTTGGCTGAGAGAGCCATGAATGCCACATATTTTAAAATGTAATTGCATGAGAGCTATACAATGACTCGTGTACATTATGCATTATCCAGTAAAAATTTGGTGTTGTCCCAGAGGATAGCTGTGATTGGCTCTAGCCTCCTGCAACCATAAACGTGAGTGGTAGGAAATGAATGGATTGTAATATATGAGAATGTTTTATATTTTTAACGTTATTATTATTTTTTATTAAAGATTTGTCTGTGAGCCAGATGCAGCCGTCAGAAGAGCCACATCTGGCTCATGAGCCATGGTTCCCGACCCCTGCCCTATAGATATAACAGGGCATCAAAGGGGGGAAATGTTATGAAAAATTTTAACTCCTTACTGACAGCAGGCTCAATAACTGCTTTGTGAGGTATTTCTACACTCCCTGTTTCCTGCTGTTTTTTTTTAGCTCTGTACCCCCTGCTTCCTGCTTGTGGTCACATGACAGTTAGGACCAGAGAGTCCCCACAACTTATGACCATTAACCTGCTTACTCAGGTCCCTGCAAAGAACCTATAAAAACCCCAGACTCTGTAAGCTCTGGGTCCAGACCTTTGGGTGTTAACCTGTCTTGTCCTGCTAGTGTAGTAAACTGGTTCTCTCTGCCACCCTGAGTGCTGCTTGGTCTGTTCTATCAGGTGAGATTTTCTGCAACAAAATAATGTTTGAGGAGATAGGTTGGGGGCTGCATAGGCAAGGGAGACAGTTCAGCTGCTTGTGTTTTCTAAAGAGGCTGTCCCCTTTTTGCTGTCGGTTGTGTTTACATTTCTGGTTATCAGTAGAGACCCTGAAAGTTACTAAGGCTCAGAATATCCTATTACACTTCTAACTTTGCCACATTTTGAACATAGAGTTATTAGGTTCTTTGAAATATCTTTTCAGGTGTTAATTATTACAAAGAGTAAGAAATTTTAAAGCATCTGCTCAGGTGGCCAGAATTTATGTTGTTCTTTAAGAACTTCCATTTATCAATTAAAGAATGCATTTTATAGAAGAAGTGCAGCTAAATGAGTACTTACTTACCTATCTGGAAACATCCTCCCTTTGCTTTTGAGATATGCCTCCAAATGCCATAACCTCAAGCAAGCCCCACCTTGAGGTAAAAATGCCTCCTTTGAAGGAAAAACACCAACAAAACAAAACAAAAAACTCTCCCCTGAGGAAAAAGCCTTCCTGCAGGTTTTGGATAAGTGCATTTGATTGCTACTAAACGAGTGAGGTCTGTGAAGCCTGGAGGGCTTCATAGCCAGGGAGACACTCTATGGAAGCTATGACCAAACTAGGCTCTGTAGGTGCCATACTTAATTCCGGGGTGCTTGACCATAAAGGTGAGGCCACTCTAGGTCCCTGAGCAGTTTTCATATATGTTCACTTAAAAATAACATGGCCTTGTCAGACTGGTGGTGGCACACGAGCTTTGGTACTAGATGCTAAGGGCCCCTGTTTGAAACCCTGAAGTCACTGACTTGAGCACAGGCTCATCAGCTTGAAGGCAGGGGCTCCAGATTGAGTGTGGGATCATCAACATGATCCCATGGTCACTGGCTTGAGTCCAAGGTTGCTGGCTTGAACAAGGGGTCACTGGCTCAGCTCCCCCTCCCCTACTTTGTCAAGAAACACATGAGAAACAATCAATGAACAACTAAAGTGACACAACTATGATTTGATGCTTCTCATCTCTCCCCTCCTCCTCTCCCTTCCTATCTCTCTTAAATAAATAAACAAATTAATTAATTAATTAATAAGTAAGATAAAAAGGTTTTTTAAGGTGAGAGGCAACTCACATTTATTTGAGATTACTAAGAATGGCTATTTGTTAAGCACTGATTCAGGCAGAATCCCAAATAGTATTAAATAGTATTCTGATTCCGATTAGGGGACAAAGACAATGGGAATTTGTAAGAAAGAGAGGGAAACAGTCATACCAGTAGAAAGAGGACATTTCTATCAGTGCAGATAACATAACATGGTGATTCTAATTCTAAACAATGTTTTTAATTTTCAGTCTAGTAGTCAATAGTCCAGTCATCATAATAACTGCTTTCTTGTTATTTTTGTCAACAGTTTTTTTTGTGTTTTTTTGACACAAGGTTAATGTAGGTCCAGTTCAAAGGTTACTTTACCCTGTTGTAACATTCCAAAGGATTGAGACACAAGATGTGCAGGATAGTTCCTCTGGGATGGCAGCTCTGGATCCATATTAAAGTGGTCACGTTTACATTATTTTTATAGTGAGACTCTGAGGACCTCCTTACTTAGATTGCAGGTATGAAAACCCAGGACTCACTGAGTGCCTCTTATGAGTCAATGGAAAGGAACAAGGGTTCTAAATGCACAGTGGTGTGCTCACTACTTGCAGAATGCTGTCGTGTGATTTCCAAGGAGGTAGGGCAGATTTAAGGTGCTCCCAGGGTTCTGATGAAAAATGGGTTCTGTTCCCTCAAGGAACAAGAGTACTCCACTGAGTGCTTCTCTGGCAAGAAGATTGATTCTGTCCCTGGAACATCAAGGAACAGGCAGGGAGTCCAGGGCCTTGGTGCCTTCCTGATGGAGATCCCAGGTGGAAGAGAGACCCAGAGAGTTCTCTAAAGTCCCTTCAACATTATTTCAACCCAATTTTATTACCTAGACTCTTGCATTCTCTAAAGCACCAAAGAATGCCATTCTGTTTTGACTGAGGGAGGTTTCTTGGTGAAGTGGGCTGGTTTCCCTGTCTCTCACAGAACTCATCATGACTTTTCAAAGCCTTTTTAACCCAATGGAGGCTGTCCCCAAAAATGCTTGTTTAAACCTAAGGATAACAGTAATGCCAGTGGTTGAGACCAGGCAGGTTCACACTGGATTCAGGCACACCAACAGAAGAACTGTGGATTTGAAAGGCATTGGGCTATTCTTGATTATTGGATTCTTGCAGTGGTAGGTGAGTAAACAGAAAAACCACCCTTCTCAGTGGTGGGCAAGCAATTTACCCCTAGTGAAAGTACTCGTAGCCTCATATAGGCTACACACACGTGGCTTTCTGCCATGTGCTCATGCACTAATCATGCAAAGTGCCGAACAACAGTTGTTTTCTCTACAATAATTCTTATTTTTAAGTTGCATTGTCCAACATAGTAGCCATTAGCTATCCACTTAAGTTGTGACTAGTCAGAATTGAGACATTTTTAAGTGTAAAATAAACACCAGATTTTGAAGGCAGTCTAGAAAACAAAAGTATAATATCTCAGGAACAATTTTTTATATTTATCATTGATACTACTTGAGATATGCTAGGACCTAGCAACTAGGTTAAATAAAATATATTATTGAAGTAATTTTACCTGTTTCTTTTTACATTATTTTTTTTAATGTAACTACCAAAAAATTGAAAATTACATGCATGCCTGCATTATATTTTTGGGGCAGTCTTCTCTAAAATGCAAATAATGACAAGACCCCTGATGACTCACCCTGAGGAGTAATGTTTCTAAAGCAAAAATGTGACCTGTCGGTGGCCCCATGATAAAACCTAATTCCCAGTGTGATGATTTTGGGAGGTGAAGACTCTGGGAGGTAATTAGGTTTACACGAAGTCCTAAGGGTGGGGCCTTTAGGATAGGGTTAGTGTCCTTAGAATAGAGACCCCATAGAGCTACCTTCCCCTTCTGTCATGTGAGGGCACAATGAGAATATGGCCATCTGTGAACCAGGAAGCCTTCACTTGACAGTGAATGTGCCAGTGCCTTGGCCTCCAAAACCCTGAGAAATAAGGGTCTATTACTTGTAAGCCACCCAGTCTGTGCTGTTTTTATTAGAGCAGCCCAATAGGACTAAAACATCACCTTTCTCTCCCATACCACTTCCCTCCAACTGCAGCCTTGGTGAGCTACCTGGCCAGGTCCTAGGGGCCATGCAGGCTAGTAGTCTGTCCCTGTTTCCTCCTGCCTCCTGCTGCTGTTTCCCTTGACTGTGTTATCCACCATTCCCACCACTGCACGTTCTCCAAACTGCAAACTTTTCAATAATAGGTGAAGAATCTTTTTTTCCAGGATGTCAAAACAACTGCAACAACAGCCATGACAGCCATTGCCACAATAATGACAGTGGTGACAACATTTTATTGCTTATTTGTCCTTGGTATCTCTCTGTCAATGAACATTGAAGTTGTTTCCACATCTTGACTATTGTGAACAACGCTGCAATAGACATGGGGGTGCAAATGTCTCTTTCAGATTCTGACTTAAATTCTTTTAGATAAATACCCAGAATTGGGATTGTTAAATCATACAGTAATTATAATTTTAACTTTCTGAGGAATGTCTATACTGTTTTCTATAACAACTGAACCACCTTACATTACCACCAGCAGTACATGAAGGACCATACTCATCCATATCCTCACAACACTTGCTTATTTTTTTAACTCTTTTTCTTGTAATATTTTAGAAATTTATTTATGGGTTTGAGAGAGAGAGAGGCAGAGAGAGAGATTGCTTTATTGTTCTACTTTACTTGTACATTACTTGGTTGATTCTTGTTTATTCCCTGAGTGGGAATTAAACCTAAAATCTTGGTGAATGGGGATGGTGCTCTCACCAACTGAGCTACCCGGCCAGGGCCTTGTTTATTTATTTATTTTGAAAAGTAATAGTCCATCTAACAAACATAAGGTGATGTTTCATTGTGGTTTTTATTTGCATTTACCTGATAATTAGTGATGTACATATTTTCATACACCTGTTGACCATTTAAAAAAAATTTTGCATTGATTTGAGAGAGAGGGAGGGAGTGGGAAGAGAGAGAGAAGCATCAACTCATTGTTCCACCTAGCTGTTAAATTGACTTGTGCCCTCATTGACTGTCTCTTGTAGGGGCACTGACCGGAGATCTAACCTGCAACCTCAGTGCACCAGGGCAATGCTTTATCCATCAAGCACCCAGCTAGGGTCTGCTGGCTACTTTTATGTCTTCTTTGGAGAACTGAACTTCTGATTGAGGATGTGTGTACCCTCACTTCTGACTTATTGCTTGCTTCTTGGTGTGCAGGTTCTCTTACTTCACCTGCACCCAGAGCTTTCAGGGAGGGAGTTTTGCTCCCCCATCCCCAAGGCCCACAGGTCTCTTATTCCATGGACTGGATCCTTAGAATTCCAAGGGCATGTGGTGAACTCAGGAACCATATATTAGAGTTTATTTTCTTGGTCACTCAAGAGCCAGTTCCTTTAGCTTCTTAACTGTACCTGGATTCTGGACACTTGAAGTTTTCTGAAGTTCGAAGTATTGTTATGCATAGATTGTGGATAATTTCTGGAATGTAAATATGTGCATATTTGTTTGAAGCTTCAAAGGTATGTGCACGTGTCTGTGTATGTGTGAGTGTGTGTGTGTATCTTTTAATATCCTTATTCTTTAATAACTAATGATTCCAAGGAATGAATGTCTGCTACCTGTCTTGGTTGTTGGTATGAAGTTTGGAAAGAAATAGATTCTGTAACTTGTGCTCAAACTGTTAAACTAATACCATAGAAATATCTTGAGGAAGAGTAGCTTGAAGATCTCCCCCAGTCTTACAACGGTGGAGTGGCACCAAGGGACAAGGATGTGGCTCCTTATTTTTATGGATAAACACAAGCCCTGTGCTCCTGCCTGCTTGTCCAGCCCAGACACTGCTCTGTGTGGTCAATTCAAGGAAAGCCATGGCTCCTGAATTTTTGTGTGAGAATTTCAAGATACGTCACTTTGTTTTTGTACTGACCTTTTCCTCCATGTCCCATTTCAGGCGAGCCTGCCTTCTACTTCTGATATTTCTTGTGGTTTCTTCCCTGATCTTGTCCCTAGACTTAATGATGGCATTCAGGGGTTTTAGCTAAACCTGTGGCTTTCTGTCACACACATGTCCCATCCAGAGCATAGCAGAGAGCACACAGGGCTGTGGAAACAGGAGAGAGGGGGCAGGAACATCCAAACTCTTGTTTTGTTCACATATCCATTTTGCCCTGTGTGAAGATCTCAATGTACCATCCGGCAGATTCCTCTGTTAGGCAGAATGAGGCTAAACAAATATAATTTCTTTAAAAAAAAATTTTTTTATTAATTTTTAGAGAGGAGAGAGAGAGAGAGAGAGAAGAGAGAAGGGGGAGGAAGGAGCAGGAAGCTTCAATTCCCATATGTGCCTTGACCAGGCAAGCCCAGGGTTTTGAACCAGTGACCTCAGCATTCCAGGTCGATGCTTTATCCACTGTGCCACCACAGGTCAGACATAATTTCTGTTTTGGGATGTAGCTCTGTTTCTGTATGTCTTTTACTTGATCATCCCTTGATCATCTAGAATAGTGTGGCAGAGCTGCATTTCTGAGCAAACCTTATATATAAGGTTCTAGTCTCAAGGAAAGAAGTAGCTGTTTTTCAGAGCTAAACAGAGAGGGGAGCTGTGGATAAATATTAACATTACTTGATGCAAATAGGGGTGTTTGTTTTCATCTTGAGCTTTTTCCTTGAGATACCATCAATAATGGATAAAAGTGACCGCACAGCTGACTAACGCTGGGCTGTTGCAAAGCACAAAAATCACATGTAGAGCCATTTAATTTTTGCTTTCCTTTTTTGCCAGGAAGCAAAATAAAAAAGGAGCTAGTCTTTTCAAAATCTGATTTGTTTTTTTTTTCCAGTGGGACCATCTAGCTTCTCCGTCTGGTTTTGCCAATAAAACTGATGTACATTCTAAGGCACAGTCTGTGAGTGTAATTTACTTCTGAATTTGAGCCTTTCTTCTTAAGGGTATTTGCTACAAAGCATACGCTGGAATAATACCAGGGATTAAATAAAAGAGGCGCTTCACATAAAATGAATACTTCAGTGGAGCTTCCACTGTAGAAATTATTTCTACTTTTCTCCTCACACCCACATTCAACAGACATGTTCTAGGGGGTCTCATAACAACCATTTTCTGGACATTGTTATACCTATTGTGCAGATAGAGACTTTGGTTTCTAAGACTTCCTAGCTCACTTCTTCTTTAAAAGATTTAGTGGAGAAATGCTAGTGTCAGTGACTGGTTTTCTTCTTTCTCTTTTCCTTCCTTCCTTCCTTCCTTCCTTCCTTCCTTCCTTCCTTCCTTCCTTCCTTCCTTCCTTTTTTCCTCTTTCTCACTCTTTTTCTTTCTTTTTTTGAGAGAGACAGGGAGAAAGGGAGACAAGAACTTAGATCTGCTCCTGTATGTGCCCAATCAGAGAATTGAACTGGCAACCTCCGTACTTTGGGATGACACTCCAACCAACAGAGCTGTCTGGCCAGGGCTTAAAATCTTTTTTATTTTCAGAGAGAGGAATGGAGAGAAAGACGAGGGGGAAAGGAAGCATTCATTTGTTGTTCCACTCAATAGTGCACTCATTGGCTACTTCCTGTGTGTGACCTAACTGGAGATTGAATCTGCAACCTTGTTGTTTCAGGACGAGCTCTTAACTGACTGAGCTAACCATTCAAGCCAACTTTCTTTTTTTTTTTTTCTTATGATGGTTGATATCACTCCTCATGCCGCAATGACTATCCCCTTTCATCAGCTATGTGTCCATAACTAATCAATAATCAATTAATAAATAGCATCTTTGTTTCTCAGCCTAAGATTTCCCTGGAAGGCAGCTAATAGCCGACAGAGTAGACTAGTGGCTGAAAGGGGGACACATTTCACAAAGGGTATTCAGGGCAATAAAATGCATGGACACACCCTTGCAGAGAAGTGCTTCCTTGCAGTTCTCTTTGACACATCCCACTCATCAGGCACTCTGAGTCCATCCTGCATTTCTGCATGATGTTGGTGTCACTCATTCAGTGACCATGAATCTGTCTTTTATTTGTTTGGGTTTGCACTTTCTCTTACCTGCCACATTGCTTTTTTGCTTCTTGTGCATTTCCTGGGGGGTGGGGAGGCTTGGCTCTCAATGTAAACACATGTCAATTCCTTACTTAGAAGATATTTTTAAGTTCATGTTATGTGCAAGCTATGGTGCAGATGATGAGGATAAAAAGATGAATTAAGATATACTCTTTGTCCACAGAGTGCTCACATGCAGGAGATGAATGTCTAGGTAGATGTTTATGAAACAATGCAGCAGTAGTAGGGATAGAGAGACAGAGAGTAAGAGGTTAAAACAAGAGTTGAACTTAGTTGGCAGGTCAGGGAAGACTGGTGGAAGAGACTCCTGAATGAAATGTCACTTCAGGATAGATAGGGTTAGCCAGTGAAAGGGGTGAGACTAGAGCAATGGCAAGCAATACAACATGTATTTGCAGAATGGCAGGTTCTGTGTGGTTGAAGTGTAAAGTGAGAAGCAGAGACTGTTAGGAGACAAGACCAGTGAAGAGAGTACCACTGTAAAGGGCTTTGGTTGTGTTTTAAGCCAGGGACTTAAATATCTATATATGCATTTAGACAGAAAATGTAACAAATGAAGGTAGGTAATTTATTTCTGTTCCCTGACTGATCTGTAGACAGTATTTTGTAAAGGGTCAAAGTGAAGGGGGATGTCAGCTGCGTACTCATGCTCTTTGTTTTGTCTGGAAGGATCCCTTTGTATTTCCTCTGTGGCTGAATGCCAGCAAACTGACCCAGCCACTCGTCCTCTGGCATTGGCCTTTTGAATCAGTGGTGTTTTTATTCCTGATCACATCTGTTTTTGTGATATAAGAAAAATAAAAGAACTGAACCCTCTATAGTCACAATAATCAGTTATCGTATTCCAGCACTGACATGCACCAATGGTTTGATTTTTGGCAAGGCACAGCAATCTCTCTAAGCCTCAATTCCTCCTCCAAAAGGCGAGGTTATAATGTCCAACCCACAGAGCTGTGGTGGGAAGTGCCCTCCAGCAGAGAGCTGGAACATGGGAGATGCTCAGGGAGTGTGAGTTCTCTCCCTTCATGAATATCAAATAATTCCTGGTCTCTGAACTAAAGCCATTGTACTTCCTTCTAATATTTCAAGTGGAGTGGGCAGGGAGTTAGCCCCTGGGAATGGTGTAGTTTGCTCAGTGCTGGCCTTTGGTATGTGTTAGGCCTTGTGCTAGGAATTTTATGTATTCTAAACTAAGTTTGATCTTATTTTTACTCTGAATGAGGAAACTGGATCCATAGAGTTTAGATATCTTGCCTAAGATCATATGGGTGGGAAAGTTCAAGTCCAGGACCCCATCTATGTGTGTCCTTTTTAACATACCAACATGTATCTACAAGTATCAAACATGTGACTGGTCACTGGGGAATTGCAGTTGAATAAGACATAGTAATATCTCCCCAAGAGGCTCAGGAGTTATTGAGAGGAGGGGGGAAGACACTTGTAGGGATTTCCTTAAAAAACAAGCTATATTCATGTGTAATAAAGACCACTCCATCCACACATTAAACCTTAGGTGTCCTTGACCACCATTGAATTTTTATTTTTATTTTGTGAGAGGTAGGAGACAGGGAGGCAGAGACAGACTCCTACATGCACCCCACCAGGATCCACACAACAAACCCCCTACAAGGTGATTCTCTGCTCATTGCTTGGCAACTGAGCTACTTCAGCACCTGAGGTGAAGCTGTGGAGCCATCCTCAGCACTTGGGGCCAACTTGCTCAAACCATTTGAGCCATGGCTGCAGGAAAGGAAGAAAGAGAGGAGAGAGGGGGAGGGGTGGAGAAGCAGATGGTCACTTCTTTTGTGTGTCCTGACTGGGAATAGAACCTGAGACTTCCACATGCTGGGCCGATGCTCTGCCACTGAGTCATCTGGCCAGGGCTGACCACCATTGACTTCGATGTCAAGAATGTCGGTGTGTTCTTCTCCCCATTTGTATTGTTACTTGTGACCATTTCCTCTGACAGCTCTATTCTGCCAGTTATTGGGATTGATCTTGACCTTATTAAAAAGGAAATCAAGTGAGCCTTGGTCTGACTACATTCTGGTGCTAGACTGTAAGGTTGTGGAGGGCAGAAATCACAGTGTTGGGTCTTTTTATTTTTAAGACTGAGTGTTGTGTAAATATTGGGCTAGGAAGGGCAATCACCTGACTCACATGCTGCCATGCCTTTTCTGTACCCAGAGCAGGCATCAGCAATTGACCACTGGCTGTTTCTCTATATAGAGCCTGAATAGCCTCAGCATTCTCAATGGAGTGCTCTGGACAGTAACTATCAATGGACAGAACTGACCCATAAGATAAGTGACCATCTGTATTAGTTTCTTAGGACTGCATCACATAGTATCACACACTAATTGGTTTAAAACAGAAGATATTTATCCTCTCACAGTTGTGGAGGCCAGAAGTCCCATATTAAGGTGCTGACAAGGTTGTTTCCTTCTGGAGACACTATTCCATGCCCCTGTCCTAGCTTCTGGAGACATCTGGCAATCCTTGCTTTCTTTGTTTGCAGCCACATTGCACCAGTCTCTGCCTCCACTCCCCTCTGTGCTGCTGTGTCAAATATCCCTTTTCTTTCTCTTAGACAAGAATTCTGGTTCCTGGTTTTAACTCTAAACCCAGGGTGATCTCATCTAGAGATTCTCTATTCTCCCTGAAAAAAAAAAAACTCTATTTCTAAAACCTTTTTTTTTTTTTTTGCCTGGCCAGGTAGTGGTGCAGTGGATAGACTGTCAGACTGGGATGCGGAGGACCCAGGTTCAAAACCCCAAAACCCCAAGGTCACTGGCTTGAGCACGGGCTCATCTGGTTTGAATAAGGCTCACCAGCTTGAGCCCAAGATTACTGGCTTAAGCAAGGGGGCACTTGCTGTACTGTAGCCCCTCGGTCAAGGCACATATGAGAAAGCAATCAATGAACAACTAGGGTGCGGCAACAAAGAATTGATGCTTCTCATCTCTCTCTCTTCCTGCCTGTCTGTCCCTCTCTCTGTCTCTGTCAAAAAAAGAAACAACAAAAAAACTTTTTTTTTTCAAATTCACAGGTACCAGGTATTAGGACTGGCTCTATCTTTGAAATAAGTACTTCCTGTTCAAGCCACTACTGTAATCATCTGTAATCAGCACCAGTCAGTGCTCAGGCTCTGGCGCTGGCTGTCTTTCCTGTTTCTGAGTGCCCAAATCCTTCTGCACAACTTGCCCAGCATCCAGTTCTTATAGTTCTGGGGTCTGCCTTACTTCCCATTAGTTTTATCTCCTACCATAGACAGAAGACCTGCTCATATGTGGTGCTCAAGGCCTTGTGTCATGCTGCTGTGCAGCCTCAGTGACTACTCTTGGCTACTGAAGATTTTCTACCACAAGAAGCCTGCTCCTGAGATGCATGCAGGCGTAAAGGCACTCTGTCGAAGGTTCCAGCTGCTCATTCTCACAAGTCAGAGACTCCCTCCAGCCTCTGTTTCCTTCCACCATCCATGACCTGTTTGCTGGTTTATGTTTTCATTCCTGGATTTTTATGTCTGGTATCTGCCTCTCTAACCAACCACTTCTCATTCATACTTTATTCATGTGTTTGGTTTGGATTCTGCCCATGACACTGGCAGCCTGGGTGTCTGGCATAACCCCAAGCCCAGCTTAGGAACCCAGAACCTTACAACCTAACTGCTGTCTTGCATGAACATCTGTCATGGCCTTTACTATGAGACAGAACTTATCCCACACCTCCTGCATCTTCTGTGCCAAGCCAATCCTCGTTCTATTCTAGGTCCTGGGTCCTTCTCTTCCCTCAGTCCCAACTCTGATTTACTCTTTCTGATCATGTCACAAGAAAAGGTTTCAGGAGAATGAACAGAACTCAGGTCTCACTTTCTGAATATAATTAGGATGTTCTCTTGTTCTGGCAAACTGAGTAGGGAACGTGCTCCTTCATGTCAGCCTGTGGGGGTTTTAATGTCATTGCTGTGTCTATGACACACATGGCCTTGGGAGAGGTATTGGCTTCTCTGACTCGAGTTCCTCATTTGTATGATGTGGATGATAACATAAATCTTTTCTAGAGCTCTGTTAGTTTGAGGGCATAATGCTTCAGCCCTCATTGAAGGTCACTAGAAGAGATTATTGGAAAGATTACAACTGCACATTTTTAGGGATGCCCGAGGTTGTTCACCCATACAACATGTGGGGTCTTTTTAGTGTAGATGTAGAAGAGAAATTTCTCTCAGATCACATCATTGGATTGAGCTGGGATTCACCTGTGGAAGTGGTTCATTTTTGTTTTAGTCACATCAGGAAACATATGACACTGTCAGTTTTTTGATGTGCTTCAGCAGCTCGGAAGCTCAGAGCCCAACTTATGTTCTTCCCCCAGCAAGTGAGCAGGGCAGTATGGTCTGTTTCTTCACTGATGCCCCTTTAGCTACATTACTGTAATGTTTGTAATGGTTGTATTTGGAACTTGCATCCAGTTTGCATTGGCCGCTCCTCCTTACACTTGGTGGTGGACCTCAAGTGACTCCTTTGTTACCTACCCTCTGCTATGGAAAGATTTGTGCCCCACTCCCAATTCATAGGCTGAAGGCTCTCTCACCCACCCACCCCAATGTGATGATCTTCGGAGATAAAGGTTTTGGGAGATAATTTAGATCAAATGAGGTTATGAGGTTGGAGCTCTCCTGAAGAAATTAATGCCCTTCTTCTAAGAAGAGACACCAGAGAGCTTCTTCTCTGTTTCCACACCATATACACGAAGGAAAGGCCATGTAGGACACAGTGAGAAGGTAGCCACCTGCAACCCAAAGATAGAGCTCTCACAAAACACTGGCTGACCATGGCCTTAGTCTTTTAGTCACTTGAACTGTGAGAAAACAAATTCCTCTTCTTTAAGCCACCCAGCCTATGCTATCTTGCTATGGCAGTCTGGGAGCTGACTAAGAAGCCCACCCCCTAGCCTCAATTAACTCCTGGGTAAGAGGCAGCCATCTGTCATAAGTTGGGCCAAAGATCAGCTCTTTCTGGGAATGTGGAGTTGAACGAAAAGAGTGTCAGCATCTCTCCAGGCTTGAGCCCTATGTAAAGGAGACTTTGAGGCCACAGGTGACTATGTGGATGGGCAGCAAGAAAGCCAATCTTCTGATAAAACAGAGAGAAGCAGGAGCACAGAGATAAACAGAGCTTAAGGACAGGCAGCTGCTACTTGCTGGGATCCAAAAAAGACACCTTGTTACTGGTACTGTTTTTCCTGGGACCTTGTTACTTTCTTGCTTTTGGGTTTCACAGATTAAACTTTGTATTTTTATTGTAAAATCTTCCCTATTCCTCCCTTTTTTTTCTTATAAAGCTAGCTAGAATTTACTTCTGTTCCTTGTAAAAAAAAAGTTCTCAAGTAAGCCCTTTCCCCCCAATCTTTTAACTTTTCCATATGTTTTGATGCTGCACAACCTTTGGTAAGGTGTCTCAGAATCCTTTATGGGGATGTGTGGATTATGAACAGCTAAAAGGAATTCAGATATTTCCTTCTGAAGCTGGGTAGGAGCTGCTGAGGTCTGTCAAAAGTCCCCTGGATGTCACAGGTAACAAGACAGGGCCCGGAAGAAGTCCAGACCCTACAGAAGTTGGTGGTTGACCTGGGCCCTTTTAGTTGTAGGAGTCTCCCTTCTGTTACAAAAGAGAGTTATGCTGGCCCTACATGCTTTGTTTTCAAAGCATGTTACTAAATTTTTCTTACTTTGCCCCTGCTTTGTGAGGAGTTGCAGACTGGTGAGTTATTTGTGCTTACTTCCTGAAACATGCCATGAATAGTCTCAATTATGGCTCCAGACAATTGCAATTGCTGTTATTGAGGATTTATAGAAGCTCCTACATTTCTAAACATCCTTTTTTATGACTCTCCATTTCTATGGCAACCTAGATAGGCTGCTCTGTACACATGGGAACCTCTTTGGAAAAACCTGACGGGAGAGAATCTGAATTTACAGAGGAGACAAATAAGAGGTTGGCTATTCACAGGGTTTTACAGAGGATCCACAGCGAGTGAGCTCCCTGGTGCACTCGGTGCATTTCCTATTCTCTGTACCAGTCGAGAACAATGCCTACCATATAATAGGCTCTGAATGAAAATTTTGTTGATTGATTGATGAACCCCTCGAGAGGGAGAGGGCTGCAAAGCTAGTGTTATAGCTTGTTGCT
The DNA here is from genome assembly GCF_036850995.1 of Saccopteryx leptura. NCBI lineage: Eukaryota > Metazoa > Chordata > Mammalia > Chiroptera > Emballonuridae > Saccopteryx > Saccopteryx leptura. The sequence continues at coordinate 2,010,947 of NC_089509.1, forward strand.
GCCAATTGGGGAGACATCCAAAAGGAAGAGAACAGATAACCGTAGTTGGGAGGGGAGGGAGTCAACTTAAAAAAAAGTGATTAAGTGAAATAAGGCAGGCAGAAAAATAAAAATATCATATGACCTCACTTATTTGACGAATACAATGAACAGTGTGAACTGAGGAACAAAATTGAGACAGAGAAGAGATCAAAGGGACCAGAGGAAAAGAGAACAGAGGGAAAGAGGACAGATGGAAGGGGGATGATAGGATAGGATAAACCTGAAGGGAAGGGGGAGGGCACAATGGGGAGGGGGACAAAAGAGATGTTGAGGGGAACACGGGGGGGGATGCATTCAGGGCAACACTAGAATCTAAGTAAACACAATAAATTAAATAAATAATAATAAAAAAGACACTTACCACCTTGGAGATTCCAAGAGTTTTAGAAGCTGTGTGCCATGAAACAAGGTCAGAGACCAAATATATATTTCTTATTATGTAAAAAAAAAAAAAAAGTGATTTACATACAGTGTTTAGAAAGTTACCTGGTGCATAAAACAAGATATATACATTCATTTTTCACATAAATCTGCCTGAAGACCCAAGAGACTGGCCATTGCCCGGGTCATGGAACTGGGCAAATGCTGAGACAGGCAGTCCCACTCCTCCGGGATCCAGTGTTTTGCAATGAGGAGCTCTTTGTCATTTCCTCAGGCTCAGGTTGCATTGTACAAACCTGAGACTTTGGGTAGCATGGGAAGCCGTGGCTACCCAAGTTGTCCTGTCAGATCTGCTTTTGTGAGGATTCGTTGTTGCAAAGAGCAGAGCAAAGACCGGGTTTGAACAAGAAAGAGAATTTATTGTAAGGAAATGGCTACTTCTTGGACGCTGGGGGAGGAATGCAGCCGGGCCTCAGACAGGGCTGACCCTGGAGGTGAAGGGGTGTGTGCAGTGCCGGCCATGCCTTCCATACGTTGCTCTGTCCTTTTTCTTCCCAGTGAGATCCGTCTGCCTCTGTGAGCCCAGAGGGAAACAATGTTGAGGAGGAGGTCACCGACAGCCTGCAGACACCCCAAACTGAGTCAACTCTGACCTTTGTGGCAGGCCTGAAGGGGGTGTGTTCTATAGTGACTAATGAACTCTAAGAAACATAGCTACCAGTAGATAGAACCATTCATCATCAGTTCACCAGATACCCCTGTGATAGGTGCTAAGAGATAAAATAAGTAAGATCTAGCCCTAGCCTTATTAGCTCATTGTCTAGCTGGGGAGATAGATAAGTAAAAAGATAAGTTATGGTAATTCCCAAGATGGTATCTCTGTGCATTTATTCATTCAATAAACATTGATGAGCACTTTATTTGACCAGGGACAGCTCCAGGGCCTGGGAGCATAGCGGTGCATATGCCAGGTAGGACTTTAGACTTCAGGGGCAAATGGGCAACCAGAATGTGAAGAGAACCAAGATGACTCGAGGTTGATAAAGTATGAAGTGGAGGAGGAAAAGACCACTGGAATGAGTAGGGTAGAAAGTAAGTCTGAGTCTATTGTGTGTCCATCCCTCTGGTGCTGACATCACCAAGGGTGATGGCAAAGCCTGGAGTAGAAACAAGAACAGGCACCAGTTTTCAATGAAGGAGAATGATAGATAAACAAGATCACTTAGAGAGTGATAAGGGCTGGAGAGGTGAACATGGGGCCATGCACCAGAGAGCTGAGGGTGGGGCTGTTGTAGATGGTGCTCCCAGAGAATTTCTATGATGAGGCAGGTTCCATGTTGAGGAGAAGCAGAAAGAGCAAAGTGCGAAGTCCACAAAGCAAAGCAAATGTGATGTGTATATGAGAAATATCGAGGGGAAGATGAGGAGGACATGAAGGTCAGAGAGAGGTTGGGCTGGATCACGAGGGGTTCTGTGAAGATATTGAAGGACAGTGTTGGCATTATCAGTGTCAAGATGAAGCCACTGTGGCTGCTGGATAGGGCTGGGTAGCGAGATGTGAAGAAGGCAGCAGGAGGGCAGTGAGGGGCTTCTGCCAGGCCCAGGGGAATGGTCTTCCTGCATCAGTGAGTGGGGGTCAAATAGGAGAGAAGCATCCAAGCTGGGGACATATTTTGGAGGTAGAATCACTAGGATTTTCAAATAAACTGAATGTGAGTGAAAAAAAAAGAGAGGACTCAATGATTAACTCTACGGTTTTTTAACCAAGCAGCTTGGGAAATTGTGGGGCTGTTTACTGAGAAGTGGACAAGCCTGGGAGATGAAACATTTGTGGGAAGAGTCACTAGGGAAACTCAGGTTCCTATTACATGTGAGGTTTCTCTTGGATGTCTTAGTGGAGAAGTCAGATAGACAAAGGCAGGCAGAGGTCAATGCTTGAGCTACGCTGTCCAGGAGAATTTTGGTGTGAGCCATGAATGGGGGACAAGTGGCTGGGTTTACATTCATTAGTAGTGGCCCTGGTTGGTGGCTCAATGGATAGAGCATTGGACCAGCGTATGGATGTCCTGGGTTAGATTCCTGGTCAGAGTACACAGGAGAAGCGACCATCTGTTTCTGCCTGCTTCTGCTCCCCCTTCTCTCTTTCTTCCTCTCCTGTAGCCAGTGGATTGATTGGTTTGAGCATTGGCCCCTGTTGCTGAGGATGGCTCTTTTGGAGCACAATAGCCTTAGGAGTTAAAAATAGCTCAGTACTTGAGCATCAGCCCCAGATGGGGCTGCCAAATAAATCCCGGTTGGGGTGCATGTGGGAGTCTGCCTCACTATCTCCTCTCCTCTCACCTAAAAAAATTACTTATGCTTCCCAAGCATGCATTTTAAGTAGTAAGAAATATCTCTGATGAACTCTCCCCTGGAAAGCCAGTGAAAACATTCTTTGAGAATCCTGTGGCACCCCCTAAGTTGAAGGTGTCAGAGATCGTGCAACAGCACTTGATGCTAGCTCCATGTCAGTCACTGGGGTGACTCTATGGGTGGTGAGATGCAGTACTTGTTCAGAAGGACTCTTCTTCTGATGCTGGGGGAGCTTGAGCTGGAAATCCAACACAAGAGCATGAAGAGGTAGTGGCGTGATGCTCTGGGAACACTGATCAGATCACATCTTCATCTTTTAAAAATTCATCAGGGTCCCCTTGGCCAGTGAGGAACCCTGTGGTCCTGGCCTCCCTAATGTAAACCCAGGGGCTGTCTCCTGTTGCTGTGCTACCACAGGCGCAGTGCCTTCATGTTACTTATCCTTGCACATGTCTCCTCCTCATGACCTACTTACCTCTAACACCCAAATCTCCTTTGTGGAGCTCTGCTTGGTTCTCTGTCACCCACTCCTCTCACTCTGTGTGTTGTTGACTCTCTTCTCTGTGCTAGGTCCACTTCTCACATGTAGCTCCTTTTCTGCGCAAAGCAGCCACAACTCTAACACTTCCCTGTGTCTGTAAAAAGGATTCTGTCTAGATAAATAACAAATCTGGTCAAGCTGATTACAGAACAAGCGATTGTGATTGTGTGGTTGTTCTTTTTAGGTGGCACCTGAAATTAGGATGTTTCAGAAGTGCATCTGGCCTCCAGTGCAGCAAGGTCTAATGGTGTGTTGTCGGGAAGGTATCCTCCTTCCTATCAGCCAGCTTGATTTCCTTTATTAGGCTTGCTCTCAGGTGGACATGGCTGCTGGCTGTTCCAGACTCTGCTTCCAGAATCTGACAAGGAAAGCTACTTTTTTTCTAGTAGTTTCAGCAGATGCCCTGGACTGACTCAGTCAAACCCTCAAATCTGAGCCAGCTCCAGAGCCCGTGGTATGGACACTCTAATTGGCCAGGTGTGGGCCATGCACCCAGCTGGGACTATGTGGGCTCAGAAGTGTGCTTCTTCAGAGAAAAACACAACATTATGGTTGGAAGAAGGGGTCTGGACATGCAAATGCCATAAGTGTCCATTTTGGTTTCATTGACCAAGTCCTTACATAGATAGTAAAATCTTTGAGGACCAAAGTCATGTCTAATTGCTCCTTGTATCTTCAGTGGCTGTCCTGGGGCTGGAACATACCATTTAGTAAATGTTTCTCAAACAAAACATAACATGTTCAGAGGAGCAAGAGAAGATGCCAGAATTGGGGAAGTCATGTACAACTCTGTGGATAAAGTGGGCAGAGTGTAAGGTGGACATTGACCAATGGGGAGACAGCAGGAATGGCTAAACAGGAACTTTGAGAGACAGATGGCAAAACCTGAAGACATATTATCCATAAAGATTGTGAGACAGCCTAGCACTTCAGCCCAGAGTAACAAGAAGGAAGTCACACCACTGCCTGGAAAGCAGTGACTTCTCCTTATACTGCATGTGGGGGCATCCAGTGGGGGTTGCACATCTCAGAGTCACAAATCAAGGTCTGAAGCTCAAAAGAGAGGCCATTACTGAACTTAAACTCCAAGACTGTTATCTTTGAGAGACAAGGTGTAGAAAAACCAGGGTGTAGGCCACAGTTTTAGGAAAGGCCCTTGGCCCTGGCCAGTTGGCTCAGTGGTAAAGCATTGGCCCAGTGTGTGGATGTCTTGGGTTTGATTCCTGGTCAGGAAACACAGGAGAAACAACAATCTGTTTCTCCACCCATCCTCCTCTTGCTTCTCTCTCTCTTCCTCTCCTGTAGCCATGGCTCGATTAGAGAGAGACAGCCCTGGATGCTGAGGATAGGTCCATGGCCCTCAGGTGCTAAGAAGAGCTCGGTTGCTGAGCAATGAGCAGTGCCCCAGATGGGTAAAGCATCGCCCCTTAGTGGGCTTGCTGGGTGGATCCTTGTCAGGGTGCATGCCTATCTCTGTCTCCCCTCCTCTCACTGAATAAAAAAAAAAGGAAAGGCCCTCATGGGGGGAACATGAACTGGAGAAGGAAGACAAGCCACTGGCCAGGCAGGGTCAGACCAAGGCGACAGATCAAAACAAGAGTTCCAGAAGCTGAAGGAGGAGAGCTTCTAGAGGAGGAGGGTGAATATGAGTGGGTTCACATGATCAGAGGAGATTAGCTCAGGGAGAAACTGTTATGTGCAGCACCTAAAAGACCATGGCTGATCTTAAAGCAAGAAGGTTGGGAGTGATAGGAGGCCAGGAGGCAGGGTCCAGGTAGCTGAACCACAGGAGGAGGAGAGACCTAGAACAGCCACAGAGCCTCCTGAATGTGGATCGACAAAGCCCTTTCCACATAATGAAACACACCTAGCCCTGCAGGCCTATGTATTCCTGCTCTTTGAACACAAAGTACAATCAGCTTCAGTTTGTTTCCCCACTTCTAAAGTTTGGATGGGAACATCTGCTGCTCCTGAATTTGACATTCCACATACAAGTGGCTTTGAGCTCAGAGCAAAGGGCAAGGAAGTAAGATTCCATTTCTCTGACACACTTCTTCTGAAGGCCATAGCGAGGGTAGGAGTTCACTGTCGAAATCAGTAGTTTAGAAAAAAAACCACAGCATGAATATGGTAGATTTGTGACTCCCAAAAAAGCAGCTCTGTGCAAATCAGACAAGACAGAGCAAACATCGGTCTTTTTGTATCTTGCTGAGAAGTAGCCTTTGTAGAGAATTTTAACAAGAGATGAAATTACTATGGTCTGCCTTTTTACGTTAGTTTTTTTCTTCTCAGAATCTTGGTGACAGATTCAGGGTACAGCTATTGAAAAGAGGGTTTTTTAATTAAAAAGCTGCAGACTCCCCTTTTTCAATAGAAATTCTTATCTTTCAGTGTGACATTTAAAGCCTTTTTACAATATAAACCCAACTTTCATTTCATGTTCTCATTGCTACAACATTCATGGCCTTTGGACATCACTGGCCTTCATGATTGACCCTTTCCAACAATCACTCATTCCATAAATGATAATGGGCCCCTACTTGGCGCCAGGCCCTGATGCTTCAAAACAATGACTTGAAGTAGGTATGGCTGAGCTGTTCCACCTGTGTGGACACTGAGGCTCACAGAGGTTGAGTGCTTGGCCCGGGTCTCATAGCTTGTGAAGGTGGGATCAATATTGAATTCTGGTTTGCTTGACCCTGCAGACTGCTCCTTCTGTTTCACTTGACCTTTCAAACACTGTCCTTTTCAGACCAGCCCCCATCTGGTCAGTGGACACTACCTTTTCTCCTTACTCTATGATTCTGGCCAGTGCTGCTAGACTCTCCTCTTCTCTCTAATCCCGCAGTCAGAAGCCAGTGGAGACAGGGATAGGTCTCTGTGTTGAAAAGGATGTCAAGTGACCATTTCTTTAAATCTAAAAATACATGGAATAATGCAGTCTAAATAGCTTTGCCTCAGAATGCAGTTGATGACACACTCTAAAAATTAAGGGGATCAGCACATTCACTTTCTGTCAGAAAGCCTGTCCTCACTGGCCACCCTTACCGCTGGGTGCAGGGGGAGCACACAGACCAAAATCCCCTCAGTCCAGTGGGGGCTTCTCTACCATGCTTAACAGCAATGCCAAGGGAAATTCAAAGGCAAAATTAGCTTGAGTGTTGCTGGTGAAAATAAATTCTTCTCAGTGGAGTGACTAGAGCATAGTAATTTAGCAATTTATATATATTTTTCAATAGTAACTGAAATAATAATTCACAATTAGAAGAGCATTGCATTTAATCCAGAGGCAGAACATTTATCCCTTACCTCTACCCCTCCTTTTTATTTTCACAGACTAATTTAAGAATTTTTCATTTTTTTCTTCTGCAAAAATGTTGAAAAAAGATATTTTGCCCTTAAGTAAAAATAAGTAATTTTCTTCCAGCAGGCTCACCATCAGTTCACCATTGACTTACCACAAAGACCAGTGAATAGACAGTCACCATCATTTACTATTCATGCGTGCCTTATAAGTGGCCATGAGCTGACATGGAGTTTACATGAGGGGCCAGCCCTGGGCCAATCTTCTCACAAGAAACACCTTGCCCACCTGGAGTGGGGGGTGGGGTCTGAAGAACCAGGTGCAGGTCCCTCATTAGCCCAGCACACCCCTGCTTTGTCTTCATGACTTTGGTGGAGGCTTGAGAGGTGTGGCAGCCCAAACTCTGAATTAAGCTCCTGCTGAGCTTAATTCCTAGGGTGACTCACTCATGGCGGGTACAGCTCTGATGTAGCATGAGAATTTGGGCAAAAGTAGTTAACATTTCTAATTTCTGAGATGACTCAGAGACATTGAAAGCATTGGGTCCAAAAAAATTATTCTCTTTTGTTATGTTATTTAGTTTTCTTTTCTTTTCCAAGTGAGAAGAGGGGAGATAGACAGACTCCCACATGTACCCTAATTGGGATATACCTTGCAATCCCATTCTGGGGCCAATGCTCTGCCCATCTAGGGCCATGCTCACAACTGAACTATTTTTAGCACCTGAGGCAGAGGCTCCATGGAGCCATCCTCAGTGCCTGGGGCTGATGCACTCGAATCAATTGAACCATGGTTGTGAGGGGGAGAGAGAGAAAGAGAATGGGGAGGGGAGGGAGGAGAATCAGATGGTCACTTCATCTGTGTGCCTGACCAGGAATCAAACCTGGGACATCCACATGCTGAGCTGACACTCTACCATTGAGCAAACCAGCTAAGACCTGAGAATATATACTTAATGCAAATGGAGATAATTTGAGGAAACCACTTTTAGCTGTTCATAAGCATGGCCTCTTTCATTTTGCATTGACTACACCCAGTTCACTAACCATTTTTATAAAGGCAGCAACTTAACCTTACAAGAGAACAAGCTATGGCCTGAGATGGCGTAGGACTGAGCTTCTCTACTGTTCTAGTGAGAGAGTCTCCCCGAGGGATTGCCTGGCTGATACTCTCACAGACCTACATTGTTCAAGGGAGAGATGGGGGTAGGGTGGAATTGTTGCAAATACTGCTGAATGGTCAGGTAAAATGCGAACCTTAATTTTGCTCATTGTATTTGGCAACATGGAGGTTATCGGTGTCCTTGACAATAGCACATTTGATTAAGCACTGGGACAAAAGATTGCCTGGGGTGTGTTCAAGAAGGAGTAGCAAGAAGTAAAATAAAAAAAATCACAGACATCTCTCATAGACATAATTTTCTCTGATATATCACCTCAAGCAAGAGAAACAAAAGAAAAAAAATAAGCAAATGGGACTACATCAAACTTAAAAGCTTTTGCACAGTAAAGGAAACCATCAAAAAAATAAAAAGACAACTTACTAAATGGAAGAACATATTTGACAATACATCTCATAAGTGGTTAATATCCAAAATTGACAAGGAACTTATAAAACTTAACACCAAAAATCTCCCAAACAATCTAATTAAGAAATAAGCAAAGTATCTAAACAAACACTTCTCCAAAGAGAACACACAGATGCCCAATAGACATATAAAAAGATGCCCAATGTCACTAATCATTAGAGAAATGCAAATTAAAATCACAATGAGGTACCACTTCATACCTGTCAGAATAGCTATCATCAATAAATCAGCAAACAACAAGTGTTGATGAGGATGTGGAAAAAAGGAACCATCATGCACTGTTAATGGGAATGCAGATTGGTGCAGTCACTGTAGAAAGCAGTATAGAATTATCTCAAAAATTAAAAATTGAACTGTCTCATGACCCAGCAATTCCTCATCTGGGAGTATATCCAAAGAAACCTAAAACACTAATTCAAAAGAATATATTCACCTTTATATTTATTGCAGCATTATTTACAATAGCCAAAATTTAGAAGCAGCCAAGTGCCCATCAGTAGATGAGTGGATAAAAAAACTGTGGTGCATTTATACAATGGAATACTACATGGCCATATAAAAGAAAAAAATCATTCCTTTTGTGACAGTGAGAATGGACCTGGAGAGCATTATGCTAAGTGAAATAAGACTGTCAGAGAAAGACAAGTACCATGTGATTTCACTTATATGTGGAATCTACTGAAGAAAATAAAGTAAGAAAAAAATAGAAACAGACTCATAAATACAAAGAACAGACTGACAGCCTTCATTGGGCATGGGGTTTGGGGGTACTGGGTAAAAAAGGTGAAGGGATTAAGCAAATAAAAAAAATTATAGACAGACAACAATCCGAGGATTGCAGGAGGGATATGAGGTAGGGGAGATGGAGGAGGGTGAATAGATAGTGATAGAGGGACATTTGACATGGGGCAAGTAACACACAGTGCAGTACACAGATGATGTATTGCAGAACTGTGCACCTGAAACACGTATAATTTTATTAACCAATTTAACCCAACTAAAGTCAAATAAAAATCAAGAAGTTTTGCTATAAAGGGACGTAAAGTAGTTGATAATAGCTAAAGGTAGATATGGAGTCAGCAGGAAGTTTTCTTTAGTTAAGGTAGTAATAATAACATAATGCTTCTATACTGAGAGAAATGATATTGCAGAGAGTAGAACAACAGGTGATGTTGGAGAAATGGTATGATTTGCAGGAACAATGTCCCTGGATAGGTGGTAGGGGCTGCGACTTGGTGCAGCGTTAGAAGACTGGTGGTAGGAGAAGCCCTGACTCCCATAAAGAGGAGGAGGTCAGAGGGCATCAATGCAGAAGTAGGTGATAGGGGAGCTTGTGGTGGTTTCTTGCTGCCTTCTACCTTCTAGTGAAATGGGCATAGCCAAGAAGGAGGAAGCCTGAGGAAGAGTTGCAAGTTTGAAATAAAAGAAGTACCACAGCTCACTAAATCAGGGGAGAATGAATTCACAGGGGTAGGAAGCTTGGTAGGGAAGTAGCAAACATGAATTTGAAGCAAGACCAGTCAATGTATTTTCTGCCAGGCACATCAGTTGGTGTCCCAGTAAAGCCCAAGTTCCACATCAATTAAACATCCCCAATTCGACTTCCCTGAACAGTGGGACACTTCTGCTTATCAGCAGGGCTGGGAACCTTTTTGAGACTACTCTTGAGGTGGCTATGAGGATGCTACTTATCAGTGTCAACACCTACTGCCACTGGAGGAAAGACACGACTGACACACAAGTTAGTTGCAAGAATCACAGAGCCAATTTATTACTCACAAATCCTTTTGGTGTGCCTGGGTACAGCTTAAGGGGGCCCCATCAGCTTGCTCCTCTTGGCTGTCTTTGGTCAGAACAGCATGGAGACAGTCCACGTTCATGTTGGAGTCTGGGCAACTACTGCAGCAGGGGGCCCCTTAGCTTTAGTACCTTTTCTGGCCAACGCCTTCTAACAGGTGTTAATCTACAAGATTATCATCTCAAACCACCTTTTTGGGAGTTTCTCACAGGGAGTATTTTTTATGTGAATTGACTGGAATGTTACATCAAGACACTTTTAAGATGTTCCTAGGGAAATCTCCTGTCTATCTCAACCCACAGAGTTATGACATCAAGCCACTTCTTATCTATATGTTACCATACACACACTAACTGAGCCCTGTGTGAAAGACAGAGTCTGTTTATCATATCTGTACACACTATATTAATTCCTATCCAGATGGCATAACTTTATTTTCTTAATTACTTTTAATATTATATCCTAATTATTTTATATATATTTCATATTTTTTTATATTTCTGTATATTTAATTACTAAAACCTTATATTACTGCAATAGTTGGCTACCAGGATGTTGGTGCAGAGATACAGATAGAAGGGTTTAATGAAGGTCAGGTTTATCCTGAATAATACAGGAAAACATGGGTGAGGAATTTGAAGATAGATACATTAAAGCAATCACAAAAAGGCACAAGGTGTTTGAAAGATGGTGACTGAATGATCTATCAAATAAATAAATTGTAAATCCCACAGGCACTGTGAATTTTTAGAATAAAAAGATAGAAGAAAGAATTCAGACAAAGTCTGAGAATATAGGGAATATTTCTTGAATACTCAAGAGAGTGTGGTGGCAGTGTGGGGGGTGGTGGACAGGTTCAGCAGAGGATAGGAAGAGCTGATTGGGTCAGAGTTGGAGGCAAGTCTGGCATTGTGTAGTTGTTGGCATGCTAGGCTGTGATGAGTGAGTACTGTGCTTGTGGTGGCAGCACTGTAAGTGTGGGGTGGAAATAAGGGTTCTCCTCATGCCAAAAGAGCTGGGGTGGAGTCTTATTCACTTCTTTTATTGTGGGAACTGAGTAGAATTATTGGGAACCCAGAGTTTGGAGGATCCTTCTTCACTAATTAATCAAAGATCAGCCAAGTGCAGGGCCAACTTATGTAAACCAAAACCAAAGTTTCTTATTAAAATTATCAGTAAAAAAAAAAAAGAACAATGACTCTGTTAGAGAAACAATTTGCAAAACACTCCTTAGTCCAGACAAACAACAGCTGATGTCAACCCAAGAGACCTAGAAATAACACAACTAAAAATTGGAGGCAGACAATACCAACTGTAGACTTAGCCAGCTCTAAAAACAACACATCCAAATGAGGAGGGGATACACAGACAAAATGGGAAGACAGAGAAGTGTAATCCAAATGAATCAACAAGAGAAACCACCAGAAAATGAATGTGTGAGATGGAAATAAGCAAATTACCGGATGCAGAGTTTAAAATAATGATTGTTAGAATGTTGAAAGATCTTAGAACAACAATGGATGGACACAGTGAGCACATAAATAAAGATAACAAGCATCAAAAAGGACACTGAAATAATAAAGAACAAGTCAGAAATAACAAATACAATATCAGAAATGGAGACTACATGAGAAGCAATTAAAAGCAGGCTGGATGAAGCAGAGGATCGAATCAATGATTTAGAAGACAAAATAAATAAAAACATGAAAGCAGAGCAGCAAAAAGAAAAGAAGCAGAAAAAATCAGAGGAAACTCTAAAAGAGCTTTGTGACAACCTAAAGAGAAACAACATCCGCAACATAGGAGTTCCTGAAGAAAAAGAGTCAGAGCAAGGGATAGAGACCTTGTTCAATAAAATCATAGCTGAAAACCTCTCTAAATTGATGCAGGAAAAAGTCGCACAAGTTCTAGAAGCACAGAGAACTCCATTAAAGAGAAACCCAAAGAAATCTACACCAAGACACATCATAATTAAAATACCAAAGCTAAGAGATAAAGAGAAAATATTAAAAGCTGCTAGAGAAAAAAAGGCTTTCACCTACAAAGGAACACCCATAAGGATGACATCCCACATCTCAACAGAAACTCTTGAGGCCAGAAAGGAATGGCAAGAATTATTCAAAGTAATGCAGAACAAAAGCCTACAACCAAGATTTCTTTATCCAGCATGGCTATCAGTTAAAATTGAAGGAGAAAGAAAAAGATTTCCAGACACCCCCCCCCCCCAAACAGAAAAATACTCAAGGAATTTATTACAATCAAACCAATGCTACAAGAAATGTTAAGGGGCCTGTTGTAAACAGAAAAAAAGGGAAAAGATTATAGTAAAAGATGAATACAGCTTTAAAGAATAAAATGGCAATAAATAACTACATATCAATAATAACCATAAATGTAAATGGATAAAATGATCCAATCAAAAGACATAGGGTAGCTGTGTGGATAAGAAAACAGTACCCATACATATGCTGTCTCCAGATACACAGCTTAAAACAAAAGATACACATAGACTGAAGGTAAGAGGATGAAAAAAATACTCATGCAAATGGAAATGAAATAAAAAGCTGGGGTAGCAATACTTATATCAGAAAAAATGAACTTTAAAGCAGAGACTATAGTAAGAAATAAAAAAAGTCACTACATAATAATAAAGAGAGCAATCCAACAGGAAGATATAGCCATTATAAATATCTATGCACCTAATATAAGAGCACCTAAATATATAAAGCAGACTATGATAGATATAAAGAGTGAGATCAATAGCAATACTATAAGAGTAGTACCCCACTAACATCATTAGATAGATCCTCAAGAAAAAAATTAACAAAGAAACAGCAGACTTAAAGGACACATTGATCAAAAAGATTTAATAGATATCTTCAGAACCTTTAACCCTAAAGCAGCAGAATATACATTTTTTTCAAGTGCTCATGGTACATTCTCTAGGATAGATCACATGTTAGGGCACAAAAGAGGTCTCAACAAATTTAAGAAGATTGAAATCATATCAAGTACTTTCTCTGATCACAATGGTACGAGCTAGAAATCAACCACAACAGAAAAACTGAAAAATACTCAAACACATGGAAACTAAATAGCATAATATTAAATAATGCATGGGTTAACAATGAGATCAAAGAAGAAATTAAAAATTTTTTAGAAACAAATGATAACAAGCACACAACAACTCAAAATTTATGGAACACAGCAAAAGCAGTCCTGAGAGGGAAGTTTATAGCATTACAGCCATACCTTAAGAATCTAGAAAAAGCTCAAATAAACAAACTAAACCTGCATCTAAAAGAACTAGGAAAAGAACAGCAAGGAAATCCCAGAGGTAGTAGAAGGAAGGAAATAATATAAATCAGAGTGGAAATAAATGACATAGAGTCTAAAAAAACAGTACAGAGGATCAATGAAACCAAGAGCTGGTCCTTTGAAAAGATAAACAAGATCAATGAACATTTAACCTGACTAACCAAGAAAAAAAGAGAGAGGACTGAGATAAATAAAATTAGATATGATAGTGGAGAAATAACAACTGACACAACAGAAATACAAAGGATTGTAAGAAAATACTATGCAGAACTGTATGCCAAATAATTAGGCAACTTAGGTAAAATGGACAAATTCTTTGAAACATATAGTCTTTCAAAAATCAATCCGGAAGAATCAGAAAACCTAAACAGATCAATTACAACAAATGAGATCAAAATAGTTATAAAAAAAACTCCTAACAAACAAAAGCCCTGGGCCAGATGGCTTCACAGGTAAATTCTATCAAATATTCAAAGAAGAACTAACTCCTATCCTTCTCAAGCTATTTCAAAAAATTTAAGAGGAAGGGAGACTTCCAAGCTCCTTTTATGAGGCAACCATAATTCTGATTCCAAAAGCAAAGACAACAGAAAGAAAGAAAATCATAGGCCAATATCCCTGATGAATTTAGATGCTAAAATCCTCAACAAAATATTAGCAAACGGGATCCAGCAATACATGCAAAAAATCACACATCATGATGAAGTGGGATGGTACAATATTTGTAAGTCAATCAATGTGATTCCTCATATAAACAAAAGAAAGGAGAAAAACCACATGATAATTTCAATAGATGCAGAAAAAGCATTTGATAAAATCTAGCACTTATTTATGATAAAAACTCTCAGTGAAGTGGGAAAACAGGAAACATACCTCAACATGATAAAGGCCATCTTTGACAAACCCACAGCCAACATCATAATCAATGGGAAAAAATGAAAAGCAATCCTCTTAAAATCAGGAATAAGGCAGGGGTGTCCCCTTTCACTACTCTTATTCAACATAGTCCTGGAAGTCCTAGCCACAGCAATCAGACAAGAAAAAGAAATAAAAGGTATTCAAATTGGAATAGAAGAAGTAAAACTTTCATTATTTGTAGATGTATGATACTGTATATAGAAATCTCTAAAGTCTCAGTCAAGGAAATACTGGACCTGAGAAATGAATTCAGCAAGGTGGGAGGATATAAAATTAATACACAGAAATAAGAGGCATTTTTATATACCAACAATGAACCATCAGAAAGAGAAATTAAGAAAAAAATCCCCTTCACTATTTTAAGAACAACAAAAAATAAAGTACCTAGAAGTCAATTTAACCAAGGAGGTTAAAGACTTGTACCCGGAAAATTATAAAACATTGATAAAAGAAATCAAGGAAGATACAAACAAATGGAAGCATATACTGTGTTCATGGATAAGAAGAATAAACATCATTAAAATGTCTATATTACACAAAGCAATTTATAAATTTAATGCAATACCAATTAAAATACCAGTGACATATTTAAAAAATATAGAACACATATTTCAAAAATTTATATGGAGCCAAAAAGGAACACAAATAGCCTCAGCAATCTTGAAAAAGAAGAGTAATGTCAGAGGTATCACACTTCCTGATATCAAATTATACTACAAGGCCATTGTACTCAAAACAGCTTGTTACTGGCATAAGAACAGGCATACAGATCAATGGAACAGAACAGAGAACTCAAAAATAAACCCACACCTTTATGGCAATTTATATTTGACAAAGGAAGTAAAAGCATACAATGGAGGTAAGACAGTCTCTTTAATAAATGGTGTTGGGAAAATTGGACAGCAACCTGCAAAAAAATGAAACTAGACCACCAACTTACACCATTCACAAAAATAAACTCAAAATGAATAAAAGACTTAAATGTAAGCCTTGAAATTATAAGCATCTTAGAAGAAAGCATAGGAGTAAGCTCACTGACATCTCTCGCAACAATACATTTGCTGATTCATCTCCATGTGCATGTGAAGTAAAAGACAGGATAAACAAATGGGACTATATCAAACTAAAAAGCTTTTGCACAACTAAAGATTATATGAACAGAATAAAAAGACAAACCACACAATGGGAGAACATATTTGACAATATGTCTGATGAGTGGTTAATAACCAAAATTTATATATAAAAACTTGTAAAACTCAACACCAGGAAGACAAACAATTCAATCAAAAAATGGGTAAAAGAAACAAACATTTCTCCAAAGAGGACATACAAATGTCCAATAGACAGATGAAAAAATGTTCAACATCACTAAGCATTAAAGAAATGTATATTAAAACCAGGATGAGATACTACCTCACAGCAGTCAGAATGGCTTTCATTAACAAAACAGCCCAGAATAGGTGCTGGTGAAGATGTTGAGAAAAGGGAACCCTCCTTTACTGCCTGGGGGAATGCAGACTAGTGCAGCCACTGTGGAAAACAGTATAAAGATTCCTCAAAAAATTAGAAATAAAACTGCCTTTTCGACCCAGCTATTCTACTTTTAGGAATATATCCCAAGAACACCATACCACCGACTCAAAAAAGAAATGGACCCCCATGTTTATGGCAGCATTTTTCACAATATCGAAGATCTGGAAACAGCCCAAGTGTTTGTCAGTGGACAAGTGGATTAAAACGCAGTGTTGCATATACACAATGGATACTATGGGAATATTAAAAAGAAGGAAATCTTACCTTTTGTGACAACATGGATGGACCTGAAAACTATTATGTTAAGTAAAATAAGCCAGGCAGGAAAAGAAAAACATTATATGACCTTACTCATTTGAGGAATCCAAGAAACAATGTGAACTGAGGAACAGAATTGTAACAGAGGAGAGATCAAAAAGACCAGAGGAAAAGAGGACAGAGGGAAAAGGGATGATAGGATGGGATAAACCTGAAAGGAAGGGGGGAGAGCAATATTGGGAAGGAGCAAGGGAGATGTTGAGGGGAATACAGAGGAGGGGTGGATGCATTTGGGGCAACACTAGAATCTATGTAAATACAATAAATTAAATTAAATTAAAGAAATAATGAAAACAAAAAAATCCCAAAAGAAATATAATAGAATAGTTAATCAATAGTAGAAAAATAAACCCTGTATTCACATAAAAAACCTCCAAAAAAGAAACAAAAAAAACCCACTGCTTAGTCCAAAAGTGTCCCTGAGAATTCTGCCTCCAGGTCTCCAATTGGCCTGGAAACTTGAATTCAATAAAAAATTACTTCACCGGTGGGGGTGATGGTGGGGGGTGGGGAGGTAGACTTCTGCTTTCTCTCTCTCATTATGGAGTCAATTTTTTGAGGTTGTTTATGTAAATACTATATGTTTTACTGAAATTCAAAGAAGATTTGCTGTGAAAATGGTATTTTGCTTCACTGAAGGAGCTGGTGTTACTGCCTTTAGTCTACTTTCTTCGCTGTTCCCCTTTCTCTGTCCCCCTTCCCATTCCCCTACACCTGCCCTGTACTGTCCAAGTCACCTCAGACCTGAGAGCTGGGGTTGACCAGGGTGCACAGTGAGTCTGCCAGTCAGTGAAATTCTGAAGAATCTTACATTAGAGTGTCGCTTTCCAACCCATTAGTTGTGTTCTTCTAATCTAGCCTGTTGGGAGCACTGTCGCTTCTTGTAAGCACATTGCTGAAGCTTTGACCTGGGCAGATGTGACCCAGGAGGCTGTTTTGCAGACACTCTTGTGTCTATGTGGTGGCATTAACTTTTTTGTGTTTGTGTGCAGTGGTCACAGTTCTATGACATGCTCAGTAGGAGTGGGTAGTTGTCTTCTCCAACCCCAACCAGAGGGATGAGCATTCCCTTCACCTTTTCATAGAAATATTCAGTCTCCTTTGAGAGGGAAGAATGTAGAGACTCCTTCCTAAACACTGAACAAAGAAATCAGAAGTCTGTCCAGGACACGATGCTGTGGGGCTTCCTTCTGATGGGTTTGCATCTCTTGTCACTGTCACCAAGAAATACATCCAAGCCGTGGGCCCTGGGGGTGACCTGCGGTCTGAGGAGGGGATTTGGGACACCGGGCAGCAGAGGGGCTGTACCTAGTGGAAACTGGGTCAGCAGAAGGCTGTCCAGGAGTGATGTGGACACTTGCAAGGTGTGAATGAGCCCGCCATAAGGGGCTTGCTTGTTTGCTCATGGCTGGCCAGTCCAGAGAGATCCAGGTGTTTGAGCAGCAAACCTCTCCCCTTGCAGCTCTGATGTGTCTCTCTGCCTGGTGACTGGACAGCTCGGTCAAGAGTGGACTCCACATGATGAAGGAGAGCAGGTAAGGACTTAGTAATCAGTCCTCCTACTTTTCCATTGGATGACATTAGGACATTTACTGAATTACTCAGAGTCTCCATATTCTTAGATTTCATTTCTTTAACCCTGCCAGTAAGTCTCCTTTCAGGACTTGCAGCAGATGCCCAACCACAAAGGAATGTCTGACGTCACAAGGCGAGAAGTCCTGGAAAACTTTCATAGAAGACCATTCTTCATTCAGCAGCCAATTGGCTAAATGCCCCACGACCCTTCCTACCCCCCTCCCCCAATCTCTTAAAACCCAGTCCCAGGCTGTGCCTGTTGTGCAACTCTTCCATGCGAGTCAGCCTGGCAGGGTTCCTTTCTTCCTTTCAATAAAGCTTGTTACACTGGTCTTTTTGGACTCGGATGGATTCTAACATTTGGTGCTGAAACCTGGGACAGGGTACCATATGCCTGGATGATCCCTTTCACCAGCCAAATTTACTACCAGGGAAGGAGTGGGCAGCAGCAGCTCATCCAGGGCTTACTTCCTGATTCTGTTTGGCTGTGTGAACATAGGTTGATTGGCCGGCTACCCAACCCTGTTTCAACCCTCTCCCCCACTGCCAAACCAGAAGGTAAGAAATTTCTGCTCTTTCCTATCTTTGGCAGTCCCCTATTCGTCCTTCACCCTCACTCTCTCTCCTCTCAGGGTTGCTGATTGGGAGGTCTCTACTCTGGGTAGCCTGTTTACATGGACTTCCTCGAAGGTCTAGGCGCCTAGCTAGGTTGCTCCACTCTCTTTTGAAAGCAAGATTCCCAGTGATGATTGGACTTCTCGTTTTCCACATTCAGTATAAAGAACAGTTGAAAGAGTCAGAGGGCACTCTTCTCTTTCTCTATTCTTTGCCCACATGGGCTCCTCCCAGTCCCAACCCTCAGAGACTACTCCTTTGGAATGCCTCTTTAAAAACCTCACCTTCTGTAATATGGCATGACCTCAGTACAGACTAGATAATGGCTCCCACTGGCCTGAAAATGAAACTTTTGTTATTATTAACATCCTCTGGGACCTAGATAATTTCTGCCACCTGACTGGGAAAGCCTCAGAAATTCCTTACGTGTAGGCTTTCTTCTCCCTTTGCTCCTGTCCCTAATCTCTGTGCTGCCTGTTTACACACAGGTTGTTTTTGGCCAAAGAAGACTCACCTAAAACCTCCGCTCCTAATCTTTCCTTCTCCGCAGACTCTCAACTCTCTCCCCCTCCTGCCTGACCCCCGGGGTGCCCCTCTCTCGGGACCCCTCTCTAGTCCCTCTGCAGATCTATTCTGCTCAAGTCTCTTCCCTCCAGAAAGCCCCCTCCCTTTGTGAATCTTGTTTCTCATTTACTTGCAAATGCCTTTCTCATCTTCGTCCACTCCCCCCTCCTTAGAGGCTGCAGCAGCAGTGACTTGCTTCTCCTTGTCCCAACCCCCTCCTCACAGGCTCTGCCTTTCTTCTCCTCATCCCAACCCCCTCCTCACAGGCCCTGCTTCTCTCTTCTTCAACCCCTCCTCCCTCCTTACAGACAGCGGCTCTGTCTCTTTCACTTCTTCGACCCATACCCCTTCCCTACCAGCGTTGGCTGTCTCTTTTTCTTCTTTGACCCATCCCCCCACTCCACAGGCTTTGGCTGTATCTTTCTTGGCCCATCCCCTCTCCCCACTGGCTTTGGCTGTATCTTTTTAGACTCATCCCCCCTCTTTAAAAACCTCACCTTCTGTAATATGGCATGACCTCAGTACAGACTAGATAATGGCTCCCACTGGCCCGAAAATGAAACTTTTGTTATTAACATCCTCTGGGACCTAGAGGATGTCTAGGCTTCGGCTGTCTCTTTCTCTTCTTTGACCAATCTTCCCACCCCACTGGCTTCGGCTGTATCTTTCTTGACCCATCCCCTCTCCCTACTGACTTTGGCTGTATCTTTTTCAGCCTATCCCCTCTCCCCACCAGCTTCAGCTGTCCCTCTCTCTTCTTCAATCCCCCCCTCCCTCCTTACAGGCTGCGGCAGGGATGTCTTACTTTCCCTCATCCCCTCCCTTCTCCTCACAGGCTCTAATCTTTTAACTCCTCTGACCATGTGGTGCCACCACCAGCACTTCAATCTCCTCCTCCTCCATCTCCTGCAGATTCTGACCCTCCTTCTTTCCATGAATCAAGGCTTACTCATTCCCATGGACTCTCCCTGCAATACCCCCATCCTTCCTGTTCGAAAACCTTCAGGGGCTTATTGCCTCATACAAGATTTACGTCTAATCAATGAGGTGGTAGTTCCCCTCCATCCAGTAGTCCCTAATCTCTACACATTATTGTCACACATTTTCTCAAATACCACTCACTTCACGGTCCTAGACCTCAAGAATGCCTTCTTTTTTATCTTATTTTTATTAATTTTAATGCAGTGACATTGATAAATCAGGGTACATATGTTCCGAGAAAACATCTCCAGATTATTTTTATCTTTGATTATGCTGCATACCCCTCACTCAAAGTCAAATCGTCCTCCGTCACCTTCTATCTGGTTTTCTTTGTGCCCCTACCCTCCCCCCACTCCCTCCCTCTCCTTCCTCGCCCCTTCCCCACCCCTCCACCCCACTCCCTGTTACCATCACATTCTTGTCCACACCTTCTTTACCATTCCTCTACACCATAACTCTTACTTTCTGTTTTCCTTTACTTGGACTGACCTGGACACTAATGCAGCCCAGCAACTTATGTGGACTGTCTTACACCAAGGGTTCAAAACAGCCCACACCTGTTTGGACAGGCAGTAGCTCAGAATTTAGCAACATGCAATCTCAAAACTAATATTCTCTTATAATATATGTAAATAACCTACTCCTCTACAGCCCCTCCCTGCCTGCCTCAAGGAGACACACCACCACCCTTGTTAACTTCCTTGCCATGAAGGGATATCATGTCTTCTCTGCTAAGGCTCAACTTCACTCTTAGTTCACAGTCTATCTGGGCATCGCCTTAACTCCCACCACCTGAGGTCTCACCCCAAATCAAACTCAGACCCTTCACAGTCTCCAACCACCTACCACTGCAGATCAAATCCTTTCTTTTTTTGGTCTAACAGACTTCTTTACACACTGGATTCCCAATTCTGCTCTCTTAGCCAAGCCCCTCAGTGAGATCTTCTAAGCATGGCTTTTAAGGTCTATAATGGCCAAGAGAGTAACAGAAAAGGCAAATAAGGCCTTAAAGAGGTCAGGAAATACCAGCTTTTGGCATACGCTCTTAAAGGCTCCAGTGCCCTAAAGGGCTTCATAGGATTCCATCAGGGTCCTGCTTCAAGAATGGAAAGAAAGATCATTGAAGGAAAGAAGATCTGCGAGGCTTCTTGACCCCACCAAGGGACACATTTTTGCTGTGGAAAGAGGAATATGAGAAGGTAAGCTGCCCCCTTGCTCCATGGAGGGAGGATTCAGTCTCTTCTAGCCCTGCTCCAGCTTCCTGTGACCTGACCATGCCCAGCATGCTGGGAATTGCCACTGAAGGCCCAAAGACATTGTTCACAAGCCTAAGGTATTTCTTCCAAATAGCAGATAAACTGATTTTATTTCTTGTAAACACAAGTGCCATCTACTATGCCTTGCCTGAACATTTGAGTTTTATTTATCCCTTGAAGATCTCTACTGTAGGTACTGACAGTTTGATTTTGTTGCTTTATTTAATGTATAGTGTCTCCTTTATTCCTCTTGTCTCAATGCCTCATGCCTATTGTAGGCTGATACCTGCTGCTAATTCCAGCTAGAAGCAGTGGTCTCTAGGAATTATACTCTAGCTGCAAAGTGTAGATATGTGACCACAACTTCAATACCTTGTGGACTTTCCTGAATATGTGTAACTCTTGTTCTTTAGGACATTTCTCAGACTTAGTGAAATTACATTAACATGTTAAGAAATTGCTTACCCATTCTAGTATTAATTAAAAACTAAATTGAAGTTACATTGTGCCCACAAGTACCAAAAAGTTCAGGCAAATAAATTACATAAATCAAATAGTAAAAAATGTAACTAACCATTCCCTAAGTACTTGCAGGATTTACAGGTTACTCAGCAAACTGTTCAAAGACTGTCCAAGAGGTGCTTCCAGCATTACATCATCCAAGGACTGACTTTCATGTGGTCAGGTCCACACACTGTAATCCTCACAACTCCCACTGTTGTTAAAGTAGAAAAACAGCATGCCTTACTCCAACACAAACTGAAAGCTGGTTGGTCTACATACGGCAAATATATGAAGAAACTAAGGACTCTTTTTTTTTCTTTGTATTTTTCTGAAGCTAGAAATGGGGAGACACAGTCAGACAGACTCCCGCATGCGCCCGGCCGGGATCCACCTGGCACACCCACCAGGTGGCAATGCTCTGTCCACCAGGGGGCGATGCTCTGCCCCTCTGGGGCATTGCTCTGCCATGACCAGAGCCACTCTAGTGCCTGGGGCAGAGGCCAAGGATCCATCCCCAGCGCCCGGGCCATCTTTGCTCCAATGAAGCCTCGGCTGCGGGAGGGGAAGAGAGGAAGGAGAGGGGGAGGGGTGGAGAAGCAGATGGGCGCCTCTCCTGTATGCCCTGGCTGGGAATCGAACCCGGGACTTCTGCACGCCAGGCCGACGCTCTACCACTGAGCCAACCGGCCAGGGCCAGGACTCTTTTTTTTTTTTTTTTTAAAGCTTAATTTATTTTTTATTTTTTAAATTCATTTTAGAGAGGAGAGGGAGAGACCGAGAGAGAGAAGGAGGGGAGGAGCTGGAAGCATCAACTCCCATATGTGCCTTGACCAGGCAAGCCCAGGGTTTCAAACCGGCGACCTCAGCATTTCTATGTCGACACTTTATCCACTGCGCCACCACAGGTCTGGCCAGGGCCAGAACTCTTTTAATCAGACCTTGGGAAAAGCAAAACTAGGTTAAAACAAAAGTCAACTTAATTGTCACTAAAGGTTAAAGATTTTTTAAATCAAGAGTTCTGACTAGAAAGGAATTGTATGATTTTGATAATATAAGGTATAAGGTATGAAAATACTTTTGAAAGAAAAAGGAAAAAGCAAGTTGTTGTGAAGGCCAGTTATTTCTGGATAAGAAAGTGCATGAAAGCTGAGGGTTTATGTAAGTTGTAGAAGGTTTGTGCAGGTTGTAGGAGGTTTGTACAGAGAAAAAAAGAATTTGAACAGTCAGAAAACTGGTTTTCGAAGAATGTTTAATTAGTCATCCTAGCTAGCAATTCTCTACTCTCCCCACTTATTAGGGCAGCTCTTTTCTCCACCCTGACCATCTGGAGTTCAGAAGCAGAGAAATGGAACTGACCCCTTGTCCTTCTACTCTCTATCCACCTCTCATCCTGTATCAACCAATTAGAGGCTTTCTACTTGTGTGAGATCAACACCTATATGTGTCTCCCTGCTAATTGAACAGAAACCTGTACCCTAATCTATCTCACCCCAAATATCTACCTAATTCCACCCCATGAGCCTCTTCCAGTTCCTAGTACACTATCTGTCAATCTAAGGACCAAACGAGCTATACAGGTAATTCTTCTTCTTGTTACTTTAAGAATTTTTATAAAAAATAGGTCTAGGGACAGGGGGACTGGCCACTTCCCTGTCTTATTTACACACACTCTCTCTCTAAAGTCCAGCAAATTTGTAAAAAACAAACCAAGTCATGGAATCAGTGGTTTTGCCCAAACTGTGAGTCTTGACTATTGCCTTTCATTAGTCCACTCACTCTCCTATTTAGTTTTTTAACTTTTGGACCCTGCCTCTTACATTTGTTCACTAGTTACTTCAGAACCTTATGCAGACCTCACCAATCAGAAAATTGGAAAAATTTACCTAACCCTACACTCCAACCCTGAAACCTGCCCTCACGAAACAAAAAATCTGGAACCCTATAAATACACCCCTACCCAACAAGAAGCCATCACTACACCCCTCTATCCCTCACTGAGAGAAATCCTTCGAGAGGCCATAACCCCTCACTGTCCCTACTCAGCAGGAAGAAGTTACAGAAGATAATGACCTTTGTCCCTTTACTTTTAAGGCCTCTCTAGGAACCACTCTCTTTCTTTTTTTTTGTATATCAAATAGTCAGAAATCTTACATTTCATTTTTTTAATCCTGCCAGTAAGTCTCCTTTCAGGGCTTGCAGCAGATGACCAAATGCAAAGAAATATCTGACATCACAAACCAAGAAGTCCTGGCAAACTTCCATAAAAGAACATTTTTTTGTCCAGCAGCCAATTGGCTAAATGCCCCATGACCCTTCCTCCCCTCCTCCCCAAAACCCTTAAAACTGGGTTCCAGTCTGTGCCTGGCACATGACTCTCCCATGTGAGTCAGCCCATCAGGGTTTCTTTCTTCCTTTCAGTAAAGCCTGTTACACTGGTCTTTTTGAATTCTGATGGATTCTAACACATAACATATCTTTATTTTAGAAGGGGAATAAGAAGACCCATTTCTGAATGTAAAGTAGTACAACCATTATGGAAGAAAGTATGGTGGTTCCTCAAAAAACTGAAAATAGAACTACCTTATGACCCAGCAATCCCTCTACTGGGTATATATCCCAAAAACTCAGAAACATTGATACGTAAAGACACATGCAGCCCCATGTTTATTGCAGCATTGTTCACAGTGGCCAGGACATGGAAACAACCAAAAAGCCCATCAATAGATGACTGGATAAAGAAGATGTGGCACATATACACTATGGAATACTACTCAGCCATAAGAAATGATGACATCGGAACATTTACAGCAAAATGGTGGGATCTTGATAACATGATACGAAGCGAAATAAATAAATCAGAAAAAAACAGGAACTGTATTATTCCATACGTAGGTGGGACATAATAGTGAAACTAAGAGACATTTATAAGAGTGTGGTGGTTACGGGAGGGAGGGGGGAATGGGAGAGGGATAGGGGGTGGGGAGGGGCACAAAGAAAACAAGATAGAAGGTGACAGAGGACAATCTGACTTTGAGTGGTGGGTATGCAACATAATTGAACGACAAGATAACCTGGACTTGTTATCTTTGAATATATGTATCCTGATTTATTGATGTCACCCCATTAAAAAAATAAAATTATATAAAAAAAAAAATAATAAAATAAATAAAAAAAAAAAAAAAAAAAAAAGAAGACCCATTTCTGTGGTGTGCTGAGAAGTTAGTGTCTGAAGCTCTTGTCCGAGGGCCTGGAACAGAGTGAGCATGCCAATTAGAAAGCTCTCATCCCTCAGCTCCAAAGCCCTTGTCTTGGTGTTGGGGCTGGGTCTCTGCAAACCATGCTTCCGTACTGCCAGCAGCTCCCCTTCAGGCTTTACCAGGAGTAGCTGCTAAACGCAGGGGAAAGCAGAAGGTGGTAGAAGGGCCTTGCTTCTTCTCCCTGTTTTCCCCCTGTTGCTGTGAGCATCACCCAAGCGAAGCTCCTTTACCTGGAAGTGCAGGGTTCCCAACTACAGCTCTTCCCCAGTACTCCCAGGACTAGCCTGGAGAACACAGCAGTCCTGAGAACTTCCTGCAAGGTGGACAGCTTCCTCCCCTCACAGGTCCCTCCTCTCACAGGCCTCTCTCCTCTCATAGCTCTCTTCTCTCACAGGCCCTTCCCCTCACAGGTCTCTCCTCTCACAGGCCCCTCCTCTCACAGCTCTCTTTTCTCATAGCTCTCTCCTCTCACAGGCCCCTCCCCTCACAGGGCCCTCCCCTTACAGCTCTATCGTCTCACAGGCCCCTCCTCTCACAGTCCCCTCCTCTCACAGCTCTCTCCTCTCACAGGCCCCTCCCCTCACAGGTTCCTCTCCTCACAGGTTCCTCCTTTCACAGACCCCTCCTTATATGAGCCCCTCCCCTCACAGGCCCCTCCTCTTACAGGTCCCTCCTTTCATAGGCCTCTCCTCTCATAGGCCCCTCTCCTCACAGGCCCCTCCCCTCACAAGTCACTCCTCTCACAGGCCCCTCCCCTCACAGGTTTCTCCCCTCACAGGTTCCCTTTCTTCACAGGTCCCATCATCTCCACACTTCTAGGTCCTGATAGCTTCAATCTTTTCTTCTTGTTCTTCAGGTTCTACAGGTGATGGCTGCTTCCTGCATACCCTAGTTCTGTGCTACCTCACATTCCTTTGTGTACACAAGGGTAAACACAGCAGTCCCAACTGCTATTTCTTGCTGGGCTGCAGCTGGGCAGACACTGGCTTCCCTCATTCCCCTACTGGCTCCTGTGGTGTGGTCCTTGTCCTGCTCCTCAGTGAAGGCATTGCAGATCTTTCAGCTGGCAGGCTGGCATTTACTGCCATGCCTTTGGGCTTCCACACCAGTTCTCTTCCTACTTGACACAGCTGCTCTCTGTGTGGCACAGTCAGAGCCTCTCCGGAATACCCTCTGACTCTGCCTGATCCTGCAGTTCTTCCATCGGAACCAGCAGTGCCATGTCATGAAGGCTCTGAGGGAAGAAACTGTTTTATTCACCACTTGATTTCCAGCCCTGTGCTGACAGAGAAAGTTCTCACTAACATCTAACCTGAGTAAAAACTTCCCTGATATCCTTCCAGCCAGGGGGAGACAAAGAAAGACAGGTGTGCCCTCTCAGTGTGAGCGGTCATGAGGGACAGGAAAGAGGAGGATCTCTCCTGGTGTGAAACACACAGAAAGATGGACAATGCCCTGGGTCCCAGGACTGAATCCAGATGTGTCACCTATTCTTGTAGAGAAGCATTGGCATTGCCAACCCATCGGTGGTGACTGCACAACACCATGAAACCACCTCCAAGGACACCCTGCACTCCCTCAGATGTGGCCGGCTCATTACATTACAATTTTAATTACAAAGCTCATTTTCCTCTGTTGGCCTGAACGAGTCCAATAATGTCTCTGTCTGGGTGCATTTTTTTAACTACCTATGGTGTTAGCTTATTCATAATCTGGTTTAAAACACAAATGGCTGCTAAAAAGAGGGGTTTAACTTTGTATCCCATTAGTCCATCATGTGCACTCGGCACTCCAGTGTCTTTCATGCTGTCTCCCATCACTGACTTCTGGAAATCAGGCACCTGGGAGTGGGGATAGATGTGCCACTTAAGGAGGAGATTCCCAATGCTGCTACCTTTAAAGTAATGACTACCAATCATAAAGAAGAGCTATTTTACCCGCACATGAGTCTCTGTGTGCTCCTGCATGGTTTTAGAGAAGGAGTGTGGAACTCCGTAGGCAGGGGTCCCCAAACTTTTTACACAGGGGACCAGTTCACTGTCCCTCAGACCATTGGAGGGCCGCCACATACAGTGCTCCTCTCACTGACCACCAATGAAAGAGGTGCCCCTTCTGGAAGTGTGGTGGGGGGCCGGATAAATGGCCTCAGGGGGCCGCATGTGGCCCGCGGGCCGTAGTTTGGGGAAGCCTGCAGGGACACCCTCAAGAGAGGCAGGATTAGCCAGTCTCTGCTCTACTCCTGACAGCCTTCCAATGTTAGGCCTCAGTTTTTTCATTTGTAAAATGAGAGGATTTGATGGGTATGCCATCTAAGATTTCCTCCCTTTTGAACTGGCTTCCACATAATTTTTGACAGGCCAGGGATGAAATGCAGTCCTGATTCAAAGATTATAGATAAAGGATATGTGTACATATTGTAAAAGTAAATATACAAACAATATAATAAAGTAGGTGCTGTTAGAGAGTATATGTGCTCTGAAGACCCCTCAAAAGGAATGGTTGATTCTATCTGGCAGGAGTGTGTGTGAGATAAGGTGGGGAAGATGAGGGAAGTGGCGAAGGCTACAGGGATGTGATGGCAATTGGTCTGGCTATGATGTGGCGTGAGCACTCTCCTCTGATGGTTAGGGCTGAAAAAGAGGGTTGAGGAGCACCAGGAAGGGGAAGTGGGCTTGCAGTTGCTCACTGCCTCCTGAAAATAACCTAAGTATTGCATCAAACAACTGAAGCTTTATGATTTGGGGGAACTTGAACTAAAGACTTGACCAGAATTCATAGGAAAACAAAGGTTTTAGGCAACAACAAATGTAATTTTTTAATTTTAAAAAAATTTGCTACTTTAGGATCATAGTGGGTGTTATACTAAGATTTAAAAAAGGGAAGATAGTATATATTTTGGGATTTGAAGGCTCTGAAATCTCTTTTAAAACTACTCAGTCATGGACAGAATGTACATGATTGACATTGTTGTAATCCAATAAAATTTTATTTACAAAAACAGGTGGTGGGCTGGATTTGATCTCTAGGCTGCTGTGTGCTGATCTTGGTAGAATGCCACTAGGTTGAGGTAGATATGAGCACTGAAGGTAACAACAGTGAAGGTTTATCTCAGGGCAGAGGCAGCAGCACATGCAGGCTAGACCCCTCATGGCAGACAAAGCATCCAGGGATCATGAATTCTTCCATGGGGAAGGAACAAAGGTGCTGGGTGCCTGCTACATCAAGTCACCACTAACTGGGAGGAGTCTGTAGACCAAGGCAAGTTGATTTCGGAGCTATGGCCCTGTGCTCTGTGACCCAGTTCTGTTGAGTACAGGGGGTCCTTGGGTTATGACAGTCTTGACTTACAACATTTCAAGTTTAGGACACTCACTCTCATAAAAACTTAAGAAATTGAGAAGTGAGTGTTTTGGCTGTTATGGATGGCTTGCAATGCTATAGGTAGATTTTGTAAGAGAAGAAGTCATCAACCTTTCAGACTAGCCTGCAACAATTCTTTAAGAAGGTAGAGAGGCCTGCAACAGATCCTGTCCCCTCTACATCAGCTACATCTCGAGAAGAAACACCTGTAGTGCAGGTAGAGTCATCTCCAGCATCTCTTGCATGTTCCTAGGCTTAGACAATCCTGATTCAGCTGACCCAGTATCTCCAGCACCTTCTGCAGGTTCTCCTGCCTCTCCAGCTTCCTCCTCTCAATAGGTCACTCTCTGCCACCTTGCAATGCCCTTTCCAGTGTGCAAGCCAACAACAGAAACAAAGATAAGAATTTTTTTTACACTCATTTTTTTTCTGTTACTATATAGTACAGTGTATGGTACCATATATTTATGTCCTTTTCCTTTTTCTGTAGCTTAGTTGTGTTTATATATTCTAGATTATGATTTTACAACTGCATTATGATAGTAAGTAACTTAGGGTAGGGTGTGTTTTGACTTACACCAAAATTCAGGTATGTCACTGTTGTAGGAATGGAACTGTGTCATAACCTGAGGACAGCATGTACTCTTGTTGCCAGCACTCTGTAGCCTTGGGCTCAGGGACATGCACAAAGCTTGGTTAAGTTCAACTGAATTGTGTTCTTCATGGAGAAGTGAGGGATGAGGCTGAATGGAGAGAGTTCAGAGCGTGGAGGGCTGTCTGGTGTGAGTGATGAATGGCACAGCAGAAACACAGCAGCCTCTTAGAGAGCCAGTTGGATTGGATTAAAATTTATTTTTGGAGAGGCAGAGAAAGTCAACTAATTCAACTGCTAGGTATTTTATATCATTATTTTTATATTAAGCAGATACATTAGGCACTAAAATGTAAAATCTGCATGAATTATTAAAGAGTAAAACACTGGAGAAGAAAGTGATTCTGTTCCTGCTACCCAGCTCATCCTCAAACCCATAGGAATTTATCTTCAGCCAATTTGATCTTTTTTTCCCCAGCAGAAACTATTTATAAAGCAGAGAATGGAAAAACATCTGTGATAGTGAATTGGAGACTGATCTTCCAATATGTCTTATTTTGGGGAAGGGGTTGTGCTGTGGAAAATAAAGGTGATGGTGATCAGGACCGCCCAAGCTGTCTGCCCTCTCCCCACATCACTGGTGAGGGCATTGGAAAGCCCTATTTCCCAGGTGGGAGAGAGTGTGTTGAGAGCCGATAGCCATTGCCTACAGAGCAAACCACATTGAAGGAGGAAGACCCAAAAAACACAGGAAAGGAGACAGAAAACATGTATTTTTCACAAAAGGGCTTTATTCTGGAATGACATTACCTAACTTAAAAAAAGAAAACAAGAGACTTGAATTCAAAGATAGCAATGAAGTAGGTGGATGTTCCAACTGCCACCTCCCAAGACCAAATTGGATTACAACTTAATTTAAGAACAATCATCTTAAAAGACCAACTTTGGATGAAATGAAGAGAAGTCTATAACAAAGGATCACAGAAAGAAGCCACCCCGAGACTGGTAGGAAAAGTGGAAACATGGAGGGAACGGCCTCACACCCAGGAGCAAGCTCTTGCTGAGGGTCTGAAGAGACTCTCACTGTGGGGAGGGTCACCCTGAGAGGTGTGAATGGTCATCCCCAGGCTTAGAACCCTAGCTTAGAGCCCCAGAGCCTAGAACACGTGCCCACACAGCATTTGGGGGTGAAAGAGCTGGGTTTCTGTCTGCAAAAAAGAGATGGAGCTTGGAAACAAAGGTTCCATCTTAAAGGGCCCTCACAGAAAATCTTGTTCACAGCCACTCACCCAGGGCTTCAGTGGAGGGAGAGCTGAGAGGATTAGAGTTGCATGAGGAGAGTATAAGGTTGGAGGACCAGCAAGAGACACTGTGGGGGCTGCCACAAGAACCTGTGTGCTGAGTCATTCTCCAGTACGCAGTTACCATCTTTCTTGGGTGGAGTGTTCTCTCAATGTGGTGTCAACAGGGGAAAATCAAATGCTCCACACTCCAGAGTCTCTCCTGCTCCAGTTATGGCAACTGAGTCATGTTGAAAAGCCAGGAGGCAGGGGCAAGTCGGTGACTCAGTTTTCTGGTATTGAGGCCAGAATCCACACCTTACTCCCATCCCTAACCCCCCCCCCCCACTCTGGGACTCAGAGGCCACAACCACCAGACTCCTGGGGCCACACCCCTGAGGTCTGTAAAAAAGTTTGGACAGACTGACACCTGGGGCTGGGGGTGGAGCCATACCCACAACCCTTCTAAGTACTGAATTGCTGCAGGTGCTAGACTCTAGCAGACATTTTTTCAGTGGTCCAGCCCAACAAGCAGCCAGCAGACAGAGGCTGCAGGAGGTGGAACTCAGGGAACCTTGGCCTTATAAGTGGATCTTCTCCCAGGCCCAGTGTGAGTAAAAGCCAGCCTAGGTGGGCAGCTTGGTATTTCCATGTGCACCTGGGCCCAGCAGAGGCAGCCACAATCTCTGGATTGTTTGTAACTCCCAGAAGGTTGCTGAGGGCTAGTCATGGGCAGTGTCTCCCAATGGTCTGCACTGGGTTCCAGCCAGGAAGGGCCAGGGCTGGCATATCCAGTGGACAGTTGCAGAGATCATTGGTTCAGGACCTAACAACCTTGCTAGAATTGAACTTAAAGGAAGGGCTCCTCACACTTGGTCCAGCTGAGGTGAGTTCTGCTCTCTGTGATCAGCACTGACAACATGTGCATTGGATAGGGTGGAGCTTTACAGTTAGCCAGTTTGGGTGCTGGGTATCCTGCCTTGCTGGGCTAGATTCCACTGTGGGAAGAGACAGAGGCTTGAAGCATGGACATTAAGTGTGGGTTCCTGTGAGTCTATTGTTGGATATGGTTGAGGGGCTTAGCCACTTTCTGGGGGGCACAGTTACCCCAAAGAGAGAGCTCTCTCAGTCATCCTCCCTAAGACCAGAGTCTTACCAGCTATAAGAACTTTTGCAGAAGGGACTGTCAACCCCACTTCAAT
This sequence comes from Saccopteryx leptura, assembly GCF_036850995.1. Taxonomy (NCBI): domain Eukaryota; kingdom Metazoa; phylum Chordata; class Mammalia; order Chiroptera; family Emballonuridae; genus Saccopteryx; species Saccopteryx leptura. The sequence continues at coordinate 2,042,226 of NC_089509.1, forward strand.
CTAAACCTGCAAGTCACTTTGTTGGGGAAAAATAAAATTTGAGTATCCAGCAGTGACTGAGGAATTAAGCTCTGGAGTAGGGACCACATTCCCCATATTGAGCTCCTGACCAAGAGACCCCTGAAGTAGGGGTCCACTAATGTTTTAATCCCAACCTCAGCTGCCTTAACCCATCAAGCTTGCAACCTGAAGAGTAATTGGTTGGGTGAGGCCAGTCTGGGCCCAGACTACAGTTTTTCTACAAAAGACTCTGTAGGAAGACCAGACAGCTATAAGAGAGGTGGAGCAGCTGAAAAGTGGAGGCAAATTTTACAGAGCTTGCGGCTTTTACAAAGCTGCTGTCTTCTCTAAGTATAAGAAATCTGATCCTTATACACAGGTTTGCACATCCCCAATTCCCCAGGCACAAAAAATGCAGACACATTTTTTAAAAAAATGTCATTGGAACTTTGATGGGAATTGCATTAAATTTGTATATTGCTTTGGGTAATATGGCCATTTTGATTATATTTATTCTTCCTATCCAAGAACAAGGAATATTTTTCCATCTCATTGTATATTTTTTGATTTCCCTTCACAATGCTTTGTAGTTTTTGTTATATAGGTCTTTTACATTCTTTGTTATGTTTATTCCTAGGTATTTTATTTTTTTGTTGCAATCATGAAGGGGATGATTTTTTTTTAGTTTGTTTTCTAATGTTTTGTTGTTGGCATATAGAAAGGCTATGAACTTTTGTATATTAATTTTGTATCCTGCGACCTTACTGTATTGGTTTATTGTTTCCAGTAATCTTTTTTGTGGAGTCTTTGGGGTTTTCGATGTATAGGATCATATCATCTACAAAAATTGAAATCTTTACTTCTTCTTTCCCAATATGAATGCATTTTATTTCTTTCTCTTGTCTGACTACTCAGGATAGAACTTCTAGCACCACATTAAATAACAGTGGAGAGAGTGGACAACTCTGTCTTGTTCCTGATTTAAGGGGGAAAGTCCTCAGTTTTATGACATTTAATATGAAGTTAGCTGATGGTTTATCATATATGGCCTTTATCATGTTGAGATATTTTCCTTCAATACCCATTTTGTTGAGTGTTTTAAACATAAAGTTGTGTTGTATTTTATTGAATGCCTTTTCTGCGTCTATTGATAGGATCATGTGGTTTTTGTTCTTTATTTTGTTGATATGGTGTATTATGTTAACCATTTTATGTATGTTGAACCATCCTTGAGATTCTGGGATGAATCCCACTTTATTATAATGAATTATTTTTTAATGTGTTGTTGTATTCAATTTGCTAGTATTTTGTTTAGTATTTTAGCAGCATCTATATTCATTAGAGATATTGGTCTGAAGTTTTTATTTTTTGTGCTGTCCTTGACAGGTTTCGGTATGAAGGTTATGTTAGCCTCATAAAATGTGTTTGGAAGTATTGCTTCTTCTTCAATTTTTTGGAAGACTTTGAGTAGAATAAGAACCAAGTGTTCTTTGAATGTTTGATAGAATTCACTAGTATAGCCGTCTGGGCCTGGACTTTTATTTTGGGAGAAGTTTTTAATAGTTTTTTCTATTTCCTCCCTGCTAATTGGTTTGTTTAGGCTTCTGCTTCTTCATGACTCAGTCTAGGAAGGTTGCATTGTTCTAGAAATTTATCCATTTCTTCTAGATTGTTGAATTTGGTGGCATATAGATTTTCATAGTATTCTACAATAATTCTTTGTATATTTATGTTGTCTATGGTGATTTCTCCTCTTTCATTTTGGATTTTGTTTATATGAGTGCTTTCTCTTTTTTCTTGGTGAGTCTTGCCAAGGGTTTGTCAATTTTGTTGATCTTCTCAAAGAACCAGCTCCTTGTTTTAGAAATTTTTTCTATAGTTTTTCTGTTCTCTATTTCATTTATTTCTGCTCTAATTTTTATTATTTTCTTTCTTTGGCTGGTTTTGGGTTGTCTTTGTTCTTCTTTTTCTAGTTCCTTAAGGTGTAAAGTTAAGTGGTTTACTTGGGTTCTCTCTTGTTTGTCCATATAGGCCTGAAGTGATATGAACTTCCCTCTTATTACTGCTTTTACTGCATCCCAGAGATTCTGATATGTTGTATTGTCATTTTCATTTGTCTGTATATATCTTTTTTTTTCTTTTTTTTTTTTTTGTATTTTTCTGAAGCTAGAAGCAGGGAGAGACAGTCAGACAGACTCCCGCATGCACCCGACCGGGATCCACCCAGCACGCCCACCAGGGGGCAACGCTCTGCCCACCAGGGGGCAATGCTCTGCCCCTCTGGGGCATTGCTCTGTTGCGACCAGAGCTACTTCAGCACCTGGGGCAGAGGCCAAGTAGCCATCCCCAGTCCCCGGGCCATCTTTGCTCCAATGAAGCCTCGGCTGCGGGCGGGGAAGAGAGACAGAGAGGAAGGAGAGGGGGAGGGGTGGAGAAGCAGATGGGTGCCTCTCCTGTGTGCCCTGGCCGGGAATCAAACCCTGGACTTCTGCACGCCAGGCCGACACTCTACCACTGAGCCAACCAGCCAGGGCCTATATCTTTTGATATAGTGTAATGCCTGATTTGTTCTTCCAAAAAAGAGAAATCAACAGTCCAATGTTTCCTTGAGTAAATTTAGTTGCTTGTTTTCTCACAGAACACATTTTATTTATTTTTATGCATTTTATTTTAATTAATTTATTTAAATTTTTTTAAATTGGATTTAATGGGATGTTGATTGTTAATAAAATTATGTTTCAGGTACACAATTCTGTAATATATAATTTATATACTGCATTGTGTGTTCACCTCTCAAAGTTAAGTATCCTCCTACCACCATGCCCTCTTTTATCTCTGCTTGCCCCATTTTCTTCTTGCAGTCCCCACTCTGTGTCTGTTGTCTATGAGATTTTTTTTCTTTACTTAATGCCTTCACCTTTTTTACCCAGTTCCCAATCTCCTTCCCCTCTGACACAGTTGTTAGTCATGGAACATATTTTCATCAAACTCTAAACTACCATTGAAGCTATGTCTAAAGAGTGCAGAGGAAAGCACAGTGTGAACCCCTGTTGCTAGTTAGGGGTTTGTTGTTTTGGGGGTGTGTGCTTCACACACAGGACAAGTGAAGGGTTTTCTGTTAGACAGGTTGGGTAAACCTTTGGAAGGTATTCTCATAATCTCTTGCTCTGAGGAGAACAAAGTAACCCCTGGGTGACTGTCTGAGTCAGAACATCCTTTCTCTCTTTTCCTACTTATACTCCTCAGGATGAAATTTTTACTGGGAGCACCTGCCTTTCTTCCACTGCATAGATAGGGACACTTCTTCAATGCTAACTACTAATCAGGCACTCTGTATAAATTTTTCAGTCTATTATAAGTAGGTGAAATACCTTTCTTTATCTGTCAGGAGTCATTAGGGACTAGATCTATGATGGAAAAGAAAATAAGGTCTAGTCCAATGGTTTGCAAAATTGTGGCCTTCCCAACAAGCACTCCAAGAAGTTATTCATTTCCCTATCTTACCTTTCAGGAAATGAGGTTTCAATTTCCAAAGTACTCTGTCTAGCCTCACCTTGATGATGTCATATAGACAGTGCCAGGGAGAACCAGGCTCTGGCCCCACAGTCCTTGCCCTTTCCCTTCCATTCTGTCCTCCGACCTGAGCTGGGCTTGTGCTGAAGAATTAAAAGGTGGTGATGACAACCCACGTGACATCAGACCAAAACATAAGGTGGTAGGTGACTCTGCATTGCAATATCAAGTTAGTGACCCAGTGACTAGATATAAGCTTTGGGTTGGAGAAACTGGTGGTGACTATTGAGACCCTGAAAAGGACAAGCACAAGTAAACTTTCCCTGGTGAGGGAGGCCACAGATGACATAAGCATAACTTATTTCTTTTTTGAGCTAAATACATGGTGTACACAGTAGTCCCCTGCCTCATGCTCTAGGATGAGTCCCAAGTATACAGGTGAGAATACAACCAAGAAGATAGGGCTCACCCACTAAAGGTCATACATGCCTTTTATTTATGGGCCATTTGATGAGAGGGGGACAGATCTTTCTTGTCATTGCCATTGTTTATGTTGTAGCACACATGCAAGCAGTCTGGAGAAAGGGAGTGGTCTGATTTTTGGCACTTTTTTGCAGTACCTTCTGCCTCCACTTGACATTCAGACTCTGGGGAAACAGCTTCGGGGAAACATGCCAATGTCTTGCCCCATTTTATACATCTCAGTTGATACTCTTAAGGATCCTTTCACCTTTCACTCTTGTCAGTGTTCCAAACTTGACTCACCTCCCTGTCCCCATGACCCCTCTCCTGATGACCTTTGTCCCACATGGAGAGCCCCCTCTGTGCTCACCAGCCCTACCACTGCACCAAAGCCATTACACAATCCATTTCTGAGTGCCTCATGCACAGGGACCATCAATATAAATTTTTGCTTTAATGGCACTCACCAAAGTGTCTGGCACATAGTAGGTGCTCAAGAAGTGCATGTTGAATAAGAAACAAGTGAGTAATGAATGGAAAACTACTCAGCAGTAGGTTCCAAGGAGGGATTTTTAAGTCTTTTCCAACACCCCCACAAGGACCTTGCTCAGTGATTGTGGACATGACATATTAAAAACCTTTGTAACACAGATGTCTCATAAATCCCTTCTATGTGGGTGTCAGATCAGTTCTAAGTCTTTGTCAGGCTGCTAGGCTATATTCAATGACTGTATTTGGATTCTTTGGCATGGTCTTTTCTTAGGGGTCTGATGCCAACACCCTGACACACCAACAGTTACAAGTCCAAAGGTAGTAGAGCCCCACGTGGCTCTATGACAATAACTACTAGCTTTAGCTCTTCTGCTTGGCCCAGATGAAGAAATATCAACTCCTTGAGGGCCAGACTTTGTTTCATTTGACTCTAGTGCCAAAGCATGAGTCATACAGGGTGATGTGTCTTTGCTCCTCAATTAATACCTGTTGAATAAATTAATGAACTTGTAGTTATTAACCATAGGACTTGGTAGATGCAAAATCCCACTTAAAAATGAAGAAATGCTAGAACTTTGGAAAAAGACCTTTGGGTTTTCAAATTATTAATGATTTTAAGGTTAATGGGTGGGAAAGTAATATTTTTGTGAGAGCCTGCTATGTGATGGATTCTGTACTCAGAGCTTTGCATATATTTTCTTTAATTTTTTAATTTTTTATTAATTTTAGAGAGAGAGAGAGAGAGAGAAGCATAAATCTGTTCCTGTATGCAATCTAAATGGACATCAAACCAGCAGCCTCCATGCTACAGGATGATGCTCTAACCAACCCAACTATCCAGCCAGGGCTGCATATGTTTTCTCACTTAATGTTTTCATAAGATCTGCAAAAACATTGTCTCAGCTTTATTGATTAAAAAAAATTGAACCTAAGAGTTGAGCAATTTGTCTAAATTTACACAGCACGAATTTCAATACAAGTGGAATTGAAACACAAGCTGAATGCCAAGATTACCTGTCCTGCCATTTGGGTCTTTGAATATGGCTGGAAACACAGAGGCTCAGGTAGCTCAAAGGAAGCATGAACATCTGTTAGGCATTTAAACTCTGGCTCTGCTGGAGAGGTCACACAGAAGGACACCTTTGAATATGAATCTGAATGCAATTTCTAGAAGGGTTTTCTGTGTGGGACGAAGTGCCCTCATTGTCACTTTCACTGCTGTCCTCCAGCCTCAGAGGTGTTGCAAGGCTGAGGTTATCTCATAAAAAGAAAGATCAGAGACACAAGCTCAGAATTTCAGACCCTGTCTCAACCTCCAACATTTTCCTCATTTCACTGCAATTTGTGCACTTGTCTTCCTTTTAAAGGACAATTTAGAAACTACTTAGGTGAGCTGATTGCACACTTGGGTCATGTGAGAACAAAACTAGATACAATTAGCACTGTGGATACCTGGCAGTTCTTTTATTATAATTAGACTGTTTTATTTAGCAGACACTCTTTATATAAACCTCTCTCCTGTACAGGCAGAAGAGGCAACTACTTATTTGCTGTGAATTGAAGAGTGCTGGGGTGGACTCCTCATCCCAAATCGCTGCAATACTAATTGTCATCATGCCTAGAGTATTTCTGCAGGGAAGTCTCTGTGCCCAGGCCAAAGTAAGTTTCAAACCAGCTCCAGGAGTGTAGAAAAAAAACTTGAAAGTTGGATTTAAAAAGTTTCTTAGAACTATTGTCCAGCTCTACACAGGCCAAGAATCCTTTTTCTTTTATTATTATTATTATTATTATTATTATTATTATTATTTATTATTATTTGTGAGAGTGAGCAAGTGAGAGAGAGAGGAAAGGAGAGAGATGAAAAGCATCAACTGGGCCCTGGCCGGTTGGCTCAGTGATAGAGCATCAGCCTGACGTGCAGGAGTCCTGGGTTAGATTCCTGGTCAGGGCACTCAGGAGAAGTGCCCATCTGCTTCTCCACCCTTCCCCCTCTCCTTCCTCTCTGTCTCTCTCTTCCCCTCCCACAGCTGAGGCTCCACTGGAGCATAGTTGGCCCGGGTGTTGAAGATGGCACTGTGGTCTCTGCCTCAGGTGCAAGAATGGCTCTGGTTGCAGCAGAGTGATGCCCCAGATGGGCAGAGCATCGCCCCCTGGTGGCTGTGCCAGGTGGATCCTGGTTGGGCGCATGCAGGAGTCTGTCTGACTGCCTCCCCATTTCCAGCTTCGGAAAAATATGGAAAAAGAAAAAAAAAAAAAAGAAAAGCATCAACTCATAGTTGCATCTGTTTCATTGTTCACTGATTGCTTTTCATAAGTGCTTTGACCAGGGAGGTCAAGCCAAGGCAGTGACTCCTTGCTCAAGCCAACAGACTTGGGATTTGGCTTTGGTGATTCTATGCTCAGACTGGTGACCCCATACTCAAGCTGGTGACTTTGGGGTTTCGAACCTGGCACTTCAGCATTACAAGTCAATGCGATATTCACTGCACAACTACCAGTCAGGCCAAGAATCTTTTTTATGGTATTTTTCATATTCTGCTATATAGAGTGCTAGTGAATAGAGGCCTGTACTTTCACAATTAATTGTCTCTATTGGCTAAAACCTTTATTTGACAGAACCCAAATCTAATTCTCTAGATTTCATGTTAAGACAAAAACTGTGTTTAAATAGTGATGGCATATAAAGGTCATATCATAGCTGAAAACTTTCCTAAATTAATGCAGGAGAAACTCTCACAAGTTCAAGAAGCACAGAGAACTCCATTTAAAAGGAATCCAAAAAAACACATTATAATTAAAATTATAATTAATTATAAGACAACAAGACACATTATAATTAAAATACCAAAGCAAGTGATAAAGAGAAAATATGAAAATCTGCTAGAGAAAAAAAGGCTATCACCTACACTGGAACCCCCTTAAGGAAGACATCAGACTTCTCAACAGAAACAATTGAGGTCAGAAGGGAATGGCAAGAAATATTCATCGTCTGATGTAGTCCCATTCATTAATTTTTGCCTTCACTTCTCTTGCCATTGGAGTCAAATTCATAAAATGCTCTTTAAAACCCAGGTCCATGAGTTTAGTACCTATGTCTTCTTCTATGTACTTTATTGTTTCAGGTGTTATGTTTAGATCTTTGATCCATTTTGAGTTAATTTTAGTACAGGGGGACAGACTGTAGTCCAGTTTCATTCTTTTGTATGTGGCTTTCCAGTTTTCCCAGCACCATTTATTGAAGAGGCTTTCTTTTCTCCATTGTGTGTTGTTGGCCCCTTTATAAAAAATTATTTGACTATATATATGTGGTTTTATTTCTGGGTTTTCTATTCTGTTCCATTGGTCTGAGTGTCTACTTTTCTGCCAATACCATGCTGTTTTGATTGTTGTGGCCCTATAATATAGTTTGAAGTCAGGTATTGTAATGCCCCCACCTTCTTTCTTTTTCTTTAGGATTGCTTTGGCTATTCGGGGTTTTTTATAGTTCCATATAAATCTGATGATTTTTTGCTCTATTTCATTAAAAAATGTCTTTGGAATTTTGATGGGAATTGCATTAAATTTGTATATTGCTTTGGGTAATATGACCATCTTGATTATATTTATTCTTCCTAACCAAGAACAAGGAATATTCTTCCATCTCATTATATCTTTGTCAATTTCTCTTAACAATGGTTTATAGTTGTCATTATATAAGTCCTTTACATTCTTTGTTATGTTTATTTCTAAGTATTTTATTTTTTCTTTTGTTGCAATCGTGAAGGGGATTATTCTTTTGAGTTCCTTCTCAGTTGTTTCATTGTTGGCATATAGAAAGGCTATTGATTTCTGTATGTTAATTTTGTATCCTGCAACCTTACTGTATTGGCTTATTGTTTCTAGTAGTCTTTTTGTGGATTCTTTGGGGTTTTCGATGTATAGGATCATATCATCTGCAAAAAATGATACCTTTACTTCTTCTTTTTCGATATGGATGCCTTTTATTTCTTTGTCTTGTCTGATGGCTCTGGCTAGAACCTCTAGTACCACATTAAATAAGAGTAGAGAGAGTGGACAACCCTGTCTTGTTCCTGATTTAAGGGGGAAAGCCTTCAGTTTAGTGCCATTTAAGAGAAACTGATAACAAAATAAACAGCCAACTAAATGGGAAATGATATTTTCAAACAACAGCTCAGATAAGGGCCTAATATCCAAAATATACAAAGAACTCATAAAACTCAACAACAAACAAACAAACAATCCAATAAAAAAATGGGAAGAGGACATGAACAGACACTTCTCCCAGGAAGAAGTACAAATGGCCAACAGATATATGAAAAGATGCTCATCTTCTTTAGTAATTAGAGAAATGCAAATCAAAACTGCAATGAGATACCACCTCACACCTGTTAGATTAGCTATTATTAACAAGACAGGTAATAGCAAATGTTGGAGAGGCTGTGGAGAAAAAGGAACCCTCATACACTGTTGGTGGGAATGTAAAGTAGTACAACCATTATGGAAGAAAGTATGGTGGTTCTTCAAAAAACTGAAAATAGAACTACCTTATGACCCAGCAATCCCTCTACTGGGTATATACCCCCAAAACTCAGAAACATTGATACGTAAAGACACATGCAGCCCCATGTTCATTGCAGCATTGTTCACAGTGGCCAGGACATGGAAACAACCAAAAAGCCTATCAATAGATGACTGGATAAAGAAGATGTGGCACATATACACTATGGAATACTACTCAGCCATAAGAAATGATGACATCGGAACATTTACAGCAAAATGGTGGGATCTTGATAACGTTATACGAAGTGAAATAAGTAAATCAGAAAAAACCAGGAACTGCATAATTCCATATGTAGGTGGGACATAAAAGTGAAACTAAGAGACATTGATAAGAGTGTGGTGGTTACAGGGGGAGGGGGGAAAGGGAGAGGGAAAGGGGGAGAGGGAGGGGCACAAAGAAAACTAGATAGAAGGTGACAGAGGACAATCTGACTTTGGGTGGTGGGTATGCAACATAATTGAAAGACAAGATAACCTGGACGTGTTATCTTTAAATATATGTATCTTGATTTATTGATGTCACCCCATTAAAAAAATAAAATTATTAAAAAAAAAAGAAATATTCAAAGTAATGCAGAACAAGAACCTACAACCAAGACTACTTTATCCAGCAAGGCTATCATTTAAAATCGAAGGAAAAATAAAAAGCTTCCCAGACAAAAAAATATCAAGGAATTTATTAAAACCAAACCAATGCTGCAGCAAATGTTAAGAGGCCTGTTGTAAACAGATCAAGTGTGAAAAGATAATAGCAAAAGAGGAATACAGCTTTAGAGAATAAAATGGCAATAAACAACTACAAATCAAAAATAACCTTAAATGTAAATGGACTAAATGATCCGATAAAAGACATAGGATAGCTGCATAAATAAGAAAACAAGACCTGTACATATACTGTCTACAAGAGACACACCTTAAAACAAAAGATTCACATAGACTGAAGGTAAAAGGATGAAAAAGTATTTCATGCAAATGGAAATGAAAAAAAAAAACTGGAATAGCAATACTTATATTAGACTAAATGGACTTTAAAAAATATAGTAAGAGATAAAGAAGGCCATTACATAATGATAAAGAGAGCAATCAAACAGGAAGATATAACTATTATAAATATCTATGCACCTAATATAATAGCACCTAAATATATAAAGCAGACTTTGATGGATATAAAGGGCTAGATCAACAGCAATACTATAATAGTAGGGGATTTCAATACCCCACTAACATCACTAGATAGATCTTCAAGAAAAAAAATTAACAAAGAAAGAGCAGACTTAAAGGACACACTAGATCAACTCGATTTAACAGATATCTTCAGAATCTTTCACCCTAAAACAGCAGAATATACATTCTTTTCAAGTGCTCATGGTATATTCTTTAGGATAGACCACATGTTAGGGCACAAAAGTGGTCTCAACTAATTTAGGAAGACTGAAATCATTTCAGGCACTTTCTCTGATCACAATGGCATGAAACTAGAAATCAACCAGAACAGAAAAACTCAAAAATTCTCGAACACATGGAAAATAAATAGCAAATTGTTAAATAACAAATAAATTAAGAATAAGATCAAAGAAGAAATAAAAAATTCCTAGAAATGAATGATAATGAGCATACAACAACTCAAAATTTATGGGACACAGCAAAAGCAGTACTGAGAGGGAAGTTCATAGCACTACAGGTACACTTTAAGAAGCTAGAAAAAGCTCAAATAAACAACGTAACACTGCATCTAAAAGAACTAGAAAAGGAACAGCAAGTAAAGCCCAAATGTAGTAGAAGGAAGAAAATAATAAAGATCAGAGCAAAAATAAATGACATAGAGGCTAAAGAAACAATACAGAGGAACAATGAAACTAGGAGCTCATTCTTTGAAAAAGTAAACAAGACCAATGAAACTTTAAATAAACTCACCAAGAAAAAAAGAGAGAGGACTCAAATAAATAAAATTAGAAATAAGAGTGGAGAAATAACAACTGACAAAACAGAAATACAAAATATTTGTAAGAATATACTATGAAGAATTGTATGCCAAAAAACTAGACAATGTAGATGAAATGGACAAATTCCTTGAAACATACAATCTTCCAAAAATTAATCTGGAAGAATCAGAAAACCTAAACAGACCGATTACACCAAATGAGATCAAAACAATTATAAAAAAATTTTCAACAAAGAAAAGTCCTGGGTCTGTTGGCATCACAAGTGAATTCTACCAAATATTCAAAGAAGAACTAACTCCTATCTTTTTCAAGCTTTTTTGGAAAATACAAGAAGTAGGAAGACTTCCAAACTTCGTTTATGAGGCGAGCTTAATTCTGATTCCAAAACCATGCAAAGCCAACACAAAGAAAGAAAATTATAGGCCAATATCCCTGACAAATATAGATACTAAAATTCTCAACAAAATATTAGCCAACCGGATTCAACAATATATGGAAAAAATCATACACCATGATCAAGTGGGATTTATTTTGAGGAGGCAAGGCTGGTACAATATTCGCAAATCAATCAATGTGATTCATCACATAAACAAAAGAAAGAAAAAAACCACATGATAATTTCAATAGATGCAGAAAAAGCATTTGATAAAATTTAGCACACATTTATGATCAAAACTGTCAGCAAAGTGGGAATACAGGGAACATACTTCAACATGATAAAAGCCATCTATGACAAACCCACAGCTAACATCATACTCAAGGGGCAAAAATTATAAGCAATCCCCTTAAGATCAGGAACAAGGCAGAGGTGCCCCCTCTCACCACTCTTATGCAACATAGTCCTGGAAGTCCTAGCCACAGCAATTCGACAAGAAGAGGAAGAAAAAGCATTCACGTTGAAAAAGAAGTAAAACTATTATTATTTGTAGATGATATGATATTGTATATAGAAAACCCTAAAGTCTCAGTCAAAAAACTACCGGACCTGATAAATGAATTTAGCAAAGTGGCAGATTATAAAATTAATACTCAGAAATCAGAGGCATTTTTATACACCAACAATGAACAGTTAGAAAGAGAAATTAGGGAAACAATCCCCTTCACTATTACAAACAAAAAATAAAGTACCTAGGAGTAAATTGAACCAAAGAGACTAAAGATTTGTACTCAGAAAATTATAAAATATTGATAAAAGAAATCAAGAAAGATACAAACAAGTGGAAGCATATACCATGCTCATGGTTAGGAAGAATAAACATCATGAAAATGTCTATATTACCCCCGAAAATTTATAAATTCAATGCAATACCAATTAAAATACCAATGACATACTTTAAAGATATAGATCACATATTTCAAAAATTTATATGGAACCAAAAAAGAACACAAATAGCCTCAGCAATCTTAAAAAAAGAATAAAGTGAGAAGTATCACACTTCCTGATATCAAGTATACTACAAAGCCATTGTACTCAAAACAGCCTGGTACTAGAATAGAAACAGGCATATAGATCAATGGAACAGAACAGAGAACCCAGAAATAAACCCACAGCTCTATGGACAACTGATATTTGACAAAGACGGTAAGGGTATACAATGGAATAAAGACCATCTCTTTAATAAATGGTGTTCGGAAAATTGGACAGCTACCTGCAAAAAAAATGAAACTAGACCACCAACTTATACCATTCACAAAAATAAACTCAAAATCGTTAAAAGACTTAAATGTAAGCCATGAAAGCATAAACATCTTAGAAGAAAACATAGGCAGTAAACTCTCCGACATCTCTTGGAGCAATATATTTGCTGATTTATCTCCACGGGCAAGTGAAATAAAAGACAAGATAAATGGGAGTATATCAAACTAAAAAGCTTTTACACAGCTAAAGACAATAACAGAATAAAAAGACAAATGACAGAGTGGGAGAACATATTTGACAATACATCTGATAAGGGGTTAATAACCAAAATTTATAAAAAACTTGTAAATCTCAACACCAGGAAGACAAACAATCCAATCAAAAATGGGAAAAAGAAATGAATAGACACTTCTCCAAAGAGGACATACAGATGGCCAAGAGGCATATGGAAAAATGCTCAACATCACTAATCATTAGAGAAATGCAAATTAAAACCACAATGACATATTACCTCACACCAGTCAGAATGGTGCTCATCAACAAAACAACACAGAAAAAGTGCTGGCGAGGATGTGGAGAAAAGGGAACCCTCCTGCACTGCTGGTGGAAATGCACACTGGTGCAGCCTCTGTGGAAAACAGTATGGAGATTTCTCAAAAAATTAAAAATTGAACTGCCTTTTGACCCAGCTATCCCACTTTTAGCAATATACCCTAAGAACACCATAGAACTGTTCAGAATGGAAAAATGCACCCCCATGTTTATGGCAGCATTGTTCACATTAGCGAAGATCTGGATACAGTCCATAGTTCTGTCAGTGGATGAGTGGATTAAAAAGCTTTGATACATATACACAATGGAATACTACTCAGCCATAAGAAATGATGACATCAGATCATTTGCAATAACATGGATGGACCTTGATAACATTATACGGAATGAAATAAGTAAATCAGAAAAAAACTAAGAACTATATGAATCCATACATAGATGGGATATAAAAATAAGACTCAGAGACCTAAACAAGTATGTGATGGTAATGGGGGGGAGGGGGCAAGGAAGAAGAAAGAGGGGGTGAGGGGAACGAGGGGGCACAAAGAAAACCAGATAGAAGGTGATGGAAGACAATTTGACTTTGGTGAGGGGGATACAACATAATCAAATGTCAAAATAATATGGAGGTGTTTTCTCTGAACATATGTACCCTGATTTATCAATATCACTGCATTAAAATTAATAAAGATAAGATAAAAATAAATAAATAAATAAATAGTGATGGCATATAAAGGTTGGACAGGGCCCCCCAATCTCACCCTCCCCATTTTTTTGGAATAAAGCTCAGTGTGTTCCTTTGTGTAGATGCTATTCATATTGTTTCATGTACTTAGAAAATTTATTAATAATGATTACCATCGTTTATAGCAAATTGAAAATTTTTCTCTCTGGGGAATTTCTTTTTACTTTAAATGTTCTTTTTTCATTTTAGATGCTCTTTCACTTATCTTTAAAACAAAACCAAAATTATCTACCAATTAATCATTGTGCTTTTTTTAAAAAAAAATTTCTTTACACATTAAATTTTTTCTATTTATGTAGTTTTCTTTCAGATGTCTCTTTATCTCTCCACCCATCCATCATCTACTCATTTATTTATTCATTATCTATGTATTCACATGCTCATCCATTATTCATCTATGTATCTTTTCATCCATCCACCCACTCAACCACCCACACAATCATCCATCCACCCACTACCCATCATCCATCTATTTATCCATCATTGCATCCATCCATTTTTTAAATATATTTACCTAGTTATTTATTAATTCATCTATCTAGTCAAAAGAGTATTTTTTTAAGTTTTATCTAAATGCCGGAGGTAAGGAAGTCAGGTTCTGTGCTGATGACAAAAATGTCATGTCTGCCAATAATCAAAGACCACTTATTTACTTTTTATTATTATTTTGCCTTCCCAGTGTTGTGAAGGCACCCTCCATGGCAGTCTTAATGGGGACTACATTGAAAGAGAGTTGTTGGAAATATGCTTCTCAGATGTCTAGCCTTTGCTCTACCAGGTGGAGGTTAAGAGGGCAGGACAGTGCTGAATGCCATCACTGCCATCTAGCACAGATCACCCCCTGTGTCCTGAGTGTTCATTAACCTATCTTTCTTAATGTTTAAACTCCCAAAGAACAATAATAAAAGACATAACATGCTTCTACCTATTACCAATATGACTATGTCTTTTAGAACAACAGTATTCTCATTCTCTCGATGAAATAAGGGAAACAAAGTCATGTGAATACATAGATAATGAATAAATAAATGAGTAGATGATGGATGTGACTGTGAGAGAAGTTCATGGCCCTGTTCTAGGAATTGCAATTCCCCTCTCATATCTTATATTAAGCACTAAATTATAAGGCTAAGGAAATATCATAACTTATATAAAACAATAAAGAAATAGTAGGTGGAAAAATGCTTAATATATACAAATATGTAAATAAAAACCAGCCCCCATTCATGCAGCTGGCTATCCTAAGGCTATCTTAAGCATTTGTAATTTTTTTTTACTATCCATTCTAAATTCCCTTTGTGCTTTTGTCTGTCCTTAGATAACTCTTTATCTGATCATAGTTTGTTTTGTTTTTTTGGGTTTTTTTTACTTGGCAAGATAATTTGAATCTTTACTTTGAAGAGTTTGTACTCTGGTGGTGGTGATGATTGTAATGGGTTGTTGTGGTTCTTTGATAACTTTTGCCATTTGGCATGACTTGGCCACATGGCTCCCCAGAGAATAACTCCAGATTCTTGATTCGTTCTTCTCTGCCCTCATTGTTTAACAGCAGCCATGGAAATCAGGAGTATCATTCAAGTTGCTACAATAATCCTCTTTTTTGCTTGTTGATTTTATGGAAGGAGGAGCTAGCTGAAAATGACCCAGTTTCCATCACAAGTCAAAGTTCAAGAAACCACTGATTTCACTTTGGGTGATGGGTACACAACACAATCAACAGTTCAAATGCTATAGAAATGTTTACCTGAAACCTATGTACTCTTATTGATCAATGTCACCGTGTTCAATCTAACTTTCTAAGACTATTCTAGTGAGGACAAGAGCTGACTTTTCATTAGAATATAATTTAACAGTCACCAGGTGTTGGCTGGTACTCTAGGGATGGTGTCATACTGTGAGCACAGTCTCCCATCTCTGATTTTGGCAGTTGGGGCATTTGGTGATCATAGCAACCAGCAGAGATCCATACTGTGGAACTGCTGCATAACTTCCATCTATGTCCTGGCCACACTGCCTGGAGCCCATCGAACAGGCTCTGGGGTAGAAAGGGAAAGAGGCCAACTTGTATAGAATGAATTGACTCCTTTGCTGTTACTGAGACTAACATTTGCAGTAGTGCCCTTTGGTAGAAAGTTGTACACTCTGCTCACTGACAGGTCCATCACCCTATTTCTTTCTTCCTCAGGACTCCTAGCCACCACTTCTCTGATCTATCTTTCAAGCCTTCATCCAGCTAGCCCAACTGTTGGTTACAGCTCACGAATTTGTGCTGATTTATACCTGCAACTGTTTCTACTTCTAGGTGTGGTTTGATCCTATAAGTTTAGTATTATAGCCCCAGTTGACATTATAGTTTCACCACTTTTTAAATATAAAAGTTAGTGCACTGACTGAGAAGAGCAGGGCCTGAGAATCAGTATGCGGGTTTTGGTATGAATTCTGATGAAGCTGACATTTCAAACCTCTACTTTGCAGAAGCTTCCTCAGAAAAAAAAGCCTTCCATCTCCCCTCTGGAGAGGTCAGCCTTCCTGTAGAAACATTCTGTAATGTCTTCATCTAGGCATTTCACTTACAAGGGAATAGGTGCTCTCACATTGCATTCATTCTCACCACCTTGTATTGCCTCCAGAAGCATGGACTGCAGTTAGAACTCCACAATTTCTAGGGAGATGGGCACAAATAGCTGATGGTGATCTCAGCTGATCCCTACCCAAAGACATGATTTATAGGAGAGGCTCTAACAGCTGTGGCAGAGCCCCTGTTTGCTGCTTGTCAAACATCTTGTGCCATCCTGCAGCTGAAGCGGTGATGGCTCTGCTTATCTCTGTCTTCCAAATCTGTTGTGAGTGCTTCTCAATGCAAGGTTTGAGAAAAGAAACATGCTGGCAAAGAGTCTGGGGAATATGGCCCTTGGCCTTCTGTCCCTGTGCCTTATGGGAGAACTTAGGTTGTGACAAGTGCCAGCAGACAACACCCAGTTCCAATAACTCAGCAAAGGACATACTTGCAGGCTTGTGAGAAGGTGGTGACATAGTGACAGAGGAAAGAAGAAGGGTTTTGTAAGCTAGCTATTTGGGAGGATAGAGAGGAGATGGAGAACATACCTTGGATTGGACACCAGCCTTACGTCACTAGAAATATTTTCTGAGAACAGAAACACGGTAGAGTCAGCTCCCTAGATACTGGTGGAAACCAGTTCCTAAACATTAATACATTTCCAACCATGCCTGGAAAAACTGGTGAGGAAAACAATTCTCTATGGGGAATTGCTAGAGCTGTTTTGTTTACAGAAACACTAAGTCTTTTTTTTCTCTCTGATGTGCTTTCTCTTGGGCATTAAATGTGTTTAATAAAAGCCAAGAGAGTTGCTGAAGCCAAGGAGTGAATGGGATACATGTTTGTGATGAGTTTTTGACAAAGTGCCCAATGGGGGCTAAATTGCACTCTTTCATCTTGGCACATGCCAAGAAATGAGCTTAAATGTTTCTTTTGGTATGATGGCTGAACTGTGAGCTCTCTGGAAAAGAATAAGGATTTAATATGTAAAATATTCATATTTTCTTGGCATCTGTGCCCAGATTGCCTGAATTATGAATAATGTACATAGATTTTTTCTGATTAATATTTTAACTCTTAGTGTCACAAAAACAGGGAGGATGTTGGCATCTTTATGGCTTCTATAATAATATAAAACTAAAGGTTCTAATTAATTCATCAGAAACAAAATCAGCTATGGCTACAAGGAGACCTGATGTCCAGGGAAATCCAAATCTACCTTCATATGCAGAAATTGTAAATCCCAAAATGAATTTAAAAATTATAGAGTTGTGTCAGAATCCTTAGGAACTAGAATAAGGTCAGTGAGAGTTTTCCACCAAAGAAGGTGATCTCACAGCTGAGCCAAAACCCTACAGTCTCAGAATCAGGAGGAGAGTCTAAATTATGGATACTGGAAGCCACAAGTTTAGGCAGGAAGATTTCATTGAAGGTGGAAATAGGGTAGATAATAAAAGAGACAGGGAAGGACAAAATCATGGTCTCCAGGAGAATGGGGTGTTGTCCAAGTACTGGGCTGAAGCGAGTGACTCTGATGTGTGCCTTGGACAGTGGTCAAGCTCTGGGCTTGCTTTTCCTCCTGGTGTCTGTGGATGTTGAGTTGAAAAATCAAAACCACAGTGCTTGCCTATCCTGGAAGGTGTGGTTGTTCCCAGGATTGGCACCACTAGGTGACTCTGAGGCACCATAAGAGAGGTCTCCCTCCATAGAGTCTCTTCTCTGTGACTGTCCTTTGATGACTATGTCCTCTGAGAGCACTGTGGGTAAGCTGGGCTCCAAATTTCTGTGTGTAGAGAGTACGTGAAACTGGCTTCTCAAAAACATTTCTTGACTTGCCTCAATTAGGGTGGGTCCTGCCAATGTTATATAACCTTACTCCTGCTGGAGTCCATTATCACTGAAGAAAACCAGCAGAAACAAAACTCAAGCAGGTCCACAGTGAGAAAGCAGGAAAGAGGTAGTTAACTGCTGTCAGATCGAGGCTTAGAGAGGTGCAGGGACCTTCCCAGAGTCATACAGCTAGTGTCTCCCCACTCCTGGCCAGGGCTATCTAGATGCTGAAGCAAATGAGAAGTGCTCTAGTGGTAACTTCCCTCTCTCTTTGAGAGAGGATAGTTGCTTTTTAAAAAGAGATTTTATTGCCTCATAAAACTAAAAGGTACAGAGGTAGATCTAGGTTTAAAACATTAGAAGACAGAGAATTAAATGATGTCACAATGCACAGAGACTCATATGCCCTCTGACACTCATCTCTGATGATCTCTGACTAGGTATCACCCTCAGGCAGGATTTTTCCCTGTGGCTTCAGGCTTACAATTTACAAGCTTGGGTCCAGAAGTGGAATAAAATTCCTTTTCCTGGAAGTTCTGGTTGAACTTCTGAGATTATGTTTTTTTGTATCCGGTTAGAGCCCATGAACATCTCTAGTCTAAGCTCTGTGGCTATGTTCTGATTGGCTGGACCTAGCTCATTGCACACATCTAAAAGCAAGGTTGGAATTATTGCACTTGGACCATTAAATTTGGAGGTGTTGAAGGTGGATAGTTGTGGAAGACAGGCTGTAAACTGATAAAGTCCTTATAGTTTAGGGCTTAGTTTAAGACTAAGCTCTTACCTGACCTGTGGTGGTGCAGAGAATAAACTATTGACCTGGGAATGCTGAGGTCACCAGTTCGAAACCCTGGGCTTACCTGGTCAAGGCACATGTGGGAGTTGACGCTTCCTGCTCCTCCCCCCTTCTCTCTCTCTCTCTGTCTCTCTTTTCTCTCTAAAAATAAAAAAAAGACTAAGCTCTCCCCCACACTCTTCTAAGACTAAAACCTATTTAACACCCTTTTTAAGACTAAGCTTTTCCCCACAGCCTTGACTGTTGCATGATGTGGGGTGGTGCACTCTTATGAAAAATCTCATTATGCCTCAGATAAGTGGCTTTGTATCAGAGAATTCCTCATTTGCACTATATAATGAAGCAGACTGGGGGCTTTGCTTTGGATCTGACAAGCTAAAGACATTGCAGAGACCTTCTGATCTTATTATTTTTCTCTTTGAGCCTATTTTTTCATTCTGCACCATTATCACTCAGGACCTGGACAATTACTAGACACTCTGGGCTGCAGCAAGTGGCACCCAAACAGGGACCTGAGGAAGAGAAAATGAAACTAAAAACAGGTCATAAAACTCCCCAAGTGTGCACTGTAAGTAAAGTTTTTGGGGAAAGTTTTGGGGAATAATAAATTATGAAACAATTATGGTAAAAAGTAAGGGACCTTTTTCTAAGAAGAGTTATGCAGCTAGAATGCTTTTTACAATATATTCAAGATGTATGTCCCTGGTTCACAGAGGAGGAAAAGGTTAATTCTGCTACAGGGCAGCAAGTAGGTAAAGTTCTGAAAAGGCAGTGGTGTGAGGAGACTATGACAAATGATCCTGTACTTTGCGGATTGGGGGCTAAGGAATGTGGGACAGTGTGGCTGCTCCTAGTTCTCTCCAGGTGCTTTGTCTGCTACTCTTGTCATGGTCTTCCTGAGCTGCTAGTTACAGCAACTATGGAATTTGAGAATGGTTAGGAGACTCAGCTATTAAAGTTACAGCTTTTCCTGTTATTGTCTGATTTTCTTTAATGTTTTAGAAACAATCCTCTGAACGATTATTTTGTTTCTTTCCTATTCTTTGTCTGGAAATTTAGACAGGAAACCCCTGGTGGATCTGATGACAAAATTTCCCATGCAGCTGACAAGACCAAATTTTCTTGGGCAGATTTTGTTTAGTCCTATCCTTCAGTCCCTCTGTCAGAAAATGCCCTGAGATCAGGTGGGCATCTTTTAGTTTGGTTGTGCTCTGAAATCCCAGGTTTCTCTCTAGTTTGTCTGATTCTAGTTTCTGTTTAGTTTTATTCTGATGTTGTTTAAAATGTGATTTTTAAGGCTTAAATTAAGTTTTTTGCATGCAAAAGATTAGAAATGCTGGCTCCTATATTGATAAAATAAAATAGTTTCATAACATTTTTGCTTTAAAATTGGAACATGTAAGAAACATTCATTTAAATTTAAATAGAAGAGAATGTAGATCCTGAAGACTTACTAATTTAGTTGGTGCTTTGTAAGGTATGTTGCCACGGATCAATGTAGCTCATAATTCTGGGTCTTGAGTGAGAATGGTGAGGAATTAAGAAAACAGACTCATTAAGAAAAAAGGATGGGATCTGGAGGCCTCTTCAATGCTGATGACAATATCTGAGTACCCCATAGCCCCAGTTTGCTTTATTATATAGCCATATGCAAATCAAAGAAGTCCTTGATACAAAATTACACATCTGAGGCTAAAACAGAAACACTCCCAAGGCATAAACAAGAATCCCCCTACCACGCATAAGCAAAATCAACCAACATCTGAATCAAACAAAGAGTAAGAGGAAGGGCATGTAACTTGCTTCCAGCAACTTAAGCAAGCAAGTGAAGTGGGTGAAAATACTCAGCATCATAGCCAATATGGAGGTGGAGGAGGGACAACTTAGCCTTTTGCTAAATCTCTAATTTACAAAGGCTTTTTGCCACTTGCAGTCTACAACATAACCCCTTTCCTTTTTTATTTTTAATTTTTGTGCTGAGATTTGCACTCATCTAATTTTCTAGTTTCTTAGATTCTAATTTGGAGGCAGACTGAAAAAAATACAGAATAAACACAGAATTAGTATAGCCAATGCTAACAGATACCCAAACAAGTTTTCTAATACATTACAGAAATTAAAGCCTTTAGGCAAATTCTTAGCCAATATAACAGGATCTATAAAAGAGTCTTTGCTGTTTTAAGTGTCCTTAATATGTTAATGTAATTTTACCAAGTCCATGTTGGCATCTTCATTATTCCACATCCCTGCAGATGCAACCCAACCCCAGTTCAGTTCATTAAAATCTCTCATAAGGAGCAGGAGTCAAGAAAACACATCTAGGAAAAGTCCACATGGCACTGGAATTGTCACATTTCTATACTTTGCAGCTTGCATCCAAGTCCCAAAGACCACTGCTTCTAGCTGGTAACAATTCATGTAGACTGGAAAAGCCATCTGCAGCATGTGTGGAGATGGAGCTTCCATTTTCTTCAAAACGAGAGAGATGAAACCAGGGGGCTTTTCCCTGGAGCTTTACAGCTGTGGGGTGGTGAGGAGAACCTTGGGATACACTAAACTGGGTGGCAGAGGTAAATTCATAACAGAAGTTGGCAAAATGGAGAAAAAGAGCTCTAAATTAGGAGTAGGTCCCAGCCTAAAATATAAATAGGGCATTGAGGCAGAAGGAATAAAGGAAACACTATATATTAAACAAAGCACAGAAAATAAGATTATCAACACCCACGACAGAGATCCTCGAGGAATGAATAAAAACCCAAATATTCAGGCAAGACATAGTAAGTGGCCCTTGTGTGCATAAGAAGTGAGATCAGTTTACCTGCTACTTCAGGGGTCTCAAACTCGTGGCCTGCGGGCCGCATGCGGCCCGCCAAACAATTTTGTGCAGCCCGCAGACTAATCCACAGGCTTACTTAATTTTATCCAAAATATTTTGAACTTTATAGATTAGTCTGCAGGCCGCACAAAATTGTTTGGCGGGCCACGAGTTTGAGACCCCTGTTTGGAAGGAATACCCTAGGCTCATCCATAGAGACGTGAGATGAGGCTGATGGCTCTGGGCACATTTAGCCTTCAGTGCCAAGTCTGAGCAGGCTGGGCAAAGTCAGGTCACAGATGGCTGGAGCAGGGCTGGAAGAGACTGAACCCTTCCTTTGAGGAGTGAAGGGGCAGCTTATCTTCCAGTGTCTCTTTTTCCCCACAGCAAAAGCATGTAAGCCTGGCAGACTTTAGCTCAATGACCTTTCTTTCCACTATTGAAGCAGAGCCCAGATGGAGTCCTATGAGGCCCCTTCAGGGCATTGGAGCCTTTAAGGGTGTATACCAAGAGCTATTTCACCTGATTTCTTTTGGGCTTTTTCTGCCTCTTGGTCATATAGACCTTAAAAGCCATGCTCAGAAGATCTTGCTGAGGGGTTTGACGGTCCCCATCCACGTAAATAAACTTTTTCCACATATCTGGAGCTATTTGGAAAAAGTCAAAACAGCATTATTAGCTAAATCAAATAAAAGAGGGTAGAAGTTTGCAGAAGAAAGAGGTTTGGCATCTCCTGTACATCAGCATTCAAAAGAAATTTTTTAAAGTAAAAAGCATGATTCCAGGATATGTCTCCCCCTTTTATATTTTTTTAAAATTGACCTTAAATATTTTCTGGGTACACTTTAATAATACCTTGATTTTAAAGATTGTAAGAAATACCCATAATTCAAAAGGTTTACAAAATATAGTAAATGCTTTTCCTACATATGTAGAAGTATTGTCAGTTTTAATCAGTTTAGGAATTCCAATAATATAAAATACATACAATAACATGCTTAGCTGCCTCTCCTGTTCTGGCAGAGGCTACTATAAATCCAGAATAAGTATCCACTGTAACATGGACAAAGGATTGTTTGCCAAATGAAGGTATATGAGTAACATTCATTTGCCAAAGTTGTCCTGGTAGGAGTCCTTGAGGGTTAACTCCAAATGAAGGGACAGATTGTAGTATAGGACACCTTGGACAGGATTTGACAATCTGCCATGCTGCTTCCCAAGAAAGTTGAAACTGTTTACGCAGGGCTGCAGCATTCTGGTGATGCATAGTATGAGACTGAATTGCTTAATCTGTCATGATGTTCCAATTATGTTCTTTTGAGTAGCTTGACCAACAAGAGCATTCCCTTGTGCTAAAGCTCCAGGGAGCATAGAGTGAGCTTGACTATGTCCTATAAAACATGGTGCTCTATGTTGATGTACAAGTCTTTGAAGGAGAAATTGCTGAAATAGTTCCTCATCAGCAGTTGTCCTAAGACAACAGTCTCTATAGTGGAAACAACCATAAGTATATATTTGCTGTCTGTATACAGACTAAAGGAGGAACATGGCAAATGCTGAAAAGCCATGATAATGGCATGTAGTTCTGCTCTTTGAGCTGATTTTAATGTGATCAGCTGGGTATTGAGAATCAATTTGACCTGTAAAATTTGCAAAAGCAATTTGCTATTTAGTGGAAGTTTCCCAGAGCCATTGTTGTTGATCCTTTGAAAAAGGAACAACAATAATCTGAGGCTCAAAACCTGTAAGCTGTAAGAGTCACCTATGCCCCTTGATAATCAAAGAAGTGACAAGATCTAAATATGGAGATAAAACTTTCTTAGGAGTAACAGCTAAATGAATCTATTCAATAGGACCTAAAGCTTGCCACACTAGTCCCATTGGAGTATAACTTGAGAAACAAGTTAGTAAGGCAATTGATTCTTCAGGATTTATGCGTTTTAGTTGTGCTTGTTGCAAGGCCTTTTCTACAAGCTTTAAAACTTGTTGTCCTACAGCTGTAAGTAGCCAAGGAGAAGCTGGTTCAGCCAAACCTCTAAGAATATCAAAAAATGACTTCAGTTCCCTGGTAGTTAATATCAAGGAAGGTCTAAACCAATTAATATCTCCTAATAATTTCTAGAAATCATTTAAAGTTTGCAAATGATCTGTCCTGATTTCTAATTACTGTGGATGAATTTGTTGTCCCTCAATAATTTGTTCTAAATAAGAGAAAGGTAAAGATTGTTATACCTTTTCAGGAGCTATATAAAGTCCTGATTCTTTCAAAGAATATTCTAGTTGTTGCAAAATGGTCAACACAGTGTCATTATCTGGATAAGCATTAAGAATATTATTCATATAATGAATTATGTATGCCTAGGGTGCTGCCTTTGAACTGGAGAGCTAACTTGAGCAACATATTTTTGGCACAAGGTAGAAATGTTAGCCATACCTTGAGGCAAAACTCTCCACTGGTATCGCTCCATTGAAGCCTGGAAATTAAGTAAAGAAACACTGAATGCAAAAATTCTTTCAATCATGAGGGCTTAAAGGAATAGTAAAAAAGCAAGAGCAATCCTTCAAGTCAATAATTACAAAGTGAAAATTTTATGGAATGGCAGTTGGAAAAGGGAGTCCTAGCTGGAGAGGACCCATAATTTCCATAGTCTTGTTTATTGCTCTCAAATCTTGTAATAGTCTCCAGTTTTCTGATTTATTTTTAATGACAAATATAGGTGTATTCCATGGGCTATTAGAAGATTCAATGTGCCCAAGCTGTAACTGCTCTTGTAGCAGTCGAGAAGCTGCCTTAAATTTCTCCTGAGAAAGGGGCCATTGGTTTACCCATACAGGATTATCTGATTTCCATGTAATTGGGTCTGCACAATGCATTATTGGGCTAGCAGGAGCTACCAAGACCCCCTATGTTAAATTTTGATATTCTAATCCACACCTACTGGTATTGGGTGCCACATCCATGGGGGTGGGAATTCCCTGCTGTTTTTTTTCCTAGTCCCTTAGTGGGCAAAAATCCCTGATCAAGCATTTGAACACTGACTAAATTATTAGGACTGACAAGCAATGCTCCCATATTTTTCAAAAACATCTCTACCCCACAAATTAACTGGCAATCCAGGGAGCACATAAGGCTGAAAAAGTCCAGAATGACCTTCTTTATCTTCCCATTGTAAAAAACTAGAGCATTTTTGAGGGGATTTACTCTGCCCTATACCTTGTAATTATGTGGCTGCTGCATTAGTGGGCCAGGAAAAGGCCAATGTAGCTTAGCAACAACAGATACATCAGCTCTGGTATCTAATAGTTCTTTAAATTTATGCCCTTGTATTGTTAGTTCCATTTCAGGGCATTCCTGACCTATTTTTTGAATCCGATAAGCAGCACCAGTGGAGCCAAATCCTCAATTCTCTTGGGGTCCCTTCTGCAGGGTTTAGCCCAAGAAGCAGAATTATCATTCTTATACTATTTTTCTAACTGCCTGAAGCAGCTTGAGACAAATTCTTAAAATAACTTATTAGGGCCCTGCTTAATTTTGCTCAATTTCTTTGTTTTGTCTACCTGAGTATAACCTTACACATAAACAAGATAATTTATGCACAAAACACACAAGTATATCATATAACTTTGATTAATCCTAATATTTAAATTGCTATTTGGCTCCTAACTCTGAACACACCTCACAATGCACTAAACAAATTAGTAAATCTTAAGGATTTATATTCTATTCTAATTAAATTTAAATGAGCACTTTTTACAAGTTCTAAAAGCACTATTTTTTCAATATTAGAGCTGGCATTTCCTATCTTTGCATGCAAAAACTCAATTCAGGTCTCAAAAATAGACACATTTAGACACTAAACAAAGACAATCACATACAATCACACAAATCAATAGTCAAACCCAGGATTTTAGAGATTAGAACGTGGCCTGCTTGATCTTACATAGGGCTATTTTAATAAAAATAAATACCAAACAGAAATCTCTCTCAAAATATCTCAAGATGGCCGTATGAGATTTTTTTTAGCAACATCCAAACAGGCACAGCCTCACCCTCTTTCTAGGCAAAGAATAAAAAAGAAACAAAATGATAGTTCAGAAGATTGTAGTTAAAACATTAAAAAAATCAGACCATGACAGGAAAAGCTGTAAACTTCCTAATACCTGAGTCTCCTATCCATTCTCAAATTCTATAGTTGCTGTAACTGGCAGTTCAGGTCGACTATGCTGAGATTTCTCCCCTGCCTCAACTTCAGCTGAGTGGCAGACTAAGCAACTGGAGAGAACCAGAGGCAGTCACACTGTCCTACGTTCCTCAGCCCCCAAATCACAAAACACAGCATCAACTGCCAAAGAGACTGCCACTTTTATTCCTCCTGCCATAGTCTCCTCACACCACTGCCTTCTCAGAACTTTACCTACTTGCTCCCCTGTAGCAGAAATAACCATTCCCCCCTCCGGGAACCAGGGGCACACAGCTTTCTAGCTGTATAACTATTCTTACAAAAAGGTCTTTTGACCCTAATTGTCCCATAATTTTTTACTCCTGACTATACTTTTCTCACAAACTTTCTTTACTCACTGTGCACACTTGGGGAATTCCATCACCTGCCTTCAGTTTAGTTTTCTTTTTTTCTTTTTTGTATTTTTCTGAAGTTGGAAACAAGGAGGCAGTCAGACAGACTCCCGCATGTGCCCGATGGGGATTCACCCGGCATGCCCACCAGGGGGCGATGCTCTGCCCATCTGGGACATTGCTCTATTGAAATCAGAGCCATTCTAGCACCTGAGGCAGAGGCCACAGAGCCATCCCCAGCGCTGAGGCCATCTTTGCTCCAATGGAGCCTTGGCTGCGGGAGGGGAAGAGAGAGACAGAGAGGAAGGAGAGGGGGAGGGGTGGAGAAGCAGAGGGGCGCTTCTCCTGTGTGCCCTGGCTGGGAATCAAACCTGGGACTCCTGCACACCAGGCTGATGCTCTACCACTGAGCCAACTGGCCAGGGCCCAGTTTAGTTTTCTTGTACTCAAATCCCTGTTCAGGTGCCACTTGCCACAAACCAGTGCAGCTTGTAATTCTGGGTCTGGAGTGAGAATGGTGAGTAATTAAGAAAACAGATTCATTAAGATAAAAGGATGGGGTCTTGCCTGTGGTGGGGCAGTGGATAAAGGGTCAACCCAGAATCCTGAGGCTGCTGGTTCAAAACCCTGGGCTTGCCTGTTCAAGGCACATATGGGAGTTGATGCTTCCTGCACCTCCCTCTCTTCTCTTTCTTCTCTCTTACTTCTCTAAAATGAATAAATAAAATATTAAAAAAAGAAAAAAGGATGGGATCAGGAGGCCTCTTCAATGCTGATGGCAATATCCGAGTGCCCTATAGCCTCAGTTTGCTTTATTATATAGCCATATGCAAATAAAGGAAGTCCTTAATATAAAGTTACACATCTGAGGCTAAAAGAGGAACTCTCCCAAGGCATAAACAGGAATCCTCCTACCATGCATAAGTGAAATCAACCAACAACTGAACAAACCAAGAGTAAGAGGAAGGGCATGTAACTTTCTTCCAGCAACTTAAGCAAGCAAGTGAAGTGGGCGCAAATACTCAGCATCATAGCCAATATGGAGGTGGAGGGGGGAGAACTTAGCCTTTGCTAAGCCTCAAATTTACAAAGGCTTTTTGCCACTTGCAGTCTACAAAAGTATGTTCTTTGTTCTCTGAGATGAAAGCAAAATAGCAACTCAGGTATTAGAATTAATCAGATTTAGAACATGAGCATCAAAACTTAAAAGTCAATTAGAAAAAAATAAAAAAGGGGAGTCATACCCCGAAACTCCTACAACTCTTCTTTATTGTGATTTTTTTTACTTTAAAAATTTTTGAATGCTAATGAACAGGGCCAGTCAATGGCTTAGAGACTCTGAAATCCAGCAAGGAAAGCCTTCCCTGAAGTGTGATAAAAGAACTCGCTCACAGGAATCTGGCAAGGGCCAGACCCTGTTCTCTTATGGGGCTAAAGATATGTGTGTGTGTTTCCTAGGACTTCTTAGTCTCCTAGGTGGGTTTCTGAATGTTTGGTGAGGCACCATGTGCCAGGAGGAGAGACTTACTCCACAAGAGCAATTGTGTAAGACTTATTTTACTCTGTGCTCATCCCTCTCTCTGTCAAACTTGTTTCCATCTCGTAAATCATCTTAACACACTCCAAATCTCCTCATCCAGCAAATTACTTTGTCCCTTTGTCTTATTCCAATCAGCCCCATTATAATGAAAAAGCTTAAAAAGGCAGAGGAGGGCCCTCAAACCACTCAACAAGATCTCCTGAGCATAACCGAGAGGAACAGGAAAAGGCAGACAGAGCCCAAAGAGATCAGGCAAAATGCCAGCTCTTGGCAGCCATCTTTAAAGGCTCCAATGCCCCTAAGGGGCCTCATAAGACTTCAGTAGGGCCCTGCTTCAAGTGTAAAAAGGAAGGTCATTGGGCAAAAGCCTGTCTGGTCCCTCAGCACCTACCAGGGCCATACCCTCGCTGTGGGAAAAAGGGACACTGGAAGGCAGACTGCCCCCTCACTCCTCCAAGGGAGGGTTCAGTCTCTTCTAGCTCTACCCCAACCACTTCTGAATGTTAAACCTTGCCTCGCCTTCTAGGACTCACCACTGAAGACAGAAGGTTTCCAGGGCCTTTGACTTCATCTCACATCATCATTGATGAGCCTAGGGCAGGCATGGCCAACATACAGCCCACAGGCTGGATCCGGCCAGCATAGTGAGTTTATGCAACCCACAATTAATTTTTTAACAGTCTCATCTACTTTAAAATCTCAGCTACTCATTTTGGTATTTTAATTGGTATTGCATTGAATTTCTAGATTGCTTTGAGTGATATAGACATTTTAATGATGTTTATTCTTCCTAACCAAGAGCACGGTATATGCTTCCACTTGTTTGTATCTTCCTTGATTTCTTTTATCAATGCTTTGTAATTTTCCAAGTACAAGTCTTTAGTCTCCTTGGTTAAGTTTACTCCTAGGTACTTTATTTTTTTGGTTGTAATAGTGAAGGGGATTGTTTCCTTAATTTCTCTTTCTGACTGTTCATTGTTGGTGTATAAAAATGCCTCTGATTTCTGAGTATTGATTTTATATCCTGCCACTTTGCTGAATTCATTTATCAGGTCCAGTAGTTTTTTGACTGAGACTTTAGGGTTTTCTATATACAATATCATATCATCTGCAAATAATGATAGTTTTACTTCTTCTTTTACAACTTGAATGCCTTTTATTTCTTCTTCTCTGATTGCTGTGGCTACGACTTCCAGAACTATGTTAAATAAGAGTGGTGAGAGGGGGCACCCCTGCCTTGTTCCTGATCTTAAGGGTATTGCTTTTAATTTTTGCCCATTGAGTATGATGTTGGCTGTGGATTTGTCATAGATGGCTTTTATCATGTTGAAGTATGTTCCCTGTATTCCCACTTTGCTGAGAGTTTTGATCATGAATGGGTGCTGGATTTTATCAAATGCTTTTTCTGCATCCATTGAAATTATCATATAGTTTTTCTCCTTCCTTTTGTTTATGTGATGGATCACATTGATTGATTTACGAAAGGAGAAATGCATCCCCATGTTTGTGACAGCATTGTTCACAATAGTGAAGATCTGGAAACAGCCCAAGTGTCTGTCAGAGGACAAGTGGATTAAAATGCTTTGGTACATATATACTATGGAATACTACTCAGTAATAAGAAATGATGACATCGGATCATTTACAATAACATGGATGGACCTTGATAACATTATACAGAGTGAAATAAGTAAATCAGAAAAAACTCAGTACTATATGAATCCATATATAGATGGGACATAAAAATGAGACTCAGACACATGAACAAGAATGTGATGGCAACAGAGGTGGGGGGTGGGGGTAGGGGGGTGGGATGAGGAAGGAGAGAGGGGGTGGGCACAAAGAAAACCAGATAGAAGGTGACAGAGGACAATTTGACTTTGGGGGAGGGGTATACAGCACAATCAAATATCAAAATAATATGGAGATGTTTTCTCTCAACATATGTACCCTGATTTATCAATGTCACTGCATTAAATTTAATTAAAAAATCTCAGCTACTCAGAAGCAGAAGCATCTTTGATTATTGGAAATCAAGATATTTAAGAAGATAGTGATACACGGAAAAGAATTCCACATGTGACTAATCTAGAGTTAACTTCCAAAAATTGGTCAAATTGATTTGTGATACTTTTTTATTTTTTTTAAAAATTCCATTATAAAGATTTACAACTTTTGTACTCATCTGTACTAGATATTAACTGTTTGATGTTTAGCAGTAATGTAAAACCCACATTCTTTTAGGCAGAGTTTGCCAGTGCACACCCAAGGTCAAACAATTCATTATTTTTGTGGTTAAGTGTGCTGAATCAAGTGGCATTGTAGCATAGACAATAGCTGCAGTTGATAACTGAAAATGTGTGCAGGCTGTTTGTAAAATGAAATAATTGTCTTATTTGCAATATAACCCCTTCAAACTCATTCTATTAATTAAATATTGTTTCAATTGATTGTGATACATTTTGGATATTTATAAAGTATATAATTTATTATTATTAAAATAATATTGTATATTAAAATTTTTTCACTCACATTTATTCATAAACTATATAATATAATTTTGTTTAGTTAAATGAATTGCTTTTGTATTTAACATTATTTAACTTTAATATATATTTCGTCTGGCTTCTGAAAAAAGTTTTCTTTCTAATCTGGCCTGGGAGCAAAACCTGTTGGCCACACCTGGCCTAGGATGATCATCCAAGTAGCAGGTAAGCCAATCTCATTTCTGATAGACACAGGAACCACTTACTCTGCCTTGCCTGAATATTCAGGTTCTTCTCATCCCTCAGAGATCTTTGTTGTGGGTGTTGATGGTCTAATTTTTCTCATCACTTGCCAGGATCCACTGCCTTATCTTATACATGGTGTCTCCTTTACACACTCCTTTTCTCTTCCTACCTTGGTGGCCCAACCCTATTTTAGGCCAAGACCTACTCTCCAAATTCAGAGCCTTTCTCTCCTTTCACCTCCCATCCTCAAAACTGGCCTTGTTACAACTCTTGGCCAGACAGATTTGCCCACTACTGTTACAAATTTACCTCTACCACCCAGCATAGTAAATCCCAAGGTTTTCCTCATCAACCCCAAGGATGCAAAACTCCAGGAAAAGGCTTCCTGGTTTCATTTCTCCAGGTTGAAGAAAACAAAAGCTCTGTCTCCACACATGCTTACAGATGGCCCTTCCAGTCTACCTGAATCATCGCCAGAAGCCCAGAATTGATATTAAGCTTAAGACAAAATCTTAATATACTGGAAGCAGTGATCATGGGACTTGGAAGCTAGCTGCAGAGTGTGAGAATGGGACAACAGTACCAGTGCCATGCAGACTTTTCTTGGATGTGTATGACTCCTGTTCCTTGTGACATTTTTCTTTTCTTTTTTTTTTCTTTTTCACAGAGACAGAGAGTGAGTCAAAGAGAGGGATAGACAGGGACAAACAAACAGGAACAGAGAGAAATGAGAAGCATCAACCATTAGTTTTTCATTGTGCGTTGCAACACCTTAGTTGTTCATTGATTGCTTTCTCATATGTGCCTTGACCGTGGGCCTTCAGCAGATCGAGTAGCCCTTTATTGGAGCTAATGACCTTGGGTTCAAGCTGGTGGGCTTTTGCTCAAACCAGATGAGCCCGTGCTCAAGCTGGTGACCTCAGGGTCTCAAACCTGGGTCCTCTGCATCCCAGTTTGATGCTTTTCCACTGTGCCACTGCTTGGTCAGGCGCTTGTGACAGTTTCTAATGAGACTAAAGTGGGGTTGGGTTGCTATTGGGCAGATAAAATATATTATGTTCACTTTGTTAAAGATGGAGTTGGCCACATGAAAGCTCATTGCCCAGGTGATTGCTTGAGATGGGCATAATTATGTTAATATGTGTTGGGGAGGGCTTTTGCACCAAAAGGTTTTAAAAGGAAGAGAGATCATGTTGTTTTGGGAGAAGAAGGATTACATTCTAGGAGGAGCCCATGCTGTAGGAAAGCAGAGAAAGACCATGTGGAGGAGAGAAGAGGCAGCCAAGATTGAGGAATGCTGAAAGAGAAGCCAGATTGTGCAGAGAGAAGGAGATGAGGAACAGAGGTGAATAAGGCTAGTGAGCTAGAAACCTTTGATTTTAGGAAACTCAGGTAAGTCAGTAGCTTTGTGAGCACTAAATGAGAGGGTTTTGGAGTCCGGTGTGTTTTTGTACTTGCCCACCAGGTGCAAGCCAGGATTAAAGATGATGGCCCACCAGTTTCTGGCTCCATTGTTTCATTACCATTTGTCCGAATCTAATGCAAACCTGCACTGGCCAGGTGACTGTGATGGTAGCTGTGGCTACTGGCTTTACAATTGCATCTGCAGGGAATGTGGAAGGGTGATAGTGTAAGCATGGTCT
This sequence comes from Saccopteryx leptura, assembly GCF_036850995.1. Lineage (NCBI taxonomy): Eukaryota > Metazoa > Chordata > Mammalia > Chiroptera > Emballonuridae > Saccopteryx > Saccopteryx leptura. The sequence goes on from NC_089509.1 coordinate 2,074,618, forward strand.
TGGTGAACATATTAAGGACATTCAAAACAGCAAAGACTCTTATAGATCCTGCTATATTGGATAAGAATTTGCTTAATGATCTAAAAGGCTTTAATCCCTTTAATGTATTAAAACACTTGTTTTGGTATCTGTTAGCATTGGCTATACTAATTTTGTGTTTATTCTGTATTTTTTCAATCTGCCTCTGAATTGGAATCTGGGAAATCAGGCAAGTGCAAATCTCAGCACATGAGCTAAAATTAAAAAAAAAAAAATTAAAAAGGGGAATATGTGGGAGACAGGTTGTAAACTGACAAAGTCCTTATAGCCTAGGGCTTAGATGTAGACTAAGATATTCTCCACACCCTTTTAAGACTAAGATCTTCCCTACACCCTTCTAAGACTAAAAATTATTCAACATTTTTTCTAAGACTAAGCTTTTCCCCACAGCCTTGACTGTTCCATGGTGGGGGGTGGTGCACTCTTATGAAGATTCCCATTTGTCTCTCAGATGTGTGACTTTGTATCAGAGACTTCCTCATTTGCATATGGCTCTGCACTATATAATAAAGTAGACCAGGGGCTTTGCTTTGGCTATTCAAGCTATGGGCTGTGCAGAGACTTCCTGCTCCCATCCTTTTTCTCTTTGAGTCTATTTCTTCATTCTGCACCATTCTCACTCAGGACCTGGACAATTGCTAGCCATGCTGGTGTGCGGCAGACAGTTTCTTGAAGTAAACTAGGGTTCTGTTACCAGGAGAAGGGGAAATAAAAATACCAAATGCATATGGAGATCAGCAGAAGATTAGGCCAGCGAGTTTAGCTCATGAAACATATAAAGGACCAGGGGCAAGTCTCCATTATGAGTATTATTTGATTGCAATGATTCACTGAAACATGGTATTGAGAAGGATTCTGAGGCTGTGTCTTGGTGCACTGTAATTGACAACAATTTCTCTCATAGATGCAGAAAGGGAGGGCTGATGCCTCAGTGCCTTGTGTCAGCCAACCCTGATGCCTTTATCTGGCCATGCAGATAACTGATGCCTTTATAATAAGAAAACATTTTTTTTAATATATATAACATGAGACTGAAAATACTTTTTCCTGTTGAAGATGAGCAATATTGTCAGGCCTTGACATTTCTTAATGAAGACTAACTTAATTTCTTACCATTGTGGCTGAGGTGCTTATCAGTTTCTGCTGATGCCCAAGTGTCCAAGGGGCCCAGCAGCACACAACCACCAGCATTGGGGCTCAGAAAAACATTGATATGGTTCACTCTTCAGAACCTATTTGGCACCAACCCATGAGCATCTATCTGTACCAGGCCATGAGGGCACAGAGTTGAATATTGTTAATCCCTGCCCTCTAAGAATGTCAAGTGTGTGAGCAAAGACAGGCCCCTCAATGAGTAAGTCATAGTGCAGAATATTGATTCCAGCAGCAGAGTGGGGGTAAATGAGGAACAGCTCTGAAGGGGCTGCCTGGAAGACCCTGCAATGAATGTAGGCTTATCCTGTTTCCTGATGCTTATGGTCATCCTATGAAGTTGGCAGGACCTATATTTTTATGATGATTTTCCCAACTTTGTACTTAGGAAAACCAAAGTTTAGCTTTCATATCTATTTGTTCATTTGCTTACCTTTTTTTAGTATCTACTATGTATCAGGTACATTGCTAAATGGCGGGAATGCAGAGATGAATCAGCTCTCATTGCCATTCCTGACTCAGATGCTCACATAGACCCTCGAGAAACATGGTTAACCAGGTATGTGTTTGGGGGCAGAGCACTTGTCTTTCTAGGCCAAATTCTGTCCCCCAAAGACTCTGGAATGTGTATGTCATTGCCATCCGACCTCAAAGATGTGGCATTTCTAAAAGAGTCTACCCCTGAGAGTAATGCAGCACAGTTTTCTCTGACAGTTCTCTGAGGCTTTGTCCTGATTGGAGAGGGGCCTTGACCATGCAAACTGATGGGTGGGACAATATCTTGTGAAAAAAAATAGTTGATTCTTTAAAGATTTTTCTGTTCAAAGGCTGTTGACATAATTTTGAGGAATTCTTGAAGAAAGTTCCGCAAACACACTTCAGAGTTATGTTTGCAAAGATGTTGAGGCAGAAATCCTTGGGCGCTGCAGGTGCTGCTCAAACCCCGGCGTTGTCATCAGCAATGCTTCATAGGACAGCCCCCAACTGCTCCACAGAACACCCTGGTCAGCCCCTGCACTGCCTGCCCCCTCCCTGGCTGATGGGGGCAGGGTGTTCTGTATTCTTCTCCCAAATCATGCACATAATTAAAAATGGTAGTAAAATCATTTCCTTAAATTACCTCTTACGATGGTTACACCAGTATTTTATTTCAGACTTGTTTTTAATCAATTTTCTCAAAGTTGCTTATCAGGATATTTTTAAGCTGGTATAAACAATATTCTTATTTTGTTCCTCTAGGGTTAGGTGGTCTTAGCCAGAGACAGGAGGAGGGAGGTAACTAATTAGCACTCCTCTAGATTAATTCTGCTGGTTCTGCAGAGCAGCACAGAGACTTTCATCTCATAGCACTGGGAAGACAGGGTCCACAGAGGACTCTTTGGATAGAGGGCACTCCTGTGACCAACAAGTACCAGCCTGGAGAGGGTGGGACCATTCTTTTCTGGACCCTGGCTGAACAGGAGGACCCTCCACAACACCAGCACATTGCTTTGCCCTTTTCATGCTCTTTCTCCCCTTGAGGGTTTTCTATTTACAGTATCATATCATCTGCAAATAATGACATTTTTACGTCTTCTTTTCCAATTTGGATGCCTTTTTATCCTTCTTTTTGTCTGATTGTTGTGGCTAGGACACCCAGAACTATGTTGAATAGGAGTGGTGAAAGGGAGCACCCCTGCCTTGTTCCTGACCTAAAGGGGATTGCTTTTAATTTTTTCCCATTGAGTGTGATGTTGGATTTGGGATTGTCAAAGAAGGCCTTTATCATGTTGAGCTATGATCCCTGTATTCCCACTTTGCTGAGATTTTCATCTTAAATGGGTGCTGGATTTTATCAAATGTTTTTCCTGCATCTATTGATATTATCATATGATTTTTATTCTTTTTTTTGTTTATGTGTTTAATCACATTGATTGATTTGCAGATATGTTACCAGTCTTGTCTCCTCAGAATATATCCCAATTGATCATGATGTATAATTTTTTAATGTATTTGCTGAATCTGGTTTGATAATATTTTGTTGAGAATTTTAACATCTATGTTCATCAGGAATATTGTTTTATAGTTTTTTTTTTTTTTTTGTAGTGTCTTTGCCTGGTTTTGGAATCAGTATTATGCTTGTCTCATAAAAGGAGATTGGAAGTTTTAACTCTTCTTGAATTTTTTTGAAAAAGCTTGAGAAGGATAGGAGTTAGCTTTTCTTTGAATATTTGGTAGAATTTACCTGTGAAGCCATTTGACCCAGGACTTTTGTTTGTTGAGAGTTTTTTAATAACTGTTTAATCTCATTTGATGAAATTGGTATGTTTAGGTTTTTTGATTCTTCTATATTGACTTTTGAAAGATTATATGTTTCAAGAAATAGATCCAATTTGGCTAGGTAAGGGGTCAGGAACCTTTTTGGCTGAGAGAGCCATGAACGCCACATATTTTAAAATGTAATTCCGTGAGAGCCATACAATATATTTAACACTAAATGCAAGTAAATGTGTGCATTTTATGTAAGACCAACACTTTTAAAGTACAATAAGTCTCTGAATTCTTTGTAATAACATTGTTAGGCTGTTGCTAATCAATGATGAATAAAATACTTCTTACCATTACTGCGACATCTGGTGCTGCATGGTTTTGCTGATGGCTTTGTAGTCTGGTTGATACGTGGTGAGCTTAAGCTTCATTCAGGCGCTGAGACTTCCATCTGTTAAACATGATCGTAGGTTGGTCTTAATGTTCTTTAGATGTGAGAAAGACTGCTCACATGCATACATAGAGCCAAACATTGTCAGTACAGCAATATTCCCATGCTGTAGTGTGTGGTATGTGATGGGAAGTGTGTTACAAGTTTTGACAATCAACTGGTTCTCAGGTTGAAGTTTTTTTTTTTCTCCCCAATTGTGTTTGCTTGCCAACTCTGCTTGCTGTCATGCAAGTCTTTCCAAATCTTCATTCAGTGACTTGAATTTAATCACCCACATGTCTGTGGCCTTCAGGTCAGCAGCTTGTAGCTCAAAATCTCTGATGGAGACAGGGATGTAACTCAGGTTGGCGCTGTCCACTGCACACTCATGTGGATGGGTGATGAACTTAAAAAGTATAGTGCACTCATGAAATTCTCCAAAGTGCACTTTGAATAACTGCAGGATATTAGATGTGAAGCCCACTAGCTGCTGGAGATCAAGATGTTGAGCAGGGTCACTTGCTGTGCATGTATCTTTAAACTCTCTCAGTTTTTCAAAGTGTAGTAAATGACCTGTTTCAATGTCAGCGATGAAGAGTTCCAGCTTATTTTCAAATGCAAACACTGCTTGTTGAAGGAATAAGACTGTATTTTTAATGCCTTGCATTTACACATTGAGCTGGTTCAGATGTTCAGTCATGTTCATGAAATAGTAGAACTTAAGGAGCCATTCAGTGTTAGCTTAACATTTTTCAATTCAAGAAAAGTCTGGATTTTGCTCAGACAAGCCATGAAACGGCTGAACATCTTCCCTCTTGACAACCAATGCACATTGCTGTGCAGAAGCAGACCAGGATAATTATTCCCAACTTCATCCAGCAGTGTTTTAAACTGGCGATCATTTAAAGCTTGCTTGGGAAACAATAAAGTTGACCACTTGAATGCCCAGCAACATCACCTCACCAAGCTGCTCACTATACATCTGAGCACAAAGTGCCTCCTGATGTAGGATGCAGTGAAAACTTAGGATGGGTCTCTTTTTATGTTCACTAAAAAGTGCTATGAATCCTTTGTTTTTCCCCACCATGCATGGAGCACCATCAGTACGCACCAAAATAAGTTTATCCATCGGTAGATTTTTTTCTTTAGCAAACTTAGTGAAAGACTTGAATAAATCCTCACCTCTTGTTGTCTCTTTCATAGGCAAAACAGCAAGATTTTCCTCATGTAGTGTGTCACTGACAGTATACCTTGCAATCACGCTGAACTGAGATAAATGGCTTATGTCTGTTGACTCATCCAAAGCGAGAGAAAAGAATAGTGCTGCATTTATGTCCTTCACTTGTGTTGCCTCAATTTGATTTGCCATGATGATGGTATGATCGCGAACAGTTCTTGCTGACAGAGGCATGTCTTTTATTCATTTGATTATCTTGTCTTTATCTGAAAAGTCACCAAAAAGTTCATTTGCAACATCAAGCATGAATGTTTTGGCATACTCCCCATCTGTGAATGGCTTTCCATTTCTCACAACTGCTAAAGCACCAGCAAAGCTAGCCAAATTCCAGTTAACTTATTGGGTCCAAACACAAAGTTAGTGCTGACTAGCTTGCACTCTGCACATTAGCTCTTGACATGCTTTCTTCCTGCTGTCCCCCACTGGATATTTAGATGCAAATGTAGTATGGCATGTGTTGAAGTGCTGCTTTATATTTGACTGTTTCATTGATGCAATTTTATCATTGCATATTAGATGCACTGCAGAACCTCCTCTCTCCACAAAGGCGAATTTCTCTGTCTATTCCTGCTGAAAAATACAATACTCCTCATTTTTTTTTCTTTTAGCCATCTTGTTTATCAAATGGTTTCTGCAGTTTGCTAGCTGACTACTTGATTAAAAGGAGGAAAGTTTACTTCCTGACCTCACAACAACCCGTGTACATTATCCAATAAAAATGTGGTGTTGTCCCAGAAGACAGCTGTGGTTGGCTTCAGCCACCTGCAACCATGAACATGAGTGGTAGGAAATGAATGGATTTTAATACATGAAAATGTTTTATATTTTTAACATTTTTTTAATTAAGATTTGTCTGTGAGCCAGATGCCACCATCAAAAGAGCCACATCTGGCTCGCGAGCCATAAGTTCCCAACCCTTGGCCTAGGTTATCTAATTTTATGGCATACAGTTCTTCATAGTATTTTCTTACAATCCTTTGTATTTCTGTAGTGTGAATGGTTTCTTCTTCTCTCTCATTTCTAATTTTATTTATTTGAGTCCTCTCTCTTTTTTCTTGGTGAGTCTGGTTAAAGGTTCATCAATTTTGTTTACCTTTTCAAAGAAGTAGCTCTTGGTTTCATTGATCCTCTGTATTTTTTTTTAGACTCTATGTCATTTATTTCCAGTCTGATCTCTATTATTTTCTTCCTTCTACTTTATCTGAATTTTACTTGCTGTTCTTTTTTTAGTTCTTTTAGATTCAGGGTTAAATTGTTTATTTGAGCTTTCTGTAGCTTCTTGAGGTATGCCTATAGTGCTATGAACTTCCCTCTCAGAACTGCTTTTGCTGTGTCCCATAAATTTTGAGTTGTTGTTTGTTCGTTTTTATTTGTTTCAAAGAAATTTTTGATTTATTTCTTGATCTCATTTTTAAGCCATTCATTATTTAATAGCATGCTATTTATTTTCCAAGTGTTTGAGTGTTTTTCAGTTTTTCTAATGTAGTTGATTTTTAGTTTTATGCCATTGTGATCTGAGAAGATGCTTGATAAGATTTCAATCTTCTTAAATTTGTTGAGACTCATTTTGTATCCTAGCATGTGGTCTATCCTAGAGAATGTACCAGGAGCACTTGAAAAGAAAGTATATTCTGCTGCTTTAAGGTGAAAGGTTCTGAAGATATCTATTAAATCCCATTAATCTAGTATATCCTTTAAGGCTGCTATTTCTTTGTTAATTTTTTTTCTTAAGGATCTATCTAGTGGTGTTAGTGTTTTATTAAAATCTCCTACTATTATAATATTGCTGTTGATTTCACCCTTTATGCCAATCAGAATCTGCTTTATATATTTAGGTTCTCCTATATTAGGTGCATAAATATTGTTAATGGTTATATCTACCTGTTGGATTGGTCTTTTTATCATTATGTAATGATCTTCTTTATCCCTTACTATAGTTTTTGTTTTAAAGTCCGTTTTGTCAGATATAAATATTGCTACACCAGCTTTTTAAAAATTTCCATTTGCATAAAATATTTTTTTTTCATCCTTTTACTTTCAGTCTGTGTGTATCTTTTGTTTTTAGGTGGGTTTCTTGTAGACAGCATATGTAAGAATCTTGTTTTTTTATCCATGCAGCTACCCTCTGTCTTTTGATTGGAGCATCTAATCCATTTACATTTAAGGTTATTATTGATATGTAGTTGTTAATTGCCATTTTATTCTTTAAATCTACATTCCTCTTTTACTAGATTTTCCCCCCTTTGTTCTGTTTACAGCAATCCCTTTAACATTTCTTGTAGCATTGGTTTGGTTGTAATGAATTCCTTGAGGGGTTTTTTTTGGTCTGGGAAGCTTTTTATTTCTCTTTAAATTTTAAAAGATAGCCTTGCTGGATAGAGAAGTCTGGGTTGTAGGGTCTTTTTTTGTATTACTTTGAATATTTGTTGTCATTCCCTTCTGGCTTCTAATGTTGTAGTTGAGAAGTCAGATGTCATCCTTATGGGAGCTCCTCTGTAGGTAATAGACTGCTTTTCTCTTACAGCTTTTAACATTCTTTCTTTATCTCTTAATTTTTGTATTTTAATTATGATATCTCCTGGTGTTGGCCTTTTTGAGTTCATTCTTAATGGAACTCTCTTTGCTTCTTGAACTTGTGTGACTTTTTTCTTCATCAATTTAGGAAAGTTTTCAGCTATGATTTCTTCAATCAGATCCTCTATCCCTTGTTCTTTCTCTTCTCTTTCTGGAACCCCTATGATGTGGATGTTATTTCTTTTCATGTTGTCACAGAGTAATCTTAGAGTTTCCTCAGACTTTCTGAACGTCTTTTCTTTTTCCTGCTCTGCATTCGTGTTTTTGTTTATGTTGTCCTCTAACTCTCTGATTCGATCTTGAGCTTTATCCATCTTGCTTTTAATTCCTTCCAGTATGGTCTTCATTTTTAATATTGTATTTGCCACTTCTGACTGATTTTTTTTATTATTTCAATGTCCTTTTTTATACTTGCTATTTTTTTATTTAAGTGCAAATTATGTCCATCCATTGTTGCTCTAAGATTTTTGAGCATTTTACCAATCATTATTTTAAACTCTGCATTTAGTAATTTGGTTATTTCTGACTCATTTAAATCTTTTTCTGGGAAATTTTTTGTTGATTTATTTTGGTTGCATTTCTCTGCCTTCTTATTTTGTCTGTGTATAAAAAGTGCATGGCTACAGGAGTTTGATGGATGTGGTCTCTGTGTTCCCTAGGTATGGTCTGTCTGCAGGACTGCCACCCCACCTGCCACTGCCTCAGGTATTTGGGCAAGTGTATTGCCGGTGTTAGCCTGCTGTGGTGGTCACTGAGGTTTCCACCTCGCCTCCATGGATGGGACTGTGTTCATGTTCCTGGGCTGCAAGCCTTGGCTGGCCCAGACTTTGTGCCTTCCCTGAGGGTGGAACTGAGCTCATGTGCCTAGGTTGCAAACCCTGGATGGCACCCTGCCTCCACCTTGCCCTGTGGGTGGGACTACATTCTTGCATCTGCACTACAAGCTTTGGCCAGCCTAGCCTTCACTCTTCTCCTGCCAGCTGGACTGCTTTTGTGCACCCCTTTTGCTGCTGCAGCAGCCCTCAGCCTCCACCCCAACCCAGCAGGACTGTGCTTATGCCAGGCCTCAATTGTGGCCATCCCTAGCTTCCACCCCTGCTGACAGGACCACACCTCTGTGTTCTGCTGCTGCCTGCCCTCTGGTGAGCACTCAGCAGTGTGTGAGGAGGGTGATGCAGCTCAGACCTTAGCACTCAATATTGTATCCCTGATGGCTCCCTGCTTCTAAATAACTCTGCTCTGACTGCAGCATGAGACCTTCTGTTTGGCTGGTGAACTGCTTCCCTTTGCTGGTATTGCTGGTTCCAGGAAAAATATTTACTTTAGATTTGGGGAGTGACAGCCCAGGGGTTAGGTTGGCTGTCCCTCAAAGTGTTTCTCTCTGTGCCTCCTAGATTACATTCTCTTCCTGTTACTCAGGTCCTCTCAGCTCTCCTCATCCCCTGAACTCCCGGGTGAGTGGTTGTAAAGGAGGTTTTCTGCACTATCCCTTTAAGAAGAATCCTGGGTTTGAGAAATCTGTCTCTTTCTCACAAACAGTATCCTGACTTGTTTCACAGCTAAATACTGTCTTTATGCCTCTTCTAGGCTCTGAGGATGCAGGCTAGGGCTTTGTTCCTGGGGCTCAGGACCCTCCTGTCTCTGCTAAACTCACTTTCCACCTCATGAGTCCCTCTGGGCTGCTGCTAGCTCCTGGGAGCTGGGCAGCCCACTCTGCATTTCAGCTTTTTTTTTTTACCAGTCTCAGTGTGGCTTCTTCAGTGTTTCTTGATTAAAGAGTCCTCTTAGTTTAGTCCAAAGTTAGTTTTTCCAAATAATTGTTCTTAAAATTAAGTTGTGATCCACTTTGGTTCTGGGAGGTGGAACTTGGTACGTCTGCCTACTCCATTGCCATCTTGCTACCCTTTATTTACTTCTGTACTCAAATACCTTGCAAGATGCCACTTTTCAGTCAAAGTCTCTTGAAATTCATTTTCTTTCTTCTCACTTATTTCTTGGACATCAAAGGTCATTGATGCTAATCAAATATTATTTTTGATAATATTATAATTAATGCAATAATGGCCTCCATTTGTTGGCATCAAGTGTGCATTATATGTGCTACATGCACTATTGTGTTTACTACTTGGCATGGTCCTGTAAGACAGAGATTATTATTTCCATGGCATAGATAAAGAAAGTGGATCTTAGAGCAATGAAACTATCTATCAAAGGATACTGAGCTAGCAATAAATCTCATAGAGAGTATCTAAATGCAGGCTTTTCAACTTGAAAGCCTGTGTATGACCTACCCTCACCTTAAGTTATTATTATTGTAAGGATTTTATCATCCTTTAGTTACATATGTCAAAGTAGACATCAACATAATCATTATTATTATTAATATTTATTTTTATTCAAAGACTTAAAAGAATTAATGAATAAGAATTTTGATCAGCAAAATTCTACAATAGATGGTACAATACCAGAAGGTCTCTAATATGATCACAAGTCAGAACCCCCCCCCCACACACACACACAACACCACTGTCATGTGCATATTACAGAAAGAGTAGTTGATTTTATTTTTATTGTGAAAGATTCAAATAATGCAACAATATACAGAAAATAAATGACCAAAATCCTAGGTATATTTTTAACTACATAGATACCTGTGGTCCAGGTTAGAGAGTCAGATTTGGGGTCTGGTACTGGGGTTTTGGGTCTAATTTTAAAGCATTGTGATTCTGATTCTAGCCCTGGCTAAAGAGCCATGGTCTACTGTAGCCTGAGTGGAAGTTTTGCAATGATGGTCAGTGACTGATTGGCTGCTTGAGTCCAGATGGGCCATGCCCCTTTTGACATGATCATTTGCCCCTTTTAGTAGGAAGTAGGGTGGAGTGATGCATGTTGATATCTCCAAGGGCATGTGCCTTGCAGGTCTACTTAACCTCATGAGACCCAGTATCTGGACTTTTCATGGCTATTACAGAGGTGGATTAAGGTCAGTTGAGGCCCCAGGTGCAGGAGAAAATATTGGGCCCTTTAAAAAAAAGGGAGAGACAGGGAAAATAAAAACACATGTTAACCATATTTTTAAATTAGTAAATATTACATACTACTAATATTTTATTTCCAATAAAATTTAAATATAATATAATATAATTAGTAATAGCATAATAATAATCACAGTTTTTTTTTGTTTTTTGTTTTTTAAATTTTCTTTTATTCATTTTAGAGAGGAGAGGGAGAGACAGAGAGAGAGAGAGAGAGAGAGAGAGAGAGAGAAAGAAGGGGGGAGGAGCTGGAAGCATCAACTCCCATATGTGCCTTGACCAGGCAAGCCCAGGGTTTCGAACCGGCAACCCTCAGCATTTCCAGGTCGACACTTTATCCACTGCGCCACCACAGGTCAGGCCAATAATCACAGTTTTGAACTAATTGTTGAATATATGTAGAAGTATTATTATAATAATGATAGTATACATATAATAGGAGTAACAATCAGAAATTTAAACAAAAAAAATCAAGAATTTTACTTGAAATTAAAATTAAAAATGTGAAAATATTTAAATAAATTTTTTCTTGTTTTTTGTTTTGCAAACTTATTAACTATTTCATCACAATCAATAATTTTAAGTAAATCCCTCTTTCTATATAAAATAGCCATATTATTTCATCTTTCCTCTGATACTGAATTTCTTAATTTTTTATTCTTTTTAGATAAGAAAATGAGCATTCTCCCAGTGAGTTTGAAATTGCATGGTTAACAAAATTTTCAAAATAATTTTCACATTTGGAAAAGTTGCTTTCATATCTAACTTTTTTTGTATATATTATTTATTGATCACTTGTCCTCTTCATCTAAAAAGATTAAAAACTGTTCTAATTAATCTTTAAAATTACTTGAATCAATGTCATCTTTATACATTTCTATTAAATTATTAACACATTTTTCTTTTCTTCTATACACAATGTAAACACAAAAAACCTCTAAAATTACTTATAACATTTTCAAAGATTTTTCCACATTTGTTCAGTTCTGCTATTAAATGATCACATATTACATAAGAGTACATTATGTAAAAAAATTTCTTTGGATATTCTGTACATGTTAGCTTGCAATCATCTTCAAATGTTTTATCTGTTAGTTCGTTAACTTCTGATTTGATTTCATTGAAACTAAATCTTATATTTTCATTAATAAAAATTTCTGGCCTTTTTAAAAATGATGCACCTTTAACAACTTTGCAGTCAATAGATTGTAAAGATTTACTTGTTGCATTGATCCTTTGTAAAATTTCATTTCATAAGACTGTTATTACTGCAGTTTCATAATCATTCATTTCTTTAAGTAATGATTTTGTTTCAATAACAATTTTTTTTCTTTTGTGGAATTGCATATCTCATCTAATGCCTCTTTTATATTTTTGTAGCCACATTTTAATGCTAAAACTGCATCAGCCCTGGCAGACCACCTTGTATCTGATAATTTCTTTAATGTATAAGAACCTTTATCCAACTTATTGCATAACATGTTCCATTAAAAAGTTGTTGTAGAGAAAAGAACAAATTTTGCACAAATAAAAAATATCTGAAGCATTACTACAATTCTCTGCAGCAACATTACCAACTAAATTAAGTAAATGACTAGGGCACAGAATAAATGCTGCTAATGGAGCATGCTGTCTCATTCTTGCTTGCAGACCATTGTACTTGCCCGATACATTTGCTGCATTGTTGTACAATTATCCACAACAATATTTTATATCTACTGGCAAATTTTGCAAGGTAGATAAAACTGTCTCTTCTAGATACTCTGTGTCATATCTTTTTATAGGGAAAAACTAAAAATCTTTCTTTAACATCCCCATAAATAGTGCACTACAAAAGTAAGTTGATCTACATGCACATCAGGTATAGAATCTAAAATAATACTATAATATTTTGCGCATTTTATTTCCTCCACAATGTATGCCATAAGAGAATCAGCAACTATTTGCAAAAGTTCATCACAAGTATGATGCAATAGATAATTTACATATCCTCTATCTTGATTTTCATACTTTTTTAAATGCAACTTTATAAATCAGCCCATTTGCTTAAATACTCTAAACTAGTCAAATAATTGCCTTTTCTTGAAGATGTTGCATTCTCATTATGGTCTCTGAAAGCAATGCCCAAACATGCGAGAAATTTTATTGTGGATACAATTCTTCATAGAATCTCTCTCCAATAATTTTCTTTTTGCAATGTAATTTGCAGATTTGGAACATCGATGTGATTTAAAGTAGAGGAGCACTTATATGATATAATGTACACATTGAAGTGACATGTTCTTTTGATATTTCATGCTCAAAGTTATTCCAATATTTTTCCAATTTTGGAACCCTGTAGTCAACTTAAACTAGGAGCCCAACTTGCTTGCATTTTTTAAAATTTATTTTTTTTCAGCCCCTGATAGATGTCATTTCATTTTTTTAGCTACCAATGAAAACAAAAATATAAAATTTAATAGTTTGAATGATTAGAATACTAGAGAAGATAAATAAATTAATGACTAATTAAAATTCAAAACTTATTCATAAACTATGAAAATCCAGGTGCTGATATAATAACAGAAATTAATTTTATCTTAACATAATTTTAATAATAGGAATTAATTATATTTTAATATAATTTCAACCTACCTAAATATTTATTTATACTCACAAAAAGCTATTTTTAAAACTGGGAAAACTGGAAAGCCACATGCAAAAGAATGAAACTCGACTATAGTTTGTCCCCTTGTACTAAAATTAATTCAAAATGGATCAAAGACCTAAATATAAGAACTGAAACTATAAATTTCATAGAAAAAAAATAGGTACTAAACTCATGGATCTTGGTTATAAAGAGCATTTTATGAATTTGACTCCAAAGGCAAGGGAAGTGAAGGAGAAGATAAATGAATGGGACTACATCAGACTAAGAAGTTTTTGCACAAAAAGAGAAACTGACAACAAAACAAACAGCCAACTAAATAGGAGTTGATATTTTCAAACAACAGCACAGATAAGGGCCTAATATCCAAAGTATATAAAGAATTCATAAAACTCAACAACAAACAAGCAAACAACCCAATAAAAATAATGGGAAGAGGGCCCTGGCCGGTTGGCTCAGTGGTAGAGCGTCGGCCTGGCGTGCAGAAGTCCTGGGTTTGATTCCTGGCCAGGGCACACAGGAGAAGCACCCATCTGCTTCTCCACCCCTCCCCCTCTCCTTCCTCTCTGTCTCTCTCTTCCCCTCCTGCAGCCAAGGCTCCATTGGAGCAAAGATGGCCCGGGCGCTGGGGATGGCTCCTTGGCCTCTGCCTCAGGTGCTAGAGTGGCTCTGGTCGTGACAAAGCGATGCCCCAGAGGGGTAGAGCACCGCCCTCTGGTGGACAGAGCATTGCCCCCTGGTGGGCGTGCTGGGTGGATCCCAGTCGGGCACATGCGGGAGTCTGTCTGACTGTCTATCCCCATTTTCAGCTTCAGAAAAATAAAAAAAAATAAAAAAAAATGAGAAGAGGACATGAACAAACACTTTTCCCAGAAGAAATACAAGTGGCCAACAGATATATAAAAAGATACTCATCTTCATTAGCTACTAGAGAAATGCAAATCAAAACTACAATGAGATACCACCTCACACCTGTTAGATTAGCTATTATCAACAAGACAGGTAATAATAAGTGTTGGAGAGGCTGTGGAGAAAAAGTAACCCTCATCCACTGTTGGAGGGAATGTAAAGTGGTACAACCATTATGGAAGAAAGTATGATGGCTCCTCAAAAAATTAAAAATAGAAATACCATATGACCCAGCAATCCCTCTACTGGGTATATACCCCCAAAACTCAAACACATTGGTACGTAAAGACACATGCAACCCCATGTTCATTGCAACATTGTTCACAGTGGCCAAGACATGGAAACAACCAAAAAGCCCTTCAGTAGATGATTGAATTAAAAAGATGTGGTACATATATACTATGGACTACTACTCAGCCATAAGAAATGATGACATCAGACCATTTACAACAACATGGATGGACCTTGATAACATTTTACTGAGTGAAATAAGTAAATCAGAAAAAAACTAAGAAGTATATAATTTCATACATAAGTAGGACATAAAAATGAGACTCAGAGACATGGACAAGAGTGTGGTGGTTACAGGGGGAGGGGGAAGAAAAAAGAGGGAGGGAGTGGAAGGAAGGGAAGGGCACAGAGAAACCAGATAGAAGGTGATGGAAGACAATTTGACTTTTAGTGATGGGTATGCAACATAATCAAATGTCAAAATTACCTGGAGATGTTTTCTTTGAACCTATGTACCTTGATTGATCAATGTCACCCTATTAAAATTAATAAAAATAAAAAATAAAGAAAGAAGGAAAATATAAATAAAACTGTAAATGAAACAAGTACATATCCACAAACTAATTTACATCCCTGCATATTTGTGTATATCATTAAATCTGCACAGCAGGAGAACCTTTGTAAGTACAAAGTAGCAAATATGATTCTATTGCTCCAATGAGTGGTAGCATAGTTTCACAGGGCCTATGCAGCATAGTATGTGTATGGTATGCAGGGAAGTATTAAAATAATAAAAATAAGCGAATATATACATGCTATCAGGTTTTACTGCTGATTGTAAACTTGTACATAATGAAAATTGCACATATGAAACCAAACTTGATGTCATTAGAAGAAAGTGTAAAGTTGGGGTTTTGTAGGGCCCCAGGGTGAGTGCCCAGTGTGCCCGCAGTTAATTTGCCTTCATGGCTATATCTTAATTTTCAGAAAATTGCCGTATCTTCATTCTGAGATGTGCTGTGATAATTTGCAAAGAGTAAGATCGCAGAGTCAGATGCACTAGGCTGCAGGCTGGGCTCTTTCCTCATTTCATTGTGTGGGCACCCTGAGAAACCTGTGGCCCTATAACTAGACCTCTGCATTTAAATCCAGCCCTGCCACTTGTCTGGGCATGTTACACAATCTCTCTAAGTTTTAAAGTCCTTGCTTGTGCAACATTAATAGAAATGAGTATAATAATTACAGATTAAGGTTTATACAACTGTTAAATGAAATAATCTACAGGCAGTTCTCAACAAGTGCTGAACAAGGTGACACGCTTGTTATCCTTCATGAGTTATTTGACTTCTCTCAGGAGTGAACTTGCTCTCAAAAATTACCTGCAGGAGCATATGCAGGTGTGCCTGGCTCATGGCAAGTGTGTAATCAATTCTAGTTCCCTTCTTCTTCCTCCTGAACATCCCAGACTGCAAAATAATATTTTGGATGAACCCAAAACTCTGTGGCTTAAGTCCCTGGAAGGAGCATTGCTTGAGATTTGCATGCTTTGCACACAGACTGCTGTCTTTTGCCTCTTCAAAGTGACAAAGTGATCCCTGTGCAAAGGCTCAACACTCTGCCTGAACCCAAGGAGGATGGAAGCCTTTCAAAAATGTAAACACTAGGAATAAAGCACCACTTTTGTAAAATGCAGGTGTATGTTTTTTTTTTTTCATCTAAAACAGAGGAATACAGTCTGTAGCATTACAGAGACTTGTGGAGGTTAATAAGCAGAGCACATTATAAAAGTCATTCATGGATAGTTTGGTTATTTAATTTGACTGCCACCCTGAAAGATACCTTGATTGCCTGAAGTGCAATAGAGACAAGAGAAGAGTGTCTGAGGGAGTTCCTTGACCTTGTCTGCGTGTCCATTGATGTGCATGAAAAACCCAAAGTACAAAAGAAAGACAAAAAAAAAAAAACCTTTCAGCAATTCATGGTGATAAGGCAGTTTCCTTTCTCAGAGTCACATTTGAAATGAAGATTGTCAAAGTCTCCTCTTGGAGCTCACATCTTTTTCATCAATCAGCAACTGCTGACAGCAGAGACCTTTACAGTCCAGCCATTCATCTTCAAGGCTACCAAAAGGCCTGTTGCCCTGAGAAAAATCCAGACTGCTGGATGACTGTCCTCCTCTGTAGAATTTTCTGGAGAAATAGGTCATCAGCATTCTTCACAACTATTGACAGGGTTGAGTACCTAGTAAGAAAGTCTAAAATTAGCACCATCAGTTATAGGATCATCCAGAGGCCAGCTTCGTGTTCAGACACTTGGATCATGCATCTGGAGTAGAGGAGGTGTGGAAGTCAAGTGCACAAGTGTCAGGACAACTGACTGAATTCATCCCCTTGTGACCTCGCTGTTATTGCTTGCAGTAAGGCCACATCAGGAGCTGCATTTCAGTTCTTCCAAATGCTGCACTGTTACCCTCAAGCCTTAAATCTAGATGTGTTGAAATGCTAAGGGACACTATAATTACATATGACAAGGAGCTTAGCAACAGGGCGGCTCCAGGCTACTCGCAATCAGAAGCTCACTGATGACATTAGGGCGTCTCCCCATTTTGCATCCTTAGTGGCACCCTGCCCTCAAGACAACTCTGTCTTGCTTATAAAATGGCACTTTTTTCCAAGGTTACCACTCAGACATAGAGCTTCCTAGGGGCAGAAAGTGGCCATCTCTCCCACAGTCCCTTTCTCAAAAGAGAAAGGTCTGCTTTCCCAGACACCCCAAATGACCTTCTCTCATGTCTCACTGGCCAGCTGACCCACTGAGCACTGTGAGCCCTCTCCAGGAATGGGAAGGAGACCTCCATAGCTGGTGTATGGTTGAGCTAATTTGGTCCACTTTCCTTGGTTGCACCCAGTGAAGGAATTCTGTTAGAATGGAGAATGAGGGACTCCAGAGTGCCTACACCTGTGCAATCTTTCACAACTGATTTTTCTTTCTGAGAACTGGTTAGGATCGCACTGCCCACTTGGCAAGACTAGCTGCAACATCTGGGTCCACGCCAACTGTTGAATTCAGAAACACATTGGATTCATCCAGCACTGTGCTTCACTTTAAGACAGGATAAGGGGCCTTGGCCAGTGGCTCAGTAAATAAGAGTGTTAGCCAAATGTATGGACATCCAGGTCAGAGCACACAGGAGAAGCAACCACCTGCTTCTTTCCCACTCCCTTTCCCCTTTCTCTCCCTTTTCCCTTTGCACAGCCAAGGCCTCAATTGGTTGGAGTGTGGCCCTGGGTGCTCAGGATAGATCGGTTGGTCCAAGTGTGGCAGACTCAGGTGCTAAAAATAGCTCAGTTGATTCCAGTATTGTCCCTGATGGGGTTGCAGTGGATTCTAGTTGAGGTTCATGCAGGAATCTGTCTATCTTCCCTCTTTTTACTTAAAAAAAAGGAAAGAAAAAGAAAGGATTGGTAATAAGCAATAGCACAGTATGCACATCAACAGAATAGAGGTCTTGGGGTCCCTGAACTTCCAACTCTCCCCAGACTGCTATATACTTTACACATTCATGGTCACAATACAAGGCTGCGGGGCACAGATAGCGATTTGTTCTGAATAATGGTCCCTGTTCTCAAAGGCTCTGAGTCTCTAGGGGTGGCATAGATTTGATTATTTATTCATTCCTCCCACCCCCAAGGGAGTAGTCCTCCCCTCTCTCCTCACTGGTGTTGGGCTTGGCTGTAGGACCTGCTTTGGCACGCTGAATGTGGGGAGGAGTGTCCAGTATATCAAGTCTAAGCTGAGGTTTTAAAAAGTCCTGTGTGTTTCTGCTTGTCCTCACATTGTCTGCTGTCACAAAAAAGCAGTGTCCCAGAAGCCTGCTGGCCCTAGAGCATGTGAGGCATGAGAAACAGCCCTGGCTGAGCCTGTGGCCATGACACACACAAGTCTGAGAGCTGATCCTCACTCTCACACTTCCAAGATTTTGTGTTGTTTTTCAGAGAAAGTTTGTATCTGGGGAGACACAGTGATGATGGAGTACACTAGCCCACAGCAGTTTTGCTTTCTGTGGTTTCAGTAAACAGCTGTCAAGTGCAGTCTGGAAATATGAAACACAAAATTCCAGAAGTAAAACAACTCCTACTTTTTAAATCACAGCCATTCTGAGTGACACGATGCCACCTTGCACTCTCTGTTCCATCCTACCCGGGTGGTGGATCATCCCTGTATCCAGTGTGTCCACCCTGGATGTACACTGTAAAACATTTGGAGATCGAGAGAGAGAGAGAGAGAGAGAGAGAGAGAGAGAGAGCATGTTTACACAAACTCTTCTTATAGTTAAGTTTGGTACTATTTACCTGTGGTTTTAGGCATTTCCTAGGGGTCTCGGGACTATCTTCATGAGTAAGGAGCCACTGCTCTCTGACAGTAATGGCATGTATGGGAGGAGGCCAGAGGAGACAGGACATATGGGGTCTGGTCCCTGCACTCCCACCCCATCCTGATTGGGGTGGGGAGCTAAGCTCTGTGATCTCCTGTCTGCCTGCCTTACTTAACCAAATTATTTGCTGAAAGACATGCTTTTCTCTTTCATGTCTTATTGTTCAATTCCTCTCACTCAACCTGTGCAGTTAGTGTCTCCCAAGCAACCTCCAGGTAAGTCAATTATCAGCCACCGGTTCACCCAGAAAACACAGCGATTATTCAGGAAGGATTATGGAGTGGTATGTATTTCATCTTAAATGTTATAATTATGCCAAGACTTAAGTGACAACCTTTTGTCCTTTAGATAGTATTGTGGAAGATCTGGATAATTCTTATATTCTCTCTCTCTTTTTTTAAATTTTTTTTCTATTTTTTTAAATTTATTCATTTTAGAGAGGAGAGGGAGAAACAGAGAGAGAGAGAGGAGAGACAGAGAGAGAGAGAAGGGGGGAGGAGCTGGAAGCATCAACTCCCATATGTACCTTGACCAGGCAAGCCCAGGGTTTCAAACTGGTGAACTCAGCATTTTCAGGTCGACGCTTTATCCACTGCACCACCACAGGTCAGGCATATTCTCTCTTTAAACATGGTGAGTCACTAATGACTCCTTTGTCAGATCTCAGTATTGCGGTAACTGTTATTAAAATCATCTTAGTGATTATAAAGAGAGCAAGATGTCCATAGGGCAGTACAGTCAGGTAGATAAAGCCATCATCAGGGCTCCCGGGATGGCCACCATGTAGACAACATGGTCCAAAACCAGCACTGTGTGTTTAAGGTCTAGAAAAGTGAAGAGATGTGCCTAAGGTCACATAGCTATTTGGCTGGAGCAGGGGACTAAGATCTCTTGAGTATTTACCATGAGGCTTCCACTCTGCCCCCAAGATTTTGTGTTATCACATTTTTATTTCCATTGTTTTTACTGTTCTACAGTTGGAGAAACTTAGGTCAGAAAACTTAACTGTCAAGCCTTTGCCACCTCCCACCACCACTCTACAGAGAAAAAAAAAGAGAGAGAGAGACTTATTTCTCTCCCAGTAGTTGCATACATGAAGACTTCTAAGGAAATTTCATTTAAGTTGTGAGTTTCCAATATCAAGAGCACTCAAATACTGCTATGTACTTGATTCCTGGCCATGTCCACAGGTTACTACAAGTCACCGGCTAGATCGAATGTTTCTTCAGTTTATCAAATGGGTTTTGTCTGCCCACATGACATAGTAAATTAAAATAGTTTGAAAATTGGGATATTTTATATCAGAATTTCAATTTCTTGTTTCATTTGAAAAATCTGAAACCATGGAAACACTCAGACTGCATTAAAGAGGGCCTATCGATGCCCCTGCTACTTGCAGTGTCCCCAGATCTTAACTTGTTCAACTATTCCCTGTTTTTGTCATCTGCCTGGCCCTCGTAGACACTGATGTCTGAGATTCCTACTCTACTGTCATGGGGGTGAGCTGTTCCTGAGGGAACGAGTGAGCATTTCTGCTGGCGTGACCTCTGTCTATTTGCTAGACATCTTCCCCTAGTTCCCCTTGACAGTTTTCTGCATATGATGGAGCTTCACCCAGGGATGAGAGGAAAGGAGGAGACCATGGTGGTGACCCTCCTCCTTCCACAGATGAAGCAAGTAGGTTTCATCAGATCATAAAGTTGCCACCATAACAGAAAGGTATGCATTTTGACCAAAACAAAACAAAACAAAAGGCAATTACCCTCACTTAGAAATCCAGGAACAGATACTTCCAGAGAACCCTTCACTAACTCCAAGATAAGGGCCATTAATAAGTAATGAGAATGGAGAGGACAAGAGCAACACCAATAGTAAAAGCAACAACAGCGTGTGGACTCACTAGAGCTATGGGGGTCTCCGACAGCCTTTGGTCATGGGGTGATGGCATTCTTGCCTCTGAAAAAAGGGCAAACCTGAGAATGGGTGGAAAATTAGGAAGGTGTGTGGCTCTGCTTTTTGCTAAAGAATGCCGTGCTTCATTTCACTTTGTGTACATTTTTGTCAGCTACGTCTTCATGGAGCAATTTTATTTCACCACCAAATTTCTGCTGTATTGAGTGTGTCTCTTATGACTATTATGATGCCCATTTTCCCCCAACACACCCATGGCCTGAATAATGCTTTCCCAGTGGTAAAATGGTATCTTCAATGTTCAAAGAAAATTATGTTTCTTTTTATTTATTTATTTTTTAATTTTTAATTGAGAGGAGGACAGATAGACTCCTGCATGTGCCCTGACTGGGATCCACCCAGTGACCCCTGTCTGGGGCCAATTGATGCCCATCTAGGAACGATGCTCATAATTGACCTATTTTTAGTACCTGATGTGGAAGCTCCACAGAGCCATCCTCAGTGCCCAGGGCCCATGTGCTCAAATCAATCAAGCCATGGCTGTGGGAGGGGAAGAGAGAAATAGAGAGAGAGGGGTGGGAGAAGGGTGGAGAAGCAAATGGTCACTTCTCCTGTGTGTCCTGACTGGAAATCGAACCCAGGACATCCACATGCTGGGTCAATGCTCTACCACTGAGCCAACTGGCCAGGGACAAAAATCATGTTTCAAAAACTATTAACAAAACTAAATTAAAAAGCTCAATTTTATTTAAAAATTATTAAAAACAATTATTTAAAGATATTAAAAAATAATTTCTTCTTGTGTGTTGGAAGATGAGGGATTGGGTTCTAATCTTAGTTCTGCATGTCTTGTTTTAATCCTAGCTTCTCCCTCTTTTTTCCCAACCTTACGCTCTTCCATCTTTCATTAAATTGTATTTGTTTGATAGTTGAGAGGAAAGGGTATACTTTCAATAGTATTTGAAGTAAAGAAGATGAGGACTTATTAAGAACTAGAGCTTCAATTTGTAGATCCTCCTTTTCAGCCTTTTGGACTCCATATGACATTCTGGAAAAGGAAGGGCTTCACTTTAGAGGGGAAACTGTTTAAATGCCTCTGTTAATATTCAATCTGCTGTGTGGTTTGGTAAAAAGCTCAGCCTGGGAGCTGTCTGTTGAACTTGCTCCACTCTCTGACAGTCTGTGAAAGTCTAGGGCTGAAGGTATTATAGTCCTCTTCAGTGCAGGTATGACCTTGAGTCCAGAGCCAGCAGGGAGTCTGGGCTAGGAGCAGAGCTGATGCTCCTCCCCCACCCTGCATGCTGGCTTGGTTTCTTGATCTTAGTCTTGTTGCTTGCTAGCTTCGGAAACTGGGGTAAACCTGATGGCTTCTCCAGCCCCAGATGCTGCATCTTTAAGATTAATAAGGATGTGCTGAGGACTGTGTGGTGCTCAGTGTAAGCAATATTTTTGAAATATTAATGACAGAGCATGGCCTGTCAGTCTCAAACAGTGGCTTACAACTCAATCGTAATTCCCATTGTACTTGCTCTGATAGGAAAGTGACCATTCAGAAACCAGAAGAAAGATTTTGCATATTATTATTACTGAGAACACAAATAATGTTCTCAAAAAGGTCTGCCTAATGTAGCTTAATCATTTTATGTACGCTGGGGAAAACATAATTTGTTTGCAGAGCTATCAATTATATAGAAACAAAACAAAACATGTTTCTTTTTTTTTTCTTAAATACATTCCACCTCCCTCATATTCCCCTCAACAACTTCCTTGTCCCCCTCATAGCACACTCCCCCATTCCTTTCAGGTTTATCCCATCCTATCATACCCTTACCATCTGTTCTTTTTCCCTCTGATCCATTTGATTTTTCCTCTGTCTCAATTCCATTCCTCAGTTCACATTGTTCATTGGATTCCTCAAATGAGTGAGGTCATATGATATTTTTCTTCTTCTGCTTGGCTTATTTCACTTAACATAATAGTTTCCATGTCCATCCATGTTGTTGCATATGGTAAGATTTCCTTCTTTTTCATGGCCCCATAGTATTCTATTGTATATACGTACCACTGCTTACTAATCCACACATCCACTGACGGACACTGGGCTGTTTCCAGATCTTTGCTATTGTGAACAATGCTGCCATAAACATGGGGGTGCATTTTTCCTTTTGAAACAGTGCTATGGTGTTCGTGGGGTATATTCCTAAAAGTGGGATAGCTGGGCCAAAAGGCAGTTCCATTTTTAATTTTTTGAGGAATCTCTATACTGTTTTCCACTGTGGCTGCACCAGTCTGCAATCCTAACAGCAGTGCAGGAGGGTTCCCCTTTCTCCACATCCTTGCAGCACTTCTCTGTGTTGTTTTGTTGATGAGCACCATTCTGACTGGTGTGAGGTGATATGTCATTGTGGTTTTAATTTGCATTTCTCTAATGATTAGTGATGTTGAGCATTTTTTTATATGCCTATTGGCTATCTGTATGTTCTCTTTGGAGAAGTGTCTATTCATTTGATTTGCCCGTTTTGGGATTGGATTGTTTGTCTTCCTGGTATTAAGTTTTATAAGTTCTTTATAAATTTTGGTTACAAACCCCTTATCAGACGTATTGTCAAATATGTTCTTCCATTATGTCATTTATCTTTTTATTCTGTTCTTAGAGTCTTTAACTGTGCAAAAGCTTTTTAGTTTGATATAGTCCCATTTGTTTATCCTGTCTTTTATTTCCCTTGCCTGGGGAGATAAATCGGCAAATATGTTGCTGCAAGAGATGTTGGAGAGCTTACTACCTATGTTTTCTTCTAAGATGCTTATGGTTTCACAACTTACATTCAAGTCTTTTATCCATTTTGAATTGATTTTTGTGAGTGGTGTAAGCTGGTGATCTAGTTTCATTTTCTTGCAGGTAGCTGTTCAATTTTCCCAACACTATTTGTTAAAGAGGCTGTCTTTACTACATTGTATGCTCTTACCTCCTTTTTCAAATATCAGTTGTCCATGAAGCTGTGGGTTTATTTCTGGGTTCTCTGTTCTGTTCCATTGATCTATATGCCTGTTCTTATGCCAGTACCAAGCTGTTTTGTGTACAATGGCATTGTAGTATAACTTGATATCAGGAAGTGTAATGCCTCCTATTTTATTCTTCATTTTCAAGATTGCTAAGACTTTTTATGTTCCTTTTTGGCTTTATATAAATTTTTGGAATATGTATTCTATACTTCTGAAGTATGTCATTAGTATTTTCATTGGCATTGCATTGAATTTATAAATTACTTTGGGTAATGTAGACATTTATGATGTTTATTCTTCCTAAAGATGAGCACAGTATATGCTTCCACTTGATTGTATCTTTCTTGATTTCTTTTATCAATGTTTTATAATTTTGCAGTATAAGTCTTTAATCTCCTTGGTTAAATTTATTCCTAGGTACTTTATTTTTTTGCTTGCAATAGTGAAGGGGATTGTTTCCTTAATTTTTCTTTCTGACTGTTCATTGTTGGTGTATAAAAATGCCTCTGATTTTAAGTATTAATTTATATCTTGCCACATTGCTGAATTCATTTATCAGGTCCAGTAGTTTTTTGACTGAGACTTTAGGGTTTTCTATATACAATATCATATCATCTGCAAATAATGATAGCTTTACTTCTTTTCCAACTTGAATGCCTTTTATTTCTTCTTCTTGTTTGATTGCTGTGGCTAGGACTTCCAGGACTATGTTGAATAAGAGTGGTGAGAGGGGGCACCCCTGCCTTGTTCCTGATCTTAAGGGGATTGTTTTTAATTTTTGCCCATTGAGTATGATGTTGGCTGTGGGTTTGTCATAGATGGCTTTTATCATGTTGAGGTATGTTCTCTGTTTTTCTACTTTACTGAGAGTTTTGATTATTAACAAATGCTGAATTTTATCAAATGCTTTTTCTGCATCTATTGAAAGTAACATATAATTTTTCTCCTTCCTTTTATTTATGTGATGAATCACGTTGATTAATTTGCAAATATTGTACCAGCTTTGCCTTCCCAGAATAAATCCCACTTGAACATGGTATATGATTTTTTTCATATATTGCTGGATCCAGTTGGCTAATATTTTGTTGAGGATTTTAGTATCTGTATTCAGCAGAAATATTGGCCTAGAGTATTTTTTTTTGTATTGCCTTTGCCTGGTTTTGGAATTAGAATTATGCTTGCCTCATAAAAGGAGCTTGGAATTCTTCCTTCCTCTTCAATATTTTGAACTAGCTTGAGAAGGATAGGTGTTAGTTCTTCTTCTCATATTTGGTAGAATTCACTTGTGAAACCATCAAGCCCCAGGCTTTTGTTTTTTGGGAGTTCTTTGATAATTGTTTCAATCTCATTTTTGTAATCGGTCTTTTTTTTCCTGATTATTTCCGATTGAGTTTTAAAATATTATGTTTCAAGGAATTTGTCAGTTTCATCTAGGCTGTCTAAATGTCTGGATTGTTTGATCAATTCATAGCTGAATACTTTCTTAAAGTGATGCAAGAAAAGGTCACACAAGTTCAAGAAGCACAGAGAATTTCATTAAAGAGAAACCCAAAGAAATCTACACCAAAACACATCATAATTAAATTACCAATGTTAACTGATAAAGAGAAAATATTAAAAGCTGCTAGAGATAAAGAGGCTATCACCTACAAAGGAGCCCCCATAAGGATGAAATTTGACTTCTCAACAGAAACACTTGAGCCCAGAAGGGAATGGCAAGAAATATCCAAAATAATGCAGAACATGAGCCTACAACCAAAACTACTTTATCCAGCAAAGCTATCATTTAAAATTGAAGGAGAGGCCCTGGCCAGGTGGTTCAGTGGTAAAGCGTCGGCCTGGCATGCAGGAGTCCTGGGTTTGATTTCCTGCCAGGGCACACAGGAGAAGTGCCCATCTGCTTCTCCACTCCTCCCCCTCTCCTTTCTCTCTGTCTCTCTCTTCCCCTCCATCTGCCAAGGCTCCATTGGAGCAAAGTTGGCCCAGGTGCTGAGGATGGCTCTGTGGCCTCTGCCTCAGGCACTAGAATGGCTCTGGTTGGAATGGAGCAATGCCCCAAATGGGCAGAGCTTCACCCCCTGGTGGGCGTGTCAGGTGTATCCTGGTCAGGCGCATGTAGGAGTTTGTCTGACTGCCTACTTGTTTCCAACTTCAGAAAAATACAAAAAATAAAAAATAAAATTGAAGAAGAAATAAAAAACTTTCCATACTAAAAAAAACCCACAATAAAACAAAAAAGACCTCAAGTAATTTATTACAAACAAACAAATGCTACAAGAAATGTTAAGAAACCTGTTTTAAACAGATCAATGGGGGAAATATATAGCAAAAGAAGAATACAGCTTTAAAGAATAAAATGGAAATAACTACATATCAACAAGAACCTTAAATGTAAATGGATTACATGGTCCAATCAAAGACATAGGGTAGCTGTGTGGAAAAGAAAACAGGACACATACATATGCTGTTTACAAGAGACATCCCTTAAAACAAAAGATGCACATAGACTGAAGGTGAAAAAATGGAAAAAATATTTCATCTAAATGAAAATAAAAAAAGCTGGGGTAGCACTACTTATATCAGACAAAAGGGACTTTAAAACAAAGGTTATAGTAAGAGATAAGGTAGGTCACTACATAATGATGAAGGGAGCAATCCAACAGGAAGATATAACCGTTGTAAATATCTACACACCTAACATAGCAGCACCTAAATATATAAAGCAGACTTTGATGGATATAACAGGCAAGATCCATATGAATACTATAATAGTAGGGGGTTTCAATATCCTACTAACATCAGTAGAGAGATCTTCAAGAAAAAAATTAGCAAGGAAACAGCAGACTTAAAGGACACACTAGATCAACTGGATTTAATAGATATCTTTAGAACCTTTCACCCTAAAGCAGCAGAATATACATTCTTTTTAAGTGCTCATGGTACATTCTCTAGGATAGACCACATGTTAGGGCACAAAAGCAGTCTCAAAAAATTTAAGAGGATTGAAATCATATCAGGTATCTTCTCTGATCACAATGGCATGAAACTGGACATCAACCACAACAGAAAAATTGAAAAATACTCAAACACTTGGAAACAAAATAGTATGTTATTAAATAACAAATGGGTTAACAATGAGATCAAAAAGGAAATAAAAAAAATTAGAAACAAACGATAATGAGTATACATCAACTCAAAATTTATGGGACAGAGCAAAAGCAGTACTGAGAGGGAAGTTCATAAAATTACAGGCATACCTTAAGAAACTAGAAAAAGCTCAAATAAACAACTTAACCCTACATCTAGAAGAACTAGATAAAAGAGCAGCAAGTAAAGCCCAGAGGTAGTAGAAGGAAGAAAATAATAAAGATCAGAGTGGAAATAAGTGACATAGAAGCTAAAGAAACAATACAAAGGATTAATAAAACCAGGAGCTGGTTCTTTGAAAAGGTAAACATGATCAATGAACCTTTAACCAGACTCACCAAGAAAAAAAGAGAGAGGACTCAAATAAATAACATTCAAAATGAGAGTGGAGAAATAACAACTGACACAACAGAAATACAAAAGATTGTAAGAAAATAGTATGTTGGGAGTTTTTTGATAACTGTTTCAATCTCATTTGTTGTAATTGGTCTGTTTAGGTTTTCTGATTCTTCCAGATTAATTTTTAAAATATTTGTTTCAAGGAATTTGTCCATTTCATCTAGGTTGTCTAATGTTTTGAAATACAGTTCTTCATAGTATTTTGATCTATTGTGTCCTTTAAGCCTGCCATTTTTTTTGTTAATTTTATTTTTTGAGGATCTATCTAGTAATTTTAGTGTGGTATTGAAATCCCCTACTATTGGAGGACGTAAGAGAAATGGCACCATAAGGAGTGATACCAATAAATCTCCCCCAAAATTCAACAAGATCTTCATTTAGGGACAGAAAAATCTATGCTTGGAGCCTCCAGAAGTTCCACACTAAATGTGGTGGTATAATTGAGTGAAAAATTGACTAAATATATAATCAACCCCGAAGGAAATAAGACAGAGGAAGAAATGCGCCGCATTTCTCACTAACCTAAATAAGGGCTGCTTTCACTGGGAACTGAGAGTATAGGAACTAAGGCAGGCATAGGGTGTGAATAGAACCAGGCTGCAGCACAAACATCTGAACCAGGCTGTGGCTCAGAGATCCAAGCCAAGGAAAAACTGTGTTTGTGGCAACCCAGTCAACACAAGCTAACGCTCGTGCCAAATCCAGACAAAGAAAGGCTAGTGGGGCAGCCATCAGCCCCGATCTCCTGTTTGGCATGCACAGATAGTGGGTGAGAGATTCCTTCTAGAGTTTCAGGAGTGGGCACCCATGTTCCCGGACAGAGGGGCAGAATTAGAGGCCTTTGCATGGGCTGAAACCAGAGTCTTGGGATCACCCCTGCACCCCAAAAAGTGGCGTGCAGGGAGTGAGTGGTAGCAAAATCCCCTATGCTCGAACTTCTCCATGCAGGCAAGGTGCCTTACCCGGAGTGAGAGGCAGCTGGTCCGATATCCTGGTTGGCGAGTGCGGACAGTGGACAAGAGATTCCCCCGGTAGTGTGTGCCTGTGTTCCTGGAAAGAGGGGCAGAGTCAGAGGTTTTTATGTGGGCTGAAACAGGAGTCTCCAGGTTGCTCCTGCGCCCTGAAGAGTGGTGCTCAAAAGTGAGATCCCCTACGCTTGAACTTCTCCAGGAGTGTAGGGCGCCTCACCCAGCCATACAAACTAACAGACCCATGAAGGATTAGCTTAACCCACAGTGGGCTTGCCTCCCAACTGACCTATGCCACCCTAACTGACAAGATCTCTCTCAGGCAGGGGCAGCAGCAACCCCATAGCTGGATCATCAGGCTGCTAATTCAGGAAGGAAAGACTAGGAGAGAGGCTCTGGGAAAATGGACTCTCTCACTGTCAGAACCTGCAAATGCTAATGAGCCTCAACTGCCAATGAGACTAAAGCCCAATATATGACATCATCATAAAGCCTTATCAACTGCAAACTTCTACCTAAGCATGCCACAGGGGCAGAACCCGGGGTACAGAGTCACCAACCAGGAAGAGGGAGAGAAAAGAAAAAGCAAGAAGATAACCTCTCAAAATCAAGAATAATCCACAGACTTTATAACCTATCCGATTTTATTATATTTGTTCACTTGTTTTTCTTATCTTCTTGTCTTCATTATTTTCTTCCTCTTCCAATTTGGTTATTTAATTCTCTGCCTGTCTTACTCTCTCCTCTCCTTGAACTACATTACCCATAAGTGTTACATCTCCCATTATCTTTCCTTTCTTCTTTCTTTCTCTCTAGGAGGATTGCACTTCAAAACCCTTAACTCTCTCTCTCTCTCTCCTCTTGTTCTTTTTCTTTTTTCTTCTTTTTGTGTTTTCGTCTTTCTTTTTTTCTCGCTCTATATTAGTTTCTTCTTTTCTCCTTTACTTTTCCTCTCATTCAATCCTCAGTCACGAACAAATTATTTTATTTTTATTTGAGACTCAAATTTTTGTTTGTGGTGCTTTGGAGGTTTTTTACTTTGCTTTTTTGACTCACTAGCAGTGCTCTCAACCCAGGCTCTCCATTTTATCTAGTTTTTGCTCCACTAAATACAATAGTAATTTTTAAATTTTTTTCCCTTTTTCCTGTTTTCCTCTTATTCTTCTCATTATATCTCTTAGTCAACCATCACCTAAAAGCAAATCATTTTATTCTTGACCCAAATTTTTTCCTTTTTTGCATTTTGTGGGTCCATACCCCCTTTCTTGTCCCTTTATCACTTTTCCCCAACTCAGGCCCTTTATTATAGGTAGTTTTTGTTCTATCTAGCACAATATAATTCACACTCAAACACAGGATTTTCTCAAGAAAGAGGGAAGAGGAGAGGAGAGGACATAAAAGGGGGAAGAATAATATTTTTATTTATTTTTTATTTTAATTTTTTAAATTTTTATTCTTTATTAATTCTCATTAGTACTATCAACAGAACCACCCTCAGATGCCATTAAGGAAAAGGAAATTGAATATTATGGACACAAAAGAGAGACAAGTAGCACAGATAGATGAGGAAAAATCTATGGAGAAAAAATTTAATATATTGGAAATCTTGGAGCTAAATGACAGAGAATTTAAAATAGAAACCCCAAAAATACTCAGAGTTATACAAGAAAACACAGAAAGGTAATTTATGGAGCTTAGAAAACAACTGAATGAACACAAAGAATATATTACCAAGGAAATTGAAACTATAAAAACAAATCAAAAAGAGATGAAAAACTCAATTCATGAGCTGAGAAATGAGGTAACAAGCTTAGCTAATAGAACAGGCCAGATAAAAGGTAGGATTAGTGAAATAGAAGACAAGCAACTTGAGGCACAACAGAGAGAAGAAGAAAGAGACTCAAAAATTAAAACAAAATAAGAAAGTCCTACAGGTATTATCTGACTCCTACAAAAATAATAACATAAGAATAATAGGTATATCAGAGGGAGAAGAGAGAGAAAATGAAATGGAGGACATATTCAAACAAATAATAAATGAGAACTTCCCAAGCCTGTGGAAAGAACTAAAGCCTCAAATTCAAGAAGCAAATAGAACTCCAAGTTTTCTTAACCTCTATAAACCTATTCCAAGGTAGGGCCCTGGCCAGTTGGCTCAGCGATAGAGCATCGGCCTAGCGTGCGGAGGACCCAGGTTCGATTCCTGGCAGGGCACACAGGAGAATCGCCCATTTGCTTCTCCACCCCTCCGCCGTGCTTTCCTCTCTGTCTCTCCCTTCCCCTCCCGCAGCCAAGGCTCCATTGGAGCAAAGATGGCCTGGGCGCTGGGAATGGCTCTGTGGCCTCTGCCTCAGGCATTAGAGTGGCTCTGGTCACAACATGGCAGAGCCCAGGATGGGCAGACCATTGCCCCATGGTGGGCATGCTGGGTGGATCCCAGTCGGGCGCATGCGGAAGTCTGTCTGACCGTCTCTCCCTGTTTCCAGCTTCAGAAAAAAAACAAAAACAAAAACAACCTATTCCAAGGCACATCATAATGAAATTGGCACAAACCAACGACAAAAGAAAAATTCTCAAGGCAGCCAAGGAAAAGAAGAATACAACATATAAAGGAAGGCCCATTAGGTTATCATCAGATTTCTCAACAGAAACTCTACAAGCTAGAAAAGAGTGGACCCAAATATTTAAAGTCCTGAAAGAGAGAAACTTTCAGCCATGAATACTATACTCATCAAAGCTATCCTTCAAATATGAAGAAGAAATAAAAACATTCACAGATACAGAAAAGATGAGGAAATTTATCATCAGAAAACCCCCACTCCAGGAATTACTAAAGGAGTTCTTCCAACCAGATACAAAGAACAAAACAAAACAAAACCACAAGTATAAGCTTCACCAAGAACACAATAAAACAAAATTTAAACTGTGACAACAACAACAAAAAAAGGGGGAGAGGACAGAGATTAACAGTAGCAAAGGACAATGGTGTGCAAAAGTATTCACAACATACTGCACTACAAAAAACAGGGTAGGAACCCTTTTCATTAATGGTAACCACTATTGAAAAAAACACCACAGAAGCACATGATTTAAAAAGATAGCAACAGAGGAAAGATATATGAAATACAACCAAACAAAACCAAAGGATAGAAAAATGAAAGAGAAGAATCAAAGAAGATACAAAACTAACAGAAAGCAATGTATAAAATGGCAATAGGAAACCCTCAAGTGTCAATAATTACACTAAATGTAAACAGATTAAACTCACCAATAAAAACGCACAGAGTAGCAGAATGGATTAAAAAAGAAAATCCAACTGTATGCTGCCTACAAGAAACTCATCTAAGCAAGAAGGATAAAAACAAATTCAAAGTGAAAGGCTGGGAAATAATACTCCAAGGAAATAACATCCAAAAAAAGAGCAGGCGTAGCAATACTCATATCTGATAATGCTGACTACGAGACAGCAAAAGTACTCAGAGACAAAAATTGTCATTCCATAATGATTAAGGGGATGCTGATTCAGGAAGACATATCAATTCTTAATATATATGCACCAAACCAAGGAGCACCAAAACATATAAGACAGCTACTTATTGACCTTAAAACAAAAACACAATCATACTTGGAGACCTCAATACACTGCTGACAGCTCTAGATCAGTCATCTAAACAGAAAATCAATCAAGATATATTGGCCTTAAACGAAACACTAGAGAATCTGGATATGATAGACATCTACAGGAAATTTCATCCCGAAGTGACACAGTATACATTTTTCTCCAGTGTGCATAAATCATTCTCAAGAATTGACCATATGTTAGGCCACAAAAATAATATCAGCAAATTGAGAAATATCGAAGTTGTACCAAGCATATTTTCTGATCATAAAGACTTGAAACTAGAATTCAACTGCAAAAAAGAGGAAAAAAATCCCACAAAAATGTAGAAACTAAACAACATACTTTTAAAAAATGAATGAGTGAAAGAAGAAATAAGTGCAGAGATAAAAAAATATATACAGACAAATGAAAATGACAATATAACATATCAGAATCTATTAGATGCAGCAGCAAAAGCAGTGATAAGAGGGAAGTTCATATCACTTCAGGCCTATATGAACAAACAAGAGAAAGTCCAAGTGATTCATTTAACTTCAAACATTAAGGAACTGGAAAAAGAACAAAGCCAACACAAAACCAGAAAGGAGATAATAAAAATCAGAGCAGAAATAAATGAAATAGAGAACAGAAAAACTATAGAAAAAATTAATAGAACAGGAGGTGGTTCTTGGAAAGATCAACAAAACTGACAAGCCCTTGGCAAGACTTACCAAGGAAAAAAGAGAAAGAACTCATATAAACAAAATCCAAAATTAAAGAGGAGAAATCACCACGGATATTATAGATATACAAAGAATTATTGTAGAATAATATGAAAAACTTTATGCCACTAAATTCAACAATCTAGAAGAAATGGATAAATTCCTAGAACAATACAACCTTCTTAGACTGAGTCAAGAAGAAGCAGAAAGCCTAAACAGACCAATTAGTAGGTAAGAAATAGAAAGAACGATTAAAAACCTCCCCCAAAATAAAAGTCCAGGCCCAGATGGTTTTACTAGTGAGTTCTATCAAACCTTCAAAGAAGACTTGGTTTCTATTCTACTCAAAGTCTTCCAAAAAATTGAAGAAGAAGCAATACTTCCAGACACATTTTATGAGGCCAACGTAACCCTCATACCGAAACTGGGCAAGGACAGCACAAAAAAAGGAAACTACAGACCAATATCTCTAATGAATACAGATGCTAAAATACTAAACAAAATACTAGCAAATCGAATACAACAACATATTAAATAAAAATACATCATGATCAAGTGGGATTCATCCCAGAATCTCAAGGATGGTTCAACATACGTAAAACGGTTAACGTAATACACCATATCAACAAAACAAAGAACAAAAACCACATGATCTTATCAATAGACACAGAAAAGGCTTTCGATAAAATACAACACAATTTTATGTTTAAGACTCTCAACAAAATGGGTATAGAAGAAAAATATCTCAACATGATAAAGGCCATATAAAATAAACCATCAGCTAACATCATATTAAATGGCACAAAACTGAAGGCTTTCCCCCTTAAATCAGGAACAAGACAGGGTTGTCCACTCTCTCCACTCTGATTTAATGTGGTGCTAGAGGTTCTAGCCAGAGCAATCAGACAAGACAAAGAAATAAAATACATCCATATTGAAAAAAAAAAGTAAAAGTATCACTTTTTGCAGATGATATGATCCTATACATCGAAAACCCCAAAAAATCTACAAAAAGTAACAATAAGCCAATACAGTAAGGTCTCAGAATACAAAATTAACATACAAAAGTCCTTAGCCTTTTTATATGCCAACAAAGAAACATTTGAGAATGAACTAAAAAAAATAATCCCCTTCACGATTGCTACAAAAGAAATAAAATACCTAGGAATAAACATAACAAAGAATGTAAAGGCCCTATATAATGAAAACTACAAACCATTTTTAAGGGAAATCGAAAAAGATACAATGAGATTGAAGAATATTTCTTGTTCTTGGATAGGAAGAATAAATATAATCAAGATGGCCATATTACCCAAAGCAATATACAAATTTAATTCAATTCTCATCAAAATTCCAACGACATTTTTTCAAGAAATGGAACAAAAAATCATCAAATTTATATAGAACTATAAAAATCCCCGAATAGCAAAAGCAATCCTAAAGAAAAAGAATGAAGTTGGAGGCATTACAATACCTAACTTCAAACTATTGTATATTATAGAGCCACAACAATCAAAACAGCATGGTATTGGCAGAAAAATAGACACTCAGACCAATGGAACAGAATACAAAGTCCAGAAATAAAACCACATATATATGGTCAAATAATTTTTTTTTTTTTCATTTTTCTGAAGCTGGAAACAGGGAGAGACAGTCAGACAGACTCCCGCATGCGCCCGACCGGGATCCACCCGGCACGCCCACCAGGGGCGATGCTCTGCCCACTAGGGGGCGATGCTCTGCCCATCCTGGGCGTCGCCATGTTGCGACCAGAGCCACTCTAGCGCCTGAGGCAGAGGCCACAGAGCCATCCCCAGCGCCCGGGCCATCTTTGCTCCAATGGAGCCTTGGCTGCGGGAGGGGAAGAGAGAGACAGAGAGGAAAGCGCAGCGGAGGGGTGGAGAAGCAAATGGGCGCTTCTCCTGTGTGCCCTGGCCGGGAATCGAACCCGGGTCCTCCGCACGCTAGGCCGACATGGTCAAATAATTTTTGATAAAGGAGCCAACAACACACAATGAAGAAAAGAAAGCCTCTTCAACAAATGGTGCTGGGAAAACTGGAAAGCCACATGCAAAAGAATGAAACTCGGCTGCAATTTGTCCCCTTGTACTAAAATTAATTCAAAATGGATCAAAGACCTAAATATAAGATCTGAAACAATAAAATACATAGAAGAAGACATAGGTTCTAAACTCATGGATCTGGGTTTTAAAGAGCATTTTATGAATTTGACTCCAAAGGCAAGGGAAGTGAAGGCAAAAATTAATGAATGGGACTACATCAGACTAAAAAGTTTTTGCTCAGCAAGAGAAACTGACAACAAAATAAACAGACAGCCAAATAATGGGAAATAATATTTTCAAACAACAGCTCAGATAAGGGCCTAATATCCAAAATATACAAAGAACACATAAAACTCAACAACAAACAAACAAACAATCCAATAAAAAAATGGGAAGAGGACATGAACAGACACATTTCCCAGGAAGAAATTCAAATGTCCAACCGATATATGAAAAGATGCTCATCTTCATTAGTTATTAGAGACATGTAAATCAAAACTGCAATGAGATACCACCTCACACCTGCTAGATTAGGTATTATCAACAAAAGAGGTAATGGCAAATGTTGGAGAGGCTGTGGAGAAAAAGGAACCCTCATTCACTGTTGGTGGGAATGTAAAGTAGTACAACCATTATGGAAGAAAGTATGGTGGTTTCTCAAAAAACTGAAAATAGAACTACCTTATGACCCAGCAATCCCTCTACTGGGTATATGCCCCCAAAACTCACAAACATTGATACGTAAAGACACATGCAGCCCCATTTTCATTGCAGCATTGTTCACAGTGGCCAAGACATGGAAACAACCAAAAATCCCTTCAATAGAAGACTGGATAAAGAAGATATGGCACATATACACTATGGCAGGGGTCCCCAAACTATGGCCCGCGGGCCACATGCGGCCCCCTGAGGCCATTTATCTGGCCCCTGCCACACTTCCAGAAGGGGCACCTCTTTCATTGGTGGTCAGTGAGAGAAGCACATTGACCATCTCATTAGCCAAAAGCAGGCCCATAGTTCCCATTGAAATACTGGTCAATTTGTTGATTTAAATTTACTTGTTCTTCATTTTAAATATTGTATTTGTTCCTGTTTTGTTTTTTTACTTTAAAATAAGATATGTGCAGTGTGCATAGGGATTTGTTCATAGTTTTTTCTTATAGTCCGGCCCTTTAATGGTCTGAGGGACAGTGAACTGGCCCCCTGTGTAAAAAGTTTGGGGACCCCTGCACTATGGAATACTACTCAGCCATAAGAAATGATGACATCGGATCATTTACAACAAAATATTGGGATCTCGATAACATTATACGGAGTGAAATAAGTAAATCATAAAAAACCAAGAACTGCATTATTCCACACATAGGTGGGACATAAAAATGAGACTAAGAGACATTGAGTAGAATGTGGTGGTTATGGAGGGAAGAAGGGTGAAGGGGGAGGGGGAGGGGCACAAAGAAAACTAGTTAGAAGGTGATGGAGGACAATCTGACTTTGGGTCATGTGTATGCAACATAATTAATCGACAAGATAACCAGGACATGTTTTCTTTGAACATATGTACCCTGATTTATTGATATCACCCTAGTAAAATTAATAAAAAAAAAGAAATCCCCTACTATTATAGTATTGATGTTGATCTCACCCTTTACATCCATCAAAGTCTGCTTTAAATATTTATGTGCTGCTATGTTAGGTGCATAGATATTTATAATGGTTATATCTTCCTGTTGGATTGCTCCCTTTATCATTATGTAGTGACTTTCTTTATCTGTTACTATAGCCTTTGTTTTAAAGTCCATTTTGTCTGATATAAGTATTGCTACCCCTGCTTTGTTTTTATTTTCATGAAATATTTTTTCCGTCTTTTCACCTTCATTCTATGTTCATCTTTTGTTTTAAGGTGTGTCTCTTGTAGACAGCATATGCATGTGTCCTGTTTTTTTTTATCCACACAGCTATCCTATGTCTTTGATTGGATCATTAATCCATTTACATTTAAGGTTATTATTGATATGTAGTTGTTTATTTCCATTTTATTCGTTAAAGCTGTACAATGTGTCCATAAAGTCATGGTGCACTTTTGACTGGTCACAGGGAAGCAACAAAAGATGATAGAAATGTGAAATCTGCACCAAATAAAAGGAAAACTTCCCAGTTTTATACCTATTCAGTGCAGTTCAATTTGGACTCATGCACAGATTTTTTAGGTCTTCTTATGTAGCTATCTCATATAGCCTTTACAGACTCGTCACTGACTAATGGTTTATCAGAATGGGGTTTCTTCACAAAACTGCTGGTTTCCTTCAACTGCTTATCCCACTGAGTAATGTTATTTTTATGTGGTGGCACTTTGTTATATATGTGCCAATATTCACATTGTACTTTGGTCATGGATTCAAATTTAGCGAGCCACAAAACACACTAAACTTTCCTCTGTATTGTCCTCATCTCGAGTGGCATGGCTGTGGGCTGCTACACTGTATCCATGGTGTTACATCATCATCTGTGCATGCACACATGCTGCCACATTATCCTACAGAAACTGGGAGGGTTTTCCTTTTATTTGGTGCAGATTTCACATTTCTATCATCTTTTGTTGCTTTTCTGTGACCAGTCAAATGTGCATCATGACTTTACGGACATACTGTATTTTTTCTTTGCTATATTCTTTTCCTTTTTTGAACTGTTACAACAAGCCCCTTAACATTTCTTATAGTATGAGTTTGCTTGTAATGAATCATTGAGGGTTTTTTTTGTTTGTTTGTTTGTTTTGTCTTGGGAAGTTTTTTATTTCTCCTTCAATTTTATACAATAGCCTTGCTGGATAAAGTATTCTTGGTTGTAGGCTCTTGTTCTGCATTACTTTGAATATTCCTTGCCATTTCCTTCTAGCCTCAAGTGTTTCTGTTGAGAAGTTGGATGTCATTCTTATGAGGGCCCCTTTTTAGGTGATAGCCTTTGTTTTTTCTCTAGCAGCTTTTGATATTTTCTTTTTATCAGTTAGCTTTGGTATTTTAATTATGATGTGTTTTGGTGTAGTATTTTTGGGGTTTCTTTTTTTATTATTATTAATTTTAATGCAGTGACATTGATAAATCAGGGTACATATGTTCCGAGAAAACATCTCCAGATTATTTTGACCTTTGATTATGCTGCATACCCCTCACTCAAAGTCAAATCATCCTCCATCATCATCTATCTGGTTTTCTTTGTGCCCCTACCCTCCCCCACTCCCTCCCTCTCCTTCCTCACCCCTTCCCCACCCCTCCACCCCACTCCCTGTTACCATCACATTCTTGTCCATGTCTCTGAGTCTCATTTTTATGTCCCATCTATGCATTGGTTCATATAGTTCTTAGTTTTTTTCTGATTTACTTATTTCACTCCGTATAATGTTATCAAGGTCCATCCATGTTATTGTAAATGATCCGATGTCATCATTTCTTATGGCTGAGTAATATTCCATAGTATATATGTACCACAGCTTTTTAATCCACTTGTCCTCTGACAAACACTTGGGCTGTTTCCAGATCTTCGCTATTGTGAACAATGCTGCTATAAACATGGGGGTGCATTTCTCCTTCTGGAACCATTCTATGGTGTCCTTGGGGTATATTCCTAAAAGTGGGATGGTTGGGTCAAAAGGCAGTTCGATTTTCAATTTTTTTGAGGAATCTCCATACTGTTCTCCACAGAGGCTGCACCAGTCTGCATTCCCACCAGCAATGCAGGAGTGTTCCCTTTTCTCCACATCCTCACCAGTACTTATTCTGTGTTGTTTTGTTGATGAGCGCCATTCTAACCGGTGTGAGGTGATATCTCATTGTGGTTTTAATTTGCATTTCTCTAATGATTAATGATGTTGAGCATTTTTTCATATGCCTATTGGCCATCTGTATATCCTCTTTGAAGAAGTGTCTATTCCAGAGGTCCCCAAACTACAGCCCGCGGGCCTCATGCGGCCCCCTGAGGCCATTTATGTGGCCCCTGCTACACTTCCAGAAGGGGCACCTCTTTCATTGGTGGTCAGTGAGAGGAGCACATTGACCATCTCATTAGCCAAAAGCAGGCCCATATTTCTCATTGAAATATTGGTCAGCTTGTTGATTTAAATTTACTTGTTCTTTATTTTAAATATTGTATTTGTTCCCTTTTTGTTTTTTTTTTTACTTTAAAATAAGATATGTGCAGTGTGCATAGGGATTTGTTCATAGTTGTTTTTTTTTATAGTCCAGCCCTCCAACGGTCTGAGGGACAGTGAACTGGCCCCCTGTGTAAAAAGTTTGGGGACCCCTGGTCTATTCATTTCTTTTGCCCATTTTGATTGGATTGTTTGTCTTTCTGGTGTTGAGTTTTACAAGTTCTTTATAAATTTTGGTTATTAACCCCTTATCAGACATACTCTCAACTATGTTCTCTCATTGTGTAGCTTGTCTTTTTAGTCTGTTCTTATTGTCTTTGGCCGTGCAAAAGCTTTTTAGTTTGATATAGTCCCATTTGTTTATCCTGTCTTTTATTTCCCTTGCCCATGGAGATAAATCAGCAAATATATCGCTGCGAGAGATGTCAGAGAGTTTACTGCCTATGTTTTCTTCTAAGATGCTTATAGTTTCACGCCTTACATTTAAGTATTTTATCCATTTTGAGTTTATTTTTGTGAATGGTGTAAGTTGGTGGTCTAGTTTCATTTTTTTGCATGTTGCTGTCCAATTTTCCCAACACCATTTGTTGAAAGCTGTCTTTACTCCATTGTATTTCCTTACCTCCTTTGTCAAATATCAGTTGTCCATAGAGCTGTGGGTTTATTTCTGGGTTCTCTGTTCTGTTCCATTGACCTATGTGCCTGTTCTTATGCCAGTACCAGGCTGTTTTGAGTACAATGGCCTTGTAGTATAGCTTGATATCAGGAAGTGTGATACCCTCCCCCCCCCTTTATTCTTCTTTTTTAAGATTGCTGAGGCTATTCATGTTCTCTTTTGGTTCCATATAAATTTTTGGAATATGTAATCTATATCTTTTTTTTTTTCTTTTTTTTTGTATTTTTCTGAAGCTGGAAACGGGGAGAGAACGTCAGATAGTCCTCGCATGCGCCCGACCGGGATCCACCTGGCATGCCCACCAGGGGCGACGCTCTGCCCACCAGGGGGCGATGCTCTGCCATGACCAGAGCCACTCTAGTGCCTGGGGCAGAGGCCAAGGAGCCATCCCCAGCGCCCGGGTCATCTTTGCTCCAATGGAGCCTTGGCTGCGGGAGGGGAAGAGAGAGACAGAGAGGAAGGAGGGGGGGGGTGGAGAAGCAAATGGCCGCTTCTCCTATGTGCCCTGGCTGGGAATCAAACCCGGGTCCCCCGCATGCCAGGTGGATGCTCCACCGCTGAGCCAACTGGCCAGGGCTAGATCTATATCTTTAAAGTATGTCACTGGTATTTTAATTGGTATTGCATTGAATTTATAAATTACTTTGGGTAATATAGACATTTTAATGATGTTTATTCTTCCTAACCATGAGCATGATATATGCTTCCACTTGTTTGTATCTCCCTTGATTTTTTTGATCAATATTTTATAATTTTCCAAGTACAAGTCTTTATTCTTCTTGGTTAAATGTACCTAGGTACTTTATTTTTTTGATTGTAATAGTGAAGGGAATTGTTTTCTTAATTTCTCTTTCTGATTGTTCATTGTTGGTGTATAAAAATGCCTCTGATTTCTGAGTATTAATTTTATATCCTGCCACCTTGCTGAATTCCTTTATCAGGTCCAGTAGTTTTTTGACTGAGACTTTAGGATTTTCTATATACAATATCATATCATCTGCAAATAATGATAGTTTTACTTCTTATTTTCCAACTTGAATGCCTTTTATTTCTTCTTCTTGTCTGATTGCTGTGGCTAGGACTTCCAGGACTATGTTAAATAAGGGTGGTGAAAGGGGGCACCCCTGACTTGTTCCTGATCTTAAGGGGATTGCTTTTAATTTTTTCTCATTGAGTATGATGTTAGCTGTGGGTTTGTCATAGATGATTTTTATCATGTTGAGGTATGTTCCCTGTATTCCTACTTTGCTGAGAGTTTTGATCATAAAGGGGTGCTGGATTTTATCAAGTGCTTTTTCTGCATCTATTGAAATTATCATGTGATTTTTCCCCTTCCTTTCATTTATGTGATGAATAATATTGATAAATTTGCGAATATTGTAGCAGCCTCGTCTCCCCAGAATAAATCCCACTTGATCACGGTGTATGATTTTTTCCATATATTGCTGGGTTTGCTAATATTTTGTTGAGGATTTTAGCTTCTATATTCATCAGGGATATTGGCCTATAATTTTCTTTCTTTGTGTTGTCTTTGCTGGTTTTGGAATCTGAATTATGTTTGCCTCATAAAAGGAGCTTGGAAGTCTTCCTTCCTCTTGAATTTTTTGAAATAGCTTGAGAAGGATAGGAGTTAGTTCTTTGAATATTTGGTAGAATTCACTTGTGAAGCCATCTGGCCCAGGCCTTTTCTTTGTTGGGAGTTTTTTGATAACTGTTTTGATCTCATTTGGTGTAATCGGTCTGTTTAGGTTTTCTGATTCTTCCAGACTGATTTTTGGAAGATTGAAACGGAATTTTTCCATTTCATCTAGGTTGTCTAGTTTTTTGGCATACAGTTCTTCATAATATTTTCTTACAATCCTTTGTATTTCTGTTGTGTCAGTTGTTATTTTTCCCCTCTCATTTCTAGTTTTAGTTATTTGAGTCCTCTCTCGCTTTTTTTTTAGTGAGTCTAGTTAAAGGTTCATCAATCTTGTTTACATTTTCAAAAAAACAGCTCCTAGTTTCATTGATCCTCTGTATTGTTTCTTTAGTCTCTATGTCATTTATTTCTGCTCTGATCTTTATTATTTCCTTCCTTCTACTACATTTGGGCCTTACTTGCTGTTCTTTTTCTAGTTCTTTTAGATGCAGGGTTAAGTTGTTTAATTGAGCTTTTTCTAGCTTCTTAAAGTGTGCCTATATTGCTATGAACTTCCCTCTCAGTACTGTTTTTGCT
The DNA here is from genome assembly GCF_036850995.1 of Saccopteryx leptura. Taxonomy (NCBI): domain Eukaryota; kingdom Metazoa; phylum Chordata; class Mammalia; order Chiroptera; family Emballonuridae; genus Saccopteryx; species Saccopteryx leptura. The sequence continues at coordinate 2,116,406 of NC_089509.1, forward strand.
GTGTCCCATAAATTTTGAGTTGTTGTATGCTCATTATCATTCATTTCTAGGAATTTTTTTATTTCTTCTTTGATCTCATTCTTAATCCATTTGTTATTTAACAACCTGCTATTTAGTTTCCATGTGTTTGAGTATTTTCGAGCTTTTCTGTTGTGGTTGATTTCTAGTTTCATGCCATTGTGATCAGAGAAAGTGTTTGATATGATTTCAATCTTCTTAAATTTGTTGAAACCACTTTTGTGCCCTAACTTGTGGTTTATCCTGGAGAATGTACCATGAGCACTTGAAAAGAATGTATATTCTGCTGCTTTAGGGTGAAAGGTTCTGTAGATATCAAATCGAGTTGATCTATTGTGTCCTTTAAGTCTGCTGTTTCTTTGTTAATTTTCTTTCTTGAGGATCTATCTAGTGATGTTAGTGGGGTATTAAAACCCCTACTATTATAGTGTTGCTGTTGATCTCGCTCTTTATATCCATCCAAGTCTGCTTTATATATTTAGGTGCTCCTATATTAGGTGCATAGATATTTATAAAAATTATATCTTCCTGTTGGATTGCTCCTTTTATCATTATGTAGTTGCCTTCTTTATCTCTTACTATAATCTTTGTTTTAAAGTCCATTTTGTCTGATATAAGTATTGCTACCCCAGCTTTTTTTTCATTTCCATTTGCATGAAATGTTTTTTTTTTCATTTTTTTACCTTCAACCTATGTGCATCTTTTGTTTTAAGGTGTGTCTCTTGTAGACAGCATATGCACGGGTCCTGTTTTCTTATCCATGCAGCTACCCTATGTCTTTTAATTGGATCATTTAATCCATTTATATTTAGGGTTATTATTGACATGTAGTTGTTTATTGCCATTTTATTATTTAAAGCTGTAATCCTCTTTTGCTATATTCTTTTCCCACTTTGATCTGTTTACACCATCCCCCTTAACATTTCCTGCAGCATTGGTTTGGTTGTAATGAATTCTTTGAGTTTATTTTTTGTCTGGGAAACTTTTTATTTCTCCTTCAATTTTAAATGATAGCCTTGCTGGATAAAGTATTCTTGGTTGTAGGTTCTTGTTCTGCATTACTTTGAATATTTCTTGCCATTCCCTTCTGGCTTCTAGTGTTTCTGTTGAGAAGTCTGATGTCATCATTATGGGGGCTCCTTTGTAGGTGATACCTTTTTTTTCTCTTACAGCTTTTAATATTTTCTCTTTATCACTTAGCTTTGGTATTTTAATTATGATGTGTCTTGGTGTAGGTTTCTTTGGGTTTCTTTTTAGTGAAGTTCTCTGTGCTTCTTGAATTTGTGAGAGTTTCTCCTGCATTAATTTAGGGAAGTTTTCAGCTATGATATGATTGAACAAAGTCTCTATCCCTTGTTCTTTCTCTTCTTCAGGAATCCCTATGATGCGGATGTTATTTCTCTTTATGTTGTCACAGAGCTCTCTAAGAGTTTCCTCAGACTTTTTGAGTCTCTTTTCTTTTTTCTTCTCTGCTTTCATGCCTTCATTCCAGTTGTCCTCCAACTCGCTGATTCAATCCTCAGCTGTATCCATCCTGTTTTTAATTCCTTCCATTGTGGTCTTCATTTCTGATATTGTATTTGTCATCTCTGACTGATTCTTTTTTAATATTTCAATATCCTTTTTTATACTTGCTATTTCTTTATTTAGGTGTTCGTGATGACCACCCATTGTTGTTCTAAGATCCCTAAGCATCCTTACAATCATTATTTTAAACTCTGCATCTGGAAGTTTGATTATTTCCATATCACTCAGTTCATCTCCTGAGGTCTCTCTGGTGGTTTCATTTGGATTGAACTTCTTTGTCTTCTCATTGTGCCTGCCCAGGGTGTTTTCTTTGTAGAGCTGGTTGAGTCTAGGCTTGGTGTTGTCTGCCTCTAGTTTTTACTTGTGTTGTTTTTAAGTCTTCTTGGGCTGGCATCAGCTATTATTTGTAATCCACTTTAGGATTTGGGCCACTTTGAAGTCTTGATTTGTTTGTTTTCTTAATAGGTTATTGTCTTGTTTGCTGATCTCAGCAGGGGGCTTATTTGAAATTGTATCCAGGAATGTGGTGGGTGTGACCTGAGGCTCTGAAATTCTCTTCTGCCAGTTAATCTCTCTGGGGGCGGGTTGCTTTCTCAGCTTCAGTAAGGGGAGGTGTATGTCAGATCTCCAAGGAGACCTGAGTTACTGCTCCCCACTACTTGTTTTCAGCTGTGTCTTGTTGCGCTGATTGGAGCTGGAGAGATGTTTGTATCTCTGTGACCTGGAAGTACTTTTGTATTTTGCTTTGTGGAAGGATAAGCCCCTCCCCCAGTTATGGCTGCCTCTAGCACTGAATGAGTCAGCTTTTTATGTCATCACCTATATTCTTCTCCCCCTCACCATCTGTCTCTCTCTTTCTCCTCTTTTTGGAAGACAAGTGGGCCCTTTCAACACACCTCATTCCCTGGTCGCCAGGTAAGTGGCTGTGAGCAGTACTTACTGCTCTCCTCCTTGGAATTGAGAGCCCAGCCTCACCCCCCCCCCGTTCCTGTAAGCAGGGGAGATTTAGACGCTCCCTACCAGGTTTGTTGTGGCTTCTTCTTTGCTCCTTGATTTTTGAAAGTCGTTCTTGTAGTCCAGATTTGTTTTTTCATGCTGATTGTTCATAAATTAGTTTATAATCCAGTTCGGTGGTGTAAGCTGGGAATCTGTGCATCTGCCTACTCTGCTGCCATCTTCAGATCTCTAGTCCTTGGGTTTCTTTTTATGGAATTCTCTGTGCTTCTTAAACTTGTGTGACATTTTCCTCCATCACTTTAGGGAATTTTTCAGCTATGATTTGATTGAATATAGTCTCTATCTCTTGTTCTTTCTCTTCTTCTTTAGGAACCCCTATGATGCAGATGTTATTTCTCTTCATGTTGTCACAGAGCTCTCTTAGAGTTTCCTCAGACGTTTTGAAACTTTTTTCTTTTTGCTGCTCTGTTTCCATGCCGTTTATCTCAGGGGTCAGAAACCTATGGCTCGTGAGCCAGATGTGACTGTTTTGATGGCTGCATCTGGCTTGCAGACAAATCTTTAATAAAAAAATAATAATGTTAAAAATATAAAACATTCTTATGTATTACAATCCATTTATTTCCTACTTCTCATGTTCATGGTTGCAGGTGGCTGGAGCCAATCACAGCTGTCATCTGGGACAACACCGGATATTTATTGGATAATGTGTAATATACATGGGTCACTGTATGGCTCTCATGAAATTACATTTTAAAATATGTGGCATTCATGGCTCTCTCAGCCAAAAAGCTTCATGACCCCTGGTTTATCTTATCCTCTAACTTGCTGATTTGATTCTCAGCTTTATCCATCTTTCTTTTAATTTCTTTCATTGTGTTTTTTATTTCTGATATTGTATTTGTCATTTCTAACTGATTCCTTTTTATTATTCAATGTCCTTTTTAATAATTGCTATCTTTTTATTTAGTTGTTCGTAATAACCACCTATTGTTGTTCTAAGATCTTTGAGCATCCTAGCAATCATTATTTTAAACTCTTCATTCTGTAAGTTTGCTATATCTGACTCATTGAAGTCCTTTTCTGGGGATTTTTCTCGATTTAATTGGGTGGCATTTCTCTGCCTTTCCATTTTGTCTATGTATAAGAAAGACACTGGAGTCAAATGAATATGGCCTCTGTGTTCCCTAGGTGTGGTCTGTCTGCTGGCCCACTATCCCCTCTGCCACTGCATCAGGCATTCTGGTATGGATATTGCTGTTGTCAGCCAGCTGTGGCTGTTGCTGTGGTTTCCGCCTCTCTTCCATGGGAGGGGTTTGTTCATGTGTCTGGGTATACAAAAGTTGGCCTTTGCCCCACTCCTGTGTGTGGGGCTCCATGGCATGCCTAGGGCTGCAATCCTAGGCAACACAGGCAAGGGTGAGCACCTTTGCTCAGTTGCAGGCTTCCACCTATTCCCCGGCTTTCGCCCCACCACAATAGACCGAGCTGTGCTCACAAGTCAGGCTGCAAGGCCTGGCTCTGTGGTCCAGGTTGGGCTGCTTTCCCATGCTCAGCTGTGGGTCTCTACAGTTCCCAGATTTTCACCTTTCCCCAGCTGGCAGGACTGCAGGCAGCCTGCATCCGGCAGGACCTCTTTTGTGCACCCCTTCCACCCCCGCCAGGTGAGACTGAGCTCATGCCAAGCCTGAGTTTTTGCTGGCCAGGCTTTTGCCCCCACCGAGTGTACCACACTTCTGTGTCCCATTCCTGCTCATTCTCTGGTGAGCCCGCAGCAGTGTGGGTGGGGGCACTGCAGCTCAGACCCTAGCACTCAATACAGTATTCCTTAAGGCTCCCTCCTTCTAAGTGAATCTGCTCTGAGTGTCCCAGAAGAGCTTGTTTGGCTGGTGTTCTTCTTCCCTTTGCTAGTATTGCTGGTTCCAGGGGAAATATTCACTTCAGATTTGGGGAGTGACTCAGTCCAGTGGTTAGGGTGGCTGTCCCTCAAAGTGTTTCTGCCTGTGCCTCCTAGATTATACTCTCTTCCTGCTACTTCAGTCCTCTCCTCTCTCCTGTCCCCCAGAGTCCCGGGTGAGTGGTTGTGTTTCTGTGCAGTCCCTTTAAGAAGAATCCTGGGTCTAAGAAATTTGTCTTTTTCTCGCAAACCGTATCCTGACTTTTTTTGCAGTTAAATACTGTCCATACATTTCTTATAGGCTCTCGGGCTGCAGGCTGGGCTTTGTTCCTGGAGCTCAGTACCCTACCTTCTCAGCTAAACTCACTTCCCACCACACGAGTCTCTCCAGGCTGCCATTCCCTCCCAGGAGCTGGGCAGCCCTCTCCATGTTTCTGCTTTTCCTACCTGTCTCAGTGTGGGTTATTCAGTGTTCCTTGGTTAAAGAGTCCTCTTAGTTTAGTCCAAAGTTGTTTTTTCCAGATGATGGTTCTTCAAATTAAATTGTAATCCACTTTGGTTCTGGGAGGTGGAAGTTGGTATGCCTGCATGCCCCATCACAATCTTGCCACCATCTAGAGTTAAAACATGTTTTCTTGCTGAAAGCAAATTAAAGTGGCCAAAAATCTAAAAGGAAATAATTTTACCTGACTTAAAAAGTTGATCACTAAAGACTTCTTTCATTGGGAAATAAAATAAAAAGTATACATGCTTTCACTTTTTGTCTGAGGTAAATGTTTCTCCACCTTTAATTTCTTTTGATGTTGGGGTAAACTACCTGCACCCACCAGGTTGATGTGCTCAGAAATCTTTAGTTAGGTACAGTGGTTAGTATATATGGTAGATATGATTTCTGCAAATAATTTTCACCAATTTTATTTTTTTTGATTACATACATTTATTTTGACTAGAGATTCTGAATAACTTTAAATGCTTGCAAGTAGCAGTTTTGGGCTTCCTAATGAAGGCTTTATTGGGTTCTTAGCTGAAGATGAGCTGGGAGCTCAAGTCCATATCTGCACACAATGATCACCCAATTATCATGAAAAGCAAACAAATCAACAAAAACAAACAAATGAACCAGGCAGTCAAAGAAACAAATAAAGAGAAAGTTAGTATAAGTCTAAAAGAAAGAGAAGCTCCCGGTTCTAGATTTAATTTCTCTCTAAGTTGTGCAATTGTACCTTAAATGGTGCAGTAGGTGACACAAAGATACCTGTGTTTGTAGAACATGAGGTGAATGTAGACCATGTGGCTTGTACATGCATGAGCACAGAGGGATGCACTCTCTCCCATTCTCGCTGGTGTAGAATTGTTTTTGGCCCACCTTGCAGGGAGGTTTTATAAATGATATTTTAAACACATCTTGATCTTCTAAATACATAGCTCCTCTGCTCTCCTAATGGGCTCTCCAAGCTGAAGAGAAGTGATTGCTCCCATTAGTCCTGAGTGAAAAATCAAATATATTTGATTTTCAGAGCACTTCATTCCAGAGCAGGCCTCTGAAAATCACAGCAAATTACATTTGTCTGAGGATTGTTTTCCAAACACCTAGAGCAGTGTTTTGAAAGTATGATTCTGAAACCACCCACATCAAAACCACTGGCAGTGCTTGCTCCTTATAAATGCATTTTCTGGGCCCCTCCTCAACCCTGCTGCATCAGAAAGTCTGGGGAAACTCCAAGCTAGTTTTCAGCAAAGTCACTAGGGGATGCAGTGATGACAGTATTTTTTCTCACAGCTCTGTGTGTGGGAACCCACACTTCTGCATGGGACATGCTTTGCTTTTGGTTCCTCCTAGGTGCATATAAACATTTTAATCAAGTTTTTCCAGCTAAGAAAAGAAAGAGAGGAAAAGTCACCATTTGAAAAGACTAGTCTTCTCCTCTCCTTCACCCTGTCTGGGCCAGAAGCCAAAATGTACTTGCTTAAAAGAGAAAAAAAGTCCCTGGGAGTTTTGGCATGTGTAAGTATGGAGGAGAAAATAGTAATTTTACTATCTGAACATTTCTATTAAGAATGCTCACCTTTGTAGGGTTCTTGGATTGTCCTTGGTTTCATTCATTTATTTGTTTTTTCCCTTGTCCTTTTATGCATTCAGCAAACATCTAAAAATTGGTCCTGTCCAGGAACTAGGGTAGTAAGGAGGGATATAACGATAGACTAAACAAAACCCTTGTGAAAGCAGATGACAGGAAGGTACCACGTGTTCTGTAACCTGAGTGCAACTGCAGAAATTGGGGTGAGCCTCCTAAATTTCACTAGTGCCTTTCAAGGCTCTCTAGAGTTGGCCACCCTCACACTAAGTTTTGAAAATGCATAGGGGTTGACCAGATGCATGGCAAGAAAGGTATCTAAGGCAGAGAAGGTGACATATACAGAGACACACATGAAATCACTCGGGGGGTTGGAGAACTGAGAATCATATGGAATAATGGAGGGGGTCACAGGAAACAGGTTCAGAGAGGCCGAAAGTGGTGAGGCTCTTGAATATTATGTGTTTATCTGAGGAGTGTGAGCCTTACTCTGCAAGTTATGGAGAGATGTTAATGGGTTTGGGCAAAAGATTCCAAAGTAAGATTTACATTTTAGAAAGATGACCCTACCATCCCTGTGACCCCTAAGTGATGAGGATGAAGCAGGAGACAAAGAGACTGGTAAGAAGACTGGTCCTACATTATAGCACTAGAGGGGACTGGGTAGATTGGATCTATTAATCTGCAGAATTCAGTGTCTGGTTAGATATAAGTGAGGAAGGAGTGGAGAGGCAAAGAACAATTTCTGGATTTTTGATTTGGACATCTTAGAGAGTGTTGACATATCAGAGAAAGGAATCAGAAACAGGAAGTATTTGTTCAAGAGAAAGAAGGGTTAGCAGGGTTGACTTAGGACTTGCTGAATCAGGTGGTTTCGGCACACTCAGGAGAAGATATCTAGGGGTAGTGGGAATCACAGGTTTGAAGTGAAGGAGTCAGGGTGGAGATATAAGTGTGGGAGCCATCTGCAGGTCCCTGTAAGTAGAGAGGAAGTGGCATGGAGCAGACTTGGGTTGAAGAGGCAAGAAGAGGCAGGATAAAATTGTGCACAGGTGAAGAAGGAGAACCTGCAAAGGGGGCTTAGAATGATTGGCCAGAGGGGTACCTGGTGACTCTTTAATCTGCCCTTTCTGATTTCCCATTTCCTGACAAGTATTACCATGTAATTGAGCCTTGGTGACTTCTGTTTTCAATAGTAGCTATTTCTCTTTTTTTCTTCTCTAAGCTAGGAATGACAGGCAAGCACTATTGGTAATGGGTGGTCTTAGATAATGCCTTCTGTGAGCTGGATGACTAGTGCCATCCTTGGGACTGGTTGGCACTAGTGGCCATGAGAGGGAAAAGCAGGAATGAGCTGTTACTCATCTGGATAGTTGCTGGGAAGACCCAGGGAGTGATTCATAATCTACCTCAGAGCAAAAGATGGAGGAGATCATAGCCACAATGATACATTCTAGACATTCAAAATAGCCTAATGAAGGGAGGCAGTGTGATACAAGGGGTAAGTAAGTGACATGGGTTTATGGTTAGATCTTCCTGTGATATACCTTCTAACACTGTGACTGTGAACATTTCTGTTATCTCTCCCACAGAATTAAAAAAAACACAGTTCTGAGGGTTGCTATGAAGATTAAAATGAGGTGAGTACATTCATATAAATCATTGGGCACAGTGCTTGGAACTTGGTGGCAGGTGTTCAGGAAATGACAGTCACCTCCTCCATTCTCAGTTTTCCTTGGTCTCCATCAGGGGCTTGCCCTGCCTTAAAAGGATGTTGATATTTTGGACTGAGATGTATATTATAGACAAGAAGAATAAGGAGTTTTACAGGAAGAGGGGCTGCAAGAGTATAAGCAAGGAGCTGTGGATGGCCAGTTGGGTTTTGGGAATGATAGCTGAGCAACTGATATTGTAAGGGTTGTAATAGTATCACGTAAGGTTTTGAGAGCTAATCCTGGAAACATATACTGGGGACAGATTATAAAGAACATCAAAAGCTCTGTAAATGAATTTCACTCTATCCTGTTGACAATAGGGGGTCATGGCAGGCTGAAAAATGAGGATAATATTCCAGTTCCTTTAAATCATTAATGTCTTGTAACAGGGATCCATGCTTTAACTCTACAATAAAACTCTTATGGAGGAATTTTATCCCCTTGATAGTTTAGAGGGAAGACATGTATTGAGAGACATGGGTTGGCTTCCCAGAATTCCACCAAAAAAATTACCATGCTGCTGGTAGCTGAGACTCCACTGCCTGGAAACCAATGGACCACCAGCCTCAGAGCTGAGGCAGTGATCATGCGATTCTCTATATTGATGGACCTAAAGTAGAACACCTGCTACTAAGTAGCAGCTACTTCATCAACTTCAACATCTTTCTCAACATCTCTTTGTCTTGTGAAGAAAAGTGTCTTTTCACCTGAACCCTGTACTTTCATGCTCTCACAGCCACATTTTGGGATGATCTCCCTCTCCATTTTATAGCTGAAACACCAAGATTCAGAGAGAGATGGATGGAGCACTTTGTCTCCAGTGACATGGATTAAGAATGAAATTACAATCCAAACTTTGGTTGTAAACACCTTGCTCTACTTCTTCCATTCCTCCCTCTGCCCTGTGCCCCAGGCACTGAAGCAGGGCTGTCTGTGCTGTGGTTCTGGGGGTGGGTGGGTGTCTAGGAGGAAAGGAGGGAGCAAAGCCATGTGATAGGACAAGCTAGAGACTAGAAAACTTCTAAGAGGATTTGTTTTCACTCAATTTGTTGTCATTTGTCAAGGTTTTTCAAAAATCTGGTGCTTTAACACAGTTGCAATTCAAAAGTCATCGGAGTCCTGTTGAAAAGAAAGTGTCCCAACTTTTTGCAGGCCCTCAAATCAACAATCTCGGCAGGACTACCGATGTTCATCTCATATCTGCAGGTTGAGAAATGAGGATAGTATTGCTACCTCAGTTTCCTGGAATCAGCAATGTCTTCCAACAGGGATCCATGCTATAATTCTATAATAAAACTTATGGTGGAATTTTATCCCCTTGATATTTTAGAGGGAAGACATGTATTGGCCCATTGGAGGTTCCACCTTGGTTCTAAAGAGACCTTGGGACTGTTGACATAGATGAGACTTAAGCTAAACTAATTAAAACAGCTTTGAGGGAAGGAAACAGGACCAGAAGTGCCCATTATTAGCCATGTATATCAGCTCCACTCTGTGAACTGATAACCTGGGCTAATGCCAAGTTTCAGGAGAGAGATGCATGCCTTCTTCATGTGGATGGGTAGGTAGCTGTCTACTGAATGGAGGGGTAGGAGATGGTCTGACAGAATAAAGCAACCTTGGTAGCCAGTGGGATGGCTCAGGTGCCTGTAGGCTTCCTGTTCTTCTAACCCATAGGTGAGGGTGATGATGCTACTTTGCAAAGGATAGAAATAGCCACCTCACCACCTCACATGCCTCAATTTATCAGTCCCCAACTATCTCAAATAGGAGAAGAGGTTTTGTTTTGGTGAAGAAGAGGAGTAAACAAAGTCTTGGTAAGAGGCTGGAGCCATTAGGAGGTAGGTCAGTTTGCAATTGTGGAACTTAACAAACTCTGATAGAGATGCTGGGTACACAGCCACAGCTTCTAAACGGTGATGGTTAGAGAGGCCTGAGTGGGTTTCTGTGAGAAAAGACTGGTATGGACAGGCTGGGTCTTGGATGTGTCTTTTGCCTAAACATGGGATGAAATAGGGTTATTTGGAAGTGTCAACCTCTCAGGTCCTGCTGGTGGGGAAGGAGGAACACCTACTCTGTTTGCCTATACTGCTACCATTCCCCTGGCCTTGGCTTCTCTAGTGACTACTGCTCAATACCATCTCCTCTTACCCCACACTCTTCTTGCTCAGCCTCCAGTGTCATCCTTTCTTTTGTGTGGGAAGAGAGGAAAGGGATTCAATGCCTTCCACACCCAGTGCTTCATGATTTTCACTGATTATTTCATGAATCCTCCCAGAAGCTTCATATGACATGTGCCAACAGCCCCATTCAAAAGCTTGGGAAACTGACTTTCAGGAAATTTGGATGAGTTGACCAAGATTGTCGGGAGCCGATCCACTAATGCTGGCTAACTAGGTCACAGCAGAAGAAGATCCACAACTGCTGGTTGACAAAGTCACAGCAAAAGAAGATAGAGTCACCGCAGTAAAGACCAACAGCTGCGGGTTGACAAAGTCACCGCAAGGAAAGGCACGATACTTCCCCCTTTAATCTTTTGAATTAATCTGGCCTTATATCCCCCCTTTTTCTGGGTGTGTGCTATTATTTGTGGCACAGGGATCATAGTACCGTGCTTTCCCTGTAGATTTGTAGTAATTTCTTTGGAAATGAGACAAAAGGTGTAAGTTCCACAGAAAAGCCTGTAAGCCCCTTGAACTGGGCTCATAAACCTAAGAGGCTGGCTATGATATCCCTCATAAAGGGTTAAGTTTGTAGGAGAATTTCTTCTTATTAATCATGTTAGAAAGAATATAGTTAGAACTTAGCTAGTGTGTGAATATAGTAAATAAATAAAGTTTGACTAGACAATAGAATCTTAGGTAAGGTGTTATGGAATGGCCCGTTGCGTGGCCTGGGATGGGAACGCAGTCAGCAAGAAAAGAATGTTTTGCTAAGAGAATTGTTTTATGACTGAAGGCAGTTGCTGGGCTTTCTCAGTGAGACACTCTCATGAGGTTTGTATACCTCCCCAAAAATTCTTTCTTCAGATAATAAAGAGGAATATGGAAGAATCCATAGAAAAGCAATAGCAATTAATGGCTTCTGATATTATGTTGCTACTAGCTATCTTGCAGGTGCACTCTATATATCTTTAAGCAAAAGTTACTCTTGATGTTATGACAATTTCTTAATAAGCAAGCCTTTTGAAGTCTTGTGAGAAAAGTTAGGACACTGCATAAACTCAAGGCCATTTGCCTGAGCAAGCGGTGGTCCTTTGCTAGTCCTTAATGATTTTGTCTGTTAATCTCTCTCTGCCCCTTGACTCACAACAACAATAAAGTTGAGTTATTAGTTAGTACTAATCCTTTAAAAGCTTTTACCGATGTTATCGCTATTCAAGTTATTTTTTTATTGTACTTTGAATGATTTGCCACCTGATTTGTAGTTTATAGATATAAATTAACTGTTATCTGGAAACATGTAAACATAGTGAAACAGAAGCAATGATTAATACCATGTAATCGTAACTTGGTGTGTGTGTATAAAAAAGGAGCTGTACTAGCATTTGGTAGAGATGCCTGGCAGTAAATGCTAACTAGAGAATAAAGAGAAAGAAAAGAATTCGGCTCTCTCACTCGATTTCGCCAATGCCGTCTCCTCCTGTGGGACCCCTGGATCCCCCCCGGGGCTGGACCCCGGCACAAGATCTCTTAGCTTGTGGGAGTGGCATTCACATGTAGTACAGAGGGTTTAACAACCTCTCCTTGGGTCAGGGAGAGGTCCCATCGTCATGGAAGTTAGCTTTTCCCCCCCTGTGCCCAGGGGAGCCTTCTTCAGAGTTCTGCAGAAGAGGGAATCCTCATTCCTCAGGCAAACTTTCTCTGCACGGCAGTAAGAGGTGTCCCTTCTCAGAGAAAAGAACATAGTTTTGAGGTCCCTCTGTCAGTGTTTATTGTACTTCTATCCCTTTTTACCTGCACAACCCTAGTAAAGGAACTTAACCTTTCTTGGTCCAAATTTATTAATTTTTAAGAGGGCTGTAGGGCTGGAGAGTAATACCTATGGGGTTTTATGCACATCAGTTCAGTTTCATTTATACCTAGCAACACCTGAGGGCTGAGATACATTGTACAAATGCCATGTGATATAGCGGGACAGGTGTTAGACCAAAGTCAGAGCAATTGGGTTTTCATCCTAAATCAGCCACCTACTAGAGCATGGATGAGTTATTGAATTAATATATATTCCTCAGTTTCTTCATTTTTAAGGTGGGCATTTAACCCTGACATCTGTTTCTTGTCCTCATTTTATTGGGTCATTTTGAGGATTAATGATTGATGTCTGTACAAAAGCTATACTTGTGGAAATTGTTAGTTATACAAAAGAGGTACAGGAAATGTTAGTGTCACATAAGGGGAAGATGATGCTACAAACAGTTGAGATGAAGTTTAACACCCCCTGCTGGCATCAGGCTTATTGCAATTTGTTAGGTCCTCATGGAAAATAGAAAAACTGAACCAAGCTCTCAAAAGTTTTGCTTTCAGAAAACAAATTTGATTCCCATATTTGAATTTCTGCTGTCTTTCAGTGCCACCTGGGTCTGCTTGAAGTCTTGGCTATTATGCCAGTTCGTTTCTGTGCATGTGGAAAGCACTGTGAAGAGCCTGGTTACTCTGTCTTGCTTTTTCAACTCCAAATGTTTGAAAGGGAAGGAAGAGTATAATTTACATCATTGGGCATACTGTGTGAGAGCAAAGTTAGGCCGTTGCAAAAAATACTCCATTTTTGTCTTCACAACATTAGATTCATAACTAGTAGATATTATTGTTATTGTACAAACAAGGAGATGGGCTTGGGGAGGTTGAATAATGTGCTCACGGGCTCAAGGGAACAGCCACAGAGTGAGTAAGTGGAGATGCTGGGATTTAAACCAAATATATGCTCTGGCTCTTCTGCTCAGTTCTGCATTCCCTCCCAGAAGACTTCTACACTCCTGACTCTCAAAAGACCTACACTGCTATTGACTTCCAGGTTGAATCCTCCTCAGACACTGACCCTCAGACAAACTTGCCCTGTCAGTCTGCTTCTACATAGTATCTAAAGTGTCCATTATTTTTCAGGCAGAAGCAGGGGACTCTACAGCTTATTTCTAGATTTCTAAACAGATAAGACCCTTCAGGGTAAGATAACCTTATTCATTTAACAGGTATTTATGGTGTACCTACTATACACCAGACACCATTCTAAGAATGAACAACATAACAATGGACAAACTAGGAACACTCTGCTGTTTTTGTGAAACATATTTTTAGTGGGAAAAATACACACAGTGAACTCACCTTAACAACTAACACAGTTAGCTAGAGAGTGGGTGGTTCCATGGGCAAAAATAAAACTAGAATGAAGACAATCAGTCAATGGAAAAGGGTTTCCAGTTTGTAAAAGGCTATCCAGAGACTGCTTCACTGCAAGGTGACATTTGAGCAAAATCCAAAGGGAACAAGGGACAGGAAATAGAGATAAAGGGAGGAGGACTCCAGTAAGAGCGTTCTGTGGAGAGAAGGGCAAGTGCAAAGGCCTGGCAGTTAGAAGTGCAGGTCTGTCTGCGGAGCGGTGAAGAGATTCCAGGAGCTTCTGCGGCTGTAGCCCAGCAGTTGTACTACAGGTGACGGGTAGGGCGGGGGTGGTGGGCGAGGGAGAGCAATGAAAAAATGTGGATGATTTTTCTGAACCTGCCCTCAATTATGAATGAGAGCGGAAGCTAGGGGAAGGCTCTGAGCTTAGGAGTGACAGGACGAATTACATTTAAGAGGATCTGTAAAGAAAAGAAAAGTCAGAAAGAGGGGCCAGAAGTTAAGCAGCTACTGTGCCTGGTGTGGTGGTGCTGTGATTAGAGCACTGACCTGGTACATTGAGGTCTCTGGTTTGAAACTCAGAACTGTCCGGTCCAGGCACATATGACAAGCAACAATGAACAGTGTGAGACTGAAGCAATGACTCTTTGTTTCTTCCTCCCCTGTGAAGTCAGTAAATAAAATCTTTAAAAAGAAAAAGAGGAGGAGAAGGAGGAGGAGGAGAATTTTAATGATTCAGGTGAGTGGGTTAGTTTCATCTGGTTGTTTTTTTGTTTGTTTGTTTGTTTGTTTTTTTGAATTTTTCTGAAGTTGGAAATGGGGAGGCAGTCAGACAGACTCCCGCATGTGCCTGACTGGGATCCACCCGGTACGCTCACCAGGGGGTGATGCTCTGCCCATCTGAGGTGTCGCTCTGCCGCAATCAGAGCCATTCTATTCCCTGAGGCAGAGGCCACGGAGCCATCCTCAGCGCCTGGGCAAACTTTGCTCCAATGGAGCCTTGGCTGCAAGAGGGGAAGAGAGAGACCGAGAGGAAGGAGAGGGGGAGGGGTAGAGAAGCAGATGGGCGCTTCTCCTGTGTGCCCTGGCCGGGAATTAAACCCGGGACTCCCGCACGCCAGGCCGATGCTTTGCCACTGAGCTAACTGGCCAGGGCCTCATCTGGCTGTTTTTATTTATGTATATATTTATGTATTTTACTCTTTCACCACCACAGCACATAATAAAATGCTTGACACATTGTAGGTGCTCAATATACACTTGTTAAAAACTGAAAGCAAAAGTGTCAGTGTAGTTGAGTGTTTAAAGAATGTGGGCATTACCTGAGGGGATTTGAGCCTCAGTTTCACTGCTGTGTGGTGTACTGTTATGTGACGTGGATAGAGTGTGACTTTTCCTCTGTGTGCCTCAGACAGACCCTGGATCTATAAATAGGAGTAATCACAGTGTTAATCCTATAGCTCTCCATGAAGATTGCACACAGTAATGCATACAACATGTTTAGTAGAGGACCTGGCTTACAGTCCATGCTCAATAAACATCAGTAATTTCCAAGGCTAGGTCTTATGTGCATTGGTTGAAGAAGAAAGGGAAATGTTGAAAGAGAAAAAAATATTAGAAATCATTGTGAATATTTGGAAATGTGAGAAATATAGAGTATTTTGGTTGTTGTTGTTGTTGCTGCTATATTTCCTTTCAAACAATGCAACTTTTGCCTACCATCATTTTACTTACCATTTTTCTTTCCTGCGACAAGATATTATCTTCTTTTTTTTTTCTTCTCTTTTTAAAAAATTTTCTTTTACAGAGACAGAGAGTGAGCCAGAGAGAGGGACAGACAGGGACTGACAGACAGGAACGGAGAGAGATGAGAAGCATCAATCACCAGTCCTTCGTTGTACGTTGCAACACCCTAGTTGCTCATCGATTGCTCTCTCACATGTTCCCTGACCACGGGCCTTCAGCAGACCGAGCAACCCCTTGCTGGAGCCAGCGACCCTGAGTTCAAGCTGGTGGGCTTTCCCTCAAACCAGATGAGCCCACACTCAAGCTGGCGACCTCGGGGTCTCGAACCTGGGTCACCCGCATCCCAGTCTGTCGCTCCATCCACTGCGCCACCGCCTGGTCAGGCAATATTATCTTCTTTCTGATGATGTAAGTTACAGTATGCTGGTGGTCTGACTGAGCAGGAATAGGCAGGTGGGTTCTGTCTCCTGTCCCAGCTTCTCCCCCTGTGGAGCAGGCCCGTGTCCTTTCCTTCTGATCAAGCTTCATAGCAGCCTCATCTAAAGTTTATTGCTAATATTATTAGTTTCTAATCAGAGCCTACTTTTATTATTACTTAATAGTTATTGCTTTGCACTTCTAACCAGATGTCAAAAATAATGAGCCAATAAAATGGCTATTAATTTAGCCTGAATGACAACTATAAGCCCTTGTAACACATGATTGGGTGCCTTACAAAAGAAGGGCAAAGGATTTGAGTGTTCAAAAGTGATGACAAAAATGGCAACTATGTGAATTCATATGGGTTTCTAATTGAAACACAAAACATGCTGCTCTGGATGCCAACATTTCTCACACATTTTCCTAGGATGAATAGACCAGTCCTCCAGTTCCCAGCGTGGAAAATTTGAACAGAATGGCTGAGAAAGTCTACTCTTTACAGGAAGAAGATATGGTGTTACATTACACCTGTTTACTACAGTCCTGTCTGGTTCCAATGAGAGAAAGGCATTAGGTTCAGAGGCACCTGAGGGAGGGGCTTCACCTGACATTATAAAAAACTGCAGTGAAACCTGTCTATTCTGCTGCCAGGGTCTGGGGCATCTGCTTGACCCCTGTCTACTTGCCTGCTTTCCCTGACACACATCCTGTTTCAGAGAAATATTCTCTTTTTTTTTATCAACAGGGGTCATTGCCCCCAACCAGAAGGAGCACCCAGTTTGTGATGCAGTGAGTTGGACAGGCTTTATTCAGTGAAAACAGCTCCATCATGAAACAATTTGGCTGTAGAGTTAACGCAGGTGTAGAACAGTTTGGGTAAGGTGAGGAGGCCCAGGCATGATGGGTCTGGAGGTCACAGTTCAGCTCCAATTAGACAGTTCTGCTCTGCATCAGTGAGAGCTCTTCAGTGTTACAGCTCCAGCAGGGGAAACATAGCCTTGGGTGGTAACTGAAAGTGAGCTCCCTTGAGAGATAGGTGAAGCTGACTTACATAGAGCAGAGTTCCCTCCCTGGTTCTTGATCAGTCAATTTCTAGGCAGATGAGTACTCCGAATTCTCACAGTTTGATTGGTCCAAATAGCACTATCCTGATTGGTTGGGATGAAGTTGCTCTGATTTGTTGGTAAAAGGACAAATGAGAATACAGCTCTGCATCCCTATTGGTCAAATTTTTATTCTAGGACCTCTTTTATAAGGCTTGACTCACGTGGCAGGAGCTCAGGACAAGAGACATGGCAGCTCAATGTGGCTTTGCACTGAAATGCTGTATGCATGAGGGACCGCTGCAAGCAATAGCTGCTAGACTCTAGTTATGAATGTGCCTAATCATGAGGGACCGTTTTTGGCAGGTATATTCTTATCAGGCTCAACATGTCCTTCTTTCTATCAAAAGTCGTTGACAGCACTGATGATTGATTAAATTTATCTCATGTCAGTGAAGGATTGGCTTGGTTATTTGCTCCAGTTCCATATTAGTACCTTGGTAAGAATCTTATGGCAGAGCAGTATCCAATAAATCAGGGGTCAGGAAGCTTTTTGGCTGAGAGAGCCATGAACGCCACATATTTTAAAATGTAATTCCATGAGAGCCATACAACAACCCATGTACATTACGCATTATCCAATAAAAATTTGGTGTTGTCCTGGTGGACAGCTGTGATTGGCTCCAGCCACCTGCAATCATGAACATTAGCAGTAGGAAATGAATGAATTGTAATACATGAGAATGTTTTATATTTTTAACTTTATTATTATTTTTATTAAAGATTTGTCTATGAGCCAGATGCAGCCATCAAAAAAGCCACATCTGGCTTGCGAGCCATAGGTTCCCGACCCCTGCAATAGAGCAACTAGAGCCCTTTGCATATGACAAGTCTCTGCCAAATTAAAGATATTTTTCAGTCATCAAACAGTTTGAAAAAGGTTAAAGTATAACAACAAAGGCATTCCATTTGTAAAATCAGAAGAAATCAAGGGTAATTGACAAAATGGCATTTGGTGTCTAGAGGAAATATTCTAACCATTATGATTATAGACACAGAGGAGATGCAGCGGCCTGAGGGAGCATGCTCATCCTTCTAACAACTATTGCTTGAATATTGGTTTGGGGCTTTAAGCATTTTGTGATACAGAATGTCAGTAACTTGGCAGTGCAATATATGAAATAATTAGAATAATGTGTAGAACAATTTGCAGTTCAGATATCAAAACAGTACTGAGCCAGTTAATAGCCAAGTAAACCAGGCAGTGGCACTAGAAGTTGAACGGGAATGTCCCTAAAGATATTTGGTAAAGTTAGGGTTGGTTGTTTTAATTCCACCTGGAAAGAGGTATTTATCTAGGTTAAACAGGAGAAATCAGTTATGGCACTAACTCCCCCTTGAACTGCAAAGAACCAATCAAGCAACCCTCTTGTCAAGACTTACTAAAGCTAGAGAATGTAGATACCTTTATGGAGCTCTGATAGCTCCAGTGGTGGAAAAAGTCATTCTGTTGACTGTTCTGGTTGGGTTCTACATTCTTATATCCTAATTGAGGAGAGCTAAGGCCAGTCTACCATGCACAAGAAAGTGGCTAATTCTCATCTTGATTTTATAATTCTACCTGCTATTGATCTTGGAATGACTAAGATCTGGCTACAAATGTAAGGTTAAAAAGAAAGGGGAGGATGATAATCTGGAGCAAAAACCATATTTCTACATGCTTTCAATATTGGTGACATCTAAAATTACACAATTGAGTTTATTTGCCCTATGCATAGACTAGTATTGAAAAAAAAAGTACTAACAGCCACAGAAATACCAGAATCATACTCAGATTTATTAGGAGGCATAATAATCTTTTATCAAACTACTCTCTGTTTGTTAAATTTGTGATGGTTTCTAATCGTACAAAACTTTCATGAATATACCACTGATATGTAGAAAATTATACCAATTAAGCAAGCAGCTCAAATTTATGAGGGTAAAGACCCCATACTTTTAAAGGTGGAATGAGAACAATTTAATTTCTCTTTCATTTTAGTCATTCTCAGAAACCTTGATATTAGTTTTATTGCAGCATTTAGGCTAAAGAGGGTTATTTAAGGAATCCACTTAATTGGATTTTCTAGGTTCCAGAATATTGCAGTTTTCACAATAAACCCATCTGTCAGAAAGCTATGTCTCTGGTTGAAATATTTCTGGATCAATGATTGAAAAGTTAAGCCTAGCTGGTAATGAAGTCAAATTGTTCCCAATCTGCCAGATAACAATTTGATCATTTCTGTTAAATTAAAATTTCTAATTCATGGAACCAGGCTCCACTCCCTTCCCTGTACCTTCTGTGGCACATTCTGCAGTGCACTGGACGTGAGTACCCGTTGGTGGATAATATCTGCAAAAAGATTTTTTTTTTTTGCCTCAAAGAAAACACCAATCCATCACAGGGCAAACTTTAACTTCAATAACATTATTTACAGAACCATTAACCTTTAAAATTACATTAAATGATATCCATACTAATAGTTAAAATGTTGGGCTTATTCCCTCTGGCATTGTCATGAGGTAGAAGACAAGAAACTCATAAATGGAAAGAATCTTCAAAATACAGAACTCCATTCAGTGAAATTAGCCCTGAGAATGAAGTAAAAGAAAAAAAAATACAGCTCAAGGTGTTTGGGAATAGGGCAAAAGGCATGTTAGAATATTCTTAAAGATAATATATCAGTTTTTCCTTGGCCATCAATTTTATCTTACCATGTTGCTCTAAGTCACCTCAATTGAAATACAGGACTTGTCGTCCTGATTAACTGATCAAATATGCGTTGAATCTTTTTTTCTTCATCAAGATAAAAGAAATTATTTGCATTAAAAATAATATACTTTTTATAAACTAGCAGCCCTTTATTCCTCCAGGACATTTAAATTTGGCTTCATGTACTAGATCAGAAACAAGGGATAATGCATACCAGTCAAAACAGCTTCTTGAACAAGGAAAATGTGAAACTACAATTTTTCCTTAATAGCTACAATTTTTCTTTAATAACTAATTATTTCTCTCTTAGGTAGAGTCTAAAATTACTGGAATGTCAGTTTCAATGGCAAAGAGGCAGGAGAGTGCTGAATTGGGAAGTCATCATGGCTGACAGTAAAGTTAGGGGCAGTTGATAAATTGGTTGTAGAAATAACTATGAGATTCATCAAATTTTACCAGAAGTAGAAGCAGGAGTCAGATGGCAATTCAGCATGAAGACAGGTTACCCAGGGAGGCTGAGGTTTGAAAGCATTGTATTAAAATACTTCTATGCTAAGGTGCCATTTATGAGGGTTAAAACAGCAAAAATTAGGAAGTACTGTATATTTGAGAGTTAATAATAAGGGATATGTGGAACATACACTCTAATACATAGGAAAGATGACTGGCTTATTGCAAGATCATTAATATACACAGGAATACAAATAATTGTGATGAAAATTAAAAAAAAAAGGAAGCAGAAGCTGAATTTCCTGTCCTGGTTCAGGATATTGGGAAAGACCATCAGCATTCTGTCTAAGTAGTTGTCTGATCTGGGTAACTTTTATTTGAGATTTCCTGTAGGCTGGGATGTCCAATTAGGTGAATGAAGTGGAAGTGTGGGAACTTCTTTTTTTTTAAAAAAAAAACCACATGACATTTGTCTTTCTCTACCTAGTTTATTTCACTTAACATAATAGTTTCTTTTTTTAAATTTTATTTGTTTTTATTAATTTTACTAGGGTGACATCAATAAATCAGGGTACTTATGTTCAAAGAAAATATGTCCAAAATATCTTGTCAATAAATTATGTTGCATACCCATCACCCAAAGTCAGATTGTCCTCTGTCACCTTCTATCTAGTTTTCATTGTCCCCTCCCCCTCCCCCTCTCCTCCTTCCCTCCCATGCGCCCCCTCCTCCCAACCCCACACTCTTGTCAATGTCTCTTAGTCTCATTTTTATGTCCCACCTACATATGGAATAATGCAGTTCTTGGTTTTTTCTGATTTACTTATTTCACTTCATATAATGTTATCAAGATCCTACCATTTTGTAGTAAATGATCCGATGTCATCATTTCTTATGGCTGAGTAGTATTCCATAGTGTATATGTAACATATCTTCTTTATCCAGTCTTCTATTGAAGGGATTTTTGGTTGTTTCCATGTCTTGGCCACTGTGAACAATGCTGCAATGAACATGGGGCTGCATGTGTCTTTACGTATCAATGTTTCTGAGTTTTGGGGGTATATACCCAGTAGAGGGATTGCTGGGTCATAAGGTAGTTCTATTTTCAGTTTCTCGTTGAACCACCATACTTCCTTTCATAATGGTTGTACTACTTTACATTACCACCAACAGTGAATGAGGGTTCTTTTTTCTCCCCAGCCTCTCCAACATTTGCTATTACCTGTCTGGTTGATAATAGCTAATCTAACAGGTATGAGGTGGTATTGCATTGTAGTTTTGATTTGCATTTCTCCAATAACTAATGAAGATGAGCATCTTTTCATACATCTGTTGGCCATTTGTATTTCATCCTGGGAGAATTGTCTGTTTATGTCCTCTTCCCATTTTTTTATTGGATTGTTTGTTTGTTTGTTGTTGAGTTTTATGAGTTCTTTGTATATTTTAAATATTAGGCCCTTATCTGAGCCATTGTTTGCAAATATCATTTCCCATTTAGTTGGCTGTCTGTTTATTTTGTTGTCAGTTTCTCTTGCTGGGCAAAAACTTCTTAGTCTGATGTAGTCCCATTCATTTATTTTTGCCTTCACTTCCCTTGCCTTTGGAGTCAAATTCATAAAATGCTCTTTAAAACCAAGGTCCATGAGTTGAGTACCTATGTTTTCTTCTATGTACTTTATTGTTTCAGGTCTTATATTTAGGTCTTTGATACATTTTGAATTAATTTTAGTACAAGGGGATAAACTGTAGTTGAGTTTCATTCTATTTCATGTGGCTTTCCAGTTTTCCCGGCACCATTTGTTGAAGAGGCTTTCTTTTCTTTATTGTTTGTTGTTGGCCCCTGTATCAAAAATTATTTGACCATATACATGTGGTTGTATTTCTGGACTTGGTATTCTGTTCCATTGGTCTGAGTGTCTATTTTTATGCCAATACCATGCTGTTTTGATTGTTGTGGCTCTATAATACAGTTTGAAGTCAGATATTGTAATGCCCCCAACTTTGTTCCTTTTCTTTAGAATTGCTTTAGATATTCAGGGTTTTTTATAGTTCCATATAAATCTGATGATTTTTGTTCCATTTCTGACACTTGTGAGTTCCCTATTGCCATTTTATACATTGATTTCTGTTAGTTTTGTGTGTTGTTTTATTCTTCTCTTTCGTTTCTCTATCTTTTGATTTTCTTTGGTTATATTCCATACATCTTTCCTCTGTTGCTATCTTTTTTAAATCATGTGCTTCTGTGGTGGTTTTTCAATGGTGGTTACCATTAAGTAGTGAAAAGTTTTTCTACCCTGTTCATTGTAGTGCACTATCTTGTGAGTACTTTTGCACTCCATCATCCTTTGCTACTGTTAATCTCCGTACTCTCCCCCTTTTTTGTTGTTGTAGTCACAGTTTAAATTTTGTTTTATTGTGTTCTTGGTGGAGCTTATACTTGTGGTTTTGTTTTGTTTTGTTCTTTGTATCTGGTTGGAAAACCCCCTTTAGTAATTCCTGGAGTGAGGGTTTTCTGATGATAAATGTCCTCATCTTTTTTGTATATGTGAATGTTTTTATTTCTCCTTCATATTTGAAGGATAGCTTTGATGGGTATAGTATTCATGGCTGAAAGTTCCTCTCTTTCAGGACTTTAAATATTGGGGTCCACTCTCTTCTATCTTGTAGAGTTTCTGTTGAGAAATCTGAGGATAATCTAATGGGCCTTCCTTTATATGTTGTATTCTTCTTTTCCCTGGCTGCCTTGAGAATTTTTTCTTTGTCATTGGTTTGTGCCAATTTCATTATGATGTGCCTTGGAGTAGGTTTGTTGGGGTTAAGAAAACTCAGTGTTCTGTTTGCTTCTTGAATTTGAGGCTTTAGTTCTTTCCACAGGCTTGGGAAGTTCTCATCTATTATTTGTTTGAATATGTTCTCCATTTCATTTTCTCTCTTTTCTCCCTCTGATATACCTATTATTCTTATGTTATTCTTTTTGATGGAGTCAGACAATTCCTGTAAGGCTCTCTCATTTTTTTAAATTTTTGAGTCTCTTTCTTCTTCTCTCTCTTGTGCCTCAAGTTTCTTGTCTTCTATTTTACTAATCATACCTTCTATCTCACCTGTTCTACTAGCTAAGCTTGTTACTTCATTTTTCAGCTCGTGTATTGAGTTTTTCATCTCTGTTTGATTTGTTTTTATAGTTTAAATTTCCTTGGTAATATATTCTTTGTGTTCATTGAGTTGTTTTCTTAGTTCCCTAAATTGCCTTTCTGTGTTTTCTTGTATATCTCTGAGTATTTTTATAATTTCTATTTTAAATTCTTTGTCATTTAGCTTCAAGGTTTCCAATATATTAAATTTTTTCTCTATAGATTTTTCCTCATCTATTTGTGCTACCTCTCTGTCTTTGTATCCATGATATTCGATTTCCTTTTCCTTAATGGCATCTGAGGGTGGTTTTGTCGATAGTATTAGTGAGAATTAATAAAGAATAAAAAGTTAAAAAATAAAAATAAAAATAAAAAAAGAATAAGTAAAAAAATATATATTTCTCCCTTCTTTTTGTTCCTCTCCTCTCCTCTCCTCTCCCCTCCTTCTTGAGAAAATCTTGTGGAGGACTGTGAATTATATTGTGCTAAATAAAACAAAAACTACCTATAATGGAGGGCCCTAGTTGGGGAGAAGTGATAAAGGGGCAAAAATGTGGTATGGACTCACAAAATGCAAAAAAGGAGAAAAATTTTGTCAAGAATAAAATGATTCGCTTTTAGGTGATGGTTGACTAAGAGATATGATGAGAGGAATAAGAGGGAAACAGAAAAAATGAGAAAATATTAAAAAATTACTATTGTATTTTGTGGAGCAAGAACTAGATAAAATGGAGAGCCAGTGTTGGGAGCACTGCTAGTGAGTTAAAAAAGCAGAGTAAAAAACCTCTAAAGCACCACAAAGAAAAATTTGAGTCCCAGATAAAATAATATGTTCATGATTGAGGATTGAATGAGAGGAAAAGTAAAGGAGAAAAGAAGAAACTAGTATAGAGGGAGAAAAGAAAGAGGAAAAAATGAAAAGAAGAAAAAAGAATAAAAGGAGAGAGAGAGAGTTAAGGGTTTTGGAGTGTAACCCTCATAAAGAGAAAGGAAGAAGAAAGAAAAGATAGTGGGAGATGTAACATTTATGGGTAGTGTAGTTCAAGGAGAGGAGAGAGTAAGACCAGCAGAGAATTAAACAACCAAATTGGAAGAGGAAGAAAATAATCAAGACAAGAAGATAAGAAAAACTAACAAACAAATATAATAAAGTGGGATAGGTTATAAAGTCTGTGGATTATTCTTGATTTTGAGAGATTATCTTCTTGCTTTTTCTTTTCTGTTCCTCTTCCTGGTTGGTGACTCTGTACCCCGGGTTCTGCCCCTGTGGCACGCTTAGGTAGAGTTTTGCTGTTGATGTCTCTATGGCAATGTCAAATATTGGGCTTCAGTCTCGTTGGCAGTTGAAGATCATTAGCATTTGCAGGCTTTGCCAATGAGAGAGTCTGTATTCCCAGAGCCTCTCTCCCAGTCTTTCCTTCCTGGATTAGTAGGCTGATGATCCAGCTATGGTGTTGCTACTGCCTCAGCCTGGAGAGTAAGAGGCTCAAAGAACTGGCAAATCCCCACTCTATTTCCACTCAGCACAGGGCTCTGGGTAAGGCTCAATCAGTCAGAGCTGCTAGTATAATCAGGCCGGGCTTTGGCCCACACAAAGACCTCTGACTCTGCCCCTCTGTCCAGTAACATGGGAGCCCACTCCTGGGGAAATCTCTCGCCCACTCTCCATGCTCGCTGACCAGGATATTAGGCTGGCTGCCTCTCACTCCTGGTGAGGTGCCCTGCCTGCACGGAAAAGTTCCAGCATAGGGAATTTTGCTTACATTCACTCCCCGCCTGCTGCTTTTTGGGATGCAGGGGTGACCTCAAGACTCCGGATTCAGCCCAAACAAGGGCCTCTGACTCTGCCCCTCTGTCCAGTAACACAGGCACCCAATCCTGGGAGAAATTTCTCACCCACTCTTTGTGCTCACGGACCAGGACATCAGGCCGGCTGCCTCTCACTCCAGGTAAAGCATCCCACCCGCATGGAAAAGTTTATGCGTAGGGAATTTTTTTCCCTTTCCCTCCCTGTGCACTGCTTTTTCAGGGTGCAGGGGTGCCCCGAGATTCTGCTTTCAACCCACACAAAGGCCTCTGACTCTGCCCCTCTGTCTGGGAACACGGGTGCTCACTCCCAGGGCTCTAGGAGGAATCTCTCGCCCACTATCTGTGCATGCCAACCAGGAGATCAGGGTGGATGGCTGTCTCAAGTGCTTTTCTTTGTCTCAATTTGGCACAAGCATTAGCTTGTGTTGACTGGGTTGCCACAAGCACAGTTTTTCCTCAGCTTGGATGTCCATGCCACAGCCTGGTTCGGATGTTTGTGCCACAGTCTGGTTCTATTTACACTCTTAGCCTGCCTTAGTTCCTATACTCTCAGTTCCCAGTAAAAGCAGCCCTTATTTAGGTTAGTGAGGAAGGCAGAGTGTTTCTTCCTCCTTATTTCCTTCAGGGTTGATTATATATTTAGTCAATTTTTCACTCAATCGTACCTTTGCGTTTAGCGTGGAACTTCTGGAGGCTCCAAGGATAGATTTTTTCTGTCTCTGGTTGAAGATCTTGTTGAATTTTTGGGGAGATTTATCAGTATTGTTCCTTATGGCGCCATTTCTCTGACATCATCTCCACATAATAGTTTCCAGGTCCATCCATGCTGTTGCAAAAGGTAAGATTTCCTTCTTTTTCATGGTCCCACAGTATTCCATAGTATATATGTACTACTGCTTTTTAATCAATTCGTCCACTGATGGACATTTGGGTTGTTTCCAGATCTTCACTATTGTGACCAATGCTGCCATAAACATGGGGGTGCATTTCTTCTTTTCAAACAGTGCTATGGTGTTCTTAGGGTATACTTTAAAAGTGGGATGGCTGGGTCAAAAGGTAGTTTGATTTTTTTTTTGAGGAATCTCCATGCTGTTTTTCACAGTGGCTGCACCAGTCTGCATTCCTACAGGCAGTGCAGGAGGGTTCCCTTTTCTCCACATCCTCGTCAGCACTTATTCTGCATTGATTTGTCAATGAGTGCCATTCTGACTGATGTGAAGTGATATGTCATTGTGGTTTTAATTTGCATTTCTCTAATAATTAGTGATGTTGAGCATTTTTTCATATGCCTATTGGCTATCCCTATGTCCTCTTTTGAAGAATCCAATGAACAATGTGAACTGTGGAACGGAATTGAGACAGAGGAGAGATCAAAGGGACCAGAGGAAAAGAGGACAGAGGGAAAGGGGATGACAGCATGGGATAAACCTGAAGGAAAGGAGGGAGGGCGCTATGTGGAGGGGGGCAAGGAAGATGTTTAGGGGAATACAGGAGAGGGGGGATGCACTTGGGGCGACACTAGAATCTATGTAAACACACTAAATTAAAATCAATAAAAAAAGAAAAAATAAAGAAAAAACAAAACCCATAAATTCATGAGCCAATACATTTTAACTTTGTGATGCAGGGTTATTTAACAATACCTGGAGATGACGTCAGAGTAATGGCGTGGTAGGAAGCGATACCGATAAATGTCCCCCAAAACTCAACAAGATCTTCAACCAGAAACAGAAAAACCTATCCTTGGAGCCTCCAGATGTTTTGCAATACACCCGAAGGTATGGTCAAGCGAAAAATTGGCTAGATATATAATCAAACCCCGAAGGAAATAGGGAGTAAAAAATGCTCCGCCTTCCTCACTAACCTAAACAGGGCGGCTTTCACTGGGAACTGAGAATATAGAAACTAAGGCGGGCAAAGTGGGTGAATAGATCCAGGCCGCAGCACAAACGGCTGAACCAGGCTGTGGCACAGAGATCCAAGCCGAGGAAAAACTGTTCCTGTCGCAACCCAGGCAATACAAGCTAACACTCGTGCCAAATCCAGACAAAGAAAGACAAGCGGGGCAGCCATTTTCCCCAATCTCCTGGTCGGCACACGCAGATAGTGGGCTAGAGATTCCTTCTAAAGCCCCGGGAGTGGGCGCCTGTGTTATCCCACAGAGGGGCAGAGTCAGAGGCCTTTGTGTGGGCTGAAAGCGGAATCTCTGGGCTGACCCAGTGCCCTGAGGGAGCCACGCATGGGGAGGGAGTGAGAGCCAATTCCAACACTGGAACTTTTCCGTGCGGGAGGGGGATTCAATAAGAGGGTGAGGCGGCCAGCCTGATATCCTGGTCTGCACTCATGGAGAGTGAGAAAGAGATTCCTCTGAGTGCCTCAGGAGTGGGCGCCTGAGTTACCTCACAGAGGGGCAGAGTCAGAGGCCTTTTCTGCTGGGGCGGGCTGAAAGCAGAATCTCTGGACTGCCCCAGTGCCCTGGGAAAGCCGCACACAGGGACGGAGCAAGAGCCAATTCCAATGCCGGAACTTTTCCATGTGGGTGGTGGTTTCACTCAGAAGGTGAGGCTGCCGGCCTGATATCCTGGTCTGAGTGCACAGATAGTGAGCGAGAGATTCCTCCGAGTGCCTCGGCAGTGCCTGCCCGGGTTATCCCACAGAGGGGCAGAGTCAAGGGCCTTTGTGTGGGCCAAAAGCGCAATCTCGGGCCGCCCCAGCACCTTGAAAAAGCCACACTCGGGGACGGAGCGAGAGCCAATTCCAACGCTGGAACTTTTCCATGCGGGCGGGGGATTCACTCAGAGGATGAGGCGGCTGGCCTGATATCCTGGTCTGCGCATGCAGATAGTGAGCGAGAGATTCCTCCAAGGGCCTTGGCAGTGCGCACCTGTGTCATCCCACAGAGTGACAGAGCCAGAGGTCTTTGAGTGGGTGGAAGCCCCGCCTGATTATGCTAGCAGCTCTGACTGACTGAGCCTCACCCAGAGCCCTGTGCTAGTGGGAATAGAGTGGGGAGTTGCCAGGTCTTTGAGCTTCTTACTATCCAGGCAGAGGCAGCAGCAACCCCATAGCTGGATTATCAGGCTACTAATTGAGGAAGGAAAGACTAGGAGAAAGGCTCCGGGAACATGGACTCTCTCACTGGCAGAGCCTATAAGTGCTAATGAGCCTCGACTGCCAATGAGACTGAAGCACGATACACGACATCGCCATAGAGACTTATCAACTGCAAACCTCTACCTGAGTGTGCCAAAGAGGCAGAACCCAGGGTACAGAGTCACCAACCAGGACGAGGGAGAGAAAAGAAAAAGCAAGAAGATAACCTCTCAAAATCAACAATAATCTGCAGACTTTATAACCTATTCCAATTTATTATATTTCTTCATTTGTTTCTCTTATCTTCATTCTTGATTTTTTTTTTCCTCCTCCAATTTGGTCATTTAACTCTCTGCCAGTCTTACTCTCTCTTCTCCTTGAACTACACTACCCATAAGTGTTACATCTCCCATTATCTTTTCTTTCCTCTTCCTTTCACTCTATGAGGGTTGCACTCTAAAACCCTTAACTCTCTCTCTCTCTCTCCTTTCTTTTTTCTTCTTTAAGTGGTTCTCTCTTTTTTTCTCTCTCTCTTTCTTTGCTCCCTCTATATTAGTTTCTACCTTTCTCTTTTACGTCTCCTTTCATTCAAATCTCTATAACAAACAACATCTTATCTGGGACTCAAACTTATTTTTGTGGCATTTTGGGGGTTTTTTACTTCACCTTTTTAACACATTAGCAGTGCTCCCATCCCTGGTTCTCCATTTTATCTAGTTCTTGTTTCATTAAACACAATAGTAATTTTTTAAATTGTCCCCCCATTTTTCTGTTTCCCTCTTATTCCTCTCATCATAACTCTTAGTCAACCAACACCTAAAAGCAAATCATTTTATTCTTGACCCAAATTTTTTTCTTACTTGCATTTTGTGGGTCAATACACCCTATTATTTTTCTTTTTTTTTTGCCCATTTATTACTTCTCCCCAATTCAGGCCCTCCATTAAAGGCATTGTTTGTTCTATTTAGTACAATATAATTCACAGTTCACCACAAGATTGTCTCAAGAAAGAGGAGAGAGGAGAGGAGAGGAAAAAAGGAGGGGGGGAATAATTTCCTTTTTTTAATTTTAATTTTTTTTATTTTTCTTTATCTCATTATTAATTTTTTTTAAAAAAACAACTCTTTTCAATTTTTTATTTTTTTAACTTTTTATTCTTTATTAAATCTCATTAATACTATCAATAAAACCACCCTCAGATGCCATTAAGGAAGAGAAAATCGAATATCATGGATACAAAAGAAAGAGAGGTAACACAGCTAGATGAAGAAAATCTATGGAGAAATAATTTAATATATTGGAAACCTTGGAGATAAATGAGAGAGAATTTAAGATAGAAATCCTAAAAATCCACCGAGATATACAAAAATACACAGAAAGGCAATTTAGGGAGCTCAGAAAACAACTCGATGAACACAAAGAATATATTTCCAAGGAAATTGAAACTATAAAAACAAATCAAACAGAGATGAAAAACTCAATTCACGAGCTGAAAAACGAGGTAACAAGCTTAGCTAATAGAACAGGCCAGATAGAAGAGAGGATTAGTGAAATAGAAGACAAGCAACTTGAGGCACAACAGAGAGAAGAAGAAAGAGACTCAAAAATTTAAAAAAATGAGATAGCCCTACAAGAATTATCTGAATCCATCAAAAAGAATAACATAAGAATAATAGGTATATCAGAGGGAGAAGAGAGAGAAAATGGAATGGAGAACATACTCAAAAAAATAATAGATGAGAACTTCCCAAGCCTGTGGAAAGAACTAAAGCCTCAAATTCAAGAAGCAAACAGAACACTGAGTTTTCTTAACCCCAACAAACCTACTCCAAGGCACATCATAATGAAATTGGCACAAACCAACGGCAAAGAAAAAATTCTCAAGGCAGCCAGGGAAAAGAAGAATACAACATATAAAGGAAGGCCCATTAGATTATCATCAGATTTCTCAGCAGAAACTCTACAAGCTAGAAGAGAGTGGACCCCAATATTTAAAGTCCTGAAAGAGAGGAACTTCCAGCCACGAATACTATACCCATCAAAGCTATCCTTCAAATATGAAGGTGAAATAAAAACATTCACAGATACAGAAAAGATGAGGGAATTTATCATCAGAAAACCCCCTCTCCAGGAATTACTAAAGGGGGCTCTCCAATCAGATACAAAGAACAACAACAAAAAACAAAACCACAAGTAAAAGCTCCAAGAAGAACACAATAAAACCAAATTTAAACTGTGACAACAACAAAAAGAAAGGGGGGGGGAGAGGATGGAGATTAACAGTAGCAAAGGACAATGGAGTGCAAAAGTACTCACAAAATAGTGCTCTACAATGAACAGGGTAGGAACCCTTTTCATTACTTAAAGGTAACCACCATTGAAAAAACCACCACAGAAGCACATGAGATAAAAAAGATAGCAACAGAGGAAAGATGTATGGAATACAACCAAATAAAAACAAAAGATAGAAAAACGAAAGAGAAGGATCAAACAAGACACAAAACTAACAGATAGAAATCTATAAAATGGCAATAGGGAACCCACAAGTGTCAATAATTACACTAAATGTAAATGGATTAAACTGACAAATAAAAAGGCATAGAGTAGCAGAATGGATTAAAAAAGAAAATCCAACTGTATGCTGCCTACAAGAAACTCATCTAAGTAACAAGGATAAAAACAAATACAAAGTGAAAGACTGGAAAACAATACTCCAAGCAAATAACATCCAAAAAAAAAAAAAAGCAGGAGTAGCAATACTTATATCTAATAATGCTGACTACAAGACAGAAAAAGTACTCAGAAACAAAAATGGCCATTTCATAATGGCTAAGGGGACACTGAATCAAGAAGACATAACAGTTCTTAATATATATGCACCAAACCAAGGAGCACCAAAATATATAAGACAGCTACTTATTGACCTTAAAACAAAAACTGACAAAAATACAACCATACTTGGAGACCTCAATACACTGCTGACGGCTCTAGATCGGTCATCCAAACAGAGAATCAACATATAGTGGCCTAAAACAAAACACTAGAGCACCTGGATATGATAGACATCTACAGGACATTTCATCCCAAAGTGACTGAGTATACATTTTTGTCCAGTGTACATGGATCATTCTCAAGAATTGACCATATGTTGGGGCACAAAAACAACATCAGCAAATTCAGAAAAATTGAAACTGTACCAAGCATATTTTCTGATCATAAAGCCTTGAAACTAGAATTCAACTGCAAAAAAGAGGAAAAAAATTCCCACAAAAATGTGGAAACTAAACAACATACTTTTAAAAAATGAATGGGTCAAAGAAGAAATAAGTGCAGAGATCAAAAGATATATACACACTAATGAAAATGACAATACGACATATCAGAATCTATGGGATGCAGCAAAAGCAGTGATAAGGGGGAAGTTCATATCACTTCAGGCATATATGAAGAATCAAGAGAGAGCTCAAGTGAACCAATTAACTTCACACCTTAAGGAACTAGAAAAAGAAGAACAAAGACAACCCAAAACCAGCTGAAGAAAGGAGATAATAAAAATCAGAGCAGAAATAAATGAAATAGAGAACAGAAAAAGTATAGAAAAAATTAATAGAAAAAGGAGCTGGTTCTTTGAAAAGATCAAAAAAATTGACAAACCCTTGGCAAGACTTACCAAGGAAAAAAGAGAAAGAACTCATATAAACAAAATCCAAAATGAAAGAGGAAAAATCACCATGGACACCGTAGATATACAAAGAATTATTGTAGAATAGTATGAAAAACTTTATGCCACTAAATTCAACAACCTAGAAGAAATGGATAAATTGCTAGAACAATACAACCTTCCTAGATTGAGTCAGGAAGAAGCAGAAAGCCTAAACAGGCCTATTAGTAGAGAAGAAATAGAAAAAAACATTAAAAACCTCCCCAAAAATAAAAATCCAGGCACAGACTACTATACCAGCGGATTTTATCAAACATTCAAAGAAGAGTTGGTTCCTGTTCTACTGAAAGTCTTCCAAAAATTTGAAGAAGAAGCAATACTTCCAAACATATTTTATGAGGCCAACATAACCCTCATACCAAAACCAGGTAAGGATGGCACAAAAAAAGAAAACTACAGACCAATATCTCTAATGAATACAGATGCTAAAATACTAAACAAAATACTAGCAAATCGAATACAACAACATATTAAAAAATAATACATCATGATTAAGTGGGATTCATCCCAGCATCTCAATGATGGTTCAACAAACGTAAAACGGTTAACATAATACACCATATCAACAAAACAAAGAACAAAAACCACATGATCTTATCAATAGACGCAGAAAAGGCTTTCGATAAAATACAACACAATTTTATGTTTAAGACTCTCAAGAAAATGGGTATAGAAGGATAATATCTCAACATGATAAAGGCCATATATGATAAACCATCAGCTAACATCATATTAAATGGCACTAAACTGAAGGCTTTCCCCCTTAAATCAGGAACAAGACAGGGTTGTCCACTCTCTCCACTCTTATTTAATGTGGTACTAGAGGTTCTAGCTAGAGCAATCAGACAAGACAAAGAAATAAAAGGCATCCATATGGGAAAAGAAGAAGTAAAGGTATCACTTTTTGCAGATGATATGATACTATACATCGAAAACCCCAAAGAATCCACAAAAAGACTACTAGAAACAATAAGCCAATACAGTAAGGTCACAGGATACAAAATTAACATACAGAAGTCAATAGCCTTTCTATATGCCAACAATGAAACAATTGAGAACAAACTCAAAAGAATAATCCCCTTAACAATTGCAACAACCAAAAAATAAAATACTTAGGAATATACATAACAAAGAATGTAAAGGACTTATATAATGAAAACTATAAACCATTGTTAAGGGAAATAGAAAAAGATATAATGAGATGGAAGAATATACCTTGTTCTTGGTTAGGAAGAATAAATATAATCAAGATGGCCATATTACCCAAAGCAATATACAAATTTAATGCAATTCCCATCAAAATTCCAATGACATTTTTTTAAAGAAATGGAGCAAAAAATCATCAGATTTATATGGAACTGTAAAAAACCCTGAATAGCCAAAGCAATCCTAAAGAAAAAGAATGAAGCTGGGGGCATTACAATACCTGACTTCAAACTATATTATAGGGCCACGACAATCAAAACAGCATGGTATTGGCAGAAAAATAGACACTCAGACCAATGGAACAGAATAGAAAACCCAGAAATAAAACCATATATATATAGTCAAATAATTTTTGATAAAGGGGCCAAAAATACACAATAGAGAAAAGAAATCCTCTTCAATAAATGGTGCTGGGAAAACTGGAAAGCCACATGCAAAAGAATGAAACTGGACTACAGTCTATCCCCCTGTACTAAAATTAACTCAAAATGGATCAAAGATCTAAATATAAGACCTGAAACAATTAAGTACATAGAAGAAGACATAGGTACTCAACTCATGGACCTGGGTTTTAAAGAGCATTTTATGAATTTGACTCCAAAGGCAAGATAAGTGAAGGCAAAGATTAATGAATGGGACTACATCAGACTAAGAAGTTTTTGTTCAGCAAGAGAAACTGATAACAAAATAAATAGACAGCCAACTAAATGGGAAATGATATTTTCAAACAACAGCTCAGATAAGGGCCTAATATCCAAAATATACAAATAACTTATAAAACTCAACAAACAAACAAACAATCCATTAAAAAAATGGGAAGAGGACATGAACAGACACTTCTCCCAGGAAGAAATACAAATGGCCAACAGATATATGAAAAGATGCTCATCTTCGTTAGTTATTAGAGAAATGCAAATCAAAACTGCAATGAGAAAGCACCTCACACATTTTAGATTAGCTATTATTAACAAGACAGGTAATAGCAAATGTTGGAGAGGCTGGGGAGAAAAAGGAACCCTCATCCACTGTTGGTGGGAATGAAAAGTAGTACAACCATTATGGAAGAAAGTATGGTGGTTCCTCAAAAAACTGAAAATAGAATTACTTTATGACCCAGCAATCCCTCTACTGGGTATATACCCCCAAAACTAAGAAACATTGATACATAACGACACATGCAGCCCCGTGTTCATTGCAGCATTGTTCACAGTGGCTAAGACATGGAAACAACCAAAAGCCCGTCAATAGATGACTGGATAAAGAAGATGTGGCACATATACACTATGGAATACTACTCAGCCATAAGAAATGATGACATCGGATCATTTACAGCAAAATGGTGGGATCTTGATAACATTATACGAAGTGAAATAGGTAAATCAGAAAAAAACAGGAACTGCATTATTCCATATATAGGTGGTACTTAAAAGTGAAACTATGTTGCTTAAAGGCTCTTAATCACTGTAAAAAAAATAGAGGACTGGATGAAGAAGATGGGGCACATATACACCATAGTATATTATTCAGCTAGGAGAAATGGTGACATCAGATCACTTATAGTGGAATGGTGGAGTCTTGGTAGCATTGTGCGGGGTGAAATAAGCGAATCAGAAAAAAACAGGAACTGCAGGATTCCATACATTGGTGGGACATAAAAGCGAGACTAAGAGGCATGAACAGGAGTGTGGTGGCTATGGGGGGGTGGGCTGAGGGAAGGAGGGAGATGGGGAGGGGGAGGGGTACAGAGAGAACTGGATGGAGGGTGGCGGAGGACGATCTCTCTTCAGGTGATGGGTATGCAACATAACTAAATGACAAGATAACCTGGAAATGTTTTCTTTGAATGTATGTACCCTGATTTATTGATGTCACCCCATTAAAATAAAAATTTATTCATTAAAAAAAAAAAAAGTGAAACTATGAGACATTGATAAGAGTGTGGTGGTTACGGGGGGAGGGGGGAGAGGGAGAGGAAAAGGGGGAGGAGGAGGGGCACAAAGAAAACTAGATAGAAGATGACAGAGGACAACCTGACTTTGGGTGATGGGTATGCAACATAAGTGAACGACAAGATAACCTGGATTTGTTATCTTTGAATATATGTATCCTGATTTATTGATGTCGCCCCATTAAAAATAAAATTATTTATAAAAAAAAACAAAAAACAATACCTAATATAGTCCCTTTTCATAAGGCTGATGGGAGCCCTTGTGGAGATGTCCTTTGTAACAGGCCATATGTCTAGGTTGTAGGACGTACTGTTTGATGTCTTCATCTCCTGGGAGCACACTGTGTAATGATTCCTCTATGATACTTAGTTAATTTCAAGAGCCTTTATAAGTTCTTTGCCATAAGTTAGAAGGTCTTCTTCATAAGGGAGGTTTATATATTTCCAGATGTCACCTTATAAATTTTCTGGTAACAATTTTAAAGGGGGACAATTGATGTGTACCAAAGGAAATAGGGGAACAATACATCTCAGGTTAAGTACTATCCAGGGAAGGGCTTTAGTTCAAGGCAAGTTAAAAAATTCAACAAGTTTCTTTATTTGCATTTTAAGTACCTCTTTAGAGTGTTTTCTAAATTTAGAGTACATGGGCTAATAAACACAATGAAAATGATGCAATATAGGCCAAATTTTGCATCCCTGGTACCAATATTTTCTTATAAAGTTTCTATACCTTAATGGTCATGGAGCTCTGTGGGCATATTCCAAGCAGAGAAAAAAATCCTTTCTAGAATTATTTTAGTAACCAGTCAGTCTGTAGACCTTTGACATGACATGGGAATGCCTTCCCAAAATGAAAATACTTACAAATTATCACCAGTACATTTTCATCCCTGAGAAAAGGGCAATTGGATTAAAATATGCTTTGCAAACCTCAGAGAAGCCTCACACATTTTATTTTTTTCTTTATTCATAGAGGTTTTCTTATTTTAGCTATTCATTTAATCACAATGAAAAAGACTTCAGGAGCATACATTCAAATAGTTAGAAGCAAAAACGAGTTCTTTTAGTATTAAAAAAGGTTTATTTTACTTAAAAGATCGAAGACCAGATGATTCAGAGCACAAAAAGTAGTTTTAATAAAACTACTTAAATAAAATCTTTAGTTTTCCTTAACAATGTTCTATTAAAGCATACAAATAGTGCAGGAAAACTTTTGTCCTTTAAAAAGTGCAAGAAACCACAACTCGCATTTTGTGTTAACATGCTTATAAATAAGTCTGTTACAATCTTGCTTACTCTGACCATACATAAGATTTCTTTTTCAAGATATCTTCTCTATAATCCTTTTGCAACATACACAAACCTTCTGCAAATTTAATAAACCTTTCAGATTTTGTTCTTTTGTTCCCCTTCTTTTTTAAAAATTCTAGAACAGTCATTTTATTGTAGGAAAAAAATTACTCTTTTTCTTGAACAAAACTGTATTTCCATCCCTTATACCTCCTTTCTCTGAGCACACATATCTTGTTTTGTCTATGTAATCATTTTCAATCACCACAACACCTTAAACAGACTTCATCACAAGTGTCTGGATCCTCATCTGAGGTGTTTGGGCCCTTCTAGCCTTGAGAATGTTACACTAAACCCCAAGCTTATCACCTACCTGCCCAGCTTGTCTGCCAGTTTTGGAGACAGCAGAACATTGTGCTTTTCCTAATCTTAGCTCTTCTTGAAACTTTAATCTAATTCACCACTTAACTTAGAAAACTTTAAGTTTTCAGGTAACCAAAAGCTTTTGGGTAACCATCACTAAAAGGTTCACCTCCAAATTCTTATGCCACTTATTCTTTAGTTAAACCATTTGTTTTAAATCAATTTTAGGTTACTCTATGAAGGTTTCACAGAACCTGAAAGTGATTAATTGTTACATTAAACTTTTAGGGTCTGAGAGACTGGAGAAAGAGGCTGAAAACTTCTTTGTTACATTAAAAGTTTATTAAGGGAACTTACATGTGAGTCAGGTCTTGGGCAGTGGTGAGATGACATGGATACTCTCCAGACTATTTGGAAGGTGCTAAGGGATTAGATCAGAGATCCCCAAACTATGGCCTGCAGGCTGCATGCAGCCCCCTGAGGCCATTTATCTGGCCCCGCTGCACTTCTGGAAGGGGCACCTCTTTCATTGGTGGTCAGTGAGAAGAGCACAGAATCCTGGAGTACTGTATGTGGTGGCACTGCAAAGCGTGGCATTGCTCTCGTACAGTACTACTTCCAGTGATGAGGGACTCATGCATCACGGCTCCGGAAGTGTGTCATATCAATTGTTATGGCTAGCAGTGACAAATATGAAACCAGACATTGACCATCTCATTAGCCAAAAGCAGGCCCATAGATCCCATTGAAATACTGGTCAGTTTGTTGATTTAAATTTACTTGTTCTTTATTTTAAATGTTGTATTTGTTACCATTTTGTTTTTTTACTTTAAAATAAGATATGTGCAGTGTGCATAGGGATTTGTTCATAGTTATTTTTATAGTCCGGCCCTCCAACAGTCTGAGGGACTGTGAACTGACCCTCTTTGTAAAAAGTTTGGGGACCCCTGGATTAGATAGAACAGAGAAGGATGATAGGGGTATTATGGCATAACCAACCCCAGATAGGAGGAAAGGGCATTAGATTACATCCCAAGGGCAAGGTCAGGGTCTGTTGCAAGAACCAGCTTGGATGACAAGAGAAAAGTTGTACAGCTTTTAAGGGGGTTCAGGAGACATGATCTTTGTTCTATCCTGGGTCTTGCTGGACCTAGCAGGAGGATCCAACAGCAGTCTGGCAGAATCAAGTAGTGGTCATGTCATGTGACAGTCTCTCCTCCACATCCAACCTCTCGTAGCTGACTCTTACAATCTCACATGCCATTCCATCTCACGAGGTGCCCTCAGTGGTAAAAGACAGGCATTAATAGAAAGGGAGTTTATTTAGTTGCCAGTTGACTACACTGGACACATAGTTCACAGCAACTATATAGACACATGCAAGAAAAAGGCAAATTAAAAGAAGCAATCCAAGTATTAG
Organism: Saccopteryx leptura; assembly: GCF_036850995.1. NCBI lineage: Eukaryota > Metazoa > Chordata > Mammalia > Chiroptera > Emballonuridae > Saccopteryx > Saccopteryx leptura. The sequence goes on from NC_089509.1 coordinate 2,154,326, forward strand.
TAACAACTTTTTTCCCCCATGTCCCACCAAGACCCAAACCAGTGTTCTAATTGGTTACCTAAGCTTGAAATTGAATTACCTCAGACTTTTACTTGAGTGTTCATATGTGGTAATGAAGAGGAAATATTATCAGATGCAGCTGGTATAAATACACAACATGCAGCTTAGATGATGGCACAGGTGCCCCCTTCCCTGTAACTAGATGCCACAGGAATAGCAGAAATTTAAGATGGAAAAACAAATATTTTGTACACAATAGAGCATATTTGGAGACCTTGCTCAAGGGAAGGCAGTGTAAGTAGTAAATCTGTCAGTCCTTCACTAGTTGGGAACCTCAGTTCATAGATGTACTAGAGCAGTGGTAGTCAACTTGGTCCCTACTGCCCACTATTGGGCATTCCAGCTTTTAGGGTGGGCAGTAGGAGAGCAACCAAAGTATAAATAAAAAGATAGATTTAACTATAGTAAATTGTTTTATAAAGATTTATTCTTCCAAACTGAGTGAAATTTCAACATAAAGTACTTGGTAAGTAATTATTATTATATGCTCTAAGTCTGCTTTATATCAATAAATTTTATAAAGTTAGTTCCCTACTTTATAAATCATCATTACTGTGGAACCGGTGAGTGGTTAGAAAATTTTACTACTAACAGAGATACAAAAGTGGGTGGTAGGTATAAAAAGATGGACTACCCCTGGCCTAAGCCATCCTGTATGGAGCTATTGGGCTCCAAGAGTAGTTCAGAACCTGTCACTGCTTTCCTTCCCAGCCTCTGTGAAATGGGCCCATTATATTGATGACACAAAATGTTAACCAGTGAAAATTTTCCTCTGCTGCAGGCTTTACTAGACCAGCTACAGCAGAGAGGATGGGCCGGGAATTTGTAGAAAACTTAAGGTCTGGGCCACATAGTAGTGAAGGTTTGAGGGTACTATGTTAATGTAAGACCTGTGCTGTCCCCAAGGCTGTCAAACAAGCCAACTCCATACCAAAAAACATGTAAAAGGGGTACAGGCTTCTGTGAGAATCCTGGAGTACTGGCAAAAATTACACCCCATTTTGCTCAATGCTTTCTCCATTATATTGCCTGGTCGAAAAGGGACAGATATGGGGTTGGGGCACCAACCAACAGGCTGCAATGGAGAGCAAAAGTACCAGCCACATAAATTAAAGCTCTTGGGTTCTCACAGGTGGGACCTGACATTGGAAGATGTTTCAGTGGCCCCAAAGGGCATGGGCTGGGCATTAAGGCAAAAACAGTAAAAAGAGTGAGTACTCTTTTGATTTTTGCTCCCAAATTGTGGAAGGGTGCAGAAGTAAGATAGACCCCACTAGAAGAGCAATTACAGTAAAAATTTCCCTTCTCAACAAGAGGTGGATAGACAAGATATTCTGCTGAGCAACCTCTGCCATAGCTCAGAGCTCTATACTGATTACATGGCATGCCCATTGGCAACAGAGGAGTGCTCTGTCTCTAATAGTGCAGCACCTTTAATGCACTGTTAATATATAAAACATCCTAATAATTTTCCTATCCTGGTGCCAGACTTTACAACCTGCAAAGATAGAACAGAAAGACAGCTCTAGCTTGGGTAATTTGTTCACCTGAATGTCAGTTGCCAAACAACTGTCTACTGATACTACTTGGGAGAAGACAAGAAGAGTGGTCTGGTAGCTTGTCATGCATGAACCTTTGTACATGACCCTGTGTACTGGCAGTCAGGTCATTCTAAAGAGATTGACTCTCTGGCTTAGACAGTGGGAAATAAAGAAGTGGATAGCCATGAACAGACCTTGATGCACACAAGAGATGTGAAAAGATACTTGGGCTTACTTGCAAGATCTTGAGGCAAATCTTGTCTTTCGTGTTCCCGCTCATAAGATCACCTCCAGGTGATCAGGAAGAAGATACCTTGTCAAAATAGGTGATTTAGCAACTGACTTACAAGTGTACATTGCAGGTTGGAAACATGAGTCAAGGGCCCACCATAGTGCCCTGTAAGATGGCGCACAGTTCTGGAGAAAACACTGCAGTCAGCAAAGGCCCTTATTCTAGTACAGGGTAGTCAACCTTTCTATACCTACTGCCCACTTTTGTATCTCTGTTAGTAGTAAAATTTTCTAACCGCCCACCAGTTCCACAGTAATGGTGATTTATAAAGTAAAATTTATAAAGCAGAGTTACAGCAAGTTAAAGCATATAATAATAATTACTTACCAAGTACTTTATGTGGAATTTTTGCTAAATTTGGCAGAATAAATCTTTATAAAACAACTTACTATAGTTAAATCTATCTTTTTTTATATACTTTGGTTGCTCTGCTACCACCCCCCATGAAAGCTGGAACACCCACTAGTGGGCGGTAGGGACCAGGTTGACTACCACTGGCTTAGGCAGTGAGATTCCCAAGGTGAAGAAAGTATGAGGAGCTGGAGGAATATAAGACATGCTGCGATGCTTTATTACTATCCTAACACTGCCAGAGTGGTAGATATAGTGTTCAATGATAATAGTGGCATGGTGCCAACATTACATCAGTTGAAGGGGCAGTGAGAAGATGTCATGATTTACACAGCAGTTGCTGAGTCAGGCAGCCTTGAAAGGTATGGGAGCTGGATGGCCTGTGAAATTCATATTGTTGACTGGAGCCACAGCCTGGGTCTCAATGTCATTCCCCCACAACTACCATCTTATGGCATAGAGTGAGGCTGTGTAAAGAGTTTGGTGGGAGCACTTAGAAAGTACATCCCAAGTGAGAAAAGAATTCTTTTTTTAAATTAATTTTAATGGGGTGACATTGATAAATCAGGGTACATATGTTCAGAGAAAACATCTCTAGGTTATTTTGACATTTGATTAAGCTGCATTCCTATCACCCAAAGTCCAGTTGTCTTCCGTCACCTTATAACTGGTTTTCTTTGTGCCCCTCCCCTCCCACAAACCCCTCTCTCTCTTCCCCCCACCCATAACCCCTACACTCTTGTCCATGTCTCTGAGTCTCACTTTTATATCCCACCTATGTATGGAATCATATAGTTCTTATTTTTTTCTGATTTACTTATTTTGCTCAGTATAATGCTATCAAGGTCCATCCATGTTGTGTAAATAATCTGATGTCATCATATCTTATGGCTGAGTAGTATTCCATAGTATATATGTACCAAAACTTTTTAATCCACTCGTCCACTGACAAACACTTGGGCTGTTTTCAGATCTTCGCTATTGTGAACAGTGCTGCCATAAATATGGGGGTGCATTTCTTCTTTTCAAAGAGTGCTATGGTGTTCTTGGGGTGTATTTCTAAAAGTGGGATACCTGGGCCAAAAGGTAGTTCAATTTTTAATTTTTTGAAAAATCTCCATACTGTTTCCACAGTGGCTGCACCAGTCTGCATTTCTACTAGCAGTGCAGGAGGATTCCCTTTTCTCTACAGCCTCGCCAGCACTTATTCTGTGTTGTTTTGTTGATGAGTGCCATTCTGACTGTGTGAGATGATATGTCATTGTGGTTTTAATTTGCATTTCTCAAATGATTAATGATGTTGAGCATTTTTTCATATGTTCATTGAACATCTGTATGTCCTCTCTGGAGAAGTGTCTATTAATTTCTTTTGCCCATTTTTTTATTGGATTGTCTTCCTGATATTGAGTTTTACAAGTTCTTTATAAATTTTGGTTATTAACCCCTTATCAGATGTATTGTCAAATATATTCTCCCATTGTGTAGTTTGTCTTTTTATTCTGTTCTTATTGTCTTTAGGTGTGCAAAAGCTTTTTAGTTTGATATAGTCCCATTTGTTTATTCTGTATTTTATTTCACTTGCCCGTGGAGATAAATCAGCAAATATATTGCTTCGAGAGATGTCAGAGAGCTTACTGCCTATGCTTTTTTCTAAGATGTTTATGGTTTTACGGCTTACATTTAAGTCTTTTATCCATTTTGAGTTTATTTTTGTAAATAGTGTAAGTTGGTGGTCTAGTTTCATTTTTTTGCAGGTAGCTGTCCAATTTTCCCAACACCATTCATTGAAGAAGCTGTTGTTACTCCAATGTATGCTCTTACCTCCTTTGTCAAATCTCCATTGTCCAAAAAGTTGTGGGTTTATTTCTGGGTTCTCAGTTCTGTTCCATTGATCTATATGCCTGTTCTTATGCCAGTACCAGGCTGTTTTGAATAAAATTGCCTTGTAATATAACTTGATATCAGGAAGTGTGATACCTCCCACTTTATTCTTCCTTTTCAAGATTGCTGAGGCTATTTCTGTTCTCTTTTGATTTCATATTAATTATTGAAATATGAGTTCTATATCTTTGAAGTAAGTCATTGGTATTTTAATTGGTATTGTATTAAATTTATAAATTGCATTGGGTAATATAAACATTTTAATGATGTTTATTCTTTTTAATCATGAGAATGGTATATGCTTCCACTTGTTTATATCTTCCCTGATTTGTTTTATCAAAGTTTTATAATTTTCCGAGTACAAATCTTTAATCTCCCTGGTTAAATTTATTCCTAGGTGCTTTATTTTTTTGGTTAAAATGGGGAAGGGGATTGCTTCCTTAATTTCTCTTTCTGAAAGCTCATTGTTAGTGTATAAAATGCCTCTGATTTCTAAGTATTAATTTTACATTCTGCCACCTTGCTGAATTCATTTATCAGGTCCAGTAGTTTTTTGACTGAGACTTTAGAATTTTCTATATACAATATCATATCATCTGTAAATAATGATAGATTTACTTCTTCTTATCCAAGTTAGATGCCTTTTATTTCTCCTTGTCTGATTGCTGTGGCTAGGACTTCCAGAACTATGTTGAATAAGAGTGGTGAAAGGAGGCACCCCTGCCTTGTTTCTGATCTTAAGGGGATTGCTTTTAATTTTTGCCCATTAAGTATGATGTTGGCTGTGGGTTTGTCATAGATGGTCTTTATCATGTTGAGGTGTGTTCCCTGTATTCCCACTCTGCTTAGAGTTTTGATCATGAATGGGTGCTGGATTTTTTCAAATGCTTATTCTGCATCTATTGAAATTATCATGTGTTTTTTTTTTCCTTCTTTTTGTTTATGTGATGAATCACATTGATTGATTTGCAAATATTGTACCAGCTTTTCCTCCCCAGAATAAATTCCACTTGATCATGGTGTATGATCTTTTCTATATATTGCTGGGTCCAGTTTGCTAATATTTTGTTGAGGGTTTTAGCATCTAAATTCATCAGGAATATTGGCCTATAATTTTCTTTCTTTGTGTTGTCTTTGCCTGGTTTTGGAATCAGAATTATGCTCGCCTCGTAAAAGGAGCTTGGAAATCTTTATTCCTCTTAAATTTTTGAAATAGCTTGAGAAAAATAGGAGTCAATTCTTCTTTGAATATTTGGTATAATTCACTTGTGAAGCCATCAGGCCCAGGACTTTTCTTTTTTGGGAGTTTTTTGATAACTGTTTCAATATCATTTGTTGTAATTGGTCTGTTTAGGTTTTCTGATTCTTCCAGATTAATTTTTGGAAGACTATGTGTTTCAAGTAGTTTCTCCATTTCATCTAGATTGTCTAGTTTTTTGGCATACTGTTCTTCGTAGTATTTTCTTACAATATTTTGTATTTCTGTTTCGTTAGGTGTTATTTCTCCACTCTCATTTTTAATTTTATTTCTTTGAGTTCTCTCTCTTTTTTTCTTGGTGATTCTGGTTAAAGGTTCATCAATCCTGTTTACCTTTTCAAAGAACCAACTCCTGGTTTCATTGATCTTCTGTGTTATTTCTTTAGCCTCTATGTCATTTATTTCTGCTCTGATCTTTATTATTTTCTTCCTTCTACTACCTCTGGGCTTTTCTTGGTGTTCTTTTTCTAGTTCTTTTAGATGCAGGGTCAAGTTGTTTTTTGAGCTTTTTCTAGCTTCTTAAGGTATGCCTGTAATGCTATGAAATTCCCTCTCAGTACTGCTTTTGCTGTGTCCCATAAATTTTGAATTGATGTATGCTCCTTATCGTTTGTTTCTAGGAATTTTTTTATTTCTTCTTTGATCTTATTGTTAACCCATTTGTTATTTAATAACATGCTATTTAGTTTCCAAGTGTTTGAGTATTTTTTTCTGTTTTTTTTGTTGTGATTGATTTCTAGTTTCATGCCATTGTGATCAGAAAAAGTGCTTGATATAATTTCAATCTTCTTAAGTTTGTTGAGACCACTTTTGTGCCCTAACCTGTGGTCTATCTTAAAGAATGTACCATGAGCACTTGAAAAGAATGTATATTTTGCTGCTTTAGTGTGAAAGGTTCTGAAGATATCTATTAAATTGAGTTTATCTATTATGTCCTTTAAGTTTTCTCTTTCTTTGTTAATTTTTTTTTGAGGATCTATCTAGTGATGTTAGTGGGGTATTGAAATCCACTACTATTATAGTATTGCTGTTGATCTCACCCTTTATATCCTTAAAAGTCTGCTTTATGTATTTAGGTGTTCCTATATTAGGTCGTAGGTATTTATAACGATTATATCTTCTTGTAGGATTGCTCCCTTTATCATTATGTAGTGACCTTTTTTATCCCTTACTATAGCCTTTGTTTTGAAGTCCATTTTGTCTGATATAAGTATTGCTACCCCAGGTTTTTTTTCATTTCCATTTGCGTGAAATATTTTTTTTCCATCCTTTTATCTTCAGTCTATGTGTATCTTTTGTTTTAAGGTGTGTCTCTTGTAGACAGCATATATATGGGTCCTGTTTTCTTATCCATGCAGCTACTCTGTCTTTTAATCAGATCATTTAATCTATTTACATTTAAGGTCATTATTGATATATATTTGTTTATTGCCATTTTATTCTTTAAAACTGCATTCCTCTTTTACTATATTCTTTTTCTCTTTTGATCTGTTTACAACACGCCCCTTAGCATTTCTTGCAGCATTGGTTTGGTTGTAGTGAATTCCTTGAGGGATTTTTTTTTTGGTCTGGAAAGCTTTTTATTTCTTCTTCAATTTTAAGTGATAGCCTTCCTGGATAAAGTAGTCTTGCTTGTAGGCTCTTGTTCTGCATTACTTTGAATATTTCTTGCCATTCCCTTCTGGACTCAAACGTTTCTGTTGAGAATTTGGAAGTCATTTTTATGGGGGCTCCTTTGTAGGTGATGGTCTTTTTTTCTCTAGCAGCTTTTAGTATTTTCTCTTTATCACTTAGCTTTGGTATTTTAATTTTGATTTGTCTTGGTGTAGATTTCTTTGGGTTTTTCTTTAATGGAGTTCTCTGTGCTTCTTGAATTTGTGAGATGTTTTCCTGCCTTAATTGAGGGAAGTTTTTAACTATGATATGTTTGAATAAATCTTTATTTCTTGTTCTTTCTCTTCATCAGGAACCCCTATGATGTGGATGTTATTTCTCTTCATGTTGTCACAGAGCTCTCAGAGCTCTCTTAGAGTTTCCTCAGACTTTTTGTGTCTCTTTTCTATTTTCTGCTCTGTTTTCGTGCCTTCATTTATCTTGTCCTCTAACTTGCTGATTCGATTCTCAGCTTCATCCATCCTGCTTTTAATTTCTTCCACTATGTTCTTCATTTTTGAAATTGTATTTATTTCTGACTGATTCTTTTTTATTATTTTAATGTCCTTTTTTATATTTGCTATCTCTTTATTTTGGTGTTCATAATGACCATCTATTGTTGTTCTAATATCTTTGAGCATCCTAACAATCATTTTAAACTCTGCATCTGGTAATTTGGTTATATCTGACTCATTTGGTCCTTCTCTGGGGATTTCTCTTGATTCATTTGGGTTGCATTTCTCTGCCTTCTTATTTTGTCTGTGTAAAAGAAGGTTTTGGCCACTGGAGTCCACTGGGTGTGGCCTCTGTGTTCCCTAGGTGTGGTCTGTCTGCAGGCCCACCACCACCTCTGCTGTTGCTGCCTAGGGCATTCGGGGTTGGACGTTTTTGTTTCCTGCCCACTGAGGCTGTTGTTGTGGTTTCTGCCTCTCCTTCATGGACGTGGCTGTGATCACATGCTCAGGTGTAGAAGCCTTGGTGATCTCGGTCTTCACCCTGCCCCTGTGGGTGATGTTATGCTCAGCCCTAAGGGCAGGGGTGATCACCTTTGCTCAGCTGCAAGTCTCCGCCTGATTCTGGGCTTTTGTCCTGCCCCTCCAGGAGTAGCCCACTTGTGGGACGATTTCAAGCCTTGGCTCCACTGGTGTGGTGGGACTTTGTGCTCATGTTCTGTAGAGGGACTCTTCCTGATCTGGGCTTTTGGCTCCACCCCCGTGGGGGGATCCTGCTCCCAAATCAGGCCACAAGCCTCAGTTCTGTGGGTGAGACAAGGCTGTGTTTTTGCACCCTTGCTCAAGGGCAGGTCTCCACCCCTTCTGGGACTCTTGCCCTTTCTTCGCAGGCTGGATTGCAGGTGGCCTGCAGCTGGGCTTGACCACTTTTGCACATCCCCTCTTCCCCAGCCGGGCAAGACTGAGCTCACACCTGGGCCTCAGTGGTGGCCAGCTGGCTTCTGCCCTTGCCAACAGAGCCGTGCTTCCACGTTCCGCCACTGCCTGCCCTCGGGCGAGCCCTCAGCCATGTGGGTGGGGGTGCTGCAGCTCAAACCCTAAGATTCACTACTGTAGTTCCAAAAACTTTCTCCTTCTAAGTGACTCTGCTCTGAATGCCACAGGATAGCTTGTTTTTCTGGTGTCCTGCTTCCCTTTGCTGGTATTGCTGTTTCCAGTGGAAATATTCACCTCAGATTTGGGGAGTGACTCTTCCAGGGATTAAGGTAGCTGTTTCTCAAAATGTTTCTCCCTGTGCCTCCTAGATTACACTCTCTTTCTGGTACTCCAGTCCTCTCCTCTCTCCCTCTCCCCTGGAGCCCTGGGTGAGTGGTTGTAAGAGAGGTTTTCTGTGCAGTCTTTTAAAGAAGAATCCTGGGTCTGAGAAATCAGTCTCTTTCTCACAAACAGTATCCTGTCTTGTTCCAGCTAAATACTGTCCATGTGCCTCTTCTACGCACTGGGGCTGCAGGCTGGGGCTTTGTTTCTGGAACTCAGGACCCTCCCTTCTCTGCTAAACTCACTTTCTGTCACGTGAGTCTCTCCCTAATGCCATTCACTCTGGGGAGCTGGGCAGCCCTCTCCACATTTCTGCTTTTTCTACCAGTCTCAGTGTGGCTTCTTCAGTGTTTCTTGTTTGAATAGTCCTCTTAGGTTAGTGCAAAGTTGGTTTTTCCAGATGATGGTTCTTAAAATTAGTTTGTAATCCACTTTGGTTCTGGGAGGTGGAAGTTGGTATGTCCACCTACTCCATCACCATCTTGTCTTCTCAGAAAATATTTTTTTAACATATTTTTTGCAACTGTGAGTGCATCAGCCTTGCAGCAGGAAAGGTTTTCACACATCCGGAAAATACATGCACAAGAAGAACATTTTGAAAACACATACTTAGTGGCAAGTGAGTGATGTCTAGTTAAATGTTCAATTGTGCATAAAGGAACCCAAAAAAACTGAAAAAGTGAGGGTCTTCAGGGTGCCAGGAAGAACCAAGAAGCTGTTTTGTGTTTGCCATACCCCCAACTCTTCATACCACTTACCATCATTTTTTATCCCATCTTAACATCCTGATTCAGGGGCAGACTTGTTGCTATATTACCAGGACAGAAGTCTGACACCAAGGGGTCCCTTTTGGGGAAACAGAATGTACTTGCTCCCCATGTGACACAAGCTGATACTCAGGTTTATTCTTTTTAGTAAGAACCTCAATTTTGCTGACAGACATCTTATGCTGGGACATATCAAAGCTCCAGGAATTTCACAGTTCCTGGAACACTTACACTGTACACTAAACACAAATACAACAGACAGATGACTCAATGTTATTTCTTATTTTACAATGCTCCCCATGGAATTTTAACAAAACATGTAAGCTTTGTTAGTTTAATACCCTTTTTAAGGAGAGAGAAACAGGTTTTTTTTTTTAATTATAATTAGTGGCAAATCAATATTTTATTATTTTCCCACATTTTTATTGTGGTAAACTACACATAACATAAAATTTATCATTTAAAATAACCATTTAAATGTATAATTCAGTGGTATTAAATTTATTCATATTATCGTGCAACCATCACCATTATCCATCTCCAGAACTCTTTTTATCTTGTAAAACCAAAATTCTGTATGCATTAAACAACAAATCTTCCTTGTTCTGTCCCTCTAGCCCCTGGCAACCAACATTCTACTTCCTGTCACTATGATTTTTGACTACTCTATATACCTCAGATGTTTGAAAAGTCTGTTTTTATGCCAGTACTATACTGTTTTCATTACTGTGGCTCTGTAGTAAGTTTTAAAATCAGAAATTATGAGTCTTCCAGCTTTGTTCTACTTTTTCAGGATTGTTTTGGCTATTTGGGATCCTTTGAGATTCCAAATAAATTTTAGCATGGGTTTTTCTATTTCTGTAAAACAACATCATTGACATTTTGTTAAGAATTGCCTTAAACTCATAGCTTGCTTTGAATAGTACAGACATTTTAATAATATTGAGTCTCCCTATTCCTAAACAAAGGACACCTCCCCATTTATTTGTCTTCTTTAATTTCTTTTCAATAATATCATAATTTTCAAAGGAAAAGTCCTTCATCTCTTTTATTAATTCTTTTTTAATTGATTTTAATTTATTGTGTTTATGTACATTCTAGTATCACACCATGAATGCACCACCCCTCTCCCGTGTTCCCCTTAACATTTCCCTTGCCTCCGTCCTCCCAACGCCCTACCACCTTTCCTCCAGAATTTGCTGTCCTGCTCTCTATAATGCTGTGTTATGTGTATATAATTTCACCAATCTCTTTCCCTTCTCTGATCCCATCCTATCATCCCCTTTTCCTCTGTTCACTTTTCCACTGGTCCCTTTGATCCAGCCTCTGCCTTTATTCTGTTCCTCAGTTCACATTGTTCATTGGATTTCTCAAATGAGTAAGGTCATATGATATTTTTAATCTCCTTGGCTTATTTTACAATATTTAACATAATAGGTTTCAGGTCCATCCATGTTGTCATACAATGTAAGATTTTCTTCTTTTTCATGGCCACATAATATTCCATTGTGTATATGTACCACTGTTTTGTTTGCTTTTTTTTTTATTTAGACAATTTTAACAGGGTGACATTGATCAATTAGAGTACATAGATTCAGAGAAAAAACATCTCCAGGTTATTTTGACATTTGATTATGTTCTATACTCATCACCCACAATCAAATTGTCTTACAAAACCTTCTATTTGGTTTTCTTTGTGCCCTCTCCCCTGCCCCCATCTGCTCCTTCTCCTCCATTTCCCTCTCCGTGGTAACAACTACGCTCTTTCTTGTCCATGTCCATGAGTCTCAATCTTGTGTCCCACCTATGTATGGAATCATATAGTTCTTAATTTTTTCTGATTTACTTATTTCACTCAGTATAATGTTATCAAGGTCCATCCATGTTGTCATAAATGATCCTATGTCATCATTTATTATGGTTGAGTAGTATTCCATAGTATATATGTACCACATCTTCTTTATCCAATCATCTTTTGAAGGGCTTTTTTGTTGTTTCCATGTCTTGGCCACTGTGAACAATGCTGCAATGAACATGGGGCTACATGTGTCTTTACATATCAATATCTCTGAGTTTTGGGGGTATATACCCAGTAGAGGGATTGCTGGGTCAAATGGTTGTCCTATTCTTAATTTTTTGAGAAACCACCATACTTTCTTCCATAGTGGTTGTACTACTTTACATTTCCACCAACAGTGAATGAGAGTTCTTATTACTCTACAGGCTCTCCAACACTTGTTATTACCTGTCTTGTTGATAATAGCTAATCTAACAGGTGTGAGGTGATGTCTCATTGTAGTTTTGATTTGCATTTTTCTAATAACTAGTGAAGATGAGCATCTTTTCATATATTTGTTGACCATTTGTATTTCTTCCTGGCAGAAGTGTCTGTTCATGTCCTCTTCCCATTTTTTTTTATTGGCTTGTTTGGTACCACAGCTTTTTAATCCACTTGGCCACTGATGGACACTTGGGCTGTTTCCAGATCTTGGCTATTGTAAACACTGCTGCCATAAACATGGGGGTGCATTTCTGGTTTTGAATTAGTGATTTGGTACGCTTAGAATATATTCCTAAGAGTGGGATGGCTGGGTCAAAGGCAGTTCCATATTCAAATTTTTTGAGGAATCTCTATACTGTTTTCCACAGTGGCTGCACCAGTCTGCACTCCCACCAGCAAGGTAAGAGGGTTCCCCTTTCTTCACATTCTCACCAGCACTTATTATGTGTTGTTTTGTTAATGAGCACCATTCTGACTGATGTGATATCTCGTTGTGGTGTTAATTTGCATTTTTCTATTGATTAGTGATGTTAAACTTTTTTTTAATCTACCTATTGGCCAACTGTATGTCCTCTTTGGAGAAGTGTCTATTCATTTTTTTTGTAGATTTTTGATTGGATTTTTAATCTTTCTGGTATTGAGTTTTACAAGTTCTTTATAAATTTTGGTTATTAACCCCTTCTCAGACGTATTGTCAAATATGTTCTACCGTTGTGTGGTTTGTCTTTTTATTTTGTTCTTATTGTCTTTAGCTGTGCAAAAGCTTTTTAGTTTGATATAGTCTCATTTGTTCATCCTATCCTTTATTTTATTTGCCCGTGGAGAAAAATCAGCAAAAATGTTTCTACAAGAGATGTTGAAGAGCTTACTGTCTATGTTTTCTTCTAAGATGTTTATGGTTTCCCAACTTACATTTAAGTCTTTTATCCATTTTGAGTTTATTTTTGTGAATGGTGCCAGTTGGTGATCTAGTCTCATTTTTTTGCACGTAGATGTCCCATTTTCCCAACACCATTTTTAAAGAGATTGCCTTTACTCCCTTGTATGCTCTTACCTCCTTTGTCAAATATCAGTTGTCCTAAAGGTGTGGGTTTATTTCTGAGTTTTCTATCTGTTCCAGTGATCTATATGCCTGTTCTTATGCCAGTACCAAACTGTTTTGAGTACAATGGCCTTGTAGTATAACTTGATATAAAAAATGTGATACCACCCACTGTATTCTTTTTTTCAACATTGTGGAGGTTATTCTTGTTCTTTTTTGGTTCCATATGAATTTCAGAATATTTGTTTTATATCTCTAAGGTATGCTGTTGGAATTTTAATAGAAATTACATTGAATTTATAAATTGCTTTGGGCAATACAGATATTTTAATGATGTTTATTCTTCCTATCCATGAACACAGTATATGCTTCCACTTGTTTGTATCTTCCTTGATTTATTTTATCAATGTTTTATAATTTTCTGAGTACAAGTTTTTAATCTCCTTGGTTAAATTGACTCCTGGGTACTTTATTTGGTTTTTGTTGCAATAGTGAAAGGAATTGTTTTCTTAATTTCTCTTTTAGACAACTCATTGTTAGTGTATAAACATGCCTCTGATTTCTGAATATGAACTTTATATTCGGCCACGTTCCTGAATTTATTTATCAGGTTCAGTAGTTTTTTGACTAAGACTTTAGGGGTTTTTATATACTGTATCATATCATCAGCAAATAATGATAGTTTTACTTCTTCTTTTCTAATTTACATGCCTTTTATTTCTTTTTCTTGTCTGATTGTTGTGGCTAGGACTTCCAGAACTATGTTGAATAAGAATGGTGAAAGGAGCACCCCTGCCTTTTTCCTGATCTTAAGAGGATTGCTTTTAATTTTTGCCCATTGAGTATGATGTTGGCTGTGGGTTTGTCATAGATGGCCTTTATTTGGTTGAGGTATGTTCCCTGTATTTCCAGTCTGCTGAGAGTTTTGATCATGAATGGGTGCTGGATTTTATCCAATGCTTTTTCTGCATCTATTGATATTATCCTATGATTTTTATCTTTCCTTTTTTTATGTGATGAATCACATTGATTGATTTGCAAATATTGTACCAGCCTTGCCTCCCTGGAATAAATCCCACTTGATTATGATTTATGAATTTTTTATGTATTATGGATTTGGTTTGCTAAATTTTGTTGGGAACTTTAGCATCTAAATTCATTAGAAATATTGGTCTATAGTTTTTTTCCTTTGTATTGTCTTTGTCTGGTTTTGAAATCAAATTATGCTTGCCTCATAAAAGGAGTTTGGAAGTTTTTCCTCCTCTTGAATTTTTTGAAATAGCTTGAGAAGTATATGAGTTAGTTCTTCTTTGAATATTTGGTAGAATTTGCCTGTGAAGCCATCTGGCCCAGGGCTTTCATTTGTTAGAAGTTTTTTGATAACTGTTTTGATCTCATTTGTTATAATCAGTCTGTTTAGGTTTTTAGATTCTTCTGGACTGATTTTTGAAAGTTTATATGGTTTAAGAAATTTGTTCATTTCACTTAGGTTGTCTAATTTTTTGGCGTACAGACCTTTATAGGATTTTCTTACAATCCTTTGTATTTCTGCTTTGTCAGTTGTTACTTCTCCACCCTTGTTTCTAATTTTATTTATTTGAGTCTTCTCTCTTTTTTTATTTGGTGAGTCTGGTTAAAATTTCATTGATCTTGTTTACCTTTTCAAAGAACCAGCTCTTGGTTTCCTCTATGTCATTTATTTCTGCTCTGATCTTTATTTTTTTCCTTCCTTCTACTTCCTCTGGGCTTTATTTGCTGTTATTTTTTTTGTTATATTATATGCAGGGTTCAATTATGTATTTTAGCTTTTTCTAGTTTCTTAAGGTATGCCTGTAATGCTATGAACTTCCCTCTCAGGATTGCTTTTACTGTGTTCCATAAATTTTGATTTGTTTTATGTTCATTTTTATTTTTTTTAAGAAAAATTTTTATTCTTCCTTGATCTGATTGTTAACTCATTTGTTATTTAATAACATACTATTTAGTTTCCCAGTGTTTGAGTGTTTTTCAGTTTTTCTATTTTACTTTATTTTTAGTTTCATGCCATTGTGATCCAAGAAGATGCTTGATATGATTTCAATGTTCTTAAATTTATTGATACTTGTTTTGTGTCCTAACATGTAGTCTATCCTAGAGAATGTACCATGAGCACTTAAAAGAATGTACATTCTGCTGCTTTAGGATGAAAAGTTTTGAAGATATCTATTAAATCCAGTTGATCTACTGTGTCTTTTAAGGCTGCTATTTTTTGTTAATTTTTTATCTTGAGGATCTAACCAGTACTGTTAGTGGGGTATTGAAATTTCCTACTATTATAGTATTGCTGTGATCTCACCCTTTATGTCCATCAAAATCTGCTTTATATATTTAGGTGCTCCTATATTAGGTACATACATATTTATAATCGATATATCTTCTTGTTGGATTGTTTTTTTATTATTATGTAGTGACCTTCTTTATTTTTTACTCTAGCCTTTGTTTTAAAGTCTATTTCGTCAGATATAAGTATTGCTACCTCAGCTTTTTTTTTCATTTTCATTTTCATGAAATATTTTTTTTCCATCCTTTTACTTTCAGTTTATGTATATCTTTTTTTCTGAGGTGGATGTTTTGTAGACAACATATTTATGGGTCCTGGTTTTTATCCATGCAGCTACCCTATTTTCTTTTTTGGAGCATTTAATTCATTTACATTTAAGGTTATTATTGATATTTAGTTGTTTATTGCTTTATTTTCTTTAAATCTACATTCCTCTTTTATTAGATTTTTTTTCACCTTTTTGTTCTGTTTGCAACAGGACTTTTAACATTTCTTGCAGCATTGCTTTGGTTGAAATAAATTTCTTGAGTGTTTTTTTTTTATTTTGTCTGGGAAGCTTTTTATTTCTCCTTTAATTTTAAATGATTGCCTTGCTTGATAAAGAAGTCTTGGTAGTAGGTTACTGTTCTGAATTACTTTGACTATTTCTTGCCATTCCATTCTGGCCTCAAGTGTTTCTGTTGAGAATTTGGATGTCATATTTTTGGAGCTCCTTTGTAGGTTATTGACTACTTTTCTCTTGCAGCTTTTAGTATTTTTTCTTTTCTCTTAACTTTTCTATTTTAATTATGATGTGTCTTGATGCATGTCTCTTTGGGTTCCATTTTAATGGTATTCTCTGTGCTTCTTGAACTTGTGTGACTTTTTCCTTCATTAATTTAGGGAAGTTTTCAGCTATGATTTCTTCAATCAGGTTCTGTATCTTTTCTTTTTCTCTTCTTCTTCAAGAACCCCTATTATGCAGATATTGTTTCTCTTCATGTTGTCACAGAGCTCTCTTAGACTTTCCTCAGACTTTTTGATCATCCTTTCTTTTTGCTATTCTGCTTATGTGCTTTTGCCTATCTTATCCTCTAAATTGCTGATTCAATTCTCTGTTTTATCCATCCTGCTTTTAATTTTTTCTAGAGTAGATTTCATTTCTGATATTGTGTTTGTCATTTCTGTCTGATTCTTTGTTATGATTTCAATGTCTTTTTTGATGCCAGCTATCTTTTTGTTTAGGTGCTCATTATGTTCATTTTTTGTTGCTCTATGACCCTTTAGCATCCAAACAATCATTATTCTAAACTCTGCATCCTGTATCTTGTTTATTTCCATTTTGTTCATTTCTTTTTCTGAAGATTTCTACTGTTGATTTATTTGAATTTCAATTCTCTATCTTCACATTTTGTCTCTGTATAGACTAGATACCACTCTAACTATGGTTGTTAGGTCCTGAGCTGATGCTCTCCATATATAGCCACAGGATGTACCAGCCATGGACCTTTCTGGCTGGAACCTGGTGCAGGCCAGTGGGGATCACTGCTTTTGACTGGCCTTTAGCAACCATCTTGGAGATACAGGTGATCTAGAATTTTTGACTTCCTCTGCTGAGCCCTGATGCCATTATAACTATCAGCTGCACTCCTTAGCTGGCTTTTATCTACTCTTGGCTTGTGTGTGTGGCCTCTCTATTCCTGAATTGAGGCCATTCTGCTGGATGCCTCTGCTTCCGCCTCCTCAGGCTCTTGGGCACCAGTGTGGTCTCATGGGCTACAACTCAGGCTGCTCCATGGGCACAGGAGACTCCCCAGGCTCTGCCTCCTCAGGCATGTGGGAAGCTTCTTTGGGTTCTACCCCTCTTCTTCGCTTGCAGGCCACCGGCCTCCATCCTATGCTGTTTTGCATGCTGCCTCTCTGGACTCTGCCCCCTGCAGGTGCTTGAGATGCTTTTCCATGCTCCACACCTTGCCATCTTTGTGCAGGCCACCTGGCCCCGCCCCTTATGCAGCACCCTTTGTTGGGCTCTGCCTCCCATGGGCATGTGAGATGCCTCACCCTGCTGGGGTTCACCCTGTGCTGGTGCAGGGAATACCTCGTCTGGCAGGGTACCTTCCTTGTGGGCACATGGGAGGTTTCTTTGAGCTCTGCCTCCAGCCTCCACCACACAAGCTGCCTCACTGGGCTCCACCCCTAACTGCTGTACAGACCAAGTGCTGCAGCTGCCACTGCAGCTAAGCCCTCCTGCCCTTCGGAGAATAATCAGCAGGTTGGGGTGGCCATGTAGTCCAGACCTCAGCACTCAAATCCATGTCCCTGATTTGTCCCCTGCTTCTAAGTGTCTCTCTGCACTGACTGGAGCAGGAGAGTCTGTGGTGGGTGGATTAATTGCTTCCCTTTACTGGCTTGGTTCTCCCAGGAAGAATGTCCACTTTAGGTTCAGGGACTAACCCAGTACAGGGGTCAGGGTGGCTGTCCCCCACAGTCTTTCCTTGTGCCCCTGAGACTACATTCTCCTCTTGCTACCCTAGTCCTCTTGGCACTCCCTGATCCCAGAGCCCATGGCAAGTATCTGTGAATGAGATTTTCTGCACAGTCTCTTTAAGGTGGAGCCTGGGTCTGAGTGTTCTGTCTCCATCTTGCACACAGTAATTCGGTGCTTCTTTCAGCTACATACTGTCTGTATGCCTCCTGTGGTCTCTGGGGATCCAGGTTGGGGTTTCGATCCTGTGGCTGAGGACCCACAACTCTTTGGGCAACCTACTCTGCTGTGAGAGACCCTCTGGGCTGCTCTCGTCTCCGCCTGTCCTACCAGGTCAGTGTGGTTCCTTTTTTTGCTTGGTTATAGATTCCTCTTAGTTTAGTCCAAAGTTGGTTTTTCAAGATGATTTTTCCTAAGTTAAGTTGTAATCCACTTTGGTTCTGGGAGGTGGGAGTTGTAATGTCTGCCAACTCTGTCACCATTTTCCCTCCCCGAGAAACAGATTTTTAATTCCAGGAGATCCCTCTGGAACATACCAATGCCATTTCCAGGTTGATAAAAAGACTCTGACTGTGCATCTGTATACTTTTGATATTTAAATTCATGTACTCAATTAAATTTATTCCAATCTTATTCAGCTTGACCTCACAAAATTTCTTTTGTCATTGTACCATTTTGCAAACTTTTTACAATTTTATTTTTGCATTTAGATTTTGTCCTGTTTTCTTTTTTCTTATTCTAAAACCACCAACCTCACTTTAGAACAAAATTATTTCCCTTTCTCTCAAAAGTGCATCTCCATAGCTTTTCCTGTTATTAGTAAGAATATATATATATTATTTTATCTTAATTAGAATTCTTAACCTTCTTTTTCAATTTTTTTTATTATTGACTTTAGATAGAGAAAGAGGGAGAGACAGAGAGAGACAGAAACATCAATCTGTCCCTGCATGTGCTCTGACCAAGGGTTGAACTGGCAACCTCTGTGTATCGGGACAATGCTGTAACCAAACGAACTATCCTGCCAGGCTAGAATTTTTAGCCTTTACATAACTCCAGTGATGTGGTTTTCTATATAAACCAACAAAATTAAACTAGATTGTATTCATTAAAAATTAATCTTACATTACATAAACTTCAAAAGCATTCGGTTTAGTTTTTATATTTCTGAGAATTTTAAATAGCAGTCTTTAAAAGCCCTGGTTTGTTTTTAAACCAGTTAAACATAGCTCTTTGATAAATTAGTAATACCATTTGGAAGTAGTAAGTAACATACATCTACAACACACACACACACACACACACACACACACACACACATGTGCGTGCGCATGCACACACACACATGAATACATGAACAGATACAAATAAAGACCTCATGACCTCCATAAAAGAAATGGGATATTTTTAAAGAACATTTTCTTCCACTTTCTTTATCAGCTATTTCACATGTTAACAGAGTTGTAGACATTCTAAAATCTTTTGTAGTTGCAATTTTTCCTCTACTTTCTAATCCCTGGCTAACTGCTTGTGAGAGGGGCCAGTGCAGAGCTGTAGCTGTGCATTTTGCTGCGCTGCCACACTGGGTGCTGCAGCTTTATCAAGAAATGCATAGAGTGCCAGTGTTTTTAGGGTATCCTCATACTGGGGCAGTGGCCCACACAGAATAGATGAAAATCTAGGATTTTCCCCACAGATGCCTCTTTCCCAAGACCCACTTCTTTGGTCTCATTCCTGGTTTGCCAATTGTTTTGTGAAAATGCCACAATATGCAAAGCAGTCTTCAAACACTGAAGGAGTCCTGAGGCTAAAAAACAAGGCAGAAAGTCTAGCTTGTTGATTGCTAAATTTAATAGGGAACTTATGTGCAGAAACGTGGTCCCTGGATACAGCAGGATGTTCAGATCTCTACATCTTTTACCCTCTGCACCACCTGCTTTTATCTTCTCCCTTAGAGATATACCTACATGCCAAAAAAACCCCAAAAATCAATGTGTGGGAATCAGATGGAACAAGGGACCAGATACAGAGAGGCTCTGGCACCAGGCTGAGCTAAGAGATGCATGAGCTAAGGGTGTTTCACCTTGGAAGAAAAATTGATGTAAGTTCTGTGATTAGTCTAAAGTCCATCCCTAGGGTAAAAGTCCAGGTTTATTTACTTAGAAGTAAAGACTGTGAACTAGCTTCAGGATGAAGTCAGCTTTTTAAGAGGATTCAGCTCTGTCCACACATAAGCCATTGTCTCTAAAAGCATGCCTATTGTAATTAAAACAACATCCTTAAGCTTGCTAATACTTTTGAGAAATTATTCCTAGATCACATGCACTTGAGAATCAACTGGATTAGTTTCTGTTTTTTCTTCATTTCCTCTGAGCCCTCATTTATTTTAAGCCAATTGAACTGGGCTCTTCTATACCCTAATTTTGAAGTTATAAATAAAAAGTATTCCATATCTATAATGTAAAAACATAGACATATATAAACACATCATACCCATGACCTACATATTCAGACATACATAAATACATGGTATAATAATACAAAACTCAAAAGAAAAACTGGATTCAAATTTTGTTTTCTGGCACATAGATTAAATTGAGGTTTTGCTTATAGAGTTCAACTTTTTCCATGCTGCTAACAATTTACTTAAAGGTTGTTTTTATAATCAATTGATGATCAGTCATAGAAAACATTTCATCAACTCTGAGAGGTTGGAAGGCCTCTCCTTTAAGGGTGCCCCTTAAATTGGGCTTGTTGATCAACAAAAGAGAATGGCAAGTGAGTGTTCACAATAAAGTTGAAAAGCTCAGAAATCCAAAAGCGTAGTTTCAGAGCACTTTAATTTTAAAGGGCGCACATTTTCTTAAAGAGCAAGAGAAGAATGTGGCTCTTGGAGGTGAAGCCAGAGCACACATGGGGAGGAAAGAGACCACATAAATCATTTAAAATATGTATTTCATTTTGTTTGTTTAGTTTAGAGCTCTCAAAGCACCAGCTTAAGAAGGCTTTCCTCTTTTCCTGGGAGGTATGTTATTGCTTTTGCTCTAAGTGATCACACAAACAAACAAGTTATGGGGTTTCAAAGAAGTTACATCTTGGTCAACAAAGCTTAAAGCCATCTTGTATAATTTTTGCTCACATGCCATAATTTTTGTTGTACATGTAATCAACCAAAGTCCCCTTTACTGCCACTAAGTGACAGCTAATTAAAATAAATTTTAGAACATGGTTTATCCATTTTTTACTCTTTCTTTGGTCAATGTCCCCCCTAAGTGCCAATAGCACGAGAGTCCTCACATGTGTCCTTTTTTACCAAAGCATTCTTTTAGGTGTCCCTTAGTGTGGGTGTCTTCCCAAATCTTATGGATAAGGCTGAGTTACAACCTGGAAAATACCTTTCTCTGGACCAAATGTGACTGAAGGATATACTCTTCCAATGTCCCAAACACAAATTGCATGGAGGGGCCCTCTTGGTCCAAACACACAGGAACTGAAATTAACAAATAAGAATCCCTGTCCTAAAATGAATAGTGTTGGACTGGAGATCTCACCAGAAAGCATGTGAGAACCTAGATCTCACAGGACTTACCAAAAACTCTTCTTTCACCACTTGGGAGACAGTTGGTCCCAAGGGGCTAAGGCTGTTGCCAAAGCATTGGTTTAGGAAGGTGTCAGGACACATCTGTTGCTTCAGATCTCTTTGCTGCCATGATGTAGTGTCAACTGAATATCATTACTCCCAATTCAATGCCAACAGGAGTCTCCAATGTGGGGTGTGCTTATGGGAGAAGACTTCATTCAGTAAAAACAGCTTAATTGTGTGAATGGTATGAGAAGCCTGCATATATGCGCTCTGGGAACTGAAGTTGACAGGGTTACAAGATGACCCAGTAGAAGGTGGGCGGGGGGCAAGATAAGATGCTAGTACAAGAAAATAGAGGGCCATAGCTGTCACTTTGGATTACACAGTAGGCCAGGGGAGCAATGGGATAATGTTGAGCAAGAGCTCAGACCACAGTTTTCCTTTTGGCATGCTATTTTGGTGGCTATCCTTTATGAGAAGGTGGATGAGGGTGTCAAAGTTCTGTTCTGCCTGACCAGGCAGTAGTGCAGTGGATAGAGCATTGGACTGGGGTGTGAAGGAACCAGGTTTGAAACTCTGAGGCTGCCAGCTTGAGCCCAAGGTCGCTGGCTTGAGCAAGGGGTCACTTGGTCTGCTGTAGCCCCCTGGTCAAGGCACATATGAGAAAGCAATCATTGAACAACTAAGAACTGATGCTTCTCATCTCTCCTACCTTCCTGTCTGTATGTCCCTATCTTTCCCTCTCTCTGTCTCTCTCTGTCTCTTTCTTTGTCACACACACACACACACACACACACACACATACATACACACAAGCTCTGTTCCTAGGCTAACAGATGAGGAGCTTTCCAGAGGACCCAAGGAGGCAGCACATGGGGCTGAACAGGGCAGAAGCAGTAGAGGCAGCAGGCATAATGGGCAAAGCAGCTATTTAAGAGCTAAATCTCACAGATCTTGGCAACTTTTGTGAACTGAGTTACAGTTACATGCAGTGCTTGTTCTTCTTCTTATATCCTTGTGTCCACTTGCCATCTTTCATAATTTATTCTAGGTGTGAGATGGTCACACAATGGCTGTCACAGTGAAATCTGGTCCTTGTTTTCTGGGTGCATTCTTGCTTATCACTAAATGCATTGGTTCATACTGGTGGCTGAGCAAACACCACCTGCCCGTCAGTGAAATCACTCATGGCTGGCCCACTCTACTGTCTTCTTGATACATCAAGAAATATGGGGGTAGGGTGGGCATCCATGAGCATATTTTCTTACCTCTGCCTCCCTCACTTCAAATCTTCCATTAGCGGACCTGGGCTATGAAGCTTGTAACTCACTGGTGAGTTGTGGGATCAAAATAATCCTTTCAATTGAGTCTGCTAATTAATTCATTACAAAACAAGAAGAGGGGGGGGAAATCATTTTAAATTTATTTGAGCAGAATCTTAACATGTTCCACACAGCTAACTTTGTGTTTCAGGTTAAAATGTAGTTTGTTAATTGGTTCCCCAGCTGAGCTGGATTAGTTTTGTGGTTATTCAAGTAGAAATCAATATTAATATTTCTTCACTGTTGACCATCTTTCTGAAGCTGGAAGTTTTTTTTCTTCCTTCTCCCTCAATGACTTTGTTATCTTTGCCATTGCTAACTGTGTCTGGCATGGACGGAGTATCTTTTCTTGTTGCAAAGAATACAGGCAACTTGTGATGCCACTGCATTTTTTGTCATGTCTGGAGTCAGTGTTTGTAACACATTTACTGTTCTGCCCTGATGTTGGAGAGCACTCTTGTTATCTAATAAGAGGGGAGGACCTTTGTTGGACTTCCAAGGTCATGAATCCTTCTCATTTGTTTTCTTGAATATCTGGGCTGGTTAGAGGAGATTTTTGTCCAATGTACATCTCAGGAGAACTTGACCAGCCCTGGCAATGTACCTCTGCCATGCACACAGCTACACTCTGACCACAGACCTGAGCATGCACCCTTCTTTCCAGAAGCCATGTGCTCCTCACTTAAGGAAGGTATGTATGCTCATCTGTGTACTCTGGCATCTCCAACTGTGTGTGCTCCGCCACTGTGCCCAGGGCACTGTTGAGCTTTAATCTGGATGTGTAATCGGTGCTTCTGCCAATGAGGACTCCCATTCCTTTCTCCACATTCCATATGGAGTGTTGCTCGGGGATTTTATTACTCCCTCTACAAATGGTTCTCTGTTTGTTAAGTGTAACTTCCTGATTATGGCATCTCAGGTTCCCCTGTAATCTGCCCCTCCTTGTCTCGTGGCCTCATCTCAGCCCCTGTGATGGGAATGGGAACCTGAGCTGCAGTTACACAGAACTGCGTGCAATTTCCTGAAGGCATTTTGCAAAGGTTCTTTTGCAGGACATTCTATCTTCCAGAATGTCTGTCTCCATCAGTTATCCCAAAGTGGAGTTTGAATGTCCGTATTCTGAGAACCCCCTTTGCCATGCAGTGGAGTCAGATATTTTTTCCCCCTTTGAAGTCCTTGTTGTCTTTCCTTTTCTCTTTTTAACTAGTCACTGATATCCTTGAGAGTGGGCCCATCTCTCCATGGTTACGGCTTAGCACACAGCACAATGTAAGGATGTGAGTGGTCAAAGATGGTTGATTGACATCTTCCCATCTGTGTTATGGTGATATAGCCCCACTGGGAGTCTGGTTTATCTCATCTACAACACAGCTCCGCACAGAAAGGTTTAGTAATTTGTGTAAGATTGCTCAGTTTCTAAGTGGAAGAAAGAGGAGAAAAACCTTGGCTTCTCATGCCTGAAAGCCTCCAGTCTTACCACATTGATACATGACTGTTTCCCTCATGGTCGTGGTCCCCACCATGGTTTTTCTGCCTCTCTTAGAGAACACATAGTATTATAGGAGATGATGCTGATCTTTGTGAAGTCTGAAGTCATAGCATGGCTGTTCAGTGTGCTGGCTGCTCTCCATCTGCCACCTTCCACACTGTCCTTCGTCCCATGCCTTCTACAGCTCTCTCCGCCCTGCTCCCAGTCCAGAGCTCAGAGCTGTGAACTCTGCCCTTGCTCTCAGGCTTATCACATATTTGGCCTATGGAAGCACTGGGACAGGGGACAGAGGCCAGGATAATGCTTTACCCTGCTCCTTAATTGTGTTTCCCTGGAGTAGGGGTTGGCAAACAGTTTCAGCAAAGTGTCAGATGGTAAATTTTGTAAGCTTTAAGCTTTGCGGCCCAAGAGACAAAAATTAAGGCTATGATTGAGGTTCTTATTTAATCATTTAAATGTAACTGTTTAAAAACATAAATTTCTCCAGAGTTCATGAGCTATTAATTAAACAAGCAGTGGGTCAGGTGTGGCTCACAGCTGTGGTTTGTCTGTTGCAGGTCCGAGTCTGGAGCAGTGGTTGTGGAACTCAATGTACACAGAATCATTCAGAAGGCTGTTCCAGCATGGATGCAAGCCCCAGCCCAGAGCTCTGATTCCATAGGTCTGCAGTGACAGCATAGGGTCTGTCTAACAGGTGTCCAGTTGCTGCTGCTGCTGCTGCTCTGGGTGCCCTCATCTGACCTGTCCATGTAGGAATAGCAACTGCTCGTGTTCCCTTCAGCTCAGTGACTCTGTGACCTTTGCCTGGGTGCTAGCCAGTCCTGTGCTGCTTCCCTTGATGCTGCCCAAGTCTGCCAATGGTACCTTCCTCTGGCTTTCCTTAGCCAAAGCCTTTGCATGCTTTATTTTTGTTGAAATCTTGCACATACTGTAATTGTTTTCACTTTCCAGAAATGACCCAAGAACGGTGTGCCTCCATGCTTTTCAGGTATAATCCTTGCAAGACAATGTTTCTTATTGAATTATTCTGGTATTGATTGTATGAACATTCCTTAAGGGGTTCCTTTGTGTATGGTTCTGTGGATCAGAGACCAAGTTACATAACAATTAGGACAGGGCAGAGTTTCTGTTATAAAACTGCCCTCTTTGGAATTTGGTGGGCCTGTAAAGGCCACCTGAGGCCAGGCTGCATCTTGAATAAATGTGGGAATGCTGGGGCTTTTAATCAGGGTGTAGTGGGGAGAGATTTCAAGGTAGAAAGATCACCTCAGTGTTAAACTGCATGAGTGGACCAGAGGGGGAGGCTGCTGGCAGAGGGAGGAGCTGGACAGGGTTCCCACTGCTCTGGATTGCAATGGACTGAACTGGAGGTGGTGATTGCAAATATGTTTTAAGACAGTTTCAAGTTCAACTCTTCCATGGCCCATGTGCCTCTGGTGAACCTGTACAAAGCCAGGGCCTGTACTACAGGCTTGGCCTTCTCCCTCGGGGGTGTGGTATTCTCACTGTGCCAGGGGCTGACCCCATGATTCCACTTCCCAGCTTCATGCAGCAAATTAAAAATATCAACTAAGTGAATCACTGTGAGTTACAGTGTAAGGAAGCCCTTTCAGCTTAGAGCCTGCGTTTTCTGTGACGAAACACTTCTCTCTGAAACATTTGCCCCGCACCTCAGAGAGTTCCTGCCTACAGGTCTGTGCCCCATTTTGGAAAGGTCAGGCATTTTAAAGGTTAATTGTTACCCTTAAGAAAAACAGAAAAGCAAATCATATGGGTACATGTTGAATGTGTTTGGTGCATCGTTGCCCAGAAGCAAGCTTCCTGATGGCTTGATTTAAACACATGAAGAACAGCCTTGAAATAAATGCCATTAACAACTTCTGACTTACGACATTGCATGCTGTTGATGGTTGAAGGAGCATTATTGTATGGTTGAAATACCCAGGAACCCAGCCAGCCAGCACTTTGACCACTGCCAGACCCTTGTGCACAGGTGACTACAGAGGGCTTTGAGGTCTCACCTTGCTGTCTTTCCTTGTCAGTATCCTCCTGTCCCAACACCTGTCTCCTCCACTGGGTGCTGGGGTGCTGGACCAATGCTTGGCCTCTCCCAGACAACTTCTCCATTTTTTCTCTCCCCTTCCTTGTATGTGTTGCTTGCCTGCCTTGCAGGTGGTTCAGTGCCATCTGTCCTGGCTTCTTTCTGCCTGGGTGCCCATGCTGGCTGTGTCACTTACTGTCAGTTACCCCACCTTAAGCAGCCCTCCTCTCTCTCTGGATCAGGTGATCCCTTACTTCTCTTTCCCTTCAGGTGCTGGCTCTGGGCTGTGATTCAGCCAAGGCAATTGGTACATTCTTGACTCTACGCCCACAACTTTGTAGCCACTTTATTAAATTCCCCTAACTTTCCCCAAATGTCCCACATAGAGTCTTTCTTGTCGAATGGGCTCTGAACATCAGGAACACCATGTGGAGCAAAAGTAGCCCCACACCAAAGACTGCATGTGAAATTCAAGTACAAACAAATGTAGTCCAGCCTGACAGCAGTCAGAACTGGGGTAGTGCTGTTGTTTTGGCTTGGGGCTTAGCAACAGGAAGCTTCCTAAGGTTTGGGAAACACTTTCTACCATGATTGAGGTAATGGTTATGTAAATATATGCAATTGTCAAAACTCCGTAAACCCATACATACATTCTAATGTATGTATTCTAATGTATGTAAGTAAAACTCCAATAAAAAACAGTTTCTATACTGTCTGCTCGAGTCCACTGTGAATCTGCCTGGCCTCAACCATCTGTGTTACATTGTCCATCAAGAGTTGAAGGCAAAACCATTGGATGCAAAGGTACACTTCACCAGTCTCTGAGCACTTTGCCAAAAGTGCAAAATGTCCTCGGCCTTCTTTCTAGCCACAGGAAAAGCTTCCCGGGGTAGGGGAAGGGCCTCCATCAAAGCCACCCCCCACCCTCATCAGGGTATTTCACATTGTCCAAAATCCGTAATCCGTAAGTCCATCCCACAAAGGAGCCAATGCCCACTCCGGTCGTAGTCCAGGAAATCAGTCCACGCACGTGGGTCATCAGCCACCCCCCTCATTCCTGCCATCCTGGCAGGTCTTACACTGTCCCAGAGAGGGGCACATGGCGACCAGCCCTATGTCCCAAAATCACAGACCTACCAGGGCCGCAGTAGGTGCTCCTTCCAGCTGGGCTTCCATCTTCTGGAGACTTCAAATCACAACTCCAGCCCAATTCTCATCCTCCAAAGAGGAACTGAAAACACCAGCTCCCGCTGCCAGGCTCAAGCCCCGGGCTGCCACCACCTTCTCCTCTGCAGACGTTGCAACTCCGGACCTGGCCTCAGCCTCAGCCTCAGCCCCGGCCTCCTGCTGCTGCTGGCTCTCCGCAACATCCAGGGCAAGCTGCAACTCACGAACCTCTGAATCCTCCTCCAGCAGCTGCTCCATTTCCAGGTGAATCTCGCAAACCTGGTCGGCCTTCTCCTCCAGCACTTCCTCCAGCTCCAGGGTCAGCATCTGTTTCTCCCGCATTTGCTCCAGCTCCTTCCACTGCTCAGTTTGCAGGTCCTGGGCAGCCTCCTCCACGGAGCTCTCGGTTTCCTCACGCATGGCTGTAAAAGTCAGCCAGCCTACGGTCCCCAAAATGACAGCCATGGGGAACCATAACAGCAGCCAGTCCACTACTCCACCACTCAAAGGTGTTTTGGCTCCATACCAATCTGTATCGAATCCTGCCACAGACTACGCCAAATGTAAAGCCAGTATCCAGGGCCAGGGCCACCATCAGAGCAGCCCAGCCCATGCAGGTTCGCATTGGATTCGGACAGTCGGTAAAGAAACAATAGAGCCAAAAACTGATGGACCATTTTCTTTAATTCTAGCTTGCACCCGGCAGGCAAGTAAAAACACACACTGGGCTCCAAAACCCACTCACATTCAGTGCTCACAAAGCCACTGACTTATCCGAGTTTCCTAGAATCAAAGGTTTCTAGCTCACCAGCCTTATTCTCCTCAGTTCCCCATCTCCTTTCTTATCCCAGATACAAACTCTACACAAACTGGCATCTCACTCAGCACTCCACCATCTTGGCTGCTTCCCCTGGCCTACTCCACGGGGCCTCCTTCTGCTCTCCTCTCTGCTCCCTCTGCTCTCTCATGCTAATCATCCCAGGAACCAAGAGAGCAAACTCTCATTCTGCCCCCATTTTATAGTGTAGATTCCAAACCTTTAATCCAATATACAAAATAGGGAAGTCTCTAATACAAAGTCATTTCTCTGAGGCATGATTGGATTGTACCACCCCACATCAAAAAGGGTGGGAAAGGCTTAATCCCAAAACCAAGCTCCAGGCTACGACAATCCCCAACACACATTAATATCACCTGGTGATGGCCTCACGTGGGCAGCATCATCTTTAACAAAGTGAGCATAATACATTTTATCTGCCCAACAAGCAGGAAGCATCAACTCCATATGTGCCTTGACCAGGCAAGCCCAGGGTTTCAAACCAGCAACCTCAGCATTTCCAGGTCTACACTTTATCCACTGTGCCACCACATGTCAGGCTATTTTTAAAAAATAAAACATTGTTCAGACTTAAATATAAATAAAACAGAAATAATGTAACTTATTTATTCTTTCTCTGCAGACTGGTACCAAATGGCCCACAGACTGGTACCAGTCCATGGCCCAGGGGTTAGGGACCACTGCTGTACCTTACTTCCTCAGGTTTACATAGAGACACCAAGTCCAGATGAATTTTGAAGGATTTTATTAAAGGAGGAGATTTATTAAATATGCTGGCCATATATGACTAACAGAGGGCATATCTGACCCAAATCGTGCAGCTCCAAATATATGTCAGAGGCTGGTTATATACCCTTTGACCACATATATGACAGCATGACACAATCATTAACAAGCTTATAACATTTGTCTAGGGGATTTAAAAAAATGTTAAAACTTTCAAGGTAACACAATGGTGATGTCATTTTACATATCAAAATACATTCATAAACCTTTCAGTGTCTATCTTTTCTCCTTTGCCTAGAGGTATAGGTTAATCTCAGAATTCCAGGAAGGGTGGGAGAGCTAAAATCAGTGTAGGGTGGTATGTAAGTTTTGTCTCTTATTGAAAGGGAAAGGACGTTTTCAGATAACCTCAACCCTTCAGAGAACTAAAACTAAATGACCAGTTGTCCTTGTAAGTCAGGAGATTTCTATATACTTTTTCCTCCATTTTCCAAAGAAAAGATGGGACAGAAAGCCTGACTTTTCCTCTTTAAAATGGCATTGCCAATACTAAGTTTTACAGTTCTTTGGCACCTTACCACATTTCCCACTGGTTTTATATTCTAAGTCAAACCGACTCATTTTTAAAGATGTACATGCAGCTGTTGAGTAAGAATACCAGCCTATAACATGTAATAGATATTTATCAGGTAGACTTGATGTTTTTATTAATAGTAATACAGTCTACTGAAGAAACAAATACTATTGATTTATTTCTTACAACCTGCACAAATTTTCTGTAATTTATATAAATTCTTAATTTTATAAATTTTTTTTCTTTCTCTTTCAAAAGTGTTTTTATACCCTATACCATTAGTTACTAAAATTATACAATTCCTTTTAGTCAGAATTCTTAAAAAATCTTAACCTTTAGTGACAACCAAGCTGGCTTTCCTTTTACTCCTGCTTCCCTTTTTCCTCAAAGTCTGATTAAAAGGGAGTCCTTAGTGAGTTTCTTTATGTATTATCTGTGCGTAGACCAACCAGCTTCTGGTTTGTGGTTGGAGCAGGGCATGCCGTCTTTCTTAGGGTTAACTTACAAGGGTTGGTGGGGTCAGTCTCTGCTTTCCACGAAGGTGTCTCTGCTGGGAATGCAGGTTTCAACCAGCTATGGTAGACCCAGGTGGGCATGCCTTCTACCTTGGCAGCAGTGGAGTGTTCAGGATCATGGTGTATGGACCTGTCCATGTGGGAGTCAGTCCTTGGGTAATGTACTTCTTTATCTAGAGTGAGTCCCCAGGTTGAAAAGGATGTACTGGATCCTGGCAGTGCTGAAAGCACCTGTTGGACAGTCTTTTGAACAGCCTGCTGAGTAATTTGCAGACCTTGCAAGTACTTAAGGAAGGAGTGGTTACATTTCCTTTATGATTTAATTTATGTGTTCTATTTGCCCTGAACCTTTGGTACCTGTAAGCACAATGCAACTGCAAATTAGTTTCTAATTAATATTGGGTTCCTTTCCTACTAGCTGTGAGATTTTGGACACAAATGCAGGCCTAATAATAGAATGGGCAAGCTAAATCTGGAAAGAATTTTACACAACAACTTTCTAACAGCTGTCACTGTGGCCCCACTTCCAGTAGGAAAAGCTTCTATTCATTTGTCAGTTATTTCATTAAAATCTATTTTTAAATGTTTACTTGGGAAAGCTTCTCTTTCCCTATTTTTTCTTTTTTTCACAATTTCTTTAATTTGCTTAGTATTTACTTGGACATAAACTAAACACTCAGATATTATGACTTCTGTAATAGATTCTAAACCTGACACTTTTAATTATTCTTTTCCTGCTGGCAAAATCTTTTTCTAATTGTTTGTGAATAAACCTTTAGCA
Organism: Saccopteryx leptura; assembly: GCF_036850995.1. Lineage (NCBI taxonomy): Eukaryota > Metazoa > Chordata > Mammalia > Chiroptera > Emballonuridae > Saccopteryx > Saccopteryx leptura. The sequence goes on from NC_089509.1 coordinate 2,185,041, forward strand.
ATAAGGGTTTTAGTAAAGTTACTAAAGTTTTCTAGAAGCCCCACTGGTTTTAGGTAGTGTTAAGCCAAATTCGGAGGGACTGAAAACATGAAAGACAGGAACAATGTCCGTCGTTTACACATCAAAGCTTTATTGTCTAGCTTGGCCAAGCGGCGGCAGCTCCAACAGAAATCTGAGGGAGAGTGCGCTGAGACTTTGTTCTACCTAGTTTTTATAGTTTTGAAAGTGGGAAGTACAGAAGCAAAAATTGTATTTAGGAGCCCTTTCCCACTATTGGTTATAGTCATGTGTCCTTTAACATGATAGTACCATATTCAATTTGCAAGCCATACATCCTTTTGGAGAAAACAAATCAACACAATGGTAGAAAGATATCTCTTTACATATTAAAAGGCCTTCCTATATTTTCTAGTGTTCAACCACCATCTCTCTGTCCAGAGTCAGATGTATTAACCACATGCATTTACATAAGAGAGGTAGTTTCTGTGGGGACAAATGCCCGCAAATGGCTCATAGTTATAAGAAAAGGTTTATTTTGGCTTTTGTCTTCCTGCACCTGGCTAGCCATTCACTCCTTTCCCCACAGGTGTGGTGGAATGTCAGGGAATCCATGTTTTCCTTCCCTTTTCATTTACAATACAATGGCAAGAGCCATCCTGGTTATGCCAATCACACAGTACAGACTATTCTCACAATATCTCTGCACACCTTAACCCAAATTAATAAAATGTTCTCCAAGCCTCCTAAAATATTAATATTAATTCTGTAGCCTTTGGTACTTTACAACACTTGCGGGTGAAATGGCTCAGTGGCTCCTCGGTAGCATCTTAAGCTGTTTGGTTTTTCTTAAGTTTTAGGGAGTCTCCTTTCCTTTGGTGTCCTGGTCAGTGGAAGAAAGCCACCATCTCAGGGGAGCAGGCTCCTGCATTGTTGGGGTGAGGGTTTGAGCCTCACCTTTGCTAGTTTTTAAGCTTTGTCTTTATGCTCCCCTCCTTTGACTGTGCCTGTCTTAGGTCGCCCCTGCTTTTGGGGATCTTACTCATCATTGACTAACCAGCCATCTTGGGAGCCAGGCAGAGCTATGTGATTGAGGGAGGAGCTAGGTCCCTTCCAAAATGCTTAGTTTTATTCACTTATTTATTTTTAGCAGCTGATGATGCTCCTTTTTAAAAATTTATAATATTTTTTTAAATTTTTTTTTAAAATAAATTTTTATTAATGGTAATGGGATGACATTAATAAATCAGGGTACATATATTCAAAGAAAACATGTCTAGGTTATTTTGTCATTAAATTATGTTGCATACCCCTCGCCCAAAGTCAGATTGTCCTTCGCCACCCTCTATCTAGTTCTCTGAGCCCCTCCCCCTCCCCCTAACTCTCCCCCTGCCCTCCCTCCCCCCACCCCTGGTAACCACCACACTCTTGTCCATGTCTCTTAGTCTCATTTTTATGTTCCACCAATGTATAGAATCATGTAGTTCTTGTTTTTTTCTGATTTACTTATTTCACTCCTTATAATGTTATCAAGATCCCACCATTTTGCTGTAAATGATCTGATGTCATCATTTCTTATGGCTGAGTAGTATTCCATAGTGTATATGTGCCACATCTTCTTTATCCAGTCTTCTATTGAAGGGCTTTTTGGTTGTTTCCATGTCTTGGCCACTGTGAACAGTGCTGCAATGAACATGGGGCTACATGTGTCTTCACATATCAATGTTTCTGAGGTTTTGGGGTATATACCCAGTAGAGGGATTGCTGGGTCATAAAGTAGTTCTATTTGCAGTTTTTTGAGGAACCACCATACTTTCCTCTATAATGGTTGTACTACTTTACAGTCCCACCAACAGTGAATGAGGGTTCCTTTTTCTCCACAGCCTCTCCAACATTTGCTATTACCCGTCTTGTTGATAATAGCTAATCTAACAGGGGTGAGGTGGTATCTCATTGTAGTTTTGATTTGCATTTCCCTAATAACTAATGAAGCTGAGCATCTTTTCATATATCTGTTGGCCATTTGTATCTCTTCCTGGGAGAAGTGTCTATTCATGTCCTCTTCCCATTTGTTTATTGGATTGTTTGTTTGTTTGTTGTTGAGTTTTATGAGTTCTTTGTAAATTTTGGAAATTAGGCCCTTATCTGAGCTGTTGTTTGAAAATATCATTTCCCATTTAGTTGGCTGTCTGTTTATTTTTATATCAGTTTCTCTTGCTGAGCAAAAACTTTTTATTCTGATGTAGTCCCATTCATTTATCTTTGCCTTCACTTCTCTTGCCATTGGAGTCAAGTTCATAAAATGTTCTTTAAAACCCAGGTCCATGAGTTTAGTACCTATGTCTTCTTCTATGTACTTTATTGTTTCAGGTCTTATATTTAGGTCTTTGATCCATTTTGAATTAATTTTAGTACATGGGGACAGGCTGTAGTCGAGTTTCATTCTTTTGCATGTGGCTTTCCAGTTTTCCCAACACCATTTGTTGAAGAGGCTTTCTTTTCTCCATTGTGTGTTGTTGGCCCCTTTATCAAAGATTATTTGACCATATATATGTGGTTTTATTTCTGGGCTTTCTATTCTGTTCCATTGGTCTGAGTGTCTATTTTTCTGCCAATACCATGCTGTTTTGATTATCGTGGCCCTATAATATAGTTTAAAGTCAGGTATTGTAATGCCCCCAGCTTCATTCTTTTTCCTTAGGATTGTTTTGGCTATTCGGGGTCTTTTATACTTCCATATAAATCTGATGATTTTTTGTTCCATTTCTTTAAAAAATCTCATAGGGATTTTGATGGGAATTGCATTAAATTTGTATATTGCTTTGGGTAATATGGCCATTTTGATTATATTTATTCTTCCTATCCAAGAACAAGGAATATTTTTCCATCTCATTGTATCTTTTTCGATTTCTCTTAACAATGCTTTGTAATTTTCATTATATAGGTCTTTTACATTCTTTGTTATGTTTATTCCTAGGTATTTTATTTTTTTTGTTGCAATCGTGAAGGGGATTATTTTTTTGAGTTCGTTTTCTAATATTTCATTGTTGGCATATAGAAAGGCTATGGACTTCTGTATGTTAATTTTGTATCCTGTGACCTTACTGTATTGGTTTATTGTTTCTAATAATCTTTTTGTGGAGTCCTTCGGGTTTTCGATGTATAGGATCATATCATCAGCAAAAAGTGATACCTTTACTTCTTCTTTTCCGATATGGATTCCTTTTATTTCTTTGTCTTGTCTCATTGCTCTGGCCAGAACTTCTAGCACCACGTTAAATAAGAGTGGAGAGAGTGGACAACCCTGTCTTGTTCCTGATTTAAGGTAGAAAGTCCTCAGTTTTATGCCGTTTAAAATGATGTTGGCTGATGGTTTATCATATATGGCCTTTATCATGTTGAGATATTTTCCTTCTATACCCATTTTGTTGAGAGTCTTAAACATAAAATTGTGTTGTATTTTATCAAAAGCCTTTTCTGCATCTATTGATAAGATCATGTGGTTTTTGTTCTTTGTTTTGTTGGTATGGTGTATTACGTTAACCGTTTTGCGTATGTTGAACCATCCTTGAGATTCTGGGATGAATCCCACTTGATCATGATGTATTATTTTTTTAATATGTTGTTGTATTCGGTTTGCCAGTATTTTGTTTAGAATTTTAGCATCTGTATTCATTAGAGATATTGGTCTGTAGTTTTCTTTCTTTGTGCCATCCTTGCCAGGTTTTGGTATGAGGGTTATGTTGGCCTCATAAAATATGTTTGGAAGTATTGCTTCTTCTTCAATTTTTTGGAAGACTTTGAGTAGAATAGGAACCAAGTCTTCTTTGAATGTTTGATAGAATTCACTAGTATAACCGTCTGGGCCTGGACTTTTATTTTTGGGGAGGTTTTTAATAGTTTTTTCTATTTCCTCCCTGCTGATTGGTCTGTTTAGGCTTTCTGCTTCTTCATGACTCAGTCTAGGAAGGTTGTATTGTTCTAGGAATTTATCCATTTCTTCTAGATTGTTGTATTTGGTGGCATATAATTTTTCATAGTATTCTACAATAATTCTTTGTATATCTATGATGTCTGTGGTGATCTCTCCTCTTTCATTTTGGATTTTATTTATTTGAGTCCTGTGCCTTTTTTTCTTGGTGAGTCTTGCTAAGGGTTTGTCAATTTTGTTGATCTTTTCAAAGAACCAGCTCCTTGTTTTATTGATTTTTTCTATAGTTTTTCTGTTCTCTATTTCATTTATTTCTGCTCTGATTTATATTATCTCCTTTCTTCGGCTGGTTTGGGTTGTCTTTGTTTTTCTTTTTCTAGTTCCTTAAGGTGTGAAGTTAAGTGGTTCACTTGGGCTCTCTCTTGTTTGTTCATATAGGCCTGAAGTGATCTGAACTTTCCTCTTATTACTGCTTTTGCTGCATCCCAGAGATTCTGATATGTCGTATTTTCATTTTCATTTGTCTGTATATATCTTTTGATCTCTGCGCTTATTTCTTCTTTGACCCATTCATTTTTTAGAAGTATGTTGTTTAGTTTCCACATTTTTGTGGGTTTTTCCCCCTCTTTTTTGCAGTTGAATTCTAGTTTCAAGGTTTTATGATCAGAAAATATGCTTGGTACAATTTCAATTTTTCTAAATTTGCTGATATTGTCTTTGTGGCCCAACATATGGTCAATTCTTGAGAATGTTCCATGTACACTAGAGAAAAATGTATACTCTGTCGCTTTGGGATGAAGTGTCCTGTAGATGTCTATCATGTCCAGGTGTTCTAGTATTTCGTTTAAGGCCACTATATCTTTATTGATTCTCTGTTTGGATGACCGATCTAGAGCCGTCAGCGGAGTATTGAGGTCTCCAAGTATGATTGTATTTTTGTTAGTTTTTGTTTTAAGGTCAATAAGTAGCTGTCTTATATATTTTGGTGCTCCTTGGTTTGGTGCATATATATTAAGGATTGTTATGTCTTCTTGATTCAGTGTCCCCTTAATCATTATGAAGTGACCATTTTTGTCTCTGAGTACTTTTTCTGTCTTGTAGTCAGCATTATCATATATGAGTATTGCTACACCTGCTTTTTTTGGGTGTTGTTTGCTTGGAGTATTGTTTTCCAGCCTTTCACTTTGAATTTGTTTTTATCCTTGTTGCTTAGATGTGTTTCCTGTAGGCAGCATATAGTTGGATTTTCTTTTTTAATCCATTCTGCTACTCTGTGTCTTTTTATTGGTAAGTTTAATCCATTTACATTTAGTGTAATTATTGACACTTGTGGGTTCCCTACTGCTATTTTATAAATTGCTTTCTGTTAGTTTTGTATCTAGTTTGATTCTTCTCTTTTGTTTTTCTATCATTTGTTTTTGTTTGTTTGTGTTCCATACTTCTTTCCTCTGTTGCTACCTTTTTTAAGTCATGTGTTTTTGTGGTGTTTTTTTCTAGGGTGGTTACCATTAAGTAATGAAAAGGGTACCTACCATATTCATTGTAGTACCCTATCTTATAAGTATTTCTGCACTTCATCGTCCTTTGCTACTGTTAATCTCCATTCTCTCCCCCCTTTTTTTCCTTTGTTGTCACAGTTTAAGTTTGGTTTTATTGTTTTCTTGGTGGAGCTGTTACTTGTGGTGTTGTTTTCTTTTGTTCTTTGAATCTGGTTGGAAAACCCCCTTTAGTATTTCCTGGAGTGGGGCTTTCTGTTGATAAATTCTTTCATCTTTTCTGTATTTGTGAATGTTTTTATATCTCCTTCATACTTGAAGGATAGCTTTGATGGGTATAGTATTCTTGGCTGGAAGTTCCTCTCTTTCAGGGCTTTAAATATTGGGGTCCACTCTCTTCTAGCTTGTAGAGTTTCTGCTGAGAAATCTGATGATAATCTAATAGGTCTTCCTTTATATGTTGTACTCTTCTTTTCCCTGGCTGCCTTGAGAATTTTTTCTTTGTCATTGGTTTGTGTCATCTTTATTATGATGTGCCTTGGAGTGGGTTTGTTGGGGTTAAGAAAACTCGGTGTTCTGTTTGCTTCTTGAATTTGAGGCTTTAGTTCTTTCCACAGGCTTGGGAAGTTTTCGTCTATTATTTGTTTGAGTATATTCTCCATTCCATTTTCTTTCTCTTCTCCCTCTGATATACCTATTATTCTTATGTTATTCTTTCTGATGGAGTCAGATAATTCCTGTAGGGCTTTCTCGTTTTTTATTATTTTTGAGTCTCTTTCTTCTTCTCTCTGTTGTGCCTCAAGTTGTTTGTCTTCTATTTCACTAATCCTATCTTCAATCTGGGTTGTTCTGCTAGCTAAGCTTGTTACCTCGTTTTTCAGCTCGTGAATTGAGTTTTTCATTTCTGTTTGATTTGTTTTTATAGTTTCAATTTCCTTGGTAATATATTCTTTGTGTTCATTGAGTTGTTTTCTGATCTCCCTATATTGCCTTTCTGTGTTTTCTTGTATATCTCTGAGTATTTTTAAGATTTCTATTTTAAATTCTCTGTCATTTAGCTCCAAGGCTTCCAATATGTTAAGTCTTTTCTCCATAGATTTTTCCACATCTATTTGTGTTACCTCTCTTTCTTTTGTATCCATAATATTCGATTTCCTCTTTCTTATTGGCATCTGAGGGTGGTCTTGTTGATAGCACTAATTAGAATTAATAAAGAGTAAAAAGTAGAAAAAAAAAAAAGGTAAAACACCCCACACAAAAAAGCAGTAATAATTTATTATTTCCCCCTTTTTTTTCTTTCTTCTCTTTCCCTCCTCTCCCCTCCTCAGGGAAATATCGTGCATATAATGGAGGGTCTGATTTGCGGTGAAGAGTTCAAGGGGCAAAAAAAAAGGGGAAAAGGGACCTACTAAATGCAAAAAAAAAAAAAAAAAAAGGAAGAAAATCTTAGACAAGCATAAGATGATTTGCTTGTGGGTGATGGTCAACTAAGAGATATAATGAGAGGGATAAGAGGGAACCAGAAAAAAGGACAAAAAAAGGAATAATAAAGAAGAAAAAATTAAAAATAATAAGTAAAAATCTGTTGTATTAAGTGGAGCGGAGACTAAATACAATGGAGACCTTGGGTTGGGAGGACCCAAAATGCCACAAAAATAAACAAACAAGAAAAAAACAAAAACAAAAGCGAAAAAGAAAAGTAAAGCCAAAAAAAAGCCTTGAGTCCCAAATTAACTAATTTGTTCGTGATTGAGGATTAAATGGGAGGAAAGTAAAACGAGAAAAAAAAAAGAAAAAACGAATAGAAAGGAAAAAATAAGAAAAAGAGAAAAACGAAGGAAGAAATAAAAAGAAGAGAAAAAAACAAAATAAAGCAAAACAAAAAAAAACAAAAGAGGAGAAAGTGAGAGTTAAGTGTTTTGGAGTATAATCTTAAAGGAGGGTGAGGATGAAGAAGAGAAATAAAATGTAACACTTATGGGTAGTGTAGTTCAAGAAAAGGGAAGCATAAGATGGGCAGAGAATATAAGGACCGAGGTGGAGGAAATAAAGGCAATAAGATAGAAGAAACAAACAACAACAACAACAACAAAAAAATTAGTGGAACAAGTTGTAAAGTCTGTGGATTTTTCTTGATTTTGAGATGTTAACTTCTTCCTTTTTCTTTTCTCTCCCTCTTCCTGGTCGGTGACTCTTTACCCCAGGCTCTGCCCCTGTGTCACACTTAGGTAGGGATTTGCAGTTGATGGGATTCTATGGCAATGTCATATAATTGGCTTTAGTCTTGCTGGTAGTCAAGGCTTGTTGGCGTTTGCAGGGTCCAATGATGAGAGAGTTTGCTTTCCTGGATTCTCTCTCCTAGTCCCCCCTTCCTGAATTAGCAGCCTGTTGATCCAGCTATAAGGCTGCCACTGCTTCTGCCTGGGGAGTAAGAGGCTCAAAGAGCTGGGAAATCCCCACTCTATCCCCACTCAGTGCAAGGCTTTGGGAAAGGCTCTGGCAGTCAGGGCCTCCAGTGTAATCAGGCGGGGGTGGGAGTCAATTGTTGTCAAGGTGACTGTTCAGCGCCTAGCATTCCGTTGGACCTCTCAACCCAGGCTTTCCACACTTTGTAGCCTGTTTTGGCTGGGAAGAAGAGGCACTAGTCTCTGCTTGCGACTAGTGTAGTATAGATCTTATTATCTGCCAAGTCCTTCTTGTTAGTGTTTATCCCTGAATATGGAGGCTCTATCAATCAGAAGTTGCCCCCGCCCCTTTAGCGAGAGGCACTAAAAAATATCACGCCTCTTGTCTTGGGTCGGTGAACTGAGAGAGATCTTATCAATTAGAACTGAGGGTGCGCAGATTTCACGGGTTAAGTTAATTTCAGTAATTGGGTCGCAGCTGTGCTCCGGAAGGTATTTCAGGCTGCCTGCGCGCGCCCCTCCCCCAACGCTTGATTGTTAGCTTGAATGGCTGGGTGAGGTGCCCCGCCCACGGAGAGAATCTCCCAAGTAGGGAATACTGCCCTGGGGCCTCTCCCGCTCCCCGTGCGCAGGCCGCTGGGAACGTCAGCAGCGCTCGCTCCGCAACCGAACCGGGCGCTGCCCGCGGCTGCTCGCGGCGGCTGCTTGCGGCGGCGGTGCTCACTCTGCAACCGAACCGGGCGCTGCTCGTGGTGGCTCGCGGCGGCGGCTTGCGGCGGCGGCTCGCGGCGGCGGCTCGCAGCTCCCGAGTATGGGCTGACTCACCACCACCACAGGCGCACTTCCTCGCGGCTTGAATCAACGTCCCTGCGGTAGCTTCCTCCACACCCTCGTCTCCCAGATCCAAGTGATAACAGTCCCTTCGCTTTCAGTTTTTGTGGAACTCCGGAATGCTCCGAAGATAAATTTTCCTGTTTCTAGTTGATAAATTTGTTGTGATTTTGGGGAGATCTGTCGGACGCGCTGCTCATGGCGCCATTTCCGTGACGTCACTCTTTTTAAAATATTTATAGCTGATTGCTATATAAAAGGCTAAGTTTACTGCCTCAGTATTTTTTCTGATCTTGGCTAACAGAAACCAAGGGAAAATGTCTAAATCTTTCTCACTTCCTTGGGAGCTAGAATCTTACTTAAGCTAGGCAATTAGAAACATTTTCTTGAGGTAGTCTCAATTGTTTTACAGATTCTAACAATCCTGCTAGGTCTTGAGACTTCCCTGATAGAGGGAATTCTGAATTTTCTAATTCTAGAGGTCACTTGGAAAAAAGGATTTGAACTATTTTCTATTACATTTGTGTCTCAAATTCTAAAGATTTAGTTATAATTACTAACTGAAATGACCAATAAATCTTATATTTTATTTAATTACAATTTTTTTTTACATTGTAAGAAAACATACTTTATTTATGCTGTAATTTTACTGTTAGGCTAATCAATAGTAATATTTGTCACTCAGGGTTTTTGGTGACCTAACACTGAACAATACTGCTTCAAAATGATAATAAACTAAACATCACATAAAAAGATATTATTAATAACCAATACATATTCCCTAATATTTAAACCAAGATTTTAACATCACAGGGATAATGAAATAGCAAATAAAAAGGAGAATTAACAAAAGGCTTTTGAAATAACATACAATTCTAACATGAAAAATATCTTTTACATAACAAGGGATTCTTGGTGCAAAAGGAAGTCTTTGGATTTGGCAGACTATACAATTCTATATGCCTTATTATTAGTACAATTTTAATACAGTTTACAATAAGAGGATTGTAAACTACAACCCCAATGAATTATTGATTGAGAAAAATAAAGAATTGTCTCACTATTTCATAACTGCCCAGCTGACAAAGAGATAATAACCCTCTTTTTGACTGTATGGCCAGTAGTCATGACCACCATCGCAGCCACCTGGCCCATGCAGGTTTGCATTAGATTCAGACAGATGGTAATGAAACAATGGAACCAAAAACTGGTGGGCCATCATTTTTAATCCTAGCTTGCACCCAGTGGGCAAGTAATACACTAACTGGGCTCCAAAACCCACTCATTCAGTGTTAACAAAGCTACTGACTTATCTGAGTTTCCTAGAATCAAAGGTTTCTAGCTCACTAGCCTTATTCACCTCTGTTCCCCATCTCCTTCTCTCTGCACAAATTGGCTCTCCTTTAGCACTCTGCTAACTTGGCTGCTTCTCCTGGCCTCCTCTATGTGTCCTTTCTCTACTCTCCTCTCTAATGCTAATCTCAGGAACTGAGAGAAAGCAAGCTCCCAGTCTGCCCCACTTTATAGTAGAAATCAAAACCTTTAATTCAATATACAAACAAGAAAGTCTCTGATACAAAGTCACTTATCTGAGGCATATTGAGATTCCTCATGAAAGTGCACCACCCCACATCATGCAATCAGTCAAGGGTGTGGAGAAAAGTGTAGTCTTAAAACTAAGCCTTAGGCTATAACCACCCTCCCAGCTTACATCCTGTTTCCCACACCCAATGCAAACTATAAGTGAGCAAACATATATATCAATTTGCAAACTTATTTGACACACATTGACTGACAGTGCTTTACACCATCAAGTCAACGTAAGGGTCGGGGTGCCTCAGATTTTTGGTTCCCAAGGGGGTACTATTATGACTAAAGCAGTTGGTCTCCCCCATGAATCCCATGCCTCTTACATTAGATAACAACCATGCCACACGAAGGAACTGGGGACGGGTAGGGGAAACTTGGAGGGGACACAAAATTTGCCTTGGCCCTGTGGGAGAGAGTCGGAACCCTTCTCCCAGTGCTAGTCTTGTACACTTTATACTTATTTTTTCTTCTATAATTTTTAAAACACCAGTGGAGGGAAACAAGCCACCACACCCACCCATGGAGGGTCCAAGTGACCCATATGTCCTAGGGAGGGGAAAGGGAGAGGCAGCTGGAAGACCTGTCCCTAATAATCCCATCTCTTATAATCCTATTACTTATGATCCAATCACGCATTCTGGAATTGTAATTCATTTCAAGGAAATGATAACCAGAAAGGTCCACACCCATGGTTTGTTAATTTCTAAATGTTTCTACCTGGCCATGTTTTTTCTTTCTCTAAGATTTTTCTAAAGCAAAGTTCCAATTTTTAATACTATTCTTACTCTGTATCTTCCAAATAGGTAAAACTTCCTTTGGTCATTAGATAGATATTTGAATATCTAAAACTAGTTTCTATTTTATCTTTCCTCCAGTTACCCTATTCTTAGTTGTCCCTGCCAACTTACTCTAGTGCCCTTCCCCCACCATTCTGCATATAGCACATCTGGGCCCTGCCTTCTGCTCTTCTCTCACCCAAACAGCTTATTTGCCAGCCTTTTTCCCCAGAGGCTGGAGAAACACTTCCTGAAGTGCATTTCTCAGCCTTCTCTTCCTATATTTAATGTTAGGGGTGCTGATTTACAAAATTGAAACTGTCCAGGAGAATGCAGGAATTAGCACACCAATAAAAGCAAAAAAGATAAGACAGATAATAACTAGCACCCAGAATAAAGGATGTTTGACTATAGAGGTGTCAACTGTTACACAAGACAAGAGGAAGAAGCCAACAGAAGAGAATAATTTCTTCAGAGGAGAAGTCTGACAGAGTGCCCTGAAGCCAGAGGTCTTGGATCCAAGAAAAGAGATGTAGTGGCTCTGAGGAGAAAGGCCCGAACCATTAAATGTCACAAGAGATTTCTTGAATTAACAAGGAGAACCGACAGTACAAATAATTTAATATTTAAGACTTTTTAAACTTCTATAAATTTTTCTAGTTTTTATAATTTTCAGGTTTTGGCAGATAGCAACTAACCCAATATGAAGTTTATAAATTTTCTTTCACATTTGCTCTCTGGTTTTAAGCTAGAAATTTTCAAAATTTTGCATGCAAGAATTTAATTCAGGCCTTAAAATAGATACATTTAGACATTTAACAAGGACTTCACATACCAAATCAAAAACTACAAAATTTAAATGAGCGTGCTTTACTTATTCCAATTAAAATTATACCAGAGATTTTTCTGACAAACAAAGCGACAAAATAGATCACTGAATATTTAAGCACACAGCTCAATAGACAAAGAAAGGGGTTCCCCCATTAGGGGACTCTCAGGTGCCTGCTCAGCCATGTCCCAGCAGGGAGGGCTTAGGCTCAGGCACCAGAGATTCCCCTTCAAGCAATGGTGATGTCATTTTACATATCAAAATATATTCATAGCCTGACCAGGCAGTGATGCAGCGGATAGAGCATCAAACTGAGATGCGGAAGAACCCAGTTTTGAGACCTTGAGGTTGCCAGCTTGAGTGAGAGCTCATCTAGTTTTAGCAAAGCTCACCAGCTTGGACCCAAGGTCACTGGCTCGAGCAAGGGGTTAGTTGATCTGCTGAAGACCCACAGTCAAGGCACATATGAGAAAGCAATCAATAAACAACTAAGGTGTCTCAATGGAAAACTGATAATTGATGCTTCTCATCTCTCTCTATTCCTGTCTGTCCCCATTTATCCCTCTCTCTGACTCTCTCTCTCTGTATAAAAAATAAAAGAAAATACATTCATAAACCTTTTAGTGTCTATCTTTTCTCCTTTGCCTAGAGGTAAACGTTAATGTCAGGATTTCAGGAAGAAAGGGAGAGCAAAAATCAGTGTAGGGTGGTATGTAAATTTTGTCTCTTACTGAAAGGAAAAAGAAGTTTTCAGATAACCTAAACCCTTCAGAGAACTAAAACTAAATGACCAGTTGTCCTTGTAAGTCAGGAGATTTCTATATCCTTTTCCCTCCATTTTCCAAAGAAAAGACGGAACAGAAAGCCTGACTTTTCCTCGCCAACCTACTCCAAGGCACATCATAATGAAATTGGCACAAAGCAACGGCAAAGAAAAAATTCTCAAGGCAGCCTGGGAAAAGAAGAATACAACATATAAAGGAAGGCCCATTAGATTATCATCAGATTTATCAGCAGAAACTCTACAAGCTAGAAGAGAGTGGACCCCAATATTTAAAGTCCTGAAAGAGAGGAACTTTCAGCCAAAATACTATACCCATCAAAGCTATCCTACAAATATGAAGGAGAAATAAAAACATTCACAGATACAGAAAAGATGAGGGAATTTATCATCAGAAAACCCCCACTCCAGGAATTACTAAAGGGGGTTCTCCAATAAGATACAAAGAACAACAACAACAAAAAAGCCATAAGTAAAAGCTCCAAGAAGAACACAATAAAACCAAATTTAAACTGTGACAACAACAAAAAGAAAGGGGGGGGGAGAGGATGGACATTAACAGTAGCAAAGGACGATGGAGGGCAAAAGTACTCAGAAAATAGTGCTCTACAATGAACAGGGTAGGAACCCTTTTTATTACTCAAAGGTAACCACCATTGAAAAAACCACCACAGAAGCACATGAGATAAAAAAGATAGCAACAGAGGAAAGATGTATGTAATACAACCAAATAAAAACAAAAGATAGAAAAACAAAAGAGAAGGATCAAACAAGACACAAAACTAACAGAAAGAAATCTATAAAATGGCAATAGGGAACCCACAAGTGTCAATAATTACACTAAATGTAAACAGATTAAACTCACCAATAAAAAAGCACAGAGTAGCAGAATGGATTAAAAAAGAAAATCCAACTGTATGCTGCCTAAAGGAAACTCATCTAAGTAACAAGGATAAAAACAAATTCAAAGTGAAAGCCTGGAAAACAATACTCCAAGCAAATAACATCCAAAAAAAAGGAGGTGTAGCAATACTCATCTCTGATAATGCTGACTACAAGACAGCAAAAGTACTCAGAGACAAAAATGGCCATTTCATAATGGCTAAGGGGACACTGAATCAAGAAGACATTACAATTCCTAATATATATGCACCAAACTAAGGAGCACAAAAATATATAAGACAGCTACTTATTGACCTTAAAACAAAAACTGACAATAATACAACCATACTTGGAGACCTCAATACACCGCTGATGGCTCTAGATCGGACATCCAAACAGAGAATCAACAAAGATATAGTGGCCTTAAACAAAACACTAGAGCACCTCGATATGATAGACATCTACAGGACATTTCATCCCAAAGTGACTGAGTATACATTTTTCTCCAGTGTACATGGATCATTCTCAAGAATTGACCATATGTTGGGCCACAAACACAACATCAGCAAATTCAGAAAAATCGAAGTTGTACCAAGCATATTTTCTGATCATAAAGCCTTGAAACTAGAATTCAACTGCAAAAAGGAGGGAAAAAAATTTCACAAAAATGTGGAAATTAAACAACACACTTTTAAAAAATGAATGGGTCAAAGAAAAAATAAGTGCAGAGATCAAAAGATATATACACACTAATGAAAATGACAATATGACATATCAGAATCTATGGAATGCAGCAAAAGCAGTGATAAGAGGGAAGTTCATATCACTTCAGGCATATATGAACAAAGAAGAGAGAGCCCAAGTGAACCACTTAACTTCACACCTTAAGGAACTAGAAAAAGAAGAACAAAGACAACCCAAAACCAGCTGAAGAAAGGAGATAATAAAAATCAGAGCAGAAATAAATGAAATAGAGAACAGAAAAACTATAGTAAAAATTAATAGAACAAGGAGCTGGTTCTTTGAAAAGATCAACAAAATTGACAAACCCTTGGCATGACTTACCAAGGATAAAAGAGAAAGAACTCATATAAACAAAATCCAAAAGGAAAGAGGAGAAATCACCACAGACACCATAGATATACAAAGAATTATTGTAGAATAGTATGAAAAACTTTATGCCACTAAATTCAACAACCTAGAAGAAATGGATAAATTCCTGGAAAAATACAACCTTCCTAGACTGAGTCAAGAAGAAGCAGAAAGCCTAAAAAACATATCAGTAGAGAAGAAATAGAAAAAAACATTAAAAATCTTCCCAAAAATAAAAGTCCAGGCCCTGACAGCTATACAAGCGAATTTTATCAAACATTCAAAGAAGGCTTGGTTCCTATTCTACTGAACGTCTTCCAAAAAATTGAAGAAGAAGCAATACTTCCAAACACATTTTATGAGGCCAACATAACCCTAATACCAAAACCAGGCAAGGATGGCACAAAAAAAGTAAACTACAGACCAATATCTCTAATGAATACAGATGCTAAAATACTAAACAAAATACTAGCAAATCGAACACAACAACATATTAAAAAATAATACATCATGATCAAATGGGATTCATCCCAGAATCTCAAGGATGGTTCAACATATGTAAAACGGTTAACATAATACACCATATCAACAAAACAAAGAACAAAAACCGCATGATCTTATCAATAGACGCAGAAAAGGCTTTCGATAAAATACAACACAATTTTATGTTTAAGACTCTCAACAAAATGGGTATAGAAGGAAAATATCTCAACATGATAAAGGACATATATGATAAACCATCAGCTAACATCATACTAAATGGCACTAAACTGAAGGCTTTCCCCCTTAAATCAGGAACAAGACAGGGTTGTCCACTCTCTCCACTCTTATTTAATGTGGTACTAGAGGTTCTAGCCAGAGCAATCAGACAAGACAAAGAAATAAAAGGCATTCATATCAGAAAAGAAGAAGTAAAGGTATCATTTTTTGCAGATGATGTGATCCTATATATCAAAAACCCCAAAGAATCCACAAAAAGACTACTAGAAACAATAAGCCAATACAGTAAGGTCACAGGATACAAAATTTAACATACAGAAGTCAATAGCCTTTCTATATGCCAACAATGAAACAATTGAGAATGAACTCAAAAGAATAATCCCCTTCACAATTGCAACAAAAAAAATACTTAAGAATAAACATAACAAAGAATGTAAAGGACTTATATAATGAAAACTATAAACCATTGTTAAGGGAAATTGAAAAAGATATAATGAAATGGAAGAATATACCTTGTTCTTGGTTAGGAAGAATATATATAATCAAGATGGCCATATTACCCAAAGCAATATACAAATTTAATGCAATTCCCATCAAAATTCCAATGACATTTTTTAAAGAAATGGAGCAAAAAATCATCAGATTTATATGGAACTATAAAAAACCCCGAATAGCCAAAGCAATCCTAAAGAAAAAGAATGAAGCTAGGGGCATTACAATACCTGACTTCAAACTATATTATAGGGCCACGACAATCAAAACAGCATGGTATTGGCAGAAAAATAGACACTCAGATCAATGGAACAGAATAGAAAACCCAGAAATAAAACCACATATATATAGTCAAATAATTTTTGATAAAGGGGCCAACAACACACAATGGAGAAAAGAAAGCCTCTTCAATAAATGGTGCTGGGAAAACTGGAAAGCCACATGCAAAAGAATGAAACTGGACTACAGTCTGTCCCCCTGTACTAAAATTAACTCAAAATGGATCAAAGGTCTAAATATAAGACCTGAAACAATTAAGTACATAGAAGAAGACATAGGTACTAAACTCATGGACCTGGGTTTTAAAGAGCATTTTATGAATTTGACTCCAATGGCAAGAGAAGTGAAGGCAAAAATTAATGAATGGGACTACATCAGACTAAGAAGTTTTTGCTCAGCAAGAGAAACTGATAACAAAATAAACAGACAGCCAACTAAATGGGAAATGATATTTTCAAACAACAGCTCAGATAAGGGCCTAATATCCAAAATATACAAAGAACTCATAAAACTCCACAACAAACAAACAAACAATCCATTAAAAAAATGGGAAGAGGACGTGATCAGACACTTCTTTCAGGAAGAAATACAAATGGCCAACAGATACATGAAAAGATGCTCATCTTCTTTAGTTATTAGAGAAATGCAAATCAAAACTGCAATGAGATACCACCTCACACCTGCTAGATTATCTATTATTAACAAGACAGGTAATAGCAAGTGTTGGAGAGGCTGGGGAGAAAAAGGAACCCTCATCCACTGTTGGTGGGAATGTAAAGTAGTACAACCAGTATGGAAGAAAGTATGGTGGTTCCTCAAAAAACTGAAAATAGAACTACCTTATGATGCAGCAATCCCTCTACTGGGTATATACCCCCAAAACTCAGAAACATTGATACGTAAAGACACATGCAGCTCCATGTTCATTGCAGCATTGTTCACAGTGGCCAGGACATGGAAACAACCAAAAAGCTTATCAGTAGATGACTGAATAAAGAAGATGTGGCACATATACACTATGGAATACTACTCAGCCATAAGAAATGATGACATCGGATCATTTACAGCAAAATGGTGGGATCTTGATAACATTATACGAAGTGAAATAAGTAAATCAGAAAAAAACAGGAACTGCATTATTCCATACGTAGGTGGGACATAAAAGTGAAACTAAGAGACATTGATAAGAGTGCGGTGGTTATGGGGGCAGGGGGGAAGAGGGAGAGGGAAAGGGGTGGGGAGGGGCACAAAGAAAACTAGATAGAAGGTGACAGAGGACAGTCTGACTTTGGGTGATGGGTATGCAACATAAGTGAACGACAAGATAACCTGGACTTTTTATCTTTGAATATATGTATCCTGATTTATTGATGTCGCCCCATTAAAAATAAAATTATTTAAAAAAATAAATAAATAAAATGGTGTTGGTAATACTAAGTTTTACAGTTTTGTGGCACCTTATTACAAGAGGACTAGAGTTGAATAAGAAGAGTATGAAGTTGGAGACCCAGGGAGAGACATAGTGGGGAATAGCCACCAAAAACCCTGTGCTGAGTCATTGTCTAATACTGCAATCACCATCTGTCTTGGATGGAGAAGTCTCCTCTGAGCAGCATCAGCTTGGGGGAAAAGCAACTGCTTCACCATCAGGAGTCTCTCCTGCCCCAATTATGGAGACAAGGTCATGCTGAGAAGCCTGGAATCAGGTGGAACATTAGTTACTCAGTTTTATGGTGTTGAGGCTGGAGCTTTCCCATGCATGCTCCTGACTCTAAGACTGATGATTCTGCCTTATGGAAGACTCAGTAGAAACTTCCTGTCTGTGGGCAGAGCACATCTCTGCATCTCAGAGGCCATACCTTACTGAAGCTGTGAAAAAAGTCTGAACAAACTGACACCTGGGGCTAAAGGGCAGAGCCACACCCACCACCCTTCCTAATGCCTGATTACCCCAAGCTGTAGACTCTGCCAGAGGTTTTTGCAGTGGTTGAGCCCAACAAGCAGCCAGCAGAAAAAGATTGCAAGAGGCAGAAATCAGAAAACTTGGCCATTTAAACGAACCTTCCCCCAATCTCAGTATGGATAAAGCCAGCCTAAGTGTACATCTTGGTATTTCTAAGTGCACCTGGTTCCAGCAGAGGTAGTCACAAACTCTGCAAGCTCTGGATTGCTTGTAGTTCCAAGAAGGTTGCTGAGGACCCATCACAGGCAGTGTCTTCTACTTGTTTGTGCTAAGTTCCCCCAGGGAGGCCCAGCGCTGCCACATTCAATGGCCAGCTTGGGAGAGAACTGGTTCAGGACCTAAAAACCCTTGCTAGAGTGGTATCCTAAGGAACGGTTCCTCACATCTGGCCCAGCTGAGGCGAGTTCCACTTTCTGTGATCAGCATCTGCACAACAGCTCATGTGCATTAATAATGTTAGGCAAATAAGTTTGTAAAATGTGTTTTTTAGACTTGCTCACTTATATTTTGCTTTGGCCTGGGAAGCGCCATGTGTATGTAGTCTGTGAAAAGCTATGGTGCTTGCCCTCCAGGCAGCAGATTGCAAATTGCAGATTACCTTCCTGCTAGAGAGAGGCCAATGGATTGCTAATGTTTGCTGGAGAAGGGATTTTTTTCCTAGCCTGAGATTTTCAGGAAGAGAAGAAAAAGTACAGATGTGGGATCAGAGCTGAAAGGCTTTGGGAGCTCCACTGAGTCTGGTGGGGGCCTTTGATTACAGAAGGACCTGGAGAAGATTTTTCTGGGTTGTGGAACTAAAAATTGCATCAGGGCTTTGGGAGCTCTGAATGAGAAAAAAGTGGTCTTTTCTGCCTGTTTGCTTGTTTGCCAGTATGAGACTTAACCTAACAAAATGGCCCATCATTTTTTGGCTCTACTGTTTACTTACCTTCTGCCCAAATCCAGTGAGAACCTGTATCACCACAATGGTAGTGGCCACTGGCCATACAGATATGTTGGAGCTTCATAGTCTTGGTACTGCATATCCTGCCCCACTGGGTTAAATTTCACAGGGAAAGGGAGAGAGGCTTGGAGCATGGACATTTAAAGTGTGCGTTTCTGTAAGCCTTCTGGGTCTGGTTGAGGGACTTAACCACTTTTGAGGGTGCACAGTCAGCCTCAGGGGAGGTCTCTCTCAGACTTCTTACCTGAGATGAGGGTCTCTCCAGCTGAAAAAACTTCTGCAGAGGAGACTGTGGGTCCTACTTGATCTAAACCTGCTGGGCACCCTGTTAGGGAGAAATAAAATTTGAGTATCCAGCAGTGTCTGAGGGATTAGGCTCTGGAGTAGGGGCTAATTTTCCCATACTGAGCTCCTGATGTAGAGACCACTGAATTAGGGGTTCCACTAATGTATTCCCAACCACAACAGCCTTAACCTACCAAGCTCGCAATCACAATGTGTAGAGCGGTTGGTAGGGTAAGGCCAGTCTGAGCCCACACTACAGTCTTTCTATAGAAGACTCTGTGGGAAGACCAAGCAGCTGCAAGAGGAGAAGGAGCAGCTGAAAAGTGAAGACAAATCTTCTAGAGCTTGGGGCTTTTACAGAGCTTCTGTCCTCTCTAAGCAGAAGGAAGCTGATTCTTATATACAGGTTGACCTCTGCGATACTACTCAGGCACAGAAAAAAAAGACACAAACAGGCAACAGAGCAGTAGCTCCAGACAGGTAGCCCACAGCAAGTTACAAACAATGGCTGGTGCCAACCCCAAAAAATCTAGAACCAGCACAACTGGTAGTGAGTGGCAGGAAGCACCAACCCTAGACTTAGCTAGCTACACCAGCAGTATGCCCAAATGAAGAGTCCAGGAGGCACTAGAAACAGTGAAGGCTAAATATGCCCAACAGGACAGACACTGCACAGTATGTAATACACATGATCAAGGTTGACCTTAGAACCAGCCAGCCTGAAAGGATAACAGCACCTATGAAAGGACCAACTGAATTCAATACCCACATACCACAAGAAGGAAAATACTACCCTCAAGAAGCATTCCTAGAACAAGAAAAAAAGGTGGCCTGGAGGTCAGTACCACCAAGACCATGCTCTTCATAAAGACACCACAACAAATTTCAAAGTTAGAAAAAGCTAACTAATACACAGAAAAGATGAGCAGACAAAGAAATATGACCCAAATGAGTCAACAAGAGGAAATCCCAGAAAAAGAAGTAAATGAAATGGAAGTAAACAAACTAACAAACACAGAGTTTAAAATCATGATTTTTAAGATGCTCAAGGATCTTAGAGCAACAGTGGGTGATCATAATGAGAACCTCAATAAAGAGATAGCAAACATCAAAAAGGACATTGAAGTCATAAAAAAGAACCAAACAGAAATGACAAATACAATATCAGAAATGAAGACTATACATGAAGGAATTAACAGCAGGCTGGATGAAGCAGAGGATCAAATCAGCAATTTAGCAGACAAGATAAACAGAAGAACAGAAGCAGAGCAGCAAAATAAAAAGAGGCTCAAAAAGTCTGAGGATAGAGAGACAAGATGGCGATGGAGTAGGCAGACGTACCAACTTCCACCTCCCAGAACCAAAGTAGATTATAAACTAATTTTAAGAACCATCATCTGGAAAAACCAACTTTGGACTAAACTAAGAGGACTCTTTAACTAAGGAACACTGAAGAAGCCACACTGAAACTGGTAGAAAAAGCGGAAACGCGGAGAGGGCTGCCCAGCTCCCCGGAGCGAACAGCAGCTGGAAGAGACTCCCGTGGTGGGAAGTGAGTTTAGCAGAGAGGGGAGGGTCCTGAGTCCCAGGAAAAAAGCCCCAGCCTGCAGCCCCAGAACCTAGAAGAGGCATATGGACAGTATTTAGCTGGAAACAAGATAGGATACTGTTTGTGAGAAAGAGATAATTTCTCAGACCCAGGATTCTTCTTAAAGGGACTGTGCAGAAAACCTCTCTCACAACCACTCATCCAGGGCTCCAGGGGGTGGGGAGAGAGGAGAGGACTGGAGTAGCAGGACGAGAGTGTAATCTAGGAGGCACAGGGAAAAACATTTTGAGAGACAGCCACCCTAAACCCTGGGCTGAGTCATTTCCCAAATCTGAAGTGAATATTTCCCCTGGAAACAGCCATACTAGCAAAGGGAAGCAGGACAGCAGCCAAACAAGCTCTCCCGCAGCACTCAAAGCAGAGTCACTTAGAAGGAGGGAGCTTCCAGGACTACAGTAGTGAGTCTTAGGGTCTGAGCTGCAGCACCCCCATCCACACGGCTGAGGGCTCACCCAAGGGCAGGTGGCGGTGGGATGCGGAAACATGGTTTTGTTGGCAAGGGGAGAAGCCGGCTGGCCACTACTGAGGCTCAGGTGTGAGCTCAGTCTTGCCCAGCTGGGGAGGAAGGGATGTGCAAAAGTGGTCAAGCCCATCTGCGGGCTGCCTGCAAAACAACCTGCAGGGGAAGGGCAGGAACCCTGGAAGGAGTAGAGACCTTCCCTTGAGCAAGGGCACAGACGCAGAGCCTTGCCACGCCCTTGGAACTGAGGCTTGTGGCCTGACTTGGGAACTGGCTCCTCCCACGGGAGTAAAGCCAAAAGCCCAGAACAAGTGGATTTCTGCTACTGAGCATGGGCATGCAGTCCCACCTGGCCTATGGAGCAAAGGCTTGCAGCTCTACCATGAGCAGGCTCCTCCTGCAAGGGCTAGGCGAAAGCCAGGAATCAGGTAGAGACCCGCAGTTGAGCAAAGGTGCTCACTCCTGCCCTCAGGGCCGAGCATAAGGCCACCCGCAGGGCAGAGCAAAGGCCAAGTCCACCGAGGCTTGTATACCCGAGCACATGATCACAGCTACTCCAGTGAAGGAGAGGAGGAACCACAGCAACAACCCCAGTGGGCAGGCACCAGCAATTCCCATACCTGAATGCCCTGGGCAAGAACAGCAGAGGGGGTGGTGGGCCTGCAGACAGACCACACCTAGGAAACACAGAGGACACACCCAGTGGATTCCAGTGGCCAAAACCTTCTTTTACATAGACAAAATGACAAAGCAGAGAAATGCAACACAAAAGAATTAAGAGAAATCCCCAGAAAAGGACCTGAATGAGTCAGATATAACCATATAACCAGATGCAGAGTTTAAAATAACAATTGTTAGGATGCTCAATGATATCAGAACAACAATAGGTAGTCATTAAGAACACCTAAATAAAAAGATAGCAAATATAAAAAGGAACATTAAAATAATAACAAAAAATCACTCAGAAATGACAAATACAATATTAGAAATAAAGAACACAGTGGAAGGAATTAAAAGCAGGATGGATGAAGCTGAGAATCGAATCAGTGAGATAGAGGACAAGATAAATAAAGGCATGGAAGCAGAGCAGAAAAAAGAAAAGAGACTCAAAAATTCTGAGGAAACTCTAAGAGGGCTCTGTGACAACATGAAGAGAAATAACATCCACATCATAGGGGTTCCTGAAGAAGAAGAGAAAGAACAAGGGTTAGAGACTTTGTTCAAACATATCATAGTTGAAAACTTCCCTCAATTAAGGCAGAGAAACATCTCACAAGTTCAAGAAGCACAGAGAACTCCATTAAAGAGAAACAAAAAAATCTACACCAAGACACATCATAATTAAAAAAACCAAAGCTAAGTGATATAGAGAAAATATTAAAAGGTACTAGAGAAAAAAAGACTATCACCTACAAAGGAGCCATTATAAGAATGACTTCCCATTTCTCAACAAAAACACTTGAGGCCAGAAGGGAATGGCAAGAAATATTCAAAGTAATGCAAAACAAGAGCCTACAATCAAGACTACTTTATCCAGCAAGGCTATCGTTTAAAATTGAAGGAGAAATGAAAAGCTTTACAAACAAACAAATAAAAAAAAAACCTCAAGAAATTCACTACAACCAAATCAAGGTGCAAGAAATACTAAGGGGCCTGTTGTAAACAGATCAAAGGAGAAAAAGAATATAGCAAAAAGAAGAATACAGTTTTAAAGAATAAAATGGCAATAAACAATTACATATCAATAATAACCTTAAATGTAAATGAATTAAATGATCTGATCAAAAGACACAGGGCAGCTGCATGGATAAGAAAACAGGATCCATACATATATTATATATAAGAGACACACCTTAAAACAAAAGATGCACATAGACTGAAAATAAAAAGATGGAAAAAAATATTCCATGCAAATGGAAATAAAAAAAAAGCTGGGGTAGCAATACTTATATCAGACAAAATGGACTTTAAAACAAAGGCTATAGTAAGAGATAAAGAAGGTCACTACATAATGATAAAGGAAGCAAACCAACAGGAAGATATAATGGTTATAAATATCTACGCACCTAATATAGGAGCATCTAAATATATAAAGCAGACTTTGATGAATTTAAAGGCTGAGATCAACAGCAATAATATAATAGTAGGAGATTTTAATACCCCAATGACATCACTAGATAATTCCTCAAGAAAGAAAATTAACAAAGAAAGAGCAGAATTAAAGAACATACTAGATCAACTCGATTTAACAGATATCTTCAGAACCATTCACCCTAAAGTATCAGAATATACATTCTTTTCAAGTGCTCATGGTACATTCTCTAGGATAGACCACATGTTAGGGCACAAAAGCAGCCTCAAGAAACTTAAGAAGATTGAAATTATATCAAGCACTTTCTCTGATCACAATGGCATGAAACTAGAAATCAACCACAACAAAAAAACTGAAAAATACTCAAACCCTTGGAAACTAAATAGCATATTATCAAATAATGAATGGGTTAACAATGAGATCAAAGAAAAAATAAAAAACATTCTAGAAACAAACTATAATGGGTATACATTAACTCAAAATTTATGGCACACAGCAAAAGCAGTCCTGAGAGGAAAGTTCATAGCATTACAGGCATACCTCAAGAAGCTAGAAAAAGCTGAAATAAACAACTTGACCCTGCATCTAAAAGAACTAGAAAAAAAAAACAAGTAAATTCCAGAGGTAGTAGTAGAAATGAAATAAAAATATCAAAGCAGAAATAAATGACATAGAGGCTAAAGAAACAATACAGAGGATCAATGAAACAGGAGCTGGTTCTTTGAAAAGGTAAACAAGATATAAGAACCTTTAAGCCTACTCACCAAGAAAAAAAGAGAGAGGACTCAAATAAATAAAATTAGAAATGAGAGTGGAGAAATAACAACTGACACAACAGAAATAAAAAATATTGTAAGAAAATACTATGAAGAACTATATGCCAAAAAACTAGACAGCTTAGATGAAATGGACAAATTCCTTGAAATATAAATCTTCCAAAAATAAATCTGAAAGAATCAGAAAACCTAAACAGACCGATTACAGCAAATGAGATTGAAACAGTTATTAAAAAACTCCAAAAAAATAAAAGTCCTTGGCCTGATGGCTTTATAAGTGAATTCTACCAAATATTTTTAGAAGAATTAACTCCTATCCTTCTCAAGCTATTTCAAAAAATTCAAGAGGAATTAAGACTTCTAAGCTCCTTTTATGAAGCGAGTATAATTCTGATCTCAAAACCAGGCAAAGACAACTCAAAGAAAGAAAATTATAAGCCAATATCCCTAATGAACTTAGATCCTAAAATTTTCAGCAAAATATTAGCAACCTGGAACCAGCAATATATGAAAAAAATCATACACCATGATAAAGTGGGATTTATTCTTGGGAGGCAAGGCTGGTACAATATTCACAAATCAAACAATGTGATTCATCACATAAAAAAAAGGAAGGAGAAAAACCACATGATAATTTCAGTAGATGCAGAAAAAGCATTTGATAAAATCCAGCACTCATTCATGATCAAAATTTTCAGCAAAGTGGGAATACAGGGAACATACCTCAACATGATAAAGGCCATCTATGACAAACACACAACCAACATAATACTCAATGGGCAAACATAAAAAGCAATCCCCTTAAGATCAGGAACAAGGCAGGGGTGTTTCCTTTCACCACTCTTATTCAACATAGTTCTGGAAGTCCTAGCCACAGCAATCAGACAAGAAAAAAAAATAAAAGTCATCCAAATTGGAAAAGAAGTAAAAATATTATTATTTGCAGATGATATTGTATATAAAAACCCCTAAGTTCTCAGTTAAAAAACTAATAAACCTGATATGTGAAATCAGCAAGATGGCAGGATATAAAATTAATACTCAGAAATCAGTGGCATTCTAATACACTAACAATGAACTGTCAGAAAGAGAAATTAAGGAATCATTCCCCTTCACCATTGCAACCAAAAAAATAAAGTAACTAGGAATAAATTTAACCAGGGAGATTAAAGACTTGTACTCGGAAAATTATAAAACATTGATAAAATAAATCAGAAAAGATACTAACAAGTGGAAGCATATACTGTGCTCATGGTTTGGTAGAATAAACATCATTAAAATGTCTATATAACCCAAAGCAATTTATAGGTTCAATGCAATACCAATTAAAATACCAATGATTTACTTCAAAGATATAGAACACATATTCCAAAACTTTATATGGAACCAAGAGAGAACACGAATAGCTTCAACAATCTTGAAAAGGAAGAATAAAGTGGGAGGTATCACATTTCTAGATATCAAGTTATACTTCCAGGCCATTGTACTCAAAACAGCCTGGTACTGGCATAAGAACAGACATATAGATCAATGGAACAGAACAGAGAACCCAGAAATAAACCCACAGCTCTATGGACAAATAATATTTGACAAAGGAGGTAAGAGCATAGAATGGAGTAAAGACAGCCTGTTTAATAAATGGTGTTGGGAAAATTGGGCAGCTACCTGCAAAGAAATGAAACTAGACAACCATCTTACACCATTCACAAAAATAAAGTCAAAATGGATAAAAGACTTAAATGTAAGCCATGAAACCAGAAGTATCTTAGAAAAAAACAGGCAGTAAGCTCTCCGACATCTCTCGCAGCAATATATTTGATGATTTATCGCCACAGGGAAGTGAAATAAAAGACAGGATGAACAAATGGGACTATATCAAATTAAAAGCTTCTGCACAGCTAAAGGAAATAAGAACAGAAGTAAAAGATAAACTACACAATGGAAGACAATATGTCTGATAAGGGGTTAATAACCAAAATTTATAAAGAACTTGTAAAACTCAATACCAGGAAGACAAACAATCCAATCAAAAAATGGGCAAAAGAAATGAATAGACACTTCTCCAAAGAGGACACACAGATGGCCAATAGGCATATGAAAAAATGCTCAACATCACTAATCCTTAGAGAAATGCAAATTAAAACCACAATGAGATATTACCTCACACTGGTCAGAATGGCGTTCATCAACAAAACAACACAGAATAAGTGCTGGCAAGGATATGGAGAAATGGGAACTCTCCTGAACTACCGGTGGGAATGCAGACTGGTGAAGCCACTGTGGAAAACAGTATGGAGATTTCTCAAGAAATTAAAAATTGGACTGCCTTTTGACCTAATTATATCACTTTTAGGAATATACTCCAAGAACAACATAACACTGTTTGAAAAGAAGAAATGCACCCCCATGTTCATGGCAGCATTGTTCACAATAGCAAAGATCTGGAAACAGCCCAAGTGTTTGTCAGTGGATGAGTGGATTAAAAAGCTTTGGCACATATTTACTATGGAATACTACTCAGCCATAAGAAATGATGACATTGGATTATTTACAACAACATGGATGGACCTTGATAACATTATACTGAGTGAAATAAGTAAATCAGAAAAAACTAAAAACTGTATTATTCCATACAGAGTTGGGACATAAAAATGAGACTCAGAGATATGGACAAGAGTGTGGGGGTTACAGGGTTGGGGGGAGGAGACGGAGGGTTTTGGGGGAGGGGAGGGGCAACATCCACATCATAGGGGTTTCTGAAGTAGAAGAGATTGAACAAGGGATAGAGAAACTGTTTAAATAAATCATAACTGTAAATTTTCCTAAATTGATGAAGGAAAAACTCACACAAGTTCAAGAAGCATAGAGAATCTCATTAAAGAGGAGCCCAAGGAGGCCTACACCAAGACATATCATAGTTAAAATGCCAAAGTTAAGAGACAAAGAAAGGATACTAAAAACTGCAAGTGAAAAGCAGCTAACTACTTACAGAGGATCCCCCATAAGTATAACATTTGGCTTATTAACAGAAACACTTGAGGCCAGACGGATTGGCACAAATATTCAAAGTGATGCAAAACAAGGACCTATGGCCAAGGCTACCTCATCTAGCAAGGCCATCCTGTAAAACTGAAAGGGAAATAAAAAGCTTCTCGACAGGAAACAAACAAACAAACAACAAACAAACAAATAAAAAACTCATGGAATACATTACAACTAAAAGAGTACTGAAAGAAATGATAAGGGCCTGCTGTAAAAAGAGCAAAGGAAAAAAGAAATAAAAAATTGTAGGTTTAAAGAATAAAATGGCAATAAATAAATATATATCAATAATAACTTAAATGGAAATGGATTAAATGCTCTAATCCAAAGATATACGGTAGTACATGGATAAGAATCCAGACCTGTTAATATGTTGTCTACAAGAGACCTACCTCAGAACAAAAGATGCACATAGTCTGGAAGTGAAGGAATGAAAAAAGTATTTCATGCAAATGAAAGAAACAAAAAATCTGAGGTAGCAATACTTATATCTAACAAAATAGACTTTAAAACAAAGTAAGGGATGAAGAAGGTCATTATATAATTAAAAAAAAAAGCAATCCAACAGCAGGATATAACTATTGTAAATATTTATGTGCCTTATATAGGAGCACCTAAATATATAAAGCAGATTTTGATGGACATAAAGGGCGAGATTAACAGCAGTACTATCACAGTAGGGGACTTTAGTAACCCACTAATTTCAATGAAGAGATCCTCCAGAAAGAAAATTAACAAAGAAACAGCAGCCTTAAATGACATACTAGATCTACTGAATTTAATTGATATTTTCAGAAACTTTTATTCCATAGCAGAAGAATATACATTTTTTTCAAGTGCTCATTGTACATTTCCTGGGATAGATCACATGTTAGGACACTAAACAAATCTCAATAAATTTAAGGTTGAAATCATATCAAGTATCTTCTCTGATCACAATGGCATGAAACTAGAAATCAACTAAAATAGAAAAACTAAAAAAACATTCAAACACTTGGAAGCTAAATACTATGTTATTAAATAAAAAATGAGTTAAATGAGATCTAGGAAGAAATAAAAATTCTGTGAAACAAATGAAAATGAACATACAACAACTTAAAATCTATGGAACACAGCAAAAGTAGTCTTGAGAGAGAAGTTCATAGCATTATGGGCATAACTTAAGAAGCAAGAAAAAGCTCAAATAATCAACTTAACCCTGCATCTAAAAGAACTAGAAAAAAAACAACAAATAAATCCCAGAAGAAGTAGAAGGAAGGAAATAACAAAAATCAGAGTGGAAATAAATGACATAGAGGCTAAAAGAAAAAATACAGAAGATCAGTGAAACCAAGAACTGGTTCTTTGAAAAGGTAAACAAGTTTGATGAACCTTTAACCAGACTCATTAAAAAAAAAAAAAGATAGATGGACTTAACTAAGTAAAATTAAAAATGAAAATGGAGAAGTATCAACTGACACCACAGAAATACAAAGGATTGTAAGAAAATACTAGGAAGATTTATATACCCAAAAGTTGGACAACCTAAGTGAAATGAATAAATTCCTAGAAACATACAGTCTTCCAAAACTCAATCTGGAAGAATCAGAAAACCTAAACAAACCAATTACAACAAATGATACTGAAACAGTTATCAAAAATATCTTAGTAAAAAAAGTCCTGGACCAGATGGCTGCACAGGTGAATTTCACCAAAAATTCAAGGAATAACTAACATTTATCCTTCTCAAGCTATTTCAAAAAATTTAAGAGGAGGGAAGATGTCCAAGCTCCTTTTATGAGGCAAGCATTATCCTCATTCCAGAACCAGATAAAGACACTCTAAAGAGAGAAAACCACAGGACAATATATCTGATAAACATAGATGCAAAAATTCTTGTGGTTTTGTTTTGTTTTGTTCTTTGGATCTGGTTGGAAAACCCCCTTTGAAATTTCCTGGAGTGGGGGTTTTCTGATGATAAATTCCCTCATCTTTTCTGTATTTGTGAATGTTTTTATTTCTCCTTCGTACCTGAAGGATAACTATGATGGGTATAGTATTCTTGGCTGAAAGTTCCTCTCTTTTAGGACTTTAAATACTGGGGGCCACTCTCTTCTAGCTTGTAGAGTTTCTGCTGAAAAATCTGATGATAATCTAATAGGCCTTCCTTTATATGTTGTATTCTTCTTTTCCCTGGCTGCCTTGAGATTTTTTCTTTGTCGTTGTTTTCTGCCATTTTCATTATGATGTGCCTTGGAGTAGGTTTGTTGTGGTTAAGAAAACTCGGTGTTCTGTTTGCTTCTTGAATTTGAGGCTTTAGTTCTTTCCACAGGCTTGGGAAGTTCTCATCTATTATTTGTTTGAATATATTCTCCATTCCATTTTCTCTCTCTTCTCCCTCTGATATACCTATTATTCTTATGTTATTCTTTTTGATGGAGTCAGACAATTCCTGTAGGACTTTCTCATTTATTATTGGAGATTACGCTGCCCACGACGGGGCCGTCGCCCAGGTGATATTAATGCGTGTTGGGCTAAAGGCAGGCGGAGTCCTTGTAGCCTGGGGCTTGGTTTTGGGATTAAGTCTTTCCTACCCTTTTTGGGTTGGGGTGGTACAATCCAATCATGCCTCAGAGAAGTGACTTTGTAGTAGAGACTTCCCTATTTTGTATATTGGATTAGAGGTTGTGGAAGCTACAATATAAAATGGAGATGGAGCAGTAGCTTGCACTCTTGGTTCCTGGGATGATTAGCATGAGAGAGCAGAGGGAGCAGAGCAGAGAGCAGAGAGAGGCCATGTGGCCAGGAGAAGCAGCCAAGATGGCGGAGTATTGAGTTGAGTGAGATGCCAGTTTGTGTAGAGTTTGTATCTGGGATAAGGAAGGAGATGGGGAACTGAAGAGAATAAGGCTGGTGAGCTAGAAACCTTTGATTCTAGGAAACTCGGATAAGTCAGTGGCTTTGTGAGTGAAGGAGGAGAGGGGAAGGGGGAGGGGAGGGGTACAAAGAAAACTAGATAAAAGGTGACGGAGGACAATCTGACTTTGGGTGATGGATATGCAACATAATTGAATGACAAGATAATCTGGACATGTTTTCCTTGAATATATGTACCCTGATTTATTGATGTCACCCCATTAACATTAATAAAAATTTATTTAAAAAAAGACAAACAGGAAATGTATAAAAAAATTCTTAACAAAATATTAGCAAGCAGATCCAGCAATACATCAAAAGGATAATACATGATGGGCAAGTGGCATTTATTCTGGGGAGGCAAGGCTGGTACAATATTCATAAATAAATCAATGTGATTCATTACATAAACAAAATGAAAGATAAAATCAATGATTATATCAATAGATGCAGAAAAAGAATTTGATAAAATCCAGCACCCATTTATGATCAAAACTGCAAAATGGGAATACAGGAAACATATCTCAATATAATAAAAGCCATCTATGACAAATCAACAGCCAACATTGTTCATAATGAGCAAAAATTAAAAGCAATCCCCTTAAGATCAGGAACAAGGCAGGGGTACTCCCTTTTACCCTCTTGTTCAACATAGTTCTGGAAGTCCTAGCCACATCAGTCAGACAAGAAGATGAATTAAAAGGCATTCAGATTCTAAAAGAAGAAGTAAAACTATCATTTTTTGCTGATGACATGATACCATACAATGAAAACCCTAAAGTCTCAGTCAAAAAACTATGAGACTTGGTAAATGAATTTGGCAGGACATAAAATTAATATAGAGAAATTAGTAGCATTTTAATACACCAACAGTAAACTGGCAGAAAGAGAAATTAAGAAAAGAACTTCCATTATTTTAACAACAACAACAAAATAAAGTACCTATGAGTAAATTTAACCAAGGAGTCAAAAGATTTGTATTGAAAAATTATGTCATTAAATAAAAAAATCAAGGAAAATAGAAACAAATGAAAACATATACCATGTTCATGAATAGGAAGAATAAACATCATTAAAATACCTATAGTACCCAACGCAATCTACAGATTCAATGTAATTTCTATTTAAATACCAATGGCATACTTCAAAAATATAGAAAAAATATGTCAGAAATTTATATGAAACCAGAAAAAAACACGAATAGCCTCAGCAATCTTGAAAATGAAGAATAAAGTGGGTGGTATCACACGTCCTGATATAGTTATTCTACAAGGCCATAGTAATCAAAACAGCTTGGTACTGGCATAAGAACAGGGATACAAATCAATGGAACAGAACAAAGAACCCAGAAATAAACCCGCACCTTTATGGTCAATTGATATTTGACAAAGAAGGTAAGAGCACACAATGGAGTAAAGACAATCTTTTTAAAAACAGCGTTGGGAAAATTGGACAGGTATCTGCAAAAAAAATTGGACCACCAACTTACACTATTCAAAAAATAAACTCAAAATGGATAAAAGACTTAAATGTAAGTTGGAAGCATACCATGTTGGAAGAAAACATGGACAGTAAACTCTCCAATATTTCTCATCCAATATTTTTGCCAATTTATCTTCATGGTAAGTGAAATAAAGGACAAAATAAACAAATGAGACTATATCAGACTAAAAAGATTTTGCACAGTAAAAGACAGCATTAAATAAATAAAAAGACAACCAACACAATGGGAGAATGTATTTGCCAATATGTCTGATAAGGGGTTAATAACCAAAATTTATAAAGAACTTCTAAAACTCAAAACTAGGAAGTTAAACAATCCAATTAAAAAATGGGCAAAGGAATTGAATAGACACTTCTCCAAAGAGAACACACAGATGGCCAATAAGTATATTAAAAAATCTTTAATGTCACTTATAATCAGAGAAATAAAAATTAAAAGCTCAATGAGATATCACTTCACACCTGTCAGAATGGTGCTCATTAACAAACCAACAAAGGCTTGTGAGGGTGTGGAGAAAAGGGAACCCTCTTGCACTGCTGATGTGAATGCAGACTTGTGTAGCCACTGTGGAAAACATTATGCTGTTTCCTCTACAAATTAAAAATAGAACTGCCCTTTGACCCAGCTATCCCACTTTTAGGAATATATCCTATGAATACCCAATCACTGATTCAAAAGAAGATATGCAACCCCCATGTTTATTGCAGCAGTGTTTACAATAGCCAAGATCTTGAAATAGCCCACATGTTCGTCAGTGGATGAGTGGATTAAAGAGCTGTGGTACATATACACAATGGAATACTACACAGCCTTGAAAAAGAAGGATATCATGTCTTTAGCAATGTCATGGATGGACCTGAAGGTTATGCTCAGTGAAATAAACCAGGCAGAGAAAGACAAATATAAGATCTCACTTAGATGTGGAATATAATTGACAAAGTGAACTGAGGAACAGAATAAAGACAGAAGCAGGGTCACAGGGAGCAGAGGGACAGCTGTCAGGGGGAAGGGATATGAGATGATGGGATCAGCGAAGGTGAAGGAATTAGTGATATTATATACACATAACACATAGATACAGATAACTGGACAGCAAATCTCAGTGGGAAAGAGGAAGGAAATTAGGAGGAGAGACAAAGGAGATGTAATGGGTGGGTGGGGGGGTGAGGATGTTATATTGAGTGGGACACCTGAATCCGTGTTAACACAATAAATTAAAATTAATAATAATAATAATAATAATAATAATAATAAATGTTTTCCTTTAAAAAATCCATTGTAATGTAATATTTAATGTGTATAACAGTAGAAGACATCATCATTATTATATTTCCCTCATGTATTCTTTGTTTTAATTTTATTTATTGATTTTTAGAGAGAAGGAGAGAGAGAAAGAGCGGGGAGAGGATCAGGAAGCATCAACTTGTAGTAGTTGCTTCCTGTATGTGCCTTGACCAGGCAAGCTCAGGGTTTCAAACTGACAACCTCAGGTTCCAGATCGATGCTTTATCCACTGCACCACTACAAGTCAGGCATCTCTATTCTTTTCATAATCCACTCTTTTCAGAATGACATACCTGTGATACCTTCCTGTTTGTTGTTTTCCTTTTTTCCTCAGCCATCAAGGCATTCTCTCCATACTTTGTGGTTAAAGAACATGATGTCCCATCACAATTTAAAATTACAATCTGCTCTTCTTTAATGGTGCTCTTATAGTTATTTATCTAGAGATGCATTTTTAAAATATCATCTGCCAATAGCATTTTTTCTTCTTTTTGTTCTTTAATTCACCAATACTAAACACACTTCAAAGTCTCACTAGAGGTTTTCTAAATGTAATTCTTAATACTTGTGCAGTAATTTATCATTCTACCGGCATCTTCAACAATCAAAATTTTTTCCCCTCTGACATCTAAAACTGCATTTGTACAAAAAGCTGCTTTTAGCCTACAGTGTTAGGTAAAAATTCTGGTTCTGACAGTTGACTTTGTTAGCAGGGGCGCTATTACTTTGGTTGAGTTCCCTGGTCCCACTCTCCTCATGTACAGATGTCTAATAATAACAGTGCCCATGTCCCAGGACTATGTGAGGATCAAACATGTACTGTGTGAGAAGCCTGTGACTCAGTGCCCAGCACAATGTAAGCCCTCAATAAATGCTTCCTGTATGTGCTTTGCTTCCTATATGTGCCTTGACCAGGCAAGTTTAGGGTTTATTATTCTGGTCTTATTTGTATTCTTATATTTTGCTAATGTCTCCATTAGAAATTGCCATCTAGTTCACCAGGTTGCTTGTGTGTTGCTCAGGCTGTGCAATTAATTTTTTTTGTTCTTCTCTGTGTATGGAGAATCCCTTGGAAATTCCCTACTTCTTGATTGAAGTTGCTTTCCAGGTAGAGTAAAATGAAGTGGTTTAGTGTGGAGGCCAGCTGGCCACTTTGCATTAATTACAGAAGTAACAATAGTTCCCTGAAAAGACAGTGTTGCTTTTTAAAAATTTAAGTGGAGAGTGCTTTGTGGAATATACTTTTTGACAACAAACAATTTTATAAACCAAGAGACAACTGAGAACCTGGGAAGTAGTGTGAGAAATTGTGTGAGATCATAATGATTACCTTGTCTAGAAACCAACCCAGCTGACTTTCTGAATGAATTGATCTTTCACTAATTTTCTATTAACTGGTACCCCTATTTTAGACATATTGCTTACTAGTACCAGTTATATACCATTATGAAGTTGGCCAAGTTGAATTTTATTTCTCTGTCTCAATTTTTCACTCATCAAATACTGAGGAAGAAACTTTTAAATGCAAGTATAACTACAGATGCATGGCTAAAAGAAACTATAAAGTGCTATGCAAATATTTAATTAAAACTATGCATTTTATTTGAAAGAAGATAAGGATGCAAAGATTCATCTAACACACATTTCTGGGAAGCCTATCTTTCAATTAACATCAAGAATGACTGTCTTTGAATGGTGAATGAGTAAAAAGTTCACTCAGATGGAGGCTTCATTCACGTGATAAAGGGATCCTGTTAAGATCTCAATAATAAAATGCTGTCTTTTCTTGGCAGAAAAGACTTTTCAAAGGTCACTTGTGAGCAGGTGAGAAGACTGAGGTCACAGACCTTCCATCACTATGTGCTGATGATATTGTACTTTAGGTGAATTCCATTTTCAGTCAGTAAAGACAGGAGCATTATATGGTAGAAAGCACAGAGGATTTAAAATTAGAAGACCTGTGTGTGCCTTTGGTTTTCCTGCATTATCGCAGACAAATCAGTGACTCTCTCCCCACCACTTTGATCTTCTATCCTCTTGCTGAATTCCTCTGAAAAATATAACACATCTCAATTGTCCAGATATCTACCCATTTGTACTATTGAGTATCATCAGATGCAAATATACTCATTGCACAGTTATGACTGTAGATATTATAAACAATCTTTCTAGCTAGATATTTTTCTTTCTAGCCCTTTCTTGGTATCAGAGATAAATATTGGTTCAAATCTCAAAGATTATTATTTATTTTTTTGTATATTAATATAACACCAAGCTATCATTAGAAATTATATAGTATTGTATTTACTAAAGTAGAAATTTTCTTTCACATATTTAGACTCTAGTTATCCAAGACTTTCTAAATTATTAATTTCTAAGCAAAGAGGCATACATTTTAAAAGTACAAAACTTACATGAAATAACGGTTTGTTATAATCTTCTATTGGAAACCCTTCCCATACTTCGTACCAGCCCTTGTAACATTTTCTGGTTCCTACTGTAAAGAAATTAAATGGATAAGGATATTGATTTTTTCAAGCCAACAAGGCCACCAACAAAATTATTATCCTCCATTCCATTTTAGTGCTTAACCCCAAACCAGCAGCACCATGGTTACCTTCTAGAGCCACCTGCTGGGCTGCACAGAGCCTCTGCTCTTTTCTCAGTGTGACTTCAGTCCAGAAAGTTCAATACCTCTTTGCCTTCAGTTGGGGAGGGCAACAACATACCTGAGCAGCTATGCCCCAGAGGTTCAATGAAGCTTCCCCCTACTTTTTCACCAGGTCATTAAGACTTAAAATATCTAAATTTCCCTTGCAATTTATGTTATCAGCCATTGCTGCAATGCCCTGAATCCTGCCAGTCTCCTGGGAAGGGACCCATGGACACCATGGGACACCATGATTGCCTTCCTGCAGGCAGGGCTGTTTGTGTACGTCACTCGGATTTCCTAGAGACTCCTACTGAGAACTCTCAGCAAACAGCATTTGTTGGTAGGTCATTTCTCCAGGCTGAAATGGGAGGTTATCAAGAAGAATACACATTGCCTATTTACCCCATCCTCTGAAATACAGTTCTCTACCTGAGGTAGAATCAACCCAGATGGCAAAACTTTTCATACTTATAAAACTTGTTCAGTAGACAAAAAACAGAGAGCAAACATAATACAGGTATTAGGTATGCTTTGGAGTAGTATAAAAATCTTGGATACTTAGGAAACAAAGGAGGTTTCTCACCTCTACTGGAACCTTTTCCTAAACTTAAGGACCAGATACTCCTATCTCTGTGGAAGTGTCTATAACAGCTGAGAACCCATGAAAAGAGAGATGATATGGAATCTAACAGAGATGCTCTAGCAACTGATTGGCTGGCTTAAAGAAAAGCTAGTCTTAGCCCAAAAATATAAACAGAGGCCAGACAGAAATCTGGCATTTTAACCTTTTTTTCTCTTTATTTTACCCCCTCTCTCTGCCTTCCTGCTTGGAAATGTGTTTTCCCCATTTGCTCCCATGCTGCCTGGTGTAAAGCCAGCAGCCAAGGCCAGGGCCACCATCACAGCAGCCTCCTGGCCCATGCAAGTTTGCACTGGATTCGGACAGTTGGTAAAGAAACAATGGAGCCAAAAACTGGTGGGCCATAGTCTTTAATCCTAGCTTGCACCTGGCGGGCAAGTAAAAACACACACTGGGCTCCAAAACCCACTCACATTCAGTGCTCACAAAGCCACTGACTTGTCCGAGTTTCCTAGAATCAAAGGTTTCTAGCTCACCAGCCTTATTCTCCTCAGTTCCCCATCTCCTTCCTTATCCCAGATACAAACTCTACACAAACTGGCATCTCACTCAACTCAGTACTCCGCCATCTTGGCTGCTTCTCCTGGCCACATGGCCTCTCTCTGCTCTCTGCTCTGCTCCCTCTGCTCTCTCATGCTAATCATCCCAGGAACCAAGAGTGCAAGCTACCGCTCCATCTCCATTTTATATTGTAGCTTCCACAACCTCTAATCCAATATACAAAATAGGGAAGTCTCTACTACAAAGTCACTTCTCTGAGGCATGATTGGATTGTACCACCCCAACCCAAAAAGGGTAGGAAAGACTTAATCCCAAAACCAAGCCCCAGGCTACAAGGACTCCGCCTGCCTTTAGCCCAACACGCATTAATATCACCTGGGCGACGGCCCCGTCGTGGGCAGCGTAATCTCCAACAAAGTGAGCATAATACATTTTATCCGCCCAACACCTGGCTTGGCAGCCACCTGTGCATGGTGTCCCAAGTACAGGCTTTGGGAAGTGCTTGGACTGGACTGAGCTTTGATATGAGCTAAAAAAATGGTGCAGAGTATCTGTACTTTGGTTTTTATACTTGGCTTAATGAAGACAAGACTGGATTTTTTCCTTGGTTGGACAGGAGGAGATAAGACATATGCTAATGAAATAAGCTAGGTAGAAGAAGACAATGATCATATAGTCTCAGTTATATGTGGAACCTAATGAACACAATCATCTGGGGAACAAAAGGGAAACAGAGTCAGGGACACAGGGAACAGATAAATAGCTGTCAGAGGGAAGGGGGATGAGGGGATGGGATCAAAGAAGGTGAAGGGATTAGTCAAATTATAGATACATACCACATAGATACAGACAACAGGGTAGAAATAGCCAGAGGGAAGAAGAGATGGAGGTAGGAGGAGTGGGGTATAAGTGTTGTAAGGTACCAAAGGCTACAGAATTAATATTAATATTTTAGGAAGCTTAAAGAACATTTTATTAATTTAGGCTAGGCATACAGAGATAAATTGTAAATAATCTCTACTTGTGTGATTAGCATAAAACCAAGATAGCTGATGGCATTGTGTTGTAAATGCAGAAAGAGAAAGGAGACTTGGATTCTCTGACCTTTCCTCATACCTATGGGGAAATGGGTGAATAGCTAGCCAGGTGTAGGGAGAGAAAAGATTAAATTAAACCTTTTCTTATACTAATGGACCATTTACAGGCATTTGTCCCCATGGAAACTACCTCTTCCCTCCTGAAAGCATATAGTTAATGTATGTATCTCTGGACAAAGGAGTAGCAAATGAACACTAGAAAATATAGGAATGTCTTTTAACATGTAAAGTAACATTTTTACCATTGTGTTGCCTTGTAAGTTTTAATGTATAGAAGCATCTTTTTGTAAACCCTATAGATGAATGTTATAAACTTGCTAATGAATTGTGTCCCATCCCCCCTCCCTTCATCCTTTTCTCAAACCTGTGTAAGTGAAAACAAAGCTTATGCCACAATGTCAGGTTTTTTCCCCCGCCCATGTATAGTTAAGGGTATATAAACAGCCCCTGAACTATTTTGGGGGACTGCATGTTTTGGGCCTGCAGATGCCCCGTGTCAGCCATATGCAGCCATCATGTTTAATAAATCTCCTTCTCTAATAAAACTCTTCAAATTCATCTGGACTGGGTGTCCCTATGTAAACTTGATGAAATAAGGTACAGTGCCTTTCAGAATGTGGGATGCAGTACTTTATAACATAAGGCCAGTAGTTGAGGTCCTCACGGCTATACAGATGCAGGTTCCCATCAGATTTGGATAGACAGTAAAGAAATTGCGAAGCCAAAAACTGGTGGGCCATTTCTTTATTCTAGCCTTGCACCTGGCTGGCAAGTAAAACACACACAAAGGGAAAACACTTTCCTTTCCATTCAGGGCTCCCAAAGCCACTGATTCATCTGGGTTTTCCTAGAATCAAAGGCCCCCACCAGTCTCAGTATAGCTCACAAGAGCCCTCACCTCTTTTCCCTATCTGCACACCTTCTCCCTTCTACTCTTTGCACAAACTCTCTTCTCCTTCAGTACCTGGCCATCTTGGCTTTCTTTTGCCCTCCTCATCTCTGCACAAACTCTGTAAAAACATGGCTTCCTTCTTCTTCTGCTTCTTCATAAACTTTTCTTGGTGCAAAAACACCTCCTCCAGCAACATTAGCATAACAATGGCCCTTCCCAAGCAGGAAGGTATCCCATTAGCAGAAAGTATCACCTGAGCAG
Organism: Saccopteryx leptura; assembly: GCF_036850995.1. Taxonomy (NCBI): domain Eukaryota; kingdom Metazoa; phylum Chordata; class Mammalia; order Chiroptera; family Emballonuridae; genus Saccopteryx; species Saccopteryx leptura. The sequence continues at coordinate 2,224,039 of NC_089509.1, forward strand.
CACCATTCACATGGGCAGTGACCATTTTTTATTTTCTTTTTTTTTTTGTATTTTTCTGAAGCTGGAAACGGGGAGAGACAGTCAGACAGACACCCGCATGCGCCCGACCAGGATCCACCCGGCACGCCCACCAGGAGGCGAGGCGACCCTCTGCCCACCAGGGGGTGATGCTCTACCACTCCGGGGCGTTGCTCTCTTGCAACCAGAGCCACTCTAGTGCATGGGGCAGAGGCCCAGGAGCCATCCCCAGCACCCGGGCCATCTTTGCTCCAATGGAGCCTCAGCTGCGGGAGGGGAAGAGAGAGATAGAGAGGAAGGAGAGGGGGAGGGGTGGAGAAGCAGATGGGCGCTTCTCCTGTGTGCCCTGGCCAGGAATCAAACCCGGGACTTCTGCACGCCAGGCCAACGCTCTACCACTGAGCCAACCGGCCAGGGCGCAGTGGCCATTTTTAACAATAAAAGTGAGCAAACCCAGAAAACACAGATTTTAAAAACTCATTTGCCCAACAGGGGGCAAAGGGGATGTAAATTTGAATGTAAAAAGACTTTGCAGGGGTCATGGGAGGCACAATGCAAGGGGTTGAAGGTGTTATATTGAGTTGGTCACTTGAAACCATGTCAACACAAATTAAAAATAAAAATTAAAAAGAAGTGCAGACAGGAAAAAAGAAAAAGATATTGGGAGCCTGAGAGCAACCTTCTATTTTAACCCGGAATGACTCTTACTGCACCAGCCTAAGCTCTTCTAAGTGTGAGTCTTTTAAAATTTCTTTCTCTTGACACTGCACAAGCATCACTTTTCTACCGGCATAATCCATGGCTTAATACTTGTTCTTCTAACCTTCTTTTAGGTGCTAAAGTTAGATTTAATCATTCTAGAATTTCTAAGTTCAAAAAAAATTACCATTTAATGTTAAAGCACTTTGATTCAAGAGAAAATGTCTTATATATTTGTGAGAGAAGAAATTATTTAGAGTACTTTACTCCAAGGAAATGATGGAAGTTATTTTCAAATTGTTCAAGTCTTAGTATTGTGGTTTTACAACATACTAGATTTATTCCTATAGCAAATGACTATAAGGACTTACAGTAAATTTTAGTGAGTTAGGTAAGGGTAAAACATTGGTGAAAGTTGTGACTTCATATCAAAAGTCTCCACGGAGACAGTTCATTTGGTTGAACTCACCGTTATTCCAAGTCACAGCTGCAGGCAGGTGTGGGTGATGAGCACAAACTCATCCTGGACTTTTTCTAATCTTTCCCTTCTCCATGGCTTTTCTCTCTAATCATTGTTCCCCTCATTTTTTTTTGTGATACTTTGTTCACCAATTTAAAATTTTTACTTTATGTCTTAGTAGTCAATCATGTGCACATGTACACAAACATTTTTTTTTCTAAAGAGGGGACACTGTCTTTAACTTCCTAGACTTTGGTAGAGACCTCCTTCATGGCTTACTTTTGTAACACTGTACACCTCTCTTTTTTATTACTCATTCTGGCTGCAATTTTTCACTTATGTTATTGTGATTTGATCAGCAGACTGAGAAAATCATATTTTTGTTCATTATTTAATGTAATGCTTAGCTAAGTAAATATGCTGCTCACAAAAATTAGGGGATATTTCAGAGTGAACACAAAGTGATAAATATTCTCTAATTTTGTGAGCAGTGTACTTATTGAATTAATTAAATAAAAGTATTGACATAATCTAATTAACTGTTTTTACATCTCTTTCCTCATTAGATGATGCTGATTTCTTAGAACTCAAGGTTTGGCCAGATACATATTTGGACATTTAATAAACATCTGTTGTTAAAATGACCTGACCATATCTATCCAGTGTCATTATACCTTCCACGGAAGAATTGTGAACCAAACAAGTACCAACATATCCAACTGAAAAAAAAGAGGTAAAAAATTGCAAAGGAAAGATATGGCTACATCAGATCAGCCTTCTCTATTTCGCAAAGAAGGTGAATGATTAAGTCAATGCTCAATTCACCTTCAGTGGCACTGGCTTTATTGTCATTTTGGCTTCTAACACTAACTGATAATTGCATTAGTAAGTTAAGAAACTAGGAACATTTCATTATAATAGAGTGCAAATGTTGGTTGTGAATAAAAACCTGTATTCTTTATAATTTCTATTTTGTCTTTAGGTAAAAATGGGCAAAAAATGTTTTACTCTGCGGACTTTAATCTTTTCAGCCCAAAACAAAGATTTTAGGGCAAAAGGTTTTCTTAAGTTTCTAATCCTAAAATTTTCTGTGTCTTGTAAAATGCATGTTACTTTTGAATTTTCATTTGTTTTACTCACTTTAGTTTCATAGTCTTTCAAGTTTTGTTTTATATTTTGGAAAATTTGGGCACTTCTGAAAGAGTATTTAAAGGACAGACTAATACATATTGACTTAAAATATGGCCAGCAAAACTTAAATGTAATAAAATTCTCTTTATATATCACCCTCAACTGGACTTGCCAGGCCAACTCAGCACAATAAGCTCTTAACTTCACATGAATGTACTTGTCAAGTAATTGTACTCTACTGTGGTTCTCTAATTATTCATGTGTAATGCACTTCACATGTGTATTATGTGTTTTTTGCTCTAAGCCAAGGTGAGATGTAGTGTATTGAGTAGGCTTATATGACAGACACTTCTGGGTTCAAATACAAGCTTTGGTACTCCCCAGGTTTTATGTCATGACTGCTTATTTAATGGTTCTAATCCTCATGTCTTTCTCTAATAAAGGACGATGATATCTACATTATATTGTAGTTCTTATAAGGGTTATATGCAACCATACGGAGCAGAGGGGTGGCTATAATTGAGTTCCCATCATGTTTCTAGCACTGCTGTGCATAGTGGGGGCTCCATCAACACAACCCCTTCTTCTTTTATCGTATTTAGTAAGTTCTTGAGTCAAGAAACTCTTTCTTTTTTTTTAATAAATGCTACACTCCTAAAATCAGTAGTTTTTGAGTAGGAGATTAATATGGGCTGATGGTTGGAGTCAAAGATAATTCAGTACCTACAAGGGATATAGAATTGAAGACTGCTTTCTTTAGATTGGGGAAATTAGAAGCAGTATCAGACCAATAAAATTTAAATTTCACAGGAAATACAGAGAAGATAGAAAACCTCACTGAAGGGTGAAATGCAATGGTGCTCATGCTCTTATGATAGAGGGAAAAAAACCTATTATCTCATTAAAATGCTTCTCTTCTGGTTCTTTTCTCAAGTGGCAGAGTTGTGAAAATGCTGGGCATTATTTCCTGGTAAATTATAATGTAAATCCTGTGGATTTGTACTTGAGAATATAAAGGATTCATCATGGTTTATCCCATTACAATAAACATCAAAGAAAGTCATAATGCTATGCCATTTATTATGTACCATCCTCAACCTTTTTATGTGTTAGATAAAAATCTCCACAGGCTTGCTATGGTATTAATATATAAGCCATAAAACCTTTACACAGTAATGTTTAACTGTATCTTAAATGGTGCAACCTTCTGGTGGTTGTACAAGTGATCTGGTTTCTAAATCTTCTTTAAAAAATTAATCAGAAGTGTAACCAAAGATCTCTGGAGATTCCTTTATTAGAACAGATTGATAATCAATAAACAAATATTTGTTGCTTGTGTACAACTACCAAGGCTTTGTCCTGGTCCTATGTGATAGAGTATGTATGTGAGCAGAGGCATGATTACACCAGGTGCTTTAATTTAACATGGGAAACAAAAAGTAACTTTGGGACCAGGTACACAGACTGCCAAAATCTGAATTACACTTCCTTATTAGCTTCATTTCATTTTGCTTTACTGTATCTCTCATGAAATCTGTTTTTTTTTTCAGTTAATCCCTAGCAAACAAATGTTAATGCATAGAGAAGAAATAGATAAAAAAAAAAGTACTTTTCAATAATTAACTTGAACTGAATAATGCTCAGTTCCATTGATGTCACTGTCATTGGTTTTTCCTCCCCACAAACTCCCACATGTCTCTCCTCTCTCTCTTCCTCCCCTTTACCCCTTGTTTTAGCCTTTCTCCTTCTCTCTTCCTCTTTGTCTTTATCTTCTTTTTTCACCAGGTTTGAGATCTACTTTCTCCTTGTTGAGTGAAGAGCTGCGTCATAAAGCAGAGCAGCACTTCCCAGGAAGGAATTTCAGGTGTCATTGGATCCAAGCCTGTAGTTTCAGATCCAATTGCCTTTGCAATAATGTTTAACTGTGTCTGACCAGTGCGATCTTCTGGCAATTGCATAGGGGTCTGGTTCCTAAGTCTCCTTTGAGAAAATTATGATGATTGTTGATCTGGTTCTTGAATCTTCATGCCTTTATTCCCAGAATAAGTGGCAGTGAGGAAAGGCAGAATGCATATGAGAATTACTTTGCTTTAGGTTGTACAGTAGGGTCCATCCCTGAAATTACATAGGAAGATTAAATACTAACTGCCTGTGCCTATGTATTTTCATAAACAGTCTCATGATTCTATAGCTTTGGGTGTAATATAATACATGAGAGATTTATTTTATTTTAAACCATAATTTACCTTCTGTTTGTACTTCTCCACTATGTGGATACTGATTGGTGGGGAAATTTGGATGATTTATCCAATTTTAGCATACTCATGCAGAGCAATGTATTGTAGAATATACTTCAAACTGAGTAGTTCCAAAGTAAAAATGAAGCATGTCACACTACACTATCCCTAATGCATTAAACTGTACATGTGTCAAATTAAAAAAGAATTCTGGTATAAGTAATGAACAAAAATTTACAGAGAACATGGCTGAGGTTATGAGTGAGACTCAAAATAAGGAGCCAAAGGTTTTAGCCTGTGAACTCTTGCAGCATTAAAATGAGTCCAAGTAGAACCTGGCAGAGTAGCAATGGGTCATTTACATCAGCAGAATGGGATAATAGTTGTAACTATTTAGTGTTTATAAGCACCAGAAGCAGGAATTCCTTTATCTACACAATAATGGAACAATCTGTAATTTCGGCAGATGAATTGATCAACTTCATTAGGATAGAAGACTATTGTCTGAAGACTGGTCAAGCTTATTCCAACCTAGGAAAATACCAGAAGACTGTTTTGGCAAAAGTTGCTTCAGTGACCCAATCCACTTTTGCCTGAGTCCCTATCAGTCCCAGCTACCTTGGTCTTGGTAAGACTCCTAGGCACCAGAGACAGAAAAGCAGCAAAGTCAGTTTGGAAATCAACACTAACCTCTTTTCAAAAATGTGTGGCTGAATGGTAACTCATATATTTATCATTTTTTAAAAGAATGATAGTGTCTACAATTCTGTTTTATAATGTAAAAGGAACATGTTATACTCCCATGATGTTAGACTTCTGGAATGGAGAATGACAAATGGTCAGGGGAAAGGAAGTTATTTTGTTTTCAAAGAGGGGCAGCATGGACAGTCAATGAGCACATACTGGAGCTGGTGAGGGAAGCTGAGAGCTTCACTTCCTCTGGGAGGGGACCAGGACATTTACCTCCTCAGGGCTTCAATGTTCTCATCTTTTACATGAACATGACGGTCCTTGTGGTTAGAGATAAAATAGCAAAGCACAGGGATTCGGGGGTAGTAGATAATCCATACATTCCAGTTATAACTAAGAAATCATTTGTCTGGTAAATACAGAGTATCAACTAAATTGCAGGGGAAAGTTAAAACCACAGAAGATACCTAGTGACACCTTTTTATGTGCAATCTATTGGATCATTTAAGTAATACAAATAGAGCCTTTTCTCACAACAAATAATTTCATAAGGCAAAGTATAACTAGGTTTCATCTATCTGTGTTGGAAAATAGTTGATAGTTCTAAACATTTTTACACCTGGTTAGGACAGGAGAGTGCTGGAGCACAGCTGCCTGGCTTCAAATCCAACCTTCGGTGCTGACTTGTCCATGTGAATGGAGTTCACCTCTATGCACAGCAACTTTCTTTTTTTTTTTTTTTTTTTCATTTTTCCGAAGCTGGAAACGGGGAGGCAGTCAGACAGACTCCCGCTTGCACCTGACCGGGATCCACCCGGCATGCCCAACAGGGGGCGATGCTCTGCCCCTCTGGGGCGTCACTCTGTTGTATCCAGAGCCATTCTAGTGCCTGAGGCAGAGGCCACAGAGCCATCCTCAGCGCCCAGGCAATCTTTGCTCCAATGGAGCCTCGGCTGTGGGAGGGGAAGAGAGAGACAGAGAGGAAGGAGAGGGGGAGGGGTGGAGAAGCAGATGAACGCTTCTCCTGTGTGCCCTGGCTGGGAATCGAACCCAGGACTCCTGCATGCCAGGCCGACTCTCTACAGCTGAGCCAACTGGCCAGGGCCACAGCAACTTTCCATCTGAGAAATGAGAAGGAGCATCATACTACAGATATTGATTGACTTAAGACCTATGGAACTTACGACCATTCAACTTTATGACCACAGTCGCTAACCATGATTGCTCTGCATCTTGCAGCGCAATTGTTCCCAGCTGGGTGTATGACAGTGCGGACCAGCTTCCAGCAGCACTACCATCTCTGTGTGCACCATTTCAACTGTTATTCCAGACTCGGTACAGCAATTTGTGTTTTGTGTCCTTGATATTTTTCATCAAACCCCTCCCAAGATGTCTACCAAGAGGAAATTGTCTTTGTCTATGCCTCAGCCTGCCAAGAAGGAAAGAAAGGCCATAGATCTCAACACGAAAATGAACGTGGACTCAAGTCAGTGAACCTGACTTGAGTATGGGTTCACCAGCTTGAGTGCAGGGGCCCTGGCTTGAGCATGAGATCATAGACATGACCCCATGGTCGCTGGTTTGAGCTCAATGTCACTGGCTTGAGCAAGTGGCCACTCGCTCTGCTATAACCCGCTGTTCAAGGCACATATGAGAAAGCAATCTATGAATAAGTATGAAGGAGGAAAGAAAGTGAATGTGATCACACATGTTTATGAAAAAACCAACTCCAGTAACCCCAACTGCTGCCCCAAATGATGACATCAAGCACCAAGCACCAGCAGCCATTAAAATGTTTTGTACATGTTTATATATTTTGATATGTTTTGCAACTGAAAAAATGTTTTCTACGGTATTTTTCACACCTGTTTTTTGTATTTTTGTATGTTTTGCAAATATTAAACCAGTTATACTGGTAATGTAGTGTTTTACTTAAACCTGATGAATGTAAAAATAAGAAACAAAATGGTGTAGAGATGATACAAATGGCATAAAATGAACAAAGAAAATTATGATATATAACAATAATGAAAGAAAATTATGATAAAATATGACTTAAAGATTTTTATAACATCATTTCACAGTACTATACATATAGCCTACTCAACTTACGACCAATCGTGTTACGATTGGTCTGTCAGAACCAATCATTGTAAGTCGAGCACTAGCTGTACTTCCAAGACTATAATTAAGATTAAAAACAACACACTGAGAGATAGTGAAGCTAGGAAATACTTAACACATGCTCATTATTGTAAGTGTTCATAGTTTGACTTACAGAGTTTTAGGCAATTATAAAAAATCAGAAGAGTCTACCCTAATAATATAAGACCATCTTTGTGTTTTAGGGGTAGTTAAGATATAGCTCCTTGTGAGGATGCTCATAGGGAAAGCAGAATGTGAGCTCTGGTTCTCATGAGAAACTTCAAGCAGCACCAGCTCCCCCAACTTTCTGGGCCATGTGCCTTACTACCAACTCCCATGCATATTTGGACTAACTGACTTAGCCTTGGTTCCCAGCAGCCCAGAAGACTACCTTTTTGAGTATAGGCTAGATGGCTCAGCAAGTTGACATCACTACACTGATGTAATGGTTGATGTGATATTGACCCCATGCCACTATTGTCCCTAAGCCCTATATCTACCTGCGCTGGTACTGCTAGGTAGGAGACTTTAGGACTGAGAATAGAGGATGCTTGAGACTCGAGACTGAGAAACATCAGAAGAGGGAGCATCAGAAGCAGAAGGAGCAGCAGCTGAGATAAAGCAGCAATAAAGCATTGAAGAATGTATCACCTTGCCTTTGGCTCCTCATGCTTTTTTTATCTTGGGGATTTTGCCACCTATGTCATCCCTTGTGGAGCAGGTGTGTTCCAACACGTGTCAGTAAAAAAAAAAGATGAATAACTCTTATATTTAACCCTTTAACTATCAAAGGTAATTGAGTCTCCCCCCCATATCCAATGTTTTAACATTAGAAAAGATATCTTTATACTTTATCAGATCATAAATAAAAAGTTGGTTTCACAATAATAGGGATATAGGAACTTATTAATTAGAAGCATAAAATCTTTATTACCTAAATGTTCACATTGGCTTCATACTGAAGGGACACTCAGTCAGCCAAGTCTGAGGTCCAAGATGGGCACTTAATGCAGAGAACAGAGGGGAACAATCAGACCAAAGATAGTAAAGGTGTTGCTGGAATTCTCAACTTCTGTAATTCTGCCAGAATTTTCGGTTGTGGATGCATATGAGTCTATGTCCCCTTGAAAGTAAAACAGGATGTGCTCTTATTAAAAATAAACAGATTATTATTCACTGGAGGAGATGTTTTGTGAATATCTTTAATCCAAGTTCAGTAGTTAATAACTATATATTTAATTTCCCCCTACAAGGCCTAGTAAAGAGCTATAATATCACAGAGTACCACAAATACTTTTATGACGAGAGGAACCCATGAGATAAAAAATGGGAAAGCCTTGAGCAAGGGGTCACTGGCTTGCATAGAGTCCTCTGAGACTGAATCCTGAATAACTGGAAAATGTGAAAACTCCAGCCTGTGGTAGAACAACCACTTGTAGTCAAAATTTATTATTCTGATGTTATTTCTTCTAAGTTCCGCAATAGTGTATGACCAACCCACTTGCTGAAATCAGGAGCTGTCTCCTGGACATATCTCCAGATGAGGCTCAAGTTTGACCTTTGAGCTCAAGCTAGCAACCACGGGATTATGTTGATGATCCCATGCTCAAGCCAGTGACCCTGAACTCAAGCCGGATGGGACCACACTCAAACCGGTGACTTGAGGGTTTTGAACCTGGTCTCAGCATTCCAGGTCGATACTCTATCGACTGTGCCACCACTGGTTAGGCTCAGTTGTTTTTTTTGTACTGAAACATTTAAATCTTTTTCTATCTTTTCGTTATTACCAAATAAAAATATGATTGTATTGGTTTCAAAAAATAAAAAGGTACTTTTTTAAAAAAATGGGAAAGCCTATCAAATAGATGGTGACTTCACTAACATCTTTATTTTTTTAAATTGGCTGTCCTCTGCTTTAATAATGTAGAATTTTAGCATTTTCAGTAAATTCTTGAGAAACTTGAGAATGTTATGAAAGCAAATATATTTAAATGAGAAATTTTACATCATGGTCAAGATGTACATATGGCCTTGTTTGTTACTGTGAATCTTGGTTCTACCTGCTACTGCCACTCTTTGTCTGTATTACTTTGTCCCTACTGAATATATATTCTACAATCTGTTATCTTCCATTAAGCTTTCAACTAACCAGAAAAGTACTGGGCCCCAAGCTATTTTTAGGTTTTAATCCTCTCATTTTGCACATGTTAGAATTATGCACCTTAAATTTAAGTCTGCTTTTTGCATATGTCCTCTGGCCAGTCACCTTCCTCAGTTAACCAACAGGTGCAACTGATGCTGAAAGAGTCTATCTAGATTGCAAGAATTTTCCATTTTGTGGTTTTTATGCAAATATATAATTGAAGTTTATTATATGTTAATAAGTAAAGAGCTATCTTGATTTTCTTCTCTGTAATGACATTTATTCTAATAACTTTAACACTAAAGACCATACCCTTAAAATCAGTAATGCATATTTGTGACTTACAAAAAAAAAGCTATTAATATTCTTTATATTGTATTCTCTATTTTATTTCACACCATCCCATATAAATACAAAACACTAATCGAAAGAAATGGCATTTCTTTTTAGAGATAATAAAATTTTAATTTGCTCTTATAAGTAAATGCGAAAATATGTTTATAAACGAAGAGCTATTAGTAATTAGTTTTCAGCGTTTTGTTCCCTGTTACTTGGCAGACAAGTTTTTGCACACACAGATAGAAAATGCTATTATCTTCACTTTGTTGCCATTCTTATAGAATAAAAATGATTATTTTTAGAAAATTCAATACTAATAGGTAGATAAATCTATTATATATAATCTATTGGTTAAACCTCATTTTAAGGCTTAGAATAATTACCATACATATGAAAATAATTTTTGCATCTTTACAATGAAAATTTAAGCTCTCATCAATCCCAGATCTTAGTCCAACTCACAAGTGACCTCTTGGAGTGAGGTGTTGTGAGTAGTTCCAGAAATATTCTTCATGCAAACACCCAAAACATGAACCTATATATTTTATATGTCTTCTTTTTGAGGATCCATAATTGTTCTAGATAGAGTAATTGTCCTCAACTACATTATATTAATTATTAGCAAATATAGATGGACTTCATGCTTTTGAAAAAAATATTATAAAATAATATAACACAAACATATTTATTCTATGTATTATGTAACAGAAAGTGGTAAATTATGGTTACAGACTCACCACCTATTTTTATAAACAAAGTTTTATTGGATCACAGCTCCGCTAACTTATTTACAAATTGTCTATGGTTGATTTCCCACTACAGCAACAGAATTGAGTAGCTGTGACTGGTACTGTTTACCTCACAAATCTTCAATATTTAACCTCTGGCTCTTAAAAAAACCTGTTTTTCAATCCCTGCAATGTATGCAATGATATGATATATGATATGACATGGCAGCATATAGATACATGCACATCAGTATACAGCTTGACAAATTCTAACCATGAGCACACCCATGTCAGCAACATCCAGACCAAGAAACAGAACATTGCCAGCACTTCCTATGAACACTTCCTGTCAATGACAGGATTCTTTTTTTATTGGCTTGTAATGTTCCATTGTTTGGATGGACCTTAATTTGTTAAACATTCTCTTATTCTTGAGCAAGTACATAATGTTTTTTTTTTCTTATTACAAATAATGTTTCAGTTTACATCTTTGTGAATATTTTCTTATACCCTGGAAGTTATATTTGTAGAATAATTTTTTAGAACCAGAACTCTGGAGCCAAAGAAATGAATGTTTTAAATGATAATTATTGTAATTTACATTCTATAGATGCTGAAACACTTTCATACTCTATACCAAGGTAGCTGAATGCCTTCCACTCTATAAATTAGAAACTATGCTAATCTTTGCCTTCTGACATTTAGAAATTGTATTTCATTTTGAACTTAATTTTTATTTTTTTGATTTGAAGTAAGATTGTACATTCTTTCATCATTAAAAATTCTATTTCTTTTTGTGGGGCCATAATTTTATGGCAACTTTAAAAAAAATTTTGTAGCAACTGATCTGTTAGATCAGTTTTATAGCAACTGAGCTGTCCTTTGTCAGTGTTGGATATTTACAGTATCTTAGATTAACATTCATTGCATCTAATTTTGAAAACTTTTTATACAAAAATACAGCTTTATTTTGTGTTTCAGTTAAAATAAAGTATACCTAGATGTCACAATATGGTTAAACCTCAAAAGATTATGTTATTTATTGTGTCATTACAGATTATTTAAATTAAATAATGTATAGTATTAAATTCTGATACTTAGTGTTGTGAATATTAATATTTTTAAATATTGTGAAATATAATTTTTAATTTTTTCTTTAACCCAAAGATTTGTCAAAAGAGAGTTTTCAGAAAATATTGGTGATTTAATCATTTAACTGTCTCTTTGCATTCTTAATTTCTAAGTTTTTAGGTTGTTATCAGGAAGCTCAGAGACTTCTATTGTTTTGTAGTATATTTAAAAGTCTTTGCAGTCTAATATATGGCCAAAGAAAAGTAATACTTCTTGGGCTTCTAAAAAGAAGGCATATTCTCTAGTTTATTTAGAGTTGTATATGTCCATTAGATATAAAATATTAATAAGTAACTTACATTCTTAATAATCTATATTTTTCTACTTTATTTTTGATGGCCTGGGGAACATTGAGCAAAAATCTCACACTGGTTCTATATTTCTGTTTGCTTTTCTCATAGTTCTTCCTTCATGAACACTTATGTTCTCTTGTGTGGAAATTTATAACAGTCCTGTGTTGAGGTCAGGGTTGAAGGACTTTCTCAGGCTAGAGGACATGCTGTGTGAAAAAAGAGAAAAAAGCTCTTCAAAGTTTCTCAATTGAAACAGCATAGAAATTCAAAAAATGCATACAGGGATTATGAGAGCTTACCTAGAGGAACCTGAAGGAGAATAAACATTTTGGCCTCAAAGAAGGCATCCAAATGGGGATGAATTACTTTTGAGGACCAGATACCCATTGATGGCCCATCTAGGATGAACCCACACAATCTGATAGGGCAAAGTGTGGGCTGACTGAGGGGCCTTCATTCTTTAGTTTGAAATAAATGGGACAAGCCAAGCAAATCATTCAGTTGGGCAAACCAACAGCTTCCTGAGCTGGGTTTGCAATCTGGTGATTGGCCTCATTATTAAGATGTGACACAGTGATGTGTCATGGCTGTTGTTTTCTTCTTCAGCTGTTTGTTATTGTTTGGACAACTTATCTGTGTTAGATATAAAATTACCTTACACAGTAAAACATGTAATGGCCATGCTGGTTTTAGTAACTGTGATTGAGTGGCTCATCTCTGTGATTCAGAAATTACATTAGAAATACCATTTGATCTCTTCTGTGTGCTTTGGGAGAGGTCCAGGGCAAGATGATATCACCGGGAGTGTGCATTGTTAGGTCTCTCTTCCAATGTCTCCTTACAGATGCTATGAACATTTCCATGGAAAAGAGAGGGTCCTCTTCTTCTTTTGAGGACATCCTGAGATACTCTGGGGTAGAATTTGCACTCAGCCATTTGTTGATCTGCTGAAGAGGAGCAGCAGTGAGTCTAGCAGCTTGAGCAACTTATCTGCACAATCAGTGCTCCTGAAGGCATCCCGCTGGGTCTATGATGTATGTGCAGTCACTGTTGATTCCAGGGAGCTGGCCAAGGCTGGTTTACACAGGAGGCAGCTGAACTAGTGGAATATGTGAAAACTCAGAACTGGGCAGGCCCACTTTATTTATTTATTTATGTATATACATATGTATGTATGCATGTAGCATTATGTATGTATGTATTTATTTTTTTAGTGAGAGAGAGAAGAGGGAGAGACAAAGAGAAACATCAAGCTGTTCCTGTGTGTATCCTGACCAGGAATCGAACTAGCAACTTTTGTTCTTCAAGGAAAATGCTTCAACCAACCGAGCTATCTGGCCAAGGCTTAATATTTTTACTTATTGATTGATTTTTAGAGAGACAGAGAGGGGAAGGGGAAGGGGAAAGGAAGCATTCATTTGTTGTTCTACTCAGTCATGCATTTATTGGTTTCTTCCTAAGTATGCTCTGACGGGGGATCGAACCCTGCAAACTTGTCATTTCAGGGATGACGCTCTAAACAACGGAGCTAACCATCCAGGGCCAGGCATGTCCATGCTAGGTCAAGTGCTTCAGAACTTTACCAACTCTGCAGCCTGGAATGAGTTTGGAACCATTCTGAGCTCTAGATTTCTAAGTTATAATAGAAAAGAAAATCTATGCCAAATCCTTTATTGAAATCAATACTGTATTGAATACCTACTATAAACCAGAGCCAAGATGGAGAGACACATTTATTTTTATTTATTCAGCAAATATTTGTTGAGAATTTATTGTGTGTTGGGCACTAAAATAAATGCAGGAAATGATTGCAGGAAAATGTAATAAATACAAGGAAAAAAATGATTCTAGAGTATAGTGAGAACCCATAAAATAGTCCACCTTATTGGTATGATCCAGGGAGACTCAGGAGGAGAGCTGTTGGCACTAAGCTTTGAAAGTGGCAGAGAAACATTACAAGCAAGGAACTAACCAGGCTTTCTTACCGAGTTGGTGATGGAGAGAAACCCAGACCTCTTGGTTTTCTTTTCTAGTACTGTATTCTGCAACTTGATTTGAGCTTTAAAAGAGTAAATGCTAAATCTGATCGTACAGTATTAAGGAAAACATGTAAAACCACAAATGAAATAAATGAGAAGAATCTTTAAAACGTAATCTTCCATCAGTCTCTCTCATAGCCACAATAGACATTCTGATGCTCTCCTTAAAGAATAATGTTCAATTTATTAAAAAAATAATACTAAAGCCTAAACTATGGGTAGGTGGGAGATGGGTAGAGTGAATGCATTGCATGGTAAGAATTATTTAAGTTATTGTGACAATAAAACCTTTATTTTTTTATAGTAAGAAAAGGGATCATGAGATGTTAATCCCTATAAAATTTAATATTTTATTCTAATGAACTATACCTGACAGCTTGAACTGTATATAAAAAGTTATTAATTTCTTGCTGGACATCAAGGGTTTTCTTTCTGTCAGGCTAGGTATATGCTCAAAGAGTTATGGCTGATATTATGTATGGAAAATTTCCTCATGGCATAGTAGAATGTTGAGGACACCTCTCTCTGCCATCCTGGCTTCATTGAATTAAACTGTAGGAATAAAGCTCCACAATGCAGAAATTAGAGGCACAATGATGGAGAAGATTAACTGGCATGTGGGTCCAGTGATAAACAAAATGAAACACAAATGATAGAGGCTTTGTATCAGTCTGCTCAGCAGAACTTTGTCTCATTCACTTAACAGTCTATTAATGTAACAAGGATATTCTGAACACCTATCTTGTGACAGTGCTAGTGCCAAGAATACAAAATTAATTAGGATATGACTTCTGTCCTTGAGAATGCCAGCATAAAGGGAGCAGCCTTGCTGCCTGACTATGGACCACCAGGTAGGCAAGGAGGGAAGTGAGGAGTGAGTTGGGCACCGGGTAAAAACATAGGCAGAGTGAAAAGATTAGAAGACATGGTGCGGAGGAAGAATGGTCAGGGTTGAAACACAACAGACTGAGCAAGATGACAAAAGATGCTAGTTCAAGGGTGAGATACTTTGTATAAAAATACAAGATAGGGTGCAATATTCAGTAACACTAGTGCACTAATTTTCAACTCCTTTCAATCATGACTCAACATTAGAAAGAAATATTTTATAACCCTATCCAATACACATGCATGTAATTGAAACAAAGTGTTATGAGACAATTATTACCTTTACTGTAGACAATGTACTCTGATATTACCTGTTGCATTTTATGTAATCACAAGAGAGAAAGATGGTAGGAGAGGTGGAGGAGGACATAGAGAGGATAAATGGTGGTGGAAGGGACTTGACTTGGGGTGGGGAGCACACAATACCATATACAGATGATGTATACCTTAAACCTATATAATTTTATTAATCTATGTCATTCCTTTAAATGCAATAAAAACTGAGAAATAAATAAACTAAAGAAATAAAACAAATTGGGAACACAATAAAAATGATTTTATTATTCATTAAGAAATTGTCATTTTGCTTGAAAATTACTGGGAATGAGTGCCCGAAAAGGGGTAGATGACAGACTCCTTGGCAGTGAGAAGTTAAAGAAACTGAGAAGCCAGAGCACTGAGTGCTCTGGGGTTTTGAAATCACTAACCATCATGATAAGTTCGGTGTTGAAAGAAAAGACAGTGGTCCAGGGGATAGAATCTTCTGGAAATTAGAAAATGTGGTCTGAGGGAGAATAGACAATTGCAACAAGGAGGAGAAATGGTGGTTGAGAGTCTGATAAGACATGTAAGAGGGGCCACGTGTCATAAAGAGAAAGAAAAAACACTGTGTGGAAGCAGTTATTAGGGGGAAGCAGCTTCCTGTTCCATGCATATGAGAGAGACCTGGCTATCAATTGGTTGGGGGTGCAGGAGAAATAAAGCTATTCAGCAGAGACAGCTTGCAGTTAGAGGAAGTGTGTGGGATGTTCAGACAGACAGGAAAGGACTGTCCTCTAGAACGCATGGTCTGTCATAGGGTTGGAGGATCAAGGAAAGATGGAAGTTTGGTTTGTTTTAGGGGATGTGTTAAGCTTTGGGGGATGAGTCCCAAGGACAAGTCTAGGGTTTCCATGGTGATGTGATAAAAGAAGAGGATGACTGCATCATAACCTTCAACATGGTGCTTTCTGTGCAGAAGGTTAACTATCCATTATGAAAAATGTCTTAAACAGGGTGCAGTAGTGAGTCAGGGGGTTATGTTTGATGTTTTCAGAAAGAAGAGTAGATAAGTGGTTAATGACCATCTATGCAAAAAGTCTTCTATGTAAAGTTTTTAATGTAAAGATTTAGAAGTTTCATCAAATGACAAACCATGAAAATATCACAACACAGTCTACAAGTGCCAGTCACCATGGAAGAAAATAGAAGAATTTATTTCTGGACCAGGTGAAATCTAAGTTGTCTTAAACAATAACAAAGTCTTCACCTGGTTACAAATAGAGAGTAAACTTATCCAGGTAGTGAGAAGAGCCTGTGAGAAGGACAGAGTTTAAAAAATCAGCAAGTGACAGGACTGGGGGGACAACAAGGCTTCGGGAGGAGGTGCAGTGTAGACTAGCTTTCCATTGGAAATGCTTTGGTGCCCTCCTCCTAGGGGTGGTGTATTCATCTTCTATCCCTTTCATAGATAAGTGGAAATAGCTTATGCCCTTGGGCTTTACTCAGAGGATTCTGTAGCCTTCTGTGGGAGGGGTTCATGACCACTCATCCATAGATGTGCAAGTGACAGTGACATACTCAGAGAGGACAAACCATTACCCTGGAATTCCAGGATTAGAAAAAATGTTGTGCAAGATGATTAGAACTCTCTTCAGCACTCTCCTCCACCCATTTATTCATTTGTCATTCATTTGTTTTCAACATCACACCCTGAGTAACAACAAATAAGAAGGAAAAAATCTGTGGTTAGAAAATCCACCTGGAAGAAGTAGACCTGAACTGGATGTTGTCACCACCTTAGAACAAACTGTAGGGTTGAAATCCACTTGTGTATTAATATTAAAACTAATATAGTGGGTCTGCACTAGTATTTTAAAAAGCATAGAACATACTAGAATAAAAGGTATAAAGGAGTAAGGGAAAATATAATTTCCATGATGAACAGCTGGCATTATCTATGGAGGACCTGAACTCTTGGTATTACGATGTATAGGAGATAGTAGTAATTCTAACCACTACAGAGGGATAAGTCTGGCACAATACATTGATGGACTCAGGGTAGCACAATCTCTCTCTGGACTTCAACATCCTCATCTGCAAAGCTAAGGATTCAAGTAATTCATTTGTGTTCCTCAGCTCTGAAATCCTCTGATTCTCTAATTCTCATCTAAGAAGATGGTTGCGAAGCTCACGATAGACAAAATGCTAATGTTTTATCTGAACATATTTCACAACATGTTCTATCTGAAATTTTGTCTCATGGGGCAGAGAATTAAACTCATTATTCTCATTGCTTATATAATAAAACAGTTTTAAAACAAGATATTTTATTCCTGTAGTCATCACTGATCATTGAGTGATAATTATATGGTTAAATAATGAGTTCTATTATCAGCTACATAAATAATGAATCACATAATTACTTATTTAAAGACTATTTTTTTTAAAGTGGAGGGAATTGCCTTGCACTCCTAAACCAAGGAGGTCTTCATAAAGCTAAATGAAATTTTTTATAACTGATAACACTTAAAGCCTGGCTAGAAGGATAACTATGAAAGTAGGACATGAATGGTCTTAGAGGTTTTTAAAATTTTTATTAAGTTGTAGTCCTGCATAGATACAAGAAACTAGATGATACAGGTTCACTTTGTTTTTCCTATGTCCCTCTTTCTCTTTTCCTGACAGCACATTGGTCCACATGTCTTTCATGTTGAACCTTTGAAATGATCAGCTTCATTTGCAATTTGCTAGAAGGAGGTAGACTGCAACTTCTGTGTTTTAAAAGAAGATAATTTGTGTGCAATAAAATGATTGCATGAAAGGGACAGTTTCTAATAACTTTCTGGAGCTTAGAGAGAAAATCATGAATAGAAGCATGGTTATCTCTAAGTTTTCAATGTGTACAGTCAAAATAAAAGATTTAGGGAAGACAGGTGTAACACAGGCTTGGAAGTTGTGGACAGCAGAAGAGAAAATCTGTTACACTGTGCTGTTATCTACTGGGGTTTCTTGAGACTCAGCTAATGAGTTGCAGTACTTGTACTTTAAAAAAACTTTTTTAAGACTTTATTTATTCATTTTAGAAGAGGGTGGAGGAGCAGAAAATATCAACTCTCATATGTGCCCTGACCAGGCAAGCCCAGGGTTTTGAACTGGCAACCTCAGTGTCAAAGCTTTATCCACTGTGTCACCACAGGTCAGATTACTCGTACTCTCTTTTAATAGGCTGGGGACACATCTACATATTTGTGATTAGAACCAAATTTTAATGCAAAGCTGTGAATAACTGTAGTTGTTGGAAAATCATACAAAAGTAATAAAATAGTACAGAACAATAAAAGCCTGCATTACCCAGTTTTAATGAATATGAAAGAAAATGTATGGAAAATGTATGTTAGGGTTGAGATAACTTGGTGTTCTGTTTGCTTCTTGGATTCAAGGCTATAACTTTTTGCACAGGCTTGGGAGGTTCTCATCAATTATTTGTTTTAATAGGCTGTCCATTCCCTTCTCCCTGTTTTCTTCTTCTGATATACCCATTATCCTAATAGTGCTCTTTCTGATAGAGTCAGAGAATTCTTGTAGAGCTCTATCTTTATTTTTTAATTTGTGAGTCTCTCTTTTTCTCTCTGTAGCATCTCTAGTTGCCTGTCTTTGGTTCCACTGATTCTTTCCACTATCTGGCCTGTCCTATTAGCTAAACATTCTACCTCAGTTTTCAATTCATGTATTGAGTTCTTCACCTCTGTTTTTAAAGTTTCACTCTTCTTGGTGAGGTATCTGTTTTGTTTTCAGAGATCATTAAGTTGTCTATTGGTGTTGACTTTAAAAAGAAATTTTGCCCTTGTCATGTCCTATGAAGAAATCATTCCCTACATGAAGTCATAAAACATCTTTTACCATTTTCTAGCTTTTATTTTTATATTTAAGGCTTTAATTTGCCTGCAATTGAATATTACTTATAGACTAGTTAAAAATACAGATTTTATTTTCATATCCATAAGATTACCCAAATATCCCAGCATATTTGGAGCATTTATATAAATAAGAGCAAGTCAAGATGAATAATGGCTAGTGGGGCTTATTATTTGCATTATGACCATGAGTAATTTAGACTTGACTGACATCTTTAAGACTTTGGAAATATTAGGCCCCATAGAATTTACCTGTGTCAGAGTGAGAGGACCCATGCTACTGAGGTGTGGGAAGGTATTCTGTTGTCTTGCCTGGAATGTGGCTCAGACATGTGCTTGGCACATCACTGCCCACATGCAACATGGGGCATTAGCTCTTTACTGAAATATAGAGAGGGTCAGTGAGGTTTCTGTTTTTGTTGCTGTTATTTGGTAAACTTCTGTTGCATGATTCAATAATATGTGACTGCAAACAGCTTATTTATATTATTTAAGTTGTAGCCATGAGCCTGATATCCTCCAGGTTTTTTTCTTGTAGGATATCGTTAGAATACTGTGTGCCTACTCCTTACTAATAGCTCCCTGGTAGAGAGTAGAGAAAGCTCACCTCTGAGGGCCCAAAACAAGAAAAGTAAAGATATAATTGGTTGTCATCACGGTCAATCATCTCAGGCATTATTTAAGAGACAGTGACTAGATTGAATCCATGGAGGCTAAGTGTGGATTAGTTTCTTTTTGCCTGCTTAATCAGCTTTAACCTAAGGAATTATTATGAGTAAGGCATGGATTTTATCTATTGGTGTATTTAAACAGACAAATGTTGGGATTTTGTCAAAGAACCCATCTAACTGATATGTCTATCTCTTAAAGCTCAGAACTTCTAAAAAATAATTATTAATTATATTTGGACTGGGTAAGAAAAAGAATTTGCCTTGATGATTAACCAAACATTTTTTTTTTAATGACATGTTGTCTGTGTCATAGTTTTATGAATTCCCTCCAGTTACCTCCTCCACCTGGGAATGCATTTACCTTCTTTAAGAAAATAAACTCCTATTCACCCTACAAAATTAGCTGAGGTATCAACTCATTGAAAACTGCCTTATGAGCTAAGAGTATCTCTCAACCTACACCTCCCTCACTGTGTTGAGCACACATGCCAGGGGGACCTTTTCATGTATCTTTCTGCTGGACTGTGAGCATGTGGAAGGTTTGGGCTGGTTTTATTTATCTGTGTATTTTTCTTCTGTGTTCTCTGTATCCCCACCACCCACACACAATTTATCTCTATCTATGTATCTGTTGAACTGAACTGAAATAAAAGTATTATTAACTAACAGCCAGAGAAGCAGATATAATGGAAAAAGTAAAAGCTGTGGGGTCAGAATAAATGGAGTTCAAATCATCAAATCATACGATGGCCATTTATTGCCCAGATGACTTTGGAAAAGTTAATATCTGAGTCTCAGGGTCACATTAGATGAGAAAGTGCTGTGTACAGTGACTGTCACACAGTAGGATATAGATTTATGTCTACTTTCTTTTTCTCTCTTCAAAAAGTGCCACTCTTAAGTTATTTTTATTTTAAAAGAGGCTGATTGATGACAGTGACTTGTATAAACAGAGTCAAATCATGTGTGTCCCTGAGACCTTTGTTGTTTTTTATTTCACTGTGTGGAAAAGAATGACCTGGTAAAGATATGAATCAGACTCCCGGGTCCAGAAATATTGGAGCACTTGGAAACTAATGAGAAATGTAGAATCACAAGAGCACTGAGTTAGAAATGTGCATTTTAAGGAAGATCCTTAGGGAATTCAAGTGCTTGTTCAAGTTTGAGGAGAGCTGAGCCAGAACAGGTACTGATCACAATTTGAATAATTCTAGGAAGTGTATTCTAGCTTTTATTTTTAAATTAATTTTAATGGGGTGACATTGATAAATCAGGGTACATATGTTCAGAGAAAACATCTCTAGGTTATTTTGACATTTGATTATGCTGCATTCCCATCACCCAAAGTCCAATTGTCTTCCATCACCTTCTAACTGGTTTTCTTTGTGCCCCTCCCCTCCTCTCACCCCCTCCCTCTCCTCCTCCCACACCCCGTAACCCCCACACTCTTGTCCATGTCTCTGAGTCTCATTTTTATGTTCCACCTATGTATGGAATCATATAGTTCTTAGTTTTTTCTGTTTTACTTATTTCACTCAGTATAATGTTATCAAGGTCCATCCATGTTGTAAATGATCTGATGTCATTTCTTATGGCTGAGTAGTATTCCATAGTATATATGTACCAAAACTTTTTAATCCACTCGTCCACTGACAGACACTTGGGCTGTTTCCAGATCTTCGTTATTATGAACAATGCTGCCATAAACATGGGGGTGCATTTCTTCTAATCAAACAGTGCTATGGTGTTCTTGGGGTATATTCCTAAAAGTGGTATAGCTGGTTCAAAAGGCAGTTCAATTTTTAAGTTTTGAAGAATCTCCATACTGTTTCCACAGTGGCTTCACTAGTCTGCATTCCCACCTGCAGTGCAGGAGGTTTCCCTTTTCTCTACATCCTCACCAGCACTTATTCTGTGTTGTTTTGTTGATGAGTGCCATTCTGACTGGTGAGAGATGATATGTCATTGTGGTTTTAATTTGCATTTCTCTAATGATTAGTGATGTTGAGCATTTTTTCATATGCCTATTGGCCATCTGTATGTCCTCTTTGGAGAAGTGTCTATATTTCTTTTGCCTATTTTTTGATTGGATTGTTTGTCTTCCTGGTATTGAGTCATACAAGTCCTTCATAAATTTTGGTTATTAACCCCTTATCAGACATATTGTCAAATATATTCTCCCATTGTGTAGTTTGTCTTTTTATTCTATTCTTTTTCTTTTTTTTTTTTTTTTGTATTTTTCTGAAGCTGGAAACGGGGAGAGACAGTCAGACAGACTCCTGCATGCGCCCAACCGGGAACCACCCAGCACGCCCACCAGGGGCGACGCTCTGCCGCTACCAGAGCCACTCTAGCGCCTGGGGCAGAGGCCAAGGAGCCATCCCCAGCGCCTGGGCCATCTTTGCTCCAATGGAGCCTTGGCTGCAGGAAGGGAAGAGAGAGACAAAGAGAAGGGGGGGTGGAGAAGCAAATGGGCGCCTCTCCTATGTGCCCTGGCCGGGAATCGAACCTGGGTCACCCACATGCCAGGCTGATGCTCTACCGCTGAACCAACCGGCCAGGGCCTTATTCTATTCTTATTGTCTTTAGTTATGCAAAAGCTTTTTTGTTTGATATAGTCCCATTTGTTTATCCTGTCTTTTATTTCACTTGCCCATGAAGATAAATCGGCAAATATATTGCTGTGAGAAATATCAGAGAACTTACTGCCTATGTTTTCTTCTAAAATGCTTAGGTTTATACAGCTTACATTTAAGTCTTTTATCCATTTTGAGTTTATTTTTGTGAATGGTGTAAGTTGGTTGTCAAGTTTCATTTTTTTTGCAGATAGCTGTCCAATTTTCTCAACACCATTGTTGAAGAGGCTGTCTTTACTCCAATGTATGCTCTGACCTCCTTTGTCAAATATCAGTTGGCCATATAATTGTGGCATTATTTCTGGACTTTCAGTTCTGTTCCATTGATCTATATGTCTGTTCTTATACCAGTATCAGGCTGTTTTGAGTACAATGGCCTTATAGTGTAACACTATCTGGAAGTGTGATACCTCCCACATTATTCTTCCTTTTCAAGATTGTTGAGGCTATTCGTGTTCTCTTTTGGTTCCATATAAAGCTTTGGAATATGTGTTCTATATCTTTGAAGTAATTCATTGGTATTTTAATTGGTATTGCATTAAATTTATAAATTGCTTTGGGTAATATAGACATTTTAATGATGTTTATTCTTTCTAACCATGAGCACAGTATATGCTTCAAACTTCTTTGTATCTTCCCTGATTTCTTTTATCAATGTTTTATAATTTTCCAAGTACAAGTGTTTAATCTCCCTGGTTAAATTTATTCCTAGGTACTTTATTTTTTTGGTTGCAATGGTGAAGGGCATTCCTTCCTTAATTTCTCTTTCTGCAAGTTTATTGTTAGTGCCAAAAAAATGCCTTTGATTTCTGAGTATTAATTTTATATCCTGCCACCTTGCTGAATTTATTTATCAGGTCCAGTAATTTTTTGACTGAGACTTTAGGGTTTTCTATATACAATATCATATCACCTGCAAATAATGATAGTTTTACTTCTTTGTTTTCAATTTGGATGCCTTTTATTTCTTTTTCTTGTCTGATTGCTATGGCTAGGACTTCTAGCAGTATGTTGAATAAGAGTGGTGAAAGGGGGCACCCCTGCCTTGTTCCTGATCTTAAGGGAATTGTTTTTAATTTTTGCACATTGAGTGTGATTTTGGCTGTGGGTTTGTAATAGATGGCCTTTATCATGTTGAAGTATGTTCCCTGTATTCCCACTTTGCTGAGAGTTTTGATCATGAATGGGTGCTGGATTTTATCAAATGCATTTTTTGCACCTATTGAAATTATCATGTGGTTTTTATCCTTCCTTTTGTTTATGTGATGAATCACACTGATTGATTTACAAATATTGTACCAGGCTTGCCTCCCCAGAATAAATCCCACTTGTCATGGTGTATGATTTTTTTTTCATATATTGCTGGATCCAGTTTCCTAATATTTTGTTGAGAATTTTAGCATCTAAATTCATCAGGAATATTGGTCTATAATTTTCTTTCTTTGTGTTGTCTTTGCCTGGTTTTGGAATCAGAATTATACTTGCCTCATAAAAGGAGGTTGGAAGTCTACCTTACTCTTGATTTTTTTTAAATAGCTTGAGAAGAGTGACGTCACAGAAATGGCGCCGTGAGCAGCGCATCCAACAGATCTCCCCAAAATCTCAACAAATTTATCAACTAGAAACAGAAAAATTTATCCTCGGAGCATTCCGGACTTCCACACACACACTGAAAGCAGAGGGACTGTTGCCCAGGAAGGAGTACGCCTGTGGTGAGTCAACCCACATGTGCAGGTGCCCGCCCACACTCGCCTGGGCACTGGCGGCCACCCCAGCTTACCCTGAGAAGCCACGCGCACGGACCCCGGTGCCGCGGTCTGACCACTGGCGTGACGAGAAACCACGCGCGCGCCCCGTGCCGCGGACCCCGGCCACTGGCATGCTGAGAATATGCGCGTGCACCCCGAGCCGCGGTCCGGGAGGGGCGCCAAGGCTGTCTTTCCTAGGCAGGAGATTCTCTCCATGGGCAGGGCACTTCACCCAGCCATTCAAGCTAACAATCAAGCGTTGGGGGGAGGGGCGCGCAGGCAGCCTGAAATTCTTTCTGGAGCACAACTGCGGATCCAATCACTGAAATTAGCTTAACCCACGAAATCTACGCTCCCACGGGGCTCTAATTGATAAGATCTCTCCCAGTTCAGCGATCCAAGACAAGAGGCGTGATATTTTTCAGTGCTTTTCGCTAAAGGGGCGGGGGCAACTTCTGATTGACAGAGCCTCCATATTCAGGGATATTCCTAACAAGAGGGACTTGGCAGATATTAAGATCCATAAAGCAAACAGCGACTAGTGCTTCTTCTTCCCAGCCAAAACAGGCTACCAAGTGTGGAAAGCCTGGGTTGAGTGGTCCAACTGAATGATAGGCACTGAACAGTCACCTTGACAACAATTGACTCCCAGCCCCACCTGATTACGCTGGAGGCTCTGACTGCCAAAGCCTTACCCAGAGCCTTGTGCTGAGTGAGGATAGAGTGGCGATTTCCCAGCTCTTTGAGCCTCTTACTCCCCAGACAGAAGCAGTGGCAGCCTCATAGCTGGATCACCAGGCTGCTAATTCAGGAAGGGGAGACTAGGAAAGAGACTCCAGGAAAGCAAACTCTCTCATTGTTGGACTCTGCAAACGCCAACAAGCCTTGACTACCAGTGAGACTAAAGCCAATTATATGACATTGCCATAGAATCCCATCAACTGAAAATTCCTACCTAAGAGTGTCACAGGGGCAGAACCTGGGGTACAGAGTCACCGACCAGGAAGAGGGAGAGAAAAGAAAAAAGGGAGAAGTTAACCTCTCAAAATCAAGAAAAATCCACAGACTTTATAACTTGTTCCACTAATTCTTTGTTGTTGTTGTTTCTTTCTTCTATCTTATTGCCTTTATTATTATTTCTATTTCTTCCACCTCGGTCCTTTTACTCTCTGCCCATCTTATGCTACCCTTTTCTTGAACTACACTACCCATGAGTGTTACATTTTATTTCTTTTCTTCATCCTAATTCTCCTTTAGGGTTACACTCCAAAACCCTTAACTCTCACTCTATCCCCTTTTGTTTTTTTTTTCCTTTCCTTTTTTTCTTCCTTTGTTTCTCCCTTACTCTTATTTTTTCCTTTCTATTCATTTCTTCTTTTCTCCTTTTACTTTTCCTCCCATTTAAGCCTCAATCACGAACAAATTATTTAATGTGGGACTCAAGTTTTTGTGGGTTTTTTTTTTGTTGTTGTTGTTCTTTTTTTTCTTCTGCTTTTGTTCTTGGTTTTTCTATATTTGTTTGTTTTTGTGGCATTTTGGGCACTTTTTACATTGCTTTTTAACTCACTAGCATTCCTCCCAACCCAAAGTCTCCATTGTATTTAGTCTTCGCTCCAATTAATACAACAGATTTTTACTTATTATTTTTATTTTTATTTTTTTTTAATTATTGTTTTTTCTCTCCTTTTTTCTGTTTCCCTCTCATCCCTCTCATTATATCTCTTAGTCGACCATCACTTACAAGCAAATCATTTTATGCTTGTCTAAGATTTTCTCCCTTTTTTTTTTAGGGTTTAGTAGGTCCCTACTCCCTTTTTTGTCCCTTGAACTCTTCACACCAAATCAGACCTCCATTATAGGCAGTTTTTGTTCCATTTAGCATAATATAATTCACAGGTCATCATGATATTTCCCTAAGGAGGTGAGAGGAGGGGAAGAGAAGAAAGAAAAAAGGGGGAAATAATAAATTATTACTTTTTTTTTGTGGAGTGTTTTCCTATTTTTTTTTCTTTTCCTTTTTATTTTTTATTAATTCTAATTAACACTATCATCAAGACCACCTTCAGATGCCAATAAGAAAAAGGAAATAGAACATTATGGATACAAAAGACAGAGAGGTAACACAAATTGATGTGGAAAAATCTATGGAGAAAAGATTTAACATATTGGAAGCCTTGGAGCCAAATGACAGAGAATTTAAAATAGAAATCTTAAAAATACTCAGAGATATACAAGAAAACACAGAAAGGCAATTTAGGGAAATCAGAAAACAACTCAACGATTACAAAGAATATATTACCAAGGAAATTGAAACTATAAAAACAAATCAAACAGAAATGAAAAACTCAATTCAAGAGCTGAAAAACGAAGTAACAAGCTTAGCTAATAGAACAGCCCAGATAGAAGACAGGATCAGTGAAATAGAAGACAAGCAACTTGAGGCACAACAGAGAGAAGAAGAAAAGAGACTCAAAAATAATAAAAAACGAGAAAGCCCTACAGGAATTGTCTGACTCCATCAGAAAGAATAACATAAGAATAATAGGTATATCAGAGGGAGAAGAGAAAGAAAATGGAATGGAGAATATACTCAAACAAATAATAGATGAGAACTTCCCAAGCCTGTGGAAAGAATTAAAGCCTCAAATTCAAGAAGCAAACAGAACACCGAGTTTTCTTAACCACAACAAACCCACTCCAAGGCACATCATAATGAAGATGACACAAACCAATGACAAAGAAAAAATTCTCAAGGCAGCCAGGGAAAAGAAGAATACAACATATAAAGGAAGGCCTATTAGATTATCATCAGATTTCTCAGCAGAAACTCTACAAGCTAGAAGAGAGTGGACCCCAATATTTAAAGCCCTGAAAGAGGGGAACTTTCAGCTCAAGAATACTATACCCATCAAAGCTATCCTTCAAGTACGAAGGAGATATAAAAATATTCACAAATACAGAAAAGATGAGAGAATTTATCATCAGAAAGCCCCCACTCCAGGAAATACTAAAGGGGGTTTTCCAAACAGATACAAAAACAAAAGAAAACATAACCACAAGTAACAGCTCCACCAAGAAAACAATAAAACCAAACTTAAACAGTGACAGCAAAAGAAAAAAAAGGGGGGGGGAGAAAGGTTGAAGATTAACAGTAGCAAAGGACGATGAAGCGCAGAAATACTCACAAGAAAGGGTACTACAATGAATATGGTAGGTACCCTTTTCATTACTTAATGGTAACCACCCTTGAAAAAACCATGACAACAACACTTGATTTAAAAAAGGTAGCAACAGAGGAAAGAAGTATGGAATACAAACAAACAAAAAGAAATGATAGAAAAACAAAGGAGAAGAATCAAACATGATACAAAACTAACAGAAAGCAATTTATAAAATGGCAATAGGGAACCCACAAGTGTCAATAATTACACTAAATGTATATGGATTAAACTTACCAATAAAAAGACACAGAGTAGCAGAATGGATTAAAAAAGAAAATCCAACTATATGCTGCCTACAAGAAACTCATGTAAGCAACAAGGATAAAAACAAATTCAAAGTGAAAGGCTGGAAAACAATACTCCAAGCAAACAACACCCAAAAAAAAGCAGGTGTAGCAATACTGATATCTAATAATGCTGACTACAAGACAGAAAAAGTACTCAAAGACAAAAATGGTCATTTCATAATGATTAAGGGGACACTGAATCAAGAAGACATAACAATCCTTAATATATATGCACCAAACCAAGGAGCACCAAAATATATAAGACAGCTACTTATTGACCTTAAAACAAAAACTGACAAAAATACAATCATACTTGGAGACCTCAATACACCGCTGACGGCTCTAGATCAGTCATCCAAACAGAGAATCAATAAAGATATAGTGGCCTTAAATAAAATACTAGAACAACTGGATATGATAGACATCTACAGGACACTTCATCCCAAAGCGACAGAGTATATATTTTTCTCTAGTGTACATGGAACATTCTCAAGAATTGACCATATGTTGGGCCACAAAGACAATATCAGCAAATTTATAAAAATTGAAATTGTGCCAAGCATATTCTCTGATCATGAAGCCTTGAAACTAGAATTCAACTGTAAAAAAGAGGGGGAAAATCACACAAAATTGTGGAAACTAAACAACATATTTCTAAAAAATGAATGGGTCAAAGAAGAAATAAGCGCAGAGATCAAAAGATATATACAGACAAATGAAAATGAAAATACGACAAATCAGAATCTCTGGGATGCAGCAAAAGCAGTAATAAGAGGAAAGTTCATATCACTTCAGGCCTAGATGAACAAACAAGAGAGAGCCCAAGTAAACCACTTAACTTCACACCTTAAGGAACTAGAAAAAGAAGAACAAAGACAACCCAAAACCAGCCGAAGAAAGGAGATAATAAAAATCAGAGCAGAAATAAACAAAATAGAGAACAGAAAAACTATAGAAAAAATTAATAAAACAAGGAGCTGGTTCTTTTAAAAGATCAACAAAATCGACAAACCCTTGGCAAGACTCACCAAGGAAAAAAGACACAGTACTCAAATAAATAAAATCCAAAATGAAAGAGGAGAGATCACAACAGACATCATAGATATACAAAGAATTATTGTAGAATACTATGAAAAACTATATGCCTCCAAATACAACAATCTAGAAGAAATGGATAAATTCCTAGAACAATACAACCTTCCTAAACTGAGTTATGAAGAAGCAGAAAGCCTAACCAGACCAATCAGCAGGGAGGAAATAGAAAAAAATATTAAAAATCTCCCCAAAAATAAAAGTCCAGGTCCAGATGGTTATACTAGTGAATTCTATCAAACATTCAAAGAAGACTTGGTTCTTATTCTACTCAAAGTCTCCCAAAAAATTGAAGAAGAAGCAATACTTCCAAACACATTTTATGAGGCCAACATAACCCTCATACCAAAACCTGGCAAAGATGGCACAAAAAAAGAAAACTACAGACCAATATCTCTAATGAATACTGATGCTAAAATACTAAACAAAATACTGGAAAATCGAATACAACAACATATTAAAAAAATAATACATCATGATCAAGTGGGATTCATCCCAGAATCTCAAGGATGGTTCAACATATGAAAAACAGTTAACGTAATACACCATATCAACAAAACAAAGAACAAAAACCACATGATCTTATCAATAGATGCAGAAAAGGCTTTTGATAAAATACAACACAATTTTATGTTTAAGACTCTCAACAAAATGGGTATAGAAGGAAAATATCTCAACATAATAAAGGCCATATATGATAAACCATCAGCCAACATCATATTAAATGGCATAAAACTGAGGACTTTCCACCTTAAATCAGGAACACGACAGGGGTGTCCACTCTCTCCACTCTTATTTAACGTGGTGCTAGAAGTGCTGGCCAGAGCAATCAGACAAGACAAAGAAATAAAAGGCATCCATATCGGAAAAGAAAAAGTAATGGTATCACTTTTTGCTGACGATATGATCCTATACATCGAAAACCCAAAGGACTCCACAAAAAGATTACTAGAAACAATAAACCAATACAGTAAGGTTGCAGGATACAAAATTAACATACAGAAGTCAATAGCCTTTCTATATGCCAACAATGAAATATTAGAAAACGAACTCAAAAAAATAATCCCATTCACATTTGCAACAAAAAAAATAAAATACCTAGGAATAAACATAACAAAGAATGTATAGGACCTATATAAAGAAAACTACAAGGCATTGCTAAGAGAAATAGAAAAAGACACAATGAGATGGATAAATATTCCTTGTTCTTGGATAGGAAGAATAGATATAACTAAAATGGCCATATTACCCAAAGTAATATATAAATTTAATGCAATTCCCATCAAAATTCCTATGACATTTTTTAAAGAAATGGAACAAAAAATCATCAGATTTATATGGAACTATAAAAAACCCCGAATAGCCAAAGCAATCCTAAGGAAAAAGAATGAAGCTGGGGGCATTACAATACCTGACTTTAAAATATATTATAGGGCCACAATAATCAAAACTGCATGGTATTGGCAGAAAAATAGACACTCAGACCAATGGAACAGAATAGAAAGCCCAGAAATAAAACCACATATATATGGTCAAATAATCTTTGATAAAGGGGCCAACAACACAAAATGAAGAAAAGAAAGCCTCTTCAACAAATGGTGTTGGGAAAACTGGAAAGCCATATGCAAGAGAATGAAACTCGACTGCAGCCTGTCCCCGTGTACTAAAATTAATTCAAAATGGATCAAAGACCTAAATATAAGATCTGAAACAATAAAGTACATAGAAGAAGACATAGGTACTAAACTCATGGATCTGGGTTTTAAAGAACATTTTATGAACTTGACTCCAATGGCAAGAGAAGTGAAGGCAAAGATAAATGAATGGGACTACATCAGAATTAAAAGTTTTTGCTCAGCAAGAGAAACTGATATCAAAATAAACAGACAGCCAACTAAATGCGAACTGATATTTTCAAACGACAGCTCAGATAAGGGCCTAATATCCAAAATTTACAAAGAACTCATAAAACTCAACAGCAAACAAACAAACAATCCAATAAAAAAATGGGAAGAGGACATGAACAGACACTTCTCCCAGGAAGAAATACAAATGGCCAACAGATATATGAAAAGATGCTCAGCTTCATTAGTTATTAGAGAAATGCAAATCAAAACTACAATGAGATACCACCTCACCCCTGTTAGATTAGCTATTATCAACAAGACGGGTAATAACAAATGTTGGAGAGGCTGTGGAGAAAAAGGAACCCTCATACACTGTTGGTGGGAATGTAAAGTAGTACAACCACTATGGAGGAAAGTATGGTGGTTCCTCAAAAAACTGCAAATAGAACTACGTTATGACCCAGCAATCCCTCTACTGGGTATATACCCCAAAAACCTCAGAATCATTGATACGTAAAGACACATGTAGCCCCATGTTCATAGCAGCACTGTTCACAGTGGCCAAGACATGGAAACAACCAAAAAGCCCTTCAATAGAGGATTGGATAAAGAAGATGTGGCACATATACACTATGGAATACTACTCAGCCAGAAGAAATGATGACATTAGATCATTTATAGCAAAATGGTGGGATCTTGATAACATTATACGGAGTGAAATAAATAAATCAGAAAAAAAACAAGAACTACATTATTCCATACATTGGTGGAACATAAAAACGAGACTAAGAGACATGGACAAGAGTGTGGTGGTTACCAGGGGTGGGGGGAGGGAGGACACAGAAGGGAAGGAGGGAGAGATTTAGGGGGAGGGGGAGGGGCACAGAGAAAACTAGATAGAGGGTGACGGAGGACAATCTGACTCTGGGCGAGGGGTATGCAACATAATTTAATGACAAGATAACCTAGACATGTTTTCTTTGAATATATGTACCCTGAATTATTAATGTCATCCCATTAACATTAATAAAAATGTATAAAAAAATAAAATAAAAGAAAAGAAAAAAAAAGAAAAAAATAGCTTGAGAAGAATGGTTGTTAGTTCTTCTTTGAATATTTGCTGGAATTCACTTGTGAAACTATCAGGTCCAGAACTTTTCTTTTTTGGGAGTTTTTTGGTAACTGTATCAATCTCATTTTTTTGTAATTGGTCTGTTTAAGTTTTATGATTCTTCCAGATTAATTTTTGGAAGATTATATGTTTCGAGGAATTTGTCCATTTCATCTAGGTTGTCTGGTTTTTTGGTGTACAGTTCTTCATAGTATTTTCTTACAATATTTTGTATTTCTGTTGTGTCAGTGTTATTTCTCCACTCTCATTTCTAATTTTATTTATTTGAGTCCTCTCTTTTTTTTTCTTGGTGAATTTAGTTAAAGGTTCATTGATCTTGTGTACCTTTTCAAAGAACCAGCTCCTGGTTTCATTGATCCTTTGTATTGTTTCTTTAGCCTGTATGTCATTTATTTCTGCTCTGATCTTTATTATTTCCTTCATTCTACTACCTCTGGGATTTACTCGCTCTTCCTTTTCCAGTTCTTATAGGTGCATGGTTAGGTTTTTTATTTGAGCTTTTTCTAGCTTCTTAAGGTATGCCTGTAATGCTATGAACTTCCCTCTCAGGACTGCTTTTGCTGTGTCCCATAAATTTTGAGTTGATGTATGCTCATTATTGTTCATTTGTAGGATTTAAAAAATTTCTTCTTTGATCTCATTGTTAACCAATTCGTTATTTAATAACATGCTATTTTGTTTCCACGTGTTTGAGTATTTTTCAGTTTTTCTGTTGTGGTTGATTTTTAGTTTCATGCCATTGTGATCAGAGAAAGTGCTCGATATGATTTCAATCTTCTTAACTTTGTTAAGACCTCTTTTGTGCCCTAACATTTGGTCTATTTTAGAAAATGTACCATTAGCACTTGGAAAGAATGTATATTCTAGTACTTTAGGGTGAATTGTTCTGAAGATATCTATTAAATTGAGTTGATCTAGTATGTCCTTATATGTGTTGTTAATTTTCTTTCTTGAGGATATATCTAGTGATGTTATTGGGGTATTGAAATCCCCTACTCTTATAGTATTGCTGTTGATTTCCCCCTTTAAATCCATCAAAGTTTGCTTTATATATTTAGGTGCTCCTATATTAGGTGTGTAGATATTTATAACGGTTATATCTTCCTGTTGGATTGCTCCCTTTATCATTATGTAGTGACCTTTTTATCCCTTACTTTAGCCTTTGTTTTAAAGTCCATTTTGTCTGATATAAGTATTGCTGCCTCAGCTTTTTTTTCATTTCCTTTTCCTTGAATTATTTTTTTCCATTCTTTTATCTTCAGTCTACGTGCATCTTTTGTTTTTAGGTGTTTCTCTTGTAGACAGCATATGTCTGGGTCCTATTTTTATTATCCATGCAGCTACCCTATGTCTTTTGATCTGATCATTTAATCCATTTACATTTAAGGTTATTATTGATATGTAGTTGTTTATTGACAATTTATTCTTTCAGGCTCTATTCCTGTTTTGCTATATTCTTTTTCTCCTTTCATCTGTTTACAACAAGTCTCTTAGCATTTCTTGCAGCATTGGTTATTCTAGCTTTTGTGCTAATAAATGCAAGCTTCTGGGGCAAATTTGGCCAATTGCATGAAACATTCATGACATAAAATGAGACATAAGGTTTAATGGTTGTGATTTGTTTTATTTCCCCGTTACATTTATTCTAATGACATATCAGGCTGGAGTAGCTGGAGCCTATATGGAACTACTGTCCCCAGAGAAACCAGTCCTAGTGCCCACTCCAATGTAGAAACAGCAGCCTGGTGTTTTTTCTCTGTGGTGGTTATTTCCTATGGCCATGCCAGTAGAGTGTAGGAGCCTGGGTCTCCCCAGGGATTTAGGGGGCTGAAACAATACTTTCTTTTATTCCTTTGTTATTTTTAAAAAACGAATCCAAAATAAAGACTTTAATATAATAATATATATTTATTTAAAGTGTTTTATGTTTCATATAAAACATATTGTTACCTTTTGGAAGGACAACCTTTGCTGACATTTTGGGTCAAAAATATTGGCCTGGTGGACTTCCTCCATTTGTAAGCATCTGCATTTTTCTTTGAGATTTGAAAGTGTTCTTATATCAATTTGATGTCTGTACTCCGAAGGTAATCATTCATGAGCAGCTCCAGGGTCTCATCAGTGGCAGATGAATGCTGAGGTACACATTCATTTGGGCAGGTGCTTTGTGTCCTATTTTGTGTGACGATGGAACAAATCCCACTTCTGAGAGTTGCTTGACAGTTTAGAAAGCACTTGTCAATAGGAAAGATGACTTTGCTGTTTTCTAGCCTGTCTTTTATATGTTGGTTCAGCAAACATTTTAAACATACCTACAATACAATATATTCTTGAGGTAAAGAGAGGAGAGTATATTAAAGCTTCTGTCTTTAAGAATTCAAAAATTTAGAAGTCAGAGAAGCAGTGTTCAATTAATTGTAAATAAAATATGATACAATTGATTGACTCTAAATTCAATGACATAATATCAAGATATGTACAAGAAGAAGAAAATGGGTATGTCTGTGTGGTGGCTCAGATCCAAGAACAGATAACTAGACTTTGGCAATGTGCTTGAGAAAAGACCCCCATGAAGATCAGAGCGAAAAGAGGACATTTCATTGAAGGGAAAGCATCTCTCCAGGGCTAAGATATAAACCAGTATTGCTTATCTGAAAATATTTTAGCATGTTCACTTTATGGCATATGATGGTGGCTTATACACTTTTTCAATTTTGATCAATTGTAATAAATATATTTTACATTATGGTCTACTATTTAACATGTACACACACAAATTCAACTGTACCAAAGACAAAAGATGCACAAAATAATATGATTTAACTTTGCTACTTTCAGTGTGTTTTTGATATTTTCTTTCCTCATTTCAATTCTATGCCATTAAAAAAATGCTAATTGTGACATTAATTTGATGAAAATTTACTAATGGGTCATTACAGTCTGAAAAACAATGGTGTGGATTTTAGGAACTTACACAGACACAATGAGTTGGAGAGCCAGCAACACTAAGGTCAATGCAGGGGTGTATGTGGGGGGTTTTATTTGAGTATAAGGGTCACTGAGTGAGGAAAATGAGTAATATGCCTTCATAATTTAATTTTATCTATTCTTTCTCCCAGTACTTCTGTCCTCCTGGACAATATAATTTGTTTGGTATCTTTTCTGTTATCTTATGACTCTGATATCTGCTAAGCTTATTTTGTAACCCAATTAGCCTACAATGTTTGTGGGTACTACATTTAACAAGACTACCATTTACAGATTGGTTTACAAGTATACAACATTCAATTATTCTTATAACAATTCTATAAAACTGGAATTTTACTCTGTATTGCACACTTTTAGAGTGGAGGCTCAGTAAAATTAAGCAGCTTTTGAAAGAGCTAGTCAGTGGTGAATCTAAGATTTCATGCTAATGAGATCCTCTTTCTCCCATACCACACTAACCCCTTGTTGAATTGATATTGTTAACATTCTTATGTAATGTGTTTAAATTTAGCAGAGGTTTTCTGGGAGTAATATTAATTGTATGTGACAGATATGATAGAGACAGTTCAGATTTACAGCTGTTTGATGAGGGAGGCATTTTTGAGTTGGAGAGCCATCTGGAAGCCTACTAATTATGCCATAGGTATTTTTTTTTAGGTCCCAGGTGCACATCTCCATGCATTTGAACTGTTGATTACATTGTGTGACCATCATCCAAAGTCAAATCATTCTCTGTCACTGTATGTTTGTCTCCCCTTACACTACTCCTTCCTGCTCACCTCCACTTGGTAACCACTTCACTTTTATCTATGTTCATGAGTCTCAGTTTTATACACTTATGTGTAAAATTATATAATTTTAAGCTTTTTCTGATTTACTTATTTCACTCAATATAATGTTCTCAAGGTCCACCCATGTTGTCTTAAAAGGCGATATGTTGTCATTTCTTATAGCTGAGTAGTATTCCATTGCATATATGTACCACACTTTCTTTATCCAGTTCTTTATTGAAGGACACTTTGGTTGTTTCCATGTCTTGGCCACCATGAATAATACTGAGATGAGAATGGCTATTTGTATATACACATACAAACTGACAGATATGTGTATACCTATATATAAGTATATATCTGATATATATATATATAATTGGTCTACCCATTTTAAATTATTATTTTCCACAGGGAGAATTTTAGCTTTTCAAATTTTGACAGGTGGTTTTGAGTTTAAGACACAAAAAGTGTAGATAAGCCCCACCCTCAATATGCACTCAAGATTATTTTGTGTGTGTGTATGACAGAGACCGAGAGAGTGACAGACAGGAAGGAAGGGAGATGAGAAGGATCAATTCTTTGTTGCCACACCTTAGTTGTTCATTGATTGCTTTCTCATATGTACCTTGACCAGGGGGATACAGCAGACCAAGTGACCTCATGCTCAAGCCAATGACCTTGGGCTTAAGCTGGTGAGCCTTGCTCAAACCAGATGAGCCTGCATTCAAGCTGGCAACCTTGGGGTTTTGAACCTTGGTCCTTCACATCCCAGTCTGACATTCTATCCACTGTGCCACCACCTGGTCAGGCTGGACTCAAGATTTTTTTTGTGTGTGTTTTTCTGAAGCTGGAAATGGGGAGAGACAGTCAGACAGACTCCCACATGAGCCCGACCGGGATCCACCCGGCACGCCCACGAGGGGGCGACGCTCTGCCCACCAGGGGGCAATGCTCTGCCCCTCCAGGGCGTTGCTCTTGCCACGACCAGAGCCACTCTAGCGCCTGGGGCAGAGGCCAAGGAGCCATCCCCAGTGCCCGGGCCATCTTTGCTCCAATGGAGCCTCGGTTGTGGGAGGGGAAGAGAAAGACAGAGAGAAAGGAGAGGAGGAGGGGTGGAGAGGCAGATGGGCGCCTCTCCTGTGTGCCCTGGCCGGGAATCGAACCCAGGACCTCTGCACGCCAGGCCGATGCTCTACCACTGAGCCAACCGGCCAGGGCCCTGGACTCAAGATTTTAATGAGCACAACCAGCCTGGGGAGAAGCAATCCCTTTTGAAAACAGTTAAATCCAGTTGAGGAGATGGCTTCTAATTGTGCCATATTCTCCCCCGAAAACTTAACTTACTCACCCATTTATTCACTCATTCAACAAATACATGTTGATCACCTGATAAATGCCACAATCTGGCAAAGAAAATTGTGAAGGTGACAAATGAGTTAAGATTTACTTACCCTACTTCCCCTAGGGCCGTGAGGGCAAACCTTTTTATAAAAACTGCCCACTTTTTCAGTGCTGGTTGACCTGGTACCTCTTGCCCACTAGTGGGTGTTTCAGCTTTCATAGTGGGCCAATGGTGACACAGTTTGGTTGTTCCGCTATTGCTCACCATGAAAGCTGGAACATCCACTAGTGGGTGGGAGGGACCAGGTTGACCAGCACTGCAAAAGTGGGCGGTTTTTATAAAAAAGTTTGCCATCACAGCCCTAGGGGTTTCTTGATGGGAGTGATAGCTACAGTAACTTAGAGTCAGTATGGAAACATGTAATATTTACTTTATTATGTACACTAGCTTTGCCAAAATTAGTGAGAGATGTAATATGCCTATAATTCCCAGGAAGTTCTGGGAGAGCTGACTCAATTTAGAACTTCAATCAATTCTTTTTTTCATTATCTCCTTCTTTGACTTGGGACAACCCTGTCCTAGAACACTCCCTGGACCTTCCACCAAAGTGCATTCTGTCTAGGCCATGTATTGCTTTGCCCCTGGTTATTAGTTACTTAATCTGCATGTACATTTTCATATTATGAAATATTTTTCATTAGTAGGGAACCAGTTGCCAAAGCATCTATGAGTGATGCATACGGAGCTTATTTGTTACCAAAATTTAACTGTCAGTCAAATTTAACCAACAATGTTCTTGGCTCTTCTCTCTTTTGTGTTTGGAAATTGTAAATCATTCATAGACCTTTCTGGTTTCTTCTTCTTCTTTGTCTGTCTCTCCAAGAGTGTTCACTGACTTTTCCCCTATTTTTTTTTTCAAAATTATATATATATTTTAAATAATAGGTTTATAGTACATTGACTTGTGATAAAATTACTGCATTGATTTTTGAAATTAGTATCCTTAATTCTTGACCCCACAGATAATAATTTTCAATAGATTTTAGTTCATTATTTTAGTATTTTTATTTATATTTCTAAATAGCACTCAAATGTTACTTCCTGATGTTTCAGTTTAGTTATAATCTATTCCATTTCTATTGATAAAGATATGGATTTAACTTAGTCTTCTCTATGCTCCCCATTTCTCACTCTGAACTTTGCTGGGCATTTAGCTTCAGTGTCCCGGGTGTCCTTGCTCCTCAGTGCCAAGAGCTTAATAGAAACATGGAAGATGAGGCCAGAAGGGTAGGGACATGGGACCTGTGGGGTCTATGAGGATTTGGGGTTTTATTCTAATTGAGATGGGAAGCTACTGAAAAATTAAACCAGGAACATTACATGATCCACCATATTGAAAAACTGCTTTGACAAACTGTGGAGAATGGATTCTGAGAGACAAGAGAAATCAGAAAGGCCAGTGAAAAAACTTCCAGTAATCCTGGGAAGACATGAGAGCAGCTTTAACCCATGTGGTTGCCATACTGAGTTGGAGTGGAAATGTCTTCAGGAGAGAATCAATAGTACATCCTGATTAATTGTGTGTTAAGTGTTTGGGAAAACAGGAGAGGTGAATAAGGATGATTCTTAGGCTTTGGCTTGAGCAATGGGAAGGATGATAGGATCATTTGTGGAAATTACAGTTGGGTTTATGTGTGTTTAAGTGAAGGGGCATTTGAGCAGAATTTTGTTATGATTGAGATAAATTTTGGATGACTATTGATATTCAAGAGGAGGTGAATGTAGATAGTTGAATACATTTAGTTCAGTGAAGATGTCTGGGTCTATCTGCATAAATGTAAGTGCAATGGAATAGGCAGACATTCCAACTCCTACCTCCCAGAACCAAAGTGGATTACAACTTCACTTAAGAACAATCATCTTGAAAAACCAACTTTGGACAAAACTAAGAGGAATCTATAACCAAGCATCACCGAAGGTTATACCAAGACTGATAGGAAAGGCGGAGACACAGAAAGGGTTGCCCCATTCCTAGGGTGAGAGGTGGCCCGAAGGATCTCTCATGGTGGGGTGAGTTGCCAGGAGAGTTGTGGGTCCTTAGCTCCAGGATGAGACTGGAACCCCAGTCTGGAGCCTCAGAGACTAGAGGAGGCATATGGACAGTATTAAGCTGAAAGAAGAGCCAGTTCTTTTTTGGGAGAGAGAGACAGAACTCTCAGACCCAGGCTTCATCTTAAAGGGATCACACAGAAAAACTCACTCACAGCCATTTACTTGGGGCTCTGAGAGGACTGGAGTTACTAGAGGAGAGTGTAGTCCTGAGGGCACAGGGAGAGACTGTGGGGGACAGCAACCTTCACCCCTGTACGGGGTCACTCCTCAAACCTAAAGTGGCCATTTTTCCTGGGAGAACCAAGCCAGCAAAGGAAAGCAATTACCCCACCCACCAGAGGTTCTCCTGCTCCAGTCAGTGCAAAGAGATGCCTAGGAGCAGAGGGCACATCAGGGACACAGGTTTTAAGTGCTGAGGTCTGGCATACATCCCCTCCCCAACTGCTGAGTACCCTCTGAAAGGAAGGAGGGCTCAGCTGTGGCAGCAGCCATGGTGCCCTGCAGCTGGGGTCAAAGCCCAGCAGGGCAGCCCACATGGTGGTAGTGGGGAGCAAAGCCTGGTGGCCCACATACTGTCAGTGAGGGGCAGAATCTGGAGAGAACTTCTATGTCCTTGTGCCCCAAGCAGGCAGAACCCAGTGGAACAAGGCTTCCAGTGAGCCTGTGGGGGGTGGAGCCTAGAGAGGAGTCTCGCATGCCCATGGGGAGAAGGGTGAAGTCCAGCCACCCACATGCAGTGAGAAGAGGAGCCCAGAGAGGGGTTCCTGTGCACCTGTGGGGTGAAGTCTGGAGAGACAACCCATGTGACCATGAAGTATGGAGCCCAGCAAGACAAGGAGTCTTTCATGCCCACATGGCAGCCCCACAGGACAGCCTGAGCTGCAATCTGCAAGCCTGAGAGCTGGCAGTGTTCGTGCCTGAGTGCCTGAGGAGGCTGTGGCAGCGGGTGTTGGTGGAAAGAACACATTTTGGGAATACAAAGGTAATGCACACTGGCCAAGATTAGATAAAAGCCAGCCTAGGAGTGCACCTGATATTTACAATGGCATCAGAGACCAACAGAGGAATCCAAAAATTCTGGATTGCCTGTAGCTCCAAGAAGGTTGCTAAGGGCCAGTCATAAGCAGTGAGCCTCACTGGCTTGTGCCAGGTTCAAGCCAGGGAGGTTCAGGGTTGGTACATTCAGAGGCCAGACCTAACAATCCTAACTAGAGATGTATGAAAGGCTCCTCATACTTGACCCAGCTAAGACATAGAAAATGCTGACACAAATAGCAAAAAGAGAAGTAGCAGCAGACAAGTAGCCCACAATGGGTTACAAATAACAGCTGAGGCCAACCCAAGAAGAACTAGAAAGAACATAACTGAAAGCTGGAGGCAGACAACACCACCCCTATACTCAGCTAGCTACACGAACAACACATTCAAAGAAGCAGTCTATACAGAGACAAAATGGGAAGACAGAGAAATGTAATTCAAATGAATGAACAAGAGAAATTCTCAGAAAAAAAACTGAATGAGATGAAAATATCCAAGATACAGGATGCAGAGTTTAGAATAATGATTGTTAGGATGGTCAAGATCTTAGAGAAACAATAGATGGACATAATGAGTACCTAAAAAAGAGATAATAAACATCAATAAGGACATTGAAATCATAAAAAAGAATCAGACAGAAATGACAAACACAATATCAGAAATGAAGACTTCACTAGAAGGAATTAAAAGCAGGCTGAATGAAGCAGAAAATTGAATCAGTGATTCAGAGGACAAGATAACTGAAAGCATGGCAGCAGAACAGCAAAAAGAAAAGAGGATCAAAAAGTCAGAGAAAACTTTAAGAGAGCTCTGGGACAACATGAAGAAAAACAAAATTCGTATCACAGGGGTTCCTGAAGGAGAAGAGAAACAACAAGGGATAGAGAACCTGATTGAAAAAATCATAGCTTAAAACATCTCAAAATTGATGTAGAAAAAAAATCACACAAATTAAAGAAGCACAGAAAATCCCATTAAAGAGGAGCTCAAACAAAGCAACACCAGGACATATTATAATTAAAATACCAAAGCTAAGCGACAAAGAAAGAATACTAAAAGCTGCAAGAGAAAAGCAGTCAATCACCTAAAAAGGAGCCTCCATAAGGATTACCTCTGACTTTTCAAAAGAAACACTAGAGGCCAGAGGGAATGGTAAGAAATATTCAAAGTAATGAAAAACAAGAGCCTACAACCAAGACTTCTCTATCCAGAAAGGCTATCATTTATAATTTAAGGAGAAATAAAAAGCTTCCCAAACAAAAAAAAGAACAACAAGGAATTCAGGGCAACCAAACCAATGCTGCAAGAAATGTTAAGGAGCCTGTTGTAAAAAGTACAAAGGGGGGAAAAATCTAGTAAAAGAGGAATGTAGATTTAAAAAATAAAAAGGCAATAAACAACTACATATCAATAATAACTTTAGCCCTGGCCAGTTGGCTTAGCGATAGAGCATTGGCCTGGCATGCAGGAGTCCCAGGTTTGATTCCCAGCCAGGGAACACAGGAGAAGTGCCCAACTGCTTCTACATCCCTCCACCTCTTCTTCCTCTCTGTCTCTCTCTTCCCCTCCCACAGCCAAGGTGCCATTGGAGCAAAGTTGGCCTGGGCACTGAGGATGGCTCCATGGCCTCTGCCTCAGGCACTAGAATGTCCCTGGTTGCAACAGAGCGATGCCCCAGATGGGCAGAACATCGGCCCCTCGTGGGCATGCCAGGTGGATCCCGGTCGGGTGCATGCGGGAGTCTATCGGACTGCCTCCCCATTTCCAACTTCAGAAACATACAAAAAAAATAATCTTAAATATAAATGAATTAAATGCTCTAATCAAAAGACATAGGGTAGCTGAGTGGATAGAAAAACAAGACCAGTACATATGCTGTCTACAAGAGACCCACCTCAAAACAAAAGATACACATAAACTGAAAGTAAAAGGATGAAAAAACACATTTCAGACAAATGGAAATGAAAAAAGCTGGAGTATCAATACTTATATCTGACAAAATAGACTTTAAAACAAAGGCTATAATAAGGGATAAAGGGAGCAATCCAACAGGAAGATATAACCGTTATAATTATATATGTGCCTAATATGAGAGCGCCTAAATATATAAAGCAGGTTTTGATGGACATAAAGAGCAAGATCAACAGCAATACTATAATAGTAAGGAATTTCAATACCCCACTAACATCAATGGATAGATCCTCAAGAAAGAAAATTAACAAAGAAACAGCAACCTTAAAAGACACACTAGATCAACTGTATTTAATAGATATTGTCAGAACCTTTTATGTCGGGAGCTGATCAACAACTGCTGGCTGACAAGGTCACAGCAGGAGAAGACCCACAACTGCTGGCTGACAAGGTCTCAGCAGAAGAAGATCAAAAACTGCTGATTGACAAAGTCACAGCAGAGAAGACCAATGGCTGCGGGTTGACAAAGTCACCCAAAGGAGAGACACAACAATACTTCCCCCTTTGACTTTTTGAATTAATCTGGCCATATATCCCCCCTTTTCTGGGTGTGTGCTATTATTTATGGCACAGGGATAATAGTACCATGCTTTCCCTGTAGATTCGTAGTAATTTCTTTGGAAATGAGACAGAGGGTGTGAGTTCCACAGAAAAGCCTGTAAGCCCCTTGAACTGGGCTCGTAAACATAAGAGGCTGGCTATGATATCCCTCATAAAGGGTTAAGTCTGTAGGAGAATTCCTTCTTAATCATGTTAGAAAGAATAGATTGTGACTTGTGAATGGGTAGGAGGCAGTGGCTGTGCACAGAGCACCTTTCGGCCTTCACTTAATTCAACATTTTTCCTCCCTAGCCTTTTCATGTGATAGAGTAAAGAAACATTCCTTTCTTCTTGCTTATTTGATTTGCAGATAGTGGTACATTCTGAGAAGAATAGAGTTAGAGCTTAACTAGTGTTTAAATATAATAAATAAGTAATATTTGACTAGACAATAGTATCTTAGGTAAGGTATAGTAGAATGGCCCATTGTGTGGCCTAGGATGAGAGCGCAGTCAGCAAGAAAAGAATGTTTTACTAAGAGAATTGTCTTTTGACTAAAAGCAATTGCTAGGCTTTCTCGATGAGATGTTCTCATGAGATTTATATACTTTCCAAGATTCTTTGATAATGAGAGGAATGTAGGGGAATCCATAGAAGTAATAACAGTTAATGTCTTCTGAAATTATGTTGCTACTAGGCTATCTGGCAAGTGCACTCTGTATATCTTTGGGTGAAAGCTACTCTTAATGTTATGTCAATTTCTTTATAGGCAAGCCTTTTAGAATCTTTTGAGAAAAAGTAGGACACTGCTTAAACTCAAAGCAATTTACCTGAGCAAGCGGTGGTCCATTGTTACTCCTTAATGATTTCGTCTGCTAATCTCTCTCTGCCCCTTGACTCACAACAGCAGTAAAGTTAGTTAACTATTAGTACTAATACTTTAAAAGCTTTTACCAATGTTGTTATCGCTATTTAAGTTATTTTGTATTTTGAATGGTTTGCTACCTGGTTTGTGATTTATAGATATAAATTAACTGTTATCTGGAAACATGTAAACATAGTGAAACAAAAGCAATAATTAACACCATGTAATTGTAACTCAGTGTGTGTATAAAAAGGGACCTACACTAGCATTTGAAAAAAGAGATGCCTGACAGTAAATGCTAACCAGAGAATAAAGAGAAAAAAAAGAATTCGGCTCTCTCACTCGATTTTGCTGATGCCGTCTCCTCCTGTGGGACCCCTGGATCCCCCCTGGGGCTGGACCCCGGCACTTTTACCCTAAAGCAGCAGAATATACATTCTTTTCAAGTGCTCATGTACATTCTCTAGGATAGACCACATGTCAGGACACAAAACAAGTCTCAATAAATTTAAGAAGATTGAAATCATATCAAGTTTTTTCTCAGATCACAGTGGCATGAAAATAGATATCAACGACAATAAAAAACTGAAAAACATTCAAACACTTGGAAGCTAAATAGTATGTTATGAAATAATGAATGGGTTAACAATAAGATCAAGGAAGAAATAAAAAATTTCCTTGAAACAAATGAAAGTGAACATACAAAAACTCAAAATTTATGGGACACAGCAAAAGCAATCCTGAGAGGGAAGTTCATAGAATTACAGGCACACCTTAAGAAGCAAGAAAAGAATTTCAAATAAACAACTTAACCTTGCATCTAAAGGAAATAGAAAAAGAACAGCAAGTAGAGCCCAGAAGAAGTAGAAGGAAGAAAATAATAAAGATCAGAGCAGGAATAAATGATATAAAGGCTAAAAAAATACAGAAGATTAATAAAACCAAAAGCTGGTTCTTTGAAAAGGTAAACAAGATTAATGAACCTTTAACCAGA
This sequence comes from Saccopteryx leptura, assembly GCF_036850995.1. Taxonomy (NCBI): domain Eukaryota; kingdom Metazoa; phylum Chordata; class Mammalia; order Chiroptera; family Emballonuridae; genus Saccopteryx; species Saccopteryx leptura. Next base: position 2,268,412 of record NC_089509.1, read on the forward strand.
CTTACCAAGAAAAAAAGAAAGAGGATACAAATAAATAAAATTAAAAATGAGATTGAAGAAGTAACAACTGACACAACAGAAATACAAAGGATTGTAAGAAAATACTATGAAGAACTGTATGCAAAAAAATTAGACAACCTAGGTAAAATAGACAAATTCCTTGAAACATATAATCTTTAAAAAATCAATTTGGAAGAATCAGAAAACCTAAACGACTGATTACAACAAATTAGATCAAAACAGTTATCAAAAAACTCCCAACAAACAAAAGTTTCTGGCCAGATGGCTTCACAGGTGAATTCTACCAAATTTTTAAAGAAGAACTAACTCCTATCTTTCTCAAGCTATTTTAAAAAATTCAAGTAGAGGGAAGACTTGCAAGCTCCTTTTATGAGATGAGCATAATTCTGATTCCAAAACCAGGCAAAGACAGTACAAAGAAAAATACTGCAGTATAGGCAGTGGTAGTCAACCTGGTCCCTACTGCCCACTACTGGGCGTTCCAGCTTTCATGGTGGGCAGTAGTGGAGCAACCAAACTATAAATAAAATATAGATTTAACTATAGTAAGTTGTTTTATAAAGATTTATTCTGAAAAACAGTGAAAATCTCACATAAAGTACTTGGTAACTAATTATTATTATATGCTTTAACTTGTTGTAACTCTGCTTTATAAATTTTATAAAGTAAAGTTACTGCCCTACTTTATAAATTACCATTACTGTGGAACCAGTGGGCGGTTAGAAAATTTTACTACTAACAGAGATACAAAAGTGGGCCTTAGGTATAAAAAGGTTGACCACACCTGGTATAGGCCAATATCTCCAATGAATTTAGATGCTAAAATTCTCAACAAAATATTAGCAAACAGAATTCAGCAATACAGGAAAAAAATCATACATTATGATCAAGTGGGATTTATTCTGGGGAGGCAAGACTGGTACTATATTTACAAATCAATCAATGTGATTCATCATATAAATAAATGAAAGAGAAAAATCACATGATAATATTAGTGGACAAAGAAAAAGTATTTGATAAAATTCAGAACTCATTTATGATCTAACTCTCAGCCAAGTGAGAATACAAGAAACATACCTCAACATGATAAAGGCCATTTATGGCAAATCCACAGCCAACATCATAATCAATGGGCAAAAATTAAAAGCAATCCCCTTAAGAACCAAAACAAGGCAGGGGTGCCCTCTTTCCCCATTCTTATTCAACATACTGAATAGTTCTGAAAGTTCTAGCCACAGCAATTAGACAAGAAAAAGAAATAAAAGGCATCCAAATTGGAGAAGAATAAGTAAAGCTATCATTATTTGCTGATGATATGATTCTGTACATAGAAAACCCTAAAGTTGCAGTAAAAAAACTACTGTACCTTATAAATTAATTCAACAAGGTGGCAGGATATAAAATTCATATTCAGAAATCATAGAAATTTTTATACACCAACAATGAGCTGTCTGAAAGAGAAATTAAGAAAAAAATCCCTGGCCCTGGCTGGTTGGCTTAGTGGTAGAGTGTCAGCCTGGCGTGTGGGAGTCCTGGGTTTGATTCCCTGTCAGGGCACACAGGAGAGGTGCCCATCTGCTTCCCCAACCCTCCACCTCTCCTTCCTCTCTGCCTCTCTCTTCCCCTCCCACAGCAAGGCTCCATTGGAGCAAAGATGGCCCGGGCACTGAGAATGGCTCTGTGGCCTCTGCCTCAGGTGCTAGAATGGCTCTGGATGCAACAGAGCGACACCCCAGAGGGGCAGAACATTGCCCCCTGGTGGGCATGCCAGGTGGATCCCGTTCGGGCACATGCGGGAGTCTGTCTGACTGCCTCCCTGTTTCCAGCTTCAGAAAAATGAAAAGAAAGAAAGAAAGAAAGAAAAAATCCCCTTCACTATTGCAACAAAAAAATAAAGTACCTAAGAGTCAATTTAACCAAAGAAGTTAAAGACTTATACTCAAAAATTTATAAAACATTGATAAAAGAAATCAAGGAAGATACAAATAAGTGGAAGAATATTCTGTGTTCATGGATAGGAAAAACAAAGATCATTCAAATGTCTATATTACCCAAAACAACTTATAAATTCAATGGAATTCCTATTTAAAAATCAATGACATACTTCAGAGATATAAAACAAATATTTCAAAAATTTATATGAAACCAAAAAAGAACACAAATAGCTTCAGCAATCTTGAAAAAGAAGAATAAAGTGGAAAGTGTCACACTTCCTGATATCAGGTTATACTACAAGGCCATTGTTCTCAAAGCAGCCTGGTTCTGGCATAAGAACAGGCATATAAATAAATGGAACAGAACTGAGAGTCCAGAAATAAACCCACAGTTTTATGGACAACTGATATTTGATAAAGGAGGTAAGAGCATACAATTGAGTAAAGACAGTCTCTTTAACAAATGGTGTTGGAAAAATTGGACAGCTACCTGCAAAAAAATGAATCTAGACCACCAACTTACACCATTCACAAAAATAAGCTCAAAATGGATAAATGACTTAAATATAGGTTGGGAAACCATAAGCATCTTAGAAGAAAACATAGGCAGTAAGCTCTTCGACATCTCTCGCAGCAATATGTTTGTTGATTTATCTCCATGGCTAAGTGAAATAAAGGACAAAATGAACAAATGGGACTATATCAAACTGAAAAGCATTTGTACAGCTAAAGACAATATGAACAAAATAAAAAGACAAACCAGACAGTGGGAGAACATATTCAACAATTTGTCTGATTAGGGATTAATAACCAAAATTTATTAAGAACTTGTAAAACTTAACACCAGAAAGATAAACAGTCCAATTGAAAAATGGGCAGAAGAAATGAATAGGCACTTTTCCAAAGAGGACATACAGATGGCTGGTAGGCTGATGAAAAAACAATCAACATCAGTAATCATTAGAGAAATGCAAATTAAAACCACAATGAGATATCACCTCACACCAGTCAGAATGGCACTCATTAACAAAACAACACATAATAAGTGCTGGCGAGGAATAGAGAAAAGTGAACCCTCTTGCACTACTGGTGGGAATGCAGACTGGTGCAGCCACTATGGAAAACAGTATGGAGATTCCTCAAAAAATTAAAAATGGAACTGCTTTTTGACCCAGCCATCTCACTTTTAGGAATATATCCTAAGAACACCAAATCACTGATTCAGAAGAAGAAATGCACCCCCATGTTTTTGCAGCATTGTTTACTTTACAGTATCCAAGATCCTGAATAGCCCAAGTGTTCGTCAGTGGTTGAATGGTTTAAAAAGCCATAGTTTATATACACAGTGGAATAAATACTATGGGGCTATGCAAAAGAAGGAAATCTTACCTTTTGAGACAACATTGATGGACCTTAGAACTTATGCCAAGTGAAATAAGCCAGGCAGAGAATGAAAAATATCATATGACCTCACTCATTTGAGGAATCCAGTGAACAGTGTGAACTGAGGAATGGAATAGTGACAGAGGCAGGATCAAAGGGACCAGAAGGAAAGGGGACAGAGGGAAAGGGGATGAGAGGATGGGACCAGAGAAGGGAAAGAGATTGGTGAAATTATATATACATAACACAATGTTATAGAGAGCAGGAAAACAAATTCTGGAGTTAAGCGGGGAAGGTGTAGTGGGGAGGGGGCAAGGGTGAGGTTGAGGAGAACACAGGGATGGGGGAATGTTCATGGGACACTTGAATCTATGTAAACACAATAAATTAAAATGAATAAATAAGTTAAAAAAAAGACACTGATAAGATGTCAAATGGCAGAGAAAATAGTCACTGCATTTGACAGCATGGACCACTGCGGTAATGTTGGAAAGAATAATTTTGGTAGATTGTTCACTTTAAAGGAAGACTAGAATGTCTTGAAGGATGCTCATGAGGACATGGGACTCTGAGAGGTGTTACACTAGAGCTCAGGAGGTATTGAGAATATGCTTTAGAGGGACACAGCTGAGTCAAAAAGTGTTCTTGAATAAGCGAGTCTATAAGATTAGACTTGAAGTCTGAAGAGTGAGAAGGAGTTAACTATGTTGGAAGTTAAGGAGGGAAAAGAGTGTTTTAGGAAGAAGAAAGAGCATGTGAGAAGACTCAGACACAGGCATAACATGGTACATGCCAAGGAATGTGGAAAAGTGGTATGAAGAGGATCCTGAGGGGAAGTCAGGAATCCCAGTTTTGTGAAATGTGCTAGTCTATTAGTCTACCCCAAGTGTAGTATGATGTTATTGAAAGGTTTTCAAAAGGGAACTGGTGGTTGTAAAATATCATGTTGATATTATAATATATAAATAGCAGATAGCAGGTGGGAGAGTGTGACTAAACAAAGACAAATGAGGAGGCTTTTGCATTGGTCTAAGTGAGGAAAGAAGGTGGTTTATTCTAGCATTTGGGTCAATGAAAGAATTATGTCACAAGAACTTTTCATATAAAAAAGAAGTAAGTTCAACAATAGCAGTCAAAGTGTTTTATCTTCGACTATGGGCATGATTTTGCATTTGACAATATCTCATGTTAATTTATTCCATCTACTAATTGTTCTTTGGAAAAATTAAACTCCTTCACCATTAGATTTGACATATTAAATTAATTTCTAAATTCTGAAAGCAGAAGACAGTTCAAAATTTCACCCGCATTTATCAACACTCTTTCCAACATGGTATGCAATGGTAAATAATCTAATTCATTCTTACCTATACATCAGCATAATTCTTGAGGCATGAGGAGCATTTGTTTACTTAGTTTCACGTGATTTCCTGTTATTCAAGATGAACTGATCACCTTTAACTTGACTTTACTACCAGTCTATTATTGATTAACAGAAGCCTTAAACTAGTGTTTTAAAAATAGCAACACCTAGTAGATCAGGTTCCAATTTCTTTAATTTCTTAACACTTCATTTCTGATTTTGATATTGCTTTCAGAAAAATTATCTCTATAATGCAATTTGATGTCTAAATACATTTTGTATTACACTGTCATTTTCCTTTAATGGATCTCAACTTGAAGCATACATTTTCACTTGGAGCAAAATGAAATTCTTTTGCTTACTATTGCATTAATAATCCTTCTTGTGTTGATTCTAGTTCTTCAAAATCCCAAGTGACACTTAACTGAGTCTTCTCACATCTCACCCATCTTGCGACATTTCTGGCTGGTCCTAAATACTCTCTCACAAAGTCTAACCTTTATGCCTTTCTATTAAGTTCTCTCCTTACATTTTAATGCCTCACTTTGATTGAGTTTATCATGGTCTGTTCTTAAAGATGAGGTTCTTGTTTAAGGTATTCCTCAAACTGACTTGTGTAAAACTTAGAATAATTTACCGAGGAGGCTTTTTTAGTCTTGAACAAAGAAAGGTCTAACTTCATTTCTGTCTGGAACTTGTAAAATCTCAACCTGAATAAATGCTCTGGTGGTCTCAAGAACATTAAGTAGTTATCAGGGGGAAAGGAACATAAGGGAGGGGAATGGAGGAGGGGGTTTGGGGAAGAGTGTAAACAGAGACAAATATAAGGTGATAGAGAATGATTTGACTTTGGCTGATGGGTCTACAACATAATCAACAGTTCAAATGCTATAGAAATCTTTACCTGAGGCCTATATGTCACCCTGTTAAATTTAATTTTCTAAATAAAAAAAGAACGTTAAAATGTTTTACTTTATTTGAGCAAGATTGCATTTGTTTTCTCTCTCTCCTTCTCTTTCTCACTATCACTCTCTCTTTTGATTTTTCTGAACTCTCCTGACCTGCCTTTTCCTGTCCTTTCCTCACATGTGTCTTGTCACTGTCGCCATGGTTTCTAACACAAACCTTACAATTGTACCTTTTTCTTCCCCAGAGGTTATATTTATCCCTCTTCCAAACTCCTCTTTTTTCCACAGCCTTATGATCTATATATTATCTTTTTCATCCACTTACAAGTTGATTATTTAATGTAGTAGATTATTAGGCACTATTCATTCATTCGTCATTTGGTCTGTTAGTTAGCCAACAAACACTGACGGTATCCTCACAACATGGCTAACATGATGTTATATGCCAGTAATCTGGACATGAATGAGACAAAACCTGTGTCCTCCAGGACCATCCACAAGGGAGCAATGTGTTTAAGCCAGGATCCAAAAGGGAGAGACTATTGGAAGACTTTCTGCCTGAGCTGGAATTTGCCCACTGGAAAGCACTAGTATCAACAAGAAGCTAAGGATTTTCTTTGGGGATTTTTTTGTATCCATAAGGGATTTTTGCATTATTAAGCATTTACTAGGTGCTTGGCATTATGTGGGCCTGATATAGTCATTTATCTCTAAAGCACTGAGAAAATATAGGAGAGGAGACAATATCATCCTTACTTTCAGTACATATAGTTACACAAATGAAAAAATATATAGCTGAGGGATTTTGATACCCTCATGACTTTGGATGGGAAAACACAGGGGGAGAGGAAAGGCTTCCTCTGTACACAGACAGAGATTACAGACCCGGGCATGCTGAGTATGACCTCTGCCTATTTTCTGGTGCTTGAATAGCTCCCTCCAATTCCATATGATTATTTCCCCATCACACCCTCTCTGCTATAGAAAACTGCAGGGCATGAAGAAGAAGTGACGGTGCCTTCAGTGCACCCCAAGGAGGTGTGCTCCACAGTGGTGACATTTCTCACTATACCAAAAGCTAAATTTAAAGAGAAGTAAAATCTATGTTCGGGACATAAAATGCCTACTGATTGCATTTTCTTCCCCATTAATACTGGCCTTTTCACTTGGCTCTTCTGAATTCCAAGTTGGGTGTCCCTTTTTCAGTCCCACAATTGATCACCTGACAGAAGAAGCAGAGGCCATGGTGGAGAATGAGCAAGTTTGTAGGTGGGAGAACAGTGGTGACAGAACTGGCAAGAAATATGCAATTAGAGCTGCTCTGGAGGCTTCCATCATGGTCAGTGATTTCCATTTACACAGGTCTTAGTTCTACTAAACCAGAAACAGCAGGAAAGTGAGTGGATGGAACTGTGATCAGACATGCCTTAAGCACTCTTGCCTGCCCCCTTCCCTCTGTGTGTGTTGGTCACACAATTTGGGAGGCAATAGACAAAGCACAGCTTATGATTTTTAGTTTCCAAGTGATGAAATATTTACTTGGTTCTCAAAAGGAAAACGTCTGTGCCTGGAGGAAATAAAGTGCACCTGGGTGCAGCCTAGGGGCACGCTTCATCTGATCATTGAACATCTGATGATCACACATCGGCAGTAATGAGAGCACACGGGTTTGTCCCACCAGTCCCAGGACATAAAGGCTGCACTTGCTTTTGTCTTTCATGACTTCCTTCTTGCATTTCCCTATGAAGAGTGGATAGATGGGCATGCATTTCATTGCTTAATTATAGAAAAAGGCTGCTTTTGAATTCCAAGTTCAACATCTACTAACACAACTCTGTATCTTAGGCAGACTTTTTTTTTAAAATTTAGAATATTGGAGATGACGTCAGAGTAATGGCGAGGTAGGAAGCGATACCGATAAATCTCCCCCAAAACTCAACAAGATCTTCAACCAGAAACAGAAAAACCTATACTTGGAGCCTCCAGATGCTTTGCAATACACCCAAAGGTATGGTCGAGTGAAAAATTGGCTAAATATATAACCAAACCCCGAAGGAATAGGGAGTAAGAAATGCTCCGCCTTCCTCACTAACCTAAACAGGGTGGCTTTCTCTTGTAACTGTGAATATAGAAACTGAGGAGGGCAAAGGGGGTGAATAGATCCAGGTCGCGGCACAAACGGCCAAACCAGGCTGTGGCACGGAGATCCAAGCCAAGGAAAAACTGATCCTGTGGCAACCCGGGCAATACAAGCTAACATTCGCGCCAAACCCAAACAAAGAAAGACAAGCAGGGCAGCCATTTAACCCTGGTCAGTGCGCAGTTAGTGGGCGAGAGATTTCTTCCTAGGCCCCGAGAGTGGGTGCCCGTGTTACCCCACGGAGAGGCAGGTTCAGAGGCCTTTCTGTGGGCCAAGGGCAGAGTCTCTGGGCAGCCCCAGCTCCCTGGGAAAGCCACGCATGGGAGGGAGTGAGAACTAATTCCAATGGTGGAGATTTTCCGTGCTGGAGGGGCTTTCACTCAGAGGGAAACACGGCCGGCCTCATATCCTGGTTTGCGCGCGCAGATAGTGAATGAGAGATTCCTCTGAGTGCCTCGGCAGTGCGCGACCGTGTTATCACACAGAGGGGCAGAGTCAGGGGCCTTTGTGTGGGCCAAAGCAGAATCTCAGGGCCTTGCAAAAGCCGCGCATGGGGACAGAGTGAGACTCAATTCCAACGCTGCAACTTTTCCCTGCGGTTGGGGGTTTCACTCAGAGCGTGAGACTGCTGGCCGGATATCCTGGTCTGCGGGCGCAGCCAGTGAGTGAGAGTTTCCTCCAAGCGCCCCGGAAGTGGGCGCCCACCTGTGTTACCGGACAGAGTGGCAGAAAGAGCCAGAGGTCTTTGAGTGGGCGGAAAGCCCGCCTGATTATGCTAGCAGCTCTGACTGACTGAGCCTTACCCAGAGCCCTGTGCTGAATGGAAATAGAGTGGGCAGTTGCCAGCTCTTTGAGCCTCTTACTATCCAGGCAGAGGAAGCAGCAACCCCATAGCTGGATTATCAGGCTACTAATTGAGGAAGGAAAGACTAGGAGAAAGGCTCCAGGAACACGGACTCTCTCACTGTCGGAGCCTATAAATGCTAATGAGCCTCGACTGCCAACGAGACTAAAGCACAATACATGACATTGTCAGAGAGACTTATCAACTGCAAACCTCTACCTGAGCGTGCCAAAGGGGCAGAACCCGGGGTACAGAGTCACCGACCAGGACAAGGGAGAGAAAAGAAAAAGCAAGAAGATAACCTCTCAAAATCAACAATAATCTACAGACTTTATAACCTATCCCATTTTATTATATTTGTTCATCTGTTTCTCTTATCTTCATTCTTGATACTTTTTTTCCTCCTCCAATTTGGCCGATTAACTCTCTGCCGGTCTTACTCTCTCCTCTCCTTGAACTACACTACCCATAAGTGTTACATCTCCCATTATCTTTTCTCTTCTCTTCCTTTCTCTCTATGAGGGTTGCACTCCAAAACCCTTAACTCTCTCTCTCTCTCTCTCTCTCTCTCTCTCCTTTCTTTTTTCTTCTTTTAGTGGTTCCCTCTTTTTTTCTCTCTCTCTCTTTCTTTTCTCCCTCTATATTAGTTTCTTCCTTTCTCCTTTACATCTCCTCTCATTCAAACCTCAATAACAAACAAATTATCTTATCTGGGACTCAAACTTATGTTTGTGGCATTCTGGGGGGTTTTTACTTCACCTTTTTAACTCACTAGCAATGCTCCCATCCCTGGCTCTCCATTTTATCTAGTTCTTGTTCCACTAAATACAATAGTAATTTTTTAATTTGTCCCCCCATTTTTCCGTTTTCCTCTTATTCGTCTCATCATAACTCTTAGAAAACCAATACCTAAAAGCAAATCATTTTATTCTTGACCCAAATTTTTTCCTTATTTGCTTTTTGTGGGTCCATACGCTGTTTTATTTCTTTTTTCTTTTTTTCGTTTTTCTTTTTTTTTCCTTTCTTTTTTTTTTTTTTTTTTTTGCCCCTTTATTACTTTTCCCCAATTCAGGCCCTCCATCACAGGCATTGTTTGTTATAATTCACAGTTCACCACAAGATTTTCTCAAGAAAGAGGGGAGAGGAGAGGAGAGGAAAAAAGAAGGGGGGGGGAATTTCCTTTTTAAAAAATTTTTATTTTATTTTATTTTTCTTTATTTCATTATTATTTTTTTTTAAAAAACAACACTTTTCGATTTTTTATTTTCTTTATTATTTTTTTAACTTTTTATTCTTTATTAAATCTCATTAATACTATCAACAAAACCGCCCTCAGATGCCATTAAGGAAGAGAAAATCGAATATCATGGATACAAAAGAAAGAGAGATAACACAGCTAGATGAGGAAAAATCTATGGAGAAAAAATTTAATATATTGGAAACCTTGAAGCTAAATGACAGAGAATTCAAGATAGAAATCCTAAAAATACTCCAAGATATACAAGAAAACACAGAAAGGCAATTTAGGGAGCTCAGAAAACAACTCAATGAACACAAAGAATATATGTCCAAGGAAATTGAAACTATAAAAACAAATCAAACAGAGATGAAAAACTCAATTCACGAGCTGAAAAACAAAGTAACAAGCTTAGCTAATAGAACAGGTCAGATAGAAGAGAGGATTAGTGAAATAGAAGACAAGCAACTTGAGGCACAACAGAGAGAAGAAGAAAGAGACTCAAAAATGAAAAAAAAATGAGATAGCCCTACAAGAATTATCTGACTCCATCAAAAAGAATAACATAAGAATAATAGGTATATCAGAGGGAGAAGAGAGAGAAAATGGAATGGAGAACATACTCAAACAAATAATAGATGAGAACTTCCCAAACCTGTGGAAAGAACTAAAGCCTCAAATTCAAGAAGCAAACAGAACTCCGAGTTTTCTTAACCCCAACAAACCTACTCCAAGGCATATCATAATGAAATTGACACAAACCAATAGCAAAGAAAAAATTCTCAAGGCAGCCAGGGAAAAGAAGAATACAACATATAAAGGAAGGCCCATTAGATTATCATCAGATTTCTCAGCAGAAACTCTACAAGCTAGAAGAGAGTGGACCCCAATATATAAAGTCCTGAAAGAGAGGAACTTTCAGCCACGAATACTATACCCATCAAAGCTATCCTTCAAATATGAAGGAGAAATAAAAACATTCACAGATACAGAAAAGATGAGGGAATTTATCATCAGAAAACACCCACTCCAGGAATTACTAAAGGGGGTTCTCCAATAAGATACAAAGATCAAATAAAACAGAGCCACAAGTAAAATCTCCAAGAAGAACACAATAAAACCAAATTTAAACTGCGACAACAACAAAAAGAAAGAGGGAGAGATGATGGAGATTAACAGTAGCAAAGGACAATGGAGTGCAAAAGTACTCACAAAATAGTTCGCTACAATGAACAGGTTAGGGACCCTTTTCATTACTCAAAGGTAACCACCATTGAAAAAACTACCACAGAAGCACATGAGATAAAAAAGATAGCAACAGAGGAAAGATGTATGTAATACAACCAAATAAAAACAAAAGATAGAAAAACGAAAGAGAAGGATCAAACAAGACACAAAACTAACAGAAAGCAAGATATAAAATAGCAATAGGGAACTCACAAGTATCAATAATTACACTAAATGTAAACGGATTAAACTGACCAATAAAAAGGCACAGAGTAGCAGAATGGATTAAAAAAGAAACTCCAACTCTATGCTGCCTACAAGAAACTCATCTAAGTAACAAGGATAAAAACAAATTCAAAGTGAAAGGCTGGAAAACAATACTCCAAGCAAATAACATCCAAAAAAAAGCAGGTGTAGCAATACTCATATCGGATAATGCTGACTACAAGACAGGAAAAGTACTCAGAGACAAAAATGGCCATTTCATAATGGCTAAGGGGACACTGAATCAAGAAGACATAACAATTCTTAATATATATGCACCAAACCAAGGAGCACCAAAATATATAAGACAGCTACTTATTGATCTTAAAACATAAACTGACAAAAACACAATCATACTTGGAGACCTCAATACACCGCTGACGGATCTAGATCAATCATCCAAACAGAGAATCAACAAAGACATAGTGGCCTTAAACAAAACACTAGAGCACCTGGATATGATAGACATCTACAGGACATTTCATCCCAAAGTGACTGAGTATACATTTTTCTCCAGTGTACATGGATCATTCTCAAGAATTGACCATATGTTGGGCCACAAAAACAACATCAGCAAATTCAGAAAAATTGAAGTTGTACCAAGCATATTTTCTGATCATAAAGCCTTGAAACTAGAATTCAACTGCAAAAAAGAGGAAAAAAATCCCACAAAAATGTGGAAACTAAATAACATACTTTTAAAAAATGAATGGGTCAAAGAAAAAATAAGTGCAGAGATCAAAAGATACATACAGACTAATGAAAATGACAATACGACATATCAGAATCTATGAAATGCAGCAAAAGCAGTAATAAGAGGGAAGTTCATATCACTTCAGGCATATATGAACAAACAAGAGAGAGCCCAAGTGAACCACTTAACTTCCCACCCTAAGGAACTAGAAAAAGAAGAACAAAGACAACCCAAAACCAGCCGAAGAAAGGAGATAATAAAAATCAGAGCAGAAATAAATGAAATAGAGAACAGAAAAACTATAGTAAAAATTAATAGAACAAGGAGCTGCTTCTTTGAAAAGATCAACAAAATCGACAAACCGTTGGCAAGACTTACCATGGAAAAAAGAGAAAGAACTCATATAAACAAAATCCAAAATGAAAGAGGGGAAATCACCACGGACACCGTAGATATACAAAGAATTATTGTAGAATACTATGAAAAACATTATGCCACTAAATTCAACAACCTAGAAGAAATGGATAAATTCCCAGAACAATACAACCTTCCTAGACTGAGTCAAGAAGAAGCAGAAAGCCTAAACAGACCTATCAGTAGAGAAGAAATAGAAAAAACCATTAAAAACCTCCCCAAAAATAAAAGTCCAGGCCCTGACGGCTATACCAGCGAATTTTATCAAACATTCAAAGAAGACTTGGTTCCTATTCTACTCAAAGTCTTCCAAAAAATTGAAGAAGAAGCAATACTTCCAAACACATTTTATGAGGACAACATAACCCTCATACCAAAACCAGGCTAGGATGGCACAAAGAAAGAAAACTACAGACCAATATCTCTAATGAATACAGATGCTAAAATACTAATCAAAATACTAGCAAATTGAATACAACAACATATTAAAAACATAATACATCATGATCAATTGGGATTCATCCCAGAATCTCAAGGATGGTTCAACATACGTAAAACGGTTAACGTAATACACCATATCAACAAAACAAAGAACAAAAACCACATGATCTTATCAATAGACGCAGAAAAGGCTTTCGATAAAATACTACACAATTTTATGTTTAAGACTCTCAACAAAATGGGTATAGAAGGAAAATATCTCAACATCATAAAGGCATATATGATAAACCATCAGCTAACATCATATTAAAGGGCACTAAACTGAAGGCTTTCCCCCTTAAATCAGGAACAAGACAGGGTTGTCCACTCTCTCCACTCTTATTTAATGTGGTACTAGAGATTCTAGCCAGAGCAATCAGACAAGACAAAGAAATAAAAGGCATCCATATCAGAAAAGAAGAAGGAAAGGTATCACTTTTTGCAGATGATATGATCCTATACATCGAAAACCCCAAAGAATCCACAAAAAGACTACTAGAAACAATAAGCCAATACAGTAAAGTCGCAGGATACAAAATTAACATACAGAAGTCAATAGCCTTTCTATATGCCAACAATGAAACAACTGAGAACGAACTCAAAAAATAATCCCCTTCACGATTGCAACAAAAAAAATAAAATACTTAGGAATAAACATAACAAAGAATGTAAAGGACTTATATAATGAAAACTATAAACCATTGTTAAGGGAAATCGAAAAAATATAATGAGATGGAAGAATATACCTTGTTCTTGGCTTGAAAGAATAAATATAATCAAGATGGCTATATTACCCAAAGCAATATACAAATTTAATGCAATTCCCATCAAACTTCCAATGACGTTTTTTAAAGAAATAGAGCAAAAAATCATCAGATTTATATGGAACTATAAAAAACCCCGAATAGCCAGAGCAATCCTAAAGAAAAAGAATGAAGCTGGGGGCATTACAATACCTGACTTCAAACTATATTACAGGGCCACGACAATCAAAACAGCATGGTATTGTCAGAAAAATAGACACTCAGACCAATGGAACAGAATAGAAAGTCCAGAAATAAAACCACATATATATAGTCAAATAATTTTTGATAAAGTGGCCAACAACACACAATGGAGAAAAGAAAGCCTCTTCAATAAATGGTGCTGGGAAAACTGGAAAGCCACATGCAAAAGAATGAAACTGGACTACAGTCTTTCCCCCTGTACAAAAATTAACTCAAAATGGATCAAAGATCTAAACATAAGACCTGAAACAATTAAGTACATATAAGAAGAGATAGGTACTCAACTCAAGGACCTGGGTTTTAAAGAGCATTTTATGAATTTGACTCCAATGGCAAGAGAAGTGAAGGTAAAAATTAATGAATGGGACTACATCAGACTAAGAAGTTTTTGCTCAGCAAGAGAAACTGATAACAAAATAAACAGACAGCCAACTAAATGGGAAATGATATTTTCAAACAACAGCTCAGATAAGGGCCTAATATCCAAAATATACAAAGAACTCATAAAACTCAACAACAAACAAACAAACAATCCCAATAAAAAAATGGGAAGAGGACATGAACAGACACTTCTTTCAGGAAGAAATACAAATGGCCAACAGATACATGAAAAGATGCTCATCTTCTTTAGTTATTAGAGAAATGCAAATCAAAACTGCAATGAGATACCACCTCACACCTGTTAGATTAGCTGTTATTAGCAAGACAGGTAATAGCAAATGTTGGAGAGGCTGTGGAGAAAAAGGAACCCTCATACACTGTTGGTGGGAATGTAAAGTAGTACAACCATTATGGAAGAAAGTATGGTGGTTCCTCAAAAAACTGAAAATAGAACTACCTTATGACCCAGCAATCCCTCTACTGGTATATATCCCAAAAACTCAGAAACATTGATACGTAAAGACACATGCAGCCCCATGTTTATTGCAGCATTGTTCACAGTGGCCAGGACATGGAAACAACCAAAAAGCCCATCAATAGATGACTGGATAAAGAAGATGTGGCACATATACACTATGGAATACTACTCAGCCATAAGAAATGATGACATCGGAACATTTACAGCAAAATGGTGGGATCTTGATAACATGATAGGAAGCGAAATAAGTAAATCAGAAAAAACCAGGAACTGTATTATTCCATACGTAGGTGGGACATAATAGTGAAACTAAGAGACATTTATAAGAGTGTGGTGGTTACGGGGGGGAGTGGGGAATGGGAGAGGGAAAGTGGGTGGGAAGGGGCACAAAGAAAACAAGATAGAAGGTGATAGAAGACAATCTGACTTTGGGTGGTGGGTATGCAACATAATTGAATGACAAGATAACCTGGACTTGTTATCTTTGAATATATGTATCCTGATTTATTGATGTCACCCCATTAAAAAAATAAAATTATTAAAAAAAAATTTAGAATATTTTTTTCTTTTCAAAGTGTCAAGTGGGATGTGTAATCATTTCTTAGATTCATTTTGCTTTATTTTAATTCATGCAAATATGAGTTGATCGTGTTCTACTTAATCATTCAGTAGTTTTGTTAGCCTGTGTTATGCGCAGGTCATTTTGCTAGCCTTGTGACAAAGAAAACGGAGACATAGTTATTTTCTCCTCAAGGAGCTCCACATGTGGAAGGATCCCTGACATTCTTAAGAGAAGACATGTTGAAGCATCTAGACTTATTTCACAGTGTATCATTGCCCATCATATTCAATAAATGAAAACTGAATCTTGTCCATGTCCTTTGTCCTTTACAATGCTGTCCTTAATTAAGCTATTAATTACTTTAACAAATATTTATGGAGCATGCACTAAGCATCAGGAACTCTCATGAAACTTATATTTATGTCAGATGGTGTCAAAAGCAGTGAGGGGGATAGAAAGATAGGGTACTCAGGGAAGCCCTCTGAGATAGAATGACATTTGAACAGAGAAGGAATGAATGTCACAGATATACAGGCATCTGAAAGTTCATGTATCTGAAAGTAGCAGGAGTGTGCTAGGTGTGTTCAAGGCAGAGTCAGAAAGTCAGCCTGGCTAGATATGAGGAAGGGAATGTAAGTGATGAGAAGGAAAGGAAGGGAAACTCTCTCCTGTATAGGTACATGGTTTCATAGGTCCTAGCAAGGGTTTTAGATTTTACAGAGTGTCTAGGAAGCCTAGAAAAGAATGAACATAAATGTTATTTAATATGATGTGATAGTACAATAAAATTATACTCTTCTTATTTTTGAAGTTTATGGCCACCCTGTACAAGGAAAGATGTGGGCAATTTGCAGTGGGTTTTGAACAAAAGAATAATGATCTGGCTTTTGCAGAGTGTTCAGGGTATGCCACCTCAAAATATACCACACTGGCATGTAGATTGCTATTTACTTAATTAAACACAATTGGGAACAGACAGAGAAAAAAAATTATCTGTGCTCCCCATTTCTATCAGGAAGAGCAGGACTTTTCTTAATCACACCAGAGAAAACTTTGGATGTTTATCAGCCCATGGATGGCACCAGAGGCATCTAGCTTTCGAATCTTACTAAAACTGTTCTTATCTTCCATTAGTTCCCCTTGACTGCACCTGTCAGCTCAAACTCCTCTTTGCCTTGTCACTTCTCTAAGAAGTTACTATGCTTTTGTTACTATGCTACATACGTCCAAGTTCTCACCACCCCTGTGAGTCACTCATCACTGAGCACTTTCATGTATCTGTGCAATGCATCCATTTATAAGTTTCTATTTGTTTTCTTATTACCAACCTGTCTTTTTTCCTGTCTAATTTTCAGAGCTTTAGCTGGAAAACCTAAGAGTGTATGAAAAAAAAAACCAGTTAAGTTTTTCTTCTCCTACACTTTTGTTTTACCAAATCCTTCCACCTGATATGTTAGGAAAACCTGGAAGGTGGCAAGGGTAAATCAAGGAAAGCAGGTAATGAACTATGGAAGTGGTTTTGGTAGAAGATATTGTTAGGTTGACCTCAACTGGAGATGGTGACAAAGGCAGACTCTAGATATATGTCAAAGGTAGAACCAACAGTATTTGATGTTTTATTGTGACACAGTACTAGAAAAGAAAAGAGTAAGAAAAAATCTAGGCTTTTGTCCTAAGTGGCTGCTAACCAAAGTGGAAATTTATTGAGATGGGAAGACTAAGGGATGAGCATTTTGGAGGAAGGGGCTGGCGAGGAAAGAAGAGAAGGTTTAGATTTGACACATTTTAGAATAGAAACATAGTGGATATGGAGAGTAGTCAGGAAGATGTACAAGTCTGAAGTTTGGGGTATGGGGAGGGGAGGAGTCTGGGCTGGCGATGCTGATTTAAAAGTCCCCAAGTGTGGGTGTTATTTGCAGCTCTATGTCTAGCTGAGTTGCTTTGGGGAGTAAGCATGGAGGAGAAGAGTGAAGACTGACCTCTACACCACTCCTAAATCTAGATGTTGGGAAGATGAAGAGGACCCTGGAAAGGGGACTGAACAGTAAGACACCAGGAGTGCCAAGAGAAAGTGCACTCCTGTGTGCCACATGAAGAAGGTGCTTCAATGCTACCTTCAACTTGAACATGCTACTGAGAGTCTGACTTAAGGTGAAGACCTCACTTTCTTTTCTTGTTTTATACCAGCAATAAAAGTTGGGTTTGTTTTGTCTGCATGTATTAAGACCTACTGGTACTTCTTATTTTAAAAATAATATTTTTAACTATTTTTAAAATATATTACATGTGATAATCAGAGAATATGAACATATGTTAAAATGAGCTGCTGAGTTCTGGGTAAGGCTGTCTCACCAACTGTGTTGATCTAATCACTTTTTGCAATTTACAATTATATCTCAGAATAAAATTTATTTTCCTGCATATGATTGACCTTTGGGTCTGATAACATATAATTTAAATTTCAAATTTTAAAGTCATAAATGCCACAGGCTGAAAACAAAGAGTCATAAGGAGTTGTGACAGAAGATCGTGTACAAGTTGGGCACAAAAATAGAATAGTCAATTTTGCTTTCCATGTGGCTTATTTATTTATAACTTGTTTTGTTCCAAAGCATAAACTTCCAGTAAGTAAAAATCTGTGTCTAAAACAACCATTGTTCGCAGAAACTTCAACTAAATGCTTGGGGGTGGGGGCATAACAAAGAACTAAAAAAAATAAAAATAAAAAAAAGACATAAGTCTTTCTGCTGACTCATTTTGGTAAATGTATAAATGCTACATACCTCTCACATTTTTTTCTTTTTTTACCCATCTGGTCATTTAGACCAGGGGTCCCCAAACTTTTTACACAGGGGCCAGTTCACTGTCCCTCAGACCATTGGAGGGCCGGACTATAAAAAAAAACTATGAACAAATCCCTATGTACACTGCACATATCTTATTTTAAAGTAAAAAACAAAACGGGAACAAATAGAATATTTAAAATAAAGAACAAGTAAGTTTAAATCAACAAACTGACCAATATTTCAATGGGAACTATGGGCCTGCTTTTGGCTAATGAGATGGTTAATGTGCTCCTCTCACTGACCACCAATGAAAGAGGTGTCCCTTCCAGAAGTGCAGCAGGGGCCGGATAAATGGCCTCAGGGGGCCGTAGTTTGGGGACCCCTGATTTAGACTCTTAAGCCCTCAGCCTAAATCCAGGCAACAAGCATATTTGTTTTGGGTATACAACATTGGCTACCATTTAAGAGTTGGGAAATTTCACATGTACATCCATCCATGTTTTCAGTGTCTTTTGAAAAACTGGCCCAGTGATATGCTGGAACTGAGTCATACCTACCCCATGTAGACAGGGCATAGATTCCACTCTTCAGCTTATTGAAATCCATGCTCAACCTAATATATAGATTTAAAATGCCTGAATAAGTCTTACAGGCAACTGAGTTTTTAATTGTTGACTCACAGGATTTACTTAGCATAGAAATTATTGCAACTTGAGTCTTCTTTCAACAAAACTCCACATAGCTCAGCTATAACCATCTTTGAAGATGAGAAAACTAAATCTTCTTCTAGGTGTTATATTGTTTTAAATGCTAATTTGAATGGTGTAAAATTTTACTTAATTGTTTTTGATATGTCAAAACAAAATGTACCTGATTCTGATTGAGCTAATAAAAATATAAGTTACAATAATGTACAATGTCATAGTCATGTAAAGAACTGATAAGTTGACTCACTTTGGCAGTTAGGTATCTACCATATTGGTTCAACTGTTGAACCTGTCATGCTATAACTTCAAGAAGATTTTTGTTATTTGATTCATTTGTGTATTCACTTACTCTGTACTGACACCTTTTATGTGCCAGATACTGTTAGGGGATTGAAACTAGAAAGGATGGAAATTGTTTCCTGCTATCATGTGATTCAGAGGGAACATAAATACAAAAACAAATGATTATGAACCCCTAGAATAAATTCTGGAAGAAGTCAGCACAAAGTATTATGAAAGCACAAAGTAGAGAAATCACTGACATCATTAAACGAGGAGCTCTAGTATAGATAATTCCCAACTTGCTTTGTTCTTTGTTGAATACCATGTACCTCACTTAACACTGCTACTCTTTTGTTAAAGTGTGTGATGGGTCTGCATTAAATCTCATTCAAGGTTTCTCTCTTTAAGTACTAGACAGCTAGGGAGGGAGAAAAGGAGAAGAAGGGTGGAGAGGAGAAGGAGAAGAAAATAAATATGCGGAGGGAAAGGTAGAGAGAGGAAAAGAGTAAAAGGATTTATTTAATGAAGGCTTTCAGAGATGTGCTTATAAAACACACTAGGGATATTTAGCAAATAATTTGCTACGTTTGACTTTGCCATATACCATAGATTGGTCAAGTTTATAAAGTCTCTAACTTTAGTTTGCATGTGTATTAGTAAAGCACTAGTTAACATTAGCTTTCGTAACTAAGGTTCCTCATGTGTATTACAGAACACACTAGGCTGGTGTTTCAATTCTTCCAATGACGGTATATAAGTAATGACATTTTACATACATAGGAGAGAACTTCATGAATTCTATACAATAGATGCCTTGATACGTTCAGGCTTAATTCTCTTAAGAACACTTCAGGGTGCTGCTATTGATTTTTTTAAAAAAAAAATTTTATTAATTTTAATTTATTGTGTTAACATGGATTCAAGTGTCCCACTCAATATACCACCCGCATCCCCATCACCTTGTCCTCCATTTCCCCCACTTTACCCCCTCCCCCTAAATCCCACCCCACTTTCCTTTGGGATTTGCTGTTCTGTGGTCTGTATCTATGTGTTATGTATATACAATATAATTTCACTAATCCCTTCACCTTCTCTTATACCATCCCCTCGAACACCTTCCATCTGAGAGTTATCTCTCTGCTCCCTGAGACACCGCCTCTGTCTCTGTTTTGTTCCTCAGTTCACTTTGTTCCTTAGATTCCACATATAAGTGGGATCATATGATATTTGTCTTTCTCTGCCTGGCTTATTTCACTTAGCATAATAGTCTCCAGATCCATCCGTGCCATTGCAAAAGGTAAGATTTCCTTATTTTTCACAGCTGCATTCTATTGTGTATATGTACCACTGCTTTTTTCATCCACTCATCTACTGATGGACACTTAGACTATTTCCAGATCTTGGCTATTGAAAATAATGCTGCAATAAACATGGGGGTGCATATTATATTTTGAATCAGTGATTTGGTATTCTTAGGATATATTCCTAAAAGTGGAATAGCTGGGTCAAAAGGCAGTACCATTCTTAATTTTTGGAAAAAACTCTATCTTGTTTTCCACAGTAGCTGCACAAGTCTGTATTACCAGCAGCAGTGCAGGAGGGTTCCCTTTTCTCCACATCCTCATCAGCACTTATTGTGTGCTGATTTGTCAATGAGCACCATTCTGACAGGTGTGAGGTGGTATCTCATTGTGGTTTTAATTTGCATTTTTCTGATGATTAGTAGCATTGAACATTTTTTCATATGCCTATTGGTCATTCGTATGTCCTCTTTGGAGAAGTGTCCATACAGTTCTTTTGCCCATTTTTAAATAGGATTGTTTACCTTCCTGGTGTTGAGTTTTAAAAGTTCTTTATAAATTTTGGTTATTAACCTCTTATCAGATAAATTGGCAAACATGTTCTCTCATTGTGTGGGTTGTCTTTTTATTTTATTAATAATGTCTCTTGCTGTGAAAAGCTTTTTAGTCTGTTATAGTCCCATTTATTTATTTTGTCTTTTATTTCATTTGCCTGTGGAGATAATCGAGCATAAATATTGCTATGGGAGATATCAGAGAGTTTACTGCCTATGTTTTATGTTTTCTTCTAAGATGGTTATGATTTTGTAACTTACATTTAAATCTTTTATCCATTTTGATTTTATTTTTATTTTTGTGTATGATGTAAGTTGGTTTAGTTTCCCTTTTTTGCATGTACCAGTCCAATTTTCCTAACACCATTTATTTTATTTTATTTTATTTTATTTTATATTTTTATTCATCTTAGAGAATAGAGATAGAGAGAGAGAAGTTGGGGAGGAGCAGGAAGCATCAACTCCTATATGTGCCTTGACCCCGCAAGCCTCAAGTTTTGAACCAGTGACCTCAGCATTCCAGGTCGATGCTTGATACACTGCACCACCACAAGTCAGGCCCTAACACCGTTTATTAAAGAGACAGTCTTTACTCCACTGTATACTCTTACTTCCTTTGTAAAATATCAATTGACCATAAGGCATGGGTTTATTTCTGGATTCTCTGTTCTGTTCCATTGATCTGTATGCCTGTTCTTATGCCAGTACCAAGCTGTTTTGAGTACAATGGACTTATATAGTATAACTTTAAATCCCACTTTATTCTTCATTTTCAAGATTCCTGAGGCTATTTGTGTTCTGTATTGGTTCCATAAAATTTTTGGAATATTTGTTCTATATCTCTGAATTATGACATTGGTATTTTAATAAAAATTGCATTGAATCTATAGATTACTGGGGTAATATAGACCTTTTAATGATGTTTATTCTTCTTATTCATGAACACGGTATATGATTCTACTTGTTTGTATCTTCCTTGATTTCATTTTTCAATGTCTTATAATTTTCTGATTGCAAGTCTTTTACCTCCTTGGTTAAATTTACTCCTAGGTACTTTATTTTTTTTGGTTGCAGTAGTGATGGGGTTTGTTTCCTTAATTTCTCTTTTAGATAGTTCATTGTTGGTGTATAAAAATGCCACTGATTTCTGAATATTAATTTTATATCCTGACACTTTGCCAAAATCATTTACCAGATCTAGTAGTTTTTTGTTTGAGACTTTAGGGTTTTCTATATACAGTATCATGTGCTCAGCAAATAATTATAGATTTACTTCTTCTTTTCCAAGTTGGATGCCTTTTATTTCTTCTTCCTGTCTGATTGCTATGGCTAGGACTTCCAGAACTATGTTAAATAAGAGTGGTGAAAGGGGAAACTCCTACCTTGTTCCTGATCTCAAGGAAATTGCTTTTAATTTTTGTCCATTGAGTATGAGGTTAGCCGTCGGTTTTTCATAGATGGCCTTTATCATGTTGAGGTATGTTCCCTGTATTCCCACTTTGCTGAGAGTTTTCATCATGAATGGGTGCTGGATTTGATCAAATGTTTTTTTCTGCATCTATTGATATTATCATGTGGTTTTTCTCCTTCCTTTTGTTTATGTGATGAATCACATAGATTGATTTGCAAATATTGTACCAGCCTTGCCTCCCCAGAATAAATCCCACTTGATTGTGATGTATGACTTTTTTAATGTATTTCTGGATCTGGTTTGCTAACATTTTGTTGAAAATTTTAGCATCTATGTGCATCATGGATATTGGTCTATAATTTTCTTTCTTTGTAGTGTCTTTACCTGGTTTTGGAATAAGGATAATGCTTACCTCATAAAAGGAGCTTGGAAGTCTTCTATTCCCTTGAATTTTTTGAAATAGCTTGGGAAGTATAGGTGTTAGTTGTTTCTTGAATAGTTGGTAAAATTTGCTGTGTAGCCATCCGGTACAGCACTTTTGTTTTTTGACAGTTTTTTGATAACTGTTTCAATTTCAATTGTTGTAATTAGTTTGCCTATCAGGGGTCTCAAACTCAACTCAGCATGTGGGCTGCAGAGCAAGATCACAGCCCTTCAGCGGGCTGCACTAGGTCTACAAAAGGCAACTGTTACGCAACACTTTTCAGTGTCACAAAACGACCAGAAACTGTAGTTCATGGATTAGTCTGCGGGCCGCAAAAAATTGTTCGGCGGGCTGCATGTGGCCCACGGGCCGCGAGTTTGAGACCTCTGCTAGGTTTTCTGATTCTTCCAGATTGAGTGTTCGAAGGTTGTATGTTTCTAGGAATTTATCCATTTCACCTAGGTTGTCCAATTTTTTGTCATATAGCTCTTCATAATATTTTCTTACAATCCTTCATATTTCTGTGGTGTCAGTTGTTATTTCTCCACTTTCACTTTTAATTTTATTTATTTAAGTGCTCTTTTTTTTGATGAGTCTGGTTAAAGGTTCATAAATCTTGTTTATTTTTTCAAAGATCAGCTCTTGGTTTCATTGATTTTTAGTATTTTTTTTTTAGCCTCCATGTCATTTATTTCTGCTCTGATCTTTATTAATTAATTCTTTCTACATCCTCTGGGCTTTATTTCTTATTCTTTTTCTGGTCCTTTTAGATGCAGAGTTAACTTGTTTATTTGAGGTTTTTCTTGCTTCTTAAGGTATGCTTGTAATGCTACGAACTTCCCTCTCAGGACTATGTTTGCCATGTCCCATAAATTTTGACTTGTATGTTCATTTTCATTTGTTTTAAGGCAATTTTTTATTTTTTCCTTGATCTCATTGTTAACCCATTTGTTATTTAATAATATGCTTTTGGCCTTCAAGTATTTGAATATTTTTCAGTTTTTCTATTGTAGTTGATTTCTGGTTTTATGCCATTGTTATCAGAGTAGATGCTTGATATGATTTCAATCTTCTTAAATTTATTGAGACTTGTTTTTTGTCCTAACATGTGGTCTATCCTAGAGAATGTACAGTGAGTACTTGAAAAGAATGTATATCTAAAGATATCAATTAAATCCAGTAGATCTAGTGTGTCATTTAAAGACACTCTTTCTTTGTTAATTTTCTCTCTGGATAATCTATGTATTGATGTTAGCAGTGTATTGAAATCCCCTACTATTGTAGTATTGCTATAGATATTGCCCTTTATGTCCATCAAAATCTGCTTTATATATTTAGGTGCTCCTCTATTAGGTACATCAATATTTACAATTGTTATATCCTCCTGTTGTATTGCTTATGTAGGGACCTTCCTAATCCCTTATTATAACTTTTGTTTTAAAGTCTATTTTGTCAGATATTAGTACTGTTACTCCAGCTTTTTTAAATTTCCATTTGCATGAAATACTTTTTTTCCATTCTTTCACATTCAGTTTATGTGCATCATTTGTTTTGAGGTGTGTCTGTTGTAGATAGCAAATGTACAGTCCCTGTTTTTTTATCTATGCTGCTACTCCATGTCTTCTGATTGAAGCATTTAATCCATTTACATTTAAGGTTATTATTGATATGTAGTTGTTTATTGCCATTTTATTCTTTAAATGTATAATCCTCTTTTTCTCAATTTTTTTTTCTTTACTCTTTTTACAGCAGGCCCCTTAAAATTTCTTGCAGTACTGGTTTGGTTGTAATGAATTCCTTGACTTTATTTTTTCTGGGAAGCTTTTTATTTCTTCTTCAATTTTAAATAATAGCTTTGTTGGATAAAGTAGTTTTAGTTGTAGGTTCTTGTGTTGTATCACTTTGAATATTCCTTGCCAATCCCTTCTGGCCTCAAATGTTTCTGTTTTGAAGTCAGATGTCATACTTATAGGGGCTCCTCTGTAGATAATTAACTTCTTTTCTCTTGCAGCTTTTAGTATTCTTTCTTTGTTTCTTAACTTTGGCTTTTAAATTATGATGTGTCTTGATGTAGGCCTCATTGGGTTTCTTTTTAATGGGATTTTCTGTGCTTCTTTAACTTGTGTGAGTTTTTTCTTCATCAATTTAGAGAAGTTTTCAGCTATGATTTCTTCAAACAGGTTCTCTATTCCTTGTTCGTTCTCTTCTATTTCAAGAACCTCTATGATGCAGATGTTATTTCTCTTTATACTGTCACAGAGCTCTCTTAGAGTTTCCTCAGTCTTTTTGAGCCTCCTTTCTTTTTGTTGCTCTGCCTCTATGGTTTTGTTTATTTTGTCTTCTAAATCACTGATTCAATCCTCTGCTTCATCCAGCCTGCTATTGATTTTTTTTTAGTGCAGTCTTTATTTCTGATATTGTATTTGTCATTTTGACGGTCCTATTTTATGATTTCAATGTCCTTTTTGATGCTTATGATCTCTTGATTTTGGTGCTTATTATGTCCATTTATTGTTGCTTTAAGATCCTTGAGCATCCTAAAAATCATCTTTAAACTCTGCATCTGGTAGTTTGGTTATTACCATTTCATTCAGCTCTTTTCTGGAGATTTCTCTTGTTGATTCATTTTTGTCGCATTTCTCTGCCTACCCATTTTGTCTGTGCATTAGCTAGTGCTGTCTGATTTTGAAATTTTTGTGGTGTCTTTATGAAGAAGATAGGCTTGGTGGTATTGACCTCCAGGCTATCTGTTTTTATTGTTTTAGGAATGCTTCTTGAGGGTACTATTTTCCCTCTTGTTGTATGTGAGCATTAAATGCAGTTGGTCCTTTTATTGATACAATTATTCCTTCAGGCTGGCTGGCTTTAAGAGTCAACCTTGATCATGTGTATTACACACTGTGCAATCACTGTCCTGTAGGGCATATTTATACTCTGCAGTGTCTGGTGCCTGCTAGACTCCACCTTTGGTTGTGCTGCTTGTGTAGTAATTGAGTCTAGGGTTGGTGCTGGCTGCCACCCACTACCAATTGTGTTGGCTCTATATCTTTTTGGGTAGGCATCAGCTGTTATTTGTAACCTGTTGTGGGCTACCTGTCTGCAACTACTGCACTTTTTACTGTTTGTGTCCATGTTTTCTGTGCCTGGGTAGTGTGGAAGGGTCCAACCTTTGTATAAGGATTAGCCTTCTCTTGCTTGAAGATGACAGCAGCTTCCTAAAAGCTCCAAACTCTGTAAGATTTTTCTCCACTTTTCATCTTCTCCTCATCCTCTTGTAGCCACCCTGATCTTCACACAGAGTCTTCTGTCATCGTAAGACCATAGTATAGGCTCAGACTGGTCTAACCCAACCAACCTCTCTATCATTTGCATGCTTGGTGAGTTAGGGAAGCTGCAGTTGTGAATACAACATTAGTAGGACTCCTACTTCAGGGGTCTCTTTTTCAGGAGTTTTGAACTGGGGATTTGGCCTTACTCCAGAACTTAATCCTTCAGCCACTGCTGGATACTCAAAATTTGTTTCTCCCCAACAAGTTGAGCCACAGGTTCAGACTGAGTGTGGCTGACAGTCCCCTCTGCAGGAGTTCTTTCAGCTGATAGGACCCTGGTCTCAAGAAAGAAGACCAAGAGAGTCTTCTGGAGCTGACTGTATCCCCTCCCCCCACCATCAAAGTTTGTTAAGCCCCTTGACCAAATCCAAGAATATACTCACAGGGACCCACATGTTAAATGTCCATGATGCAAGCATCTCTCACTTCCCCCTGTGTAATCTAGCCCTGCAGGGCAAGATATACAGCACCTGCTCTGGCTGACTGTGAAACTCCACATGAGCTTCTGTGCTGTTGCTGATCGCAGAGAGTGGAACTCTCCTTAGCTGGGCCAGATGCGAGGAGCTTTTCCTTAGGATATCACTCTAGCAAGGGTTGTTAGTTCCTAAACTGATGCTCTCTGAAGCTGGCCCTTGGATGTGCCAGCCCTGGGCCTCCCTGGAGGCAATCCAGTGCAGACCAGTGGGAGACACCACCCACGACTGGCCCTCAGCAACCATCTTGTAACTACAAGCAATCCAGTGTTTGTTGCTGCCTCTGCTGGGCCCAGGTGTACATGGAAATACAAAGCTGCATACCTAGGCTTGGTTTTATCCAAACTGAGCCTAGGGAAAGGTTGATTTAAAAGGCCAAGTTTCTCTGCATCCTTCCTCCTGCAGCCTCTATCTGCTGGCTGCTTATTGAACTCAGCTGCTGAAATAACCTTTGCTAGAGTCTAGCACCTGCAGCAATTCAGGGATTAGAATGGGTGGTGGGTGTAGCTCTACCCCTTGGCCCTGGGTGTCAGTCTGTCTAGACTTTTTTCACAGACCTCAGTAGGTTATAGCCCCCAGGAATCCAGTGGGTGCGGCCTCTGAGGCCCAGAGGTATGGTTTGCCCACCCTCTAGATAGTTTCTACTGAGTCTTTTATGAGGTGGAAGCAACAGTCTTACAGCCAGAAGCATGTGGGGGAACGCTCTGGTCTCGACACCAGAAAACTGAGTCAGTCACTGACACTACCCCATTTACTAGCCTCTCTGAATGACTCATCTCCTTGACTGGGTTAGTAGAGACTCCTGATGGCAGAGCAGTTGCTTTTCCCCAGGCTGATGCCACAGGAAGATGATGCTCTGCCCATGAAAGATTGTGACTGCAGTATTGAAGAATAACTCAGCACAGGGGTTCTGGTGGCCATCCCCACAGCAGCTCTCCATGGGCCTCCAACTTTATACTCTCCTCATGCTACTCTAGTCCTCTCAGCAATTCCTCCACCAGAGCCCTGGGTAAGTGGTTGTAAATAAGATTTTCTGTGCGAGCCCTTTAAGATGGACTCTGTGTCTCTAAGAGCTCCTCTCTTTCTTGCAGACAGAAACCCTGCTCTTTTTACCACAAAATGCTTCCTGGGTGCCTCTTCTAGGTTCTGGGGCTCTAGACTGGGGCTTTGGGCCTGGGGCTGAGCACCCACACCTTTCAGGGTGACCCTTCCCACAGTGAGAGTCCCTTTGAACCCTCAGCCATCCCTCACTCCTGGGCACGGTGCTGGCTTTTCCGCATCTTTACCCTTCCTACCAATCTTGGTGTGGCTTCTTCTGTGTTCCTGGTTATAGATTCCTCTTAGTTTAGTCCAAGGTTGTTTTTTCAAGATGATTGTTCATAAATTAAATTGTAATCCAATTTGATACTGAGAGGTGGCTGTTGGAATGTCTGCCTACTCCATCACCATCTTGGAATCCCTGCTTTTGCTTTTAGTTGGTTCACTTAAATTGGTTATGCTCTATCCCCTACCACCTTATAAACTAGAAGTCCACATTATGAATAAGCATCTAGGTCAACAGGTGTCAGTATATATCACACATCTTTGTGTAACAAAAGCCGAAGTTAAAGTTATAGAGTTTAGTCTAATTATTGCTGCTGAGGCCAAGGTTGACATTGTCATAGCTTGTGTAGGTTCTGCTTTCTTGAAAATTAAAATCTCAGTGGTCCAAGAAATGTGAGAAAGGAGAATTTTGGTGATCTAATATGATTTTAGAGCTAACCTTCTGATAGACAAGCCAATGGTTTTAGTTTACTGAAGAGAATTATAAATTTAAATGTAATTGGCCTACCATTGATATCCTAGAGAGTGACAGTCCAAGAGAGCAGATCAAAATAACAATAATAACAAAATGGCAGCTATCCATCATTGAATAGTTGTTTTATGCATGACCAAATAAAATCGTCACAGGAAGTCTTATGCTAGTCTTCTTGTTCTCCACTGAAGAATGAGGAAACTGAGAGAGGCTAGATTACTTACTCAATATTCAGAGCTTCTCAGTAACAGAAGTCAGGTACAAAGCAGTGTCTGTTATAACCTTGATAACCTTATTATATGCATCTCTTCTTCATGGCCCACAGGAGTTAAGCTATGCTTCTCAGAGGTGGAAATTTCAAGAACCAAGCAGACTCCAGGCCTGTTACAATCTTGTGAAGACTGGACACACACAGTGACAAATAGCTTGAGGCTGGGAGGATACAGTGTATCCAAAGAATATACCCCAAGCATCCTGGACAATCATCTGCAAGGAAGGAAGGATCCCCAATTCCGCCCTCCAGTTGTTGGTAGCACAAGTCCTAGCCCCATGCTGCCTTCATCAGAATTGATGCAATGATCAGGGAGAAAGTGCATAAAGGGGAGCCTGCAGAGCCAGACCCCTGACTGCAAGTCAGTGGCAAAGAGGCTGGTACTAGAGTTGTTTGTGGATCCGACTGTTGGGAAATGAAACTTGTGCTTTCATTTTTGGTTATGAGAAATATTAGAGTAGAATTTTGGTGCTCTGCATGCATCCTCCAAGGTCCATTGTAATGTTTCTATGCAATTCTTTTTGAGTGTGCAGAATTCTCACCTTAGTTCAGGCCAATAAAATAAATGATTCTTGCAGAGAGCCAGGGTGCCTGACAGTTTGTATCATTCCAGGGCAGCCCTTCCTGGCAACTTATAGGTGCAAGACTGTGGAGACCCAGCTCCCTTCCTTTTGCAAGATGGCTTCAAACATAAATGACACTCCTGATACCCCCTACAGCATCATCTGAGCTGCTTCTGCAAGGTGATGTTTGCCGGAATTTGTACCTTTCTTGGTTTTCTTTTTCTGTCTGTTTCTCTGACTAGTTTCTCCTTAACAAATAATTTGCTCATGATGCTTATCCTTGGGATTTGCTTCTAGAGAAACTCACCCAAGACATGTAGTGTCCATGTTTATATATTCAGCCATGTCCAAAATTCATGCACAATAATGGTCACAGAAGACAGAGCATAAAGCACATTAATCTTCCTTAATTGCAAACCAAGCCACTGCTACTGAGACCCTTGCGCAAGGCACTCCTCCCCATCTTGTTGATTTCATAATGTATAGAATGTCAGTAATGACACTTACTTTGGAAGAGTCTGAATTTACTGAAATAAAGTATTTAAAGCACCTGGTGCTCGATGTCCTGCTTATTATGACCTGAAGCAAAGTAAATTTTGAGATATGTACTCTCAGAACTGTCATGAAGAAACTAGGTGAGATATAAATAATTTTCTTTTTTATTATGTTTTTGCATAGACCTATCTCATGAAAAAGAAAAGTACTTCCATCATTGGCCTTCCTAGAGACAGACTTGGTGCCCGCTTGGAATCCTACGTTACTGCTGTCAATTGGTTCTCGCCCTTAGGAGGCATTGTGGTCTGCAGACAGATAGATAAATATTTGTTCATTTCTTCATTTAGTAGATGTCCTGCATTAATCTTGGCTCAATACATCCCTCAAAGGGATGTATGTAGAAGTAATTTTCACAGCACATATAAATAGTGAAGGCATATTGAGCTCCCCACAGTGAACAGGGCCAAGTAGACAAACAGGGCCATCACTGAAGGATGTGTTGGCAGATACACGAAGAAACGGCCATCAAAGTGACCCATGCATAAGCCTAAAAAGTGTACCTTTCAAAAAACTTGATGACATGTCAGCTTCCTGTGGGTTTGGTAGTTAGTGTAAATTGTATTATTTGTCTTGCAAGCCCCAAAATGCTTCTTTCCTGGCTCAGTATTTAATATTTTATTCACAGAAGCATGCAGGCAGGATTTTATTTTTACTGTTTTATATAGAATCAGAGCTTTCTTGGAAGTGGCATGGGTGGAGGGTTGTTAAACTGTTTGTCTCATGAAGAGGCTGAGCAAACCATAGGTGTTAATGCTACAAGCCCCTGTTTTAGTTTGGGATAAAGAGCTGTTTACGGTCACCTGGCCATTCCAAACACACCCAGTTGCTTTTCCCTCTCTCTGCCTTGGTTAATATATGTTCTCTGCCTGAAATTTCCATGTTTTCTAGAACCCCTACACCTCTCTCCCTTTACCTGGAAATCATCTACTAATCCTCCAATGTTTAGCTTTAGCAATATCTGACGTAATTAGCCTTCCATGCCTCCTCTAATTAGGCCTGTCCCCATGTTCTTTTGCCCCTTTGACCCTGTATGGACTTCTGCTGTAGTGGATATAACAGTTTAGTGTTAGGCAACTGTGATTTGTTGTGAGCAAGGATCAAAACATTTTTTTTTAGTCCTTCAGTGTTGGGCACATATATAATATGTATTTAGTGCACATGTGCTATAACGGAACAGCCACCATTGTGTCAGACAAGATATTTAGAAGATAAAATATAATGCTACTTTCCAAAATTAGAAGACCCCAAAATTTCCAATCCCACAAAAAGGGGTTTTTTAGTCTATTTTGTTCACTGATGTTTCTGATCCCCTAGAATGGTGTCTGACACATAGTAGGCCCTTTAAATATGTTATGAATGAAAGAATATATTCTACATGGTAATAGGATAGCAATCTCAATGATGCATCTTGTCTTACATTTTACCATGAAAAATGTATTTCTTTGCTTTTTTAATTTTATTTTTAAATTTTTTAGAGAATTAGATATAGCAGCATAAAACTGATCAATAAGAGTACATGGGTTTCAGGTAAACATTTCTATAATGTTTAAACTGTTGATTATGTTATATACCTATCACCCAAAGTCAAATAATTTTCCATCACTTTATGTATCTTTGGATTCCAAGGTATCTTTCTTTAAAAGGCAAAGGTCTCTGGGAAAATGTGATGGAGATTTTTAAATCTTGGTTTAACCAAACAAAGATAAATTAAAACCTTGCTTAAAATTGCTTTTTCAAATTCTGGTTTGTTAGATTTTTAAGTGATACTTGTTTGCTAAGAGAAACTGATTGCTTTTGAGCTCAGAAACTTGACATAAAGGGTGTCAAGCATGTTCTCATCCACTGGGTCATGAACAGCCAATAAGCTATTTGTTGAGCAGCAGATTGTTTTATCTAAATTAAAAAGAAAATATCTTCCTGCTTGGAAGTCATTTCTGCTCTCCCTAGGTTGTTAGGTACTCTTCACAAAGGTATGCCTTCTCTTTGAATCACCTGGAAGCTTTAGTAGAGGCACTAAAACTTTTAGTTAAGTGACTTTGGCAACAAGCTGTGTCATTGGGGTCATCTCTGAAAGACCCCTGGCAGGTGTCTCTGTGGAAACTTTTGATGACAAAGTGGAACAATATCTTGATGTCTTAAAACAGTTATGACACTATAAAAGATAGATAAAAAATTACAAGTGGTAATTTCATTCTGAGACTAGAGAATGTAATGACATTAAAGTCAGCTATGAGCAAGAGTGGTAAAATACAGGAAGAATATAATAAAATCTAGAAACATTCACTTCCTAAGTTTATCTTTGAGTGTGCTCTTTGCTAGAACTACTGTTTACTATTGTAGAGGTATCTATTTAGACATATTTTGGGAAAATCAGTTTAATGTTCTGTTCCTCAGGAAGGAATAGCTTATCAGTTCAGAGGACATAATTAAAATATCTTTGCTACACACTGATAATTTCCTGAAAGAAAAGAGGGGGAAAGTGATTTAGGAGGAGCTGTCATTTGGATGTGTATCTGGAGAAGGGGTTGGGAAGGCACCAATGGGGAGATGAGGTAGGAAGTAGGACTCTTGAAGAAATGAAGAGAACAGGCTAAGCACCTTGTTTCAGTGCCTGCTGTGTAAATTGCAAATTCTTCACCAGACCTCTTCTAGGCTTTTCTGTCTGGCAGGATGCCAGAAGGGGTAAGTGATTGTGGAGGATAGTGGAAACATGATGAGAATGGAAATTATAATTTCGGGAGTCTGGTAAAGTGGCTGAGATTGCCTAAATAGCTAGGTGCATTCTCAGGTGTCTTTCCTTTCTTACTATCCCTCCAGCTGTTTTGCCTGCCAATGAGGTGTGGGTTGCATCCATTAGGATTTCTACCTGGAGTTCTGTGCATCACTCTGTGATCCTGGAGAGGATGGCTTCAAGTGCAGTATCCTTAGGGGCTCTGAAAATTTAGCAATTCACCCTCTTGGGAAATGTGACTGTATTAATATTTATACTCCTAAGAGATGGATTATTGTAAAAAATGGACTCATGGAAAAGTCACTTGTGCTGCCTCAAATCATTTGCATTAGTGCTACAGAGGGATCTATAGGTATTTTTTTATTTTTATTTTTTTGCTAGTATTACTTATTTGTGAGTAAAAGGAACGAACTCATGTTTTCTGAAATGAAATCTTCATCTTTCAAAGCAGGATCAATAGGCTGTTTCATTTCAGGGAAAAAGAAGATGCTATAATTGGTCTGCAACCTGCTAATGAACAGCACGGTGGACTTGCCTTTATCTCATTCTGTCCTGTGGAAGAAAGGCAGCCAGAAGAAGGAAGCCTGGCCTCTTCCCTCTCACTTCCTTATCTGGGCCACAGAGTGCTCTACCTCCAAGCCCTCCATGGGGGCTTTTGTGTATTGTTGACATGAACTGCTAGCAAGTGGCCCTTATTGTCTCCATCTAACTTGATGACTCTGGAACTCTTACCTTACAGAGCTGGTGAATAGTGGACCCAGGACATGAACCTGGGTTTCTTACTTAAAGAAACCACTTAAAGATAACCACTCTTTGATAATTGAATCAAACCAACTTTTCTGTTCTGCATTGTACAAAGAAGCAGCTAAGATGCTGTATTAGTTAGCATTCTCCCAAGAAACAAAAACCATAGGATATATACATATATATACACACACATATATATACACATACACACATATATGTAAAATTTAATTTATATGTTAAATTAACATATAACAGTTTTCCTATAATACATTTCTATTATAGATTATATAATATATATAAAACATATATCATACATATATATATTTATTATGCAATAATAGAGGCAAAGAAGTCCCTTTATCTGACTACCTGCCATCTGTAAGCTAGAAAACCAGGAAAGCTGATGGTTTAATTTAGTCAAAATCTGACATGAAAAATCAAGATGCTGATGATACAGTATAAATCTCAATCAGAGTCCAAAAGCCTGAGAACCAGGAGGGAAGGAAAAGATTAATGTACAATTTTTGTTTTGTTTTTTAATTTTTCTTAAGTGAGAAGAAGTGGGGATGCAGAGTGACAGACTCCCACATGCGCCCGGACTGGAATCCACCTGGCAATCCTCCTATGGAAGGGTGGTCTGTCCATTTGAGGCCACTGCTTCATTGCTCAGCAACCAATATATTTTAGTGTCTGAAATGAGGCCATGGAGCCATCCTTAGTACCTAGGGCCAACTTACTCTAACCAAGCCATGGCTGCAGAGGTGAAGAGAGAGAGAGAAAGAGAGAGAGAGAGAAATGTATGTGTGGAGAAGCACATGGTCGCTTCTCCTCTGTGCCCTGACTGGAAATCAAACCCAGGATATCCACACACCAGGCCAAGGCTCTACCACAGAGCCAATCGGCCAGGGCCATTGATGTACCAGTTTAAGCAGAGAGAACACATCTACCCTTCTGCCTTTTTCTCCCATCCAGGTCCTCAATGGATTGGAGGATGCCCAGTCACTTTAGTGAGGGCAATCTTTACTCAATATACTGTTTCAATAAAACCTATTAATCTTTCCCAAAGCACCCTAACAGATGCACCCAGATATCATGTTTTACCAGCTGAACCCCAGAGCCCAGACAAGTTGACACATACATTTAACCATCATAAGCACAGGAAAAATTATATTATTCTTGTAGATAAACAATCTATAGTGGGACATGTTCTTTGAGATGGGTGAGCAAAGAAGAATGAGGTTCTTAAAAGGAGAAAGATGATTAGAAAGAAGAGTGAGGTCTTAAACATGAGAAGGATAATTAGAAAACATTTTCTGAGGAAACACTGCCTGTTATTTCAGGGACCTCTGAATGCTTTCTTAAATCCGGTGGCCTCTCCATGTAAGCATGCATAACCAAGTGCTGGATTTGGTTCACAAAGTGGAAGATGCTGTTCTTTCTTATTGAAAATGCAGGTGCTCCAGAGTTGGGCTTGTAACCATCCCTCCTATTTTAGGAGACATCTCTAGGTGCTGGCTGCCCTGCAGAGGAATACCCACTACTGACAAGTGAGCACTAGCTCTGTTGCTTAGTAGAAATGTGACCTCAGAAAGGTTCCTTGCTAGATCTGTGTTTCAGCTGTCTCATCTAGAAAATGAAGATAATATAAATATTATGCTATATACAAACCTATGGAGTTATATAAGGAATAGATGAGGTTATATACAAACTAATGTCAAGGGTATCTAGCCCATAATGAGCTCTAGTAAATGTTCACTCTCTCAGCAATGTCTTTCTTGGTAAAAAAAAATGCATTCCTCATGGGCAAGGTTAGCATTGGTATGAATACCTTAAAACTGTGGTTTTCAAATCATGGACAAATATGCTCATGGGGGTATTTGGCAATGTCTGAAAACACTTATGATTATTAAAATTTGGGGATGGGGTGGTACTAATGGTATCTAGTAGATAGAGTCAAGGGATGCTACTAAACATCTTACACAGTTTAGCATCCTACATCCCAGCACAGATCCCAGAACAAAGTGGTATCCAGTCCAAATGTCAACAGTGCTGAGGTTCAAACCCTGCCTTATGGAATACTTATAGCTCAGCCCTAGGTGTGTCCCAGGTGTGCAGTGTGCAATGGTACTTTTCTTTTTCCCATTCTTCTCAATCTGTATCATTCTGTTACCTTTCTTTCTTCACCAGTGCTCACTGATAGTCAACAACTCTACTTGATGCCTCACCTTTCTCTATTTCTTCCTTCAAGAATATACCTGCTGTATTGCTGGGGGGAAAGGGGAATGGCAGGAGGTGAAAGAGGGTCTAGGGGGGACAAATGGTGATAGAGTCTTGACTTGAGATGGTGAACACATGATGCAATATACAGGCATTTGTTGTTGAATTCTGTACCTGAAACCTATAGTATTTTGTTAACCAGCATCACCCCAACAACTTCAATAAAAAAAGAATACACCAGCTATTGGGCTCTTGTGGGATTTTGAAATAATGACCTAACTTATCAAGTGACTTTTTATAGTGGTTCTGCTTTATATATATATATATTGTATTTTTCTGAAGCTGGAAATGGGGAGGCAGTCAGACAGACTCCTGCATGCACCTGACCGGGATCCACCCGGCATGCCCACCAGGGGGCGATGCTCTGCCCATCTGGGGCGTCGCTCTGTCGCAACCAGAGCCATCTAGCACCTGAGACAGAGGCCATGGAGCCAACCTCAGCGCCCGGGCCAAGTTTGCTCCAGTGGAGCCTTGGCTGTGGGAGAGGAAGAAGAGACAGAGAGTTAGGAGAGGGGGAGGGGTAGAGAAGCAGATGGGTGCTTCTCCTGTGTGCTCTGGCCGGGAATCAAACCTGGGACTCCTGCACGCCAGTCCAACACTCTATCACTGAGCAAACCGGCCAGGGCCTAGAGCTCTTTTTAGTACTGTGGAAAGGTGGATGACAGAGAGCCAATCTTAACTTGGAGTTCAGAGTCTTGGAATATACAGTCAGTTAAGTAATTTTTTTCATTTCTAAAATTTAGACTAGATCAGGGCATGCTTTTGGCTTGTAATAGGTTCCTGGGGATTTAAGTGGAATCTTTGAAAAGAACAAAGTCTTTGGTCATTAGTGGGGAAGAGTGTTCATTTACTTTTCTTTTTTTTCCTTTATGAAGATCCCTACAATTGGAAGTAGATGTTGGTATAAGTGGGGAGAAGAAAACAATGAACAAGCAGAGGGTCATTTCAGAAACTGTCTTTGATATCTACCTGGGGCAGTTTCCATAGCTACAGTAAATTTCTTTAAAGATGATACATAATTTACTCAATTATTACCAGTTTTGGCTCCCTATAAACAGTCCCAAAACATGAAGGTTTAGGGCTCTATGTGTTATATGTTGTCAAATGAAAAGAAAAATGATCTTAAGCATTATGATGCTATTCAAATTCTTCTCTGAAGAAGTTCTAGTCATTAGATGTGTATTAAGAGGAAACTTCATTAGAATCAAATATGTCATTATTAATTGTTGAACTCAAGTGATACCTTGCATTTATATGAAATGGTGTATAGTATTAATCCTTATTTCAATGTTTGACTAACCATTTTTCTATTTTGTCAAAACTCTTGAACTGTTTCTCATCTCATAGGTGACTTATAGTTTTAGACTGAGAAATATATGCAGGAAGAAACTTTTCCTAAAAGTAACCTAGTGTTTTATTTTTAGGATTATAAAGTGTTCTTGAATATGAATGCAATGTGTTTGTAACCTCTTGGTACCCACATTGTATTTAAAAATATGCATTTGGTAAAGACGCAGATATGAACCATGAGTAAGGGCAATTTTTCAAAACAATTGTGCAGAGTTCTTATGACAGCAATAAATACCTAAATATCAGTTTAATAATTAAATTCTAACAAATTTGCAATCTTGGCTACACATCATCAAAACTACTTATTTAGCATTTCTCAGGAAAAAAAATACATATATGAGATACTTTTGTGCATGACATTTCAAGTTTTAAAAAACCTCAGAAAACAAATGCAGAAGTGCTTTAAAACTCAGTTTTGAGTCTTTTGTTAAGTATTTGCCTTAGTCTTATTGAGGATCAGGCAGGAAGGATGTCTTGTAGTATATTGGCAGTCAGACTTATATTGAAACTTTGGTTTCTCTTAATCTCTTTGTGACCTTGGGTACTTTATTAACTTCTGGTTTTAAAACTTATTTTTCCACATAAAGGGATCTTGTTAAGATGAAATTAGATAGTGTACATCACAGACATCCTTTCGCAGGTTACTGGAATGTAGCAGGTGCTTAAGAAATTATATCAAAATTCCTCTGGTGATGGTAATGTGTCATTTATATGGTATTTATAACCATGACATTTTAAAATTTTAATCCTTTATTATCTCATCTTTAGAATCTTTGGATCTGGGAGAGGTTGAAAGAAATTGAATGTATGACACATTTCTGGTCACATCCAGCTCAGATGAACATAAATACTTTTTCTAATTTGTTGACATAGAATTTTTTATGGAATTTTCTTACCTTTTATGTTTCCATAAAGTCTGGAATAATAAACACTTTTATTTTGATTTTTGCAATTTCAGATCTTTTTTTTTTTTTTTTTGGCTTAGTTTACCTAAAGTTTTGTCAATTTTGTTTATCTTTTCAAAAAATCAATTTCTGGTTGGTGGTTGTTTTTATTTCCTACTTTTTGGCTTATTATTTAACAGCATGTTGAATTTCCACATGATGTGATTTCCCAAATGTTCTTTTCTTTTTACTTTGATTTGCTTATTTCATTTTTACAGAGCTTTATTGGGATATAATTTATATACCACAAAATTAATCAGTTTAAAGTATGAAGGTCAATGTTTATTTTTTTCCATTAAATTTAACAGGGTGACATTGATCAATAAGAGTACATTTCTTAAAATACTGTTAAGCAGTAGACTTATATTTTAATTTAATGATTTTAGTACCTAAGGGCATCAGTACTAAGGGCACAAACATTAAGGGCCTGGTTTGTTGTTATACCTGACAGGAAAAGATGCAATAGAGCAAAAGATAGCTAATGTATCTGTAGCCTTGAATGCCATACTAGGGAGCACACAGGTGGTTGGGAATCCTTGGTGTGTTTCAAAAAATGGTATCTCAAATTGTCAGGTATAAAACCACAAAAATTTCACAGAATATGTAGTGAACGAATAAAAGGATCAAAGCCAGAAGGAGAGCACTTGGAAGGTTATTGTAATCTTCAGGTGAGGGAAGAGCATGGGATAGGGAATCTGGTGGATCAAGGTTTAAATCCTGGATTGACTACTCCTGGTTTTGACTCCTGGAAAGATACTCTAACCCAGTGTTTTTCAACCAGTGTGCCATGAGACATGTCAGGTGTGCTGTGGGTAAATTAAACATGGGTTCCCAAACTATGGCCCATGTGCCAGATACGGCCCATGGAAGCTATTTATCTGGCCCACCGCCAGCTGCCTCCATCCGAAAATAAACATTCCCCTCACAATCCCTCCAGCTATCAGTGACAGGAAGAGTGGAGGCACAGGGAACCCTCACTGACCAATCACCTTCTAGGATTCATCCTGACCACTAGTGATGAACCAATAGTAGGCCACCTTTCATCCACACCCAGGAAGGTCCCCGCTCGGGCTGCCATGCACTTGTGATTGTGTGGCCATGGCGAGTAGTTGAAGCTGCTACTCCTTCCCATGGTCCTGATTTCTAATCCTGGTCAGGACTGGAGATAAATGTTGCCACCACTAGATGAAGCCTCAGCCTCAGCTGGTTATGTGTATCCTGATGGTTTATATAGATATTGTATTTGACCTTTTTCTTTTTAAAAGAGGCCCCCTCAGAGGGTGATATACAATGCATCACAATGTTATCTATATTGTATATGGCCTCCTGAAGGGTCATCTTCTTAAAGAGCTCAAATCTCTATATACACCATCAAAACAGACAGAACCAATGCCCCTGCACCCAGCTGACCATGGGATTTGAACCCACAACCTCAGGGAGAACTCTAGTATTTATCAGAATCCTTACCTAGAAAGCAAACTTCTCAATCTGACAGTAGAGATGCTCTGTGGACTTATGATGTTACACAAGTACCCAACATTTTCTAAAATTGATTTTGTCCAGTCTCTATATAGAGAGAGTATTTGCCAAATTGATTTGAACCCACAACCTTGATGAAAGCTCCAGTATCTATTAGCAGGACTGTATATATGAGGGGATACATGGGACTGTATATATGAGGGGTTACATGGGACTGTATATATGTGACAGTTTGGGATCTCAGCAAGATGAGCAAGTGACAGTGATGGAGAAGTTTTTGAGAAGGGAAAATGCAAATGCAAACAGGGCCCTGGACAAAATTCTGACCTGGATGAAGGCCCTAGTATGAGTGGTAGACAAAAGAAAAAAGACAAGATGGTGAGCTCGAGGCAATACAGTGAAAGCTATCTTTCATTTGGATTTACTTTCACCGAGGATGAGACAGGACCAACTCTGCTGTGCTTGGTGTGCGGTGAGAAGCTTAACAGCGCCATGGTGCCAAGCAAGCTTAAACACCATCTCCAAACGAAACACTCTTCCATTCTAAACAAGCCGATGGACTATTTTGTATGCTTACATACAAACAATGAGAAACGGGCAACTTTTTTTGAGAAAAACCACAAAGATAAACAAGAGAGCCCTCAAAGCTAGCTACCTTGTTGCTGAACTCATAGCTAAATCAAAAAAGTCCCACATTGTGGCAGAAACATTAATACTGCCAGCTTGTAAAGCCATTGTAAATGAGATGCTTGGCCCTACCGTGGTCAAAGAGATAGCTAAAGTGCCTCTCTCAGGTAACACAATTGCCAGATGTATTAATGACATGTCTGTGGACATTGAAACTGTTGTTTTGGAAAGGTGTGCATCAGTAAGAAATTTGCCTTGCAACTTGATGAGTCGACAAATATTAGTGGACATTGTCAGCTCTTGGCCAACGTGCGTTTTGTGGATGGAGAAGCCATTAGAGAAAACTTCCTATTTTGCAAGGCACTGCCAGAAAAATCAACAGGAGAGGAAATATTTTGGGTCACGTTGGAATATCTTGATAAAAGCGGGCTTACATGGGAAAATTGCACAGGTGTCTGCACTGATGGAGCCGCAGCCATGGTCAGGCGCATCAAAGGCTTCGTAAGCAGGGTCAAAGAAAGAAACCCAGATGTTATTGTTAAGCACTGTTTTTTGCATCATGAGGCCCTCATTGCAAAGACCTTACCAGCAGATCTAGCTCCTGTGTTGGATGATGTTGTGAGCTCCTGTGTTTGAGATGTCCCTTATTTGCATCTTTGTGTAAAGAAATGGGAGCAAAACATAAAATCTTATTGCTCCACATGGAGGTCCAGTGGCTGTCGCAAGGCCAAGTGCTGGCCCATGTGTATGAGTTGCGAGAGGAACTTAAAGTATTTCGGACAAATGAGAGGTCCGATTACTCAAAGCTGCTTGCAAGTGATGAATGGTGTGCAAAGCTGACATACCTGGCTGATATATTTTATTATCTGAATAAACTGAACACATGTATGCAAGGCCAAAATAAAAACCTGCTTACAAGCACTGATAAAATGAATGGATTCCATTTAAAGGTGCAGCTCTGGCAACAACATGTGCAGCATGGCAACCTTGAGATGTTCCCGCTCACCGAGAAACAGCATGATGGCAACACTGCTGCAATGTGCGAGGTGATTGAAAGACATTTGAAAACTCTTGAGAAGACATTGTCATTTTATTTCTCTTCAGCCTTCACAGAATGCCTTGACTGAGTTAGGGATCCATACAGCTCAGTATTCCTTGCTGGAAAGGACATGACTTTAAAGGAGCAAGAGAAACTCATTAAACTGAAAAAAGATCATGGTTTAAAGCTAAAGTTTGCTGATCTTCTTTTGGACAGTTTTTGGTTATCTGTTGCCAAGGAGTTCCCCATTCTGGCCAACAAAGCTATTTTGACATTGCTCCCATTTTCAACCACATATTTATGTGAGCTGAGCTTTTAAAGCTTGACTGCAATAAAAACTAAAAACAGAGAGAGACTGAGAACTGTTGAGGAAGAACTTCGTGTGTGTCTTTCTACCATTCCTGCCAGGATATCCCTTTTGTGTTCATCGAAACAGGCCCAGGTTTCACACTGAGTATAAAAACATTTAGAAACTATATTATTAACTATATGTATAATATGTACTGTGTTAGAGTGTCATTTTGTGTCATTTTGGTAGGTGGTGTGCCCCAGGATTTTGTAAATGTAAAAAATGTGCCATGGCTCAAAAAAAGGTTGAAAATCACTGCTCTAATCTTTTATAAGTAAGTCTCAGATTCCTCCACTGTATGAAGGGATAGAGGAGCATCTAACTTTCAGGTTTTTGTGAAATTTAAGACATTGTTTGTGTAAAATGCCCCACACAGCATCTGCCATAATAAATACATAACATAATCTTATTATGTAATTTTTAGATTTCTCATGACATTTTTAACATTAATGGGCAATGCTAATGTTGGAAATTTCTTAAAAAATAAATTACATCTTTTTTATGCAATTAAGGATAAAACTCATAATAAAAATCTCCCAGAAAGAGAGCTCAATGTTTCAAGTTAACCCTGATCAAGCTATAGATAATTTTTTTAAAATTAATTTTACTAGGGTGACATCAATAAATCAGGGTACATATGTTCAAATAAAACATGTTAAGGTTATCTTGTCAATCAATTATGTTGCAAACCCATCAACCAAAGTCAGATTGTCCTCTGTCACCTTCTACCTAGTTTTCTTTGTGGCCCTCCCCCTCCCCCTTTCCCTCTCCCTCTCCTCCCACCCCCCGTAACCACCATACTCTTATCGATGTCTCTTAGTCTCGTTTTTATGTCCCACCTATGTATGGAATAATGCAGTTCTTGTTTTTTTCTGATTTACTTATTTCACTCTGTATAATGTTATCAAGATCCCACCATTTCATTGTAAATGATCAGATGTCATCATTTCTTAAGGCTGAGTAGTATTCCATAATGTATATGTGCCACATCTTCTT
Organism: Saccopteryx leptura; assembly: GCF_036850995.1. NCBI lineage: Eukaryota > Metazoa > Chordata > Mammalia > Chiroptera > Emballonuridae > Saccopteryx > Saccopteryx leptura. The sequence goes on from NC_089509.1 coordinate 2,310,739, forward strand.
TATCCGTCTTCTATTGAAGGGCTTTTTGGTTGTTTCCATATCTTGGCCACTGTGAACAATGCTGCAATGAACATGGGGCTACATGTGTCTTTACATATCAATGTGTCTGAGTTGTTGGGGTATAATACCCAGTAGAGGAATTGCTGGGTCATAAGGTAGTTCTATTTTCTTTTTTTTTATTATTATAATTTTATTTTTTTAATGGGGCGACATCAATAAATCAGGTTACATATATTAAAAGATCAACAAGTCCAGGTTATCTTGTCTTTCAATTATGTTGCATATCCATCACCCAAAGTCAGATTGTCCTCTGTCACCTTCTATCTAGTTTTCTTTGTGCCCCTCCCCCTCCCCCTTTCCCTCTCCCTTTCCCCCCTCCCCCCGTAACCACCACACTCTTATCAATGTCTCTTAGTTTCACTTTTATGTCCCACCTATGTATGGAATAATGCAGTTCCTGTTTTTTTCTCATTTACTTATTTCACTTCGTATAATGTTATCAAGATCCCACAATTTTGCTGTAAATGATCCGATGCCATCATTTCTTATGGCTGAGTAGTATTCCATAGTGTATATGTGCCACATCTTCTTTATCCAGTCGTCTATTGATGGGCTTTTTGGTTGTTTCCATGTACTGGCCACTGTGAACAATGCTGCAATGAACATGGGGCTGCATGTGTCTTTACGTATCAATGTTTCTGAGATTTTGGGGTATATACCCAGTAGAGGGATTGCTGGGTCATAAGGTAGTTCTATTTTCAGTTTTTTGAGGAACCACCATACTTTCTTCCATAGTGGTTGTACTACTTTACATTCCCACCAACAGTGGATGAGGGTTCCTTTTTCTCCACAGCCTCTCCAACATTTGCTATTACCTGTCTTGTTAATAATAGCTAATCTAACAGGTGTGAGGTGGTATCTCATTGCAGTTTTGATTTGCATTTCTCTAATAACTAAAGAAGATGAGCATCTTTTCATATATTTGTTGGCCATTTGTACTTCCTCTGGGAGAAGTGTCTGTTCATGTCCTCTTCCCATTTTTTTATTGGATTGTTTGTTTGTTTGTTGTTGAGTTTTATGAGTTCTTTGTATATTTTGGATATTAGGCCCTTATCTGAGCTGTTGTTTGAAAATATCATTTCCCATTTAGTTGGCTGTCTGTTTATTTTGTTATCAGTTTCTCTTGCTGAGCAAAAACTTCTTAGTCTGATGTAGTCCCATTCATTAATTTTTGCCTTCACTTCTCTTGCCATTGGATTCAAATTCATAAAATGCTCTTTAAAACCCAGGTCCTTGAGTTGAGTACCTATGTCTTCTTCTATGGTCTTTATTGTTTCAGGTCTTCTGTTTAGATCTTTGATCCATTTTGAGTTAATTTTAGTACAGGGGGACAAACTGTAGACTAGTTTCATTCTTTTGCATGTGGCTTTCCAGTTTTCACAGCACCATTTATTGAAGAGGCTTTCTTTTCTCCATTTTATGTTCTTGGACCCTTTATCAAAAATTATTTGAATATATATATGTGGTTTTATTTCTGAACTTTCTATTCTGTTCCATTGGTCTGAGTGTTTATTTTTCTGCCAATACCATGGTGTTTTGATTGTCGTGGCCCTATAATATAGTTTGAAGTCAGGTATTTTAATGCCCCCAGCTTCATTCTTTTTCTTTAGGATTGCTTTGGCTATTCGGTTTTTTTTAAAGTTCCATATAAATCTGATGATTTTTTGCTCTATTTCTTTAAAAAATGTCATTGGAATTTTGATGGGAATTGTATTAAATTTGTATATTGCTTTGGGTAATATAGCCATCTTGATTATATTTATTCTTCCTAACCAAGAACAAGGAATATTCTTCCATCTCATTATATCTTTCTCGATTTCTCTTAACAATGGTTTATAGTTTTCATTATATAAGTCCTTTACATTCTTTGTTATGTTTATTCCTAAGTATTTTATTTTTTTTGTTGCAATCGTGAAGGGGATTATTCTTTTGAGTTCGTTCTCAGTTGTTTCATTGTTGGCATATAGAAAGGCTACGGACTTTTGTATGTTAATTTTGTATCCTGCGACCTTACTGTATTGGCTTATTGTTTCTAGTAGTCTTTTTGTGGATTCTTTGGGGTTTTCGATGTATAGGATCATATCATCTGCAAAAAGTGATACCTTTACTTCTTCTTTTCCGATATGGATGCCTTTTATTTCTTTGTCTTGTCTGATTGCTCTGGCTAGAACCTCTAGTACCACATTAAATAACAGTGGAGAAAGTGGACAACCCTGTCTTGTTTCTGATTTAAGGGGGAAAGCCTTCAGTTTAGTGCCATTTAATATGATGTTAGCTGATGGTTTATCATATACGGCCTTTATCATGTTGAGATATTTTCCTTCTATACCCATTTTGTTGAGAGTCTTAAACATAAAATTGTGTTGTATTTTATCAAAAACCTTTTCTGCATCTATTGATAAGATCATGCGGTTTTTGTTCTTTGTTTTGTTGATATGGTGTATTACATTAACCGTTTTACATATGTTGAACCATCCTTGAGATTCTGGGATGAATCCCACTTGATCATGATGTATTATTTTTTTAATATGTTGTTGTATTCGATTTGCTAGTATTTTGTTTAGTATTTTAGCATCTGTATTCATTAGAGATACTGGTCTGTAGTTTTCTTTTTTTGTGCCATCCTTGCCTGGTTTTGGTATGAGGGTTATGTTGGCCTCATAAAATGTGTTCGGAAGTATTGCTTCTTCTTCAATTTTTTGAAAGACTTTCAGTAGAATAGGAACCAAGTCTTCTTTGAATGTTTGATAAAATTCGCTGGTATAGCCGTCAGGGCCTGGAATTTTATTTTTGGGGAGGTTTTAATGGTTTTTTCTATTTCTTGTCTACTAATAGGTCTGTTTAGGCTTTCTGCTTCTTCTTGCCTCAGTCTAGGAAGGTTGTATTGTTCTAGGAATTTATCCGTTTCTTCTAGATTGTTGAATTTAGTGGCATAAAGTTTTTCATAGTATTCTACAATAATTCTTTGTATATCTACGGTGTCCGTGGTGATTTCTCCTCTTTCATTTTGGATTTTGTTTATATGAGTTCTTTCTCTTTTTTCCTTGGTAAGTCTTGCCAAGGGTTTGTCAATTTTATTGATCTTTTCAAAGAACCATCTCTTTGTTCTATTAATTTTTTCTATAGTTTTACTGTTCTCTATTTCATTTATTTCTGCTCTGATTTTTATTATCTCCTTTCTTCGGCTGGTTTTGGGTTGTCTTTGTTCTTCTTTTTCTAGTTCCTTAAGGTGGGAAGTTAAGTGGTTCACTTGGGCTCTCTCTTGTTTGTTCATATATGCCTGAAGTGATATGAACTTCCCTCTTATCACTGCTTTTGCTGCATCCCCCAGATTCTGATATGTCGTAATGTCATTTTCATTAGTCTGTATGTATCTTTTGATCTCTGCACTTATTTTTTCTTTGACCCATTCATTTTTTAAAAGTATGTTGTTTAGTTTCCACATTTTTGTGGGATTTTTTTCTTCCTTTTTGCAATTGAATTCTAGTTTCAAGGCTTTATGATCAGAAAATATGCTTGGTACAACTTCAATTTTTCTGAATTTGCTGATGTTGTTTTTGTGGCCCAACATATGGTCAATTCTTAGAATGATCCATGTACACTGGAGAAAAATGTATACTCAGTCACTTTGGGATGAAATGTCCTGTAGATATCTATCATATCCAGGTGCTCTAGTGTTTTGTTTAAGGCCATTATATCTTTGTTGATTCTCTGTTTGGATGACCGATCTGGAGCCGTCAGCGGTGTATTGAGGTCTCCAAGTATGATTGTATTTTTGTTTTAAGGTCAATAAGTAGCTGTCTTATATATTTTGGTGTTCCTTGGTTTGGTGCATATATATTAAGAATTGTTATGTCTTCTTGATTCAGTGTCCCCTTAGCCATTATGAAATGGCCATTTTTGTCTCTGAGTACTTTTGTTGTCTTGTAGTCAGCATTATCAGATATGAGTATTGCTACACCTGCTTTTTTTTGGATGTTATTTGCTTGAATTATTGTTTTCCAACCTTTCACTTTGAATTTGTTTTTATCCTTGTTACTTAGATGAGTTTCTTGTAGGCAGCATACAGTTGGATTTTCTTTTTTTTAATCCATTCTGCTACTCTGTGTCTTTTTATTGGTGAGTTTAATCCGTTTACATTTAGTGTAATTATTGATACTTGTGAGTTCCCAATTGCCATTTTATATCTTGTTTTCTCTTAGTTTTGTGTCTTGTTTGATCCTTCTCTTTCGTTTTTTTATCTTTTGTTTTTATTTGTTTGTATTCCATACATCTTTCCACTGTTGCTATCTTTTTTATCTCATGTGCTTCTGTGGTGGTTTTTTCAATGGTGATTACCTTAAGGTAATGAAAAGGGTTCCTACCCTGTTCATTGTAGCTCACTATTTTGTGAGTACTTTTACACTCCATCGTCCTTTGCTACTGTTAATCTCCATCCTCTCCCCCCTTTCTTTTTGTTGTTGTCACAGTTTAAATTGGTTTTATTGTGTCTTCTTGGAGCTTTTACTTTTGGCTTTATTATTTTTTTTGTTCTTTGTATCTGATTGGAGAACCCCCTTTAGTAATTCCTGGAGTGGGGGTTTTCTGATGATAAATTCCCTCATCTTTTCTGTATCTGTGAATGTTTTTATTTCTCCTTCATATTTGAAGGATAGCTTTAATGGGTATAATATTCATGGCTGAAAGTTCCTCTCTTTCAGGACTTTAAATATTGGGGTCCACTCTCTTCTAGCTTGTAGAGTTTCTGCTGAGAAATCTGATGATAATCTAATGGGCCTTCCTTTATATGTTGTATTCTTCTTTTCCCTGGCTGCCTTGAGAATTTTTTCTTTGCCGTTGGTTTGTGCCAATTTCATTATGATATGCCTTGGAGTAGGTTTGTTGGGGTTAAGAAAACTCGGAGTTCTGTTTGCTTCATGAATTTGAGGCTTTAGTTCTTTCCACAGGTTTGGGAAGTTCTCATCTATTATTTGTTTGAGTATGTTCTCCATTCCATTTTCTCTCTCTTCTCCCTCTGATATACCTATTATTCTTATGTTATTCTTTCTGATGGAGTCAGATAATTCTTGTAGGGCTATCTCATTTTTTTAAATTTTTGAGTCTCTTTCTTCCTCTCTCTGTTGTGCCTCAAGTTGCTTGTCTTCTATTTCACTAATCCTCTCTTCTATCTGGCCTGTTCTATTAGCCAAGCTTGTTACCTCGTTTTTCAGCTCGTGAATTGAGTTTTTCATCTCTGTTTGATTTGTTTTTATAGTTTCAATTTCCTTGGACATATATTCTTTGTGTTCATTGAGTTGTTTTCTGAGCTCCCTAAACTGCCTTTCTGTGTTTTCTTGTATATCTCTGAGTATTTTTAGGATTTCTATCGTGAATTCTCTGTCATTTAACTCCAAGGTTTCCAATATATTAAATTTTTTCTCCATAGATTTTTTCTCATCTATCTGTGTTACCTCTCTTTCTTTTGTATCCATGATATTCGATTTTTTCTTCCTTATTGGCATCTGAGGGTGGTTTCGTTTATAAAAACTAAAAAGTTAAAAAAAATAAATAATCGAAAATTTTTTTTAAAAAAAATTAATAATGAAATAAAGAAAAATAAAATAAAATAAAAATTTTAAAAAAGGAAATTATTCCCCCCTCCTTTTTTCCTCTCCTCTCCTCTCCCCTCTTTCTTGAGAAAATCTTGTGGTGAACTGTGAATTATATTGTATTTAATAGAACAAATAATGCCTGTAATGGAGGGCCTGAATTGGGGAAAAGTAATAAAGGGGCAAGAAAAAAAATAAAAAATAAATAAAATAAAAAAGGGGGGGTATGGACCCCAAAAAAGCAAATAATGAAAAAATTTGGATCAAGAATAAAATGATTTGCGTTTAGGTGTTGGTTGACTAAGAGTTATGATGAGAGGAGTAAGAGGGAAACAGGAAAATGGGTGGACAAATTAAAAAATTACTATTTTATTTAGTGGAACAAGAGCTTGATAAAATGGAGAGCCAGGGATGGGAGCACTCCTAGTGAGTGAAAAAGGTGAAGTAAAACCCCCCCAAAATGCCACAAACATAAGTTTGAGTTCCAGATAAAATAATTTGTTCATTATTGAGGTTTGAATGAGAGGATACGTAAAGGAGAAAGGAAGAAACTAATATAGAGGGAGAAAAGAAAGAGAGAGAGAGAGAAAAAAAGAGGGAACCACTAAAAGAAGAAGAAAGAAAAAAGAGGAGAGAGAGAGAGAGAGAGAGAGAGAGTTAAGGATTTTGGAGTGCAACCCTCATAGAGTGAAAGGAAGGGGAAAGAAAAGATAATGGGAGATGTAACACTTATGGGTAGTGTAGTTCAAGGAGAGGAGAGAGTAAGACCGGTAGAGAGTTAAACAACCAAATTGGAGGAGGAAAAAAAAAAAGAAAAAATAAATGAAGAATGAAGATAAGAGAAACAAATGAACAAATATAATAAAATGGGATAGGTTATAAAGTCTGTGGATTATTCTGATTTTGAGAGGTTATCCTCTTGCTTTTTCTTTTCTCTCCCTCTTCTTGGTCGGTGACTCTGTACCCTGGGTTCTGCCCCTTTGGCATGCTCATGTAGAGGTTTGCAGTTGATAAGTCTCTATGGCGATGTCATGTATGGTGCTTCTGTCTCGTTGGCAGTCGAGGCTCATTAGCATTTATAGGCTCCGACAGTGAGAGAGTCCGTGTTCCTGGAGCCTCTCTCCTAGTCTTTCCTTCCTCAATTAGTAGCCTGAGAATCCAGCTATGGGGTTGCTGCTGCCTCTGCCTGGATAGTAAGAGGCTCAAAGAGCTGGCAACTCCCCACTCTATTCTCACTCAGCACAGGGCTCTGGGTAAGGCTCAGTCAGTCAGAGCCGCTAGCATAATCAGCCGGGGCTTCCACCTACTCAAAGACCTCTGGCTCTGCCACTCTGTCCGGTAACACGGGCGGGCACCCAATCCCAGGGCGCTTGTAGGAAACTCTCATTCAGTATCTGCATGCGCAGACCAGGATGTTAGACCGGAAGTCTCGCCCTCTGAGTGAAATCCCCCGCCTGCACTGAAAAGTTCCATTGTTGGAATTGGCTCTCGCTCCGTCCCCGTGTGCGGCTTTTTCAAGGCGCTGGGGCAGCTTGAGACTCCGCCCTTGGCCCACAAAGGCCCCCGACTCTGCCCCTCCATGGGACAACACGGGCTCCCACTCTCGAGGTGCTGGGAGGAGTCTCCTGCTCACTGTCCATGCACGCAAACCAGGATGTGAGGCCGGAGTCTTGTCCTCTGAGTGAAACCTCCCACCCGCACTGAAAAGTTTTAGTGTTGGAATTAGCTCTCGCTCCCTCCCCATGTGCAGCACTCCCAGGGTGCCGGGGCGGCCCTGAGGCTTTCGGCCCACACAAAGGCCTCTGACTCTGCCTCTCTGTGGAGTAACACAGGCGCACCCTCCCGGGGCTTTGGAAGGAATTTTTCGCCCACTATGCGCCAACCAGGAGATCAGGTAAAATGGCTGCCCCGCTTGTCTTTCTTTGTCTGGGTTTGGCGTGAGTGTTAGCTGTATTGCCTGGGTTGTCACAGGAACAGTTTTTCCTCGGCTTGGATCTCCGTGCCACAGCCTGGTTCGGCCGTTTGTGCCACGGCCTGGATCTATTCACCCCCTTTGCCCGCTTTAGTTTCTATATTCTCAGTTTCCCGTGAAAACTGCCCTGTTTAGTTTAGTGAGGAAGGCGGAGCATTTCTTACTCCCTATTTCCTTCAGGGTTTGGTTATATATTTAGTCAATTTTTCGCTCAATCATACCTTTGGGTGTATTCCGAAACATCTGGAGGCTCCAAGGATAGGTTTTTCTGTTTCTGGTTGAAGATCTTGTTGAGGTTTGGGGGAGATTTATCGGTATCGCTTCCTACTCTGCCATTACTCTGACATCATCCCTCTATAGATAATTAAGATGATACCTTAACCTGAAACCGGGGAGCATTAATCTCTGACAAGAGAAAAATGGGGAATGAATGAGTTGCAGCATGAAGAGGAGGCTCAGTAATGGATGCATTGAATTAACAAAAGGCCAACCCCTTTAGCGAAAATGTGTGCCTTGCTGATTACAACCATTTGTAGTTTGGCTCAAGCTAAAACCTCCAGTGCTCTCTCCTCATCAACTTCTTTGAGTTTTCAGATTTTACTCCCCTGTCAACCTATACTTTGTGCTGAAATGAAATCCCCTGATTGTCATTTAAGATTGGGTGGTATTATCACTGAATGGTCCTCTGGCTTCATTTTCTTTTTTCTCCTAGTGGTTTTAAAGTACAGATTTCAGTCTTGCAGGTGGTTTGAAGGGGCTGTTCTGGAGCTATATATACCTGTGCAATTGATTATATTAATTTAGTGGGAAAACAATGCATTCATTTTCATTCTTTAGAGTGATAGGTTTATTTGACAGCCTCAGATGTGTACTCTCAATAAAACCATGGCTACTGTTGCATTTAGCAGTCGATTTAATAGGATAGATTTCAATGAAAACTCTAGAAGAATGGCTTTGAGAGTCAGAGTGCAGCAGTTACATAAGTTGGACTGAACTGATGAGGTGAGGGTTTTTTGGCCTCTTTTGTGAATAAAACTAAAATTGATATTTCTCTACAGCTTTGGGGTTGGGGTTCTGTTTCTTTTGCATCAACTTATTTTTTCATTTTCCCAAAGCAAGTTGAACACAGAAACATTTTAAGTAATAACCACCACTGATAATAGATATTATTGAGACAGATATATCTAATATACTATTATTTTACAAATTAAAATGGATTTCTCATCATATTATGTATCATAAAATGTTTCTGCTATAATTTATAATTATTTGGAACAAAAAGAGGTTACTCTAAACAAAGAGCCAAATGAAAAAGCCATTCAGAGGTGGTCTATTTTTCCACATCAGCACAATAGTTCTGGGATATGACAGGTTTGATTAAGAAATAGTTTATTGCCAAAAAGATACATAAATGGACACTGGTAGGGTAAGTTCACTTATTTCCCTTAAAGAATATGCCTTGTACACAGATAAAGTTGACAGCAGCCTAGTTCACAGTGAGATCTAAATGGTTCTTTCTCTCTCTCTTGCTTAAAAAATATTAACTATGCACTTAACATATACCAGGTACTATTATAGTCTATGGCAAATTCAAACCATAAGTTAAGGTGCTTATTAGGTGTCCAAGTGGGGATGTCAAACAGACAGTTGGAAAAGCAGGCTGAGGTGTATGGCCTAGGTCAATAATAAAGTAACTAGTTCCAGATTTAGGAGTAGGAAAAAACTTACTGTATTTCTCCATGTATAAGATGCACCTTTTTTTTGAAAAATATGGGGTCTAAAATCTGGGTGCATCTTATACAGTGGTTGTAGATTTTTGTACTTGTATTTCTCACCTTTTTGCGCTTGTTGTCTTTGCATTCACTGTTTTGTACTTGTTACTGGTATATAGTGGTAGGTTATGTTTTGCCATGTTCTGCTCAGAAAAGATTTTCATAAAGTGCTGAATTCAAGTTAAAAGTGATCATTTTGCAAAAGTTAATAGAAATTGTGCTGTTGAACATAAGTTTGGTTCTTCTTCAACTGAGAACTCAATCTGAGACTGGCTATGGGAAGAAAAAACCCTACTGAAAATGCCATAGCAGAAGAAGACCATAAGAGGCAAGTCAGCAAAATGGCCTGATTTAGAGAAGGAATTAAGGATATGGATTGAACAGCAAAGGAAAATTTGAATTTCTATGTCCATGTGTTCAGCATGAGGTAAGAAAAATTGCTGATGAAAAAAAAGTTACTGATTCCAAAGGAAGGACACAATTCAGGTTTATGAAATGGAATGAACTAAGCATGCATACATGCACCAGACTTTTCCAAAAGATGCCTGAAAACTATGAGCAGAAGGTCCTTGTATTTCATCGTTTTGTCATTCAATGTCAGAAAACACATTAGTTTGAGTTGGGACAGATTGCAAATATGGACAAAGTCCTCCTTCAATTTGATGTTCTAAGTAACAGAACTGTTGATAAGAAAGGGGTGAAAACTGTAACTACGAAGATAAGTGGATATGAATAGTGCCATTATACAGTTGTTCTAGCTTCTTGTGCCAATGGAACCAAGCTGCCTCCTATGCTGATTTCTAAATGCAAAACAATGCCAAAAGAAGACATTCCTTGAGGAGTGATTGTCCATGTTCATGAAAAGGGTTGGATGGATCAGGATGGGATGAAGATCTGGTTTGAGAAAGTTTGAAGAAGGAGACCAGATGGGCTCTTATGCAAACCTACTCTATGATCAGTTCAGGGCACACATAACAAAAAACACAAAGAAGATTGCTGCAGAGCAAAAAACAAAACTTGCCATCATGCCTGAAGGCTTGAAATTCCAGCTTCAACCACTTGATGTCAGCATTAACAAACCCTTCAAAGCTGCCAAGAGAGACAAATAAAACCAATGGATGAAGTCTTCTGGGGAAAATTTGACATCAGCAGGAAGAGTAAAGAAACCAACTATAGAAGAAGTTGGTACTGGGTGAAGAGATTCTGGGATAATATCAAGATTGAGGTCATTGTCAAGTCATTTAAGAAGTGTGGCATTTCAAATGCCATAGATAGAACAGAGAATGAGGCAATACATGAAGGCAGTGAGTCATCATCAGACACAGATGAGGACAACTTAATGGATGGGAGTTTTGACAGTGATAAGAAGTTGTAGAAATTTTATGATGAATAAAACTTGAGTTCAATAACTTTATGTAATACATTTTGTTTTTTTCAAATTTTGGGCCCCAAAATTAAGGTGCATCTTATACATGGGAGTTACTCTCTTATACATGAGGAAATATAGTAACTTAGTTTTAATAAACTTACAAACAAATAAGTATTTTCTGAGAAATTATTTCTAATAAAAACTGATGTGTTTAGCTGATCTTTATAGGAGATGGGTGTGTGGTGTTTCAGTTTTCAGGACTGGCTAATGGAGTTAGTGTAACAATGAATACAGACTTTTTCCACTTGGAATACAGAATGCAAATGTAAAAGAAACATAATAAAATATAATAATGGATATTTGATCAAAATTTGTGTAGAAAAGGTTTTTAAAAAGAAAACATATAACAGATTAATTATATTTTTGCATTGAATAAATGTTTTGGGTTATTGTCATTTTATTTTATTTTTTTAAAAATACAATTTTAAGTTTGACCTATTCCCTATGTTCACAAGTAAATTTAATTTATGACTGCATATTAATCTTATTTTCTGGCATAATGAAATTTCACTGAGCAACTTAAATAGCTCTAAAAATAATTTTGTCATTTTGAGTCAGAAAATTAGCATCAGGCTGAAATGTAACAAATCTCCCATTACTTTGTCTTTAAAAGATATTAAAGTAAAGTTTATGGCTTTACTAAATTTAACAATCATCTGGGTACAAAAAGTTTCTGTTCCATCCCTTGTGATGCCAAATTTTCCATATTATCTTTCCTGCACAGTTTGTTAAGTGTGAAAAAGTTTCTGGCTTTCATGACCTTGCTAAGGTCCTTACATAAATTGCTCTGGCACTAGGGGTCCTGATAATTCCAGGTACTGCTAGACATTTTTGTTTGATTTTATTTATATAGTTGACAAAAAATAAAACAAACAAAAAACAACCACACCTGTTCTTCAAGGGCTGGAAGTATAATGAAATAGAAGATCTAGATTTTTAAATGTCCCAACAACATGCACAGAGTATAGCTGTTATTACTGTTGCTTTTAATGCTGTTATTTTTAAAGAGCTTACAAAGGGAGAATGTCTAAAGGAGAATTAAATACCAGGCTGACTTTGGGATTTGTTCTCTAAGGGAGTTGTTGAAAGAATTTAAACACAAAGCAGCATGATCCCCTTACTATAGTGGACCTTTGGAGTACATACAGAAGAAATAGGGGGTTGTTGACAAAGAGTATTAAAATTATTCAGATGAAAACAATGGACCTAGATCTACAATGCAAGAAACAAGGGCAATAGCAATTATGTAGATGTTACTATGTTATTTTTTACTTTGTGTCTTTGATTCTAGAAAATATAACTATAGCCCAACTTCTGTTTCTCTAGCAGGGGTCTCAAACTCGTGGCCCGCGGGCCGCATGCGGCCCGCACAACAATTTTGTGCGGCCTGCAGTTCGTGGATTAGTCTGCGGGCCGCACAAAATTGTTCGGCGGGCCGCGAGTTTGAGACCCCTGCAGAGCTTCCAATTCTATCATTTGTTTTCTTATTTTATTTTGGTCAGGTGCTCCAACATTGAATGCATCATTTATCAAAGCGATCATTCAAAAACAAAGATAAAGATATTTTCAGAGAAATAAAACCTGAAGAAATTTGTTGTCAGCAGATATATTCTATTAGAAATGCCAGAATAAAGAAAAAGTGTGCAAGATGCTAATTTGAATCAATGTGAGGAAATAAAATCGCACCAGATAGGGTAAATATCTAAATAAATTTTTAAAAATTATGAGTTTTTTTTCTTAATTAAGAAAAACATTCCATTATTTAAAGCAAAAACTATAACCTTAGAGTATGCAGTTTATATTGTATATAGTATAATACTCTTGTTATTACAGCATATAATAAAATATCAAGTCCTGGCAGATTACCTTATGTTTAAAATGCACATTGTAATTTCTAGTGAAACCAGTAAAAGCAATACAGAGATAATAGTTACAATACCAATAGAAGAATCAAAATAGAACATTAAAACTGTTTTGATTAACCAAAAAAAAAAAACCCATAAAATATGATATAAAGATAAAACCTGTAAACCCATAAGAAATATATTAAAACCCCAATAACTGAATGGATCAAAAAACATAAAGAAATAATCCACAAAAAAGGTACTAAAATGGTCAGTAAAAATGGGACAAAGACAATTTGTGAAAGACATATTCAGAAGAAATTTCTGAGGATATTAAAAGTTTAGCTGTGTTATTATTTGAGAATATAGCTAGTAAAATATCTCCTCAGGAGATTTTTTTTTAATGCTAAGGAGAGTGACACATGGCCCTGGCCAGTGGCTCAGTATCTAGGGCAACAGCCCAGTGTAAAAATATCCTAGGTTTGATTCCCGATCTGGGCACACAGAAGAAGTGACCATCTGCTTCTCCCCACCTCCCTCTCCCCCATCTTTTTCTCTTCCCCTCCTGCAGCCAGTGCCTCTATTGCATCAAGTGTGGTCCAGGGAGCTGAGGATAGCTCCACTGGAGCACATCAGATTCAGGCATTAAAAATAGCTTGATGGCCCTGGCCGGTTGGCTCAGCGGTAGAGCGTCGGCCTAGCGTGCGGAGGACCCGGGTTCGATTCCCGGCCAGGGCACACAGGAGAAGCGCCCATTTGCTTCTCCACCCCTCCGCCGCGCTTTCCTCTCTGTCTCTCTCTTCCCCTCCCGCAGCCAAGGCTCCATCGGAGCAAAGATGGCCCGGGCGCTGGGGATGGCTCTGTGGCCTCTGCCCCAGGCGCTAGAGTGGCTCTGGTCACAACATGGCGACGCCCAGGATGGGCAGAGCATCGCCCCCTGGTGGGCAGAGCGTCGCCCCTGGTGGGCGTGCCGGGTGGATCCCGGTCGGGCGCATGCGGGAGTCTGTCTGACTGTCTCTCCCTGTTTCCAGCTTCAGAAAAATGAAAAAAAAAAAAAATAGCTTGATGTTTGAGCATTAGCCCCAGATGGGGGTTGCCTGATGGATCCCAGTTGGAAAATATGTATGCGTCTGCCTCACTATCTCCCCTCCTTTTACCAAAAAAAAAAAAAAAAAAAAAAAAAAGAATGACATCTGACATTAAATTTTATTTTTTCTTGACTTATGCTGTAATAACCCTGTTCTATACTGAAACATTTAATCAAGTCCATTATAGTTAACAGCCTTGTGTTAACAATATGTAGAGGAAAATAGCTGTCGCTATCAGTGTCATGTCTTGCCCTGTTTTTCTTCACCGCACTAATGCTTTTGGCAGTGGGTTAGTCTATACCAAACACTGTGCTATGCACTTTGTGTATTTCAGGTTTAACCTGGATTCATTCTCATTTCATGGACAGAAAAGATATAGAGGCCTGGGAAGCTTATAGGACTTACCTAGAAACACACAGCTCATCAGTGGTTGGTGGGGAAGTTGATCCCTGGTAGTCTGACTTCAGTTGTTATGTGTACTTATGGATTTTGCTGAAGAAAGGCAAGTGATATCATCATGGCACAAAGTAGGTAAAAAGTGAGAAAGTAGCTGCTTATCAACTAAAAAGTCATGAAAAGAAACAAGTGTTAGATATTAATAAAAAAGAATATCACTACAGACTGGAGGATAGCAAAACATCTGGGTAACAAGAAGACTATGGTTAACATCAGATAATGATAACTTAAAAAACAAAGTGGGGTACAAAATTTATGTAGCATACAAATGTAATTAACATATATTTATTTGATCTTACTCATATGAAAATCATGCTGGAATTCAATTTTAGAAAGAAATAAAGTCCAATTATTTAGTTACTCTGTGTGCATGAACAGTGGAATAATGTTGATCTCTATGGTTCTTTATACATTTTAATTTTCAGATTTTCTACCTGAATAATAAACATGTATTATTTTTATAAGCAGAAAACATATATTTAAAAGGAAATAGAAGAAAGTATCACCAATTTTTCTACCACTCCAGAAAAAAATGTAAAAAAATAAAGATGATTTTATCAGGCTTTAAAGAGTATCTCTCATAGAAACTGTTTCTGAAAATTTGATATTTTATCTAAGGGAAACTGGAAACTGTTCATTAAATAATTTTCAGTAATGTGGTAAAGAAATATAGCAAAGTTATTAAAGAGATGGTAGTTCTCCTGGGATTCACATACCATGGAGGCCAGATCCACTCTTTAAATATATTTTTATTTGACTACTGCTCCTATGGACTGAGGCCGTATTAACATCACTAATTTCTTTTAAATAATTTTTTATTAATGTTAATGGGATGACATTAATAAATCAGGGTACATATATTCAAAGAAAACATGTCTAGTTTATCTTGTCTTTAAATTATGTTGCATACCCCTCGCCCAGAGTCAGATTATCCTCCATCACCCTCTATCTAGTTTTCTCTGTGCCCCTCCCCCTCCCCCTAACTCTCTCCCTCCTTCCCTCTTGTATCCTCCCTCCCCCCACCCCTGTAACCACCACACTTTTGTCCATGTCTCTTAGTCTCGTTTTTATGTTCCACCAATGTATGGAATCATGTAGTTCTTATTTTTTTCTGATTTATTTATTTCACTCCGTATAATGTATCAAGATCAGTTCATGCTGTTGTAAATGATCTGATGTCATCATTTCTTATGGCTGAGTAGTATTCCATAGTGTATGTGTGCCACATCTTCTTTATCCAGTCTTCTATTGAAGGGCTTTTTGGTTGTTTCCATGTCTTGGCCACTGTGAACAGTGCTGCAATGAACATGGGGCTACATGTGTCTTTACGTATCAATGTTTCTGAGGTTTTGGGGTATATACCCAATACAGGGATTGCTGGTTCATAAGGTAGTTCTATTTGCAGTTTTTTGAGGAACCACCATACTTTCCTCCATAATGGTTGTACTACTTTACAGTCCCACCAACAGTGGATGAGAGTTCCCTTTTCTCCGCAGCCTCTCCAACATTTGCTATTACCCATCTTGTTGATAATAGCTAATCTAACAGGGGTGAGGTGGTATCTCATTGTAGTTTTGATTTGCATTTCTTTAATAACTAATGAAGCTGAGCATCTTTTTATATATCTGTTGGCCATTTGTATTTCTTCCTGGAGAAATGTCTGTTCATGTCCTCTTCCCATTTTTTTATTGGATTAACATCACTAATTTTTAAAACTCTTTTTAATGGAGGTCATTTCTCTTTCTTTAAAACTGGTTCATTTTATTACTTTGGAGACTCTAGAAAGCCTGGTGATTTTACATTCTTTTGATACTTGAATATACTTTGGTTTTGTTAAATGAAAGAAAACAGAATGCTTGTGATGGTTTTAGGGGTTGTTTTGGGGTTTTTTTGAGACCTCACCAGATCAGTGGTTACTGAAATTACCTAAAAACATATACTTGTTAATTATACAAATTATAGAAAGAGTTTAAAATATAAATAACCTAGAATAATTTAAGGAAAATAACACTAAAGTATAAAAGTTTACTATCTCTATTATCTATTTTATCTATCAGTCTATCATCTATCATCTATCTATCTATTATCTATCTATCATTTATCTATCATCTATCTATCTATCTATCTATCTATCTATCTATCTATCTATCTATCTATCTACCTAATCTATCTATTATCAATCTCTCATATCACAAGGAAACATTTTTTTTCATTTTCTGTTGCATGAGGTTTTACAACTTTTTCTATATATTTCTGCATTGCTGATTCCAAATCTGAAATCCATATTTTGGTGCACGCTCTAGTTTTTATGCTGTTTTAATTTTTTTTTTACAGCTAATGGCATGCATTGGTTTTTAAATTGAAGTTAGAGGGCAATGACTCTTGGATTGAACATAATCACAAGGCAATTAATGTTTTACAAACATCACTTTTACATAATTGTAGTTGTTTTAAATGTAAAAAAATATTATCTGATAAAAACATCCTCTTATTTTGTTTTAAGATTGAATCATGGCTTCTTCAACTAGGCATAAATGTAAGAATAGCCCTGACACCTTCTGTTATATATGTGGCTGTTACACACTACAACATCAAAGGCGCAATATTTCATCATTTGTGACACGTGCATATATTGCCTATTTTCAAGTTCCCCTTGGCAATCAAGACAAGAATTGTGCTCCTCATATTGTGTGTCATAATTGTGAAGAAATGCTTCATGACTGGACAAAAAGAAAACACAAAGAAATGCCTTTTGATATTCCCATGGTTTGGCATAAACCTAAGGATCACAGCAGTGACTGTTATTTCTGTCTGATCCATACAAAGACCATCTGCAAGAAAAAACATCATATGATCACATATCCTAATATTCCTTCAGCAATATGACCTATCCCACACTCTGAGACACTCCCGGTTCCAGTTTTCAATGGTTTTATTTCTTCTAAGGACAAAGAAAGTGAACATGGTGATCAAGTGTATTTTGATAAGATGCATGAGAAAATGGTTGTAGAACCTAAAGGGTCGTTTTCTGATGCCAAGAAATCATTAACCTCTCAGCAGTTTAGCCAACCCAAACTGAATGACTTAGTAAGAGATTTGGGCCTATCAAAGAAAGCAACTGAGTTATTAGCCTCCAGGCTTCAAGAAAAGAATGTACTTCACTGGTCAGCTAAAGTATCCCATTTCAGGAAGCATGAACAAATTTTTGTGGACCTTTTTTTTGAAGACAAACACTTTGTTTACTGTCATGATATCAGTAGTCTTCTCAGTCAGCTAGGTATTACCACTTACAGTCCAACAAAATGGTGGCTATTCCTTAAGAGCACTAAACAAAGTCTGAAATGTGTTCTCCTACACAATGGTAATGTTTATGCAGTGGTTCCAATTGGTTATTCAGCTCATCTGTGTGAAGATTATAATGACATAAAAATTGTTCTTGAATTTCTGAAGCATGAGGAGCATAACTAGATCATTTGTGTGGATCTTAAAATGGTAAATTTCCTGCTAGGACAACAGAGAAGTTTCATGAAGTATCCTTGCCTTCTGTGTTTGTGGGGCAGACGAGCTTGGGAGAAACACTGGACACAGAAGAAGTGGCCGAAACATGAAGCTAGAGATGCAAAATATTATGAATGAACCTGTAGTTAATTGAGACAGGATATTTTTTTCCCCACTTCATATCAAACTTGGCTTAGTGAAGCAGTTTGTTCAGGCTTTGATTAGAGAAAGTGAATGCTTTCAACATATTTCTGCTTTTTCTGCCTTGTCTTTCAAGAAGATAAAAGCAAGTGTATTCGATGGACCTCAAATTTGAACCCTTATATGTGACAAAGAATTTGCCAGGAAGATGAATAAAGAGGAGAAAGCAGCATGGCAGTCTTTTGTGGCAGTTACAAAGAACTTCCTTGGCAACAAAAAAGCAGAAAACTATGAACTTTTGGTTCAAAGGATACGGTTGGCTTTCCATGACATTAGATGTAACATGAGCATTAAGATTCACTTCCTGAACAGTCACCTTGATAAATTTCCTGAAAATCTTGGAGCTGTTAGTGATGAGCAGACAACTGCTGGAGCATCAAATGAGATTGTCCTCAACAAGTACACAAATACAAGAGATACAAATGCAAATTTTTGCCTAAATAGAACTTAAATAAGTTTTGTGCAAATTTTATGATTAAAATAAGTGTTTTAATATGTTCTATTTTGAAATTGTAGACAAATTTTGATGCAATCATATCTCTTAGTGTATTAGTATATTTACTTCATTATATAAATTATTGTATTTTCACAAAGATAATGCCCAAGAAGAAATTCTAATTCATTATGTTAAACTAAATGTTAAAGATTTTACAATAAAATGAAAACCTAAAATCTTGAATTGCAAAATAACTGTAGTTTACAGACAAAAACTAATGTCAGATTTGAGATCAGCACACTTCAGTTATGTAAGAACAAGTGTTTTTATGGATGTAACAAAAATTTTGTTCCCCACTGTTATCTATCATCTATCTATTTATTATTAATCACCTATCTGTTATTTATCTACCATCTAACTATCTATTATCTATTTATCTTCCCATTCATTCATCTATTTATTTATTTATCTTTTTTTCTATCTACCTACTTACTGAAGTTAAAGCAATTAAAATTGATGGTAATTTCATAAAACTCCAGGCTCCTGACATGAAGATATATATGGTTAAAGGTGAGGGGACCATAGAACCATAGAGGTTAGTTATGGAAAGAGTATTTTTGCCTCATTGAGTGCCTACATTGACTAATAACAGTTCTGCCTTAGTTTCATCCTAGCCCAGTTTGTCTGGCTTCATTGAAAGTCTGAATTTTTTTTCTTTTTTTTTTATTCATTTTTAGAGAGGAGAGAGAGAGGGAGAGAGAGAGACAGAGAAAGAGAAGGGGGGAGGAGCTGAAAGCATCAACTCCTATATGTGCCTTGACCAGGCAAGCCCAGGGCTTCTAACCAGCGACCTCAGCATTTCCAGGTTGACGCATTATCCACTGCGCCACCAGGGATGCTTATCAGTTTGCAATGTGGGTTAATTGATAGAACACTTGTAAAGTAAAAATCACAGGATTCAATACCTCTTAGGCACTCAATAATTATTTATCAAACTGTCCAGTGTCCTTTGACAAGGATAATGCACAACAAAAGAATTAACAGTTTTTAACTTTTTAAGCAATGATTTAATCTCTGCCTGTAAAAATGTTCTTTCTTCTTTCTCTGGTGAATTTTTTTTTAAATGAGAGGATGGGAGACAGTGAGGAAGATTCCTGACTGGGAATCAAAAAAGTAACACCTATCTAGGGTCAATGCTCAAATAAACTGAGCTACTCTCAATGCCTGGGGCCAATAATCAGACCAATAAGACCACTGACTGAAAAAAAGAAGAGGGTGAGAAGGGGAAGAGGGAAGGGAGAGAAGCAGATGGTCACTTCTCTTATGTGCCCTGACTGGGAATTCAACTTGGGATGTCCATACACCAGGTCACTGCTTTATACATAAAGCCAATTGGCCAGGGTCCCCTAGGGAATTTCTATCCTGTATTGCAGGTTCACTTGTTTCCTACCACATAAGTATTCTTTATTCACTCTAAGAACTCTGACATTTCCTTCCTTCAAATTTCTATGTTTCAGAATGTATACCCCTTGGTCTAATTTAAAACATCATTCAACTAAATTTTTGATCTATTTTATAAAATTTGGAGTCCATGGCTTGCAACTTGATTTTATAATTTATTAGAAGAAGATGCAATATAAAATATTTAACCTCTCTGTCTTAGTGTTCTTATTTAAAATAGAGTTAATTAAATAAGCCTTGAAGACTATTAGAATAAAATTAAATAAAATATGCAAAACTAACAAGTACATATATGCATACAATGGAACACCCACAAGTACTAGTTCTTGTCCTCAACTGTCTCAGTGAATTCTAATATTTTTGAAGCACAGATCATTTCTTTTTGTTCTTATCTATCATATGTCCATCATCATAAATTGTTCTGGTTTTATTGAACTACTTGCAGTTTCCTAAATAAACTATTTTTTTGTTAACTTTAGCTTTTTTACAAAATTAAATGTAATGGGGTGACATTGATCAATAAGAGGTTTTAGATAAACATTTCTATAGCATTTGAACTGTTGATTTTGTTGTGTACTCATCACCTAAAGTCAAATCATAATCCATCACCATAAATTTGTCCCTTTTTACTCCCCTCCCCCAGAAACCACTTCCCTTGGTAACCATTTCACTTTTATCTATGTCCATAAGTCTCAGTTTGATATCCCACCTATGTGTGAAGTCATACAGTTTTTAGCTTTTTCTGTTTTCCTTATTTCACTCAGTATAATGTTCTGAAGGTTCACTCATGTTGTTGTATATGACAATATGTCATCATTTCTTATGGCTGAAAAGTATTCCATTATATATACATACCACATCTTCTGTATCCAATCTCCTATTGAGGAACAATTTGGTTGTTTCTATGTCTTGGCCACTGTGTATAATGCTGCAATGAACGTGGGTGTACATGTGTCTTTGTGTACCAATGTTTTTAAATTTTTTTGAGTAGATATCTAGTAGAGTGATTGCTGGGACATATGGTAATTCTATTCTTAATTTTTTGAAAAACCACCTATCTTTCTTCCATAATGGCTGTACCAGTTTACATACCCACCAGCAGTTAACGAGGGTCTTTTTTTCTCCACAGCCTCTCCAACACTTGTTATCACCTGTCTTATTGATCACAACCAATCTAATAAGTGTGAGGTGGTATCTCATTTTAGTTTTGATTTGCGTTTCCCTAATAGCTAATTATGATGAGCATCTATTCATATATCTGTTAGCCATTTGTATGTCTTCTTGGGAGAAGTGTTTGTTCAGGACCCCTCCCCATTTTTAATTGAATTGTTTGCTTATTTGTTGCTAAGTTTTATGAGTTCTTTATATATTTTGGATATTAACCCCTTATCAGAGCTATTGTTTATAAATATTATCTCCCATTTGGTTGGCTTCCTTTTCATTTTGTTGATTTCTTTTGCAGTGCAAAAACTTTTTAGTTTAATTTAGTCCCACTCATTTCTTGTTGCCTTTATTTACCTTACCTTTGGAGTCAAATTTATAAATTTTTTTTTACATTCAAGGTCCATAAATTTAGTACCCATGTTTTCTCCCCAAAAATAAAAGTCCAGGAACAGATGGCTAAACTAGTAAATTCTACCAAACATTCAAAGAAAATTTGGTACCCATCTTTCTCAAAGTCTTCTAAAAAAAAGAAACCATATTCCTTAACACATTTTATGAGAGCAACATAACCCTAATACCAAAATTTGGCAAGAACAACACACACACAAAAAGACTACTGGTCAATATCTCTAATGAATACAGATACAAAAATACTAGCAAATCAAATACAAGAACACATTAAAAAATAATATATTGCAATCAAGTGGGATTCATTCTAGGAGCAGAAGAATGGTTCACCATATGTAAATTGATCAATGTAACACACCACATTTACATAAAAATGAACAAAAATCATATGATTCTATAAATAGATGTAAAAAAGATATTTGATAAGAAACAACATTCCTTTATATTTAAAACACTCAATAAAATGGGTATCAAAAGAAAGTATCTCAACGTAGTAAAGGTAATATATGACAAACCATCAGCCAATATGATACTAAATGGTAAAAGAAAAATGAGATCTTTTCCTCTAGAATCAGAAAGAAGACAAGATTTCCCACTCTCTCCACTATCATTCAATATAGTTCTAGAAGTCTTAGCTAGGGCATTCAGGCAAGAGAAAGAAATAAAAGTCATCCATACAGGGAAAGAAAAAGTAAAGGTATCACTTTTTGCAGGTGATAGACATAATCCTGTATGCAGGAAATTTCAAATACTTCACCAAAAGACTATTAGAAACATTAAACCAGTAAAGTTGCAAGATACAAAATCAATATATAAAAGTCTAAGCATTCCTATATGCATTCCTATATGCAATGAAACTTAAGAAAATCAATTTAAAAAAAACACAATTCCTTCTACAATGGCAACAACAAAAATAAAACACCTAGGGATAAACTTAATAAAAGATGTGAAGGACCTATATATACTGAAAATTACAAAGCATTATTAAGAGAAATTGAAAAAGGTACAATAAAATAGAAAAAATATATCATGTTCATGAATTGAAAGAATCATGAACATGAAAGAATTAAAATGGCCATATTACCCAAAGCAATATACAAATTTAATGCAATCCCCATTAAAACCCTAATGGCATTTTTTAAAGAAATAGAACAAAAAATCACTGGGTTTGTATGAAACCCTGAATAGCCAAAGCAATTTTAAGAAGAAAGAATGAAGCCAGAGGTATCACACTACTTGACTTCAAATTATATTACAGAGCTACAATAAAAAAAGAGCATGGTATTGGCAGAAAAACAGACACAGAGACCAATGGAGCAGAATTGAGAGCCCAAACCACATATACATGAACAAATCATCTTTCACAAAGGAGCCAAAAACACTCAATGGAGAAAAGAAAGCCTTTTCAATAAGTGGTGCTGGGAAAATTGGGAAGCCACGTGCAAAAGGATAAAATTTGACTACAGTTTGTTCCCACGCACCAAAATTAATTCAAAATGGATCAAAGATCTAAATATAAGATTTGAAATAATAAATTACATAGAAGTCATTCTTTCTAAGATGTACATTTTGGAATTTCTGATATAGCTAACTCGTATTCATCCTGCAATACTCAGTTCAGTCATCACATCCTACTGGAAGCTTCTTGAGCTCCTTTAGTTTGGGGTCTTCTTCCTCTCCCAAGCCACTGTGTGCTTCTATTCTTTGACTCATTACATTCCATTGCCTATGTACATGCCTTTCTCCTCTGGAGGACCAGAAGCTTCTTGAAAAGTGATTTTTTTATCCTTGCAAGATAGTTAAAACCATAAAACTATAAAAATGGGTGCTCACTGTGTATTTGTTGAATGAATGTGAAAAGAATAGGTTTAAGGAGAAAGACTCCCAGGAACTGAGTTCTACACACTGGAAGATGTCTGATCACCAATGAGTATGCTCAACATTAAATTACCAACCTGACTGTTGGCAATTTTGGTGCTCCCTTTCTTCTTCAATCTCTGCCATGTTTCAAATTTTCAGATATGGCAAAAACTTGTGAACCACTGGCTCATGCTCAGTTATCACAATAACCTTTGTGAATGTAGCCAGAAGGGAAAACTTGACTTTTTTCACCACTGGTTTATGTAACTCACAAATATTGTAATAGTTCAAATATCGCTTATTTGTATGCATGCAGTAGTTGATCTATAAAACATATAACATTTTGAAATATTGATCTATTCAGTGCTTGCGAGTAGGAGATATTAGTGTAGCCTGAGATTCATTTGTAATTGTGAGATTAGACTCAGAGAAGTGGAAAATTGGAATAGACCAAAATTCACAGAAGTGGAAAGTACAGCTGGCAGTGATGCTAAGGAAAAGAAATGATGACTAAGAGAGGCATTATTTTAAATGCTGATTCGACCATCAACTGGGAAAGAAGCAGACAAAAGAATAGGCTCTTAAACCCTCTGCCTCCTGTGCCACTTACATTCAGCACAGCAGTTGGAAAAGGCAAAATCAAATGATTTGGAAGCAGAAAAATGCAGCATCACTTTTGTCAAGTAAATAAATGGAAAGATGAATTTTCTTTTAAATGTTGTGGTAAAAAATATTGAAAAAAATAATGGAACATTTTCCTAATGTTTGGAATCATTACTCACACTGGCTATTAAATTTCTTGTAATGTCACTTGCACTATGATATCCTCCCAAACACTTATGGTCATTTCTACCTATAGATCTGATTCTTCTCTTTTTTTCCATTTATTCTATTACACTGGAAGATTCTATGGTAATGTTCTGGATACTTGACTTTATGTGTTTATCTGCTGTCTCTACTTTGAGTGGGGACAAAGTTTATTTGACTTTGTGTATCCAGAAACTGAGTGTCTAACACCTGATTTGATACTGAGGATGCCTTTCATTATACACTTGGTTGAGAAGCTGGATAAATACATCTAGAAATTTTTTAGAAGTATTTGTTCATATTCTATCCACTGGATCCTGAAAGAATTTCTATACAAGGATTTATTTCCATTCTCAGATGACACTGATTCATCTTGATTGTAGGAATGAAGTTATACCCCAATACCTTTGTCTTTAAGAAAGAGGAATTATAATAAATAAAACAAAAAATAAAACTGATAAAAACATTTTAGACAATATATGTAAAATTAAGAAATAACCCTTTGTTAGCAATTTATGTTTCCTTAGTTGTTCTTTCTCTAGTAACCTCTTATACTTAGGGTCTGCCATGTTTTTGAAATCAATCAACACAGTATCATTTAGAAGATTTTAAGAAAAGATTTTTTACACTAAGTAAAAGAGATGTTAATAATTAGCAGCTATTTTATTTATTCTCCTACATTTCTTAGTCTCTTTGGTTAGAGAGGGTTGTGTGGCTCCTTCAGAGGTCATTGAGCTATTGGGAAGTAAGACACATCCTTTTTGGACTGAAGCTGTAAAACATCCATGTGCAATTTGACAATGTATCTCTATCTCTCTGTTACAAAAATTGAGGAGAATGTATGCTATAGCTGAAGGTTCTAAAAGATAGTAGAGGATCCCTTAGCCTGGGTTCTTAAGTAACTATAGGTAACATAGCCCCCACCAACCCATTGGGTACATTGTAGCATAGGAAGAAAGAAAGAAGTGACTCGTGCATTAAGTAACTACACTTTGGGAGTTGTTTCTTATGGCATCATAACTTAGGCTACCCTGGCTAATACCCACCCCTTGTACATTTTATTTATTTATTAAAGGCTTTATTTATTCTATTTTTAGAAAGAAGAGAGAGAGAGAGAGAAGGGAGGAGGAGCAGGAAGCATCAACTTCTATATGTGCCTTGACCAGGCAAGCCCAGGTTTCAAACTGGCAACCTCAGCATTCCAGGTCAACGCTTTATCCCATTGCACCACCACAGGTCAGGCATGTACATTTTAAGCAATTCCGTTTTGCATATACTTTCAGCTATCCTCTTCTCTGTCAACCAGATCTCACCTATTCTACACATTATATTCTATAATGCTGTGAATTTCTTTATTTTTAGGATGAAGGATTACCAGTTCCACACCAGGCCTCCCAACCCAACGTTCCAATGTCAGGAAAATAAGTCCCCATAATTGCTGTCAAAACCAGAAGGGATTGTGGGTGAGTGAGACAGAAGGCTACTGGAGTCCAGGAAGTTCCTCTTAAAGGGTCCACACAAGGACTTACTGGGACTCACTGGCTCTGAGCTCCAGTGCTAAGATAGCAACTTGAAAGGAACCAGGCACATACAGGGAGAAACTAAATTGTTGGGCATGAAAGTGAGAGGTGGGGGGCAACTTTCTGCCAGACAACAGTACAAGAAGAGGTCACTGTTCCTCTGATGAGCTGTCCCCTACAAACACATAGACCCAACAGGTAGGTGCTATATCTGAGTCTCTACAAACCTGGCTCATACTGTTTACCCCTCCCTGCTGATTCCCTGAGACCCTGTTCTACCCAATTTATAATCCCACTGAAACCATTTCCAGTAACTTTTTCATACAAATGGACTCATACTTCAGGCTTTCCCAAAATCTCTCAAACAAGCAACACCTGGCCTCTGCATACCCCACATCTTTTGCTAAGTGGACCCATGCCTGACACTAGTGGTAATGTCCTTGGTTCACAGCTTAACCTCTCTTGGACATCTCCAAACCCACCACAAGTAGCAGTCTTCTGCAGATTGCCCTATAGCTCATGCTAGCTGGTCCTGAAAAGAGCATAGTTAATGGCTGATCTTGCACTTCCCAATGCCAGTGCACCTGGTAGACAGCTTTAGACAATGTCAGAATACAACTCAACAATGTCCATGAGAAACACACTCAAAGGTAGACTCAGAGAGTACTAAAGCTCCACTGAAGCAAGTTCTGCTTTGTAGGTCAATTTCTATACAACAGCTCCTGCACAGCTGGTTCTCACAGCCAGTCAGCCAGGCGATCAATCCTTTTCAGTAATGTCAATAGCAATCAAGACTCAACTACAACAGGACAGTGCACACAGCCCACACAGGGGTGCATGTGGAGTAGTTAGCTCAAGTGACCAAGTAGGATGAGACACTGAACCCTACAGGACACTTATTACACAAAACCATTCTACCAAATCTGGAAGACATAGAAGCTCTACTTAATACATAGAAACAAACACAAATAAGTAGTTATTATGGAGATGAAGCTATTACGTAGCTTTGTGGAGACAAAAAAACATGTCCCAAATGAAGGAACAGGAGAAATCTCTAGAAAAAGAACTAAATGAAATAGAGCAAATAAACTACTAGATACAGAGTTCAAAACAATGGTTATAAGGATGCTCAAAGAACTTAATGAGAACTTCAGCAGCATAAAAAGAGACATATAAACCATTAAAAAAAAGCTCTAGTCACAAATAAAGGAGACATGGCACCAACAGTAAGTAAATGAAACTGAAAACCAAATCAGCAACTGGGAACATAAGAAAACAATAAAGATAGTATAGTCTCTGGGATAACTCCTGGGATACCAATATTCACATCAAAGGGTTGCCAGAAGAAGGGAGCAAAATATAGAAAACACATTTGAAAATATAAAACTTCTCTAACCTGATGAAGGAAATAGACATACAAGTCCAGGAATTGCAGAGAGAGCCAAATAAAATGAACCCACAAAGACCTATAATAATACATATCATAAGTAAATTTTAAAAGGTTAAAGACAAGAAAGAACCTTAAAAGCAGCAAGAAAAAAGAAATTACCATATTTCCCCCATGTATAAGACACACCCTTTCTTGAAAAATGTGGGGTCTAAAAACTAGGTGCATCTTATATAGTGGTTGTAGATTTTTTTACTTGTATTTCCCATCTTTTTTTGTGTGTGTGTGCAGAGAAGGAGTTGTATGAATTTTATGATGAATAAAACTTGAGTTCAATAACTTTATGTAATACATTTTTTTTCAAATTTTTGGCCCCAATTTTAAGGTGTGTCTTATATGTGGGAGGGTCTTACACATGAGGAAATATGGTAGTTAACTATACAGGAGCTCCCATAATACTGTCAACTGATTTCTCAACAGAAACTTTGCAGGCCAGAAGGAATTGGCAAGAAATATTCAAAGTGATGAAAAGCAAAGACCTACAACCATGACTACTCTATCTAGCAAAGCTAACATTTAAAGTTGAATGAGAAATAAAGAGTTACAATATAAGTCTAAGAAGTTCATTACCACCAAGCCAGTACTGCAAGAAATGTGTAAAAAGATGGCTATAAAAAGAGGAAAGGTGAAAAGATATTAAGAGAAAAATGATTATAGGTTTAAAGAATAAAATGGCAATAAGTATATATCAATAATAATATTAAATGTAAATTGATGAAATTCTCCAGTCAAAATACATAGCATATCTCCATGGATTAAATAATAAAAAAGATATATATATATCTTGTCTACAAGAGGCCCACCTCAAAACAAAAGATACATATAGACTGAAAGTAAAGAAAAGAAAAAAATATTTCATGCAAATAAAAATTTAAAAAAAGCTAGGGCAGCATTTTTTATATCTGACAAAATAGCCTTTACAACAAAAGTTGTATTAAGGGACAAAGAAGATCACTACATAATAATATAGGGAGCAATCCAACAAGAGGATATAAACATTGTAAGTATTTATGCATCCAATATAGGAGCACCTAAATATATAAAGCAGATTTTGATGGACATAAAGGGTGAGATTGACAGCAATACAATAATAGTAGGGGATTTTAACACCACAATCACATCAATGAATTGATCTTTCCATGTGTACACACGGTATAATATCATGTTTAATATATTACAGGACCAAAAATAAACCAACCAGCCAACCAACCAACCAAGAGGTGTTTGTGATAAAAAAGCTTTATTTCTGGAAGTATTTAGCAACCCCACATGACATCAATAATTTTAACAAGGGAAGTAGGTTTCCTACTATTGCTCTAAACCCATTTATGTCATCAGAACAAATTATACTTTATAAACATCCATCAAAGTTTCTTTATTGTTTACAGATTCTGAGTTAGCTTTTTATTGCCTAAGGCTCTTGGATGACAATTCATGTAATCAACATAATAATTTATTCAGAAATTGGACCTATGATTTTTAAAAATTTCTTTAAAGTTTTATTTTCCCCCTTAACAATGTGTTATGAGATTGCATTAAGAGTTACTTTAAGTGTTTTATTAGAAAGGTTATCTCAGTAAGTACTTTATCTAAGAAGCCTAAAAGGCACTGAAAAAGTAAATTTGCATACAAATAAAATCAACTCAGCTTTATCTAAAATAAATAAATAATAATAATGTAATGAGAGTAAAAAATTCCATTTCACACATGCTATTAGAAGCAGCTCAGCATTAAATATAACATGACAATGCAATTAAACCACGCATTTCTTCCCCAGTTTGGGTGTTACTCATCTGAGGCAGTCTATGGCTCCATCCAGTGTTTCCCAACCTTTTTTGTGCCATGCCCCACCTTAACCTTTCTAAAATTTTTATGTCCCCCTTTATGTAACATACATAATTTTTAACATTAAATAATTGATTTGTTCACTTAATAAACATAAATGATAGGTTCTAGGAAGAAATCACTATGAAATGGTTAACAAAACACAGTAAGTAAAATTTCAAAACATATAATGAAAAACAGAAATTTAAATTCCAAATAATTTTAATACAGACTTTTCTATATTAATTTATTATTTTAATTTAGTGTGATCCTTGCACTTGATGCTTGCTTCAAAGAGATTTTATAATAGGTTCCAATTTGGTTAGCTTTAGTCTCAAGTCTCCACATTGTGTTATATCCAGCTGATTTCTTTTTTTTACCAGTAAATCATTTACAGCACTAAATCCACATTCAGCTAAAAATGAAGATGGAAACAGTAGCAATAGTTTTCTTGCACATTTGGTTGAATTTGGGTATTTGATTTCTGTTTCCTCAAAAAGCCATGCCATCAATCCTTTGATATTAAATAAAGCTTTAACTGACTCATCATTTTGCAATTCTGCGAGTTCTTCTTGATATTGCATATTTGATATATCAGAGAAATCCACTAACATTGGCTGCATCATCCATGTTGGGAAATCAATTTGTTTTAAATCAGAAAATCTTTCTTTTAAATCAGCCGAGAGAATATTCAAATGATTGACAATAACAAGTAAAGCAGTATCAGTTACTTCACATTTTTGGAGCCAATGAAACTGTTTAAAGTTTTTGTTGTTAATATGTTTCTGACATAACTCAATATTGGTAATGAAACCAAATATCTTTGCTTTTGCATCGACAAGAGTTTTATTTGTTCCTTGAAGTTGCTTATTTAATATATTTAGTTTTTCAAAGATATCGGCTAAATAACTCACAAATGCTTTACTATCTATTCTTAACAGATACTTCATTTCAGGTTTGTTGCTTAAAAAATCACTAAGAGTATCAAACAGTTCCATAAATCTTTTCAAACAGTTTCCTTTAGATAGCCATCTTACTTCAGTATGAAGTAAAAGTCTCACATGGTCTTCATTTTGTTCTTTACAAAATAGCTTGAAAAGACACTCACATTTGGCACTAGATTTAATAGCATTAACACACATTATTACTGTATGTAATACTTCATTCAGAACAGGCGAGATGTTTTTAGCTACCAAGTTTTCCCTATGAAGAACACAATGCAAAAGAATCATTTCTGGATTCACATCTTTCATCAATTTTAAGCAGCCATTTTTCTTGCCCATCATATTGGGAGCATCATCTGCAGCACAAGATGTTATATTTTTCATTGGTATATCATTGACATCTAAGTAGTTTTTTAGCTTATTATTTATATCTTTGGAGGTAGTGGTGCTTTCTAATCTTTTACAGAACAACATTTCTTCAGCAAAATGTCCTTTATCAATATATCTTATGTAAGTTATCAATACTGCCTCACTATATCTCAAAGTTGATTCATCCATTTGCAAGGAGAATTTTCTTGTTTTCAGCTTTTCAATAAGTTGTTTTTCAATATCCTCACTCATTTCATCTATTCTTCTGCTAACAGTATTGTCACTGAGTGGCATAGCTTTTACATCTTTGTCATCTTTTTCAAGAACCATTTTAAGAAATGCTGATATTGATGGTTTTATTAAATTCTCTCCTATAGTGTGATTTTCTCCAGTTTTAGCAATGAATAAAGAAATTTGATAACTAGCCTCAAGAACATGATTATTAGTTGAAGTATGAGCAGTAAATAGAGACTTTAATATTGTTCTTTTTTCAAAATTTTTCTTTAAAGTTTTAAAGTAACTCAAATCTGAATTAATATGAGCACTATGTTTCGCCTTCAAATGCGCCTCAAGATGACTTCGTTTCATTGATTCATTGGTCAAGCATTGCTGGCATAAAAGACAAAAAGGAATCCGCTCATCGTGAACAGCGGGTATGAACTCAAATTTTAAATATTCCTCCGAATATTGACGAGTTTTTTTCTTGCTTGCACCACTCATTTTACTATGGGCTATAATAAAAATAAGATCAATTAAAAACTAATATTAAAATATGTGTTAAAATATATTCAATGTGACATAGAGTAAAAGTATACTAAAAATTTATATTTATTTAAATGTATATAACACATTTACTACACTACCACCACAAATCAAAAGGTATCTATATTTTTCCACTTGACAAAATTTTCTGGAAAGTTATGCTTCTAAAATTAAAATTGTCGTGCATGTACTATTATAGCCCCAATAATATTTATAAAACATTATTGCTTTCTAGCTCCGATGCAAGAAGTACTTAATAAAGAGTTTAATATTGATAAAAATAAAATTAAATACTTACCAATTATATCTATGCAATATATATACATGTATATTTATTAAATCAACGAGCTTTTACAACAGTTTTGACTGACACTTATTTCAAATTAACACCAACTGAATGATGTGAAACACTACAGAAGTTGCGATGGGCCAATTAGGTGAGAATAAGTGCGTTGTTTAGCGAGTTTTTAAAATGTCCGGGGTTCCCCGTGGCAGACGGCATGCTCCGCAGTGAACTCAGGATGAAGTTTACTTGATGATGCCAATCACCCAGTTGATATTTTGGTCTCGTCAAACGAAATTATACTTAATAATTATTTACCGCAATTATTTAAGAATTGCATTTTTTGTTAAATTTGGCACCAATATCTAGCATTGCATTTAAATGGCCCGGGGCGAAAGAGTTAAAGTCGTGTCAAGTCCATTTTCAAATTGCCCATCTTAACTATCGAATTGCCCCCCTGTGGGGCGTGGGCCCCACGTTGGGAAACATCAAATTCTAGACAATCTTTTTGTCTATGACCAGAACTGATGTCATGACTTACCATCATTTTGCAGTTCTATGGAAAATTACAATTCAGTATAACATGGTTCCAAGACATAATGACAACTAGAAAGCCCGGCGGTCATACGAAATGACCGCTGTTCTAGATATTATAAATTGTAATTAAAATGATTTGTGCAAAGATGTCTTCTAATTCAAACTGAATTACCCAGGGCAGGCGGTGAGGATGCCCCTTTGCTTACTTCCCCATGGGGTTTCCCCCTTCTACTTGCTTAATTGCTTAAAGTAGAGTGCAATGAAGGAAACCAGTGGTGGTACATTTCTTTAGAGCCACCGCTAGCTCAATAAATAAAGGTGATTTAAATAATAAAATGTTAATTCACATGTCAAAGATCTCTTTGTACACAACATTTCTTGTGTAGATCTTTCCATCCTTTTTAAGCTCACCTTGCAGAGGACCATCAATTATTTTTAATTTTACGTCCGTTTTTTCACAAACTCTTGAACAGGCAACATAAAGTTGACCATGTCCAAATGCAGGCTCAGGTAAAAAAAATGCCAACACGCTTAAGCGTTTGGCCCTGAGACTTATTGATGGTCATAGCAAAGGCAAGTTTTACAGGAAATTGTCTACGTCTCAATTGAAACGGCAACGCTGTTTGAGATGGAGCCAAATCAATTCTTGGAATGACATGTATTTCACCTTTAGAGGAGCCAGTCAAAGACTTAGCTATTATGACATTATTTTTCAATTGGAGAACCTCTGGTCTTGTACCATTGCAAAGACCCCTTCTGGTGTTAAGATTTCTTAACAGCATAATAATTGCTCCAATCTTTAACCTCAATTTGTGAGGTGGCATGCCAGAAGGTGGGACTATTTGAATGCTGTGGCAACTTCACCCCATTGGCTAGTACAGTTACGCAAGCAACCAATAAGCTATTGGTGACAAACAGACACTTAAGCCGCATATAATAAAGATGTATTTGAAAAATATAGTGAATTATTAAATCACAGGCTTTGGATCTACTCCTAAAATTGATATGCTGGTTAATTATTTTGTGAAACTTTGATAAGAATTGTGATGAGAGGAGTTGAAATATGAAGAAGTGGTAATAGACAAGCTTATCCCTGTATTGTCTGCCAAATACTCACATTGGCAAATAGGGTCTGAAAAAGCAAGCCCATCAGATTATTGTTTATTCATTTGTTTGTGTTGTACTTGCACAGTGTGGAAAGACCAGTCCAGCCTAAATATTGAATGGGTGCAGCTGTCTATGCCTTCAGCCTGTCTTTAGCAAAAGGGAGTTGGGATGGAAGACAGGGAAAGTGAAACCTTGAAATGTGTGCAGGGATCACAGTGACTCAAGCTCTCTCTGAGTTTCAGACCAACACAGCCTTATCTTTATGTAGGTCCAGACCTACATAAACTTTTTGCTAACTTTCCAAAAGGAGCCAATGAATTAAAGAGGAGATGAATTTTATTTTTCTTCAACTGATTTTTTTTGTATTTTTCTGAAGTTGGAAATGGGGAGGCAGTCAGACAGACTCCCACATGCACCCAACCAGGATCCACCCAGCACACCCACCAGGGGAAGATGCTCTGCCCATCTGGGGTGCCACTCTGTTGCTACTAGAGCCATTCTAGTGCCTGAGGCAGATGTCACAGAGCCATCCTCAGTGCCTGGGCCAACCTCGCTCCAATGGAGCCTCAGTTGTGGGAAGGGAAGAGAGACAGAGAGGAAGGACAGGAGGAGTGGTGGAGAAACAGATGGGCGCTTCTCCTGTGTGCCCTGGCCGGGAATCAAACCCGGGACTCCTGCGTGCCAGGCCGACACTCTACCACTGAGCCAACCAGCCAGGGCCTTTCTTCAACTGATTTTAATTCATTGGATTCATTCGTTATTTCTACAAGAATTTAGTGAGCTACTGCTGTATTTCAGTCACCAGTTCAGATGTTGGCATTGTGAAGATGAGTAAGACGTGGCCCTGGATTTCAGAAAGCTCAGAGTCTGCAGGAGAAGACTATATGTGCATAAATCAGAATAGGTTAGGGTCAAGTATGTGACCCCAGAGACAGGTGGAGCAAGAAGTAAGGAAGTGGCCATTTCTTGCTGAAAAGTGGGTCAGCATGGCTGTGAGGGAATTCTGGGAGAAGGTAATGCCTGAACCAGGGCACAGTGATGGAGCTTGGGGAAAGCTTGTGTGTTCAGAAGCTACTAGTAGAAGCTCAACTTGGCCAGAGAAAGACTGATAATAGGAGTCTCCAATGTCATATTAAAGATTTTAGAGTCTCATAAGGTTTTTGAAAATATTTAAATGTAGGATTAAAGCATGGCTAAGAAACAAGGAAAGAACAAACATGACAAATAAAAAAACAAAAACATAGACACAGGCAATAGTATGGTGGTTACTAGAGGGATGTGGAGAGGTGCTAAAGCATAAAGGGGGTCAAATATATAATGATAGGAGATTTGACTTTGGATGGTGAACGCACAATGCAATATATGATAATGTGTCATGAATGTAAATGCTTGAAACCTATATAACTTTATTAATTAATGTCACCCCAAAAGATTCAATAAAAAACATGGACAGAATTTATGTTAGAATGGTACACACAGAGAGTAAAGAGATGATGGCATGTTTGCAATGAAATGAGGAGACTAGTGAGGATTAACTAATTTGGTCTTTACTGATAATCCAGAATGGCAGTTAATGTGGTTTTATTGGAAAGAGACAAATGTTTAGGGAGGTTGGTTAAATAACTTATCCTAGGTGTGAAAATGATGGTCACGCTGGGGCTCTAACTTGGGACACTTAATCACCACCAGGCACTTTCTTCCTGAGGTGGGCATGTGGCCAATAACAGCCATGGCAAAGGCAGTAGCAGAGGAAATGATGGCAGGGAAGGTGAAAATTCGTTAAGAAGATGAATTCCAAGACAGCTAATTTAATTGAAGTGATAATTTTTTCCCCTCTTGAAAATATGCCAAGTTAACTGATTGTGAGACTATCATTTTTCATTCTATTAGTGCTCTTAAATTTACTGTGGAACAATGTACACATATTGTGGAAAGAAGAAATACTCTTGGCTTCTAAAGCCAAAAAGCAAGCCAAAGTTAAGCCTGTTAAACTGTGCCATACCATGTCAAGAGACCCATGTTTACCCTTTTAGCCCCCACAGTGCTTACTGTTATCTTTCTGTTTACCATGATGCATTGGAACACTTGGTTGCTGCACTGTCTCTTTCTTCAAATTGATGTTTTTGGGGGAGGGATTATTTTCTAGTTCAGGTCAATTTAAAGACATAAATGGAATTTGCCATTCCATAGATGCAGGTGTCATTTTAAGCTTTGGCAGGAAGTTTATGAACAAGATATAGTTTGGTCAGGCAACTTGGTGGAGACATCTACAATGTTATCAGTCAATTCAGTGCAATGTAGTAAAGAAGAGTTCTGATGAGGCCAACAGAAACATAAATAGAGTCAATATTTAGCCTGAGAAAAAGAATTTGGGCAGGTTTCCCATGAGATGATTATTTAGGTGAGATTTTTAAATGTATATTTATCATTATTCAGTTATGGGCCAGACCAGTGAATAAGAAAACAACTTCCATTAAAAAGATGGTTTATTGCTTACATTACCTAATCAGAGGAGGCACCCTGTGCCATGTATGACTTGCACAGGGAGACACCAGGGTCTGTCAGGAGTCAGAGAGAGAGAAGATAAAACATGACAAAGATTCTTATTGTAGTTTTTATGAAAGGAACTAGAAATGCAGAGTAACTAAACTTAGGTTTGGCTAGTTTGAATAATTTAAGCAGGTTTTAGAGCAGAGGGGCTGTCCCTAGTTTCCTCTTACCTGGTCCAGGGATGATTAGGGCAGTGCTCCAGGATTGCCTAATAAAGAAGGTGGTCTGGGTGTGGGTCCTGAATTGGTTGGTTTTCATATGGAAGATGTGTTATCTTAGGTGTGTTGTTTACTGTGTCTAGGGATTGGCTAATGTCAGAAGATCTGTCTTCCTAGGATCAGCCAAGGCCCAGATGTTAAAGCATCAAATATACAGAAAATTAAAAGGCATGATTAATCAGTGAATTTTGGGGCAACGAGAAAGAATTATTTAAGAAAAGAATTAGCCAATGGCACATCAAGAAGATCAAAAACTTGGACAGATAGAGTGTGACCAGAAGAGCATCATGCAGCCCTTGAATCCCAAGTTTCATTAGAATTGTTCAGTTTTATTCAGAATTCTAATACCAGGAATGACAAGAGATGAGACTGCAGGAAAAAAAAAAAAACAGAAGTAAATTCAGGGGGAACTTGGGTATTCTCCAAGAGATTGCATGTTTCAGAGAAGGGATTATAAATTAAGCATGAAAAATAGTTGCAAAAACAAAAACAAAAAGTGGACAGAAGATTGTTCTTATCCATCCAAATGAGAGAAGATGAAGGTTTAGATCAACAATGTGGTCAGAGGGATAGCACACAAGGGTGTTCTGAGGGTATAAAATTGACATAATTTCTTAGGGATTGACTATTGGGGCAGCATTTGCTTTGTATTGTATCTTCAGATCTTGGCACATAGAAGAGACACAGAACAGATCTGTTAAATAATTTCTGTTTGAAATATTTTTTTGTCCTTTTTTTTCAAGTTTTTTTACAAACTATTTTATTTACCAGGAATCACATTACCCAGAGGTTCATGATGGAGCTTGTATATTTAAATGGTTTAATCTTTAATACTCAACATTACTGGCTTCTTTCAACAAACAAAAAACAATTTTGGCCTAGTTACTCCAGATCACCTGAGAGGAACCATAATTACACATGAATAGCATCAAAAAAAGCACCCCATCCTCCCTTTACAGAATCAGGGAGATAATCTGCCTCCAGGTTGCACAACAGTTCTGACAGTAAGAAAATTTAGGACTCTTCTGTTAAATATTTCTATGGAAGCTCTAAAGATAACATTTGCTAGTCTTCAGACATTTTATTTTTTTATCATGTCTTTGAGAAACTACACACAACATTTAAGAATCTAATGGCTACCCTGGATATAGGTAAAAAAAAATGAAATCATTGTCATGACTCAAAGTTTGTAACATTCACACCTGTCTTCCACCTTGTGTTTCATGGTCACAGGCTTTGTGATAGTCATTATTGACTACCTGGGAATGATGCTGTCAATGTGAAAGACATTTCCAGTTTTTTATCCAACTTTCTGACTGCATGTTTCTGAAGAGACAAAGAAAGAGCAAATCTTGATTCAGAAAGCTGTGAAAACCTAATAAACCTATAGGGAGAAATAGCAAGGAGGAAATAGAAACAACAGCCAAAAACCTCCCTTAAAATAAAGGTCCAGGACCAGATGGGTGCACTACTGAATTCTACCAAACATTCAAAGGACATTTGGTATGTGTCCTTCCTAAGGTCTCCCAAAAAATAAAAGAAGCAATACTCTCTAACACATTATATGAGGCCAAGATAAATCTCATACAAACACCTGTCAAGAACAACACACACACACACACACACACACACACACACACACACACACACACACTACAGATCAATATCTCTAATGAATACAGATGCAAAAATCCCAAACAAAATACTAGGAAATTGAATATAACAACTCATTAAAAAATAACACATCACGATCAAATGGGATTTACTCTAGGAGCACAAGGATGGTTCAACATGCACAAACTGATCAATGTAATACACCACATCCACAAAACAAAAGAAAAATTAATGATCTTATCAATAGATGCAGAAAAGGTATTTGATAAGACACACCTTCCATTTATGTTTAAAATACGCAATAAAATTGGCATCAAAGGAAGGTACCTCAACCATAATCAAGGCCATATATGACAAACCAACAGCTAAATCATACTAAATAATTAAAAAATAAAAGCTTTTCTCAAAAATCAGAAAGAATACAAGGCTGCCTACCCTCTCCACTCTTATTCAACATAATTCTGGAAGTCTTAGTCAAAGCAATCAGGCAAGAGAATAAAATAAAAAGCATCCATATCAGGAAAGAAGAAATAAAGGTATCAGTTTTTGCTGATTACATGATCCTGTATATAGAATACCCCAAAGACTCCACCAAAAAACCAGTAAAGTCACAGTATACAAAATCAATATACAAATATCTACAGCTTTCCTATATGCCAACAGTGAAACTTCAGAAAATAGTAATTCCTTTAACAACTGCAAGAATAGCAAAAAATAAAATACCTGGCAATAAATTTAACAAAAAATGCAAAAGACCTATATACTGAAAACTACAAATCATTATTTAAAAAGATTGAAAAAGAAACAATGGAATGAAAAAATATTTCATGTTCATGGATTGGAAGAGTCAACATAGATAAAATGGCTATATTATCTAAAGCAATATACAACTTTAATACAATTCCCATTAAAATCTCAATGGCATTTTTAAAAGAAATAGAACAAAAAAAGAAAAAAACCCCACCAGATTTGTATAGAACCATAAAAGACACCAAAAAGCCAAAGAAATCCTGAGGGGGGGGGGAACAAATGGAGCTGAAAGTATCACACTACCTGGTTTCAAATTATACTACAGAGCTATAATAATCAAAACAGTATGGTATTCGCAGAAAAAGAGACATGCAGACCAATGGAACAGAATTGAGAGCCCAGAAGAAAAAAACACATATATATGGACAAATCATCATCAACAAAGAAGTTAAAAACATACAATGGAGAAAAGGAATTCTTTTCAATAAATGGTGCTAGAAAAGTTGGAAAGCATATGCAAAAAAAATAAAACTTGACTACAGTTTTTCCCCCTGCACAAAAATTATACTTAAATGTAAGATCTGAAACAATAAGCTACATAAAATAAAACTTAGGTACTAAATTTATAAACCTTGGATGCAGAGAACATTTTATAAATTTGACCCCCCAGTCTAGGGAAGTAAAGGCAAAAATAAATGAATGAAACTA
Source organism: Saccopteryx leptura (assembly GCF_036850995.1). Lineage (NCBI taxonomy): Eukaryota > Metazoa > Chordata > Mammalia > Chiroptera > Emballonuridae > Saccopteryx > Saccopteryx leptura. The sequence goes on from NC_089509.1 coordinate 2,349,416, forward strand.
TATCAAACTAAAAAGCTTCTGCACAGCAAAAAAAACTGACAGCAAAACAGACAGCCAACCAAATGAAAACTGATATTCACAAACAACAGTTCTGATAAGGGGTTAATACCCAAAATATATAAAGAACTCACAAAGCTCAACAGCAAACAAGCAAATAATCCAATTAAAAATGGGGAGAGGACCTGAATAGACAATTCTCCCATGAAGACATACAAATGGCCAACAAATATATAAAAATATATACATCTTTACTAGCTATTAGAGCAGTGGTTCTCAAAGCATGCACCAGGTTGCATTGGTGCACCCTAGAAGATTTTCAGGTGTGCCCTATGGTATTCCAGAGAAATATGTGCCTGTTGGGGAACAAAAAACCAACAGGGTTTTGGAGTTTAGATTTTGGGGGGACAGAGGTGTGGGGAATTGGCTGTAAGTTGACCGTCTGCCCAACCCCCACCCCATTGCCTGATTAGGTTGCAAAAGGCTGTTAAGCTGTGGTGCTGGATTGTTTACACTACCCCCCATGTTCCCCAGAAAAACTGGAGGTAAGTTTCTTCTATCCTTTGTTTGGTTTAAAGTTAAGATGATATGTATGGTGGGGGTTTTCAACACAATTAAGAGTAAAAAGAGAGGAATTCTTCAATGTATTGATGAGGAAATGAGAATTTGCCTTTCAAATATATGCCCAAACATTGAAGACATTGCTAAGACACATCAGGCTCATGTTTCTCATAAACACAGGAATATAAAACAACACATTTGTGCTGGGATCTGCCGAATTTACTAAATATTATTAAGAGTGTATCTATATATATAAAAAGATAACTTTTTTATTTTTAAGCCCTATTTTTTATGAATTCTAAAAAGCACAATTCAAAAAATGTAACATAAAAATGTTTTTTAATGTCAAAATAAATGTAATTTTGTCATATTTATTTTGCTTAATTGCCATAAAAGCATGCTTGGACTTTATATTCTTTTTCTTTAATATTTGACTTAATTATTATAACATATATCTAGACAGAAATATGAAATTTGTACATAGTGTGCTTACAATTATTTGTAGGATTTTAAATGCACCCCAACTTCAAAAAGTTTGAGAACCACTGTATTAGAGAAACACAAACACAAACTGTAATGAGATGCTATCTCACACCTGTTAGATTGTTATCAACAAGACAAGTAAGAACAAGTGTTGGGGAGGCTGTGAAGAAAAAAAGGCCCACATTAACTGCTGTTGGGAATGTAAACTGGTACAGCCATTATGGAAGAAAGTATGGTAGTTTTTCAAAAAATTAAAAATAGAACTACCATATGTCCCAGCAATCACTCTACTGGATATATACTAAAAAAACTCAAAAATATTGGTACATAAAGACACATGTACACCCATGTTTATTGCAGCATTATACACAGTGGCCAAGACATAGAAACAATCCAAGTGTCCCTCAATAGGATATTGGATAAAGAAGATATTATATGTTTATACAATGGATTACTATTTAGCCATAAGAAATGATGACCTATTGCCATTTATGACAATATAGGTGGACCTTGAGAACATTATACTGAGTGAAATAAGTAAATCAGAAAAAGCTAAGAACTGTATGACTTCAAACATAGATGAAATATCAAACTGAGGCTTATGGACATAGATAAAAGTGAAGTGGTTAGCAGGGGGAGGGGATTCTGGGGGAGGGGGAGTAAAGAGGACAAATTTATGGTTACAGATGATGATTTGACTCTAGGTGATGGATACACAACAAAATGAACAGTTCAAATGCTACAAAAATGTTTATCTGAAACCTATGTACTCTTATTGATCAATGTCACCCCATTACATTTACAGTGGTACCTTGAGATATGAACAGGCCAACATACAAACTTTTTAAGATACAAGCTGTGACTCGGTCCATATTTTTGTTCAAGATCCGAGTAAAATTCTGAGATATGAGTCATGATTTGGGAAGCTGCTGCTAGTTGGTACATTTGTACATGGGTCCAGTATCGGCAGTTTGATATATGAGTTGACTGATGAGCTCAGTTACAGAACAAATTAAATTCATTTCTCAAGGTATCACTGTACTGTAATTTCTAAATATAAAAATGAAATGTGTATTATCTTAATTTTTAGTGAGGCTTCTTCTCCCTTCATAAAAATTTTAAGACATAGGAAAGTAACATATGTTATATGATGCATTTTGTAGATGTTATTTTATTGATTCTTATGGCAGCTCTGGAGGAAGGTCTCCTATAAGTAATTTTTGCAAAGCTAACAACAGTACTTTATAGCAGTGGTCCCCAATCCCCAGGCCACAGACCGGTACTGGTCCATGGGCCAATTGGTACTGGTCCCCAGAGAAAAAATAAATAACTTACATTATTTCCATTTTATTTGTATTTAAGTCTGAACAATGTTTTATTTTTTAAAAATGACCAAATTCCCTCTGTTACATTCATCTAAGACTCACTCTTGATGCTTTTCTCGGTCACGTGATACATTTATCCGTCCCACCCTAAAGGCCTATCCATGAAAATATTTTCTGACATTAAACTGGTTCATGGCCCCAAAAAAGTTGGGGACCACTGCTTTATAGAGATAATGAGATTTGCCCCCATCTCTTGGCAAAATTTAAGTCAGACTTATTTGACTCCTGAGCTCACTTTTTTTTTCTGTGTTATTGAGTTTATTATCATATTATTATTGTTGTTATCACAAGTGTTATTTACTAATTGTAGATACTTTCAAAAAAAATAGAAAAAATAAAACTCACCTGTAACTCATTGCAAACATTTGGATACATTTTCTTTAATATATTTTCTTAACCAGTTTTTTCTATTTTTTTTGTGTAGCTATGAATATACTGTATCAATAATTTTATATCACTTGGAAAGATTTTATTTTATTATTTGGAGATAGGAAACATAATTTAAATGATCTGAATAAGGTTGAAAATTGGAGGGAATGTACACTTGAAATATTAAGAATTAAAAAACTTTGCATACCTATGAGAATGTCAATCATTACAATTTATTTTGAAACATTTTTGTTGTTTCTTTATAAATGACTTCTTGTCACTGCCAATACTAACAGTTAGAAGACACCTGTACTGTTTATTATTCAGCCAAACCTCCAGAGTTTTAGTAAATCTCAATTAGAGTATCTATTTGCCTTGAATTTCTATTAGCTAAGTATTATAATAACTAGATTATTATGACTGTCAGCTCTCTTTCTCTTGATAAAGAAGTGGTCATTGATGAGTAAAGTTTTGTGGACTGTATTGGTTAGAATTTACTTAATTTTTACTTCTGGTTAACCTTACTCAAAAGTAAAACTGTAATATATAATAATTAAGGAAAAAAATCAGATCTATTACAGGACAGAAACTCATTCACAGCAAAAGTTTTAGATGGCCATTAAGAGGTAACTATCAATACTTCCTGGTGAGTGGTAAATTTAAATTAAAGTTCAGTACTTATTTTCAAAGCAAAATAATTATAATCTCATCCTTAGCTCTGTTGCCTCAATGAATGGAGCACCTTATTTCAACCATGCAAACTAGCACACCCTCTGGAACCCAGCCAGGGGGAGTCATTAGGACTTGAGACAATATGAATAGTTCTCTTGCCCTTTTTGCTACCTACTAAATTGCCTGTAGATATGATGTTTTACTGTTTGTTTTAGCTGGATATAGAGTTTTGTGATGGTTTAACAGCAGAAGTCAACACAAAGAATTGATTGATAGTGTACCTGACAAGAATTAGCAGAAATGTGATTTGAATAATGTAGAATTGATAATTACTATACTATGTAGTCAAGTGTAAAGCTCTGTTCAAAGCCAAAAATATAGCCTTGAGTGTCAGCAGTGGGGTCAGTAATCCATGGTCAACTGAGAGGGCAAAAATTATAGTTGATAGATGAAGGCATTTTGGTGACCAAATTTTTGTCCAAATATTTAAAAAAATTAAATTTCTATATGGAGAGGGAAGTTGACTCAGGAAAAAAATATTGGTTGTATCTTACAAGCAAGACTAGAAAGAAAAGGCCACAACTTGGAAAATATCTTCTTGTTATTGTAGATATATTTTTCCTCCAAGTGGGAGAGGAGGGGTAAGTAGATGCTTGATGTCCTCTTTTTTTTTTTTTTGTATTTTTCTGAAGCTGGAAACGGGGAGAGACAGTCAGACAGACTCCCGCATGCGCCTGACCGGGATCCACCCAGCACGCCCACCAGGGGCGATGCTCTGCCTCTCTGGGGCATCGCTCTGCCGTGACCAGAGCCACTCTAGCGCCTGGGGCAGAGGCCAAGGAGCCATCCCCAGCGCCCGGGCCATCTTTGCTCCAATGGAGCCTTGGCTGCGGGAAGGGAAGAGAGAGACAGAGAGGAAGGAGGGGGGGTGGAGAAGCAAATGGGCACTTCTCCTATGTGCCCTGGCCAGGAATCGGACCCGGGTTCCCCGCATGCCAGGCCAAAGCTCTACCGCTGAGCCAACCGGCCAGGGCAAAAGTACTTATTTCTAAGATGGCGATGAAATAGGCAGACATTTCAATTACCACCTTACAGGACCAAATTGGATTACAACTTAATTAAAGAATAATCATCTTGAAAAACCAACTTTGGACTAAATGAAGAGGAGTCTATAAACAAGGATCACAGAAGAAGCCACAACAAGACTGGTAGGAAGGTGAGAGATGTGGAAAGGGCTGCCCCACTCCCAGGAGCAAGTGGTGGTGGAGTGTCCAGAGGGACTCTTACTGTGGGGAGGGTCACCTGAAAGTTGTGGGTCCTCAGTCCCAGGTAGAGTGCCCCAACCTAGACCCCTAGAGCCTAGAAGAGGCATCTACACCACATTTGACTGTGAAAAGAGTTGAGGTTTTTGTCTTTGAGAATGAGATAGAGTTCTCAGAGATGCAGGCTCTGTCTTGAAGGGCCAGTGCAGAATATCTCATTTGCAGCCACTTACCAGGGGCTCCAGCAGTGAGAAGGCTAAGAAGACTAGAGTTGTATGAAGAGAGTGTAAAGTTGGTGGCCCAGGGAGAGACAATATGGGGGATAGCCACCGGAATCCCAGTGCAAAGTCATTCTCCAATACTTTCTTGGGTGGAGCAGTCCCATCTAAGTGGCATCAACCTGAGAGAAAGAAGATGCCCAGTCTCAGGAGTCTCTCCTGCCCCAGCCAAGGACACAGGGTCATACTGAGAATCCAGGAAGCAGGAGGAGCATCAGTGATTCAGTTTTCTGACATTGAAGTAAAACCTTTTTCCCACATGCTTCTGAGTCTAAGATTGGTGGTGCTTTTGCCCCATAGGAGACTCAGTAGAAACTGTGTAGTCTGTGGGCAGACCACACCTCTGGGTCTCAGAGGCCACACACTACAGAAGTCTGTGAAAAAAAGTCTGTACAGACTAACACATGGGGCGGAGGAGCAGAGCCACACCCACCATCCTCCTTAATCCCTGAATAGCCCCAGCCTTTAGGCTCTACCAGAGATTTTCTTAGAGGCCCAACAAGCAGCCCAACAAGCAGCCACCAGACAGAGGGTGCAGGAGGCAGGACTCAGAAAACCTGGGCCTTTTAAGCAGACTTTCCCCTTGGTCCAGTGTGAATAAAAGCCAGCCTAGGTGTGCATCTTGGTATTTCCATTTGCACCTGAGATGAGCAGAGGGAGCCACAAACTCTGGACTCCTTGTAGCTCTAAGAAGTTTGCTGTGGGGCAGTGAAAGGCAGTGTCTCTCACTGGTCTGCACCAGGTTTCTGCCAGGGAGGCCAAAGGATGGCTTACCCAGTGGCCAGCTGCGGAGAGCACTGGTTCAGGACCTAAAAATTCTTGCTAGAGTGGTATCAATAAAAAGGGCTCCTCAGCCTGACCAGGTGGTGGCACAGTGGATAGAGCATTGAACTGTGATGCTGAGGACCTAGGTTTGAGACCCCGAGGTCGCCAGCTTGAGCGCGGGCTCATCTGGTTTGAGCTCACCAGCTTGGACCCAAGGTCACTGGCTCAAACAAGGGGTTACTTGGTCGGCTGAAGGTCCACGGTCAAGGCACATATGAGAAAGCAATCAATGAACAACTAAGGTGTCACAATGCGCAATGAAAAACTAATGATTGATGCTTCTCATCTTTCCGTTCCTGTTTGTCCCTATCTATCCCTCTCTCTGACTCTCTCTCTGTCTCTGTAAAAAATAAATAAATAAATAAATAAATAAATAAATAAATAAATAAATAAAAAGGGCTCCTCACACCAGGCCCAGCTGGGGTAAGTTCTGCTTTCTGTGATCAGCATCTGTTCAATGGCTCATGTGCATTGTATAAGATGGCGCTTCACAGTCAGTCAGCCTGGGTGCTGAATATTTTGCCCCCTTCTGCTAGATTGATACCACAGGGGAAAGGTAGAGAGACTTGGAGCAGGGACATTTAAAGTGTGGATCTCTGTGAGCCTATTGTTGGATCTGTTTGAGGAGCTTAGCCACTTTCTCGGGGGGCACAGTCAGCCCCAAGGTAGAACTCTCTCAGTCTTCCTCACTGAAACTAGGGTTTCACCAGCTGTAAGAACTTCTACAGAAGGGATTGTTGGCCACACTCAATCTGAACCTGCTGCTCACCATATTGAGGAGAAATAAAATTTGAGTATCCAGCAGTGGCTGAGGGATTAGGTTATGGATTAGGGGCCAAAATCACTGTACTCCTGCTAAAGAGACCACTGAGGTAGGGGGTATAATTAACATTGTATTTCTAACAGCAGCTTCCCTAACCCAACAAGCTTGCAGCCTAGATAGAGGGTGGCTTAGTGAGGCTAGTTTGAAATCACACTACAGTCTTTTTATGGAAGATTGTCAGAAGACCAGACAGCTAGAAAAAGAGATGGAGCAGCAGAAAAGTGGAGGCAAAACTTATGAAGCCAAGGGCTTTTAAGGAGCTTCTGTCATCTTTAACCACAAGGAAGCTGATCCTTAACACAAGATGGCACCTCCCACACTCCCAAGGCACAGAAAATTCTGAAACAAACAGCAAAAAGAAGAGTAGCTGCAGACAGGTAGTCCACAGAAGGTCACAAAAAAAGGCTGATGTCAACCCAAGAAGTTCTAGAACCAACACAACTAGTTGTGGGTGTCAAACAGCACTAACATTAGATACAGCTAGCTACATAAGCAGCACTCCCAAAGGAGGAGTCCAGCAGGCACCAGACACTGTGGAGAATAAATATGCCCAATAGGACAGACACTGCACAGTGTATAGTACACATGATCAAGGTTGACCTTTAGAGCCAGCCAGCCTGAAGGATTAGCTGCCTCTCCTAAAAATACCAACTGCGTTCAATGCTCACATGCAACAAAAGGGAAAAAGAAACTACCCTTAAGAGGCATTTCTAGAGCTAAGAAAACAGGTGGCATGGAGGTCAGTACCACCAAACCCAACTTCTTCATAAAGACACCACAAAAATTTTAAAGTCAGACAGTGTTCCCTAATACACAGACAAAATGGACAGACAAAAAAATGTAACCCAAATTAGTCAACAACAGAAATCCTAGCAAAATAACTAAATGAAATGGAAGTAACCAAACTACCAGGTGCAGAGTTTAAAATAATGATCTTTAGGATGCTCAAGAATCTTAGAGCAACAAAGGATGGTCATAATAAAAATCTAAAAAAAGAGATTGCAAGCATCAAAAAAGACATTAAAATCATAAAATGAAACTGTCAGAAATGACAAACATAATATCAGAAATGAAGACTTCACTAGAAGGAATCAACAGCAAGTGGGATGAAGCAGAGGATCAAATGAGCAATTTAGAAGATAGATAAACAGAAGCAGAACTGCAAAACAAACCAAAAAATGGCACAAAAACACATAGAAAACTCTAAGAGACCTCTGTGACAACATGAAGAGAAACAATATCCTCATCATAGAGGTTTCTGAAAGAGAAGAATACAAATAAGGGATACAGGACCAGTTGGAAAACAATCATAGCTGAAAATTTTCTTAAATTGATGAAGAAAAAAAAATCAAACAAGTTCAAGAAGCACAGAGAGTCCCTTTAAGTAGAAACTCAAGGAGGCATACACCAAGACACATCATAATTAAAGTACCAAAGTTAAGAGACAAAGAAAGAATTCTAAAAGCTGCAAGAGAAAAGAAGTTAATTACCTAGAGAGGAGCCCCTATAAGGATGACATAGCAATTCTCAACAGAAATACTTGAGACCAGAAAGGATTGGCAAGAAATATTCAAAGTGATGCAAAACAAGAACCTACAAGCAAGACTACTTGATCCAGCAAGGCTATCCTTTAATATTGAAGGATAAATAAAAAGCTTCCAAGAAACAAACAAACAAACAAACAAAAAGCCTGAAGGAATTCATTACATCTAAACTAGTACTGGAATAAATGTTAAGGGGATGCTATAAAAAGAACAAAAGAAATAAAGAAATAGAGAAAAAGAGGATTGTAGATTTAAAGAACAAAATGGCAATAAATAAATACAAATAAAGCCCAGAGGATGTAGAAGGAAGGAAATAATAAAGAGCAGAGCAGAAATAAGTGACATAGAGTCTAAAACAACAATACAAACATCAATGAAACCAAGAGCTGGTTCTTTGAAAAGGTAAACAAGATTGAAAAACCTTTAACCAGACTAATCAAGAAAGAGAGAAAGAAAACTCAAAATTAGAAATGAAAGTGGAGAAGTAACAACTGTGACTGCAGAAGCATTATAAGAAAATAGTATGAAAATCTATATGCCAAAAATGGGATAACCTCGGTAAAGTGGATAAATTTTTAGAAACATACAATCTTATAAAACTCAATTTGGAAGAAGCAGAAAACCTAAACAGATTAATAACAACAAATGAAATTAAAACAGTTAAATCAAGAAACTTTCAGTAAACAAAAGTACTGGACCAGATGACTTCACACGTAAATTCTACCAAACATTCAAAGAAGAACTAACACCTATCCTCAAGCTATTTCAAAAAAATTCAAGAGCCAGAAAACTTTCAAGCTCCTTTTATGAGGAGAGCATTGTTCACAGTCCAAAACCAGGTAAAGACAGTACAAAGAAAGAAAACTATAGGCCAATATCCTCAAAGAATGTAGATGCTAAAATTCTCAACAAAATATTTGCAAACTAGATCCAACAATACATCAAAAAAATAATACATTATAATCAAGTGAGATTTATTTCAGAGAGGCAAGGCTGGTGTAATATTTGCAAATCAATAAACATTATTCATCACAGAAACAAAATGAAGGATAAAAATTACATGATTATATTAATAAATGCAGAAAATGCATTTGATAAAATCCATTGATGTTCAAAGCTCTGAGAACAGTGTGAATACAAGGAACATACCTCAACATAACAAAGGTCATCTGTGACAAACCCACAGCCAACATCATACTCAATGTGCAAAAATTAAAAGTAATTTCCTTAATATCATGAACAAGGCGGGGATGTCCCCTTTCACAATTCTTATTCAGCATAGTTCTGGAAGTCCTAGCCACAGCAATCAGACAAGAAAAAGAAATAAAAGGCACCCAAATTGTAAAAGAAGAAGTAAAACTATCGTTATTTGCTGATGACATGATACTGTACATAGAAAACCCTAAAGTCCCAGTCAAAAAACTATTAAAACTGATAAATGAATTTGGCAAGGTGACAGGATATAAAATTAATATTCAGAAATCAGTGACATTTTTATACACCAATAATAAACTGTCAGAAAGAGAAATTAAGGAAACAGTCTTGCTCACTATTGCAAGAACAATCAGAAAAAAAATAAAGTACCTAGGAGTAATTTTAACTAAGGAGGTAAAAAATTTGTATTCAAAAATTAAAAGTCATTGAAAAAAGAAATTAAGAAATATACAAACAATTAGAAATATATACCATGTTCATGGATAGGAGGAATAAACATCATTTAAATGTGTATACTATTCAAAGTGATCTATAGATTTAATGCAATTCCTATTAAAATATTAATGTCATACTTCAAAGATATACAGTGGTACCTTGACATACGAGTTTAATTGGTTTCATTGCTGAGCTTGTGACTCAATTTGCTTATGTGTCAAATCAAATTTCCCCATTTGAATTAATGGAAATACAATTAATCCATTATTGCCCCCAAAAACTACACAAATTTTTTGTTTATGTGCTTTTAAATGAGAAAATGTACTTTATAAATGACAAATACATACATACATATACATAATAAGAAAGAATGTAAAGAAATAAACTGGTTTATGAAGTGTATTTACCTTCAAGGTTAGGTGAAGGTGCTGGCAGAGGGGGAGGAGACATTAGCAAAACAATGACTCTTTCAAAGCAGGAAGGTAATTAGCAATTCCACAGACAGCTGTTTAGTGACATTTTTAACAATTAAAGTGAACAAACTCAAAAAACAAAAATTTTAAAAACTCATTTGCCCAACATTTCACCCCTTTTGCTCACTTTGCAATTCACACCACAGGTATTCCTGTGCAAGTAATTAGGCACAACACACAAGCAAATTACAGCAACAGCATAAGTCATACAATTTCGATGAGACTTACTCCCTCCTTCATCAGGGTCTCTCATATTGTCCAAAAGCCACATGTCAATCCAACAAGGGAGCTGGTGCTCCCTCTGTTTGCAGTCCAAGAGTCAGTCCACACTCATGATGCTTCAGGCCTCCTCCCTCATTCCTGCCATCCTGGCAGCTCTTAAAACACTGCCCCCAGGTGGAGCATGTGGCAATGACAGCCAACAGTTTCACCTCTGCTCAAGAGAGCATGCTGTCACCCACCCCTATGTCCCAGAATCTTAGCAAACCTACCAGGAGCTTAGTAGGTACTATTTGATGCTGGGCTTTTACCTTCTGGAGTCTTTAGATGGCAACTTCAGCCCCAGTCCTCTAATCCTCAGAAGAGGAGCTGGAAATGCCTACTTCTGCTGACTCAGAGCCACTCTGCTGGCACGGCTCCAGCTTAGGCTCCTGCAGCTGCCAGCTTTCCACAACTTCCAGGGAAAACTGTAACTCATGAACCTGCAATTCTTTTTCCAGAGACTGCTCCATTTTCAGGTACAACTTGCAAACCCAGTCAGCCTCCTTCTCCAGTGCATGCTTCAGTTCCAAGATCTGCATCACTTTCTCCCATGACCAACCCAACTCTTTCCACTCCTCGGTTTGCAGGCTTCAGGCAGCCTCTTACACAGAGCTCTCAGTTTCCTCTCACAGGGCTGTAAAAACCAGCCAGTCCGTGGTCCCCAAAAAGAACAGCCATGGGGAACCATAATAACAACCAGTCCTCTACCCCACCCCTCAAGGGTAGTGGCGGCTCCATACTGATCTGATCCAAATCTTGCAGCAAACTATGCCAGATGTATGGCCAGTAGTCATGGCCATCATGGCCATACAGGTGCAGGTTTCCATTAGATTTGGGCAAATAGTAAAGAAACAGTGGAGTCAAAAAGTGGTGGGCCATTTCTATATTAAAGTCTCACACCGACCAATGAGCAAATACACACAGGGTTCCTGAAGACACTTACACAGTTTCCTGTTCAACAACCAGGAGAATCTTCTCTAGTTTTTCCTAAAATCAGAGGTCCCCACCAGCCTTAGTCATCTCTGGTTCCCCATCTGCACACCTTTTCCCTTCTCTCTGCAAAAACTGGCTCCTCCTTCAGCACTCTACATCCTGTCTTCTCTCACTTTGCCATCATGGCTTCTTCCTATCCTCCTTCTTCTCTCCTTTTTAAAACTTTTCTGGTGCCAAACCTCTCCTCTAGCCAACATTAGCATAACAATGGTCCTTCCCAAGCAGGAAGGTAATCTGCAATTTGCAATTAATTGCCCTGCTCTGAGGGCAAGCACACAGTTTAACTGTCCAGCACCATTTTTAACAATAAAAGTGATCAAACTAAAAAACCACAAATTTTAGAAACTCATTTGCCCAACACTCGTGATTCAAATATCTGCTCATGGCTTAAAGCAAAAATTCCCATGAGTGACTCCTCATCTCTCAAATTGCTCATGATTTAAAGTGCTCATGTGTAAAGGTACCATTGTAGAACAAATATTCTGAAAATCTATATGGAATCAAGAATGAAAATTAATAATAAAGTGGGAGGTATCATACTTCCTGATATCAAGTTATACTACAAGGTCATTGTAATAAAAAAAACTTGGTACTGGCATAAGAACAGGCATATAGATCATTGGAACAGAACAGAGAACCCAGAAGTAAACCCATGCCTTTATGGTCAATTGATATTTGGCAAAGGAGGTAAAAGCATACAATGGAATAAAGACAATCTAATAAATGGTGTTGGAAAAATTGCACCAGTACATGCAAAAAAAAAAATGAAACTAGACCACCAACTTACACCATTCACAAAAACAAGCTCAAAATGGATAAAAGACTTAAATGTAAGTTGAAAAACCATAACCATCTTGGAAGAAAACATAAGCAGTAAACACTCTGATATCTCTTGTAGCAATTTTTTACTTATTAATCTCCACAGGCAAGTGAAATAGAGGACAAAATAAATAAATGGGACTATCAAACTAAACAAAATAAAAAGAGAACCTCACACAATGGGAGAACATATTTGCCAATACATCTGATAAGGGTTGAGTAACTAAAATTCATAAAGAACTTCTAAAACTCAACATCAGAAGGTAAATAATTCAATTAAATAATGGGCAAAGAAACTGAATAGTATGCTGTTTCCTCCAAAACTTAAGAATAAAACTGCCCTTTGACCCTGCTATCTCACTTTTAGGAATATATCCTAAGAATACCAAATCACTGATTCAAAAGAAGATATGCAACCCCCATGTTTATTGCAGTATTGTTTACAATAGCCAACATCTGGAAACAGCTCAAGTGTCTTATCAGTGGATGGGTTGATTAAAAAGCAGTGGCACATATACAGAATGGAATACTACATGGCCGTGAAAATAAAGGTAATCTTACACTTTGCGATGGTGTAAATGGACCTTGAGATCAGTATGCTAAGTAAAATAAGCCAGACAGGGAAAGAATAATATATAATCTCACTTATATATGGAATCTAATGAACAAAGTTAACTGAAGAATGAAATAGAGGCAGAGGCAGGGTCACTGGGAGCAGAGGGACAGCTGTCAGAGGGAAGGGATATGAGATGATGGGATCAGAGAAGGTGAGGGATTAGTGATATTATATATATAAACATAACACATAGGTACAGATAACAGGCCAGCAAGTCCCAGAGGGAAGAGGTGAGGGAGTTAGGGGGAGAGGGACAAAAGGGGTATAATGGGGGACACAGGGGTAGGGGGTGAGGATGTTATTTTGTGTGAGACACTTGAAGCCATGTTAACACAATAAATTAAATTTAATAAAATAAATAAATAAATACTTATTTCTTTTTGCAATTTAATAAGTAGTGTAAAATATCAATGTAGTTAAAATTCTGAGTAGAATGAGTTGATTTGGAATTAGACCTTTTGATATCTGCATTTACAGTTAAGCAGAGATTTGCCAAACAACAGTGACAAAACTGCATTAATGAAGGAAAGGAAGATCAAGATGAGAAGCTTACAATAGTTTATTTCTTCTTCCTCTTCTTCCTCCTCCTCCTCCTCCTCCTCCCCTTCCTCCTCCTTTTCTCCTCCTCTTTCTTCTTCTTCTTCTTCTTCTTCTTCTTCTTCTTCTTCTTCTTCTTCTTCTTCTTCTTCTTCTTCTTCTTCTTCTTCTTCTTCTTCTCCTTCTCCTTCTTCTTCTTTCTTCCATCCCCAGAATCCACATGTTGAACTTGGTTCTACAAGTACCTTTCTCCACAGTAGGGCTAGCCTGCTATAAGTAGTGGCCACAAGATGGCATCTCTATCTGAGAGACACTTGCACCATTGAGAGATGAAAAAGATACACAGACAAAGGTGGGCATTGTCCCCTAATCAGAAAGGATAGTTTGTGGAAATACTTTAATTAAGTTAGTAAATGTTAACTTAATTTGAGGAACTCCAGGGAGTAATTCTATTCTATTTTTTATGTTTATTTAAAAATATTTTTAATTACATTATTGTGGTGACTTGGTTAGTAAAATTATATCAGTTTTAAGTGTTCAATTCTATGATACATGATACATATATTGCATTGTGTGCCCACCACACAAAGTCAAATTTTCTTTCATTGCCATTTATCCCCTTCAATCTTTAGTACCACCCACCCTCTTTCCCTTTGGCAACCACCATTCTGTAGTCTGTGTCTATGAATTTTGTTTGTTTGTTTGTTTTGTTTGTGCAACTGTTGCTTTTAGTTTTATACCCTACATATGAATAAAATCATATCATTCTTGATTTTCTCTGTCTTACATAGTTAGCTTAGCATAATAATCCCAAGGTCCATCCATGTTGTCGTAAACGGTAATATGTCTTCATTTCTTGAGACTGAGTAGTATTCCATAGTATATATGTACCACATCTTCTCTACCCAATCCTCTATTGAAGTACACTTTGGTTGTTTCCATGTCTTAGCTACTGTGAGTAATGTTGCAGTGAACACGGGGTGCATGTGTCTTTGCATACCAATGTTTTGGGTTTTTTAGATAGATACCCAGAAGAGGGGTTGCTAAGTCATATGGCAACTTTATTCTGAATTTCTTGAGGTGCCTCTGTACCATTTTTTACAGTAGCTGTACCACTTTACTTTCCCACCAGAACTTTGTCTCCATAACTTCTCTAGGACTTGTCATTATTTGTCTTGTTGATAATTATCAGCAATATATTATTTAATTTTTATTTTTTCAATAACAGTTGATGATCAACATTATATTATTTAAGGTGTACAGTATAGTAGTTAGACATTTATGTAACTTACAAAGTGATCTTCACAATAAGTCTAGAATCCATCTGACACCATACATAATTATTACAATATTGACTATATTTTCTGTGTTATAATTTACATCCCATGACTAGTTTGTAACTGAAATTTTGTAAATAATGACAGTTTTACTTCTTCCTTTTAAATTTGAATACCTTTTATTTCTTTTTCTTTTTTCTTTTTTAGGTCTGATTGCTGTGGCTAGGTCTTTTAATACTATATTGAATAAAAGTGGTGAAAGTAGATATCATTGTTTTGTTCCTCAACTTAAGGAAAACACTTTTAGATTTTCCCTATTAATTATGATGTTATCTGTGGGGTTGTGACATATGGTCTTTATTATGTTGAGTTATATTTCCTTTATTTCCTTTTTGCTGAGAATTTTTATCATAAATGTACTTTAATTTTGTCAAATGTTTTCTGCATCTATTGATATGACTGTATAATTTTATTCTTTATTTTGTTTATATGGTGTATTGTCTTAATTAATTTTCAGATATTAAACCAACCTTGCATTCCAGAAATTAATCCCATTTACTTGTGGTGTATGACCTTTTTAATGTATTGCTGGATCCAGTTTGCTAATATTTTGTTGAAGATTTTTGCATCTATGCTCATCAGGGCTATTAGCCTGTCATTTTCTTTTTATAATGCCTTTGGTTTTGAATTCAGGTTAATTTTGGCTTCACATAATGGGCTTGGGAACCTTCTTCTCCTCTCTTAGTTTTTGGGATGGCTTTATAAGGATAGGTTTTAGTTCTGCTTTGGATATTTAGTAAAATTCACCGTGAAGCCTTCTGGCTTAGGACTTTTGTTTGTTGAAAGTATTTTGATGACCGATCCTACCCCATCATTTTTACCATAGAAAGTGTCTATGAGCATTGTTTTAAACAGACAGTAATGCAACAAGATATGTGCAGCAGAAACTGAACTGTCAGTGGTGTTTAGGGTACATTGGCCTGAGGAAAATAAATACTACTAGGGCTTGTAGGAAACTCTGGCATCCTAGGCTTTACCTCTCCTTTTTACAGACATTTTGGGAAGATGTTTTCATGGAGTTCTAGATGGGAAGAATATGAGATGAAAATGTCCTTAAGGAATAAGTGGAATTTTCAAGGTGTAAGACACTATAAGAAACTCTTTGAGGTAGCAGGAAAAGTTTGGAACTTAAGAGAGGTACAGAGGAGAAAACCTGACCTAGAAGCATCTTAATGAGGTAGAAAGGGATGGAAATAAAAGGCTAGAAGGAAAGAAGATGCCTTTCTCAATGGAGGTTAGACTTCTTAAGGAGAGGAAACAAGGATGAGAGAGCTGAGAAGGTGAAATTATGAAAAAAACAGGGCTGAAAAAGCTCATTTGTGACTGATGTGAAGGAAAAGACAAGGACCCAACTGAAAAACTGGAACAACAATGGAGAAGTTGTTAGAGGAGATGGGGATGCTTAGGATTAGATGCAGATTTGAACAGAGGTGCCCCTTTGACTGAAACAAGGGTGGGGACATGAAGGACTAAATAGGAAAATTACAGACACCATGGAAGTTCAAGAGTAAGGATGCTGGTACAGTAGTTGACCTGGGTGAAGGGTACAGGGATGATGATGAGGGGTGGAAAGAAAGTAACTTTATCACTACAGCTTGTATTCTGAGAGTAAACAAAGGTCAGATTTCCAAGAAATATTAAGATGTAGAGGAGAAATCTCTAATGGAAATCCTCTGCACTAGTAAAGTAAGCATTTCAGCCATTTCCTGAGATTGAATGCAATAGAAGTATGGGTGGGACCATGAAATGCAAAAGGCTTCCTGAAATGTCACAGTGAGATAGGTGACCCCAAAATACCAGATATTGTGATATTATTAAAAAAATCATGCATGATTGGTTGGTGATATTTTCCTGTAATACTGGAAATAAGTATGCAAAATGAGCAAAGAGGGTACTTAATCAATATAAAATTTGCTAGTCAGACTCATTCATTCATATATGCTTTCAACAAATATTATTGAATGTTAACTTGGCACAAGACATTTTTCTCAAGTGTGATGTGTTCGACAGAACACATAAAGTCATCTAGAGTCTCAAGGGCAATGTAGCCTAAAGTTGGAGGAAGATTGGAACTAATGAGATGCAGTAAGGAGTCATTTCTGCATGTTATGTAAAGACAAGACACCCAAAAACCCATCTAGAATGGTAGGAACTGGGGACAAGGATGCATGGTGTACTGCAAAGCCTGAGAATAATAATCAGCTCATTTAAAATAGATCCGGGACCCCACAAAGTCCAATGAAAAGGTTTAGAAGGGGTCTGATGAAAACTGGATATATAGGGTGGCTTGACGCAGGAAAGGAGGAAGATGGGTTACAGAGAGTGGTGTGTCCCTCTTAGAGGATAGAGTGGGGATAAGCTGGAAAGGCATGGCAGCAATAAGGAAAGGGGATTTTGGAGTTGGCAGGGAATGAATAATGGAGAAGATTAAAGAAATGAAACTGAACTCTTGATTGCTTTTGACAGATGGAGACTAGGACAATGGAGGGGTCCTATGTCCTCTACCTAGCTCCCCAGGATGTTGGTTTGTGTTGAAATAAAAATAACTCAGATCTTGGAATAATACCTAAGCCTGAACCAGGGCTCTGCAGCAGGTTTCATGAACCTTGAAATTCTTATCTAAGGTTACTATAGCATATAACTTTTTGAGTTGTTTTAAGGAGCAAGTATTATAATTCATGAAAAGAATGTTTGGTGAACTTTAACTTGCAAAGCAATTTTTTGGCTTTGAGTTGCTTCCTGGAGCATTCACAAGCAGGAAGACAGACAGCTAGTGTCCAGCTGTCAACACACCTTTTCACAGAAGAATTTCTTTTACTAAAGAGAGTGGACAGTCACGAGCCCACCCAGAACACAGGTCGGCAAGGAATCTAGCCATGTTGATTATTTCTGAGACAACACTCAGGTAATGAGCTTTGAACTCTTGCTGTCTAGGACTTGGAAGCTCTGGAGCTTCACATCTCAAACACCAACAAAACATGGGTGACAAACATCTATGCCACCAGCATAAGGGGCAAGGCATTTCTAATCTGAGAAGAAACACTTTAGGATATGTCACACTGTGGCAAGCTTAATCCAATATTAATTAGAATTTCATAATTTTACAAATGTCCAAGAGCTTCAGCTGCCCAGAATCATGGCGTGCTCAGTCTACAGCAGTTTTTTAACTCTGGAATTTGGTTGTGTTTTTCTCTGCTTCCCCAGTTCCTTTCCTTTTCTCACCTCCCAAGTACCCCATACCTAAAATCCACACACAGCAGCTGCAGGTCTATGATTCTTTAAAATATGTAATGTAGGTACTTCACTGTTTTAAGAAACTTTATGTAAATTCAGAGTTGAGACTTGCAGACACTTGGGCATTACCTACTAGGCTGTGTACCACATAAAAACATGTTTTCTTTACGTACAACCTGGAACTTAAACTCTGTGTAGCTTACTTTAGTTTTATTCATTTGTTTTTATGTTTTTTTAAATAAAGAATATTTATTTACTTTTTTCCCCCTTAAATTTATGATTTATAAAGTTAATTGGCTTTTAGAGAAAGAAGAAGGGAGAGAGTCATGGAGAGAAACAGAGAAAAAAACATTGATTTGTTGTTCCATTCACTCATGCCATTAACTGGGAATCAAACCCGCAACCTTGGCATGTGAGGATGAAACTAACCAACTGAGCTGCTCGGCTAGGACCAAATTTCTGATCTAAAAAATTGGATCTAATACTAGTTTGATCTGGTTCCCACATATGAAAAAAAAACAAACAAAATCAAGCCTTGTTTACTGATTAATGTATTGGTTGATGCATTCACTTACTCAACAATTACTTATTCATGTAACACACACTTGTGCTAGGAAGACAGGGAGAAACATTGTAAGACTCACCTGGAACTCAAACATCTTGCAGCCCACATAAGACAGGAACTTTGAATGAGGAAAGGTTGAGCCCAGGAGCAAAACATAGTCAACCAAGGCTGTTTATACTTAAAAACTGCAAGAATTAATGTGGAATTATCTGAAGTGAAAATGATGCACATGATGATTTAACCAAATCATCAAGTGGGTTGTAATGGATGTTCTTAGAATTAAATTAATTTAATTGATTAATTAATGTACACATACAGTTAATGAATATTTTATTGAGTACTTTCTTGGTCCTGGAAACTTAAGAAATATGTTGATACCCCTTCTGTTTGACTTTAAAAATATTTTATTTATTTATTTTTATTTTTTATTTATTTTTTATTCAGTAAGAGGAGAGGAGGCAGAGAGACAGAGTCCTGCATGTGCCCTGACTGAGATCCACCTGGAAAGCCCACTAGGAGGCATGTTTGCTTAAGTGAAATATTGCTCCATAGCTCAGCAGCTGAGCTCTTCTTAGCACCTGATGGAGGAGGCCATGAAGCCATCCTCAGCATGTGAAGCCAACTCACTCTAATGGAGCCATGGCTGCAAGAGGGGGGGGGAGAGAGAGATTGAGAGAAAAGCAAGAGGGGGAGGGTTGTAGAAGCAGATGGGATCTTCTCCCATGTGCCCTGAATGGGCATCGAACCTGGGACATCCACATGCTGGGCTGATGCCCTACAACTGAGCCAATGGGCCATGCCCAAAAACTACTTTATATTAGTTTACTTCTTTGTTCTTTTGTTCAGCAATAATGTATTGCTGCCTACAACATAAAAAATGAGAGCATTCTTGGAACTTCTCATCAAGGGTGTCAGTCTGGTGGGGCATGCCCAGGATACTCTGAGACATGGGAGAAGACAGAGGCTCAGGTGAAGTGCTACAAAGTCCTGGTGAGGTGAACATTGTTTCCAAGTGAAGAGTTCAGGTCCAGAGGGGTGATGTTTGTACTGGACTTGGAAGAGTGTGGGGGTTTTGACATATTGTGAAAGGTAAAAGATTCTATGTGAAAACAAATAGTATAAGGGTTGGGTGAGAGGAACAGTGAGTTTTCTCCATGCTCTGGACATAGTACATAGGAAGAGATGTCATAGGAAATAATATTTGAAAAGTCCAGTGTAGAAAAACCAGACCTGAATGTCAGGCTGAAGTGTCCATTTCACAGAATCATTTGGAAATGGAAATGATTTGACTACAGCTGTGCTTCATGAAAATGTTGTAAAAGATAGCTAAATACCCTTGACTAGAAGGGGTGGCTACTAGTGATTGTAAAAAGAGTAAAGACCATTGAAGAATGCCTTTATTTTTCAGGGTCAGAGAAAGTAAAGCAGGGTTTCCAACCTTGGCACTGCTTACTTCTTGGGAGATATTTCTCCATTGTTTTATGTGTACTGTAAAATGTCTGAAAGTGGACGGAAATGGCGCCGTGAGCAGCGCGTCCGACAGATCTCCCCAAAATCACAACAAATTTATCAACTAGAAACAGGAAAATTTATCTTCGGAGCAAACTGAAAGCAAAAGGACTGTTATCACTCGAATCTGAGAGACGAGAGTGTGGAGGAAGCTACCGCAGGGACGTTCATTCAAGCCGCGAGAAAGTGCGCCTGTGGTAAGTCATCCCGCACTCGGAAGCCGCCGCCGGCCGCCGCCGCCGCCGCTGGCCGCCGCCGCCAGCCGCCGCCGCCAGCCGCCGCTGCCAGCCGCCGCGAGCAGCGCCCGGGTCGGTTGCAGGGCGAGCGGCAAGCAGCCGCTGGCGCGCTCCCGGTCTGATTGCAGACCGAGCATTGCAGACCGAGCACCGCACGGGGAGCGGGAGAGGCCCCAGGGCGGTATTCCCTACTTGGGATATTCTCTCCGCGGGCGGGGCACCTCACCCAGCCATTCAAGCTAACAATCAAGCGTTGGGGGAGGGGCGCACGCAGGCAGCCTGAAATACCTTCAGGAGCACAGCTGCGACCCAATTACTAAAATTAACTTAACCCGTGAAATCTGCGCACCCTCGGTTCTAATTGATAAGATCTCTCTCAGTTCACCGACCCAAGACAAGAGGCGTGATATTTTTTGGTGCCTCTCGCTAAAGGGGCGGGGGCAACTTCTGATTGATAGAGCCTCCATATTCAGGGATAAACGCTAACAAGAAGGACTTGGCAGATAATAAGATCTATACCACACTAGTCGCAAGCAGAGACTAGTGCCTCTTCTTACCGGCCAAAACAGGCTACAAAGTGTGGAAAGCCTGGGTTGAGAGGTCCAACGGAATGCTAGGCGCTGAACAATCACCTTGACAACAATTGACTCCCACCCCCGCCTGATTACACTGGAGGCCCTGACTGTCAGAGCCCTTCCCAGAGCCTTGCACTGAGTGGGGAAAGAGTGGGGATTTCCCAGCTCTTTGAGCCTCTTACTCCCCAGGCAGAAGCAGTGGCAACCTTGTGGCTGGATCGCCAGGCTGCTGGTTCAGGAGGGGGGGACTGGGAGAGAGAATCCACGAAGGCGAACTCTCTCGTCGTTAGATCCTGCAGACGCAGGCAGGCCTTGACTACCAACAAGACTAAAGCCAATTGTGTGACATTGCCGTAGAACCCCATCAACTGCAAGTCCCTGCCTGGGTGTGGCGCAGGGGCAGGGCCTGGGGTGCAGAGTCGCCGACCGGGAAGAGGGAGAGAGGAGAAGGAGGAAGAGGTTGACATCTCAAAATCAGGAAAAATCCACAGACTTTGCAGCTTGTTCCACTGTTTTTTTGTTTGTTTGTTTGTTTTGTTTTTGTTGTTGTTGTTGTTTGTTCCTTCTATCTTATTGCCTTTATTTCCTCCACCTCAGTCCTTCTATTCTCTGCCCATCTTATGCTTCCCTTTTCTTGAACTACACTACCCATAAGTGTTACATTTTATTTCTCTTCTTCATCCTCACCCTCCTTTGGGGTTATACTCCAGGACACTTAATTCTCACTCTCTCCTCTTTTGTTTTTTTTTGCCTTATTTGTTTTTTTCTCTTCCTTTTTCATTTCTTCCTTCGTTTTTCTCTTTTTCTTATTTTTTCCTTTCTATTCGTTTTCTCTTTTCTCGTTTTACTTTCCTCCCATTTAATCCTCAATCACGAACAAATTAGTTAATTTGGGACTCAAGGTTTTTTTTGGCTTTGTTTTTCTTTTTCGGTTTTGTTTTTGTTTTTTTCTGGTTGGTTTGTTTTTGTGGCATTTTGGGTCCTCCCAACCCAAGGTCTCCATTGTATTTGGTCTTTGCTCCACTTAATACAACGTATTTTTACTTATTATTTTTATTTTTTCTTCTTGATTATTCCTTTTTTTGTCCTTTTTTCTGGTTCCCTCTTGTCCCTCTCATTATATCTCTTGGTTGACCGTCACCCACAGGCAGATCAACTTATGCTTGTCTAAGATTTTCTTCCTTTTTTTTTTTTTATTTTTTATTATTTTTTTATTTTTTTTATTTATTTTTTTATTTTTTGCCCCCTTGAACTCTTCACCGCAAACCAGGCCCTCCATTATAGGCACGATATTTCCCTGAGGAGGGGAAAGGAGGGAAGGAGAACAAAGAAAAAAAAAAGGGGGGAAATAATAAATTATTACTGCTTTTTTTTTGTGGGGTGTTTTACCCTTTGTTTTTTTTTTTTGTTTTTTTTTGTTTTGTTTTTGTTTTTGTTTTTTGTTTTTTTGTTTTTTACTTTTTACTCTTTATTAATTCTAATTAGTGCTATCAACAAGACCACCCTCAGATGCCAATAAGAAAGAGGAAATCGAATATTATGGATACAAAAGAAAGAGAGGTAACACAAATAGATGTGGAAAAATCTATGGAGAAAAGACTTAACATATTGGAAGCCTTGGAGCTAAATGACAGAGAATTTAAAATAGAAATCTTAAAAATACTCAGAGATATACAAGAAAACACGGAAAGGCAATATAGGGAGATCAGAAAACAACTCAATGAACACAAAGAATATATTACCAAGGAAATTGAAACTATAAAAACAAATCAAACAGAAATGAAAAACTCAATTCACGAACTGAAAAACGAGGTAACAAGCTTAGCTAGCAGAACAACCCAGATTGAAGATAGGATTAGTGAAATAGAAGACAAACAACTTGAGGCACAACAGAGAGAAGAAGAAAGAGACTCAAAAATAATAAAAAACGAGAAAGCCCTACAGGAATTATCTGACTCCATCAGAAAGAATAACATAAGAATAATAGGTATATCAGAGGGAGAAGAGAAAGAAAATGGAATGGAGAATATACTCAAACAAATAATAGACGAGAACTTCCCAAGCCTGTGGAAAGAACTAAAGCCTCAAATTCAAGAAGCAAACAGAACACCGAGTTTTCTTAACCCCAACAAACCCACTCCAAGGCACATCATAATAAAGATGACACAAACCAATGACAAAGAAAAAATTCTCAAGGCAGCCAGGGAAAAGAAGAATACAACATATAAAGGAAGGCCTATTAGATTATCATCAGATTTCTCAGCAGAAACTCTACAAGCTAGAAGAGAGTGGACCCCAATATTTAAAGCCCTGAAAGAGAGGAACTTTCAGCCAAGAATACTATACCCATCAAAGCTATCCTTCAAGTATGAAGGAGATATAAAAACATTCACAAATACAGAAAAGATGAGAGAATTTATCACCAGAAAGCCCCCACTCCAGGAAATACTAAAGGGGGTTTTCCAACCAGATTCAAAGAACAAAAGAAAACAACACCACAAGTAACAGCTCCACCAAGAACACAATAAAACCAAACTTAAACTGTGACAACAAAGGAAAAAAAAAGGGGGGGAGAGAATGGAGATTAACAGTAGCAAAGGACGATGAAGTGCAGAAATACTTATAAGATAGGGTACTACAATGAATATGGTAGGTACCCTTTTCATTACTTAATGGTAACCACCCTAGAAAAAACCACCACAAAAACACATGACTTAAAAAAGGTAGCAACAGAGGAAAGAAGTATGGAACACAAACAAACAGAAACAAATGATAGAAAAACAAAAGAGAAGAATCAAACTAGATACAAAACTAACAGAAAGCAATTTATAAAATGGCAGTAGGGAACCCACAAGTGTCAATAATTACACTAAATGTAAATGGATTAAACTTACCAATAAAAAGACACAGAGTAGCAGAATGGATTAAAAAAGAAAATCCAACTATATGCTGCCTACAAGAAACACATCTAAGCAACAAGGATAAAAACAAATTCAAAGTGAAAGGCTGGAAAACAATACTCCAAGCAAACAACACCCAAAAAAAGCAGGTGTAGCAATACTCATATCTGATAATGCTGACTACAAGACAGAAAAAGTACTCAGAGACAAAAATGGTCACTTCATAATGATTAAGGGGACACTGAATCAAGAAGACATAACAATCCTTAATATATATGCACCAAACCAAGGAGCACCAAAATATATAAGACAGCTACTTATTGACCTTAAAACAAAAACTAACAAAAATACAATCATACTTGGAGACCTCAATACTCCGCTGACGGCTCTAGATCGGTCATCCAAACAGAGAATCAATAAAGAGATAGTGGCCTTAAACGAAATACTAGAACACCTGGATATGATAGACATCTACAGGACACTTCATCCCAAAGCGACAGAGTATACATTTTTCTCTAGTGTACATGGAACATTCTCAAGAATTGACCATATGTTGGGCCACAAAGACAATATCAGCAAATTTAGAAAAATTGAAATTGTACCAAGCATATTTTCTGATCATAAAGCCTTGAAACTAGAATTCAACTGCAAAAAAGAGGGGGAAAAACCCATAAAAATGTGGAAACTAAACAACATACTTCTAAAAAATGAATGGGTCAAAGAAGAAATAAGCGAAGAGATGAAAAGATACATACAGACAAATGAAAATGAAAATACGACATATCAGAATCTCTGGGATGCAGTAAAAGCAGTAATAAGAGGAAAGTTCATATCACTTCAGGCCTATATGAACAAACAAGAGAGAGCCGAAGTAAACCACTTAACTTCACACCTTAAGGAACTAGAAAAAGAAGAACAAAGACAACCCAAAACCAGCCGAAGAACGGAGATAATAAAAATCAGAGCAGAAATAAATGAAATAGAGAACAGAAAAACTATAGAAAAAATCAATAAAACAAGGAGCTGGTTCTTTGAAAAGGTCAACAAAATTGACAAACCCTTGGCAAGACTCACCAAGGAAAAAAGGCACAGGACTCAAATAAATAAAATCCAAAATGAAAGAGGAGAGATCACCACAGACATCATAGATATACAAAGAATTATTGTAGAATACTATGAAAAATTATATGCCACCAAATACAACAATCTAGAAGAAATGGATAAATTCCTAGAATAATACAACCTTCCTAGACTGAATTATGAAGAAGCAGAAAGCCTAAACAGACCAATCAGCAGGGAGGAAATAGAAAAAACTATTAAAAACCGCCCCAAAAATAAAAGTCCAGGCCCAGACGGTTATACTAGTGAATTCTATCAAACATTTAAAGAAGACTTGGTTCCTATTCTACTCAAAGTGTTCCAAAAAATTGAAGAAGAAGCAATACTTCCGAACACATTTTATGAGGCCAACATAACCCTCATACCAAAACCTGGCAAGGATGGCACAAAGAAAGAAAACTACAGACCAATATCTCTAATGAATACAGATGCTAAAATTCTAAACAAAATACTGGCAAACCGAATACAACAACATATTAAAAAAATCATACATCATGATCAAGTGGGATTCATCCCAGAATCTCAAGGATGGTTCAATATACGCAAAACAGTTAACGTAATACACCATATCAACAAAACAAAGAACAAAAACCACATGATCTTATCAATAGATGCAGAAAAGGCTTTTGATAAAATACAACACAATTTTATGTTTAAGACTCTCAACAAAATGGGTATAGAAGGAAAATATCTCAACATGATAAAGGCCATATATGATAAACCATCAGCTAACATCATATTAAATGGCACTAAACTGAAGGCTTTCCCCCTTAAATCAGGAACAAGACAGGGTTGTCCACTCTCTCCACTCTTATTTAACGTGGTGCTAGAAGTTCTGGCCAGAGCAATTAGACAAGACAAAGAAATAAAAGGCATCCATATTGGAAAAGAAGAAGTAAAGGTATCACTTTTTGCTGATGATATGATCCTATACATCGAAAACCCGAAGGACTCCACAAAAAGATTATTAGAAACAATAAACCAATACAGTAAGGTTGCAGGATACAAAATTAACATACAGAAGTCCATAGCCTTTCTCTATGCCAACAATGAAATATTAGAAAACGAACTCAAAAAAATAATCCCCTTCACGATTGCAACAAAAAAAATAAAATACCTAGGAATAAACATAACAAAGAATGTAAAGGACCTATATAATGAAAATTACAAAGCATTGTTAAGGGAAATCGAAAAAGATACAATGAGATGGAAAAATATTCCTTGTTCTTGGATAGGAAGAATAAATATAATCAAAATGGCCATATTACCCAAAGCAATATACAAATTTAATGCAATTCCCATCAAAATTCCTATGAGATTTTTTAAAGAAATGGAACAAAAAATCATCAGATTTATATGGAACTATAAAAAACCCCGAATAGCCAAAACAATCCTAAGGAAAAAGAATGAAGCTGGGGGCATTACAATACCTGACTTTAAACTATATTATAGGGCCACAATAATCAAAACAGCATGGTATTGGCAGAAAAATAGACACTCAGACCAATGGAACAGAATAGAAAGCCCAGAAATAAAACTACATATATATGGTCAAATAATCTTTGATAAAGGGGCCAACAACACACAATGGAGAAAAGAAAGCCTCTTCAACAAATGGTGTTGGGAAAACTGGAAAGCCACATGCAAAAGACTGAAACTCGACTACAGCCTGTCCCCGTGTACTAAAATTAATTCAAAATGGATCAAAGACCTAAATATAAGACCTGAAACAATAAAGTACATAGAAGAAGACATAGGTACTAAACTCATGGACCTGGGTTTTAAAGAACATTTTATGAACTTGACTCCAATGGCAAGAGAAGTGAAGGCAAAGATAAATGAATGGGACTACATCAGAATAAAAAGTTTTTGCTCAGCAAGAGAAACTGATATCAAAATAAACAGACAGCCAACTAAATGGGAAATGATATTTTCAAACAACAGCTCAGATAAGGGCCTAATTTCCAAAATTTACAAAGAACTCATAAAACTCAACAACAAACAAACAAACAATCCAATAAAAAAATGGGAAGAAGACATGAATAGACACTTCTCCCAGGAAGAGATACAAATGGCCAACAGATATATGAAAAAATGCTCAGCTTCATTAGTTATTAGGGAAATGCAAATCAAAACTACAATGAGATACCACCTCACCCCTGTTAGATTAGCTATGATCAACAAGACGGTTAATAGCAAATGTTGGAGAGGCTGTGGAGAAAAAGGAACCCTCATTCACTGTTGGTGGGACTGTAAAGTAGTACAACCATTATGGAGGAAAGTATGGTGGTTCCTCAAAAAACTGCAAATAGAACTACCTTATGACCCAGCAATCCCTCTACTGGGTATATACCCCAAAACCTCAGAAACATTGATACGTGAAGACACATGTAGCCCCATGTTCATTGCAGCACTGTTCACAGTGGCCAAGACATGGAAACAACCAAAAAGCCCTTCAATAGAAGACTGGATAAAGAAGATGTGGCACATATACACTATGGAATACTACTCAGCCATAAGAAACGATGACATCAGATCATTTACTGCAAAATGGTGGGATCTTGATAACATTATAAGGAGTGAAATAAGTAAATCAGAAAAAAACAAGAACTACATGATTCCATACATTGGTGGAACATAAAAATGAGACTAAGAGACATGGACAAGAGTGTGGTGGTTATCAGGGGTGGGGGGAGGGAGGACAGGGGGAGAGTTAGGTGGAGGGGGAGGGGCACAGAGAACTAGATAGAGGGTGGCGAAGGACAATCTGACTTTGGGCGAGGGGTATGCAACATAATTTAATGACAAAATAACCTAGACATGTTTTCTTTGAATATATGTACCCTGATTTATTAATGTCATCCCATTACCATTAATAAAAATTTAATTAAAAAAAATGTCTGAAAGTGTTGCTGGCCTCTACCTCCTGAATGTGAGAGGTACCCCTCTCAGTTATGACAAAGTGGTATCTTGACATTGACAAGTGTCCCCTTACACCAGAATTGCCCCTGGTTGAGACTGCTGGAATGAAGGACCCTGAAACAGTGTAAGAGGTCAGGAAAAAATAATAGAACTTAGGTTCAAATTTGAGCACCTTTAAATGCAAAAATCCTTCCCAGCTAGCCAACACTCTCTCACATATGGACACACATGTGCACCTGTGAGGACACAGGTTCACACAAAACACACACATGAAAATGGATGCACAAGCACACACCCATTCACATGAATATGTAGACATGACCTAGAGTAAAATGAAAACTACAAGACACTAGGAAGTGGGATAGGAATGTAAGTGGGGGTCAGATCCTCTGTATGTGAGCTGTATGCCTGCATGCAGTGCAGGCCCAGGAGATGGAGGTGTAAAGTTGGCTGGGACTTTGTTTGGGAGGCTTTCACACTTCTCTTAACCAGTTGTGAACCCTGACAAAGCAGGGTGGACAGCGTGGTGGCTTTGTGTCTGTGATGATGGGATTGGCAAAAACAAGGTAGTAGCCCAAGCCTAGTTGGCTAGGGCAATTTTGAGGATGACTAAGGATAAATAGATCTGTTTTTTGCCATCTGCCTACTGGCATTACAGATTCAAGGGTATCAGAGAGGAGTGGTGCAGGTAATCAAGGGTATGGTGAAAGTGTACTCTTATTGAACACTTGGGGGAGAGCTCTGACTCCAACAGACAATTTAAACACAAATTCTTGAGTCTGTTTTCTATATGTTAAGTAGAGATAATACAGTTGTTTTTATTACATTAGTTAGGGTATTATTTATATATTTATTTATTTATTTATTTTGCTTTCTTTTTTTAAAATTAATTTAATGCAGTGACATTGATAAATCAGGGTATGTATGTTGACAGAAAACATCTCCAGATTATTTTGACATTTGATTATGCTGTATACCCCTCACCCAAAGTCAAATTGTCTTCTGTCACCTTCTATGTAGTTTTCTTTGTGCCTCTCCCCTCCCACACCCCCTCTCTTCTTCCTTGCCCCATCAACCCCTTCCCCCACCCCCATTGCTATTACATTCTTGATCATGTCTCTGAGTCTCATTTTTATGTCCCATCTATGTATGGATTCATAAAGTTCTTAGATTTTCCTGATTTACTTATTTCACTCCGTATAATGTTATCAAGGTCCATCCATATTATTGTAAATGATCCGATGTCATCATTTCTTATGGCTGAGTAGTATTCCATAGTATATATATGTACCCAAAGCTTTTTAATCCACTCATCCTCTGACAGACACTTGGGCTGTTTCCAGATCTTCGCTATTGTGAACAATGCTGCCACAAACATGGGGGTGCATTTCTCTATTTGGAGCCATTCTATGGTGTTCTCGGGGTATATTCCTAAAAGTGGGATAGCTGGGTCAAAAGGCAGTTCAATTTTTAATTTTTTGAGGAATCTCCATACTGTTTTCCACAGAGGCTGCACCAGTATGCATTTCCACCAGCAGTGCAGGAGGGTTCCCTTTTCTCCACATCCTTGCCAGCTCTTATTCTGTGTTGTTTTGTTGATGAGCGCCATTCTGACTGGTGTGAGGTAATATGTCATTGTGGTTTTAATTTGCATTTCTCTAATGATTAGTGATGTTGAGCATTTTTCCATATGCCTCTTGGCCATCTGTATGTCCTCTTTGGAGAAGTGTCTATTCATTTCATTTTCCCATTTTTGATTGGATTGTTTGTCTTCCTGGTGTTGAGATTTACAAGTTTTTTATAAATTTTGGTTATTAACCCCTTATCAGATGTATTGTCAAATATGTTCTCCCACTCTGTCGTTTGTCTTTTTATTCTGTTATTGTCTTTAGCTGTGTAAAAGCTTTTTAGTTCCCTTTTCTCCAAATTCTCGCGAGCACTTATTCTGTGTTGTTTTGTTGATTAGCACCATTCTGGCTGGTGTGAGGTGATATCTCATTGTGGTTTTAATTTGCATTTCTTTAATGACTAGTGATGTTGAGCATTTTTCTCATATGCGTATTGGCCATATATATGTCCTCTTTGGAGAAGTGTCTATTTATTTCTTTTTCCAGTTTTTTGATTGGACTGTTTGTATTCCTGGTGTTGAGCATTACAAGTTCTTTATAAATTTTGGTTATTAACCCCTAATCAGATGTATTGTCAAATATATTCTCCCATTGTGTAGTTTGTCTTTTTATTCTGTTCTTATTGTCTTTAGCTGTGCAAAAGCTTTTTAGTTTGATATAGTCCCATTTGTTTATTCTGTCTTTTATTTCACTTCCCCGTGGAGATAAATCAGCAAATATATTGCTTTGAGAGATATCGAAGAGCTTACTGCCTATGTTTTCTTCTAAGATGCTTATGGTTTCATGGCTTATATTTAAGTCTTTTATCCATTTTGAGTTTATTTTTGTGAGTGGTGTAAGCTGGTGATTTAGTTTCATTTTTTTGCAGTTATCTGTCCAATTGTCCCAACGCCATTTGTTAAAGAGGCTGTCCTTACTCTATTGTATTTCCTTACCTCTTTTGTCAGATATCAGTTGTCCATAGAGCTGTGGGTTTACTTCTGGGTTCTCTGTTCTGTTCCACTGATCTATATGCCTGTTCTTATGCCAGTACCAGGCTGTTTTGAGTACAATGGCCTTGTAGTATAACTTGATATCAGGAAGTGTGATACCTTCCACTTTATTCTTCTTTTTTAAGATTGCTGATGCTATTTGTGTTCTTTTTTGGTTCCATATAAATTGTTGGAATATGTGATCTATATCTTTGAAGTATGTCATTGGTATTTTAATTGGTATTGCATTGAATTTCTAGATTGCTTTGGGTAATATAGACATTTTAATAATGTTTATTCTACCTAACTATAAGCACAGTATATGCTTCCACTTCTTTGTATCTTCCTTGATTTCTTTTATCAATGCTTTGTAATTTTCCGAGTACAAGTCTTTAGTCTCCTTGGTTAAGTTTACTCCTAGGTACTTTATTTTTTTGGTTTTAAAAGTGAAGGGGATTGTTTCCTTAATTTCTCTTTCTGACTGTTCATTGTTGGTGTATAAAAATGCCTCTGATTTCTGAGTATTGATTTTATATCTTGTCATTTTGCTGAATTCATTTATCAGGTCCAGTAATTTTTTGACTGAGACTTTAGGGTATTCTATATACAATATCATATTATCTGCAAATAATGATAGATTTACTTCTTCTTTTCCAACTTGAATGCCTTTTATTTCTTCTTCTTGTCTGATTGCTGTGGCTAGGATTTCCAGGACTATGTTAAATAAGAGTGGTGAAAGGGGGCACCCCTGCCTTGTTCCTGATCTTAAGAGTATTGTTTTTAATTTTTGCCCATTGAGTATGATGTTGGCTGTGGGTTTGTCATAGATGGCTTTTATCATGTTGAGGTATGTTCCCTGTATTCCCACTTTCCTGAGATTTTTGATCATGAATGGGTGCTGGATTTTATCAAATGCTTTTTCTGCATCTATTGAAATTATCATGTGGTTTTTCTCTTTCTTTTTGTTTATGTGATTAATCACATTGATTGATTTACCAATATTGTACCAGCCTTGCTTCCCCAGAATAAATCCCAATTGATCATGGTGTATGATTTTTTCCATATATTGTTGGATCCAGTTTGCCAATATTTTGTTGAGGATTTTAGCATCTATATTCATCAGAGATATTGGCCTATAACTTTTTTTCTTTGTGTTGTCTTTGCCTGGTTTTTGAATCAGAATTATGCTCGCCTCATAAACGGAGCTTGGAAGTCTTCCTTCCTCTTGAATATTTTGATATATTTTGAGAAGAATAGGAGTTAATTCTTCTTTGAATATTTGGTAAAATTCAGTTGTGAAGCCATCAGGCCCCAGACTTTTTTTGTTGGGAGTTTTTTTATAACTGTTTTGATCTCATTTGGTGTAATCGGTCTGTTTAGGTTTTCTGATTCTTCCAGATTGATTTTTGGAAGATTGTATGTTTTAAGGAATTTTTCCATTTCCTCTAGGTTGTCTAGTTTTTTGGCATACAGTTTTTCATAATATTTTCTTACAATATTTTGCATTTTTGTTGTGTCAGTTGTTATTTCTCCACTCTCATTTCTAATTTCATTTATTAGAGTTCTCTCTCTTTTTCTTGGTGAGTCTAGTTAAAGGTTCATCGATCTTGTTTACCTTTTCAAAGAGCCAGCTCCTAGTTTCATTGATACTCTGTATTGTTTCTTTAGCTTCTATGTCATTTATTTCTGCTCTGATCTTTATTATTTCCTTCCTTCTACTACATTTGGGCTTTACTTGCTGTTCTTTTTCTAGTTCTTTTAGATGCAGGGTTAAGTTGTTTATTTGAGCTTTTTCTAGCTTCTGAAAGTGTGCCTGTATTGCTATGAACTTCCCTCTCAGTATTACTTTTGCTGTGCCCCATAAATTTTGAGTTGTTTATGCTCATTGTCATTTGTTTCTAAATTTTTTTTTATTTCTTCTTTGATCTCATTCTTAATCCATTCATTATTTAACAACCTGCTATTTAGTTTCCATGTGTTTGAGAATTTTTGAGCTTTTCTGTTGTGGTTCATTTTTAGATTCATGTCGTTGTGATTGGAGAAAGTGCTTGATATGATTTCAGTCTTCTTAAATTTGTTCAGACCACTTTTGTGTCCTAACATGTGGTCTATCCTAGAGAATGTACCATGAGCAGTTGAAAAAAGTGTATATTCTCTTGCGTTAGGGTGAAAGGTTCTGAAGATATCTATTAAATCAAGTTGATCTAGTGTGTCCAATAAGTCTGCTATTTGTTTGTTAATTTTCATTCTTAAGGATCTATCTAGTGATGTTAGTGGGGTATTGAAATCCCCTACTATTATAGTATTGCTGTTGATCTCACGCTTTAAATTCATCAAAGTCTGCTTTATATATTTAGGTGCTCCTATATTAGGTGTGTAGATATTTATAATAGTTCTATCTTTCTGTTGGATTACTCCTTTTATCGTTGTGGAGTGGCTTTCTTTATCTCTTACTATATCCTTTGTTTTAAAGTCCAATTTGTCTGATATAAGTATTGCTACCCCAGCTTTTTTTTCATTTCCATTTGCATTACATGTTTTTTTTTCATACTTTTACCTTCAATCTATGTGTATCTTTTATTCTAAGGTGTGTCTTTTGTAGACAGCATATGTGCAGATCCTGTTTTTTTTATCTACGCAACTGCCCTTTTTCTTTTCATTGGATCATTTAATCCATTTACATTTATGGTTATTATTGATATATAGTTGTTTATTGCTATTTTATTCTTTAAAGCTGTATTCCTTTTTTGCTATATTCTTTTCCCACTTTGATCTGTTTACAACAGGTCCCTTAACATTTTCTGCAGCATTGGTTTGAGTTGTTTTTTGTCTGGGAAGGTTTTTATTTCTTCTTTGATTTTAAATTATAGCCTTGCTGGATAAAGTAGTCTTGGTTGTAGGTTATTGTTCTGCATTACTTTGAATATTTCTTTTCATTCCCTTCTGGCCTCAAGTGTTTCTGTTGAGAAGTTGGATGTCATCCTTATGGAGGCTCCTTTTTAGGTGATAGCTTTTTTTTCTCTTGCAGCTTTTAATATTTTCTCTTTATAACTTAGCTTTGGTATTTTAATTATGATGTTTGTTAGTGTAGGTTTCTCTTTAATGGAATTCTCTGTGCTTCTTGAACTTGTGAGAGTTTCTCCTGCATTAATTTAGGGAAGTTTTCAGCTATAATATGATTGAACAAAGTCTCTATCCCTTGTTCTTTCTCTTCTTCTTCAGGAACCCCTATGATGTGGATGTTATTTCTCTTCATGTTGTCACAGAGCTCTCTAAGAGTTTCCTCAGACTTTTTCAGTCTCTTTTCTTCTTTCTCCTCTGCTTTTTGCCTTCATTCAAGTTGTCCTCCAACTCGCTGATTCGATCCTCAGCTCTATCTGTCCTGTTTTTAATTCCTTCCATGTGATCTTTATTTCTGATATTGTATTTGTCATCTCTGACTGATTCTTTGTTTAATATTTCAATATCCTTTTTTATACTTGCTATTTTTTTTATTTAGGTGTTTATAATGACCATCCATTGTTGTTCTAAGATCCCTAAGCATCCTTACAATCATTATTTTGAACTCCATATCTGAAAGTTTGATTATTTCCATATCACTCAGTCTGTCTTGTGGTTTCATTTGGATTGTACTTTTTGTCTTCTCATTATCTGTGTTTGGGTGATTTGTTTGTAGAGTTGGTTGAGTCTAGGCTTGGTGTTGTCTGCCTCCAGTTTTCAATTGTGATATTTCTAGGTCTTCTTGGGTTGGTATCAGCTATTATGTGTAATCCACTTTTGGATTTGGGCAGCTTTGAGGTCTTGATTTGTTTGTTTTCTTTACAGGTGTTAGTCTTGTTTACTGATCTTAGCATGGGGCTTCCTTGAAACTGTATCCAGGAATGGGATGGGTGTAACCTGAGACTCTGATGGCCTCTTCCACCAACTAATCTCTCTGGGGGCAGGGTATTTTCTCAGCTTCAGTAGGGGGAGGTGTATCTCAGATCTCCATTGAGACCTGAGTTAATGCCCCTCCTCCCCACTTCTTGTTTTCAGCTGTGTCTTATTGCGCTGATTGAAGCTGGAGAGATGTCTGGAGATCTCTGATCTGGAAGCAATTCAGTACTGTTTTGTGGAAGGATCAGTCCCTCCCCCTGCTATGGCTGCCTCCAGCATGGATGAGTCAGCTTTTTTAGGTGGTCTCCTGCATTCCTTAGCCCCTCACAGTCTGTTCCTCTCTCTCTCCTTTCCACTTGGGAGATAAGCTGGTCTTTTCAACACACCTTGCTCCCTGGTCGCCAGGCAAAGTGGCTGTGAGCAGTATTTTCTGCTCTTTTCCCAGAGTGAGATCCCCTCTGTGCTCTCAGCCTCACCCTCCCTTCTGCTCCCGTAAGCAGGAGAGAGATTCAGGTGCTCCCTACCAGGTTTGTTGTGGCTTCTTCTTTGCTCCTTGGTTTTTGAGAGCTGTTCTTATAGTCCAGAGTTGGTTTTTCACTCTGATTTTTTCTAAATTGATTTGTATTCCAGTTTGGTGGTGAGAGCTGGGCGTCTGCCTACTCCACTTTCATCTTTAGGTCACTAGTTAGGGTATTTTAAAGAGCCTAATAACACCTGTCATAGTATAGGTATGTGGTAAGTGGTAGCTGTTTATTACTATTACAATACTGTTATTATTATTATTATTATTTCTATACATGCAAATGGTGTAGACACATTATATCTAAGGTTATTTACATAATGAGCAGCCTGGAATCATCAAGATGGTTAACTTATGCACTTATATATCTATTATTTTCCTTGGTTTGTTTTACTGGTTATTATTCACTTTTTAAAAAACTTACTTAAATCCTTTGAACATTTTATACTACTGAGGAAAACCCTATTTTATACTACAAGTTAAAAATAGAATATTTATTCCCAAGGTTCTAGGTTATTAGTAGAAATCTCACATCATATTAATTAAATTATATACATCTGTAATTTTCTCCTGAATTAGTGTCCCATGTTAGTGGTCTTTTAGACATGTTTAAATTAATCTATGTGCCTACAAAGTTGACTTTAATAAAGTATTTTGTGAGCTTTCTTAACTGTAAATCAAGTGTATCATATATATATGCATATATGATTATATAGTTGT
This sequence comes from Saccopteryx leptura, assembly GCF_036850995.1. Lineage (NCBI taxonomy): Eukaryota > Metazoa > Chordata > Mammalia > Chiroptera > Emballonuridae > Saccopteryx > Saccopteryx leptura. The sequence continues at coordinate 2,385,076 of NC_089509.1, forward strand.
ATGTAACATATATGTACACACACAATCATACACAAATGTACACATTCTTTGTCCTTTTTTCATATACTTATTCTACAGTTTTATCCAGAGAACAATTCAATTTGTTTGACATTGATTGACTAACACAATCTACTCTTTCTGTTTTCTTTTCCATTGTTGAAACAGAAGAAAAAAAATCTGTTATTTTCTTGCATTCTTTACCCAAGTACCACATCTAGACTCTTTGTATGTTAATTGTCATATTTGATTTGCTCGGGTTGATTTATAAGATGATGAGCTTTCAAAGACATTTCCCATAGGATATTTGTTTTCTTTGACATTGTTTTGCTGCTAGACTCGAGTGTTTTTGTTACTCAAGACCGTCATCACTAATGATTTTATTAATTGGTTGATGCACAGAAATTTATTTTGAATAAATATTGTCAAGCTTATTACAGCATTTGTTTTTCTTTCAGGTCATTTTGGAGATACCATTTTCTCTAATTTTTACTAAACAATTAAGATAAGAAAAACTAAACTTTTTTTTTCTAAGTGAGAGGAGGAGAGCTAGTGAGACAGACTCCTGCATATTAGAACAACTGAGCTATCTGGGGTGATGCTTAAACCAATCAAGCCACTGGTTGTGGGGAGGAAGAGAGAGAGATGGGGGAGTGAGAGGAAAAGTGAAGCAGATGGCTGTTTCTCCTCTGTGCCCTGACAGAGATCTAACCTAGGATGTCCATATGCCTAGCTGATGCTATATCCACTGAGCCACCAGCCAGATTCTAAAAATTAAACTTTGAACAATGATTTCAGAGTCATCAATATATAATGAAATAATTGCTTTCCAAAAGTACTAATGGATTGCTTCTCTAACTTTTCTACTTATTCTTTCTGAAGCATCTCTGTTATGACCTTGAAATTTTTCTTAAAACCCTTTCTTAAGCATCATTATACTTTTCTAAGTGTTTTGGTGGAAGATAGGTAGTTATTATTATTATTAATTTTAACAAAATAGCTTTGATATTAACACACTTGCTTCATTACATAAGAACTGAATGGACCTGAGAAGTTGATCAGTATCTGTGAGCCTTGTATCTCTCACCTGTAAAGCAAAGATAAAAATGCTTATTTCATCCAGTCCCTAGGGGGCCAAATGTACACACAGAAAAACAAACAAGTGTGCTGGCTAGTCAGAATTCCATGAACTATGTGACTGTCCAATTGTTTTCATCTCAAGTAAACACACTATCTTGTTACAAGAATTTTATTTTCTCCTTTCTGAAATGTTTTCTCACCACCTTCCTTTCTGGTTTCACGTCTACTCTCAGCTTATAACCTTTCTTAAAACATCAATGAGAAAAGATATTTTCTAATTGGAATCTAACCTCTCGTCCACTCTGTCTCAATTTCTTTGCTTCTGCATTCACACCTCTGTGCTCTCTCTTGTGGTATTCTTGAACAAGAGGGCCAACCCTCCTTCCTGTAGCCTTGTTCAATATTCTTCCACAGTCACACTCAAGTACTTTGTTCCCACTGACTTTCTCTCTCTCCTGCATTTTTCATTTCTTCTCTGTGACATTACTATTTTTTAATTAATTTTAATGGAATGATATTAATAAATCAGGGTACATATGTTCAAAGAAAAATCTCCAGGTTATCTTGTCATTCAATTATGTTGCATACCCATCGCCCAAAGTCAAATTGTCCTCTGTCAACTTCTATCAAATTTTTTGTGCCCCTTCCCTTGCCCCTCTCCCTCCCCCTCACCCCTGTAACCACCACACTCTTGACCATGTCCCTTAGTCTCTTCTTTATGTCCCACCTAAGTATGGAATTATGCAGTTCTTAGTTTTTTCTGATTTACTTATTTCACTTCGTATAATGTTATCAAGATCCATCCATTTTGTTGTAAATGATCCAATGTCATCATTTCTTATGGCTGAGTATATATGAGTATTGCATAGTATATATGTATCACATCTTCTTTATCCAGTCATCTACTGAAGGGCTTTTTGGTTGTTTCCATGTCTTGGCCACTGTGGACAATGCTGCAATGAACATGGGGCTACATGTGTCTTTACGTACCACTGTTTTTGAGTTATGTGGGAATATTCACATTAGAGGGATTGCTGGGTCATATGGTAGTTCTATTTTCAATTTTTTGAGAAACCACCGTATTTTCTTCCATAATGGTTGTACTACTTTGCATTCCCACCAACAGTGGATGAGGGTTCCTTTTTCTCCACAGCCTCTCCAACACTTGTTATTACCTGTCTTGTTGATAATAGCTAATCTAACAGGTGTGAGGTGGTATCTCATTGTAGTTTTGATTTGCATTACTCTAATAGCTAGTGAAGATGAGCATCTTTTTAAATATCTGTTGGCCATTTGTATTTATTCCTAAGAAAAGTTTCTATTCATGTCCTCTTCCTATTTTTTTATTGGATTGTTTGTTTGTTTGTTGTTGAGTTTTATGAGTTCTTTGTATATTTTGGATAGTAGGTCCTTAGCTGAGCTGTTGTTTGAAACTATCATCTCTCATTTAGTTGGCTGTTTGTTAATTTTGTTGTCAGTTTCTCTTGCTGTGCAAAAACTTCTTAATCTGATGTGGTCCCATTCATTTATCTTTGCTTTTACTTCCCTTGCCTTTGGAGTCAAATTTATAAAATGCTCTTTAAAACCAAGGTTCATGAGTTTAGTACCTACGTTTTCTTCAATGTACTTTATGGTTTCAGGTCTTATATTTAGATCTTTGATTCATTTTGAATTAATTTTAGTACAAGGGGACACACTGTAGTCGAGTTTCATTCTTTTGCATGTGGCCTTCTCATTTTCCCAGCACTGTTTGTTGAAGAGGCTTTCTTTTCTCCATTGTGTGTTGTTGGCCCCTTTATAAAAAATTATTTGACCATACGTATGTGGTTTTATTTCTGGACTTTCTATTCTGTTTCATTGGTCTGAGTGTCTATTTTTCTGCCAATATCATGCTGTTTTGATTGTCATGGCTCTATAATATTATTTGAAGTCAGTTATTGTAATGCCCCAGCTTTGTTCTTTTTCCTTAGGATTGTTTTGGCTATATGGGTTTTTTTATAGTTTTATATTAATCTGATGATTTTTTGTTCCATTTCTTTAAAAAACGTCATTGGAATTTTGATTGGAATTGTGTTAAATTTGTATATTGCTTTGGGTAATATGGTCATTTTCACTATATTTATTTTTCCTATCCAAGAACAAGAAATATTTTTTCATTTTATTGTGTCTTTTTTTATTTCCCTTAACAATACTTTGTAGTCTTTATTATATAGGTTCTTTACATTCTTTGTTATATTTATTCCTAGGTAGTTTATTAATTTTTTTGTTGCAACTCTAAAAGGGATTATTTTTTTGAGTTCGTTTTCTAATGTTTCATTGTTGGCATATAAAAAGGCTACGGACTTTTGTATATTAATTTTGTATCCTGAGACCCTACTGTATTGGTTTATTGTTTCTAGCAATCTTTTTGTTGAGGCTTTGGGGTTTTTGATGTATAGGATCATATCACCTGAAAAAAGTGAAACCTTTACTTCTTCTTTTCTGGCACAAATGACTTTTATTTCTTTATCTTGTCTGATTCCTCAGGCTACAACTTCTAGCACCACATTAAATAAGAGTGGAGAGAGTGGACAACCATGTCTTATTTCTGATTTAAGGGGGAAAGTCCTCAGTTTTATGCCATTTAATATGATGTTAGCTTATGGTTTATCATAAATGACCTTTATCATGTTGAGATATTTTCCTTCTATACTCGTTTTGTTGAGTATTTTAAACATAAAATTGTGTTTTATTTTATCGAATGCCTTTTCTGCACCTATTGATAAGATCATGTGGTTTTTGGTTGTTTTTGTTGTTGTTGTTGATATGGTTGGTATATTACGTTAACCGTTTTACGTATGTTGAACCATCCTTGAGATTCTGGGATGAATCCCACTTGATCGTGATGTATTATTTTTTTAATATGTTATTGTATTTGATTTGCTAGTATTTTGTTTTGTATTTTAGCATCTGTATTCATTAGAGATATTGGTCTGTATTTCTTTTCTTGTATTGTACTTGCCAGGTTTCAGTATGAGGGTTATGTTGGCCTCATAAATGTGTTTGGCAGTACTGCTTCTTCTTCAATTTTTTGGAAGACTTTGTGTAGAATAGGAACCAAGTCTTCTTTGAATGTTTGATAGAATTCACTAGTATAGCCGTCTGGGCCTGGACTTTTGTTTTTGGGGAGGTTTTTAATAATTTTTTCTATTTCCTCCCTGCTAATTGGTCTGTTTAGGCTTTCTGCTTCTTCATGACTCAGTCTGGGAAGACTGTATTGTTCTAGAAATTTATCCATTTCTTCCAGATTGTTGAATTTGGTGGCATACAGTTTTTTATAGTATTCTACAATAATTCTTTTTATATCTATGATATCTTTGGTGATTTCACCTCTTTCACTTTTGATTTTGTTTATATGAGTCCTTTCTCATTTTTCCTTGATGAGTCTTGCCAAGGGTTTGTCAATTTTTTTTTATTTATTCAAAGAACCAGCTCCTTGTTTTATTTATTTTTTTCTATAGCTTTTCTGTTCTCTATATCATTTATTTCAGCTCTGATTTTTATTGTTTTATTTCTTCAGCTTGTTTTGGGTTGTCTTTGTTCTTCTTTTTCTAGTTCCTTAAGATGTGAAATTAAGTGGTTTACTTGGGCTCTCTCTTATTTGTTCATATAGGCCTGAAGGGATATGAACTTTCTTCTTATTACTGCTTTTGCTGCATCCCAGAGATTCTGATATGTCGAGTTGTTATTTTCATTTGTCGCTGTTTATCTTTTGATCTTTGTGCTTATTTTTTCTTTGACCCACTCATTTTTTAAAAGTATGTTGTTTAGTTTTCACATTTTTGTGAGTTTTTTTTTACCTCTATTTTTAGAGTTGAATTCTAGTTTCAAGGCTTTATGATCAGAAAATATACTTGGTACAATTTCAATTTTTCTGAATTTGGTGATGTTATTTTTGTGGCCCAACATATGGTCAAATCTTGAGAATGTTCCATGTACACCAGAGAAAAATGTGTACTCTGTCTCTTTGGGATAAAATGTTCTGTAGATGTCTATCATATCCAATTACTCTAGTGTTTCATTTAAGGTCAATATTTCTTTATTGATTTTCTGTTAGGATGAACAATCTAGAGCCATCAGCAGTGTATTGAGGTCTCCAAGTATGATTGTATTTTTGTCAGTTTTTGTTTTTATGTCAGTCAGTAGCTGTCTTAAATATTTTGGTGCTCCTTGGTTTGGTGCATATATACTAAGAATTGCTATGTCTTCTTGATTCAGTGAACCCTTAATTATTATGAAATGACCATTTTTTGTCTCTGATTACTTTTGTTGTCTTGTAGTCAGCATTGTTAGATATGAGTATTGCTACACAAGCTTTTTTTAATGTTATTTGCTTGGAGTATTGTTTTCCAGCCTTTCATTTTAAATTTGTTTTTATCCTTGTTGCTTAGACGTGTTTCTTATAGGCAGCATACAGTTGGATTTTCTTTTTTAATCCAACTGCTACTCTGTGCCTTTTTATTGGTGAGTTCAATCCATTCACATTTAGTGTAATTATTGATATTTGAGGGTTTCCTATTGCCATTTTATTATTTTGGGGGGAGGGTTATTTCCTTTTTGTATATTTTTCTGAAGCTGGAAATGGGGAGGCAGTCAGACAGCCTCCCACATGTGCCCAACCGGGATCCGCCTGGCATGCCCACCAGAGGGCGATGCTCTGCCTATCTGGGGCGTTGCTCTGCTGCAACCAGAAACATTCTAAAACCTGAGGCAGAGGCCACAGAGCCATCCTCAGCACCTGGGCCAACTTTGCTTCAATGGAGCCTCAGCTGCAGGAGGGGAAGAGAGAGACAGAGAGGAAGGAGAGGGGGAGGGGCAGAGAAGCAAATGGGCACTTCTCCTGTGTGCCCTGGATGGGAATCAAACCCAGGACTCCCGCATGCCAGGCCGATGCTCTACCACTGAGCCAACTGGCCAGGGCCACTATTGCCATTTTATATATTGCTTTCTGTTAGTTCTGTATCTTGTTTGATTCTTCTCTTTTATTTTTTCTATCATTTGTATTTGTTTTGTTGTAATCCATACTTCTTTTCTTTGTTACTTCTTATTTCAAGTCATGTGCTTCTGTGGTAGTTTTTTCAAGAGTGGTTACCATTAAGTAATGAAAGGGGTACCTACCATGTTCACTGTAGTATACTATCCTATGAGTGCTTCTGAACTCCATCATTTTTTGCTACTGTTTATCTTCATCCTCTCCCCTTTTTTGTTTTTGTTGACACAGTTTAAATTTGGTTTTATTGTGTTCTTGGTGGAGTTTTTACTTGTGGTTTTGTTTTGTTTTCTTCTTTGTATCTGGTTAGAAAACCTCCTTTAGTAATTCCTGGAGTGGGGGTTTTCTGATGATAAATTCCCTCATCTTTTCTGTATCTGTGAATGTTTTTATTTCTCCTTTGTATTTGAAGGATACCTATAGTATTCTTGGCTAGAAAATTTTCTATTTCAGAACTTTAAGTATTGGAGTCCACTCTCTTCTAGCTTGTAGAGTTTCTGCTGAGAAATCTGATGATAGGCTTTCCTTTTTATATTGTATTTTTCTTTTCCCTGGCAGCCTTGAGAATTTTTTCTTTGTTGTTGGTTTGTGCCAATTTTATTATGATGTGACTTGGATTATGTTTGTTGGGGTTAAGATAACTCGGTGTTCTGTTTGCTTTTTGAATTTAAGGTTTTAGTTCTTTCCACAGGCTTGGGATGTTCTCCTCTCTTATTTGTTTGATTATGTTCTCCATTCCATTTTCTCTCTCTTTTCCTTCAGATATACCTATTATTTTTATGTTAGTCTATTTGATGGAGTCAGACAATTCTTGTAGGGCTTTCTCATTTTTTAAAATTTGTAAGTTTCTCTATTCTTCTCTCTGTTGTGCCTCAAGTTTCCTGTCTTCTATTTCACTAATCCTCTTTTCTATCTGGCTTGTTCTATTAGCTAAGCTTGTTACCTCATTTTTCAGTTCATGATTTGAGTTTTTCATCTCTTTTTGATTTGTTTTCATAGTTTCAATTTCCTTGGTAATATATTCTTTGTGTTTGTTGAGTTGTTTTCTGAGCTCCCTAAATTGACTTCTGTGTTTTCTTGTATATCTCTGAGTATTTTTAGAATTTCTATTTTAAATTTTTTGTCATTTAACTCCAAGTTTTGCAATCTATTAAAATTTTTTTCTATAGATTTTTCCTTATCTATCTGAGCTACATCTCTGTCTTTTTATCCATGATATTTGATTTCCTTTTCCTTAATGGCATCTGAGGGTGGTTTCATTTATAACACTATGAGAATTAATAAAGAATACAAAGTAAAAAAATAAACAATAAAAAATAATTTTAAAAAATTATTTCTTTTTCTTTGAGAAAATACCATGAAAAACTGAGAATTATATTGTGTTAAATGGAACAAAAATTACCTATAACAGAGGGCCTGTGTTGGGGAGAAGTAACAAAGGGTCAAAAAAACAAGGTAGGAACCCAAAAAATGCAAAAAAGAAAATAATTTGGATCAAGAATAAATTTGCTTGTAAATGATGGTCAAATGAGAGATATAGTGAAAGAGATAGGAAGAAAAGGAAAAAAATACTATTGTATTAAGTGGAACAAAAACTACATAGAGTGGAGTGCCGGGGTTGGGGGGAATGCTAAAGAGTTAAAAAGCAAAATAAAAAGCACACACAATGCCACAAAGAAAAAATTTGAGTCCAAAATAAAATAATTTGTTTTTGAGTGAGGATCAAATGAGAGGAAAAGTAAAAAAAAAAAGAAGAAACTAAGAGAGAGGGAGAAAAAAGAAAAAGAAAAAAAAGAAGAGGAAAAAAGGAGAGTTAAGGGCTTTGGAGTGTAATCCTCATAGAGAAAAAGAAAAAAGAAAAAAAATGGAAAATGTAGCACTTATGGGTAATGTAGTTCAAGATGAAGAGAAAAGAATAAGATGAGCAGAGGATAAAAAGATCAAGGTGGAAGAAAAAAAATAAAGATAAGAAAATGAAAGATACAAAAAAAAGTGGAAAAAGTTATAAAGACTGTGGATTATTCTTGATTTTGAGAGGTTATCTTCTTTCTTTTTCTTTCTTCTCCCATTCCTGATCAGTGACTCTGTACCTCAGGCTCTACCCCTGTGTCACACTTAGGTAGAGTTTTGCAGTCGATGTGTTCCTATTATGATGTCATATACTAGGCCTCAGTCTCATTGGTAGTCGGGGCTTGTTAGCATTTGCAGGCTCCAACAATGGGAGAGTTTGTTTTCCTGGAGTCTCTCTCCTAGTGTCTCCTTCCTGAATTAGCAACTTGGTGATCTAGCTATGAGGTTGCCCCTGCCACTTCCTGGAGAGTAAGAGGCTCAAAGAGCTGGCAAATCCCCACTCTATCCTCACTCAGTGCAGGGCTCTGGGTAAGGCTCTGCCAGTCAGAGCTGCCAGCGTAATCAGGCAGGGCTGGGCACCAATTGTTCTCAAGGTGTCTTTCTATGAGCTTCCAGGCATGTCTAGAATGCCTCAGCACTCTGTGAGACCACTCTCCCTAGGCTTTTTGCACTTTGTAACCTGTATTGTCTGGGAAGAAGATGCCCTAGTTGCAGCCTGCAGAACAGGAGGTCTTAAAAACTGCCAAGTCCCTCTTTTTAATGTACAGCCCTGATTATGGAAGCTCTGCCAATCAAAGCCACCAGCTTAAGCAGGTAGGAGAGTGTGTTACCTTCTGTTCAGGCTCCTTTCTAAGGTTCCCCAGGTACATCTAGTTAAATTTCCTTAGCATTCTGTAGGATTGCTTTTTCAGGCTCTCTCTTGTCAGAAAGCCTACAGCCTAGCCTGCCCAACTTCTGTAGTGTTCTCTGAGGTCTGTTCCTTAGGAATGTGTTTTTTACCCTGTATCGGCTGGCAGGAAGTTGCCCCCACCACGATGTGCAGAGCAAGAGGCACTAAAAAAAATCATGTCTCTTGTCTTAGATTGCTGACCTGAGAAAAAAGACCTTGTCAGTCAGAGCCATGTAAGCCAGATGGGTGGTAAGCAGACTGTGGGTTAAGCTGATTTCAGTGATTGGATCCATGAATCTGCTCTAGAGACTGTCTGCAAGCTGCCTGCGTGCCCCTCCCCATAGCACTTCCGTACTTTTTTTTCCCTGGGAATGTTTTTTGTTAGCCTGAATGGCTGGCAGAGGTACCCTGCCGGCCCAGAGAGGTCCAGGTGTAGGGAAGTTCACTTTCACGCACTACCCGTGCACTGTTGTTCAGGGAGCAGTAATTACACCGAGACTCTGGTCGCAGCCCATGCAGAAGTCTCTGACCCTGCCCCTCTGTTCAGGAATGTGGGCGCCCACATCTGGAGCACTAGGAGGAACCACTCGCACACTGTCTGAGCTCACTGACCAGGATATCAGGGGTAACGGAGGCTGCCACAGGCCTGCCTTTGCCGGGTGTTGCACTCGCCGGGTAAAACAAACACTGGAGACGTTTGGAGAGTTTCAGACAAAGTTTTATGGCCAAGAGAAAAAGAAACAAAACAAAACAAAACAAAACAAAACAAAACAAACCTGCGCAGGGGTGAGCTCAGGTGGCAGTCACAAGAGTCACACCGAGCACCTACAGTCTAGGGGTTTTTATAGCATAGCAAGCAAGCGGTTCATACAGAAGCGAATTTTGCGTTTAGCAATTGGCTAGGGAGGTCGTGCGCAGTTACAGGGGGGGTATTACTCAGTGGAGAATTTCAAACATAAACTTCTGATAAGGGTCTCTGACTCAGTGCAGGATGTTGCTGAACTCTTTGCTCTCAGCGTCACAGGGACCTTGTACACTCTTGGCAGCCCCAGCATGTCAGTACTCCCTGAATCTAACATTAGTCATCCTGGGAGTCTGACGACTTCCCTATCTCAAGGACTCATCAGTTCCTAGTCATCCTGGGAATGAGCTGTACTTACTAGACTAGTTCCTTCGGAGTTATTTCCAAAGCCCATTAATGTATTTTATGGCCTTTATTTGAATGTCACATTTCCTCCTCTTTGTACTAGTTAAATCATTAACTATAATGGAGATTCTTCGACTACACTAAGGCGTTGGTAGGGCTGAGATAAAACCATTATTTTGACGGTTTCTATTCTTTCTTTAATAAAAGTAAATAACTTGTTAAGGATTATGGGTCCAATAGTGAGGGCCAACAACAGTATTAACAATGGTCCCGCTAGTGTAGTTATCAATGTAGTTAGCCAAGGTGACAGTTTGAATATAGAAGTGAACCAATCTAAGTTGTTATTATTTTGCTGAATGTGCTCTGCTAACTGTTTTATCTTATCTATTTTATCCTGGATTTCATTGCTGTTATCAGTTAAATTAAAACAACACATTCCTTTTACTTTTTCACAACCCTGGTGGTGAAATAACAATAGATAATCAATAGCTGCCCGATTATCTAAAATAGCTTGACGTAATTGCTGCTGTTCATTATTTAAAAGAGCTAATGCTTGAGACGTTTCGTTGATGCTTTTAGCTAAGTTACAAGCTAAATGCTGGATTTGTCTATGATTGTAAGCACCCCATACTAGATTCCCTACAAAACTTAAAATTATGGCATATCCTTCAGTTTCTGACAATAATCGTACTTTATCATGACATTCAGGTTCTACAGGGAGGGAGGCAGCACACCTACTGCAAAGAGTGGTATTGTGCTCAAGTAGCAAATCATTCTTATTAGGTAAGAAAGTAGCAATCCTAGATAAACAACAAGTGGTGTCAGTAAGATTAGGGGGAATATAATTATACGTCATAGAGTTACAAGTAAAGAACCATCCAGTAGGCAAGGTAACATAGCCATAAATGGAAGGGTATTTGATAGTATTATTACAGGGTAAAAAACCAGGGATCGTCTTACAATTTTTGCTACAATTAACAAAAAGAACACAAGTATCATTGGGTACAATAATGCTATGGGGAGTATGAATCTGTAATGCATGGCTTGGCAACTGATAAGAAGCTTTTCCCCAGTTTGCTAAATCTAGATAAGTTACAATCTTATTAGGGATACTGGAGAAGAAAGTTAAATTCCTTATGTCAGCTGCCGGTTTACATACCGGATGTAGACATTTTCCTAGCATGAAATGAGTATGACTATCCTGTTCAAGGCAAAACGATGAGACATTTAGGGTGCGTGCTAAAGCTACCCATAAATTCTCTGGATGATTCAGGGTTTCCTGGAAAGCAGGTACTGGTTTAATACTGGATAACATATAAAAGAAAACCATTGCTATGATTCGGGTAAGAACCGCACTTTTAAGGGATTGTGGGGATCCGCTTTGACTCTCCATTTTGCTTTCTTTAAGCCCGGTTCTTGAGCTAATTTTACATGTGATAGATGAATCCAGTAAGGTTTTTCAGCTATCCTCACAGCCGTGGGTGTGCTGAACAGTACCTGGAACGGTCCTTGCCACCGAGCGTCAAGGTTCCCGCGACGGTGGTTAAGAATCCATACCCATTGTCCTGGCTCCGGTGGAGTTGGCAGTGGAAGTCCTTTGAGTTGGTCCTTCTGCTGGTCTCTAAGCGCCCATACTTCTGCACGTATCAGTTGTAATGCCTGTAAGGACTTTAGAAAACTTTGATTAGAAACCTCAATTTCTTCCCTCATTATTTGTGGAACCAAAGGAGTTGGTTGCCCATACATGAACTCATAAGGAGTCCATTTTCCTGTATAAGGTGTATTTTGAACCCTATATAGTGCAAAAGGGAGTAGCTCTACCCAATTTTTGCCAGTCTCCTCTCTTAACTTAATTATAGTCTCTTTAAGGGTCCTATTCATCCTCTCGACTTGCCCTGAACTTTGAGGCTGATAAATGCAATGTAATTTCCAATTGATCCCTAATCTTTTTGCCAATTCCTGTGATATTTTGGACACAAAAGCAGGTCCATTATCTGACCCCACAGCAATGGGAATGCCATATCGTGGAATAATTTCTCTCAAAAGTATTTTACAAACTGTTAAAGCAGTTTCTCCTTTTGTTGGAAAAGCCTCAGTCCATTCAGTAAAGGTGTCTATTAGAACAAGCAAATATTTGTAGCCTAATTTCCCTGGAGTCATTTCAGTAAAGTCTACTTCCCATAGTTCTCCAGGAGCTTTTCCTCGGTGCCTGATGAGAGGAGGTAATTTCTTATTGGCAGCATTTACTTTGGCGCAGGCCTGACACCTAGACACAACAGAGTGTATGATATCTCTGATTTCTGCTCCCTCATAATATTTTCTTACTAAATGTTCTAGTTTTTGTTGTCCTAAGTGGGAGCTGCTATGTATTTCTTGAATTATTTGTCTTAACACTCCTTGTGGTAGGTATATTCTGCTGTCTGGTAATTCTATCCATCCCTGTTTACTTTTCTTACTTCCTAGTTGCTTACCTTTCTCTTATTCCTTTGGCTCATACCTTGGTTCTATTTGTAAACTAGGGGGTGGGATGAGCAGCAGTTGGTTAGTGTGTTCCTCCTCTTCTGCTGCATTCAGTGCCGCTTGATCAGCAAAATGGTTTCCTTTTACTATAGGGGAATCCCCCTTTTGATGTCCTTTGCAATGTATTATTGCCACCTTTTTGGGCAACCAAATGGCTTCTATTAGAGCTAAAATCTCATTCTTGTTTTTAATTTCCTTTCCTGCAGTAGTCAACAACCCACGCTCCCGGTAGATGGTGCCATGTACATGGGCAGTGGCAAAGGCATATCTACTGTCTGTATAGATGTTGGCACTTTTCCCTTCAGCAATTCTAAGGGCCTGTGTGAGTCCGATAAGCTCGGCCCGTTGTGCAGATGTGCCTTTAGGCAGTGCCTTTTTCCATAACACAGTGTCTTGAGTGGTCACCGCAGTTCCAGCATACCTTTGCCCATCCCGAACATAGCTACTTCCATCTGTAAACAAAGTTAAATCTGCCTTCTTGTAGGCCTGATCCCGTAGATCAGGTCTGGCTCCTGTAATGGTGTCTAATATTTGTCCACAGTTATGGATCACCGATGGGTCTGGCAACAGGAGCAATGTAGCAGGATTCAAGGCTGTTGTTTTCAAAAATTGTATCGCAGGGGGGTTCAACAACTGTGCCTGGTACTGTGTTAGTCGGGCATTCGAGATCCACCTATCCGGTGGGGCCCACAGCACTTGTTCTAAATAGTGCTCTCCAATGACCTGAATGTCTTGACCCAAAGTCAGTTTACTGGCCTCCTTAACAAGGATGGAGGTAGCAGCAAGTGCTCTTAAACAATTTGGCCAACCTGATGACACAGGATCTAGTCTTCTGGACAGATAAGCTATTGGTCTTTTCCAAGGTCCCAGTTCTTGACAGGGGACCCCTAGAGCAATGCCCTTTTTCTCAGTCACAAATAGTTGAAAAGACTTAGACAAGTCTGGCAGGGTTAATGCCGGGGCTGCAACTAGGGCCTCCTTGAGTTTTTGAAAAGACTCTCGAGCCTCCTCTGTCCATACAAATTGTTCCTCTTTTCCCCGTGTTAACTCATGCAAAGGTTTGGCCAGCTCTGCAAATCCTAGTATCCAAAGTCTGCAATATCCCACGGCACCTAAAAATTCTCGTACTTGCCTCTTACTTACAGGCTCAGGAATCTGTAATATAGTCTGAATTCTTTGGCTAGACAAGCCACGTTGTCCCCCCCTCAAGTCATACCCCAAGTAACTCACGGTTTGGGTGACGATTTGGGCTTTCTTAGCAGATACTCGATAGCCCATCCGTTGCAGTTCTTGGAGTAGTTCCAATGTAGCTTCTCGGCAACTCTCCTGGTTCGGGGCTGCGATAAGGAGATCGTCCACATACTGCAGCAGCACAATTGAAGAGTGGCTGGCTCGAAACTCCTGTAAGTCTTTGCACAAAGCCTCATTAAATATGGTTGGTGAATTCTTAAAACCCTGAGGGAGCCTGGTCCAAGTGTATTGGCCTGAAAGTCCATTCTCAGGATCATTCCACTCAAAGGCAAACATTTCCTGACTTTGCTTTGCTAATGGAATGCAAAAGAAGGCATCTTTCAAATCTAATACTGAATAAAAAACATGAGTTGGTGGCAATGAACTCAATAGGGTATAGGGGTTTGGCACATTAGGATGTATGGTCTCTACCCGAGCATTCACTTCACGCAGGTCCTGCACTGAGCAATAGTCCTGAGTTCCGGGCTTTTGTACTGGCAGCAGAGGAGTGTTCCAGGCAGATTGGCACTCCCGGAGAATCCCGGCTTCTAATAAGTGCCTCAAGTGCTGTGCTATGCCCTGTTTAGCCCGAGCGGGTACAGGATACTGTCTGATGCATACTGGGCTGGCATCGCTCCGCAACAGCACTACTAGAGGCGGCTGATGTACTGCCAATCCCGGAGGATTGTTTTCTGCCCAAACTCCAGGAACCTGCTGCTTTACTTCCTCGGGGATGCCCGTAAACCTGCTCTTACCTTCCTGGAGGGAGGCAATCAGGTATTCTTCTGATATTGGCACAGTCACTAATACCTTGCCTTCTGTATTCTTCTCCTGGCTGAAGGTTATTGTTGCTTGAAATTTTTGCAACAAATCTCGTCCCAACAGCGGGTAAGGGCAGTCTGGAATAATCAGGAATGAATGAGTAATAGTCCCTCACGCCAGGTCTGTAATCCGAGCAGTGGCTCGAGGATATGAGACAGCTTTGCCAGTGACCCCTATTACCTTTGTGGATTCCTTTTATAATGTCCCAAGTGGTCTCTTTAGGACGGAATAAGTGGCCCCCGTGTCAACTAGGAAGGTAGTTGGTTTCCCCTCAATTGACAGTGTGACCATAGGCTACTGGGGCCAACAGAAATGGAGCCTTGGCCCCATCAATCTAATTGGAGCAAAACTTGTGAGCTT